>NC_141696.1:1078491420-1081193920 GCF_964263255.1 Lissotriton vulgaris | reverse complement strand
GCCACCCTCCTAGCCCTTAACCCCGGTCGCGCCCCCAACTGCGTCCAAGCCACTCCTGGACACACCCATGGACCTTTCTCCTGCTACTCCTGCAAATTCATCGGCACCGACAACATCTCCGCTACGACCACAACACAGATTCCTGACCCCAACCACCTACAGTGCATCCTTCTCAACACTCGATCGGTCCACAGACACGCCATTGACCTATGGAATCTACTAGACACCATCTCTCCAGACGTCGCCTTCCTAACAGAAACTTGGATGAACGCTTCCTCCGCCCCAGACATCACCATTGCCATCCCTGAAGACTATAAGATCACACGCAAGGACCGCACCGACCACACAGGAGGAGGAATCGCTATCGTCCATAAGAAATCAATCCGCATCTCAACCAGCTCTGACGCCAACCTCACTAACTCCGAACACCTTCACTTCCAGATCCACATCGACCCCAAGACCACACTCAGAGGCACCCTCCTCTACAGACCACCAGGACCCCGCGCAAAATTCAGTGAAGACATCACGGACTTCATCACTCCTCACGCGCTCCGCTCCAAAGACTACATCCTTCTGGGAGACCTCAACTTTCACCTTGAAAAGATCAACGACCGCAACACCACCACCCTCTTGGACAATCTCGCCAACCTCGGACTTAAACAACTGGTCACTTCCCCCACCCACATCGCAGGTCACACACTCGACCCCATCTTCACCTCCAGCAATCATGTCTCCTTCAGCCACACTACGGATCTCCTCTGGACTGACCACAGTTGCGTTCACTTCACCTACAACAAACCAAAACCCACCAACCACCTCCAACCAACTCTGCAAAGAAACTGGAACAAAATCACCACGGACCAGATCTCCGCATCGCTCCTTCTAAACACCCCAGCCCACTCTTCTAACGCAAACGAAGCCGCCGCCAACCTCACCCTATGGTTATCCAACACCGCCGACACCTTAGCACCACTGAAGAAACGTCAAAGCAAACCTGGCAGCAAAAAGGCCTCATGGTTCAACGATGATCTTAAGAAGTCCAAGAAACTGTGCCGCTCCCTTGAAAAGGCCTGGAAAAAAGACCCAACCACTAGCACCAAGGACGCCTTCAAAAACGCCACCTGCACTCACCACCAACTAATCCGAAAGGCCAAGAAAACAGCATTCAAGGATCGACTTGACAACAACGCCCACAACAGCAAGGAACTTTTCAACATCGTCAAGGAATTTTCCAATCCCTCGGCCAACTCCAACGACATCACCCCCTCTCAAGCCCTCTGCGACTCCCTAGCCTCATTCTTCCACAACAAGATTGCAGACATCCACAACAGCTTCGACAACCAACCCGGAAACCAACCCACCCTACCATTTGCTGAACATTCTCCCCCCGTGAACACCCTTAACGACTGGAACCCAATCTCCACTGAGGACACAATCCGCCTGATGAATTCCATCCACTCAGGATCCCCCACAGACCCATGTCCTCACCACATCTTCAACAAAGCAGACTCCGTCATAGCACCGCACCTCCGAGACGTCATCAACTGCTCCTTCAACTCCGCCACCTTCCCGGAAGACTGGAAACACGCTGAACTCACCGCCCTTCTGAAAAAACCCACAGCGGACCCCACCGAACTCAAAAATTACCGCCCCATCTCGCTCCTTCCATTCCCGGCCAAAGTCATCGAGAAAGCTGTCAACAACCAGCTCGCCGCCTTCCTCGAAGCCAACAAATCCCTCGACTCCTCACAATCTGGCTTCCGAGCAAAACACAGCACTGAGACCGCCCTCATCGCAGCAACAGACGACATTCGAACTCTACTGGACAATGGAGACACAGTCGCCCTCATCCTCCTCGACCTCTCTGCAGCATTCGACACAGTCTGCCACAGCACTCTTTTACAACGCCTCAATAACATCGGAATCCAAGGAAAAGCACTTGAATGGACCACCTCGTTCCTCACCGGAAGAACCCAGAGAGTCCGCCTCCCACCATTCAAGTCCGAGGCCACTGAAGTCATCTGTGGCGTACCACAAGGATCCTCACTCAGCCCCACCCTCTTCAACGTATACATGAGCCCCCTCGCGGCCATCGCCCGCCAACACAACCTCAACATCATCTCTTACGCGGATGACACTCAACTAATCCTTTCTCTCACCAATGACCCCAGCACCGCCAAAACTAACCTACACGAAGGAATGAAAGAAGTTGCCGAATGGATGAAACAAAGCCGTCTGAAACTGAACTCAGACAAAACTGAAGTCCTCATCTTAGGTACATCCCCCTCTGCATGGGACGACTCCTGGTGGCCGGAAGCCCTCGGAAAAGCACCCATCCCGACAGACCACGCACGGAACCTAGGCGTCATCCTGGATTCTTCACTCTCAATGAACAGACAAGTCAGCGCCGTATCCTCTTCCTGCTTCAACATTCTTCGCATGCTCAGAAAAACATTTCGCTGGATCCCCACCGAAACAAGGAAAACAGTCACCCATGCTCTGGTCACGAGCCGACTGGACTACGGAAACACCCTCTACGCAGGCACTACCGCTAAACTCCAGAAGAAACTCCAACGAATCCAAAACGCCTCAGCCAGGATCATATTAGACATCCCACGCAACGAACACATCTCTGGTCACCTTAAAGACCTCCACTGGCTACCCGTCAATAAGAGGATCACTTTCCGACTGCTAACCCACGCACACAAATCACTCTACGACATCGGACCAGAATGCCTCAACTCACGACTGTCCTTCTACACCCCCTCCCGCCAACTACGTTCTTCCAGCCAAGCCCTCGCCACTGTACCTCGCATCAACAAGACCACCATGGGAGGCAGATCCTTCTCATACCTGGCTGCTAAAACATGGAACTCACTCCCCGCTTACCTTCGCCTTACCCAGAACCACCTAGCATTCAGAAAGCAACTTAAAACGTGGATATTTGACAAGTAATCCTCCCCCCCTTTCTAAGCGCCTTGAGACCCTCTGGGTATGTAGTGCGCTATATAAATTCTCTGACTTGACTTGACTTGACTCTTTGAGACTTGCTTCTGACCCGGTCGAAATTAGAAACATATCATCTATGAACCAGCAAAAGAAAAGAAGATGCTCAGTCCATTCTGGTTTTGCGAATACGTGATCTGACTCAAACTTCGCCATAAATGTATGAGCATACAATGGGGCTCCTTTGAACCCCATTGAAGTTCCGCGGAGCTGTAGATAAAACTTGTTACCCCATGCAAAATAACTATGGTGCAGACAGAAATGGACCAATTTCAACAAGAATATTTTGTTGCTCCCAATTTTGTCCTATTGTAGTAAACACCATTTGTTGGCCTCAAGACCTTCAGAATGTGCAATTGATGTGTAAAGTGAAACAACATCTAGTGTGCACAGCACACAATCACATAGGGAAGTTAAGTTCACTCTCTCATCTGACTCATCTCACTCTAAAATCTGAGGTGTCCTGTATGTAAGTATGCCACGATTGTACAAAAGGCTGTAAAAATTTACCAATGAATCTGCCGGCAGGTTCAAACACTGTCCCACATCCCGACACAATGGGTCGGAATGGTGGGTTGTATAAATTTTTATGTACTTTCGGAAGCATGTAAAGTTTTGGTCTCCGCGGAAATTGTTTAGCTAAATATTTGGCTGTGTTTTCTTCAATCCAATCCAAGTTAAGATGATTTATTGTAACAGACTGGTGATTTCTATTGCTGGATCCTTATCTAGTAACCTGTAGGTGTCGGTGTCTCCCACATGTACACATACTTTCCTCTCATAGAAGTGAGTATCCATCAGGACCAAGGCCCTGCTTTTGTCTGCCTTTTGAAAAGTAATCTCTCGGTTTCTGGCCAATTGTAATATTATGCTCTTTTCTTCTCTACTAAGGTTGTTAGAAGAATTGTTCTTCTTCTTGTAATTAAGTTCTTTTAAATCCTTGTCCACTAATGATTCGAACATATCAAGAGTTTTGTGTGATACTGGAGCTTCGGAGGTACTTATTTTGAACTCGCTTGTCTTAACTTCTTCAGGATTCTTTGCTGGAACAATATTTTCAAAAGAAATCCTTAACATTAGTTTTCTCATAAACTTATACAAGGATATTTCATTTTCCAAAGAAGATCCTGTATATGTTGGTAACAAATGAAATCCCTTTCTTCAAAATGGCAGTTTCCTTAGGTGTAAGGACTCGAGAAATATTGATTACGAGGATTTGCCCTGACTCCCCAGGACTTTCTTTTCTTTGTCTTTTTCTCTGTCCTCTCCTTATTTTCGCAGAGGAGGCATCCGGCCTTGTGGGGCCCTCATCTACTAGAGCCTCTCGCCTCATCCTGCTGGAGATTTTTGACTTCCTAAAAAGAGACGTGGACATTTTCCCCACAAATTCATCCAGCGGCTCCCTGAAGATGACGCGTCCTCCTCAGACACAGACTGTAGCCTTGTCCCACAGAAAATGACTTTCTCACAACATTTTTGCCAGAATTTCTTCCAAGTCTGAAGGTAAGTACCGACCAGGCTCAATTCACTTTTTGCATCCGTCTTGTTCTCCATAGGCTATATTTTTTTACTTGGCCCGGGTCTTGCGAGACTAGATGTCCAGGGTTACCACTTTGATCTTTTAGGCACTAGATTTATCCTTAAACTTTAACAATTCATAGCTCTGTTTCTACTTATTGGATTTTTTTATTTTTATATCAAGTAGTTCATTAAAATATACTCTATTTTCTAAATTGGTGAGGTATTTCTTTGTGTGTTGTGTGTTCTCTTTATCACTAGTTTTGTGCTGTCTAAAAATTTTACACATTGCCTCTAAGGTAAGCATAACTGCTTTTGTGCCAGCTACCAGAGGGTTAAGCACAGAATAATATGGTGACTTTTGTGGTTCACCTTGACAGGATTCATGGCTGTAGCTTGAGCATGATTAACAGCCCACTCAACCAACAGCCCAGTTTCTCACATTATTGATCAGTTGTGATGTTCAGTACTTGTGTTTGTGAAGTGTCATACAGTGATTTGTGTAACAGAGAAATCCAGTATAAATAATTTGACATCAGAGCTGGCTTTTGAAAAAATGTCTCTTAGTTTCCATTTCCATTCTCTATGTTCGCCTTTTTCTAAATTTAAGTACCCTACCTTCCTTTTTTGTACCATGGAGATGGCTTTGCTCAACACGTACACTCTCACCAGAGCTGAGTTGCAGAGGCTCTGCATGGACGGGAGGTTATTGCAGGAAAGAACGCCCCAAAGTGGACTTCAGCATAGTCCTCAAAGTCTAGGAGGAAGACAAGAGGTTACAGGCGACCCCTGAGGAGGACAACCTTGAGGAGGATATTAATTTACATGAGGAGGAAGAGGGCCCGGCATGGGTCCTGGGCTGCGGGATGAGTACAACTTACCCCCAGGAGAAGAGCCCAATGTTCATCCTTTATTCTGATATCTTATTTTCAGCAGAAGCAAATCAAAGATGAATATTGTTATTTTTCGAGTTTTCAATCAGGCCCAACTTTATGGAAATACACTCATACCTTCTCAATTGTATAACTAGGAAATTGCATTTCAGAAGCATCTTACCATGATTTAGCCATATAACAACAAACCACAGTAGCCACCTACATATCGCCATTATGTGAATGTCAAAAGAAGGCTTTTTCATTTATGCTTTGTGAATATTGGGGCTTGTTTACAAAGGTAAATGTGGACATAAAGGGATTCCCAGTAGGAACAATTATCTATATGGCTGTGGAATTCTCAGCCGAGAGTATGGAATTATCTGTCAAATCACACATAAATCCACACATGTAAATCTCACTTAAGGGGTTGGAAATGGGTATTACAAGGCATGGTTTGCATTTGATGTTTGGGAATACACATATAGGATTGTAGGCATTTCCAAAGTCCTCTCTGACCTCCTTTTACTATGGAACTGTCAGGAATTCACACCCTCAAAGGACTAGAGTAACTCCCCTTCCTTGGCAAGGAAAACAGATCTCCCATACCTTTGGTATACGGGGTAGGAGAAAGGACTTTCTCCACAGGGAAAATGTTTTTCACAAAGAAAGAAAAATAAAACATGTCCGTTTGCACAGGTGCCTCCATTCTCTCTGTGAGAACCCCACTCTGGAGACCTCCTTGCGGGGTGAGTAAGTGCCATTTGAAATAGTCACATTACATTGCCAGGTTTGCTTCTGAAAAAACCTACCCCAGTGAAAAGTTTCAGCTTGTACTGAACAAGGGTGGCCAGGGGTGGAATCAAAAAATAAATATCACCTACCTTGTAACGGTGCCGACTCTTCTGCATCATCGTCTCTTGTCCGCTTCGGTCTGGCCAGAACAGGCAGCACACAGGCTCCCCAAAGTCAATCACAGCGCTGCTGTTAGCAGCTTTGTGATTGGTCTGAGCACCGTGGTTCGGGGCTCAGACAAGCAGTGGGAGCCTTCTGTTCAAGACATCCTGGTTGGGATCATTCTAAGTGCACACAGGTGTTTGGCTGCCCCAAGAGAGCCGGCCAAACCGTCATGCGCACTTAAATGCACAGATTTACTCCTTCCCCTGCTGGCTGTGACACAGCCAAGCCCGCCCCAAAACCTGCCTCAGCATGGAAAAATACAATGATCACATTGTGTTGTTTATTTTTCCTTCTTTGCTCTGCTGAAAACAACGCAGTGGGGTGATGCTCCTCTGTCTTAGCGGTGAAGCCGCTACTGCCGGTGGAGCTTTACTGGAAGATTTCTTGGAATGATTGGGAATCCCAAAAAGTAGTACATTTGAACCCACACTAAGACGGAAATTTACTGGTGCAGATGTACTACTTCTTTATGAATCAGACACATTCTGATAACAGGTATGCAAATGAAAATTGAAGACCCTTTTCCAGCTGCTCATGGGACCTAAAATTCAACATCAACACTCTCTTCATGCAATGACTTTCACCGACCCTGAAATGATCCATCACTCAGAGGTAACCTGATGATATCTCAGTTCCATGTAAAAATCTATAAAACTAAAATATATAAACTCACGTAGGGAGTTTATATATTTCAGTAAACCTACTGCTCCAATTCCAATTTTTGACAAACTAAACACTGAAATACAGAAATATTCTTGCAAAGTACATAGTTAATTGCTACTCTGGGTTCACTTATAAAACTGTAGTATGTATGTTTGGTAGGTAAAGAAGTGACAACAAAAACATTTTTTTTAATGGCTAAACTAGTTACAAAGATGAAATTACTAAAACCTTTTCAGGAGTTTTTTCTGGCTTCATTGTGAGGACACACAATTGACCGTGTGTGGGTTTATGTCCTTTAACGTCATGATTTAGTAAACCCTTTCAAACTCAGCACAGAACATTATAACATCAATTCAATTTGTGAGCAATGTACCAAATGAAATAAAATGTATTATATCTGCTCTATTAGTGGCCGGTCCATCAAATAATTCGCTTTGGAATATGATGGCATTTGCTGAATATCTAGGTCATATTTCAAGCAATGTAGCTAGGATACAATTGGCATCTTGGTATAGTGTCAAAATCTACCAACATGCAGCATGTAAAGCAAATGGATACTGCATATATATAATATATATGTTGAAATATAGGTTTGTCGCTGGTAATTCATTTAAAGGATAAAAATGAATAAATAAATAAATATAGGAAATTGTTCTAAATATATGAAGTACATTGCATTTTGATTGATGTTTACAGCTGATTGTTTTTTTTATATAAAGCATTAACTCATAAAAAACAGGAAATCCTCGGCATATACACCAACAAAAATTCTCTTCAGTTCAAAATGGAACACAAAGACCAATGTTTACTAGACAAAGAGGGCATTAGGCTTGTGATAGGGGATAAGGTGAATGATGTTTGGAGTGTGACATACTGCAGAGGGTGCATTAATCAGCATGTGCATTCTGTAGTTTGAGGGTGTGTTGCAGTTAGCAGCATATGCTGTGTGTGTGACACTCGCCACTCACCTGAAGACCAGGATTTTTTCAGGGCGAAGTCTTGCCCCCCTCTCCTTCCTAGTAAACCTCGTGATGTGGCGGATACAGCAATCAACCAGCAAAAGTCTCAGTGGCAAAGGGGGATGGGACAAAATGATAAAAGAAACCTTGGCGGTTCAGCTGCTGGAAATCCGGATGCCACCTTACATCAAGCGCCGCCCTCTGTAGTGCACATCTTGCTTCAAGTTACTTATTCTGAAAGTGAAAAACGGAATTATTAGGAGCATTGCAGTACTTTACAATGATTTACTGTTTTACGCTTTTACTTAGTTTAATGTTCATCTTCCACCTCTTTCAGAGATGACGTAAATACAGTTCCTAAAGAATCTGCTTCGAGTCTTATAATACAATCAATCTTCTCCTAATGTGGGCAAACCCCTTGGCTTTGATTATGAATTTCAAATGGGACACATTTCCAGCTTCATGAGATGAGTCCTGCAAACAAGTGCTTAAGTCCAAAATCCTTTCAGTACACGAGCATGAGCCGGAAATCACTATCATTGGAAATCGCTCAAAATGATCAAACCTGTTCTCCCCTCTAGTAAAAGGTTATCTGTTCTGTAGAACCTCTTTGGGAGAGGTTTATACTAGATTACTTGACTTGTGTTTCTTCTTTCACATAGTTGGTGAAGCAGTGCTGGTCTCAGCGGGGACTTTAGTTGCATCCGATCTTTGAAACTCCAGCTGGAAGTGAGTGATTCGGTAATTATCCTCAGGTTCCAGAAGAGTGTACAGAATGCAGCTCTTTCCACCACCATCCACAAAGCGAAACAGGTTTATGATGTAAGTGTGCGTTTATCTAAACACCCCAAATAGAACAGCCCAGAACTGTTTGGCTCGTTCCTGTTATGCAAGAGGCAATCGTTTACTAAGTCAATAGATGGCAAAACAATGTGAACTGTCTGGCTTTTTCCTGTTATGTAAGAACAATAGTTTACAAAAATAAACAGGCGGCTCCCTCCTGTTCGGTAAGAACAAGTATTTGCATATGGGCAGCTGGTGAACACAAATCTGAGCAAACGGGCATCTGGTGAAAACAAGTCTATCGTGTCTGGTGAAAACAAGGCTGGAGAAACAGGTGGCTCCACCCTGTCCGTTACAATAAGGGAGCAATAGTAAACCACCGAACACCATAGCTGGAGAGGTGAGAACAGGGCAAATCTGGGGGCAGAAACTGAACCTGACAGCAAGGACACAGACTAGGGTGATAGGTGACAATGACAGTGGCAACAGGAGCAGCAGAGATTGCTGGGCAACAGTGGTAACAGTGGGAATGCTATGTAAGCATCTGGGTTGCCGACAGCTGAGTATGTTTGTGGGGATTGGCAGCATGGGATGCTGGTTGGAGCACATGATTGTATCTTACACTGTAAGTTTCAGTGGAACAGGGGTTCAGGCAATGACTGGGCAATGGAAAACCTTGAAGAGTTGATTACAGTAGGGAGAAAGCAGGAAGTGAGGTAGCTTCCTGTGCAGATGGATGACAGGAAATGCAGTGATGCCACTTGCTTTGAATCAGGATGATAGGACAATAGGTCCTCTTGTTTGACTTCTTTTTTAAAAACAGTTTATCCAGAAAAACAGTAATTACACTTCCTTTGCAGATGGATGATGGGAAGTCCAGTGATATCACTTCCTGTGCAGCCATATGATGGCACTTGCAGTGGTGGCACTTTCTGTGCAGACAAATAATGGGAAATCTAGTGATGTCATTTCCTATGCCGATGGATGATTGGAAATTAAGTCCTATTTTTTAGATTCTTTTTTAAAGATAGTTTTTGGAGGAACCCAGTGGTGCCACTTCTGGTGCAGATGGATGACAGAAAATCCTGTGATGCAAGTTCCTGTGCAGGTGAAGGATGCAAAATGCAGAACTGCCACTTCCTGTGAAGATGGATATTCAGAAATTAAGCCATATTGACTTTCTTCCTCTTTTAAAGAGAATTTTGGTGGGAAACCAGTGATGTCACTTCCTGAGCAGATGGATAATGGGAAAATACTTATGCATAAGGAGATTATTAAAATATCTTTGTTGCATACTCTGTAAACCACTTGAAGTCTTTACCATAAATCCTCTCTTTCATCTACACATAAGGATTAATGCATTCAGACATGGAGGTAGATGTTTCAATTTGGATTATGCATGGTATAATATGCAACTTGCAGTTCCACTGAAGATTTAGCCAGAGGGGCAGTCAATGAAACATGGTACGTAAGGGACAGTAAATAGCTGTTACCAAACAAAATAGTTTCCTGTATGGATGTCATTCTAAAAATATGTTTGATTACCCTGAAAACCTTTCCACAAAAAAATTCAACCTTGGTATGCTAGTGGCTCACTACTGGGAGAGCTAGAGTTTTGAAAAGCGCCCAGGGACCTACTAGCTCAATTTACCATACTCACCTGGGCCCATATAACATTTAACTAACAGTCCTGCCTAGATAATTACTAATTTAGTCACCTTCTCAGTGCCTAGAGGTCCATTTAGGAATTATACCTGTAAACCATGACTTACCAATCCTTGTCACCTTTGCTATAAGTCCTAGGGATCGAAGAGGGAGTTAGCATAAACCGGCAAAATTTAAACACATTTATGTTTCCTGTAATAACCACAGACTCGGGGAAAGTTTTAAAACTTTTATCTATGAGAGATTTTCTGAGTCAAAATGAAAAGGGCCACAATCTTGTGACCATAAATTTTACGAACTAGAATACAACCAGTAGGACATAAAGTTGTAAGACATCACAGTAACACCTTTAGACATTGGTACCTGGCAAGGGTGAGAAAGGGAAATAGCCGAAGGACACACCACATAGATTATATTTACCTAGAATGGTGCAATGACCAATACTGGCCACAGGCTGGGCAAAAAGACCAGGACCAGTCTCCCGACTAATCAGGTGCCCACGGGACAAGACAGGTGAAGATCAGGACAGGTGACCTCAGCTAAGTGCAATGCCAGCGTCACACCCCTCTCTCTAGGAAAGCAAATTAGTACACCGATTGGATAATTGATTCTTCTGACAGAGTGCTCCGCCAGCACCTCAGCTCTTGATCGCCTATTGAATGCGTTGGGTCAGTGACAGGTCAGCTACTTGGACAAGTCGGACAATTTCTCTATCTAAGCCTACCTTAGTTATACCATTTCGAAGGCAATGTACCACACCTATATGTTGCAAATCTATGTGTTCCCCTTCAGTGATTGGTTGGAAAGACGAGGAGAGGTCATCACACCATACTAAGATGAGATCATTTCAATATTGGTTTTAATTGATTCAGGTTACTGCCCATAATTTATTTTCCCATGCACTTTTATTCCACCCAGCAATGTTGGTCTACATTTTGAATACATTTTATCTGGTAGCTTCCTTTCTAGAGGTCAGATGAGCAGGTTCCCAGGAATATCTTGAGTAAGAAGAGTGCTGTCTGAGGTTCAATGCCAATGCTTCTGCAAATTCGGAGGTTGAGTGCGTTTGCGCAGCATCGCCCAAGATGGAGGATGTGACAGTATTCAGGCCCAAAGTATGAGCTATCAGCACAGTCAAAAAGAAACATTTTAGAATACAAAAATAAATGAATGCACTGTATACCACTTATTTCTACTCTAACCCCATTACTTTATTTTATCTTTTGCATTAATAGTTAAGCAAAACGAACAAGCTTAGTACAAGCGGCAGCATAGGCATTAGCATGTGAGATTTAAAGCGACCATTTCTGGTACCGGTGCGCAGAAGCAAGTAATTCCCTCCAAAGCAGAAATACGTCACACCACGTGAGTGTGGCAGATGCATGCATAATACAGTTCCTGCATTTTCGGCGGTCATTTTAATGCATTTGAGTTACTGTTGGTAAAAGCACATAGGCAAGCTTCCCCTAGATAGTAGAAATGATTTGTAGTGCAAATATTAGTGAACAAAACATGTTGGTTAATTAATTATATGTTATTTTTAGAGGGCTGAATCCAAGCAAGTCTCTGCATGTATGAGACCTTGCTCCATCAGTGTCATACTCCTTCATTACAAAATGTTGATATATATTTGTATCCTACAGGAGCTCTGTAAGAAAGTGCCTCTTTGTTTATGGTCACCCCCAAATTATTCAACTGATCCTGCTGTTTTTGGCCTCAGAGTGCACAAAGGCCTGCTAACTAATCCTCAGTGTCCGACCCTAAAGTGTGTATGTTTGATTGGTTTATACTCAATTGGCAGAAGCTTACTTACTTGTATTACTCTAGTATATGGTAATCAGGGCTTCTAGGGCCTGTAAGTTAGTAGTTCATATTGATCGTACCACCCTGGGCATTACAAAGTTAAAACATGGTTTTCCATCTTCCACTTCAGAGTGGAAGGGCAGTTTCCAAACTGCTACCTCGACTCCGCCATTTAAAGCAATGACAAAGGCAAGTCTTCCCTTTTTAATATGTGTAAGTTATCCCTAAGGTTGGCCAAGGCAGCGTACTGTGTATTTAAAAATGGAACGTATTTTTACATATTTCAACAGTAATAACCTGCAACTGTCATTTTTACTCTGGGAAAGGCTAGTAGTCATATTGGCAAGTGCAGAGTTACAGGCTGCCCCCGAAGCCCTGCTTACTTCTGACAGGGACTACTAATTATACTGTGAGGTATTGAACAACACATTACATTAAGCCTGACTTGATGCCCTAGGTGAACTTAATGTCACTAGTTGTAGTGTGCAACATTTGCAAATTTATCACTTTGTTGCCCAACTTCTCCTGTGACTGTTTACCGCACTACATCCGGTCTGTCCCGGAGACAAGCTTTCTGCCCTCCTGGGGATATGTGCAAACAACTCCTAGGAAAGAATGCTGTAGAAGCCTGTGTGGAGGAGAGGTAGTTCCTCTCCCTGGCAGGAAGCCACACAAGTGTTGTCTCAAAAGGCAAGCTTCAAAGGAAGCTGCCTATGAAGGGCAAATGGAGAGACTTGTGAGAGGGGCTGCTCTATTGTTTTGGCAGAGAGGCCGGCATTGGGGACAGAGAGGGGAAACCTGTTGTCAAACTGGTTTTTCAGGGGCATATGGCCCTCTTGGCAGCCACATTGTGGGTCGGGTTAGTGGGCTCTTTAAACCAGGAAAGCATTCCTGCTATCTTGAGAGGGAGCAGAATAGAGAATTTGTGGATATCCAGATGCCACACTTTGCAGGAAGCGGTCATCAGGACTGAAAGAACCTAGTAGCCTATTGGCTACTGACCGCATCCTACCCTACCCTGAGGGCATTTTCTGGGCATAAAAGAGGCCTCCATGGCACCTAGAATTTATATATCTTTGGACTGGAGAAGAGGACTGAAGAAGGACTGATCTGTTGCAACAAGAACCGGTGAAAAGAAGCTGCACCAACAAGTACTGCACCTGCTTGAACCTGGTGGCTAGCAATGGAGAAGGGACTGTGCCTGCTGCAGCCTGCTCATGGATAATTTGATTCCTGAGCCCAACTGTTGTGGTTGGGTGAAGCTCCTGTACAGTGCCCTTCAGGCCAGGGTCAGAAACTGTGGGATAGTCTCTGTGGACTGTGCGATAGAATGGGGCACCCCCCCTTTGTTGTTTACCCTGGCAATTGATCCTGTGCGGTGAAATTTAGGAGAGATATGGGAGGATTTAGTATTAAGATTGGTGTTAACATGCATATGCTATCGTGCATGCAGATGATGTTTGCTTTTTTACCTGAGGAGACCTGAAGACTCTGTGCCACTGCTATTGACAACATTATATGACTTTTGAGCTATAGCAGTCCTTCATATTAATAGGCATACAACCGTGTTATTCCATTGATAGCCTTGGGTGCCTCAGCTGAGTCTGACCTGCCTAACGTGGCCTTGAATTAGGAAACTGATGCATTTTGAAATTTTGGAATTATGGTTGCACATGCTACAGACTGACAACAACATCATAACACAGTGAAGATGCTAGAGGGTCTGAAATAATCCACCTCTTTCTGGAATACATTGGCATTTTCCGTGGCAGGACGGATTGCTATTGCGAGGATTGGTTTTCTCCACGGATGCTTCTATCTAGTACAGAACTTTTTACACACGCTCACACGAGAAACGTTTAGGGTACTAGATAGTCTGCTGATATTCTTAGTGTGTCTGAAAAAGAATGGGGTTATGTGGAGGAATTTATAAAGAACATTCAGTAGGTAATCTTTTTTACAAACCACCTTCAAATCCACCTGAAACTAATTTTCAATATCCTGTTAAGATTTCTTTACTTAATTATCTTTTTAGACAACATATACAATGAAAAATCACAACACAACAACATAGATAACTAGATGAATCCTTTATCATTTCTTCCTGCCCAGTCTAATAATAATTGGATGCTACATAATTTTAAGCAATTACAACATGAGGTAGTCCAATACACACAAGAGGGGAACATTCACCCTCTAATACATTTGAACAGTGTGTAACTAATTTCTTTATTGGTGTTTAAATTCCGTTGGGTCCCTCAGTAAGGTAGGGTCGATGCATTTCGGCACAGGCATTTGGGCCTCATCAGTACATGGGTACAGGGAAGAAAACACGCCTCCACACGGGAAAAACAATTCTGCACAACTTCCTACTGACTGAAAACTGATTTATCCATTGTAAGAAAGGAAACTCCCTGGATATTTCCAGGTGTACGGAATCCAACATCCACTCCCCACCAATTGAATGGACCGTTGACTGCATACAGGACTGTGGGGATGCTGGGTATGCCTCAGAAGGAACCGCAGGCAAAAAAGCTCTATTAACGCTGCATGCACGCAGCACCACAACCACGAGTGTCGGAGTCAATGCTTAGTCGCTAGGCGCTGGCACCAAGCTCAGCAAGACCTAGTAGGTCTCGCTGAGCTTGGCGCCTGCGTTTCCACATGACTAAGCTTTGTGGCTGTATCACAAAGGTGGTGCAACCACAATGCAAAATGTTAGTTAATCTGGACCCGGGTGCCTAATAGGGGTTGGCAGCTTGCCCTGTACCCACTAAACGTGAGTCCAACCCCCCCAGTCCTCAGCAACTGTAATATTAACTGTATTTTTTATACTTCCATCCCTCTTGTACTCAGCACCCCCCCCTCCCTAATTTATGGAATACTCTTGTGATCCATACCTCTTGTAAAACTCTATGACTCTGTAGGGCACTCTGATACCCTAACGGGTCAAGTTCGCCCCCTATAAAACACATAAATGAATAAATAAATTAAATTGAACACAGCCGTAATAATTTCATTTTATGCTCTTCATTTGGAAATTTGCCGGTCTTAAATTGGGATCACAGATTCGTGATGTTGTCATTACAATGTGTCCCTGGACACTTCCTTGAGATCAATTGATGATGGCTACCAAATACATATCCTCCCTAGCATTTATCGATCCCTTGTACTTTGGAGGGTCCCTTGTTCACTACAAATTAACGTTGTAAATACCCATTTTACCACCGAGATCTCTTAGCCACTTGTTTGTATGAACACACAATTTGGGGAACTACAATATAAAATATTTTGACTGATTGCCAAATCCATTTCTTCCCTCTCTGAGGGGATTTACAGATCCCCACACTTTTTATTTTACATTTACTGTGTTGACTAACAACGTACATTCGCCTACACTAATAGTTTTTGGAGAATTATAATTTACAATGCATGAAAGTTGTGATTTACTAAATTTTGGCAGTTCCTTCTGTAAGAACCATAGATCATTGACCAGGCAAGTTCTGTGATGTATGTTTATGTATTATTTGCTTATTTGCTTGTGAGGTTTGGTTCCTGACTGATGTTAGCTTCTTTTCAACTATGCACACTTTATATGAACATGTTGCACGTCTCTGTATAGGATACTTTGGGTGGGTGTTTGTTGTTCATATATTCATATATGTAATGTTGTGTAGTGTTTTACTTAGACCTAGATTTTTTATATGTATGCACAAAGACAGTAATGTGTAAAACCTCTCATGAGGTTCTTTTAAGGGTGCTTCAGTAATTACATTCCTTCAAAAAAGGTGTTTCCTACAATGGTGGGGGACATTCTGGTGTTTTTTGGTACCCCTCACACACCAACAAGCCCCTTGGTGTCATGCTTCATCATTGGGATCCTCGTACCCCTCTACGCGGTACGGCATGGTGCTACCAGCGACTACGCGGGAGCACTAATACAGACTATGTGTGGTGTAAGTGAAGGTTTTTTATTTACTATGTGAGTGAAAGGTGGGGTTTATAAAGAGTGATGTTAAAAAATACCTGGCTCGTTGGGTAACAAAAAATTTTAATGGACCCCTGGGCTGGTACTATTAAAAAGTAGTGTGAGGAGATCTATTTTGCAAAACAATGTGCATTAGCTCCTACTGGTGTGCGCCAACATGTTTCGGGGCGAAGCACATTCTTCAGGACTGGGGTGCACAAATCCCCACCTTACTCACGTTTCTCTACTTTTCAGCTAAGTTGTAAAAAGTGAGATAAATAGTGCAGGTATAACAATGTACCTAATAAGTCGCCATATTATGTAATACAATAACAACTAGAGCCTGTAAAAAAATAAAGACTAAATGACAGCGATAAGAGGTCTATGGGATAGTACATGCATTGCCCTGCCAGTATAAAGTACTCTACATACACCAGCAATCATCAGAATAAGAAAACAATAGACAAAAAATTGTGAAAGGGCTATTCGGAAATGGTGAAATCATCATCAATATGTTTCGCTTACTAACAAGTTGCCATTAAAATAACTGTAGCACACACTTTTATGTTCAAGCATTCCCTTTTCTTTAACCAACTTTTTTGAGTGGATCATCCATGCTTACTACCTACCAGCACCGAATGCTCAATCATGTGAATATGTATTCTATGGAAAATATCTTGTCAACAGAATGGCACAATTATGTATGGAGAAGAAAGTGCATAAGGTTGGAGGATTGGGAAAAAGATTAACAGTTAATACTACAGTATAGCATAAGCAATACCTTTGTGGAAAATCTCAGTGGAAAAAAAATAATATTGCTATCTGTGTGTAACCTGCAGGTTACAGAGCATAATGTTGTTAGACAACGTGTTGCCTGTTTGTTGGTTCTGTTTATGTTTCTTCTGGCTGCTTAGTGCTTTGGTTCAGTGGTGCTAGAGACAAATTTAGAGGCAAAGCATAGATCGGAATCTATTGGTATAAGAAATATATAGTCTTTCTATTTATGCAGGAAACTCATTTCAAGTCAAATACTCCTAGACAACCCTTACCAAAACATGTACTCATGCTTATTTCGATAATAACAAATTCACTCTCTGATCACTCAGTAGTTTCCACGATTGTCAAATTAGATGTACTTGGGGTGAGAAATAGTACGTGACATCGCTACGGTTCGCGGCTGGTTTTTACGAACCAGCAAGTACGATTCGTGTCGGGTATGCAACGTACAACCCTTTTTTTTACGGGAGCAGGAAACAGCTGTAAACGCATAGTTCGCGCCGAAATAAGTACAGAACGCCCCCCCCGGGGACGCCGCGTAACCCCCATGATCGCCGGGGTACGAGCCGTACCCCTGCGATCATGTGGGGTGTGCGGCGTACACCCAACGTACATGGGGTACGCACCGTACCCCATGTACGGTGGGTGTACGGTGCGCACCCCATGTACGCTGGGTGTACGCCGCGTAGCCCACATGATCGCAGGGGTACGGCGCGTACCCCGGTGATCATGGGGGGTACGCGGTGTACGGTGTGTATGTGATTGAGCGCTTTTCCGTACGAATCGCCCTTACCTGACGCGGACCGTACGAATAGCGTCCTGATCACCTGGTCCAGATCGTACTCGCCGGGTCGTACGGTGTGTTTACGAGTCGTACGGAAACGGCTACGAATACGAATCGTACGGGGGATTTTTTTTACCGGATCGGAATCGAGCCCTAAGTGAAGTGGCGTGGAGAGTGTTAAGCACAGCCAACTATAAAAGGATGGCTTTACTTTCAAGATGGCTCACTCACTTTTTATATACCACAAAGGCTACACTTGATGTTTCAGCAGGGTGCAGTCTGTGTTTGGCTGCTACAGCTCAGATGGGCCATTTAGTTAAAAGGCTTCTTGCAGCTTGTTGTGTCCATGTAGCCACAAAGGAGGTTGGTGAACTGACCTTTGAAGTCTACTTCTTTGTCCTTGGTAACACTGATAGTCCATCCCTTTAGGTCTCAAACACCAGGTCCTGTTGTGTTCTGTTCCTCTGCTAGTCCAGAGAGAGTTCTGACAAGCTGGGCATGAGGGGCCAGCTTTTTAGGTTGGCGTGAGTCCTGGACACTGCCTAAACAATGAGAAAATAAGTGTCTAGGCAACTCTTTCTGCCTTTGCAGCACATCCTGTTTGCCTTACTGAGACATACCCAAAGGTGCAGTATTCTAAGGAAAAGCCAACATGGCAGAATCTTTCTGCCCCTGAAGGAAGCTTGTGTTTCAGAGAGGGGTGCATTTAGGGAAATGGCTGTACTGTCATCCTCAGCTACACCAAACTCCTTCTTTGACCGTCTCCCCCTCCTACTGGCTTGTGCCAAACTAGCCACAAAGGATGTAAATACCAAAAGTAGTCTCTTCCCAAGGTTTCTCTTTATACTTACTTATTAAGGGAAAGGCCTCACCTTGGTCGTTTTCAAATAAGTGAAGTAACTTCTGCTCTGGGAACAGTTTCCACAAATCATTTAGGGGAAGAAATGATAGGGGCATCTGCCAACAGGTGAATGCATATCAGCCTACTATAGGCTCAGGCATTCAAAGTCAAACTTTTGAAAAGTCACTTTTCCTAAATATTTACAAAAAATCCAACTTGACCAAAGAATTAGATATTTAAGAAATATAAAACGTAGGAGCTTAATCACATCTGTAGCTTATCCAATTTCTAGGGTTTGCCTTAGAATAGCTAAAATCATTCATACTGAAAATAGCATTTGGGGGCTAGTCACAGTAGGTACATGCCAACATTAAAAACGTGCATGTACCCTTCTAAATACAATGCACTTCACTTTGTGGATTACAAGATTAATTTAAAGGGACTTATTTAATGTTTAAAATATATCTCTTTCCTTTGAGCTAGTGTTATTTTGAAGGTTTGAAACCTGTAGGAGTCACAATACACAGGCAGGCCTGAAATAATATTTTTCTTGTTCCCTCCAGTGGATGGTATAATAAGTGCTGCAGTCCAAATGTGACATCTCATTGGGGTTGCAAAACTGGCATAGTTTGCTTTCACAGAATTACACCAAAACACAAAACGATTAGGTCAAATTATGCATAATTACTAAAAATACCAATCAATTTTTTTTAATGAGAGGTACCTTTATACATAAGCACTGCAAACAAAAGCTGCTCACATTTTTTTGTTCCCTTGCATTTGTCATAAATATTTACAGGGGATAGCATTATTTGCAGTAAATATTTACAGCGAATGGCGAGTAAAGTGGCATAATGGTGTCATTTCAGCAAAAAGTGTAACATGAAATTTCAGAAATTATGCAAATCAACCAGGCCTACATTTAACTTTCCACATCATTGGTCCATTTCCCTGTACCATATGCTATGACCTTACTGTAACGTTGAATGCATGTGTTGGAGATTAGCCAATGTTACCTAATTTAGGTATCAGAGAATGTACGTTGGATTGTGGACAGCTGGACCACAGCGTGCAGAGTTCAGAACCAGCAGCATCAGTCCACAATATGTGTGTCATCACAGAAAAAAGTGGCATTTTCTCATACAAATGAATGTGTAACTTAAAACATGGGTTATTAATGGCTTGATTTAGGGACTGGTATAAAGATGAACGTATGAGTGCACAAATGAATGACTGAAAAGTGAATTTATCCAGTAGAGGTTACTGGATGAATTAGTTAATTTTTTAATAAACCATTGGGCGTACCAGTCCATGGATGAATGCAGACTGTGTACACCAATCTTACAGGCTGAGACCTTGGACTATTAATTAATTCACTCAACCCTCTAGCTTTTTTCTCATTCCCAGGATAAATCACATAACCATCAATTGCATGCAGGCACTGGCTTCACTTGAAAGGTATAAAAAGAAGAAAAGATAATTCAATTAACAGAAATGCATTATCCTCAGATCCTCATGATGATGGATGCTACCTGCTGGGATAGTCAACATTCAGAGTAGAAAATGTTGGTCTGGTCTTTGGATGTTCCCAAACAGGCCAGAGAGGCAGAAGGTCTGTACAAATGTCTGTTTGATTATCTTCTTATAATACTTGATGAGGAGTGTGCATTTAGCTGATATTAGCAGTACACTGTGAGCTTTGGAAACTGCACCCTTTGCTAGGGAGGTTTCACTCCTTTGAATAAAAGAGGAGGTAAAAAATGGGACTCTAACTGTCTTAGATTTATAAGTTTTGTCCCTACTCAGCTCCTATGAGAGACGCTTATGCAACCAGTGACTGTACCATTGGAGGGTGTCCTTCATTAGAATGGACTGCTACGTACCGTTTGCATATCAGCGTACATGGTTCCTCCATCCTGCTGCAACAGCAAGACAAAAAAACGACACTGTTTTTCAGTGTTCACGACTTGCGTTGACTCACAAGTTAATTTAGTTTCTAAACTGGATGAGTAAAATTTGTCAGACACTTGTTATTTATTGTGATCGTTTTGGGTTTAGCCCATTTGTCGTATGATAGCTACTCTGCTGCAGATGTCAGGACAGTCTATAATTTTAACAGCTCTCAAGATCAATGGGCCCACTAGAGTCACATTATTAAGGGTAATCACTCCATTTGTTTTTCGGAAACAATGTATGAATTAGAAGTGTGCTCCTTCATTCAAATCATGAATAAATCATGTATAATTCATGTATAAACTCCATGCACAATGCGTACATAAGTTAGACATGCACACAGCTGGTTTTGTCTCATTGCAAGACCCGCTGCCAAGTAAAATGTACAGTTGCTAAGAAAGTAGTTCCTCAGCAGCAAGCTGTTGAGAGGGTGTGAGAAGCCATGGATTAGACCTGATGCCATCAGGGACCCACCAAGTATTCAAAACAGTCAAAAGGATTATTACTTTTCCCTAGACTTTAACATAGGGAGACTCCCACTTGAGGCAGAGATCTCCCTATGATAAAGTATAGGGCAAAATCCCCTATACTTTACCATATGGAGAGCTCCAACCCCTTGACAGAGATCTTGGTATGTATAAGGAACATTTCCAATGTTTATGAAGCTTAGAAAACACAAGTAAAAATATTTTGATGCTAAATATTATTGTAAATGTATTTTATAAAATTATTTTAAATATATAACAAAAAAGAAAATGCGACAGCACTAGTAACTTAGGGCCTGATTTTAATGCCGGTCAAACCTACTTCTGCGGACCCTTTGGAGGCAGTCTGACAGCCACGGTCTAGTAGGAAGTGGTAGGTCTGACCTCAGGATTTCAATGCATGCTTCTGGTACTCCAACCGACTGCTAAAAGTCTGCCAGCTCTGACAGCCTATCTCCAACAGCTGAGATGGCTGGCAGAGAAGAACAGCATCCATAGGGCAGTACAGGGATCTCTAATTGCCTTCCAGATTATGATGCAGGTTCCGGCGACCTGACAGTTGCGGTCTGACCCCCGGCATCGAGTCTTCGGAAACAATGGATTTGAGGTGCATACTCACCCAAATCAGCTTCTCCCCAACTGACTCTAATGTAGATCCCTTTCTCTGGGTCCCCCTACACCACAGCAGCTGATCCCCAAAGACTTAAGACCCTGTGGGCGCTGGAATGCAGGTAGGTCCATAGGTGGCATGTATCTCCATTGACTGGACTGTGCACACATCACCACACTCCAGCAATTGGGTAATGGTGCACAAGTCATACCCCCACATATGCCTGCATTCCTGTACAATTCACATGTTTACTGTGAGTTTGCACACACTTGCAGTGACTTTTTGGGGGGTATGTGCACCGCCGTAGGTAAGAACTCCACGGTAGCAGCTGTTGCATCGTAATACAGCAGGGGGAACTTTCCCAGCCTCTGCGGTCGGAATCGGATCATGGCTGCGGTGGTTGGGCGGTAGGTCTGACTGGCATGATAATCAGGCCCTTAATTTTGAATTAGAAGTACAATTAATGTAAATATATGAAATGAAGTCTAAAATCAAAAATAATTTCCCACCTAAAAAAAAACCTTTAGTATGCATTACTAATTATTAAAAGTATTGCATATAAATAATTACAGTCAATATAATATTTTAATAAAATGTAATCTTATATTATTTGTGTATTAAAAAAGTTGCTAAGATGTTTCATAATTAAATAATAAATGTTACATTTTTATATTTTTCCTCAAACGGTATTTATTTTTATTTGTAACTGTTTCAGATAATTTAATTTCACTATATTTCATATTGTTTTATTTGTTTTATTTTAAGTCCCTAACTCCACTGGTTTCTGAGAGAATGTGTTTTAATATATGTGGGTGACCATGACTGGTGCTGGACTTACTACTGTTTCCTTTTAGGCAATAGAAATATACCCTTGTTAGTTTGAGTCAAGCCCCTTTTTCAGAGGGTGGAGACGTCCAAGTGTACACTATTAAGTAACTTTACCCTCAGTTTTGGTGAATGACCAAAAGTAGTTAAGTTACTCAAAATTGTAAGAGTAAAGTGACATGTGTAACTTACCCACAAGTGTGAATTAATCTTTGTTTCAGCAGTAATGTATGCCTGCAGATGACAACACCTTTTGAATTGGCCACTTTATTGCCTGCAATATAATTCATCATAAACATACAAATTTGATTTGATTTGTTCAACATGCACTTGTGCCCAAAAATACAATTGTGCACATTGAACAAATCAAATTGCATTTTTATGTTTATGATGAATTATATTTATGATGATTTTTAGTTATTGATAGGCTTTGTTTATATTCCAGACCCTTGACAAAGACTTCAAGGCCCAAAATGCCCTGGGTAGTTACATGTACGGTTTCCAAGGATTCAATGCAAATTCTAAGGGTTTACAGATTAAGGCCTGGATAGACATGTCTGCAGCATCTAAAGGGTAGAATCACATTGCTTTTGGAAAAGAATCAAAGAAATGTTGGAATAAATATGGTTTAAAACTAATGAATTAGCATAATAATTTCTGTTTCTGAAATTGACTTCTTGTTTGGTTTGCTAATTCTATGTCCGTGCGACCAGGACAGAGCTCGGTTCTAGCCAGCACGCTAAAACTTTCCCATTGAGCAAAGGTTAAAAATCCAATAAAAAAGAAATAAAAGAACATAGAATGAAATATAAATAAAACATAACAGAATATAACAGTTACTCAAAGCTGCCCGCACACTTAAAAAACAAGAAGTGCACAATTGTCTATCTCACCTCTTCACCCCATTGCAAGTTGCACCACCTCTTAACAGAAAATCCACACCTCAGTAGTCATCACACATAACATGAAAACACTTCTCTCATAGGATCAAAAATATTTGACAACATACTGTTAGATGCCATCACCACTCGAGGCCTAAGCCACTCCCTCACCACCACCATGATGATGTACACACACTAATGTGGACTATGGTTTTCTTTGACCCTCTGCTTTGTTGCTGAAATTAGAAGTGTTCATAGCTGCCATTGTCATCATGATTGAGAAAAAATCAGTCAGGTGTTAAAATGTGCCATATGACAAACTCTTCCAATCACAGGCCTTTAAGACGTAAAGGCCTGCATAAAAGCCCTTCTATTCCACTCTGGGTAGAATGTATGAGTGTGAGGGGGCAGTGGTAGGTATCAGTGTTCTCTTAGGAATAAAGAACTACTGAAGAGTGTTAGTTTAGAGAAAAAGTACAACTTCAAAACCAACGCTAAAACAAATACCTCTACTGACGGTGGGTCCATGTCCTAGCAATCATATTAAGGGGGCAAAATACTCTGTCACTTACATCAGTGGTCACCTTTTGCTTGGTGTGCTTTACTACGATTTACATTTTGCCTTGAACTTATGTAGGCTGTCTATCTCATAACTTATAAACTATTGTGCGACCTCTTCTGATGTAATACATTCAGACCTGAATTTTTTTCATGAAATTTGACCTTCTGTCTTGAATTTTTTCCAGTCACAATTCTGAATTTGCACATATGCCAGTTGGTCACCCTTCTACTTCTTGCTAAGAAAACCTTCAAGAAAAAATTATTCAGCTGCAGCTAATGCAATGAGAGAAGATATCTTGCTACATGGCTGCCGAACGGGACTGAGCAAAAGAAGTGTGCAGAGCCAGCTGTGTCATTTGAAAAGGCTAAATTATTACAGTATTACTCCAAAAATAAGAACTATTTTTAATCAAGGCTTCCTTGTAAAAATAGGAGCGCTCTGTTTACCACCTGCGGCTGAAGGCTTCTCATAAGGTTTGCATATATATGAAATGGCAAAGGAAAATCAAAATATGATTGTTTCCTTAGCTCCATAAAAAAATTAATGTACTTTTTTAATTTGAAAGTACAAATATTGACATAATCTTTAATGTTTCCTTTTAGAAATGCTCAGCACCATGTGCAAATCAATATTATTTAAGGAGACAGCCACATACAATATTTTTAAAATACATTTAGCATTCAATTTCTGACCCAATTAGGCGCCAAATAAAAGCGCTATCGCGCAACATAAATAAGTGAATTTTTAATTAAGCTTATACAATTTCTTGAAGGAGAGATGTTAAAATTCTTCATGAATTGAAACTCGCCACATGTATACACCACAAATGTACAGATATGTGAAAGTGTTTCTTGATAAGGGCATGTGTTGTAGTTAAATATTTCACTGCTCAATTAATATTTGAATCTCGAACACAACTTGCTGCACAAAGCCTACATCCCGATTCCAGTTGACTAGAATCTGAAGAGCACACCAAGCCAAGGACTTCACATAGAAAGCAATCTTGTGTGTTAGAGAGAACACCAGCGAAATAGAATCGTTGTAACAACAGAGATACACTCTCCTACAAAACATGTATAAAAATTCAAAAGTGTCACGATAAACAAAAATATGTAAAGTGACCATAAATTATAGAAGTAAAAAATAGCGAACCTGTTATATTTAATGTATATAAACACCAAAGTTACTTTGGCATTGGGGGGCAGAGATTCTCACCGAGGAAACTAGGAGTGCCTTTTTGGAACTCTGAGCCAAATTCTTCAAGGTGGAGGAATAGAAGACACCATCTGCCCAAAGGTGTTCCTGCTGACGCCATGTGGAGAGAAGGGCGCTAAGCATCTCTATATCTACTCAGAGAAGATAGCACAGAAAGTGGGTCTCTTGAGTTAACCCCTCCGGTGGAGCGTTTTCGCACCCAGTGGGAGAAGCAGGAATGACCGCAGGGAACAAAATAAGCCCCCAACATGCTTGCAACACACTCAATGGAGAATACTGTCTTGCTGTCAAACCATTGTGTGCAGACGTTGAACGAAAGCACCAGCAAACACAGCCCTGGTAGTTATACCCTTGGAAAGAGGACTGGATGATGTCCACAATCAGAGGTCATCTTAGATTGGGTGCAAGGGTAGCAGAGACCTACTAAGGCATGGGCAAAGTGGGCTACGGATCAGGGCCTCAGCCTTACAAGGGGCCCCTCCGCTCTGCTGAACCTTGAATAATTCTTACACAGATTGTCTTAAATACTGTTTTCCTTGAATTTTATTTTATTGTGGGTGGTATGTGAGTCATTTACAGGCATTGTTCTTTTTTCCCTCAGATGTCAATGCTCTTTCTCTGGCAGCTTAGCTTCCAACGCTGGAGGGTTTTGTCTGGTAAGCCTGCAGTCACCTCAGTGCTCTCCTCAGTCTTGGGATTTCCTCTTTCACACCCTCCTTTTTGTTTTGCCCTCCTTCTCTTAATGCTTTTCATTTCTCCTTTAACTTCAAGGTGTAACAGTTTTAGCTGATTTTTATTGTTTAACTGAAAAGTATTCGATTGATATTCCCTCTATAGATCTTTCTTAAATATGGCGAAGGAGAAGAGGCTCATCTATTTAAAGATAACTTGCAGTCTTTTATGCTTTCTTTGTTTCTTTATTGGATGTTTCAGAATATTTGGAAGCCTCTATATCAAAAATGTTATTTGTTTTTTTTGCTGGTCCCACTAAAAAGGGTAAAAAACATGTATTGCCACAAGATCGCTTTTCTAAAGGCGTTTCCATCAAGTCTGGTCCTTCCACCTGAGGTGTCTAATTTGGGGTCACTGCCCTCTATTCGTCTTAGTATTACTCATGTAAGACATACTGTTGTAGCATGTATTTTACCTCAGAATAACCTCAGCTACCACATCGAGCTCACTAAGTCCTCCGATGGATCTTGTTCAGAGCTGAAAGGGACTAGAATATTTAGAGGATGAACTATTATGGTATGAGGACCTGGAATAATATAGTAGCTAGCATTTATTCATTAAAAATGGATTTGCTTAGGCAAACCTATCTTTAGGTCAGTGAATTTAGAAACCGATAAATTGACCACAGCAACATTCATGAAACAGAATCAGCAGAATAGTTATCTCCGTTGGTATTTTTATTGCATTTGAAGACATTTTCAAACCAAATTAACTTACGACATAAGAATTAACTAAGAATCAACAAAAAAGTGAGAATAAAAGTTTGAAGGGAATAATCTTCCTTATTCGAGGCAAATTGTATCATGGGAAATGAATCCTTTAAAGCAAATAACCCTCTTACAAACCCTATAAATGAGAGTTCAGTAATCTCCGAATAATCAGTTCCAGTTCATAGACAGGTTTATCTGCCCCTGTCCGCACTGAAACATCAATGCCACAGCTGTTGTCTGAAACCGGTCCCCGGTAGCTTGTCTCCTTTCTGGTGAAGAATTGGCTTGGTAGTTTAGTCTGCCCTGTTCCCATGATGCACTGGGCCAGGGACAGACTGATTTGCATATAGCGAGGTTCTGAGCTGGGATGGGGCAGTGAGATAAATAACGGTGATGGATCAAGCCCTGATCTTTGGACTGGGTAAGAGTGGTCTGTTTAACTCAGACACTCTGTTCATCACCACCCCCTTTTTGTAAATCGTCTGAAACCTTCCAGCTGGAAAGATTCTCCTATGCAAGCATAGCAGCTGGCAGCAAATAGAGGAATAAGTCAGAGTTTGCGTTAGTCTCTGAAAGTCCAAATAATCAGTCTCTGTACCGCAAGGTGGGTTGAGAAGGTGGACAAGATAGGGGCCACCTCTTTCTGCACTTTAGGCAATTATACTCTATTGATTTCTAGTTTATACCCCTAGACATCACCAACTAGATCAGATCACTCAGTCCCATTGGTCAGTTTCAGTCGGATGAGATAATGTAGTGAGCGAAAGTAAACAAAATCTGGAAGAATTAAGTAAGCCATTACCTTGCATTTCATCAAGACTACTGTCCTTAGTCACACATTTGGTTATGTCATCTAGGAAATAGGCGAGTCCATGTCTTTGTCAGGTTCTTCCCAAGCATGTGCTCTATGAAGTAACAATTTTGTTACAAGTCCATTACAGTGAGCTAAAAGTTTGAAAGGAATAATTTATTGTTGCAGCACAAGTAGAAACTTTACAAATGGTTCCCATAGGCTTCAGACTATTCAGTTCATACTAAGAAAGGAAAGCAAGTTTTGGGTCTTCATGAAACACGCCTTGTGCGTGATGAATTTATGCTAGAATATGATTTTCGCATTATTAGAAATCATCAGGAGCCACGATTGCACATCAGTTGTTCAGAGATGCTAGCAGGTTTCTTAGCCATCCAGACCTTCACAAAGGAAAAGATAAAATTCACTGTTCTTTTAAGGATGGACAATCTGTCAATGGTCACCAATACAAACCCCTTAAAGGGTACAAAGTTCAAAAGCCTAACAGATCTAGCCAAAAGTCTCTAGTGATGTTGTCTTCATCGAAACCTTTAGGTCAAGGCAAAGTACCTTCCAGGTATTTGAATCTTGCAGCAGGCTGGTACTCCAGACACCTTTGAAATTCCAGGGACTGGTGTCCCCATCCTTCTATAACCAGTTCTCTTTCTTCTACCTTCAAGGCTATGTCAATAGATCTCCTTGTTTCCCATCTCAATTCTCATGTTCCCTCCTTTTTTAGCTGGAGACAAGATCCGTTAACTTTGGCCATTGATGCGTTTCTCCAAATTTAGCCTCAGATGCATCTCCATGCTTTCCTTCCTATTGTGAGGATTTCTTGGGTATTAGCACAAGCTTGCAGACAACAGTCATCCTTAGTTCTGATTACCCCACTTCGACAATCTCAGTATTGGTACCTTACCATTTTGGAACTATACTTAGATTATCCAGGTCTACTACCTCTTTTTCCTGAACTGCTTCGTATCCCACAAGGATCACGTCAAAACTTAATGATAGATGACTCCCTACCCCTCACTGCCCAGAGGATTTTGGGTCTTCACGGAAGCTGTCGGGCACATCCAACAAACCTGGGTCCCTGGCATGGCAAAATCTTATAAGTCAGCCTGGTTGGTCTGGAGTAGCTGGTGTTTGGAGAGGGGTGCACATCTCTTTTCAGCAAATGTGACTACGTTATTCAAGTTTTTAGGCTATTTGGCTTACCAGGGAAAAGCTTATCGTATGCTTAACACATAGTGATTGACTGTTTCAGGTGAGCATGTCAGAATGGATGGAAGACCCATCGGAGAACACCAGTTAGTCTGTTGTCTTGGTAGGAAGGTTTTTGCGAACTCCTGTTTCTTAATTTAATATCATATGACAAGTTCATTTGCTATTGAATATGTTTATCTCCTGACAGGACTATATGGATCTCTCACTCAAGCAATTGTCTACGAAGTTAATAATGTTTTTTTGTTTAATTCTTTGAAACATGTTTCAAATATGAAAGCACTTGATGTTTCTCCTTTGTATTAATCTCCTCTAGGTGTTTCTTTTCAAGTTCACAGACACACTAAATCTAATTTAAAGTCAATTCATTATCCCTTTTTCTCTTTCAATCAAAGTGATGTGTAGGAAATTGTTTCAAATCATATATTCTAAGAAATGCAGATTTAATAATGCCCCTGCCTCTCAATTACTAATGTTCTTTCAACAACTCCACAAGCCGATCTCTATTCCAATGCTGTTCCATTTGGTTAAATGGATTAGGTCCATAGCTGGCACTAATAAGGTCTTCTTTGCCACCTATTCCGCCAGAGGGCTTATGGCTCTAAGCGCCCTTTGAGTGATGGCGGGTTTGCATGGCATTCTCAAATCTGCAGATTGTTCAGAATTTAATACATTCAGGACTTTTTAATGAAAACCCATTACTCGTTTATTTATGTAATGTTAATGCTTTGAACAAGCACAATAGGAGCCTATGACCTTGTAATACGTTTGAGATTTTCCTAGTCTGGGTGTCAGAAAGGTAACATTTTAATAAAGACAATGGGGCAAGTATTATCCCTCAACTGTTTAATAGCTCCCATTAATTTTCTCTTCATAGTTCCAGCACCATCAATCAGTGTGCAAACATCACCCTAAAACCATTAATGATCCTTGTCACTCATGGTCTCATGGACAGCTTCTCAAGCCTTATCCAGTCCATTGGAACATGCTTCCTCACTTTGTTTGACTTTGTTAAGGATTTGTTGACAATCTTGGTTATGTTCTATCTGGTTTTTCTTTTTCTTTAAATACCTTACAGAGATAGATTTATTTGCAAGAAAGGGGGATATCCATTGGTCTCCTTCTGGAAAATTATCTATGTACACAACATCCTATTGTATACCTCTTTCTGATGTCATTGTGTAGTTCTTATTCACAGTTTTGTTTGGTAATGAAGGTTTCTTCTTTTCTTCTTGGCTGCTATCAACATAAATAGAAGAAAATAAATCATAATACTCACTATAAAATCTAGCCTTTCTGACACCAAAACTGGGAACATCTCTATTATTACCTACTTATAGCAAGTGCCTCTGAGATGATTCAAACTGGACCATATAGTTACACTGATCAGACCTGGGTACTGCGCTTTGATATTGAAGTCAGTGAGAGAGCTTAGGTGCACCAAAGAGGTCCCTTGTGAGCCTCAGAAAACCTCACATGATACAATGGGCTGGTGCAGGACACAGCCCAGTTGACCATTTTCAAAGAAAAGACAGGTCTGCAAACGTCTGTCTTCTCAATAGAAAAGAACGCTTCACGGACATCAGCGGACCTCACAACCATTAGCTCTTAAATTGCAGAGACTGAACAAAGACTCACTAGCATGGAGCATAAACTGATAACCACAATAGTTTGGGAACAAGATCATTGCTATAGTCAAGAAATATTTACAGAATTAGTGGACAGAAACAGATAAGATATATAGATTGCAGGAGCATTTGAGAAGGATGACATTACGGCCGTTATACTCTGCTTTATTCCAGGTTTTACAAATTCCACCATTGGAATAGCAAAGAGTTTACAGAATAAGGTCTTGGAAGTATGATAGAAGAGATGCTCCAGGACAAGTATACTTTCAATGTCATCAAGAAGTTTGGGATGTCCTTCCGGCAGCCAAGCGCAGGATATTTTCATACATGCTTGTCATAAAATGCATGTCGCCCAAGTCTTTCCCTGTGACACCACAATAAGAGAAAAAACATATTTTCCCAAAGGCCCTGGCTGAAAAAACTGGAACTCCATTATGGACTCCTAAAGCCAGGAACCATGGCAATCCCAAAGATAGCCAAACAAGAAAGTTTGATGACCTGAGACAGTTGGAGGAATTGTTGGACACCATGAACTCTTAGATACGTACATGTCCCAAAATATCAAAGATAAGCCTCATCTAGGGAACCACCTAGTTGCTAATGGAGATCAAGCCCCATCAGCAGAAAGAGAGAGGCTGGTGGGAGTCAACAAAGGTCGGAGCAGGAAATTGTATGTTCAAACGTTTGAACGGAAGAATGCCTGAGAGGCACAAGTCAAGATCACCATTTGAACTGTACTATGGTTCACTCCCAGAATGTAGGCAGGTGGTATCACTGCTGACGTCCACCAAATGCTGTGCAATATTTGTTTCTCTGGCTTACATCACTATATCCTTTTTTTTAGCCCAACAGCTCCAACTTCTTCATCCTACAGGACTTACAAGAAGCAAGAACTAATGGTCATCTCACTTAATAATAGCAGAGTTGCCCATTATATGAAACATAAAAGAAATACTATTGTAAAGTCACAATGCTAGACAAGAACATTGCAATGATCTAAGAAATGTGCTTCACCCAACAGAAAGTGAGAAACTCAGTCTTGACTGGATCGGGTGCAAATAACCTGCATGTAATAGTTATTGAGAAGGTGAGGAAGCAGTCTATAATAGAGGAAGTGTTGCTATATTATTCCAAAAGGATCTTCCCATACCAGTAAGTCAGACATGGACAGACCCAGAAGGACACTGTGTTAAAAGAAGTGGCTATACACCAACAATCAATCATGGTTTCATTTATGCCCTGTTTGTTGTGTGGATATAAGCTCTTATTTAGAGCAATTATTAGACAATGTTTCCCTTTCTCACGAGCCAAGGAGTTGATTGGAGAGGATTGGAGCAAAGTTCTGGAAACTTTGATAAATCAAGCAATTATACAACATATTGTTCTGGATACAAATGAGCCTTGGATAACTTAATGGCTTAACATTCATTACTGAAGCCTTGAAGGCTAACCCACCAAATTGCTTGGGAATACACCTTCAGTTCCTACACACACATTAAGCGTACCTTTATTTACTATTTCTTAGCATCCTTCACCTTGCTGCCCCACATCACTGTTTCATATACACTACCACATTTCTTATCTAACCATGAAGTAGTACAGATCAGTATTGAAATTGGCTTGGTAGCTCCTCCAAAGCAAAACGGGCATCACAATAGAGACACCACCTTCAAGTAAAACATTAAGCTGCAAGGAGTTTTATGCATATGTCTGGAGGAAAAAGAACTCTCAGTGACATACATCCCCAAAGTCCAATGGAAAGTGCATAAGACCTTTGTGTGGAATGCAATAATGCAGGCTTCTGTGATATTAAACCAACAGACACATTCTGCCCAGAAGTTGTTGGGCATTAAAAGGGACAGTTTCTTACATCACAATACAATACAGCATCCTCACAAGTGAAACTGGTTCAACTCTTGAAGGAGAAATATGATCTTAATGATTTATATACTTAAAGGACTAAGGAAATCATATTCCGTCTGAAACAACATCACAATGGGCCCAATTCACAAAGGTAAACTAAGACCAACAGAAACTGAAAACAGCAAAGCCTAAGCATACCTTATTGGCCCATGCGGGGCACTCGAGAGGGTCCGGGGGTTAGTAATCCTTGCCTAGAAGATCCCCCTTTCCAGAATGAAAAATGCTAGGTGGACCTGAGTGTTGCTAGGTGGCAGTGAGGGGGCATTAGAACTGAAAGGATGTCCTTATTATTAAAGTCTATGACCCCAGCAACACCAGAAGTGAGCACTTGATGCTCTGCATCCTACCCACTTGGACACACCTGGTGATGTCCATGTTGTGGGTAGGGATTTCAATGTGGTTATGCCTACGACATGGATAGGTATTCACCCTGCCCAACCCCAGCCAGGGTGCCTACGGCGCTAGAGCAGTGCATTTGTGCAACGAGCCTGGGAGATGTCGAGGCTCCTCCAACCCGGAGATAGGCAATATTCATTACTCTCCTAGGCACACAGGACTTTGACAAGACTAGATTACAAGTTTGTCCTATTGACAGAAATGAATTAGCAAAATGTTCACAATGCCTAGCCCGGGGATCAGACCACTTGCTGTTGTTGATCCATCTGGTCCCCAACCAAATGACGGATCCAATACCTTGGAACTTGTCGTGTGGGTCCTGAAAGACTTTGACATAACAGAAATGCTATCAGTAGATACTCAGCATGCTTTGAGGAGAATGTGAGCTCGGTGACTTAACCTGTTACATTGTGGAAGGCATACAAAACAGTGCTTAGGGACAAAGCCCAAAATATAGATTCCCTGAAGAAGCAACATAGAGAGGACAGGACGCTGCAATTGGAGCATCGGCTCCTTTATTTGGATGGGACCTGTGAAGAACCGGTCCTTATGGGCCTGGCGGCGCAGGGCATGCCTTAAATCTCCGAGTTCACCTGTCTTGTCGGACAGAGACACAAGACCCTCTGTTAGGCATAGAAAACCAGGTTTATTAGCTGCAGCTAAGCACAGTTGTCCCAGAAGTACAGAGTAGGACTGCCACTTTATTTTGTGGCGCACAATCTTTTATAGCACACATATTTACAACGTATACTCCCAATACATACAAGGCTTGCCAATAGGAAAAGTTGGAAAACAAGCTATCAAGTGTCCCAAATACGCCCTTCTTTCAGACCCTGTGTGTCACCCCACCCCACAAGTTAATCAGTGCTAGTGCCTACAATCCAATTTGCAGGTGGCAGGAGGTATTTGTGTGCCTCAAAGGATAGTTGTGTAACAAGAGAATACAAGGCGAGAATAGCGAAGGCCAGTCGGATAAGATAAAGTAAGGAAAGAATAGGGAGAGCCAAACAGTCAGTCAAGACAGGGATCAATCAACCTAGACATGGATTAGTGGACTCAGCCAGACCCTGACATCGGTTTCGTAAACAAGGGCAGGGGGTTACTTTTTAACAGAAGAGACACGTAGCAGCTGGAAAAGGCAAAAACACTCCGTTTGCCGTGCTGCCTGAGTGAGGGCAACACAAAATGGCGACAGAACACAAAATGGCGGCCGAATACAGACGAAGTTGAAAACCGAAAAAACCTCACCTGGGCGGAGGCTGGAAACCAGACAACTTATCTACTCTTTGTGTCGACAAGGGAGCACTACCATTACCTAGCCAGACACCTGGGGTTGCAGACAAGACTATTCAACAGGGGAGACAAGGCAGGTAACTTCCTTTTATAGCTGGGGAAAGGAGAAGAGGAGGAGAGATGGGTGACAAAAGTACAGACCATGGCCCTTACACATAGGGATATAGCCCAAGCATTCAGGGAGTATTATTGAATGCTCTATGTGAACCGAAGATACAGCACGGAACAGGATATAGTCGTTTTCCTTGGGGAGAGGCAAAACTGACAACAGAAGAGATCCATGAAGCAGTTCAGGCAGCTATGCAATCAGGGAATACACCAGTAGCCAATGACATCCCGCAGGAACTCTATGAGCAACTGGCCTCCTCCTCCCCACCTGCTACAATTGTTCACTGCAGCGAGAGATGAATACAACATGTCAGAAGACCTTAATCATGCCTTCATCATAGTTATCCTGAAAACTGGGAAGCCACCTGACCTTTGCTCCTTGTACAAAACCATCTCATAGCTCAACACAGATAACACCATCCTGGCCAAGGTCCTGGTGAGGTGCCTGGCAGGGGTGATTGTGTACTAGTTCAAGCACAACAAGATGGGATTCATTCAAAGAAGGGCAATGGGCTTGAATCTGCGACAGTTATACCAGAGGATAGACAGGATCAGGGCGGACAGAGATCCCAAGGTAGTAATGTCTCTGGACGCTGAAAAAGCATTTGATTCCATGGACTGGCAGTACCTGCTGCATACTGTGCAGAGGTTTGGTTTTGGGCTCAGGTTCTTTCAATGGGAGACTCTTCTTTACAAGTACCCACGGTGGCAGTGAGGGTTAATGCATTGGTCTTGGTTACCTTTACCTCAGGGGTGGTATGAGACAAGGATGTCCGCTCTTTCCTCTCCTGTTTGCGCTGTCTCTGGAGCCATGGCATGCTGTGTGCACATAGTGTAGTTCCCCCAAATAACAGACACCCCTGAAAAAATATTTCCCTATGCAGAAGCCACTCTGGATTATACAGAAAACCTTACATGGTTGATACTGGCACCCCTTTCAGTGTTATGCTTGTTTGAAACATCTGCAGGATACCACATAAACTGGGAGAAATCCATCATTTGCCAACTCAGAGACTGGCCTGACCAGGATGAGGTCACAGATAATTGCTGAATGACAACCTTTTGCTTCAAATATGTAGGTATGCAAGTCACAACTACTAAGGAGCTCTTCCTAGGGCTCGATCTAGACCTGGTTCTACGGAACTTGCATGAAGATGTGGTCTGATAGGGCAAACTCTCCTTTACAATAATGCTAAAGATTGCTCTCTACAAAATGATTACCTTGCCCAAACTTCAATAAACCATACAAAATGGTTTGTACACACCTCTGGGATGGGGGTACCTCGCAAATAGTTCTAGAGGCATTGTACTGGTTAGACTTCAGTAGAGGGTTGGTACTACCTGACATGTGCGCCTAATACAAAGGCAGTGGACCTGCATGTCATTAATAGTCCACATGAGAACCAGCCTATAAGATAGAAAGAACGACAATGTGATAATGGACATTCCTCCACTTTGTTTACAGGAGATCAGAGAGGAGGCACTTGCCAGAATTGGTGCAGGTCACCCAAAGGGCTTGGATTGAGGCCACTGCAACAGAGTGGTGGAGGGAAGACTCTCTGGCAAGCCCTATATGAAGTGGTGCGCTGCTGACCAAAACATGCAAGCTCACAGGCTTCCATGGAGGGGAAAAAGATTTGGATTGATAAGCTGGGGTTGTGTTGGACTAGAAAAGTCAAGCAATTTAAGACACTACAAGCGGAATATGCCCTGATGATCACCCAAAAGTTAAAATATATGCAAACAGTGCATGCCGAGAGAACAGCAGGGATCCTGGGGACAGACCATCCAGAGCACACCCCATTAGAGACCTGGTTTATTCTGAATGCGCTTTCTCACAAGTCTATATCCCAACTATACTGCACTATACCCAATAACATACCTGACAACCTAGGGAAACTCCAGAGAAAGTTGGAGACAAATAAGGGGCCCAGAGAGGACATAAACTGGGAGACCGCCCTAATGCATACCAGAAACGTTACAATTTCAAGTTGACTGAGGTCGATCCAGGTAAACATCCTTCATAGGTACTATTACAACAGAGTCTGACAGTTTAAAATGGAGAGCGCTGACACCCCCACATGCCTCCGATGCAGGACACAAGAGATCACATTCCTACACATGATTTCAAACTACTTAAGGATCAGCCCATACTGGGGGGATATAATCACAGAAACAAAGACAGTGATTAGTGTGGATCTACCCATGACATCTAAGCTCATTATACTGGGTATACCTAACAACGGCGACACCCCCCCCCCCAAAAAAAAATGCTGTTTTCCACAATGGAATTTGCAGTGGCAAAAAGAGATCTGAATAGAACATGGGGGTTGGCACAGGCTCCCATGAGAGCCATGTGGCAGGAGGGAATGAACAGGTATATGGAGGTAGATAGAGTGGTGTACATGGAGCAACGGTTACCTGAAAAAATTGACAAACTTTGAGGACCATGGAGAGCACATCATAGACTACAAGAAGAGACATGCAATGCCTCAACAGGGGGGGCTCCGCAATAAACCGCTCCCCCTTCCAGTGCTTGGGTGTTCGGATGAGGGATTCGGGAAGTGGCATTACAAGTGACCACAATCTCTTTCTTGAACACCCGGGGGTTGGGAGGGGAGGGCGGGAACATAAAAGATGGGACTAGGGAGAATCTTGGGGGTAGACTGCATGTGCAATGTGAAATATGTATGTTTTGGTGTGAATAAACCAATATAAATATTTCCCAAAAAAACAGATATATCCTGGATGTGGTGTGAAAAACATTGAAGCAATTTTTCCTTGTCCAGTTGATGGGGTTTACACAGCATGGCAGATGCCGCAAAAGGCCCTTTTGTTCTCTAAGTAGACCTAATTAGCCAGTTTTCCTGGCCTGCTCTCGACTGGGGAAAGTGGCACTATAATCAATTAAAAAGATGGGTGCTTGACTGATCATTAGATAACCAGCTTTTGGAAAAATGTAAAAATCCTCTTGGCGGCATCTGCACTAAAAGCTGAATTTTATAATGCATTAGATTTTTAATAATTAGCAGAATGCTACAAAAATGGTCCAACTTCAAGTTAGGATTATAAACCTGACAGCTGCCTTGCTATGGAAATATTTATTTTCCATGCACCCATTGAATTCTGAGACATGCCATTTATACATTTTATGTACTTGATGTATAAATTCCAGCTGCTATGCACCTTTGGTGTCTGGGTCCAATATCCATTTTATAAATGACTTAGTCTTAGTTAACAGTAGAATAGGATTTTGAACATATCTAAAAGATATCGTTACAACATGTTTGCTACAGCATGGACTACAGTCCTTTGTGGTTGCTGGCAAAACCCTGATGCCATGTTTTAAGAGTGTCTCCTGTAGTTGTTGCAAAATTGCATTGTAAACAACATGAGCCAACTGAATTTTATGCTACTTTATTCGTTCCTGCGCAACTTGGAAAAGCAGGCTTTTACGCTATTTCAGATGTTTCTGCCCAATTCTACATGGCCTATCTTGAACGTTAAATATGCCTTTTTATCATGTTTTACTAATCAGAGTTAAGTCAGTGGGTGATATTTGCAGTTTTCCATCAACAAGTGGTGTCAATATGCAGATTGTACCTATAAAAGTGAAAAATATCAAGGGGACAATATAAAAAAGGCAGATTCTTCCACCAGATGTTAGTGCATCTGTTGGATATATAGTAGGAATTCTGCACATTATTTTCTGCTAGAAGCACTTGTTTTTCATATCATAGTTAGATGTGCTGCTTAGATCACTGATATAGTCAATTATATGGTGCATCTGTGCAAGGTGGTTGAGCTAATGCTCTTTGTTTGAAGGACGTATGTTGATTTTGGCCTCTGCCTTACCATTTATTGCTGGTTGATTTGAGTTTCAGGTTAGCTTATACAAAACTCCATAGTTGATTCAGAGGCCAGGGACAACAAAGAGATGTTTCCAGAAGAGCATATATACAGTAGGGCAGATGTACTAACATTTTGCAATGGCCCACTGATTTAGAACAGCCATGTTGCAAAGTGTTATTTGTGATTAACAAAGGCACGCAAATCAGATTAGTGTGGCTTTGCGTGGGATTTCCCTCAAGAAGTAACACATGGCAGTCCATAGCACTGCTGTATGTTACTTGGAATTACAGAGGCATTCCATGGGTGGAGCATGAGTGTTCCCATGCACCCACCAATGGATTTAAGACCATTCTCAGATTTGCTAAAGGTTAGTGAACATGGGAATGCATTAAAATGCTTCACCGCCCTGAAATAGGTGTAACGAGGATAAATATCTTTGTTTCTCCTTGTTACTTCCTCGTTCTATGCGGGCTGCATTCTCCAGCACACATAGAAGAGGAACATGCCATTATGGATTATTTTTGTGCAAGAAGGTAGTCTCTCCTGCAGAACAGCAGAAAAATAATTCTACGTGTAAGAGAGGCACCCTTGCACTAGGTGAAAGGGTGCCAGCGCTGGCAGTAGTTGGCGCACCTGCTCTAGGAGACATCAGAAATGTGCCATATCCTAGTTGATAGACAAGGGCATAGCTTTGTCACATAGACTCAAAAGGGTGCGAAGCAGTCATTTCCCAACCATCACTGCCATTGAATTGGCAAAATGGATGAAAATAGTATTACATTTAAAATGCTTCTTTGCACCACACAAGAGCCATCCAGTCCTTTCTTTATTCTTGGTTCATTTGGTGAGAGAGGGAAGAGGAGGAGTGAGTGTATACAACCTCAAAGTTTTATATAGACATGTATCTGTACTATGAGGGTTGTTAATCTGAATGGAAACCCGACCACAGACACTGAAGCCCTTCAGAATACAGGATTAAGTGAGCCAGCGTGGATTCAACATTTAGACAATTTGCATAACAACATACAAATAACTACTCACAATGGGTAGTCCCATGCTCGAATGAAACAGAGGAATTGAATCAGAAGTCAACCTCAATAGGCAGACCCATTTTGGAAAAAGGGCAATCTTTAACACAAGAACTAATACCTTTTACAACGACAAAAAAATTGAAGGTGGTGATAACAAAGTTAAAGTCCGCTGACGCAGCAGGGCCAAATGGCCTTCCAAATGCCCTTTTTAAGCAAGATCCGGAATTTTGGGCTAATTACCTTGCTTCTCTTTATAACCAAATACATTTAGAGAACAAGATACTAGGTACCTGGAGAGAAAGTTTACTTCATCTAATCTATAAAAATGGTAGCCAAATGGAACCTGGGAATTACAGGCTCATTGCCTTAATTGATGTAGAGGCAAAACTGTTTGCATCTTGCATTTTACAACACTTTTAGGAGTGGACGGACGAAAAAAAGATTAATCCCAAAATTTCAAACAGGTTCTAGGCAGGGTATGGGCACAATTACAAATCTGGCAACATTGGCAATTTTAATTGAAAAAGCTGCAAGCAAAAAAACAGGCTTACTAGCTTGTTACATCGATTAGAAATTCTGCTTTCGATAGAGTGCCGCAAGACCGACTTTGGCTGAAATTGAAAGAATGGGGATTACCGCAGGAATTGATAAACACAATAATAGCTCTATACAGAAAAACAGGGGCCAGGGTGAAGCTAGGAGACAGTAGCAGAACATCATCAAAGATAAAAATAACTAATGGCTTAAAACAAGGCTGCGTCCTTTCACCTTGTCTATTCAATCTATACTTAGCAGATTTAAACAATTATCTGCTAAAGACAAATTGCCATCCGCCCAAACTGGCAAATGAGTCAATTCAGTTCCTGCAGTATGCAGATGACATTGTGGTTGGAGCCAAACCCCAATAGGACTGCAAAGAGTCATAAAAAAACTGACTGATTACTTTGACATTTTAAGCTTGGAAATAAATATGACAAAAACCAAGGTGGTTCGACTAGCAAGTCCCAGAGCCGGAAAATATAAATGGTATGCAAAGGGAATGCAAATTGGGGTAACCAGCTCATATAAATATTTAGGGCCGAAGAATGACTTTAATAGAGCAAAAAATGGTTATAAAAGCGAAAGCCCAATCACTAATCTTTGCTTATAAACAGCTCTATAAGAAACTGCAATGCCCCTCACACGATCATCTCTTGAAAATAATTGCACCTCAAATGCTTCCAACTGTTTCTTATGGCCTGGAATTTTGGCACGGTCAAGAACTTGCCATTTTAAATTAACTGCAGACAAAAGCATATCAAGCAGTTTTTAATCTCCCAAAAGGAGCATCCCCAGTACTGGTATGCCTGGAATTTGGCCTTCAGAACCAGGAATACCAAACGAAAAGCAACATTTGTAAAATTGTGCTGGAAATTTAGAGCATCAGAACCAGGATCGCTGAACAATTTATGTTGGACAGAAATACAATCTCAATTCGATAAAAATAAATAAATTCATGGGGCGATTTCTTGGGAACTGCCCTTGCTGTATTAGATTTGGATGAAGAATGGAATCGAAAGCTGGATAGAACAACATTTAATAAAGCTTGCAACCCCACAGCCAAGGAACTGTAGTTTTTAAAAGACAAAAGTAGATTGACCAAATGACGCCACGCATGGGCGGTAATAAACTTGTATACTACACTAAAACCACAACCCTACTTAGTGGCGCATTTCCGGCTATCTTTAAAAAAGAGATTCACGGCATACAGATTAGGTGACATGCAACACAAAGGATTTGGTCCCTACCTGGAAAAGGAAACAACAAGCTGAAAATTGCCGTCTGTGTGGATATCGTAAAGAATCAATATGTCATTTGATGTGCGTTTGTGACCCTTTAAAAGTAGAACGGAGAAAGCTACTAATGGCACCTTTTAAGGATTTACATTACAAATTCTTACCTGCAGGCAGATGATAACATGCTGGATGGGAGGCTCTTCCAATATCTTAATTTGTCGTGGATTAAAATTCATGACCCAAGTGGACGCCCTCATCTTGAAAGCAGATAATGAATAAATGCAAGGAGTGGACCTGATTAGGGTTTGGTAAAGAATTGGTAATATTTAAAAGTTGTACTGAAAATATGATGTTTTTTAAATTGTGTTTGTTACAAATTTTATTCTATGCTTTATGGTTGTGATAAACCAAATAAAGTTGCTTTTTGACTGACTAACTGGCTGACCCCAGACACTGCTAGCCCAACTGGAGGCTCTGGACCCAACTACACACACCAAATTTCATTTATTTAGGGGGTGACACACCCCAACCCTCCCCCTGAGCTATGCCCTTGTTAATATGGCACATTTCTGCTGTCTCCATTTCACGCAACTCAGCGCAGTAACTTTGCTTGCTGGACTGAGTTATATCAAATGTAAGTATGCTCCCAATTGGTCTATATATTTTTTTGGGTATACTAGCAGAAGCTAAGCAGGCATTATGAAAAATTCGAGAAATTCATGAAAAATGTAGTGGTATATTTACAGTTTCCAAGAGTATTATAAGGAAGGAGTTTATTTGGCCTAACCAGTAAAAGGTAAAATATTTCTAAAAGAGTTTATTTTTTAACATTGTTAGAAAATGTATTTTTGTTGAGAATCACTACTAACACTTCAACATCCTACATGGTATGTAAACATTTGTGCATTTGAAAATATAAATGTACCATTATATTGACTGTGGTGTCTTGAACGTAGCATGTGAGATTTAGACCTTTTTTAACTTGAAAGTATTGTTTGTTAAATCCAAATCATCTTCAGAAAGCAGCCACCGCTGGTTGGGAAAAGTCCAGAAAATTGTAGCATGACAACCTGGAACTCTGACAGTCAAAGATGCTGTCCTGCAGCATTTTCCAATGACTTTTTACAAAACATTTTCTAGCAAAAAATCAGTTACTTGTATTTTTCTATAAGTCCTTATTCTCACCTTAAGTATCGATATCAAACAACAATAGATGCTGGCAAACCCTGCTTGCTTCTGCTAAATATATACTAAATGTTAGATCCTAAATATTTTGAAAAATCAGCATATACTCATTGATATATTTCTGGAACCTCTGTTAGACAGCGTTAGAAATTGATTTACATAATGCTTGTTTTCCTGGAGCATGAAAAAGGAATTGTGAAATGTTTTCATTTACAATCGATGCTTTAATATTTAAGTGTTGTGAAAATGTGAACTGGGGTGGCGGAAACTGTGCAACTGATAACTCTTTATCTGAGAAGTGATTTTATGAAGTAGTTTAGAAGCAGGAAGGACCTTTAATAAGTCGATCAATGAAACGTAGGTGAATGAAGATAATGTGCTACCCAGAAGAGATCTAGGATCACTATTAAAATATTATTTACCATTTTTATTCATAACTATTTAAATGCTTTGAGCCTGGGGGGCGTGGTCTGGCACCGACAAAGATGGCGGCTTAAGTAAGGAGCTCTGCCGGGGCCCCAGCGAAAGCCCTTAAATATCCGCCTATCATCCGCTCTAGACGAGGCAGCGGTAACAGTGGTACCTGCAGAAAATAGTGTGCTCGGAACAGGGAAAATCACAGTGCCACAGCCCTTGCATGTCCTGATTTCCAGTGCCCGGGCAAGGCCTGCTGGGAGTGGGCGGCACTTGAGTGCACGCCTCTCTGATTTGGGGACCTGCCGCTGCTGGAGGACTGTGTCCTGTCCATCTGTGAGGAGGACCCAAGGTGCAGTCTACGCTCCGTGTCCACAACTATCGAGGGCAGGCCTGAGGTAGTGCGCCGGCAGCTTCAATCAGCGCTTATGCCCAATCATTAACTGCCGCCGCCTCCGTCCTGTCCAGCCAAGGGTCGGACCAGATGGCCGGACGCCGTGAAACCTGAGCTGCTGCTGGAGCAGGGGTAAGGACTTCCCCCCTCCCTTCTTCAGGTAACTGCCCTGACGCATGTTTATGGCCCGTTCACCTCCCACAGGCCATCATTGTGTTGGAAGCCCAAGACTGGGCGGCCAGCCGCTCGCAGCCACGGCCTGTGGAGCGGGTTCCGGTGGAGCAGAAAGGTGGGGCGGGGGAGGGGCAGCGTGGGGGGTGCTAAAAACTGGAATATGGATAATTGGAGGTAAGTAAACAATTTAATCAATAACATGAATTTTGTAGTGCGCCCTGCATCGCAAAATGCGATGCAACGTGCCCTGCGAAATTCGTTTTGGTTTTGGTGCCTGGTTTCGGGCAGCATCGCCAGAGGCCTGCCCAAGATCTTCGAGGTGTGTGTGGTGCTTTCATCTACCTGACACCAGACGCTCAATGTTTTAGCCTCCCACAGATGGCCCCCCCAAGACTGCGCAACTAAATGTCAGCTGCTAGAGGCTGATAGGCACGAGAGCATTGCATACCTAACATTTGCCCAGATGCTTTGGGAGTTGTGAAATCTCCTCCAGACGTGACACAGCAAGCACCTGGAGGCACCTCCTCAGTAACTACTGGGCCTGGGGGAACCTTCAGTGCTACAGGCAGTCTCAGCTACTGCAGTGTACAGAGGGGGTCTAGCATACTGACACTACTGCTCCATAACTCCTACTATGCAGAAACTGTTATCTATCCTACACACAAGGCAGGTGTGTCACTACAATACAAGGTTCACAAATTGTCAGGTGGCGATCAACTCCCCGTACATGGCCGGTTGACCTCACGCTGGCATGAAGCCCAAGGGAGGACCTCCCGTGCAGTCCAACAAACTGGACAAATACGCAATCCCCAAGTAACCGACTCCGGAGGATGAGGCGGCAGGTGGCCTAGCGGGAGACTTTGAGCCTTCCCTAAGCTCCATAATGGCAGTAATCCAGGTCCTTAGAGCCGACATGAACAAAACAGCAGACCGCGTAACACAAACTGAAATAAAAGTCACAGAGCTACAACATAACATTCTGATACTAGAGGAAAATGTCCAACAATTGACCCAGCAGCAACGTCAGGTTGCACTTAAGATGAAGGACCAGGAAGGACGGGCCCGCCGCAACAACATTAGAGTGGCAGGGGTTCCCGAGGGGGCAGAGGGGCCAAGTGTGGATCTCTTCCTCAAAGATCTAATACTAAATCACCTCAAACTTAAAAGACTATTTGCCTTTTTCACAGTGGAACAGTCACACAGGGCCCCAATCCCCCCTCCAAAACCGGGGGCCACCCCAAGGATGATCATTCCTAAAATCCTTCACTAAAGAGACCGGGACGCAATACTACAGGTGGCACGCACACACTTATGAAAATGCTACCATCCGGTTCTTCCTGGACTTTACCCTCAGGGTCCAACAAGAACGTTGTTCCTTTGACGGGGTGAAATGAGCGCTCAGAGACAGAGGCATCAAGTACATGATGTTTTTCCCAGCAAAACTCAAAGTAATGGTAGATGGAAAACCCTGGTTCTTAACTACCCCTGTGGATGTGCAGACATGGCTGAATGAAGGGCCAACGCAGATGTCACGGCAAGTTAACAGGATTGCCTGGAGGGATTCCGTGTGAGTCTGCTGAGCTCCCAGGACGGCTGAGCAGATCCCGACAAGAGAAGCTTGAGATCCTGTCGATCGAAATCCACAAGTCCAGCGACCTCTGTGACCAGCGGAGATTGAACTCCTTCCATCGGACAATGGAACCCGAGACTCTTTGTAACACTCCGTAATGCATGCCATCTGCTCTTTTTGGAGGGGTAACAGCCACCAGGTGCACTAGACACTGCAGGACCAACAATATGCAATAATGCCTCTTTCCTAGTGGGGGCTAGAGTTGGGCTCTGGGGACAAATACTTTCCTGCCTAATCAGTGACAATATATGAATGTTGGACAGTGGTAGCATGAAGGATAGAAGACTCTCCTTTGAGTGGCCACAACCATCGGACCTAGTTCCAAATAGGGGTGGGCAAAAGTTGGCATGTCGTACTGCTCAAGCTGATTTTTAGCACCAGGAGCTTGTTCCACACTGAAAAATTAGTGCAAACAGCACCATGCGGCATGCACGAGGGTGCTGCACCTCAAGTTGGTTTTGCTGCCGCTAGAGTAGATTTTCTACTCAAGCAGCTTTCTAATCTTGAACGGTCGTGACCACCAGCATGAGAAAATCTTGCCAGGTGCTCTTCTAGCTTTTAAAATTAGGATATAGGGTGCCAATTCTCACTAGCCAATTTACCGTTGGTGAATCATGCATGAGAAAAAGCTCAGCCTCCTGGAGGTTAACAGAATTTGGCTGGAACTCTTCGTTTTATGTGTAATGCTGAGTGGCCAAAACTCCTCCAACTCCGCCTGTACCGTGGAATGTATCACCCTCTCCTTGTTCCAAACTCACCACAAGAATTCTAAAAGCAGAGCATCACTTTTAAAATAGATCTATCCTTTGAACACAAATTAGGATAGTGGTCAAAAATACCAAACTATCATGGATGCCAGTCCTTCGAAAAGTGAGAACTGTACTTTATCTATTAAAAATGATCTCTAGAAATTGTTAATCAAATTAGTTACTTAAGGTATAATTCAGGAGATGGATTCTACAGTGTGGGTTAATCTTGCTGTTATAACCTGTAAAATATCCAGTGAAATTCAACTATGTGGTGACTTAAGCACCCTCAATAAGAATGTCATAGGTGATTGTCACCCTCTGCCCACAATTCACAAAATTATATCTAATCTGGGACAAGCAAAGTCCTTTTAGTGACTTGATATGAGATCTGCACATCCCCAAATTCCATTATTTTCTGATTTTCAAGAATTAACCACATTTTTTACTTTATTTTTGAGCATATAAATCACTTCGGATTGCCATTTGGTTCCAGTATCGGCAGTCAGTGTCTTCCAAATGTTTATGGACTTTATATTGGGTTGGACTCTTGGATTTCAGGCTTACCAAGACAATGATCTCTTACTTGCTAGTACAATGCTTGAACATAATCAGACCTTTTCTGTTTTAAGGACATTGACATTACCCTCAGATGGTGCCAATCTTTGAGTCAGCAATTGGATAATCTAGGTCATAATATCCATTCTGAGGGTATTAAACAAAACATTTCTTTGATTGGAGCTATCCAAGATGCTTCTACACTCAAAGACAGGGATACTCTTCACACTTGCTTGGGTTTAAGTAAATAGTATTCAAGATCTAATCAATGTTCGGAATCAGCAGCATCGCCTTTGTATAACTTACTTAGGAAATTAAAAATGTTTGTGGGGACTGATGTTGTTTACCAACATTTTATCAAATCTAAACATCTTATTATTTGGGCACCAGCTTTTTCTCATTTTGTGTTAGGGAAAGTGTTTTAGGATCGGATATGCTGGTTATATTGGTCTATGAGCAGTGTTGTTTCAGTGGATAAAGGACAAGATACAAACCATTGCATTTGCTTATTGTGCTTGAAACAACCAGAGTGAAATTACAGCATGACTGAAAGAGATGTGTTAGTTTGTTGCTGAGTGCCCGAAAAGTTTAGAACTTTATTTGTGGAGTTCATATTTAGATGTATATATTGATCACAATTTTTTGGTTTACTTACTCAATAGGAATGGATCAGAGAAAGTATCTGGCAGTCTTGCTAGATTCTTGAGTCTTAACAAATACAATTTTACTGTGAAATATATTTCTGGTGGTAAAAATCTGTGTGGAGATTGTTTATCAAGATGTCTGTACCTGACTTGTGGGAAGGACAAGGAGATGACGTGGCGTGTGTGGTAGCACAAGTAGATGATATTTTGGTAGGCAAATGAGAAATTTCTCCACAACAATGACTTGATGCTTTAAAAAATGATGTCAACTTACAATCTGTCCTGGATTTTGTCAAAATTGCTTTGTAAACAAAGAAATTTAGACCCTTGGTTGAGGTTGTTTGCCCAAATGTCTAACACATTGGGAGTGATTAAAGGAGTTCTGTTAATACATGTTTTATGTGTTTTCTCACTTGCTCTCAGTGATCAGCTGATTAAGCTGAGTCATGAGGGACATCCTGGAATGAGTGTAACTTGCAAAAATATTAAACCATACTACTATATGGCGCACGTTTCTAGTTGGATTGATCGTTGCAGTGTGTGTCTCATATCAGGCAAACATTGAAAATTTCATGAGACAACCTTACACATGGTTCCATTACCCATAGATGTTTGCAGGAAAGTTGCTCTAGGTCGTTGTTATTTGCAAAACAATCTATTTATTGAATCATTCAGCATTACCATTTGAAGGTTGCATTATATTATCCCCCTTTAAATGGTTTGGTGGAGAGGGTCAATAGGATCTTGAAAGAGGTTGTTCAAACTGCTGTAGCTTTGAGATGTGATGTTGAGAAATTTCTTGGACAAACATAATAGTCATCTTCCCATTCCACATAGCGCTACTGGTGTGTCACCATTTAAGTTGCTAAGCAGTAGGTTTCTAAGGACAAAGGTTTGTCCTGATGAGATTAAAGAGATGCAAAATGATTTGGATGCAAGTTGGGATGTTCCAGTTCTACTGTCCTCCAGAGGTTCAGTTGACTGTTACTTCAATGGTCCGTACTGGACTTTGGAGGAGACCACTTGTGCTGGTTGTGGGCTCCTTTTGTTTTGAATAAACTTAAATGTTTTGCCAGCCCACTGTGGTGCCGTTGTCATGATGTTGGAAGCCCTTTGGGCTCTAATTGAAGAAATGTTGAACAGTCCACATACTTACAGCTACATTTGGAGCACTTTGCGGACACTCTTGGTTAGGAAAATGGGCTTGCACTTGTAAGTGTAGAATGAGTAATGTACCATATCATTTTGTTATCCCAGCCCTGAAGAGTCACGGGCAATTATCTGAGTGATGAAACATGTGTTGGCTGGTTTTCCTTTGATGTTATCCTTTGAAGAAAGTCGAAATTATATTTAAAAAATACATCCACTGGTGTATACCCTTTCATCATTCTTGTTTAAATATACAATTATTATTGATAGACATTTTGAAAGACTAACCCAAAATGTGTGCACAGGACTTGGTTTAAATTTTACAGGGTGGGCCCGTGCATGTTTCAGGGGGTGTTTGAGTTTCCCCAGACCTGATAGCACTGTGTCTATTCTATACTTATGTGATATTTGTTGCATATTAAATAAAAGTGCCCCTGGGGCAAAATGGGCATCTGCACCCATTTGAGCACTCCCTGGGCACTTTTGTAGTACAGAAGGGGCCACAGACACGTGTGTGGCCCCTTTTGTAATACTGGGCATCAGTGCTATTGTGAGAGGGAGTTCCTTCATTTATATGATGTGTGACCCCATGCAAACGAATGAAACTCTTTGCCTCTGCGCATGCACCATATTAAAGGTGCAGTGAAAAATAAGCCATCAGGAGATTCAATGACAGTGCACCATAAAAAAGGTGGGCAGTCCTCAGGCAATGTGAAAGTGGGTCCAGTGGACCCCCTCATACAACACCGTGCTGGCAGGTGCAGTCACTTACTGCACCCTCCTGAAAGGGGATCTCTCTCCCCTCTTGAAAGTGCATATGGGTTGTCGTCTGCACAGTGAAACACGGAGCAGCTGTTTTCACTTGAATGTGCTGCCCCCAGGGAAGCTCAAATTTGCAGCTGCACCGAGGGCAACATATTTACTGTAACAGGGTGCACTTTCTATGTTTGCACTCGATGCACCTTTTGAAAGGTGCACTGTGGTATAAGCAGGGATGTGGCCCCTGCTGATCAACTTCACTCTATCTGGACTGTAATGCACACACAGATTCACAGCTTATGCTATTGGATATTTGTAGACATGGAGGAAGCTTTTGACTGAATTAAGTGTGAATATTTTTGGTCTTCACCTACTTCGATCTCACAATTTCATTTACTTGTGCAGCATAAATGTTAAGCCAGTAGGCACTTTTGGCATTAGATATTACACAAGAAATATTTGAACAATTTAATATTCAAAGAAGTAAAAAACAGGTATGAGTACTGTACCCCCCTGTATTTATCTGATACTTACAACGTCCAAGATATAGTAAAGTGATGGTCCCTTATGTACTGCCAGATATTAAATTAAATTTTGCCGTCTTTTTCGGACGATATTGCTGTTTTACTTGATATGGCCAAATTGCTTGTTGTGATTTATTTTTGAGATTCCTTTTCTATTTGGTGCCTACTGGAGGGATAGCATTATGATCTCGAAGAACCAGAGCCTGTGCAGTCATTCCCTGAATAACCAGTGTTAAACTTGCTTATAATCAACTTTGGTAAGCAACCATGGGTGGACTCACTTGTGAGCTGGATACATTTCTGCAGGTACATCTCAAGACATGTTTCCAGCAAAAGTAAGTACCTAGTTACAAAGAAGAGTCATTCTAGGTTGAAACTAACAACTTGGTCAATATATTGATTCTCCCCAGTTACCTATGTCTGTTTCATTATATATTTTTCTATATCCACTGCAGTTTTCTTATGAAATTGCAACAAAGGTTTATTTGGGATAGGGAGTAAGAACATTTTACTGTAAATTGTAAATTGTAAAAATTGATACTTGTATAGCGCACTACTCACCCGCAAGGGTCTCAAGGCGCTTGTACGAATACCGCTGTGGAACCCGTCCTGGCTTTCCCTGTGAGGCGTCCACTCCTGGGCACCCCCAGGGTGAAGGCCAGCATCCTTAGCATTGTGGGTAGCCGTTGTGGAGATTAAGCAAGCTATAGCCCAGAGTTGCAGAGTGGGACTCTATGATTGGAATAGGCACCGAGGCGAGAATGATCAGGTCTGTGGAATTTTTAAGCCCAAGACCCGCCGAGGCGGGGAATTGAACCCTGGTCCCGGGCTAAACCTCTGCATCAGGGTCTGCCGCTCCAATCATTGAGCCACACTTCTCCATTTGCATTAGCAAATGGCCACAGCATTTATGCGGAGGAGGCAGACTAATCATGACCACCTTCAACTATATTACTGGACTGCTCCAAGGACAGAAGGAGCAGGAGGATGTACTCACCTGTCTCTTTGCCAAAATATCAACTACATAACAATGTGGTGAAAAATACAGATGTCAGATTATGTACATAAAACATAGCAACTTTGCATACATATAATGTTATAAGATAACTTTGACAAAAATATTGTCAAAACACTTATATTAGTAAATATACATATGTATTTGTACATATCAATATTACATTTAAAATAAAAGTGAAATTATCATAAAAATGTCATTAATGGTAAAACAATGTAAACAACATTAGATATAGGGGAAGAGAACCAGGTAAGATAACAAGAAACAATGATCATGAGACCAATTTCCATGTTAACTTAACAAATGATAATTGAACAAAGACTAAGAGATCGGTGTTGGAACTGCAACTCTCATTTTGTCCAGTGGCTAACTTCAATAATAGCTAGTTACGTATGGACTAGGTTCTATTTTCAAGGAAACTTAAACTTCTGAAATATTTTTAACAAAAAGGATACTAAGAAAAAGAGATGATTTTTCTACAGGTGAGGATACATCTGAAATAGTAATTAATTACATTGACAGTCTTATCACTTTATGTGAACCGGAAAATGATACACCATTGACTTTGGAGTTTAGAGATAACTTTTTGAAATTAGGTCTCAGAGGGGACGAGTCATGCAAGAGTCCTTTTAAGCCACACTCCACGTTCATTCTCAACATGAAACATGATAACATTGATACTTTTCAAGAACTATTGGTAAAACATTTAATGAAACCTAGGACCACAATAGAACACAAACCCAAATGGGAAAATCTCACAAAGGAACAAAACGTGCTGATTCAAATATCGAGTAATAATGTGGTATTATGGGAAATGTACAAATACAGACGGGAGGCTAACCACCACCTTATACTTTCATGGTGTAATGAAAAAAGGTTCCATTTTGCTTTTGAATAGGAGAGGTAAAGGTTTACTAAGTTTAAAGAATATTGCATTTTAAAAAATGCTCATCAAATAACACCCTTATTTTACCTCATACCCAAAATACACAAAAAGTGAATAAATCCACCAGCGCCCCAAAAGTGTCCTGTAATTAGAGTCTTACTGAAATCAGTACCATATTTTAAACTATTAACCATAACCTATAGGGACTATTATTCTGTAATAGTGTGTGGATACTATGGACTTTTTAAAAAAAAAATATATGACATACATTGAGGGTCAACTTAAGTGTTAATGACAATAGATGTAATTTCCTTATACATGTATAGGACATGATTTGGGACTGACAGCATGTGCATATCTCCCTAAAATGAAGTCAACAAGATTATTTGACCACACACATATGTTACTTGATATGATACATTTGTGGCTCAACAACAGTTTGTTTCTATTTGAAGGACAGATGTTTAAATAGCTGTCTGGAACAGCGAAAGGCATCTGTTTCACCCCCAGCTATGTGAATATCTTTATGGGATGGAGGGATGAGCAATTCGTTAAAGAAGAACACGAGAAAGAAATGCAACACACCCCATTATGGATGTGCTATATCAGCAACCAATTTGTTATTTGGGATAGGTAGATTGAGGAGGTAGGTAACATTTTGGAATAGTTAAAAGGTTTAAAATTAAAAGAGTGCCTGTATCCTTTGGTTCTTTCAGTCAATTTCTGAAGTGTTTTAAATTTTATTTCCTAAATATAATGTCCCTGTAACCTCTGTTTTTTTCAGTGAATTTCTATGTTTTTTTAACTAGTAGTCCCGTTTGTAGAGTGCTGAAGAAAGTGAGCGGGCCTTCAACCAGCTCTCATGAATCCCGCTGTGTCACACTTACTAGAGGTAACAAGAAGACTTCTCAGCCCCTGAAGACCCTCAGCTTCCAAGAGGACTTCCTCCCCCAACCAGAAGTGTGCCAGGAGGCATGTTTGCAGAGTGGTGGAGAAAGGGGGCGTGATATCTGATGATCTCCCAGCAATCATGCTGTTTGGGACTTACTGGAGGTAACAGGAGGGCTTGTAGGGCCCAATGACCTGCAGCCTCTAAGGGGGCTTCATTCCCCAACCAGGAGGCGCGTTTGCAGAGTGGTGGAGAAAGGGGGCCTGGTCTCCAAAGACCTCTTAGCAATCCCAATATGTAGGACTTACTAGAGGTAACAGGAGGGCTTGTAGGTGCCCAAGTACCCTCTGTAGCCAGGAGGACCTCCTGCCCCAACAAGCAGAGTGCCAGGAGGTGCATTTGCAGAGTGGTGGTGAAAGGGGAAGTGTCATCAATCCCACTGTGTGGGACGTACTGGAGGTAATAGCAGGGCTTGTTGGCCCCCAAGGACCCTCTGAACCCAAGGGGATTTTGTCTGTCAACCAGCAGTGCACTAGGAGCCTCATTTGCAGTGTAGTGAAGATAGGGGGTGGGGCTTCTGGCAACTTGCCAGGTGGACTTTTTATAAAACATTTGTAAATTATTCTGGAAGGAGAACACCATCCCCAGGAGCCAGTCCTTTCATGAATAGGGGAGAACAGTCTTACTGCCCCTCCTAGGGGGACTTAGGCCCTGGGCACACCATCCCCGGAGGCCCAGCCTTTTTTAAAATATTTTTTTAAAATAAATAAATATGTGTGGACAAATTTCGGCATTGGGGACCCCATCTCATTGGGACCGGCCTCTTTAAAAGAATAATAATAAAGGAAGGGAGGCTGTGAGCCCCCCCAGGGGCCAATTCCAGCCCTTGGGACCCCATCCTCCTGGCCCAGCCTGGTAATAGTCAGTAGGTACTTATAGTTAGGACCAAAGTTTCCATAGGGAAAGTGTTTTTTGTTTTGCCAATAGCTTTAGTGCCGCTTGATGAATCTTCATAAACTTTTCAAAAAAGTCCCCTTTTTGGTTCAGCTACAGTGTTGAATGTTTCGGGGTGATCCGTCAAGTGGAGGCCAAGAAGAAAGAGCATCCCAAAGCGCGTTTTCCCCATTGTATCTAGAGCCGCTGAACGGAATTAAACAAAATTTGGCAAAGAGGTAGGTGTTGGTCCAAAACGCATGCTTTTTTCCATCTGGCGTAAATTTGTTCAATAGTTTCAGAGATAGTTAAGTTTAAAAATATTGATATCTGAGGATTCAAGTCCTTGCAGTGGACTTGCAGATCCTACTGAAATTTGATTGGCTACCAACACTTCAACCAGGAAGTGTTGACAGCCATCTTGTAAATGTAAAAAAATAGAACAGTGGGCAGGGTAGGAATACCCTGCCCTCCAGATTTAGGAGGGAGGTCCTACAGGGACCCGCCAAGGGAAAAATGTTCATTTTTCATGAAATCACAGGTGGACCCGTGGATCCACAGCAAAATTGAAAGAAAAAAAACACGCATGGCTCCTGTGAGTCTTTTTTATTTGCATCTATGGGCCTAGTACCTGCAATAGGATATTGGCCACAATTCAATGTGGAGATATCAACATTGCTTGTAAAAATCCTACCTGATTTAGCAATGGCAGTTGCTACATTATTAGGGTCCAGGCTTTGCAGCCACCCTTGGAAACCAACCTTTTTGTTACACATAATGCTCTGCAAATCTCAATGATTGCATAAAATCATGTCTTTTCCTGGCACTTTTGTGATGTAAACTTCCAGAATTAGCAGTGGTTCACAAACTACCTACAATCCAGAGTTCCCCCGCTTGTCCCAATAAAAATGCGATCCCACCCATGTGGCAGTGTCTAGTGCTTTAGACAAGAATGGATCAATCCAGGCTCTCTGGGAGTCATCTGCTTTTCCATGTGTCAAAACTTGAGCCAAAAGAATAAACATTTCCTCTTCCTTGTCATGGGAATGGGGATTATTTGTGCCCCAAGTGGGCAAAAAGACTATTCCCATGTTAACAATTCAGAAAAGGGGGTGGTGATGAACAGATTGTCTGAATTAAGCAGACCACTCTTACCCAGTCCAAAGATCAGGGCTTGATCCATCACCGTTATTTATCTCACTGCACCATCCCAGCACAGAACCTGGCTATATGCAAATCAGTCTGTCCCTGGCCCAGTGCATCATGGGAACAGGGCAGACTAAACTACCAAGCCAATTCTTCACCAGAAAGGAGACAAGCTACCGGGGACCGGTTTCTGACTTTTCAGCCGTCAGGTTGGATGACGAGTCCAAAACCAAGAGGGTCCACCCAAATGCCATATTTTTTTCCTACTACAAAAAAATGTAACCCTGGTATCTATAGAGCTTTATGCCTCCCAGGAGGCACATTGTAGGTAAATTCCTCAAATGTGCCCCCATGGGCCAGATAGACTGTTTGGCCCTGAATTTGGGAACACAGGCTCATGCACATTGAGAGGCAGCTCCCCCACAAAGAATACTTTCCTTCACCTATCCCTAGTTTTTTCTCACTAAGAACTAGCTTTCTATCTCACGGGGGAGATTAGGTATGAATGCCCCCATTGGGTGTCAGAAAGGGTAACTGGCTCATGACATGGTGGCAGCCCACTGCTGAAAGAAATGCCCTTCACCTATCCCTGCTGTCTGTTAGGCTTTCTGTCCCGTGGGAGGATTGGGGTGAACACCCTCTAGCTACGTCATTTGCTGACCCTTTGTTTACACGTGTAAGTCTGGCATGCCTGACCTATACGCATGTGATCCCGGTCGCGCCCCGAATTGGCTACCAGCGAGGCTGCACCCACAGCAAGTCCTTTGCCTGTCCCTTTCATAGTATGGCCCACTCAGACACCTGATCTTGGGGGCAGGCTGTGTGATATTACCAGTGACACTACCAGCAGGTCAAGCTGTTTTTCTGCAATTACCCAATGGTGCCTACAGGGACACTGGAACCCATAGCCTTGTATGCACTTTAGCAGATCACTGGGCCAATTAGCGTCCCATGCCCAATTAAGAGCACTATTTCAACCACAGTTCCCCCCATGCTCAGTCACCGTCGGGGAGGAAAGAAGGATACAACTAGGTGATATCACGGGAGATGCACCTTGAGGCAGTAAAGGATGAATGCAAGTGTGAATGAATTAATTGTGGCTGAGCCTATTTGGGAGCCTCCAAAGGCTTTTTTTTAAAAACAATGTTTTCTGTTAACTCGATTTCATTTTTGAGTAGTTTTTTCCTCCCCCCTCCAGAGTCTGACAACAGGGGTCTCCCCTCCATTGTCCTTCCATGGGGTATGTAGGGTTTGTGCCTAGGGTAAGACATGTGAGAAACACTCTCACTGAAACTGTTTCTCGATTTCAGTGTGTGCGCAACTGAGTGACACATGTTACACACATATAGCCACTCATGTCATTATATGTGCATGTGGTTTTGAATGTTTCTTTAAAGTGATTGAGCATCTCGTTATTTTACTTTATTTTCTCAGATGGTACTCTTGTGTGTATATATTTATTTTTTGCAGGCTTAATGTGAGCCCCTATCTCCGGTAAGGTGTTACAAAGGTCATCCCACCAAGTGGTTCCCTCTCAACACAATATTGGTAAGAACGGAGGCCCATTAATTGGTCCTGACGAAGGCCACGGACCCACCTGGGCCAAACGGCAGAAACATGTTGACCATCTCCACTATGGTGAGGAGACAGTAAATTCCCCATCCATACATACAGCTACCCGCCCTATTAAAATGTATTTCGTAACTGTAATGGTTTTTATTTCACTTACTTTTCATGGGCCCCCACTGAGTTTAGAAGTGCCTCCCTGTTACCAGGTGAAGTCCTGCCCTCTATGAAACCGAGTTTTTAGAGGGCGAGGACAGCATGACACCTGGTGGTGTGTGAGTCTAGTCTTTCACTTTTTGTGAGATGTCTACACTCCCAATTTAATCTTAAAGTACCATCAGTCACGGTACTGGGAGCGGCCCTATTTGTGTTGAACTATTCGTGTTGGAGGCTGGCCTGCTTCAAGCACCCGCGCCTGCAGTCCCTCACCCATGATTTCTCTGGGGTTAGTGTGCTTTCATAAATGAACACTTCTCTTTTGATACTGCCAAGCTGTGCATCCTTGCAAAAAGGAGTGTGTTGTCCTGAAAGGATTGCACCCCCAGGACATTCTTAAAGGGACGATACATACATTTTTTAAAGAAGCTTGCCATAGAGAGTAGACCAAAAGGTAACGCAACCTTTAAATCTATGGCCCTAAAAAAGTTAGCACCACCAATAAGCAGAAGAGTTCCAGAAAAGTGAGGAAAGAGTGAAAATCAACTAGGATGTTGTTTTCAAATGATCCGAGATCAGCACAAAAATGTATCTTTCCCTTTTTTTTCACCAACATCACTGCACTGACCCACTCAGATGTATTCACAATCTCACTGATCTTATTTTTACAGAGTTCTTCAAGATGCTTTTCTAAAAACTTCCTAACACTGAGAGGGACATCATGTACCTTGTGAACAACAGGATTGGCATTTTCATCCAATATGATTTTATCTTCAATCCCCTTAACCATACCAATATTGTCAGAAAATACCTCCTCATATCTGTTCAGAATAACCCTTAAATGTTCAGTTTTATGTTTAATAGGCATAACTGGTGCATCTATATCAGTTTACAGAAGAGTTCCTTATCTGCCATGATCCTCAAAAAATCCCTATGTAAAAATGTCCTTGTTGCCATATGTAACAGCTCGATTAGATTCACAGACATTCCTAGCACCCCATAAATCATTAATATTGGATTCATCTAACATGGTAACTGCCAGACCAGACTGCACCATAATCTCCAGCTCAACATCGCCAACATGCACGCTGCAAATTGGAACTTTCTACAACACAAAAGGTGTTCTTGTACTCTTAGAGGCACAATTTAGTACCATTTGATGTCCTATATATTTAGCAATAGTGTTTTCAAATTGCAAGTACATGCAAGAAACTTTAGGAAGCAACCAATTGATCAATGTTCTCAGAGCTTGTTCTCAGAGATTGTTTCAGTGATTACAAATTGAAGCATTCTACAACTATACTAAAACCATCCGAAAAGCATGCTGAAAGCCATTTTTGAGCTTTAATATATACATTCTATCCATCCATGTCTGCATCAGTCGGTTGATTTTCAGATAAATGGTCAAAATTCTTTTGACCTTCAGAACCTAGATGATACAATAGTAGTGCTAATTTTCTAGTTGGAGAATATATACACCTAAATAACTACAAGATAGTACTGAAACTCTCTGATCAGCATTTCCATTCCAAAAACCAAAACAAGGTGAAAGACTTGATGGATAGCACTATCACTATGTCCCTGCTGCGGTATAAGGGTGATCGTGCACAATACTCTGTCACCTGTCACCTTTTGGAGCCACTGATATACAGATTCCCGAAGTACTTTAAGCAAATGAGGAAATATAAGTTTTATGGTCAAGAAATGTTCCCTAACGTGTACCCCACCGTCTCCATGTACAAGCTTAAAGTGCATGTAACTTCCCTCCTGTGCCAGCTATGAAGACGCAAATACATTTGCGTCCAACGTTAGCATGTCCTCTTTCAGATCCACCCTGAACGGGTTGAATACTCCGTTTCTAAGTATGCCGTGCCAACGTCTTTATGTAGTGTACTTTACACGTTTTCCAGTCCAGGCGAAGTAGGCCCTGAATTCTGCCATCAAGCCTTTTCCTGCTTTCTGACTCTGAAATGCCTCAGCCTGGGCCTGCCTCTGTATCTGTGACCTCTACCTTACTCCCTGCGCGGCTAACGGCGCTTAGCTCAGCCTGTTGCCTGCCAAGACTGTATTCAACCTTCGAATTATCTGCTCCGCTCCTCAAAAAATACATTCCTGCCTACTAGTTCAAGTAAACATCCTTCCAGCTGCAGAGCAAAGGGCCCGGCCTCACTGTCTCCGTGCAAGTAATTCATAGCTTCCGTTACCATGGTAGGCCCATGCCCCCTCGCATCTCATGCAGACACGTAGACGCTTATACACGCACTCACAGTCAGTATAGAATAGCCTCTGCCCAAGAGACCTTTCCTTCTAGATAATATGGTTCCCAAACATCAGATATCAGATATGATATAGGAACGAGTTGATCTGACATGCCAGACTTCTGTCTCTTTCCTCTAGTGTAAATGTCAAGTCCCCTGCACCCTCTAGCTCCACGTCAATCACACGTCACGCAGCTGCGCGCGCATCCAGACCTCAGATTTCTGCTGACATTGCAAGATTCTGCTATGTACCCACCTACTTGTGACACTTTCATGTGACGTTTCTAGCACACACCCCTATGTTCACGCCTAGTTCACGCCTTTTTTGATTACGTATTGCTAACACGTGTATGCTTTTATCTTGTCTCTCTCAGCTGTTACGCCTACTGTATTGGTTGCCATTATATGATTTAAGTATAAAAGTTATGTCTTGTCAATAAAGTATGCTCTATCCCTTCCTGAACCCCAGTGGTGTCAGGAACACGATATCCCGTTCAAGAACCATTCCTTTTTAAGGAATAAAACCCCTAAGAACTCTAACACCACGGACTCTGCGTCTTTCTTTCCGATTGAGTTATTCTATTTTTAGTACTTACCTGCATAGAAATTAAGACGGTAATTAAATATTTACCACATTATTTCGCGCCCGAATAGGGACTCCTCCCCCACCTTACGCGCCGGTTGGTGCGTTGCAACCTTTGCCCCCTGCCATAAGTCAAGACGGACAATTACGCGTACCCGCAGGATTTCCTGTATCTCCCTCAGGCCTACGGAGGTGACGGAGACTGCGATCAGCACCCAGACGAGGCGGTGAGGAGTGCGGAGGATCCCGACCAGAGCCTAGCCGAAAGAAGCAAGGTCCGAGGTGTCAAGAGGCCCACCAGTTCCGAAGTATTCACGTATCGAGCCGAGTCGAGTCCAGTCCGGTCCAGTCCAGTCGAGTTTTCCGAGGCCTTCTGTTCCGTGCTTCCCGGTGAGTACCATTGCTGGGGACGCATCTAGACGGGTGCATTATTATGTATCCGGTAAAGACGGGTTTGGGTACACAAACACGGTCTGCACTGTTTTAGACAGTGTATCTGTACTGTTTAGCAGTACATCAGTTATTCAAGTTCTTGCACTGTTCTCAACAGTGTATCTGTGCTGTTTAGCAGTACATCTAGTATCGTGGGTAGTCATATGTGTTCAGAATGTTTTCATGTAATTAATGTCGTGGTATGAGTGATTGTTTGATGTACATTATTGTGTTTTTGTGTAACTAGCTGTGTTCAGAGTAAGTAACAAGCATCGAGTATCCAGTACTAAGTAACAAGATGCAGTTTTTCAATAAATTAAGACAGATAGGAACTAGGAAAGGGATACTAGAGGAAGAAATTCCTATCCCCCCTAGGGACACTCCTGGAAATTTTATGTATCATAAGCATGGCTTAGATGCCATACTGTATCTAGATTTATGGGCCGATTATACCAAGCACCTAGAGGAGAGACACAGATGGCCCGTTACAGGAACATGGGATGCCGAGTGCATCATGAAGGTAGAAGAAGCGCTATGGAAAAAGAAAGCCAGACAATCTCAGAAAGACGCCATAGAATTTTGGCGTAAAGAATCACATAAACGTGCCGAAAAAGCACTCCGAAAAGAAGACAGACATAGAGAAGAGTCGGATAGAGTCCGAGAAAACGAATTAGTTAATGAAGGGATCCGAGTAAAAGCAGAACAAGTAGACCGCATGCGAAACAATCTTGTAAATGGCATGTACTTAGTGGCCGAGGGTTTGCCTGAAGCCACTTCAGAAATACCGAAAGATCTGCCGCCACCATTGGTTCCGACTAAAGTAAGTCACAGGACCACCAAAGACATATTCCTTGCTTCCTATCTAGACGATGTAGCACCCGCTTACACCAATCCACGTGCCCGCGTACCGCCTACTGACGGTGACGGAGGTGGCAATCCGCTCCAAGACAATATCCAGCCATTACCGCAACAAGGTTCACCCGTTCGACAGCCTGCTCCGCCTGCTCCTCCACCTCCACCACTTCCCACATCTAAGATTGACACACTAAATCCATTTGCGCCTGATCCTAGTAAGAGACAAGTTCAGGTACAGATACCGACTCCACAGACCTACAATTTTCAAGCCTCCCCTACAGGAGGTGTGACAGGAGGTCTCCAGGCTCCGCCATCAACACACAGATTGAACTTTAGGGAAATAATGAAGCAACGCACACCACAAACACCACGTTTAGACATGCTTAAAGAACCCCTTCCAATTTGCAGATACGATCCAGTACCCGGAAAAGACGACAGAATGTTGTTAGCATCACTACGCTTACGAAAAGTTGCAGATTACCTAGTGTTATTTCCAGGAATGACTGAACACCTAGATAGAATATATCACTTTATCCAGACTGGGGAAAATCCTGAAAGTATTAAAGAGGCCCTGGCTCACCAGAAAGTTGACACTCAAGGTTGTATATTACGTTTCTTCATAAATTGCTTAATAAGAGAACGAGACAGGCCTGGAGTAGACCAGGAAGAGATGGAAGCACTAAACAAGTGGGGTCAAAATATAGCCGACGGAAACCATGATAAACTGAATTGTATAGCAAGTATGTACAAGAAAATTAGAAAAGCAGTAATAGAAATACACGAAAAAGAAAAAGAAAAAGAAAGTGACAGGAATGACTCCTCCGAGGAGGAAGGACCTGAAGAACCAGACACGGCTAAAGAAATGATAGCGTATGTAGGTAAGGGAAATTATCTTAGGAAAGGCATTCGCCCAGAAAGCAAGAGAGTTTTTCTCTCTGGCATATCAAAACCGAGTTCTCCTGAATATCTGTTTCAGGTTACCGATAAAATTCTTCAAGAACAAATGGGGTACCATGTACTCAATTCTATGGATGAACAAGAACTAGCCCGGTCAGCAGTGCTATGGGCTGACAATCCTGGCACATACAATGATGATACAGTAGCACAGACATTTCTGAACCTTTCCCCAGACGAGCAGAAATTAGCTGGTGTATACATGATTCAGCATCTCATCACGTTATACAGACAACAACATTCTGATCCAGGTCCCTTACCGGATACACTAGAAGCGCTACTTATGAATAGATGGAGAGGCCTAAGTACCAGATTAATTCAAATAATTCTAGAACAACGACGCAAATATAACGCTTTCTTAGGCCCACAATATGTTTCAGCTCCGCCCCCAGAAAGAAAAATGTGTCATTTTGACAGGCAGAATCCTTTACGAGAAGTACACCCAGTTATGAATGCCAATCATGCCTTGGAACGTGTGTTTGTGTACACACCTTTAACAAAGTTGGAATTGTTAGAAATGAAGAAACTAGTACCCTGTCATGATAAAGACCCTGCAGGTTTTCACCGAGAACTTAAAGACATGTTACTCATGGGAGATTACACGTATACGGATATCATGAAATTGTTAAAAGTACTGCTGCCCACCGGCATTTACGAGAAACTCAAGGAAAAAGAATGGGAGGTAGGAGATAAAAAGATTATCTGGACTGAAATAGAAGACGAGGAAAAAGGCCGTACCCCAGGGCTAGGCCTTGGGGACAAAGCTAAAGCATTACCAGGTTTAATAGTACAGGTTTTGCCAAGATTATTGACAACTAAAAAGGAAGACTGGGACGCAATCTCAGCCTGTAAACAGAAACACGATGAAGATACTAGTGACTTCTATTCAAGATTCGAGAAATGTTTCATTATTAATAGTGGCCTGAAACCAGGTAGCGAGTCATACCCACATCTTTTTGTAACGAAAGTAGTCGAGAATTCCCTGACACAAGTTAAGAACCGTGTATATAAAGTTGAAAGTACATGGCAAGCAAATACGCCATCCCAGATGTTACAAATGTTACAATACCACCAGAACAGAATTAGAGAAGAACAGGATCACGAACAGAGACGTATGAAAGACACGAAAATGAAAATGTTAGTGGCCCAGTCGGTTCCAGCCGACGGTCAGAGAAAGGGTGTGACCCAGACAGGTAATTCGGCAGCTCCCGTTAAAGGGACATGTAACTATTGCAAACAGCCAGGTCACTACCTACATGAATGTCCTGAAACACAATATATCAACAGGTAAAACTAAAGAAAGACCGCGTCAGCCTAGACAAGACCAGGTTCAGCCACAGACTTCACAGAATTCACAGCCTATGCATGCTCCACCACATACAGCACAGACCGCAGCGGTATCACAGCCACAGCCACAGCCCATTGCCGCGACGCAGCAAGTTTCACGACAGATGAACCAGTATGCCCAATCTGATTATCCCGATTATCAGCGATACACATGAAACAGCCTAGAGAGGGAGGTTGGCTTGCCTCTTATTGAGATTCCTGTAGATCAAGAGGGTCCTTATGTACACAGTCAAGTATTGGGAAAAGACAGAAAGTTTTTAATTGACACAGGGGCAAGCCGCACAACGATCAGCCATGATGAAGTCCCAGGGGCACCCCTCTCAGGCTCACAGAATGTTTCCCTTGGTTTTTCAGGACAGCCTATTGTAAATGAAGTATCGAAACCAGTCCCCCTAGCAGTAGGTCCATTATCACGCATTATCACGCATTACAGACTGGTTACTCACGAAATCATGTCCAGAAAACTTGTTAGGAATCAAAACATTGAAGGCTCTAGGAGCTGTGATATGTTGTTCTCCGGAAGGAGTTAGACTTTTCCTGCGTGACTTTAAGGGTCACTATGTATTACGAGAGTTTGATGTCAGATTGAAAAATGTATCGAAACACCTGTGGGCACAAGGCCCAACCGATGTAGGTTGCATGCACATTACACCATACCGTGTTACACTCAAACCAGGAGTTGTTTTACCACGAATCAGACAATACAAGTACACCATACCGTGTTACACTCAAACCAGGAGTTGTTTTACCACGAATCAGACAATACAAGTTACCACCCGATGCTGTAGTGGCTTTACTGGAAATCGTTGAAGAGCTCATTGCCCAAGGAGTGGGCGTAGAGACCGACTCCAATATCTGTAATTCTCCTATCATTCCGATTCTTAAACGTACTGATCCCAATGCACCGCCAGTATATCGGCTGGTGATTGATTTACGAGAACTGAATAAATGCATTGTTCCACAGTACCCTGTGGTTCCCGATATCTCATCCTTATTGACTGCTATTGATTCAGAAGCGACGTTCTTTACCGTAATTGACCTCAACAACGCCTTCTTCAGTGTGCCCATTGATCCAGAGAGCCAATATCTCTTCGGATTCAGTTTAAATGGACGAAGTTTCAAATTTTCACACGCACCTCAAGGATTCACAGAGAGCCCCAGCATCTATAGCCAAGCACTGAAAAGACAACTTGATTGTATCCAAATGCCAGTTAACACTGCCTTACTACAGTACGTCAATGATCTGCTGATCACCGCACGAAGTGAACCCGAATGTGAACTAGCATCACTGACAGTTTTACATTTTCTGGACGACAAGGGACACAAGGTGTCTCCTTCGAAGCTACAATTCTGTGTTCAGCAAGTTGTGTACCTGGGTCACTTGCTGTCCAAAGTGGGGAGAGAGCTCACTCCTGATCGCATCCAGTTAATTGTAAACAAGCCACAACCCCAGACACAAAAGGAAGTGCGGGCCTTTATAGGCCTCACCTCGTACTGCAGACAATGGATTCCTTAATATGCATTTCTAGCTAAGCCACTCATTCAGTTGACAACACAGGAGGCAGCGACTTCGACTGCCCTCCCTTGGACTCAGGAACATACACAGGCCTTTGAGGAATTAAAGAAAGCTTTATGTCAAGCACCAGTTTTAGCGACACCATGTTACAGCAAACCTTTTACACTTTTTGTTACAGAACGTGATGGTACAGCGTTGTCTGTCCTCACTCAAGATCAAGCAGGTTCACATAAGCCTTGTGCTTATTTTTCAAGTACATTGGATTCAGTAGCCCAGGCACTCCCTGCGTGCTTAAAATCAGTTGCAGCGACAGCCCTAGCAATAAGACAGAGTGACTCAATTGTATTAGGACATCCATTGACAGTACAAGTTCCACATTCTGTAGAGGTTCTTTTAAACCGAACCCAGACTCAACACTTGACTATAGCACGACTGACAGGTTATGAATTGACGCTATTCCCGCCACACATAGAAGTCAGACGCTGTAACATTCTAAATCCTGCAACATTGTTACCTTCAATTACGACAGATTCAGCCCCGTATGATTGTATAGAAATCATTACTGCAGTAACAAAGCCCCGACGAGACTTAACAGATGTTCCACTGACAAATCCAGACCTGACACTTTACGTGGATGGGTCATGTATGAGAACAAGCACAGGAGAATTAGTGGCCGCGTATGCAGTGACCACTGAAACTGAAGTTAAAGAAACACATCGTATTGATACACTGTCCGCTCAAGCAGCAGAGCTTATCGCTCTGACCCGAGCCTGTATACTAGCCAAGAACAGAAATGTTAACATATACACAGATTCACGTTATGCTTTCGGAGTCGTACACGACTTCGGAGTGTTATGGCAAGAACGAGGTTTCTTGACTTCTCACGGTGCCAAGATCCAACACGGTCCCCTTAATCAAGCACTGTTAGAAGCAATACATCTGCCTTCAGGCATTTCTATCATGAAGTGTAAAGCACATACTAAAGTTACAGACTCTATTTCCCAGGGTAACGACCTGGCAGACCAAACAGCAAAACATACAGCATTGACTCACACCCAGACAACTGATGTGACAAAGACAATAGTGCCGACACATTGTATGACAGTTAGGGATCCCACACTAGATGTAATCGATATTCAGACACATGCTACTCCAGATGAAATCAAGAAATGGACTGAACTAGGAGGGATCCAGACAGATCAGGGATGGATGACGAAGGGAAAATCTACATGGTTTCTCCCCGATTCTATGGTTCAAGTCATAATAAATACAGCACATAGTCCAGCACACCTAGGAGAAAAAGCTATGTTAGACAGTTTACAGAATCTCTGGTACAACAAACATTTACGAGCAGCCGCAAAACAGAAAGTGCGTACTTGCATGATCTGTTGTCAGTTCAATCCAGGTAAAAGCGTCCCTGTAGAGCAAGGTGGATTCCATCCTCCCGATCACTCTTTTGAAGTCCTCCAGATGGATTATATCCAGATGGACCGTTGTCGAGGATTCAAGTACGTCCTCGTAGTTGTTTGTGCACTTTCCCGTTGGACCGAAGCATATCCAGTCCCAGATTACACTGCCCCGACCACTGCTAAGCAGCTGGTTTGTGAATTCTTCCCACGGTACGGCTTGCCTCGTATCGTGTACTCAGATAACGGACAGCCATTCTCATCCGAGCTCAAGAAGCAGGTTTCACTCTTGTTAGGATACCAGTGGAAATTCCATTGCGTCCGACATCCCGAGGCAGCTGGCCTTGTAGAAAGACACAATCAGACATTGAAGACACGTCTCGCCAAAATATGTAAAGAGAAAGGGGTCGACTGGATAGTCGCCCTGCCAGTTGCACTATTCTACATGAGAATGGTCCCCCATTCGAGATCAGGACTATCCCCGTATGAGGTGGTCTTTGGCCGACCACCAAATATGTGGGGGACGCCCATGCCTAAGAAAATAACCGATGCTGATTGTAATATGCTGACAGATTACCTAGCCTCCTTGATGTCTGCACTCCAATCATGTCGTTCACAGGTTGCCGCAGCCTTTCCTGACAACACTGATGTGAAGCCACACGATGTCCGTCCTGGTGATACTGTCCTGATACGAAATTTCGATAGGAGGAGTCCGCTGGAGCCCCGTTGGCAGGAGCCGAAGCTCGTCCTTCTGACCACGAGGACTGCAATCAAGGTGGAGGGCCGAAAGGGGTGGATCCATACGAGTCACATTAAAAAGTGTAATGAACTGTTGCCAGAAACTGACTCCTCCACCCCCTCAAAGGACTGTCCCGATTCTAGTGACTTTAAAGTTCCTAAGAGAGAGAAAACTCCGCAAGAGGAGTATAAATTAAAATTGCGGTCTAGCAAGTCAGACAGTTTAATTGTTTAAGTCCTCCCCTAGGTGAATCGGTTAAATTAGTTTCTGACATGTATCCCCTAGACCGAGATAGAGAGAGAGAGAGACAACTCAAGAAACATGCATATTGTAAATCACTTCGTAGTCACTGTATAGTGACATTATTGGTTATGTTTTTTCTAAGCCTTCTGACGATTGTTGCCAGTATATTGCTGCATATATATTACCCTATCTTCAAGCATACCCAATCTGCTTACAATGTCACTGCCGAACATTCTTTTAGCGAATTACCCCCTCACGAGTTATCTTACAGACTTGCGCTGCGCAACAACACATTCATTAGTATGTTACATCACTCCCATCAGACTAATAATGCTACAAACTGTTAGATATGTGGCCGACTCCCTCCCTATCAGAAATACAAGGGAGTTCTGCCCCTTTTTCCATACCCGTTCACTCACAATGGCTCATGTGGAGCATGGTTTAGATTAATTAATTCTTTAGATTCTGATATTGCTGTTTTCGAAGGAAATTGGGTTTGGGGAAACCTGAACTTAGTTTTGCTTAACGCCTGGTACCCTGACAAGAAGGGACTTCCCACTAGGACAGGAACTGATCTAGAAAATGAAGTATATGGATTAGGTAATTACACAATTACCCTCATGATTCTTACTGTTGAGTCCGAAGCTGCACCAGTTCTCCCTGCTATGTCAGTATTAACAGTCACGGGTGACTTATGTGTCAGAAAGAAGGGTTCAGTACACTTAGGTCATAGTAAATGTACTACTGTGGTCGAATTCAGTGATCAAGGCAGGTCTACATTTAGAGCTACTCGCCATTCCTACTTTGTTTGTGGCCATACCGCATACATACGCTTACCTCCAGATTGGGATGGTACCTGTTACATTGCATTCCTTCTGCCACCTGTTTTCCTAGCCCCTCCTGATTATCACAGAAATACAAATCTAGTAACCACTAGACTCCGAAGAGATCTCCCGATTGTCGACTATACTGAAACGGCATGGGAGCAATACACAGATTTCAATAAAGGTTTCTTCCCCTACTTAGGTACCGTCTTTAATAGTAAACTGATACGAAAATTAACTAGAACCCTCGAAGCAGTAGTGAATGAAACTACTTCCGCTCTAGGCAACTTAACAGAGGAGCAATCTGCCATGCGGGTTGTTGTTCTTCAAAATCGTCTTGTTATTAACGTCATCCTAGCAGATAGGGGCGGAGCCTGTAAGGTCATCGGGTCAAGTTGCTGTGTTTTCATTCCAGAAAACGCGCCAACAGTATATAAAGCTATCACACGTCTTCATAAAATTGCAAGTCTGATACATCAGAATCCAGGCACCTGGACTTGGTCCGGTTGGTTCTGGACAACGTTGACCGCTTGGGGATGGAAGATCCTATCCTTCCTAGGCATTGCCCTTCTCATAGTATTCAGTTGCTGCCTGTGCCTACAATGTGGGCCAGCGATTTGTGGTCTGTGCGCCACATCATGTATTCCGCATTCAAGTTTCCACTCAAAACGCGAAAAGAAGAAAGAAGAGCAAATGATGTTACATGAACAGACTGATCGGTTCATGAGGATTGATATATCATGAAGGGTCCGTAGGGAACAAGGAGGGAATGAGGAAATATAAGTTTTATGGTCAAGAAATGTTCCCTAACGTGTACCCCACCGTCTCCATGTACAAGCTTAAAGTGCATGTAACTTCCCTCCTGTGCCAGCTATGAAGACGCAAATACATTTGCGTCCAACGTTAACACGTCCTCTTTCAGATCCACCCTGAACGGGTTGAATACTCCGTTTCTAAGTATGCCGTGCCAACGTCTTTATGTAGTGTACTTTACACGTTTTCCAGCCCATGCAAAGTAGGCCCTGAATTCTGCCATCGAGCCTTTTCCTGCTTTCTGACTCTGAAATGCCTCAGCCTGGGCCTGCCTCTGTATCTGTGACCTCTACCTTACTCCCTGCGCGGCTAACGGCGCTTAGCTCAGCCTGTTGCCTGCCAAGACTGTATTCAACCTTCGAATTATCTGCTCCGCTCCTCAAAAAATACATTCCTGCCTACTAGTTCAAGTAAACATCCTTCCAGCTGCAGAGCAAAGGGCCCGGCCTCACTGTCTCCGTGCAAGTAATTCATAGCTCCCGTTACCATGGTAGGCCCATGCCCCCTCGCATCTCATGCAGACACGTAGACGCTTATACACGCACTCACAGTCAGTATAGAATAGCCTCTGCCCAAGAGACCTTTCCTTCTAGATAATATGGTTCCCAAACATCAGATATCAGATATGATATAGGAACGAGTTGATCTGACATGCCAGACTTCTGTCTCTTTCCTCTAGTGTAAATGTCAAGTCCCCTGCACCCTCTAGCTCCACGTCAATCACACGTCACGCAGCTGCGCGCGCATCCAGACCTCAGATTTCTGCTGACATTGCAAGATTCTGCTATGTACCCACCTACTTGTGACACTTTCATGTGACGTTTCTAGCACACACCCCTATGTTCACGCCTAGTTCACGCCTTTTTTGATTACGTATTGCTAACACGTGTATGCTTTTATCTTGTCTCTCTCAGCTGTTACGCCTACTGTATTGGTTGCCATTATATGATTTAAGTATAAAAGTTATGTCTTGTCAATAAAGTATGCTCTATCCCTTCCTGAACCCCAGTGGTGTCAGGAACACGATATCCGGTTCAAGAACCATTCCTTTTTAAGGAATAAAACCCCTAAGAACTCTAACACCACGGACTCTGCGTCTTTCTTTCCGATTGAGTTATTCTATTTTTAGTACTTACCTGCATAGAAATTAAGACGGTAATTAAATATTTACCACACAATAGGAGAGTGCACCGTACACAACACATGTAGTCCGTTGTTATTTTATTAAATTTTTCATTTATTTCAAAATTGATTCATAAAAGCAGCTAATGTGTTTCATTCCCCAAAGATAGAAACTTTTGGAACTTCTTCAGGGCTTAGGTCATAAGTTGTGAGATCAAAATATGATAGAAAAGATGTTCAAGATTTAGACGTGCTTCGTAATTAATATGGCATAGATAAATACCTTTTGAAGAAAATTAATTTCACAGCACAGAGTAATAGAATACAAAAGTCCTTTATGAAGATTATTATTATTATTATTATTATTTTTAATATCCTCATTCTGCAGTAGTATGTATACGGAGTTGTCAGAGACCTGCCTCTCAATTTACTATTCCTTCACTGCCCCTTCTTTTTCCAGAAATTTGGTTTGGGGAGTTTCCCTGTATGCTTATTCCGAGGGGGGTCCCTTTATTTCCGTTACCAATTTCAATAAATGTTGCAGTCCTGGTGGAGCTGACCATCCTGGCCACTTGGACAGGCACTTTGTCTGTTTATTTATTGCCATCGCATAATCATTGGATTTTTTTTTACACTGATTGTAAGAGGTTTTGGTTCGAAATGAGCCTTCTATTCATTCTGATAGGCGTCTTCCCATATTTCCCAGAAGTTATGCTTCCTACTCGGTTTCCCTTTCCTATCCATCTTGTTTATCCTAATTATTGAGGCCAACCATTCCCGGTGTGTAGGAGGTGGCGGACTTACCCATTTAATTCAGATTTCCCTCCTTGCCAGGATTAACATAAACAAAAGGTTCTCTTCCTTTTTCATTCATTTATCAAGACAATCAGATCTAGTCACCCCAAAAATAATAAGATCCATACTTACATCCGCTGGTCTTCTTAATACTGTGTCCAAGGTCTTACCCACTTCCAGCCAGAATTTGTCGAGCTGGGGGCACTGCCACAACATATGCAGGTCGTTTGCTTTCTCCAATCCACATTTGGGGCAGCTCTTTATTCTTGTCCCGCTGAATTTGGATAGCCTCTTCGGGGTCCAATAAGCTCTATGAGTGGTGAATAAATGGTTTCTCCTTAAGGCCGCGGATTTCACAATAGACCAACATTTTTCCATAGATACTTGCCAAGATTTATGTATATCCAGCGTTGGCAGCTCTTTCCCCCAGGTCTTCTACGGAATCAGGAATTTCTCCTCCCCCGCTAAAATGAGAGCCCAATACCAGCAAGAAATGTCTTTCTTTATAGGAGTGTTATTTATCATCTCAATCTCTATGGCAGTATTTCCTTTTGTGTTCTCTTTCATTGATTTTGCCCAGCTGGAGAGCCTGTAGAACTTGAATTTTGCAAGGGACGCATTTGTCATTGTTGTCAGATTTTCCCAGTCAACTAAGATGTTCTCAGACATTAATTGGCCCCATTCCAAGATACCTGCTGTTTTCAGTGGGGTTGCCAAGCTGTCTTTGAGACACTCTGGTGTGCCGAGGGAGTCCCATATTGGTGCGAACTCTCTCTGGTAGGATATATTCAGGGTACTTCTTATTTGATACCATAGTTTCGCTGCAGTTTTGAGGAACTTTAGTTTCACCTTTTTAAAGTATGTGGGTGACCAAATTTATACAGGAAGTGTCGTACCTTTCCAGACATTACTTGTAGGTATTCCGGGTACTGGTCATAGCTTTTCAGTCAGATCCTTATGTGTTTAAATTGGAAGGCTCTATAATATTCCAGTAAGTCTGGGCTTGCTATTCCTCCTTTTTCTTTTTTTCTCCTTAGTTTGCTCCAAGCTATTCTTGTACCTTTTGCTGACCAAATGAAGCTTGCAAGTTCCCCTTGTATCTTCTTCAGTGTCTCCCTCTTGAACTCTAGTGGAATAGCGCTAAAAATCTACGTGAATTTGTGTAGAATGGACATTTTGATTATGTTTGATTTTCCGAGAAAGGTCAAGTGAAGATCTTCCCAGGCCTTTAACAATTTCCTGACCTCGGCTGTGATTCTATTAAGATTTATGCAAGTCACTTTATCCAGGTCTTTAGTTAGATCAATGCCTAGGTACCTTATTTTTTACCTAGAGTAGGTATTGTTAACCCAAGTGTTCCAGCTCATGATTTCTATTTTTGCTTGATTAGTTTGGTAGCCAGATGCCCTCCCGAATTTCGACAGGGTTTCTTCTATTGAGTTGATGGACCCCCCGTAGTTGTTAGTAAAAATCATCAGGTCGTCGACATATAAAATGACCGGTAAGACTCACATTCTGCAGGATTTTTCCCCAGCTTTAATAAGATATTAATTGTTGGGTCATTCAAGGAGTCTGGAAGTTCCCCTCTTCCTAGATAGATTGTGTTTAACAAGTCTGTGAGAGGGGACGCCAAGACTTCTCTCAGTTTGATGTAGAACTCGTTAGGAAGTGCATCAGGGCCTGCCGCTTTCCCTCTCTTTAGACCTTTCATCACATCTTCTACTTCATCCTGTGTAATTTTGGAATTTAGCTCTTCTTTTCCCTCAGTTGGTAATATCGGGAGTGCCTGGGCTTCAAGGTACTCCTTAAGTTGCTCTTTGTTGGGTTAGTGCCCTCTGTGTAGAAGTCTGTAAAGAAATTTGTGAATTCTTTCATTATCACGGAGTCCTCTGAGCTGGGTTCTGTGGTGTCTTGGGGGAGGATGCTGACTATCTTGTTCCTAACTAGGTCAGGTTTTGTTTTCCATGCCAACATCTTGCCGCACCCTCTCCATATTCGTAGTGGGACAATTTACTGGCTTCCGATCTCTCTCTCACGGAGAAGATGGCGGCAGGCTAAGCAGCCCGGTCAGGAGCTCCGTGCTCGCCGAACGCTAAATTCCAAAACCCGCTATAGAGGAACGTCTGACATGCTGACATGCTGAGCATTTGAACAAAAACTTGATCTTCATCAAAGCAGGGACAAATTGTTAACGAAATCGGAACAAATCGGAGATAATTATCGACGAGGTTGGAGGCATATGCGCATTGCAGAAATCATTACAGGTGTCCTGTACTGTCCCGCAATGAGCAAAGACAGGCTCACTTACTGGCATTCAGGGGGGGAGTCCTCTCTGTGAGGAGCGCTGAGAGAGTCACTCGTCTCCTACGCGGGCATGTGGGCTTCTGCTCAGGAAGCGCGGAAGAACTGCCTGAGGGCTGCCAGCAGGATCCCCTTCCTCATCCGGGGGAGCGAGGGCAGCACCAGCGGCAACCGTAGAGGCACAGCCGGGAATGCTGAATGCCCGAATACCCAAAGCAAACTCAGTAAATTCTTGGGAGTTCAGAGGAAGGGAGAGGGCGCCGCAGTCACCGCAATCACCGCTCAAGGTGCAGCACTGGGGAAACCTCGATCAATCGACAGGACCGGCAATAAAAAGACCGCTGCTCATGAACTTCAAGCACCCCCCGGTACAGGAGGCAGAGAGGGGGTAAAGGAAGGGGACAGCGTAGTGAACATCGCACAAGTCCATTGAACATGAACAAGGGCACAGACCCCCCGGCATCAGGGGCAGCACTAGGGGCAGCATCAGGAGAGTTTCTGGTACCAGAGAGGTGGAAAGGAGGTCAGAGGACTCAGAGGCCAGAAAAACAGTGGCTACCAAAGAACCACAGCGGATGAAAAGGGTAAGCAGGTTTGAGGTTGATAAGGGTGAGGCAGTTAAAGACTTAAGGGGGTGCAGTAACCAGGAGATAACAGAGCAAGCACTAAACAAGGAGGTGGCCATTGCAACATCAGGGGAGGAGTGGGGGGGGGCTCAGTGTTTCATCTGAGGAAGTAAAAACAGGGGCAGGCAGGGAGGAAGAAGACGGAAGACGATCAGGCTACTGCTTGAGAACTAGACAGTTCTTCTAACATACTGTGCCAGTAGCCTCCAAGCAGTTTATCGCTCCTCGCAGCACTAAGAGGAAAACCAAAAAACAGGTTAAGATAGATACACACACTCTTGGGCCCAGGAGGAAATCATTGAATGAAAAAGGGGGAATCGGAGGGCCTCCAGAACAAAACATTAGAGTCACCACTTCCCTCAGATCTTTTTTCAAAGTACAGGCACAGACACAGGAACAGGTTTAACAGGTGAAACAAATAATACAAATCGTTCCACTAGCAACTCAGGACAGTACACTCACAGTAAATAGTACCAGTATTGTCATAAGAGAAGGTACTGAAGACATGATGGAAAACTCCATAAGTAGTCCTATAGATTCACTACCCCAAAATGCACCTAATAGCACAGTTAAGGGACCACCCACCCCACGACCCGCACAACCTACTCAGCCCACAACACAGAATAGCGATGGTTTGGGTAACGCTTCTCAAAACTCCCCCCCATCCACCCTCACCCAAAACTCAACAGACCACTTTCTAGAAAAGATGTTCGAGGAAATGAGAGCAAAATTCGGGTCTCAGAAATAAATCAGAGCAAGATCCAAGAGGCTTGCAAAACATTGGACACCAAATTAAATGCTCTGGGGGATCGAGTCACTGCAGTAGAGTCAGTGGTAGGAGCTCTGAGTAAAAGAGTGGAAGTGAATCAAATGGGTTCTGAGAAAAGAACGACAACAGTATCAACGAAAAATTGGAGTCTATGAAAAATCAGGCAAGAAAGAACAATTTAAGAATCCTAAATGTACCGGAGGGCCAAGAAGGGACAGATATTAAAAAATTGTATAACGTTCAACTCCTAGAGGAACATTTCCCCTGGACAAAAACAGTAGGACTAGAAGAAGATATACAAAGGGCTCATCGTGACCCATATGGGAGAAATAAGGAGAGAAAGAATCCAAGGAAAATACTAATAAACTTTAAAACCTACACCCTCAAGGAGAGAATCTTCAGCAAGGCCCTAAAAAAGGGTTCTCAGGACAAGGGGGTTGGTCATTCTGAATCCGGTCGGATATTTCCAAAGCAACCCAGAACAGACAATGGGAGCTAGGGCAACACAGGCAAAAACTAAGAGCCCTTGGAGGTACTATACAGATGGAGCTCCCAACAGAACTCAGAATTATGTGGATAAACAAAATGCCCAACATAGGGGAACCAAAATAAGTCACTCACTTCCTTGAACAGATGAAGGATCTAATGCGAGAACAGTCAGAGAAGTTAGTAAAAAAAAGAGAAAATAAGTTAAAAAAAATAACAAGAGTGACAGAAAAAAATAAAGGACGTTACATACCAAAAAGGCTAGCACGGAGCTCAAAATGGGCAAACAATACAGCCCAAAGAAGACAACAGGAAGGATTCTCCAGGGAGGGTCATTTTAAACCACAAAAAAGATAAAACAACACAAAAAATAAACACATTGGTGGGGAGCAAAATAGGGGGAAAAAAAGTCCTCAAAATGCGAAAAAGGAGAAATCATGAACCGCCAAATCTCGACAAAAGGTCTGCAGGAAGATATGGAGAATAAGAGGCATAAGGCAAATGGTGAATAAAGACCAAAAAAAAGTTAACATAATCTCGTGGAATGTTAATTGGCTCAGAACTCAAAGCAGAAGACGGCGGATACTGGAATATCTGAAAATAATAGACAGTGAAATCATAATACTACAGGAAACTCACCTTCTAAAAAAGGAATGGGAAGAAATTATAAAGAAACTAAATTGGGTGGACTCTTTTGAGGATACAAACCAAGAGTGCGTCATTAAAGGAATAGCCATACTTTTTAAAAAGTCATTGAAAGTCAGAATAGAATCTGTAAAAGTAGATAAAAAAGGCAGGTGGGCGGTCACCAGAGTGAGAATACACAACAACCCCTATACCATTGCGGGCTATTATGGCACTAATATGGATGACCCAGCTCCATTACAAAAACTGTATTCGCAGCTAATATCAGCCACTTCCCCGGTAATACTAGGGGAAGACTTTAACTAAATCATAGACCCTAAAGTGGTCCGTCTCCCACCGATGAAACAAGTAAATCTGCCAAAAATGAGGGACTGGCTGGGGCTTTGCATAAAAGACCTAGGCTTGGTGGACATTTGGAAAGAAAAAGGGGACAAAAAACATGCATTTAAGTTCCAAAATAAAAAATTAGGTCTCCAGTCCAGAATTGATTACTTCCTAGTGGATAGAGCTCTACTGGATAGCACGCAAAAGGTTGAACACCTGCCAGCCCACCTTCCGACCACTCTGCGGTTCTATTAAAAATCCAAATAGGAAAAGATAAAGCTACCCCAGAATGGACTGTCGATCGCACCATTCTAGCTGATCCACAAAATATAGAAGAACTCAAAACAGAGTTGGTCGCCTATTTTGAAAGTAACAAAGAGGAAGCCTCACCACAAGTCACCTGGGACGCATACAAGGCAGTAATCAGGGGGAAACTACTAAACCTTGTGGTACACAAAACAAGAACAACAAAACATAAGATGGGATATCTAGAAAGTATCATAAATACACTGGAGTTACAAATAGAAGCAAAAGAAGAAATAGATACAAAAAGAAAATTAGAAGCGGACAGGCTGAATCAAAAAGAAATACTAACAGGAGTCCTAGAGAATGAAGATTATTTTTGTTCAAATAAGATATGTAACCACCATTTCATCATGCTGAAAGTAGGCTTACAGTAGAATGGCAAGGATATAATAATCCACTTAAAGAGGAATGAACAATCAACCACGGTAATAAGTGGCTGCCTCTTATTCCCGAATCGCCATCAGCATATCCATTCCTTCATAGGTCTCCCAGCATTCTGCGAGAAATTGGAAGGATATCTTCCCATCACCATAGTGACTGTTCATGAAGTTACTGCTTTCCCCTTGATCCAGCAATATGTGTAGAAAATTATGAAGATGAAATCCCTGTTGTCTTGTCGTTCTTGAGACTTGGAATTAAAAAGATACTTGGCAAATGGAGATGATTACAATAATAACTTTCAGTGCCACTCTTTGTAGAAAATAACAAATCTGTGAAGCTGTGAATAAAAAAGTCTTACCATTGAAAGCAGTACCAAAATTCCAAATGCTCAAAGCATATTTGCAGTGGAAGTGCTAACCGAGGTAAATCTTCTAGTCAAAACTCAGTCAGTCACTAATTCAGAATGGCTGCACAGAAAATGTAAAGAAATCACTGCATTTACAACAACGTTCGTATCTCACTGATGTACAGTCACAGTCACGGATGTACGATCTGACTTGTTTGGCCCTGACGTCTCTCCCAACTGCCTTCAGAAATGCAGACTGTATCCCCTGCAAACACTCTTGTTCTGCACCCACACAGAGTATGAATCAAAAATTCTGGTCAACTTTGCTTGCAAGATACATCAAACAACTTTTCAGCGATGAAGGGTGTGACAGAAAATGTAATCAGATCCCTTGTTCTCAGGCCCAGAAGTAGGGTTGGTAAGGGGAGCAAAATGTCGAGCACCTGTCTTGCAAGAGAATGAAAATGAGGAGAAGTCTTGTTCTGCAGTAAGTATATTTATTTACAAGAAACAAGGTGGATATGGAGGTTGCAGACCAGTGTCCTACCTCTGATATTGGATCAGCAACTGCCGGCAACTCAATAGACATTGAGTAAACTAGAACCAGAATGCAAAGATGGTTCTGGGCAATGTAACATGCAGTGTGTTATGAACACCATAATCACCATAATCACCATACACCCCACCTATATCAAAGGCAACATTACAATAAAAGGAGGTGTCATTTTAAATAAAGCAGGACAACTGGCTATACCAAGGGGTCACTACATTAATACCAATAACCACATGTCATATTTTGTCATGGAAACCCTGTATAATGGGTGTCGGTATGAACATGAAAGACCTACTTGCTTGTCAATAGGTCACCACATTAATAATTATAACCACAGGTCAGAATTTGTCAAAGTAACACATAGTAAAACATAAGGCCGGCCCATTTGCCTGCCGCCACATTAATATAATGAAAGGTATGTCAGATTAGTATGGCACCATCATTTCAACCAATAAAAACTGTACTACCAATCTTATTCATTATAATAATAATGATAAATAATATAATAATTGTTCAATGTACAGGTTGTCATAAAGCATTTAAATTCACAACATCAGGTATGTCTGAGGGTGTGATTTAGATCTTGGTGGATTGAGTCCCGCTGTGACTTTCTTTTTGGCCTTTCCACCCCCTGGTTTAACGATTGACGTACCCTTTCGAGATCTTAGTGGGTCATTGACAAAAGACCGCCACAGTCCCACCATCACCAATAGGAAATCTGTACCACGTTGACTGCGGGATAGGAAAAATCAGCTGTTGGAGGGAGGATTGCTAGATTCACCACCGGCCCAATCATTATGTGCCTGCCCGCCAATGTGACAAAGGCTGTAAATCCTCCACACCTGATTTGGTGGAATAGACATGATCTAAGGCAGAAAGACATATTTTCTCACTTTAACACTCCCTGTTCTACCATGGATCTGATCTTCCAAGTCCTGCATTTGCTTCTTGATGATGAACAAAACCAACACCGCCATGGACGCAATCGACAGTAAGCTCCACTTTTACCTGTTACCTATTGAATTGTCTGTGGACATTTGCACAGGAGTCATGCGTTATATATATATATATATCTCTTACAAGCAATAGCATACCAATGTGCAATGCATATGTCTGAAATGTTGATGGTTAAGAAATTTAAAGATCACACCTGTATGATCACATTGTACATACAAATTTGGTGCAATCTGCCTTTAGAAAAATGACAAAAAAGAATATCCAAAAAAAAATCAAAAAGTTACCATATCGGTGTGTTTAAAAAAATTCTAAAATTCCCACATTAAAACATATACAAATACACATTATATGGACAAGTGCAATGTAACATGATGTAGAGATTGCACTAGACAAGATGTAAACTTTACACTAGAAATTAACAGTAAAATCAATGTTAGTCACAATTTAGTCATATTCAACATATACATCCATGTAACATTTCCCATTATCTAATGCACGTCCTTTACTGTATCCAATTTCAATAGTCATAAACTTTCATACTGATCACTAGTCAAGGTGACTCAAACACATTTGTAGAAACACATCCAAACAGAATTTTGAATTTGAATTTAAAAGCATTTGTTTAGCGCACTTATACCCAGCGGTTTCATGGCGCTATAGAAGCTACTACTAGCAACAGCAGCAAGAGGGACAGATTAGGCATTAAAAGCTCTGGAAAAGAGGAAGGTTTTGAGATTCTTCCGGAACTCCAAATAGGAGGTTGCGGATCTGAGTGTCATGGGGAGGGAGTTCCAGAAGACAGGTGCAAGGACCGCAAATGTCGCCCCACCTGCTTTCTTTTTCTTGAAGCGAGGTGTGACCAGTAGTGCCATGTGGGTAGAGCGGAGTTCTCTGCCCGGCAGGTAAGATTTGATGGCTGAGCATATAAACTCGGGGGCAGTGCCCATCCTAGCCTGGAAGGTGAGGCAACCTAGTTTAAATAAGGCCCACTCCCTCACAGGTAGCCAGTGCAATGATTTCAGCAGTGGGGTTGCTCGATGGAATTTGGGCAGCCCATGGATCAGGCGGGCAGCCTGATTTTGCACTAGCTGCAATCGGTGTATGGCATAGGCCGGTGCGCCGTTATAGATTATGTTCCCATAATCAAGGCGCGAGAGCACCATTGCCATCACAATTATTTTCAGTGCCGGGAGGGAGAAGAAGCGAGATATCTTCCTAATTATCCGGAGGGAAAAAATGCAGGAGGAGACCACCGAACTGACCTGGGGGTTTACAGATAGTTGGGAATTGAGAAAGATCCCAAGGGTTTTAACTTTAAGGACCGGGAGGGGGGGAACACCAAGTGAAGGGGGCCAGAACGAGGGGGACCAGGGGCTGCAACCACCTCCTGTCAAGACCAGCTCTGTCTTGTCAGGGTTGAGTTTAAGGTGGTTGCAGTTCATCCAATCTTGGATGAATAACATAACGGTTTGAAAGTTCTGAACAGAGGAGGCAGAGGGAGAGAGTTTAAAGATAAGCTGGAGGTCATCGGCGTAGTTAAACACCGTGACCTCGAGCTGCTGTAATGAAAAAATAAGGGGATAGATGTATAAATTAAACAAAAGAGGGGATAAGGAGGAGAACTGAGGGACGCCACACTCCACCTTTTGTGAGGAGGCAGTAAAACCAGCGAGATGAACAGCCTGTGCCCTGTCACACAGGAAGGAATTGAGCCAGGAGAGGGCGGAGCCCTCTATGCCCGCCGCCCTGACACGAGTGAGAAGAATGGAATGATCCACTGTGTCAAAAGCGGCGGACAGGTCCAAGAGGACAAGGGCTTGCGGGAGGTTGATGTCAATACCCTTGCGGAGTCCGTCCATCACTGAGATCACCACCTTCTCTGTGGAGTGTAGAGGTCGGAAGCCCGCCTGGCAAGGGGAGAGGCAATGATTTGCCTCCACATAAGTGCTCAGGGTACTCGTGACGTGGGTTTCTAAGACCTTTCCCAAATAGGGCAGGAGGGAGATGGGGCGGTAATTAGCTGGGGACATGGGATCAGCGCCAATTTTTTTTTAAATCGGGATGATGACTGCTGATTTGTGAGAGGAAGGAACCACACCATTGCTTAGTGAATCATTAAGAAACGTAAGGGGAGGGGTAGGACAGGAGAGAAGATCTCTCTTAAAACATGGGCGGGACCAAAATCCAAAGGGGAGCCCGACTTCACCCGTCGAAGGAGAGGGAGGAGTGAGTCCTTGCTCAGCAGAGGAATGCTAGCCAGTTTGGAAGTAGAAGGGGGAGGGGACGGGTTAACAAAGGTTAGAGAGGGAGGTGGTATATTAATTTTTATCTGTGCGACCTTCTCGATGAAAAATTCATTCAGCGAATCGCAGAGATGTTGAGAGGGAGGGACTGTTGTCGTAACTCTATCGGATGCTGCCAGTTCATGGACGGTAGCAAAGATCTCTTTGGATTGGGACTCTGCCGCTAAAATCCTTCCTGAGTAGTATTCTGTTTTAGCCTCAAGAATGCCTTTTTTGTAAGTCTGTAAGGCAGAATGGTATGCGGCTTTCAGTGAAGGGCTATAGGCTCACCTCCAAGCTCTCTCAGCTCTCCGTGCCGCTAGTTTTTTCACCTTAAGGTCAGAGTGGAACCACCTATTAGCTGCATGGGCTCGCTTAAACGTGATCCTCCTCAGGGGAGAGAATTCGTCGCCCGATTGAGTCAGCCAATTATTGATGGATTCCAATTGGTCTGAGGCTGCAAGGCCTGAGAGGTCAGGGCTGGACTCGGACAAGGACGAGCAGAGGGACGGCATATCTGCTTTGCCCCATTTCCTAATCCAAGTGTTCTTGGGGAGCAGGGGCTTAACCTCAGGGGATAGTGCAAGGGAAAAGGAAATGAGTAAATGGTCCGACCAGGGGCAGGGAGAGATGGTGGGGGGCGTTGTAGGGACATTTAGGGCCCAGATTTGGTCCAGTGCATGACCATGAATATGAGTGGGGCTTTGAATGTGAGGTACAAAGTTAAGGCTAGTCATGAGGTCAGTGAAATCTTTGGAGTAAGAGGTTTCGGCGGGGTCGTTGGGCCAATAATTAAAGTCCCCTAGGACTAAGACTGATGAATTATTTATCGCCAGTGTCGCCAGGAGATCTTGAAAACTAGGAATGAAGGATGAGGTGAATTGAGGGGGGCGGTAGACAAGGACGATGATATGTAACATCAATTAGCTGGTGCAAGTGGCCATGACTATGATAAATTCCTGCACCTAAATTCAAATGACCATCACATACTATGTTAACCAATGTATGCACTTAACAAAGTAGACATAAAAGATTATTTTTACTACCTGCCATGATGTTAATAAGTACTTCATGGTTTTGCTTCATTGCTTGGAATCAAACAAATGCTATGGAAACAAAATGCTGGTGGGGTGGTGCATGTGGGTGTGGTGGTGTCTGTGGTGTCTGTGGAGGTGCTGGGTGTGGTTGAGGTACATGTGAGTGTGGTGGTGCATGTGGTGTTTGTGGATGTGATGGGGTAGGGGTGGTGCATGATGCTGATGTGTGGGTGTGGTGTCTGTGGAGGTGATGGGTGAGGTTGAGGTGCATGTGTGTTGGTGGTGGTTGTAGTGGCTGTGAATGTGCATGTGGTGGCAGCTGAGGTTTCTGCATGTTTGGCTATGTGCTGTGTTTTTGTAGTGTTTGTGTTTCTGTGTGAATGTGCTACTTGTGTCTGTTTGAGTGAGTGTGTGCCATGATGTGAGAGTGCTTGGGAAAAGTCTGGGAATAGACACTTTGGATGGGAAATGGGTGGGAGGTGGGCCGGGAAGTTGGGATTGTTGGGAGGCTGTGGTCAATGAGGAGGGTAGACCTTGAAAAGACCTCTGTAGGCGAGACATAGCATTGTGAATGCCTTCCAGGTAGGCTACTATGTGTTGCTATTGGCAGCCAAGCCCCTGGATGGCATTCAGTAATGCTGTCTGGCCAACAGAGATGATCCGGAGGACGCCAATAGCCTTCCCATTCAGAGCATTCAGGGGACAGGGGCAAGTGGTGAGGTGCCTGGAGCGAAGGAGGTGCTACTCCTTTTATTGGGGGCAGGTTTGGTAAACTGGGGAGGGCAAGATGGAGGGTGGAGATGGTACTCTGGGTGGCATACAAAGATGGGTTTGGTACCATTCCTGTTGGGCCTGCCACCACTAGGGATTGCTCACCAGAGGAGGTATCCAAAGATGATATTGTAGAGGTGACATCCTCTGCTGCACTCCCCTCATTCTCCATTCCACTGGGTCCCTCGGAGTCGGTGGTGTCGGCACCAGAACCACAGGGCACAGCTGCTTCCCATCCTATGTGGGCAGCTTCTCCTTCATATGCTCCGGATGGTGCTGAAATTACATATACAATAGTTTAATTGAATCAGTGTAAACAGACTGAGCATGACTTTTGATCACAAGATAGTTCCCAAGTTTTCAGATTTCACCTGCTTTAAGGCTCACAAACTTTGTTTCTGCATGTAGGCAGCATTTTCAGAAAGTATTTGGTCACAGTTATGCCATTCTCCATGATAGCTCCTATTAATCATGTATGATCTTGTCTCTTATCCATTATTATGTTTCTCCAGGAACAGTTTCACACCTCTTAATGGTTGACCTTTGTAGTGTAGAATAGTCATCTGATGTCACCAAAAAGGATATCAACCTAAAATCTGCATACTTTTCATTATCAATAAGTAAAATATGAATAAAAGTGTGTTAACAAATACTGCAATGTATACTAATATTGGCATAAACTGTAAGCAGGTTATCTTTGTCTGAGCATTTCACAATGGTAACACTTATTTCAAGTCCCTAATTTATATGTCAAATGTCAAAAATCATAAAACAATTCTGTACGGAAGTAGCTTAGCAATATATCACATACTATGTAGATACCTAAGCCTTTGAAGATAGTCGGAACAAAATAATTGGTGGATTGACAAATGACCACTACAGCATGAGTAAATACATAGCTCTTGAAACATTTATAATACACTTCAGTACAAAGCAAAAGAATTTAACTCCTAAATATCTCTAGTTATTTGAAGTCTGTTCTATCATTTTGAAATAGTTTAATTAAATATGTTGTCTGTTATTGGGGCCATGAGTTTGGCCTGATTCTGAGTTATCCTGATGGGATACTCCTACAATTGTGTAATGGAACATTCCAGCTTCCAAAATCTTTTAAGTTCCCCATTTTTATCCATCATTGATTTATCAACCCATAAATAGTTGAAGGGGAGGGGTACCTGTGCTTGTTGAGCGTTGCAAAAAGCATAGGACGACGTGAGCTGCCCGTGAGCTACCCGAGGCAGGAGAGGATGCTGCGGAAAGCTGGAAGTCAGCAAGGTGCTTTCTAACTGGAAGAACAGTCCCATTTTTCCCCCCACTACGCCGGTAACACCAGAAGGACCCTCCGGCTCTGGTCCAGCACCGGCTCAGGGATCGGGGCTACATCTGCACTCTGCTCCAAACCCTGAGTGGCTGCCAGAGACACAATCCCACCCCAGCAGCCAGGTGCAGTGTGAGCCTGCAACTGGGAGAGGAGACAATCTCCGTCGACAGCAGGTACTGTGCAGGCCTGCGTGGCAACAGCATTTCCTCGCGGCACCATCATTTTCATTTCACTAACACTCATCATGCTGTGATTGGGTGATAGTGCAGTCGTCTGTGCTGTCCTACGTGTTTCCCCACGGCTACCAGGCATTCTTTACTAATTGCCATCAGTGTGCAGCATGAAGCCAGCCCCAACTGTTTTCCTCTGTGTTTTCCAAATAACCGCTGCACAGTTACCGTATCAGAACCATTGGCCTTCTCCAACAGAGGGGTATCGGGTGATTAAACGACTCTGTTTCAGCACTTCACAGCGGGAGAGACTACCGCTCCCAGGTAGCATTTGGCTGCAGGCTACATTTGGCTACAGGAGGGGTACGATATTGGCATTTCTGGCGCAGGAGCCCACAAACAACGTCAGAGCCCCGCTGCATGACGCCCATCGTACCCCGGAGGAGGCTGAGCTGGGCCCCTGTAACGGGTGAACGGGTGACCCAAGAGGGAGACCATCCATCATCCATCGGTGGAAAGATTCCACAAGATAATGGGCAAGCGCAAGGCTACAAGTGAAGTCCGGAGGGGTGATAGTGAACACCCTGGATGCATTCTTAACAATGACCTTTCTCAAGATTAAGAGGCAGATGTATCAAGCCTTTTGCGACTCGCAAAGGCCAAAAATTGCAGAATTTCGGCCTTTGCGAATCGCAAAAGGTCTTTTTGCATGTTTTGGCATGCATCAAGAGTTCGCAAAATAAGAAATAGCAAAAATTTGCGATTCCTTATTTTGCCATAGCATTAAAGGAATCGCAATTTTGCGATTCCTTCAATGCTACGGGGCAGATTTATGTTAACTGGCGCATCCCCAGGGATGCGCCAGTTAACGTGCGCCACAGTGCACCACAGCTCCGCCACCCATGGTGCGCCGCATTTATAATGCGGCGCACCATGGTGCAAAAACAGCACAGATGAGTGACGCATCTGTGCCGGAAATGTGGCGCATTGCTGGAGTTGCGTCGCAAGCACGGCCTCATAAGTCGCAAGCAACGGCCTCATAAGTCTGCCCCTACGTATGTAGCATTTTTGAATTGCGATTTTTGTTTAAGAATTCGCAAATTACCACCAAGTTGTAGTTGATGGTAATTTGCAAAGTCTTTAAAAAATGCACAATTTAGCATTTTTGATGGTGTCATGTGACGCACACACATGCCCATAGGGCATGTATGTGCGCCATATGCACACACATGTACATTTCAGGGGTGAAATAATTCTCAAATTGCGATTAGCAAATTGCGAATTTGCAATTTGAGAATTACTTCACAATCATTCCTATGTGCCTCCTGGCCCATTGGAATGCATGGGAAATTATTCCTTATTTGCAAATTCGCAAAATGCAATTTCGCAAATAAGGAACATTAAGGAATCGCAAAAAAAAAGCGATTTTTTTGATACATTCCATTTTGCGAATTCTAAATAACGATTCCTTAAAAAATCGCTATTTAGGAATCGCAAAATGGAATCTTGATACATCTGACCCTTAGAGTTTACTGAAAAACAGCTTTCCCTGGAAGAGGGCAGCCGAAGCGCTGGATCGACAGTCCTTATATCTGAGGCCTGACTGACCCTATTGTCCCTACTGACCCAGTTATGATTGAGACCCAAACTCCCCCCAATGTGACAGCTACATGGGTATGGACCCTGAAGTCGAGTTCTCCACTACACTGGAAGTAATTATCCATCCAGTGGGTAAAACGAAAAGGTGTGCGAAATATGCAAAGCCCATTTTGACAAAAAACTAAAGATCCAAGAGATTTCCAATACCAACAGAGGGAGTGACGGGCATGAATCAGTCATCTATTAGCAACTTTGCCCAGCTAATAAACGTCGAGGATGGATGGATCAGAATCAAACATATGGGGACCCTCCTACTCCAGCCATTAACGAATAGATTGACAATGATAGAAGAAAGCATAGTGTCCCTTGGGACCAAGGGGGTCAAAGAGGTGGGAGCGGTGGATATGCAACTCCAGTCTAGATCCATTATAAAAGATAAGCTTAGTCCACTCGTAGCACTGTTAGACAGGCTGGCAACATTTTTTAAACCAGGGCTGGGATGTCAGTCTTGGCCATTGGGGGGACTCACATTAGCTGTCAGATAGATATTGCAACGGTAAACAGCCTTTACTGTGCGGCTGACACTGCGCATACCTTTACTTCGCAAGCGATACTACGCTTGCGATGTTACAACGCGTACCATTAGTACGCAAGTTGTTACATCGCAAGCATTGCTACTACACATGCAAAGTAATTGTATGCTTACTTAGGAAACGATCCACGTCGTTGTAAGGAAACTGAGGATGTTTCCTCACAACGACGTGTAACGCCCATCGGAGACGACGCGAGGAAGTTTCCAGGAGGAGAGAGGAACCACGAGGAGAGTGAGGTAAGGGCGATCTAGTGTATTTTTGTAGTGTAGGGGGTCGTGCTAGGAGTAGTGTTAGGGTGCAGGGTTATGTTGTGTTTTTGTAGTCTAGGGGGTGGTGGTGGGAGTAGTGTTAGTGTTCAGGGTGGTGTTGTGTTTTTGTAGTGTAGGGGTTGTGCTGGTGTAGTGTTTTAGGGTTTAGGGTTGGGTTGTAGTGTAGGGAAGTGTTTTTGGTTTTAGGGTAAAGTTGTAGTGTATGTGTAGTGTAGGGTAGTGTTTTAGGGTTTAGGGTAGTGATGTAGTGTATGTGTAGTGTAGAGGGTAGTGTTTATGGTTTAGGGTAGTGTTGTAGTGTGTGTGTAGTGTAGGGGGTAGTAGTTAAGGCTTTAGGGTAGTGTGAGGGGGACGCGTAGGGAAGTGTTTGTGTGTAGGGGCAGGAATATGGCACAGGGTAGTGTAATGCTATGAAGTGTTGAAGGGAGTAGTGTTGAGAAGTTAGCGGTGTGTAGGGTATAGTATTTGCTTTTAGTATTTTGCGTAGTGTTAATTTATTTATAAAAATGTATTTTTTTTTAAATGATAAGTGTTTTGGTGATTAGGTATTACATTAATCCCCCACCCAAACCCCTATTTCCCTTAAGTCCTGTCTCATGGTTTAGGTACCTTTAATAAAAAAGATATTTAGAATGGTACATATTTGCGTAGTAGTGGTATGCAAAGTAATTAAGTGCGAAGTAAAGGCACATTCCTATATTCTAAATGCTTTTGCGTAGTAATGGTATGCTAATTAAAATAATGCGGAGTAAAGGTAGTTGCGAAGTAAAAACATCACAGTAAAAGCATGCGTAGTAATGGCATGCTAAGAAGCATCATACATTCATTGCAACTTCAACACCTGTAACTAGGTCAGAACACCCACAAGTTCAAAAGCCCATTTCCCTCACTGACACCAGAAGGGCCAACAGGGCCAACTATGAGGCCAGGAGTGGAGCCTCGGTACACCCCAAGATGACAACCAAGAAATACTCTATGTATTTGTAGGGGTTTGGGTCCAGAAGGGGCCGGGTATGAACTTGTATAGAGGACAGGGGTGAGAAGAGCATTTTTCCCTGCATTAATCAACCCCCTGCTTCATCCTTGTACGTCATTGTTCTATAAGCGTACTGGAGATTAAACCAGGGCAGAGGGACAATCCCCTTGAACTAAAGAATAAATGCATGTTTTGGTTGGCCAGACAGAGGCAATTCACCTAATAAAAAGCAGGCTAGATTATCATGACCCATATTGTCAGCTGAGTGGGCAATACATTGAAAGATATGCAATGGGATTGCATAGTGATTACCTTTAATAACCCAATGACTGTCCATTGACTTTTATGCTCAACCATCACAGACAATTTGTGGGGATCAGGACCCTACTGCTAGGTTATTTCTAAACTCCATGTCAAGCACCAGCAGCTAGGGTGCAAATGAGTCTGGGGCAGGAGCTTTGGAACCCAAAACACCAGCAACTGAGGCAGTGGTATCAACACCCCAGACCCCTGCTATATAACATATAAACAGCTAACATATTTGGGGTCTTAGACGAGGTAGATTGACTCATAGTAACGCACCAGCAAGAAGAGATAACCATTTGTCATGGGGGTTCCTGGAAGAGGGATAGCACAATTAGGGAGCTGTACTACCCAAGCACCACATCTGGGTTGGGGGGCTGGTGAAGCATGGGAGCACCCTGAAATATCACAACTAGTTTTGGATAAGCATGTTAGATGTGTAGGGCATTCTGACTTGTTGCAGATGATTAACAATACTTTAATAAACCCACCCTTGTGATCCCCACATGCCTCTGTGCAGACTAATATTATAGAAACCTCAGAGAATCCAGACCCCCTTGCGACTTCTGCTCATAGCAATGGTGTTTTTCCAAGACCGGTGATGAAGAGTGCAAGCAACCGTCTGAGGCAAATCATGCTACCCAATGCGTACATCTTAATACCCTTCCCAGATAATCACACAGAAAGTATCAAGCTAAGGGTCCTATCATGGAATGTTGCGGCCTTAGAAACAGATTGGACAATCCTGTTTGGGGGAGTTTTGTAGACCAATATGACATATGCATGTTCCAATAAACCTGGGCCAGGGATGAAACACAGGGGATGGGATTTGCGTCATACAGAATAGCAGCCACTACCAGGGGCAAGGGCAGGCCATCAGGTGGTCTCTGTTTATGAGTAGGCTCTCACCTGGGTTTTACAGTTAAGCAGATAGAGTCTTCCTCATATGACATCCAGTGCATTCTTGTTACATTTACATCCAAGGCCAGAATTGTACTGGTTAATGTATACTCCAGGCCGGTAAGCAAAAGCCAAGAATCTCTGACCAATGACCAACTGGCTGCTTTTATATCCACAATCCATAATAATCCCATGATGGTTATTGGTGGCAATTTCAACTGCCAATTCGAGCTCCTGAACAATCTTAATGGAGGGACACCCAACGAAGAAGATCAGCACTGGGCAATTCTGAGCCAAACATCCCGCCAATCAGGGCTTGGACTCCACTGGTGCTCCTGATCAAATGGTTCACTTTAAAACACTCCTAAAGGGCATGTAATGGCCAAACAAAATTGGGCAATCTTCCATTTTAGGCTACGTATTGCTAGACCCAAGGATGTAGCACAGGGTCATCATGTCCAGAAACAATAGTGACCACAATGCCCTGATTGTGGAGGTGGAATTGTCTATCTCTGAGAAAGTCCCCTTTTTAAAAACACCACCAGACTATAGACTAATGCTTGACCACAATAGAAGGAGAGTCTGATGGCCAGTTATATAGAATTCTTGGGCCAGGCTGGGCTGTTATATGAATCTGTTAACCCGATCCTACTGCCATTACAACAGTCTATATCTGAAGATGGTAGATTTGTTTATTTCACATGTGTCGTGAAGACCCATAAAATACTAGCCTCCACTCTAGCTGGTATATTCTCGCCACTATATTGTACAAAAGGCCATACAAAAGTCAAGCATTCCTGTTTCAATGATAGCTGCGGAAAGGCCAAGCTAGCTTTGCTAGCAGAAATCAAAGCCAAGGACAGGCCCCTAATCAAAGAAGAGAGGGTCATATACAGAGGTAGCACCACTGAAGCAAACAAATCGTGGGAGATGCATAAGTGGGACTCTCTAAAACGAGCCCTATCTACCCATGGCATGAAGGCCTCCTGGAACAAAGTTAATACAGGCAATAGTGAAGTGAAGCAGGCTTTAGAACCTAAAATTGCGGCTGATATTTGAAAGAAACATTTTGAGGCCCTTTACACCAGGCTGGAGGCTGAAGGTAACACTTACTTGGAAAATAAATTAGCACCGGGCATAATGCTGAAAATAAACTGTGTAGCAGTTAAACCATAGATCTATAATCAATTTGTACAACCAAAACTGATATAATATGAAAATATATCTTTTTTATTTCACTTCTTTTTTTCTTTTTTCTCATAAGTTATTTCACATATTATAAAAAAATACATACATATGGTCAATAGTTCTGTCAAAAGACATACATGTTCTGACTCTTTTCTTATATACATGGAAACCACAAATTGTTGCAAGGTATGATATGCCTATGAAGTCTAGATGCTTTCAGTTATAAAACAAAAGCAGTCACAGTAGGTCTAATACAGTATATCCTGATGATATTCCATTGGACACCAAGCTTATGTCAATTTCAAAAAATGAATAAAGATTGATCACAGATGTTAGTTTTTAGGTGTCATATATGCACTGATTTTGAGAAGACACTGGTTACAGTTCTTTACTATCACCAACGTGTTTCGGCAGAAGCCTTCCTCAGGGTTTTCACACCAGTGGTTTGCTAAAATGAATTAAAGATTTAAATTTAGATTTTACAAATCTATGGTACAACTACAACTTACATTAATAACATATGGTGGTCTCATACCAGACCCTCATCTTCACTTATTTACATGGTCATCAAGGTTCAAAGATTCCTGTTCCACTATAAAATGCATCTTCATGTATTAATATAAAAATTGTGAACATATAACATACAAAATGCTATAACACCCCTAAAGTGATATTACTTTTATCAAGAATAGAGCATGTGCAGTTCTATGTCTGTTCTTTGCTAAAATCAATTGCATTTGAATGCCTAACCTAAATACCAATTGCCTACTTTACATAAATGCCAAATTTATTGGCTAGATATTACTTCAAACTACTCTGTGTGGTCATCTATTCTGAACAAATCGACAAAAGATGATGTTAACTGGTTCTCCTTTAATAGACTGCTATATGTAATTGTGCTCCCCTATATTCAGATTTTTGGGGAAACAGGACTGCAGTAATTATTTACAAATATGCTCCTATTGTTTCTACTGATTCGCATTTGGTAGCCTCTACCCAGAACTATAAAGTTCACTTACTGCGTTTCAACACATAAGTCTACGGAAACAGGAATTTCTCTATTTGCATATGTATTATAATATCGGGCTTTCTCTGAAAAGGTAAAAAACGATGTTTATTGACTAATTCTCATATTTATGGAATCCTAATTATTATACTTATAGATGGCTTACCTAAACTATCTTGATTATATTCTTCGATAGCTAATATTCCAACATGAGCGTCAGCATAAAATTGAATGAGTTAATGCTTGGAATTTGGAGGGCGTATAGTGTGGCTGTAATGATTAATCAATCCTTATTACTTATATAGATGTATTTTATTGTAGGCTCTCTAACTCTACTATAGGACTATAGGAGTGTTTTCAAGAATGTTCGTAGAATACTCACCTTTTATTTTACAACCTTAGCCTTGCAGAATCAAGTAATATTCTCCAAACACCTTATTGGTCGAAGGTACCACCACAGCCCCAGATAACAGTTTAAAGCAGAATGATTATAACGTGGCCCCTGAGATAAAACTCTCAGTAATAGCCTGTGCCATAAGCAGAACAGCCCTGTCCAAAGCCCCTGGTCTTACCAAGGTTCCAGCAGACACCTTCCATAAAGAACCAACCATCTGGGGCCCCACCAGTGGATCCTATGTAATGCTATATTGCAGGGAATACCGATCCCAGCAATTTGGGCGGGAGCGGAAATCCTGTCGGACCACAAAAAGGGTTCGGCACTTCTTCCTACCAACTAAAGACCTATAATTCTAATTGATGTCAGCCAATAAATGTGATTCTTCAATTTACGTGGTTGGGCAGTCCACGGTTCCGGGCCAGCACGCTAAACAAGGAAAAATTATGACCGTTGATTGGTGTGCACTCAGTCACTACCTTTGTGAGCCAATAAATGTTCGCCTGTGTACTGTTGTACCGTCTTCAGAACTGGATGGACAAACACAAGATCTTAAGTACATTTGAAGAAGATTTTAGGAAAAACATGTCCACCATTGATCAAATATTTAGGCTCCAACTCCTATATGGGAAAAAGGTGATTATAGAGGGTGGTAGCCTTCATTTCATTATTGTGGACCTAAAAACTGAGTTTGACCTGCTACCTAAAGACACATTATGGGCTGTCTTAAGCGATCTGGGGATCCCCACCTACCTTTTTCACATGCTCAGGCAATTGCATGAAGGCAACTATACCCAAATCAGGTTCGGTAAATTTGGGGAACTCAGTGCACCAAAAGCTGTTGACGGTGGAGTAAGATAATGTTTTGTGCTTGTGCCCACCTTAAATGCCTATATATAAATGCTCTGTTGACACACTAAATACGAGGAAAGACCTTGCTGCACACAAGCTAGCGAACAGTAACATTCCGGTAATGATGTTCGCCGATGTTATCCTTTTGCTCTCAAAATCACCTATGGACATTCAGAGGATCCTTGACAGCTTTGAAGCCTTTTGCAAATGTGGTGGGCTGGAGAGTAACATCTGAAAAAAAAATATATGGTATTCAACCTCGCCAGTTTGACTGGTCTAAATCCCTGTTTGCGTGGCATCTCGCTTGAGAAGGTGCCTGTATTTGAGTATCTTGGGGTCATTCTAACTGTAAAAATGGTTTGGAGGATGCAAATAAACAAAACATGCCTAAAGCTAGCACAGACCACGGGGGCTGTCCAAGTTATTAAGGAAATCCTGCCACAAACCTATTGGACCACTTGTAAAGATTAATAAAGTGCAAACAAGGAGTGCAGCAATGTACGGTGTGAAACTTTGGGGGCACTGTTCTCTTTGAACATCACAAACATATGCAAATCAGTCTTGACCATGTGCCTCATGGGAACAGTCCAGTCCAGCTCAGGCTAAAGAATGATGATGAATTCAACCCAGATATGTGACTGGGGGTGAATGTCAATTTCAATGCTCCATCCATCATCTCCTTGTGTTTGCTTTGTTCACCCTAAGTTGGCAGGGTTGCTCAGTTTGCCACTGGATTCAAGCTAGCCTGGCTTATGAAGGGTGTTACCCAGAAACTGGTCCCAGGATGCTTGTTTCCGGTTCAGGGAAGACCTGGCTTGGTAGTTTGGGCTGGACTGTACCCATGAGGCACAGGGTCAAGAGGATGTACATATAGCTGGGTCTGAACTGAAGTGGCAAAGTGAAGCAAAGAATGAGGATGGATTCAACCCAGATCTGTGACTGTGGGTGAGTGTCTGAAGAGTTTCAGTGCTCCGTCCATCATCTCCTTGTGTTTGCCCTCTTTGAAACATCACCAAGACTGAGACCGCTGCTATTTGGCTCCCCCTCAGCTCCCTTCTCATACCGCGAATTGGTTTGGAGCTATAGGGAAGGTAAACTTGCCCACCTTCAGGAGAGCCGAGTAATAGGCACATTAACAGCTGCATTCATGAAAGTAAAAGAGCAGTATATCCTAGAGACTGCCTTGGCTGATATACAACCTGTACTAGCGAGAACATTTTACATGCTGTTCAGGCATGGGGTTCTCCCTCTGCATGTTTTTTCTAACAAATGGATAGGCGTAACTCATCTGGGGTTTCCAGCTTGTAGCAACTCAGACGAGTCAGAGTTGGAAGTTTTTTATTCTGACCTGGCTATAAAAAAGCCAGACACCGATGGTTGATAAAACTATGCAGAAACCTGGGGTCCCAGCACTGTGAAGAGGCATTTTGTCTCCTGAAATACAATACCCAAATGCCCATTGTATTAGCTGTGTCACATTTCCCATTTCCATATGGTGCGTGTGCAAGTAACTCTTAGATACCAACCCACAGGCCTAAGCTGATAATTATTTATTGTTTTAATTAGGAATTGTATCCTCTTTTTACTATGTGTGTTTTGTAAAGTGCCCTTTTAGTGTTTTATAAACTTGAAATGCAACATTTTTATCTTTCCTCAATTTTAGTACATTTTAACAGGGCTCTTTGTATGGGTTGCCGTGGTGGGGAAATGGCTTATAGTATAGATTGTTTTGTAAAAAAAGATATTGGGGTTTGTGGTTGTGGTCTGAGGAGTGTCTCTATGTACTGTAAAGCTTATTACATTTGCACTTTTGTGGTATAAATTACTGAAACAAAGTATTTTGACTTGACTTGAATTATCATCTGAATATGAAATATGAAAAAAAGGGCATTGAGAAATGACTTGGGGGGTGTGTTACTCTGTCACCAATGTGTACATATTCTTGTCTTGTTTCAACAAAATCTGTATGCCTATTTTTATTATTTGTCCAAAAACTGATTGGCATAGATACACATTTGTGAAAGAGAAAGACATCATGCTAATCTTTCACTTTTAATATGTATGAAACTGTATTTCTGATGTTAAACACAATTTAGATATGATTTGATTCCAAAAGGCAGCCATAAATTCTGATGTCACTAGGCATTTTGTATCACGTGCTCACTATTGTTTGTGTAGAATTTACTAATTTAACATTTGGTACATCCACTGTATCATAAGTGCCTACTATGCTAGGTCATATGTAATAGGGCTACCATTACATCATTTACAAAAGGGAAGGAGCATTACACCTGACACAAAAAAGACTATTGGCCTGTTTAACACAACTGTCCCTCATGACATCAAAGAGGCTGATGTATATTGGCATGTATCTGCTCAGAACAGTTCTTTGGCTGTTAACAAGAATCAGGTGGGGATCTCTTCCAACAAATTTATAGTCAAAGCACTTCATCATACACATTGTGAAATACTTACACCTTCAAGAACTATTCTTATGCTTTGGATATCAGTCACAGTGCAGTCTAATGGGATAGTCTGGAACTGTGTTACATTTTTTTGCACTTTTTATATTTTCCACCTAGGAGCCTCAGCTTATTCCAACCAACCATGGTTGTTGGCATCACTGAAGAATCCAACAATGCCACGGAAAGTCCATTTCAATGAGGTCCAAGGAAGAACGCGGTGGCCAGGGGAGTAGGTTTTCAGGCTTCGAAAAGCAAGATTTTGTTGTCTAGACAAAACTGGCGGAGCCTTCCTCTACTCACCCAATAAGGTGTGCAGAATTGCTGATTCCTACTGCATGCTCTAAAACATCACCCTGCGATGGAACATCCATAACATCACCGAGGATGGTGACCATGAAGAGCTAACATGTGAGGATCCTGAAATGCCTAATGAAGATGATAGTGTTGAAAAGGAACTTCTTCTCATGAGTGTAAGTATATCTTTACATGTTATCACTTTGACAGTCACACCAACAAATGATGTGAGGATGAGAGCAGTATGTGGTGATAATTTGTTAGGAAGGACAAATTCAGGGAAATTCACTCTAAAGGGGTTTGTTGGTCATAGTTGTGGCACATTGACTACTGTGTTCAGTTACATTGTTTATCTCTGATTGGTCTGTGAAATTGTGTCCTCCAAAACTTTGTAATGTGTCTAATATGTTATGTTTGATTGGCAATCTATTTTGTATTGATCTGTTTTAGGTACCTTCACAAGCCGTATTCATTTGGACATTTCCGAGTTGTGACATTTACAGGTGCTGTTTCAAAGCACAAAGTGACAATGTGTATATCCTAGGAAGAACAGATACAGACTTTAGATGTACAAATCGTGTACTAAGGCAACTTGCACTGTGATGGGAGATTTGAAGATTACATTGGACTTGTTGTCTGTCATGTGTTGGCACTAAGGCAATATATGTGCCATCATTAGCACAAACCACATATGTTAATGGAGGCAAATCATGGTAATCACCTTCACATTGGCAAAATTCTCATTGTGTGTAAAGTGCATGTAATTATTGATGTGTCTCATCATTGTAGGACATATGTCTTTTGGCACACCACTGAAACATGGTTGTGACATTCCATAAGATACGAGAACAGTGGATTGGAATTATACTATGTCTACAAAATGTAGGCCTGCCATGTTTTTTTTCTTTTATTGTTATTGATGTGGGAATCCTTACCTGAGCCAGAAGATCTGGCTCCAGCCCGTAACATGAGGCAATGATAATTTGTCTATTCAATCTGGGGGCATATTATCAAGGGGGTTTATCTCTGCTTTTTTGGCTTTAAAAGCCAAGAAAGAGGAGATAAAATTATCTCCCTATTACCTAGCTTTCGCTAACACCAGTTAGCGACAGCTAGTAGGAGATAGCGACCATCTTGGGCCCCACTTTGCATGTCAGTGATATTTATCACTAATGACATGCAAAGTGGGCGTGCCAAGATGTTAGCGACTGGAAACAGTCGCTAACATCGCTATTTCCTATTACGAACTTTTGGAGATATTTGCGCTAAGCGCGAATATCTCCAAAAGCTAACACCTGCCCTGAGTAGTTCTTAGCCATGTTATCCAATGGGAGGTGGATAACATGGCTAAGAGCATTAGCTCGGTAATGCATGAATATCGCGGACTTTTCAGCGATATTCATGCATTGCGGCCGATTTTTATCGCATTTGCGAAAAACCTTGGTAATACCAAGGTTTATTTGCGATAAAAATCGCCGCAGCTCAGCTGTAAATTTTTGTCTCTAACCAAGCAATAGCGATAATTATCGCTATTGCTTGGTAATATGCCCCAATATTTCTTTTGGATATACCCCCTTCATACATGTTGGGAAGGTCTAAAACTGGAAATGTGAAAACTGGCACTGAGTATTAGTGCCATGTATGTATTGTTATGTTAGTGAATATATTGACAGACAAATATTTGTGAAATGGAATAAACATAGTAGTAAATTATTTAATTAAATATATTTTTCGGACTCATGGTTGGGAACTTGTGAAAAATATGACTTACTTGGAAATGATCTATGTTTACTCAATAATTTGATTTTTGTCTTTGTAAAGTTGTGATGGAAGGAAACAAATGCATTGATAGAGTTGAGAAATACAACACCAGTCTATGGGTCTTTGAGTTTTGAATTTATTGAACTAAACAGAAAGAAATTAAACAGGGAGAAAATAATAACGCAAACCAAAAAGTTAAGAAGACAGTCTTGGTAAATGAAATCCTAGCTGAACAGCCAAATTGTTTGAACTCCAATGTACGAAATAGGACTGGCATCAGAAAGGTAAATGTGTTCAGAAAAAGTCCACAGAGTGAATGGTAGTCACACACTGGAGGAAATTAGTGTTGGGGTTTCTTGCTGCTAGTAGCAGATGTCTTGCTCTCCTCAACTCCTCATAATCTGGGTGGATGTCCCCTCCTGTGAGGGAGGGGGTCCACAGTTACATGACCTGGGCTTGCTCCAGCTGGTTCTTACAGTTGCAGGGCCTCCCTTCCTGTGGCTGTGGCAGATGTATATAGGCCAGATGTTGTAGGACCACAAGAAGGGAAAGATGGTGCTGGGAAAGCCCTGCTCATATGGGTGTAAATGTCCTGCTGATCCCCAGTAAGGGATCCCGTAATCGAGTTGTGAACCTCCATCTGATAATTGAGCTCCCTCTGCAACTGCTTTGTCTCCCAGAGCTCATGAGTACCTGACCCATCATGTCTTGAGACTGATGATAGGCTCCCAAGATTTGGTTGATGGTGGTCTGAGTGAGAGTAACCCCAGTGCCCTCACTATGCTGGCCCAGAGAACCTAACCCCACTACCCAGGGTATCCCCTCTGATTGGGTCTTGGGTGAGCTGGTGGTTCTGTGATCACTACCCAGGACTGGAAGGCACATGATTGGTGTTACAGTGGTAGTATGACAGGAAATATAGGCTTCTGTTAGCTGAGGTATTACAGCTGGGGTAGGATGTATTGGAACAGTCTGCCCATGCAAACTAGATGGACCAGGATCCTCATCAACATCCAGATTACCAGGTGTTGTCCTCCCTGTAGGCTTGTTCACGGGCTAGATTAGAGGTATTTTCAGTGGCAGATTGCAAGCCACATGCTCTGGGATTGGACGTATTGAGAAATTGAGAACATTTTTATTTGTAAAAGTGTGTATGTACATCCAAATCTTTTGAGACAAACAATGTAGATACCATGAATAAAAGGTAGAGATTATTATGACGATTACTTTCTGCAATCTAAAACAGTACCATTTCAAATACGCAAGTAATAAGAAGCTCTGGAATGTTTCTGAAGTGATTAGGAAGTATGCCTAATATCTACAGCACAGTGAAGTGATGAAATGTGTAATTTACAATTCCAAGGCCTAACTGACTTTAAAACATACATTTACACAACTTGGATCGATGCCTTGCATTGGTCATCATGTGGCAGTGCAGAGTACATTTTTGCAATTACCACGCTACTACACATTCGGCATAGTAAGTTTCATACATTGAAATTTTTGGGTGAACACAGTTGGATTTGTGAACCTCATGACAGCAATTCAATTCATTGAGAAGAACAGGACAACATTCAGAAATCAACACAAATCATTTTCAGGAGAGAGCATTGAATAGAGTTTGATCGCTACATGACACTTTACCATATGAGGAAATCTGTTAGACAAGAGAGAATGAGCAATACAACATAGCAATATTCTTTTGACAAAACAGAAACAGCGCACCATAGTAGTTGTAGTTATTTCACAAACACCTTCCTAACACTTGCAAAATGGTTACTGGAACATAACTGTGAAAAATATATAGCTGAAATGGAACAGATACAAATAATATGACTCACATATGGGTAATACGTTATTTGGTGTTGTAACACTTATGGGCACTATACCATCATGTGACATGCAATAGATATTGACACCTGTAATCTTAGATGCAACACAATACATTAACACAAATAATCCAAATTATCTAATACTGATACTTAAGAGGTTTGTATATTAGGAAAACATGTACAGATTAAATTGTCAACAGCTGAGTTGAGAACAAACAGGACATTGAGGATAATGAGACTTTGTAAAGTGTAACTTTACAGACTCCACTAGGTATTCCTGTCAAGCCTTCGAGATGTAGGACCTGCAAGACCTTCTCCTCCCCGGGCATGATGTGTATGGGGCATGGGAGAACCACTACCAGTACGTTTGGCCTCCAGGTGATGCTCGGAAGTGAAGAAACACACCATCCCCAGCAGGTCGTTCTACTTCTTCCTAATTTCCCCCTGTGTACGCAGTTTGTTTGCTACAACATTAACTTTGTTGACTATTCTGGCCTACATTTGCATTTTATGAGATGGAGGTGTATTTTGGACTTTGGCTCCAAACAACAGCAGTTCTACTCTTATGATTTCATCCAAATTGACTGACAATTTTCCCTCAGTAAACCGGGGATTTTTGGAGTATGACACTGTGCAAAGAAATATGATTAAAACAAAATCTACCAAAAGGAAGTAAATAAAAGAAGATAAAGGGACAAGAAACAGGGAAAAGCAACAAAATAACCTTGCTTAAATCGCAAATGTTCAGCTAGAAAATGTCAATCATGCAGTGAAATGTCACAGGATCATGGTCTGAAATGGAGTGTTCCTTATAGTGTGGTATGCAGATATTTCCATTTGGCCAATGGACATCAGCTTTTGTCTATTAGCATTCATCCAAATGCCACAGTGATGGTGCATTGTTTTGGGCATACCGCGATGGACTCCCCCCATCAAGGAGCAGCCGATAGGAAACCACCAGCACAAATGCAACATTTAAATCTGCTCGGTGAGAACCCTCTACCCTAATGTTGACTGAGTACTATTCTCCAGCATTGGAGTCCACCATGTCTGTAGCAGTGAACCGTGGTAGGAAACACTCCATCAATGCAGATGGTGATGTATCTAAATATGGCAGGTGAAAGACCGTTGATTTGCTGGAGTACATGGGACTGCTGTAGAGTTGGGACAGTGGTAAGACCGACGAGATCTGAATCAGGTCCAAGTCTTTCTTCACATGCTAAAGACCATAATACAGCCTTAGGACCAACTACAAGGGGTCCCTTCACCCCTGACACTTTGCACCTAAAGCTTCAGCTCAGATTGCTTTAAAACAATCAAAACCTCTCCTGGGGTCGCAGACATAAGGTCCCAGGAGGCATAAGGTCAGTTTCCTTGAAAACATTCCTGGGGTTGCTGCATCTTTTAAAGCCCCTCCAAAACAGTGGTAAGCTGTAGGTGGTAACCCTGCCCCTCCTTGGGATACCACCAATGCCAGTATTCACATTTTTGGGCCATGCCTATGGCTTATGGGCTGATTCCCTGCCCTTTTGGCCCTGTAGTCCTATGAGGGGCAAAACAGTCTTTAAAGGGTAGATTTTAATAAAATATTTACAATACTGTGAAAACACTGCAGCTTTTCCAGTAAGCATTACAGACCTACTCTATGAATTTCCAGCTCACTGGACAACCCTAACCCTAATAGCTGCAAGAGTCATTTTGCCTGAATTACAACCCAGAAATTATTCATGTATTTTTATCTGTGCAGAGAGTTTTAGTACATGGTGCCTGATAGAAATATCAGAAATGTACTTGTGTAGATTTCCTTTTGGTGTAGATGTCAAATTTATTTTTTAAATCACATTGGTTTCTAATGGTGCATTTGAGGATGGACGTTCTGAGCAGTATTCTTCACAAACTAATAAAGAGGCCTTTTTCTGCAACATGAAGATATTTCCAAATGCGTAATTGCATAATTGGCATCATGTACAATTCCATATACAAAAATGCTTTGCATAATTGCAACTGCTATTCAGACCACTTTTTCCGTCACTGGGAGTGCTGGAGGATTCTTGTTACAAAGTTGAGCAACTCTAAGAAACATCTAGTTATCTATGCTTTTATATCAGCTGAAGCAAAATATTAGAAAGCCAGCATGATGAGAGTATAACAAACAGGAGAAGGAAATCATGTTAAAATAGCATACATTACAGTATGTTCTTCAAATCTGTGCAATGTCATAACAAGAATCCAATGGTGGTGCCATATTAAATATGATTTACACAAATGAGCCAAATATATTCAAAACAGTGGTAAAATCTTGATCCAATATGTTGCAACCTTAGGGGTCAAAGCCCTATGGTGCGTTAGCCTTTACATTTCAGTTGACTAAATTGGTGACTGGCACAATGCACAAAGGTGGATCCAAGCTTATCACTTCAATATACATTACACATGAGCTTATGGTATGCTTGACCAAACCTTTCTGTACTTATGATAATTGACACACTGTATTGTGTCATGTATCAATATATTGTATATTTAGGTTTTAATAATAGAATGACCTAATTTAATCAATTTAGAGTTCTTCCATTATGGGGCTCTTCCATATATTGGTAGGTTTCCTGAAAATATGTCCTGCCCCTCCTTGTAAGCTTTGCATAATCCATCTTATACATTTGGGCATAGCAACTTTCAGTTACATCTCTCTGTCAAGTTTGGGGCCCTTCTTAATATTCAAATATTTACATTGACTGCTATGGAATAAATTGAATTGCCTCTTTGGCAATCACAAAGCCCTGAAACAACCCTTGCCAATTTATTCCTAATGTGAGTCTTTCCTTGTTCCTGGTATAGACACAGTTCTGAATTCTTTCATTAAGGTCCACAATTTTCACTCCTCTTTGCAGTCTCTCAAGCAAGATCTTAAAATATGGTGAATGAGAATCAGTACGTAGTTACAATACGCCTTTTCTGTCTAGCAATGTGACAGTTCTTTGATTTTGTGGTCCTGAAAATAGGTGCTAACAGTTCTTGATTTGCTTGCTGTTTTGGATGTTGCTTAAGAAATTCTTTGAGCTCTTGCAATCAACAGATTCCTCTATGTCTTCTATCAGTAGTCGCTCAGCCCAATCTGTCATATAAGTATGGCCAGGCTCTATTCCTTCCTGGACCCCTATGATCCATATATCGGATTACCTAGATCTGTTCTCAATATCTTTATATTTTCAAGTAAACTTGGTGAGCTGCTGATGACATCTAATTGCTATTATTTCAACTTTTCCCTTCTTATTTGGGTTCTTGTATGGCTGTCTCCTGAGCAGGAGTGGCCCATGCAAGTGAGAGCAGTTTGGCAGGGTGGGGTGGAGTCGATAGACGACAACAAGGGAAAATTAATTATTTATTTAATTTTCCCTTGTTGTCATCTGTCATTTTTACCCCAACCGCCTCTCCGTTTTTACCTGAACTGGCCGCTCCTGCTCCTGATGACTCACCTGCATACTCCTAACCTCTGATTTAAAGCATCTCCTTTTTTCAATGCCTCAATTTTGGATCCCTGATCAAATGAAACCTTTTTATTTCTTTTATTTCCTTGAGGATGCTCTTAAACATGATTTAGTAAAGTAAAAGGAAATATTAGATACCTGTAACTATGGAATTACGTAGTGTTTTTCAAGTCCATGATACTCATTGCATTAGTGATAGCTTGCCTTCCTGATGCTTGTAACTTGGTCATCTTTGAAGCTTGCTCTGTTTGTGTATGAGAATCATCAGCCATGGTGAGTGAGCTGATTCTATTGGAGCATGTAATAGGCATGACATATTCTGTAGGTAAGCATTACATTCAGCTTAACTCCTATCTGTGTTCTTCTTTTGATAAGAAAGTTTCAGTCAAATCTTAGTCAATTCAGAGCCTCTGTATCCCCCTTCAGTGACACCAATCATAGCAAAATGTTTGCCTTTCTTGTTCCCTTTGCAACAATTATCACTTACAATTGTCTACATTTTTGTATTCTTGTGGCTTCAGTGAGATGAAGTATAATACATTCCTAGTTTTGAGATTTGTTTTTTCCATTTGGCCTAAATATGAGTTCTGCATTATTGAAGAGTAGCAAAGTTCCATTTTAGTGACAGTGCTGACTCAGGGAATTCTTGTGAAACATATGTATTTTATCTGCAAAGTTAAAAAAAAACTCAACAAGAATCCATAAGAGCACAAGATACAGGCTCACAGCAATCTGATCCACTGATCCCATGCTGTTGTGTAGATTTGTTAGGCTGTGCTTGAGTGAGTTTCACAGTCTGCATAGGCACATTTGGGGGGGGGATATTCAGCAGGAGGAAGATTTACTGTTGGTTCTGTGTTTCGTGTTCTGTGCTGGATTTCCTTCTTGGTCCCTGTTACAGCATCCAGTCTCCCCCACCTGCAGTTTTCATCAACTGGTCACTCTTCCTCTGGCAGGACAAGGCAGCCGGGTGTTGACTAGTTGTCCCACACCTATCACTGCAATATCGTGAGGCACAGGTCAGGTCACCAAAGTATGCTTCATACTCCCAGCTCTCCACCTATGGGTTCCCAAGCCTGGCCTCCCACCCCTTAACTCAGGGCTCCCCGCAATCATCAGTTTGCAGTTCGAAAAAGAAAGGCAGTCCTACTCCACGTCATCCAGGTCAGGCATTTGCAATTAATCATAACCATGATGGAAGTGTTTCAAAGGTCTTACGCAGAGTGCTGCCTCCTGGGTTTGCTTCCGTCCTCCATGATTAATGCCAGATTGAGTTCAGCAGGGTGGCAGCACGACAATAAATTGGTGGCTCATGTGCACCAAACAATGCAAGTTCAGCTGTCCCTGTCATCAGAATCCTAAGACCTTGTGACCTGTCAGCTAGCCCGAGGTCCTGTGGCTGACAGGCCACAGGACCTATGGCTTGCAATACCTGCTCCACAGCACTAATTAAGGCTGAGCGCCCTCCACAGATTTTCCTTTCCCGGGTCAAATATGCTTACTGTGGTAAGGGAAATGGGAATATAGAACAATGGCCCAAAGCACAGAGAAGAAACTCCTTGCACATACGCTTCATAAACATTTTATTTTGAGCTGTGCCCACAGGGCATCTTCTGCACCATAGGATGCCCTATTGGCACAGTGATTCCCGCCAAGGCAGCAGAAGAATTGTAGTTATGAAGGTGGCCAGCTGATGGAGGATGGAGGCAAAGTCTTCCAGAAATCTTGAAGGCCACCCACCAGATTCTACAGCAACCCTTAGGTTTGAATATTTTGAGTAAGCAAATGGCCCTGAGATTCACTTTTTTAAATATGCATCATGTGCTATATTTTGTGTGACGACCCTACTTTGAGTGCCATTACTGCAGCTGTAGCTTAAGCTGTGAAAAGAAGTAGTAATAATAGCATATTTTTCTGCATATTTGTATTCATTTGAAGGTGCATAGCTAGCACCAGAAATGTGTTTTGCTATAGCATTCCCACATTTCTTGGTGTGTCAAGACCAGTGCTTAATGTGAGCCAGTGATTGTCAGTGAGGGGCAATGGCACTGATGTTGGTGGTCTGCCCTTATTTTTCCTGATACAGCATTTCCCGGACAGTAGAAGAGGGAATTGCACAACGTAGAAAGCAGGGACCTGCTAGAGTGGGAGAAAGGAACATGGAGTGTCTTGAAGTTGGTTATAGAGGCATGAAGTTGATTCCAGTTTTTGTAGCCTTGGCATTCTGTGTGCCAATGTGGGCTATGGGCTTCTGAGCAGAGATTTGGGCACCAGCACTTATTCTTCCACAAAATATTCATTGGGTAATACTGTTGTTCACTAACAAGAAATATTGAGTTAATCTACACAATTTAATTCACACTTCTTTTATATTCCTGCCAATTTTAGATGATTGTCCATGTGTAAACATTGGGTCTTCCTAACCTTTTCGGTGCTCATGACGGCTCCTAAACATCATGAATTACGGTAGGTGTGTGCTCATGATGGCCGGGAGCCGTCAGAATGTTGCTGCTCCGCTCACATGCTCTTAATCCCCCGACTGTGCGGGAGAATTAATCAGTGGGCAGAGTTCTGACGGCTCACAGCCATCAAGAGCACACGCCCAACATGATTTATGATGGCCGGGAGCATTCATGAGTACCGCAGCTCCACGCCCAATCCCTGTCCCCCCTCGCACCTCAAAGGAATTCGCGCCACGGCGAAGAGGTTAATGAGCCATGAGTAGACTAGGCCAGCCTGCCATTGAGAGCAGGTTAAAAAGCAAAACAATAATTTAGACTCAAATGCTTTCTCTAAACTCATGTTTCTATATCAAAGATTGTTTCTGTGTGGAATCTTACGAAATGTACTTCAGATAATCAAAGCTGTGACAAAAATAAAATAAAAATAGAGGAAAAAGGGATCAGGAGCCCCATTGGTCTCCTTTCACCGCCATTACAACTTGACACATCTAGGGAGATGCGTCACATTTAAAGCACAGCGTCTCATTATACCTGCATCAGGTATAATGTATGCAGGATGGGCGTTCGCACGCAGCACGGCGCCACTTTTAGGACTCCACTGCGTCAAAACCTTACACCTACTAGAAGCAGGAGTAAGGAGTGTTGCAGTACAGTAAGTATAGGCGAAAAATACATTGCTGGATTTGCGTCGTGCTAGTGACACAACTCCAGCAATGCTTGACTTTTGGGCAAACAGATGCGTCAGAATTTCTGACGCACCTGTTAATCCTTGAGCCCTGGACCACTGTATTGTAAATACACCGCATCCATGGTGGCGCAAGGACATTTGACACTGGCGCAAGGAAACTAACGCATATATGCAAATGTGTCAGCTCCTTGTCAAGTTGCCTGATAGTTCTGGAGCATATTCAACATTTTTAAAGCAAAATCAGTTACAGCCAAATCCTTGTAGATCCATTATCACGAGTAGAGCCCGTCTGCGCCCGTCAGCGTCCCGGAGGCGGTCGGGTGCGGTCGGGAGGAAGATCGGGGCTACTTATCTATGGGCAGGATGCTGATATACACGTCTGCAGAGCTTTCCACACTTAGGGGTAATGTCATCAACTGTTGTACTGTATTCCCCAGTAGACCTCGAGGCAACAGGCGCTGCCCTGGCTGTGGATGGTTACCAGGTAATGGCTCTATTTCCATCCCCGAGAACATGCCTATCTACCTCACATGCTTACTTCTCAACACTAGGTCTCTTAGCAAGCATGCACTAGATCTATTCAATTTAATATCCGAGATTAAACCCACCTGTCTCTTTCTTACTGAGACGTGGTTGGGAGATTGCTCAGGCCCTGCTATTGCCACTGCACTCCCTTCCAACGACGACATCTATAGGAAGGATAGGGCCAACGGCAGGGGTGGTGGAGTCGCAATGGTGGTGGACAACCGGTTCGCCTGCTCAATCATTTCCACGGATAACATTTAGGGGGCAGAGGTATTGGGATTTTCTCTGTCGCTTTCACCTTATCAATCCTGTACTAGGCTTTTGGTCTATAGGCCCCCTGGTAGGCATGGGCGGAAAATCCGTTCCGCTCGCGGATTTTGCGGATTTTCGGGAAATCCACAATCCGCGAGATTTGCGAATCTCCCGCAAAATCCGCAAATCCGCGAGCAGCGGATTTTGCTCGCACTGCTCGCACTGTTCGCGCTGCTCGCACTGTTCGCGTGAGTTCGCGTGAGTTCGCGCCCCGCGAATAAGTGCAAAATTGCAGAAATACGATCTTAGCAAAACTGAAAGTAACTACTTACCAGGTTCAAAAGTTCAGGCTCATCATTAGTAGCCATTTCCTGTAGTGCTTCCTGAGGGGCCCCTCCAGAGTTCAGTTGCCAGTTGAAACTATTATGTGACCCTGCTCTGAACCTCAGAATAGTTACACATATGCCACAAAGGTCCTGAATTACAGCTAAGGGAGACAAGCAGGAGCCAGGCTGGAAGTTAAAATCCATTAATCAGCCCCTAATTCATTATTGTCAGTTGGGGCAGGGCAGGTGTTGTAACTAATTTTGCAACAATGAAAGCACTTAGCAAGTGCAAAAGATCACTAATCAGGGCGCACTAAGGAAGCAGGTGCCAGCTAAAAAAAATATTCTGTGACACATTAATCAGCCCCAAATTAATTCAGGTCACTTGAGGCAGGGAAGGTGTGCTTTGCTTTGCCGAAAATAATGTACACTGGACAACCAGAGGGTGTGGTGATGAAACAGAGGGTGGCATGGGTGGGCCAGAGGGTGGCATGAGTAGTCAGAGAGTGGCAGTGGTGACAGAGAGTGGCAGTGATGAAGAAGAGTGTCCCAAACAGGCTGGACACGTAGAAACAACAAGTTCGCGAAACTTGCGACCCGACAGGTAAGTTCGCAATTTGCGAGAGTGTACAAAACCCTCGCGAACTGGCAGAAACACGGGCGAACACAAAAAAAAAAAAAATCCGCAAATTCGCGGGAATTCGCGGATTTTGCGGATTGCGAATCCGCAAATCCGCAAAATTCGCGAACGCGAGATCCGCAAAATTCGCTCATGCTTACCCTGGGCCTATGGGCTCTTTCCATGAGGAGCTCCAATCCGTTATCTCACCTTTGTGTTTGAGATCCAAACATTGCCTGTATCTGGGCAATTTTAATATTCACATGGACGAGGTGGATGCGGTTGATAATATTAAGATCATGGATACAACCATCCCTCTGGGGCTTACCCCTTACATATCTACCCCCACTCACAATAAAGGCCACATTTTAGATCAAGTCTATTCTACTATCCCTATTGACGCAACTACTCCAGTACCAGTCCTGTGGTCGGATCACTATTTGGTGAACTTTCAGATTACCCGACTGGACAGAATATCTCCGAGCGCCAATGGCTGCCAATCTCTTGCTTCCCGTGCCTTCCATCGTGATTCATCTGATATGCAGACGCAGACCTTGTTATCGTATCCTTGCCAGCTATCGGGTGATCTCGAGGCCGATTTGGACTTCTTGCAATCATGGTTATCACAGCGCTTGGACGAATTAGCTCCCCCCTTGGCTGCCCGTAAAAATTCCTTGCGGGCTTCGGCCCCTTGGTTTACACCAGCACTGACCGAGAGTAGACAGCAATGTAAGAAAGCCGAGAGAGCTTGGCGTCGGCACTACGATCCTTTGTCTAAAGAGGCTTATAGGGGCTTCATTAAGAGGTATCACAGTGACATCACCTTGGAGAAAAAATCCTATTTCGCTAGGAGAATTGAGGCAGCCACCAACACGAGCAAAGAAATCTTTTTAATAGTAAAGGAATTTACCTCACCTTCCTCGAGTACATCCAAACTTGTCCATTCTGAATTATGGGTCTCTGAATTAGCTGATTTCTTTGCCAGCAAAATTAAAAATATTCAGGCATCTTTTTCACCTCCCGGTGATGTTGTAGTTTCCGGTTTCACTCTTCTCTCACCATCTTTGGCTGCCGAAGGTCCTGTTCTGTCAAGTTTTCCCTTCTTTTCCCACACGGCTTCGCTGGACCTTCTTATTAAGTTGAAGTCAGGCTCCACTTTGGATCCCTGCCCGGCCAAATTTCTCGCCAAAAGAGCGCACATGATCAATCCCTTAATCAACCCAGTGCTAAATCGTTCTTTTAGCACGGGAGTGGTCCCGCAGGTATGGAAGCAGTCCCTTATTCTCCGTCTGTTGAAAAACCCTAACCTTGATCCTATGACTTACGCCAACTATAGACCTATCTCTCTTCTCCCAGCTTTTGCCAAGATTGCAGAGAAGCACGTTCATTCTTCTCTCTCCAATTTTTTGGAGACTAATGACATCTTGCATCATACCCAGTCAGGCTTCCGGGCAAATTTGAGCACGGAAACTGCATTGCTGGAAGTAACTGAGGTAATCAAGGAGGTTTTGGACTCTGGGGGAAAAGTGGTGTTGGTGATGTTGGATCTCTCGGAAACCTTTGACACCGTCCCCCACAGCCGTCTCCTTTTAAGACTCCGTGAGATTGGTCTGAGGGGGACGGTGTTCAGCTGGTTTGAGTCCTTTCTAGCTGATCGCCAACAAACGGTCTGGGCCCCCCCGTACTCAGCTGTAGTGCCGCCATTGGAGGTAGGAGTTCCCCAGGGCTCAATTTTGAGCCCTACTCTTTTTAACATCTATATGGCCCCTCTGGCGGCGCTGGCTGAGTCCCACGGTGCCCGGATTGTTATGTACGCCGATGATGCCCAGCTCCTCTTCTTCTGTGATAAGAACTCGGAGTTCAACAGCAAAAGTATAAAGGGGTTGTCTTGGGGCTGTCTTCGAGTGGTTTCAACTTAATAACCTCAAGTGCAATTCTGATAAGTCAGAGGTGCTTTTCTTCGGCTGCCCTCCCGATTCAGGCTGGAAGTCCTGGTGACCAGAGGCCATGTTTCCACCTTTGGCCGCTACCTCCATGGCCAAAAACCTTGGGGTGAAAGTAGACAGTAGTCTCACGTTAAAGCCTCAGTTCCTTGGCCTCGTTGGTCAGTGCTTTGGTCTCCTTAAAATGCTCAAAAAGTTCCTGCCATTACTATCTTTTGCCCATAGAAGAACTACTGTCCAAGCACTGATAGGCTCACGCCCGGATTATGCCAATGTGTTATATCTTGGCTTTCCGGAATTCCTGATATCACGTCTGAAAACTGTGCGGCGAGAGCAATTTTCGGTCTTCATCGAAGATCCAGTGCGAGAGACCTCTTAAAGGCCCTCCATTGGCTTCCAGTTCGGAAGTGTATCATTTTCAAGGCGCTCACTCTAGCATTCAAAGCTCTTCATGGCACAGTTGCCAAATATATCAGGAAAAGACTGAACTTGTATTTGCCTTCTCGGTCACTCAGGTCATCTTCATTGGCCTTGGCTTCCGACCCGGCAATAAAACGAGTGCGCATCAAAGGTCGTTCCTTCAAACGTTTGGCACCACAGCTGTGGAATGCTTTACCTCTGTCTTTGCGGAAGAACGTCAATCTCTTAGCTCTTAGGAAAGACCTTAAGACTTGGCTTTTTGTACAGTAGGTTTGCCATCTGCTCCCACTCCGTTCCTCCTTGGGGTCTAAAGCGCCGGGACACTCTTCGGAGTAGCTGAGCGCTATACAAGACATATATTAACATAACATAAAATAACAGTAGAGACAAGAACAGGGGCTGCCGAAAGATAGTGAAAATCTCAAAAAGAGGGAGCAAGGGTGTGTGTGTGTGTTCGCGCACACCCGTGTTTGTTTGTGTGCCAATCAAACGCTGGTTTTGTGTATTAGGAAGCAGATCTCTGGTGATGCAATTGAAGGAGTATTTGTTCACTGCTTTTTTCAATGCTGGTCTCGGTAAGGGCTGAGGACGGGGCATCAGGTTATAGGAGACCGGGAATCAACAGCACACAATGCAAGAGGATGGAAAAGGTATGCAAGGTGTGACAAAGAGTCACTTAACATTGGTTATATTAATCTGTCTGAAGCTGAAAGGGGAGATGGCAGTGTATCTATATATTTTGAAATAAGGCTATAGGAATGGGATAGATAAAGAGGAAATAATTACATGTATGGCTCTTATAACATTGACAAGGGAGTTGCTTTTGATAGAATGTTTAAATGTTTTGGATATGTTGGTTGGAAGGACAAAATGAAACTTGGAAAAATCCTATGGAACTGCAATTGTCACACAATACTCTTATCGGAGGATTAGCACCAAAGCATGATACATTTAACAAAATACACCTATACACGTGCTTTAAGCATTAAGAATGGTCCGTTTTAAAAGTACTAACAAGTGCATGTACTGTTTTTTCAATATGTTTCTTTGAAAAGCTAAACTATCCCCTTCATTTGTGGAAAAATACATGTGATTTACATTATGTTAAACAACTTTTAAATTATTGTTTTACATTAATAGATAGGCTGATATCAGAAAGCACACTCCCACACCCACATCTCCCCCCTAGTTCAGTGATAAAACCATAATATAATTACAAACCTTTGAAATGCTTACTTAGAACTTGCACTCGAATCCCATTATCACAAATAATTGCATTTAATGTGATATAGTATCACTAAATTGATGACTTTCAAATAGAAAGGTGTTAGGATAAGAACGAATAGCTTCTTAAAGCAATCTCTGCATTCCTTAAATTGCTTTATCGCCTGGCAGTCATTAATTGAAAGCTTATAATTGAATATGTGCTGGCATAATCTTTAAAGGTGAGCTTATGTGTTCCTCAACCAGTCACAGCTTTCCAATGACAGACACACAAGTAGATAGACAAGAATGTGTCGTTTTTTATGTGAACAGGTTCTTATATTTGAATGCATATGCAATAGACCTAGTTAATCCCATTTCTTCTGAAATTACTTTCCATGAAACAATGACTTTTTTTTTAGCACTCCTCTACTCATTAGTTGATAGCTTATTTTTCAATGCGTGCCCTTCTTTCCAGTCCAGCTTGAATCTCACGTTCTGGTTGGCCGGTGCTATACAAAAATAAAGCCTAAATAAATATTGCTCTTTAGAAGAGATCTAGATTTACTCATGCAATCACAGAGCCCAACAACTGTGTCATATTCATAGAAAAATATATTTTTATTTTACTGAACTATACTTATAACCTCTTAGAATTCAAAGGTTTTTTCAAAATTTACAATTTTATCAGGTTTTTTTCATTATTTACAACATTTTGAAGGTACGTATGAAAGGTGCTCAAAGAGAACGTGCATGAAGTTAGTGCTCGAAAAGTTGGCGCAAGTGATTCAAGAGAAAGAAAAGAAGAGTGAGTGACAATTTTTTACAAGTGAGTATACTTATTCAGTACTAATAGCAAATCAGAATATCCTGTCCACTTTCAAAGGTTCACAATCCAGTGTATCAAATTATCAGTCTTTTTTACACGTTTTTACACTGGATGTATAGTGATCCAGGGGGTATTAATAGGGGTGTCGACGTTTCGACCCGACTTAATGCCTTGGGGAAAACTGAAACCTCTGCTTGCGGGTCTTCTTCAGGACTAGGGAGCACCCTCCGTACCTGACATGAACCAGTTCCTAGGGATTTAAGCATAAATTGTATAAGGGCCTGTCTGTGAAGGTTGCATCAAATAAGAGTATTTAGTGCAAAATTTGACTTACCCTAAAGGTAATTCAAGCGGTCGTCATCAAGAATCGACCCAGGATCTATGTACCGCCAATTGAAATTAGGTAAGTTCTAAGCCAATTCCTACAGTTCAGAACAATGTGTTAAGCGCCTTCCCGCTCCTCCAATCTTATACTATTGCCCACAGATTAATTCACACGGATCCCAATCAGAAAGATGGATACATAGATCCTGGGTCGATTCTTGATGACGACCGCTTGAATTACCTTTAGGGTAAGTCAAATTTTGCACTAAATACTCTTATTTGATGCAACCTTCACAGACAGGCCCTTATACAATTTATGCTTAAATCCCTAGGAACTGGTTCATGTCAGGTACGGAGGGTGCTCCCTAGTCCTGAAGAAGACCCGCAAGCAGAGGTTTCAGTTTTCCCCAAGGCATTAAGTCGGGTCGAAACGTCGACACCCCTATTAATACCCCCTGGATCACTATACATCCAGTGTAAAAACGTGTAAAAAAGACTGATAATTTGATACACTGGATTGTGAACCTTTGAAAGTGGACAGGATATTCTGATTTGCTATTAGTACTGAATAAGTATACTCACTTGTAAAAAATTGTCACTCACTCTTCTTTTCTTTCTCTTGAATCACTTGCGCCAACTTTTCGAGCACTAACTTCATGCACGTTCTCTTTGAGCACCTTTCATACGTACCTTCAAAATGTTGTAAATAATGAAAAAAACCTGATAAAATTGTAAATTTTGAAAAAACCTTTGAATTCTAAGAGGTTATAAGTATAGTTCAGTAAAATAAAAATATATTTTTCTATGAATATGACACAGTTGTTGGGCTCTGTGATTGCATGAGTAAATCTAGATCTCTTCTAAAGAGCAATATTTATTTAGGCTCCAATTCAGAAAAATTATGGAATACTGCTTGATATAATCATTGAATTAATTTAGGTCAAGGACCACTGTTTTTGTTAACGTTCTGTACCCAGGTCCCAGACCGGTTTGGGATACCCCATTTTTGATAATGGATACAAAAATAAAGGACTGGTAGTTCAGTGGCTGGACAGCGATCAGTCAGTCCTAGGTAATTTCTATGGGTTATCACGGATGGGTTATGGCATCCCTTGAGCTGTACATGGCATCTGAGCTAAACTTAGCTGCTCATTTAGCTTGGCCGCACCATTAATTTGAGCTATTGGGCAAATAGGTAACACTCCGTTTTGCATTTTTTTCTAAAGTTCATTAGGTGAGAATGAGAGATTTACTGTCAGTGATTTGTTTCAGGATGATTGTTCCTCTTGCAGTTCTCGTCCCAAGGCTCTCATTTTTTACCCCTATCGTCCTTTCAGAACATCTTATAGTTTCTCTGTTGCCTTTCATTTTCATATTTTATGGGTGTGTGCACTGTCTTTGCGTTTATGTTTCCCAAGCAGTATCGGTGCACTTCCTCTAAAAAACAAAACTTTAATTCTTGAGGGTTCTTCTACTTCACTACGGGTGATTCATGGTCTAATGAGGAATACTATCTTCATTTTGGGGATACACAAGCAAAAATGTTAACTCCCTAGAAATGATAATCTAACTGTTGGCGACGGAATTTCCTATTTTTGCGTTTCATAAAATCCAGATCATGCTCATTCATAATTCCACCCAGAACGTTATGGTTCATTTGAATGGTTTTACCCAAATTACTACTTTTACTCTTTTTAGTGCATCGCCAATTTTCAGTTTTCGTTTTTCTAGCTCACAGTTCACGGGTTCTACAAGCGGTTCAATCAAATATCTCTCTGCACAAGAGACACACAGGGTTCTGTTCCTTCCATTTTGGAATTGAAAATATAATTGCTTATGAACATGGCATATTCAAAATCTATTAGTTCAAGCACAGTTTTACAATTCGGTTCTAATGAATTCTAATATCATTTGTGCAGCACCTGAATGGGTTATTGCATCCAGGACATGTGGCTTCGCATGTGCTACAATTTACCCAGTGCCTCTCTGGGTTCAAAGGACTACTCAGTTCACAGCAGATCTATACAGTCAAGACTGTTACCCAACTACAAAGGGAGCATCTGATATTGAAAAGCAAATGTGCCATTCTAACAGGCCTTCACATTGGTAGAGTTGTATTAATGAATATGGCGCACCACGCACTTTAGTATTTTTTAATTTCTAAAGCCATTATTACGGACATGCCTCAGTTACTTTCCAACCTCTGTTACTTTATTGGCTCAAACAGCAATTTCCGTTCCCATCATAGGCGCCATTTCAGCTATTCTTGTCATAAATGATTCCCCCTATGATCCTACAGTCAAATCTTAGACAGTTATATCGCCATCAATGTATCTCCAAATGAAGGTCCTGTCTCAGCTTTCTCATCTATCCCCTCTCTCACATCCCTACTCTACACCTCCTCTTTTTGAAACATATTAGCATCAGCCATTATTCTTTCGTTTGGCACATCTTTTCATATGTAGTGTCAAAGGAAATTTTCTTCACAGTGTTTTAAGAGCAGCACACTGATATACTCAGGTGGATCACACTTTACAAAAGTGCATATATTAATATATAAATACATTTGTTTTGCATATTTGAAACTCTGCACATACTAACAGAGACTTTGAGAAGGAAACGTGTGAAGTCTTTTGCATACTGTTGCTCTATGGAACAGACAACAGTAGTTTTTAAAACAAAAACTCTATAGGTACATACGTTATCAAGAGATCGTACTTCGAAATTACGGTATAAAGTGGCATTTAAATCAGTTATGCATGTATTTTTGCGAAAAAGTGGATTTTTATCTGAGCCGGACAGTAGTCTTCCACAAATAATGATGTCACTATTCCTCTTAGGGCCAGTAAACGTGTCAGTAATTCAAACATGAGCTCAACTCCTGGTAGCTATGGCAAAGAGCAGACAGGCTTAACTTAAGAAAACGTGTAAAGCATTTAGAAGTACTGAAACATTTAAAAAGTCAGACATGTAACACCGTAACAATACCAATCGAGTTTATAAAAATAGATTATAATTTAATTAACCAAATTGCACTACAAAACTCCAATAAAAGGGACCAAAAATGTGATTTTATTAAATGACATAAAAATTGCGCCAAAAAGCAGTAAATGACAACACTGCTGATCTGTTTGTGTGACAGGTACCTAGGTGCGGTTTTTGAGGCTGACCACAATGAAACATGGGTCACATACAGAAACCAGGTTCATCTCAGTTGGAAGCTTTACCTTCTGACTTAGGTCCTAATTTCAAAACCGGGTGGTCAGAATGCCACCCGCTATCACGTTGGTTCATAGCCCGACCAACTAGCAAGCGTTGGTCTGACCACCCAATTACGATGCGACTGCCTGACTGGTGATCGGGAAGTGCTCATTTGCACTGCTGCTTGTGATGCAGCCCAGGAAAAGGGCTGCACCATAAGCCACTGTGTAAATAAGCACTTTGTGCACTTCCATGCACTATGTGCCATGCACCATGTGGTGCTTGACACACAGTGAATGTGGTGCTTGGGGGCACTACTTGTGCACCCTGGGCCACTTTACAGTGACCCATGATGGCCACGGCTACAGCACTGTGATTTTCGCCGCCATTCTTCTTCCTGAGCCACAGGCCATGCCCACGGCCCTGAGGCCACGCCCCCTCTTGAAACTACTATATAAGCCACGCTGATTGACATAGCTCGCATTCGGAGGTCACAACACTCCTGAGGCCGAAGCCGGGAGCACGCTTGAATTTTAAAAATTTACCTGTTGGAATTTAAATTGTTTTTACCTGTCTTCCACTTCACCCAGCGCACTCTCCCGCCCTAATCACTGTTAAATCGCCGCGCAGCCGATATTAACGCTGCCAGGCACTGTGATTTTTGCCGCCATTCTTCTGCCTGAGCCCACAGGCCACGTCCACAGCCCTGAGGCCACGCCCCCTCCTCTCATATAAAGTGGACGCGCACAATGGGCGAGCCGCCTGCGCACCGAAGGCAAGCCAAAGGCAAGCCCGTCGGCGCCTGTCCGCGGCCGGCCGGGGCAAGGGTCCACCCCCCCTGTCCGATCGCCCTACCGGGTCAGAAATTATAGCCCGCACTCCCTCCTCCAATTAAGGAAGGACACTGCCCCACCATGTCACCACGCCTGGGATCTATCTATACAACACCCCACCTGCAGTCAGTGCGGATTTTATTTTTCACCTCATGCAAAAGTGGAACCCACACAATTCTCCATGTTCTTGCTCAACTGTAGATCCCTTCCCAAGCACACCTTGGAAATCTCAATATTGATAGAGGATGCAAACCCGGACATCCTCTTCCTCACAGAGACTTGGCTGCATGAACATTCAGAACCTGATCTGGTGCAAACCCTCCCACAAGGATACCAAATATTCCGCCATGACCGCAAAACAGGAATCTGTGGTGGACTACCAGTGATCCACAATATAGGCTATGAAATCACTAGCACCCCCGCCCGTGTCCCAGACAGTGAATGCCTTGCCTTCACTATAAAATTCAGTCCCACTAATACGTTCTCAGGTATGCTTATATACCGCCCACCCGGGACACAAGGACAATTCCTCTCTAACCTTACCCCAAGGTTGCAAACCTTGCTCTTAGCTCTGCTAACTTCACGCTCCTGGGAGACCTGAACACACACCTTGATGACCCTAATGACTCAAACGCCAGAGAATGATCCTCTAGTCTAGGTGCCCTCGAACTACAGCAACTAGTCCTCGGGCCCACCCATCAAAAGAGCCATCTTCTGGACCCTATATTCAGCAATTTCCCAAACCTACAAGTTGGAAACCCCTCTCCCCTTCCCTGGACTGATCACTTCCTTATTCCTCTCACATGGACCCTTCCCAACCACCCCTTACCAAAACCCAAGACTGTCCAAAAGTCACGTAATTGGTCCAAGCTTCCTCAGCCGGAATGGCTGGAGAACCTTGATTCGACCAAACCTACTCAAACCTCCAACCCTATAGAGGGCAACGAGAATTACAACATCTGGATCACCAAATCTCTAGATCTGGTACTCCCACTCAAATGTACCTACCCCAAGCGGGGGAACGCGACCACCACGTGGTACACCACTGACCTACGAGTTGCTAAACGAAACTGTAAAAGAATTGAGAGGAAATGGCGCCTCGATTACTCACCAACGGGCAAAACAGCCTACAGGGAAGCTATCAAAAGCTACAAAACTAGTATTAAACTAGCGCAGGCAAATAATTTTGAGGAAAAAAGTGACAAGGCAGCCTCTAAGCCCAAGGAGATCTATCGGATAGCAAAATCTCTCCTTCAACTACCAGAGACACCAAAGGAGCACAGCAACACCCAAGTTCACTGTGATGAGCTAGCGGACTTCTTTTATCGTAAAATAGAAATCATTAATTCCTCTTTCACTCAAAACACCCCTCCGACCAGCTGCCCCCCAGACCCAGATCCCGCGTCAGTATCACCTGCCCCCCCCACATATATCCCGCCCTTGGACCTCAGTCATTTAGAGAGTATCATGCAGCAGGTCAAATCAAGATCACCTACTGACCCGTCCCCTCCGGGAGCTCTCATCCCGATCACCAGTCACATCTCACCCACTATTCTGGACCTGCTTAGCTCCTCTCTCCACGTTGGCATCGTCCCCCCTCCATGGAAGCGAGCAATGGTCAAGTCCCTATTAAAGAAACCAAGCCTTGATCAAAACAACCCCTCCAACTATAGACCTATTTCTCTGCTACCCTGGCTCAGCAAACTACTAGAGAAGTATGTCAACTCAGTCGTGACACACTTTCTGGAATCGAACGCCATACTTGATCCCTCACAGACGGGCTTTCGGCCCCTCCACGGAACAGAAACAGCCTTGGTCGCAGTGACGGAGGAGGCAAGAAGGATCCTGGATAGCAGTGGGTCATCGGCCATCGTTCTCCTCGACCTTCGTGCCGCCTTCGACACTGTAAACCACAACATTCTTCTCCACTGTCTCAGTAAGATAGGCATCTCGGGAACGGCACTCACCTGGCTGAGATCCTTTCTCACATATCAATCATTACAGATATTCAAGAAAGATTTCACCTCCCCCAGCAAACCCCTGAACTGTGGGGTGCCCCAGGGCTCCTCCCTGAGCCCCACCCTTTTTAACGTCTACCTTAGCCCATTGGCTGATGTCGTCCGCCCCTTTGGAGTGAAAATTCACCTATGCGGACAACACGCAGCTAGTGGTAGCACTGGATTCCCCTCTCAATTCCCACCACAGCCTACACAAATGTTTGGAAGCAGTCACCGCCTGGATGACGGACTCCTGCTTAAAACTAAACGGGGAGACAACAGAGATTATGCTCCTGGGAAATACCATTCCCAAATCTATCGACTCCATCTGGCCCCTTCGCCTAGGATGTCCCCCCGTACCCAAAGAACAAATCAAAAGCTTCGGCATATGGCTGGACAGAACACTTAATTGTATTTACTAGGCAACCAAGTTATCCGCCACATGCTTTGGGCTCCTGAGGCTACTACGTAAGATCCTCCCCCTTCTCCCTCTCCACTCAAGACGGATCATGGTCCAAGAGCTGATCCTATCTCGCCTTGACTGCGGAAATGCCCTATACCTCGGGGCCCCACAGTCCATGCTTAACAGACTCCAAATTGTCCAAAACTGTGCTGCCAGTATTCTTCTCGATATCCCTCAACGAGTCTCAGTCAAAGCCCGACTGAAAGACCTCCACTGGCTCCCTGTAAAATCAAGGATTGAATTCAAGGCCATGCGTATTGCCCATCGTTCTTATTGGGGAACAGGCCCCGCTATCAACCGTCCCCTTGTAAATGCTTATCATCCCAATCGTCACCTCAGATCCGGGACATCCTATCTCACCACAGTCCCTCGAATCAAGAGAGCGAGGTGTGGAGGCCGTTCGATCTCCTACAACCTAGCCAAGATCTGGAACATGCTCCCCCTCACAATCAGATCAGAGCCTAAACTACTTACCTTCCGAAAGCTCCTTAAAACCTGGCTTTTTAATAAACTGATATAAAATCTAGCGTACTCCGCCTTAGCCCAACCTCTGCAGCGCTGGGACGCCCCAGGGTAGCCATCGCGCTTTATAAATTATCTTTTCATTTCATTTCATTTCACGAGGGCCCTGTTTGGGACCCCAAAGTCCATCTCCAGCAGCCTTTTCATGGTTATCTATCTGACATGAAAGGATGTCGGAAACGAACATAATAATCTGACCGCCGCCCTGACAGGTCTCCCCCACAACTGCCTAGAATCCGACTGCTGGCATTTTATTCCGGCAGTCTGACCAAAGGGCTGTCTGTCGGTTGGACATCTACCTATGGCCTGTCAGTGGAGGTCTGACCAACATTGTAATGAGACCCTTAGTCTCTGAATGGGAAGTCAAAAATCCTCCGCAGGACAAGGCATCAGACTGTACATATATGCGGAAGACGGCAATGGCGTTCGTTTGAAACAATTGTTGCAGCACCAACAATACTTGTAAGAGTATCCTACTTATACGGGGAAAACGAAAAGTTAAATTGGAAGAGTGGAATGTTTCCTTGTTTACTCGGTGAATAATTGACAGAGGAAAATTAATTGGAAAGGGCTATATTATAACTTACAGTGACAGCCAATTATCGACAGGATTTGTAACCTGAGACACAGGATTTTCAATAGGAACGTGAATAGAAGTTTTGCTTATTTAATTGTTGATCCGAAGCTCTAGTCCTGATGAGGCCCGCTAGTTGATGGGCTGAAACGCGTCAACATTACTTACATGGACACCCAATTAACTGAAATATGTAAACGATTATAACAGCAGTTGGTAAAGAAAAGGATTGAATTGTGGATCTGGTAGTAATGCTGAGATAGGGTGATCTTATTGAGAAGGAATGCTCATTTCCAATATACGGTAGAGCATCCGGTTAGACTAATAGGAGCTACAAGAAACAATAAGTGAAATCATAACTTGTTGTTTCTATTGTTCAGTTTGTTGATGAAATGATATATAATTATATATGTTTGTATGTTTGTAAATATTCATGTATATATATGTAAATGTCATTTTTTAATAACATTCTAACAGAAATAGTAAAATCAAAGTGATAATATATGATACACTTGCAAATAAAGAAAAGGAAATGTATCCGTAGAACATATTTGTTTTTGAGGTAACGGTTGGGGAGTGACTAAAACCAGAGGATTTATTTTCAGAACATTAATAGGTTCTGATAGGTAATTAATAAACCTGTCTGTCTTAGTTGGATTGAATCTGTCCCGAGGCATCATTGTGTTTTTTGTTTTAAAAGGCATCAGACTGTGGCAGAGAAGGGTGGACAGACATCCAAAATGGTCTTGGTGAAACTGTTGACTTTTGGCAGGTAAGCTCAGAGCAGCAGACATTAAACAATTGTATCCAAAGCAGATCCCTCTAACGCCGGATACTTCTCATGCCTTTGCCCGTGAAATTGCCACATTTGGATGTAACCACTTTTTTGGAGATCAAAGTCCTCCAGCAGGATAAGGCTGTTGCCGAGCAGGGCTCCACGAGACTGGATACTCTCTTTTCGACCGTCCCACTGAAACAGATATGCTGCAGTGGAAAAGCTCCAAATGATAGCAACCTGATTCTTAGGCCCATTGGCATTGCACCTTAGTCTGATTGACTTGGCAAGTTGGTCCTGAGCTTCCAGAGTCACAAAGTTTCAAAGTTCTAGGTTTTTCAAGATGTTAGGAGGAGTATACTTTGACACAACCCAGCATCCCTAGAACTCAGGAACAGCACTTCAGGTCAAGACTCACGCCAGCAGAAGCCACCAGTATGTCATGCGCAGGTCCAGTTAGAACTGGTCAGCTGGGCTCCTGCCGCTTGCTGTCCCTCTGAAGCTTAACAGAGGGTCAATCAGTTGACCCTTGGAGTGCACTCCTTTGTCCTGGGTACAAGTGGAAGCCAGCTCAGCCCTTGATGCCTCCTCACAGGGCTCAATAGCAGATGCAATCTTTATTCTGTCTTCTAGCCTGTGGGTGGGGATGACTCCTGACCCCTTTCCAACTAATAGGGGAAACGTTCCCAGGGGAAACCCCACTTTTGAAGCAGTTCACATGTGCTGTATTCCAGACAATCCCCAATTGCCCTCCTCTTCATTAAGCCAACATGGCAGAACTTCTCTACCCCGTGCAGAGCTCTCTTTGCCCATTCCAGGGAACTGATCAACCCCTTCTTTTTAATCACGTCAAACAGTTCTGGAGTTTGCTCTTCTCCAGCTGGGATTGGTTTCTGACTGACTAGGTACACAAAAGAGGGCTCTGCCCAAGGGTCAGATAATATTTGCCTTTGACATTACAGTCATTTTCGAATTAATTAAGTTCCTGGACCTGGCAGGATAGTCACCCTTCCAGAAGAAAGTCTTGTGCCTCCACTATGAGAGCAAGTTCACACCTCTTCAAGGGGGCTATTCAGCTTCTAGTTGACATTTGAAATCTCATACAAGTGGGCTTCTAGAAGCTTTAGACAGGGATAGGGTAACTTTCTAAAAGTACCTTTTCCAAAATATCTATTACAAATCTGACTTTACCAGTTAGTTGGACTTGTAACACATATCCAAGAATGTACATTGAAGCGGTTTCCTTGCTGGTGATAACATTATTAAATTTAATATTTACATCCTAATGCTTTCCTACAGAACATTTAATCCTACAACAGTGAAAATAGCTTTTGGGGCCTGGTCAATGCAAGGACATGTTTAACCTTGTTTACACACACAATAGTAAGGGGCAGGAGGACCATCCTGCTTCAACCTCCTATGTGATAGACCTTACACACAAAGAGAAGTAGGAGTAATAAAATGTTGCTTTTTAGAAGAGGTTAAAAGACAACACACACAGGTTGGAAAAACTGCCAACACCCACAACAATTTGTGACATGCTTCATCACAGGGCGGCTAAACACACATCCGCGCAAGCCAACGACAGAGGTGAAGCAATAGGGTGGGGGAGGCAATACAAACATAAACAAAGCAAAGTGCAGAAAAACACTGTTGAAACTTACTCGGGGATCTCCAACTGCCCCTTTATTGATGAATTCCATTGGTAGGGGTAAAATGGTTCCTATCAACTAGTGGATGATGGTATGATTGGTCTCTAATGGACCTGATAACCCTACACTCGGCAATACTGTTGACATTCTACATGAAATTACCGAGTTCTATTTGAAATCATGTTCGACCCTACAGGGGAGTGAGAACGGCTCCCCTTAGTCACACATTCATCAAGGGGAGTCTGTCTCAGTAGCTGTGTTCCTCTCAGCGCTGCTGGTTTGAACACGATTTCAAGTGGAACCCGGTAATGTCATGTAGTGTGGTTACAAGAGCTGCACGACGTGCGCACTGACACAGGCTATAACTTCAATCTACTCCTAAAGGTAGGAGATAGGAGAGCAATTTAGGGATCTATCTAGTCCTGATGAAAGATGCAGCATCCAGCTGAAACACACAAGTAACAAACGAATACAAAATGTTAGAAACCACAAAATAAAACACAGTTCCACAAAAGAAAGTTGTTCTCAGAACCTCCTCTTATGGTTAAAAAAAGATAAAGTATGGTCTATGGGTGAGTAAGTGGTTATGTGACTTGCTGTATAGATGAGTAAGTAGTTATGTAAGTGATTGTTTGGGTTTGTGAGTGGGTGTATGAGTAGTTGTAGGTGTGAGTGAGGGCTAGTGTCAGTATCTGTATAGGCTAGTGAGTGGCTGTGTGAGTGGCTGTATGGGTGAGGGCAGAAAAGATTAGGATTCCCTGGCTCTCAAAACAGAAGGATGGAAATAACCGTTTCAGCATTAAGGGATGTGGTCTGACTTAAGGGCAATGATTTTCTATCCCTTTTTTTTAATTACTCATAGACACACTAGGTAACGGAAGTTAACTGAACTTACACTCCAATGGACTTAAAGACGCATTTAAATATAGTAGGCAGACAATTTTTATAAAATTAAAAATAAACATAGAAATTTATTATTAACCTCCCAACTGGGTTACAGTCTAAAACAATATCACAAATTAAAAAAACATCATGTAATTGCACAATAATATAAAACAAGTCAAAGTCAAGAAACAGTCGACGCAGCGTTTCGGTGCTTTTTTTTCTTTTTGTGACACCTTCTTCAGGACCTTAAAACATTTGACTCCATTATTTCTAGAAATAAATAAGAAACGTCTTAGTATTTATCATTTTATAAGTTCATTACCGCTTACCTAGGGGTTTAATGCTACATGAGTGTACAATAGTTGGAATTATATCAGACCACTTTGTCAAAAAATTAATTTGTAAAAGGAGCAAAATGCTAATTAGTAACCAATGCAATAATATGTCATTATGTCTGGGACGGATTCCTCTATTCTGATTGGGTCGGCATTATATCCATTACATGCAACTCTGTTGGAATTTTGAATAACATTATCATCATACCTGTGTTTTAAAAGCGATGCATTTAAAATATTTTGACACGCGTGTTAATGAGCGGCTCAGGTATTTCAATTTCCTTGAGCTAAAGTGGTGATAGAGAAAAAAGCTCAAGTAAGTAACCTTCCTCACGGACTCGACATATTATTCATGCTGTAAGTTGCCTACAATTACCTCTCGATAACAGCAATAATGTCTTGTATATGCACGGAGGAGCCACCGTCGGGAGAGAGGGAAAAATTTCTTCTGGGCTTTGCGCCTGGATATTGGCAGTAAATTACCCTGGATATAAGAAATTTTTTAAGAATAAGCTGTACAAACATCTTATCTTTACCTATATACATTAAAAACCCTATTCGTTTTTAAGGGCAGCCAACTATGGCTACCCTGTATTTAAAATCACAGGGTACTGACCTTAAGGTTGGACGAGTTGTTCGTGAATGTACTCAGGTTTATATAATGCACAGATTTTAAATCCAAGTCATTTCTTCTCTTGTGGGTCGAAAAATCTGTAAGTTTATAACAGACATTTGTTTGTGTTAGGGATGGGTTAATTCTGAATTTCTGTATTATGTTAACTGTGAGCTGCCTATAATTCCAGTTTGGGGGAACATTGATAACACTGGGTATCCCAATGGTCTTAACCTTAAAGAGGGGGGGAGGAGGCAGATTCCAACATTATTTAAAAATAAGGGTGGGGGAACTTATCACCCTACCTATTTAAAAAAATTAATATATTATATTAGTAATTGATTGTGGAGAGGGTTTTTTTGTCAAAACCTATTTCTATCTATGGGTTTTAAACTGCTAATTGCCTTAACTTACTGAGCTCCCGTCTCACCTTGCGTGTGAAATGCGGCCTCCCTGCTCCTCCGTGTCGTCGTCTTCGTGGAAATAAGAAGAGTGATGGCTTTGCTAAGGGCTGCTCTATTTAACTGTCCGTCGGGATTGACCCGGAAGTAAACGGCAATCGAAAAAAACGCCGTATTTTAAACATAACCCCTATTTTCCTATTTTATTCACTTTTACTAATATTTAGGGATAGGTGTGTAGTATACTAGAGTTTTTGGAGTTTTTTAAAGAATTTCTCAAAGATTCTTTGAGTATTATCAGATGACCGCATTTGCGCCGATAATACTCTACATAAAGTGTGGTCCGGAAATAATATTTCGTTTTGTCAGATTGCACTATTATTCAAACGGGTAGCTGTACACAGTATCTGTACATTTGATATGTATAAGAAATCTTGAACGTGTTAGGTAGTGTTAGTAAAAACGTACCGCATAATGATGGCGGCCATATTGGATCGGGCAAATTGTATTCCGAAGCTGTGTATGATTCAGAACACGTACGAATGCAAGATCACAGGCTCATAAAGATTTGGCAATTGTGAAGTTGGATCTAAAGTAATACTCACTATGGGGTTTGTTCTATAAAGTTTGCGAACAGTATCAGAGTATTTTTTAGTTTTTAAAATAAGGTTAATTTTAGCGGCCATTTTGTAATGGAACCATAGTAATTAAAAATTCAATATTGGTCGGAATGTGATCCTGACTGTTGTTTCTGTGCAACATTAGATATATTAAGCCCATTAGCAGAACAGTGCACATTATCAACATCATTCAGTATTGTAATATACAAGTCATCTAACCATGTATACAGATCTCTTTTGATGTTTTACTACGTACAACGTTATTACTCCTTGTTCCTGTATTTTTATGTCACTGCTTTTGTTATACATTCTCCTGGTTCAAGTAACATATCAGTGGTTTCATGGACAAACATCAACCACATATTATTGATAAATTGGCAGACATGCAAAGGTAGTATTAGTATCTCAGGTTGCATGTATGCTGAACATTTCTTCGCATGTCATTAGCCACATGTTATAATTAATAATAACAAAACATAGCGCAGAGATAACATAGATAGCAATTGGTATATTCACAGTAGGCATGGGCGGAAAATCCGTTCCGCTCGCGGATTTTGCGGATTTTTGGGAAATCCGCAATCCGCGAGATTTGCGAATTTCCTGAAAAATCCGCAAATCCGCGAGCAGCGGATTTTGCTCGCACTGCTCGCACTGTTCGCGTGAGTTCGCGCCCCGCGAATAAGTGCGAAATTGCAGAAATACGATCTAAGCAAAACTGAAAGTAACTACTTACCAGGTTCAAAAGTTCAGGCACATCATTAGTAGCCATTTCCTGTAGTGCTTCCTGAGGGGCCCCTCCAGAGTTCAGTTGCCAGTTGCAACTATTATGTGACCCTGCTCTGAACCTCAGAATAGTTACACATATGCCACAAAGGTCCTGAATTACAGCTAAGGGAGACAAGCAGGAGCCAGGCTGGAAGTTAAAATCCATTAATCAGCCCCTAATTCATTATTGTCAGTTGGGGCAGGGCAGGTGTTGTAACTAATTTTGCAACAATGAAAGCACTTAGCAAGTGCAAAAGATCACTAATCAGGGCGCACTAAGGAAGCAGGTGCCAGCTAAAAAAATATTCTGTGACACATTAATCAGCCCCAAATTAATTCAGGTCACTTGAGGCAGGGAAGGTGTGCTTTGCTTTGCCAAAAATAATGTACACTGGACAACCAGAGGGTGTGGTGATGAAACAGAGGGTGGCATGGGTGGGCCAGAGGGTGGCATGAGTAGTCAGAGAGTGGCAGTGGTGACAGAGAGTGGCAGTGATGAAGAAGAGTGTCCCAAACAGGTTGGACACGTAGAAACAACAAGTTCGCAAAACTTGCGACCCGACAGGTAAGTTCGCAAATTGCGAAATTGTAAAAACCCTCGCGAACTGGCAGAAACACGGGCGAACACAAAAAAAAAAAAAAATCCGCAAATTCGCGGGAATTCGCGGATTTTGCGGATTGCGAGTTTGCAAATCCGCAAATTCGCAGATTGCCAATCCGCAAAATCCGCTCATGCCTAATTCACAGTCTATTCCCTATTATTGCAAATATTACGATGGAATCTTGACAGTGGGTTACCCTTTTACTGCATCTAGTTTAATCAATCACTATTAATGGAATTACTAGGTAGGCACTATATATCTGTTGTCAGAATGTGTCTCTCTTTCTACATCTTAATAAAGAACCAAGTAGAGCCTACATAGACATTTTCGAACTCCTGGGAATGCTATGTATATGGGAATTACACTAGATGTGCGGCCATAGATGTTATTTATTCCAAGGGTACCTGGTTCTACTTATTGTCTGTGACTTTTGTTCTATAGAATCAATCTCTCCCATTCTTCTCTATTATTCAACCCTGTGCGGAATGTGTTAAAAAGGGACATGTAAAACTGTTCTCTCTTCTTTCGTTTATTATCCAAGTTACCACCCCTCATGGTGCTGGAGATGGCTTCTAATACACACCATTTCAGGTCTTCTATTTTGTGGTTATGAGCTAACCAATGTTCCACCAATGGGGCGGATTTCTTTTGAGTCCTAATTGCGGACTTATGTTCCGTTATTCTTGTTCTGATCTCTCTTGCAGTTTCGCCTATATATGCTTTATTGCAAGGGCATTTAATCATGTAGATTAGATTTTTAGTTTTGCAGTTCACAAAGTTTTTGATTTTGTGCTCTACACCATTGTATGCTACAGAGTTGCCTTTGATAAGTGATGTACAATTCAGGCACATGTTGCAAGTAAAATTTCCAACTGGGAGCGGTGCATTGTTGAGGGTTTTTTGGGTGATGTGAGGTTTTTCTTTAAAAGTGTGAACAAGGCAGTTCCTAATTGTTCTATTTCGGCGGAAACTGAACATGGGTTTTGCAATCTTTTCACTAGGTCTATCATTGAGTACACGACCAATTTCTGTTAATAATGTTTTCAATTTTGTTACTGGCTACACTGAAGTTGGTTACAAAAATAAGTCTGTCTCTTGTGTTATCTACTTTGTTCTTATCAGTATTTTTGTCGAATAGTGCCTCTCTATTGTAGTACTTTGCACGTTTGTATGCTCGTTTAATTAGATTTTTAGGGTAGCCTCTCTGTTTGAGTTTATCTGATAAAACATCCGCATGTCTGTTAAAATCTTTCATATTGGTACAATTTCTTCTGATGCGAAGGTATTGTCCAAACGGTATGTTGTTTTTCTGGCTGTTGGGGTGGTTGCTCTTATAATGTAACAAAGTGTTACGGTCGGTAGGTTTAGTGTAGAGATCTACACCTAGTGTACCATTGTTTGTTCTGATTCTAATATCTAGGAATTCTATTGCTTCTTTATTTATGTTGGAGGTGAATTTCAAATTTGCGTCTCCTAGATTTAGCCAGAGGATAAATTCATTAAGCAACTCTATGGGTCCAGACCAAATGAAGAAAATATCGTCGATATACCTCGACCAATGTGTGATATTTTCACTAAAAGGGGCCAAGTCGTTAAAAATATGCGCTTCCTCAAAGGCTGCGACATATAGGCATGCCAGGCTTGGAGCACAGGTAGCCCCCATGCTGGTCCCCTTTGTCTGTTTGAAGAAATTGTTTTTGAAAAGAAAAATATTATTTTTCAAAATAATTTCCGCACATTCAATAATGAATGTTGCGTGTTGGGTTAAGTCTTCAGTTCCTTCTTTCAGAAGGCCCTCTAACATTTTGATGGTGTCATCCTGTGGGATGTTTGTATAGAGGGCCTCTATGTCTAACGTGACCAGCCATTGTGATGTCATGTCATATGTTATGCCTTCAACTTTTTCAATCATGCTGGTGGTATCTTTTATGTATGCTTTCTGCTTACATACTATTGGTTGGAGGAATTTATCAATGTATTTACTTAAAGGTTCTGTTACAGAATCAATGGAAGACACAATAGGCCTCATTGGTGGGTCAGTCATACTTTTATGGACTTTAGGAAGCCCATAGAGAGCCGGAATAATGGGTGTCGTATTTTTTAAAAACTTGTGTTCCTCTGTGCAGATTATCTCATCTTCTAGGGCATAGTCAAGAAGAGTATTTACTTTAAGGATCAGTGCATTCCACTCTGATCTACTGGAGGGACGATAATGTTCCTTATTATTTAGAAGAGACATCATCCTTTTGTCATAGTCATCAGAGTTCATTAAAACAATGCTACCTCCCTTATCGCCTGGTTTAATGGTAAGGAGATCATTGTTTTCCAGATGTTTTAGCGCCACCCTTTCGGCAGGGCTCAGGTTATTTATGCCTCTTAGGGGGTGGGTAAGGAGTTCAGAAATGTTGCTTTCGACTACTTTCTCGAAAAGATCTATTTGTTTATTCACCATGCCAATATTTGGTGTCCATGTCGATTTAGGTTTAAGACCCGATTTATTAGTGACGTTCTCTCTGGGTGGTTTGTCTCTGAAGAAATCTTGCAGTCTTATTTTTCTAAAAAAACTTTGTAAGTCTCTTTCTAAATTATATTTGTTAATTTTGGAGCTAATGGCAAAACCTAACCCTTTCTCAAGGACTTCCTTTTCTATTTCTGTTAGGATGGTATCTGAAAGGTTAATAATAGCTGCTTTTTGGTTTATTCCCACTTCGGTTGGCTTCTGGTGTAATACCTCCTCTGTTGTTGAGGTTGAGGGAAGAACTTCCCTCTCCCATTGCCTCTCGGATGATTGTGGTTGTTTTGGTGATTCCCTCGTCCTCGCTGGCCTAAAAAAGGTAGTGATTCCCTATTTGGAGTTGATGTAGATTCCCCTATCCTATTTTTGTCCATTGTTTTTTCTTGTTCGGAGTCCGTACTAGTGTACGAAGAATCCGAAAAGGTCACTCTTTTCTTGGGATAGGTTCGCCAAGGTTGTTGCCATTGGTTCCTGTTGGGAAATTTTCCCTTCGTCGATCGAAAAAATCTTTTTGGGTGTAGGGGTAAACCATTTCTGTATTGTAATTAGCAACATCCTTATTGAATTTATTGGTTTTTTTGCCAAATAAATAGTCCCTATATCCTAGAACATCCTTTTGTATATCTTCCAGCTTTTTCTTTGCATCTTCTAGAACTGAGATGTCTAACTTAGTCTCCAACTCTGCTATTTCTTTTCTTTCAATTATTAGAATGGAGTTGGCTGTTTCGATTATCAGCAACATCCAGTCCCTGCTGCACCTGTTGGCGATCAGGGTCCAATTTTCTATAAACCCCGCATGTCGAATAAAGACACCGGGTTCGTTTTTGACTTGCAGGCCACTGGGAATAATGCCCTTTTTCAGATAATCAATTAAAAAGTCAGCGTGTAATTCTGTACGTACTAGCTTTTTTTTATTGTTCCACAGTTCACGCCATTTCTCCTCATCGTTATTGGTACTTGTAGTTGCAGTATAATTTTTCGAAGTGCCATTTACGATTTTGTTAAACTCTTCTTCAGAGAAACCTTTAGTTTTTAAAGTATCCATTAATGATGATATTTGGATACTTAATATGGGACAATGCCCTTAACGGATTCGTTTCGAACCAGGCCTAAGCCTCCCAGCTAACAAGCTGTGCGGAAATTATAAAACAGATAGGAGGTACCCCTGTAAAAGCAGGGAGGGGGATTGTAACGGCAGAAAAGATTAGGATTCCCTGACTCTCAAAACAGAAGGATGGAAATAACCGTTTCAGCATTAAGGGATGTGGTCTGACTTAAGGGCAATGATTTTCTATCCCTTTTTTTTAATTACTCATAGACACACTAGGTAACGGAAGTTAACTGAACTTACACTCCAATGGACTTAAAGACGCATTTAAATATAGTAGGCAGACAATTTTTATAAAATTAAAAATAAACATAGAAATTTATTATTAACCTCCCAACTGGGTTACAGTCTAAAACAATATCACAAATTAAAAAAACATCATGTAATTGCACAATAATATAAAACAAGTCAAAGTCAAGAAACAGTCGACGCAGCGTTTCGGTGCTTTTTTTTCTTTTTGTGACACCTTCTTCAGGACCTTAAAACATTTGACTCCATTATTTCTAGAAATAAATAAGAAACGTCTTAGTATTTATCATTCTATAAGTTCATAACCGCTTACCTAGGGGTTTAATGCTACATGAGTGTACAATAGTTGGAATTATATCAGACCACTTTGTCAAAAAATTAATTTGTAAAAGGAGCAAAATGCTAATTAGTAACCAATGCAATAATATGTCATTATGTCTGGGACGGATTCCTCTATTCTGATTGGGTCGGCATTATATCCATTACATGCAACTCTGTTGGAATTTTGAATAACATTATCATCATACCTGTGTTTTAAAAGCGATGCATTTAAAATATTTTGACACGCGTGTTAATGAGCGGCTCAGGTATTTCAATTTCCTTGAGCTAAAGTGGTGATAGAGAAAAAAGCTCAAGTAAGTAACCTTCTTCACGGACTCGACATATTATTCATGCTGTAAGTTGCCTACAATTACCTCTCGATAACAGCAATAATGTCTTGTATATGCACGGAGGAGCCACCGTCGGGAGAGAGGGAAAAATTTCTTCTGGGCTTTGCGCCTGGATATTGGCAGTAAATTACCCTGGATATAAGAAATTTTTTAAGAATAAGCTGTACAAACATCTTATCTTTACCTATATACATTAAAAACCCTATTCGTTTTTAAGGGCAACCAACTATGGCTACCCTGTATTTAAAATCACAGGGTACTGACCTTAAGGTTGGACGAGTTGTTCGTGAATGTACTCAGGTTTATATAATGCACAGATTTTAAATCCAAGTCATTTCTTCTCTTGTGGGTCGAAAAATCTGTAAGTTTATAACAGACATTCGTTTGTGTTAGGGATGGGTTAATTCTGAATTTCTGTATTATGTTAACTGTGAGCTGCCTATAATTCCAGTTTGGGGGAACATTGATAACACTGGGTATCCCAATGGTCTTAACCTTAAAGAGGGGGGGAGGAGGCAGATTCCAACATTATTTAAAAATAAGGGTGGGGGAACTTATCACCCTACCTATTTAAAAAAATTAATATATTATATTAGTACTTGATTGTGGAGAGGGTTTTTTTGTCAAAACCTATTTCTATCTATGGGTTTTAAACTGCTAATTGCCTTAACTTACTGAGCTCCCGTCTCACCTTGCGTGTGAAATGCGGCCTCCCTGCTCCTCCGTGTCGTCGTCTTCGTGGAAATAAGAAGAGTGATGGCTTTGCTAAGGGCTGCTCTATTTAACTGATGTCCGTCGGGATTGACCCGGAAGTGAGGGACCACTACAGTGAGTGTCCGTAAGTTAGTGGGTGTGTAAGTAGCTATACGAGTAAGCAAGTGGTAGTGTAAATATGTGAGTGAATGGCTGTGTCACTTGCTGTATAGGTGAGTCAGTGATTATATAAGCAGTTGTGAGGCTAAGTGAATGGGTGTGTGAGTAGAAGTGTGAGTGTGTAAGTGGGATTTACGAGAAGCTGTATAGGTGAGTGAGGGCTAGTGTCAGTGTCTGTATGGGTCAGTGAGTGACTATGTGAGTAGACATATGGGTTAGTGACTACAACTGTGAATGGCTATATAGGTTAGTGAGTGTTACTGTGAGATGCTATATGGAAAAGTTAGTGGTTTTGTAAGTAGCTATATAAGTGAGAAAGTGCCAGTGTAAATGCCTGTATGGATGAGTGAGGAGGTGTTAGAGAAGGTGTGTGAGTCAGTGGGCATGTGCTTGCTTGTATGAGTGAGTGAGCTTTATGTGGCTGAATGTATGGGTCAGTGAGTGGTTGCATTATTGGATGTATGGGTGAGTGAGTGAGTGGGTATGTCAGTGAGTGTATGAGTGAGTGACTGCTTGAGTGAGTTATTGTATGGATGAGTTAGTGACTGTGTGAGCAGTCTTATGGGAAAATGAATTGTTTGGGGAGTGGCTGTGTGGGTGATTACACAGTTGTATGAATGCCTGTATGGGTAAGGTAGTGCCGGTGTTAGTCACAGAATGGGAGAGTGAATGGATGTATCAGTAGTTGTAAGAGTGCAGGGAATGGATGTATCAGTGGCTGTATGGGTCAATGAGTGCTGGTGTGAACTGCTCTATGAGTGAGTGAGAAGTTGTCTGAGTACCTGCAGAGGTTAGGGTGTTCTACTGTGACTGGCTCTACGGGTTAGTGAGAGGGTGTGCGCTGTATGGGTAAGTGAGTGGTAGTGTTAGTGCCTGTATAGATGAGTGAGTGGCTCTGTGAGTAAGTGTTATGGGTGAGTTAATGTCAATGTGAGTGGTTGTGTAAGCGAGTGAGTGGTTGTCAGCCTCAATGCACGTCGGGATCCAGGGCCTCGGAACTTGCTGTCTCTCGTTGGCTGCCTCCCTCACATCCTCCTATTGGCCTCCACTGATGTAACTGAATTGTGCTGTCGTCTCCTTGGTGACCCCTCTCCTGCGCTCCCTACCTGCAGCATCACAGTAATCTGGGGGACTCTGTCCAATCTAAACGCAGTTCACAGCCCGATTGATGGCGTTGTGCTCACTATAACCTGGCTGCCAGATCGTTGCTAAGGCCAACGTTCCTCAGGCCTTCGTCTCCCCTCTGCCCAGGGTAATTGTATATTGCTGGAGGCCCGTATCTGGGTGGGCTCCTCTGTTGTTCGCATCTCTCCTCCTGCATTGTTTTCGGGGGGCCTGCTCCGCCAGGTGCCGCCTTTGCTATTTGTCATGCCTGCTGCAAGTACTCCTAATAAGTCAAGAAGTGGGGCACCTCCACTTTGCTACCCAATCTCTGATAATCGTGTATTCCAAGGTCCCCACTAAGCACATATGCCCTCACCAGTGTGGTCTCTACCCCCACTCAGGCCAGCCTCTCTTCCGCAGCTTCTCAGGGTTAGCAGGCTCCTAGCAGTTGCCGATTCAAGTCTCTCACTCAGGAGGGGAGCTTCTCCGGTGTGGTGCCATTGGTGCAGATGTCCCCTCCCCGCAGTTTGAGGTGCAGGGCACACCTGGATTGTTCGGCGTCGTTCTCCGGCATTCCAGAAGGCAGAGCTTCGGGCACCACTCTGCTGTCATCAGAATACCGCTCCTTACTGCAGCTATCACTGCCTGTCGCCGCACCCACTGTCTCCGGCTTCCATCACGGCTGCCATCTTGTTGCTCTCAGCGCCGTTCCTCTCTGGCCAAAAATCTGGTGTTTTCTCCGTGAAGCAGGGACGCTGAGCAGGTCTTTCTTGAAGCTGCATGCTCTGGGGGTGCTCAGCCCCAGGAATTACTAAAAATGATTGCGCCCGGGGCTCAGGATAGTTAACCATGGGTGAAATGCCCCGCAGGTCTCTCTTGCTTACATCGGTGCCCGGTCATGACCACTATGAACCAAGTATGATGCATCCAGATGCTTCCAGATATGCTTCGGTCGGACTCCATTTGACTTCAATGGGAGCCTATGTTCCGACCGAATGCATAGGCTTCCATTAAAGAAAGGGGTGGCTGGGGAAAATCTGGCACACTGTGGTGGGCATCCCCTAGTGCCTGCCACACTCTGCATGGCTGATAAGGCGGGACCCATGGGTACCCTCACAGGCCTGATTGGGAAGGCTCCAGGTAGATGGGGCCCTGCCATGGGCCCCCAAAATCTGATTCCGACTGCTGATTTGAGTCCGATGGCACACTTCGGAAAGTCTGTCTGATCCAGCATCGTAATCGGTAATTCGGAAATGCGGTCTATAGGGACGTATGAGTCTGCTCCATGCAGCTTGGTCATTCGAAATGCCGGATGATTCAGATTGGGATATTCCTAATGTCAAACTCGGATCGTACTCAGTGGCTCGGAAACCTTTCCAATTCAGTCAGAAAGACATGTTCCCGATCTGATTTCGATGAAGCAAATGCAGTTAGGATGGCTTCAGAACCAGGTCCTTAGTATAGTTATAATTTCACAAATAGTAGGTAGACGTTTGGTTGATTAAACAAAGGTGTCATTTTAAAGTTACAAAGGCATTTTTTACTTTCAAATTAAAGCTGCGGTAAGCAGATTATGTCCATTCAGTTTCTGACTTCAATTAAACAGTGTAATATGACGTTGTGGTATTAACTCCTTTGTGGAAGATAAAACAATTGTTAAAATTTTCAGAATACTATAAAGACATCACCCCCAATAGGTCTAATAATGTCTAAAAGACTGATGAATCACGTAGAAGAAACACCATACACCACTTTTTTATCCACAATTGCTCCTTAGAACTTTCATTCAAGAAATAAAAGATATGAGTTTGGTAATTTGGAAGGAAGTCTTGGTTTGAATCCTAAATTGATGTCATTACATTCCGTCCATCCATTTTAAACTTTAATCAGACAGTGTAGTGTCCAGAGTTTGTATTAATTCCTTCGTGAAAGATGATACCTGAAGTTCTTCCCAAAATTAATATATGTACAGCTTTGAAGTTTGTATTTTGAGTTTCCAATTTGCATCATTGTAGCATAACTATAGGATATTTTCCAGTTCTTTTTAGAATTAACAAAGAAATACCATCTGACCTAAACTTTAGGCAGCTCATATTTTGGTTAGCATTCTTCATTCTTCAACAATGTATTTAAAAGGCACAGTTTAAGAATCTGGTAATGTTAAAAACAAAAAATGCTCAGAATCTATTTTAGTGGTAGAAGAGTAATCTTAATCTTCACAGATAAGGTTCTGTGTGTAACTCAGTCTAAATAAATCATCAGTATTTGCATCTTCTTGTTCTAAAACTCCAAACATAACCATAATAAATTATTGTGAATCTTGTTGACTCCTGTGAGTAAACATTACTGATCCACTACATATATCTAAAAGATCTTGAATACCTGAAGCAGAATATGTCACAGTTCTGTCAGTCATTAAACTTTGCAGCAAGTGGTAGAGTCCAGAACACCATCTTATATCTACTTTTTGTTCAATTTGGTTGACTAGATGTGGTAAATGAAACAGTATATTGAGAACATCATGTTCATGTGATTTATTACCTGAACTGCTTTCCAACTGGTAACCTACAATGTCTCCATAATTTTTCAGTTTTCTCTTTTTAACAGCTTCCACTTTGTCATTGTGTCCTTTCGTTTGTTAAGCAGCTGTACGCTCTATTGCAATCTTCTGTTTTGGACAGATAGTCAATTTCTCATAAACAGGGTATTAGCTTAAATAAGGAACATATGCACTACTCAACCAATTGTACTTTCATACAAAACTTACTTCAGCACTAACTTTCTTTTCATCAAAATCAATCAAAAACAAACCAGACAATGTTCTATCTCACGACAATGCTTCATATGACATTTCTTCTTTAAATAAAGAAAGTTGCTCTCTCAAATATAAGGATACACAGACAAAATATATATTTTTTAAATATTGCCATACCAAAATATTGTCTCCAAAATACTGTGATATGCAGCTCAAGCAAAGTTGTTGGGGTGCAGGTTCTTCATGTGTTGCACTATATTTGCTGTGCTGAAGAAGTATTTTTCAATGGATCACCCTTTGAAACAGTTCTTTGGCAAATTTTACAGATTACTTTTAGAGTATTAACCTTCGGCTGGGGTAGTAGAAATGACAAAAAGGTTCGATAAAGGGCCTTGACTATCAATTAGAATATGAAATTGAGGAATAATTGATAATCCCAGCCAAGAAAAGAAGCAAGTGTGCATCTAAAGCAACAAAGTTCTGTGGAGTGTGTGATGATGCGAGGTCCAAGCAGGACGCATTGGTAGCAAAGTCTTTAAAATCAAGTTTTCTAATAAATATTGGTTGTCCATTCACAGAAGTAAGTTGAAGTATATCTTCGAAAAGTATGATATATGTTTTTCTAAATAAGTCATCTCATTCAGTACGGTCACGTGGTGATGATTTGTGGTGCTCTGAGTTAGTAATACCTTTGGTGCTGAGCTTTAAGGTACCCTATGATGATGTGTGGTCGGCATGTGGTACAGTAATTGAAGTAATGTCTTTTGCTGATTGAATTCTGCATTAATTCCATATAAAAGGGAGAGTATGTCTCACTGTGATATAAAAGTGTTCACTCTTCTTTGTGATGATTTATGGTGCACTGAGTAAGTAGTATCTTTGGCGCTGAGCTTGTATGTTCCCTGTGCAGTGTAGATTGAAGGCAGTTGTTAACAGACAAATAGACAAATGGACAAATAGACAAATGGTTTTTGTCACTTATTTTGTCACTTATTTAAACAAAATGTGAAACACATATAAAAGAATTTTGTCTGCATTAAATAAAGGAAAGCTGAATTTCCTAGTGTTCAAACTTTAAGAAAATCTGAGGATATTGTTAAATTGTCTGTGTTTTAAGTAAATCAAGATTGTATTGAATGTTTTCTGTAGTGCTGGCACTCTTGGTATCTAGTTGTGTACTCTACTGAGCGCAAAATTGATTGAAGGCACTTCTCAGCACACATAGTGAAGAGATATTTACATGGGAAACTTAATTGAAGTTGTGAACCCTGCTGTCCGTAATGTAGATTGAAGGTACTAATCGACACAAACATTGATGAATGCTATTTTTACAGATAACAGAATCTGAGGACAGAGTACAATTGTCTCTGCCTTATGTAAAGCAAGGCTGGATTCAATGCTGTCCTTAATGTAGAAGGAAAGCTGAATTGAAGTTGTGAACCTTGCTGTCTGCAGTGCATATTGAAGGCTCTAGTGAGCACAGTTATAGATGAATGCTACTTGTGACATTCTTTTACAAAATCGGAAGACATAGAATCCATTAGTCTCTACCTTAAATAAAGCAAGGCTGGATTGAATGTTTTCTGTAGTAGTGGAGCTCCTGCTATCAAGTTTTGAACTCTACTAACCGCAGAATAGATTGAAGGCAGTTGTCAGCACAGATATAGAAGACAAATTTAGTTGCAAAGCTGAATTCAAGTTGTGAACCCTGCTGTCCACAGTGTAGATTGAAGGCAGATGTTGACACAAAAATCAATGAATGCTATTTTGTCACAGTTAACAGAATCTAAGGACACAGTACAATTGTCTGTCTTAAATAAAGCAAGGCTGGATTCAATGTTGTCCTTAGTGTAGATGGAAAGGTCTATTCAAGTTGTGAAACCTTCTGTCTGCAGTGTAGATTGAAGGTTTTAGTGAGCACAGTTATAGATGAATGCTATTTGTCACATTCTTTTACAAAATTGGAAGACATAGAATCCATTAGTCTCTACCTTAGATAAAGGAGGGCTGGATTCAATGTTTTCTGTAGTACTGATGTGACTCGTGGTATGAAGAGGTAAACTCTGTTGTTCGTAGTGTACATTCGAAGGTAGTACTTAGTACAGACATTGAGAAATGCTTCTTGTGCCATCCATTAATAAAATGATATCTGCCTTACATAAATGAAGGCTAATTTGAATGCTGTGCATAGTGTAGATAGAAACATGAATTCAAGTTGTGACCCCTGCTGTCCGTAGTGTAGATCGAAGGCAGTAGTTGACACAGACATGGAGGAATGCTTTTTGTCACTTATTTAAACAAAATCTGAAGACATACAGTAGAAATATCTCTAAATTAAAGAAATAAAGGCTGAATTTTCTACTGTTCAAACTTTAAGAAAATCTCAGGACATTGTGAAATTGTCTTTGTTTTAAAAAAAAATCAAGATTTTATTGAATGTTTTCTGTAGTGCTGGCGCTGTTGGTATCTAGTTGTCAACTCTACTGAGCGCAGAGTTAATTGAAGGTAGTTCTCAGTACACAAACTGAAGAGAAATTTACATGCAAAGCTGAATCGAACTTGTGAAGTCTGCTGTTTGCAAAGTATATCGAAGGTAGTACTCGACACAAACATCGATTAATGCTATTTTGTTCAGTTAACAGAATCCGAGGACATAGTACAATTGTCTCAGCCTTAAAAATTGAGACTAATATGTCATACTCTGTTTTAAGCATTAAGTTTGATACCATGCTTATGTCATAAATAATGAGAACTTTCATTTTCTCTAAGAGTCTTCACAACAAGCTTCTCCAGATAGCTTATGGTATTGCAATTTGTTGTCATGCTCCATAGGTAGTATAAGTAAATGATGTAATGTAGCATTGGAAATGTTAACATTTGGTCATATTTTGTATATGGAATTTATTACAAATATGCGACAAGCAAATTATGCAAATTATGGAACTATTCTATAAGATATAAGAATTGGAAAAATGACTGAACATGGCAAAGAAGTTTTACAGATACAATTACTTTGTAATTTGTTTGCAAATGAAAATATTGTTCCTGTGTTTGTAGCTACTTTTAGAATAATTGATAACCCCAGTCAAGAAAGGCAGCAAGTGTGCAAATTTCCCACTGCCTTCGGCCGAGGTAGTAGCTACATTAAAAAGGCTCGATAAAGGGCCTTTACTTTGAATCAGATTATGAAATTCAAAAATAATTGATAACCCCAGCCAAGAAAGGCAGCAAGTGGGTACATTTCCTACTGCCTTCAGCTGGGGTAGTTGTTACAACAAAAAGGCTCGATAAAGGGCTTGCACTTTGAATATGAATATAAAATAGATGAATAGTTGATAACCATAGCCAAGAAAGGCATTAACTAGGTGTGTGTAGGTGTGGATGATGTGTTGATTGAGTGGAAGATGAATATTGTAAAAAATAAGAAAGGCTGCAAAAGTGTACAAATTACCCAGTGTGTTTAGTTAGGGAAGTAGTTACAACAAAAAGGCTTGATAAAGGGCCATGAGTTTGAATCAGAATATGTAATTGAACAATACTAGATAACCCCAGCGAAAAAAGGCAGCAAGTGCACAAATTTCTCACTGCCTTCTGGCCGGGAACTACCTACATGACAAAGGCTTGATAAAGAGTCTTGTCTTTGAATCAGAGTATGAAATTGAAGAACAATTGATAACCCCAGCCAAAAAAGGCAGCAAGTAAGTACTTGTGGATGATGTCTTGATCGAGTAGAAGATGAATAAGGTGAAAAAAGGAAAGGCTGCAGATACGCAAACTACCCTCTGCCTTGTCAAGGAAGTGGATCTTTGGATATTCTTTTTATTATACAGACAGGGTGTCGGATTCCGCAGTGGGAGGCTGAGAAATGACTACCACATCTAAGGAAGCAAAGCAAGTATACTTAGTTCCCACTCTGGCCCGTAGTGCTGAAAAATAACAACACCGGGCCCTTTCCAGGGCCTCTACTTTGAATTAGAATAATAGTTGGCAAAGACAATCAAGAAAGGTAACAGGTAGGTGTGTTTTTGATAGTGGATGCAGAATAAGGTGAAAATTAAGAAAGGCAGCAGACGTGAAAACTACCCACTGCTTTGTAAAGGAAGTGGGTGTTTGGTTTTCCAGTCCATTACACAGTCTGTGCGTCGGATTCCGCAGTGGGAGCCTGAAAAATGGGAATCACATCTAAGCAAACAATGCAAGTGCACAAAGTACACACACTGTGCGGTAGAAAGGACTCAAGAAAGGATGCAAGTGTGCAAATTACTCACTGCTATTCACGGGTAGTAGTTACCAAGAAGGCTGAATAAAGGGTTTGCATTTTGAATTTGAATTAATTTAAGAATAATTGATAACCCCAGCTAAGAAAGGCAGCAAGTGTGCAAATTTCCCACTGCCTTCGGACAGGGTAGCAGCTACAACAAAAAGACTCGATAAAGGGGCTTGACTTTGAATCAGAATATGAAATTCAAGAATAATTGATAACCCCAGCCAAGAAAGGCAGCAAGTATGCAAATTTTCCACTGCCTTCGGACGGGGTAGTTCTTACAACAAAAAAGCTTGATGAATGTCTAATAACTAATGTTGAGGACAGCGATGCTCCTGTTTGTTGTTTTTGATGAGGTTGATAGACTCTTTCACATAACACAAAAGTTATTCGCAATAAATGCATAGAAATTTAAGTTTACCAAATTCTAGATCAATATGTGAGTATGGACTGTTTGCTGAATATGCTGTTGCAGCAGTTGATGTGCTTGGTGCAGCAGCAAGTGGGTTGTCCTGCAAAATCTCTGTGTTGCAGCTCAAGCAAAGTTGTTGGGGTGCAAGTTGTTTACATGTTGCACTTTATTTGCTGTGCCAAAGGAGTATTTTTTGGGTTGATCACACCTTGAAAGAGTGTTCTTGGCAAATTTTACAGGTTACTAATGGTTGGTGTCTGGACTTCGCTGGAATCTTTAAGGGACACATTAGGGCTTCCATAATACAGAAATACTTTGTACTTAGTGATATTTAATTCTGTTTTAAGAAGAACGGTTGAATTCTACATCCGCCTTTAGGACTAGTGGGAGTGTAGCATTTTAAAGTGTTTGACAGTTTACACTACATGTCTCCATGCAGCTAAAGAAAACTTAGCATGGTTATGTATGGGCATCCTCTCACACAACACCTAGCACTAAGCATTCAGGATTGTGAAAGCTTGCCATCGGAGTGACTGATGAGTTTATATATGTCAGTGACAAAAGAAAAGAAAAACAAGTATGCTTGTTTTACATTAGAGATATACAGACCTGATAGACTATGCATGTAAATCCATGAAATATTTTTTGAAGGTATGGAAGAAAGCAGTGAAAAGGTGTTTAGAAGCAATACTGTCCAGAATAAAAAGCGCATAATTGTTTTTTTTGTTGAGTCTAAACACACCTTTTGGATTACGACCATGGAATAGTAGTGTAACTATATAATAGATTCTATTGTCAGATATCTACCTTAGTGATAGTGGAATTACCACTACTTCTTAGACTACCATTGAACAATAATGTGTAGAGGAGTGGTATTGCTTGTTGACCTTCAAAGAGGAGGAAGATTACAATTTATATTTCAACACCTAAACAAAATAGTTGCTTAATTTCAAAAAGAAAATTAAGTAGGAATGTTAGAGGAAGTCTGGTCCAACTCTAAAAGGATTGTGCAAATCGTGACAACTGAAAGAAGTGTGTCTCAACATTATTTTTTATGATAATTCGGACACAACACTAGATTGCAGGAGTGTGAAAATATCTAATTAGACATCTTGCATGCGATGATATGTTACTTAAAAACATACATTTTGTACATATCTAACCAGTTAAAGGTAAGTAGGATTTACATTTGGTTTTATAAATTCAAGGTGGAGTCATCTGCTGCATTCGAAATATTGGACCTGTTGGGAAGATACTGAAAAGCAACTTGTTATTAATATTGCATTGTTTAAAGGTCAATAGCTTTTTGAAATGAAAACTTTATATGTATTTACATTGTAAACATAGTTATCTCTCATCACTTAGTGGAAACGTGGTAATGACCCCATAACTTGGAAGGGTGCATAGCCAGCTTTCCAACATGGTAGACGTAACTCTAAAAAGACCCTTGCAAATGCCTCAGTTATCTGAGTGAGAGTACTATACATCTTGCATCAGTACAAATGTGAACTGGAGTCTTAATGGGTTCTAAAGACTCCAAGGACTTATATCACTTAATTTTGATATTCTGCATTTACACTCATTGAGGGTACTTGCCAATAACTTTTGCACGTATGTTGTTGAAGTATCTTGGTTGCAAACAACACAATACTTTTCAACAGACTCTAAATGTAAAAAAAGATGTACATTAGGACATCATAACAGCAAGGCTAACAATTAAAAACTTAGTTTGCAATATATTATGCATCAGTCTAGGTAGAGAGAGAGATAATGCTTTATTCGATTTTGTTTCAAAAATCATAAAAGCGTACAAATAAAAGACAATCATAATCAAAAAGGCAGCAAACATACAGACAGTGATACAATGCAGTCAAATATCTACAGGTTAAAATAACTACAAGTTAAAAAACATGTGCCCAGACTTTTGAAGTACTATCCAAATTTAAAAACGTGCTGTGTTTAAAATTGGGATTACCAACTAAGCTAATATATGAGGCTGTCCCTTTATACAATTTCATCAGCAGTTACAGTTATTATACCGCAAATCAAGTCTCTTAGTTGCAAAAAAGTTACTACCACTGAGAGCATGAGGACCCCTTCCCAGCAGATAGGTATGGTCTGCCTTTGATCTTATCGGCGGGATATATGGGGTACTTGGGTAGAAATCATGTAAGTCCCACACAGATATGGGGCCGTCTCGTTTTTTGGGTGGGTTGGATCGTAGATAGGGGACAATGTTCCTATTTCTAAATTTCACTAGAACCAGGTCCCCGCTGATGTCTTTGGTTAAAGACCCTAGACAGCCCACCCTTCTAACACACAGGATTCCACCGTCGTGATTGGGTGTGAGTGGTCTGTTTTTAGTTAGCCAGAAAATGACCTTATTCAAAAGTTCCTGGCGTCTTTCGGGTTTCCCGTGGGAGGGTGCCGGTATTCCTGATAGAACAAGGACAAATGGGGCGGCTTCTGGGGGTAAGTGTATGGATACTGCTCTGTTTGGGTCCACTCTAGCAGCAGTATATTTAGTAAACCCAGATTTAGGGGCGACTTTAGGGGCAGTTGTAGCAGTTTTGTTAGGAGATTGTGGAGGGGTTTGGGCATATTTACTTATGTTAATAGGCAAAGGAGCATTGAGGGCAATAAATAAGTCAGAACCGTTGGGTATTGCCTTCTTAGAAGTGGACGGAGAGTTGATTTTAGTGGTTTTCTCTTTTCTTATGGTAGTTGGCAAAGGGGCTCTTCCCACACTAGATAGATCTTTAGTGGTTGGTGAAGAGTTGGCGTGAATGATTTTCTCAATACCTGTTAGTCTATCCCCCAGGGCGTTAATTTTTTCTACCAATGGTGATACGATAGAATTTAACAATAGCTCTAACTGAGACAATAAAGGGAAACGGGGAGAAGATACTTGGTCGTCACATTTTCCAGCCTCCACCGTAGTTAAGGTGGGGTTAGTGACTGGCGATGGAGGACCAGCGCACAGTTTTAGTATTTCGGATAATTCCTGCTGTCATTAGTCCCGTCATGCTTCCTTTTAACGTTTGGGCCCTGAAACAATGCAATACCTTGGGAATTGTCTTTTTGAGATGGTAAAGATGAGTCACAAGGTTTCCTAATTGGGGTAATGGTGCTGATGCCTTTTACGGGGGAAGGTGATACCACTGGGGCATACTTAGTGCCACACAAAGCATTTATTTCCTCCCAAAAAGGCAAGTTCTGCAGACTACCAGGGATCAGTGGGTGAGATTGCCTAGTATCTATGGATTGGCGCGGGTCATTCTCAGCTTCACTAGAGGTGGGCAATGTTCTACTGGTCACGGTAAAATGTAAGGTCCCCTGACCTGGGTCGCGCTGTGAAGGAGATTTCTTATTGCTCCCCTTGCGTGTCATAATGCAATGTGGTACTATATAAACGATGATGATGGCTTTAAGGGGAAAATAAACTGTCCATAGAGTGTCAATGTATAGTCCTCCTCAGGCACCCGAGGGCCACAGAGGGCCCGCCTTTTGCCCAGACTTAGCCCGGCGCGTCCCACGAGCGTCCTCGCGGGACAAGGGGAGTGCAGGTGAGTCTTTATGTGCCTCCTGGCGCGGGGGAAATGCGCAATGAGCCCCTGTGGCTCCTGGGGCTTGCAGTCTGGCAAGTGGTCTGTGGCGCTAGACCAGCGGAGCAAAGCCCGGCCGGTCGGTCAGTGAGGGAGTGGGGCGGAGCTAAGCCCGGCCGCGATGCAAGGAAATACCCACGAACACGAACACCGATGGACTCTGCTGCAGGCGAGTCTTTATGCGCCGCCTGGCGCGTGGGAAATGCGCAATGAGCCCCTGTGGCTCCTGGGGCTTGCAGTCTGGCAAGTGGTCTGTGGCGCTAGACCGGCGGATGCAAGAAAACACCCACAAACATGAACACCCAGGTTCTAGGTATTTTTAGATCCAGGATTAGAGACAGTTACAACTATTGCAAACATATTCAAATGGCTTCAGTACAAACAATATTGAAAATTCACAACTATAATGACAATATCTTACTATACTAAGTTAAAAAGTAATATGTCTTTATCTATGAAAGATCTTGTATGGAAAAACAAAATAAAGAAGAATCCAATGTTCAGGACAACATTAGAGTGTGAGACCTTACTTATCATTGAAATGTTAAAGTCAAACGTGATGACTCTATTAAGTTCATTGCAATTTTCAGTCCATAATTCCCCAGAAATATTACATTAGTAAAAATCTGGCCAACTGGCTGCTGAGTTGGGTAGCATACTGCAAACTGAAAACATAATAACAAATGTATATTTTGAGCAAAAGTCGAACCTGAATGTTAAAGCAATCATAGGTTTTAGAGTAGAGAATTTCAGTACACACATTGATGGGAAATTATTATTTAAAGATAAGTAACTGTAATAGGAATGAAAATATACATATATTTGGTGTTGAGAGACATATTTTTGAGAGGAAGGCATTGATTACTTGTAAAAATATATGAAATCACATGAGCTTCTAAAGAGGAACCAATATGTACATCATATGCTATTAGACATATTATACACAATTTACATGTAGCAGAACGTGGTGTACCTGGTACAGGTGCTAAATATGGAACAGGTCCTGAAGATCGAACAGGTCCTGAAGATCGAACAGGTTCTGAAGATCGAACAGGTTCTGAAGATAGAACAGGTCTGAAGATGGTAAAGGTGCTGGTGAATTATCACTGGTTATGCTTCCTGCAAATTAATTTTGAAAAAGTAACATTTCTTAAAGAAGAAATTAGTTTAACAACCTACCACAAACGTTTCTCAAACACAAAAGGTAAATCCAAAATAACTTTATTATATTAATGTAGTTTGAAAAATATGTTGTGTGCAGAAAGTTTAAGCGAGAAATATAGAGTACAGTCTATACAAATACAGAGGTAAGGCCTGTCAAATGGATGCAGTTTGAAAAAATGACAGTTTAACAAACGGTGCTCAGGCCCTGCAGTGATACGCTTTATTTTTATATTTAGAGTTTCTTGTGTAGGTGGCACAATTACTGTTGTAGGCCCAGTAGTAGCATTTACATGAGCAGCCTTGGTATACATAGTATACATAACTATCAAGACTAACATTTTAATCATGGACAAACAATTACCATTACACTTTCAAAAGGAAGCAATTGCACTAAAAGACTGATCATGAAGTGGTGTATTGTCCAAAACATGTATTTTGGCGAAAGCATGTCATAAAAAGATGTACGATAGAGGGAAAAATGGTTAGGGAACCTATGCCAAATAAAGGGCCAGTACAACACCGTAGTGTCAAGGTTATAAATCCAACAAATATTATGAATTAAAACTATGCTAGTCTGATGAGGCAAAACTTGCGTAGGCCAACTAGAGCACATAAAAAAACAACTATAGGTCACGTGAGGAAGGAAGAAATGTTAAAAGTCAGCGGAGGATTAAAAAAGGGAGCAAATATGATGATTAGGAGAGAGTACGTATGTTGATACACAAAGCACGTGGCGTAGCACAAAAATGCAACATATATATTTATGAAAGCACAATATATAATATTACAGGCCTGGAAGGCCATGTGAGGCAGTAAAAAATATTAAAATTCATGGGAGAAAAAAAAAAGCAAAACAGAGCTGGGATGGCCACGTGACGCACAAAAAATACCATCAAGCACGTAAAAGTTATAAGAAAGGTATAGGAGGGCCCCGTGACGCAGAAGGAATTAATAGGATCATACAAGTACGATCAATAAGAATAGAGGGCTGGGAAGGCCACGTGAGGCAGTAAAAATATTAAAAGTCATGGGAGGATTAGGAGGGAGCAAATACGATGAACCACAAAGCATGTACCCCACAAAAATAAAGCAAAAAAGAGCTGGGAGGGCCAAGTGACGCTGAAAAAAATACCATCAAGCACGTACATTTTTTTAAGAACAGACACAAAAGCACGTGAGACACTTCAAAAATATGACACAGAAATTCATGCACGCGTAATTTATTAAAGAAAGGCCTAGGAGCGCCCTGTGATACAAAAAGAAATAAATATTACGGTTATTAAGAATAGAGGGCTGGGAAGGCCATGTAAGGCAGTGATAAATATTAAAAGTCATGGGAGAATTAAGAGGGAGCTAATACGATGAACCACAAAGCACGTAACCCACAAAAATAAAGCAAAATAGAGCTGGGACGGCCACGTGCCGAGGAAAAAAAATACCATCAAGCACGTAACATTTCTAAGAACAGACACAAAAGCATGTGACACACTTTAAAAATACGACATAGAAATTCATGCACGCATAAATTATTAAAGAGAGGCCTAGCAGGGTCCCGTGACGCAAAAGGAATTAAATATTAGAATCTTTCAAGTACGATCAATAAGAATAGAGGCCTGAGAAGGCCACGTGAGGTAATAATAAATAGTAAAAGTCACGGGAGGATTAGGAGGGAGCAAGTAGGATTAGGCACAAGTATACCAAATCAGAGTTAGGAGGGCCATGTGACGTAGTAAAAAAATGCTATCATGCAGGTATAATTTACAGCTCCTTCTCCTACCTTTGCTTCTGTCGTCTTTTGTCTTGTCTTCAAAGGCTGGGGCTTTGGCTGGGCCTGGGGTGGGCTGCGCGCAGGGGCCGCCGCCTCCGCACCTATGGTGTTCTGGCTGCGTGGCAGCAGCAGTGACACCACGTCGAGGGTGACGAGTCCTCCTCCATTCGACCAAACAGTTCGTAGTAAAATCGACTACGACAGTGTGTCTGTCCTCCCAGCACAGGCAGGCAAAAGAGCGCGTGGTAACGTCACTGCCCACATTATATGGGAACCACGGGGTCTGACCAAACCAAGCCCAGGGCTGTCATTGGTAGCGTTTTCACGCTCTACAAGACTGATGTCCCTGGGGGACCTCCCATTGGTTAATGTATTGCTTTCCAGGCTTAGTGATAGCAAGCATCCTAGGTGGTGGCATCTGGGGAGTGTGGACGGGCGTGCACCGCACATGTGCAAGTGTGAGTGTGTGCAGCAACAATAAACAACAGAGAGAGGCGGGGGCAAGGTTATCATGTGTGCAGAGGCAGGCCCAGATTCGGATCTCCAATGTGTGACCACTTCTAATAAATCTCGTTAGCGCGCCCTGTGTGAGTTTCATTTGTCACTGAGAGTGTGATCGCACCATACTTTGTACTGCTAATAATATTAAGCGTACCCGCGAATACGGTACAAAATATGCTTTGACATTCTACATCGCATCAAAGCTTTTGTGTGACGTCACGTACGGCGTACTGTACGGGAAAGGCACCAATGTTTCTAGTTCTTTAAAAACATATATTTATGTATTTAATATACATGCTAAGAGAAGACATTATCTGGGATAATTATGAAAATTGTTTTTTAAAACTTTTAACAATCGCATCTTACTTTTAAAAACAATTATACAAATCACAATAGAATGTCATGCGTACTCGTATTGTAAGAGCACAGTAAGCACACCATAAGCGTACACAAAGTCATGTGACTTTAAAAGAAGAGATTTGATTGGTTCCTAACACTTCCTATTGCAACTGTTGAAAGTTCAGTCCAATTTTATTCATTCGACTTTGACTTTCTAAGAAAGAGCATCTCTTCTGAGAATCTTGTCAAATAGAAGGAAGATAACAATCATAACAGCGATGGACTCATCTTCCAGCCATTCTTCAGATGGACATTTCATTCCTGAAGAACCTCCAAAAAAGAGGAAAGAAGCTCTAATTTGGAAGTTTTTTACTTTTCCAGAAGGGCAAAAAAAGGTTAATGCTCCAAAAGTAACCTGTAAAATTTGCAAAACAACTCTTTCAAGGGGTGATCCATCTAAAAAATACTCCTTTGGCACAGCAAATATGTTGCGACACATGAAGAACTTTCACCCAAAACACTTTGCTCAAACTGCAAGATGGAGTTTTCAGGACAGCCCACCTGCTACTGCACCAAGCACATCAACTGCTGCAGCATCATTTTCAGCAACCAGTCCACACCCACAAATTGTTTGTGACTTTGGTGAAGTTAAAATTGTACGCATGTATTGCGATAAACTTTTGTGTTCTGAGGAACAGTCTATCGACATGATAAGACGCAGGATTCAGGAGCATTGGTGTCCTCGACATTAGTTCTTTTTTTTTTTTCATTTGTTTGTTCCTGTGGACACTTTTTGGGTTCCAGTTCTATTTTTTTGGTTTAAAAAAAACCTTGTTGACAAAACACAAAAAAAAAAAGAAAACAAGAAAAACAGTTCTTTTTAGAACTACATTCACTGGTTAAAGAAAGAACTATATTTGTATGTTAGTGTATAAAAGTTTCTCAGAGTGAATGTGTTGAAAATCCGTTACCATACACGTACGGTACAATTACCAAAAAAAACAATGAAAAAGAAATTATATAGAATTCAATTTTAATATATTGGAAACAAATTAAGCAAAAAAACTATTTGCAATGTAGTTTTGTTTTTATTTTACAATAAGAATATGAAATATAATTAAAAAAATAAAATAAATATAGGTATTTATATTAAAAATGTAATAAATTAGTATAAAAATAAAGAAATATAATAATTAATACATTTAATAATTATCATTTACAAAACCTTTGAAATTCACTGAAAAAATCTGTAGGTTTCACACACGTTTTAGTTAGGAATTAGCATTTAAAAAACCTTTGAAATACACTGGAAAAACCATGGGTTTTAGGCATGTTATAGTTATGAATTAGCATTTAAAAAACCTTGCAAAATCACTGAAAAAACATAAGTTTCACGTATGTTATAGTTAGAAATTAGCATTTAAAAAACCTTAGAAATTCACTGAAAAAACCATAGGTTTCATACAAGTTATAGTTAGCTGGACATTTGACTCATGCAAAACCATTAAAATGGACATCTCAAATGACATCACTGATGACATCACTGATGACATCATCCTTGTGAAAGAGTGGCAGACCTCCTCTCACCCTAACATAACCCTTGATACATATATTCAAAAATAGAAACTAAAATTTACAAAAAATGGAGATACCAATACCAGTGAAAACAACCTATTCAGTAATTCCAAAATCTACGTACACTTCCACTCATTCACCAACAGTTCTATATAGCCATTCATACATGTACTCACTCATCATCTGTACTCATACACCTATACATCCTGTTACACACCAACACTCATCCATAGAGTTACTCACACACATACTCACACATGCAAATAAACTATCAAACATCCATTTATTTGCATATACAGCTATACACACACCACTACACTTACTTTTACAGAAACGTACACATACTTACTATCTTAAACATTCAGTTATAGAAACTTATACTTATTTATACAGGAACTCTTCCAATCTGTCCCTGCCACATATCCTTACTTATATACATCAATATTCACATATACTAGTTTAAAACATATGTACTTACTCATAAAGACACTATTGAGGCAGTCATTCACTCACTAACACACCAATACACACACTCATCCATCCATACAGTCCTGCACACATGCTGTCTTCAAAACACAAACAAACAGTGAGTCAGTCATTCATGCATCTGTGCGCTAAGTAATACCCCCAGCAAATCATACAGACACTCATTCTGATACAAAAAAAACTAATAACCCATATAGACACTTGTGTAGCTACTCACCAACACATGCAGCCACTTATACACAAAGTGAGACACTGATACAGATATTTACATATTTAAACATTACTCGCTAATACATGTATTCACTAAGATACACTTAATAAGTCAGTTATACAATCAATTTTGCAAAAAAAAACATCCATATACCCATATATTCTTCCATCGACCTTTGGATATACATATAAAAAAATATATTTTTCAGAAGGACACACATTCACTGGATGATGTCATCAGTGATGTCATTTGAGATGTCATCAGTGATGTCATGAGTGATGTCACTGACCATGTCATGAGTTATGTAATATGTAACGTCATCAGCAGTGCCTTGCGGGCGCGCGAGTTATAGTTAGCTGAACTAACTATAACGGGGGAATTTCAATGGCTTTGTATGAGTGAAATGCCCAACTAACTTTAACTTGTGTGAAACCTATGCTTTTTTCAGTGAATTTCTAAGGTTTTTTGAATGCTAATTCCTAACTATAACATGTGTGAAACCTATGTTTTTTTCAGTGAATATATATATATATGTATATATATATATATTACCTACTGCTGGTCGCCAGTTGGTAGTTATAGTTAGGACCTATTTTCCATGGGAAATTCACAACATTCTATTTCCAAGAACTTTGGTGCCGGTTGATGAATCTTCACAAAAGTTTAAAAACTGGTGGGGCGCTCTGGTCTGCTCCTACCTCGAAGGTTTTGGGGTGATTTGGCATGTGGGGGCTGAGAAAAAAAGGGGGTCCCAAAACATGTTTTCCCCATACAATTCTACATAGGGATCTTTAGCCGCGGCTGTAGCCCGAACTGCTGAACGGAATTACACCAAATTTGGCAAAGAGGTAGCCCTTTGTTCAGAAAGATGTCTTTATGTTAAATGGTGTAAATCTGTTCAGTAGTTGCTGAGAAAATTAAAAGTAAAAAAACATATATATCTATGGCACCGGTGGATGAGCGCACCCTGCGCGCACCCTGCACGCACCCTCCCGATCATGAGCTGCATGCTAATTGGCTGTCAATACTCCAAAATAGGAAGTGTTGGCAGCCATTTTGTGCCCTCAGGGGCAAGATTTTTTTTTTGTTCAAAAAAGAGGCAAAATCCCTGCAGGGTGCGTGGATCATGCCATTAAAAAAAATTGTTTAGCCCTCAGGGGCAAAAAATATTTAATGTAATGGGGGCACAGAGGGGCCCCACATCCCCGGGGACTGCCAAAATACATGGGTGGTGGGCTCAAAGGCCCCCCCGCAGCCCCGGGGATGGCCACTCCCTGGGGCTTTAATTATATATTTGTATAGGGAGGCACACGGCCTCCCGCTGCCCTTGGACCACCACCTCCCCTGGGCTTTGGAAATGGTAGGAGTAGGCTGTGCGGCCCCCCTTCTGGAGCCTTCGATGGCCATGGGGATCACCGCCCCCCAGGGCCAGCTCCTGCAGTGTCCCGGGGTGCCCAGCCCGGGACACTTCAGTTTGCTATGGCAGGGCGGGAGTCTTGTGGCTCCCAACCTACCATAGCAATCTTGGTTTGGATTTTGAAAGAGAGAGCAGGAAATCCTGCTCTGTCTTTTAAAATGCAAACCCGATTGCTTTTCCACAAGGGGAGCTGCATGTTAGCAGCTCCCCATGTGGAAAAGCACATCCGGCTCTGGGAGGACGTGGGGAGCCGGCGGGACCGTGGGGTCATTGGGGCTCTCCCCACGGTCCCCATCGTTGTATATAGGCCCTGGGGGATTGGGTCCCCGGGGAGAATATAAATTAGTGATAGAAGCTAAAAAAAATAATTTCTGTAAAATTAGGAGTTGTGCATCCTGCGCAGCGCTCCGCGTGGCCCCCTGGTGTGCACGCCCTCGGTGCGTGACTCCCAGCGTGACCCCTGGTGTGAACACGTTCAGTGCACAACTCCCAGCGTGGCCCTCTGGTTTGAGCGCTTTGGGTGTATGACTCCCAGCGCGGCCCCCTGGTGTGAACACGTTGGGTGCACAACTCCCAGCGCAGCCCGCTGGTGTGAACGCATTGGGTGCGCGACTCCAAAACATGCTGGGTGCGTGACTCCAAGCAAAAAAGTTATGTTTTTTAAATATACATCAAGCTTATGTGTTTAGATCTAAAAAGAGCCATTGTGTTTAACGGGAGATTTTGGTACTTATAAGTAAGCACCAAAGCATAGTCTAAAGTTGTTTAGGAAGACTCTGTTACCCTCATCTGTGAAATGTACACCATCTCTTCTATAGATGCCATCCATATTAAAACGCAGATTGTTGTTGTAAGTGGACCCCATCCTATAATCTCGGAGAATAGCAGAAAGAGCTTTATTGACAGGTTTCCTAGCTTTCTCAATCTGTGGATAAAATTGAGTGGACCCCTTCCATTTCTGTCTTTGGCATAGGTTAGAATAGACAAAGGCAGTTTGGGGGGAAAGTTACATCAATTCTCCAAAGGTGTCCTTCATAAGCATTTCCAGAACTACCCCAGCCTAAGTGCCTAGGTCATTGCCACCACAGTGCACAATTAGAGATGCAAAAGGGATTTAACCAATGTCATCAATTGCTGCCACTTTAATCCTCTCTGTCCAATCCATTTAATGTCTACATTTGGCAAAGCTAGGTCTTTGTCAATACCTCTGTTATCTGCATACCTTTAGCTCCAGAAAATATAGCTGTGTCCCACAATCCAAACTCTAAGCATCTTGAAGGGAGGTCTGGATGCACTCAGAAGGTGTCTGTATGTGAAATGGGTAGTTTGAAAACTAAGATTTTTCTAAAATGGTAGATAAGATGCAGTTTTAAAAAAAAGAGAAATGATTGTCTGTTTGAGAACATTATAGACTGAAAAATAGGGTGCATGTTTCTGTGTTTCAAAAGCATGTTTCTTGTTGGTTAAGAACACTGTTTGAAAGGAACATTACATAGGATAAGCTGATGTTTTGAAAAGTCAAGCACACTTGCTGTTTGGATTTGCAACATTGTGTGCTGAACTTGTGACCTGTGTGTTCAGTTGAGTGTTCCATGAACGGTTACTATGGTAAAAGGCATTAAGCAGAGTGGGGGTAGGGTTCAAATTTATGTCAATTGGAAAGGGTTGAAATGTGTAACCAATAGAAATGCATGTTAGCTTTTAAATTAATGTGGGAAGCAATATAATGTGTGCAGAATGAGAGGGAAAGTTTGCAATTTTTTGGTTTTGCTAGGAGCAGTGTACTACAGACATTCTCTATAAGAAAATCTGGTGTGTGATTCATATACTTCTTAATCCACTAATCAATTTTAAAGGTGAGTTATTAATTTGTAAGGTGTTGTATGTGGTGCCTTTGTTTTTAATTAGAGTATTGTGTTTCTCCTGCTAAAGTCCAGGGAATAGTCTTGGTTGTCTATAATCACACTTTGAGTGAGTGTGTACTTGTGCTACCATTGTGGCAAAATCATGTGGCTACTTCATGTCTTTGCTGATACATACATGCTTAAAAAGCTATCCTGTTCTCAAATTTCAGTAATATTAGAACTGAGTTATTACTTATGCATTCGCAGAATGAGTCAGGCATTCATACTAGCAGTGCAGTAGTGAAATGTACAGAATGTATGCAGTCACCTTACCCTTTCCGGAGTAGTGAGTCTCCCCTGCTAAAGTCCAGGGAATAGTCTTGCTTATCTAGAATCACACTGTGAGTCTGTGTGTACTTGTGCAACCATTGTGACAGAAGCATGTGGTTACTTCATGTCTTTGCAGACCCATAAGTGCTTAAAAAGCTGTTGTGACATTATTGTAGTATTAGAACCCAGTGATTGCTTATGCATTCGCAGAATGATTCAGGCATTGACACTAGCAGTGCAGTAGTGAAATGTATAGAATGTATGTAGTTACCTTAACCCTTCGAGACTAGTGTGTTTCTCCAGCTAAAGTCCAGGGAATAGTTTTGCATATCTAGAATCACACTGAGAGTCTGTGTCCACTTCTGCAACCATTGTGGAAGAATAAAGTGGTTACTTCATGTCTTTGTGGACACATAAGTGCCTAGAAAATTGTCCTGTTCTCAAATTTCAGTAGTATTTGAAACCAGTTACTGCTTATGCATTCGAAGAATGAGTCAGGCATTCACACTGGAGTGCAGTAGTGAAATGTGTAGAATGTGTGCAGTCACCTTACCCCTTCAGACTAGTGAGTTTTTCCTGTTAAAGTCCAGGAAATAGTTTTGCTTGTCTAGAATCACACTGTGAGTCTGTGTCCACTTCTGCCACCATTGTGCCAGAAGCATGTGGTTACTTCATGTTTTTGCAGACATATAAGTGCTTAAAAAGCTGTCCTGTTGTGACATTTTAGTAGTATTAGAACCCAGTGATTGCTTATGCATTCGGAGAATGAGTCAGACATTCACACTAGCAGTGCAGTAGTGAAATGTATAGAATGTATGCAATCACCTTAACCCTTCTAGAGTAGTGAGTTTCTCCTGCTAAAGTCCAGGGAATAGTTTTGCTTGTCTAGAATCATACTGTGAGTCTGTATGTACTTGTGCAACTATTGTGACAGAAGTATGTGGTTACTTCATATCTTTGCAGACACATAAGTGCTTAAAAAGCTGTCCTATTGTCAAATTTCAGTAGTGTTTGGACCCAGTAATTGCTTATGCATTCATAGAATGAGTCAAACATTCACACTAGAGTGCAGCATAGAAATATGGAGAATGTTTGCAGTCACTTTACCCCTTCCAGACTAGTGAATTTCTAGTCCAGGGAATAGTCTTCATTGACTAGAATCACACTGTAAGTCTGTGTCCACTTCTGCATGCATTGTGACAGAAGCATGCGGTTACTTCATGTCTTTGCACACACATTTGTGCTTAGAAAGCTGTTCTGTTGTCAAATTTCAGTAGTATTTGAACCCAGGGATTGTTTATGCATTTGCAGAATGAGTCAGGCATTCACAGTAGAGTGCAGTAGTGAAGTGTGTAGAATGTATGAAGTCACCTTACCCCTTGAGACTAGTGTGTTTCTCTTGTTAAAGTCCAGGGAATAGTTCTGCTTTTCTAGAATTACACTGTGAGTCTGTGACCAATTCTGCAACCATTGTGACAGAAGCATGTGGTTATTTCATCTCTTTCCTGAAACATAATTGCTTAAACATCTACTGCCCTTGTGCTACTCTAGTAACCCATTCAGCACCACGTACTAATCCATTCACTGCGCCAAAAACTAACCACTTATAAATTCACCCAGGCAGTTTCTTTGCAGTATTCTAATCATTCAGTCAGTATTCATGTACTCATGCACTGACCCAGGCCTTAACACATAGACTGCTTCAAACACCTATCCACTATGCATGCAGTCCTCTAACCACCTACACATTTGTTTTTCAGACCTTCAATTCCCCAGTCAGGGTCCATGGACTCCAGGAAACATCGGGACACTCCCTTTGCACTCATCTAGTGAACCATTCAGCACCATGTACTAATCCATTCACTGTGCCATTACCCAAGCACATATAAATTCATCCAGGCAGTTTCTTTGCAGTATTCTAATCATTCAGTCAGTACTCAAGAACTCATGCAATGACTTAGGCCTTAGCACATAGACTGCTTCAAATACCTATCTTCAATGCATGCAGTCCCCTAACCACCTGCACATTTGTTTTTCACATGTTCAATTCCCTAGTCAGTGTCCAAACACTACAGCAAACACCCTGCTACTCCATTTGCACTACTCTAGAAACCCATTCAGCACCATGTACTAATCCATTCATTGCGCCAAATCCTAACCACTTATAAATTCACCCAGGCAGTTTTCTTGCATTATTCTAATCATTCAGTCAGTACCCAAGTACTCATGCAGTGAGCCAGGCCTTAGCACATGGGCGGCTTCAAACCCTATCCACTATGCATACAGTCCTCTAACCACCAACTCACTAGTCTTTCACTCCTTCAATTCCACAGTCAGTGTCCATTCACTACAGCAAATACCCTGCCACTCCATTTACACTCCTCTAGTGACCCATTCAGTACCATGTACAAATCCATTCACTGCGCCATCACCCAAACACTTATAAATTCACTCAGGCAGTTTCTCATGCAATGACTCAAGCCTTAGCACATAGACTGCTTCAAACACCTATCCACTATGCATGCAGTCCTCTAACCACCTACACATTTGTTTTTCATACCTTCGATTTCACAGTCAGTGTCCATTCACTACAGCAAATACCCTCCCACTCCATTTACACTCCTCTAGTGACCCATTCAGTACCATGTACTAATCCATTCACTGCACCATAACCCAACACTTATAAATTTACCCTGGCAGTTTCCTTACAGTATTCTAATAATTCAGCCAGTACACAAGTACTCATGCAATGACTCAGGCCTTATCACATAGTGTGCTTCAAACACCTATCCACTATGCATGCAGTCCTCTAACCACCTACACATTTGTATTTCACACCTTCAATTCCACAGTCAGTGTCCATAGATTCCAGGAAACATCCTGCCACTCCCTTTGCACTCCTCTAGTGACCCATTCAGCACCATGTACTAATCCATTCACTGCGCCATAACCCAACCACTTATAAATGCATTCAGGCAGTTTTATTGCAGTATTCTAATCATTCAGTCAGTATTCAAGTACTCATGCAATGATTCAGGCCTTAGTACATAGACTGCTTCAAACACTTGTCCACTATGTATGCAGTCCTCTAACCACCTACACATTTTTTTCACACATTCAATTCCCCAGTCAGTGTCCATACACTACAGCAAACACCCTGCCACTTCCTTTGCACTCCTATAGTAACCCATTCAGCACCATGTACTAATCCATTCACTGCGCCAAAACATAACCACTTATAAATTCAGCCAGGCACTCTCCTTACAGTACTCTAATCATTCAGTCGGTATACACTCAAAATATTGAGTTTTTAATATCGATTTGCATTAATAGCGATTAAAAAAAATAGAATAAACACAATATCGACTGGACAGAATATAGACTACAAAAATATTGAATAGGATAGCATTAATATCGAATCAAAAATATAGAATGGGCGTAATATTGAATGGACAGAAAATAGACAACAAAAATAAAGAATGGACAGAATATAGACTACAAAAATATAGAATGGACAGAATATAGAGTACAAAAATATCACATTTATTTAAAAGTGTTTTTTAAGTTAGTATATTTATTTTATTATTTATATTAATTAATTTATTTATGGTATTTATTTTTTTGTAATATAATTCTGTAGTGGGTTTGGGTTTATAGGGGAAAAGGGTGGGAAGTAATTTAATTATAATTAATTAAATATGTTAATTTATTTATTGGGACTTATTTTGTATTAATTGTTAATTATGATTAATTGTTAATTAATTAAAATGTAATTGGTAATTAATTGTAATTGATTAATTGATAATTATGTTAATTTTAGTAATTTATTTTCTGCAGCGGGTTGTGGGTTTATAAGGGAAAAGGGTGGGAAATAATTTAATTATAATTAATTAAATATGTTAATTTATTTATTGCCATTCATTTTTAATTAATTGTTAATTAATCATTAATTGGTAATTAATTAAAATATAATTGGTAAATATTTTAATTAATTGAATAATTGATAAATATGGTAATTTTAGTAATTCATTTTCTGTAGCGGGTTGTGGGTTTATAGCGGAATAGGGTGGGAAGTAATTTCATTATAAATAATTAAATATGTAAATGTATTTATTGGTATTTATTTTGAATTCATTGTTAATTATTAATTGTTAATTATTTAAAATATGATTGGTAATTAATTTTAATTAATTAATTAATTGATAGATATGTTAATTTTAGTAATTTACTTTCTGTAGCGGGTTGTGGGTATATAGGGGAATAGGGTGGGAATTAATTTCATTATAATTAATTAAATTTGTTAATGTATTTATTTGTATTTATTTTGAATTAATTGTTAATTAATAAATAATTGGTGATTAATTAAAATATAATGGGTAACTAATTTTAACTAATTTATTAATTGATAATTATGTTAATTTTAATAATTTATTTTTTGTAGTGGGTTGTGGGTTTATAGGGAAATAGGGTGGGAAGTAACTTATTTGTAGGTAATTCAATTTTTTAAATCTTTTTTTAATCTAATTTTAAAATATTTTTTAATTGTTATTTAATTTATTGTTATTTGTTAAATACTTAGTATTAGTAGGTAATTATTTTTAAGAAATAATTTGTATTTGTATTTTTAATTGATTAATTAATATATTATATAAAAGTGTTAATTATTTTAATTAATTTGTAATTGGTATTAATATTTATTTTATTTTTATTTATATATGAAATATTTACATTCCCTCCTGTTGCACTCACTGGAGTGGGAATTGTAGTTTTTACCCTCCTGCTATCCAATGCTTTCTTTACTGTTGCACTCATTGGAGTGGGAATAGTAATTTTTACCCCTACGGTATCCAACACTTTCCCTACTGTTGCACTCTTTGGAGTGGGAATAGTAATTTTTACCCCTACTCTATCCTACGCTTTCCCTACTGTTGCACTCTCTGGAGTGTTTTTTGTAATTTTTATCTCCACGCTATCCAACACTTTCCCTACTGTTGCACTCTCTGGAGTGGGAATAGTAATTTTTACCTTCCTGGTATCCAACGCTTTCCCTACTGTTGCACTCTCTGGATTGGGAATAGTAATGTTTACCCCTGCGCTATCCCACGCTCTCGCCTACTGTTGCACTCTCGTGAGTTGGAATAGTAATTTTTACTCTCCCGCTATCCAACGCTTTCCCTACTGTTGCACTCATTGGAGTGGGAATAGTAATTTTTACTCCTACACTATCCAACGCTTTCCCTACTGTTGCACTCACTGGAGTGGGAATAGTAATTTTTACCCCTACGCTATCCAACGCTTTCCCTACTTTTGCACTTTCTGGGCTGGGAATAGTAATTTTTACCCTCCCGCTATCCAACGCTTTCCTTACTGTTGCACTCTCTGGAGAGGGAATACTCATTTTTACCTCTACGCTATCCAACGCTTTCCCTACTGTTAAACTCACTGGAGTGGGAATAGTAATTTTTTCTCCTACGCTATCCAAAGCTTTCCCTACTGTTGCACTCACTGGAGAGGGGTATAATAGAAAACGAGAGCTACCCTGCCAGGGAATATTATTATGGTCCCGTCAACGAGATCCGAAGGGAGAATGGGGGGTGACATGAATTAACGCTTTGGAGCCAATGATATATCAAAACTCATTCAGCACAACTGGTTGAGAAAATAGAAAAGTTTTTATTTTTTTTTAAAAATGACAATTCATAAATAGAATCCATAAGAAAACTTTCTAAGGCATATATACAGACACAGGAAAAATACGTTTTTCTCTTAGGGCTAAATAGGTGTCATCATTAAAAACTCATACAGGGAAAAGGGTTTATTAAGGTCCTACACGCTCCCACAGTCATTCAATAAGAAGACATACACATCTCAATCTCACTCACTATAGAAATAGTGCAAACATAGACCTACAAGTATAGGAGGACCTAGGGGCCTGCAACATAACAATCAATGGTTGCTAGGGTAGAAAAAACAACAACATGGAGGCAGTTAAAGATGAGGCTCAGTAGGTGGGGATACTACACTAAAGGCCATCCATGTAGATCACACCAACGCGCGTTTCAATGCAAGGTCAGTTTGGGCTGCATCTTCATCAGGGCATTAAAGACCGGGGAGGGGGACATACACACTGTGAATAAAAAAGAAGTCAATCAATCAATCAATCAATCAATCAAAGACATTTGTAGAGCGCACTACTTAAGGAGGGTCTCAAGGCGCTTGGGGGGGGGGGGTGCTGCTACTGCTCGAACAGCCAGGTCTTGAGCTTCTTCCTGAAGGAGAGGTGGTCTTGGGTCAGGCGCAGGTCGGTTGGGAGGGAGTTCCAGGTCTTGGCGGCCAGGTAGGAGAAGGACCTTCCTCCTGTTGTCCCTCTTCGGATGCGGGGGACGGCGGCGAGGGCGTGGTTGGTCGATCGGAGGTGGCGTTTGGGAGAGTAGAAGTTGAGGCGGTTGTTGAGGTAGCTCGGGCCTTGGTCGTGTAGGGCTTTGTGTGTGTGGGTGAGGAGACGGAAGGTGATTCTCTTGTTGACGGGGAGCAGTGCAGGTCTCTCAGATGTCCGGAGATGTGGCTGCGTCGGGGGATGTCGAGGATGAGTCTGGCTGAGGCGTTCTGGATCCGCTGGAGTCTCTTCTGGAGCTTGGCGGTGGTTGCGGCGTAGAGGGCGTTGCCGTAGTCCAGTCGGCTGGTGACGAGGGCCTGGGTGACCGTCTTCCTGGTCTCGGTGGGGATCCACCGGAAGATCTTCCGTAGCATGCACAGGATGTTAAAACAGGACGCGGAGATGGCGTTGACTTGTCTGGTCATGGAGAGGGAGGAGTCCAGGATGAAGCCCAGGTTGCGTGCGTGGTCTGTCGGTTTGGGTGCGGTGCCCAGGGCGGGGGGCCACCAGGAGTCGTCCCAGGCAGAGGGCGAGGAGCCCAGGATGAGGACTTCCGTCTTGTCTGAGTTCAGTTTCAGGCGGCTGGTTGTCATCCACTCGGCTACGTCTTTCATCCCTTCGTGAAGGTTGGCTCTGGCAGTGGCGGGGTCGTTGGTGAGGGAGAGGATCAGCTGGGTGTCGTCAGCGCAGGAGATGATGTTGAGGTTGTGTTGGCGTGCGATGGCCGCGAGGGGGCTCATGTAGACGTTGAAGAGGGTGGGGCTCAGCGAGGATCCTTGAGGGACGCCGCAGATGACTTTGGTGGCCTCTGACTTGTACGGTGGTAGACGGACTCTCTGTGTTCTTCCGTCGAGGAAGGAGATGATCCATTCCAGTGCCTTCTCCTGGATTCCGACGTTGCTGAGGCGCTGCACTAGGGTGCGGTGGCAGACAGTGTTGAATGCCGCGGTGAGGTCTAGGAGGATGAGGGCCGCTGTTTCTCCGTTGTTCATCAGGGCTCGGATGTCATCGATGGCAGCGATGAGGGCGGTCTCGGTGCTGTGGTTGGCTCGGAAGCCAGACTGTGAGGGGTCGAGGGATCCATTCGTCTCGAGGAAGGCGGCCAGCTGTTTGTTGACGGTCTTCTCAATGACTTTGGCTGGAAACGGGAGGAGCGAGATGGGGCGGTAATACTTGAGTTCGGTGGGGTCCGCTTTAGGTTTCTTGAGTAGGGCGCTGAGTTCGGCGTGCTTCCAGCTCTCCGGGAAGGTGGCGGTGTCGAAGGAGGTGTTGATGATGTCCCGCAGGTGGGGTGCGATGACAGCGCCGGCCTTGTTGAAGACGTGGTGAGTCAGGGGTCGGTTGGAGATCCGGAGTGGATGGAGTTCATCATGCGGACGGTGTCTTCGGTGCTGATCGAAGTCCAGGTGCGGAGGGTGGTGGTGGGGGGTGGTGGTTCGGTCGTGGCGTGCGTCGGTTGAGTGCTGAAGCTGTTGTGTATGTCCGCGATCTTGTTGTGGAAGTAGGAGGCGAGGGAGTTGCAGAGGTCTTGCGATGGGGTGATGTCGTTGTTTCCGGCGTTGGGGTTGGAGAGCTCTTTCACGATGTTGAAGAGTTCCTTGCAGTTGTGTGCGTTGTTGTCCAGCCGGTCCTTGAATGCAGTTTTCTTGGTGGCGCGGATCAGTTGGTGGTGCTTCCGGGTGGCAAGCTTGAGGGTGATCATGTTGTCTGGAGTTGGTTCCCTTCTCCAGGCTTTCTCGAGGGTTCGGCAGTTCTTCTTGGAGCTCTTGAGTTCGTCGGTGAACCATGGGGCCTTCTTGCTGCCGGGTCTGCTGGGCGGGGTCCTCAGTGGGGCGAGTTCGTCCGCATAGTTGCTGATCTACTTCGTGAGGTTGTCGGCGGCCTGGCTGGGGTTCGCTGAGCTGGCGGGAGGGTGCTGGCTCAGGGAAGCAGCGAGCTGGTCGGCTGTGATCTTGTTCCAGCTTCTTCGAGCAACCTGTTGCTGGTGGTGGTGGATCGTCGTTCTTTTGAAGGTGAAGTGGACGCAGCTGTGGTCCGTCCAGTGGAGTCTGGTGGCGTGGCTGAAGGAGATGTCTTTGCTGGAAGAGAAGACGGCGTCGAGTGTGTGTCCAGCGAGGTGGACACCAGTTGCTTGAGACCGAGGTTGGCAAGGTTGTCGAGCAGGGTGATGGTGTTGCAGTCGTTGTTGTTCTCCAGGTGGAAGTTGATGTCCCCCAGGAGGATGTAGTCAGCGGAGGGGAGGGCATGCGGGCTGAGGAAGTCAGCGATGTCCTCGCTGAATTGTGTGCGTGGTCCCGGGGGTCGGTAGATCAGGGTGCCTCTGAGGGTGGTTTTGGGGTCCGTGTGGATCTGGAAGTGCAGGTGTTCGGCGGTTGTCAGGGTGTCATCGGTGTTGGTCTTGATGCGGATGATGTCCCTGTAGATGATGGCGATGCCTCCTCCAGTCTGGTTGTTGCGGTCTCTTCGGGTGATCGTGTAGCCCTCTGGGATGGCGATGTCGGGTGCTGAGAAGTCGTTCATCCAGGTTTCCGTGAGGAAGGCGACGTCAGGGGCTGTGGTGTCGAGGAGGTTCCAGAGTTCGATAGCGTGTCTGTGGACGGAGCAGGTGTTGAGGAGGATGCACTTCAGGTGGTTGCTGCTGGTGTTCGGCTTGGCGGGTGTTGGTGCGGGACAGGTCCGGATGCAGGTGAACTTGCAGGTGTGGCAGCTGAAGGGTCCGTGGGTTCGTCTCGGGGTGGCTCGGTAGCATCCCGGGATTCGGCTGGTGTTGAGTGCGTTGAGGGTGGCGGCGTCGTAGGTCCGGCGGGTGGGCTGGTGTCTGCGGGGCCCAGGGGTCCTGGCACTGGGCGCGGTCCAGGCGCGGACGGTCGCAGACGGGCTTACCTTTGGCACACCTTCGGCGCACAATCGGCGCGCCTGCTGCGCGTCAACGCTGCGCGTTCGCACGGTCACCATTTATGGCCAGTGCAGGGAGGGCGGAGCAGCTGGGAGGTGGGTGCGGGGAGGAAGGGGGCGTGTCAATGCTCCTGGCAGCGGTAAGCGGTGGGAATGCGGGAGGCGGGGAGCGGGGTGGGCGCAGGGGATACCAGAGCAGGGGGGGCGGAAAAGCAGCAAAAAACAGGCACACAGGGGAACAGAAGTACAGGGACTTACAGCAATACAGGGGATTTACAGAATTACGGGGGAAACACTTGAGAAACCAAAAAGACAGCAGGAGCAGCACAACGGCAGGTCGGGAGGGCAGGCGGGGAGGCGAGGGGGCTCAGAGAGGCTGCGAGCTGTAGCAGGCGGAGGCACACGCGACGGCTGGTGGCCGTGCGGTGCGGGGGTGTCCTAAAGATAGGTCACACTCACCTGTGCCGCACGGTCGCCATTTATGGCCAGTGCAGGGAGGGCGGAGCTGCTGGGAGGCGGGAGCGGGGAGGAAGGGGGCGTGTCAACGCTCCTGGCGGCGGTAAGCGGCGGGAATGCGGGAGGCGGGGAGCGGGGTGGGCGAAGGGGATACCAGAGCAGGGGGGGGTGGAAAAGCGGCAAAAAACAGGCAGGCAGGGGAACAGAAGTACAGGGACTTACAGCAATACAGGGGATTTACAGAATTACGGGGGAAACACTTGACAAACCAAAAAGACAGCAGGAGCAGCACAACGGCAGGTCGGGAGGGCAGGCGGGGAGGCGGGAGGGCTCAGCGAGGCTGCGAGCTGTAGCAGGCGGGGGCACACGCGACAGCTGGTGGCCGTGCGGCGCGGGGGTGTCCTAAAGATAGGTCACACTCACCTGTGCCGCACGGTCGCCATTTATGGCCAGTGCAGGGAGGGCGGAGCAGCTGGGAGGCGGGAGCGGGGAGGAAGGGGGCGTGTCAACGCTCCTGGCAGCGGTAAGCGGCGGGAATGCGGGAGGCGGGGAGCGGGGTGTGCGCAGGGGATACCAGAGCAGGGGGGGTGGAAAAGCGGCAAAAAACAGGCAGGCGGGGGAACAGAAGTACAGGGACTTACAGCAATACAGGGGATTTACAGAATTACGGGGGAAACACTTGACAAACCAAAAATACAGCAGGAGCAGCACAACGGCAGGTCGGGAGGGCAGGCGGGGAGGCGGGAGGGCTCAGCGAGGCTGCGAGCTGTAGCAGGCGGGGGCACACGCGACAGCTGGTGGCCGTGCGGCGCGGGGGTGTCCTAAAGATAGGTTATGTGTCAACCACATAATTAAATACATATTTACTACATGCAAATACGGATAGATTTAAACAAGTTTTGATGAGCTAGAAATATAATCTCATGAGGCATATATATATATATATATATATTAAAAAAATATTTATAATTATATTTATTATTTATTAATTTGAATGTTATTTAAGTAATTTAAGTATGTTTAAGTTAGTTTTATTTATTATTTCAATAATTGTAAATTACTTTTAACTATTTAAAAAATTCGATATTTTGACTATCTATATTTTTTACAATGATATTTTTGATTTAATATTTTTATACTTACCTGTTTGGAGATAGGAAGTCGATATTTTGGCATTCTATATTTTTTACACGATATTTTTGTAGTTCTATATTTTTGCCATCGATATTGTTTCAGTGATCCCATTCAGTTAGTACTCAAGTACTCATGCACTGAGCCAGGCCTTACCACATAGACCACTACGCATGCAGTCCTCGAACCACCTACACATTTGTCTTTCACGCCTTCAATTCCCCGGTCAGTGCCCATAGAGTCGAGGAAACATCCTTCCACTCCCTTTGCACTCCTCTAGTGACCCATTCAGCACCATGTACTAATTCATTCACTGTGCCATACCCCAACCACTTATAAATTCATCCAGGCAGTTTCTTTTAAGCATGGGCGAATTTTGCGAATCTGGCGTTCGCAAATTTTGCGAATTTTGCGAATTTGCGAACTCGCAATCCGCAAAATCCGCGAATTCTCGCGAATTTGCGGATTTTTTTTGTGTTGCAAGGATTTTTGCCAGTTTGCGAGGGTTTTGAACCAGTTCGCAATTGCAAACTTACATGTCTGCTCGCAACGGTCGCGATTATGTTGTTTCTACGTCTGGTTCATCATCACAGGTTCCCAGCACCCTCTGTTTCACCCCTGCCACCCTCTGTTTCACCCATGCCACCCTCTGGTACATCAATGCCACCCTCTGGTTCATCATCACTGTAGATTATGGGGGAAAAAGCAAGCACACCTGCCCTGCTTCAACTGACATGAATTAATTTGGGGTTGATTTATTAATGTGTCACTGTTTTAAAATTCCAGTCTGGCACCTGCTTCCTTATCTGTAATTTGCTTTCTGTTGCAGTGCAATTTTTTTTTCCAGGACCGTTGTGGCCTACTTGTAGCTATTCTATGAGCCTGCTGCGAGGGTCAGAGCAGGGTCATACAATTGTTGCAACTAGCAACTGAACTCTGGAGGGGCCCTAGTCAGGAAGCACTACAGGGAATGGTTACTAATGATGAGTTTGAACTTTTGCACCTGCTGAATGCTTTCACTTTTGCAAAACTCGTTTTTCTGCAGAACAGCATTACAGCAACTGTAATGCCCCAAACAAGCTTACTTGTGAAAGTTGATTTCTAATCCAAAAGTGATCCAAAGAAAGTCAAAACTCCTCAAATCCAAAAAAGTGCTGGCAAATGTCAACCTGAGGAGTTATTCTGATAAAAATCATCATTTTCAGAAGGTCTATGCTGCTTGCTAGTGGATTTCTTGTGCAGAATTGCAATTTTTGTAATTTTGCGAATGCGAGATTGTTGCTGCCCGCCTCGCCTACATGTTCGCAATTGCGAACTTACACCGCACGCCGCAAAATTGTATCACCAAGAAAAAAAAATCCGCTGCATGCGAATTTGCGGATTTTCGGTAAACTCGCGAGCGTTCGCGGATTGCGAATTTACCGAAAATCCGCGAACGTAACGGATTTTCCGGCCATGCTTAGTTTCTTTGCAGTATTATAATCGTTCAGTCAGTACCCAAGTACTCATGCAGTGAGCCAGGCCTTAGCACATGGACTGCTTCAAACCCCTATTCACTATCCATGAAGTCCTCTAACCACCTACACATTTATCTTGTACACCTTCAATTCCCCAGTCAGTGTCCATACACTACAGCCAACACCCTGCCACTCCCTTTGCACTCCTCTAGTATCCCATTCAGCGCCATGTACTGATCCATTCACTGTGCCAAAACCTAACCACATATAAATTCACCAAGGGAGTTTCCTTGCTGTATTATAATCATTCAGTCACTACCCAAGTAGTCATACAATTACCACATGGATTGCTTCAAACACCTATCTTCTATGCATGCAGTCCTCTAACCACCTACACATTTGTCTTTCACACCTTCAATTTCCCTGTCAGTGTCCATACACTCCAGCAAACATTCTGCCACTTCCTTAGCACTCCTCTAGTGACCATTCAGCACCATGTACTAATCTATTCACTGTGCCAAAACTCAACCACTTATACATTCACCCTGGCACTCTCCTTGCAGTACTCTAATCATTCAGTTAGTACTAAAGTTCTCCTGCAGTGAGCCAGGCCTTAGCACATCGACGCTTCAAATGCCTATTCACTCTGCATAAAGTCCTGTAACTACCTACACATTTATCTTTCACACCTTCAATTCCCCAGTCATTGTCCATAGACTCCAGCAAACACCCTGCCACTCCCTTTGCACTCCTCTAGTGACCCTTCAGCACCATGTACTAATCTATTCACTGCGCCAAAACTCAGCCACTTATACATTCACCCAGGCACTCTCCTTGCAGTAGTCTAATCATTCAGTTAGTACTGAAGTTCTCATGCAGTGAGCCAGGCCTTAGCACATGGACTGTTTCAAACCCCGATCCACTATACATGCAGTCCTCTAAACACCTACACATTTGTCTTTCACACTTTCAATTCCCCAGTCAGTGTCCAAACACTCCCAGCAAACACCTTGTCACTCCCTTTACACTCTTATAGTGACCCATTCAGCACCATGTTCTAATCACTTTACTACGCCAAAACCCAACCACTTATTAATTCACCCAGGCACTCTCCAAGCAGTACTCTAATCATTCAGTTAGTACTGAAGTTCTCCTGCAGTGAGCCAGGCCTTAGCACATGGACTGCTTCAAATGCCTATTCACTATGCATGAAGTCCTGTAACCACCTACACATTTATCTTTCACACCTTTAATTCCCCAGTCATTGTCCATAGACTCCAGCAAACACCCTGCCACTCCCTTTGCACTCCTCTAGTGACCCTTCAGCACCATGTACTAATCTATTCACTGCGCCAAAACTCAGCCACTTATACATTCACCCAGGCACTCTCCTTGCAGTACTCTAATCATTCAGTTAGTACTGAGGTTCTCATGCAGTGAGCCAGGCCTTAGCACATGGACTGCTTCAAACTTCGATCCACTATGCATGCAGTCCTCTAAACACCTACACATTTGTCTTTCACACTTTCAATTCCCCAGTCAGTGTCCAAACACTCCCAGCAAACACCTTGTCACTCCCTTTGCACTCTTACAGTGACCCATTCAGCACCATGTACTAATCACTTTACTACGCCAAAACCCAACCACTTATAAATTCACCCAGGCACTCTCCAAGCAGTACTCTAATCATTCAGTCTGTACGTAAGTACTCATACAATGTCCTAGGGCTTAACACAAACACTGGTACAAACACTTATCCAATACACATGCAGACCTCTAACCACCTAAACTCTTATCTTTACACCTTCAATTACAATTTCAATTAGTGACTACAAAAGAAAGTGGTTAAATGTATTTTATATACAATGTGTTTGTATAGTAATAGAAAAGTATAATTTATAAATGTATTAAAATACATTTATTCATATTTATTTTTTACAGATATTGTTAATCATCATTAAAAAAAACTTTTCATGCCTGAAAAATCAAGAAAGAGAAAAGGACAGAAAATTATTTGAAGAAAATTCAACACCCAGTATTGAATGACTGATATCATGTGGGGAAAAACAGTAAGGGGTCGATTCCGATCCTGGAAAAAAACGTCCGTACGATTCGCATCCAGAGCCCTCTCCATATGAATCGTACCGGTCCGTCCGAGTCGCGTATTATGATCCGTATTTCGTGAATCCGTCCGAATCGTCGCGATCCGTACGTATTGCAAGGCTGAATCCGTGAACCGTATGACTCGTACACATGCCGTACGACCCGACGAGTACGATCCGAAACGGGCTATGAGGACGCGATTCGTACGGTCCACGTCAGGTAAGGGCAATTCGTATGGAAAAGCACACAGTCACATACACACCGTACGGTCTGTACGCCCCATGAACGTGGGGTACGGTGTGTACCCCTTCGATCATGGGGTGTACTCATCATACCCCTGAAATCGCAGGGTATATGCACTGTACACCCTGCCAACATGGGGTACAGCATGTACGCCCCATGATTGCAGGGTACAGTGCATACCCCCATGATCGCAGGGATATGCACCGTACCCCTGTGATCACAGGGGGTTCGCACCATACCCGGGGGGGGGCGTTCCGTACCTGTTTCGAGGCGAACTCTGCCTTTACGATTGTTTTCGGCTGTCATAGGAAAAGGGTCGTACGGGGTGTGCCCGACACGAATCGTACTTGCTGGGTCAGAAAAACCAGCTGCGAACCATACGGATGTCGCGTACGGCGGGTCATGAGGGAGAATCGTACAGGGATTTCATTTGTACGGTCTCTGTACGATTTATACGGACTACAGCTCCTGGTACGAATTGTACTTCGTTGTACATGTGGGGGACGTGCCAGGGTACGAATCGTATGGGGCAAAATGCTCCGAACGGCTATTCGGAGTGGTTTTTCCTGAATTGGAATCGACCCCTAAGTGTTCCGGTAAGAGGACCAAAGAATTCATCAAAAAACTTTCAAAGCCTACAAACAATGTGCACATTGATAAAAGTTCAAAGAATCCTTCAACAACTAAAAAGTATAATAAGGAAAGAAACGTACATAAAACAAAATCACATTTAAAAGACACAATGTATGGTAAAAGGAGGAAAAGTCAGTATGCAGAAATTAAAATGAAAATGCTTTACAATAGAGTTTTCTCTAATTTGTTAAAAGATTCACAAAAAAAGAGCAGTTTTTTATAAAAAGAAGGAAATAGAAATTATTGTAGAGAAGGTTTATGATTTGAAAAGGAAATTATTCATTTTAGTTGTAAAAAGAATTTGATCATTAAATAAACCAATCCATTTAATGAAGGCCAAAAGTAAGTGGAAAAGAGTATTTAACAGAACTAATGTTTGTGATTTTTTTTAGGTGAATGGAAACAGTTCAAGTTCAGAACCTTTCTTTAATGAAGAGAGTTACTTTCAGATAAATACTTTATTGCATGCAGTTGATACCAGTGGTCAAGCTTATGAGGTTAGAAATGGTTGTCTAATGACAAGGGGAAGATGGTTCCCAGAAATGCAGAACAAGTGATAGCTGATAAAGTTCTAGGGAGACGTCCTAAAGCCCCAGTGTACACTTGGGATTGCAGTAGTATTTGTAGTATACAACAGGAATCTATTGATACTTTACGCAATTTCTCACAAGAATATAGTAAAAAAAAATGTTAAACAAAAGATTAAGATGTTGCAAGGACTAGATACTTGCAGAGTGTGAAAAAATACTGGTTTGCAAGGTCATTCTCTGGCTTGTCTTTCTAGAAAAGTATGTCCAAGTGTTTTTCATCCTTTCAGGATGTTAGCAGTACATCATTCTCAAATGCGGAAGTTAGTCAGAATATTGTATTACGAAAAAAGTCCAGCATTAATGTTAAATGAGTTGAACAGTGCTCTTTTGCGTGGGCCAGAATCAGATGTGAAGAAGGTTTGTGATTAAATTGGGTTGTGTTATTTTGGTCCTGAACAAGAGAGTGCAGAAACTGACACATTAAGAGAGGCAAATGTTGAAGAGAATGAGCAACATACTACTACAAAAAATGTCGAACAACAAATTACAAAGTTTAAGGAGATTTCAGGAGAAAGGCCAAATTATTCTTGTATTTATTGCCAGCAAACTCTTAATAAAAATCAGAAAAGGACTGTTGATCTGTATTTAAAAAGTGAAAGAGAAAATAATGATAAGTGGAAGGAATTTGCAACTTATTTGTTGTTAGAGAAATGTTTTGATTTGGTTTCTGACCAGCGTATTTGCAAATATTGTTATAACAAATTAGATGAGAATAAAATGCCCGCCAGAGCCGTCCATAATAATCTAGAGTTGGTTACTATTCCTCCAGAACTGATAGATTTGAATACTTATGAGTCTATTCTGATTCAGTTTGTGCACCCATTTCAAGCTTTTGTTCGTATGGAGCCTGAAACAGGTAAATTGCCTCCTTCAGAATTACGGAGAGGATTAAAAAGAAGAGTTGTATATTTGTCCCTAGATTTAAAGAAAAATATTGAAACTATTGGTGTAGAGAATGTAGAAAGTGAACCACTAGTTATTCTAGTTAATGGTGTTCCTACTAAGAGTAAGAAAATCTGGCAAGAATTATTAGATGTTAGGAAAGTGAAAAAAGCAACATAATATCTCATAAAAAACAATGAGTACTACGAAAAAGTGTAGGTAGAAGAAGAATAAATACTTTTAGGAGATGAAAATGAAACTTCAAGTGGTAAATGTAAATGTAAATGTCAAGGTATTTGTAAAGCTCACTGCCACCTGGCTATTACTCATACCGCTGTGGAACCCTTCCTGGCTTTCCCTGTGAAGTGTCCACTCCTGGGCACCCCAGGGTGAAGCCAGGCATCCTAGCACTGTTGGGGCCGGTGTGGAGGTTAAGCAAGCTATTGCCCAGAGTTGCAGCGTGGGGCCCATGATTAGAATAGGCACAGAGGCGAGAATTGTCAGGTCCGAGGAAATTGACCCCAAGAACAGCCAAGGCGGGAATTGAACCCCGGTCCCGGGCCAGAACTCTGCATCAGGGTCTGCCGCTCTAACCATTGAGCCACACTCCTCCACGAGGTCAAATTGAAAAAGTGGACAAGTCCAAAAGTGAAGAAATCTATGAGCATTATAGTGTACATCCACTTCATTCAAAAGAATTGATGGGGAATACTATTGAATTATTCCAAATGAAAAAAGAGAATGGAAGTTCCATGAGTATATGGGAAAAAAGTTTGAATGATATGATGAACAATCAGTGCATATTCCTGCATCTGAATATCGGACAACCAGATTGTATGCAGAAGATCCAAGATTTCGACAATATATCCCATATATATTTCATCTTTTGTTTGAGAGTGACATGTCTGGACTTTCATATTCAGTTAACCATATTTTGAAAACATCTTCAAAATGTTTCTGCAAAAGAATTTCTGGATAAAGTACATCAGAGAGGTGATCATTTTGAATCCCAGCTGATTAATTTAATGGCATGTCAGCGTGGTACCAATGAGTATTGGTACCGCCGTCATGGAGAACTTAAATGTATGCTAAGGAACTTAGGAACTCCTACATGGTTTCTTACCCTAAGCTGTGCTGAATACCCTAAGGATGATTTACTTGAATTTCTTCAAGAGGCAAATTCTAATATAAAAGATATTGAATACAAGACATCTGAAGAATTGTGCTCTTTGGATCCTGTTAATGTATGCAGATATTTTAATCATAGGTTTGAAGCTATTATGTCTTCTATCTGCAATAAAAAGAATCCTCATCTTGGAGAAGTTGTGGATTTTTGGGGAGAAAGGAGTATCAAGCTAGAGGTGCTCCTCATATACATATGCTGTTATGGATTAAGGATGCACCCACATTTGGTGACTGATTCGGATGGCACTGGTTTGTTTTTTATTGAAGAATATGCCACATGTGCTATACCAAAAAGAACAAAAGACTCCACCTTAAGGCAACAAGTCTTACGATTCCAAAGGCATTGATGTGGAAAATACTGTTGACAAAAGTACAAGTCTAAGCACAATTTTTATACCATATGTCCTTTTGGATTTCCACGTCCTGTAATATCCAAAGGAAGAGTAAACAGTTTTATGTCAGGGATGAGACATACCATCACTAGAAAATCTCCAATAAATACGTGTAAATTGAGAAGAAATGAAGAATCAAAGTATATCAAGGATTATAATCCAGTTATTCTCTCAATGTGTAATGCTAATATGGATATTCAGTATATTGCGGATATTTCCATTGCTGTTGCCCGGTATGTGACATCCTACATTACAAAATCTGAAAAGACGGAATTAAAAGAAGTGTGGGAAGAAATTTCTCACGAGAAGTCTTAGTAAGAAATTATACAGTTTCAGTTTGAAGATGTTATCCCATTGAGAAATTGGAGTGTATGAATCCTCAGATCGGTTATCATCTGCAAGTTTATACTCAAAATCTAGAAGAATCATTTGGGTGAGTCCCGGTCTTGCTGCAACGCGAAATCGAGCACTTAAATCTGTACAAGAAATCGAATATTTAGCAGAAAAAGATCTGGAAAGTACAGATATTGTCAAAACAAACATGTTGGACACATATTATCCATATAGAAGTCATCATCTTGAGAACATATGTCTCTATGAAGTGCTGCAAAACTACATTTTTAAACGGAATACTATAGAAAACATAAATGATGGAAAATATGCAGTGATTGGTTCCGAAGGATGTTTGGTGAAACAAAGGAAAGGAAAGGTGATTAATCATAGAAAAATGAGTTGTGATACTCCTGATAAAAGGGAATTTTACTATTTAGCACTTTTGCAACTGTTCAAACCGTGGCGTACAGAATTGGAATTACCTGGAGATTTTCAGAGCTATGCAGATTCCTTCAATGCTTGTAAAGATAGCATACAATGTACAGTTTTTGCAAATTATCTGAAAATGTTGAATGATGAAATTGATCAAGAAGCTACTATTGCAGCTGAGATTGCTGGAGACAGTTCTCAAAACAGTCAAAGTTCTGCTCCACTGAGTCAAGATCCACTAGGACAACCAAATCTTAAAAATGAAGCAGCAAATGCGATGAATGAAGTGGAAACAGTAATGCATCAAGCTCAAGAAGATATTACGGACTTAGGAAACTTGAAAGAACAACTAACTATTGAACAGAAAGAAATATATCAGCAAGTGAGACAACAGATTGACCATGGATTTCTTCATGAAAATAAAGAATGCACATGCTCATCATTTCAACCTATCCGAATGTATGTCAGAGGTCAAGCTGGAACAGGAAAAAGTTTCCTAATTAAAGTTTTGGCCAGTTATCTACAGAAAACAACTGGTTCACATTTGTCTTGTGTTGTAACTGCTCCAACAGGGCTGGCAGCATACAACATTAAAGGACTCACATTACATTGTTTACTAATGCTACCTGTAGAGCATGAAAATAAATTGGAATATCACAAGCTTTCTGGAGAAGCTTGTTATGAAGTTTCAAAAGTGCTGAAGAAAAAATGAAACTTCTGATTATTGATGAAGTAAGCATGGCCTCAAACTTAATGCTTGCTTTTGTGCATTTAAGAATGCAGCAAATTCTTAAAACAGAGTATGATGTCTTATTTGGAGGAAAACTTGTCATAGCTTTTGGAGATCTACTGCAACTTACTCCCGTAAAAGGACAACCAGTATTTGAAATACTTGTGCATGAAGACACAAGAAGGTCTTTGGGAAGTGTTGGAAACATAAATATTTGGTCATATTTTAAATAAAAAGAACTCATTACAAATATGCGACAGGCAAATGATGCTGATTATGGAACTATTCTTCAAGATATAAGAATTGGAGTACTGACAGAACATGGCAAACAAGCTTTGCAAAGTCAACTACTTACAAATGTGTTTCCAAACGAAAATATAGTTCCTGAAAAAAGATATATATGAAAATTGCAGAAAGTAAATCTATAATATGATTAATGCCAACACTGCGCGAGTGTTCTATATTCAATGAACAACTTTTGAAGCTAGAAAAAGAAGAAATATTAAAAATGGAAGGCATTGATAAACTAGAGCCTGAAGGAATCACTAATATTTTGACGAAAAAATTGAAAGCAACATTGGATTCTTTAGAAAAATCGATATCTAAAACTGCTGGTTTAGAAAAGAATCTATATGTATGTATAAACTGTCGGGTAATTTTAAGGCATAATTTGGATGTAGAAAAAGGTTCAGTAAATGGAGCAAAGGGTAAAGTTGTTGATTTTGTTAATTATAAAAATAGAGATGGAATTTAATGTTTAAAAATAAAATTTGATCAAATTGAATAAGTAAAACAAATTAGTCATTCTTTACTTTGTTTTATGCTTGTTAAAGATTTATATGTCCGTAGAAAGAAGTTTCCACTTTCTCTGGCATATGCAGTGACTATTCATAACATCTCAAGGATTAAGTGTAGACAGTGCTTTGGTGAACATTGGAAGTACTGTGTTTAAAGAGGGTATGGCATATGTTGCTTTGTCCTGAGTCAGAACTTTATATGGATTGTTTTTGGTTGATTTTGATCAGAGAAAGATTATTGCAGATTCCAACTGTATAAAAGAGTATAATAGGATAAGAATAGCGTATGCTCCTAATTTAGGTGAATATCATGTGTTTGAATAGCGTGTAGTAGGTCGAAAAACAAGATATGAGAATATCTGTAGTGAAGTTATAGAGGAGGAAGAAAATCAAGATAATGTTGAGATTGCAAGCAAAAAGAAAAAGGACACTATTGAAGAGATTGTTGGAAAATAGCTCAGGTATCAACTGCTAAGCTAATGTAGTGGGCAATGTTGTTTTTTTTCTTGAAAGTTTGCACCTGCAAATTATGGACAATCATGAAAAAAAAATGTTGTTCCTTGTTGCATTGTGTTTATGAAAAATTGAGAACCAATAAAAGTAAAATACAAAGCGTTTCTGATATTCGTAATCTTTTGGATATATGTTCGGTTCTACACAATTTACACAGAATATCCAACAAGATGCTCAGGAATTCCTAATGTATATGCTTGCCATATTGAAAAATGAAGGAATAGAAATTGAAAATCTTTTTGGCCTTCTTTATAAATGGGAACATCAATGTGAAAATGATATGTTTATATAACATAGATACTGAAAGATGTATATATTTGACTTTACCAGACTGTAAAACAGTGTTTTTCAACAAACTAGTTAAAGCAGCAAATCAAAACATGGAGTGTAGCCAATGCAAATCAGAAATGTTATCAACATTATTTATATGGCGGCCGGCTGAGACGCTCGGTCGTGAGCTCCGACAAGACTCCAGGAAAATGTGCAGATAAAACGCTTCCCGAGGCGGAATCAGCTAATTTAACGATATGAGCAAAAGTGTTATAGGCGGACCGAATCTGAGGACCCCAATATACCCCTGGAATCCACAGTTTTGAAAAACCCTCCCCCGGCAGACAAGCAGTCGGAGTCCGATTACCTGACCGGCGGGACCAGCGATCAGCAGCGGCAGCATTTTTCTAGGATTGTTTCGTCCTTCACTCGCTGTCTGCAGCTGACTGGCCGATAACCTGCTCTGGCTCTGAGGACAAATCCGAAGAACATTGTGTCAAAGTTGAAACCTGCATGACGGGGTGGACGGCAGTTGTGGTGCAGCGGAGCCTGGATCCCGCAATCACCCCTTCAAACAATAACGGGCTGTGGGAGAGAGCACGAGACGCTGCCCGGAATTACAGGAAGACGCTCGGTGAGATCAACTTCTTCTTCCGGGGTAAGAGCAGCAGAGCCTGCGATGCTTTCGTGTGTGTTTGTGTTGGTGGGGCGGGTGCAAGCACTGAAAACACGGTGAAAAGCCCACAAGGTAGTGGTAGCGAGGTCTTCAGTATGGGGCATTTGAAAGGAGAGGTGAGCCCTAATTCTCCTGAAAACCGAGTGATTCTACAAGAAACAAAGTGCAAAGAGCGTCACAGTGAAAACTTTATGACGATACAAATCCCGATAATTCCTTGCTGGATGAGTGAAAGGAGAGGTGAAAGTCTCGCCCCAGAGGAAGTATTGGCAGAAGGGGAGCAGACACACAATAAGCAACAGAAAGGAACTGAGGCAGAGGAAGACGAAATAAAAACCCAATACAATAAAGACCCATTACCACAGAATTCGGAGGAAGCTGGTACAACCACACTGCCTTACCTCTGGGAAAACACAACATTAGCAAAAACAAAAAGGAAAAAGTCCCCCCACAATTTGCTTACACCACAAGATCAAAATCAAAGAAGACACAAGCAGTAGGAGCAGCCTTGTCCTCTGTGTTAGAGAGATCAGAAGAGGGAGGAGTAAGGTCCGCATACTGTCTTAGGAATCAAAACCTATCTAAACAGAACCTTCTACAGACTACAAAAAGGTGCATGACCCCGAGAAGCACAAAGAAAAACGTGAAACACCCTCCACGCTCAGAGGAATTAATGGAAAATATAAAAAGCAGAGGGTCTAGGAAAAGTAAAGATCAGAAAATCAAGATTACACCATCTCTGAGATCATATTTTAAGGTACAACAAGTAGTGCAAGTAAGAGGAGGGGGTCATTGTCTATCAACTAATACGATCAATACAGCAAACATAGCAAACACAGCGGGCGCAGCATCTCTGTCAGTATCGGACAAGCAGTGTGTCAGTCCAACTTCCGAAGAAGAAGTGGAGGAGTTCGCAGGTGAGGAGACAGTAGAGAGAGCAGACATGCAGTCGTCCTCGACTCCGAACGTTATCGCGACCCTTCCATTGACACAATCAATATCACCAACACAGATAAGCCAGTCACCTCAACCAGTACAACCATCACAAACAAGCTCCCTGAGTTCCCCGTGAACCGAAATAGTTAATGATCAAGAAATTGACCAGGAAACTCAAGAGGATGCATTAGAGCAGGAACATATGGATTATATGGTTAAAAATAAGACAGAAAAAATCTTGGAGGTGTACATGGATAAAATGATGGACAAAATATTGGGGGAAATGAGAGAAAAATTCTCAATCTCGGAAGGAAACCAGAATAAAATACAAGAAGTCGTTGAAAACCTAGATCAGAAACTAAATGATTTAGGGGTCAGAGTTACAGCGGTCGAAAATGAACTTGGTTCCTTAAGCAAAAAGATAGACATAAATCAAAGAGAAATAAGACATCTAAAAGACAGCGAGAAAGCCATCAAGGAGAAACTAGAATCTTTGGAAAACCAAGGAAGAAGAAACAACCTTATAGTGCTAAATGTCCTTGAAAACTCAGAGGGATCTGACATTAGGGCTTATGTTCTATCTCTCCTAGAAGAATTTCTTCCTTGGACGAAAGATTGTGACTTAGCTGCAGATATTCAACGAGTCCACAGAGACCCATTCAGAAAAAGCAAGGAGAGAAAGGCCCCTAGAAAAATCTTGGTAAATTTCAGAACCTATTCTCTGAAAGAAAAAATATTGAGTGAGGGACTAAAAACTGGTAATTTCAATAAAGATAATTGGTCATTTCGTATACGATCAGACATCTGTAAAGCCACACAAGAAAGGCAATGGGAGCCCGGGCAACATATGCAGGAACTGAAAGCTTTGGGAGCGAACGTACAATTGAAATTTCCAGCTTCCTTAAGAAGAATAATGTGGTGAAATAAAAAGCACAACCTAAGGGAGCCAAAAGAGGTAGAAAAACTCATTCAGCTGATAAAAGACCAAATCGAAATTGATAAACTAAATAAGGAATAATGCAGTAATGAAGTAATGGAAGGAACAAACTTTAACACACTTTTCTTAAAAACTGTAAGAAGAACCTAGGAATTTTGAAAAGAAAAAAAAAACGGAAAATAAATATACATATGTATAAACATAAAATGGGAAAGAACAACTGCAGCAGGACATATATTGGGAAGCACCTACGTAATAAAGAATAAAGAATAAAATACCTGGAGAATCGGAGCACGAAATCGGGTGTAATAACACCTGAAAGAAGAAAAAGGGAGGCTTCTTCAGGGAGGGAATCTCAAGCAACACTGTACCACAATAATGCAATTCTTAAATACACACGGGTGGGGAGCAAGGTAGAGAAAAAAAGAAAAAAAATCCTTAAAATTGGAATATAAAAGGAATAGTACGGGAGTTAATGGCTGCCTCAATCTCAAATCCACAGCAAGAAATAACAACTTAAGATGACAAAAGAGAAAACTATAAAAATTCTAACATGGAATATTAACGGGCTCAGAACCCCTTCATGAAGAAGAAGGATTGTGAAATACTTGAAAGAAATAGAAAGTGAAATTATAAGTCTCCAAGAAACACATCTAATAAATGCAGAGTGGACTCAATTGGTAAAAAATCTTCATTGGATTGGATCAAGCATACATACATTACAAGAGTGCAACATAAAGGGGGTAGCAATTATTATAAAAAAATCCCTAAATGCCAAAATAGAATCCAAAGAAGTCGACAGCAAAGGTAGATGGGCAGTTGCTAAAGTCAGGATTGAGGACTGTATACTCACAATTGTGGGATATTACGGCCCAAACAGGGATGACCCAGCGCCTCTCCAAAAACTATACTCTGAACTTTTAACATTTCCAGCTCCGATTATTATAGGAGGAGATTTCAATATTATAGAAGATCCTAAAACAGACAGAATGCCCCCAACAAAACAATGGAATCTACCAAAAATGAGGGAATGGCTAGGGATCTACAAAAAAGATCTAAACCTGGAAGACATGTGGAAGCTAAAAGGAGAGAAAAACTATCTGTACACCTTCCATAATAAGAAATTAGATCACAAATCCAGAATAGACTTTTTCTTAATGAACAAATCTCTGCGAGCTAATGTAAAAAGTATTGAACACCTACCTGCGCACTTATCAGACCACTCAGCGGTACAGTTAACCTTATCACTTCCACAATTCCATCTGTCCAATAGATGGACTGTTGATCATCAATCCTTAGAGATGAACAAAGTGTGGACCAGCTCATAACAACTTCCCTCCATTACTTTGTAGATAATGCTGTCGGAACATCAAAAAGAGTAACGTGGGATGCTTATAAAGCGGTAATAAGAGGTAAACTGCTTAGCTTGGGAGCACACAAGCATAAAACAAAAGAATTGGATATTAATAAGTTGGAACTGGAAATCAAAGAATTCGAATTACAGTTAGAGTGTGGCATAACTCAAGAATCAAGGAATAATTTAGAAGAGAAGCGACGTAACTTAAAGGAGAATCTGGTGGATTACTTTGAGAATATAGTCAAAGAAAAATGGGAGAACAGTAAATTAGCAAATCATGAATATGGAGAAGGTTGCGGAAAAATGCTAGCCTGGAAAATGAAAACGGATCAGTCTAGAAATAATATATTAAGCATTTATACCCAAGACCAATTATCAACTTGCTCAGATGATGTTTCAATAAGGCAAGAATTCTCAAAATGTTTTACCACAATATATAGAGAAGACATAAATCCATCAGATAAAGACATCAAGAACTATCTTGAGAACGTCCCCCTTCCAAGCTTGACAGATGAAGAAGTGGATTTCTTGAACGCTGAAATTACATCAGAAGAAATAAGAACTGCCATAAGTAACCTAAAGAGAGGAAAAGCTGCGGGTCCGGATGCGCTGCCGAATGAATTCTACATAGCATTAAAAGAAACATTAATTGAACACCTAACAGAAACAATGAATTGGACTTACCTGGGACACGAAACGATACCTGACTCATGGAATGATGCGACGATTAGTATTTTATTAAAACCAGGAAAAAACCCAAAGAATTGCGCATCTTACAGGCCAATATCACTTCTCAATTGTGACTACAAGCTGTTCATGAATGTGATAGCTAAAAGATTAACAAAAGTTATGGCTAAAATATTTAACCCGGATCAAAAGGGTTTTATAAAGGGCAGACAAATCCAGGAACTAGTGGCAGCAATCGACGTTGCTGTCTGCAAAAAACTACCTCTAACGATTGTTACATACGATGCTGCCAAAGCCTTCGATCGTGTCAACTGGGCCTTTCTAAATAAAATCATAGAAAAAAACAAACTAGGGAGTAACTTTAGTCATATGTTGAAAGAAATCTATACAAACCCAAGAGCGAAGACAGCAGTTAACGGGAACCTCACAGATAACATCAAGATTCAGAGAGGCACAAGACAAGGTTGCCCCTTGTCTCCGCTACTTTTTAATCTGTATATCGAACCCTTGGCCTGCTCTATTAGAAATCAACCGCTCATAACACCCTATAAATATCAAAATTGGACAAAGAAAGTTGCACTTTATGCAAATGACCTAATGGTGTTTACTGACAACTATAACTTCTCCAAATCAGCGATCGAGGATGCAATGAATAATTTTGGCAAGGTTTCAGGATATCTGATAAATAACGATAAAACAGAGGCAATGAGCTGGATTACTAACTCAAATTCATCTCTTCTAAAGGACAAAATAAAATATTTAGGCATCACTATAACAAAAGAGCTTGAAAAACTACCACAACTAAACCTAAATATAGTGGTGAAAGAAATGAGAAGACTCCTTAAAATCTGGTCAGGTCTGCCGCTAAGTTTTTTAGGCAAATCCAATGCAATAAAAATGTCAATTATTCCCAAATGTAATTATCTCTTTAATAACATTCCGTTAGAATTTAAAAAAGAAGCCCTAAAAAAATACAAGGAGAAATATCTAGTGTTATTTGGTCAGCAAAAAGTACAAGAATCTCATGGAACAAACTCAGGAGAAAGAAGGAACAAGGTGGAATAGCAAGCCCTGATATATATGAATACTATAGATCTTTTCAATTTAAAAACTTCAGAGCCTTGTTAAAGGAACATTATGCCTACCCAATTTTCTTACAACATCTAACAAATGGAGAAGATCATTTCCTCTTCAAATTTGGTCACCCAAAATTCTTCAAAAAAGTAAAACTGAAGATCTTGAACAATGCCGTTAAGCTTTGGAGTCAGATAAGAATTGCCACAAAGATACCTTACTACAGTAGTATGGCCTCAATATGGGACTCGCCAGGCACCCCAGAATGCTTAAAGGACTCACTATCTAGCCCACTCAGACAATCCGGAATTGAAAAGTGGGGACAACTCCTGGTTGAAAATGTTTTAATATCCTGGGAACATCTGCAAATAATAACAGAACGAAAAGTCTCAAAGTTTAAATATTATCAGCTGTGCAGTTGGGCCAATACCATCCTGACAGGAGCAATAGATCCGAACAATTTAGAAACAGAAATGATGAAAGAAACGGTAATAAAAAAAGAAGTCTCAAAATGGTATTGGGCTCTAATTGAATCTGGCGAAGAAAATTTTACTATACCGGAAAAGATATGGAGAAAAGACCTACCAAACGAAGTTATGGATCTAAATCAAATTTGGAAAAAATCAGTAGAGAAATGTTGGCTGTGTGTAAAGCCCGCAGCCCTAAAAAGAAACCATATTTTCTCTATACATAGAGCTTATTGGACACCCAAAAGATTATCAAAATTTAAAGGCACGGCAGTAAAATCATGCCGCAAATGCGGTGAAGAAAAGGTGGATGATATTCACATGTTTTGTGGCTGTTCAGCACTTACGCACTATTGGCAAGAGATTGGTAAGACACTAACTGCAGTAATGGCAACACCTATAACTGTAAGTACACTTTTAATTATTTTTGGGATCCATTTTACCACTCAACCAAATCTGATTAGGGTAAGTAAATATCAAGAAAGCTTATTGTTCGTTCTGATCCTGTTGGCACAAAGAGACATTTGTATTAATTGGATAAAAACGGCGCCACCAGCCCATGAAAACTGGCTAAACTCTGTAATAAAAACCAGCAGATTAGATAGAAAGGGGAAACAACCCAAAAGAATGATGTACTGGGAGATTTGGGAAAATTATATTACCTCTAGATGATAAACCAGAACTCCTCCTTTTCTGATGTTTTTTGTTTCTTTTTTCTTTTTCTTTATCTTTTTTGGTTCCAATGATTAAGCGGAACAATAATTCCAGGCATGACTTGAAATCTGTCAAATAGCCTATGGGCTAGATACCCCCAGAAACAATGGAATTATTGAGCAAGATAAAGGTGCACTGGAGAAAATTGACTGGTAGGAACAAAGATAGTGAGAAACTCCCCTTGTATCCATCGATAGACGATTAGGGGCAGTGTGGTGGAACTATCGCAAAAAGACCGACAAACTCCCAAACACCTTCCTATCTGCATAAACGGCAATATGAGGATTAAAAAAAACAACAACAAAAAAACATTATTTATACGAAGATATAATTTTAATGATACAACGTTGTACAGCTGATGGAAGAAAATTGGAAACTTTAATTAAACATTTTGTAGCAAGTCAAGTATCAATATCAGGAAGAACTTTTGTAGCAGTAGCAATTATTTTCCATGATGGTCCTTCCACAACATCTGGGCACTACACTGTCTATTTAAAATGCAGTAAAGGGTGGACATATCGTAATGATGTTCAATTGGTTTTCAAACGTTTGCCTAGCGAATTACCAAATTCAGCTTATAAGGAATATGTTAAAAAGTAGTAATACAATTACTATTGGACAATTTCAGTATAAAGGATTTCAGGAATACTATTTTGCCTAGAAGAAAGGTATACATTTCAATTAGGGACTTTTTCTTGCACATTTGCACAGCATATATTTTTGAAGATCATCATTTAAAGTGTATAAAAAATTGTAATAATTGTTCATGGATTATTATTTGAGTTCTTTCATATTCAAGTAAGAAAATTCTCTTAGAAGGAAGTATTTTGTATATGTGTTATTTGTATTATATGGTATGTTATTGAGGATGTAATTTTTATGGAATGTTCAGAAATAGTTGAGTATTTTAAAAAATATTTTAGACACACTTTTGTTTTTTTAAAACAATCTTATTGATAGGTTTTTTTGCTCTCTGTTATGTGATGAGTAACATTGAAATCACTGTTTGTAGTGAAATTCAATATGTTCTGAGAACAGCAAAAAAGGCAAGGAAAATAATTTTTATAATGTTAAAATTATGTTGTGCTGTAAAAAAAATATTATATATTATAACTATATTTTTTCTTCTCTTTCACAGATCCTAATTCTAAAATATGACATTTTCAGAAATGTAAATTATAAAAAACAACTGAAAAAAATGTTTAGCATTTTTTATATCTGTTACTGTATAGGTAAGATTAACTAAGTATTAAAATGCATAATGGGCTGTGTTTGCACACTGGTGAAGAAAGGGGGATGGACGGAGTACATATGTGTGGAAACATGCTCTGTGGGAGTTTTAAGTTATGGAGAGAGAGAGAGAGAATGTACATGTACATGTATATTTATATAGCGCACATCACCGACCCGGTATCTAAGCGCTTGCTTAGGGAACCCGTCCTGGTATTCCCCTGTGAGATAACCCCGGCAGGGAATCCACAAGGTGAAAGCCAGGCATCCCACCGCGAGGGGCCGTTGTGGAGATTAAGCAAGCTATTGCCCAGAGTCGCAGAGTGTGAACCCGTGAATCGAGTAGGCACCGGAGCGAGAATTGTCGAGTCCGTGGACATTTTAGGACTCAAGACCCTGCCGAGCCGGGAATTGAACCCTGGTTCCGGGCTGACCTCTGCTTCCAGGTCTGCCTCCTCTAACCAGTGAGCCACACTTCTTCTTATGGGATAAAGTTGCCTTGAATCCTGAGTGTCCCTGGCGGCCAACTAACCCAACAGATATGTGCAGAAAGTGCCAGAGAGTTGCATTGCAAAGAGGTGTAAAATGGGCCATGACTTTGGACCACCTCTCTGCAACGCGGTTGTATGGTGTTCAATAGAAAGACATGGTGGGCTAGTAGGACCCAGTGAATTTCAGGATTAAAAGAGACTAAATTCTTCAACTTAAAACACGTCACAGAGTGTGTTTGCACATGTCACATTGGGCCCCATCCCCTCCCTTCATGACTCCATAAACATGTCCTATCACTTTGCCAAAACCTAAGTACTTATAAATGTATCTTGTACTCTCTTTGGAGTAGTGAAATTACTCTAGTTATTAGTCATATACTTATGGATTGAACCTAGCCACTAACAGTAGTATAACTGAATTTCTTTATATACAATGCATGCAGACCTGCAAGAAGCTACAAAGTATTAATACACTCTTCAAAATACCCAGTTTATACCTATGTAGTTTTGGAATCTCTCTTTCATAGGATCCCATGTGACCTTAAAAAAAGAGATTTGGTTGGTTCATACCATTTCCCTTTGTACCTATTGAAGGACCGCAACCATTTCAATCATTCATCTTTGAGCATCTTTGGAGAGATAACTCTGTGCTTACCTCCTGTCACTCTCATGCAATTTTTCAATCAATCATCTAGCAATATGTTTTTATTGTAACAGTCTGCCAATAACTAAGTAATTATGGGGCAAATTTAGAAGCATCCTGTGCCAACAATATGTCACTTTTTGTAACATAGTGATTGCGCAAGACACTCTTTCATATTTACAAGGAAAGGAAAAGGCACTCTGTGTAGCTTTTCTTCTCCAGTCAACTTCAGGAATTAACAGCATTTCCCCAAAAAAAAAGTCTAACAGCAATGATTTTGTTGCACTGTACAGACTAGGTCCACAGACTGCTCTCCATAGCAGAGAAGCTGGTTGCACTTGATGCAGTGCATCTTGAGTTCAGAAAAATCTGGACGTATGTCCGGACGTGCTGGTGATGAGAAAGTGCCAGAAGTACTAGGCACTTCAGGTGGAGGGTTGTCTTCCAGTCTCCTGCACTCCTCCTGGGCCAGATTCACAGGGTGAAGAGTCTTGAGATGTTTATACATACTGGCAGTACCGCAGGAATACTTCTTATTGGCACTGCCTCTGGATAGAACCCTTTCACAAATTTTACAGGTGACTTTCAATGCCATTCACCTTTTTTTGGCCTTCTGGGAATGTAAAACCCTTCCACACCACTGATGTAGGTCTCTGTGGATGTGGAGATTCAGCAACTAAGTCTTCCTCTGAATAATGGTTAGAATCTTGTGGTGGCTGCTGTCCTGAAGCCATTGTGTCCTGAATTTGGAAAATAGCACAAAAGAAAGGATCCAAAAAAAGTTCTTCTCAGCTGAGAGATGTGTCTCCAAAGAAGCTCTAAGAAGAATGATTGAAATGGGTGGGTTAATATATTATTTTTATGATTAGCTGAGATAATGTCTAGCCCATATATGTATATTAAATATGTATATATATTATTTTAGACATTAAAAAATTCCGCGTAAGTCGCGCACCCACTGCATCGAAAAAGTATATGACGTCACGCGGAAGAGTGAAAGTGTCGCGTACAGTAATGCGAATGTGTCGCGAATGCGCCTGGAGGTTTCTAATTATAATGGTTATTGAACCTATCTTTTTATCTGTGTTTTTAAATTATTATCCCATTCTGAACCTGGTGAAAACTGCAAATCTCACTACTTTTCCATCAATACCGTCCACCAAAAAAATCGCCTGAAATGAGAGCCACGACTAAAGCTAATGATATGCAGAGTAGGCGTTCCCGTGCAAAAAAAAACACGAAACACCACTCCCCATATTTTCAACGACCAGCCAAATCTGCTATGCGATCCAAAAAGCAGGTGATAAGCCGAGTTAGCAGTAAGAATTTAACATCAGCTCATAACTGCCGTGAAGCAGGATGACTATTTACACTGTGAATTGGAGCCCAACTCAGAGCCATATCTGAAGACCAATACGTCATAGAGCTACTGATCATGCGGCTCCAACAACAAAGAAGGCCACAACACCCACCACCACCACCCCCAGGACCTCCCCCATGACCACACCCCCCTACTACCTCAGAGGCAGCACAGAACAGGACAACAGACTTTCCCAAAATGCCATGACCCCTCAGACGCACAATAGCTGAATGTTGGGAGATGTAGGAACCAAGTATCTGTGAAGGACACAATTCACGCATCAATAATATGCACACAATACCAAGTGTAGCAGTGATGTGCTGGACAGACCTCACTGTGCAAAGCACAAGCCTCTCCATTTGGACATATACTACTGATACTTGTAGTGTTGTGCACAGTGGATGCAACCATGTTACCTCAGACAATGGGGAAGATCTTGGTCATGTAGCTGTGTTGTCCCTCCTTGAAGCGGAAGTGGAGTGGGCAGGTCCAACATACACCACTCCAGCGTAGGAGTAAGAATAAATAGGCTGGGGCAGAGGACGTGGTTCACTTTTGGGAAGGCCAATGAGTCTGCCAGAGTAGCGGGCCTCACCCTGCCACGTGGCTACCTCCATGAACATAGGCCTCCTCGGCACATGACCCCTGCGAACCCAGCAGCACAGACCTGCAGAGTTAAGTCTGTACAGACTACTGCCTTTAAGATACAGTGCGGACAGCAGTCCTCACAATTCAGATGCAGTGGCGATTGCAGATGACACAGTCCAGGAGGCAAGACACATTGCTTCCACTGCAGTCCGCCTGGACCACGCATGATCACAGGTTGCGTACACGCTGAGCGCCAGAGGTACCACCAACCCGGTGCACTACAAATCAACGCTACGGGGCCTTAATAAGGAAGAATTCATCACACAAAAGTCATTGTGTAGTAATTGAGTCGAAGGTGGGTATAAATACTTGATGTATGTAATAAAACTACATGGTCGTGGAGCCAGTAGAGAACAGCTCTACCAGGTTCAGCAGACAGACCCAACTGCAACAGGCAAAGGGCATCTAGGCAACACAGAGATTCCACAGGTGACATCATAGAGAATGATAAATTAACACAGTAACATGAAGAGTATACTAAATCACTATTACACATTACTACATACCTTCCTTTGTTCCTGAACAAAAAAACAACCCAAAAAACAACCAAAAAAAACCAAGAGGAAATAAAACTTAACAAAGACGAGCAGGTGGAGTGCGAGGTCTTGAGCTCCTTCTCACAGAACCGAAAGGCACAGGAACTTGCTGAACAACAGAATCAGAAGTAATACATTTTCTCTGAGATTCAGAACAAGCATCTGACACCTCATCAGAAATGTGAGAATTGGAACTAGAGCACTGGAGAACTTTAGAAATCTTAGACAAATTCCAAGAGTGTCCACTTTTGACTTGACCAGCATTGCCATAAATCTTAACTACCTGAAGGGGCTTCCCAAATTTGGCATAGATAGGAGACATAGGGGCATATTACCAAGGGCATTATCGCCGCATTAGCGGGACTTTTTCCCTCTAATGCGGCGATAATTTTATCGCCCTATTACGAAGCTGTCGCTAACACCAGTTAGCGACAGCTTGTAGGCGATAGCGGGCATTTAGGGACCCACTTTGCATGTCAGCGATAATTATCGCTAATGACATGCAAACTGGGCGTGTCAAGATGTTAGCGACTGAAAATAATCGCTAACATCTCTAACTCCTATTAACAACTTTTGGAAATATTCGCGCTAAGCGCGAACATCTCCAAAAGCTAACGCCTGCTAAAAGCAGTTCTTAGCCATGTTATCCAATGGAAGGTGGATAACATGGCTAAGAGCATTGTCATGATAATGCATGGATATCGTGATTTTTCAGCGATATTCATGCATTTCGCAGGATTTTTACCGCTTTTGAGATAAACCTTGATAATATCAAGGTATCTCAGCGGTAAAAACCCTCGGTGCTCTGCGATATTTTTTTCCCGCTAACCAAGCAATAGCGATAATTATCGCTATTGCTTGGTAATATGCCCTACACCCTACATTGGAGTTAGCACGGTTCACAATTCAAGATTAGTAGCATTAGTAGCAACGCAAATTGTGTAAGAGACTATAATGGGTTAAGAAGACCAAATGCTCCCAATCTGTGCAGCTCAAGTCAACGCCAAGTGACTGTGGGCCCTTGCTGACCGCTGCCTCCTGCCTACACTGCGGACAACAGGGCTCACAATTCTGGTGGAGTGGCTATTCCAGATGACGCAGTCCAGTACCCAAGAGATGTTGCTCCCCTTGCTGCCCTACGGACCACGCATCATCACAGAGTGCGCACGCGCTGAGCACCAGAGGTACCACTAACTCAGTGCACCACAAGTCAACGCCACATGGACTTAATATGGCAGAATTCATTAGACAAAAGACATTGCTACCAGTGCGGCCCCCTCAGACCACACATCATCGCAGAGAGTGCATGCGCTGAGCGCCAGAGGTACTACTAATTCAGTGCACCATAAATCATTGCCACATGGACTTAATAAGGCGGAATTCAGTAGGCAAAAGACATTGCTACCAGTGTGATCCGATCGTACCATGCATCATCACAGTCTCCACAGCAGCTGGTTCGTTCACGTGCCACTAACTCTGTGCACCACTTAACATCGATGGCTTCACACACAGTGAATTGCCAATACCTGTGCAGCTGTACTCAACGCCACGTGGCTGTGGGCCCTTGCTGACCTCTGCGTCCTGCCTACACTGCGGTCATCAGAGCTCACAATCAAATGTACTTTTCTTTCATTAATTGCAGAGTGCAGTACGCAAATAAGTATAACGTCCCTCAAAACCTACAAAATATCCTTTTAGTATCCTTGCTTCAAGAACTTGTTTTATATCGTTTATAGCTTTAGTACAATAAGCAAATTTATCTTGCAAGTCCAAACGCACACTGAATGGCACTCTACAATGCGGACAGCACATCTCACTATTTGAATGTCCCTGAAACCTACATGTTTCAACAATGTGTTCCACAGATTGCAGGATGATGCAGTCCAGTAGGTAAAAGACATTGCTCCCAGTGTGGCCAGCTTGGACCACGTATCATCGAAGGCTCCTCACATGCTCATTGCTTCTGATGCCCCTACCTCAGTACACCACAACTCATAGACCCCTTATTATAGAATGTTTTGTCTATGATTTCAGATCTGCCGCCCCTACCTTACTGCAGTACATGTCATAGACCCTTTAGGATTGAATCTCTGTGTATGATCTGATAATTACTTTTGTGCTTGTTACCACCACCAACCATACCCGGAGCACTGGCGCCACATGCACCCAGCACACACGTCACTGGACATGTAAACATGGTAATAAAAATGAGTTGAGCGCACATGCCTATAACCTGTCCAACTATCTATCTGTGTCCGTGTGTTCATTATGTTTGCAAAACGCTGCCCATGGGCCCTACCACATTACATTGTACTGTAGACAGTGTATGCAATCATGTTACCTCTGGCAGTGGAGAAAACTTCGGTTATGTAACTTTGTCTTGCTCATTGTACAAGTATGTAAGTAGAGAATGGATCATTAGAGTACTGCAAGGAGAGTGTATAGTCAATTTATAAGTGCCTGGGGCTTGCCCGAGTTTTATTTTTTTGGGCATATTTATATTGCGCAAACTCGACACGATGGGCCTGATTCACAGAATGAACTTACTACTTTTGGCATTCACAGAATGCACTTACTACTTTTGGTATTCACAGAATTAACTTACTCATTTCGGTATTCACAGAAGTTAGGACTACTAACTTTAAGACTCCTAAATGCCTTCTGTGAATACCGAAAGTCTTAAAACTAGGATTTTTCTCAATTTAGTAGTAGTAAAGTTAGGACTACTAACTTTAGGACGCCTAAATGCCTTCTGTGAATACCGAAAGTCTTAAAATTAGGATTTTTCTCAATTTAGTAGTAGTAAAGTTAGGACTAAATTGAGCAAAATCGTAATTTTAAGACTTTCGGTATTCACAGAAGGCATTTAGGCGTCCTAAAGTTAGTAGCCCACCACAGCCACTCCCTCACAACTGCTATACACCCACACCACACCCATCCAGCGCACGCATCACAGGACATGTGACCCTGCCAATAGAAATGACCGGGCGCATGTGCTCTACGTCATTTTAGAGTTGCTCGCAGCTGATGCACTGGGGCCGCACGGGCACACAGCCATGAAAAGGTGAGGTAAGGGCATTGTAAGTGCTGAGCGGGTGTGGAGCCTACAGTGATGGCCCGTCCCAGTGGTCCATACACCTCATCTATTGTGTGCCCTGCTCAAATGCAGTGTAGGCCTGAGCCATGCACCAGGGGCACGTACCACCATGTGCGTGCCCTAACTAGTCACTGAGTTAGTGGCACCGCAAGGACTGAGCAGGTGAGCAACCAGCGATGATGATGGGTGCATGAGTATATCCTCTGCCATGGCGATATCAAGAATCAGCACCAATTGTGAGACTTCTGGCTTGCAGTGCGGGGCTGCATGATGTGGAGGGTGCCCTGTCTGCTAAAAGGTGCGCAGTGAGGCCTGGGTGTGCAGCTGCGGGCAGATACCTCTGGGCGGCAGGAGTGGCTGGGGTGCAGCAGCTTGGATACAAAAGCATGTCACAGCGATCTAGGCATACACAGTCGTATATACCTTGGCTTTTTGAAAAAAAATTCCAATAGCAGGACAGTTTTTAGAGTCAATCAAATGTCTGTCACTCCCACATCTGCAGCAAAGTAGTTGACTATTTACTTGGTCATACTGTGTACCCTTACATTTACCATCACATTTTGACAACCTTTCCTTTCTCTCTTTTTTTTAAGGAGGTAAGGTGTGTTAGGAGCATCAAAGCATGCAGACATGATTGTGAACATTCCTCTCACAGCTAGTGGCTGCCTCACGTCACTTTGGGAATTAACCCCCACATGCATCAATGTAGGATTTTGCATTTCTGAAATAGCGAAAATTAAGGAATCGCTATTTAGGAAATGCAAAATGCTATGCATCATTTTTTTCGGTATTTCTTTGTGATTCGGTAAAAATCGCATTTTTTACCGAATCCCAAAGAAATACCGAATTCTTACGTTAATTTTCGCAATTTCCATTGATTCCTATGGGCCAAAAGGCCCATAGGAGTCAATGCAAATTGCGAGTGGCACTTAGAAAATTTCATGGGTGCAGGGGGGGGTCCAAAGGACCCGCCCCTGCACCCCTGAAATGTATTTTTCGCATCATGTTGCACACACACATGTCCTAAGGACATGTGTGTCCGTAACATGAATGTTGAAAAAAAAACATTTAAAGCATTTTAAACACTTTTTCCAAATTTACCGAGTGGTTCAACCACTCGGTAAATTTGGAACCCTAAGTGCGAATTTTCACTTGTCAAAGTGATGATGCATTGCTTTTAAGAAGTCGCACATCTGCGACTTCTTAAAAGCACCCGCAATTTTAGAACTCGCAACAATGTTGCGAATTCTAAAATTGCTTCATGCATCCCAAAAAGCACTTTTGCATTCGCAAACGGCCGATTTTAAGGAATCGCACCGTTTGCGAATGAAAAAGTGCTTGATGCATGTGGGGGGGTTATGTTTTAAATGTGACAAGGTTGGGAGGTAGAAGTTAACAGGGGTTCACTATCAAGGCAGCTTTACAGCAATTAATGTGGCTTAAAGCCACGTTAATTGGCTTAGGGCTGCCTTGGTAATAGGCCCCTCTCACGATAAACGTATCCTGAAAGGAGTCGTGCAGTGGATGTTGTGTTGGGCGTTCCACCGCAACTCCCATTCACTCCGACGCTGCCACCTATTATCAAGCTTGGCGATAATACGTGGTTGCGCCTAACTTAAGACCAGAAACATCCTAGTCTTAAAGTGGCGAAACAAGGAGAAATGCTTAATTTCTCACCATTATTGCTTTTTCAATGTGTGCTGCCTTATGCAGCACACATGGAAAAAGCAAAATGCCAAGGTGTCTTTATGTACGGGAAGGTGTCCCTTCCGATACATAAACAAACCTCTTTTTAAAAATGCCAATTTGTCATTTACATGTATGCTGCATGAAGCAGCACACATGTAAGTTACAAAATGGCATTTAAGGTTTGTTTATGTGCAGGAAGGAACTTCTTCTACATAAACAAACATTCCCTCCTCGCAGACACCTGCGCTGGTGGTAACTTGTAAAACTTATCACCATCGCAAGGGGAAACGCTAGGCGGCACCATATCCTTGATATTATGGTGCAGCCTAGCGTTTACAAAGTGGCGAAGAGAGGCATTAAGCCAAGATGGCTAATGTCTCTCTTCGTCATTTCGTCACTTCGTAGATAATATGCCCCTCTGTCTCTTCCTCTCTCTCTCATTCTTTCTTTCTCTCACATGCTCTCTTTCTCTCTTCCTCTCTCACACACTGTTTCTCTCTAAGTTTTCCCCTCTCACACTGTTTCTCTCTTTCTCTCTTCATTGTATCTCACTCTTTCTTTCTTTCTTTCCTTCCCTCACTTTCTCTTTCTCTCCCTTCCTCTCTTTCACTCTTTCTCTCTCTCTTTCTCTCTTCCTCTCTCACACTGGTTCACTCTTTATCCCTTCCTCTCCCTCTCTCTTCCTCTCTCTCTCTCTTCTTCTCTCTCATTCTCTCTCTCTCTCTTCCTCAATCTCACTCTTTCTCTCTCTTCTCTCTCACACTATTTCTCTCTTCCTTCTATCACTCTCTTTCTCTCTTTCTCTCTCTCCTTTGCTGGACGCATGACGCACCATCTTGTCTTTCTTTTTGTCTTGCAGTCTGTGATTCACAAATTGTCGAGGGATGACACGTCATCGCTGTACATCGTTTTATTTGTTGTTGTTTTGTTTTAATAAAAAGTTTTACACACATAGTTGTATTTGTATTTGTTGTTGTGATCCATACATGACTAAGATTCTTATTTGTCCAACCTCACAAGTATCTTTTTTTAATAAAATACAACGGTACACAGTCAAAATATCGAGTTGTAAATATCGACCTACCATAATATCGAGTCTGAAATATCGAAGGTGCATAATATCGAAGGCAAGAATATCGTAGGACAGAATATCGACCCAAGGTAAGTAATATCGAAATACTTAATATCGATGTAAGTAATATCGAAGTAAGTAATATCGATAGCATATATATCGATGTTATTAATTTCGATGACACTAATATCGATATTTGTATTATTGTATAGTTTTTTATTATGTATGTGTTATATGTTTAATTTAACTATTGTAATAATTACTATTATATGTGTATACATTTTATTTAATAATAAATAATTTTATAAGTAACTTTTATGTTTTTGTACCGGAGCGGGTTGTGGGTTTATAGGGGAATAGGGTGGGAAGTAATTTAATTATGGTAAATTGTTTAGTAATTAGTAGGATTAATTAATAAATTATAATTAATTGGTAATTATGTGAAAATAATAGGAAAATAATTTTAATTAATTTATTAATTGATATATATGTTCTGTAGCGGGTTGTGGGTTTATAGGGGAATAGGGTGGGAAGTAATTTAATTATGGTAAGTTGATTAATAATTAGGAATAATTAATTAATTATAATTAATTGCTAATTAATATTGATTAATTGGGAAAAAAATTAATTGATTAATTGATATATATTTTCTGTAGCGGGATGTGGGTTTATAGGGGAATGGGGTGGGGAGTATATTAATAATAATTAATTAATTAATATATGTTTTTATAAATTTATATTAAATTTATTGGAAAATAATTAATATTAATTAGTTAATTAATTATTATTATTTTGTACATATTTTACATTACTAATTAATTGGTAATTAAATAATATTAATAAGTTACATTAATTAGAGTTATTTATTGATATATAATTTTTTATTACTGTTAATTAATTAATTGGGAAAAAATAATATTAATTATTAAATTATAATAATTACAGCTAATGTGATAATATATTGACTTTATTTCTTATTGTTCGTTATTAATTAATTGCTAATTAAATAATACTAATTAATTTTGGGTAAAGGAGTATTTTTAGTGTTTAGGGTCAGTTTTCAGTTTTTGGGTAAGGGGGTATTTTTTGGTTCAGGGTCAGTCTTCAGTTCTTGGGTAAAGGGGTATTTTTTGGTTTCAGGGTCAGTTTTCAGTTTATGGGTAAAGGGGTATTTTTAGGGTTCAGGGTCAGTTTTCAGTTTATGGATAAGGGGGTATTTTTTGATTCAGTGTCAGTTTTCAGTTCGTGGGTAAAGGGGTATTTTTTGGGTTCAGGGTCAGTTTTCAGTTCTTGGGTAAAGGGGTATTTTTAGGGTTCAGGGTCACTTTTCAGTTTATGGGTAAAGGGGTATTTTTAGGGTTCAGGGTCAGTTTTCAGTTTATGGTTAAGGGGGTCTTTTTTGGTTCAGTGTCAGTTTTCAGTTCGTGGGTAAAGCGGTATTTTTTGGGTTCAGGGTCAGTTTTCAGTTCTTGGGTAAAGGGGTATTTTTAGGGTTCAGGGTCAGTTTTAAGTTTTTGGGTAAGGGGGTATTTTTTGGTTCAGTGTCAGTTTTCAGTTTGTGGGTAAAGGGGTATTTTTTGGGTTCAGGGTCAGTTTTCATTTCTTGGGTAAAGGGGTATTTTTTGGGTTCAGGGTCAGTTTTCAGTTCTTGGGTAAAGGGGTATTTTTTGGGTTCAGGGTCAGTTTTCAGTTTTTGGGTAAAGGGGTATTTTTAGGGTTCAGGGTCAGTTTCAGTTCTTGGGTAAAGGGGTGTTTTTTGAGTTCAGGGTCAGTTTTCCCTACTGTTGTACTCTCTGGAGTAGGAATAGAAATTTTTACCCTTACGCTATGCAACGTTTTATTTAATTAATTGTTAATATATCAAATATTTATTTTATTTTTTATATTACTTACATTTTATTTATGTTACTTTTTTATGTTTGTAAATGTGTTAGTAAATTAGAATATATTTCATTAATTTATAAATTCGTAAAATAATTATTAATACTTATTGTTCAGTGTATATATATTACATATTTACTGTATATATTTAATTAATGTATTCTTAATATATGTATTATTTATTACTTTTAAATATTATTAGATACTTTTAAATATGTTTCTTTTATTTATTAGTCTTATAGACTTAATTTTACATTTATATATTAAAAAAAAAAACGATATATTTAACATCGATATTTTTAACATCGATATTTTTTTTCTCGATATTTTTGTACTTACCATGTTGTAGATAGGATGTCGATATTTTTGCCCTCGATATTGTTGACTCGATATTCTTGTAGGTCGATATTTTTGAAGTCGAAATTCTGTCAGTGATTCAAATACACACCAGGCAATTTGTTAGACTCAAGATTTAAAAGCTTTCATGTCACATTTGTTTTAGGGGGGTGAGCACAAACAGCGGACATGGAGCTGCTTTGCAAAGGGAGACTTGCGGGCCCAAGAAGGGTGTTGAGGGTATGCTGATGATGTGGGAAGAGAGTGCGTTACTGCTGATGTGGGGAGAGGCAGCGTGAAAGGGGTATCTCTCACAGACAGACCAACGGTATGTCTTCAGAACTGCATCGGACAGATGCGAGCTGACGGACTCAATCACACAAAGGCATTTCAATACTCATACAGTGTGACTTATCAACAGTTCGCACCCAGGCTCGCAGAGGGACAGCTGCTGCCCTGGGCTCGACTCACAGAGGGCGAACTATGGGCCGTCCGCACCCCAAAGGAACAGTAGCTTAGTAGCTAGCAGAGGTAGAGGCACAGCAGCGTAATAGCTCACAAAGGTAGAGAGCTGCGAGCCAACGCACCGGCTTCTAAAGGCATAGCACCGAAGTGGGGATGTTGGACAGAGGGAGCATGAAAGCAGAGAGAGACCTGCGGTATATTTCCTGTCTTGACTTCACAGATACAACTGCAGCCCAGAGAAGTCCCACCGGAACAACTGCGAGCCCACCACTAGTTTGCAGAGGCAGACTTGCAGGCCCAATAAGATTGGTGGGGGGTATGCTGGTGATATGGGAACAGGGTGCGTTACCTACTGATGTGGAGAGAAGGAACGTGAAAGAGGTATCTCTCAGAGACAGAGCTGCAGTATGTTTTCAGAATTGCTTCGGACAGATGCGAGCTGACGGACTCAATCATAAAATGGCTTTTCAATGCTCATATAGTGTGACATATCAACAGTTCGCACCCAGTCTCACAAAGTGACACTTGCGCCCCACAGCAACGTACTAGCTTGCAAACATAGAGAGGTGGGAGCCGACGAATGGGCTTCTAAAGCCATAGCCGCGACCTAGTGATATGAGGCGAGGCAGCGTGAAAGGCATATCTCACACAGATGACAGTGTTGCTTCACAGATGTAAAACTCCAGTCTCGATGGATTATACAAGGAGACATGCGAACTAACGGAGTAAATCACAAAACGGCTGCCAACACTTCTTGCCTTTAACAGTTCACAGCAAATGAGTCGCACGCTTGTGCTTGTAACGCCTCAGCCAATCACGTCAGAATTCTCAAATATCGATTTCTGTAAATTTGATATTTCTTAAAAACTACTGAATAGATTTACACCATTTAAACAAAAGCGTGCTTTCTAAACCATCACCTTTATCCCTGCCAAACATGCTGTAATTCCATTCAGCAGTTTCACCTGTAGTCTTCTGTAAAGTTTCATATTGAAAATGCATGGAGAAAACACGTTTTGGGACCCCCTTTTTTCTCAGCCCCTCGGACACCATTCACCCCCAAACTTTCAACATAGGGCCTAATCAAAAAAAGAGAAACTTTTTGGATAATTCCGTAAAGATTCATCAAACGCCGCCAAAATTATAAGCACATACAGGCCTCCAGGAGAGGGGCCGCGCAACCCCCCTCCCAACATGAGTGAAGCCCCGGGGCTGCGTGGACCCCAGTGGGTCCCCGCAACCACTGTGAGCCCCGCTAATATTTTTTAAGAAATGCCCCCGGAACCTAGCCAAGCCAATGGCCTCATTAAATTAAAATGTGTGAATTCCGCTGATTTCTTTTTTTATAAATACTATTTTAGGCCTGGGGGTCCTTCTAGGACCCCCTGAGCAGGCCTAGGGTGTCAGGGTGTTTCTGCCCTGCCCCCTTCCCTTGTTTTATACCTTTGTTTTTCCATGTTCAGGTGACTCACTTCCAAAGAGCCACAAGATGGCTAAAACACTTCCTGGTTTGGAGTGTTGGCAGCCAATCTCAGTGAAGCTTCTGCACAGGACATAGACTCCGCCCAGATATCAAAACTTTTATTTTTCTAATTTCTTCTGATTGGATTTACACCATTAAAAAAAAAGGTAGTCTTCTGACCCACGCACTACGTTTGTGCCACATTTAGGGTAATTTCGATCAGTAGTTTCAGCTGTAGCCTCGCACAAAATTTCCTATGGGAAATTGATTTTTTTCACTCTTATTTTTTGAATTTCTCAAAAACTACTGAACGGACCTACACTATTAAAAAAAAAAGTTCATTTTCTTAGCCAAGCTCTACTTTTTTGCTAAATTTGTGGTAATTCCGTTCAGCAGTTCGAGCTGTAGCTCGTCCTAAAATGAACTATGGAATTTAACACAGGGAAAACGCGTTTTGGGGCCCCCCTTTTTTCTCTAGCCCGCTTGATGAATCACCCCCAAACTTTCAAGATAGGAGCTGACTAAAAAAGTGCAATTTTTGGGAAAATGTCATAAAGATTAGTTAAACAAAGCTAAAGTTCTTAGCAAATCAAAAAATGCTTTGCCTATGGAAACTAGGTTGTAACTACAACTATCTACTGACGACCGCCAGTAGGTAATATATATATATTCAACAGATGAAGAATCAGACTTGGTGAAGTTGGATTTTCGTGGGGAAATGAGGCTAGCCCAAATGGAGACGTGACAACGAGGAAGAGCACGAGGGACCACATGGGGAAGAGGGAGGGGATCAAATCCTCCGCAACCAGACGCAGCAAAAGAAGGAACAAGGCCAAAAACAGGAGAAGAAAAGAAAAATAAAAAATAAAAAAGATGGCACAAAATGAAAACTTGGTTATAAATTTGTCAAGTATGACCCTGAACAAAGACCATATCAGCCTCCTTAACAAAGGACTTTCTTTCTGCACCAATACTAAAATGGACATCCCCAATTTTCGGATTGACCTATATAGATTTTGTCGTAAGGCCAAACTAAAGAAACATTTTGAAGAGAGACCGCCCAATAAATTCAACCCACGTTTATTATCAATTGAAACATCCCTGCTGACACGGAAGGAATTACCTGCCCTGAGGGTGATGTCAAATCTAGACAGTGAAACAATAGGAAGTAACTCCCCTGAGTCTGCAACCAATGAAACTGATCTTGACATCTGCAGACGGGAAGGCATCATGACAAATAAGGGTGAGAAAATTTCTGGATTCACGGTCACTTAGTTTCCTCGAACACTCAGATATGCTACTGGATATGTTGAACTATTGTTTAACCCATAATGTTTTTCTCTTCAATGGGGAAATCTACCTTCAAAGGCAGGGTACTGCCATGGGAACATCTGTAGCTCCAACATACGTGAATATTTTTATGGCAGTATGGGAGGAAAACATACTAAGAAGTAAATACAAGTCCAATATACAAACCTGGATAAGGTATATTGATGACTTATTTGTCTTGTGGGAAGGAGATCAAAACTACCTATCAGAATTTTTGGAGGATCTAGACCACAATGACTTGAATCTAACATTCACCTCATCCTGTAGCAAAACCAGAGTGTTCTACTTTGATGTGGAAGTATTTGTCAAAAACCAACGGTTCTGTACAAAAATACATAGGAAACCCACTGCCACTAACAGTGTTCTTCATGCGAGCAGTGGACATCCGGACCATCTAAAGTGGAGCATCCCGTATGGAGAGATGCTCCGCGTAAAAAGAAACTGCTCAGAACCAAAGGATATAGAACAAACTATTGAAGACACTGGTCTCAGATTTCTGGCAAGGGGATATCCTATGGAGGTCCTTGAACAGGCTAAGACAAAAATTCAGGAAAGACCACGATCCACATTACTGGAAACAATGGAGAAGGTGGAAAATGAAGAAACAACTCGCATCATCATGGATTTCAACGCAGAACATCAAAGTCTTAAAAAAATCATAAAGAAAAATTGAAAAATCCTGATGTTAGATGATTCATTGAAACAAACCCTTCCACCAACTCCACAAATAACTTACAGAAAGACAGCCTCTCTGGGTGATATCCTCACACAAAGCCACCTACCCACCATCAATCCACAGAATGAGAAAGGCAACAAATCCTGGCTTACAACACCTGGCTTCTGGAAATGCTCTAAATGCAAAGCCTGTGAGCATGGCAAAAACACACTCTCAAATGAACTACAAAATGGAAACATAGAAAAAATCACTGATCACATAACGTGTGAATCCAAATTTGTAGTATACGTCCTACAATGTCCATGCCAAAAACTATACGTAGGCAGTACAATAAATAAATTGAAGCTACGTATATTACAACACCTTAGGGCGATCAAGAATCAGGATCTCGCTTACCCAATGGCCAAACACTTTCAGGAGAAACATTCTAGCGATAACCAAGAACTCACATTTTTTGGTGCAAAACTGGTTAAGCAGCATGAAAGAGGAGGAGATAGGACCTTAGACCTAAGAAGAGCAGAATCAAGGTTCATCTTGGCACTGGGAACAGAGAATCCTTTTGGACATAATCTGGACGCAGAACTGTATGTACATTTATAGAATAACTATCTCTGGACAACACGTGGAAATATTGTTGATCGAACTGGATGAGAGAGTAAACAATCCAAGGTTTAAGAGGGAAAATGACTAAAAGTTCTATTTAATTGAGTAAAAATTGTTTTATCAAATAAGGACAATGACCATGTGAGCATTATATAGATGTTTATACTTAATGGCATTATGTTAGGGTAGAGTTAATTGAACTATTGAAAGAGGTGGTTTTATTCTGTTGCTCACTATGTACTGTTTGTGTAAGTCTACTTTAGCTTGATCATAAAACAGATAGTGGGCTACTTTATACCCCCCCCCGGCTTCTCAATGTACATAGATTGGTGGGAGAAACCTGGTTGAGAAGGGATATGTGAAAGGTCAGGGATAAGAATGCGTTTTTGCACACTAACGCTTTTTGCACATAATATGTTTACATATGATAATTTGCACATTGCACTTGGCCCTTTATTTGTAGTATTATTGATTGACTGACCTGATGGATAACTGTCATCTCTCTCCTCAATCCGTCCACCCTTCATTTATACTTTTACTTTTACCTTCCCCTATCTTGCCATTATGATTAATTTCTTGATGCTTGCTATGAATTATTGAAATTGTTTGATATAGTTGTTAGGAATACATGGTACCCCACACCTACTTCCCTTACTTTTATGTAACCTTTGAAAATTTGAATTTTAACTAAGAAGTCATGATGGGAGTGATTTTGCTTAAAAGAGGTTTGACTTGCCATTCTCTGTCATAGGGTACTTCACCTATATGTGTCTTTGCTCATAAAACTGTGTACACAAATGAAAGTCAAAAATGGCCACTGAAAAATAAGTGATTACAAGGGTTAACAGTCTAGTCTGTTTTTAATGGTAATGAAGAAGGGACTTTAAGCACTTTGCACTTTAAATGGACTGTTTGGACTGCAGGACTCTATGGTCCAGTCGAAGGCAACCGCCGAAACGCGTTGACCGTCCCCTTTTTGTATGCACAATGGTGTTGAAAGAATAAAAAAACCTACCTGAAAACGAGTGTTGGACCCTGTTTGTGCTGTGGTACTTCGGACGCTCTGGTTGCAAATTGGAGCTGGCTGTGTTCGTTCCTCGTTGAAGATATATATATATATATATATATATATATATATATATATATATATATATATATATATATATATATATATATATATATATATATATATATATATATATATATATATATATATATATATATATATATATATATATATATATATATATATATTACCTACTGGCTATTGCCAGTAGGTATATATAGTTAGGATTTTTTCCATATGGGATTTTTGAAAATTCTATGTCTAATAACTTTGGCGTTTGTGGACGGAATCGGCTGAAATTTTCAGGAAAATGGCACATTTTGTTTCTGAGCAGCCGCTGAAAATTTGGTGGGGTTTCGTCAAGGGGGGGCGGAGAAAAAAGGGGGGTCCCAAAACGCGTTTTTCCCATTCATTTTTCCATAGGGCGGTTGGACTCACTTTTAGCTCGAACGGCTGAATGGATTTGCACGAAACTTGGCAAAATTGTAGGGACTGTTAGCCCGATGTGCCTTTGCTAGGTCTCAATATATGTGCTCCAGTAGTTTTTGAGAAATTAACGTTCAAAACAAGATATATATCTGTAACAGCGCTCCGGGCAGCGATCCGGTCCGCTTACTTTTCGCGAAACGGAACTTTGCGCGCAGAAAGCTGATTGGCTCTCCGGTGTCTGTCAACATTCTAAACAGTCCGGAGCGGCCGCCATCTTATCTCTCGGTAGGATCGAGAGAGAAGAAGAGGTGAAAAACGAAGGGGGAATTTAATGAAAGGGGGCAAGGTATACCCCTCTTGACCCCCTAGGAATGTTGTTGGGGTTATTAAAGGGTCCCGTGGGGAAAATACAAAAAAATGATTTTTCACGGTAGAAGCGCTTCACGGGCCGCGAACTGGGCCGCAAACTGGTAGCGAAACGGGAATTCGCCATTTTGTGCTTCGTTTTAATTGTTTAGAGACAAAAATTATCGCCGCACATCGGCCACAATGCATGAATATCGCTGAAAAGTCAGCGATATTCATGCATTATCCAGCAAATGCTCTTAGCCATGTTATCCACCTTCCATTGGATAACAGAAAGCTGATTGGCTCTCCGGTGTCTGTCAACATTCTAAACAGTCCGGAGCGGCCGCCATCTTATCTCTCGGTAGGATCGAGAGAGAAGAAGAGGTGAAAAACGAAGGGGGAATTTATTGAAAGGGGGCAAGGTATACCCCTCTTGGCCCCCTAGGAATGTTGTTGGGGTTATTAAAGGGTCCCGTGGGGAAAATAAAAAAAAAATGATTTTTCACGGTAGAAGCGCTTCACGGGCCGCGAACTGGGCCGCAAACTGGTAGCGAAACGGGAATTCGCCGTTTTGTGCTTCGTTTTAATTGTTTAGAGACAAAAATTATCGCCGCACATCGGCCACAATGCATGAATATCGCTGAAAAGTCAGCGATATTCATGCATTATCCAGCAAATGCTCTTAGCCATGTTATCCACCTTCCATTGGATAACATGGCTAAAAACTGCTCTGTGCGTGAGCTTTTTTTTTTTTTTTTTGCTGCGTGACGTTTGTTAACGTTCGATTCGATGGAAATCAGGAAGTGTTGACCACCATTTTGTCACTGCGAGTAAATATTTTGTTATAAATGAATCCTTATTGATAAACATTGTCTGCGCCATCTTGCGTTTTTGTCCAATGCCACAATTTTGTCGTGCACGGCAGCCATTTTAGATGCCTTGACCAGGGCCACTCTCTGCACGCCGCCGATCCTCAGCATGGCTCCCCACCCTCGCAAGCATCTCCCCCACGCACTGGTCACCCCCGCTGTTTCTCTCATGCATGGGCCATATACTTCCCCCCATCTGCGCTGCTCTTCTCTGAGAATCACACCCTGTGCCCGCCCGACACCTCCCTTTCACCCTATTCACTACCGCACCCTCTGACACTCCTCTTCCTCTGTGTCCGATTGTCCAGGCCGGACCTAGGCTATCACCTAGCCCTGCGGATGTAGTTTATGGCCCCAGCTGTAGAGTATCCAGACATGCCAACCCTCCCGATTCAGGCGTGAGACTACTGATTTCAGTGCTAGTCTCCCGCCTCCCGATTCCTGCAAGCAAAAACCCAGGGGGCATATTACCAACAACTAGCGATAATTTTTGTCTCTAACTTGTTTAGAGACAAAAATTATCGCCGCACATCGGCAAATTTTATCGCACATAAACCTAGCAAGGTTTATTAGCAAGGTTTATTTTATTAGCAAGGTTTATCGCAAATGCGATAAAAAACGGCCGCAATGCATGAATATCGTTGAAAAGTCAGCGATATTCATGCATTATCCAGCAAATGCTCTTAGCCATGTTATCCACTTCCCATTGGATAACATGGCTAAAACTGCTCAGGGCAGGTGTTAGGTTTTGGAGATATTCGCGCTTAGCGCGAATATCTCCAAAAGTTGGTAATAGGAGATAGCGATGGTTAGGGACTGTTTCCAGTCGCTAAAATCTTGGCACGCCCACTTTGCATGTCATTAGTGATAAATATCACTGATATGCAAAGCGGGGCCCAAGATGGTCGCTATCACCTTTTAGCTGTCACTAACTGGTGTTAGCGACAGCTTGGTAATAGGGAGAGAATTTTATCTCTTTTTTTTTTGGCTTTTAAAGCCCAAAAAGCGGAAATAAACCCCCTTGATAATATGCCCCATGATTTCTCGGGGGTTTCAGCTGACAGGGCTTGGTATTGTGTTACGTGCTAATTCTTCCAGGAAACGTCAGAGGGTCGATGCAGGGGTTCTAGAAGGGGTGATAAACCATTTAAGCCTCATGAACAAGCGCATGGTCTTTTAAAGATTTGTGAAGTACTCGGGGCGGCGGTGTGTGTGTGCCCTCTTTCAGGAGCGGGCGGGGGGGGCACTGCCAGCAACTTGCCAGGCCAGGCAGTGTTCAACACGTGCATCACCCTTTCTCTGCCTGCTATTGCGCTCCATGCTTCGGAAAGGTAAGAAAAAGAACGTGCATTTGAGTTTGAAATGTCCGATCTTGTAGCAGTACACTTGCAAAGCCCACACATGACAATAACCCGATTCAAGGCCCCATTCACTCGATTTTTTAAACATATATAGCACTCCAACAAAGTTAGATTTTAAAACTTTATTAACATTTAACTATAATGAACGGAACAAAAACTGTAAAAACATTTAAACATTTTTCACCCAAAAAAGCAACAATGGTCAGAAGCTGTCTTTTGTGCGAATAGTCCCAAGGCAGCACAACGTGCAGAGTTCTGGACGGCACCCAGGTGATGTTGCCTGGGTGCCGCACTGGTTTTGGGATCCTACAATGCTGCTCCGAAAATTGGCGTGGGGTGTCCCGGGTGGGGCGGGGGGAGGCCTCGTCAGTAGCGGTCTGTTGTGCGAATAGTCCCAAGGCAGCAGAAAGCGCTGAGATGTTGATGGCACCCAGGTGATGTCCAGTAAACTGCCGCACTGGTTTTGGTATCCTACAATGCTGCTCCGAAAATTTGCGTGCGGCGGCCCGGGGGTGGGGGGGGCGTGGGGGTGGCGGCGTGAACGGGCCTCCCCAGGTGGCGGCCATCCAGCTGAGTTGCGCCCGCTCTTGCGGCTACAGCGTCTCGCTCACCATGTTGTTGAGTTGCTCCCACTCTTGCAGTGCAGCGATAGGCGCCTGCCACATGACTCTTAAAATGGCGGACGGCTCTTCGGTTTTGGGCCTGGTCCACTGAAATGGCCCTGGGACACCTTGGAACTCGGACGCTTGCCTGCTAGGGCTTGGGCTCCATTCTCGAAAAGCGTCCCCTCAGCCGTGAAGATTTTACAAAAGTCTTGGGGGCCCCCGACTCCCGCAGGCTTCCGGTGGGGAGCGGCTGCCATGATTGCTCGCGGAATGACCACGACGGAGCCACGAGATGGTGGTGCTCTCATGCTGACGCCAGCTTCAGTCTGAATGATCCAGAAACAAGGTGGGGCTTTCATCGTTTGGGAAAAAAAAATGTTCTAAACCAATGAAAAGTGTTATTTTTAGGTCATATGACCAAGCCTTCCATCTTTAGGAAACCAAAAGTAAAATGATCCAATGAAAAGTTTTATAAACAAGTCTCATGACCTGTTATGCGGCATAGGGCTACAAAAAGCGTAGAAAATCTGTTGGCACGTGAGGCGGCGTCAGTAGCGGACCGATGTGCGAATAGGCCGAAGGCAGCACAACGCGCCGAGATCCGGATGGCACCGAGTTAGTGTCCAGCAAGTTGCTGCACTGGTGTGGCTATCCTACAATGCTGCGCCGAAAGACGGCGTGTCCAGCTGAGTTGCGGTCACTCTTGCGGTACAGTGACTCGAACGCGCCGAGATCCGGATGGCACCGAGGTGGTGTCCAGCAAATTTTCCGCACTGGTGTGGCCATTCTACAATGCTGCGCCGAAAGACGGCGTGTCCAGCTGAGTTGCGGTCACTCTTGCGGTACAGTGACTCGAACGCGCCGAGATCCGGATGGCACCGAGGTGGTGTCCAGCAAATTGCCGCACTGGTGTGGCCATCCTACAATGCTGCGCCGAAAGACGGCGTGTCCAGCTGAGTTGCGGTCACTCTTGCGGTAGTGAGTCGAACGCGCCGAGATCCGGATGGCACCGAGGTTGTGTCCAGCAATTTGCCGCACTGGTGTGGCCATCCTACAATGCTGCGCCGAAAGTCGGCGTGGGATGCCTCGTTGGCTTATGAGGTGATGTCAGTATTGGACCGATGTGTGAATAGGTCGGAACCAGCACAAGGCGCCAAGATCCGAATGGCAAGTCCTGGATGTTGAGTGCCTCAGTTGAGATTTCTGAGCAGTGCTTGTAAGACTGTCTGAAGCTTATTTGCACCTGCTGCAGCTTCACTATTGCCCTGGTGTGGCCAAAGGTCGCACATGACATAGGCGGCCGGCTCCCGAGGTCCGGCGGAACTTTTTTCCTTTTCCTTTCTGCTTCTTTTCCTACAATCCGTTTCATCTGAAGACACGACCAGGTCCCTGAATGTGTGCAGGGGGACGCTATTGATTGAATGAAAATGGCGGCTTGACACAAAGCTGACTCAAGCGTTGCTGTTGATGCTATACAGACAAAAATTGGTTTTCAGTTTGTACATTCTTCAGGATTTTTTTTTCTATCCAAGTCTGATTTAGAGTTTGTAGAAAAATGGCTTCAGATTTTCCACATACTACTCTTCAACATTCTTCCTAAATGTAACAATGTGAAACTCACTAGGAGAACGGCTGTTTCTGTTTCCTTTCAAAATGCTGCCAACAATATTTTCTGAATGGAAGACACCATCTTGTAGCATAAAGGGCCGAAAGGGGTTCTGGTCTGGCCGATGGTTGGTGGAGACATTTTGACTATATCTTGGACCTGTCCGGCCTCGCACAAAATGGCGCCGGTATAAATGGGACTCGTAACTCCTTGCCCGCAAATGTATATCTAGAAAATGTTATTGTAAGTGGCCCTGTCGTATTTTAATTACAAAATGTACGTCCACCGATTCCGCAACTGTTAGACACCTTTGTTCTTGCAACCTAATGGCCCGCTCGTTACGTTCCTCTACAGTGTAAATGTCTCCTCATCATATACGATTTCAGTTTGCTCCGTGGCCGGCCCACGTGGGTTTAGGCCCGTATTTTTATACTGACATTTTCACAATAAAGGTTTTTAAAACAAAACACGGTAGTAGTATTTACATTGGTAAAGTTTTTACTTTTAGTCACTGTTTTCGAATCAGTAAAAGGCAAGTGAAATAAAGCAGTCCAATTACATGACGGATAAAAGGTATAATATGTAGGAACGCAGTAAAGATAAATGGTCAAGGGCAGTTGTGTTTTTCATTTCTGCAACATAAAGTGATCGATAAGAATCTGATAATCAGGCGTATCGGCGACTAAGACAGCAGGCCGAGTCTCTTTTACTCAACGGCTCCGTCATGGAACGAAGAAACGCCCTTTTTCTTGAAAAAGGAATATATTTTACTTGCAGGACAGTTGTAAATTTTCCGGGAAAGTACATTAGCCTGGATTATTATAACATATATGTTTTAAAAAAAATAATGTTCGAAAACAATAAAAAGCGTAATTTTTAGGTCATATGACCAAGCTTTTCATCATTAAAATAACAAAAGCAAAATGAACCAATGAAAAGTTTTATTAACAAGTCACATGACCTGTTATGCTTACGTTACGCGCTGCGCGCCGCGCCTCGGATCACTTCCGGGTGCGCTAACGCGGCGCGTCATATAACGCATTACGCGACAACGTAGGTCAAGAATATAGTCAAAATGTCTCCACCAACCAGCGTTCGGAACACAACCCCTTTCAGCAGTCCAAAAAGTTCTGTTAAATGACAACAGAGGGGATAGGCAAGAAGAACCATCAGTCAAAGAGGGGAGGGCAAGTTCTTCTCTTCCGGGTCATGTTGGGGCGCTACCGGAACTGATCGAATTGGTAGTCTACAGTGTTTCTGGATGTTTCGAACTAAAGCTGGCGTCAGCATGAGAGCACTACCATCTCGTAGCTCCGTCGTGGCCATTCCACGAGCAATCATGGCAGCCGCTCCCCACCAGAAGCCTGCTGGAGTCGGTGGCCCCCAAGACTTTTGTAGAATCTTCACGGCTGAGGGGACGCTTTCGAGAATGGGACCCAAGCCCTATCAGGGAAGCGTCCGAGTTCAAAGGTGTCCCAGGGCCATTTTAGTGGACCAGGCCCAAAACCGAAGAGCCGGCCGCCATTTTGAGAGTCCTGTGGCAGCCGCCTATCGCTGCACCGCAAGAGCGGGAGCAACTCAACTACATGATGAGCGAGACGCTGTAGTCGCAAGAGCGGGCGGTAAACAGCAGAATGGCGGAAGAGGCACAGTGTAGCAAAAGCGGGCGGAATGGCAACTGAAACGGTAAAGGGGCGCCCCACTACAGCGTGTCTTCAGGTCAAACGGATTGTGGGACAAGGTCCAGAATTGAAGAGTCATCAAAAGGCAAAAAGTTCCGCCGGACCCCGGGAGCCGGCCACATATGTCAGGGGCGATCTCAGGCTACACCAGTGCTATAAGACTTGGGGAGGGTGTCGTAGCCAAGCGTCTTCTCTGAGTCCATGGCCATCACACCGCCCCTCAGGGGCCTCCGTCAAGCTGTTTAGGAAGGTAACATATCACATTGTTTTCTAATGCAGTCAGGTCCACAAACGACACTCACTTACTTTGAGAATAGTGAAGCTGCAGTAGGTGGAAATAAGCTTCAGACAGTGTTACAAGCACTGCTCAGAACTCTTAACTATGGCACCCAACATCCAGAACTTATGCCATTTGAGAATGGCAGTGACATTGAAGCAACTCAGGGACCAAAACCATTAACGTACTTTCACGTATGAAAAACTTACTTGGGGAGGGGGCAGGAGCGAAGCGCCCCCTCCCAGTCCGCGCCACCACACCGTATGTTGAAAATCTGAAGCCATCGTTCTACAAAGTCAACCAACCTTGGATTGAAAAATCTAGAAAAATGTACAAACTGAAAACCAGTTTTGGTCTGCATAGCATCAGTAGCAACGCTTGCTATCAGAGTGCATGAGTTTCATGCTCGATCGATTGAGCTAGCCGGATCGGGCAATAAAAAGTATAAAATAGTTATGTAAATAGTTATTTAATAAAATGTTTTACCCTGTTTCTTTGCTGGTGTGTTGTCTATATTTTTAATATTTGCATAGGGTTTGTCGTTATTTTGGGCGGGGTGGGTGACGGAGTCGAGCTGTCTTGCAGCCCTCATGGTGTGGAGCTCAGTTCATCTAACTTTTTTCGTATTTCTCATGAAGGGTTGTTCCTAATATTTCTATTTTAGCGAGGTCAAAAAGAGATCCAATTAGTGGCCTACTGATTTTGCTCGATTACTTTTATTTTTTTACACGATTTTTCACTATCTGCAAAGACTAAACAGAGTATTGCGACTTTGTGCTTGTTTGTAAATAGAGAATGATCCAAAGAGAACCAATTCTAAAACAGTAAATGCTTGGATAACAATCAATCAAATGGAGAGACAAGCAGGCACGACGGATTACAACGGGGGCAAAGGCCTGCGTTAACTACCGTTCACTATCTGCAAAGAGAGAGTACTACTAAGAGAAAAGAGGGGAGGGGGGGGGCAGCGTTCAAAGCACATCAGCGTGCATAAATACGAAAATGTTTTTATCTATCACGTACTTGACATTTTAAAGCTTTTCATATTTGCTATTAAAAAACCAATGAAATTCACAGAAAAAACCATAGGTTATAGTGGATATATAGTTAGGAATTTGCATTTACAAAACCTTGAAAATTCAATGAAAAAACCATTGGTTTTAGGCCATATATAGTTAGGGATTTGCATTTACAAAACCTTATTTTACTCGCATAAAACCATTGAAATTCCATATATAGTTATAAGCGCTAACTATATATCGCGCACCCGCAATCCACTGCTGATGATGTCACATATTACATCATTCATGACATGGTTAGTGACATCACTGATGACATCACTGATGACATCTCAAATGACATCACTGATGACATCACTGATGACAACATCCAGTGACTGTATGTTTCTGTAAAGTTAAAATATGTCTTACATATTGAAGAATGAGTGGATGTATAAATGTCTGGATGAAGGATTTAGTAGGTGCATGACTGACTGTATGAGTGAGTGATTAAATGTGTCTCACTGAGTGCATGGGTTAGTGCACCCCCCTCCCACCCCACACTGCTTATCACATCCGCCGTCGCGGATGTCCTGGCCCCGGGAAATTTGTAGGAGGGGCATCTAGCCGCCTCCTCCCCTGGGAGGGGCCTATGACCGCCTTCCCTTTAGTGGGTGCTGCCTCCCCGTGTGAGGGGCCAATGGCCGCCTCCCCCCGGGCGCTCCCATCCATAATGGGTGGCGCCCCCCCTCTAGGGATCTTGAAATTACTGCTCACCGATCATGACCTTACCGCCACAGGCCGGATAGTTGACCGGCTATCCGGCCCCCCCACACTCCTACTAAGGTCATGCTTTTACAAACCCCTTAACCATGCTATGAAGTCTCCTATGAGTAAGACATTCCCTCCCCGGGACAAATGGACCCCATCTTCAAGATACATGTGATCCCCCCGAATACATCCATGCGGAATACAATGCAACTGTCCCGAGCGAAACAACCTACTAAGCTTGTTATTGACTTTCTTTACTGAATGATTCAAAGCTGATACAGAGAGGGCCCCCCGCCACACCTTCCTGGGAATTATGTGTGACCATGCTATCGTGCACCCCGGAATCCTTCTCGCCAACCAGTAGATAGAACTCGCTCGAGTAGTACTCGCCGACCGAGTGTCACCAAATCATTGCCTCCCAGGTGTACTATGATTACAGACGGCGGTGACCTTGTCCGCTCTAACAGTCCCTCAACAAAACATTGAAATTGGTCAATACAGAGCCCGCCCCTTCCGTGGAAGGTCACCCTGCACCCGTATTCCCCAGCCGCGTGAATCATGTCACCTGCTTTGAATACGTCCCCGGCACGCCTCACGTATGAGTGGCCAACGACCCACACCACTCTTTCCTCAGCAGGTGATCTTTGACCGCTGGTCCCCAGGTGTCGGGTCGACTGCACAGTCCGCCCCGCATAGCATGCTCGCGAAACTGTAAACCAAACAGAAGACAAGAAGCGTGAGTGCATGACATTGGCTTCACAAGATGTGCAACCGCACATACCTTTTATAACAGTTCGAGGACCATCGTCCCAATTGTTTCACCCTTTCCATACTCAGACCCCTGGCCGTAGCCTCTGTAGCAGCCCCTATCCGAAAGGAATGGGTCCCAAAATCGCTTGGGTCCAAGCCCGCTGCCGCGATTGCCATTGTTAGCACCCGCTGAAACTGAAACCTAGTCAGAGGGGTGGCGTCGGTGTGTCTCAGCAAGCTTCCCCCCCATGTTACCGCCCTTTGCGCTAAATATTCCTCAACGCATTTCACCGGGCACATGGGGGACCCTCGCATGCGCTGGACAACAATACTGTCCCCCATAGCACCCTGATCGGTTTTGGACCTGGCTATTGTGACTACCATTGAATCACCCTTGATCAGAATGTGTTCCCAACACAGACCTCCCCCCGTATCCTGCTTATTTTTTGCCACCAGCTCGCTCACCCGCATAGCCCCATGGAATGCTAATGCGAAAGCGGCCCGGAACAGCACTGCTTCGGACTGGGAGGAACATGTCGCGGGGAGTACCGACATCAGCAGGGACAACCTTTCTAGCCCAATCAGGCGCCTCTCGTCTACTCTATGACCCTCGAGGCGTTGCCACCCTCGCAGTGCCTTCTTTACCAGAAAGGACGATGTGGGGTCCTTGATGCCATGCGCCTGTGCCATGAATGCAATGGCGGCCCGGTGCCTATTGGCCGTTGCCGCTGATCGGCCTGCCTTGTGGAGTGCTACTAAAAATTTCAGGGCATACTCCTCCTGCCCCCAATTATCCCCTCCTGTTGGGCCCAAAAATGCACAATAGGAACGAAACGCTCCTTCGTATGCCTTCCTTGTCCTGGGGGTTAGGCTTGCTCCCACGAGGTCCTGTAATCCGGGGCACCGAGTAACCAGAGAGCTTCGGAAACGGTGCCGCCACTAGGTCCGCGGAAGTTAGATAACCCCTGAAAGCCTGCATGTGGGAACGAGAGAGCGCATCAGCCGCCTGGTTCAGTACACCCGGCACGTGCCTCGCCCTAAACTGAACGTTCAGTCTCATACAAGTAGTACAATTTCCTTCAGTAATCTCAATATCCACTTGCAGCGTGCTGCCTGATTATTTATACATTCGACTACGGTCATGTTGTCGGACCAAAACACCACTGTGCGATCACGGAACTCATCTGGCCATGCCTTCAGAGCCACAAAAATGGGGAACAACTCAAGAAACCCAATGTTACCTGTGAGCCCACTGGTGTGCCACCACGTCGGCCATGTTTGTGCCGACCATCGATTACCGAAGATGGCGCCAAATCCCACGCTCCCTGCCGAGTCGGTCCACAAGCCCAGCTCCTCCGAGGATGCTGGTGACTTGCTCCACACGACTCGACAGTTGAAATCTGCCAGAAATGCCAACCATATGCGCATATCCTGGCGAACCTCTGCGGACAGTCTTGTGCGGTGGTGCCCTTCCTTGAGACCGACCATGGCTTGTGCAATAGAGCGGGGAAAAGGGGCGGGCCATTGGTATCACTCTAAGGGCAAAGTTAAGCTGTCCCACTGCTTGCTGTAACTGATGGAGAGTTACTTTTTCTTTGCTAATGCACAGTTCTAGGGAGGCCCTGAATTTCACCACTTTTTCCCTGGGCAAATGGAAGCATCCCTCCACAGAATCGAGCTCAATTCCAAGAAACTCGAGTGAAGTCGATGGCCCCACCGTCTTCCCTGGTGCCAATGGCACAACAAACTGCTTCATGAGAGTGCAAAATTCCAGTAAGGCCTGTGCACATTCCGTGTCACCGGCCGGCCCCAAGAACAAAAAATCATCTAGGTAGTGCATAACCTGGGTATAGCCCGTGGCTCTGGTGAACGCCCATTGCAGAAAACAACTGAATTTCTCAAAATAAGCACAAGAGATGGAGCAACCCATTGGCATACATCTATCCATGTAATAGCGTCCCTGAAACACAAAACCTAATAGACGCTGATCCCGTGGGTGTACCGGGAGCAACCGGAACGCTGACTCAATATCCGATTTAGCCTATGACCGCCTTCCCTTTAGGCGACCCCATAGTTAGTGGGTGCCGCCTCCCCGTGTGAGGGGCCAATGGCCGCCTCCCCCCGGGCGCTCCCATCCATAATGGGTGGCGCCCCCCCTCTAGGGATCTTGAAATTACTGATCACCGATCATGACCTTACCGCCCGACCAAAAATGAATACGACGTTTTATCTACCCATTAAAGAAAGAAAATAAACTTTACATTGCAATACTCATCCTCTTAACTAAACATTCAACACATCTTCCATTAGACTGTGATACTCTGTTCCACTGAGAAGAAAATGTTATGAAGCAAATCATTTTATTGCAGTACCAACATTGACATCTTTATTAACCACTAAACCAGGAGAAAAAGATACTATCAAAGCAAATCAATTGTATTGCAGTACTAATCGTTGCCATAAGGGGCTGGTGGGTGGGTCAAAAATTTCTCCTTGTTCCGTCGAGGGCTCACGTGCAACGAGGGGTTGCAGCTTCCAAGCACAGGAACAAGAGGATGCTTCTTTGGATTGTTGCTCCTTTTATTCTTCTTCGGGAGGGCGTGTACCCTCCTCCGGTCCGACTACAGGGCGTGGCCAACGGTGTAGGTGTCTAGGACAACCCTTCTTGGGCGGAAAAAAGGCGTGCCCCAGCTACGCCGCTTCGGGCATACCAGCCGAGACACGCCCCCCGCCCAAAATGGTTTCCCGGGGGGATCCGGGCCCCCTACCATATGTTCGGGGGAACCGAGTGGTCGCCCCTTTCCACATTCGCTGGGTATGCCTGGTTTCACCTTGGAGATACCCAGTAGGGACCATCTCACAGGGATAGCCAGGACGGGTTCCCCAGCGTTCTACAGCGCCATGGCGCCTCAGGGCAGCAGTGCGCTTTACAAGACACATACATACATTACAAGGCACATACATTTTAGTTTTCTATATGACTAGGTGATGAAATGTTTTGTAAATAATATATAGGATTTTTTATGATAAAAATATTTTTTGTAGTGTGGATTTTATGGAGATTTTAGCAATGAATTAATTATACTTTTAAGATAAGCATGAATTTAACTTTATTCGCTTAGAGTGGATTCGGTTTTTTGAGAAGTTAGTATTTATAATTGTGGGAATCAGTCATTTATATATATATATCTCTATATATCCCTCTTATGGTACCCCCAACTTTTTACAATACCTGAGATTTTGCACAAATTGCCTATTTTGCACATAATAATTTTGCATACATAGTAGCAATTCATTAAGCTTTACTTAAGAACATCCAGTGAGTACTGAATTTAGTCTCCAAAACAACTAATATGGCCCTTTTGCACTTTAATTTAGTTTATTTTATTTTGAATTGTAAGTTTGCACATTTAGGAGAATACCTGGTGGTTTTACTCCTAGCACTTTTTGCACATTTAGAAAATATGTTTCCATTAGGGTTACATATGGGTTCTGTGTTATCACTTAAGTAAGAAACTTATGGACAAAGCTCATTTAAAGTATGACATCACCTAGTATAATGACATACAACAAATATCATATTTCAAACGATTTGTATATATATTGTGTGATGAGTAAGCATGTCATGAAGAACATGATCAGGAATTTATTAACTAATTTATAGTGACATTTTTTTCTAGTTAGGATTAGATTCCTATGATCCGTATATAAAAATTAAAAATGAGCATTTATGCCATTATCAAATATTTTAATCAAAATGTATTATACAATGATTATCATGTTGAACAATGACGAAATACCAGAGCATGAAATCCCATATGTCTTCAATGTCTATTGTTGCACTGTCACTTTGAATAAGCGAGTGGTTCACACAAATGTGATCAAGGCAGGGATCTGCCGAAACGCGTTGTGGTGGCTGGTGGTGTTTATTGAATGAATCAAACTGGCACTGAATTTGGGTCTACACACGTTTTCTTCACAAGTCTGAGGAGGAAATTGTGTAAGGAGAGGGCTTTGCTGCATATATTATATCATATCATATATTATATCAGGCCTGAAACCTATGTTTTTTTCAGTGAATTTCAAAGGTTTTTAAATGCTAATTCCTAACTATATCAGGCCTGAAACCTATGTTTTTTTCTGTGAATTTCAAAGGTTTTTTAAATGCTGATTCCTAACTATATCAGGGCTGAAACCTTTTTTTCAGTGAATTTTGAAGGTTTTGTAAATGACAATTTTTAAATGTATTAATTGTTATATTTTGTTTTTTATACTGATTTACTACATTTTTTTAACTATTTAGTTTTAGATATTTTATTTTTTAAATTACATTGTAATTACATTATACATTACATTACAAAATATACTTTCTCAGAACGAATTACTTTAGTTTAAATACTTTGCAAATAGGCAATAGACTTTTAAGTACAGTAGTTACAGTTGTTGCAATGGCAACACAATTTCAAACAAAATGCAACATTGACCTCAATGTGTTTTTCTAGCTAAATGCAATTAGTTACTTTATGGATTACTCTTCTAACCACAGGATTGGATCCTAGATTCAGTTCTTGGACATCTCCTGTAAACGGTTGAATAAAAGTGTTTTAGTTACAGTAGTGATTTTTAAGAAATAATATTGTATTTTAAAAGTTGACACTTAAAAATGTTTTCACATAGAATCACCAATGTTATCCTATAGGAGGAAATTCACTTAGCAGGAAGTAGTGTTATCATTACTTTTTCGTACTCAGTGGTGGTTCCTGGTTCCAGCACTGGTGCATCTCCTGTAAACAGTTGAAAGATTGTGTTTAAGTCATACAGGCGATTTTTTAGGAATATTTTTTGTTTGTGAAAATAGACACAGAAACTTTTCTGGTGAAAACCAGACAATGGATTCCTAGGGAAGGAAATTCAAGTTACTGTGTATGGTTAGAATTACTTTTCAGGATCAGTACTGGGCTCAAAGATGCAGCACTGAGGACTCTCCTGATAACAGGTGAGTAAATCAGAATTCGTAGATCGGCTGATTTTAGAAGAATTTTTTAAAGTTCCGAAACTCCACACTTAGAAGAATTTTCAAGTGAAACCCGACAATGTTAGCCTATGGAAGGAAATTCAAGTTACTGTATGCGCCAGGGGGTGTGTTGCAGAGAGGTGTTCAGAGGGCATGCCCCCATTTTTACAACACTCTGCAACACAGCTCTGTGGCGCTTAATGGAGGTACCTGTTGGACTAGTTGGTCCCTAGGGGTCCTCTGGATTGAAGAGGAATTCATTCCCCCAACTTAAAACGCGCCACAGGGCATGTTTGCACACATTTCACCTCAAGCCCTGCCCCCTACCTTCACCACTGTGCAACCTTGTTCTAAGTTGGGGGATTAGGTCCCCTTGCATACTGGGGGTCCCTGGAGGCCAACTAGCCCACCAGGAACCTCCAGTATGTGCCAGGGAACTGCAATGCATAAAGGTGTAAAAAGGGGCATGGCCTCATTACACCTCTCTGCAACGCAGCCTCCTGGCACGTTTGCAGATGGGAAACTAACCCCCCCTGCATACTGGTGGTCCCTGGGGGCCAACTGGCCCACCAGGAACCTCCAGTATACGCCAGGGGGCTACGTTGCAGAGAGGTCTAATGAGGCCTTCCCCTTTTTACACCTCTCTGCAACACAGCCCCCTGGCGCGTTTGCAGAGGGAGAACTAATTCCCCTTGCATACTGGTGGTCCCTGGGGCCAGCTAGCCCACCAGGAACCTCCAGTATGCACCAGGGGGCTGCATTGCAGAGAGGTGTTCTGAGGCCATGCCCCTTTTTACACCTCTCTGCAACGCAGCCCCTGGCACGTTTACAGAGGGGGAACTAATTCCCTTGCATATTGGTAGTCCCTGGGGGCCAACTAGCCCACCAGGAACCTCCAGAATGCGCCAGGGGGCTGCGTTTGCAGTGAGGTGTTCTGAGGCCACGACCCTTTTTACACCTCTCTGCAACGCAGCCCCTGGCGCGTTTCCAGACAGGGGAACTGACTTCCCTTGCATTTTGGGGGGCCCTGGGGGCCAACTAGCCAACCAGGAACCTCCAGTATGCGCCAGAGAGCTGCATTGCAGAGAGGTGTAATGAGGCCAAGCCTATTTTTACAACACTCTGCAATTGAAACCAGCCAATGTTAGCCTGAGGAAGGAATTCAAGTTACTGTAACTATGATTAGAATTACTTTTTAGAACTCACCAACCAGACAATGACCTACGGGATGTGTAATGTTTTACCACCCGCATTGCAACCATCTACAGCTTAACTGCCCCAATACCTCATATGCCTGTTCCACTAACCAGGAAATAGTATGTTAACCGGACCTAAGTGAACTACTGTTCCCGGACCTGGACAATAAAGTTATATTTTCAACAGTTACCATGGCAACCAGTCCGAGAAACACAACCCCACTATGATAAGGTTGTGACTCGATCATTTCTATTCTACTTCTTGGGAGGAATGAAAGTCCCTTTTTTTTGTTGGGGCACAGAATATGCACTACAATATCTCGCCAGATCTAAGATAAAAATTCCGGTGGGTCGATTGTTATATGAAGCGTAACTGCAGTTACCATGACTACGCCAAAGACATTGAGAACGTAACCCGACCTACTGACGAGATGACGTTCTTGCCACAGCACCGGGTCGATCTCTAACATACCTATTAAGTGAATAACTATAAGGGGCTCAGCATTTTGATAACTTTACTCATAAACTAAGGCAATTGCAATACTCATAACGATGCGAAGGTACTAAGTAAAATAATGAATTCAATTTCAAATGTCAAAAATTGTTGATTCCCGCATGTTCATTTTTGTACCATGAGACAGCTACGTGTATAGTACAAGGAGCATCTTAAATAATGTTTTGACTTGATTTAATATTATGACACTTACGCTTATGACTAGTGTAAGACGGCAGATCAGTAGAGTGCTGAGTTCCCTTTCTATGTTGAATGTCAAGAGGCTTAAAACATGTGGATGCCCTGTGACAATTTGTGTAAACGTGTCACGTTTGGTTTATGATGGAATAAACCTTACTCTGTTGGACCTTTTGCGTGGATTTTGTCTTTCCTGATGCCTGAGTGCTTGTAAAGGAACGCCGCTTTGTTTGGATATTCGTGCCGGTGGCTCTGCCGGGAACTAGCCACCCCAGGGAAGGCGAGGGGTTGCCAGAAGGAGCGATTTGAAGCTTAATATATATATATATATATATATATATATATATATATATATATATATATATATATATATATATATATATATATATATATATATATATATATATATATCACCTACTGGCAGTCGCCAGTAGGTATATATAGTTAGGATTTTTTTCCTATGGGATTTCTGAAAATTCTATGTGGAATAACTTTGGCGTTTGTGGACGGAATTGGCTGAAATTTTCAGGAAAATGGCACATTTTGTTTCTGAGCATTCTCTGAAAGTTTGGGGGGGTTTCGTGAAGTAGGGACCGAGAAAAAAGGGGGGTCCCAAAACGTGTTTTTAACATTGAGTTTTCCATAGGGCGGTTGGACTCACCTTTAGCTCGAACGGCTGAATGGATTTACACAAAACTTGGCAAAATTGTAGATATGGTTTGCCCGATGTGCCTTTGCTATGTCTCAATATATGTGCTCCAGTGGATTTTGAGAAATTAACGTTTTAAAAAACAGATATATCTGTGACAGCGCTCCGGTTAGCGCCCCGGTTCGCGTACCTGGCGCGTAACGGAACTTCGCGAAGTGAAGCTGATTGGCTCTCCGGTGTCTGTCAACATTCTAAACAGTCCGGACCGGCCGCCATCTTGTCTCTCGGTAGGATCGAGAGACAAGAGGAGGAGAAAAACAAAGGGGGAATTTAATGAAAGGGGGCAAGGTAGACCCCTCTTGACCCCCTAGGAAAATTAGTGAAAAAAGGTACATTCAAAATTTGGAAAGAGTAATTATAGTTAAGGTAGCTCTGAAAAGAGCTTTTGTGTTCTGTGTAAGTTCTAGGTACTTATAAGTAGGTACCAATACACAGTCTTAAATTTTGTATGAAAACTCTGTTTCCCTCATCTGAGAAGTGCACACCATCTCCTCTGTAGATATCTTGCATGTAGTAACGCAAGTTATTGTTGTAGATGGCGCCCATTCCATGGTCTCTCATATAAGCTGAAACAGACTTATTTACATGCTTCCTCGCTTTCTCAATTTGTGGACAAAATTGATTGGACCACCTCCATTTTCTTTGGCATATATTGGAATATACCAAGGCAGTTTGAGGAAAATGTGCCATTAATTGCTCAAAGGTGTCCTTTAAGAGCATTTCCAGACCTACCGCAGTCAAAGTACCCAAATAATTTCCTCCACAGTGCACTATTATGAGGTCAGGGTTTGGCAAATGCCAAAAGGTTTTCACCAATGGTATCAATTGGTGACATCTCAATCCTCTTTGCCCAATCCATTTGATATCCACATTTTGTAAATTGAGGTTGTGTACATTTCTGTTATCAGCATACCTGTGAGCACAGTGGATGTAGCTAGGTCCAAGAATCCAGACAGAAAACATGGTGAGAGGAGGTTCTGCTGCAGTCAGATGAAGTGTGGGAATGAAATGGCAGTTGAACCAGTAGGAGTTTGTAAAGAAAAAAAACTGTGGAGTTTCAGTGCTAATGGTTCATTAGCAGTGATTGGTGGATTTCCATTGCTGAAAACAGAAAGTTAGGGTCCATGGATGTGTTCTTTGAAAGATGTAATTTGAATGGTTAAGAAAAAATGATTTTAAGAAAGATTGCAATGGATTAGCAGGTGTACTGAGAGTTCAGAGTTCATTTGAAACTTTGTTGTGTGAACTTGTAAACATGAGAGGTCTGTCAGGAGGTAGTTGCTATGGAAAAAGGGCAGAAGGGGCAGAGGGGGGAAGGGTGTTGATTTGAAAAAAGTGAGGGAAGAGTTTTGATTGGGTGACATGAGAGATATGTGTGATGAATATCAGCATTTCTGTGCCTTTCTTGGTTGCAGCCTCTGGAGTGCATACCTTTTGTTCTGCTAAAGAAAAATTGGTGTGTTTCTGAGACTGTTTTGAAATTCAAAAAGCATTTGCTAAGGTGAGATATGGTTCCTTTATTTTAGAAAGAGACTAGTATGCTTTTTGGAGAAAATAAGGAAGCCAGCTGTGCATTTAAAATGATGTTTTGTGTCAAGTGTTTGCATTATGTTTTCCAAGAAGATTTTGCATTCTTTTACAAATTGTAATTGCAGATAATGTGAAGTATTAGTACTGACAAGGTGTGCTTCTACATAGGAGCTGTGCTGTGTTTTCCAATTATGATCAGAAAATCATTTTTAAGGAAAAGGAATGCTTTTTAAAATTATAAGAATTTTTTACTTGCGATGTGACTCCTGCAATACGTCGCTTTTGTGGAATAGATGCATGATGCATCTGTGCTGTTTTTGCCCCATGGTGCTCCACATTGTAAATGTTAAAAGTGATGCATACGTGGTGCAAGGGCCTTGTAAATACACCCCTATGTGTGCATGACCATTTTAAGTCACTTACCCCTGGTGCAAGGGCCTTCTAAATATGCCCTCATGTGTGCTTGGCAATTTTAAATCACTTACCCCTGGTGCAAGTTCCTTGTAAATACGCCGTCATGTGTGCTTACACATTTCAAATCACTTCCCCCTGGTGCAAGGGCCTTGTAAATACGCCCCCATGTGTGCTTGGTCATTTCAAGTCACTTCCCCCTGGTGCAAGGGCCTCTGAGACTGTTTTGAAATTCAAAAAACATTTGGTAAGGTGAGATATGGTTCCTTTATTTTAGAAAGAGACTAGTATGCTTTTTGAGGAAATAAGGAAGCCAGCTGTGCATTTAAATTTATGTTTTGTGTCAAGTGTTTGCATTATGTTTTCCAAGAAGCTTTTGCATTCTTTTACAAATTGTAATTGTAGATAATGTGAAGTATTAGTACTGACAAGGTGTGCTTCTACATAGGAGCTGTGCTGTGTTTTCAAATTATGATCAGAAAATCGTTTTTAAGGAAAAGGAATGCTTTTTAAATTTATAAGAATTTATTTACTTGCGATGTGACTCCTGCAATGCGTTGCTTTTGTTGAACAGATACATGATGCATCTGTGCTGTTTTTGCCCCATGGTGCTCCACATTGTAAATGTTAAAAGCGATGCATATGTGGTGCAAGGGCCTTGTAAATACACCCCTGTGTGTGCATGGCCATTTTAAGTCACTTACCCCTGGTGCAAGGGCCTTCTAAATATGCCCTCATGTGTGCTTGGCATTTTTAAATCACTTATCCCTTGTGCAAGTTCCTTGTAAATACGCCGTCATGTGTGCTTGCACATTTCAAATCACTTCCCCCTGGTGGTAAATGTATCAATGGGTAATGTTGTTGATTTTGAGAAATACAGAAATAGAGATGAAATTGAATTTTTAAAAATTAAATTTGATGGCATTGAGGAAGTACAGCTAATTGGTCGTTGCACAGCTAGGTTTTTGCTTGTAAAAAACTTATATGTTCACCGTAAGCAGTTTCCTGTTTGCTTGGCATATGCGGTGACAATCCATAAATCGCAAGGTTTAAGTGTAGACACTGCTTTAGTGAATATTGGCAGTTCTGTGTTCAAAGAGGGTATGGCTTATGTAGCATTATCACGAGTCAGAACTTTATCTGGATTGTACTTGATAGACTGTGATGTCACAAACATTTGTGCGGATCTAGATTGTGTTAAGGAATACAATAGGTTAAGAAGAGAGTATGCGCCACATTTGCCTCAATATACTTTGTTTGAGAAACGTGTGGTAGGCCGGAAACGAAGAAATATCAGTAATAGTAGGGAGGTTGTAGCAAAAAGACCAAAAGTCGATGAACCGAAAATTGTAAGCAGAAAGAAAATGAATACTGTTGAAGATGTTGTTGGTTTTCAATTTGAAAATACTTCTGGTGTCAACTGCTATGCTAATGTAGAGGTTAATGTTCTCTTTTCACTAGACACTTTAAAAGAACAGATTGTGATCAATTCGGAACAAAGTTAATGCTGTTTGTTGAATTCTGTGTTAGAGAAATGTAGCGCTGATAGAACAAGAGTAGAAAGTGTGTCTGAAATTCGTAATCTGTTAGACAAATGTTCAGGTCAAACGCAATTCTCTCAAAATGTTCAGCAGGATTGTCAGGAGTTTTTAATGTATATGCTTGATGTATTGCAAGATGAAGGTGTAGATGTAGATTATCTGTTTGGCCTTTCTTATCAATGGCAGAATGATTGCGAGAACTGTAGGCTATCAAGTACTACTAGTGTAGACTCAGAAAGATTTATATATTTAACTTTGCCTGACAGTAAATCAGTATCCTTCAATAAGCTAGTAAAAGCAGCCGATCAAAACATGGAGTGTAGCCAATGTAAGTCTGCAATGCTGTCCACGTTAATTATACGAAGTTATGGCCAGTATGTCATTTTAATGTTCCAACGATGTAGGTCTGATGGAACTAAATTGCTTCCGCAGTTGTCAATATCAGGAAGGACTTTTGTAACTACAGCAATTATATATCATGATGGTCCTTCAGCAACTTTCAAAAAAAGATTGCCTTTCCACCTTCAAAATTCTTACCTGGTGTTCTTACAACCAAAATTTTAGGGAAGGAATCTCGGGATTTGTTCAGAGGAATTTCAAGAGGTTCTAATGGCTCCTACTCTATATCGCCTTGTGGATAAGTGTAGTACAGAGCGAAAACTCTTTGTGTTTATGAGCTAATTCAAGCAGCAGATCAAAACAAGGAGTAGAGGAAATGTAAGTCTGCAATGCTGTCCACATTTTTTATAGAAACTTATGGGTGAAATGTCATTTTACAATTTCAACTACATAAACTGGATGAAAATAAGTTGTCAAGTCTAATTAAAAATGTTTTGGCTACACAGTCATCGATTTCAGGAAGAACATTTGTAACTGCAGCTATTATATGTTATGATGGTCCTTTGACAACATCAGGATATTACACAGCGTATTTGAAATATAAAAAAGGCTGGTCTTTTGGCAATGATTACCATTTGAGTATGAAGCAATGTTGCCTTTTGACTTATTTTCAGAAGTGAGAATTTAGGGTAGGTAACTGGACTATAATGATTCTAGGTGTTGTTGTAATTTAGTGTGCTGTTTTAAATTGCTTTGTATGTCTCATTTTTCTTAAAACGATGGAGCTTATCTTTCAGAAAGTGGCGGGCAGAAAATAATAACAGCACAACAGAGTATAAGCTGTTCATAGGAGATCCTTTGACGTCATAGAAAGTAAGTTACTTTTGAGGAGTTCTGATTTCTGATTGATTATATTATATGGGTTTTTTAAACACAATCATTTTGATTGTGTTTTTTTTCCCCCGCTATTATATGATGAATACCTTCAACTCACTGTTTTCAGTGAAATTTGATATATTCTGAGAACAGCAAAAATAAACCATTAAATATGTATAATTAATTTTGTACTTTGAATTGTGATTTTTAATATGTATTCATCTTGTCTCATGCTCACTCATCTTTTACTACCTTCTATTAATTTTAAAATTTTTGTTCTTTCTTACACAGATCAAAAGTATAAAAATAACAAGTGACTAAGTTAACGGCAATTATAAGGTAAGTGTTTAGTACTCTTTACGTTACATCTCTATCACATTTAACTTTTATTAGTTCCACTGCTTCATTTCTTTAACCCTCAGTTTCTTGCCTTTGCTACTTCCCTCATTTCTTTTTCTATTACTTACTTACACTACTCTTTCCACTCCTTTTCTCAGTCCCTCTTTAAACAGTATCTCTGTGTTACTCCCTCTATTTGTCTTTCTTTTAACATTACTCTCTGTTTACTTACTCTTCTTTTTAAAAAAAAAAAAATTCTTTTAGTTCGCTTCCAGTTCGCGTACCGGAGCGCGAACCGGGAAGCGAATCAAAAGAAATAGAGGTTGCCAGAGTGCTAAACATTCTAGCAATTTCTTATAAAGGGGAGGTAGTTCTGAAAATAACTTTTTTAAAATTATTTTTGTTGTTTTATATTTTTTTATTATTTTTCTGGACATTTTTTTAGTTTTTTGGTATTTTTTGAACGGTTTTATATTTTTTTTGTTTTTTGGGGGGGGGGGGGGAAACGAAAATGATTCATTATAAAGGGCTCAACAGGAGCAACAAAAAAAAAGATAATTTATTTTCTGGGGCGTTTTGTACATTGATGATTTTCAAAAGCTGTATGGATTAGAGTTATACTCCTCTCTTCATAGGTAATTAATTTGCCGCAAAAAATACAGAAGCGATCCGGGGCGCGGCGCGGGGTGCGGCACGGAGTGGGTAACGTAAGCATAACAGGTCATGTGACTTGTTTATAAAACTTTTCATTGGTTCATTTTACTTTTGGTTTCCTAATGATGGAAGGCTTGGTCATAAAAATAACACTTTTTTTTCCGAAATGATGAAAGCCCCACCTTTTTTCCTCACTCTGACTTTCATTTTTATGAGAGAAAGACCTTTTTTGAATACCATAGAAATGGCTTCATTGATTGCTGCAGCTGGTGGACCCCCACCACCACCACAACCTCCTAGGAAGAGAGGACCACCTCCTCAGGTCATCCTACAACAAGAGGAGGAAGAAGAGGAAGAAGAGGAAGAGGAGCAAGGGACAGGGAGGTTTTTACCTGAACAGCCAAGGAGGTCCCATGTTAAAGAAAGTTATATTTGGCAATTTTTTTCAATTCCCCCCGAACAAAAAAAGGTAAATGCCCGGTATGTTACCTGCCTGATTTGTAAAAATGAACTGTCCAGAGGAACAGAAAAGAAATACAGTTTTGGTAATTATACCATGCATCGCCATATGGAAAGGTGGCACCCTATAAATTACAGTGCTGCACAACTACGTGATCTGGTGGATAACCCCCGACCTGTGGCCAGTACATCCACCAATGAAGAGGCAGTGACGGGACCAGAGGCGAGGGAGATGGTCCCAAATATCCAAATGAAATTTGGCAATGTGAAGCACGTATGCATTTTTTGTGGCCAACTGATTTGTTTCAGAGAGAGCAGCATACATTTGATTTAATAAAGCTATTGACACAAATGTGCAAAACGCCTCAGGAAATAAATTATCTATTTTTTTTGTTGCTCCTGTTGAGCCCTTCATAATGAATCATTTTTGTTTCTCCCCCATAAAAAAACCAAAAAAAATATAAAACCGTTCAAAAAATACAAAAAAAATGTTCAGAAAAATAATAAAAAAAATATAAAACAACAAAAATAATAAAAAAAAGTTTTTTTCAGAACTACCTCCCCTTTATAAGAATTTGCTAGAATGTTTAGCACTCTGACAACCTCTATTTCTTTTGGCTCGCTTTCCGGTTCGCACGCCGGTATGCGAACCAGAAGCAAACTCAAAAAAATTGTTTTTTTTTAAAAAAGAAGAGTAAGTAAACTGAGAGTAATGTTAAAAGAAAGACAGTTAGAGGGAGTAACACATAGATACTGTTTAAAGAGGGACTGAGAACAGGAGTGGAAAGAGTAGAGTAAAAAAAGTAATAGAAAAAGGAATGAGGGAAGTAGCAAAGGCAGGAAACTGAGGGTTAAAGAAATGAAGCAGTGGAACTAATACAAGTTAAATGTAAAAGAGATGTAACAGAATGAGTACTAAACACTTACGTTATAATTATCGTTAACTTAGTCACGTGTTATTTTTATACTTTCAATCTGTGAATGAGAGAACAAAAATTTAAAAATTGATAGAAAGTAGTAAAAGATGAGTGAGCATGAGACAAGATGAGTACATATTAAAAATCACAATTCAAAGTACAGAATTAATTATACATATTAAATGGTTTATTTTTGCTGTTCTCAGAATATATCAAATTTCATTGAAAACAGTGAGTTGAAGGTATTCATCATATAACAGCGGGGAAAAAAAACACAATCAAAATGATTGTGTTTAAAAAACCCATATAATATAATCAATCAGAAATCAGAACTCCTCAAAAGTAACTTACTTTCCATGACGTCAAAGGTTGTCCTATGAACAGCTTATATTCTGTTGTGCTGTTATTATTTTCTGCCTGCCACTTTCTGAACGATAAGCTCTATCGTTTTAAGAAAAATGAGACATACAAAGCAATTTAAAACAGCACACTAAATTACAACAACACCTAGAATCATTATAATCCTGTTACCTACCCTAAATTCTCACTTCTGAAAACAAGTCAAAAGGCAATATTGCTTCATAGTCAAATTCTAATCATTGCCGAAAGACCAGCCTTTTTTAAATTTCGAATAAGCTGTGTAATATCTTGAACTTGTTAAAGGACCATCATGTCATATAATAGCTGCAGTTACAAATGTTCTTCCTGAAATCGACGACTGTGCAGCCAAAACATTTTTAATTAGACTTGACAACTTATTTACATCCGGTTTATATAGTTGGAATTGTAAAATGACATTTCACCGATAAGTTTCTATAAATAATGTAGACAGCATTACAGACTTACATCACCTCTACTCCTTCTTTTGATCTGCTGCTTGAATTAGCTTATTAAAAAAAAAAAAATTCGCTCTGTACTACACTTATCCACAAGGCGATATAGTGTAGGAGCTATTAGAACCTCTTGAAATTCCTCAGAACAAATCCCGAGATTCCTTTCCTAAAATTTTGGTTGTAAGAACACCAGGTAAGAATTTTGAAGGTGAAAAGGCAATCTTTTTTTGAAAGTTAAAACAGAATCATTGCAGAATGACCAGCCATTTCCAGACTTCAAATAAGTTGTGTAATGTCCTGATGTTGTTGAAGCACCCTCATGATATATAATTGCTGCAGTTAGAAAAGTCCTTCCTGATATTGACAACTGAGAAGCCACAACATTTTTAATTAAAGTTGTCAATTTTGTTCCATCAGGCCTATATCGTTGGAACATTAAAATGACATACTGGCCATATCTTCGTATAAATAATGTGGACAGCATAGCAGACTTATATTGGCTACACTCCATGTTTTGATCGGCTGCTTTTACTAGCTTATTAAAGGATACTGATTTAGTGTCTGGCAAAGTTAAATATATAAATCTTTCTGAGTCTACACTAGTAATACTTGATAACGTACAATTCTCGTAGTCATGCGGCCATTGATAAGAAAGGCCAAACAGATGATCTACATCTACACCTTCATCTTGCAATACATTAAGCATATACATTAAAAACTCCTGACAACCTTGTTGAATATTTTGAGAGAATTGTGTTTGACCTGAACATTTGTCTAACAGATTTCGAATTTCAGACACACTTTCTACTCTTGTTCTATCAGCACTACATTTCTCTAACACAGAATTCAACAAACAGCAAAAACTTTGATCCGAATTGATCACAATCTGTTCTTTAAAAGTTTCTAGAGAAAAGACAACATTAACCACTACATTAGCATAGCAGTTCACACCAGAACTATTTTCAAATTGAAAACCAACAACATCTTCAACAGAATTCATTTTCTTTCTGCTTACAATTTTGGGTTCATCAACTTTTGGTCTTTTTTCTACAACCTCCCTACTATTAGTGACATTTCTTCGTTTCCGGCCTACCACACGTTTCTCAAACAAAGGATATTGAGGCAAATGTGGCGCATACTCTCTTCTTAACCTATTGTATTCCATAACACAATCTAGATCCGCACAAATGTTTGTGACATCACACTCAATCAAGTACAAACCCGATAAAGTTCTGACTCGTGACAATGCTACATAAGCCATACCCTCCTTGAACACAGAACTGCCAATATTCACCAAAGCACTGTCTACACTTAAACCTTGTGATTTATGGATTGTCACCGCATATGCCAAGCAAACAGGAAATTGCTTACGGCGAACATATAAGTCTTTTACAAGCAGAAACCTAGCTGTGCAACGACCAATTAGCTGTACTTCCTCAATGCCATCAAATTTAATTTTTAAAAATTCAATTCCATCCCTATTTCTGTATTTCTCAAAATCAACAAATTTACCCATTGATCCATTTACCAGACCTCTTTCAACATGTAAATATCTTCTCAAAATGATACAGCAATTTAAGCACACATTCAGAGTCTTTTCAAAACCATCAGTTTTAGATATAGTCTTCTCTAATGAATCCAATTTAGATTTCAAATTCTCAGACAAAACAATTGTTGCACCCATATGCTCTATTCTGTCAATAGCTTCCAGTTTCACAATCTCTTGGTTCTCTAAATTCAACATTTTGTTGTTGAAGATGGAACATTCTGCAAGAGTTGGCATCAAACATATTCCAGATTTCTTCTCAGTAATTTTATGAAAAATATTCTCTGGCAGAACGTCTTCTTCTGGAAACAAATTTGACAGTAATCGTGCATATAAAGCTTCTTTCCCACGCTCAGTCACTTTCCCGATTCTAACATCTTGTAGAATATTCTTGTAATCTTCATCCTTCGCCTGACGCATATTTTCACGAAGCTCAGCATAACTGAAGTTTAACCATATGTTAACGTTGCCAATGCTCCCTAGGCACTTCCTGGTATCTTCATGTCCTTTCACTGGTGTCAGCTGCAGAAGATCACCGAAAACAATGATGTGTTTGCCACCAAATAACACATCATACTCTGTTTTAAGAACTTCCTGCATTCTCAAATGCACAAAGGCAAGCATGACATTGGAAACCATGCTTACTTCGTCAATGATAAGAAGTTTCATCTTCTTCAGGACTCTAGATACTTCACAACAAGCATCTCCAGATAACTTGTGATATTGTAATTTGTTATCATGCGCCACTGGCAGCATCAGTAGCCGATGCAAAGTAATACCTTTAATGTTATGTACTGCCAGACCAGTTGGAGCGGTGACAACACAAGACAGCGATGACTCAGTCCTTTTCTGCAAATAACATGAAATTTCTTTAATGAGGAAACTTTTTCCAGTTCCTGCTTCTCCACTCACGTACAGTCGGACAGGCTTCAACGACGTACATGAGCACTGTTTTTTCTCATGACTTAATCCATGATCAATTTGGTTGGTAACTTCATCATATATTTTCCTCTGCTCAACGTTAAGTTGTCTTTCTAAATCTTCTAAGTTAACCACATCCTCCTGAGCATGTTCCATGGCTCTTTCCACTTCAATCATGGCAGTGGCAGCTTTATTTTCAATAACTGGTCCTCCTAGTGGATCCTGACTCAATGAAACAGAACTCTGACTGTCCTGAGAACTGTCTCTAGCAATCTCGGCTGCTATTGTTGCTTCCTGCTCGATTTCTGCATTCAACATTTCTAGATATTTTGGGAAAGCAGGACATTCTATGGACTCCTTGGCTGCATTGAAAGAGTCTTCGTAACAGAGGAAATCTCCAAGCAGTTCCTCTTCTGCACACCAAGGCTTGAAAAGTTGCAAAAGAGCTAAATAGAAAAACTCTTTTCTTTCTGGAGATTTGCAATCCAATTTTCGATGATTTACCAATAGACTTTTTTTTGCTTGACCAGACATCCCTCACTTCCAATTACAGCATACACTCCTTTATCAATATCTTCTGTGATGTTCCTCTTGAAAATGTAATTTTGTAGAACCTCATACAGACAAACATTCTCCAAGTGACTGCTTCTATTTGGATAATATGTATCCAACATGTTGGTCTTCAAAATATCTGTACTGCTTGGCTCCTTCTCCGCCAAATACTCAATTTCCCGTACAGGTTTGAGAACTCGATTACACGTTGCAGCAAGACCAAGACTTGCCCAAATGATACTCCTAGATTTGGCATAGAGACTTGCTGAAGATAACCGGTCAGAACATTCATAAGCTCCGATTTCTCGATGTGACAACATCTTCAGACTGAAACTGTACAACTTCTTAATGAGGCTATTTTCATGGGAAATGTCCTTCCACATATCCTTGAGTTCTGTCTTTTCTTTTTTTGTGATGTAAGACGTCACATACTGAGCCACAGCCATACAGTTGTCAGCCACAAACTGTATATCCATGTTAGCATTCCACATGGACAAAATCACTGGGTTGTAGTCATTGATGTTCTTGGACTCTTCGTTTCTCTTCAAATTGTATGTATTTTTGGGTGATTTCCTTGTCACATTATGTCGCAGTGAAGACATCAAATTGTTCACTCTTCCTTTAGATATCACCAATCGTGGAAATCCAAAACGACATTTTGTGTAGTACTTGTTCTTGTTTCTGAATTTACGACGACAGTACTTTCCACAACGATGGCTTTGAAATCGTAAAACTTGTTCTCTTAGACTTTTGTCTTCCTTTGTCTTTGGAACAGCACATGTAGAATACTGTTCTATGAAATTCATCACTAAGTCATCCGGATCTGTTCCAAAATTTGGGTGCATCTTTGATCCATAGCAGCATATGTATATGAGGAGCATCTCGTGCTTGATACTCCTTTCTCCAGAAGAAATCCAACACCTCTCCAAGAGGTGGATTTTTCTTGTTCGTGATGAAAGACATCATAGCTTCAAATCTATGATTGAAGTACCTGCATACATTCACTGGATCCAAAGAGCACAGTTCTCCGGGTGTCTTGAATTCAATATTTTCAATGTTTCTATTTGCCTCTCGTAGAAATTCAAGTAAGTCTTCCCAGCCATACTCAGCACAGCTGAGAGTGAGGAACCATGTGGGAGTTCCTAAGTTCCTCAGCATACATTTTAAGTCACCATGACGATGGTACCAATACTCATTAGTACCACGCTGACATGCCATCAGATTAATCAGATGAGAATCCAAAATACTATCTTGCACATTGACTTTATCCATAAAGTCCCTTGCTGAGATATTTCACAGTTGTAAACCACTTTTCAGGATGTGGTTCACTGCATAAGACAGTCCAGACAGATCACTTTCAAACAGTAGATGAAACAAATAGGGAATGCATTGACGAAACCTAGGATCTTCTGCATACAATCGTAAAGTCCGGTATTCAGAAGCAGGAATTTGATCAGGTCGCTCATCATATCGTCCTCCTCGACCTGTGGGAAATAACTGTGGAAAACACCGAGCTTCCAAACTTTCCTCCCAAACACTAATGGGACTCCCTTTGGCTTGTTTCATTTGAAACAACTCAATAGCATTCCCCATGACTTCCTTGGAATGCAAAGGATGAACACTATAATGTTCATATATTTCTTCATTTTTAGAGGCTTCTACTTTCTCAATTTGTCCAGCACACAATTCGCTGTCTTCTTCTTCACCTACTTCATCTTCTGCTACACATACATTCTTGTAGTACTCATTGTTTTTTATCAAATAAAATGTTGCCTTTTTGACTTTTCTAACATCCACTAAATCTTGCCAGATTTTCTTACTCTTTGTCAGAACACCATTAACTAGGATAACCAGAGGTTCCTCTTCCACTTTCTCTACTCCAATTGTGTTAATGTTTTTCTTCAAATCTAAAGGCAAATAAACATCTCTTCCCTTCAATCCTCTCTGTAAATCTGATGGAGGCAATTTCCCTGTCTTTGGCTCCATGCGTACAATAGCCTGAAAGGGATGCACACTTTGAATCAAAATAGATTCATAAGTATTTAAATCCTTCAATTCAGAAGGAATGTCAACCAATTCCAGATTATTATGAACCGCTCTAGCAGGCATCCGGTTTTGGTTTAATTTGTTAAAACAATAAGTACACATACGTTGGTCCGATCCCAAATCAAAACAATTTTCTACCATCAAGTATGTAGCAAAATCCTTCCATTCACTATTGTTTTCCATTTCACTTTTTGCATATAAATCCACTAACTTGGTCTGATTCTTATAATAAGTCCGTCGACAACACACACAAGTGAAATTAGGCCTCTCACTTGATTTCACCTGAAAGATGGAAATTTCCTTGTGAAACTTATCTATATTAGAAATCTGTACACTCTCTTCCACATTACCTTCTTCTACTGGGTCAATTTCAACATTGTTCTCTTTACTAGCAAAGTAACAGAACTCAATTTCTTCACAAATATTCTTCACATGTAGTTCTAAACCATGCAAAAGAGCACTGCTCAATTGTTTAAGCATAATTGCTGGACTCTTAGCATAATACAACATTCTCACTAATTTCCTCACTTTATTATGATGCACTGCTAGCATCCTGAAATGATGAAAAACACTCTGGCATACTCTTCTGGAAAGACAAGCCAGGGAATGCCCATGCAAACCTGTTACTTCTCTCACTCTGCAAGGATCTAATTCTTGCAACAACTTCATTTTCTGTTTTAAACTTTTCTTATTAAATGTACGTACAAAATCACAAAACAAATTGATGGAATCCTGTCGTACACTACAAATGCTACTACATTTCCAGGTGTAGACTGGTCCCTTAGGACGTCTTCCTAAAATCTCATCACCTAACACCTCTTCTGCATCTGCAGACACAAGTTTTTCTTTTTCAACCGGACAACCATCTTTTACCTCATATGCTCGACCACTGGTGTCAACTGCATGCACCAAATCATTGTCTTGAAAGTAACTCTCCTCATTAAAAAATGCCTCACAACTTGAACTATGCATCCATTCTCCTGAGAATACTTCACAAAAATTAGTACGATTAACTACTCTCTTCCATCTACTATTTGATTTGAAATCAGAAATTACCTTGTTTAGTTTCCTAATTCTATTGATTACCAAAATAAATAACTTTTGCTTAATTTCCAAGGCCTGATCAATAATTTTCTCTACATTTTTCTTTTTCTTATAAAATGTCACTTTCTGTTGGCCTTTCTTAAATTTTTTTAACAAATTGACAATTATCCTGTTACGGAACATTCGCCTACGAATGTCCCTGAATTGAATATCCCTTCTACTGCCATGCACAGACTTATCTCCTGCTCTAGCAGAAACTTTTTTTACGGGCCTTTCCTTTTCCTTTAAATTGTCTCTCTTCTTATGCACTAAAACATGTTCAATACTGGTATTTTTTTGTCTGAAAATTGTTTTTAAAAATGATTTTATTTTATTACCCGGAGCTTTTTTGGCAACTTGATACGATTTCATATTACAGGACTGTTCCAAATCTTTACCAAGATGTAGTGTAAGTCGCTTTGCTTCTTTTAGTTTTCGCTGCCTTGAGGGCATTTTTAAAGTTTTCTAAAGATCTTCAGTTAAATCTGTGGAAAAATATTTAAACAATTGATATTAACCACTATTACCAAACAGTAAACCAATAACAGAAGGCAAACAATTAACACACTAGATGTCAATTCCATCTACAGTAATTTAACAACATAGACAAAGGGGGCACATTTACAAGGCACTTGCACCATGGGGGAAATAAGTTAAAATTCCAAGAACACAAAGGGTCATATTTACAAGGCCCTTGCACCAGAAAGAAGTGACTTGAAATGGCAAAGCACACATGATGGTGTATTTACAAGACCCTTGCATCAGGGGGAAGTGACTTACAATTACCAAGCACACATGAGGGCGTATTTACAAGGCCCTTGCACCACCATAAGGTGTGGCCTATGCAGAAGTATGCTGGATTGTCTGTCTGCCATGGTGGCCTAAACCTCATCAGCACAATGTGATTAGTAATGTTAGGAAACAAAGGTGATGTAATTGAAAAACGTGCAAATATTTTTGCTCATTTCACAATCACATCACCTGTGTTTCCTCAGCTTAGGTATCTCATTGAGCAGATATAGTCTAGCATATCCAAGAGTACGCAGAAAGTGAGGACTGTATGCAGCAGTGCAATGTGACCTACCTTGCCATATTGCATATATTATTAGTCTTGTTATATGTTTGACTCTAATGGTTTTTAATGTTCATGCACTATTAGTAATTTAATGTAAAAGACATATTTGTATACAATGAATTTTTTAAAAAAAAAACAAAAAAATGAAAATAGAAATTCTTAGGATAAAATAAATACATACAAAAGAATGTTTATAACTTGGTGAGTGGTGAGTTTATCTGTCAGTATACGTTGATAATTATATTATTTGTGGTTTATTACATTTATGTTGTCACTTGACTATAGACCTTTACCAAACCATGCAGCAGTGCAATGTACATAATTCTCCTCCAATGACAATTACAGAAGCCTTAGCATATCAATTCACCCTAAACAGTCCTAAATGTATATCATAATTATCATAGTGACTATGAAACTCTACCAGTACATATTGTGAAACCTAAATGACTTCAAGAAACGACTTTTTAAACCATCAAACAAGCAAATTATTCTCCCATATTCATGTTGAGAAATACAATATTTATTTAAAAAAGCAAACCCCTTGTTGTCCTTCTCATAAATGTGAAAAGTATTTCTTTTTTAAAATAAAACGATTTTCTGGTCATAATTTCAAAACACAAAACAGCTTCTATGTACAAGCACACCCTAGCTGGCTTCCTTATTTTCTCCAATAAGCATACTAATCTCCTTCTAAATTAAAGGAAACTTTTCTCACCTTAGCACGATTTTTAAACACATCATGTAAGGAAATTAGTCTCCCAGATTCCTGGGAGAAGTACCTTAAAATTGTCTAGCACACATAGAGGCGTATTTACAAGGCACATGCACCAGGGGAAAATGACTTAAATTTGCAAAGCACTCATGAGGGTGTATTTACAAGAACCTTGCACCACCTTTAAAGTCACTTTTAAAATGGAGAAAATGACGTGAATGTGTCTTATAAGCCTTGTAAATATGCCCCCATGTTGACTATGTAACTCTTGCAAAACATATTGTGAAACCTAAATCACTTCAAGAAACGAGTTTTTAAACCAAGAAACAAGCAAATAATTCTCCCATATTCATGTTGGAAAGTGAAATATTTATTTAAAAAAGCACACCCCATGTTATCGTTCTCATAAATGTAAAAAGCATGTATTTTTCTTAAAAAACGATTTTCTGGTCATAATTTGAAAACACAGCACACCTCCTATGTACAAGCACACCCTGTCAGTACTAATACATCACATTATCTATAATTATAATTTGTCAAAGAAGCAAAATCTTTTTTGAAAAAATAATGAAAACACTTGACACAAAACAACATTTTAAATGTACAGCTAACTTCCTTATTTTCTCAATATACTATACTACTCTCTATCTAAATTAAATGATTTTTTTCTTACCTTAGCAAATGCTTTTTGAATTTCAAAACAGTCTCAGAAACACACCAATTTTTCTTTAGCAGAGCAAAAGGTATGCACTCCAGAGGTTGGAACCAACAAAGGCACTGAAATGCTGAAATTCATCACACATATCTCTCATGCGACCCAATCAAAACTCTTCCCTCACTTTTTTCAAATCAACACCCTTCCCCCCTCTGCCCTGATGGCCTTTTTCCATAGCAACTACCTCCTGCCAGACCTCTCATGTTTACAAGTTCACACAACAATGTTTCAAATTAACTCTGAACTCTCAGTACACCTGCTAATCCACTGCAATGTTTCTTAAAATCATGTTTTCTTAACCATTCAAATTACATGTTTCAAAGAACACATCCAAGCACCCTAACTTTCTGTTTTCAGCAATGGAAATCCACCAATCACTGCTACTGAATCATTAGCACACAAACTCCACATTTTTTTTTCTTTACAAACTCCTACTGTTTCAACTGCCATTTCATTCCCACACTTCATCTGACTGCAGCAGAACCTCCTCTCGCCATGTTTTCTGTCTGGATTGTTGGACATAATTACATTCACTGGGCTCACAGGTATGCTGAAAACAGAAATTTACACAACCTCAATTTAAAAAATGTAGAAATCAAATGGATTGGCCAAAGAGGATTGAAATGTCACCAATTGATACCATTGGTGAAAACCTTTTTACATTTGCCAAACCCTGACCTCATAATAGTGCACTGTGGAGGAAATGATTTGGGCACTTTGACTGGGGTAGGTCTGGAAATGCTCTTAAAGGACACCTTTGAGCAATTAATGGCACTTTTCCCTCAAACTGCCTTGGTATATTCCAATATATGCCAAAGACAGAAATGGAGGTGGTCCAATCAAATTTCTCCACAAATTGAGAAAGCGAGGAAGCATGTAAATAAGTCTGTTTCAGCTTATATGAGAGACCATGAAATGGGTGCCATCTACAACAATAACTTGAGTTATTACATGCAAGATATCTACAGAGGAGATGGTGTGCACTTCTCAGATGAGGGCAACAGAGTTTTCATACAAAATGTAAGACTGTGTATTGGTACCTACTTATAAGTACCTAGAACTTACACAGAACCCAAAAGCTCTTTTCAGAGCTACCTTAACTATAATTACTCTTTTAAAATTTCGAATGTACCTTTTTTCACTAATTTTCACTTATGTTCGCTTCCCGGTTCGGTACCCGGTTCGCGTACCGGCAGCTAACTGCGCGAAAAATTCAAAAAATGTTTTTTTTTACATATATGAGCCTCCTCAGCCACCCTCAGAAAACCTAGGGGGTCAGGATACATCTCCCGTGCCCCCTTATACTCATTTCCCCACATTGTTTTTCCGCCATCTTGTGATTAAATTCAACTGAAACACAAAATGGCGAACTCCCGTTACGCTACCGGTAAGCTACCAGGTTCGCGTACCGGGACGCGCCTCTACGGCGAAAAATCGCAAAAAAAAATGTATTTATTTTTTTGCCCCGCGGGGCACTTTAATATCCCCCTCATCAATTCTTGGGGGTCAGGAGGGGTCTACCTTGACCCCTTTCATTAAATTCCAGCTTTGTTTTTCTCCACCTCTTGTCTCTCGATCCTACCGAGAGACAAGATGGTGGCCGTTCCGGACTGCTTAGAATGTTGACAGACACCGGAGAGCCAATCAGCTTCGCTTCGCGAAGTTCCGTACGCGTCAGGTACGCGAACCGGAGCGCTAACAGGAGCGCTGTCACAGATATATCTGTTTTTAAAAACGTTAATTTCTCAAAATCCACTGGAGCACATATATATTGAGACATAGCAAAGGCACGTCGGGCAAACCATATCTACAATTTTGCCAAGTTTCGTGTAAATACATTCAGCCGTTCGAGCTAAAAGTGATTCCAACCGCCCTATGGAAAAATGAATTGGAAAAATGTGTTTTGGGACCCCCTTTTTTCTCGGCCCCCCCTTGACGAAACCCCCCCAAATTTTCAGGGGCTACTCAGAAACAAAATGTGCCATTTTCCTGAACATTTCAGCCAATTCCGTCCATTTTTTCTCTATGGAACTTTTGAAAATTCTATGTCTAATAACTTTGGCGTTTGTGGACGGAATCAGCTGAAATTTTCAGGTAAATGGCACATTTCGTTTCTGAGCAGCCCCTGAAAATTTGGGGGGGTTTCGTCAAGGGGGGCCGAGAAAAAAGGGGGGTCCCAAAACGCGTTTTTCCCATTCATTTTTCCATAGGGCGGTTGGCCTCACTTTTAGCTCGAACGGCTGAATGGATGTGCACGAAACTTGGCAAAATTGTAGGGACTGTTAGCCCGATGTGCCTTTGCTGGGTCTCAATATATGTGCTCCAGTGGATTTTGAGAAATGAACGTTTAAAAAAACAGATATATCTGTGACAGCGTCCCGGGTAGCGCACCAGTTCGCGTACTTTTCGCGTAACGGAGCTTTGCGAAGCGAAGCTGATTGGCTCTCCGGTGTCTGTCAACATTCTAAACAGTCCGTAGCGGCCGCCATCTTGTCTCTCGGTAGGATCGAGAGACAAGAGGAGGCCAAAACGAAGGGGCAAATGACCATGAGGTGGCATAGTAGATCCTCCCTGACCCCCTATGTTTGATGTTAAGGCTTTAAAAGGGCCCCACGGGTAAAAAGGAAAAAAAATCGTTTTTTTCGTGGGGTGTGCCCGGTACGCGCACCGGAAAGTGGTCCGGGGAGCGTACTGTAAGGAAAGAAGAATGATTGACTTCTAGAATTCTAGCAATTTTTCATAAAGGGAAGGTAGTTCTTAAAAGAACTTTTTTTATTATTTTTGTTGTTTTTTATTTTTTATTTATTTTTCTGAACACATTTTATACTTTTTTTGTATTTTTTGAACGGTTTAATATTTTTGGGGGTTTTTTTCAGGGTAAAGAACGAAAAACAGGCATTAGAAACGGCTCAACAGGAGCAAGAAAAAAAAATCACTTTCTGGGGCGTTTTGAGCACTTGTGATTTTCAAATGCTCTGTTCATTAATGGAAAGCTCATTTCGCCGTAACAAAGCAAACCCCCACAATAAATGCACACCAGCTTGATATGTTAAAAATTAGTTTGAATAGCGGGGACCATCTCCCTCGCCTCTGGTCCCGAAAGACTTTCATGGGATGAGGGGGTGGCCACAAGAGTTGGTGGATTTTCACTTAGGTTACGCACCTCCGCCATACTATAATTTATAGGATGCCACCTTTGCATGTGGCGATGCATTGTATAGTTTCCAAAGCTATACTTTTTATCCGTGCCTCGAGACAGAGGTTCTTTACATATCAGGCATGTAACATAACGTGCATTCACCTTTTATTGGCCTACAGGAAATGAAAAAAACTGCCAAATAAAATTGGCCTTGCGGTGTGATTTCCGGGGCTCTTCAGGGAATAATTTTATTTGATGTACATCTTGTTCTTCTTCTTCCTCCTCTTCTTCAGGGTTGGGAATAAACTGGGGAGGTGGTCCATCCTTCCTAGGAGGTTGTGGTGGTAGTGGGGGTCCACCAGCTGCAGCTACAATTGAAGTCATCTTCCAATAATGAAAATAGTTCTTCCTCTCACAAAGTTGAAAGTCAGAGTGAGAAAAATAGGAGGGGGCTTTCATCATTTGGAAAAAAAAATGTTCTAAACCAATGAAAAGTGTAATTTTTAGGTCACATGACCTAGCTTTACATCATTCAGAAATAAAAAATGAAATCAACCAATAAAAAGTGTTACTTTCAAGTCACATGACCGGTGCGGCCACCATCTTGTCTCTCGGTAGGATCGAGAGACAAGAGGAGGAGAAAAACGAAGGGGGAATTTAACGAAAGGGGGCAAGGTAGACTCTTCTTGACCCCCTAGGAATGATGTTGGGGTTATTAAAGGGTCCCGTGGGGCAAATAAAAAAATTTGATTTTTCGCGGTAGAAGCGCTTCTTGGTTCGCGAACCGGGTCGCAAACATGTAGCGAAACGGGAATTCGCCATTTTGTGTTTCGATTTAATTAAATTACAAGATGGAGGAAAAGCAATGTGAGTATTAGGTATAAGGGGGTATGTGAGACGTATCCTGACCCCCTATGTTTTCTGAGGGTGGTTGAGGAGGCTCATATATGTTGATACTTGTCTTCCAGCGGTTGCGCGAGAGCGTTTATTTTTTTTTTTTGCTGCGTGATTTCTGTTAACGTTCGATTAGAAGGAAATCAGGAAGTGTTGACCGCCATTTTGACACTGCGAGTAAATATATTGTTAAAAATAATTGTTATAAATTAATCCGTATTGATAAACATTGTCTGCGCCATCTTGCTTTTTTTCCAATGCCACACTTTTGTCGTGCACGGCAGACATTTTAGATGCCTTGACCAGACCCACTCTCTGCACGCCGCCGATCCTCAGTATGGCTCACCACCCTCGCAAGCATCTCCCCCATGCACTGGTCACCCACGCTCTCTCTCTCATGTATGGGCCATAAACCTCCTCCCATATGCGCTGCTCTTCCCTGAGAATCACACCCCGTGCTGAGGAAAATTCAGCCCAGATTACAACCGATGCCCAGGCTGCTGGCACAAGACACCACTTAGTTCCCATCTTGAACGGTTACCAAATAAAGAGACGGGCGCTGGAAGCAGGAACACAAGAACAGAGTTTTATTTCTCATGAGGAGAGCCTGTCATTTCACTCTACATATCATACAAGTACCATTCAGCCCCCCGGCCCCCTAATCCTGAGGCAAAATTGCCACTGCAACAAAGGACTTAAACTCCTGCAAAGAACACCATGTAACATTTAATATCATTTACCACCAATGTTTTCATATATTAGTGTTGCTGAACTCACTCAGTGAAATGTCGCTTATTTCATTAAATCACTTTTAAAGCATGACTTATAACAATGCACCCAATCCTATGTGGAAGTGCTTATATGGTAATCATACCATGCATCGGCACATGGCGAGGTGGCACCCTCTTAATTATTCTAAAGCACAACTTCGAGATTTGGTGGATAACCCCCGACCGGCAAAAACATCCACCAATGACTTAGCAATAAGTGAGTCAGAGGCAAGGGAAACGGTCCCAAATCTGCAAAAGAACTTTGGGCAGATGAGATTGACTTGTGTAGCATGTGGAAAATTAATTTCACGCGGAGAGATGAGTATTACTTTAATAAATAGATCATATGAAAATCATCAATGTCCAAAACGTCCTAGAAAGTAATTTTTTTCATTTTTGAGGAAGAGAGATAACCTACAGTGATACGGGGTCGTTTTCGTTCATACTAGGGGGGCCAGGTGACATTCCTTCGGGGTGGCTTAGGGGCATTTAAAACAACTTCCCTGATACAGGTAGCATATAAAGTAGAGGCTAAATACCAGGATCTTTATCGATTGCTTTATGCTGTACAAAAATGAAAAACACATACAACAAACCTGGACCATTCATATTTTCAATGTTTCTGCGTACTATACTTTTTAACCCTTAACTAATTGAGCTGCTTCATTTCACCTGCTTTTTAAAAAAAAAAAAAAAAAATAGGAAACAGTGGCCATTTATTCGAAACTTACCAATCTACGCGTTACAACTACGTTTGCTTTTTCAAAAACCTTTAATAAAAATGTTGGTGGCCAAATACGGGCCTACAACCCCGTGGGCCGGCCACGGAGCAGGCTGGAACTGTAAATGGGTGGGGTGGGGGGTATTTATTTGTGGAAAACATAACAGAGTCAGTGGTCGTTGATTTCATAGTAAAAAGTGCGACAAGTGCAACAAAATCATATCGATAATTCATTGTGAGCAAGTACCAAAAGTGTCGACAATTCGAACCTTCAATAATAAATACAGTAATCAATGATGCATTAGAAGTTAATATCAATTCATTGTTCGAACATGTAATCAGTACCCGTTCCATGTCAATTCATTGTTCGAACGTATAATCAATACCCATCCCGTATCAATTCATTGTCCGAACATATAATCAGTCTTATCCCATTTCAATTCATGTGCTAAAAACTGCATACATATCTCATGATATCAAGGCTGAGCAATCGGGGCACAACAAGGAGTTGAGAGTTTCATTTGTACCGGCACCATTTTGGGTGAGGTCAGGAAGGTCCAAGTATAGTCAAAATGTCTCCACCAACTCGTGGTTGGACCGGGACCTCTTTCGGCAGTCCAAAAGTTTTCGTTGAAGGGTAGCAGAGGGGACTGGCGACATGAACCATCAGTCAAAGTGGGGTGGGAGGCAACAATCTCTCCTACCGGGTCATACTGGTGTCCCACTGGAATTGATCAAGTTGGTAGTCTTGCAGGATTTTAATCATTTCAAGACTGAGGCCAGCGCCGGCATGAGCGCGCCGACGTTCCTCGGCTACGTCGTGGTCGTTCCGTGGGTGATCATGGCAGTCATTCCCCATCGGGGGTCGGGGGCCCCCGTGGCTCTTATAGAATCTTCAAAGTTGAGGAGAACGTTTCTGGATGCAGGACTCATTTTCTAGCTGAACTCAAAAGCGTCGTTGTACCGCAAAAGTAAACGAGACCCCCGCTGGGTGAGCGGAGCATCATTGCCTCGCAATAGTGGACGAGACCTTTTGTTGGGTGAGTGGAGCGTTAGGGGTGCAGCTGAGGGGCCCCCACCTGGGGGGGTGGGAGAGGCTCGTTCGCGCCGCCTCTCCCTCCCAGCGCACCCCACGCCGACACCTGGCGTTGATATCCGTGATGTCCGGACCAGGCGATAAGAGGGGTGGGGGTCGGAGGCAGAGGCAAGACATCCCCCCCCGTGGCCTGCAGGGCGCCGCTTCAGGACCTTTTGTTGGGTGAGTGGAGCGTTGGGGGTGCAGCTGAGGGGCCCCCACCTGGGGGGGTGGGAGAGGCTCGTTCGCGCCGCCTCTCCCTCCCAGCGCACCCCACGCCGACACCAGGTGTTGATATCCGTGATGTCCGGACCAGGCAATAAGGGGGGGGGGGTCGGAGGCAGAGGCAAGACATCCCCCCGTGGCCTGCAGGGCGCCAGAAGAGAATGGGAGGACCAGTACATTCCGGGCCGACCATCCCACGACTTCTCCGGCTGATGGCGGCTAGTCGGGCCCCGCCCTGCACGTGTCGAGGCCTCGTCTTCCGGATGGGCGTAACCGTGGACCTGTTGCACTTCGGGAGTTTCCGGAATGGGGGTAGGTATCTGCTGATTTGTATCTATTTCATGTTACCGTTATTGTGCGTGGTGGGCAGTGGGACAGACATGCTTGGAGCAGTGGGGGGGTGGCGGAGGTTAGCTACCGCGTGGCTGCCGTAACGTCAAGCTTGGCTTTTCTCACCACTTTCATGTTTCTTATTTCTAGCGAAGTCAAAAACTCATCAGTGGCCTACTGATTTTGTTCGATTTCTTTCCCTTCCTTTTCAAGTGTGTTTCATGCTAAAGTTTCTGTTTAACAGGATACAGTGATTACTTCGTATTTTACATATGTCTTCTTTATTAGGGGTACCCTCCGGTTAAGCCAGATGATGTACCTCTAATAAATGGTCCGGGTGGAACTAGAGATGGGCATGACAGATTACAACGGGGGACAAAAGTCCGCATTACCTATCCTTCACTATCTGCAAAGGGAGACAGAATATTCCTATTCTTCTCTGTTTGTAGACAGGGAATATCGCAAAGAGAAAAAATCGATAGAAAATTAGTAGGATTATAACACTTTAATAACTTATAAATATATACATCGCAACAAAAACAGTAAACACCTTAAAACATTTTTTATTAAAACAGAAGCAACAATGACAACTAACAGTAGTGATATCCTGGGCGGGTGATGGAACTGGGATTGTTAATGGAAAAAGATCTACAGAGAAAGCGATTGGTGAATTATACTTCTCCGGAAATTTAAAACTCACAAATGTTTTATTTGTGTAATCGTTTCAGGTCCAACAGATTGTTGAAAAATGTTCAGAATGGAAGAGTCACCAAAAGGCAAAAAGTACGCTCATGTATGAAAATCTTACTATTGATGCTTGACTGAGGCCAAGGAGATCAGAGTGCATGAGTCTCATGCTCGATCAATTGAGCTAGCCGGATCGGGCAACAAAAAGTATAAAATAGTTATGTAAATAGTTATTTAATAAAATGTTTTACCCTGTTACTTTGCTGGTGTGTTGTATATATTTATAATATTTGCATAGGGTTTGTCGTTATTTTGGGTGGGGTGGGTGGCGGAGCCGAGCTGTCTTGCAGCCATCATCGTGTGGAGCTCAGTTCATCTCACTAGTTTCGTATTTCTCATGAGGGGTTGTTCTTAATGTTTCTATTTTAGCGAGGTCAAAAAGAGATCCCATTAGTGGCCTACTGATTTTACTTGATTCCTTTTGTTTTTTTAAACGATTTTTCACTATCTGCAAAGACTAAACAGAGTATTGCGACTCTGTGCTTGTTTGTAAATAGAGAATGAACCAAAGAGAACCAATTCTAAAACAGTAAATGCTTGGATAACAATCAATCAAATGGAGAGAGAAGCAGGCACGACGGATTACAACGGGGGCAAAGGCCTGCGTTAACTACCCTTCACTATCTGCAAAGAGAGAGTACTCCTAAGAGATGTCATCAGTGATGTCATCAGTGATGTCACTGACCATGTCATGAATGATGTAATATGTGACATCGTCAGCAGTGGATTGCGGGTGCGCGATATATAGTTAGTGCAACTAACTATATATGCGAATTTCAATGGTTTTGTGCGAGTAAAATAAGGTTTTGTAAATGCTAATCCCTAACTATATATGGTCTATAACCAATGGTTTTTACAGTGAATATATATATATATATATATAGATATATATATATATATATATATATATATATATATATATATATATATATCTATATATATATATATATATATCTATATATATCTATATATATATATATATATATATATATATATATATATATATATATATATATATATATATATATATATATATATATATATATATATATATATATAGATATATATATAGATATATATATATATATATATATCTCAAATGCAGACTCCTGAAGTTCAACCACGGACAACAGAACAGGTACAGACCACTCCTGTGCAAGTTTAAAAAATGAAGGTGCTTTATTCCTCTTTACTCCGGCAGCATGACGCTTTTCGACCGGGGAAACCAGGTCTTGATCACATGGTGAATTCAGAGATCAGCAAGTTTAAGTGCAGAATGTCCACACATGCTGCTCCCACCCAGGCATAGATAGTGAAAACATACTATTTAATAGAGAAATACTTATTTTACTGTTTATAAAATTTGCGTCTAAAATTCACTAATTAATACAATTACAATGAGTGCTTATATTTCATAAATTATTCAATATGATCTATATTAAATCGAAAACTACACTCAAAGATATTAATAGAGGGCAATTGCCCACATTCAATCAAGACTAAACAGTAAAAGCTATAAACACAATCTATAACGCCTGTTGTTAAAAGAGCAATGTGCAAAGTGACTAGGGGAATGGGGGAGAGTTGGTGACAGGGAACCCAGTAAAACTTGTGGAAGAGAGAAAGGGATTTGAAATAGGAATATCTTTTGTATTTGCCTTCACACTAGTCGCCAGAATTTGGAGATAGGAGGGCACTCAAACAACATGTGGTGGAGGAGGCGGCAGAGGTCGGGGTGGCCAGCAGGGACGTGACCAGCCCCGTCCGAAGACAGTAAAGGCAAGCAGGGCGATTCAACACCAAAAAGACCTCAGTTTCAGAAAAAGAAAGTTGCTGCTTTAAAAGCAAGATATGCCACAGATAGTGAGAATGCAGCTTCGGAATCAGATGTGGGCTCTGACCTTGCTTGATAGCGCGGCGGAGATTGCCATAGTGTGAGAGGCTCTGCGTCCGCTACTGAGGGTGAAAGCGACTGACCGATATGTTGTTGTGGAGACCGCTGATACTTAAGTAGCTCCCCCTGATAGACTTTATAACATAGTCCTATTAATTGAAGGTGACATACAGCGTACCATCAAAGGGGTATTTGGGGAAAATCTTATGACTACCTATGACATTTTGTTAGGGGAGGCTGCCTGGCCCCCACCTTTTGTGCTCGCAGCTCCGAGAAGGGAGGAGGTAATCCTCCCTAGTTTCGCGCACACAGTCTCAAAAGAGCATGCGCTGAATTTTGCAGAAGAATGGGCTAAGGCTCTTGCGCTTGCTCTGTACCGTACACAGTGTGGTTGGGATAAATTTTCCCCACACCACGAGATTCCTTCGCGGTCTATGCCACAGCCTTAACCTCAATATCCCATCCGACGTGAAGCTAAGGCTTCCGTCGTGGAAATCCTTGAACAATTGGAATATCAAGGTGTGATTGAAACTTGTGTGTCACCGATAAAATAACCCTATTTTTACTGTGACCAAGCCTGAAGGCTCGTACCGTTTGGTATTGGATTACCGCCATTTGAAATCGCATTGCCGTACCTGTGCAGTACAGAATTATCACGGCTCGGCTCTTGTGGATGGTCTTGTGTGTAAATGGTTTAAAACCACGCTTGACATATCCAAAGGTTTTTTTGCCCACAATTTGGACGGACTGAGTTCCCAGTAGACCAGTTTTACCTGTGGCGGCAAACAACGCCAGTATAAATGATTACCTATGGGCTATAAAATAGTCCAGGCATGTTTGCTGCTCGTATTGTCTCTCTCTTAGAGAGGATAGACACTGATGCGTGTTCGTATGTGGATGACATTTATCTCACAGACGACGAGCTTTGGGCGCATCTGTGTCGCGTTGACTGCATAATTTGTAACTTTGCGGACTATGGTTACAAATTCAACTTTGCAAAGTCTCACATTGCAGAGTACACAGTGTTGTTGCTGGGCTATGAGCTCAACAATGAAGGTAGAGGATTGGCTCCTTACTTCTTAGAGAAATGCGCACAACTGCACGCTCCTACAACTCTGAAAAAATTACAGTCCTTGCTAGGATTTTTGAATTTTGGGCGTACATATATTCCTGAATATGCTCAGTGTATCAAACCTTTGTATGCTTTGATACAACCTACTTTTAACAAATCTTGCTGGCTGCCAGAACATTCAGCTATTCTGCATTCTTTGCAGGCTGATCTTTTAGAATCTAAATTCCTACTGACTCGTGACAACCACACCAACCTGGTGATAAGAACCATCCCTGGGCAGTGGGTTTTACGTACCTTACTTTTAACGAAGGAGACACAGTACCTATTGCTTACAAGTCACACTTGTACACTTCGGCTGAAATGCGGTTTTCCTCTGTGGAAAAAGTTTTGACAGCAGTGCAAATGGCGACTCTTAAGGAACGTGCACTGTCGCAGGGGAAACGCATGTTGGTTGTAACCCCGTTTCCTGCATTAGAGGCAGTGACGAAAGTCAGTGTACCAAATTCTAAAGCTTTGTATCCACGGTGGTTACAATGGGCAGCATCATTGACATCTCCGGATGTCACGTTTATTTTTGATGCCTCCTTACAGTCGCCAGAGTTTTTGCAGTATGAATTTGTTCATCCTGCCCCTTTGGCTATGCGGAGGACTTCCATTGCATCATATACACTGATTGTTCAGCGCAGGTTGCGCATGGGCCTAAGCACGCATACGTTTCCGCTTGCGCTATTGTGGTAGGTGCCATGGTGAATGATGAGTTCAAGTCCAGAGTCGTGCACACGCAGACTCTAGGGGACTGCACAAAACAATTGGCGGAGCTTCGTGCTCTGATGCTTGCATTGGAGTATGCTGATCCTAGCGTGACAACTATTGCGAGTGATTCTTACTACTGTGTCCAGTCTTACAATGAAATCCTGTTCTTTTGGATTCAGAATGACTTTAGTGATTCCAAGGGTAGAACAATAAAACATAAAATGATCTTGGTCTGAATGGCTGAGCTTAAAGAGCAGTTGCCCCTCATGTTTGTGATTCATACTCTAGGTCATCAGCGCATAGGAGTCCACGCTGTTGGCAGTTCGCTTGCCGATGAGGCAGCAAAATCAGCAGTATCGACATATTTGGTTGCAGCAGTTACACATTCCAAAAGTAAGATTGATGATGATATCTTGGCAGCTGTTGCTGCAACTGAGAAGAGAAGTAAATATCCAAAAGGATTCCTTCCGAAGTATTCATACCACTTAAGACCAGATAAAGTTCCTTATGTGAAAATAGCTGACGTTGGTGAGAGCTTAATTTCCAACGCGGCCTGCAGGCCTACACTGATTAAGGCAGCCCATGAAGGTGTTGTGTCTGCACATGCACGACAAGGAGACGGCGTTGACTTGTCTGGTCATGGAGAGGGAGGAGTCCAGGATGAAGCCCAGGTTGCGTGCGTGGTCTGTTGGTTTGGGTGCCCTGATCTCTTGACTGGGTGAGAGTATTCTGCTTAATTCAGAAACTCTGTCCATCACCACCCCCTGTTGTTTAATTAATTTGTCCACCATAAGCGTGGAAGGGTATACTCAGACGTGAGTCCCTAGCTCATTGCACCATCAGGATTCAAGCAAGCCGGGCCGAAGACGGCTGAAATGCCAGAAACCGGTCCCCGGTAGCTTGTTTCCTTCCCAGTGAAAGAATTGGCTTGGTAGTTTGGTTTGCCCTGTTCCCATAATACACTGGGCCAGGGACAGACTAATTTGCATATAGCCAGGTTCTGAGCTGGGATGGTGCAGTGAGCTAAAAAACAGTGTTGGATTAAGCCCTGATCTCTTGACTGGGTGAGAGTATTCTGCTTAATTCAGAAACTCTGTCCAGCACCACCCCCTGTTGTTTAATTATTTTGTCCACCAAAGCATGGAAGGGTATACTCAGACGTGAGTCCCTAGCTCATTGCACCATCAGGATTCAAGCGAGCTGGGCCAAAGACAGCTGAAATGCCAGAAACCGGTCCCCGGTAGCTTGTTTCCATCCCAGTGAAAGAATTGGCTTGGTAGTTTGGTTTGCCCTGTTCCCATGATACACTGGGCCAGGGACAGACTAATTTGCATATAGCCAGGTTCTGAGCTGGGATGGTGCAGTGAGCTAAAAAACGGTGTTGGATTAAGCCCTGATCTCTTGACTGGGTGAGAGTATTCTGCTTAATTCAGAAACTCTGTCCATCACCACCCCCTGTTGTTTAATATTTTGTCCACCATAAGCGTGGAAGGGTATAATCAGACGTGAGTCCCTAGCACATTGCACCATCAGGATTCAAGCAAGCTGGGCCGAAGACGGCTGAAATGCCAGAAACCGGTCCCCGGTAGCTTGTTTCCTTCCCAGTGAAAGAATTGGCTTGGTAGTTTGGTTTGCCCTGTTCCCATGATACACTGGGCCAGGGAGAGACTAATTTGCATATAGCCAGGTTCTGAGCTGGGATGGTGCAGTGAGCTAAAAAACGGTGTTGGATTAAGCCCTGATCTCTTGACTGGGTGAGAGTATTCTGCTTAATTCAGAAACTCTGTCCATCACCACCCCCTGTTGTTTAATTATTTTGTCCACCATAAGCGTGGAAGGGTATACTCAGACGTGAGTCCCTAGCTCATTGCACCATCAGGATTCAAGCAAGCCGGGCCGAAGACGGCTGAAATGCCAGAAACCGGTCCCCGGTAGCTTGTTTCCTTCCCAGTGAAAGAATTGGCTTGGTAGTTTGGTTTGCCCTGTTCCCATGATACACTGGGCCAGGGACAGACTAATTTGCATATAGCCAGGTTCTGAGCTGGGATGGTGCAGTGAGCTAAAAAACGGTGTTGGATTTAGCCCTGATCTCTTGACTGGGTGAGAGTATTCTGCTTAATTCAGAAACTCTGTCAATCACCACCCCCTGTTGTTTAATTATATTGTCCACCATAAGCGTGGAATGGTATACTCAGACGTCAGTCCCTAGCTCATTGCACCATCAGGATTCAAGCAAGCCGGGCCGAAGACGGCTGAAATGCCAGAAACCGGTCCCCGGTAGCTTGTTTCCTTCCCAGTGAAAGAATCGGCTTGGTAGTTTGGTTTGCCCTGTTCCCATGATACACTGGGCCAGGGACAGACTAATTTGCATATAGCCAGGTTCTGAGCTGGGATGGTGCAGTGAGCCTAAAAACGGTGTTGGATTAAGCCCTGATCTCTTGACTGGGTGAGAGTATTCTGCCTAATTCAGAAACTCTGTCCATCACCACCCCCTGTTGTTTAATTATTTTGTCCACCATAAGCGTGGAAGGGTATACTCAGACGTGAGTCCCTAGCTCATTGCACCATCAGGATTCAAGCAAGCCGGGCCGAAGACGGCTGAAATGCCAGAAACCGGTCCCCGGTAGCTTGTTTCCTTCCCAGTGAAAGAATTGGCTTGGTAGTTTGCTTTGCCCTGTTCCCATGATACACTGGGCCAGGGACGGACTAATTTGCATATAGCCAGGTTCTGAGCTGGTTTGGTGCAGTGAGCTAAAAAACGGTGTTGGATTAAGCCCTGATCTCTTGACTGGGTGAGAGTATTCTGCTTAATTCAGAAACTCTGTCCATCACCACCCCCTGTTGTTTAATTATTTTGTCCACCATAAGCGTGGAAGGGTATACTCAGACGTGAGTCCCTAGCTCATTGCACCATCAGGATTCAAGCAAGCCGGTCCGAAGATGGCTGAAATGCCAGAAACCGGTCCCCGGTAGCTTGTTTCCTTCCCAGTGAAAGAATTGGCTTGGTAGTTTGGTTTGCCCTGTTCCCATGATACACTGGGCCAGGGACAGACTAATTTGCATATAGCCAGGTTCTGAGCTGGGATGGTGCAGTGAGCTAAAAATCAGTGTTGGATTAAGCCCTGATCTCTTGACTGGGTGAGAGTATTCTGCTTAATTCAGAAACTCTGTCCATCACCACCCCCTGTTGTTTTATTATTTTGTCCACCATAAGCGTGGAAGGGTATACTCAGACGTGAGTCCCTAGCTCATTGCACCATCAGGATTCAAGCAAGCCGGGCCGAAGACGGCTGAAATGCCAGAAACCGGTCCCCGGTAGCTTGTTTCCTTCCCAGTGAAAGAATTGGCTTGGTAGTTTGGTTTGCCCTGTTCCCATGATACACTGGGCCAGGGACAGACTAATTTGCATATAGCCAGGTTCTGAGCTGGGATGGTGCAGTGAGCTAAAAACAGTGTTGGATTAAGCCCTGATCTCTTGACTGGGTGAGAGTATTCTGCTTAATTCAGAAACTCTGTCCATCACCACCCCCTGTTGTTTAATTACACTGATTACGGCAGCCCATGAAGGTGTTGTGTCTGCACATGCGGGCGCTTCGGCTACTGTAGCTCAGTTACAACAACGTTTCTGGTGGCGGTGGCACTACAAACCGATGCGTGATTATGTCCTTCAATGTGACATTTGTAGCAGATTAAGCCTTCACCTGCTGCATGTCCACCCCAGACACAGTTATACATATCTAATAAACCCCTTGGGTATGTTTATTTAGATCACCGCGGTCCATTTTCTTCTGATACTGCGTATAAGTACATCTTGGTAGCAGTTGATTCATGCACACGCTTTGTGTGGGTGTGACCACACCGCAGCGCTGATTCACGGATTGTCATAAGAGACTTGCGTGTCTTTGTATTGATTTTTGCCTGTGGTACCTTCCATTCGTATCAGGGTCCGGCTTTCGCCTCTAAGGCGTATAAGGATGTCATGACTTCATTGGGGGTCCTAGTCAAGTTTTTGTCTTCAAACAGACCAAAGGGTAATAGTGTTGTGGAATGGATGAACCGAGATTTAAAGCAGTCTTTGACGGTTCGAGTTATAGGCACTGGCTGACCCACCTCAATAGCGTGCTCTTAATAATCTCCCTAGAAGGTCTCTGGGTGGGCAGACCCCATACTAGATGCTCTTTGTTATCAAAATGTATGTCCCGGACCTTGACGGTCTAGACTCGGTTGCTCTAGCTGCCTCCTTTGACATAGATGAACATTGCAATGTTTCACAGGATCCACAAAAGACAAGAGACAGTCTTGCAAAGGAACATTTGTGGTTGCGACGGGGGGATGTCCAGGATGAGTCGTGCTGAGGCGTTCTAGATCCGCTGGAGTCTCTTCTGGAGTTTGGCGGTGGTTCCGGCGTAGAGGGAGTTGCTGTAGTCCAGACGGCTGGTGACGAGGGCCTGGGTGACCGTCTTCCTTGTCTCGGTGGGGATCCACCGGAAGATCTTACGTAGCATGCGCAGGATGTTGAAGCACGACGAGGAGACGGCGTTGACTTGTCTGGTCATGGAGAGGGAGGAGTCCAGGATGAAGCCCAGGTTGCGTGCGTGGTCTGTTGGTTTGGGTGCTTTGCCTAGGGCGGGGGGGCACCAGGAGTCGTCCCAGGCGGAGGGTGAAGAACCCAGGATGAGGACTTTCGTCTTGTCCGAGTTCAGTTTCAGGCGGCTATTCTTCATCCATTTGGCTACCTCTTTCATCCCTTCGTGAAGGTTGGCTCTGGCGGTGGCGGGGTCGTTGGTGAGGGAGAGGATCGGCTGGTTGTCGTCGGCGTAGGAGATGATGTTGAGGTTGTGCTGGCGTGCAATGGCTGCGAGGGGGCTCATGTAATGTTGAAGAGGGTTTGGCTGAGCGAGGAGCCTTGAGGAACGCCGCAGATGACTTTGGTGGCTTCTGATCTAAACGGGGGGAGGCAGACTCTGTGGGTCCTTCCGGCGAGGAAGGAGATGATCCACTCCAGTGCCTTCTCCTGGATTCCGACGTTGCTGAGGCGATGCACTAGGGTACGGTGGCAGACAGTGTCGAAGGCCGCGGAGAGGTCTAGGAGGATGAGGGCCGCTGTTTCTCCGTTGTCGAGCAGGGCTCGGATGTCATCGGTTGCTGCGATCAGGGCGGGCTCGGTGCTGTGGTTGGCCCAGAAGCCAGACTGCGAGAGGTCGTCTCGAGGAAGGCGGCCAGCTGCTTGTTGACGGTCTTCTCGATGACTTTTGCAGGAAACGGGAGCAGCGAGATGGGGCGGTAGTTCTTGAGGTCGGTGGGGTCGGCTGATGGCTTCTTTAGTAAAGCGCTGAGTTTGGCGTGCTTCCAGCTCTCCGGGAAGGTGGCGGTGTCCAAGGAGGTGTTGATGATGTCCCGCAGGTGGGGTGCGATGACAGCGTCGGCCTTGTTGAAGACGTGGTGAGGGCAGGGGTCGGTCAGAGATCCGGAGTGGATGGAGTTCAACGTGCGGACGGTGTCTTCGGTGCTGACCGGGGTCCAGGCGTGAAGGGTGGTGGTGGGGGGCGGTGGTTCGGTCTTGGCGTGCGTCGGTTGAGTGCAGAAGCTGTTGTGTATGTCCGCAATCTTGTTGTGGAAGTAGGAGGCGAGGGAGTTGCAGAGGTCTTGCGAAGGGGTGATGTCGTTGTTTCCGGCTTTGAGGTTGGAGAGCTCTTTACCGATGTTGAAGAGTTCCTTGCTGTTGTGTGCGTTGTTGTCCAGTCATTCCTTGAATGCAGTTTTCTTGGTGGCGTGGATCAGTTGGTGGTGTTTTCGGGTGGCGAGCTTGAGGGCGGTCATGTTGTCCGGTGTTGGGTCTCTGCGCCAGGCTTTCTCGAGTGCTCTGCAGTTCTTCTTGGAGCTCTTGAGTTCGTCATTAAACCATGGGGCTTTCTTGCTGCCGGGTCTGCTCGGCAGGGTCTTCAGAGGGGCGAGCTTGTCTGCGCAGTTGCTGATCCACTTCGTGAGGTTGGTGGCCGCTTGGCTGGGGTTCGTTGTGCTGGTGGGTGGGTTCTTGCTCAGGGAAGTCGCGAGCTGGTCGGCAGTGATCTTGTTCCAGCTCCTGAGTGCAACCTGTTGCTGGTGGTGGTGGATCGTGGTCCTTCTGAAGCTGAAGTGGACGCAGCTGTGGTCCGTCCAGTGGAGTCCGGTGGCATGGTTGAAGGCGATGTCCTTGCTGGATGAGAAGACGGGGTCGAGTGTGTGTCCGGCGTAGTGGGTGGGGGTGGTCACCAGTTGCTTGAGTCCGAGGTTTGCGAGGTTGTCCAGTAGGGTGGTGGTGGTGTTGCGGTCGTAGTTGTTCTCCAGGTGGAAGTTGAGGTCCCCGAGGAGGATGTAGTAAGCGGAGGGGAGGGCGTGCGGGCTGACAAAGTCGGCGATGTCCTCGCTGAATTGTGTGCGTGGTTCCGGGGTCTGTAGATGAGGGTGCCTCTGAGGGTGGTCTTGGGGTTGATGTGGATCTGGAAGTGCAGGTTCTCGGCGGGTGCGAGGGTGTCGTCGGTGTTGGTCGTGATGCGGATGGTGTTCCTGTGGATGATGGCGATGCCTCCTCCAGTCTGGTTGATGCGGTCCCTCCGGATGATCTTGTAGCCGTCTGGGATGGCGATGGTGATGTCGGGCGCTGAGGAGGCGTTCATCCAGGTTTCCGTGAGGAAGGCGACATCTGGGGCTGTGGTGTCGAGCAGGTTCCAGAGCTCGACAGCGTGTCTGTGGACGGAGCGGGTGTTGAGCAGGATGCACTTCAGGTGGGTGCTGCTGTTGCTCATCTTGGTTGGTGCTGGTGTAGTGCAGGTCCGGATGCAGGTGAACTTGAAGGAGTGGCAGCAGAAGGGTCCGTGGGTGCGTCTCGGGGTGGCTCGGTAGCAACCCGGGGTTCGGCCGGCATTGAGTGCGTTGAGTTCGGTGGCGTGGTAGGTCCGGCGGGTGGGCTGGTGATTGCGGGGGCCAGGGGTCCTGGCACTGGGCGCGGTCCAGGCGCGGACGGGCGCAGACGGGCTTACCTTTGGCGCTCAGTCGGCGCTCCCGCTGCGCGCTCCCGCTGCGCGCGTCCGCTGCGCGGTCGCTCTGGGGGAGTCATAAGAAGGAGCCGGGAGGGCGGCACAGCTGGGTGGCGGGAGCGGGGCGGCCAATGGGCAGGAGGGGGCGGGGTCGACGGAGGTCTGTGGCGGGAAGGGCGACTGGGGCGGCTCGGCGGCAGGGAGCGGCAACTAAGGTAGGGGGAGGGGAGCAGAGGGGGGGAGCAGGGGGCAGTGGAGGCAAGGCAAGGCAGAGGAAAACGAAAAAGGCAACACAAAGGTAGGGCAGCGCGGGAGGCAAAGGAGGCAAACGCTATTCACATGACAAGGGTAACACGGGTAGAAACACAGAGGCGGCCCTGAAGCCAGCAACGAGGTAGCAGAGGGGGGAAGTCCCACGAGGCGGCAGCGAGGCAGCACAGCAGCGAGCAGGAGCAGCGGACTGGGGGTGACCTCGCCTGAAACAGGCTCAGCGGTGTGCTGGAAGTTAGTACTCCTGCCTGGTTCTGAGCCTGTTTTGTTTGTGGAAATCTTGCTTTGAGTGTGATTCAAGCTCGCTCTCATATACCCCAGTGCTGTTTTTTACACTTGTACCAAATTTGACATGCTGATTGTTCTTGTATCTAATCGAGGCTTTAAAAAGTGCTGCCTAGTGCCACACTTGTTCCATGTCTTTAAAATGAACTTGCATTGACCCTGCAATGCAACACTTGTCCTGTGTCTTTGAAGGAAGCTTGCACTGGCTAGCTCTGGAATACCACACTAGTTCTATGTCTTTCAAGGTGGCTCGCATTGACTGGCTCTGCAGCAGCATACTTGTTACATACAAATGAAGGAAGCTTGCACTTTCTGGCACTGCAATATTATATTTGCTCCGTATCTTTCTGGAAAAAGTGTGAGGCTCTTGACCAGTGCATGCATGTGAGCCAATGGCCCCTATGCTCCAGCTGCTTGTTTTTTTATCTATTTCTTTGTGGTTTTGGTCTGACCAAAAGACTAGTTTAGTTGTCTGTACAGTCTCATGTTTTCTCAAAAATAATACATAATTTTGAATAGAGAAAATGGGGTTTTGATAGTTAGTCATCAGGCAGAGTGTCATTCATATTTTAGTTCAGCTCTTCAAAACAGTACATACAATTGGCAGTGGATAGCCATTTGCGTTGTTGTCAATGTTTGACTTTGCCTAGTAGATAACCACAGTCCTTAAGGATGTCAGGCACTGTGAGGGGCAGTATTATCCGTACTTGCTCACATAAAAATGCACACTTGTATTAAATGAATTAGGAGAGTACCAGCAGCTGCTCTACAATTGCTACTGAACCACAGATTCCATATGCAGATCACCAGGCATCACTGTTGCAAGCTTCAAAATATTACCACCATCTTGAAATGGTATTCTGCATACATATTTTACTTTTCCAAGATGGGGGACCAGTGTGAAGATTTACTTTTTAATTTTGTATTGAGGCGCATGCTCAGTGGACATTCAGGCCTCAGTCTATTTTACCTCAGTAGCTGTGCTTTGCACTTGTGGAATGATGCACCAGCTATTGCCTCCTATGCCACCATCTGTCGAAACTCTGCTCCTTTCCAATGAGCGGAGTACCTGTGTGTGAGCAGTGTACTTTTGTGAAAGCAGAATGGACACCCTTATTTGAGCGTATTTTGAGGGGCGTGACTGTGTGAATGCAGGATTAACAATATCTTTTGTGAGTGGAAATAAGTTGTCTTAAGTTGAAAGTTGTGCCTGTTTGTGTACAGAGCGAGGCATATAACTGTTTGAGTGCAGTTAGTGAGGGCTGTGCTTATGTGAGGGCAGCACTGTGACTATGGTGTCCCTGCATGTTATATCTTTGTACGCATGCACTTTACAAGGGCCCAACATATGTGCTTTGTTAATGCTTTTTAGGGTTATGACTTTGACTTGTAGGAGTACAGTGCAGGGACTGGGAATACAATAGAGTATGTATGAGAATGGTGGTGAGTGTTGAAATGGCAGATGCATACTCTGTCAAAGAAGGTTAAGGAGTGATGGGGACAGCTGACAGACTGAGATGTCACCGTAGTAATGGGCCAGTTTTTTGATTGCACTAGGGCTCATGGCAACCTAGCTATTCCACTATATGAATCTAAGAATAAAAGCAACATGCATTGCAAAATTCCATTACATACCACAGTTGCATGAATAATTATTTGTAAACCTAATTGCCAGTTTGATGGTATGTAATTTCCTGCTAGGAATATCAGCGGTTACTCTGAATATGTTGATCGAATATCACGAGTTGGCTGTAGTGGTTAATTTACACTGGTAGTTAGTGGTGAAGGGCAACAGCACTGTTTTGGGAAACCAGGATGTATTTTTGGTAATCAGACTTTGATTCAGAGCAAGAGAAAGACAGGCAAAAAGGGAGAAAGATGGAGGAAGAGTGCAATAGTTAAACAGTCACTAAGGTAGAAAGCGGGGATGCCAAAATTGAGATATTGAGGAAGAACATATAAGTTGATAGAAGAATGAGGAATGAACTGTGGTGTTCAGCAACCCCACTATTGGACAGTGCTAAATACCAGAGGGCTCCTGAGAGAAACTTTAGGCCACTGCACAATTCTTTTACTTACACATACAAATTAACTAGTGGTTGACAGTCTACACTGAAAATCAAATATGTATATATCTATTCAGTGCTAGATCGAAATACCATCATCATCTGCGAGTACCCAGAGTAAACTCTTCTGCAAATTCATATGCAAGAACCTCAGTATTAAATTGAAAGCTCTACATTTGCATTGGTATTACTTAAGAATATTAAATAGCACACCATTTAAAAGGAAATGCCTAAAGACATGGCTGCTAAATATATTATTAATTTGCATCGCATGGAAACATCAACTGGCTTTATATTTCAATTCAGAGTACAAGGGGTGAAAGTAACCTTGTCTGAAAGCAGGACTGCATAAATATTGCAGAACATTAAATAACTTTACAAATCATCTCCGAGTGTGCATGTTGTCGGATATCCTTGAGTCCGTCGTTCATTAGTGAACTACAAGTCCCCAAAGGTGGCAAAAGATCATCTGGCCTGTCAAGCTTCCCCGGGGTGGTCATTCGTCACCTGTGGAACAGAGAGAACTTGCACCTGTCGTGAGCCATTAACTCAAAGACAAATGTTGAAAGCAATCTGGTTCCAGACATTTGTCTGGCCTAAAACATACACAAAACCAATGCTGGTATTACAAACGGTCTGTATAAGTGATGAATATTTTGCCCTTCTGAGGATGGAACAACATATGTACCAAAGCGTTGTCCTGTAAAAAAAAAAGTATTTCTATTGTACAAGTAACTCAAGGCAGCGAACCTTCTTTTAATTCGGGTCAATCATATGATATGTCAATTAAGTTTGCATTATAAACAGTTTCTGATTCTGCTGATGCTATTTCTGCCACATCACTAATTGCATTTTGACTGTTTATGATTTTTCTGCTGACCTTTTTGCTGTTTCAATAGCTTGTTGTCAGTCCCATCACTTAAACACAACACACAGATATACAACAATGGATACAGTTCATGGACTTGCAATAGAAGTACAGGGCACAGTGGAGGTCATTTTTGACGTAATAGTTGTTCTCAGTGATGCTAAATTGGATTGAATAATGCAACTCACATTCACTTTCTTTATACAATAGCTACAAATATAGCTGAATTAAGGCTGGAGCTATATATAACGCCAATGTAGTCATTCAGACTGAGGAGCTGTTGTAAAAACGGTGAGAAATGTAACTCGCATATTTTGTTACATTAGTGCCTAACAGGCGATCACCACACTCTTCTCTAAGGAAGTTACCACCAGTGCCTACATGGTGGTGTTTGCCAGTGCATAACTGTGTGTTTGTGTAATAACATTTGCAGAACAGATCTAAATTGTGCATGTTATTTTCCCATGTTTTCAGCACCAGATATAATCAGGTACAAAACCATACCCAAGATCTGCACCAGTACTGGTGCATGTTATTCCTGCAACATTGTTACCAGTTGGAAACCTGGTACAATCCCATTTGAGCACCAGGAATCATTTGGGATGGGTAGTAATAAGCATGTACAAACCTGTAAATTGTGTGATGAAATTTAATAAAATTCTCATTCTGGGATTTTTTTTAGGGCACTCAAGACGCCCTGAGTGTCATCCATTTCAAGGAACTAGAAGATCCTCATATCATTTATAAGGCTTTGGTCCTCTAAATCTGTGAGCTTCGTTTGGCTGTTCCATAGATTACCACTCCACGTCATAGTTACTGTTACCAAAAGGTTCAGTTCCGCCTGGCATTTACCTGCAGAGTCCAGCCAGTGACGCATATGGCACATTTTTACCTTTAGGGTCTTGAATTCTCTGTTTGTCTCTATAGTGTAGCTGTGATCTAGTCCAGTGTCACTCCAGAGACCGTGGAGTCCATTCCAAGGCAGAAGGCTGTTTATGTCTGGTGACATCCGCAAAGGTTAGTTGACAACAGGGCTGGACTGGCTACTGGACGTTTTTTTGCTGGGGTGGCAGGGTTAGGTCCAGGTTCACTGCTGAGGGGCCTGATTTTGTGGCTGGGGAGCTGCCGGCGGTTCTAAATAAACAATGCAAAACAAATAGCTTTAAAGCATGCTTTTTTAAGCATTTGTTTTGCATTGTTAAGAAAAGCCCGGTAGCCAGTCCGGCCCTGGTTGACAGACAGCTTATTATCTGATTTGAGTGCAATCAAGTGTAGAAGCAGACAAGTCAGTATTCTCTTCCCCACACGAGACCTATGAAGTTCATCAATCTGCACCAAGGAACAGCCTGGGGAATGATTGGGAGAACTTTCAGCAGGTAGCAAAAGTAATACGATGGGGATCCTAGGTGCCTAGCGGTAGTTATGGAATACCAAAGGATGTCAACAGAACAAATAGGCTGCAATTTTGGAGGGATCCATTAGCTGCAGCAGGTGTTCACAGGAGAAATATCCCCCACAGGGTCCTCAGGCACTGTCCTCCCCATGTGTAGAAGTGATAGTGGGTCCATATCCATACTTCAAAATGATTAGGCAAAATGCTGAGGCAGGAATATTTCCCTTACTGACAATTTCTAAATTACCAGAGGATCTCAGAGACACTGTTAGTGCAGAAGTTTGGGCTCTTAAAGGGAAAGTTGTAGAACCAGTCCAAGCTCATGTAATTCACCTTTTAAGGGCTTACAAACACCAAAAGGAAAGTGTAGTATTGTCTAAGATTTAAGGTGGATTAATGAAATAGTAGTGCCTTGTTGTCCCATGGTACCAAATTCGGCCACTGTACTTTTTTAAATTCCCAGTCCCGCAGAATGGTTCACATTCATTGATTTATGTCAGGGTTATTTTTCAGTGCCCTTGCACGAAGATTGCCAGTACTTGTTTTAATTTGCCTTCTAGCAGAAGACAATCATGCTGTGTCATGTCCCTCAAGGGTATAGAAAGAGTCCATCTATCTTTTATCAGATTCTAAAAAGAAATCTTGAGTCTTGTCGTATGCCTTGTGAGTCTACCCTTGTTCAATATATAGATGACCTGTTGGTAGCATCAGACACAGGAGGTGCTTGTAAGTACGACACCATTGTACTTTTGGATTACCTGGTAGAGTATAGACACAAATTGTCTTTATGTAAACTGCACTACTGTCAAAAAGAAGTTCAATATCTGGGACACATTATCGTAAAAGGAGTCAGAAAGGTGTCACTGGAGAGAGTGGAAACATCTTTCAGATTAATCAACCTCAAACACCGAAATAAATCAGGATGTTGTTTGGGAATGTTGGCTACTGTAGACAATGATACCAAACCTTTCCTAGATGGCAAAGTCTTTACTGAGGCTGTATTGAGATGTGTTTGATCTGCTTCTTTGGGATAACAAATGTACAAAAGAGTTCCTAGATATGAAAGAGAAATTGTGTTTTTCCCCGGTTCTGGGAATGCCTGATTATAAAAAAGTGTTCACTTTGTTTTGCAGTGAGAGAGATGGGTACACACTCTCAGTTTTGATACTGACACAAAGAGGGTCCGGAAGACTTGTAGCCTATTCTTCTACTACTGTACTTGATACTATAGCAGCAGGTCTCCCCATCTGCTTGAAGGCGGTTGCCATGGTGAATGCTAGTTTTGAAAAAAGCAAGAACATAGTGATGAGACACCCTTATACTGTCATGGTCCCACGCTCTGTGGAATTACTGTTGACCAAAACAAAGATGCAACATTTAACCCGCAATAGACTAACAAGAAATGAGCAGAATTTACTTGCATCTTAGAATTTTGTAATGACATTTTGTAATGTTTTAAATGTTTGCAATGTTGTCCCTGTGACTGAACAAAATGAAAAATGTGAAGTGTTCAATCATGATTGCCTAAGTGTCACTGAACTATGTACAAAACTGAGACCTGATATTAAGGAAGAACAACAAAATGAGCCTGATCATGGTCTCATTGTTGATGGTTAATGCCTAAGAGGAAATTAAGGCACACTAGCAGCAGCATATGCATGTGATTGAAGCCTACTGGCATCAGTCTGATTCCTCTGCATAAGTTGCCGAGTTAATTGCCCTTACCCAAGCTTGCAGTTTAACTGCCGAAATGAGAGTCGCCATATTCATGGCTAGCCATCACGGTTTTGGCGTAGTTCATGATTTTGGGCAGTTTTGGTCACAACATGGATTTCTTACCTCCACGGGTACTCCAATTCGAATTGGACAGCATGTTAAGAACCTACTTGAATCCCTTCAGATGCCTAGTGAATTTGTTTTTTAAATGTCTAAGACATCAAAAAGGTAGCGGGTATGTAGCCATGGGCAACAGATATGCTGACTCCATAGTCAGGTATTGTGTGCACTAATAGTATGAACATTTAATGGAGGATTATCATGCGAGTCTAAGGAAAAAAATCATTTTGCAATGATGATGGAAATAACTGACACTTTAGAGGAATTGAAAAAAGTGAAGGAAAATGTGTCTGAACAGAACAGAATGGGTGAATCAGGTCAGGTTGGGTAAAGGATGCAAATTACATTTTTTTTGTCAGCCAATGGAAGGCCAGGGTTGCCTGATAGCTTGTTGCTTCTAGTGACCCGCTATTATCACAGGTACACACATTTAGGGAGAAGTGCCATGGTTAGACTCTTTCAACGAAGTTATTCAACCACAGATTTTGAGTATTTTCTTTTGAAAATTGCAGAAGGTGTCTCACATGTCAGAAGCTGAATATAGGGAGGAAAACACATGTTAGAAGCACACACATAGGGAGTTCAAATGGCATTTTAACAGATTGCAGATGGATTTTATCGAGATGCCTGTGCTCAACGGATTGAGATATATCCTAGTAATCATCTGTGTTTTCTCAGGATGTGTGGAAGAATACTCAACAAGGAGAAATACTAGTCTCAATGTAGCGAAACTGTGTTGGGTGAAATCAAACCAAGGTTTGGGATGCCAGTTTTTCTCGAGCCAGTTCGAGGAACACACTTCAACAATGAAGTGATGAACATGCTATGTGCTGCTCTACAGATTAAACAAAAGCTACATTGCAGTTACAAACCAGAGGCATCAGGCATAGTCGAGCAGATGAATGGAACAATAAAATCCAGATAGATGAATGTTTATGCTTAAACTTCACTGAAGTGGACAGATGCATTACCACTGGTAATGATGAGTGTTCGAAGTATCCCAGGCAGGAAGACAGTATTACCCCAGCATGAGAAATTGATGGGAAGGGCTATGAGACTACCATCTGTGCCCACGAATGCCCTAGTGAACATCACGCATGATATAATTTTGGACTACTGCAAGATATTCGCTGATGTGGTTCATTCTGTCTCTCATCAGGTATCAGCTGCCACTCGAAAACCTCACCAAAAACAGTACCATGACCTTAATCCTGGTGATTGGGTCGTGATCAAGAAGAGTTGTCTTGAACCCAAATGTTAATGCCCCTTTCAAGTCATACTGACTACTCTGCTGTTAAATGTACTTGAGTTCAAAATGGATATAAGCCTTACAACCAGAAGAGTGAGAAATCTGGAAGAGGCATCTTTGGACTAAGATCCAGAAAAAAGAACATTAGTAGTCACAGCACCAGTCTAGAGACCACCTTGACCTACAGCACCAGCACCTGTTGAAACACAGAGAGAAGTACAGGGAGAAGAAAGAGGTGAAGATCAACAAGTTGAAAGACAGGTACAAGTGCCTGAGGTGACTCAAAGTGGTATTGAGGTCTCGGGCAAAGATGGAACAGAGACTGAACCGCAAGGTGAAAGCATCTGTTAAACTTAACAAGGTGAAGAACAAAATCCTAGTAAAGGAACGAGCTCTGGGACAAAAAGAGTCAGCCCCCAAGCATATAGGCCAAGGAGTCTCTGGAAAGAGAAACAGAGGATAAGTTTATCAATAGCACATATTCTAGAAACAGAGAATGAAGAGAGTGGGAAAGATGAAGGTGATCTTGATCCAAATCATCAAGTCCCAAGAAGGACCAGAAGGACTAGAATTCCTTGCTGAGGATACTCAGCACCTGAGTTGTCATACTAAGAGGATACAGCACTGAATGTTACTTTGGAAGATTTTTGCAGCATGAACCCTGAACTGTTAGAACCCCCTCGAGGTGCACAAATATTAATATTTGATAAACCTAATCGAAAAGTAAAAACAAACAATGCAAAATTAAGAACTACTGTGAACTATGCCTATTAGATATTTATTGTTTAGGTATTTGTGTTACAGAAGACTAACCTACGTCTGAGAAGAAAGCTACAGAGGAATAGGGACAACTCAGAAGAAGAAAATGTAGTGGAGTTAAGGATGGTTTAGTAGGGAATTGTTCGAACAGGATGAAATAAGAATTAAGAAAAAAATGTAACAGCTTTGAAAAGTAGATTGTCTGCTAATCTTCTACAGCAAGCTATTCTATCACTGACTCAGAACTATGTGTTGCATTAGAGGTAAGTATAAATATATCATGGAAATTATTTTCATAATAACAGTTTGAAAGGTCACACTAGTACTATTAGGGTTTTACTTAATCTCTGATTCAGAGCCCCCTAGTACCAATGTCACAAATACACATGCGCAAACTTTTAGGGCTAGTATTTTTACTAAAACGTTTGTGAGTTACAAGGAAGACGATTATTCTACTGATTTCTATTCTAGATTAGTACACAAATACACATGTGTGATAGATGTTAACACTTGCTATGTCTGTGCATACTTACCGACCTCTATTTCTGAAGAAGTCACATACTATCACATTCTTTTTTCTTATGCAGTTTCCCGTAGCATTCTGCTTTCACTAGTTTATAGGTGAGGACATTGTGAATATTCCTATTCAAATTATGATTTAGTACTATCTTGAGTACCTTTAGTAGAAAGCATGAATTTACACTGGCAAGCAAAAATGATAGATACTGCTTGCCATTATTTATTTCCACACTTACCTGTAGATAGCATGAAGGCTTACAAAAACAATCTAACCTGCTTAATGTGATCTGCAGGGAAGAATTACAAAATGGCTTTAGAGGAAAGATATATGAATGTGACAAAAGCTACAGACCAAAACGAAGATGTTTTAGAGAACGTATGAAAGAAGGAAGAAAATGAATTCATAAAAAAATGGTTTATCCTAAATTAAGACTAGATAGCTGACACAAGGGAAATATTTGCTTTACAAAAGAACAATAAAAAGCACTAAACATGTAGGGATTAGTAGTTGTGAACACACATTTCATACTGTTGGGGGAAACAAGGCAAATATTACAGGGTGATGAAAATGCAATTCCAGGGTTTTATTACATTTGCGGACAAAATGCTTAATTCTTTTTACTTGCTGATTGGGAAGGGACATGCTACTTAAGCATACTAATTCCGAAGATATATCATGTTTTAACCTTAGATGCATTAGCGTTTACAAACAGCACACAAACAGAAATGTAGTACAAGTAAAGGAGCTGCTTTGGTAGGAGACATATTTGGAGCTGGGATTCCACCAGTAGGAATAATCCTGAATGATGAAAAGACCAGAAAGTTATCTACCATAAGTGATAAAATGACAGCTAGCACAACTGGAGCTTTACTCTTGATTAACACTGAATTATTTGCTATTAGGTCCATGGTTTTGCAGGACCGTCTTGCTCTCGACATATTACTCGCTGAAAGGGAGGTATCTGTCACATACTGAAATTAACACATTGCTGTGCATTCATACCGGATGAGAGGAAGCAGATAGAAATTTTTGCGAGGAACATTCCAGGTCTAGAGCCGAATTAGATTATTTGGAAACACCAGGTTTGTACAAACATTTTAGGAAAGGATTGAACACCATAAGAAATTGTTTTTCGACAGCTGGGAAGAGTATTCCGAGAGCAATACTAAGGCCAATAGTTATAATAGGACTTTGATTAATATTTCCTTATGTCCTATTTCTGAGCTGTAAATACTTCAAGTGCAAGGGACAGGATCATTTTCAAAGGAACATGTACAAGAGGGTCATGGGATTATGTGGCTAATGAATGATGACTACAAGAAATCACTTAAACATAACAGGGGAATAAAAAGAAAAAGGCGCAACACATCTGAAGACGAAAGTGTCTTCTAGACTTGAATTTGCATGTAAAAGAAAATTGTCTAATGATTTACAATAATCAAAAAAGAGGAGATTGTGGGAAATCACTTCAAAAATCAAATGTCAACTTACAGGCTATATTAGAATTGCACCTTAGAATGCTTGTAACTGCTGCAGAAATGCTTTCACATAGAAAATGACCCAAAGGAAAATGTTCTTGCTTTACAACGTGAAAGAATCCTTTTAAAATGCAATATTAATGTTGCTAAAAATTCGTAAGTAGATTACAATTTGCTTAATTTAATATATATGGAAATAACGAAACATTTAATTTTTGTAGTATACTATCATTCTTAAATGTACTCCTTTAAATGTACCCAAAAGCCTTTTCTTTCAACTCTTACCCTTAGTTTAATAGATGTTTATTTAGAACATTTCGACTAGCACCAGCATCAATCAATCAATCAATCAATCAATCAGGGATTTGTGAAGCGCGCTACTCACCCGTGAGGGTCTCAAGGGCCTTGGGGGGGAGGTGAAGCTCCCCGTCGGCTGAAGAGCCAGGTCTTCAGGCTCTTTCTGAAGGTGTGCAGAGTGTGGAGCATCTGATGATGATTGGGAGCTCATTCCAGGTCTTTGCTCTGATGTAGGAGACAGCTCTTTTACCCGCTCTGTGAGTGAGTAGCTTGAACGTTAAACTCTTCTCGACGGGGAGCAAGAGGAGGTCTTGCAGGTGCTGGGTGATGTGTTCATGTCTTGGGATGCCGAGGATGAGTTTGGCCATGGTGTTCTGGATAGTCTGGAGTTTGCAGAGCAGGGATTTGTTGATTCCAGTGTAGAGGGTGATTCCGTAGTCCAGTCTGCTTGTTATGAGTGCTTGATGGTCTTTCTGGATTCGGGGGATCCATCTGAAGGTCTTGCAGAGGATCCGGAGGGTGTTGAAGCAAGTGGAGGTGACAGCGTGGATCTGTCGGGTCAAGGTGAGGGAAAAGTCAAATATGATGCCGAGGTTCTGGTCATGGTCCGCGGGAGTTGGGGGGGGTTGCCGAGGGCAGTGGGTCACCAGGTGTTGCCCCAAGCTGAAGGGGTGGGTCTGAGGACTTCTGTCTTCTCCCGGTTGAGCTTCAGACAGCTGCTGCTCATCCAGGATACTACGTCTTTCATTCCTTCCTGAAAGCAAAGTCTGGTGGTGTGGGGGATCCTTCGTGAGGGAGAAGATGAGCTGGGTGTCGTCAGCGTAGCATATTATGCTGAGTCCATGTTGTCTGATTTTGACGACGAGGGAGCCCATATAGATGTTGAAGAGCGTGGGGCTCAGCGATGATCCTTGGCGTACTCCGCAGTTGATTTTATGGGTTTGGAGAGGAAGGGCATTAAGGAAGGAGCGGATCCAGTAGAGGGTAGTACTCTTTAGGGCCGGTGCTGTGGAGTCTCGTGGTAAGAGTGCAGTGGGATACAGTGTTGAAGGTTGCAGGGAGGTCGAGTAGGATGAGGGCAGCTGTGTGGCCCTGGTCAAGAATAGTGTGGATGTCGTCTGTGGTGGTGAGGAGGGAGCTTTCAGTGCTGTGGTTGCTGCAGAATCCAGATTGGGAAGGGTCGAGGATGGAGTTGTCTTAAATGAAGTTTGTTAGCTGGATGTTGACAATCTTCTTGCTGACTTTGGCCGCGAGGGGGAGGATAGAGATGGGTCTGTAGTGTTTTAGGTCTGTCAGGTCTGCAGAGGACTTCCTGAGGAGAGGCTTGACTTCTGCACATTTCCAGTCATCGGGAATGTGCTGGTTTCAAAGGTGGTGTTGATGGTGCATCGTACCTTAGGTGCATTGGTGGTGGCGGCTCTGTGGAAGATGTCTGACGGGCAGGGGTCTGTGGGGGCTCCTGAGTGAATGGTTTTCATGGTCGTGGCAGTGTCTTTGTTGGTGACCGTGGTCCAGGTGAAGATGGTAGACTCACTGTTGTTGGTGTAGGAAGGAGAGGTTTCGGTACCTGTTGTCTGGTGTCTGTTTGTTGAATTTGTCGTAGTGGGACTTCATTTTCAGTTGGAAGTAGGAGTTGAGTTTGTTGCAGAGGTCCTGGGAGATGTCTGTGGCTTTGCTGGGGAGTTTGGTGAATTCCTGAATGATGCTGAAGAGTTCCTTCAAGTTGCTGGAGTTGGCGAGGATTTTGTTCTGGATTAAGGTCCTTTTGGTGGATCTGATGCATTGGTGGTATGCTGTCATGTCGTTCTTGTAGGTGGTACTATCTGCCAAGGTTTTGCTGCTTTTCCATAATTTCTCAAGACGTCTGCAAGTGCACCTGGATACTCGGAGGTCAGTAGTGAACCAAGTGGCTTTCATGGGGTGCTGAATGGTCGAGCTTGTCTGCGCAGTTGGTGATTCATCTGTGTAGTTTGTTGGCTATAGAGTTGACGTCAATCAAGGTGGGAGGTGGATCGTGGTTGAAGGTGGAGTTGAGCTGCTCCTCAGTGACCTTGCTCCAGTTCCTTCAAGGGCGGCATGGTGTAGGTTTGTGAGCGGTGGCATTGTCAAAAGAAAAATGTTTGCAGTGGTGGTCCATCCAGGAGAGTTGAGTGGTGTGGCTGAAGTGGATGTTGTTACTTCCTATGAAGGTGGGGCTGAGGGTGTATCCTGCCTTGTGGGTAGGTGTGGTGATGAGCTGTTTCAGTCCGATGTCGATGAGGATGTCCAGAAGGGCAGTGGAGTTGGGGTTGCTGAGGTTATCGAGGATGAAGTTAAGGTCTCCGAGCAGTATATAGTCCATGGAGGTGATGGCGTGGGGCGCAATGAGGTCGGTGATGGTTTTGGTGAATGCGATTCATCGTACTGGAGGCATGTAGGTGAGGAGGCCATGTAGGGTCATCTGGGGCTGGCCTGGATCTGGAAATGGAGCTGTTCTGTGGTCGACGAGGAGTCATTCGAGCTGGAGGTGGTGAGTCAGAGGGAGTTCTATAGTGCAATGGTGAGTCCACCTCCTGGGTGGTTGAGGCGGTCCTTCCTCTGGATCTTTTATCCATCGGGGATGATGGTGGCAATGTCAGGGGCAGAGAGGAAGTAGAGGAGTTCCCATATCTCTACAGTGTGTCTGTGCAGGGAGCATACACTGAGGAGGATGTACCTTAGGGCTTCGGGTGTCCTGGCGTCCAGCGGTAGGGCAGTGGCTAGGAGGGTTCAGAGGTTGGTGAAGGTTTGTTGGCAGTGTCGTCAGGAGAACTGGCCGTGGGTGGTGTATGGCATAGACAGCTGGCAGTTGTTGTTCCTTCCAGGGTTGAGTGTGTGGAGGGCAGCTGATTCGTTGCGGTGAGTGTTCGGAGAACCAGGGGCCCTGGCGTTAGTAACGGTTGGGTCATGGACAGGAGGACACAGGTTTGCCTTTGGTGCGCTCTTGGCAAACCAGCGGTGCACACGCTGCGTGGACACACATCGTCCGCCATGGAATAGTGGGACACAGCTGGGAGATAGGAGCGGGAACCGGAAGGGGGGAGAGGCCATGGGGGCAGCGGCGGCAGGAAAAGAGCAGCGAAAAACAGGCACAATAGAATTGAAAGAGAGGACACAACAGATAGAGAAAACTACAAAAAGACAGGAAAACAGGCACAATAACAGTAAAAACAGAAACGCAGACAAATGACAATCAAACAGGCCCAATAACATTGAAAATAAAAGACAAAAACAAACAGTAAAAACAGAGAAGGCTTGCCGAGCAGACCAGCAGAAGAGCAAGACTCTCCCCTGGATCACCAGGGATAAGGCGCAGACAGGAGACTGCAGATAGAGGAGGGCCTCGAATACCTGGACAGATAGGTGTAGGGGGGCAGTAACAGTGGTGCAATAATGGAGCTGCTATGGCAGAGAGCGGAGTTCCCTGACCAGGAGGTAAGAGGTCTTGCTCAACTGCTCGCATAGCAGGCGCCATTAAATAGAGAATGGGGGAGGCAAATGCAGCTGGGAAGCGGGAACAAGAACCAAAAGGAGAAGGGGCCACGGGGGCAGCAGCTACGGGAAACAGGCAGTGAAAAAGGGCATCTTGCTTAACAATGTGCTGACTTCAAACTTATGTTTCCTTAGCCTCATCATACCACATTAGACCATTTATACTAAACGATGAACCATGCTGTTACTGCTGGAATGAAATAGTTCAAATATATTTTATATATGCCTCACCAGAACATTATGGCTAGTTTTGTCTCTGCATATCTGACTAGTTTTTGTATTCACAATGGACATAGAGTGCAGCTTTTAACTTAGGTAAGAATGTTCTCAAGAGAACTTTTCTCCATGTTACTAATATAGAATCATTGTTTTACTACTTACAGGCATGAATGTTTACCATAGGAATCGGTAGAAGAAGCACTGGAAGTTGACAACACCATCCTTTGAGAGGTTTTCATTGGAGGAGAGATCTGAACACCTACTAAGTTTCATTACAATATTGTGCGATTTTATACTAATGAGTGTTCCTGGCTAGTTAGATTAGATAGAGAAGCAGCAGAACCAACTCATTACTCTTACTCTGAGACTCGCTAGGAGGAGACTTTATCCTTCTTACCGACAACTATTGATGAAGATGACTTTATTCTTTCCTTACACAAAAAACTTTTCTGATCAATGCTACTGCAGCGATCATTCCTTCTTTACTAATATATTGCTACTGCAACTGTAGGGACCTCTGCTGAGTTTCCAGAACAAGTCGTTATGGGAAGTTCTATCTTGCTCTTTTCCAAAAAGAAGCCTTCATGTGTTCTATCTCAGGGTAGATCAGGCTCTATATAACTAGTTTAGTGTCACTCTCATTTATGGAACACTTTGAATTAAATTATGCTGTGACTAATCAATCCTTTTATTTGTTATTTCTATAAGCTGAACTAAATTGAATAAATGTGACAAAGTCATACTAATCCTTTAAGATAAAAAAGGATTTGGAAACCTCATCAACCTCTCATCTTTGACTGAACATTAAGGATTTGGCGGTTGATGATACATACATGATTTGTGTTTTCATTCCAATTCAATTCGAACCACGGTGGCAAACGTCCATTGACCTGTCAAGAGCCATCAGGATTTCCAAATGATGAAATATGTAAGTAGGGTGTGTAGTCTTAAATACTATTTGGCCAAATCCTATAAGGCTCCTGCAACCATTATAGCTAAAAGGTTTCATAATTAGCAACCTCCAATCCTGGATGTATACCATCATCTCAAATTGGTCCACCAGAAAATGAGTTCCATGTCCTCTCTCAACCACACTGTCGCACCAAGGTTCAAGCATGCTCGACTGCAACATTGTTGTTGAATATGCTAAATCTTTATGATTTTATTCGGATAAAAACCTCATTTTCTTTACTCATATTCATGTGGTAGCAAAGGGAGCTACATTTAAAATCACATTACTCAGAGAAATAAAGTCAAGTCTCTTTTCCCAGCAGATGACTTCCAAGCAGTAGTTGAATAAATAGTCCTCTTGATACTCAATTATGGTAAATTCTTTTGGACCAGAATTCCCAGTGTTCATCTAGCTCTATTGAGCCAAACTAATCACCAGGTACAGAAGATCAGAGCATATTACCCTAATCCTGACACCTAAAATGGCTACCCAATGAGGCAAGGTGCATATTTGTGTTGACCTGCATTGATCATGGAGCGATATGCACTGCTAACTACCTGACACACAAACTCGTTATTTTGGGAGCCTCCCTTTCTGTCTCAATCACAGTCTTGATTACATTTGACCTTTTGTTCCTATTTTAACACTCTGCTGACCAGGTGGGCTTTATTTGTTCTATATTATACCATAAAAACATAAAATATATAAATATATCTGCGAAGGTGTGTGGTCACTAAGCCACAAGGATGTCGTTGAGGCCAGAGCCTCTCAGTCCCGAGACAGATAGATAGGAAGGTGCCACCTGGAAAGATATGACCTGCAAGAGATGAGGTGAACTTAATATAAACAGGTTGATATAGTGCTAGTGCTGGAAACACATTCTAAGCTAATATCTAATAATGATGGCAGAAGAAATTACCAACAATGGTGAGTATTGCTATGCCATATCATACAGAGAATATTGCCAAACATCATGAGAGGTTTTTAGTTTCTCTGTGGCAGCCTTTATTCTGATAGTTGTTTGAGGATTTACTCTCATTGCACTTGAAGCAGTCTGCATACCTGTTTTTGGCAACCATGTGTAAAAACTCTTTCTGTGGATGGTAGCCTGCTCGACACTCAAACTTCCTCATTAGGGTAATTACCAAAACCTGACCTCTGCTATAGTGTGTAGGAAAAGTACATAGGTAATGGGGCATGTGGCTGCCCTTGTTCATCTAGGTCATGAAACCAGGGAGCAAAAAGCAAAAAATTGGAGAACAGGTAGTTGCTCTGATACTGGAAGAACATTATACGCTTCTCTATCTCCACAAACAAACATACTGAGTCAAAAAATGTATTCACATGGAAAGGTGTTACAATTAATACATCTCACCAGTAGAAATCAAAGAAAAGAATGTTTGCTATCCACTCAGCTATGAAGAAAAGAGAGAGAGAGAGAGAAGAAGAGATTCATTCAGCTTCCAAAGTGACTGTCTCATAATCAAAGGAGAATGAATCACTTGCGCCAACAAACCAAAGTCTCAAGGAAATTGCAACGGAGATCCTCAAAAACACATTTCACAGTAAGAGGTATATATTATCCACTTCTCATGACTGCCACTACCTACACAGTCTACCTCCTGGTGGAGGATGGCTAATCGCTTGGAGAACTGAACCTTCAATTGATGACGACCCAATTATGATACTATCCACTTCACCATATGAGTGGAGAAAAATATATACTGCATACTGTGAAATATATGGTTGAGGGTCTTCGATACAATTTCCTCGATTGACACAAGTGATTCATTCCCTTTTGATTATGTTATGTTAATTACATTTAAAATAGCACACAACTCACCCTAGGGCATCACAGCACTGCCTACAGCAAGTGAGCATCCACACAAGAGAGACCACTTAAAATAAGGAATCTTTCGGAAGTTTCCTAAATTGGCAGTAGTTAGTGCAAAGATGAATGTGCAGAGAGAGTGTATTCCAATGAAGAAGAGCGAGATAGGAAAATGCTCTACCACCGCATCTGGACAAGCGGGTGAGATATCTACTCAGCCAGCCTTTGAATATCTAGATGAACTATTACATAGAGAGTCAGGTGCCATCACTTGTGTCACCATATACAGAAAAAAGTGAAATATTTAGAGATATTGCAGGGTTAGATCAACATCATCTTTATGATGTATTTAGATAAAAACTCTCTGCGCCTAATTATGATTGTTCCACATCTCAGATTGGTAACTCTGACTCCGGAGCTACTGAATGCAGGGGCATCAGTAGCTCCGAGAGAGGAGAAGTGTTGTGGTTGCAGTGTTTTTGCTGCCCACACACCCAAGAACAGCAGTACCTTAAGTGTTCCTGTAGTTTTTCAGAGCACAGAAGATTCCACATGAAGCCAGCAAGTGCAGGCTCTGAGTTTCACTCACCTGGGTTTGCCTTGCCTCATACTCCTGTGCTCCTAGTTGTTGCCCCTTGCTCGTTCAGCTCCAAAATGCCAATCAGCTCACTGAATTTTTGCTGCTGTCTTTCTAAGCTGATCTACAGCTAGTCCACTTCAGCTTTCCAATCTGTTTTCTAATACTTTCCCATTATGGCAGTTTATTCCTTGGTTCTTTTGTGTTTCCTGTCATGCAATGTATTATTGTAATTTCCTTTTACGGTTCCTTTCCTATATGAAGACTTAAGTCTGGTTGGAGGAGGATTCACAAAAAAACGAAGCCAAGCTCCTTCGCTTGTTTCCTCACTCCCTCCAATTGCTGATCCTGCCTCTTCACTCCTTAAGAATTCCACTACAGGATTCCAGTTTCCTGATTTTCTTTGGCATTTTCCTTCTGAGATAGAGGTAGCTTTTCAAGGACACTTACCTGGATCATATGCCAGTGTGTGGTGACATTGCTTCTTCTGGAAACAGTCTCCCATACATCGAACAGTTGAAGGCCCAAGACCCATACTACGGGTAAGATTCCAGATCTGAAAAAAAAGTTACCAGGTATTAGAAGCCTGAGGCTCCCTTGAGAAATAAAGAAATACTGTCAGAACAAGTAATTTCAGACCAGTGGTGGGAGGATGGCATCTACCGGGAGGGAGGGCGGGAGGACACACTAGCACAATTACATTTTAAAAAATTACCTTATGACGTCCTTGGCACCAGAGATCTTCTTTCTCCGAAGCCCACAGAAACTGGATGCTGCCACTCTTATAGCAAATCTCAATGCTGCTCTCATGCTGTGAGAGCAGCGGCAGGATTGGTGTGAGCGGCCTCATTCGGCACTCCACAATGCCCTGGAGGCCTGCACTTACTCTAACCCAGCTGTCTTTTTAGAGGTTTCAAAGTCTGGCTGCCCGTCTCAAGTTGGCTGGCAAAGACACATGCACATTTTGAAAAGTGCATAGCCAGCCCATTATCCTCCTTGCTGCTGTTACTCAGCAGCAGCCCTGCCCCTGTCCTGATGCTCTGTTCAGGACCTGTTTAGGTAGTTGATTGCCATTTTATTTGTCATCTCCGGGGCTTTGGAGTGGGGTAATTTAAGTGGGGTGACGCTCTTCCACTCCAATTTCAGACCTAATACCCCATCTCCCTTTATTTGGCATGGAGGCACCACATGCATTTAGCCAATGTATTATCTTAGCGAAAACCATAAGGTATAACATACAAGTTCCCCGGCACTCTAAAGTGATACCCCTTCTCATGTATAACCTTTATAAATTGACTTCATCCGATTGTATCAATATATCACAGGCAACAAACAGAGATGGATTTATGGAAAAGACTTTCCTTTTAATTTAAACAAATATTATAAAAACATCACACTTTTAGTCAAGACCATGAAGACCCCTTTTCTAAAGAACATATAGATGGGGAAACTATTTGTAAAGAATGTTCGAAGCTATACAGTTTTGATTAAGATGCGCAGGAACAGCCGACACGTGTTTCGTCACATCCAGTGACTTCCTCAAGGCTTTCTAAAAAATATTGCTTTATGTGACAAACAACAGATCCTGTTTCTTCAAATAATTAGCCGGACACGACCACGATACGACACTTGAATCCTGAATATAACCGTCTGTCAGATTCTACATCTATAATTTGCTTTCAAAGTGTTTTGTTTCTTTAAAAGCCCAAAGGACAAGTTCCAAAGTATGCTTGTCCCTATAAATTTCTTGTGATTCCTATGTCAGGTATTCAGAGGTGCAGGTAGCCTTCGAAGTTTCTTGTTGCAACCGCAACCAAGTTTGAATTCAGAACGGGCTATAACAGGCCCCTCATGGCAAGTACAGAGATCCAGCGGCATGGGCTTTCAAATTTGCGTCCGGTAGAGGACAGACGGATATATTCAGGATCCACGATACAAGCTTTGGGAGGGAGGGGTGGGGGGGGGTGAGCAGACCACCAGACAAATTGAGAGTGTGAAAAAGGCTGCTTTATTGAAACAGGTGCATATTTACAACAATACAACCCTGGCCAACGCCTTACAAAACTAAACCTCACTAATTAAATAATTAACTACAAACCCCAAACGCCAGGCCCTCCCCTAATACATCACAATCCCTGCCCCCACCCTGTACAACATAATTACAATACCAACCAATACAAAACCTGCATAATCATTTAAACATCATCCCAACCCAAAAGCATAACATCACATTCCCAAATTGCCCACCAAGAACTTACGTTAACCAAAACAGTGTGAACCACCCCACGAAACATCTATTTCAACTTCTCCAGCCATAGCCCCATTTTAACAAAACCCAACAACCTTCATGTTCCTGCTGGCAAAAAAACCCCAAATTCCGCACGGCACCTGTTCCAAGCGACAATGTACAACATCAAAACCCATATCCACCTGTTCCGACAAACGACCGAAATAAATAAATAAATAAATATTAAAACCCCAAAGAGGAAATAAATCAATTAAGACTAGAAAAAAGAATATCGAAAGAGAAAAGGGGGGGAGGGAGGGAAAAAATGTTATGAAGCTAATTGAGCTCCCGGCCACCAGGTCACCTAGCCTAAAATGGTGGCCGAGAGGTGGAGCCAACAGAATTTATAGTTGGGCTCCCTCAGTAGAGAATAGGAGAGCCCAAAACCAGCCCCAAAGAAGCCCAAAGTGGGCCTGCTCTCTGAACCCCCCCCCACATGCCCCTCCCAAACAGCCCGGGGGGGGGACCTCCTTCCGGTCGGCTGCCCCCCCAAGCCCCCCTTGGGAGGGAGGGGTGGGGGGGTGAGCAGACCACCAGACAAATTGAGAGTGTGAAAAAGGCCGCTTTATTGAAACAGGTGCATATTTACAACAATACAACCCTGGCCAACGCCTTACAAAACTAAACCTCACTAATTAAATAATTAACTACAAACCCCAAACGTCAGGCCCTCCCCTAATACGTCACAATCCCGCCCCCACCCTGTACAACATAATTACAATACCAACCAATACAAAACCTGCATAATCATTTAAACATCATCCCAACCCAAAAGCATAACATCACATTCCCAAATTGCCCACCAAGAACTTACTTTAACCAAAACAGTGTGAACCACCCCACGAAACATCTATTTCAACTTCTCCAGCCATAGCCCCATTTTAACAAAACCCAACAACCTTCATGTTCCTGCTGGCAAATAAAACCCAAATTCCGCCACCCAGAAAAGAGGGGGGGAATTAATCACACCCCTCTCTTTCTGCCCCCCAAGAACCAAACAAGTGACCATCGAGGCCTAACCAAGAAAATTCGGAATTTTCAAGCACCTGGAAAGTACCTCCCTCAACTCCAAAAGATACAAGTCCATCCCAATTCGAGACAAATGAACACCATCATTACGAAAAAACTCCAAAGCATCATACCGAATGTCCTTATGGGACACCCGCCCAAAACCTAAGTCCCTGCAAAAACGCTTTATCCACTGCCCTAGGCTTAATCGCATCCCTCCAAGTTCTACGGGTGACCAATTCAGCCCACAAAACATGGCATCCTGACCACTGTTGTTTTATGAGGGAGAGATCCTTCTTCATAGTCCGTAGAAGGACCACCCCTTTGACCCCACAAAGATCATTTTCACCGAGGTGTAAAAGCAAAACATCTGGACAAATACCCCCTACCAACCAAGAGTTCAAAGCAGGAATAAGTTCCCTCCAAATCATACCCCCTTTACCTTTCCACACAACATTAAAGAAACGGTCATTAAAACCAAGCGTAGGACCAAAATAACTCTTCCAAGCTTGATCTTCCGCACGCCTTATGAAGGAATGCCCCACAATCCATATCGTCATAACAGCTGAACGGGGGCCGGCCACCGAACCTGAAAAAAGAAAAGCAGCATCAAATTTTAAGGAGAGACATCAGTCGCAAGCGCAGCACCAGGATCATTCCGCACATAGCGCCGAAAGCAGTCGAAAGACCAGCGCCCCAAAGACCTAATATCCTGTTGCGACCAACCCCTATTATAAGCCACCGTTGCAGCCCCAATCCTGAAAGAGTGAGTACCATAACGACTTTCATCCAAACCAAGAAAACGCAGAGCTTTACGCAGCACCATGCGCAGCTGGTATTCAGTTACCCTGGAACCATCCAAATGTTGAAAAACAGCTAACTCAGCAGCCGCCCCCGAACAAGCCTTCAAACGCGTAGCCCACCGCAAAGGGCACGTCTCCGGAGGAGAAGACGCCTCCAGCCAAATTCCCTTCCCCTTGCTTCTCTGATCAGTTTTCGCACGAGCCAGCCAAATATGCAATCCTGTCTCAGAAAATTGAACATCCCCCCACCCCACCCCAAAAGTAACTTTAGATCCTAACAATTCCGACACCCTAAAAGCACCGAAAAACATCCACACCATGAGCGTCGAAAAAAGACAAACCTCAAACTCATCCAAACAAACAGAGGGCAATACTTGCAAAACTCGGGCCAATGTCTGCCATGACAAAGGTTGCCGGACCATCCGCTCCCTTCCCTGTTCCCTGGACCTGTGGTTCCGTGACAATTGTAAGTGGTGTTTTCGACTCGTTCGAATATGGACGAGTTTGGTATCTATGAACCGCAAATGATGAGTTTAGTGGGTGTCCACGTTTTCGCTATGCTGACCTAAACCGTTCGTCTGTTTCGTGGGTTTCTTCATCTGAACCCACGGGTTCCATTTTAGATACGGCATCCATTTTGTCTCTTGCCCTCAAGTAGCCAGCGAACGGACACTGTCCCCTTCGTGACCCTGGGATTCTCAAACTCTTGCGGAAGACACGTGTTCCTTTGAGGGTGTCTTTATGATGAGGGGGATGACACTGCAAAGGCAGATGGCCCCGCTCGAGGCTCATCTTGCCGTGCCGGTCTATTGTCTCAGCTGTGCATTCATTAGGCACGTCTCCTTTGATCCTGCAATCGTGTTTCTGATATCACCCCCTTACACTCTTTTTCAATCTGTTGACTATCTTTGTCTTCCTCTGCACCTGTTTCTGACTCTTCCTTAAACTCGTTTACAGCCGGAATGGAATGCACTAATGGTGGGAAGATGTACTTTTACAGTTGGGAACCGGCGGTGATACTGTCATTATGTTCCGGGACCCTGAATACCTGAAAGCGACCTCCTATGAAATTTACTGTGGGAACTGGGTTGTAACCTTTTGTTTGCCATGTTGTTGTATGACGAAGAACTGTATAAAAGGAGTGATCCACAGATGCAATTTGAAGCAGTCTCCTAGAACCTACATACGTTGTACTTCTTGTGACTTCTGTGTTCCCTGCAGTAAATAAACCTCAATCTTTGACGCCGAAGGAAGTGTCCCGTGTCTCTGTCATTTGTACACCAGAACAGGTAACCCATGAAGGTTTCAGGTGTTGTCCCCTTACACCGCTGGGTCTTAGAAAAACCCAGTCCTTCAGTTGGCGCCCAACGTAGGGCGACATCAGCGGTACCGGTCCAAAGCCCGACGATCGTGAGGAACTTCGTGTGAAATTTCCAAGGGAAGGTGCACCCCGCTTTATCGATCCTGTTGTCGGAACAAGTGGCCCGACGACTTTTCCCGCGAAGATCCCTGCCTCCTGACGGCTGCGACGGACTTATGCCCTGACTGTCGACCTGTTTTGGCACCTGGCGTAGACCTTGGTACAGCGAGACAATTGACGGGCCTTCCTGGTGACGCCATTGTTCTTTGAGTTAAGTATTTGTGGGTCGCTCCCAGAATCCTTAGTTGTTGTGGGTGCTTAGTTGTTGCATGGTTCCATTGCATTTGTGGTTCTCAGTTGTTCTATTTTGACGATTGCAGTCGCCAAAAACCGAGGGTTTTGCGTTTTTGTGAGGATATTGTAATCCAATGACCCTTGAAGTTTGTGAAACTCGGTTAGTGTGCATGATGCCTGGCCGTAGTACTTTGTTTAGTTGTTTTAAAAGTTGTGGTATGGATTCCCGATTGGAGGACTCGTGTACGATACCTCCAGTTGGAACTCCGGTCTATGAGTTATATAGTCGACATGGAGTGGGCCCTATTGCATATAATGATTGCTGGGTCCGCTACACTAAAAATGACGGTGTCCTTAGCTGGCCACCTCATGGTAGTTTTGAAACCCCAATTTTGGATAATCTCGAAGCTAAATTGTTTCAAAAGAAAGCAAGTTCTTATTACGTTTAAGCATGTTCAATTCCTTTTGGTTATGGCGTAAAGAAGCCAAGCAGAAAGAAATCAAACAGCTTAAACGTAATAAGAGAGAAGGTATTGTTACAACGATGAGAAATTCAGAGCAGTTTCAGCGAGACAAAGAAGAGAAGGAAAAGGAAGTTTTTGATAGATTGCAACGTATGACAGTGGATAAGTGTTATCCCGCTTTACCGACGGGTACTGATAAGAAGGGAGAAGAAGCAGTTGAGGATCCCTTGTTATCATACCTACTGAAGTCGCCACCTCCATATGCACAGGATACTATAGTGCCTGTGGTTCCCCCTGTTCCTCAACCTGTTGCCCCGGCGGTTGCTGGTCAGCCTGTCGTTGGTCCTGTTCTTGCGAATCCTCTTGTTCCTATTCCTTTACCTGCTTCTGCTCCTATTGCTCCACTGCCTATATTTTCTCAGTCTACTGTCCCCGCCACTTCTGCTCTTGCGGCTACTCCTACTGCTCCTACTGCTCCTGTATTTAGTCCTCATATTGTTGCTCCTATACTTTTTTCTTCTTCTCCGTCTGTTCGAAGACGCATTCCTAACGCTGTCGCTAATCTTTATTCTCCTTTTGGACCGATTCTTGGGTCCGATGTTTCTGATGTTCCTCAATGCCGAAGTCAACTTCCTGGCGGTAGGGAACATGATACGTTAACTAGAATGGCGCGTAATTGGATTAGGTATCCCGTTAAAAAACCCCCGCGCATAATTTTTGAGACTTTCTCTCAATTCAATGAGCCAACACAGAGATTTATGTTTGATGAAATGTGCAAATTTTTACGTGAAGCGATATCCAACGATGAAGTAAACGAAGTGCCGATCGATGTAACTGAATTACAGCTTCAGTTTTCGAGTGGTATGATTGTGGGTAGTAATATTCGACATGCTATAGAACATCTTCTATCCTTCGTCCCTCTGTAATACCTCGAGCATTGTTTAAGGACGAATCTGAGGAGTGGATGGCAACGCCTGGTCAGTATCCTATGCGAGAAGTTCCACCAGTGTGGATGCCAGGTGATGTGACTGTCAATCCTGCTATATTGCCACACTTCCAGAGAGTTTGGATACACCTCCCATGGAAGCGATCGGAAGTCTTGCAGGTTAAACAATCTTTGCCTGACCCCGGCAAAAATCCTGCAGGGTATTATAAAGAATTGTCCCAATTAGTGGATGCTATGATTATGAACCTTGCCGACATCAACATGTTGTTCGGCAATGTCGTACCTCAACCGGTTTGGGCGAAAATTCGTCGCGACGATCACGCAGCTGAGTTAGGTGGCGATTGGGCTGTGCTTACAGCGGCTGATGGATTGCAGGTTGGTGGGGCTAAGCCTGAGCAGTTAATTACGGCTTTGCCTCAGAGAATTATTACTCTAATGAAGACGCTTATGCCATCAATGAGAGTTAACTGGGATAAACTGTCTGCCTGCAAGCAAAAGAAGGACGAGAGTGTCTCTGATTTCTTTACGAGATTTGAGGAGGCATTCATCGATCATAGTGGTCAAGATATGAGCACTGAGGGAGGTCAGAGGTTGTTTGTTGACAAATTTGTATCGAATTTGTTGCCCGACCTTAGCAAAAAATTGAAAAATTCAGAGAGTTCGTGGGCTGTTTCTACCTCTGCTCAGATATTGGCCACCGCTCAATATTATGAAAATAGAGAGAAGGAGGACAATGATCGTGCGGAGAAAAAGACGAAAGATCTCAAAACGAAAGTTCTGTTGCAGCAAGCGTATCCTCCACGCTCAAATCAGAATGACTCTCAGCAGCGGAATAGATCACAATCGCAATCCGCTAGGTCACAGTCGCGGAATGACTCTTCTTCGCAGAGATCTATGCTTGGATACAATCAATGTGCCTATTGTAGAGGTGAAGGTCATTTGAAGTTTGATTGTCCGGTTTTGCACGATCGAAATAATGGTAATTCATCTAGAGGAGGTCGTAGTGGTCCTCAGCAGGCTTCGCGAGGTAAAGGTCGTGGTGTTGGCCAGAATCAAAATGAGCGTTCTAACAATTCCTCTGATTCCAATAATTGTTTTGATCAGCGTGCTTCATCGTCAGGTAGATCCGCACAGTACCATGTGGACGATTTTTATATCGAACAGGGTATTGATGATGGTAACTACTAGGACAGCCACAGACAAAGAGAGGGAGTAGTATCAGTTCCGGTTGATCAGAGAGGGCCTTACGTTGCAGTTGCCACATCGGGCGTAGTTGAGCCTTTTCTGTTGGACACTGGTGCAGCGAAAAGTTCCATCATGCATTCGAAACTCCCTGGCGCACCTTTGTCTGGCTTAACGAATGTTTCCGTTGGATTCTCTGGCGCCCCTGTTAGCAATCCAGTCTCTAGCCCTTTGCCCCTTACAATTGGGCCTTGTGAGCTGAAAGCTCCTTTGATTTTGACTACTGGTTGTGGTGAGAATCTTTTGGGCCTGGATTTGCTGAAACGTTTATATGCGACTTTGTATTGTTCTCCTGCGGGAGTGGAGCTTACGTTGGGTCAAAGAGTGATCTCTCCCATGTACTTGTCATCTGATAAGCTCCCACCGGAATTGAGTTCTCTTCCTGCATCTTTGTGGGCTACAGGTCCCAATGACGTGGGCCTGCTTGACATCTTCCCTTATGTTGTTCAATTGAAATCGAATGTGCGATTACCACGTATTCCCCAGTATCGTATCTCCCTTGATGGTGAGCGAGCGCTGTTAGCGATCATCTATGATCTGATCGAGAAAGATGTTATCGAGGAAACTAGGGGAAACATGTGTAATAGTCCTGTGTTACCTATTTTGAAACGAACTGATCCATCCAAACCTCCTGTTTATCGTTTTGTTATTGATTTACGGGAGGTGAATAAAATTGTGATCCCTCAGTTTCCTGTGGTGCTTGACATTACGGCTTTACTGACTCTGATTCCAGCATCTGCTTCTTGGTTCTCAGTGATTGATTTGAAGAATGCTTTCTTTAGCATTCCGATTGCTGAGGAAAGTAGGGACCTATTCGGTTTCTCATTAGGTGGTCGCAGCTTTAGGTTTAAACGCGCTCCTCAGGGCTACTGTGAGAGTCCGTCAATATAAAGCCAAGCCCTGAAGAGTCATTGATGCGTTTGCATTACCGGCTGGTGCGGCCTTGATTCAATATGTCGATGACTTGTTGGTGGCTGCCGACACAAAAGACATCTGCAAAACTGCTACGGTGTCTTTGTTACAGCATCTCTGTGACTTACATCACAAGGTGTCACCTTCTAAACTGCAATATTGTTGCCAAGAAGTAACCTATTTAGGTCACTTATTGTCAAAGGAGGGAAGAAGGTTGACCCCAGAGAGAATTGCAGCGATCGCTCGAATGACTGTGTCAACAACTCAGAGAGATGTGCGTGCCTTTCTAGGTATCACGTCATACTGCAAGCAATGGATTGCAAATTTTTCATTGCTAGCAAAACCATTGGTAGCCCTCACGTGCAAGGATGTTCCGACTCCTTTGCCATGGACGGAAGAGTGTCAGAAAAGTTTTTCTGAACTGCGTGATGCGTTGTGTTCGGCCCCTGTGTTAGGTACTCCTGACTACAGTAAGCCGTTTACACTATACGTTCACGAGAAAGAGGGTTGTGCGTTAAGTGTTTTGACGCAGTAATTTGGCGGTAAGCAGCGTCCATGTGCATATTTTTCCTCGACCTTGGACCCAGTAGCTAGAGCTTTGCCGAGTTGTCTAAGAGCGACAGCGGCGGCTGCGGTGTCCATTCGGCAATCTGCAGGGTTGGTCATGGATAATATGCTTACGGTGATGGTTCCGCACGCAGTTGACACTCTTTTAAATCGTACGGAAACCCAACACTTGACAAGCGCAAGGTTGTCTGGTTACGAGTTGACGCTTTTGGCAAGTCATATTCAAATAAAGTCAAGTCAAGTCAAGTCAGAGAATTTATATAGCGCACTACATACCCAGAGGGTCTCAAGGCGCTTAGAAAGGGGAGGAGGATTACTTGTCAAATATCCACGTTTTAAGTTGCTTTCTGAATGCTAGGTGGTTCTGGGTAAGGCGAAGGTAAGCGGGGAGTGAGTTCCATGTTTTAGCAGCCAGGTATGAGAAGGATCTGCCTCCCATGGTGGTCTTGTTGATGCGAGGTACCGTGGCGAGGGCTTGGCTGGAAGAACGTAGTTGGCGGGAGGGGGTGTAGAAGGACAGTCGTGAGTTGAGGCATTCTGGTCCGATGTCGTAGAGTGATTTGTGTGCGTGGGTTAGCAGTCGGAAAGTGATCCTCTTTTCGACGGGTAGCCAATGGAGGTCTTTAAGGTGACCAGAGATGTGTTCGTTGCGTGGGATGTCTAATATGATCCTGGCTGAGGCGTTTTGGATTTGTTGGAGTTTCTTCTGGAGTTTAGCGGTAGTGCCTGCGTAGAGGGTGTTTCCGTAGTCCAGTCGGCTCGTGACCAGAGCATGGGTGACTGTTTTCCTTGTTTCGGTGGGGATCCAGCGAAATGTTTTTCTGAGCATGCGAAGAATGTTGAAGCAGGAAGAGGATACGGCGCTGACTTGTCTGTTCATTGAGAGTGAAGAATCCAGGATGACGCCTAGGTTCCGTGCGTGGTCTGTCGGGATGGGTGCTTTTCCGAGGGCTTCCGGCCACCAGGAGTCGTCCCAGGCAGAAGGGGATGTACCTAAGATGAGGACTTCTGTTTTGTCTGAGTTCAGTTTCAGACGGCTTTGTTTCATCCATTCGGCAACTTCTTTCATTCCTTCGTGTAGGTTAGTTTTGGCGGTGTTGGGGTCTTTGGTGAGTGATAGGATCAGTTGGGTGTCATCCGCGTAGGAGATGATGTTGAGGTTGTGTTGGCGTGCAATGGCCGCGAGGGGGCTCATGTATACGTTGAAGAGGGTGGGACTGAGTGAGGATCCTTGTGGTACGCCACAGATGACTTCAGTGGCCTCGGACTTGAATGGTGGAAGGCGGACTCTCTGTGTTCTTCCAGTGAGGAAGGAGGTGATCCATTCAAGTGCTTTTCCTTGTATTCCGATGTTTCTGAGGCGCTGTAGAAGGGTGCTATGGCAGACTGTGTCGAAGGCTGCGGAGAGGTTGAGGAGGATGGGGGCGACTGTGTCTCCATTGTCCAGTAGAGTTCGAATGTCGTCTGTTGCTGCGATGAGGGCGGTCTCAGTGCTGTGTTTTGCTCGGAAGCCGGATTGTGAGGAGTCGAGGGATTTGTTGGCTTCGAGGAAGGCGGCGAGCTGGTTGTTGACAGCTTTCTCAATGACTTTGGCCGGGAATGGAAGGAGCGAGATGGGGCGGTAATTTTTGAGTTCGGTGGGGTCCGCTGTGGGTTTTTTCAGAAGGGCGGTGAGTTCAGCGTGTTTCCAGTCTTCCGGGAAGGTGGCGGAGTTGAAGGAGCAGTTGATGACGTCTCGGAGGTGTGGTGCTATGACGGAGTCTGCTTTGTTGAGGATGTGGTGAGGACATGGGTCTGAGGGGGATCCTGAGTGGATGGAATTCATCAGGCGGATTGTGTCCTCAATGGAGATTGGGTTCCAGTCGTTAAGGGTGTTCACGGGGGGAGAATGTTCAGCAAATGGTAGGGTGGGTTGGTTTCCGGGTTGGTTGTCAAAGCTGTTGTGGATGTCTGCAATCTTGTTGTGGAAGAATGAGGCTAGGGAGTCGCAGAGGGCTTGAGAGGGGGTGATGTCGTTGGAGTTGGCCGAGGGATTGGAAAATTCCTTGACGATGTAATGTCCTAAACCCGGCGACTTTGTTGCCAACTAATATGGAATCAGACGACGTACCACCACATGATTGCTATTTGCGAACTGAGGAGGAAACGAAGGGTGGTGTTGACCTAAAAAATACTCCATTGGCAGATCCCGATGGTACTTTGTATGTGGACGGTTCGTGTTTCAAGTTGCTGAATGGTGATGTGACGACTGCGTATGCTGTGGTAACATTGAGTACGGTTGTGGAAACTGCGAGATTGAATCAGAATTCTGTGCAGGCGGCAGAGTTGATTGCGTTGACGAGAGCGTGTGTTTTGTCGAAGGGAAAGCGAGTGAATGTGTTTACTGACAGTCAGTATGCTTTTGGTGTTGCGCATAGTTTTGGTCGATTGTGGCGAGAAAGAGGCTTTATGACATCGCATGGCACGAAGATCCAGCACGGACAGCTTCCATCGCATTAAGAAGGGTGATTCCTCATTAGATCTAACAATGCTTCATTAGACTCAACAATGCAGACTGTGACAGGGAGAAGGTTTTTGGTACAGTAAATGGGTGCACTGCCTGTTCATGCGCATACAGTATAAAGTGGTACAGATTTTCAGGTGCTATTCGGCAAGTGGACAAACCTAAACCACTCATGTGAGTAAAAACTACTGCTAACAAGTAAGAGGTTTGCCGAAGCACTCTGGTAAGTAATTATGATTGTACAGTGACAATATAACAACACATTTGAGAACACCAAATTGACAGAAGTAACCAAAGTTCCACAAGATGAGTAAATCTTGGATTCTTTAATGGAGATTACAGCCAGCCGACACGTGTTTCATCGCCTTCGCGATTCCTCAGGGCTGAAACAAACAAATAAGTAGCATCTAGCATATTCTCTGAACAGTTAGATTTTTCATGCCAGACCATGCTGTCTGACCAATTAAATATACAATAGATGCTGCCTCCAGCTGTGGACATACAGTGAATTGTTCAACTCATATCACTAGTGCCACCACAACACATCCGTGTCGAATAGGGTGTCTATGATTGATATTATATGTAGACGTGAGTATACGTGATAGTGATTGTGATGGGTATATGTGAGAGGAAAAGTTAACTCAATTAAAAGTGCTCGGCGATCTCTCATGACACATATTGACAATACCCTGTAGCGCAGTAGAAAGTGTCCTAACCGTGTGCGGCTCTTGCATACTACATGCCAAACTTGTGATATGGTGAAAACGTGTGTCAAAGAGAAGGCATACCTAGATGGCCGTATCGATATCAGAAGGTCTGTAAAATTATAGAGAGGGAGGAAAAATCGGAAAATTCTCATCACTAACCGCACTTAAGTAACTATAGGGCAAGACGTCACAAAGTGAGACTTTCTCTTAGATACTAATTCTGTCTGCTCAAGGCTTAGCTGGTGATAATTCCGACCCAGCCGGGCCTTCCAGTATGGGCACTGGTTCTAGTGCGTCCAACAACGGCGGAAGTCTTTATGTCTGTGACACAGTAAGGGTAAAACGTGTCACTGCGATTAGTATTAAAGAATATTCATATGAAAGAACTAGGTGAAATTATGTCTGTTCAAAAGCTATATATCAAGAGGCTAACTTGCTAGGGTCCTTTTATTAAAAGAGACATGCGATTGAATTCCCTGCATATTATTCTAGCCATGACACTTTTATTGGTTTCAAAATCGGTCATTTGTAAAGATACTCATGCATTACCATAGGTGAGGTAACTCAATTCTACTTACAAATATTTATCTGGCATATGAGTATAAAGAGGGCTCGGAAATCACTCGATATGAAAAACCAGAATATCGGTCATGCCGATAATGACATCACATGCTGTTAAAAGAAAAAGATGTTCTCATCAATAGCTCGATATAGTCAGTTATGTGAACGTGGTATTACATATACGTAGCTATTGCCTTGTCTTACCGATTGTTTTTGTTAAGCGGAAACCCAGTGCCGTTCCAATTAGTCCATAAGTTAATGCTAGACAAAAGGGGAGGCAAAAGGCTGGATTTAGACATTCGCTCGTATCTAGCGAAGTATCACTTAAGATTACACTCCTACGTTGGTTACAATGTCCCTTTAGAATCTAGCTTACCCGTGTGCGGCTTCCTCTAACGTAGCAGGCGAGTGCACCTCTTCCGAGCCCGGTTCCGTGTTTGCACACGTGACTGAAAACAGGCCTGCGTATATGCGCGTCTCAACGTGAGGCGTTCCCTTCACTTGAGCGCATTCGGAACGTTACTGAAGCGGCCATATTGGAATGGATAATATATCTAGTATCTAATCCTACTCATTGTATACGAAGTAACTATGCTGATCAGATGCATATTCATAATTTGATCAGTCTTAAAGGAAATATTGTTGACAATATAATTTATATGTTGCTCCATGCAATTATTCTGATGTCGATATGCGAACAAGAAGACACCACATACTTGTTTATGGTGCTCTAATTTGATATGTATAGCCTTATTCATAGGGAATTCCGGTTAGTTTTATGCAGCCGGGTGCAGTGTGAACATTCAAATTCCACCATTGCGTGCCATATTTCAGTGTGCACCGTGATTGAGAGGCATAATCTACATGAGTGGATGACCCATTCATACTGTGACTGCCTATTATAATACAACAAGTCCCTCGTATAATTGTCTGTATGGGAGACATAGACCAGCATTGGGAAAGATATTGCTATTACAAAGATTTCCACATAAACAGTTCTGCAGTTTTATCGATTTTATACAAAAAATGTGCCACGTTCTATTGTCTGTGTTTAATCACCTAAAAAGTATTGCATCTCTTGGTTGTAATTTAATCCCAACTCTACAGATTTCAAACGCATAATCCAGGTCGCTTCAATGCGTCTTAATCTTAATTCGCGATTGCCACCTCTTATTGCCAGAGGAACAGTTTCTATACCAAAAAATTGCACATTTTTACTTTTCTGGCCTTGTTGGCAGGAGGCTACGTGCAAGGCCACAGGATATTTGGGGTCACAGTTTACAATTGCTCTTACATGTTCCATCACTCTTTCTTTCAATGCTCTAATTGTGCTCCCCACATATTGCTTACCACATTCACATTCAATAATATAAATGACAAATTTGGTTGTGCAGTTGATATTACTTTTGATATTATAACATATGCCATCAGGGCCCCTGAAACTTGTTGTCCCATGTTTGGCCCATTTACACATACTGCAGAACCCGCATTTGTGGAAACCTAGACCACGTTGTGTTAACCAATCTGCATTCCTCATATCTCGGGGAACAGTGGGACTCAACTTATTCCGTAACGTGTTTCCTCTTCTGAAGGAAATCTGTGGTCGTTCTGTGATGAAGTTGGTCAGAGCTTTTTCGGATTTTAGTATATTCCAGTGTTTGGTCAAACTTTTTCGTAGATCAGAATGGAGTGAATTGAAATCCGTCACCATTCTGATATGTTCTCTATCATCAGAGTTTTGTTGTTGTCTAGTGATTAGAGTGTCTGTTCTCTTCACTTTCTTGATTCTTTGTTCAGCTTTTACAATAGAATTATTTGCATAGCCCCTGGTTTGAAATCTTTCCTTCATGTTGGTAATACATCTCCCGAATTCACCATCCTCACTACAGTTTCTTCTTGCCCTAATAAATTCACCAAATGGTATGGCGTTAATCTGGTGAAGGGGGTGAGAGCTAGAGGCATGCAGAATTGCATTGCATGCCGTTGACTTCCTGAACAGTCTACTGTGCAAGCAATTAGATGAGATGTAGAACTCTATATCTAGGAATTCTATAGTCGTCTTGCTCCACTTCATTGTGCAGCTAATTTTCCACAAGTTGTCATTTAAATATTGAAAAAAACTCTGTAGTTGCTCCTCTGAGCCTGACCAAATAAGGATGCAATCATCAATATATCGACCCCAAAATATTATGGAGTCGATATACTGGCTGCCCTTATCGCCCCAGATCAGATCTGCTTCCAGTGCACCCATGAATAGGTTCGCAAACGAGGGTGATATTTTTGAGCCCATGGCCACACCTTGTTTTTGCCGGTACCAGTGTTTTTCACACATGAAATAGTTATTTTTGAGAATTAGTTCTATCATTGTTGCTAGCATCTCAGTGTGTTTCCATAGAGTGGCAGGTCTATTGCCAAGAAATTTATTGATAGCCTTAATACCTAAGTCTATGTCAATACTGGTATATAGGGATACCACATCCATTGTTATTAGAAAAAAGTCCTCTTGCCATTCCATGTCTGCTAGAGTGCTGAGAATATGCTTAGAGTCCTGAATGTAGGAGGGTAAATTTTTGACTATTGGGCCAAGAAAAAGGTCCGCATATTCTGCTATTCTTTCTGTGGGGCCACCTATGCCAGAAACAATCGGCCTCCCTGGTGGAAAAGGTAGGTTCTTGTGAATCTTAGGCAAGGTGTATAACCATGGGTATGTTGGTCTAAATATTTTTAAGTACAAGTATTCTTCCTCGTTCAATAACCCTGATTGTTTCCAATTTAACAAATGAGAGTTAATTTCTATTGTCAGTGGACCAATGGGGTTATATGTGAGGCGTTCATAGCACAGTTCATCTTGTAATTGTTGACTCATTTCTGATTGATAGTCTATGCGATCCATTACCACTACATTCCCTCCCTTGTCCGCCTCTCGTATAGTGATGGTATTGTCATTCATAAGTATATTGAGTGCTGCTCTTTCCCCACTGGTGAGATTATCCTTATATTTGAACATTCTGCTCTTGCGTAGACGGTTCAAGTTGTCAAGATCCTCTGATACACGTCTATAGAAGTTGTCTATAGCATTGCCACCAGGTAGTGTGGGAATCCATTTCGATTTGGATTTGAGCCCACTGACAATACTATAGTCAGATTCTATATTTAATTCTGCTAGAAGTGTATCCATATCAAGAGGAGAATCTTCCATATCGGTCAATGATAACAGAAGGTGAGTTGCATGCACATCATTTATTGTTAAGGATTCAGTGGTACTTGAAACAGGTGTATTAATAGTAGTCCCTCTATCCCTTTTCTCCAAACCAAAGAAATGCTTTTTCAGTTTCAGGTTCCTCACAAATTTAAACAGATCAATTTTTAATTTACATACATCACCAATTGCATATGGGTTAAAACTTAAACCTTTACTAAGGAGGGAAACCATGTCTGGAGTGAGATGTAGTTTGGAAAGATTAATCACCTGTACTTCTCTAGTTTCGGCACCATCTAATTCCTGTTGGCCCCTGATCTCAACTTCCTTCTGTAGTCCTCTGTGTTGTCGTCCCCTGCCCCTCCGGGTTTTGGATCTGACTGGTTTCTTGCTGTAGGGAATCTGTTGCCCTTCCTGATCCGTAAAACCTCTTGAAAAAAAGGTGGCATTCCTTGTCTATCCTGATTGTCTGATTCTCCCCCTACAGTGTTTTCAAGAGTTGAGAGAAGTGTTGCTGGATGACAGGGAGGCAGGTTCTGAACCTGGTGTTCTCTTGCTAGCATTCTTGGAACTATTAGGGATCAGGGAATCATATTTTTTATCAGAAGTAAAGATTCGTCCATGGGTATAGTCCAACTCGTCCCTTCTTAACTGCCTGGCTTTTCTATTTTTGATGTCGGATTGATGTTTTAATAGAATTTCATCCAGGATAGTGTAGTTTTTTACAGTGGATTCAGGTCTGTTGAGATCCTTAATTTCTTGTTCTATAGTGGCTATTTCTGCCTGTAATTTCGTAACTTTGCGTTCCGCGCTCACAATAAGTATTTCCATTAGAGTGATAGAGTTGTTAGAGAGAGATTCTTCCCATTTGACCATTAGGTCGGCATCTAGGTCATCATAGGTGGGAAAAATTTGGCCTCTCAGACCTCTGGGGACACGTTTAAGCCTCAAATATTGTTTTAGTGTGGCCCCATCCCACCATTTGGAATTTTCTAGCTTTTTTAAGCGTTCTAGTTTTATGAATTTGTCTCGAAGACCCTCAATGCGAGGGGGATTGGTGCTGGTGGAAGCAGTTTGAGTGGACATGCCTTTTGCTAGGTTTTCAAACAACTCTTCTGCCATTTTGGTACGATCCATTTCGGAATTGTCTACTGTATCTAGCAATGGTATACTAGAGGCTTATTGATAAGTAAAAGGATGCGTGGCGGCTACCCTAGACTGCAGATAAACTGACAGGGAGAAGGTTTTTGGTACAGTAAATGGGTGCACTGCCTGTTCATGCGCATACAGTATAAAGTGGTACAGATTTTCAGGTGCTATTCGGCGAGTGGACAAACCTAAACCACTCATGTGAGTAAAAACTACTGCTAACAAGTAAGAGGTTTGCCGAAGCACTCTGGTAAGTAATTATGATTGTACAGTGACAATATAACAACACATTTGAGAACACCAAATTGACAGAAGTAACCAAAGTTCCACAAGATGAGTAAATCTTGGATTCTTTAATGGAGATTACAGCCAGCCGACACGTGTTTCATCGCCTTCGCGATTCCTCAGGGCTGAAACAAACAAATAAGTAGCATCTAGCATATTCTCTGAACAGTTAGATTTTTCATGCCAGACCATGCTGTCTGACCAATTAAATATACAATAGATGCTGCCTCCAGCTGTGGACATACAGTGAATTGTTCAACTCATATCACTAGTGCCACCACAACACATCCGTGTCGAATAGGGTGTCTATGATTGATATTATATGTAGACGTGAGTATACGTGATAGTGATTGTGATGGGTATATGTGAGAGGAAAAGTTAACTCAATTAAAAGTGCTCGGCGATCTCTCATGACACATATTGACAATACCCTGTAGCGCAGTAGAAAGTGTCCTAACCGTGTGCGGCTCTTGCATACTACATGCCAAACTTGTGATATGGTGAAAACGTGTGTCAAAGAGAAGGCATACCTAGATGGCCGTATCGATATCAGAAGGTCTGTAAAATTATAGAGAGGGAGGAAAAATCGGAAAATTCTCATCACTAACCGCACTTAAGTAACTATAGGGCAAGACGTCACAAAGTGAGACTTTCTCTTAGATACTAATTCTGTCTGCTCACCGCTTAGCTGGTGATAATTCCGACCCAGCCGGGCCTTCCAGTATGGGCACTGGTTCTAGTGCGTCCAACAACGGCGGAAGTCTTTATGTCTGTGACACAGTAAGGGTAAAACGTGTCACTGCGATTAGTATTAAAGAATATTCATATGAAAGAACTAGGTGAAATTACGTCTGTTCAAAAGCTATATATCAAGAGGCTAACTTGCTAGGGTCCTTTTATTAAAAGAGACATGCGATTGAATTCCCTGCATATTATTCTAGCCATGACACTTTTATTGGTTTCAAAATCGGTCATTTGTAAAGATACTCATGCATTACCATAGGTGAGGTAACTCAATTCTACTTACAAATATTTATCTGGCATATGAGTATAAAGAGGGCTCGGAAATCACTCGATATGAAAAACCAGAATATCGGTCATGCCGATAATGACATCACATGCTGTTAAAAGAAAAAGATGTTCTCATCAATAGCTCGATATAGTCAGTTATGTGAACGTGGTATTACATATACGTAGCTATTGCCTTGTCTTACCGATTGTTTTTGTTAAGCGGAAACCCAGTGCGGTTCCAATTAGTCCATAAGTTAATGCTAGACAAAAGGGGAGGCAAAAGGCTGGATTTAGACATTCGCTCGTATCTAGCGAAGTATCACTTAAGATTACACTCCTACGTTGGTTACAATGTCCCTTTAGAATCTAGCTTACCCGTGTGCGGCTTCCTCTAACGTAGCAGGCGAGTGCACCTCTTCCGAGCCCGGTTCCGTGTTTGCACACGTGACTGAAAACAGGCCTGCGTATATGCGCGTCTCAACGTGAGGCGTTCCCTTCACTTGAGCGCATTCGGAACGTTACTGAAGCGGCCATATTGGAATGGATAATATATCTAGTATCTAATCCTACTCATTGTATACGAAGTAACTATGCTGATCAGATGCATATTCATAATTTGATCAGTCTTAAAGGAAATATTGTTGACAATATAATTTATATGTTGCTCCATGCAATTATTCTGATGTCGATATGCAAACAAGAAGACACCACATACTTGTTTAAGGTGCTCTAATTTGATATGTATAGCCTTATTCATAGGGAATTCCGGTTAGTTTTATGCCGCCGGGTGCAGTGTGAACATTGAAATTCCACCATTGCGTGCCATATTTCAGTGTGCACCGTGATTGAGAGGCATAATCTACATGAGTGGATGACCCATTCATACTGTGACTGCCTATTATAATACAACAAGTCCCTCGTATAATTGTCTGTATGGGAGACATAGACCAGCATTGGGAAAGATATTGCTATTACAAAGATTTCCACATAAACAGTTCTGCAGTTTTATCGATTTTATACAAAAAATGTGCCACGTTCTATTGTCTGTGTTTAATCACCTAAAAAGTATTGCATCTCTTGGTCGTAATTTAATCCCAACTCTACAGATTTCAAACGCATAATCCAGGTCGCTTCAATGCGTCTTAATCTTAATTCGCGATTGCCACCTCTTATTGCCAGAGGAACAGTTTCTATACCAAAAAATTGCACATTTTTACTTTTCTGGCCTTGTTGGCAGGAGGCTACGTGCAAGGCCACAGGATATTTGGGGTCACAGTTTACAATTGCTCTTACATGTTCCATCACTCTTTCTTTCAATGCTCTAATTGTGCTCCCCACATATTGCTTACCACATTCACATTCAATAATATAAATGACAAATTTGGTTGTGCAGTTGATATTACTTTTGATATTATAACATATGCCATCAGGGCCCCTGAAACTTGTTGTCCCATGTTTGGCCCATTTACACATACTGCAGAACCCGCATTTGTGGAAACCTAGACCACGTTGTGTTAACCAATCTGCATTCCTCATATCTCGGGGAACAGTGGGACTCAACTGGAAAGGGGCGACCACTCGGTCCCCCCGAACGTATGGCAGAGTGCCTCGATCCCCCCGGGAAGCCATTTTGGGCGGGAGGCGCGTCTCGGCTGGTATGCCCGAAGCGGCGTAGCCGGGGCGCGCTTTTTCCCGCCCTTGAGTGGGCTGGCCTAGACACTGACGCCGCCGGCCACGCCCTCGGGGCAGGCAGGGGCGGGTTTACGCCCGCCCTGAAGATGGATAAAAGGAGACGCAAGACCAGAAGACATCCTCTTGTTCCTGTGCTCTGAAGCTGCACCTCCTCGCTGCACGTGAGCTCGAGACGGAACGAAGAGCCAATTTTGACCCACCCACCAGCCCCTGAGGACAGCCAGTTTGTTTTAATAAAGTTGATCAGTTATTCTATTTCGTTTTCAGGTTGTGTTGGTGTTATGTTAATATTTAGTGTGTAATAAAGATTGGTGTTATTTTTAGGTTGTGTGATTAAAGAATTTCGGATTTAGGGTCCATTTAGTACAGGTTGTTTCGGTCATAGTGGCCAATGTAGTTTCATTTAAGTAGCATTTTGTCGTATTTATTTCGGTCAGGCGGTAGGCGGTAAGGTCATGATCGGTGAGCACTAATTGGAAGATCCCTATGAGTGGGCGTCACCCAACACGGATGGGAGCGCTCGGGGGAGGTGGCCTTTGGCCCCTCAACGGGGAGGCGGTCCCTTCTAAGGATGGGTCGCCGAAAGGAGAGGAAAGGCGGTCAAGGCCCCTTCCTGTGTAGGAGGGGGTACAGCCCCCTCCTGGGGAATTTCCCGGGGCCAGGGACATCTGCGACGGCAGATGCGGTAAGTTGTGTGGGGTTGGGGGGAGGTCTACGATACCTTCTAGATACCTCACACGAGTTCGAACGACCTTTAAATGGCGTCGAGTTGATAAGTGCCCCCGTCAAGACAAGGGAAATTGTAGTAGTTGCACGTGAGTACGCCTCAGTGCGGTCGCCCCTCCCAAGTGGGGGGGGTATGTCTGGTTAGGGATCTTGACACCGGTTACGACCTTGCCGTTGGCCCTTAAACGTTAGGATGTACAATTTCAATATTTCAAGTAAATGTTTTGTAGGATGTTAGATCGGCTAGGAGAACCTCTGTATTAGAGAATCTGTTAAAGTTAGCCAAACATCGCAATGTGTTATGAAATTGTACATTAATGTTTAACCGTTTTAATTTTTTGTTTTAATAAATACGGCCGGGAGGGTCACTCCCTCCCACTTCCAAAAACTTCAAGAACTGTTTCCGGTTTCCCTCATTTGGGGATTGTGTTGAGAGGGGGTGGCGGGTATCTCAGCCATATTATTCCGTAACGTGTTTCCTCTTCTGAAGGAAATCTGTGGTCGTTCTGTGATGAAGTTGGTCAGAGCTTTTTCGGATTTTAGTATATTCCAGTGTTTGGTCAAACTTTTTCGTAGATCAGAATGGAGTGAATTGAAATCCGTCACCATTCTGATATGTTCTCTATCATCAGAGTTTTGTTGTTGTCTAGTGATTAGAGTGTCTGTTCTCTTCACTTTCTTGATTCTTTGTTCAGCTTTTACAATAGAATTATTTGCATAGCCCCTGGTTTGAAATCTTTCCTTCATGTTGGTAATACATCTCCCGAATTCACCATCCTCACTACAGTTTCTTCTTGCCCTAATAAATTCACCAAATGGTATGGCGTTAATCTGGTGAAGGGGGTGAGAGCTAGAGGCATGCAGAATTGCATTGCATGCCGTTGACTTCCTGAACAGTCTACTGTGCAAGCAATTAGATGAGATGTAGAACTCTATATCTAGGAATTCTATAGTCGTCTTGCTCCACTTCATTGTGAAGCTAATTTTCCACAAGTTGTCATTTAAATATTGAAAAAAACTCTGTAGTTGCTCCTCTGAGCCTGACCAAATAAGGATGCAATCATCAATATATCGACCCCAAAATATTATGGAGTCGATATACTGGCTGCCCTTATCGCCCCAGATCAGATCTGCTTCCAGTGCACCCATGAATAGGTTCGCAAACGAGGGTGATATTTTTGAGCCCATGGCCACACCTTGTTTTTGCCGGTATCAGTGTTTTTCACACATGAAATAGTTATTTTTGAGAATTAGTTCTATCATAGCAAGAGAACACCAGGTTCAGAACCTGCCTCCCTGTCATCCAGCAACACTTCTCTCAACTCTGTAAACACTGTAGGGGGTGAATCAGACAATCAGGATAGACAAGGAATGCCACCTTTTTTTCAAAAGGTTTTACGGATCAGGAAGGGCAACAGATTCCCTACAGCAAGAAACCAGTCAGATCCAAAACCCGGAGGGGCAGGGGACGACAACACAGAGGACTACAGAAGGAAGTTGAGATCAGGGGCCAACAGGAATTAGATGGTGCCGAAACTAGAGAAGTACAGGTGATTAATCTTTCCAAACTACATCTCACTCCAGACATGGTTTCCCTCCTTAGTAAAGGTTTAAGTTTTAACCCATATGCAATTGGTGATGTATGTAAATTAAAAATTGATCTGTTTAAATTTGTGAGGAACCTGAAACTGAAAAAGCATTTCTTTGGTTTGGAGAAAAGGGATAGAGGGACTACTATTAATACACCTGTTTCAAGTACCACTGAATCCTTAACAATAAATGATGTGCATGCAACTCACCTTCTGTTATCATTGACCGATATGGAAGATTCTCCTCTTGATATGGATACACTTCTAGCAGAATTAAATATAGAATCTGACTATAGTATTGTCAGTGGGCTCAAATCCAAATCGAAATGGATTCCCACACTACCTGGTGGCAATGCTATAGACAACTTCTATAGACGTGTATCAGAGGATCTTGACAACTTGAACCGTCTACGCAAGAGCAGAATGTTCAAATATAAGGATAATCTCACCAGTGGGGAAAGAGCAGCACTCAATATACTTATGAATGACAATACCATCACTATACGAGAGGCGGACAAGGGAGGGAATGTAGTGGTAATGGATCGCATAGACTATCAATCAGAAATGAGTCAACAATTACAAGATGAACTGTGCTATGAACGCCTCACATACAACCCCATTGGTCCACTGACAATAGAAATTAACTCTCATTTGTTAAATTGGAAACAATCAGGTTTATTGAACAAGGAAGAATACTTGTACTTAAAAATATTTAGACCAACATACCCATGGTTATACACCTTGCCTAAGATTCACAAGAACCTACCTTTTCCACCAGGGAGGCCGATTGTTTCTGGCATAGGTGGCCCCACAGAAAGAATAGCAGAATATGCGGACCTTTTTCTTGGCCCAATAGTCAAAAATTTACCCTCCTACATTCAGGACTCTAAGCATATTCTCAGCACTCTAGCAGACATGGAATGGCAAGTGGACTTTTTTCTAGTAACAATGGATGTGGTATCCCTATATACCAGTATTGACATAGACTTAGGTATTAAGGCTATCAATACATTTCTTGGCAATAGACCTGCCACTCTATGGAAACACACTGAGATGCTAGCAACAATGATAGAACTAATTCTCAAAAATAACTATTTCATGTGTGAAAAACACTGGTACCGGCAAAAACAAGGTGTGGCCATGGGCTCAAAAATATCACCCTCGTTTGCGAACCTATTCATGGGTGCACTGGAAGCAGATCTGATCTGGGGCGATAAGGGCAGCCAGTATATCGACTCCATAATATTTTGGGGTCGATATATTGATGATTGCATCCTTATTTGGTCAGGCTCAGAGGAGCAACTACAGAGTTTTTTTCAATATTTAAATGACAACTTGTGGAAAATTAGCTTCACAATGAAGTGGAGCAAGACGACTATAGAATTCCTAGATATAGAGTTCTACATCTCAACTAATTGCTTGCACAGTAGACTGTTCAGGAAGTCAACGGCATGCAATGCAATTCTGCATGCCTCTAGCTCTCACCCCCTTCACCAGATTAACGCCATACCATTTGGTGAATTTATTAGGGCAAGAAGAAACTGTAGTGAGGATGGTGAATTCGGGAGATGTATTACCAACATGAAGGAAAGATTTCAAACCAGGGGCTATGCAAATAATTCTATTGTAAAAGCTGAACAAAGAATCAAGAAAGTGAAGAGAACAGACACTCTAATCACTAGACAACAACAAAACTCTGATGATAGAGAACATATCAGAATGGTGACGGATTTCAATTCACTCCATTCTGATCTACGAAAAAGTTTGACCAAACACTGGAATATACTAAAATCCCAAAAAGCTCTGACCAACTTCATCACAGAACGACCACAGATTTCCTTCAGAAGAGGAAACACGTTACGGAATAAGTTGAGTCCCACTGTTCCCCGAGATATGAGGAATGCAGATTGGTTAACACAACGTGGTCTAGGTTTCCACAAATGCGGGTTCTGCAGTATGTGTGAATGGGCCAAACATGGGACAACAAGTTTCAGGGGCCCTGATGGCATATGTTATAATATCAAAAGTAATATCAACTGCACAACCAAATTTGTCATTTATATTATTGAATGTGAATGTGGTAAGCAATATGTGGGGAGCACAATTAGAGCATTGAAAGAAAGAGTGATGGAACATGTAAGAGCAATTGTAAACTGTGACCCCAAATATCCTGTGGCCTTGCACGTAGCCTCCTGCCAACAAGGCCAGAAAAGTAAAAATGTGCAATTTTTTGGTATAGAAACTGTTCCTCTGGCAATAAGAGGTGGCAATCGCGAATTAAGATTAAGACGCATTGAAGCGACCTGGATTATGCGTTTGAAATCTGTAGAGTTGGGATTAAATTACGACCAAGAGATGCAATACTTTTTAGGTGATTAAACACAGACAATAGAACGTGGCACATTTTTTGTATAAAATCGATAAAACTGCAGAACTGTTTGTGTGGAAATCTTTGTAATAGCAATATCTTTCCCAATGCTGGTCTATGTCTCCCATACAGACAATTATACGAGGGACTTGTTGTATTATAATAGGCAGTCACAGTATGAATGGGTCATCCACTCATGTAGATTATGCCTCTCAATCACGGTGCGCACTGAAATATGGCACGCAATGGTGGAATTTGAATGTTCACACTGCACCCGGCGGCATAAAACTAACCGGAATTCCCTATGAATAAGGCTATACATATCAAATTAGAGCACCATAAACAAGTATGTGGTGTCTTCTTGTTCGCATATCGACATCAGAATAATTGCATGGAGCAACATATAAATTATATTGTCAACAATATTTCCTTTAAGACTGATCAAATTATGAATATGCATCTGATCAGCATAGTTACTTTGTATACAATGAGTAGGATTAGATACTAGATATATTATCCATTCCAATATGGCCGCTTCAGTAACGTTCCGAATGCGCTCAAGTGAAGGGAACGCCTCACGTTGAGACGCGCATATACGCAGGCCTGTTTTCAGTCACGTGTGCAAACACGGAACCGGGCTCGGAAGAGGTGCACTCGCCTGCTACGTTAGAGGAAGCCGCACACGGGTAAGCTAGATTCTAAAGGGACATTGTAACCAACGTAGGAGTGTAATCTTAAGTGATACTTCGCTAGATACGAGCGAATGTCTAAATCCAGCCTTTTGCCTCCCCTTTTGTCTAGCATTAACTTATGGACTAATTGGAACCGCACTGGGTTTCCGCTTAACAAAAACAATCGGTAAGACAAGGCAATAGCTACGTATATGTAATACCACGTTCACATAACTGACTATATCGAGCTATTGATGAGAACATCTTTTTCTTTTAACAGCATGTGATGTCATTATCGGCATGACCGATATTCTGGTTTTTCATATCGAGTGATTTCCGAGCCCTCTTTATACTCATATGCCAGATAAATATTTGTAAGTAGAATTGAGTTACCTCACCTATGGTAATGCACGAGTATCTTTACAAATGACCGATTTTGAAACCAATAAAAGTGTCATGGCTAGAATAATATGCAGGGAATTCAATCGCATGTCTCTTTTAATAAAAGGACCCTAGCAAGTTAGCCTCTTGATATATAGCTTTTGAACAGACGTAATTTCACCTAGTTCTTTCATATGAATATTCTTTAATACTAATCGCAGTGACACGTTTTACCCTTACTGTGTCACAGACATAAAGACTTCCGCCGTTGTTGGACGCACTAGAACCAGTGCCCATACTGGAAGGCCCGGCTGGGTCTGAATTATCACCAGCTAAGCGGTGAGCAGACAGAATTAGTATCTAAGAGAAAGTCTCACTTTGTGACGTCTTGCCCTATAGTTACTTAAGTGCGGTTAGTGATGAGAATTTTCTGATTTTTCCTCCCTCTCTATAATTTTACAGACCTTCTGATATCGATACGGCCATCTAGGTATGCCTTCTCTTTGACACACGTTTTCACCATATCACAAGTTTGGCATGTAGTATGCAAGAGCCGCACACGGTTAGGACACTTTCTACTGCGCTACAGGGTATTGTCAATATGTGTCATGAGAGATCGCCGAGCACTTTTAATTGAGTTAACTTTTCCTCTCACATATACCCATCACAATCACTATCACGTATACTCACGTCTACATATAATATCAATCATAGACACCCTATTCGACACGGATGTGTTGTGGTGGCACTAGTGATATGAGTTGAACAATTCACTGTATGTCCACAGCTGGAGGCAGCATCTATTGTATATTTAATTGGTCAGACAGCATGGTCTGGCATGAAAAATCTAACTGTTCAGAGAATATGCTAGATGCTACTTATTTGTTTGTTTCAGCCCTGAGGAATCGCGAAGGCGATGAAACACGTGTCGGCTGGCTGTAATCTCCATTAAAGAATCCAAGATTTACTCATCTTGTGGAACTTTGGTTACTTCTGTCAATTTGGTGTTCTCAAATGTGTTGTTATATTGTCACTGTACAATCATAATTACTTACCAGAGTGCTTCGGCAAACCTCTTACTTGTTAGCAGTAGTTTTTACTCACATGAGTGGTTTAGGTTTGTCCACTCGCCGAATAGCACCTGAAAATCTGTACCACTTTATACTGTATGCGCATGAACAGGCAGTGCACCCATTTACTGTACCAAAAACCTTCTCCCTGTCAGTTTATCTGCAGTCTAGGGTAGCCGCCACGCATCCTTTTACTTATCAATAAACCTCTAGTATACCATTGCTAGATACAGTAGACAATTCCGAAATGGATCGTACCAAAATGGCAGAAGAGTTGTTTGAAAACCTAGCAAATGGCATGTCCACTCAAACTGCTTCCACCAGCACCAATCCCCCTCGCATTGAGGGTCTTCGAGACAAATTCATAAAACTAGAACGCTTAAAAAAGCTAGAAAATTCCAAATGGTGGGATGGGGCCACACTAAAACAATATTTGAGGCTTAAACGTGTCCCCAGAGGTCTGAGAGGCCAAATTTTTCCCACCTATGATGACCTAGATGCCGACCTAATGGTCAAATGGGAAGAATCTCTCTCTAACAACTCTATCACTCTAATGGAAATACTTATTGTGAGCGCGGAACGCAAAGTTACGAAATTACAGGCAGAAATAGCCACTATAGAACAAGAAATTAAGGATCTCAACAGACCTGAATCCACTGTAAAAAACTACACTATCCTGGATGAAATTCTATTAAAACATCAATCCGACATCAAAAATAGAAAAGCCAGGCAGTTAAGAAGGGACGAGTTGGACTATACCCATGGACGAATCTTTACTTTTGATAAAAAATATGATTCCCTGATCCCTAATAGTTCCAAGAATGCTAGCAAGAGAACACCAGGTTCAGAACCTGCCTCCCTGTCATCCAGCAACACTTCTCTCAACTCTGTAAACACTGTAGGGGGAGAATCAGACAATCAGGATAGACAAGGAATGCCACCTTTTTTTCAAGAGGTTTTACGGATCAGGAAGGGCAACAGATTCCCTACAGCAAGAAACCAGTCAGATCCAAAACCCGGAGGGGCAGGGGACGACAACACAGAGGACTACAGAAGGAAGTTGAGATCAGGGGCCAACAGGAATTAGATGGTGCCGAAACTAGAGAAGTACAGGTGATTAATCTTTCCAAACTACATCTCACTCCAGACATGGTTTCCCTCCTTAGTAAAGGTTTAAGTTTTAACCCATATGCAATTGGTGATGTATGTAAATTAAAAATTGATCTGTTTAAATTTGTGAGGAACCTGAAACTGAAAAAGCATTTCTTTGGTTTGGAGAAAAGGGATAGAGGGACTACTATTAATACACCTGTTTCAAGTACCACTGAATCCTTAACAATAAATGATGTGCATGCAACTCACCTTCTGTTATCATTGACCGATATGGAAGATTCTCCTCTTGATATGGATACACTTCTAGCAGAATTAAATATAGAATCTGACTATAGTATTGTCAGTGGGCTCAAATCCAAATCGAAATGGATTCCCACACTACCTGGTGGCAATGCTATAGACAACTTCTATAGACGTGTATCAGAGGATCTTGACAACTTGAACCGTCTACGCAAGAGCAGAATGTTCAAATATAAGGATAATCTCACCAGTGGGGAAAGAGCAGCACTCAATATACTTATGAATGACAATACCATCACTATACGAGAGGCGGACAAGGGAGGGAATGTAGTGGTAATGGATCGCATAGACTATCAATCAGAAATGAGTCAACAATTACAAGATGAACTGTGCTATGAACACCTCACATATAACCCCATTGGTCCACTGACAATAGAAATTAACTCTCATTTGTTAAATTGGAAACAATCAGGGTTATTGAACGAGGAAGAATACTTGTACTTAAAAATATTTAGACCAACATACCCATGGTTATACACCTTGCCTAAGATTCACAAGAACCTACCTTTTCCACCAGGGAGGCCGATTGTTTCTGGCATAGGTGGCCCCACAGAAAGAATAGCAGAATATGCGGACCTTTTTCTTGGCCCAATAGTCAAAAATTTACCCTCCTACATTCAGGACTCTAAGCATATTCTCAGCACTCTAGCAGACATGGAATGGCAAGAGGACTTTTTTCTAGTAACAATGGATGTGGTATCCCTATATACCAGTATTGACATATACTTAGGTATTAAGGCTATCAATACATTTCTTGGCAATAGACCTGCCACTCTATGGAAACACACTGAGATGCTAGCAACAATGATAGAACTAATTCTCAAAAATAACTATTTCATGTGTGAAAAACACTGGTACCGGCAAAAACAAGGTGTGGTCATGGGCTCAAAAATATCACCCTCGTTTGCGAACCTATTCATGGGTGCACTGGAAGCAGATCTGATCTGGGGCGATAAGGGCAGCCAGTATATCGACTCCATAATATTTTGGGGTCGATATATTGATGATTGCATCCTTATTTGGTCAGGCTCAGAGGAGCAACTACAGAGTTTTTTTCAATATTTAAATGACAACTTGTGGAAAATTAGCTTCACAATGAAGTGGAGCAAGACGACTATAGAATTCCTAGATATAGAGTTCTACATCTCATCTAATTGCTTGCACAGTAGACTGTTCAGGAAGTCAACGGCATGCAATGCAATTCTGCATGCCTCTAGCTCTCACCCCCTTCACCAGATTAACGCCATACCATTTGGTGAATTTATTAGGGCAAGAAGAAACTGTAGTGAGGATGGTGAACTCGGGAGATGTATTACCAACATGAAGGAAAGATTTCAAACCAGGGGCTATGCAAATAATTCTATTGTAAAAGCTGAACAAAGAATCAAGAAAGTGAAGAGAACAGACACTCTAATCACTAGACAACAACAAAACTCTGATGATAGAGAACATAGCAGAATGGTGACGGATTTCAATTCACTCCATTCTGATCTACGAAAAAGTTTGACCAAACACTGGAATATACTAAAATCCGAAAAAGCTCTGACCAACTTCATCACAGAACGACCACAGATTTCCTTCAGAAGAGGAAACACGTTACGGAATAAGTTGAGTCCCACTGTTCCCCGAGATATGAGGAATGCAGATTGGTTAACACAACGTGGTCTAGGTTTCCACAAATGCGGGTTCTGCAGTATGTGTAAATGGGCCAAACATGGGACAACAAGTTTCAGGGGCCCTGATGGCATATGTTATAATATCAAAAGTAATATCAACTGCACAACCAAATTTGTCATTTATATTATTGAATGTGAATGTGGTAAGCAATATGTGGGGAGCACAATTAGAGCATTGAAAGAAAGAGTGATGGAACATGTAAGAGCAATTGTAAACTGTGACCCCAAATATCCTGTGGCCTTGCACGTAGCCTCCTGCCAACAAGGCCAGAAAAGTAAAAATGTGCAATTTTTTGGTATAGAAACTGTTCCTCTGGCAATAAGAGGTGGCAATCGCGAATTAAGATTAAGACGCATTGAAGCGACCTGGATTATGCGTTTGAAATCTGTAGAGTTGGGATTAAATTACGACCAAGAGATGCAATACTTTTTAGGTGATTAAACACAGACAATAGAACGTGGCACATTTTTTGTATAAAATCGATAAAACTGCAGAACTGTTTATGTGGAAATCTTTGTAATAGCAATATCTTTCCCAATGCTGGTCTATGTCTCCCATACAGACAATTACACGAGGGACTTGTTGTATTATAATAGGCAGTCACAGTATGAATGGGTCATCCACTCATGTAGATTATGCCTCTCAATCACGGTGCACACTGAAATATGGCACGCAATGGTGGAATTTCAATGTTCACACTGCACCCGGCGGCATAAAACTAACCTGAATTCCCTATGAATAAGGCTATACATATCAAATTAGAGCACCATAAACAAGTATGTGGTGTCTTCTTGTTCGCATATCGACATCAGAATAATTGCATGGAGCAACATATAAATTATATTGTCAACAATATTTCCTTTAAGACTGATCAAATTATGAATATGCATCTGATCAGCATAGTTACTTCGTATACAATGAGTAGGATTAGATACTAGATATATTATCCATTCCAATATGGCCGCTTCAGTAACGTTCCGAATGCGCTCAAGTGAAGGGAACGCCTCACGTTGAGACACGCATATACGCAGGCCTGTTTTCAGTCACGTGTGCAAACACGGAACCGGGCTCGGAAGAGGTGCACTCGCCTGCTACGTTAGAGGAAGCCGCACACGGGTAAGCTAGATTCTAAAGGGACATTGTAACCAACGTAGGAGTGTAATCTTAAGTGATACTTCGCTAGATACGAGCGAATGTCTAAATCCAGCCTTTTGCCTCCCCTTTTGTCTAGCATTAACTTATGGACTAATTGGAACCGCACTGGGTTTCCGCTTAACAAAAACAATCGGTAAGACAAGGCAATAGCTACGTATATGTAATACCACGTTCACATAACTGACTATATCGAGCTATTGATGAGAACATCTTTTTCTTTTAACAGCATGTGATGTCATTATCGGCATGACCGATATTCTGGTTTTTCATATCGAGTGATTTCCGAGCCCTCTTTATACTCATATGCCAGATAAATATTTGTAAGTAGAATTGAGTTACCTCACCTATGGTAATGCATGAGTATCTTTACAAATGACCGATTTTGAAACCAATAAAAGTGTCATGGCTAGAATAATATGCAGGGAATTCAATCGCATGTCTCTTTTAATAAAAGGACCCTAGCAAGTTAGCCTCTTGATATATAGCTTTTGAACAGACGTAATTTCACCTAGTTCTTTCATATGAATATTCTTTAATACTAATCGCAGTGACACGTTTTACCCTTACTGTGTCACAGACATAAAGACTTCCGCCGTTGTTGGACGCACTAGAACCAGTGCCCATACTGGAAGGCCCGGCTGGGTCGGAATTATCACCAGCTAAGCGGTGAGCAGACAGAATTAGTATCTAAGAGAAAGTCTCACTTTGTGACGTCTTGCCCTATAGTTACTTAAGTGCGGTTAGTGATGAGAATTTTCCGATTTTTCCTCCCTCTCTATAATTTTACAGACCTTCTGATATCGATACGGCCATCTAGGTATGCCTTCTCTTTGACACACGTTTTCACCATATCACAAGTTTGGCATGTAGTATGCAAGAGCCGCACACGGTTAGGACACTTTCTACTGCGCTACAGGGTATTGTCAATATGTGTCATGAGAGATCGCCGAGCACTTTTAATTGAGTTAACTTTTCCTCTCACATATACCCATCACAATCACTATCATGTATACTCACGTCTACATATAATATCAATCATAGACACCCTATTCGACACGGATGTGTTGTGGTGGCACTAGTGATATGAGTTGAACAATTCACTGTATGTCCACAGCTGGAGGCAGCATCTATTGTATATTTAATTGGTCAGACAGCATGGTCTGGCATGAAAAATCTAACTGTTCAGAGAATATGCTAGATGCTACTTATTTGTTTGTTTCAGCCCTGAGGAATCGCGAAGGCGATGAAACACGTGTCGGCTGGCTGTAATCTCCATTAAAGAATCCAAGATTTACTCATCTTGTGGAACTTTGGTTACTTCTGTCAATTTGGTGTTCTCAAATGTGTTGTTATATTGTCACTGTACAATCATAATTACTTACCAGAGTGCTTCGGCAAACCTCTTACTTGTTAGCAGTAGTTTTTACTCACATGAGTGGTTTAGGTTTGTCCACTCGCCGAATAGCACCTGAAAATCTGTACCACTTTATACTGTATGCGCATGAACAGGCAGTGCACCCATTTACTGTACCAAAAACCTTCTCCCTGTCAGTTTATCTGCAGTCTAGGGTAGCCGCCACGCATCCTTTTACTTATCAATAAACCTCTAGTATACCATTGCTAGATACAGTAGACAATTCCGAAATGGATCGTACCAAAATGGCAGAAGAGTTGTTTGAAAACCTAGCAAAAGGCATGTCCACTCAAACTGCTTCCACCAGCACCAATCCCCCTCGCATTGAGGGTCTTCGAGACAAATTCATAAAACTAGAACGCTTAAAAAAGCTAGAAAATTCCAAATGGTGGGATGGGGCCACACTAAAACAATATTTGAGGCTTAAACGTGTCCCCAGAGGTCTGAGAGGCCAAATTTTTCCCACCTATGATGACCTAGATGCCGACCTAATGGTCAAATGGGAAGAATCTCTCTCTAACAACTCTATCACTCTAATGGAAATACTTATTGTGAGCGCGGAACGCAAAGTTACGAAATTACAGGCAGAAATAGCCACTATAGAACAAGAAATTAAGGATCTCAACAGACCTGAATCCACTGTAAAAAACTACACTATCCTGGATGAAATTCTATTAAAACATCAATCCGACATCAAAAATAGAAAAGCCAGGCAGTTAAGAAGGGACGAGTTGGACTATACCCATGGACGAATCTTTACTTTTGATAAAAAATATGATTCCCTGATCCCTAATAGTTCCAAGAATGCTAGCAAGAGAACACCAGGTTCAGAACCTGCCTCCCTGTCATCCAGCAACACTTCTCTCAACTCTGTAAACACTGTAGGGGGAGAATCAGACAATCAGGATAGACAAGGAATGCCACCTTTTTTTCAAGAGGTTTTACGGATCAGGAAGGGCAACAGATTCCCTACAGCAAGAAACCAGTCAGATCCAAAACCCGGAGGGGCAGGGGACGACAACACAGAGGACTACAGAAGGAAGTTGAGATCAGGGGCCAACAGGAATTAGATGGTGCCGAAACTAGAGAAGTACAGGTGATTAATCTTTCCAAACTACATCTCACTCCAGACATGGTTTCCCTCCTTAGTAAAGGTTTAAGTTTTAACCCATATGCAATTGGTGATGTATGTAAATTAAAAATTGATCTGTTTAAATTTGTGAGGAACCTGAAACTGAAAAAGCATTTCTTTGGTTTGGAGAAAAGGGATAGAGGGACTACTATTAATACACCTGTTTCAAGTACCACTGAATCCTTAACAATAAATGATGTGCATGCAACTCACCTTCTGTTATCATTGACCGATATGGAAGATTCTCCTCTTGATATGGATACACTTCTAGCAGAATTAAATATAGAATCTGACTATAGTATTGTCAGTGGGCTCAAATCCAAATCGAAATGGATTCCCACACTACCTGGTGGCAATGCTATAGACAACTTCTATAGACGTGTATCAGAGGATCTTGACAACTTGAACCGTCTACGCAAGAGCAGAATGTTCAAATATAAGGATAATCTCACCAGTGGGGAAAGAGCAGCACTCAATATACTTATGAATGACAATACCATCACTATACGAGAGGCGGACAAGGGAGGGAATGTAGTGGTAATGGATCGCATAGACTATCAATCAGAAATGAGTCAACAATTACAAGATGAACTGTGCTATGAACACCTCACATATAACCCCATTGGTCCACTGACAATAGAAATTAACTCTCATTTGTTAAATTGGAAACAATCAGGGTTATTGAACGAGGAAGAATACTTGTACTTAAAAATATTTAGACCAACATACCCATGGTTATACACCTTGCCTAAGATTCACAAGAACCTACCTTTTCCACCAGGGAGGCCGATTGTTTCTGGCATAGGTGGCCCCACAGAAAGAATAGCAGAATATGCGGACCTTTTTCTTGGCCCAATAGTCAAAAATTTACCCTCCTACATTCAGGACTCTAAGCATATTCTCAGCACTCTAGCAGACATGGAATGGCAAGAGGACTTTTTTCTAGTAACAATGGATGTGGTATCCCTATATACCAGTATTGACATATACTTAGGTATTAAGGCTATCAATACATTTCTTGGCAATAGACCTGCCACTCTATGGAAACACACTGAGATGCTAGCAACAATGATAGAACTAATTCTCAAAAATAACTATTTCATGTGTGAAAAACACTGGTACCGGCAAAAACAAGGTGTGGTCATGGGCTCAAAAATATCACCCTCGTTTGCGAACCTATTCATGGGTGCACTGGAAGCAGATCTGATCTGGGGCGATAAGGGCAGCCAGTATATCGACTCCATAATATTTTGGGGTCGATATATTGATGATTGCATCCTTATTTGGTCAGGCTCAGAGGAGCAACTACAGAGTTTTTTTCAATATTTAAATGACAACTTGTGGAAAATTAGCTTCACAATGAAGTGGAGCAAGACGACTATAGAATTCCTAGATATAGAGTTCTACATCTCATCTAATTGCTTGCACAGTAGACTGTTCAGGAAGTCAACGGCATGCAATGCAATTCTGCATGCCTCTAGCTCTCACCCCCTTCACCAGATTAACGCCATACCATTTGGTGAATTTATTAGGGCAAGAAGAAACTGTAGTGAGGATGGTGAACTCGGGAGATGTATTACCAACATGAAGGAAAGATTTCAAACCAGGGGCTATGCAAATAATTCTATTGTAAAAGCTGAACAAAGAATCAAGAAAGTGAAGAGAACAGACACTCTAATCACTAGACAACAACAAAACTCTGATGATAGAGAACATAGCAGAATGGTGACGGATTTCAATTCACTCCATTCTGATCTACGAAAAAGTTTGACCAAACACTGGAATATACTAAAATCCGAAAAAGCTCTGACCAACTTCATCACAGAACGACCACAGATTTCCTTCAGAAGAGGAAACACGTTACGGAATAAGTTGAGTCCCACTGTTCCCCGAGATATGAGGAATGCAGATTGGTTAACACAACGTGGTCTAGGTTTCCACAAATGCGGGTTCTGCAGTATGTGTAAATGGGCCAAACATGGGACAACAAGTTTCAGGGGCCCTGATGGCATATGTTATAATATCAAAAGTAATATCAACTGCACAACCAAATTTGTCATTTATATTATTGAATGTGAATGTGGTAAGCAATATGTGGGGAGCACAATTAGAGCATTGAAAGAAAGAGTGATGGAACATGTAAGAGCAATTGTAAACTGTGACCCCAAATATCCTGTGGCCTTGCACGTAGCCTCCTGCCAACAAGGCCAGAAAAGTAAAAATGTGCAATTTTTTGGTATAGAAACTGTTCCTCTGGCAATAAGAGGTGGCAATCGCGAATTAAGATTAAGACGCATTGAAGCGACCTGGATTATGCGTTTGAAATCTGTAGAGTTGGGATTAAATTACGACCAAGAGATGCAATACTTTTTAGGTGATTAAACACAGACAATAGAACGTGGCACATTTTTTGTATAAAATCGATAAAACTGCAGAACTGTTTATGTGGAAATCTTTGTAATAGCAATATCTTTCCCAATGCTGGTCTATGTCTCCCATACAGACAATTACACGAGGGACTTGTTGTATTATAATAGGCAGTCACAGTATGAATGGGTCATCCACTCATGTAGATTATGCCTCTCAATCACGGTGCACACTGAAATATGGCACGCAATGGTGGAATTTCAATGTTCACACTGCACCCGGCGGCATAAAACTAACCTGAATTCCCTATGAATAAGGCTATACATATCAAATTAGAGCACCATAAACAAGTATGTGGTGTCTTCTTGTTCGCATATCGACATCAGAATAATTGCATGGAGCAACATATAAATTATATTGTCAACAATATTTCCTTTAAGACTGATCAAATTATGAATATGCATCTGATCAGCATAGTTACTTCGTATACAATGAGTAGGATTAGATACTAGATATATTATCCATTCCAATATGGCCGCTTCAGTAACGTTCCGAATGCGCTCAAGTGAAGGGAACGCCTCACGTTGAGACACGCATATACGCAGGCCTGTTTTCAGTCACGTGTGCAAACACGGAACCGGGCTCGGAAGAGGTGCACTCGCCTGCTACGTTAGAGGAAGCCGCACACGGGTAAGCTAGATTCTAAAGGGACATTGTAACCAACGTAGGAGTGTAATCTTAAGTGATACTTCGCTAGATACGAGCGAATGTCTAAATCCAGCCTTTTGCCTCCCCTTTTGTCTAGCATTAACTTATGGACTAATTGGAACCGCACTGGGTTTCCGCTTAACAAAAACAATCGGTAAGACAAGGCAATAGCTACGTATATGTAATACCACGTTCACATAACTGACTATATCGAGCTATTGATGAGAACATCTTTTTCTTTTAACAGCATGTGATGTCATTATCGGCATGACCGATATTCTGGTTTTTCATATCGAGTGATTTCCGAGCCCTCTTTATACTCATATGCCAGATAAATATTTGTAAGTAGAATTGAGTTACCTCACCTATGGTAATGCATGAGTATCTTTACAAATGACCGATTTTGAAACCAATAAAAGTGTCATGGCTAGAATAATATGCAGGGAATTCAATCGCATGTCTCTTTTAATAAAAGGACCCTAGCAAGTTAGCCTCTTGATATATAGCTTTTGAACAGACGTAATTTCACCTAGTTCTTTCATATGAATATTCTTTAATACTAATCGCAGTGACACGTTTTACCCTTACTGTGTCACAGACATAAAGACTTCCGCCGTTGTTGGACGCACTAGAACCAGTGCCCATACTGGAAGGCCCGGCTGGGTCGGAATTATCACCAGCTAAGCGGTGAGCAGACAGAATTAGTATCTAAGAGAAAGTCTCACTTTGTGACGTCTTGCCCTATAGTTACTTAAGTGCGGTTAGTGATGAGAATTTTCCGATTTTTCCTCCCTCTCTATAATTTTACAGACCTTCTGATATCGATACGGCCATCTAGGTATGCCTTCTCTTTGACACACGTTTTCACCATATCACAAGTTTGGCATGTAGTATGCAAGAGCCGCACACGGTTAGGACACTTTCTACTGCGCTACAGGGTATTGTCAATATGTGTCATGAGAGATCGCCGAGCACTTTTAATTGAGTTAACTTTTCCTCTCACATATACCCATCACAATCACTATCATGTATACTCACGTCTACATATAATATCAATCATAGACACCCTATTCGACACGGATGTGTTGTGGTGGCACTAGTGATATGAGTTGAACAATTCACTGTATGTCCACAGCTGGAGGCAGCATCTATTGTATATTTAATTGGTCAGACAGCATGGTCTGGCATGAAAAATCTAACTGTTCAGAGAATATGCTAGATGCTACTTATTTGTTTGTTTCAGCCCTGAGGAATCGCGAAGGCGATGAAACACGTGTCGGCTGGCTGTAATCTCCATTAAAGAATCCAAGATTTACTCATCTTGTGGAACTTTGGTTACTTCTGTCAATTTGGTGTTCTCAAATGTGTTGTTATATTGTCACTGTACAATCATAATTACTTACCAGAGTGCTTCGGCAAACCTCTTAAATGCAGACTGTGCTAATTGAAGCAGGAGATTACATTTGCCCACGGCTGAATATCACAGGGCACTACTAACAGTAGTAACTCGCCTCTACCTCTGGTTAGAAATCCCCAATGATAGAGGGAATGTGTTTTCAGATTGAGTTTTAGCGAACTCTTCCTCTTTCATCTCTTCTTTCTTTGTTCACATCTAATAGAGCGGTGCTCCATTTGTACCTGAGCTGTTGCCGGGTGAGGTGGAGAGTGCATTCCCCAGAACATGGGTGAGTGAATATAAGTTTGGTTAAACCCAGGATATATGTACCTGGCTCATATGTTTGATTGTTGTTACAAACACTGACCATAAATTGTTTGGCATATATGTATTTCACGAGCTTATCTCTGTGCTTTGCAGCTTTCGTCATTAACTGTGTGCATTTTTGTTGTCTTTTATGTGTGTTTGTCCACTGCTCATTGACTGGATCATATCCACTGGTGCTTTCAGGTGATATGATTTTTAATACACACTATACACTTTAAATTAGCAGTTGCACTTTATTTATAAGAAGGTCCTGATGAAGCAGACTGGTATCTTTTGAACCAACGAATACTGCAGAAACATGTCGACCAAGATAAAATCTTAGTAGTTATTTGTTACCACTACTTGCACTGTTTTTTAGTCTTGGGTGTGGGTAGGACCCAAATAAACTTTTTTTCCACTCCCACAACCCAATATTAATTCTTTCACTTTCACACACTACAGTGAGCACTTCATGCACTGCTTTTGGTTAATTTTTTGTGCCCCTTGATACCATTACAAAAATTTAGACCCACACACTTTACATCCCTTCACACTTTGATTAGGCCACAATCTACCTAATCCTAAGTGGTTCTTTCCACTTCCTTCGGGTGAAGGATCCCAAGTAATGTAGGGCGGTACAGGACGGGTATCTGATGGGAACATATTTTTTCACCAAGAATACTTTGGATTCAGGGATTGTGTTCTTTCAATATACACACAGTCATCTAGATAGCTGCACTATTTTTCTGTTGACCCATTGTTACACTTTGTTTGTTACATATTTTTCCTCGACCTTGGACCCAGTAGCTAGAGCTTTGCCGAGTTGTCTAAGAGCGACAGCGGCGGCTGCGGTGTCCATTCGGCAATCTGCAGGGTTGGTCATGGATAATATGCTTACGGTGATGGTTCCGCACGCAGTTGACACTCTTTTGAATCGTACGGAAACCCAACACTTGACAAGCGCAAGGTTGTCTGGTTACGAGTTGACGCTTTTGGCAAGTCATATTCAAATAAAGCGTTGTAATGTCCTAAACTCGGCGACTTTGTTGCCAACTAATATGGAATCAGACGACGTACCACCACATGATTGCTATTTGCGAACTGAGGAGGAAACGAAGGGTCATGTTGACCTAAAAAATACTCCATTGGCAGATCCCGATGGTACTTTGTATGTGGACGGTTCGTGTTTCAAGTTGCCGAATGGTGATGTGACGACTGCGTATGCTGTGGTAACATTGAGTACGGTTGTGGAAACTGCGAGATTGAATCAGAATTCTGTGCAGGCGGCAGAGTTGATTGCGTTGACGAGAGCGTGTGTTTTGTCGAAGGGAAAGCGAGTGAATGTGTTTACTGACAGTCAGTATGCTTTTGGTGTTGCGCATAGTTTTGGTCGATTGTGGCGAGAAAGAGGCTTTATGACATCGCATGGCACGAAGATCCAGCACGGACAGCTTGTGAACGAACTTTTGGATGCACTTACATTGCCCAAGCAGGTGGCGATTATTAAATGCAGTGCGCACCGTAAAGTGACGGATGATGTTGGTCGTGGTAATGCGTTTGCGGATGAGATTGCTAAAGAGACAGCTAGAAACCTTGCAACCAGAATGTACGTGACGAGTTCGGTAAGGTGGCCTGCAGAAACTGGTATGTGTGAGGATACTGTTGAAAGTGTGAAAGCGATTCAGAATGAGGCCACCGAAACTGAAAAGACTAAGTGGAAGGAGAGCACAGGAAAGTTGGATGCGAATGGATGTTGGATTGATTTGTCGGAGAATCGGAGGTGGATGTTGCCGGATGCATATGTGCTAGCTGTTGTGACTATGGCGCACGGCTTGTCAAATATTAGCGCGAAAGGTATCTGCAAGTTGCTGTCCCCTGTATGGAAGAATGATGGTATCGCTAAGTGTGCTGAGAGAGTGGTTAAGAATTGTATGGTATGTATGATGTACAATCCTGGCAGGGGCACTCCTACCCCACCTGGCCACTTTGCTCCTCCAACATGTCCCTTTGAAGTTATCCAGCCAGACTTCATCCATATGGAGCGATGTAATAACCTGAAGTACGTTTTAGTTGTGGTTTGCGCATTCTCCCGATGGATCGAAGCCTATCCTCTCAAAGACAATACTGCCCTGTCCACAGCGAAAGTCCTACTGAAGGAATACTTTCCTCGGTATGGAATGCCACGGATTGTATGGTCTGATAACGGAAGTGAGTTTGTGGGGAGTGTGATGAAGAGTGTGTGTAAGGGCCTTGGAATTACACAAAAATTCCACAGCGCCAATCATCCTCAGTCAGCAGGTTTGGTTGAAGGGTACAATGGTACTCTAAAATTGAAACTCGCAAAGATTCAGGCTACGACTCGTCTGTCGTGGCCTGATGCCTTGCCTTTGGCTCTCTTGTCGACCAGGGCGACTGTACACTCTCGAGTAGGGCTCAGCCCATATGAGATTGTGTTCGGCCGTCCTGCAAATATTTGGGGGGTTCCTAGACCCAGGTCTTTCGACAGTCTTGAGTACCCAATGTTAATTGATTATCTCCATGATCTGACTGCTAAACTGAGGTTAATTCATCAACAGGTCTTTGAAGCACTGCCGGCACAGACGGAGGGTCCTGGCCATCGGCTCCAACCAGGAGATTGGGTGGTGACCAGAAACTTTGGCCGGAAACGAAATTTGGAGCCAAGGTTCGTGGGACCCTTCCAGGTTCTACTCGCCACAAGAACTGCAGTTCGTTTGGAGGGCCCCAAAAATTGGGTGCATGCCACCCATACAAAGAAGGTACCAATACCTTTACCAGCAGACTCGTGGGTGAGGACCGGTATCGCTGCATCGGAAACAGAAGCTCCGGCGAAATTTGTGCCGTTCAGTGACTCTCAGCCTGTGGGAGATACTTCAGTGCAATCAGATAACTTTGTTGAACCTTTGCCATTGGAGAACTCAAGACTTGAACTATCATCTGACCGACAGGACTCTGTTCCGCAACCTGAACAATTATTTGAAGAGCAGACTCGTCCTGGAAGAAGCAGATATTTTCTTTGTTCCCAAACCAAAGACTAATACAATTTTTGTTTTTTTCCCTTTTTGAAATTCACGTTACCCCCTTATTATCATCTTGAACATTTCTGAACAATTGTGGTTTCTATTTAATTTCTGAGTTCTTTTCCACATGAGTGTTTTTCTACAGCTACGAGATTTTGTATTATATTGTTTGACTAAAAGAACCTTACATCCGGGCTGACCGTAGGGCTGTGCGGGTACTTCCTTCTGTTTAGCAGGTTCCTGACACTAGGTCGGAGGCCGTCGATTCCTAGGAACTCCTGGGGATTGATAATCGCTACTCAGAACGAAGTGCGCCAAGAACGTTGCGGACGGTTTTTAGAGGATGAAATTCTCAAAGTTGTCAGAAGTGGAGAAGACTTTTGCGCAAAGATCAGTACTGCACAGGGTTGTACGTACCAAATGCTTTCTGTTTCAGGTGTTCCTGCTGTTCCTAACTGTTTCCATGTTATTGGTGGGTGGAGTATATTTTGGTATACAAACATTATTGCCTTCTGCTTCACCTACTCTTTCCTCTGAATCAAAACCTACCCCCACTGTTTCTCCTCATTCCTTTCACCCTCTGCCTCAACACGAACAGGTTAGATGTGCGGAATTCATGAACAACTCCTTTGTCCAGCTTCTTCATCAACATCAGTTGGTGATGAACACTACCAATTGTTGGGTGTGGTTTAATGCCACCTACCATGGATAGGGGAATTCCGTACTTGGTCTTTCCTTACAGTTCCCAGGGTTCAGCTCGAGCATTTCAAACTATGTTTCGTAGCGCACTAGATTCCTACCCCCATCAAGAGCCACGCACTGCAGATCATGGTCCTGGCCCGAACCACAAGCCTTTGGCAAGAGCGATTGCCGATTTAGATAGGGATATCTTTGACGCATCGCTTATCCCAGAGGAAGAGGTGCGAGCATACAGAGATCTGAGTGAGGCTGAGTATAGCGTGTCAGTGGGTGATCGGCAGCTTAAAAGCTCGTCTCCAATCTGGATCGTACCCCATCTCGGTAACTTCTGTTTGAAAGGTCTTGGCCGAAGCCCGCAAGTTCAGCTCGGGAGGAGTGCCTGTACTGAAACGTATGTTTTACCGACGGCCTCTTCCCCTGTTCTTTTGACTGCCAAGGGTACATACTTTGTCTGTTACGACCGCGCATATACATGGTTGCCTCGTGACTTCTCAGGCACCTGTTATATTGCGAATCTGTTGCCACCGACTTTTACTGTTGGGTCGGATTATCACAAGACCAGAGTTGTGAGAGGTGTAATTAGCAAAGAAGACACTGCCGGTCAAGAAGCAGGAGACTTCTTTAAGGGTTTCTTGCCGTTTCGGGGACCTATGATCAATAGTAGGAACCTGAGACAGTTGACTCGAGTGGTGGAATCGACTGCTAATATCACTGCAAGTGCCCTTGGTAATCTTACAGCAGAGCTTCAGGCGGACAGGCTTATGACGTTACAAAACAGTATGGTTTTTGACGTTGCTCTTGCAGATAGAGGTGGAGTATGTAAGGTGATCCATTCGAGTTGCTGCACTTTCATTCCTGATAACGCTCCAACTGTCTATCAAGCCTTCTCGAAGTTGCATAAGATTTCCGAGTCCATACACGTGGACGTAGGTGATTGGACGCTGCTAGGATGGTATTGGGGCCTGATGTCGACGTGGGGTTGGAAGATTCTGATGATCATTGGGGTTGTTGTAGCGTTTCTGTTCACGTGTTGTCTTTGTGTGCAGTGTGGTCCTGCCTTATGTGGCCTCTGTGCTACGACGTGTATAAGACGACCACCTGTTACCAAAGAAACATTGATGGACAGAATAATGTTGCAGCAGCATCTGGATGATCTGATGAATATCGAGATCGATTCTTATATCGACTAGTGCTTGCCTACATGAGGGCAAAAGGAGCGTCTGAGGTTCCGTGACAATTGTAAGTGGTGTTTTCGACTCGTTCGAATATGGACGAGTTTGGTATCTATGAACTGCAAATGACGAGTTTAGTGGGTGTACGCGTTTTCGCTATGCTGACCTAAACCGTTTGTCTGTTTCGTGGGTTTCTTCATCTGAACCCACGGGTTCCATTTCAGATACGGCATCCATTTTGTCTCTTGCCCTCAAGTAGCCAGCGAACGGACACTGTCCGCTTCGTGACCCTGGGATTCTCAAACTCTTGCGGAAGACACGTGTTCCTTTGAGGGTGTCTTTATGACGAGGGGGATGACACTGCAAAGGCAGATGGCCCTGCTCGAGGCTCATCTTGCCGTGCCGGTCTATTGTCTCAGCTGTGCATTCATTAGGCACGTCTCCTTTGATCCTGCAATCGTGTTTCTGATATCACCCCCTTACACTCTTTTTCAATCTGTTGACTATCTTTGTCTTCCTCTGCACCTGTTCCTTAAACTCGTTTACAGCCGGAATGGAATGCACTAATGGTGGGAAGATGTACTTTTACAGTTGGGAACCGGCGGTGCTACTGTCATTATGTTCCGGGACCCTGAATACATGAAAGCGACCCCCTATGAAATTTACTGCGGGAACTGGGTTGTAACCTTTTGTTTGCCATGTTGTTGTATGACGAAGAACTGTATAAAAGGAGCGATCCACAGATGCAATTTGAAGCAGTCTCCTAGAACCTACATACGTTGTACTTCTTGTGACTTCTGTGTTCCCTGCAGTAAATAAACCTCGATCTTTGACGCCGAAGGAAGTGTCCCGTGTCTCTGTCATTTGTACGCCGGAACAGGTAACCCACGAAGGTTTCAGGTGTTGTCCCCTGGCACCACTGGGTCTTAGAAAAACCCAGTCCTTCAGACCAACCCTCAATCATGCGCTTGCCAACCTCCCCTGCCGAAGGAGAATAGCCCCAAAATAACTTGCCCATGAACGCAATACCAGCTAATTTTCCTGCAATTGTAACACGGGTCAGACCTTTGTCCATCAAGTGAAGAATAAACTGCACCACATCCTCAGAACGTCTCCAACCGGGCACGCACCAGCAAGCTCCAGACTCCTAAAACTCCTTCCAGACTAATTCATATGCTGTCCTAGTAGAAACTGCCAGGGAACCTACCACCAACTGTAAGACCCTGTCTCGCCTACCGTCCACAGATGATCTGGCACAGCGTCCTCTCCGCCACCGAGGCTAGCCCATGGAATCTCTCCCACTGTGAACGAGACAAAGCAGCCGCAATGTCATTGTCCACACCAGGAATGTGCAAGGCCTTAAAACTGATGTCGTACTTCGAGCATCCCAACACAAAAACCCTCAAGAGCTTCAAAATCTGGGCATCCCTAGCTGACTGTCTATTGATAATGTCCACCACAGCCTTATTATCAATACGAAACAGAACTTTTTTGTGAGCCAGCTTATGACCCCACAGAGTTAAAGCAACAACCACCAGGAACAGCTCTAGAAATGCAATGCTCCTGCCTCCGTTCCTCCACTGAGCCGGCCACTGTTCCGCACACCACCTGCCCTGGCAATAAAGACCGAAACCATCACTTCCTGCAGCGTCAGAAAAAATTTGGACATCCCAAACCCAATCTTCTTCCCTGTACAGAGGAATGCCATTGAAAGATTGTAAAAAGGCTACCCACATCCGCAAATCCTCCTTAACCCCTGCTGATAAGCGAACGTGATGGTGAGGTAAATAGTGCCCTGATAGAGCCCTACCAAGACGCCTACAGAAAGTTCTACCTGCCCTGACCACTCTGCAGGCAAAATTAAGATGGCCCAACAGCACCTGAATCTCTTTGACTGTTACTTTTGACTTGACCAGCATGGAATGTAAGAGTTCCAACATTTTAGCCTTTTTCTCCACAGGTAAACGTGCTTCCATAACATGAGAATCTATCTCAATACCCAAAAAAGACATGGTTGCGCAGGGCCCATTGTCTTTTCCGGTGCCAAAGGCACACCTAAGAAATCCATCAAAGTCTGAAATGTCCGCAAAGCATTCTGACATGCCGGGGAATTGGGAGCCCCCACAAAAAAGAATTCATCCAAGTAATGTGTTACTAACTGGTGACCTGAACAATTAGTGAAAAACCATTGGAGAAAAGTGCTGAAAGTCTCAAACAGTGCACAGGAGATGGAGCAACCCATTGGTAAAGCTTTGTCTACATACCATTTCCCATGAAATTGAATCCCCAAAAGGTCCCAATCCCCGGGATGTACTGGTAGCAAACAAAATGCAGATTTTATATCGCATTTAGCCATTTTGGCATCAGAGCCAGCAGACACAACCAGGGCCATGGCCACATCCACAGAGGAATACGATACTGAAGCAGCTTCCTCGTCAATGAAGTCATTAACCGAAGAGCCCTCCGGCCATGACAGAAGTAGAATTAGACGAAATTGCCCAGACTCCTTCTTAGGGACTACACCAATGGGGAAAACAATAAGATTCTCAAAGGGCCAATCATCAAAGGGACCTGCCATCCTTCCCTCACGCACTTCTTTATCCAATTTGTCTTGCACTAGAGCAGGATGTTCATCGGCTGACAATAGATTTTTAGACCACCGCCGCAACCGCGGCCCTGTATAGCCAAGCCGAAAACCTTCTTGAAAACCATCCAGCAGTAACTTACCAGCCTCGGCATTCCCATTACCCCTCAGAGCCACTACTAGCTGAAAAATTTTAACCGGAGTACGAGCCTTTGGGCCCAGCTCCTGGAGTGCTTTCCCCCCCCCCCTGTTAGGCTGAGGATGCTGTGCAGGACCAGGGGCATTGGTAGGCTGCTGTGACCATTGTCGACTCCCTGTAACGCGAGGCCCCCAACACCTGGCCAATAGATGTGTTCTTCCACATTGGGAACATTCGTGCCTGAACTTACAATATACCTCTGTTAAAATCCCAACAGGTCCCATTGGCAGGTTGCACTGACGCTGCTGCACCCACCCCTCCCCGGGTGGGCTTCCCCTGAAAGGGCCGGTAAAGTAACAGATAGCCGCTAGCTGTAAAAATCGTCTTACCACCAGCCGATGCACCCATAGTGTGTTGCCACAAGTCATTATCCAACTCCCCCCATTTCGCCTCAGGATCCCAAGCCATCCGTGCTCGGAATTCCTCATCATACCGTGACCATGCATAACCACTGCCAGTAATCTGCGCCTTTCTGATCACATCCATATGCTTAAAAATGGCAACACAGTGCTCAGGGAATTTCTCACAGTACACGCTAGCATAGATCAGAAATGCCGCTGTCCAGTTTTCTATTGTCAAAGGAACCTTTGGGCGCTTAGCCAGCTCGTATTCCTCTTCCTTAGACCCCTCCTTGGAGCAAACTTCCCTATGTAAGAGCTTCAGTAGTTCAACGTACTCCCCCTTCCAAATCCTTTCCTTAGTTGCTAACATCAAATGAGCGCCCAAAGGTTTCGTAACGCCCATGTAAGGTAATTTCTTTATCTTAAGCTCCCTACTATGCGGGGGATCTTTACCTACCTCCATAGGCTCAGTACCAGTGCTAGAATCCACCTTGGAACCCAGACCCCCATCACTCGTACCCACCCCTTGATCTTTGACATAACGACCCTTGTGTAGCTTAAGGTCCAGACCTTCAGAAACCGGTTCACCACCTGTCCCCACAGACACCATAGTAGGTTTGGCCCGTGGCACAGAACGCTCACCTGGTTTTAGTAAAGGAACTTGAGCCGGCCGCACTCTCCAGGCCAGATGCTCCACATCGTCGAACGTCCAAGGAACCCTCACCGAGGGGCCGCTCTCTCGAGTAGGTCTGGAAACTGCAGTTTTCAGACGCACCACCATTGGCGCCTGTAAAACAGTATTAGAAACGTGAAAATGCCCCCCCCCCTCGTGCCCTCAGCACGTAACTCGCCCTCCCCAGAGCTGTCCTCACCATAATCCAACACCATAGATTCCTCCACTCTAGGAGGGGCAACCACCACTGACGTATTTTGAAAACCAACATGGGCCTTACCCGCCCTGTCTGAAACACGAGGCGGGGGAGCCGACTGAACCCGTCTGTACTCCCCCAAACGTTGACCACTTTTGGACACCTTGTCCAATGACAAATCTCTTTTAGAGTGACATAAAGACGTTGGGGCCAGCGAGGACGCGCCTGTCCTGCTTCTGCCAACCCCGCCGAGAACTGGAGAAAAAGACGTTGGGGCCAGCAAGGACGCGCCGGTTCTGCTTCTGCCGACCCCGCTGAAATCCTGGGAAAAAGAAGTTGCGGCCAGCGAGGTTGCGCCTGACCTGCTTCTGCTGACCGTGCCGAAATCCTGAGCCAAAGACGTTGGGACCAGCGAAGTCGCTCCGGACCTGCTTATGTTGACCGCGCCGGGATCCCTCGTCGGTACGGGGTATGCCGCGCCAGGCTCCACCCTCCCTTCTCCTCGGTGCCACTGGGCCGCACTCCGCCCTACCAAGTCTGCCGGTCCACGATTCTCCCCAACCTATGAAGAAAAAGGCTGAACTGATGTGCCGGGGCCCTTATTACCAAAACTTCCAAACATATCAATACCACTAGCTACACAAGACCCAGACTCCTGGAATTGCGCGCGACCAACCTGCCCAGAAACAGACCCCTTAGGCCGACCGGACAAAACTTGCTGAGGAGGAGACGGCTCCACGTCGTCACCATCGCTACTCCAATCCAACAGTTCCTGTACTAACTTCGACGAGGGACCCAAAACCTGCCCGCTATGCCCCCCCTGCTGCGTATCCGACATGGACCTCTCAACCCTCCCAGAAGGCCTACCCCCCACAGGCAGGCCCGGAAACTTCAAAGTGCCTCCAAAGCCACTCAACATGTCAGTACCTTGAGTAGGTGGAACTCTGCCCGCATCCCGAATTCCTTCTGCCCAGGAAGGAAAAACATCCAAACCCTCCCAAGACCTGGGACCTACCTGCTTACTGCCACTCCCCTGCAAAGACCAAAAAACATCACCTCCAAGAACAGGCCCAATCCCTGTCTCACCTGACCCAGGATGATACGCAGCAGCACCCAACACGCCAACATCAGCCTCCAATCCATGTGAAACATCCCTCGCCCTCCTTTCAACCTGCGCCCACTCCCCCTCCCCCACAGAACCACTGAGAACAGAAAAAACCTCACCACGAGTCGACACAGGAGGGGAAAACAACAGTGGGCTAACGGGCGCCAAGTCGCCCTCAGAAACCGCCACTGTATCATGAATGCTACCGCCCCCAAACAGAGGCGCACTAGAATTACGAGCAGGCGTAGAAAAACGGACTCCCTCAACCCCATCACGTGAAGGCAAAAATTCGACCTCCTGACCAACACCGTGTGTCCCCAATGTCGACTGGTCAGCAAATTCCCCAACCGTCCCTTCAGCCGGTAACATCAAGGCCTCATGCGCGTGAGGCGCCAAAAGATCAACCTGCGCATGCGCGCCAACCGCCGGCGCGTTTCCCGCCTGCTCAGCGGTTGGGAGAAATGAGGCAGAGGCAGAGCGCTTCCTACCTCCCCGCTTACTGGCCCGCTTACCCCTCGCAGCGGGAACCGAAAGGGAACGCACCGGCGGCACCACGGGGACAAGAGAAGCAGATGCCCCTCCCTCCCCCACCCCCGCCTGACTAGACAAAACCGCTCCTGCTTGCAACGGTACCACAGTTCCAGGGACCACCCTCCTAGAGCGCGGGCGGCCCCTATCACTTACCGGCTCACGGCGAGACCTCTTCGGGGACAGACAAGCCGCAACCACCGCGGCAACACGAGCTGAGGCCTGACGCTGAGGACGCGGCGGCCCAGCTGCATCCCCCAAAACAAGATCCAGGCGTCCCGCCTCGCTCAAAAGGCGAATTGCCTCTAGCACACGATAGTCTTCACCCGACATATCGCAAAAGAACACTAAACCTACACTCACAAAGGAAAAAATTTTATAAAGCTAATTGAGCTCCCGGCCACCAGGTCACCTAGCCTAAAATGGTGGCCGGGAGGAGGAGCCAACAGAATTTATAGTTGGGCTCCCTCAGTAGAGAATAGGAGAGCCCAAAACCAGGCCAAAAGAAGCCCAAAGGCCTGCTCTCTAAACCCCCCCCCCACATGCCCCTCCCAAACAGCCCGGGGGGGGGGACCTCCCTCCGGTGGGCTGCCCCCACCCCCCCTGCCCCCCTTTGGAACTACTTGTTAGGTTGATCTCCGGAACCCTAATCTATGACATAGGCTGATGTTGCTTTAATAATAAGAAAAACACTGCCAAGTGTCGTATCGTGGTCCGGTCCGGCTAATTATTTCGAAGAAACAGGATCTGTTGTTTGTCACATAAAACAATCTTCTAGTAATTCCATGGAGCTGGAAACTTCTGTTAGCATATAGATGCCACTCGTAATGAGGGCCTATATCTTGCCTTGACTACATACTAGTATTTCGAGCCCTATGGTTGTGCAGTGTATCATGGATATGTTTTAGTAACTTCAAAAAGCTGCTGGACTTAAATTCTGTGTTAATTGAGAGCTCATTTTAGTCATGCCAAAGCTAGTTTTGGGTTTTAGGCCCCCTGAAAAATGTAACTCTATTTTATTATCTTAAATTTAACGGACTTGCGCCACTTGCATTCTTTGTATACTTCTTCTCTGAGCAGAGCGCAATAACATTGTGGCGTAAAACAAAAAGTTGGGAGACAATTGTTGAATGTGATGGAAGTTCCTTGAGACTCTCATATCTCGCAACTCTTTATATGATAAGACTGGTGCGGGTATCTACGCTTTGATTCCAAATCTTTTACGCTTTATGGGCCTCATTTATGAGAAATGACGCATCGCAGCGTGAAAGCAGCGATGCGTCACTTCCCAGTGCGCACTCCTTGCGACATTCCTGATGCGTCATATTTAATGTATGACTCATCATGTCACAAGGAGTTACAGATGCGTCAGTATTTCTGACGTATCTGTAAGCGCAAAAGTGACGCATTGCTGGAGTGTGTCACAAAAGTGACGCAACTCCAGCAATGCGTCCTTCCACATGGGGCAAGCTCCATGTGAAAGGGCCTGCGTCAGTCTTACGCCTGCAGTGAGGTAGGCGCAAGATTTTGACGCAACGGCGTCCTAAAAGTGACGCAGTGAAATCTTATAGATTTCACTGCATCACTTCTACGACCCTTCCTTGCGTCAATACGCCCCCCTTGCATACATTTTACCTGGCGCAGGTATAATGTGGCGCAGGGGTTTACAAAGTGACGCATCTACCTAGATGCGTCACTGCGTCACTTTGTAAATATGGCGCAACAAGGCGCATTTTTTACACCACTGGTGTGTCACAAAAAGTGACGCACCAGCAGAGTAAAAAGTGACGCACAGCCTTATAAATGAGGCCCTATATGTTTTAGGTTGAGTAAGGGGTGGTCCCTGAAGGTTGAGGGCTCCCCTGCGCCGCAGGGGCTTTAGGGGCCAGTGTTAGGCCCTTGCTTTTTCTGTGGTGTCTGTTCTTTGGGCCGCTTGATCACTGCCTGCTGTTTCCACTACACATCACTGCCTTTACACTGGACAAAATGTTAGCGTTGCAGGCAGCACACTTTATTATGGCGGCTTTCAGAGCGACTCGTACATGCTCAAAACAGCATTATATGTATTCAACAAAACAATAATCGTTCAATACTTATGAATCACCTATACTTATTACACAGCTTGTATGTTTAAAATATGTTTTCTTGTTTACACAAATTGCATCTCACCACCTGACTTGTTTTCCTCCTGAGAAAGAGGACCGAAGAAGCTTGCCACTTTCCAATAAACGATATTCTTAACGTTGCATAATACATTCCTTTAATAAAATGTACTCGAGCAGTGTTTTCCTCGTTAACGGCTCAATGCTTAGTTTTGAGTGGTCCATTAATAACTTGCAAATGACGTTCATGAATGTGGCATTGATTTTAGTGTAACAGAACATTTGCAAATGCGGCACCACCCTTAGAAGAAATAGTCAGTTGCTCACCAGATTAGACTTTATTAGCACTAAATGAATATGTATGTTTCCCATAGTCTCTCTCTGAATCGTAATGTGTACGGTATTGCATTGACGTGACTCTTACTTATTATAGGCAGTGCCGCAAATCACAAAAGAAACGCAAACAAGCACGAACGCACTAAAGATTGAACGAACCACTGTCACCTGCTTCCAGAAACATACATTCTGTAGGCTAAGATTTTGTGTGTAATGCAACGTGCGCCGAGATTTATAACCTCTGTTGCAAGCACTGGAGCAAGTTAGCTTAGAGGTCCACAGGGGAGCATTTTACAGATAACATTTCAAGTCCAGTGGGGCCAAAACACCCCAAATGCAATAATTACTAGACTGTAAATCATGGCGAACATGTGCAGAAGTCTGTATCAATCACCACAATTAAGTACTTCTGACTGTCCATCCAAAACAACTGGGCTTTGGTGCCATCTGCTTTATGGGACACCCGGGGACAATTATTTACGGAAGCCTGTTTAAATATTTCCAAAGAGAATTATATGTGAAGATATTCAATAGGACGATTGTAAAAAGCGTTTGCCTCTGTTTATAATTAGCCATGCATTTGTTAGCATATAGTTTGTGTAATGGGCTTGCTATTTTGCAAATGAAAAGGGATTCAACAATAACATTAATTATTATCAAACGATGAGCGACTGGGGCTAGATTTAATTAAGAAATTGTTATCTATGATTAAACCTCATCACACTACCTACCTTTGATTGCAATCTAGATGCTGGCAGAGAAAGTAATTTAGTGAATGGTCTATCGTCTCACATATGTGACACCTGTTAATTGTCAAGGTACCAGCAACCAAAATCATTATTGATTACATTGAAAAACATTCGTGAATTTGCTTTGATATCATCTAAAATATAAGGCGTCGGGACTCATTATCCTTTCTATATAGTAAACCAATTTACAAAAAGTGGAATCGACTCCATACCGCATTCCCTGAGTGATCCATACAAATATAGACAATTTGGGACTCATTTAGAGTTTAGAAGACGAATTACTCTGTCACAAATGTGAATTATATTACGTTCCACTTAATAGAAGGTACAACTAGAACACAATGTCCTGAAAGGTGAAAGTCAATAGACAATTATACATAGCATGCACATAGCATTACTTGGGTGGGCAAGAAGGAGATTACTCATTTTTTTATTTTTTTATGTCAAAAGATAATTTTTTTTTACTTTATGTGGTAACAATCATATCAAGGTCGGATATATACAGTTAGGAACAGCACTGCATAGAATGTATTGACAACCACATGGAACTTGGTGCAACAAACGTGAATAATTAGTGCAGGTGGCGACGCAAGTGAAAGAAAAACAGCGTAGTTGGCGCACTGTGCATTAGGTGCAGACTATTTACAGTGAGTGGCTAGACCGGCGCATGTGACATAGTGATATCACAGTGGGCACAATTAATTTTGGTTCAAGTCTAAAGCCACTAAGGAGAAGTGCGCCTGTTAGTCAGGCTGTTGGGTCGACGGCATTTCGATCCGGAGCATTTCGATCCGGAGCATTTCGGATCATCATCAGGACTGGTTGTCTGATTTGGGGAGTGTTTCAAAGGATCCTGAAGAAGTAACCAAGTAGAATTCAAAGGCTTGAGGCAGCTTAGTGGATCACCGGTTAATTGGTGTCTGCGCTGCTGGGCAGAGCTTGCTGCAAATTAGCATTCGTGTCGGCCATGTGATTAAGCCGTATTTCGGAGGGTATCTGCTGAGGAAAGCAGTGTTGAAGCCGGCCGTTTCAATTAGCCGTGCTGAATGGGCGCTGAATGGAACAGCGTGACCGTCAGCATGTCCGCGAGGCAGTTCACTTAATAGAAGAGCACGATATCCTATGGGATTTATAATAAGGTGGACGGGAAATTCATCATGTTTGTGACCGAGTACTTGTATATCGAACTCTAATTTAGACCCTTAGTGTACTCCTTCAGGAGCCAGCTAGCTGTCAAAGGACATGTAAGAAATTGTGTTGCTTGCTGAGGGGGCGTGAAGTCCTACTCAATACCTTTGGGGGGATATTCTCAAGAACGTGTGATAACCATCGCCAAATTAACCTAATGCAACTCTTCACTTCGCAGTCTATCGCGACAAAATAACACCGTGTTAACGTTGTATTCCCAACGAGGCGGCACCATGCGATAGTAGCAGGATAACGCGCCAAATGACCGTCTAAAAATGTGAAACACAAACGCAAAAAAAGATGCAATGCCCCAAATCACGATAAAAAAATCAGCAACAACCAGCGACGGGCCTGCATTTCCCTTGCGTCATGCGGGAAAAAGCATTATAAAAGCAACAAAAAAAACACCAAAACCAAAGCTAACTGCGTAGCACCATGGATGCATCTAGACCGAATGCAGAGGACAACCCGAACCCGACAAGTCCCACGGAGGACCAGCCAGGAACCCTGTGAACAGGGAAAGGCAAGAAGAGGAAGATGGGGTTCAGTATGCAGGAGGACCGGATCATCGTCACGGAGTTTATAGAACACTACCAACAACTGTTCGTCATTTCCATTGCGTCATTGGCAACACTAACGGAAATATTGCAGTCCATCATCAACAACGTCAATGCAGTCGGAGTGTCGAGGAGGTCAATGGAGGAGGTCAAGAGGCTCTGGCATGATGTGCAAAGGCAGACCAAACAGAAACTCACCGCCACCAGGAAGGCAGCAAAGGCGACTGGAGGTCAGAGTCCTGCGTCACAGAAGGAGCTGGATGAGCTGGAGGAAATGGTGGCCAAAGTCATCAGTGTGGAGATGGTGCAAGGAGTTGGGAGCCTGGACACAGCTAGAAATGACCTGGCCCAACAACAACAGGGTGAGTAACCACCAGGGATTGGGGGGTCGGAGAGAGAATGGGCACTATGGCACACATGCACAATCATGTGTAGCACACTGCACACGCACAATGATAGTGGAACATGTCCCTGATACCCTTGGCACACTGCAGCACACATTGAAACACCAAGTAGGCCCACGTCCACAATGTGCACAAATGGGCCTCCTCCATATCAACAATGCCACAACCTACCCATGCACATGTGTAGAATCCAGAAAAACAGCGGCTCTGTGAGCCACACAGACAATGCAAGTGACACTGCATGACCGATAGCATGGCTGCAGTCTAAATATTTGGCATGGTGCACGAGTCGACATTGGGGGGGCCCCGTGTGGATCACATCCGTAAAGGAGCAGGTCACACTCTGACACGTCCACGTGCACCGACAACCCATGACGTCAATAATACATCTGCAGACAAACAATGCTCAAGAGTACAAAATCTGATCAAGAACATAAATTATCCAAGTCACAAACATTCCAGCACCAGAAAAGAACACAAGTCAAAGGCACACCGCTTCAAAGGGATAAAGGGCTGCATAATCAGATCTGCAGGGGTGACTCTCCCACAATGAAGCAGACACACATCGCAATCACAGCACATCAACATTGATGACGAGGTGGTACAAAGTGCAACACTTACACCACAGGACAGAGGACACAACTGGTGCTGCTTGTGTGTAGTAACTGGCCACTCACATCTGGCATTGCATGAAACTGTGAGATGATAATGTACGAGTACAACCACACATCCGTCATGTAGTTGAAATGTCCACTGCCTCCCATCAAATAGCCAGCTCCACCAAAACATTCACAATGTACATTGCCATGCAGTCTGTATGTAAACATCTACAAAGCGTCAACATTCATGTGACACTCTGTTAACCTCCATCTCCCTTTAACATTGCAGAGGGACAATCAACACATCCTGCTGAGCAGACCACACATCTCATCAGTGATGATGAAGAGGACACCCTGCACATATGCTCAGACGCCCTTCAAAGGCTAATGGACTGCCTCCACACCCCACCCCTAGGAGCAGGGCAGCCCAGATGCATCAAGGTGACCCCACCCCTGCACAGACCACATAACAGGAAGTACACACCACCACGGCTGTCACCCAGGACTACCAAGACCAACACATGGAATCCCAACATGTATTAAATAGGGCTGTGTGTAGAAATTACTTAATCGGTAGCAGACCAGAAGTGGTGTCCCCCATCACATATGACAACAGAAGGACTCTTTGTATGCCTATTCACACACATCTTTATGGACACAGTCTGTTTGGATGGATAACATTACTTTACATGGCCAGCATTTGGACACCATACCCACATACACCATACCCACATTGCTGAAGACACGTAAGTGCACAGGTCTGCCAGCAACTTTCCCATACACAATATCTGGCTCACAGAGGTGGAGCTGTCAAAAGGTCCCACCCCCGTTGTACAGGCATCTGTCAGTCCCTTCCTGTGTATGGACAATGCTTTTTGAGGCACACAAATTGACATTCTTATGAACACTCATCACAGTTGAGCACTAGTGAAGTTACGTAGAATTTAAAAGAATGTGCATGCCAGTACGGGCACGGCCAGGGTAACAACATGCAGAGAAATGCTTAACATACTTACAGGCAGCATAGAAATGGGAAGGCAAACATGGGAAGGCAAAAATGAACATGAATCATTATGGATGGTAGCTCTCAGTGCCCCATGTCAGGGGACACATCTCACAGCCCATGGGATCTGCATTATGCTGTACCACCGGACTTCGCCGACTGTCTGCTCTGCTAACAGTAAGCAGGAGAAAGGGTCCTACAATGTCACATGTCATACTACATTGCCATGTGTGTAATCTCACCCCAGCAGTATGTCTGAATTGGGAACGTTGCCACACAATGCTGTGCAGCTCCGCTCATGGGACTGCATCACTTTGCACAGGTGTATACACATGCACAGTTCCAAGCAAATGCATTCTGAGTCCATGGGGAAGGCACACATGTCCACTGTTGTTGTGGATTATGTGAGCATTCCCCAATATGCATCAAGGTGTGGAGACCTGTGCTGTGGGTGGCAATCAGATGTGGCTACAGGAACGTAGTTAATCATCCATGAATGCGAGCGCAGCTTCATGGGCAATCTGTTCAAAGAGTACGTTGTTGTTGAGTTCAAGGAACACGAGGGGGAGCCAATCTATTAACTGGCAGATGTGCTCTGTCCATGCCGTTTCACCAATCCGCAACATAGACCAATAGGAGAGTGCCTCGATGTGGTCACTGCACAAGAGGAGTTGTGCAATCTCCCATGCACAACTGCCAGCACATGTGCAAAAGATCGAGGCATCCCATGCACGAGTATCCCGGTGACACTCCTGTTTGTGGGCCAACATGGGGTGGACAGTCAAGTCATAATCCAATTCAGCTACTGTTGAGCTGGATAGACAGACCTCCATGGGCCACTCAAATGTGCATGATCAACAGGGGAATCAGGGCTGGTTGCATGTGATGTAGGCAAGACGGAAACTCAGACGGAAACCGATTCACAACACTGCCATGGGCAGTGATCCCAACAGATGCAGCATTTTTGCACAGTACAGTTCCATGTGACAGGGGTTGTGCATGTGCCCGTGATGGGTTGCCATTGCTTTTGTTGGTCTCGTAGCACAGGCAATCCACAGACCGACGGCAGTTTTGTGGACGATATGCCACAGCTCTGGGCAATGAGTTATATGTGTGTGCAACGTTTGGATGTAGGGATGTGTCAAGGGCAGCCCTTGCAGTTGTAGCTCGGGCAGGATCAAGTGTGTGTGGTGTGGACACGTTGGTCTTTCATCAGCGCAGTTCGTCGTGTGGAAGTTGTTGGAGTCTGGTATGGTATCTCACACAGGGTGTGCCAGCCGCATTCAAGACCAAGGTTGGCAGTTTGGTTGTCCTTCCGCCTTGTGTATAGAGAAAAAGGAGCTTTCATACCTAATTTTAGTCTGACTATTGCTTGCATTGCTTGAATGTGATATGGCCTTCATGCTGACATTGATGCCAGGCCTTAGATTTGGGGTGCACCAATTGCAAAACACACACATCAGTTGGTTATATATGAATGAGCCAAGGGACCGATTGGCCTTGCGCTCCTTGTTCAGTCTCTCTCTTTCTCTCTCTTTCTTTCTCTCTTTCTCTCTTTTTCTCTCTCTCTCTGTCCTTTGATGAGTGCCTGACACAACATCTTAGCTTGGATATTGTCTTGCAGCTGTGACTTACACATTGTCCGGGGATGCCCTGCCAGACTCTTCTAAATAGTTTGGAGACAAATTTGATTGTGATATTTTGTTTGGACTTTCAATGGTGAATGAATTAATTTGATTTTATGTACTCATACGTATGTTAATTGTGGTAGAGATGTGATATCAGGCGAATGCCTTTGTTCATGATTTTGTGACGTTGATGTGCTATTTCTTGGTCCAGTGGAGGTGGTGGTGCCAGGGGTAGGGTCCAGGGAGGGGGTGGGGTGTGGTCTGGGTGTGGTGGCAGTGGGTGTTGTGCCCTCTTGGGTGTCCGCGCTGCCTGATCAGGGGCTCCATGGAATCTGTTGTTCTTCAGGTCTGGCTCTGGGCTGGGCTCCCTTTTCTGGTGAAGGTTGTAGTCCAACTTCACACCAGGTCAGAGCATGTGTTAATTTCCTGCTTCTAACGCACCTTATTGCATGTTTTATGATCTTATCGCAGATCTGTCTGGTCATTGAGAATGTTGCGACGTTGTTTTGTCACAGCTTTTTGCTCAGGAATGCCTACTCTGCATCTCATTAGCGATAGTTGCCGGGGTTATCTGTGGTAATGTTTTTTGCGGCTGATATCGCAGGTAAACAGGTGTTATGGGCTGTTAGCACCTTCTTGTGAATGGGAAGTTAAATGTATTGTGACTTTGGCTGCGATGAAGTGTCGATACCTCAGTGTTAGTTCCTTGAGAATATGCCCCTTGGAGCTTTACCAGGAACTTGTGCTGATTTTGAGAGAACATCATCATAGCACCAGGCTTGCCACACTGGAGGATTTTCAACTTTATATAAAAGATTAAATGCTAAGGTAGAAAGTTTAACTGGAAGAAAGCGTGAAAAGTATCCTCCCAACTAACTGACACAAAATTTGAATTTCTCCCACTCAAAGTTTTCCCCGAAAAACCAAAGGCTTCAGTGGGACCTAGTTAACCAACTATCATCCTTCAAAAGAACTTTGAGAGATACAGCCCTTTCAGAGACAAGACTAAAGGTTTAATCTATGAAGCTGTTGGATGTGGTAGACACACAAACCATCACGATGGGCATGAAATCGCACATATGTCCTGGTTAGCCACAAACACTGTTACTATAGGCGCTTTATTTTTCTTGCTTCTTTTTGCCTTAAATCTTTAAAAATTCATATCGACACTTCCCTCTATTGGATTTTTCACATTTTGGTGTCATACTACTCGCTACGGGCTCGATTCACAGAACTAACTTGAGACTAAATCCTAAACTTACTACCATTTTGATATTCACAGAAGGCACTTACTCATTTTGGTATTCACAGAAGGCACTTACTCATTGATGAGTAACTGCCTTCTGTGAATACCAAAATGGTAGTAAAATTAGGATTTTGTCTTAAGTTAGTTCTGTGAATCGGGCCCAGCATGTTTATTTTTCTAAAAAAGATAATGGAGCTTTTGTGTTGTGTTGAAATTTCTTTTTGAAAAAGTAAGCATTAAGACATGATATATGAGGTGACCACATTCAGAGTTGTCATAAGCCAGTACAGTGTCATACATAGTGGTTACCTACATTGAAGACAGCAAACAAAAATTCTTTGTACAGTGGTGTAATGTTACATATTACAAAGGAAGAGGTAAAAGCCCAATATAACCCCTTCCCCCCAACATCTCTAAATCAGGTAAAACTCAAAAGTTGAATACTTGCATGTACAGAGTGGAAAAGTATTTACTAAAATGTTGTAGATAGAAGTAGGTGCTGGTACCTGTGTCCCCAAGCAGAATAGAGGGCCTTGACCAGAGGGGGTCACATGGAGTGTGAGGACTCATGTCTAGAAAGTGATGGAATGCCCTTGTGTGAGGCGGGCAGGAGAAGAGGAAGTGCAACAGAAAAAAACATCACTAGAGGTCCTCATGCATAATGAAAACTTTTTGGGGAGACTGTGAGATTATCTGTCATACATTCCATGGTGAGACTCTGCCAAAGGCGAGAATGCCATTAGGACATGGGGGGGGGCTGTAGAGTTATTCCAGGCTGCTGCCAGAGCCATCTTAGCTACAGCCAAACAAAGCCATATAATAGATGTGTCTCCCACTGTTTGTTGCTTAAGGGAGGGTTCATGTAGCCCCAGGAGTACAAACTCTGATGTATGAGAAGAGGGTATAATGGGATCTCTCTCTTCTGTGTTAGAATCTCATTTCAGTGCAGCCTAATTATGGGGCAACCCCACCATGTGTGATGAAAGTCACCCAAGAGTCTGCAGCCTCTCCAGCATCTATCAGATGATTCTGGGTATATTTTGTATAGTTTGGTGGGGTGTAAGTAGCAATCATAAAGTATCTGGACCTGGGGATTTGTGTAGCTTTAGGGAATCTATCACTGTTTGGACTTCCACTGTAATAATGGATTCCTCCAGTAATTCCTGTTGGGCTGGCAAGATTTTGGGAGTGTGCTGTTCATTAAGTATACCATTTGTGTGTGGTTATTCACTGTGTCAGAGGAGTATGGGGTTGTGTTATAGGTTCTGAAGGACCCAGATTTCCTGTCTTCTGTATAAGTCAACTTTCCATCTGCCCCCTCTATTGGATCTATATAGTCTTCTTTCCTGTCTTGCCCAAAGCTGACGGGCCAGATGAGTGCCAACTTTATTCCCTCTTTTGTTTATGGTTTCTTAGTTCTGCTCTGTTGGAGTATATGGCTGTAAGTTTCCCCCTCAATCCAATAATTTTTTTCCTGAAGGGTAAGGGTGGGGGATCCCTTATGAGCTCTTTCAACTAAGAGGAGCTCTTCCTCCAATGCCAAGTGTTCCTTAGTCTTCTGTTGTGTGAAAGTAGTCATTAGCAAGATACACTCCCCCCTCAGTAAAGCCCTAAAGGTCCCAGGTGTCGTAATTTGACGGTGATCGGGTTAGCGTTAAGCTTTGCTACACAAATTTTCCTTTAACTTGACTATGTGTTCGGAAGCCATTTTGAAAACACTGGCGTCCATTTTATATGAACACGCTGCCTTGTGGTCAGCATGCCCTTTGTCCTTTCTCTGCTCCACTGACCACTTAAACTTGTCCAGCAACAGGCTATTTTTAGTAACGGTCAAGTTTGCACATGCGCAGTTAAACCCTCTGTACTAGGGGACAGTCATCGCTTAGGAATGTTCTTCAAACTGACCAGTGATGTTGTAACCCCTCCCATGAGTTGGCTGTGTTCCAAAAATGACCTTATATGTACCTAAACTGAGTAAATGTGTTCCGCCTACTCTTTTTATTACTGTAAAACTGTATAAAAGAGGCCTCGCACCGATGTCCGGTGTGATACTTCTTGCATTGCCGAAGGGTGCTGTAGGAATGTACCACCACCCCATGGGGTCTTAATAAACTTGTCTTTTGCATTTTCAAGTTTCCGTGCCAACGTCTGTTTTATGGTGTAGCGGGTTTTGCGGAATATGTAGGCCTGGAGAACCCAATACCACAAATTGGCGACCACGAAGGGACTCATCGGCGACTCGGATGCCCGAAGGAGAGGTCGTGACGAAGGATTGGAAACTCGCCATGGACGCGTACGCTGCCACTGAGTGACCCGAGTCTTGGCCCCCATGGTGTTTTCTGCCTTTCCTTCTGATCTGACCTTCCAGGTGGCGCCGGTCCTCGACTGAGATCCTGCTCGTTCGAGTTGTCGTACAGTGCCGGTTTGGCTGATTCGATTAAAGAACTTGGCAGTTGGAACCTGGATATTTGAGAATTTGGTAAGCTTGCGATTGTAAAGATAGTCTACGGACACTTACTGTGGCTCTTTGAATATGTTTTGAGTTAGCTAACATTTGGTTCTATGATTTGAATTATATGTGCAGTGCACTTCACATAGGCGGGCATGTGGAGATATTTCTCTAAATTTGTCTTTGTTTGAACGGCACACCTTGTGTGAAGTATATTAAGTGCCATTTTTGTGATATCGCATTTCCGTGATATTCTGACATGCCTGTTTTAAGCACACTCCGAGGAATGTGTTGTCTTGGAAAAGGTACCAATTATCGATTAAATGAATCTCAGCCGGATCCCCCAGAGGGGACACCTAATCGTGAAATGTACGTTAAATTTGGCATTTCCCCTATTCTATACAGTACATTGTGGCACAGATATACAAAATCTGATCCCGAATTGCAATGGCCACTACATGGGTCGTTTGATTTACGAAAGGTTCAGTATGTGGAGCAATGTTTGTTTCAGCGCAGGTCTAGACAAGATATGTTTGATTGTGTACGTATGTGGGAGAAAGCGGTGCGTGAACGAATGAAGCGTGAACTAGCCTTGGCAGACAAAGAGCAGCAGAAGGCTGCTCGGGATAAGGCTTTACAGATGGAGGAGAAAGAGTTGCAGGAGAAGAAAGAGAGGGAGGCACAGGAACGTAATTTGCAAACGAATGGTCAATTTCCTATTTGACGACCTCTTTATCCTGTCCTTACTAATGAAATTGATGATTTTTCATTATTAGATCGTTGCCCGCCTCCCTATGTTCTACCTACGGCCCCAGGTGAGGATTCGGACGGAGATTATTGAGGGAGTAGTCGTGTTAGGTTAAATGCTAGTGAAGCTGCGGAATTGCGCAGCTTTGCTCGCAAACTCAATTTGAGCAAAATAACTGTTAGAGATTAATGATCAAATGAGTAAGTGGTCCGAGCAAGAACAGTTGTATTTCTTGAGTCAGTTTGGAGACGAAGTTGTAGAATGATTTAGGAAAAATTCAAATGATTTAGAGCCTAAGGATATATCAGTTGGTCGTGAGAACATGCGTAAAGGTCTTTTTGTTATTACAGATGCGGATCGGTTTTTCCAACGGTTGGTCCAGCTACTGGATGAGGCGTCAAGATTATGGGAGGCGAGAAAAGCATAAGATGTGCCTGCGCCGGGATTGTCGGAGATATCCAAAGAGTGTCCTATCTTTGGAGCAGATAAGAGTTCTACGATTAATGTTATGCCTATGCGTGAAGCTGCACCTTTATATGTCCCTCGTAAAGGGCAAGGTACAAGCGATGACAAATTATCTGGGGATGCAAAGGGTTATTTTATATATAATTGGGTTTATACACCATGGAATAGAGCAGATGTTATGGCACTGAAAAATGCTTTGCCTGACCCTCGTAAGAATCCGGCAGCTTTCTATGAAGGAGTGGAAGGGGCTATTTCTTCGTGTTATGACATTAGTTGATATTGACCTTTTCTTTGGGTTAATATTGCCTCCTGATATGTGGAGGGCAATTCGTAAGTTCGAAGATGGAGCGACCCTGGGGGCGGATTGGAAAACTTTATCCCAAGCTGATTTAGACAGGGAGCCTGCATGTAAGCCATGTCAATTAATCTTAGATCTCCCGGCGGCTATTTTGAATAAATTAAAAATGCTCGCTCCCCCTAAAAAGATTGATTGGACCATGTTAGCCTCTTGTAAGCAGAAGGCGGATGAGTCGGTGTCTGATTTCTTCTCACGTTTTGAGGAAGCATTTCATGACTATAGCGGGCAGTTACTAACAGAAGACATGGGTAGGCATTTGTTCGTTGATAAGTATGTAGCGGATCTCTTACCGGAGATTTCGAAATGTTTAAAGACTAGTGAAAGTTCTTGGACCACAGCGATCCCTGCTTCTTTATTGACTATGGCCCAGTATTATGAACGACAGGAATTAGAGGCTAAAGAAAGTACTGATAAGAAAGCAAAGGAATTGAAGACGAATGTGATGTTGGCTCAGGTTTATGCTACACAGCCGAGAGGGAATGATAGAGGTAGGCGTGGTTCGTATGGTACGTCTTCTGGTCGTACCGACATTGCTGAGGATCAGTGTGCATACTGTAAAGAGTTTGGACATTGGGCCTCAGATTGTCCGGTGCTTCGTGAACAACGTAATCAGCGTGGTCGAGGAGGTGGAAGGACACGGAATAGTTATTCAGGAGCGAGAGGTGGAGCAAGTGACCGTGGCAGGTTTGAAGCGAGGGGTCGTGGTCAGGCTGATAATAATACTTTCGATCAACGGAATCAGTATCAGATATCGGAGGGTGAGAATGTGGAGTCTCAGGACTATGTACATGCATAGGATTGCATAGGATGGGGTGTGGAATCGGTTGAAGTACCAGTAGATCAAAGAGGTCCATACGTATTAGCGGGCGTTTTGGGTTCTACTGATCAGTTCCTGGTTGATACAGGAGCTACTCGTAGCGCTCTGTCTAAAAACTTGGTTCCAAGGGCTCCCCTGTCTGGCAAAACGATTACATCAATAGGGTTCAATGGAACACCCTCTCTTAGCCCATTGTCACAACTCCTTACATTTTACATTGACAGATTCTTTGGTCCGTGCCCATTTTTATTGTCACCAAACACTCCAGACAATATTATGGGAATAGATTTGCTCAAATACTTTCGAGCAACCATACGCTGCGCTCCTGAAGGAGTGCGGGTTATTTTGAATGACAATTACCCTGAAGTAGAGAGACTGTGCACTATGCAAGAAATTGAAGCGTTGGCCTCTCTCCCACAAACATTATGGGCTACTTCAGACACAGATGTGGGACAGATGCTTATTCCCCCTATTCGAATAACTGTCAAGGAGGGTGCGTCTCTGCCTCGTGTGCCACAATACAAAATATCCAGGGAAGGTGAAGTTGCCTTGACTCATATTGTACACGACTTGATTATTGCAGGCGTTGTGGAGGAAGTTCCCTATAATGTCTGTAACAGCCCTATTCTTCCGATCTTGAAGAAAGATACTGATGACAAAATCTATCGATTTATTATTGATTTGAGAGAAATTAACAAGATAGTAGTGCCCCAGTACCCGGTGGTGTCTGATATTACCACCTTACTTACTCTGATTCTGCCCACTGCCACCACGTTTACCGTGATTGATCTAAAAAATGCCTTCTTTTCAATTCCCATCCATCCTGATAGCAGATACTTGTTTGGTTTCACATTAAATAATAAATCGTGTAGATTTTGTCGAGTTCCTCAAGGCTATACAGAAAGTCCTAGCATTTATAGTCAGGCTTTAAAAAGACAGCTTGATTCCTTTGATTTACAGTCTGGAGTGGCTCTCATTCAATATGTCAATGACATTCTACTTGCAGCAGATACGCAAGAGCAATGTGAGGAGAGTAGTCTTGCTTTGCTTTCCTTTCTTGCTCAGAACAATCACAAGGTTTCTAGGAAAAAGCTTCAATATTGTAGACCAAAGGTGACCTACCTCGGTCATCTTTTGTCTAAGGAGGGACGTGCATTGACATCTGATCGAATCCAAGCGATTTTAGATACACCAGTTCCCCGCACTCAGAGAGATGTGCACGCTTTTATAGGCTTAACGTCTTTTTGTAGGCAGTGGATAATGGGATTTTCACATATTATAAAGCCTTTGTTAGCATTATTGTCCAAGACTACACCAATGCCCCTTGAATGGACAGATGAATGTCAGAATGCTTTTGAACAATTGAGACAAGCCCTTTGTTCCGCACCAGTGTTAGGTACACCAGATTATACGAAGATTTTCACATTATATGTACACGAGAAAGATGGGTGTGCATTGTCAGTCCTAGTGCAGACACACAGGGATAAAAAGAGACCTTGCGCGTATTTCTCAGCAATACTTGACCCTGTAGCACGAGGATTACCTGGGTGTTTCCGAGCAGTTGCAGCAACAGCAGTGGCCATACGACAGAGTGAGGGAATAGTTTTGTCACACAAATTGTTGGTGTTAGTTCCCCATGCAGTAGACGCTCTGTTAAACCAAACAAAAACTCAGTACCTCACGAGTGCACGTTTAACAGAATATGAGCTCACACTGTTGGCGCCGCATATCACATTAAAGAGATGTGCTACTCTGAACCCTGCTACTTTATTGCCGTATCCAGTTGCTGAGGGCCAGGAAGAAGAGCACCATGATTGTGTTTTCCTGACTGAAGAACAAACAAAGGGTCGTGTCGACTTACAGGATACGCCACTTCCAGATATGAATGGAGAACTGTGGGTTGATGGATCGTGTTTGAGGCTGCCAGATGGTACAACTTCCGCAGCATATGCGATCACGACACTTAAGACAGTGGTAGAAGCAGCATGAATACCACAGAAATCAGCCCAAGCAGCGGAACTGATAGCCTTAACAAGAGCATGCGAATTGAGTGCTGGCTTATGTGTGAACATCTACACTGATAGCCGGTACGCCTTTGGAGTAGTGCATGATTTTGGCTTACTCTGGAGAGAGCGAGGGTTTTTGACTTCACACGGAGTACACATCATGCACGGAGAACTAGTGCGTGATCTTCTGAATGCGCTACTATGTCCAAAGAAAGTGGCGATAATTAAATGCAGTGCACATAAGAAAGTGACAGACAAAGTAGGACAAGGAAACCCCTTTGCAGATTGCATAGCGAGGGAAACTGCTATGTTGCGAAATGCCTCGCCAATGTATGTAGTGAAATCGCAGGCTGAGCGATGGCATGATGCTAGAGAGGAGATATTAGACATTCAGAAATCAGCGTCTGAGGCAGAACTCGCAACCTGGGAAAAGGAGGGAGTGTTGGATGATGAGGGTTGCTGGAGAAGCAAGGGCATGGAGAGATGGAAATTACCTGCAGCTTACTTGCAGGCAATGGTTCAAATGACACATGGATTGGCACATGTTGGAGCTCTCGCAATTACTAGATTGCTTAAGCGAGTCTGGGAGCATTCTGATATTGCCAATACGGCCAAAAGAGTAGTGCAGACCTGTCTGATATGCTTGCAGCACAATCCTGCTAAGGGGACGTATACTCGGAAAGGAGGGTTTGTTCCACCTACTGCACCATTTGAAGTGCTACAAATGGATTATATCCAGTTTGAGCATTGCAATAACCTTAAGTATGTCTTAGTGGTGGTGTGTGCTTTCAGTAAATGGATTGAGGCATTCCCCACGAAGGATAATACAGCGCTGACAACAGCTAAGGTTTTGCTCAAAGAGTATTTCCCAAGCTATGGTGTTTGTAAATTTTTGTGGAGCGATAATGGTCCTCATTTTGTTGGAAAAATTGTGGAATACGTCATGAAGGGATTGGGAATTCAGCAAAAATTTCATGCTGTATTTCATCCGCAATCAGCAGGTCTTGTGGAAAGGTACAACGCTACTTTGAAATTGAAGCTAGCAAAGATTGTGGCATCCACGTCTTTGAAATGGCCGGATGCTTTGCCTCTGGCATTGCTATCTATTAGATCAGTGCCCCATTCCCGAACTGGCCTCACACCTTATGAAGTGGTGTTTGGAAGGCCTATGAATATATGGCGAGTTCCTTAGCCTCTATTGTTGCATGATGTGCCTTGTATAATGATGAACGATTATTTGGCACGATTAACAAATGATTTATTTTCCATTCATCAACAGGTTCGAGAAGCGCTCCCCGACAATTCCATTGGAGAGGCTCACAATCTTCATCCTGGCGACTACGTTAGATCCGGTCCTTTGAGAGAACCAGCAGCTTGGAGCCGAGGTGGCATGGACCCGAGCAAGTGCTATTGGCGACTCGTACGGCTGTGCGAGTTACGAACAAGAAACGGTGGGTGCATTCCACTCATTGTCGCTGTGTCTCTCCGGATCTGGTGAACACAACTGTGCTGTCTGATTATCGAGACATCTTGGATGAGGAGAAGAGCCCAGCTGTTACGTCTACTGAATCGGAGGGAGCCTTCCCGGACCACACCGTCTCTGGTAGAGATACGGCCATTATTAATCTGGCCCTCCCCCTGGGGTATGCAATCCATACATTAAATCGCAAGGGGAGAGGTGGAGGTATAGCCATGGCATTTAAAACTTGCTTCACTTGTACCTGGAAGCCTATGGTCTTGACTGGCGCAGAGTGCTCCCATTTTTCCATCAGCATCAGTCAACATCAAACACTGTCAGGTCTTCTGATATACCGCCCTCCAGGGAGTGATAGTGCTTTCAGGAAAGCTCTCCCTGAGCTGGTAAGATCTTTTTCTCTGTGCTCCTCCAACATGACCATCATCGGAGATATTAATATACACTTTGATGCCATGGAGACATCAGTGGTTAGAGGTCTGCTGGACGATCTTGAAGCAGTACAGCTTCCCCAACTGGTCCGTCATCCGACTCATGAGGCTGGTCATATCCTTGATCCGGTCTTTACAAACTTGCAATTGACCGAGGTGTCACCCCCTAGACCCATGGGTTGGAGTGATCACCACCTCATTGAGCTTTTTATCACAATGGTGACCCATTCCATTGGGAAGCCCGATAAAACATCTTTCAGGCGACCCTGGAAAAAGCTCAAGTTAGAGGATTTCCATCGTCTTCTGATCACTACACCTCTGGTTCATACGGATGACGTAGCTACTGGGTACAACATCATTTGCGCTTATATTGTTCAAGCACTGGACGTATTAATCCCGGCCAGCTGGAACAGAAATCAATCCTCTCAACCTAATCCATGGTACTCGGAGGCACTCAGGTGTATTAAAGCTTCCTGCCGACAAGCTGAAAGAGAACGGAGGAAAAACTACGATAAAGACCTAAAACGATACTATCTGGCTAAAATAAAGATATATCATAGAGCTGTCTGCCGGGCCCAAGCTGACTACTATGCGCAGGAGTTCCAGGCGAGTTCTAACCCGTCCAGCCTGGTTTTTAAAGTCTTGAAGGAGCTCACAGTGAACAGACTTCCCACTACGGAGATTTGTTCTCTTGCCCACTGTGAGTCGTTAGCCAGCTTCTTTGTGGAAAAAGTAAACGCCATCTATCACTCTTTTCCCAAAGCTGACTCTGACAGTACGACCTCAACACTGCGTACCTCTCAGTGCTTGGCCTCTCTTCCCATACCATCGGAACAGGAGTTCAATCTCCTAGCGCCCAAGGTTAAGTCTGGCTCACCTGATGACCCTTTGAGACCGGCCCAGTTTTTGGACTCGGCGTCCTTATGCCTTCCTCCTATCCGGCATTTGGTGGAGAAATCCCTTACAACCGGTTTAGTTCCACCTAGCTGGAAGGCTGCCTGTGTCATTCCCATTATAAAGAAGCCGGGATTGGATCCGTTGAAGCCGGAGAGTTATCGACCTATCTCCCTTCTTCCGTGGGTGGCAAAAATCACAGAGGCCCATGTGAATAACATCTTAACAAAACACCTGGCATCTGCACACCTACTGGATCCCACACAGAATGGTTTTAGACCTGGACATAGTACTGAGACGGCACTCCTATATATGGTGGAACACCTCCGTTCAGTACTAGATGCAGGTCAGACGGCGGCACTGGTCCTTTTGGACCTTAGTGCCGCCTTTGACACTGTATCCCACACCATTCTTCTTCGAAGGCTGGGCGAGGCAGGTATTTCAGGCAGGGCGTTGGATTGGTTCCAATCGTTCCTTTCGGAGCGATCCTTTCAGGTAGTAGTGCCACCGTTCAGATCTAAGCCTCATGCCATCACCCAAGGAGTCCCGCAGGGATCGGCGTTGAGCCCCACTCTCTTCAACCTCTATGTTCAACCTTTGGCGGAGGTTGCGAAGAGTTGGGGTCTCACTATGGTATCATACGCCGATGATACCCAGTTGGCGGTGGCTCTTACGGGGACTCCGACCAACTGGCATCAAACTTTGCGGATGGTCTGAGGGCTGTTGCTAGTTGGCTTACGGACAACTGCTTACAACTCAATGCCCTCAAAACTGAGGTGATGGTAGTAGGGAAGCATCCCGATCTGTGGGGCGCTAGGTGGTGGCCTAGGGAGCTGGGACCTCCTCCAAAACCTGTCTCTGAACTGAAGAATCTTGGCGTCTGGTTAGACTCGAAACTTACCTTCTCATTCCATACTAAGAAGGTGGCATCTATGTGCTACGGCATCTTGCGTAGTTTGAGGCCTATCCTCAAATTTTTTGATGCCTCCACTCGCCAGATGGTGATCCAAGCCAGCATACTATCGAGACTCGACTATGCGAGCTCATTGTTGGTGGGCGTCAACCAGGCGGAAATCCTGCGACTCCAACGAGTGCAGAACGCGGCAGCCAGGGCCCTGGTGGGTCTGCCTCGCTTCTGCTCAGCCCGCAGTACAATTTCTAAATTGCACTGGTTGCCAGTAAACAGACGCATAGAGTTTAAGATCCTTTGTTTTGCGTTTAAAATCTTAAAAACTGACACGCCCACCATCCTTCAGCACCTTCTGACCTCGTACACCCCTTCACGCAGCCTTCGTTCTGCTGGCCAAAATCTGGCACTTGTTCCTCACTTCCACAAATGTAGATTGGGTGGCCGATCGTTTACGGTGCTGGCCTCCAAATTGTGGAATGCACTTCCTGTTGACATTCGTTCTTTAGATGACCTTTTTGTTTTCAGGAAAGCTGTTAAAACTTATCTTTTCCCTATGCCTTATTAATTATCCCCTCTTTATTCGTAATGTTAGTTATGTTACCTCCTCCTGTTATAGCGCCGGGACGCCCCTTCGCTGGGGCAGCTGTGCGCTCAAAAATTCAATTAACATAACATAACATAACAGATATAATCTACGACCAAGAGAAGCAGTTGTTTTGTGCGAGACTGGTTGAGTTACCGCTCCAGGTTTGTGAAACGGAAGCCGGGAATATCAAGGGGGGGGATCAGTTCTGCCAAGTGTCGCGACACCCGTCTTGAATCTCGGAGAAGAAACCAACGGCTACCTCGGAGCACAGCACTCATATTTTTATTTTTTAGTTGCTTTTTTTTGGAGACATTTTGAACTTTGAACTATGGCGTCTACTACTATGCGAAATAAGAGAATTCTTGGTGCAGTACTCTTTGTTATGACAATTGTGGTGATAGCAGTAATAGCTTGGGTGGTAGAACTATTGGTGCCGGCAAGAGAACATTTATTGCCAACTACCCCAATTCCATCCGAACATTTTCATTTTACTTTGCCTTATCATGAAGAACGACACAGACAGACTTATCTGAATAATAGTTTCATCCAGATTCTGCATCACACCCATAATATGATGAACACTTCGAACTGTTGGGTATGTGGGATGTTGCCTGGACATCAAAAGAAAGGAGGCACTCCGCTTATCCCACTCCCATTCTCTCACAATGGTTCTTGTAATGCTTGGTACACTCTTCTATTTACTTTGCGATGGCCGAAAAAAGGTGGATTACTTTTCCGACTCAATAAGGTCTGTTTTAATGACCGAGATGGTTATCCACAAGCTGAAGAAACTAAATTTGAATGGGAAGAATATCGACCAGATAATGTTTCTTCGCCTCGAATTTATACTAATCACAGAAATAAAAACATGTCCAGCCTGCATTTAATCACAGTCATTGATACAAAAGCTGATCTGTGTGTCCGAAATAAAGGTACAATCCCAGTAGGAAGAAGTGAATGTAACACTACTCTCACCTTTGACACTCCAAATGGTATTACCTTTGTGGCTTCACGAAACACTTGCTTTATCTGTAGAAATAAAGGTTATCACCGTCTCCCTATAGGATGGTTAGGAACATGTTATATATCCTTTGTATTACCCCCTGTGCTTATTGTCCCACCTATGTACCATAATGACTTTATCTTGTATCATGATTTTATACTGAATAGAGTGAAAAGAGCATTAGCTCTCGATGAAATAGACCAGACTGATACTTCCCTGCAGCAGTATGTCGATTTTAATTTAGGTCATTTCTCATTTGTTGGGGCTGCTTTAAATAGCAGAAAAATAAGACGACTGACACGTGTTGTAGAAGCTGTTGCTAATGAGACAGTTTTTGCTTTAGGGAACTTGACTGAGGAACTTCAAATTACCAGAATTGTAACGCTCCAGAACCGAATGGTTCTAGATGTAGTATTAGCTGATCGTGGGGGTGCATGCCGCATTATCGGAAGTAGTTGCTGCGTGTACGTGCCAGATAATTCACCGTCTGTATATGATGCAATTTCTAAGTTACATAAGATAGCTGCTGAGATACATCCTGATAATGGTACTTGGACACTCTCGGGGTGGTTTTGGACATTGCTTAGTACCTGGGGTTGGAAGTTGCTGACAATCCTATGTGAAATAATTGGGATACTGTTCTTTCTATGTCTCTGTATTCAATGTGGCCCTATGTTATGTTCCATGTGCCTTTCTGCTTGTATCCCATCCAAACGAGCTATTGTTAAGAGTGAACAAATGATTCACAGAGAAGTAGCAAATATTATGTCCATTGATATTGATGATGAGTACTCTGATTATGTCCACTATGAGGTAGCTTCAGCTAAACGCTAAAAGGGTCGTCTGTCGTAATTTGACGGTGATCGGGTTAGCGTTAAGCTTTGCTACACGAATTTTCCTTTAACTTGACTATGGTGTTCGGAAGCCATTTTGAAAACACTAGCGTTCATTTTATATGAACATGCTGCCTCGTGGTCAGCATGCCCTTTGTCCTTTCTCTGCTCCACTGACCACTTAAACTTGCCCAGCAATAGGCTGTTTTTAGTACCGGTCAAGTTTGCACATGCGCAGTTAAACCCTCTGTACTAGTGGACAGTCATCGCTTAGGAATGTTCTTCAAACTGACCAGTGATGTTGTAACCCCTCCCATGAGTTGGCTGTGTTCCAAAAATGACCTTATATGTACCTAAACTGAGTAAATGTGTTCCGCCTACTCTTTTTATTACTGTAAAACTGTATAAAAGATGCCTCGCACCGATGTCCAGTGTGATACTTCTTGCATTGCCGAAGGGTGCTGTAGGAATGTACCACCACCCCATGAGGTCTTAATAAACTTGTCTTTTGCATTTTCCAGTTTCCGTGCCAACGTCTGTTTTATGGTGTAGCGGGTTTTGCGGAATATGTAGGCCTGGAAAACCCAATACCACACAGGTAATGGAATAGTTAGTGTCTCAGGCGTCATTCATCTGGAAATATTGTCTGAGGTTTTTCCGAACCTTGTCCCTAAAGAGGCGATCATGTGTAAGATGATTCAGAAAAGAACATCTACGGAAGGAAGATTTCAGGGCCGGCCAGTCTAAGGTAAACTCCACCAGCGCATATGCGGAGATTGTTATGGGTTGAATATTGGAGGCTGCAATAGCATGTTGTAGTGTGTGGCTTACAATGATGTGATCAAGTTGTGAATAAGTTCCGTGAGAATACGAAAAAAGGTATACTACTTTGTTGTGGGGTGTAGTGATCACCAACTATCTAGAAGGCCAAGTTGTGTCAATTCATGTTTTGTAGGCTGAGAGAAGTTGAAGTTGAAGTTGGAAAGGATTTATATAGCGCTCTACTACCAAACGGTTTCTTGGCGCTGGAGACAGAAACTAAAACTGAGGGAGAAGGGAAGTAGGAATTTAAGAGTGTAAGCAGAGGAAAAGAGATGGGTTTTCAAAGCAGCCTGAAAATCCAGGTAAGAAGAGATAGATCTGAGTATCAGGGGAAGTGAGTTCCAGAAAAGGGGGGCAAGTGTCGAAAAAGTGGAGCCACCCGATTTTTTCTTACGAAATCGGGGGACTAAAAGAAGAAACTGTGTGGAAGTCCGCAGGTGCCTAGTCGGGACATAAGCCGTGATCTTAGATCTAATGAAGGCAGGAGCGGTGCCCGCTAATGACATGTAGGTCAAGCAACCCAACTTGAAGAGTGAGCGCTCCTTTATAGGGAGCCAATGGAGAGTTTTTAGAAGAGGGGTGGTGTGACTAGATTTGGGGAGCCTAAAAATATGGGGCGCTGAAGGATTTTGTATGAGCTGCAGCCGGTGACATTCATAGGCTGGAATGCCCACATATAGGGCATTACCATAATCTAGTCAGGAAAGAATCATTGCCGAAATCTCAAGTTTGAGAGCATCAGCGAGGTGCCTGTGTGTGAATTCTGGGAGTGGGTACTATCCAAACTATGATCTCAGATGAGGGTGAAATCCCCCAGTACTAATAGCTACCATTCCACAAAACCACCTAGCTGACTGAGAAAAGAAAGGAGCAAATATGTCTGATTCAAGTTTGGGGAAGAAATTGTGGCTACTGTACATTTGTTATTACAAAAAACAAGGGAACCCAAAAGGTATGCCATAGGGACCTTGGGCAGTAACAGTGGTCCCTATTTTGGAGGGGAGAATAGAAACAGACGGTAATCATACGCTGAATAGTTAGTATGTCTTTTGTCCAGCCGGACAAGAATTTATTTTTCATATAGGTTTAGTTTCAAGGAGTTGTTTTTAACCAATTGATGACAAGTGGGCACAGCCGTGACCCACGGAACACAAGACAAAACAACGAAAACAAAATGGCCAAAGGCAGGGCAAAATACGTCTGTACGCTTGTACTCAGTTTAACAGACTTAGATGAGTATTTTTACACCATTGCACATTACAATATTGCATATTCATATTGCATATGGCGTTTAGGTGTCGACGACGTTTCGATGCCAACGTTACATACAGGGCATCATCTTCAGGACAGTTAAATTAATCATTGTTGCCTTTAGAGAGTTAAATACACTATACCTTTTTCGCATTACTGTACATACAATACATATAGGGAGAAAAGGGGAAAAAATAAAACATATAATTGGTGAACATAGGGTCTACTAGGCAAATTAAATCATTATCGGTGACTTAAGTGAATTTAAAATTACGACGAGCAGTGTGAGTAGAGTGGGTCGTTCAAGTTCATAACCAGCGTGTGGTGTGTGGCGGCGCGGAACATGGGTGCTCACAGTGCTCCTATCCCAACAATTGCACTGTCTGAATTTTCAGAGTGAAGGAAATCCGATGCCAGATTAGCTAGTGACACATTAAATGCGATTTCTGGGTGGACGCACTTAGTTAAGTGACTCAAGTGAAAATGACGCCTCTGGAAAGGTGAAAAGGACTCTAGGTATGATGTTCGTAGTGTCTGGGTGAGTTAAAAATGCTGCAGTGGTACGTCCGTGCGGTAGAACAGTTCTGGCGGGTCAAAGTAGTTATACGCTTTTATGCCAAGACGTAACCGCGGAGTGGTGAGGGGTAACGGGTCACGGAGAGCTATGGTTCCTTACGTTAAAGTTCCGAGACCGGAATGGGCGCGGTGGCTCACGTTCGGTGCAGTGGGGAGGCCAGCTAGTAGGACCTGGTGGGTAAGCAGGAGGGAGGAGATAGAGTGTCGGGGCCTACGAGCAGCACATGGAGTGCGGTAAATTAGGTGGATAAAAATTACCGTAACTGTTGGGAAATCCGAATCAAGGGGAGTGCTGGCACATCCATGGAAGTGCACGATTGCACCGTCTGGAAAATAATGGGTTCGGGGTTGGCAACAGAGTTAGGGCAGCGGGGGTCTGTGTGGAACCTGGTTGTGCCTTACTTGGAAGGCGGGAGCTCAGTGGCTAGTCCTGCTGCACGGTGGCGGTGAATGTGAGCGTGTTGGTGAGGTCCATGTTTGTGGCTGCCCGGCCATGGAAAGCGAGGACGGACTCGGGTGCCTCAGGTGAAGTGGTTGGGGCAGGGAATGTGGCGGCCATATTGAGACGGGGTTCAGTGTCCTGGTTACTGAAATATTGTATGGTTGTGAGGTGGGTGAGGACGGCGTATGTGACTTAAAATTACCATACATCGGCAGTGAGAGGATAGTGTGGTTGGTGAGAACGGTGCATGTGACTTTAAATTACAGTACATAGTACCATCATTAGAGCGAGGAGGTCCAGTCCTCCAGGTGGGTTAGACCGCTTTGAATACTGTTAGTCCTTAGAATCCAGTGTAGTTCTTCTTTGTTTAGTAGCAGAGATACATCTGCTCCCCTAGGAGGGGGTTTGATCAATGTTATTATAGTCCAGACCAAGTCCTTCTCACTATGCCCTTTTTCTGTGAAGTGATTCACGAGGGGGGCGTTGGCCGTTTTGCAGCGAATCCTGCTGCGGTGTTGTCCAATCCGGAGTTCTATCTTCTGGCTGGTTTGACCTACATAAATCAGCATGCAGGGACAAAAAATAGCGTACACCATGTTTGACGAGTTGCAATTTGAGAAATATTTTCTATCAAATTTGATGGTGCCATATTCAAAACTTTTTCCTTTGGTTGTTGAATCACAACAAACAAAGCTACCACATTTGGCATGACCAGTGAGGGTGGGCAGACCCCATGCATCATTGAGTGTGGTTTTGAGTGGATGTTGGGGGAGAGATGCACGCACCAAGTGGTCCTTTATATTTTTAGCCCTTTTAAATGCGAACATTGGGCATTCGAGGTTGAGTGGGCCAGCGTTAAGTACAGGCCAGTGTTTTAACACACTTTTCCTGATAGCATTAGATGCTGGGGAGAGGGTAGTCACACAGATAAGCCTATCCTGGACTCTTATAGGTTTAGGTTCGAGGAGGGTCTCTCTAGGACATTACCAGGCCCGTTTTAATGAGCGGCGCACAAGTTTGTGTGGATATCCACTGCTTCTGAGTTTGTGGCTAAGGGTTTTGGCCTCAGTGAAGTAGTCCTCCTTAAAATAACAGTTTCTCCTGATGCCTAGTAACTGTGAAAAGGGAAGGGAATCTCTCAGTGCACGTGGGTGGTGACTGTTGTAGTTGAGCAAGGTGTTTCTCTAGGTAGGTTTGCGATGTAAACTTGTAGTGAGGCGGCCTTCGTGTGTTTTATTTCAAGGTCTAGAAAGGGCAGGGATTCTTTGCTTGTGGAATGTGTGTTTTTAAGGCCTCCACTATTATTATTGAATGTACATTTGTGTCTGCATAGGAGTAATCTGATCATCATCAGTCTCCCCTCCTTATCAGTCTTAACATCAGTTATTTGGATTTAAGAGAAGGGTGAAACAGCAGGGCCACCTCATTGGGTTTGGAACTTACAGACGACTTGTATCTCAGCGGGTATAATTTATGCCTTAATCTATGTCCTTCATTGTGCTTAAAATTGATTCCTGCAGTGCTATTATCTCAAACTGTCAGTCTATTATATAGTTTCAGGATTTGAATATTTTGCATAGGGAATTAAGGCCCTTATAATTCCAGGATTCACAGCCATGGGGATCTCATGACATTGTACCCCGCTATTCAGTCGGGCTTATCAGACTGGCGAATGGAAGGCAGTAGGTATGTCCTCAGCCGTACCTGCATCCCCTCACCCCTCCCCCAGCTCTCCCCATCTCCCCCCATTTCTTCCATAGTCTCTGGACAAAACAACTGTAGAATCATTAATACAAAAAAACTTGAGAGCCTTGGCTCCACAAGGTGGAAAAATCGTATCTGGTAACACATATGAACAGAGGGTTTTGGTCCATTTCTGCAAGTATACTGTGCAAGTTCCCTCAATGAGCTTGAGTGTGAAGCCTCTGACTGGAATACAATCCTCGTCTGTTGCCTTCCATGAAAGCTGAACCCTGGCCAGAAGTGGTATGTCCAGGGCCTGGGGCCTCAGATTTCAGTCCAACTTAGATCGTGCCCCAGGAGAGTCAAGGGCCAGTCGACCCGGGCAAAGACCAGCAGGAGGTGTTCCATTAGTATTTCATGTGAAGGGCCATCAAAGAAGTTCCAAGGTAGATTTGTCAGTTTTGCAATCACTTGCCTTTATGTCCTCCTCTATGCTGCAGTTGCCAATTTCCTCCAGACGTGGTGTGGAGACTGTCTGAGAAGAGATCTCCTCTAACACCAGTATCTTCTTGTGCGGTTATAACCTCCAAACCCCGCAGGACAACCGCTCCCTTCAGGTCGGTGAAAAGGTGCAGTTTAATTTTATACTCAAAGGCTATGCCAAAGGATATGTCTATCCGCATTTAGCATGCTCTTTGCAAAGATGGTCAGTTACTGGCTTGAGGTGCATTCTTCTCACCAGGGTGGCTGGAGCCACATCTTGTAAAAGGGAGTGAGCTGACCCCCAGAACCTTACGGGATCTTATTTATGGGTTGTCAGGAGAATCTTCTCTTTAACCTTAAAGGTGCGCAACTTAGCAAGAATCTCCCAAATCCACTTGCCTTCTCCATTATTCTGTGGCCCAAACCTGTGGACCCTTTCCAGTCGCACCTCAAGGTAATCTTCGCCAGAAGATTTGAAAAACATGCCTACCACAAAGGTCTCCAAATCAGGGCCCTTGCTTCCCTCCTCCAGCCCCATATGTGAACGTTGTTGTATCTGGAATGATTTTCTAAATCCTCACAGTTAGGGAGGGCCATCTGCAGTTGTGAATGTATATTCTGTGTCTGTATCCAGTAGGGCCATGCTCTGATCAAGGTCAAGGTACTTAGTTTTGAGATCTTGCTCACATGCCCCCACAGAGTCCACATCTGTTTGGAGGGAGGACAGCTAGGAGTTAATGTCCATCATCAGTGTCTCCTGGGAGGAAGCTAAATCAGCTCTCAGTTCCTCTATGAGTTCTTTCTTAAAGTCTTTAAACAAAGGCTAGGAGGTCTTCTTTTTTTATCAGAGTCAAGTCCCCTCCCAGACAGTGCTGCAGACTGAGCCAAGTAACTTATGACTCTATTAGAATGCACCATCTTTTGTGGCATAGAGGCTATTTAAGGTGAGTGGTTACCAACCTTCAAACTTGAATGTCCAATAACTAGTAGAGAGAAATATTGTCAACTGAACTCCGCCGGGGGGGCATGACCAACTCCGTGAGAGTCTCTTAGTGTGGGGACCACCTCAGCAGAACCAGCTGAGCAGTTGACCTCTAACCCACTCGACTCGACACCTAGTAGGGCCAAGGTGCGGGGAGCCACAGGGGTGTGGGGGGTCACAGCCCAGTGCCAGTTCAAGTGTTGAAAAGTCTCAAGGACAAACGGGGTTCACTGCCCCAGGCCCCACCTGTGGTGCTATTCAGGGGAGGATGCAGCCAACAGGCCCAAAGAGAGATTCAGTATAGCCAAAGGTGAAGGACTGGAAGTGGGGCACGACAAATGGGGCCTGCCTCATCAAGATAGCGGGCAACGATGTATAGCCCGGATGGCAATATTGTTTAGACCAGTCGGCAGGGCACCATGAGGAAGGAGGCAGAGGCTCAAATTTTTATAGCGTGGAGTGGCAGCCTTGGTGGTACCTTGTCACCACCAGTGAGATCCGTGGGCACCACGTAGTGGTCGCCATCTTGGGATCAGGCAGCCGCCTGAGTGAAAGCTCCCATTGCTGCAACCCGCACCCGATAGCCACCAGACTCGTGTTCAGCCCTTTCGGATTTGAGGGGGCGTGACCAGCTTCACTGACGGTTCCCGCAGCACCCGCTGTCCCAAACAAGTCTCCACAGCCGCCATGTTGTTGACTTGTAGTCGGGCTGTTTTGACTTGTTTTAATCCTGGTGGGCTTCCGATAGCTGGCCAAGCAGATCTGGGCACCCAAAGGCATTCAGGACACCTGTCCCCCATCAGGTGTGGCAGGTTGGTGTATGGAGAAGAGCCATAAGCTGAAAGTTTGCATAGTGTAGTGTAGAGCCTGTGTGGATCACATTCACATGGCCAAGACAGATGGCCACACCCTGTATTATGACTTTTAACTGCTTTGTCACTGCTGAATGCTTTACACATTTACTTAAGTTAAGCTTGTCTGCTCTTTGAAACTGTGTTTTATCCAGACAAGTCTGTGCTCTTAATCCTTGTGATGGTCTCACATCTACGCCAATTCATACTCCACTTTCTTGCATGCTTCTTATGGGAACATTCTCTTACTTTATGGCTGTAGAATGAAAAAAGGCTTCTAAACGAAAGTGATAAGAATATTTTAGCTTACAAATAAAATAGCTAAAAAATAACACATTCAAAGAATAGATCAATAAATCAGAACTAATACATTCATTAAAAACCTAATAAAGCTGACATAGTTAGAAAGTAGAATACATTATCAGGTTTCATATTGACCAAAGCATCCTCTAAGGATAGCAACATAGCAGAATAAAATTTGGGATAGAATTTATATGAGATTCAAAAACGATGATTCATCTTGTAATTGTGTAGTAACATTAATTATAGATTGTGGGTCTGCACTATGGCCAGGTAGTGCTGGGTGGAATAACTCCCTAATTATTTCTCGTTCTTTGCTCCTGTTATTGTTCCTTTTATATTTCTGTAGGATGCTCCATCCAATACTATGCAAAAGAAAACGTTTAAGTCATTGGCTTTTAGCATGGAATTCCAAGATGAGAGAATTAAGAAAGTGGAGCTGTTTAAAATACTAATTAGGATGAGGCTTTGGTAGAAACCTGTGGTGAGCACCTCTGATAATTGATTTCGCACACACAGAACATAGGGGCTTGGGGCTATAGACAATTGCACTTATCCACTAGTGCCACGCTTTATCTAAAGATTTGGTGATAGGGACTAGAGATCCAAAACCCCTCGATCTCCTATGACTAACAAGTCTCAAACAGAACACAATCCTCATAACACGTAGGCATCGGCTACAGTCTGTTTTAATGAAGAAAGAACATTTTTTGAAATAAATAAAGAATTTACCACTATTCCGCTGAAGATTCATCATTCATCAGGATTTAGTTATTACAATAATTGGATAATCTGAAATAATTTGTTATAGATTGTCCTTATTTTGTTGAAGAGTGCTGGACTTATTGACCTCTGCTAATTGACGCTATGTTTATTTTACAAATGTTTCTTCAAGAATATGTCAAAGTTGCAAAACGCTCTAATTTTTTAATTTGTGTATCTTCTTTTTCTTATCAAAATACAAGCAGAATGAACTATCTCAAAAGAATTTTTTTCTGGAAATCATTGGCTGTCAGCCGAGACACAACAATTGTGTCATCTGCATATGATGTAAAGCAAAAGCCAAACAAGCTGACCTGGGGGGCTAAAGATGACACATACACATTAAAAAGTGTAGGGCTCAAAGATGAACCCTGCAGAACACCACAAGACAGGGTGAATGGTTTGGAGTAGAATTCGCCAATTCTTGCCAACAATTTTCTTCTTCTTAGAAAAACACAAACGTGCTGAAGCAGCAGACCATGTCCTAATTCCAGATGTCTTCATGGATTATGAAAGCAGCCCTCAACAAACCATGTCTTTAAGAAATTGGGTGAGTCAAGGTTCAGCAAACTCTCAAACATTTGATCCTAAACATTCAAGTTGCAAGGTGAGCTTAAAGGTTGCTGAGAAAGTGTTAAGCAGCTGTAGATTCTCAATCAAAAGATAAACTTTTTTCCAAAATAAATCAATCATCTGTGCTGGCTTTCAGAAGAGGAACAACTTCTTTCTAAGTTTTGAGGAAAGGAACACATAGTTTTTGAGGGAGGATGCAGAAGGGTTGCTTAAAGGCACTTTCATTCATTTAACTACCAATAAAACAGCCCAGAGGTGCATTAAATTGAGAGTCAATTCATGAGTCCAACACCAATTTTAAAAAAGGAAATAAATAAACTAAAAAACCAACTGAGACGCGAAAACCAAAGAAACAAAAAAATTCTACAGGATCGTAACTGGGTTGACATCTGGTTGACATCCAGATCGCAGCGAAAAATAACAACCAACGCAAATATTGGTATTTAATAGGAAAACTCTCTGGTACAAAAAAGAATTTACAACCAATTCCGGTCCCTCCAAAAGATTGGGAAGTTTTTTTGACAGACCTTTATAAGTTAAATCCAACTACACTAACTGAAAACTGCGCTGATAACTACAAAGGTAAAGAAAGAAGTCCCATAAGAAAAACAACAGCTTCATCAGTTGAACTAAACATCCGCAAGGCAAGACCCACCGGTGCTTCTGGCCCTGACCAGATCCCTATAAAAGCACTGCAAATAGCCCCTAAGGAATGGAGTGGACTACTATACCCCTTATTCAACTATATTTTAGATACAGGCCAGGTCCCAAAATCCTGGCGGGGAAGTATCGTCATCCCCATCCACAAAAAGGGTAGCAAAACCAGTGCCTGCAATTACCGTCAAATTGCTCTTATAGATGCCGTGGGCAAAGTATTTGCTGCTGAAATTCTTCAACGTTTAAAAGAATGGGCTTTCTCATCTGGCCTGATCCCTATGTTCCAAGCAGGATTCAGACCCAACCACGCGGTAACAGACAACATCGCAGTTATCCAGGTCATCCTCGATAAATATGTAATCCAAAAAAACCAGGTTGTCTACGCTGCCTTTATAGATTACTCTACAGCATTCGATCGCGTAGATCGTCCAACGCTGTGGAGGAAACTGAAGAAGCTTGGAATACAGGAACAACTGCTACAATCAATTGTAAGCCTACACACCGATACGTGGTGCCAAGTCCAACTAGGGGGAGAAAAGGGTTACACAGAAAAAATCAAAACTCTAAATGGACTAAAGCAAGGATGCCTTTTAGCCCCAATCCTCTTTTCTCTCTACTTAAGTGACCTGTGCAATTCTCTCCAAACAGGATCCAACCTACCCCCGACAATAGCAAACCAAAAAATTAATGCATTACTATACGCGGACGATATTGTCTTGTTGGACCTCACCCCCTTTGGATTACAAACATCTTTAGATCTGCTGTTTAACTACTCCAAAGAGAACTTTCTAGTCCCAAACATCAAAAAAACAAAAGTGCTCGCCTTCTCTGGGAGGAAGGGAAGCGCAAGATATGTCTGGAACTTAGGAGGAGATAAACTGGAAGAGGTGGCAGACTATCCCTACCTAGGCAGGACACTCTCCAAAAATCTTACTAATGCAAAGCAGATAAGTAATCTACAAAGGAAAACTGATATTCACACTGCGGCCCTTCAGAAACTCTACAGCGCAACAGGCAGTAGGCATTTCTCGTCCCTAATAAATGTCTACAAAACTAAAATACCACCTGTATTATCGTACGCTATGGAGTACATACCTATTAAACAATGGGTTTTCATGGACCGTAAAGAGGGAAAGGTTCTGAGGAAAATTTTGAAAGTATCAGACGCAGTCCCAGTCCAAGCATTAAGACTGGAATTATCTGTTACTAGCTCATACGCTGTAGCCCTAGCAAATGTCATAAGGTGGGCATACCAACTATTGCACGCAAAAGAAAATACCCTAAGGTCGCTGTTGAAAAAAGTAACTTTTGATTCTTTAATGACAAAGCAGACTTTCCAAGAAAACATGACAGAGGCATTCCGCATTGCCAATATTGACGCCAAAATGTTGCTCACCTGGTCACCAGCACAATTAAAATTGTTTTTAAAATGTTTTACCCCAAAAATAAGTTTCGAGATGGACTTTAAGCACTGTAGTAAATTACCTACTTACAAACCGTTTGTCGATACATTAGAATACAAACAGAGCCGATCCTACATCAAATTAACCTTGACCCACGGTACAAGGAGAACAATTGCCATGCTTCGACTGGGTATCCTTCCCGTACTCTCATATACATCAAGATGGCTTCCGGGAGGATCGCCTTTATGTACTTTGTGCGCAGGCGGCGACCAGACTATAGAGCACTTGTTATTAATATGCCCGAACCAGAATGTAACGTTAGCCCGCACAAGATTTCTTGAGCCTATTTATCACTCTAGCAGAACTCAGTCGAAGAAAGACCTTATTAGTCTATGTAAACAACCCCCGAATGAATTCACCTGCTATAATTTGTACAAATTTCTGAAACTGTTTTTAGCACTGTACTGAGAAAATGATAAACTTTTTTACTATGTATATGTTGATTTATATTTGTGGTCCTCGGTTGAGTACCAGTACAAATAAAACTTTTTGACTTTGACTTTGACTTTGAGAGTAATTTACAGACAGGCCTGCACAATAGGACCAAGATTTTTTTCTTTGCGCAATCAAGTGAAACATGAGATGATTTGCCAGAAACTTTCAGCTTCTTTGAAGGTATACTTTTCATTACTAGGGAAACAGACAACAACCCATATTTAACTTGCATAGAAACCTATAAGTGTTACCTAAGGAAACCATTTGATCCTAACATCTTTTTTGCACAAACAGTACATCAAGCATAAGGTTTCACATTTGTCTACAATTATATTCTTAAAAGAATAAACAAGGAATAGGCTCCAAATAGCATGGTCCTATTCACAAGATTTTTGGGCATGTAGTTGTGACACACATATGCAAAGAAGCTTTATTTTATTTCAAACACACTTTAGTAATTCATTGACGTTAGTTTTGTACTTGTAAAAAAATGTACTCCCACCGAGTTTCCCATTTCAATAAATCGCCATCTGTGGGTTTGGAATGTGCCTTAAAGGAATGGAATGTTTTAGAAGACTGTAAACATTCCAAAGCTATTCACCTGTGTGGAATCACTAATTCTTGTCTGATACCGTTCCCACTCTGGGAATGGCCAGAGATTTCATATGGCATCGGGCTGGAACAAGGCTCCTTCTGGGAGGGAAACAACTATCATAACGCAACTTTTAGAACGCACTACCATTACAAGGCAACTTTTACAGTGCAAGATCCATTACAATGCATGTTATTACAAAGCATGCTATTACAACGCAGATGTCATTACAACGCATGCCATTACAACGTATTTATGGGTACGTTTTTAATTCATTTAAAAATGTTGTAACTATAATAATTATATTTTATTTATTTTGAAAATATTTATGAAAAAATGTATTTGCTAAAAAATAATTTATTAACTAGATAATTATGTAAACTACTTTTCATAATTAAAAAAACATTTGAGTATTAATTTTAATTCTAGAGTATTTAGTAAATTAATAAAAGTAAATAATTTTAGAAATATGAATTCATTTTAAAAAAAAAAAGTTTAATAAAAAATATTTAAAAAATATTTTGAGTATTTAGATTGTATTATATTTACTCTATAATTCTTTTTTTATAATTACTTTTGGTTTATTATTTTTATCAACTGTTAATTAAATTAAATGTTGATGACTTGATTGATGCTCCAGTATTAATTTCAATACTCGAGTACTTATTTAATTATTTCATGAATTTATTAATGTTAATGTTTTATTTTTTTAACACTCGTCATATATGTAAATATTTCATGAAAAATTAATTATCGAAATATTAACTCCTCCACTAGGAATTTATACTCCTCCACTAACCAACACTTACCCTACTATTACACCCCCCCTGGAGTTAGAATTGTAATTTATACCCCTACACTATCCAACACTTACCCTACTATTACACCCCCCTGGAGTTAGAATAGTAATTTATCCTCCTCCACTATCCAACACTTACAGTACTATTACACCCCTCTGGAGTTAGAATAGTAATTTAAACCCCTACACTATCCAACATTCACCCTGCTAATACACCCCCCTGGAGTTATAATAGTAATTTATACCCCTACACTATGCAACACTTACCCTGCTATTACACCCCCCCTGGAGTTAGAATAGTAATTTATACCCCTACACTATCCCACACCTAAACTACTATTACACCTCCAGGAGTTAGAATAGCAATTTATACCCCTACACTATGGAACACTTACCCTGCTATTACACCCCCCCTGGAGTTAGAATAGTAATTTATACCCCTACACTATCCCACACTTAAACTACTATTACACCCCCAGGAGTTAGAATAGCAATTTATACCCCTACACTATCCAACACTTACCCTACTATTACACCTTCCTGGAGTTAGAATAGTAATTTATACCCCTACACTATCCCACACTTACCCTACTATTACAACCCCCCTGGAGTTAGAATAGTAATGTATACCCCTACACTATCCCACACTTACCCTACTATTACACCCCTGCTGGAGTTAGAATAGTAATGTATACCCCTACACTATCCAACACTTACCCTACTATTACACCCCCCCTGGAGTTAGAATAGTAATTTAAACCCCTACACTATCCAACACTTACCCTACTATTATATGCCCTGGAGTTAGAATAGTAATTTATACCCCTACATTATGCAACACTTACCCTGCTATTACACCCCTCTGGAGTAAGAATAGTAATGTATGCCCCTCTACTATCCAACACTTACCCTGCTATTACACCCCCCTGGAGTTAGAATAGTAATTTATACCCCTACACTATCCACCCCGTACCCTACTATTACAGTCCCCTAGAGTCAGAATACTAATTTATACCCCCTCACTATCCAACACTTACCCTACTCTTACACCCCCCTGGAGTTAGAATAGTAATTTATACTCATACACTATCCAACACTTAAACTACTATTACATCCCCCTCGAATTAGAATAGTAATTTATACCCCTACACTATCCAACACTTACCCTACTATTACACCTCCTTGGAGTTAGAATAGTGATTTATACCCCTACACTATCAAACACTTACCCTACTATTACACCCCCCTGGAGTTAGAATAGCAATGAACACCCCTACACTATCCCACACTTACTCTACTATTACACCCCCCTTGGAGTTAGAATAGTAATTTATAACCCTTCACTATCCAACACTTACACTACTATTACACTCCCCTGGAGTTAGAATAGTAATTTTTACCCCTACACTATCCAACACTTACCCTACTATTATACCCCCCTGGAGTTAGAATAGTAATTTATACCACTTCACTATCCAACACTTACCCTACTATTACACCCCCTGGAGTTAGAATAGTAATTTATACCCCATACACTATCCAACACTTAAACTACTATTACACCCCCCCCCCAGGAGATAGAATTGTAATATATACCCCTACACTATGCAACACTTACCCTGCTATTACAACCCCCCTGGAGTTAGAATAGTAATTTATACCCCTACAATATCCAACACTTAAACTGCTATTACACCCCCCTGGAGTTAGAATAGTAATTTATACCCATACACTATCCAACACTTAAACTACTATTACATCCCCCTGGAATTAGAATAGTAATTTATATCCCTACACTATCCAACACTTACCCTACTATTACACCTCCTTGGAGTTAGAATAGTAATTTATACCTCTACACTATCAAACACTAACCCTACTATTACACCCCCCTGGAGTTAGAATAGTAATGTATGCCCCTACACTATCCCACACTTACCCTACTATTACACCCCCTGGATTTAGAATAGTAATGTATACCCCTACACTATCCAACACGAACAGTGCAATTACACCCCCCTGGAGTTAGAATAGTAATTTATACCCCTACACTATCCAACACTTACCCTACTTTTACACCCCCTGGAGTTAGAATTGTAATTTATACCCCTACACTTTCCAACACTAACTCTACAATAATATCCCCCTGGAGTTAGAATAGTAATTTATACCCCTACACTATGCAACACATACCCTGCTATTACACCCCCCTGGAGTAAGAATAGTAATTTATACCCCTCCACTATCCAACACTTACCCTGCTATTACACCCTCCTGGAGATAGAATAGTAATTTATACCCCTACACTATCTAACACTTAAACTACTATTATACCCCCCTGGAGTTAGAATAGTAATTTATACCCCTACACTATGCAACACTTACCCTGCTATTACACCCCCCTGGAGTTAGAATAGTAATTTATACCCCTACAATATCCAACACTTAAACTACTATTACACCCCCAGGAGTTAGAATAGCAATTTATACCCCTACACTATCCAACACTTACCCTACTATTACACCTTTCTGGAGTTAGAATAGTAATGTATACCCCTACACTATCCCACACTTACCCTACTATTAAACCCCCCCTGGAGTTAGAATGGTAATGTATACCCCTACACTATCCCACACTTACCCTACTATTACAACCCCCTGGAGTTAGAATAGTAATGTATACCCCTACACTATCCAACACTTACCCTTCAATTACAACCCCATGGAGTTAGAATAGTAATTTATACCGCTATACTATCCAACACTTACCCTACTATCACACCCCCCTGGAGTTAAGAAAAGTAATTTACACCCTTACCCTATCCCGCACTGACCCTACTATTACACTCCCCCTTGGAGTGAGAATAGTAATTTATACCCGTTCACAATCCAACTCTTACCCTACTATTACACCCCCCTGCAGTTAGAAGCATAATGTGTACCCTTACACTATCCCACACTTACCCTACTATTACACCCCCTCGAGTTAGAATAGTAATTTATACCCCTACACTATCCAACACTTACCCTACTATTAAACCCCCCTGGAGTTAGAATAGTAATGTATACCCCTGCACTATCCAACACTTACATTACTATTACACCCCCCTGGAGTTAGAATAGTAATTTATACACCTACACTATCCAACACTTACCCTACTATTATACCTCCTTGGAGTTAGAATAGTAATTTATGCCCCTACACTATCCCACACTTACCCTACTATTACACCCCCTGGATTTAGAATAGTAATTTATAGCCCTACACTATACAACATTTACCCTACTATTACATCCCCCTGGAGTTAGAATAGCAATTTATACCCCTACACTTTCCAACACTTACCCTACTATTACATCCCCCTGGAGTTAGAATAGTAATTTATACCCCTACACTATGCAACACTTACCCTGCTATTACACCCCCCTGGAGTTAGAATAGTATTTTATACCCCTACACTATCCAACACTTACCCTACTATTACACCTCCTTGGAGTTACAATAGTAATTTATACCCCTACACTATCAAACACTTACCCTACTATTACACCCCCCTGGAGTTAGAATAGTAATGAATACCCCTACACTATCCCACACTTACCCTACTATTACACCCCCCCTGGAGTTAGAATAGTAATTTATACCCCTTCAGTATCCAACACTTACACTACTATTACACCCCCCTGGAGTTAGAATAGTAATTTTTACCCCTACCCTATCCAACACTTACCCTACTATTATACCCCCCTGGAGTTAGGATAGTAATTTATACCCCTACACTATCCCATACTTACCCTACTATTACACCCCCTGGAGTTAGAATAGTAATTTATACCCCTGCACTATCCAACATTTACCCTACTATTACACCCCCCTGGAGTTAGAATCATAATGTATACCCCTACACTATCCCACACTTACCCTACTATTACACCCCCTGGAGTTAGAATAGTAATTTATACACCTACACTATCCAACACTTACCCTACTATTAAAGCCCCCTGGAGTTAGAATAGTAACTTATACCCCTACACTATCCAACACTTACATTACTATTACACCCCCCTGGAGTTAGAATAGTAATGTATACCCCTACACTATCCAACCCTTACCCTACTATTATACCTCCTGGAGTTAGATTAGTAATTTATAACCCTACACTCTCAAACACTTACCCTACTATTTAACCCCCCTGGAGTTAGAATAGTAATGTATACCCCTACACTATCCAACACTTACCCTACTATTAAACCCCCCTGGAGTTAGAATAGTAATGTATACCCCTACACTATCCAACACTTACATTACTATTACACCCCCCTGGAGTGAGAATAGTAATTTATACCCCTTCACTATCCAACATTTACCCTACTATTACACCCCCCTGGAGTTAGAATCATAAAGTATACCCCTACACTATCCCACACTTACCCTACTATTACACCCCCTGGAGATAGAATAGTAATTTATACACCTACACTATGCAACACTTACCCTACTATTACACCCCCCTTGGAGTTAGAATAGTAATTTATAACCCTTCACTATCCAACACTTACACTACTATTACACTCCCCTGGAGTTAGAATAGTAATTTTTACCCCTACACTATCCAACACTTACCCTACTATTATACCCCCCTGGAGTTAGAATCGTAATTTATACCACTTCACTATCCAACACTTACCCTACTATTACACCCCCTGGAGTTAGAATAGTAATTTATACCCCATACACTATCCAAAACTTAAACTACTATTACACCCCCCCCCCCCAGGAGATAGAATTGTAATATATACCCCTACACTATGCAACACTTACCCTGCTATTACAACCCCCCTGGAGTTAGAATAGTAATTTATACCCCATACACTATCCAACACTTAAACTACTATTACACCCCCCCAGGAGATAGAATTGTAATATATACCCCTACACTATGCAACACTTACCCTGCTATTACAACCCCCCTGGAGTTAGAATAGTAATTTATACCCCTACAATATCCAACACTTAAACTGCTATTACACCCCCCTGGAGTTAGAATAGTAATTTATACCCATACACTATCCAACACTTAAACTACTATTACATCCCCCTGGAATTAGAATAGTAATTTATATCCCTACACTATCCAACACTTACCCTACTATTACACCTCCTTGGAGTTAGAATAGTAATTTATACCTCTACACTATCAAACACTAACCCTACTATTACACCCCCCTGGAGTTAGAATAGTAATGTATGCCCCTACACTATCCCACACTTACCCTACTATTACACCCCCTGGATTTAGAATAGTAATGTATACCCCTACACTATCCAACACGAACAGTGCAATTACACCCCCCTGGAGTTAGAATAGTAATTTATACCCCTACACTATCCAACACTTACCCTACTTTTACACCCCCTGGAGTTAGAATTGTAATTTATACCCCTACACTTTCCAACACTAACTCTACAATAATATCCCCCTGGAGTTAGAATAGTAATTTATACCCCTACACTATGCAACACATACCCTGCTATTACACCCCCCTGGAGTAAGAATAGTAATTTATACCCCTCCACTATCCAACACGTACCCTGCCATTACACCCTCCTGGAGATAGAATAGTAATTTATACCCCTACACTATCTAACACTTAAACTACTATTACACCACCCTGGAGTTAGAATAGTAATTTATACCCCTACACTGTGCAACACTTACCCTGCTATTACACCCCCCTGGAGTTAGAATAGTAATTTATACCCCTACAATATCCAACACTTAAACTACTATTACACCCCCAGGAGTTAGAATAGCAATTTATACCCCTACACTATCCAACACTTACCCTACTATTACACCTTTCTGGAGTTAGAATAGTAATGTATACCCCTACACTATCCCACACTTACCCTACTATTAAACCCCCCCTGGAGTTAGAATAGTAATATGGCTGAGATACCCGCCACCCCCTCTCAACACAATCCCCAAAGGAGGGAAACCGGAAACAGTTCTTGAAGTTTTTGGAAGTGGGAGGGAGTGACCCTCCCGGCCGTATTTATTAAAACAAAATATTAAAACATTAAACAGTTTCATATTAATGTACAATTTCATTACCACATTGCGATGTTTGGCTAACCTTAACAGATTCTCTAATACAGAGGTTCTCCTAGCCGAACTAACATCCTACAAAACATTTTCTTGAAATATTGAAATTGTACATCCTAACGTTTAAGGGCCAACGGCAAGGTCGTAACCGGTGTCAAGATCCCTAACCAGACATACCCCCCCCACTTGGGAGGGGCGACAGCACTGAGGCGTACTCAAGTGCAACTACTACCAATTTCCCTTGACTTGACGGGGGCACCTATAAACTCGACGCCAGTTAAAGGTCGTTCGAAGACTCGTGTGAGGTATCTAGAAGGTATCGTAGACCTCCCCCCAACCCCACACAACTTACCGCATCTGCCGTCGCAGATGTCACTGGCCCCGGGAAATTCCCCAGGAGGGGGCTGTAACCCCTCCTACACAGGAAGGGGCCTTGACCGCCTTTCCTTTTCTTTCGGCGACCCATCCTTAGAAGGGACCGCCTCCCCGTTGAGGGGCCAAAGGCCACCTCTCCCGAGCGCTCCCATCCGTGTTGGGTGACGCCCACTCATAGGGATCTTCCAATTAGTGCTCACCGATCATGACCTTACCGCCCGACCAAAATAAATACGACAAATGCTAACTAAACTAAAAATACATTGGCCACTATGACCGAAAAGCATGTTTATAAATGGACGTTAAATCCGAATTTCTTTAATCACCAAACTTACAAAATTAGACCAATCTTTATTACACATTCAACATCAACATGATACTAACACAACCTGTAAATGAAATAGAATTATCGATCAATTTTATTAAAACAACTGGCTGTCTTCAGGGGCTGGTGGGTGGGTCAAAATTGGCTCTTCGTTCCGTCTCGAGCTCACGTGCAGCGAGGAGGTGCAGCTTCAGAGCACAGGAACAAGAGGATGTCTTCTGGTCTTGCGTCCCTTTTTATCCATCTTCAGGGCGGGCGTAAACCCGCCCCTGCCTGCCCCGAGGGCGTGGCCGGCCGCGTCAGTGTCTAGGCCAGCCCACTCTAGGGCGGGAAAAAGCGCGCCCCGGCTACGCCGCTTCGGGCATACCAGCGGAGACGCGCCTCCCGCCCAAAATGGCTTCCCGGGGGGATCGAGGCACTCTGCCATACGTTCGGGGGGACCGAGTGGTCGCCCCTTTCCATATGGCTGAGATACCCGCCACCCCCTCTCAACACAATCCCCAAAGGAGGGAAACCGGAAACAGTTCTTGAAGTTTTTGGAAGTGGGAGGGAGTGACCCTCCCGGCCGTATTTATTAAAACAAAAAATTAAAACATTAAACAGTTTCATATTAATGTACAATTTCATTACCACATTGCGATGTTTGGCTAACCTTAACAGATTCTCTAATACAGAGGTTCTCCTAGCCGAACTAACATCCTACAAAACATTTTCTTGAAATATTGAAATTGTACATCCTAACGTTTAAGGGCCAACGGCAAGGTCGTAACCGGTGTCAAGATCCCTAACCAGACATACCCCCCCCACTTGGGAGGGGCGACAGCACTGAGGCGTACTCAAGTGCAACTACTACCAATTTCCCTTGACTTGACGGGGGCACCTATAAACTCGACGCCAGTTAAAGGTCGTTCGAAGACTCGTGTGAGGTATCTAGAAGGTATCGTAGACCTCCCCCCAACCCCACACAACTTACCGCATCTGCCGTCGCAGATGTCACTGGCCCCGGGAAATTCCCCAGGAGGGGGCTGTAACCCCTCCTACACAGGAAGGGGCCTTGACCGCCTTTCCTTTTCTTTCGGCGACCCATCCTTAGAAGGGACCGCCTCCCCGTTGAGGGGCCAAAGGCCACCTCTCCCGAGCGCTCCCATCCGTGTTGGGTGACGCCCACTCATAGGGATCTTCCAATTAGTGCTCACCGATCATGACCTTACCGCCACAGGCCGGATAGTTGACCGGCTATCCGGACCCCCCACAAACTCCTACCTAAAGGTCATGTTTCAACGTTTTTAACCATGCTAAGAAGTCTCCTATGAGTAACTCATTCCCCACCCGAGACAAATGCACACCATCCCCCAAATAAATACTGTCATCATTAATACAGCCATGAGAAATAGAATGCAATGTCCTGGAACTGAACAACCTACTGACTTTGTTGTTAAGCTTTCTAACAGAATGATTCAAAGCAGGAATAGAGATAGCCCCCCGCCACACCTTTCGTGGAATCAAATGGGACCACGCAATTGTGCACCCCGGAACTCTCCTCGCCAACCAACTTACAGTGGAAAGCATTGCCTCCAGGAGTAGTCGTCTACCGGTGGTGACCAAATCATTGCCCCCTACATGTACTATAACTATAGACGGCGGTGACCTCATCCGCCCTAACAAACCCTCGAAAAATGTTTGAAACTGGTCAATACAGAGACCGCCTCTTCCGTAGAAGGACACCCTGTACCCGTATTCCCCAGCTACGTGAATCATGTCACCTGCTTTGAATACGTCTGCGGCACGCCTCACGTATGAGTGGCCCACGACCCACACCTCCTTTTTCACAGCCGGTGATGTCTGACCGCTGGCCCGGTGTTGGGTCGACTGCATAGTCCGCCCCGCCTCGTAGGCTTGCGTAACTAAAAACCAAACAAAAAACAAGAAGCGTGAGTACATTATTACAGCTTCACAACATGTGCAACCGCACGTATCTCTTATAACAATTGGAGGACCAACGCCCCACTCGTTTCACTTGCTCAACATTAAGACCCCTGGCTGTAGCTTCCGTAGCAGCCCCTATCCGAAAGGAATGGGTCCCAAATTCGCCCGGGTTCAAGAACGCAGCGGCAATTGACATCGCAAGCACCCGCTGAAACTGAAATTTCGTCAGTGGGGTGGCGTCTGCGTGTCTTAACAAAGTCCCCCCCCATGATGCCACCCTTCGTGCTAGGTAATCTTCTAAACACTTTACCGGACACATGGAGGACCCGGGAATCCTGCGTATGATTACGCAATCACCCATCCCATCTTGATCAGTCTTGGACCTTACAAAGGAGACAGTCATTGTTTCTCCCCTGATTTGAACGTGTTCCTGGCACAAACCCCCTGCCACATCCAGTTTGTTCCTTGCAACTAGTTCGCTTACCCGCATCGCCCCGTGAAATGCTAGCGTAAAAGCGGCTCGGAACAGCACCGCCTCAAACTGAGATGAACATGTGGCCGGGAGTGTGGCCAACAACTGGGACAATCTATCCAAACCTATCGGGCGCCTTTCATCTACTCTGCGACCCTCAAGGCGTTGCCACCCACGCAGCGCTTTCTGTACAACGAAAGACGCTGTCGGGTCCTGGATAGTGTGAGCTCTGGCAACAAAGGAAATGGCAGCACGATGCCTCTGGGCCGTAGCCACCGATTTCCCAGCCCTACGTAAGGACATCAGAAAATTCACTACCCATTCCTCGTGACCCCAAAGCCGCTCTCTATCAGTCCCCAAAAAGGCTAAATAGGCCCGAAACGCCCCTTCGTATGCCTTCCTCGTCCTTGGTGCTAGACTCTCTCCCACGAGGTGACGAAGTTCGGGGCACCGAGAGACCAGAGAGCTTCGGGAAAGGGTGCCGGCTCTGGGTCCGCTGAGGGGAGGAAACCCGAGAAAGCCTGCATTTGAAAACGAGACAGTGCGTCAGCCGCCTGATTCATCACCCCTGGAACATGCTTTGCTCTGAATAGCACGTTCAATTGCATACACAGTAAAACAATTTCCTTGAGCAGTCATAACATCAGTTTACAACGTGCTGCCTGACTATTGATACACTCGACCACGGTCATATTGTCAGACCAAAATATGACAGAGTGATCTTTGAACCCTTCGGGCCATGTTCTCAGGGCCACCAAGATGGGAAACAGTTCCAGGAAAGCAATATTACTCGTCAGACCATTCTCATGCCACCATGTCGGCCATCTTTGTGCCGACCATTTTGTGCCGAAGATGGCGCCAAAACCTATGCTTCCCGCTGAATCTGTCCATAGCCCCAGCTCTTCAGAGGACACGGCTGGTTTATTCCAGACGACTCGACCATTAAAGTCCGCCAGAAATGCCAACCAAATACGCATGTCCTGGCGGACCTCAGCCGATAGTCTCGTGCGATGATGGCCCTCTTTTAGGCCGACCATCGCCTGGGCAATTGAACGGGAAAAGGGGCGGGCCATTGGTATCACCCTCAGGGCAAAATTCAACTGTCCCACCAACTGCTGTAATTGTTGCAGCGTAACTTTAGATGCATTTATACACACTTGCAGTGCTGCCCTGAACTTCAACACTTTGTCAGCTGGCAAACGGAAACAACCCTCACTGGAGTCCAACTCGATCCCCAGAAACTCGAGGCAAGTCGTAGGACCCACTGTTTTACCCGGCGCCAATGGCACACCAAACTGGTTCATTAACACACAAAATTCGGCCAAGGCCCGGCCACATTCAAGATCCCCGGCTGCCCCAAGAAACAGAAAATCATCAAGGTAGTGCATTACATATTGGAAACCCGTTTTCTTTGTGAAGACCCATTGTAGAAAACTACTGAATTTCTCGAAATAGGCACAGGATATAGAGCACCCCATCGGCATACACTTATCCATGTAATAACAACCCTGAAACATGAATCCCAGGAGACGCTGGTCGTCTGGGTGTACCGGGAGCAATCGGAACGCTGACTCGATATCTGACTTCGCCATCAGCGCCCCGGGCCCCAGGCGATTCAAAATGGCTACGGCCTCATCGAAGGATGCGTACCGCACCGAACACACTTCTGGATCGATTGCATCGTTTACAGAAAGACCTCGTGGAGCTGACAAATTATGAATCAGTCGGAACTCACCTGGGTCCTTCTTGGGGACTACCCCTAAAGGAGAACAAACAAAATTCTGCACTGGGGGTACACTAAATGGGCCGGCGACCCGACCTCGAGCACCCTCTTTCCGGATCTTATCCTGTACTACGGGCGTATGCTGCAGGACGGAAAGTTGATTTTTGCACTTCTCCACACCCTGAAAGTCCCCTACCGGGATGCGGAAACCATACGAAAATCCGTTCCGCAGCACCCCAGCAGAAGTACGATCCGGGTATTCACTGAGCCAGGGAATCATCGCCAAGGTATCAATCGGGGTTGGTAAAGGCGCCCCTCGGACTACGTTAGACCTGTTTGGCGCCTCCTCTCCCCCCATTATCACCCGTTCTGGCTCTGCACGTGGACTCAGGATGGGACGACCCGCAACCACTACATTCATGTTTGAATTTACACGATCCCTGGGGTCTAGTACATTTACCTCTGTTGAAATTAAAGCAGAAACCCCTTTTTCCTGTATTGCCGGTAGGTCTCGAGTAATCGTCGGTACCCGTACCTGATCGAAAGGGCGTCCCCGCATATTGGCGGGAGGATTCGCCAACATTACTTCCTACCAACGGCATTTTTAACATTCCTGTCTCCTTCATTTTATCCCAAGTCAAAGAATCATAACAATCCCAGGTTAAACTTTTATTATGCTCCTTTGCCTTTCTGAAAAGATTATCGTAACAGAACCAATGGTTACCTTGGTGCGATGTCGAGTACCCCATGATTCGTGATTGATAGATTGGAAACTCGGAAAGCAACTCAGGCCTACGTTCCCCCAAGATTGACGTAAAAATTCCCCAAGCATTGCCCCAATTGCCAAAAGTCTCATTCACTTTAAAGGCGGCCATTTTTGCGCGCCAAACACTCGGATGCATGAGATCCTTCTGACTCTTAACATGCTCCACCTCATAATGATCAACAAGCAACGAGAAAATGTTCACATACTCCCCCGCCCAAATCTTTTCCTTAATTGCCAAAGGAACATGTTGACCCAACTTTTCTCTACGAGAGGGTGTTGACTCATCCCTCGCAATCGGCAATGGCCGCTTACCTGCACCGGACGCTGCTTCTGTGGTCGCAATCGTCCCTTGTGGCTTGTCTACTACTGCAGCCGGCGCGGACACCTTGGCTGCATCCCGTTTCTCGCGCAACTGTTTCATCAGCGCCTGTGCCTCGGCAGCCGTGGCGCCCTCACTACTGTCGCCCAACCACGCTGCAAGCTGTGCTGCCAGCTCGGGCGGCATATCCTCATTGGACACGGGGGTGACCACAACGGGAATCGGATTCCCCTCCTCCGGCACGGGAGTTGGTGCCTCGAGCGGGGCACTGGGACCCGGGATGCCTTCTCCCGCTTCTCCCCTCCTGGGCCTCTTGTTTTTCCCTCCCGGGGCTGCTCCCGCCAAAGGACGTTTTGGTCCCCCTTCCTCGTTCTTATCCACCCGCTTCTTTAGTTCGGACATCTCCTTCATGAGAACACGCAGCATCTGTTCAGTGGTCATGCGTTTTCCCGCCTTCCTCGGCATTCTCCAACAGAGTAACTGTAAAACAAACAAGAACGATTAAAACGCTCAAAATTGGCTCTTCGTTCCGTCTCGAGCTCACGTGCAGCGAGGAGGTGCAGCTTCAGAGCACAGGAACAAGAGGATGTCTTCTGGTCTTGCGTCCCTTTTTATCCATCTTCAGGGCGGGCGTAAACCCGCCCCTGCCTGCCCCGAGGGCGTGGCCGGCCGCGTCAGTGTCTAGGCCAGCCCACTCTAGGGCGGGAAAAAGCGCGCCCCGGCTACGCCGCTTCGGGCATACCAGCCGAGACGCGCCTCCCGCCCAAAATGGCTTCCCGGGGGGATCGAGGCACTCTGCCATACGTTCGGGGGGACCGAGTGGTCACCCCTTTCCATGTATACCCCTACACTATCCCACACTTACCCTACTATTACAACCCCCTGGAGTTAGAATAGTAATGTATACCCCTACACTATCCAACACTTACCCTACAATTACAACCCCATGGAGTTAGAATAGTATTTTATACCGCTCCACTATCCAACACTTACCCTACTATCACACCCCCCTGGAGTTAAGAAAAGTAATTTACACCCTTACCCTATCCCGCACTGACCCTACTATTACACTCCCCCTTGGAGTGAGAATAGTAATTTATACCCGTTCACAATCCAACTCTTACCCTACTATTACACCCCCCTGCAGTTAGAAGCATAATGTGTACCCTTACACTATCCCACACTCACCCTACTATTACACCCCCTCGAGTTAGAATAGTAATTTATACCCCTACACTATCCAACACTTACCCTACTATTAAACCCCCCTGGAGTTAGAATAGTAATGTATACCCCTGCACTATCCAACACTTATATTACTATTACACCCCCCTGGAGTTAGAATAGTAATTTATACACCAACACTATCCAACACTTACCCTACTATTATACCTCCTTGGAGTTAGAATAGTAATTTATGCCCCTACACTATCCCACACTTACCCTACTATTACACCCCCTGGATTTAGAATAGTAATTTATAGCCCTACACTATACAACATTTACCCTACTATTACATCCCCCTGGGGTTAAAATAGCAATTTATACCCCTACACTTTCCAACACTTACCCTACTATTACATCCCCCTGGAGTTAGAATAGTAATTTATACCCCTACACTATGCAACACTTACCCTGCTATTACACCCCCCTGGAGTTAGAATAGTATTTTATACCCCTACACTATCCAACACTTACCCTACTATTACACCTCCTTGGAGTTAGAATAGTAATTTATACCCCTACACTATCAAACACTTACCCTACTATTACACCCCCCTGGAGTTAGAATAGTAATGAATACCCCTACACTATCCCACACTTACCCTACTATTACACCCCCCCTGGAGTTAGAATAGTAATTTATACCCCTTCACTATCCAACACTTACACTACTATTACACCCCCCTGGAGTTAGAATAGTAATTTTTACCCCTACCCTATCCAACACTTACCCTACTATTATACCCCCCTGGAGTTAGGATAGTAATTTATACCCCTACACTATCCCATACTTACCCTACTATTACACCCCCTGGAGTTAGAATAGTAATTTATACCCCTGCACTATCCAACATTTACCCTACTATTACACCCCCCTGGAGTTAGAATCATAATGTATACCCCTACACTATCCCACACTTACCCTACTATTACACCCCCTGGAGTTAGAATAGTAATTTATACACCTACACTATCCAACACTTACCCTACTATTAAAGCCCCCTGGAGTTAGAATAGTAACTTATACCCCTACACTATCCAACACTTACATTACTATTACACCCCCCTGGAGTTAGAATAGTAATGTATACCCCTACACTATCCAACCCTTACCCTACTATTATACCTCCTGGAGTTAGAATAGTAATTTATAACCCTACACTCTCAAACACTTACCCTACTATTACACCCCCCTGGAGTTAGAATAGTAATTTATACACCTTCACTATCCAACACTTACACTTCTGTTACACCCTCTGGAGTTAAAATAGCAATTTATACCCCTACACAAGCCAACACTTACACTACTATTACACCCCCCTGGAGTTAGAATAGTAATGTATACCCCTACACTATCCAACACTTACCCTACTATTAAACCCCCCTGGAGTTAGAATAGTAATTTATACCCCTACACTATCCAACACTTACATTACTATTACACCCCCCTGGAGTGAGAATAGTAATTTATACCCCTTCACTATCCAACATTTACCCTACTATTACACCCCCCTGGAGTTAGAATCATAATGTATACCCCTACACTATCCCACACTTACCCTACTATTACACCCCCTGGAGATAGAATAGTAATTTATACACCTACACTATGCAACACTTACCCTACTATTACACCCCCCTTGGAGTTAGAATAGTAATTTATAACCCTTCACTATCCAACACTTACACTACTATTACACTCCCCTGGAGTTAGAATAGTAATTTTTACCCCTACACTATCCAACACTTACCCTACTATTATACCCCCCTGGAGTTAGAATAGTAATTTATACCACTTCACTATCCAACACTTACCCTACTATTACACCCCCTGGAGTTAGAATAGTAATTTATACCCCATACACTATCCAACACTTAAACTACTATTACACCCCCCCAGGAGATAGAATTGTAATATATACCCCTACACTATGCAACACTTACCCTGCTATTACAACCCCCCTGGAGTTAGAATAGTAATTTATACCCCTACAATATCCAACACTTAAACTGCTATTACACCCCCCTGGAGTTAGAATAGTAATTTATATCCCTACACTATCCAACACTTACCCTACTATTACACCTCCTTGGAGTTAGAATAGTAATTTATACCTCTACACCAGTGTTTCCCAAACTGTGGTCCGCGGACCCCCAGGGGTCCGTGACACATTCCCAGGGGGTCCGTAGGCAACAGTTTTAAAAGCACAAAAACATTTCTTGTATAATTAGCAGCTTTCCAGCAACAATAAAAGTGTCAAGAGAATGCCAGTGATTAATGTACCTGCTGGAGAGCGAGGAGAGTTTTGTTCAGTGGCACCTTTGATTTAACTAATGTAGCACAGAGGGTTAATGTGCCTACTGCAAAGAACATGTGACATGCATCTTAAAAAGCAGCATTTTATGTGCCTAGGTTCGTGGTTACGTCTTTTGTCACGGAGATTCCTTTATTACTGTGCACTTCATAATTGACAGTTGTAATCTAGCAGAGGGACCTATAAACTGTCATCAAAGAGCTGCTTGCAAACTGCATGGTACCAGTTAGTAACTTATATTTTGTCCCAGTTATTCATTATCCTGATACTGCTAAAAATATATATTTAGGTGGAAATACATTTTTAATGTTAAAGTCAATAGTAGCCACTGTGTTATGCTCTGAATCCTGAGTGTGTGCTTTTCGAGACCAAGCACTCTTTAAACATTTTATATACACACTGATTTACATGTATGATTCAATGTCTCTATATGTGTATCATGTAAAGTGCTCTGACATCCTACAATGGTATGAGAGATGCTACAAAACAAATGAAATACATGTGAAAGAGGGGCTATTACTTCAATATAAAATACTAAGGGCCAGATGTACGATCTGTTTTTATATGCGCAAACGGGTTCGCGAACCCGTTTGCACATGCAAAAACCTATTGGGCCATGTACATAGCCTATTTTGCGAGTCGCAATTTGTTTGCGACTCTCTAAATAGGTTTTGCAACTTGCTATTTGGAAGGGGCATTCCCTTCCAAATAGCGAGTCTCAAAACCATGTACAAATGTTTTGCGGTCGCAAAACAGTTACAATTACCACCTACTTCAAGTAGATGGTAATGCATTCGCAAATAGGAAGGGGTCCCCAGGGGACCCCTTCCCCTTTGCAAATGCATGCAATATTATTTTTTAAGGTCAGGCAGTGGTCCCAGGGACCTCTGCCTGCCCTTAGAATCGTTTCATTTTATTTTTTTTTAAATGCATGGTACACAGGTTGCATTTTTTTTTAAACTGCTTTATTTAAAAGCAGTCTGAGACATGGTGGCCTGCAGAGCCCAGCAGGCCATCATCACTGGGAGGGCTGGCATACCCAGTGGGCTCGCAAATTGCGAGATTCTCATTAATATTAATGAACCTCGCAATTTGCGACCCCATTGGGAATCCTAAACACTGTTCAACACACTGTTGTACATTTCATTTAGCGACTCACAATTTGCCACTCGCAATATATCGCCAATTGCGAGGCGCTAAATGAAATGGTCGTACATCTGGCCCCAAAATCCTTAGTACTTTGATTATTTGTTTTGTGTGCACACGTGTGTATTGTTTTCGAACTACTGTTTTAATGTTTGAAATTTAACTCATACAAATTGCTTGGGGGTCCCCGGCTTCCAGTGGTGACTCAATTGGGGTCCTCAGGAGTCAAAAGTTTGGGAACCACTGCTCTACACTATCAAACACTAACCCTACTATTACACCCCCCTGGAGTTAGAATAGTAATGTATGCCCCTACACTATCCCACACTTACCCTACTATTACACCCCCTGGATTTAGAATAGTAATGTATACCCCTACACTATCCAACACGAACAGTGCAATTACACCCCCCTGGAGTTAGAATAGTAATTTATACCCCTACACTATCCAACACTTACCCTACTTTTACACCCCCTGGAGTTAGAATTGTAATTTATACCCCTACACTTTCCAACACTAACTCTACAATAATATCCCCCTGGAGTTAGAATAGTAATTTATACCCCTACACTATGCAACACATACCCTGCTATTACACCCCCCTGGAGTAAGAATAGTAATTTATACCCCTCCACTATCCAACACGTACCCTGCTATTACACCCTCCTGGAGATAGAATAGTAATTTATACCCCTACACTATCTAACACTTAAACTACTATTACACCCCCCTGGAGTTAGAATAGTAATTTATACCCCTACACTATGCAACACTTACCCTGCTATTACACCCCCCTGGAGTTAGAATAGTAATTTATACCCCTACAATATCCAACACTTAAACTACTATTACACCCCCAGGAGTTAGAATAGCAATTTATACCCCTACACTATCCAACACTTACCCTACTATTACACCTTTCTGGAGTTAGAATAGTAATGTATACCCCTACACTATCCCACACTTACCCAACTATTAAACCCCCCCTGGAGTTAGAATAGTAATGTATACCCCTACACTATCCCACACTTACCCTACTATTACAACCCCCTGGAGTTAGAATAGTAATGTATACCCCTACACTATCCAACACTTACCCTACAATTACAACCCCATGGAGTTAGAATAGTAATTTATACCGCTCCACTATCCAACACTTACCCTACTATCACACCCCCCTGGAGTTAAGAAAAGTAATTTACACCCTTACCCTATCCCGCACTCACCCTACTATTACACTCCCCCTTGGAGTGAGAATAGTAATTTATACCCGTTCACAATCCAACTCTTACCCTACTATTACACCCCCCTGCAGTTAGAAGCATAATGTGTACCCTTACACTATCCCACACTTACCCTACTATTACACCCCCTCGAGTTAGAATAGTAATTTATACCCCTACACTATCCAACACTTACCCTACTATTAAACCCCCCTGGAGTTAGAATAGTAATGTATACCCCTACACTATCCAACACTTACATTACTATTACACCCCCCTGGAGTTAGAATAGTAATTTATACACCTACACTATCCAACACTTACCCTACTATTATACCTCCTTGGAGTTAGAATAGTAATTTATGCCCCTACACTATCCCACACTTACCCTACTATTACACCCCCTGGATTTAGAATAGTAATTTATAGCCCTACACTATACAACATTTACCCTACTATTACATCCCCCTGGAGTTAGAATAGCAATTTATACCCCTACACTTTCCAACACTTACCCTACTATTACATCCCACTGGAGTTAGAATAGTAATTTATACCCCTACACTATGCAACACTTACCCTGCTATTACACCCCCTGGAGTTAGAATAGTATTTTATACCCCTACACTATCCAACACTTACCCTACTATTACACCTCCTTGGAGTTAGAATAGTAATTTATACCCCTACACTATCAAACACTTACCCTACTATTACACCCCCCTGGAGTTAGAATAGTAATGAATACCCCTACACTATCCCACACTTACCCTACTATTACACCCCCCCTGGAGTTAGAATAGTATTTTATACCCCTTCACTATCCAACACTTATACTACTATTACACCCCCCTGGAGTTAGAATAGTAATTTTTACCCCTACCCTATCCAACACTTACCCTACAATTATACCCCCCTGGAGTTAGGATAGTAATGTATACCCCTACACTATCCCATACTTACCCTACTATTACACCCCCTGGAGTTAGAATAGTAATTTATATCCCTGCACTATCCAACATTTACCCTACTATTACACCCCCCTGGAGTTAGAATCATAATGTATACCCCTACACTATCCCACACTTACCCTACTATTACACCCTCTGGAGTTAGAATAGTAATTTATACACCTACACTATCCAACACTTACCCTACTATTAAAGCCCCCTGGAGTTAGAATTGTAACTTATACCCCTACACTATCCAACACTTACATTACTATTACACCCCCCTGGAGTTAGAATAGTAATTTATACCCCTACACTATCCAACCCTTACCCTACTATTATACCTCCTTGGAGTTAGAATAGTAATTTATAACCCTACACTCTCAAACACTTACCCTACTATTACACCCCCCTGGAGTTAGAATAGTAATTTATACACCTTCACTATCCAACACTTACACTTCTGTTACACCCCCTGGAGTTAAAATAGCAATTTATACCCCTACACAAGCCAACACTTACACTACTATTACACCCCCCTGGAGTTAGAATAGTAACGTATACCCCTACACTATCCAACACTTACCCTACTATTAAACCCCCCTGGAGTTAGAATAGTAATTTATACCCCTACACTATCCAACACTTACATTACTATTACACCCCCCTGGAGTGAGAATAGTAATTTATACCCCTTCACTATCCAACATTTACCCTACTGTTACACCCCCCTGGAGTTAGAATCATAATGTATACCCCTACACTATCCCACACTTACCCTACTATTACACCCCCTGGAGATAGAATAGTAATTTATACACCTACACTATGCAACACTTACCCTAATATTAAACCCCCCTGGAGTAAGAATAGTAATGTATACCCCTACACTATCCAACACTTACATTACTATTACACCCCCCTGGAGTTAGAATAGTAATTTATACCCCTACACTATCCAACACTTACCCTACTATTATACCTCCTTGGAGTTAGAATAGTAATTTATACCCCTAGACTATCCAACACTTACCCTACTATTACACCCCCCTGGAGTCAGAATAGTAATTTATACCACTACACTATCCAACACTTACCCTACTATTACACCTCCTTGGAGTTAGAATAGTAATTTAAACCCCTGCACTATCCAACACTTACCCTACTATTACACCCCCTGGATTTAGAATAGTAATTTATACCCCTACACTTTCTCACACTTACCCTACTCTTACACCCCCTGGAGTTAGAATAGTAATTTATACCCCTACACTATCCAACACTTACCCTACTATTTAAACCCCCCTGGAGTTAGAATAGTAATTTATACCCCTACACTATGTAAATGTGTAAATGTAAATGTAGGTGTATTTATATAGCGCAACCTGTCACCCAAAGGGCATCCTGACGCTTGCTTAGGGAACCCGTCCTGGTATTCCCCTGTGAGAGGCCCCGGCAGGGTGTCCACAGGGTGAAAGCCAGGCATCCCGCCGCGAGGGGCCGTCGTGGAGATTAAGCAAGCTATTGCCCAGAGTTGCAGAGTGAGACCCCGTGAGTCGAGTAGGCACTGGAGCGAGAATTGTCGAGGCCGTGGAATTTTGAGCCCGAGACCCGCTGAGGCGGGGAATCGAACCCTGGTCCACGGTCGATCCCAGCTTCCAGGTCTTCCGCCTCTAATCACTGAGCCACACTTCTCCACTATCCAACACTTACATTACTATTACACCCCCCTGGAGTGAGAATAGTAATTTATACCCCTTCACTATCCAACATTTACCCTACTATTACACCCCCCTGGAGTTAGAATCATAATGTATACCCCTACACTATCCCACACTTACCCTACTATTACACCCCCTGGAGATAGAATAGTAATTTATACACCTACACTATCCAACACTTACCCTACTATTAAACCCCCCTGGAGTAAGAATAGTAATGTATACCCCTACACTATCCAACACTTACATTACTATTACACCCCCCTGGAGTTAGAATAGTAATTTATACCCCTACACTATCCAACACTTACCCTACTATTATAACTCCTTGGAGTTAGAATAGTAATTTATACCCCTATACTATGCAACACATACCCTGCTATTACACCCCCCTGGAGTAAGAATAGTAATTTATACCCCTTCACTATCCAACACTTACCCTGCTATTACACCCTCCTGGAGATAGAATAGTAATTTATACCCCTACACTATCTAACACTTAAACTACTATTACACCCCCCTGGAGTTAGAATAGTAATTTATACCCCTACACTATGCAACACTTACCCTGCTATTACACCCCCCTGGAGTTAGAATAGTAATTTATACCCCTACAATATCCAACACTTAATCTACTATTACACCCCCAGGAGTTAGAATAGCAATTTATACCCCTACACTATCCAACACTTACCCTACTATTACACCTTTCTGGAGTTAGAATAGTAATGTATACCCCTACACTATCCCACACTTACCCTACTATTAAACCCCCCCTGGAGTTAGAATAGTAATGTGTACCCCTACACTATCCCACACTTACCCTACTATTACAACCCCCTGGAGTTAGAATAGTAATATATACCCCTACACTATCCAACACTTACCCTACAATTACAACCCCATGGAGTTAGAATAGTAATTTATACCGCTCCACTATCCAACACTTACCCTACTATCACACCCCCCTGGAGTTAAGAAAAGTAATTTACACCCTTACCCTATCCCGCACTGACCCTACTATTACACTCCCCCTTGGAGTGAGAATAGTAATTTATACCCGTTCACAATCCAGCTCTTACCCTACTATTACACCCCCCTGCAGTTAGAAGCATAATGTGTACCCTTACACTATCCCACACTTACCCTACTATTACACCCCCTCGAGTTAGAATAGTAATTTATACCCCTACACTATCCAACACTTACCCTACTATTAAACCCCCCTGGAGTTAGAATAGTAATGTATACCCCTACACTATCCAACACTTACATTACTATTACACCCCCCTGGAGTTAGAATAGTAATTTATACACCTACACTATCCAACACTTACCCTACTATTATACCTCCTTGGAGTTAGAATAGTAATGTATGCCCCTACACTATCCCACACTTACCCTACTATTACACCCCCTGGATTTAGAATAGTAATTTATAGCCCTACACTATACAACATTTACCCTACTATTACATCCCCCTGGAGTTAGAATAGCAATTTATACCCCTACACTTTCCAACACTTACCCTACTATTACATCCCCCTGGAGTTAGAATAGTAATTTATACCCCTACACTATGCAACACTTACCCTGCTATTACACCCCCCTGGAGTTAGAATAGTATTTTATACCCCTACACTATCCAACACTTACCCTACTATTACACATCCTTGGAGTTAGAATAGTAATTTATACCCCTACACTATCAAACACTTACCCTACTATTACACCCCCCTGGAGTTAGAATAGTAATGAATACCCCTACACTATCCCACACTTACCCTACTATTACACCCCCCCCCTGGAGTTAGAATAGTATTTTATACCCCTTCACTATCCAACACTTACACTACTATTACACCCCCCTGGAGTTAGAATAGTAATTTTTACCCCTACCCTATCCAACACTTACCCTACTATTATACCCCCCTGGAGTTAGGATAGTAATGTATACCCCTACACTATCCCATACTTACCCTACTATTACACCCCCTGGAGTTAGAATAGTAATTTATATCCCTGCACTATCCAACATTTACCCTACTATTACACCCCCCTGGAGTTAGAATCATAATGTATACCCCTACACTATCCCACACTTACCCTACTATTACACCCTCTGGAGTTAGAATAGTAATTTATACACCTACACTATCCAACACTTACCCTACTATTAAAGCCCCCTGGAGTTAGAATTGTAACTTATACCCCTACACTATCCAACACTTACATTACTATTACACCCCCTGGAGTTAGAATAGTAATTTATACCCCTACACTATCCAACCCTTACCCTACTATTATACCTCCTTGGAGTTAGAATAGTAATTTATAACCCTACACTCTCAAACACTTACCCTACTATTACACCCCCCTGGAGTTAGAATAGTAATTTATACACCTTCACTATCCAACACTTACACTTCTGTTACACCCCCTGGAGTTAAAATAGCAATTTATACCCCTACACAAGCCAACACTTACACTACTATTACACCCCCCTGGAGTTAGAATAGTAATGTATACCCCTACACTATCCAACACTTACCCTACTATTAAACCCCCCTGGAGTTAGAATAGTAATTTATACCCCTACACTATCCAACACTTACATTACTATTACACCCCCCTGGAGTGAGAATAGTAATTTATACCCCTTCACTATCCAACATTTACCCTACTGTTACACCCCCCTGGAGTTAGAATCATAATGTATACCCCTACACTATCCCACACTTACCCTACTATTACACCCCCTGGAGATAGAATAGTAATTTATACACCTACACTATGCAACACTTACCCTACTATTAAATCCCCCTGGAGTAAGAATAGTAATGTATACCCCTACACTATCCAACACTTACATTACTATTACACCCCCCTGGAGTTAGAATAGTAATTTATACCCCTACACTATCCAACACTTACCCTACTATTATACCTCCTTGGAGTTAGAATAGTAATTTATACCCCTAGACCATCCAACACTTACCCTACTATTACACCCCCCTGGAGTCAGAATAGTAATTTATACCACTACACTATCCAACACTTACCCTACTATTACACCTCCTTGGAGTTAGAATAGTAATTTAAACCCCTGCACTATCAAACACTTACCCTACTATTACACCCCCTGGATTTAGAATAGTAATTTATACCCCTACACTTTCTCACACTTACCCTACTCTTACACCCCCTGGAGTTAGAATAGTAATTTATACCCCTACACTATCCAACACTTACCCTACTATTTAAACCCCCCTGGAGTTAGAATAGTAATGTATACCCCTACACTATCCAACACTTACCCTACTATTATAACTCCTTGGAGTTAGAATAGTAATTTATACCCCTAGACTATCCAACACTTACCCTACTATTACACCCCCCTAGAGTTAGAATAGTAATTTATACCACTACACTATCCAACACTTACCCTACTATTACAGCTCCTTGGAGTTAGAATAGTAATTTATACCCCTACACTATCCAACACTTACACTACTATTACACCCCCCCTGGAGTTAGAAAAGTAATTTATACGCCTACACTATCCAACACGTACCCTACTATTATACCTCCTTTGAGTTAGAATAGTAATTTATAACCCTACACTATCAGACACTTACCCTACTATTACACCCCCCTGGAGTTAGAATAGTAATTTATAACCCTTCACTATCCCATACTTACCCTACTATTATACCCCCTGGATTTAGAATAGTAATTCATACCCCTACACTATCCAACACTTACAGTGCAATTACACCCCCCTGGAGTTAGAATAGTAATTTATACCCTACACTATCCAACACTTACCCTACTTTTACACCCCCTGGAGTTAGAATAGTAATTTATACCGCTACACTTTCCAACACTTACCCTACTATTACATCCCCCTGGAGTTAGAATAGTAATGTATACCCCTACACTATGCAACACTTACCCTGCTATTACACCCCCCTGGAATTAGAATAGTAATTTATACCACTACACTACCCAACACTTACCCTACTATTACACCTCCTTGGAGTTAGAATAGTAATTTAAACCCCTGCACTATCAAACACTTACCCTACTATTACACCCCCTGGATTTAGAATAGTAATTTATACCTCTACACTTTCTCACACTTACCCTACTATTATACCCCCCTGGAGTTAGAATAGTAATTTATACCCCTACACTATCCAACACTTACACTACTATTACACCCCCCCTGGAGTTAGAAAAGTAATTTATACCCCTACACTATCCAACACGTACCCTACTATTATACCTCCTTTGAGTTAGAATAGTAATTTATAACCCTACACTATCAAACACTTACCCTACTATTACACCCCCCTGGAGTTAGAATAGTAATTTATAACCCTTCACTATCCCATACTTACCCTACTATTATACCCCCTGGATTTAGAATAGTAATTTATACCCCTACACTATCCAACACTTACAGTGCAATTACACCCCCCTGGAGTTAGAATAGTAATTTATACCCTACACTATCCAACACTTACCCTACTTTTACACCCCCTGGAGTTAGAATAGTAATTTATACCCCTACACTTTCCAACACTTACCCTGCTATTACATCCCCCTGGAGTTAGAATAGAAATGTATACCCCTACACTATGCAACACTTACCCTGCTATTACACCCCCCTGGAGTTAGAATAGTAATTTGTACCCCTACACCATCCAACACTTACCCTACTATTACACCTCCTTGGAGTTAGAATAGTAATTTAAACAACTGCACTATCAAACACTTACCCTACTATTACACCCTCCTGGAGTTAGAATAGTAATTTATACCCCTACACTTTCTCACACTTACCCTACTAATACACCCCCCTGGAGTTAGAATAGTAATTTACACCCCTACACTATCCCACACTGACCCTACTATTACACTCCGCCCTGGAGTGAGAATAGTAATTTATATCCCTTCACTATCCAACACTTACCCTACTATTACAACCCCCTGGAGTTAGAATCATACTTTATACCACTACACTATCCCATACTTACCCTATTATTACACCCCCTGGAGTTAGAATAGTAATTTATACCCCTGCACTATCCAACATTTACCACACTATTACACCCCCATGGAGTTAGAATCATAATGTATACCCCTACACTATCACACACTTACCCTACTATTACACCCCCTGGAGTTAGAATAGTAATTTATACCCCTACACTATCCAACACTTACATTACTATTACACCCCCCTGGAGGTAGAATAGTAATTTATACCCCTACACTATCCAACACTTACCCTACTATTATACCTCCTTGGAGTTAGAATAGTAATTTATAACCCTACACTATCAAACACTTACCCTACTATTACACCCCCCTGGAGTTAGAATAGTAATTTATACCCCTTCACTATCCAAAACTTACACTTCTATTAAAACCCCCTGGAGTTAGAATTGTAATTTATACCCCTACATTATCCAACACTTACATTACTATTACACCCCCCTGGAGTGAGAATAGTAATTTATACCCCTTCACTATCCAACATTTACCCTACTATTACACCCCCCTGGAGTTAGAATCATAATGTATACCCCTACACTATCCCACACTTACCCTACTATTACACCCCCTGGAGATAGAATAGTAATTTATACACCTACACTATCCAACACTTACCCTACTATTAAACCCCCCTGGAGTAAGAATAGTAATGTATACCCCTACACTATCCAACACTTACATTACTATTACACCCCCCTGGAGTTAGAATAGTAATTTATACCCCTACACTATCCAACACTTACCCTACTATTATAACTCCTTGGAGTTAGAATAGTAATTTATACCCCTATACTATGCAACACATACCCTGCTATTACACCCCCCTGGAGTAAGAATAGTAATTTATACCCCTTCACTATCCAACACTTACCCTGCTATTACACCCTCCTGGAGATAGAATAGTAATTTATACCCCTACACTATCTAACACTTAAACTACTATTACACCCCCCTGGAGTTAGAATAGTAATTTATACCCCTACACTATGCAACACTTACCCTGCTATTACACCCCCCTGGAGTTAGAATAGTAATTTATACCCCTACAATATCCAACACTTAATCTACTATTACACCCCCAGGAGTTAGAATAGCAATTTATACCCCTACACTATCCAACACTTACCCTACTATTACACCTTTCTGGAGTTAGAATAGTAATGTATACCCCTACACTATCCCACACTTACCCTACTATTAAACCCCCCCTGGAGTAAGAATAGTAATGTGTACCCCTACACTATCCCACACTTACCCTACTATTACAACCCCCTGGAGTTAGAATAGTAATGTATACCCCTACACTATCCAACACTTACCCTACAATTACAACCCCATGGAGTTAGAATAGTAATTTATACCGCTCCACTATCCAACACTTACCCTACTATCACACCCCCCTGGAGTTAAGAAAAGTAATTTACACCCTTACCCTATCCCGCACTGACCCTACTATTACACTCCCCCTTGGAGTGAGAATAGTAATTTATACCCGTTCACAATCCAGCTCTTACCCTACTATTACACCCCCCTGCAGTTAGAAGCATAATGTGTACCCTTACACTATCCCGCACTTACCCTACTATTACACCCCCTCGAGTTAGAATAGTAATTTATACCCCTACACTATCCAACACTTACCCTACTATTAAACCCCCCTGGAGTTAGAATAGTAATGTATACCCCTACACTATCCAACACTTACATTACTATTACACCCCCCTGGAGTTAGAATAGTAATTTATACACCTACACTATCCAACACTTACCCTACTATTATACCTCCTTGGAGTTAGAATAGTAATGTATGCCCCTACACTATCCCACACTTACCCTACTATTACACCCCCTGGATTTAGAATAGTAATTTATAGCCCTACACTATACAACATTTACCCTACTATTACATCCCCCTGGAGTTAGAATAGCAATTTATACCCCTACACTTTCCAACACTTACCCTACTATTACATCCCCCTGGAGTTAGAATAGTAATTTATACCCCTACACTATGCAACACTTACCCTGCTATTACACCCCCCTGGAGTTAGAATAGTATTTTATACCCCTACACTATCCAACACTTACCCTACTATTACACATCCTTGGAGTTAGAATAGTAATTTATACCCCTACACTATCAAACACTTACCCTACTATTACACCCCCCTGGAGTTAGAATAGTAATGAATACCCCTACACTATCCCACACTTACCCTACTATTACACCCCCCCCCTGGAGTTAGAATAGTATTTTATACCCCTTCACTATCCAACACTTACACTACTATTACACCCCCCTGGAGTTAGAATAGTAATTTTTACCCCTACCCTATCCAACACTTACCCTACTATTATACCCCCCTGGAGTTAGGATAGTAATGTATACCCCTACACTATCCCATACTTACCCTACTATTACACCCCCTGGAGTTAGAATAGTAATTTATATCCCTGCACTATCCAACATTTACCCTACTATTACACCCCCCTGGAGTTAGAATCATAATGTATACCCCTACACTATCCCACACTTACCCTACTATTACACCCTCTGGAGTTAGAATAGTAATTTATACACCTACACTATCCAACACTTACCCTACTATTAAAGCCCCCTGGAGTTAGAATTGTAACTTATACCCCTACACTATCCAACACTTACATTACTATTACACCTCCCTGGAGTTAGAATAGTAATTTATACCCCTACACTATCCAACCCTTACCCTACTATTATACCTCCTTGGAGTTAGAATAGTAATTTATAACCCTACACTCTCAAACACTTACCCTACTATTACACCCCCCTGGAGTTAGAATAGTAATTTATACACCTTCACTATCCAACACTTACACTTCTGTTACACCCCCTGGAGTTAAAATAGCAATTTATACCCCTACACAAGCCAACACTTACACTACTATTACACCCCCCTGGAGTTAGAATAGTAATGTATACCCCTACACTATCCAACACTTACCCTACTATTAAACCCCCCTGGAGTTAGAATAGTAATTTATACCCCTACACTATCCAACACTTACATTACTATTACACCCCCCTGGAGTGAGAATAGTAATTTATACCCCTTCACTATCCAACATTTACCCTACTGTTACACCCCCCTGGAGTTAGAATCATAATGTATACCCCTACACTATCCCACACTTACCCTACTATTACACCCCCTGGAGTTAGAATAGTAATTTATACACCTACACTATGCAACACTTACCCTACTATGAAACCCCCCTGGAGTAAGAATAGTAATGTATACCCCTACACTATCCAACACTTACATTACTATTACACCCCCCTGGAGTTAGAATAGTAATTTATACCCCTACACTATCCAACACTTACCCTACTATTATACCTCCTTGGAGTTAGAATAGTAATTTATACCCCTAGACTATCCAACACTTACCCTACTATTACACCCCCCTGGAGTCAGAATAGTAATTTATACCACTACACTATCCAACACTTACCCTACTATTACACCTCCTTGGAGTTAGAATAGTAATTTAAACCCCTGCACTATCAAACACTTACCCTACTATTACACCCCCTGGATTTAGAATAGTAATTTATACCCCTACACTTTCTCACACTTACCCTACTCTTACACCCCCTGGAGTTAGAATAGTAATTTATACCCCTACACTATCCAACACTTACCCTACTATTTAAACCCCCCTGGAGTTAGAATAGTAATGTATACCCCTACACTATCCAACACTTACCCTACTATTATAACTCCTTGGAGTTAGAATAGTAATTTATACCCCTAGACTATCCAACACTTACCCTACTATTACACCCCCCTAGAGTTAGAATAGTAATTTATACCACTACACTATCCAACACTTACCCTACTATTACACCTCCTTGGAGTTAGAATAGTAATTTATACCCCTACACTATCCAACACTTACACTACTATTACACCCCCCCTGGAGTTAGAAAAGTAATTTATACGCCTACACTATCCAACACGTACCCTACTATTATACCTCCTTTGAGTTAGAATAGTAATTTATAACCCTACACTATCAGACACTTACCCTACTATTACACCCCCCTGGAGTTAGAATAGTAATTTATAACCCTTCACTATCCCATACTTACCCTACTATTATACCCCCTGGATTTAGAATAGTAATTCATACCCCTACACTATCCAACACTTACAGTGCAATTACACCCCCCTGGAGTTAGAATAGTAATTTATACCCTACACTATCCAACACTTACCCTACTTTTACACCCCCTGGAGTTAGAATAGTAATTTATACCGCTACACTTTCCAACACTTACCCTACTATTACATCCCCCTGGAGTTAGAATAGTAATGTATACCCCTACACTATGCAACACTTACCCTGCTATTACACCCCCCTGGAATTAGAATAGTAATTTATACCACTACACTACCCAACACTTACCCTACTATTACACCTCCTTGGAGTTAGAATAGTAATTTAAACCCCTGCACTATCAAACACTTACCCTACTATTACACCCCCTGGATTTAGAATAGTAATTTATACCTCTACACTTTCTCACACTTACCCTACTATTATACCCCCCTGGAGTTAGAATAGTAATTTATACCCCTACACTATCCAACACTTACACTACTATTACACCCCCCCTGGAGTTAGAAAAGTAATTTATACCCCTACACTATCCAACACGTACCCTACTATTATACCTCCTTTGAGTTAGAATAGTAATTTATAACCCTACACTATCAAACACTTACCCTACTATTATACCCCCCTGGAGTTAGAATAGTAATTTATAACCCTTCACTATCCCATACTTACCCTACTATTATACCCCCTGGATTTAGAATAGTAATTTATACCCCTACACTATCCAACACTTACAGTGCAATTACACCCCCCTGGAGTTAGAATAGTAATTTATACCCTACACTATCCAACACTTACCCTACTTTTACACCCCCTGGAGTTAGAATAGTAATTTATACCCCTACACTTTCCAACACTTACCCTGCTATTACATCCCCCTGGAGTTAGAATAGAAATGTATACCCCTACACTATGCAACACTTACCCTGCTATTACACCCCCCTGGAGTTAGAATAGTAATTTGTACCCCTACACCATCCAACACTTACCCTACTATTACACCTCCTTGGAGTTAGAATAGTAATTTAAACAACTGCACTATCAAACACTTACCCTACTATTACACCCTCCTGGAGTTAGAATAGTAATTTATACCCCTACACTTTCTCACACTTACCCTACTAATACACCCCCCTGGAGTTAGAATAGTAATTTACACCCCTACACTATCCCACACTGACCCTACTATTACACTCCGCCCTGGAGTGAGAATAGTAATTTATATCCCTTCACTATCCAACACTTACCCTACTATTACAACCCCCTGGAGTTAGAATCATACTTTATACCACTACACTATCCCATACTTACCCTATTATTACACCCCCTGGAGTTAGAATAGTAATTTATACCCCTGCACTATCCAACATTTACCACACTATTACACCCCCATGGAGTTAGAATCATAATGTATACCCCTACACTATCACACACTTACCCTACTATTACACCCCCTGGAGTTAGAATAGTAATTTATACCCCTACACTATCCAACACTTACATTACTATTACACCCCCCTGGAGGTAGAATAGTAATTTATACCCCTACACTATCCAACACTTACCCTACTATTATACCTCCTTGGAGTTAGAATAGTAATTTATAACCCTACACTATCAAACACTTACCCTACTATTACACCCCCCTGGAGTTAGAATAGTAATTTATACCCCTTCACTATCCAAAACTTACACTTCTATTAAACCCCCCTGGAGTTAGAATTGTAATTTATACCCCTACATTATCCAACACTTACATTACTATTACACCCCCCTGGAGTGAGAATAGTAATTTATACCCCTTCACTATCCAACATTTACCCTACTATTACACCCCCCTGGAGTTAGAATCATAATGTATACCCCTACACTATCCCACACTTACCCTACTATTACACCCCCTGGAGTCAGAATAGTAATTTATATACCTACACTATCTAACACTTACCCTACTATTAAACCCCCCTGGAGTAAGAATAGTAATTTATACCCCTACACTATCCAACACTTACATTACTATTACACCCCCTTGGAGTTAGAATAGTAATTTATACCCCTACAGTATCCAACACTTACCCTACTATTATACCTCCTTGGAGTTATAATAGTAATTTATAACCCTATGCTATCAAACACTTACCCTACTATTACACCCCCCTGGAGTTAGAATAGTAATGTATACCCCTTCACTATCCAACACTTACACTTCTATTACACCCCCTGGAGTTAGAATAGCAATGTATACCCCTACACTATCCAACACTTACCCTACTATTACACCCTCCTGGAGGTAGAATAGTAATTTATACCCCTACACTATCCAACACTTACCCTACTATCACCCCCCCTGGGGTTAGAATAGTAATTTATACCCCTTCACTATACAACACTTACCCTACTATTATACCCCCCTGGAGTTAGAATAATAATTTATACCCCATACACTATTCAACACTTACAACCCCCTGGAGTTAGAATAGTAATTTATACCCCTAGACTATCCAACACTTACCCTACTATTACACCCCCTGGAGAAAGAATAGTAATTTATACCACTACACTATCCAACACTTACCCTACTATTACACCTCCTTGGAGTCAGAATAGTAATTCAAACCCCTGAACTATCAAACACTTACCCTACTATTAAATCCCCTGGAGTTAAAATAGTAATTTATACCCCTACACTTTTTCACACTTACCCTACTATTACACCCCCCTGGATTTAGAATAGTAATTTATACCCCTACACTATCCAACACTTATACTACTATTACACCCCCCTGGAGTTAGAATAGTAATTTATACCCCTACACTATCCAACACGTACCTTACTATTATACCTCCTTGGAGTTAGAATAGTAATGTATAACCCTACACTATCAAACACTAACCCTACTATTACACCCCCCTGGAGTTAGAATAGTAATTTATACCTCTTCACTATCCAACACTTACACTTCTATTACATCCCCTGGAGTTAGAATAGCAATTTATGCCCCTACACTATCCAACACTTACATTACTATTACACCCCCCCTGGAGTGAGAATAGTAATTTATACCCCTTCACTATCCAACATTTACCCTACTATTACACCCCCCTGGAGTTAGAATCATAATGTATACCCCTACACTATCCCACACTTACCCTACTATTACACCCCCGGGAGTTAGAATAGTAATTTATACACCTACACTATCCAACACTTACCCTACTATTAAACCCCCCTGGAGTAAGAATAGTAATTTATACCCCTACACTATCCAACACTTACATTACCATTACACCCCCTTGGAGTTAGAATAGTAATTTATAACCCTACACTATCCAACACTTACCCTACTATTATACCTCCTTGGAGTTAGAATAGTAATTTATAACCCTACACTATCAAACACTAACCCTACTATTACACCCCCCTGGAGTTAGAATAGTAATTTATACCCCTTCACTATCCAACACTTACACTTCTATTACACCCCCTGGAGTTAGAATAGCAATGTATACCCCTACACTATCCAACACTTACCCTACTATTACACCCCCCTGGAGTTAGAATAGTAATTTATACCCCTACACTATCCAACAACACTTACCCTACTATCACCCCCCCTGGGGTTAGAATAGTAATTTATACCCCTTCACTATCCAACACTTACCCTACTATTACACCCCCCCTGGAGTTAGAATAGTAATGTATACCCCATACACTATTCAACACTTAAAACCCTCCGGGAGTTAGAATAGTAATTTATACCCCTAGACTATCCAACACTTACCCTACTATTACACCCCCCTGGAGTTAGAATAGTAATTTATATCACTACACTATCCAACACTTACCCTACTATTACACCTCCTTGGAGTTAGAATAGTAATTTAAACCCCTGCACTATCAAACACTTACCCTACCATTACACCCCCTGGAGTTAGAATAGTAATTTATACCCCTACACTTTTACACACTTACCCTACTATTACACCCCCCTGGATTTATAATAGTAATTTATACCCCTACACTATCCAACACTTATACTACTATTACACCCCCCTGGAGTTAGAATAGTAATTTATACCCGTACACTATCCAACACGTACCCTACTATTATACCTCTTTGGAGTTAGAATAGTATTGTATAACCCTACACTATCAAACACTTACCCTACTATTACACCCCCTGGAGTTAGAATAGTAATTTATACCTCTTCACTATCCAACACTTACACTTCTAGTACACCCCCTGGAGTTAGAATAGCAATTTATACCCCTACACTATCCAACACTTACCCTACTTTTACACCCCGCTGGAGTTAATATAGTAATTTATACCCCTACACTATCCAACACTTACCCTACTATCACCCCCCCCTGGGGTTAGAATAGTAATTTATACCCCTTCACTATCCAACACTTACCCTACTATTACACCCCACTGGAGTTAGAATAGTAATTTATACCCTTAGACTATCCAACACTTACCCTACTATTACACCCCCCTGGAGTTAGAATAGTAATTTATACCCCTACACAATCCAACACTTACCCTACTATTACACCTCCTCTGAGTTAGAATAGTAATTCAAACCCCCGCACTATCAAACACTTACCCTACTATTAAACCCCCCCCCGGAGTTAGAATAGTAATTTATACCCCTACACTTTCTCACACTTACCCTACTATTACAACCCCCTGGAGTTAGAATAGTAATTTATACCCCTACACTATCCAACACTTATACTACTATTACTCCCCCCTGGAGTTAGAATAGTAATTTATACCCCTACACTATCCAACACTTACCCTACTATTACACCCCCTTGAGTTAGATTAGTAATTTATACCCCTACACTATCCTCCAACACTTACCCTACTATTACTTCCCCCTGGAGTAACAATAGTAATTTATACCCCTACACTATCCAACACTTACCCTACTATCACACCCCGTGAGTTAGAATAGTAATTTACACGCCTACACTATCCCACACTGACCTTACTAATACACTCCCCCCCGGAGTGAGAATAGTAATTTATACCCCTTCACTATCCCACACTTACCCTACTATTACACCCCCTGGAGTTAGAATAGTAATTTATACCCGTACACTATCCAACACTTACCCTACTATTAAACCCCCCTGGAGTTAGAATAGTAATTATACCCCTACACTATCCAACACTTACATTACTATTACACCCCCTTGGAGTTAGAATAGTAATTTATACCCCTACACTATCCAAGACTTACCCTGCTATTACACCTCCTTGGAGTTAGAATAGTAATTTATACCCCTACACTATCAAACACTTACCCTACTATCACCCCCCCCCCCCGGGGTTAGAATAGTAATTTTTACCCCTACAATATCCCACACTTACCCTACTATTACACCCCACCTGGAGTTAGAATAGTAATTAATACCCCTTCACTATCCAACACTTACCCTACTATTACACCCCCCTGGAGTTAGAATTGTAATTTATGCCCCTACACTATTCCACAGTTACCCTACCATTACACCCCCCTGGAGTTAGAATAGTAATTTATACCCCTACATTATCCAACACTTACACTACTATTACACCCCCCTGGAGTTAGAATAGTAATTTATACCCCTATACTATCCAACACTTACCCTACTATTACACCCCTCTGGAGTTAGAATAGTAAGTTATACCCCTACACTATACAACACTTACCGTACTCTTACATCCACCTGGAGTTAGAATAGTAATTCATACCCCTACACTATCAAACACTTACCCTACTATTACAACCCCCTGGAGTAAGAATAGTAATTCATACCCTCCCTACACTATCCAACACTTACCCTACTGTTACACCCCCCTGGAGTTAGAATAGTAATTTATACCCCTACACTTTCTAACACTTACCCTACTATTACACCCCCCTGGAGTTAGAATAGTAATTTATACCCCTACACTATCCAACACTTACATTACTATTATACCCCCCTGGAGTTAGAATAGTAATTTATACCCCTACACTATCCAACACTTACCCTACTATTACACCCCTCTGGAGTTAGAATAGTAATTTATATCCCCACACTATCCAACACTTACCCTACAATTACACCCCCCTTGAGTTAGAATTGTAATTTATACCCCTACACTATCCTCCAACACTTACCCTACTATTACATCCCACTTGGAGTAACAATAGTAATTTATACCCCTACACTATCCAACACCTACCCTACTATCACACCCCCGTGAGTTAGAAAATTAATTTACACCCCTACACTATCCCACACTGACCCTACTATTACACTCCCCCCTGGAGTGAGAATAGTAATTTATACCCCTTCACTATCCAACATTTACCCTACTATTACACCCCCCTGGAGTTGGAATCATAATTTATACCCCTACACTATCCCACACTTACCCTACTATTACACCCCCTGGAGTTAGAATAGTAATTTATACCCCTACACTATCCAACACTTACCCTACTATTAAACCCCCTGGAGTTAGAATAGTAATGTATACCCCTACACTATCCTACACACACATTACTATTACACCCCCCTGGAGTTAGAATAGTAATTTATACCCCTACACTATCCAAGACGTACCCTACTATTACACCTCCTTGGAGTTAGAATAGTAATTTATACCCCTACACTATCAAACACTTACCCTGCTATCACCCCCCCGGTGTTAGAATAGTAATTTTTACCCCTACACTATCCCACACTTACCCTACTATTACACCCCACTTGGAGTTAGAATAGTAATTAATACCCCTACACTATCCAACACGTACCCTACTATTACACCTCCTTGGAGTTAGAATAGTAATTTATAGCCCTACACTATCAAACACTTACCCTACTATCACCCCCCCCCCTGTGTTAGAATAGTAATTGTTACCCCTACACTATCCCACACTTACCCTACTATTACACCCCACCTGGAGTTAGAATAGTAATTAATACCCCTTCACTATCCAACGCTTACCCTACTATTACACCCCCCTGGAGTTAGAATAGTAATTTGTACCCCTGCATTATCCCACACTTATACTACTATTACACCCCCTGGAGTTAGAATAGTAATTCATACCCCTACACTATCCAACACTTACCCTACTATTACAACCCCCTGGAGTAAGAATAGTAATTCACACCCCCCTACACTATCCCACACTTACCCTACTATTACACCCCACAATGGAGTTAGAATAGTAATTTAAACTCCTACACTATCCAACACTTACACTTTATTTAATTTTAAATGGCTTTTTAGAATACCTTATTTTACTAATTGATTAATTTTAACTTCAATTAGTGTCTGTAAAAAATTGTAAAAAATTATTTAATATTAGTTCCCACGGTTCTACATTGCTTTCAATGTAAATTAATGTCCTTCATTTGTTTCCATAGCTCTCTATTTCAATGTCACGTCTATGAAATAGGAAGTTGTTGGAGAGTAACGAGGACTGGAACACAAGGAAAAGGGAGCATGCTGAAGGTAAGAATAAATCGTGGGAACACATCTTTGGATAGTTTTTTGGGTTAGTTTTTACGATGGATTTTTATCATAATAAATGGTTCTTGAAGGAGTGCTGATTTCGAGTACAGCAAGAAGATGGATCGTATCTTCAATTTTTTGGGAGTAGAAGATAGCTTCGATTTGGAGAATTATTTTTTGGGAATTGTTGTTGTAAATCGATTTTTATAAAAGGAGTACTTTTTTTTTAGAATAGGATTTTAAGAAAAAGATTTTTAAAAAGAGATTTTTTTGAAGGTTTTTTTTTGGACTGGATTCAAAAAATTGGAATACAAAACAAGCATGGCTTGACATTGGATTAAAGAAGAAAATGAAAGAAAAAAGAAGACATCTAAGGTAAGGTGACCCGACTTTAAATTTACATTTTTCTTTTTAGACAAATGCCAATTTTAATGTGTGTAAATGTAATTTAGGGCAAAACAGAAAAGTAATACTGTAGGGTGAACTAGTTAGGGAGTATGTGTGCTACATTATCTAGGTAGTCGGAAGCCACACACAACGAAAATTGTTGTAAAGCAGCCAATAGTCGTTCTGACATTTCTTTTGATCTTTTAGAGATGCGTGCGTTCAGACTACCTGTTAATGCTTGTGACATTCTCATTTCTTGGAAAATGTGCTCCTTCCTCAAAGTTTCCAAAAAATGATAAAAGTTAGGGTGAGGTTTTCCAATTGTGTAGTTGAAGGAGTTGTGCCATCCCTCTATGGCATTGTTTGTCTTTGCTTCTTCTACTAAGCAGCTCATGTAGCAGTTCCACCACTCCACATGGAAACGTGGTTTCCTCCTGCGACCCAACCTGCCTAGATGCCCAATCCATGTGTCTTCAAAATAATTTAGCAGGGGTGCCAATTTTTCTTCATTTGTAGTAAAAAATTCAGATTCAGTAATTGCAGTGTAGTACTCGTCTACACTATCAGGAGGAACAAAGCAAATTCGAATGGAAAGGGGAGACCACTCGGTCCCCCCGAACGTATGGATGGGTGCCCCGATCCCCTGGGAAACCATTTTGGGCGGGGGGCGTGTCCCGGCTGGTATGCCCGAAGCGGCGTAGCCGGAGTACGCCCCTCCCGCCCAGAAGAGGTTGGCCTAGACACCCGCCCGGATGGGCGTACCTGAGGCGGGCCCCCGCCCTCCCGCAGATGGATAAATAGCGCGGGAATCCGACGAAGCTTCCTCTTGTTCCTGTGCTCTGAAGGCTGCACCACTCGTCGCTCGTGAGCCCTCTGGGGAACAAGCTGCACTTTTTTGAGAACTTGTAATCTTTGTCTTTCTCTTTCATTATCAGGCGTGTGGAAGATTGAGTCACCTTTGCAAGTCAAGCCAGACGGAGTGATCGAAGTCATGCCGGGCAAGAAATCTGGAAAGAGCTCCGAGATGGAAAGAATGCTGCGCACATTGGTGAACCAAGTGGCGGTGATGGACCGAAAGTTGGGTAAAGTTGACCAGCTCGGTCGTGGCTTAGCGGCCGTCAGGAAACAGATGGAGGCCCAGAATGCTCCCTCAGGGCGGCCTAAAAGGGTCATAGGACCGGCCTTGCCAAACGTCGCCCCGGGGGATAAGGGTAAGAAAAAGAAGGGGAGGGCAAGTCCTAGTGAGGTCCCAGTCCCAGTAGTAACTCCACTGAGTCCCGGCGTGGACATTCCCGTCGCGCCGGCGGCCAGCCCGGTACCAGGACCGGATGGGGTTTGCCAATTCCTGTGGTGATCACGCCACTGGGGGATGACCAGATGCCCCCAGAGTTAGCACTTCAGTTAGCAGCGGTATTACCATGGCTAAAGAAGGGAGAAGGAGGGTCACCGGCTGCGGTAGACCCGGCTGAAGAAGCCAGATTAATTATTGAGCAGTTGCGGCAGTCAAGGGATGCCGGGACAGCGAATGTACCTTCTATTTCCCCGCAGATTGCGACGGGGGTCACGGCTGACGGTCGGGTGAAGACAAGGGACACAGCTGGGAGTTCGGCTGAAGCCAGTAAGAGAGCGTTGCCATTGTTGGGGGAGGGCCCAATACCCTCAAGGCGGGAAAGTTTGTCGCGACATATTCCCATGGTTACAAAAGAAATGGTGTGGGGAGACAAGTATATTAAGCAGAACAGATAGTGGCTGGGTAACTCTTGCGCAACTACAACTAAATTAATATTCTCCTTATATGAAGGCTCAAGGGAACAGGGGAAAGCGGCCACTTGTGTCCTCAAAGGAGTCCTCTGGAACCAGAGAATTCAGTAACAAAAGGTAAGTTGTCCCCGAGCACATATATACCAATTCTTATATTATTCCAAGAGAAAAGATAACCATAATCAAATGAATGTCCTTTCAAAGTTCATCAGATCAAATTACCATTTCTTTTCTCTTCAAAACATCAAATCTCTTCACAATCTTCATCAAGTGCAAACAGAGGTAGCCAACACGTGTTTCGTCAGAGGGTACAGTCACCCAAATGACTTCTTCAGGGCAAAAAGATCAATCCAAACAACAAATAGTAAAGACCAATTCCAGAAGGCAATTGTTCCTCAATTATAAAGTGGAACAAAAAGATCAATCCAAACAACAAATAGTAAAGACCAATTCCAGAAGGCAATTGTTCCTCAATTATAAAGTGGAACTCATTCCATTATGTATATCTGAGTTCTTCATATATGGTAATATGTAGTTCAGATCAAGGAGAGTACTCCTCACGTCTTCAAAGGGGTTCCGTTGGCACTCTGTTTGCACTTGATGAAGATTGTGAAGAGATTTGATGTTTTGAAGAGAAAAGAAATGGAAATTAAAGGAATTTGATCTGATGAACTTTGAAAGGACATTAATTTGATTATGGTTATCTTTTCTCTTGGAATAATATAAGAATTGGTATATATGTGCTCGGGGACAACTTACCTTTTGACAAGTATATTAACATGTTTTCACTTTTGACTGACCATCGTGAGTTAGAATACGCAAAGACCCAGAAAGATCTATGGAACCCCAGCGTATGGCGGGCCAAGATGGCGGAATTCAGGGTCGATGAGACCATGGTGAACTGGGTCAGGGCCTTTTCTATTTTCACAGCAATTATGGGGGAGCGTAAACCAGAAGTGTTGACTGACTTAGCATGTTATCAGAACAGGATCATGAATTTCCATGCGATGTATGGGGGAAATGAATGGAAGGGTTACGATGTTGCCTTTAGGAAAGCAAAATAATTTAATCCGGCCTTGACATGGGATTGTTTGGATACAGTGTCATGGCATGCTCAGCTCTTGCCGGGACCGGCGGGTACTTCGGTACCAAGCACGAGTGGCTCTGGGGCATTCCATCAGAAGCCGTCACAGCCCTTTCGGGCAAGCGCCGGGGGGGATTCCCAGCCCAGGTCGGGCGGGAATGGAGGCAAGCGAGGGGTTTGTTGGGGAACAAAGGAAACTGTACCAGGCCTCAGGGAACGTGTAGGTTCCGGCACGCATGCTCGGGCTGTGGGAATTCCTCACACCCGGAAACCAGTTGCCGATCTAAAGCCAATAGCGCAGGAGGAAAGGGGGGATCCAATCAGGATTGATGCGGTGCCTCGGAAGCAAACATCTTTGCCCGTTGATATCTTGGCTTTGACCCCTTGGCTAAACCGATACCCTGATCATGCGTCCGCCGGGACTTTGAGAGATGGCTTTTTATATGGCTGCAGGATCCCGGCGGGCAATTTTTGGGGGAGCCCTTCCTGTAAAAAACAGCTGTCTATTCAGCACAACCCTGCGGTGGCCGCCAGAAAGATAGCGAAAGAAGTTAGCTTGGGGCGAGTGGCAGGTCCATTTGGCGGCCCACCAGTTGCGGAATTTGTGTGTTCTCCTTTAGGAGTGGTTCAGAAGAAAGACCCGGGGGAGTATAGATTTATCCACAATCTATCGGCCCCTAGGGGGGGCCTCGGTAAATGAAGCTTTTGACCCCGAGGTATGTTCAGTGAGGTATGCATCGTTCGATGACGCAGTCGTACTGTTGAATCGCCTGGTCCCCGGTGCATTGTTGGCTAAATCAGACATTGAATCTGCATTCAGGCTACTCCCGGTACACCCTCAAGACCAGCGCCTGCTGGGATTCAAGTTTCAGGGGGAATTCTACATGGATAAATGCATGCCCATGGGTTGTTCGATTTCATGTGCCTATTTTGAAATGTTTAGCTCCTTTTTGGAATGGGTGTTCACCGAGGCCACAGGGCATAGACAGGTGATGCACTATTTGGATGATTTCCTCTTCCAGGGGCCAGCGGGCTCTCAGGACTGCGCGCAGGCGTTGCAGTACTTCTGCACACCCATGCAGGGTTTTGGGGTCCCATTGGCGCCAGGTAAGACGGTGGGGCCATCTACCTCACTCGAGTTTCTGCGTATTGAAATAGACTCGGAGAAGGGGTGTTTCCGTCTGCCGGTGGAGAAGGTGGCCAAGTTTAGGGCTTCCTTGGTACAATGTCTCCGAAAAGAAAAGGTGACCCTACACCAGTTGCAACAGGCAGTGGGTCAGCTTAATTTTGCCTTAAGAGTGATGCCGATGGCTCGCCCTTTCTCGCGTTCCATAGCACAGGCTATGGTGGGCCTTAAAGAAGGACACCACCGCACTAGACTGTCGGCAGAGGTTCGCCAGGACATGCTCATTTGGTTGGCATTTCTGGCGGATTTCAACAGTCGAGTGGTGTGGAACAAACCCCCAGCATCGTCGGACGAACTAGGATTGTGGACCGCCTCGGCGGGGAGCGCAGGATTTGGCGCAATCTTTGGAAACCGGTGGTCGGCACAAACATGGCCGGCGTGGTGGCACACAAACGGCCTAACAGGTAACATAGGATTCTTGGAGCTATTCCTCATTTGGGTGGCTCTGATGGCATGGCCAGAAGACTTTAAGGACCGCTCAGTGGTGTTTTGGTCAGATAACATGACAGTGGTCGAGTGCATTAATCACCAGGCTGCACACTGCAAATGGATCTTAAGACTGTTGAAAGAAATTGTATTGCGATGCTTGAGATTGAATGTACAATTCAGGGCAAGGCATGTGCCGGGTGTACTGAATAATGCAGCTGATGCACTCTCTCGTTCAAACATGCAGGCTTTCAGGGGTTATCTACCCACAGCGGAACTAGTGGTGGCACCTTTCCCCGAAGCACTATGGCAGATTGGTGCCCCGGACTACAAGACCTCGAGGCAGCCAGTTTAGCGCCCAGGACGAGGAAAGCTTATGAAGGAGCATTACTGCGCCTTTTTGGAGCCGGTAGGGGAGCATAGCTGGGGGCGGGAAGAGTCCTTGCTCCAATTTCTGGTGGCACTTCATAAGGAAGGCCGGTCGGCGGCAACCGCCAACAGGTATAGGGCTGCCATATCATTTATGGCACAGCTCCACGGGATACGGGACCCCACAAACTCCTTCTTAGTCAGGAATGCTCTCCGCGGCTGGCAGCGCCTGGAGGGTCGCAGACCAGATAGAAGGCACCCAATTGGGTTAGACAGATTGTCCACATTACTAGCGAAGCTAGATGAGACATGCTCCTCGCCCAGTGAAGTAATACTGTTTCGAGCGGCTTTCGCATTGGCATTCTATGGGGCCATGCGGGTAAGTGAGCTAGTGGCAAAGAATTAGAAGGATGTGGGGGGAGGTCTATGCAGGGATCACGTCCAAGTAAGGGGCGATTCTCTGCTGATCTCGATAGCCAGGTCAAAAACAGACCAGGAGGCATTGGGAAGTAGTGTGGTGCTGCAGCGTGCCCGGGGGAACCCCGGTTGTCCGGTACGGTATTTGGAGGCCTACATGGAACAGAGGTTGACAACATGGGGGGGGGACCCTGTTTAGACACAAGGACGGCACCCCGTTGACAAGATTTCAAATTCGGAGGGTGCTGGCAATTACGATTGCAGCGGCGGGCTTGAACCCGTGTGATTTTGGGACCCACTCATTCAGAATAGGGGCCGCTACAGAGGCTACGGCTCGGGGTCTGCATGCAGAGGAGGTGAAACAGTTAGGCCGTTGGTCCTCGAATTGTTTCAAGAGGTATGTGTGTCTGCACATGTTGTAAAAGACTGATGAAATGCACTCACACTTGTTGTCTTTTGTTTTGATTACAGTTTTGCGAGCCTGTAACGCAGGGCGGAAATTGGGATCGGGCCAATACCAACTGCCCAGCGGGAAGGAATCACTGACTGGAGATCAAGTGGTCTGGGTCATGGGCCACTCATACGTGAGACGTGCCGGGGACATATTCAAGGCAGGTGACGCGATTCACGCATCTGAGGAATATGGGTTCAGGGTGACCTTCCATGGGAAGTGAGGCCTTTGTGTTGACCAATTGCAAAATTTTGTGGAGGAACTCTTAGGGCGGCACAGGTCACCGCCATCTGTAGTCATAGTGCATGTGGGAGGCAATGACTTGGTGAGACTGGGAAGACGGGTGTTAGTTGAGCACATATTGTCAGCAGTCAGTTGGTTGGCCAGGAGGCTCCCTGGGTGTACGATCGCCTGGTCCCATATGATTCCCAGAAGAATATGGCGGGGGGGTTTGTCTGTGTCAGCATTGAACCACTCGGTAAAGAGGATCAACAACAAGATTGAGAAACTGTTTCACTCCGCTCATCTCCAAAGCATTCCTCATGGGTGTATTCGGGGGGACCACTAATATTTGAATGATGGGGTGCATCTGTCCTGGCCTGGGAATGACTTACTCATAGGAGACTTCATAGCGTGGCTAGTGGGATTGAGGAGACATGACCTTTAGGAGGTGTGGGGGGCCGGATAGTCGGTCAACTATCCGGCCTGTGGCGGTAAGGTCATGATCGGTGAGCAGTGATTTCAAGGTACCTAGGGGGGGCGCCACCCATTATGGATGGGAGCGCCCGGGGGGAGGCGGCCATTGGCCTCTCCCATGGGGGGCGGCACCCACTACGGATGGGTCACCCAGGGGGAGACGGCCATAGGCCCCTCCCAGGGGGAGACGGCTATATGCCGCTCCCACGAATTTCCCGGGGGCTGGATATACGCTCCGGTGGAAGAGAGTTTGGGGAAGGGGGGGAGTCCACGCTGTCCTTCTTACGGATACCACGCATGGGAACTCAGACGACCTTAAGATGGCGTCGAGTGAAATGGGGCCCCCACGACAAGGGAAGTTACAGTTGGCTGCGAGGGTAAAGTCCTCTGCGCATGCGCCACTCACACCGTGAGAGCGGGAATTTGGTAATAGGGATCTGACACCGGTTAAGACCTTGCTGTTGGCCCTTAATGCTAGGTTGTACAAATTGAGAATGTTATGCATTTTCAGGATGCTAGACTCGGCTAGGAAACCTTTGTATTAGAGAGTTGTTAAGGTTAGCCTAAAAACTTGTCTTCATCAAAATGTAATTGAAGTTAAATTTGTACATGATTCATGAAACGTTTAATTTAAAGTTTTAAATTTTGTTTCATATTTTAATAAATACGGCCGGGGGGGTCGTGAGGCCCCCCCCACCTTCCAAAGGTTTAAACCTGTGTCTGTCTCCTCCCATGGGGAATTGGTGTTGTGAGGGGTGGCGGGCATCCCGGCCCATATTGCAGTTTGTTATCTGATATGTAATCCACAACTAGGGATGCTTTTTGTATCTTACGCCAAAATGCCTGGGAAACATGGAAAAAACATCCCTGAATTTGGGTATCTTTGTACGTTTTAATTATAACATTTATCATTGCAAATTCAAAATGAATAATAATTTTCCTAGGACTTTTGTTTGATGGTCTAGATTTAACCACTGATAAAAGTTCAGTATAAGTTGTGGATTGTTTATCAGGTAGCAAACTGTAAACTAGGGGCACTACTGTATGGTTAATTTTAGCATGAATAGTGTGTATTGGGGTGAAAGGATGGGGTGTACTTTTAAACGTCCCATCCATCATCCAAATATCATTATTTTCTAACTTGGCAAGATTAAGGGGTGTGCTAAAGATAAATATTCGTTTTTGAGGGTTTTGGTTGTCATGCAGGATAAAAGGTTTGTTAGAAATCGAAAGAGAGAGTTCAGGAGGAATTAGAATGTCAGAGAATTTCTGTGGTTTAACTCTTCGTGGGTTATTTGCCTGTTTTTTACGTTGAATAATTTGTCTGCGATTAGGTTTAATGGGCATACTACTAGCAACGTGACTAGGGCCATGTTGAGCAACCTCCCTCAAATTAGAACCAGAGGAGTCATTGGAGGTGCTTGCAATATCCTTCATTTCGTTAATAGTTTCTCTAACTTCAATCTCCATTGCAGAGGCAGAGTGGTTATGCTCAGATGTTTTAACAACCGTGTCACCCAGAGTAACTGCTCTGCCTTTGCAATGGGATGAGTAGTATTGCAGACACCTCCAATGTCTCCTTGATTCTGAAATTCTCTCCTTGCAATAAATATACCCTGCATGCTGTAGGAGACGGTTTCCTTTGTTGCTAGATATGTATTTGGCTGCTTTATCAGTTGACATTTTCTGAAATGATAAAAAGTAATAGAAAAGATGTTGAAAATAATTACTATTTGATTTTTATCATTAGTGTGCAATTTCATTTCATTTATTTGTTCGGATTTACTCTATCTAAAGAAAAAGGTGTTGATTTGTTTGAAAAACATGGCTCTAATTTATTTACCTTGATTGTTTACTTTAAGTTGTCTTTGGAGGTTGCTTTTTGGATACTGTGTTGTCTGTAGGTTCTTTACTTGGATTGGCTGTAGTACAGATGTTTTTGAAGATATCTGCAGTAGAATAAGAAATATATAGGCTGTTGATTTATACATTAGTTATTTCCTATTTTTTGGAATTTAAAAAGTGCTTCATTTCATGGTTAGTATGCATTACAGTTTTGTGAAGAAAACGTTTTTTGACCAGAAAATCAAATTATATTTTAAAAACACAAAAGGCACTTCAAACATCTATTAAAGATTTAATTCTATCTGGTGAAAAACAGTTCGTTTTCTTACATTTATTTTTACAAAATATATGTACCTTTACTTTTGCTTTTTCGATGTCTTCCTTCTGGGGCTTTTATTTATGAAGCTGTTCTTCAGGTGCAGCTTTGATGTTTTAGGAAGATTTCTGTAGTAAAAAAAAATATAGACTGTTGATTTTCTAATTTTTAATTCCCTATTTCTTTGGAATAAAACAAAAGTGTTTTTCATGCATATAATGCTTGTCAGTTTTGTTATTAATTGAATTTTTTCGTCAAAATATTTGTTTTATATTTTTATTATCTAAAATGCAGTTCATATTTTTCTACAGCTGTTAATCTTTCTGGTAAATATGGGTTACATTAAATTTAAAACGTTTTCAGATATATATTTACCTTAAGGTTTGTTCTTTGAAAGTATGGAAGATGCTTTTTTTAGATAGTGAGTAATCTTCTGTTGCTTTCTATTCACACTGAATTTACTTGTTGATCTTTCTGTCGAATTTCTGTTACAGAATATACGATATATAGGTGGTTAGTTTTCTAAAGATTATTCGTTTATTTGTCGGTTTTGTTAAAAACATTTTTTTTAATGCTTAATTTGATTGCTAAATGTTTTTACTACACAGTCCTAATTGGTTCAGTACATTTCATTTATTGGTTTTTAGTATCATATTTTTAACAAATGATTTATTTATTTCTGTTCATTAATGGTAATGTGGTTTTTAATTTGTTTTCCGAATCAAGCTGTTTCAGAAATATTTTACAAAAAACAATCGTTCCTTTAATGTGACTTTGTTTTTGCAAAAAAATATTCAGAAATAAAATTCTACATATTTATTCACTTACTTTTAATGTTTGCTTGGGCTGTACTATGTTCGGGGCTTACATTATTGCACTTCCAAGTTTGTCTGAAACTGCACAAATAGTTTTTGTATATTAGTACTTTTTCTAACAAATAGCTTGTTTTTTTGTCATAATAATAAAAGTGAACTACATTACTTACTTGTTTATTGATTATAGTTGAAATGAAATTGTTCTCTGGTATTTGTTTGATAACGTTAGCAGTGGCGTAAAATGCGTCCGCTCTCGCTCGTAGTCATCTGACCACTGACTTCAAAATGGTGGATCAGCTGTATTTATAGTTTTTGGTGTGTAAAACCAATATTTTCATAAAACTACTCATTTTAATTGTTTTTTAAGGTGATTTATTTGATGTGAGAAGGTATAATTTAATTTTTTGGTTATAAAAGTGTCTATATCATGTGTTCATTTGACATTAGTCCTCCATTTTGTTTGCTGTGGGTTCGATTTAGTGTCATGAAAACTGTTGTAGGACTCCGGCGTCTGCAAGATTAGAAAATGGTGGCTGGTTTTATTTTCGTTTGTTTATTATGAACGATGGAGTATTTAATGGCGTTCTTTTATATACTGTAAGTTTATTTTCTCTGTTTCTGTTTTAAAAATATTTTGTTTAGTATTTTTGTATATGTTTTTTACATGAGCATTAATTTTGAATACCTGAGTATTCATTTTAATACCCGAGTATTAATTATGTTTTTAATGTTCGTTTTATTATAAATATGTGCTCAGTTGGGTTTACCGCTTTAATACACTTCCCCACCCAAAATCCCTATTTTCCTGCATCCCGTGCCAGGTTGTAGGTTACAAATTAAAAAAAAATATATATATATATATGCGTTGTAAAGGTATGCGGAGTATTGTCATGCGTTGTGAGGGCCCTTTTTTAGTATTTTCCTTATTTTGCGTTGTAATGGTATGCGTAGTAAGGGTATTCGTTGTAATGGCATTTGCTTTGTTAAAAACGCGTTGTAATGGTATGCGTTGTAAAAGTATGCATTGTAACGTCATACATTCGGATATAGAAGAGACCTTGACAATTTGGAATTCCCAGGATCGATTAAACAGGATCTACGCAACAAAGGAACAATTTAAAGCCTGGGGGATCACTCTACTACTTCGTAGGCGATCGACATATCCTTAGCCCCACTTAAAAAATTTGGCGGCATCAAAAACGGGTCAGTCGCCTGGGAAATTCCAAAAATCTTGTCTACGCGGCACTAGAAATTCCTCACAAATCATGGAAAACAATTCAACACAAAAAAATGAAACATCATGCCTTGACCAGCAGTTAAGCAAGAGTCAAGATTGGTCCTTGGTTCCAGTGGCTCTGAGCAAAAATCGTACGAAACGAAAACCCAAGGAGTGACTCTGATAATATAACAAAGGAGAACCAAGACAGGAACAAAGGGAATGCAGTAACGAATATAATAAGGACCAACCAAGGTTCAGTAGAAAAACATCCGGAATTGATAAAGATTTGCTCTTGGAACGTCCATGGATTTGGAGCAATGGGTCAAGATCATGAAACCCATGTCGTTTGTACAAAATCAAGATCTAATATTGTTCCAAGAGACATGGGACGTGAAACCAGTTCCAATACCGGGTTACACAGGACATTACATCCTGGCAGAAAATTTTTCGAAGTTCGGGCATCCAAGGGGAGGTTTATCATAATATGACTGGTCCATAGAAGAACTAGACGCCGGAGAAAACTGGCCGCAAGCGTTAACATTGACTGGCAAACATTATACCAATAAGTTAAACTGGCAATTAATAAGAGTTAATGTATGTATTCACCCAGAGAGAAAGCAACAGAAGGCGAACTTTCTAACATTTGTAAACTTGATTAGGGTGCTACAAATGACCCATGAGCACAGTAATCTGATAATTTTAAGAGATTTTAATAGTAAATTCATAAACTGCAAACAGTCCAGAAGTAAGAGGAGGGATACCCCGGGAATCAAATCAACAATCCAAGAGCTGGAAGCTCTAGGTTTAATCACCTTGAAGTAATGTTAACAGATAGACCAACAGTCAATCAATTATAGACTTTACCATCGTCAGTAACAATCTCTTTCCTATGATAAATTGCTTCCGAATTTTCCCATGTCCAGAAAGCGATCATTTCCACAGATATCAAAAATTAACATTACTCTAACCCAAATACAAATATTAAAGTCTCTGGCACAATATCCAGAACAATATAATCCGAGGAAACCGAAGTGGCGAGGACAAGATACAAATATAATAATGGATACAATCCAGGATTATGTAAAGACGCAAGGAACACATAAAGAAATAGAGCAAAAAAATTGGGAATTTTTGGGGCAGTTTCTCTTTCAAACATTCCCAGCAATTCCAGGATGACAAAAGAGGAAAAAAACAGGAAGGTGCCATGATTTAATAACCAATTGCGAGATCTTAAAAGGAGCATTGCCAGAGAGGTCTGGCTCTAAACAAAGGCAGCAAGAATGGGGAAAAAATCTGACAATGGCAACCTCAAGGAAATGCAGAAAAATATAAGAAACATTTAAGGGAGGGGAAAAGAGAGCATAAAGAATCCATCTGGAATAAACTACTATGGACAAGCAAACTGCCAACAAGCAGGGAATTCTCAGGAATAATAAATAACCTGACTAAGAGTTCAAGACTCCAACAAAGCAACAGAATAGGAGAAGATACATGGATCAAATACATTCAAAATATGTACAGTGAATTGGACTATACACATGTTAACACATCCGCAGTCTTTAAAGAATCTGGAGGAAAACATCTTAGTCTCCAACCTCATGAAGGCCACGGTCAACCAATGCTAGAGATCAGCAGCAACGAACTAGAAAATCTTGTCAATACCAAACAATTGAAAGGAATAATAACAAAATTAAGTACGGGGGCATCAGGACCAAATGGGCTTCCAACTGCTCTTTTTAAGAATGCACCTGAGTTTTGGGCAAATTACTTCACACTCCTTTTTAATTACATTTGTAATAAGAAGATTGTACCAAATTCCTGGAGAGGGAACATAATTCACCCAATATTTAAAAATGGCATTCATAGCAAGCCAGAAAATTACAGATTGATATCTTTGATCCATGTAGATGCCAAATTATACGCATCATGTCTACATATTCGCCTTCAAGAATGGATGAATGAAAAGAATATAATCCCAAAGTTTCAAACAGGATTTAGGTCAGGCCAAAAGATTTGTTAGACAGAGCACAACCCAAAAGTTTGTTACCACAGTGATTTGAGTGAACCAAACATGTGTGGCATCATATAAAGCACAACTCAGGTATTGTCCAAATAAACAGAAGTGTCTTTTTATTTTCAAGTCTTCATCAAAGTTGACTCATCACATTTGACATGTAGACAAAAAGAGAATCACAGCCGACGCGTGTTTCGTCTTGGGACGACTTTTTCAAGGCTAAGACACACTGTGTAGACGTTAATGGTTCCACGATGTTTCCTGAGTAGGTGAAAAACGACTTCTATATAAAGAGCCAGGTTACTGTAGCGATTGAAACTGTACAAGACCAGATCTGTTGCAAATGTGGTAATCAAAGAACGGAGAGTAGAATCCTGAAGAACTATAATTATGCAGTCTGTTGAGATATGATAGTCCTGTGTAGTCAATAGTATCTGAAATGGAAAATTCAAACTGTGGTTAAACTTCATGGAATAGTCAATGCAATAGATAGTCCTGTTGCTTTTAGAGTACTAGGACGCTACGTGTAGTCGAAATGGCAGCAATAGGAACAATCCGGGAAAAAAGGTCACCTGATAATGGCACAGAAAGTGGTACCCCCGGTGCTTCAATAGCCTGTCCAGGACACACTCTCTCAAAACCGCCAAGCCCGTGATTATATTTCTTCAGGATTCTACTCTCCATTCTTTGATTACCACATTTGAAACAGATCTGGTCTTGTACAGTTTCAATCGCAACAGTAACCTGGTTCTCTATATAGAAGTAGTTTTTCACCTACTCAGGAAACGTCGTGGAACCATAAAACATCTACACAGTCTTAGCCTTGAAAACTTCGTCCCAAGACGAAACACGTGTCGGCTGTGATTCTCTTTTTGTCTACTTGTCAACTGTGATGAGTCAACTTTGAACATGAAAATAAAAAGACTTTCTGTTTATTTGGAGAATACCTGAGTTGTGTGTTATATGATGCCACACATGTTTGGTTCACTCAAATCACTGTGGTAACAAACTTTTGGGCTGTGCTCTGTCTAACAAAACTTTTGGTCTTATCTGGATGTGGGGTTTCCTACATACAGTACAACACTGTGGATGGCACGGTGTTCGACATTGAGCACGCTGGAGAATATCCCTATGTATATATTTTGACTCTTAATACAAACTTGTACAGAGGTGCTGGCCAGTATATACCACTGCCATCTTGTGCTTAGTGTAAGGTTTTAGGTCAGGAATGGGAACAAACACTAAAAAGGAAGACAAAATTATTTGCATGCTTCATCGGCCTGAGAGCCGCGTTCAATAGAGTAACTAGAACTTGACTTTAGAATAAATTAAAAAACTGGGGGCTACTGATCAATCTTTTGGACGCAATGATTGTCCTCTAGATGGAAACTGGCGGTCACATCCTCTATTTTTAACCTTGCGGCGGGTGCGGCTTCAAGCTGCACCCGCAGCAATGTTAAAAATGCGCGCATTGCATTTGTATGTAGAAAGTGGCAGGCACCGCGCGATGCCTGACGCTTTCTGCATACAAATGCAGGGGGGTACCATAGGTACCCCCATGTGCACCCCCCACCTCCCCTTCACCTAGGGGGCCCGCAACGGGCCCCCGCAGTGAAGGTCCGTATGCTTTTCAACGGCGGAAAATCCGCCGCGGAAAAGCATGTGATTCCCTCCATCCTAATATGGCTGGCGGTGTCTGATAGACACCGCCAGCCATGTTAGTGCTTTTCCCCTGCGGTCGGAAGGCGACCACAGTGGAAAAGCTGCGGACGGTATTCAAGACCCACCAGCCATCCTAATTTGGCGGTGGGTCTTCGGAGGCTCCGCAGCGGTTTTCCCGCATCCTCCGGGCCGGCGGTGGCTTCCGCCGGGCCGGAGGATGCGGGAAAACCGCGATCATAATCGGCCCCTAAGTGTCTCCATCAGGAAAGTACTATAATATAATTAATCTATAGGCCAATAACTAAGATGAAGGTGACTAAGACTGAATCTTGCCAATTATTAGACGATAAAATTTTGCATGAGCTAACAGTAAAGATAACCGCTTGTCTATAGGGCGGTACTGTAATGTTGTTATAGCAGCAAAACACAGGATGGGGGCTTGCCACATTTCGATATCCATTTGGTTCAAGGCAAAAGTGTCTTCTGATATAAAAGAACTAAACATTAAGGTGTGTATGTGCCAGTGCTATAAAACCTTCACACAGATTATATTTATAACCCCGCTTCAATTGTGCCTGCCAATTGACTGAAGGTAGAGACAACAAGGATGCGATTCTATAAGTTTATAAGTGATGTCACTTGAAAAATTGAACCTGCGGCACTGCTTCACCCAATCGGCGATCAATGTTTGGTATTACTCTATCCCCCATTCCTGGAATTCGAGCATATGGAATGTTTTGCACATCTAACTTGTAGGAGTACCGAACTAAAAAGCCTTTTGGTAAGGCTGAGCTGTTATTATGTGTAGCGTTGCCAGCTATCCTTATCCTTACCTGTCCATCTATTCTCGTTCTTGAACAAGTGATTGCTGTAATGGCAGCAGTTCTCACTGTCACCTTGGCGGGTTCATCAGCCAATGAATTCACTTCAACGTGCACGCCAACACGCTGATGACTCAACGTATGTATCACGTGAGCCCGTGGCAAGCCTTTTTTCAGTTCTGCCACTTGTTCCCAAAGCAACCTTTGGAATCTTTAAATCCATTCTGGTCCCAACAGCGGCGATATTTGTTGTATAACTGGACACAGTAAAATGAATCTCACACAATCAGTGTCAGGCATTCCGATTCTTATTTTTTAGTACCAGTATTAGGGCTTTTAGTTCTGCCAGCCGTGCAATCTTCTAGAGACTACGTCTGGGTATTGCTATGGCTGAACTTAACATTCTGCATACGTCCCTTTACAATTGTACTTGCGGCGCTGTATTGCTGTCACTTCCTACGGCAGGATGAGCAGAACTGCCAGTGTAAATTATGTATTCATACTGATCTAGAGGCATTATTTAGTTCGGGAGAGGATATTCTTGTTCATACTGTAGAAATGCTTGCGTGTTTAATGTACTTTACATCTGTTGCAGTGAGAGAATTGGCCCATTGTATTCATCGCGGAAGCAATGCTTTTGCGTTTGGAATGCTCGCTTTTGTAACAGCCTCTAAGGTTGGTACTGGAGTCACAACAATTATTTGTTTCTCCTGAGCTAGTTCTCTTTCTCTCACTACAGCAGTCTCTACTGCTGTTATTATTTTTTCTGTAGATGCGAAACACATTTCAGCGTTTGTGTACCAATGGGATTTCTATGCAATGGGTACAGTTTTGCCTTCATTGAAGGTGAGATATGTTTACCCGGATTGACCCGCGATTACACAGATCATCAAGTTCATAGTGTTTACACGTGTGTGTAAGGGTATTCAGACAGACTATTGAGTTGGAAATGTCGACTTACACAAATATCGAGTTGGAAATATCGTGACACAGAAATATTCTGTCAATCAGTTGTTGTCTTTACATTTGTCACCCTGAGTGGGATTGGTGTGCACAGATTTGGGTCTCCATGCCACTGTAGTCAAGCTATCCTGGCTGAAGAGGGGTGAAACCCTGAAACCAGTCCTAGGATGCTTGTTTCAAGTCCAGGGAGGACTGGCCTGGCAGTTCGGGCTGGATTGTTCCCATTGGCCACAGGGTCAAGATTGATTTGCATATAGCTGGGTTCAAACTGGAATGGTACGGTGAGAAAAAGAACTATGGATTTAAGCCCAAATCTCTGCACTCAGGTGAATGTATGACATTGTTCTACATTGTTTCCATCAGTTGTTGTTTTTGCATTTGTCACCCTGAGTGGGACAGGTATGCCCAGACGTGGGTCCCGTGCTCTCCATGCCACAGGAGTCAAGCTTTCCTGGCTGAAGAGCGGTGAAACCCCGAAACTGGTCCCAGGATGCTTGTTGCCAGTCCAGGGAGGTTCTGGCCTGGCAGTTTGGGCTGGACTGTTCCCATTAGGCACAGGGTCAAGACTGACTTGCATATGGCTGGGTTCAAACTGGAATGGCATGGTGAGCAAATAAAACAATGGATTTAGGGCCAGATCTCTGCCCTGGGGTAAATGTATGACGTTGTTCTGCATTCTGTCCATCAGTTGTTTATTTTGCAACAGAAAAATCGACAGCAAGAATATCGTGCTTAAGAATATCAAATTTAAGGTAACAAATATTGTTTAAAAAAAATTGAAGTCAATATTATTGTTTGTATAAATATAGTTGTTTAAAATATCGATTTTTTAATTAGTGTTAAGTGTTTTAGTTTATATTCTAAATGTATGTATTGTATATTTTTTGTATAAGTATTGTTTATGTTTATTAATATATGTGTTAAATTTTTAGTAGTTATCAATTTATTTGAATTACATTATGTGTTTTTTAGTTCCATAGCGGGATGTGAGTTTATAGGGGAATAGGGTGGGAAGTAAATTAATTGTAATAAATTAATGATTTCTTTTTCTTTATTAATATTTATTTAATTGAGATGTTATAGTATTAATTGTGGGAAGTAATTAATTGTAATTAAATATTAATTGGTTGTTTATTAATATGAATTATTTGATAATTAAATATGGTAATTGTGTAAAACAATTTAGATGCCGGTTGTTGGGTTTATAGGGGTCAATGGTGGGAAGTAATTTATGTTTGATTAGTTAATAATTAGTTGTTCATTTATAATAATGAATTGATAGAAAAATAATTCTGGAAATTGTGTAATTAATTTTAGGTGCGGGTTGTGGAATGTATAGGGGTAAAGAGTTGAAAGTAATTTATGTTTAATTGAGTAATAATTAGTTGTTAATTTATATTAATTAATTGATTGTAAATTAATTATGTAAATTGTCTCATTAATTTTAGTTGTGGGTTTTGGGGTTTATAGGGGTAAAGGGTGGGAAGTTATTTATGTTTATTTGATTAATGTTTAGTTCTTAATTATTGAAAATTAAATATGCAAATTCTGCAATTAGTTTTCAGTGTGGGTTGTGGGGTTTATCGGGATAAAGGGTGGGAAGTCATTTATGTTTAATAATTAATAATTATTTGATCATTGATATTACTTAATTGATATTTAATTAGGGTATTTGTTTATTTCTTTTGTGTGAGGGTTTTACTTTTATTGGGGTAAAGGATAGGGAGTAAATACATTTTACTTAGTTTACAATTAGTTGTTAAATACTATTAGTTTTTTTATTGAAAATATATTTTAAATGAGTAATTAATTGTTTTACAGTTTTATTTTAGCTGTGGTCTGTGGGACTTATAGGAGAAACGTGGGAAATGTGTTAACTTTTATGAGTTTTAATTTGCTTTTAATTAATAATATTTCTTTAATTGGTAATTCATTATGTTAATTATGGAACTACATTGTTGTAAATAGTTTAGATGTGGGATGTGAATTGTGTGGTGTTATAGGGTAGGAAATAAAAAAGTTAATTTATATAAAAAATTAATGTTTTTGTTTCTAAATCATTTCTAATTAAAAATATTTATTTGTTAGAAAAGTATTTTTTATTTTATGTAATGTAATATTTGTAGGTATTTGTCATATGAATCTAACATTATAATATTGGCCATCTGACGTCACAGTGGGTGTGTGCATTAGACGGCTAGGGGACATCCCATTTGCATATTCGCGGAATTGGTCCACACAGCGGGGAAATGGGTGCTGCATCAATGTGGTTAATTGTTACCCCTAAGCAATCCAACACTTTTCCTACTATTGCATTGATTGGAGTGGGAATAGTATGTTTTATCCTGCCACTATCCAACACGTTCCCTACTGTTGCACTCACTGGAGGGGGAATAGTAATATTTACCCCTCCACTGTCCAATACTTTCCCTACTGTTACAATTATTGGAGTGGGAATAAAACATTTTATCCCTCCGCTGTCCAACAATTTCCCTACTGTTGCTTTCATTGGAGTGGGAGCAGTAATTTTTACCCCTCCGCTATCCAACACTTTGCCTACTGTTACACTTATTGGAGTGGGAATAGTAGTTTTTACCCCTCCTCCACCCAACATTTTCCCGATTGTTGCAATGACTGGAGTGAGATAGTAATTTTTACCCCTCCGCTATCTAACAATTTCCCTACTATTGCACTGACTGGAGTTGGAATAGTAATTTTAATCCCTCCGCTATCCAACACTTTCTCTACTGTTGCACTCATTGGAGTGGGAATAGTAATTTTTACCCCTCCGTAATCCATCAATTTCCCTATTGTTGCACTGACTGGAGTGGGTATGGTAGGTTTTACCACTCCACTATCCAACACTTTCTCTACTATTGCCTTCATTGGAGTGGAAATTGACATTTTTACCAACTAGTATATTTTATCTCTCTACTATCCCACTCTTTCCCTACTGTTGCACTCACTGGAGTGGGAATAGTAATTTGTTTCCCTCCTCTATCCAACACTTTCCCATTGTTGCACTCACTGGAGTGGGAATAGTCATTTTTACCATCCGCTATCTAACACTTTCCCTACTGTTGCACTGACTGGAGTGGGAATATTAAATGTTATCCCTCCGCTATCCAACATTTTCCCTACTGTTGCACTGACTGGAGTGGGAATAGTAAAGTTTACTCCTCCGCTATCAAACACTTTCCCTATTGTTGCACTCACAGGAGTGGGAATAGTAATTTGTTCCCCTCCTCTATCCAACATTTTCCCTTTGTTGCACTCACTGGAGTGGGAATAGTCATTTCTACCCCTCGGCTATCCAACACTTTCCCTACTGTTGCACTGACTGGAGTGGGAAAAGTAAATGTTATCTTTCCTCTATCCAACACTTTCCCTACTGTTGCACTGACTGGAGTGGGAAAAGTAAATGTTATCTTTCCTCTATCCAACACTTTCCCTACTGTTGCACTGACTGGAGTGGGAATTGTAAGTTTTATCCCTCGCCTATCCTCAACACTTTCTCTACTCTTGCACTCATTGGAATGGGAATAGTCATTTTTACCCCTCCGTAATCCATCAATGTCCCTACTGTTGCACTGACTGGAGTGGGTATGGTAATTTTTACCCCTCCATTATCCCACACTTTCTCTACTGTTGCCTTCATTGGAGTGGAAATATAAATGTTTACGAACTTGTACATTTTATCTCTCCACTATCCAACTCTTTCCCTACTGTTGCACTCACTGGAGTGGGCATAGTAATTTGTTCCCCTCCTTTATCCAACACTTTCCCATTGTTGCACTCACTGGAGTGGGAATAGTAAATGTTATCCCTCCGCTATCCAGCACTTTCCTTATTATTGAAGTCACTGGAGTGAGAATAGTAACTTTTTTACCCCTCCGCTATCCAACATTTTCTCTACTGTTGCACTGGCTAGAGAATAAAGATTTTAAGATTAATGTTTTAATTTTTAATAGAAGCTTGGAATGGAATGTAATTAAAACGCATCTCATACAAAATTCGGCAATTGATGTGACCGCTCCGATACTGAGATACTTTGTGGAAAATTGTGCATGAGATAAGAAGCTTTGATTGGATACATTGTATGAGGTATGTTTTAATTCCATTCCATTTCAAGATGATGCCATAAGGATTTTATGAATGTTGAGAAGAAATGACATTAAGGCACCTCGAAAGCAAGCACAAAAGGACCACTTCACTGACAACAAATTTGCATCTAGATTGACTTTCATACACATTGCATTGAATATTTTGGAGAGCGGTTGCTATTTCAAGTGCAACAGGGTGGAAAGTACATATCTTTTGCCTTGATTGTTGGAGAATTAGTAACAGAATCCTCAGGGTGTAGAGAACACTGGTTTGTTATCTGGCAGGTCATGATGGAGGTGGTGTTCATCTGCTCTATAAACCACCGAAACGCGTTGACCAAGGCTATCCAGATCCTGCTACATGCAGTTGCCCTAAATGGTTGCCGAGACTGTAAACAACTCTGTCTCTTATTTTGCAGATATATGCAGTTGCGATTGGGGGATGAATGTATTGTGCGGCATGAATGTATGAATGTTGGTTGTTATGTTTGTGTTGTTTCTATACCTGGGGGTGATAATGTTGAAACATGAAAAAGTTTTCACATTGTAAAGATATCTGTATATGCTGAAAATATGTATTTTGATATGTTCAAATGATAAAAAGTGGTATAAAAATAAGTTTGATAAAAGATAGAAAATAAATAAGCAACGTCAAACTATAATAAATGTGTACATGTTCATGGATCTTATCATGGTTTACTTTATGAACGGCCCATGTTTGAATTCATAGTTGAATCATAGAAAAAGAAATATAGGTCCCGAGGGAGTCTTCTTATAGTGTCCTGTATGCCATGTATGCCTCAATCAAGAAGGTAACAGTCCCACCTAATGCTTGGTTTCCCAAAAACTAAGTGCATTTCTTCAATTTTTTTGAAGTTGTAATATCACCTTCCTGATCTCCTACCTCTGCTGCATTTGCATTTAATGCAGCTTCAGCGTCATCTTAGACAGACATTTTGAAAGGTGTTTCAGGGAAATATAGATAAGGTTCATGCACAATGTAAGGAACTATAACCCTTTAAGCTTGAATATATCCACAGCCAATCCATAGGTAATACCTAGTCAGCTACGGTAGATTTCACCTCCCCACTCAGGTCGTCGCTGGGTACAATATGCATAGGGATCTCTGAGAAAAGCACGACTGAACAACTCAGATTTGACAATTAAATAAGAACCAAATCAATTTTGTTTGGGGCCATGCTGTGTAGTTCTAACCAATCTATATAGGATCTGCGAGTTTAGACAACATAAACTAAGGGATTGGTGTCCAGAGAGGTTCTTGATGCCCCCTAAGGATATGTTAGTCTGTAGATCAGCTAGCTCATAGTGCCTCTATAAGCCCTAAAACCTTACAAAGGAGCGAATAGTTTCTGGCAACTATTGAACTATCGAACATGACGACCCTGACCTCTCATGGATCATGGCAACTGTACAGTACTTTTCGCTCAGTCACTAGTGCTCACTTTGTCTCATAGAGATACACAAAATAAATGGTGGGGCTGTTTTCTTTAAGCATTTACTGAACTAGCGTCATTCTAGTATAAAATGTGTATGCTGCAACAACCATCAGACAGAAACAGATGTACATGATTATGAGCACCAACAGAGTAAATAAAAGGTAGAATTCCACCATGGCGCTAAAACAGTGAATATATGCAGGCATACAGATACATGCAGTAATCATGAGTACTCCTACGATGCAAACCTTAACTATATGTACCTAAGTGTACCTAGCATGTATGTAGTTGTATAGCCTAGAATCCCCCTAGGAAAGAGTCAACCCCATTACCTGATGGAGAGTATGAAGGACCCAATCTCGGTTTTGAGATGGACACCCCGCAAGGAATGCCAGACCACTGCATGCTGGAGTGTCTGTGGGCAGGGACTTCAGCTGCTCGTGTCAGTGTAGAAGTTTCTCCTCTGGTTTGCCCAGGGAAGATGTGGTACTTATATACCCAAAAGGTACCCTCAAGGGTTCTACCTAGATGTGTCATGGTACTATGAGCCTGTCGGTCAAGGATGACGATAGTGGTGACTTTTGTACAGAGTTATTATGCAGAAGATGGATATCCTGCTGTGTTACTAAGAATCCTCATGCATAATAGATGAGGCTAGTTTTTTAATAAAACCATAAAACATTTATTCGGCATCTAACTAGGTAAAAGGTCAGTGCCAGAGTTGTTATGTAGAGCAAAATAGGACAAATGTAGGTAAAAGGTTGTGCAACTACCTAGGCCTATATTGGGGTACATTGGGGCTCATAACACCTTGGGCCAGAACAAGCATCCTGGGACCAGTTTTTGGGTATCAACTCAAAGTGCCTGGTGTCTGAAAATGCAGGTTGCAATACCTAGGTACTAAAAGACCATGTTGTAGAATATTCAGTCGCAGCGAGTCTGTGATCGTGGGCGGTCGGCGGACTGGTAAAGCAGGCGAGGGTGCCGGATATAGTGGGCTATAGTGTTTTTATTGTTCTCTGAACAGTAGGATACGGGGAGAGTGAGTCCCAGGTATAACACCCAACGAGGGATATGCGTCTTCTTCCGGGTTCCTCCTGATGTGATGAGCGTCCGATTGATGTCCGGGTCTTGGGTGTAGCCACCTCGGTATGGTCAGAAGGCACCTCGGAGGGCAACAAGAGAGAGAGGAGCTGTTAGTCACTCTGGGACTAGAGATCCGATACCGTCACCATTACCCGGTAGTGTGAGGAGGAGAAAGGAGAGTGAGGAAGGTACAGGATGGAGTCAGGGAAGGGTAAGCAAAAAGAAGTGCACAGGATGGTGGGGAACAGGGGTGCTCTTTGTACAGTGCTAAGTACTATTATATAGGTGTCTAAGGGCTATTGGTGATGTGCCTAGGATAGCGGGAGTATTTATACACGGGGAGGGGTTCGTACTATTTACACAGAGCACCTAGCGTGCTTATATAGGTAGCTGGTACTCACGTGCTCCGCCGTAACTCTCCTCCGAGTTACGGCCGCTCTTCAGCCACCTCCGTGGGACTCCACCAATCTTCGGACCACTCCTTGATGTCTCCGTTCCCGTCTTCTCCGTCCGTCACCGCACCAGCCGAAAGCTCCTGCCACGATCCTTCAACGACTTCCTCCTCTCCTTTTCCGTCTTTTCTGTATCCGGCTGTCGGCAGGGAGGCAGGACTTCCGGGATCATGGGGAAGTCCTTCCGGTCCTTCGTTGTTCCTGATTGGTTCCTGCAACAGAGAGAGGGGCGGGGTTCCTGTCGTCATGGACGCTGTGGTGGTTGATTCCGCTCGTGTGCCTGGATACGGGGACTTGCGGAGGGATGATAGGCGGGGCGGGGTGAGAAGGGGTCTCGTGGGCCGAGATCACAAAGTCGCAGAATGACCTGTTTAATAAATAGCAGGTCATTATTTCCTACTCCAAATATATGGCCCAGGAGGCTCTCATGTCCCTGGGATTATATTGACCCACCACCCGATATCCCCTGACATGCACATATGACTGTGCCTGAGACTACCTCTGGAGTTGATATTAAAAGATCTCAGACTGTATTTTATTTTACACACAAAACAGTATTCACATTGACTGTCAATAACACCATATACTATTTTTCACAGTAACCACATTTCCTATTTACATGATTGGTACAAAAAGGAGTCTGTAATTAACAAAGTACCAAATACATTGGAGTCTACTAAACCATAACTGTTTTGTTCCTGTGCAACCCAAGAGAAAAAGAGTTCCTGAGTGAGATTGTGACTGGCTCTGTGATCCTTCCTTTCCACCCCCAGTTTATAGAGCAGGAGCCTCCATATTGGATATCCCACCTTCCCACTCCTCTTCTGGGAGCTCTTGTGCAGGGGACCTGTCTGATCCTAAGATACCAACCTTGGGTACCCTCTGCTCCCAACTTTTCTCTCCTGCAAAGGGCTGGTGCTATGTCATGCCCACCGCGCTTGTGCAGGAGGTGACAGTTAAGGTCCACGAGTCAGGGACTGCCCCTAGCCCCCGTGCCACTGAAACATTGTTACAAAGTGCTGCCAGCATCCCTTTGAGGTTTCTCTGATGCTAATGTTTTGCCTATTGTTTTCCCCAAAAAGATGCTGAAGGGGACCAGAGGAGTCCCCACCAATCACGACTTCAACCGCCACAGGCCAGCATAGTTTGCCTACTATCTGCCCCCCCCCAATACAGTATACGTTGACTGAGTCAAGCCAGTCAATTGTTGAGAAACATTATGTTAACTTCTTTTGACAAATGCACACTATCCTGTAAGAAAAAGCACTCGCCTTTGATGCAACCATGGGGTATTGATGTCAACCTGGTGGTGTTCAATACTTAGCCACTTTAATGTGTGAACCTTTTGCCTACTCATTAATGGCACAGACAGACTTACCACCTCCCCACTGCATTCTTCGCACAATGTGTGACCATGGCACTGTGGCTCAAAATAACCTCCTTGACCAACCCACCTCCTAGACTATTAATCCAAATATTCCTTCCACCCTAGGTTGGCTAGGTGACTACCTTCTATAAAAATGATTACCACCTCTGGGGGTGGAAGCCTCTATCGCAACAATCTATCCAGCGATGATCTCAGGTTCACTAAGCATAGACATCCTTGCCCGCAGAAGGTTAGCCAAATCCCACCTGATTGGAGTGTGTTGCATAATACGCTGCTGCAGGCCAGACCTTTTCTCGCTCCACATACAAATGGCCCAATACCAGCTCTTCTTTAAAATGCTTCCTACTGCTTTGACAGGAGAGTACCAGAAAGGAAGAGCAGAGGATTAATGCCACATCATTATAACCCGTTAAATCTCACAAACCACTTATAGCAATCAGAATTCCATCTCCCTATCTTCTGGACAAATTGTCCACCCAAGCCTTTACCCACATCTGCGGTAACTGCCCCAATCCAAAAGGAATGACTCATGTCATCTACATGTGTCAAACATGCTGAAGCCAGAGCCAAACTGAGAACCCTGGTGAACAAATTTGTGTTCCATCCTTATGTATGAACAGTGTACATGCAACCCCTAGGAGGTGGTACACCATATATTCCTCCAAACTCCCCAGCAGGCAACACTAATTTCCAGGAACTATGTTAAGCAGAACATGCTCCCCCCTCCTAACTGGTCATTTTTTGAGCAAGTAATGATTACTGGCCACCCAATATCTCTGCCTGAGGGCCATCCTGCCTGTCCTTCTTATACTTGCCACCAGCTCACCAACCTTCAATGCCCCATAAAATACCAGGTAGAAAGTTGCTTTGAAATGGCATACCTCCGCAGGTGATCAGCACACCTTTCTCAGGTTGGCGATGATACTCGCTAATTTTAGTGCATCTATGGGATGCCTTAGATCTTGCTTAGTCCCCTCTAGTCTCTACCAGCCCCTCTGTGCTCTTTGCACAATGAACATCTTGGTCCAGTCTGAGTGCCCACCCATTATGGCAAACAATACAGGCCACCCCTCCTACCTCAATGATGCAAAAAATGCTACTGTGGACTCCGGTGAAAACAATTCCTTCACCCCTACTTTTACCTGAAACATGCAGTATGTGCAAAGGCCCCCTCATAGGCACACCTCCTGTTGGGCACTAAACTGGAAGCAACTAGGTCTGGTAGGTGGGGCAAGAAGCTGCTAGAGTTGGTCTCGGGACAGTTTAGGGAACTCAGACACTTCTCGGTTGTGGTATTTAAAAACCTGCATCTTAAAACAAGGCGGAGCTGCATTGTTCAAAACGCCAGGTATGATTAGACTTAAAAATTACATATAATTTTAAACATAGAAATATGATTTCTTTCAATAACATCAAGAGCATGCTGATTGTGGATTAATGCACTCCACTACTGTCATGTTGACTGACCAGAATGTAATAGACTGATTGGGAAACTGGTTGGGTCAAATCGTGAGGGCCAGCAGGATGAGGAAAAGCTCCAAGAAACCTATGTTTACCACCAGCCATGATTGCACCCAATCTTTTGGCCAAAATTTGGCACATCAAGAAGCACCCAAGATGGTGCCAAAACCTACAGTGCCTGGGGAGTAAATAAACAAAACAAACCCCACATTGGTCTTTGTGAGTCTTGGCCACACCATACAACCATTGAAGTCCATCAATAATACCTACCAAATTCTCAAGGTCTGTTTGCCTTGCTTGACAACCTGGTGTGATGGTGTTTCTGCTTCAAGCCAGACATGACCTGCACAATAGTGGAGCCCAATGGTATGATACACAATTCAAAATCCAGTTGACCCTCTACAACATGCAGTTGATGCAACATCATCTATTTGACCGCCAGGCACTCTTTTAATGCCCTTGTAAATGTTTTCATCTTCTCCTAACCTAGCCTAGACACACCTGCCCTCTAGCTCTATCCAGAGAAATTCAATTGTTGTGACGGATCCACATGTCTTGCTTGGCCTGGGCTTGGGCAAGAGGAACCCTTTGCTCTTGACATTTCTCTAAAGCTTCACCATAGCCTACTGTGCCAGGAGGACCTAGGAACAAGAAATCATCCAAATAATGCAGCACCTACAGGTGTCCTGTCCTCTGCTGAAAATCCCATGCCATCAAGGTGTTTAACCTTTCCTAGTAAGGGCAGTAAGGGCAGGAGACCAAACAACCAATGGGCATGCATTTGTCTAAGTAGAAGGAGAACTCAAATTGAAAATCCAGCAAATGGAAATCCACAGGATGGACCAGTAGCAGCCTAAATGCTGAGTCTGTATTTGCCTTGGCGAGAAATGTCCCAGGCCCCAGCTCCTGGAGCATCCCAATGGCCTGGTCAAGCAAGGCATACTTGACAGAGAAGAATGCTCATCAATGTCTTCATTGACAGACTGTCCCTTCAGTACTAACAAATTATGGATCAAATGCTACTACACTGGATCTTTCTTCTGAGCCACCCCTAAAGGGGAACATACCAAATTACACTTTATTTCAGGATTTTCTTTCTGGACTCATTACAATTAGCCTGCAACTATTCTTAAAAAATGCTACACCTACACAGCCCTCTACAGGGATTATGAAACCATTACTATACCCCTCATACAGAGACTATGTTGCTGTACACATTCAAAAATGCCACCACTGCTTGCCAATTAACCAGGGAGTGGGCCTTGTCAAAAAGGGGCCACCCAGTCATGCGTTTTTGCCCCCTGTCCTTTGACTTTTTGAAACAGTTAAAATCTACTGTGATGGCAAGGCACAGAAGGAGCAGCAATGATTGAACTTATATGTCCCAGGTGATTCAGGACAAATCCTTTTATAAAAGTCCCAACACGACCTCTTTCATTCACTACCCTCTGAGTAGGTGGTTGCCCCCGATGCTACCCAAAAGGGCTGCACTACAGCAGCATCCATCTTTTGCACCCTCATGTAAGGTAACCACATATTCACCTTTATCTAGTCCCATGCCAAAGTGCCTCTGTTAGCCTTTTGCCTTTCTTTATCATAATCCCTCCATGCCATACCACCAATATTTTTAGAACACTACTCTGTTCTAAAAATATGACATAAAATGTGTATTTGTAAAGCGCACATTCACCCGGAGGCATCTTGGCGCTGAATAACAGATATTTATAGTTTCCCAACTCAATGGTACTCATTTTATCAACCTGAGATGGATAAAAGGCTGAGTGGACCCGTCGGGATTTGAACCTGTGACCATGTGGTCAAACACAGGCCCCTGCAGGACACGGATTAGTCCACTGAGCCACCAGACAAAACATGCTAGTTTTGTCCCCATTGCAGGGAATTTTCCCCCCATGATTTCCCATGATTGAGAAAGTTGAAAACCCTTGACTCAATTCATCAATGTTTCCTCCACCTTTTTTTTGTATGGCCAATGCTCACAGGCCCTAGAATGGGAACATTTATTACACTGCTAACACTCCCCCCTTTCTGGAGTATCCAAAATTAGCTCACATATTTCCACATATCTTCCTTTCCATGTTATTTCTTTTACTTCCGTTGGTACCTGCCTTCCCAATTGTCCATGCTCAGAGCGCACATTCCCAACCCAGCCCTGGGTAGAGGCACAACTGTACCTGCTGGTGTAGAGTCCTTGGAAGGGTACTATACCCCAAATGGTGCTATCACAGCCTGAGCCACCATGCCTGTGTTCTGGCTGCCAACAGCTTCTAGTATCTGGGCTACCTGTGTAGCTGCCACAGACCCCCCCACTAAGTTCTGTGGGTGTGCCAGCTTGCTGATCCTGGACATACTATAAACTCATACTTTCCAAATAGGCCACCAACCTCCTGGCATTCTCCACATTATTGCTCTCAGCTACCCCCCACTAATGCTCCCCTATAAGAGGCGTAAATACCATCCCCACCGTCAACATCAATAGTAACACATTGGCTAGATTAGCCATCAAATCAGGCTGCCCTTGCCCATCCCTTGTGCCACCCAAATTACAATTCAGCTATTGCCAGTTTGCACAATGCTAATATTTGCTGTAGGCACTTCCTACTCCGCCAAACAGGACCATAACCGAGGTAGCTGGTAGCCCAGAGCCACCTTCACCATTCATAACCTACCTCTGACTCTGATTTTTTCCGCATTCCTTTTGTTGCTAGGAATGCGGGTCTTGGTTCGACCCCTGGCCTGCTAGACTTCTCTGCTGGTATATGCTGGCTCAGGTGATTGCCCCCCTGGGGGCCGGTGGGCTCAGTAGAGCAACAATTCATCCATTGCGTGCATCCTGCGCATCAATAGGGCTATGTCCACTCCTGAGTGTGAGAGCGTGCTACCCATCCTGGACACATCAAGCATGTTAGCTAAATACCTACTCAAACCATCTCAGCACATAAGGAACCCTTCTCAAAAGTAAGCAGTCAGCACGCTGCAACAATCAGTAACAAAATCCACAATTGACAACAAAATCGGGTATGACGCCCCTACTAAAGATGCCAAAGTTTTCCTTCAGAAAATATCACCACCTGAAAGCCCTGCTTGACCCATTTGTTCAGACCTCCTGTCGCAAGAGGGAAACTTTAAAACAATGCAAACTCCCTCTTGTAACATCCAATACCGCAAAATTCTGAAGAATGTTGTAGTCCTAAAACCCCTAAAACATAGCAGCTAACACATTTTCCCACCCGATGGCCCAGTGCGGTCTCACAACCACTTACACAATATTAAATTCACTACCAAGAGTTCGACCTCCCCTGTGTCCCTCCTCCACATCACCACAAAAACCTGCTCCCTCTGAGGGCCGCTTAACTCTCTCCAGAGCTGCCATCATTGATTCGAGGGTCGGCAGCACAGTTATCCATTACTGTAAGTCGGATTAAAGAGGTCTGCTTCCCACCCTATTTCCCCTTTTAAAGGCAGGGCCTGCATGCCACTTACCCCTATCAGAAACCTGCCCCCTACACTCAGAAGCACTATATCCTTTTGATGATGATGCAGCATTGGCCATGGCCTTAGGTCGGCCGTCCCGTCTTGAAGGCGCACACACTGCCGCCTATCTTCTAGCCCCCTCACCTGGCCCCACCGCTCTTACCTGCAGCGGCCATGGCTGATGGCAGCTAGCAATTATAGCGTGCCCTGAGCTCTTTACACACCCTAGACAGATGCACCCTAAAGAGCTGAAAGGTATAAAAAAGGCAATTTCTAGCCAGGAGGTTGGCAGAAAGGGAAGATAGTGAACTCAACAAACCCACGATAAGACAATACATTGGGGTCCATTAGGATGGCGGGCGGATTGCCCCCGCCAGGCTGGCGGTAGCAACCGTCAGCCTACCGGGGGCAATCCGCCCGCCATCCTTCCCTGTATTCCCCCCGCCATATTAGAATGGCCGGGGGGACCACGGCGGAGCAAAACACCGCCCGCCACTTTTCTGCCCCGGTCGCATTGTGGCCGGGGCAGTTAATGATTAATGTGGTGGCGGTGCCAAGCAGACACCAGCAGCCATATTATGATGGGCTGAGGGTGATGCCTTTCCGAAAGGCATGCAGTCTTCACTCTGGGGGCCCCCTATGGGCCCCCAGAGTGAAGGAGGGGGGTATAGCACATGGGGGGGTACCTGTGGTACCCCCCTTCATTTACATTAACAAAGCGGCAGGCACCGCGCGGTGCCTGCCACTTTGTTAATGCAAATGCAGAAATGCATTTCTAGCATTGTGGCGGGCGGTGCAGAGAGCACCGCCCGCCACAATGCTAGAAATGCAGGATGTGCCCACCACTGTGGCGGACACATCATAATGCTGGCATCGGGACCCCCGTCCTTAAGGCGGGTGGTCCCGTTTCCCGCTAGGGTGGCGGACGTGCAAAGCCCACCTACCATCCTAATGGACCCCTTAATATTGAGTCCAGGAACCTCAGAACAACCTTTTTGGTCTTTTATTAATAATTCACACCATCGCATTCTTTTAATTAGATTTACGTTTGATTGTTTTCCTTAGTGCCTCTCGGTCCCCAAGGGTTTCTCTAAGACAGGGGCCTTAAAGCCCTGCTCTTGTGATGAATTTTAGTAACAAGACCTTTTACATTTTATTTTCTTCTGTGAATTTTATTGTGACCTTCGGAATAAAAAATATCCTGCCACTCTTAAAACACTTTATTTTTAAAGAAGTGAGGACAGCTCTAATATATTTGCAAATGCTGTCCTCACCCTTGATATGTTTTGGGGTGACAAGTTTTCTATCAGGAGCTTTAAGGTGAAGGAAAAAAATTGGTTATGCACTCAACTGGTCTTACAATTTATCATCATTTTAGCGGACATCATCTTTTTTAAATTTGTACAAAATGCACTTCAATTAGGTCTTTTTTTAAAACTTATTATTTCTGTCTTCTGACTTAATATTTTTAGATTGTTAGAGATCCATATTGGCAATCGCATATGAATTATTGGACCTGCCCCTTTAGTATGTACTATGTAGTTTTTGCCTTTTATCTCTCCACGCATTTTAAATGTGCTTTTGGGGTCAATATTGGCCAAATAAAGTGCATCTGACTTGATTAGTGCAATCTATATTAAAAGTCCAACATTTTAAACAAAAACATATACTGGAATGGCTGATGGTGATGCAACTGTGAAAAGATACCATCATTTCATCAAAAAGATATTGTCATACATTAATCTCAATGCCCTTATTTCATAATTACAAAAATGTTAGTGTTTTAAATAGCACATGGAAATATATTCATTTGTAGTGTTTTTTTAGTGTAGTTGTCAAGAATATCTTTTAGTGCCATTGTTTAAGAAAGATGATAATTCTCTCCTTTGCATTTACAGGCTAATCAGTCTAAGTGACTCAATTCAGAAAGGTTTTAGTAGGGCACTCTTGCACAAAATTCAGACATTGGCCACTGAAAATGAAATCCTATCCCCATATCAAGCAGGTTTTAGAAAGCAAACAGGGGCCATTGATCAGGTGTTCTGCTTTGTTTTACTCTGTTGGAAAACGGTGATAATTGGTTAGGGTAGCTTGTACATGGCTTTTATAGATCTTAAGACAGCATTCAACCTTGTTCCTGGGCAGAATCTGTGGCAAACCCTTAGGGACGTAGATATGCCAGAGGAAATATTAAATATGTTGATCCATCTGGATGAAGGGAACTTTGCCAGGGTTCGTTGTGGCTCTCAAGGCCAGCTCACTGACCAAATCCTTTTTAACAGGGGCTTTCACCAGGGTTTTGTCTTGGCTCCAATGCTTCTCACTCTATTTATTAATAATGGCGTAGGATTCCTCACAGTAAATCTGACCGATGCAGCTATGCTGGGGGGGGGGGGGGGGGGAGGAGTAACTCTCCTCTTTATGACACATTGCTGGTGTCTAAAATACAAGCTGGGTTGCAGCGGCTTTTCAATCATTTAAAATCATTCTGTGATGTCAAGGGTTTGGTGATAAACACAACTAAAACCAAGTTTATGGCCCTGAACCCACACAAATCTTACCAGGGCTGTCCTTTCCTTGGAGGAACGCAGCTTGAGAGAGTTAGCAACTTCGATTGTCTAGGCCTAAAGCTGTCGGACAACCTGTCATGGAAACCCATACCTCAAAGATGGTTTTGAAACAAAAATAGCTGATTGGGGTCTTGGGGAAAGAACATCGTTTATCCCACACCAAGCCGATTGGGCCGGCCTTGCAAGTATATGATGCCAAAGTGGAGAGTTCTGTGATGTACGGAGCAGAAGTGTGGAGCTTAGTAGCTCAGACAACAAATTCCTTAGGAGCTTAGGAATGTACCACAGAGTACTCCTCTACATCCCCTTATGTTAGACATGGGTAGACATTCTTTCACCTACAAAGCAAGACTGCTCCCCTTGCTGTTCTGTCTAAGGATTAAGTCGACCCCCGAACTATTGCCAATTGCCCGTGTCCTAGAGGATATAAAATGCAGACACACTACTAACCAAATCAGCTGGTTAAGAAGCGTTAAGAACTTACTCACAGCAATTGGGTTGGGTAATATTTGGGAAGCCAGTGACCCCTCGTTGCTTTCCCGGAAAAGTGAAGTAAAGTACGCCTACTGGGAGTGGGTAATGCAGTAGGGCATGGGGGAAGTTTACTCTAGACTTTAAGGCACATAAATTGGATCGTTCCCTGAAGGCTATTTAGATCTCATAGAACACCCTAGGGACAGGAAACTATACTTAGAGTTCAGGTTTTGCAGCTTGCCCCTGCATGACTTCACTGGAAAAATGGGACAGCGGCTTAAAGTCCACACACAGTTGCCCATCAAGAGACTCTAACCCATGTAATGTTTGCTTGTCCACTGTATGTCTCACCAAGGAAAAACTGCTGACCCCAATTTGTAAGCAGTTAAGAACTGACAACCACAGGACTGCATCGAGAATGCTGAAGTCTGATGCCAGGGTATTATTTGCGTGTGCGAAGGCAAAGTTCCTGGGCCAAATGTATGCAATTAGAAGTGGGCCCAGAGGTGAATGATAACTGATTTTATATAATATTTTTCAGTGGATTAAAGACCTTTTGTATCCAAAAAAAGGTTACTTACACAGCTTTACTGAATGGATTTTGCTTTAGTACTTTTTGTATTTACCACCATCGAGTAACACTGCCGGGTGGCATTTAGGAGTGGATGTTGGATAAGGGTCAAAACCAATGTATTTATTGTATGAATGTAATTTCTATGTATGGGCACAACCTCAACCAACACTTTTGGCCACCTTTTATTGTTTGCAATTAATGCAAGTATTTTATTGTTATATTTAATGTCACAATTTGTACATCGTAGCTGAACTTTTATGACATGACGTTGAAATAAAGTAAATACAACAAAAAACAACTTTGTATGTAACAGCTCTTATGTAATACTGTTATTTTCAATATTTTGATTTTACCTTTTTATGTATTTTCTTTGTTTTTAAACTGGTAAAATATTTTAGGAGTGTGATTATAGGGGAAAATGGAGGGCTGTATTTTTGAAGTTATTTTAAAGATGTTTATTATCTGTACATATTGTTTAATGTGTAATTAAAACATATTAATGTCAAATGTAAAAAATTTTAAGCAAAAATTAATTTCGTATATTTATGTGTAATTTGTAATTATATTTTTTGCAATAGTTTATTATGTTTTGTCGGTGGGCTAGAGATTTATTAGGTGAACAGTGTGAGGAGTTGTTTAACTTTAAGATTTCTTTTTATTTATTAATAAATTATTTTTAATTCATTTCAATTTTTATTTAGAAATAAAAAAATATTAAATAAAATGCAGGTTTTTAAATGTGGCAAAATGTGTGTATACTATGTGGTTAGCAAAAATGATGTATTTAAAACATTTTTAAAGTATTTGCACTAGTTTATTTAATTTCTTTTGTTTTACCAATTTGTTTTAGTAATCAAAAATGTAAATTATTGTGTTCATACATCTGTATTTATAAGTTCTTCATAAAGTTTTGGTATAGTGTAGGCTATTTTTGTGTATTGTATACATGGTTTACAACATAGTTCTTGAAATTAATTGTTTGTTTTCTAAACTACTGAAATACATACTTTTCTGCTTATTGTTAGTGTCCTTAGTAATAAAAATATTCTAATAAATGTTTATTATTATTATTTTAAGTATATAGAAAACTAGCTGGAACTATTTTAAACTTCAATAATTTATTGATTACTTTTACACATGTGAACATTATTATATTGTGTTTTCATATTAGTTTTCTGCGATTTTTATTTGAGTTTAAGTGAATAAATAGGATGTGTATACTGTTTACTTTTCATCCTATTATTATTTTATTGTATTTTATTAAGTATATATTTGTATTTGTCAAACACATATCCATTCTCTATACATTGGAGTGTAAGTAACACATTTACACCTCTCAAAGTCTGATACTTTCCCCAGTGTGCTTTAGATTGGATAGGGAATAGTGAGTATACACATTACAAGTCCAATGATAATATATATTGTTTAGATATCAGGAAGCTCTATAAATTCATATATACATTTTTATAGTGATTTATAATGTATCTTTCATTTTTAAAAAGGTATATTTATAGAAATATAAAATAAACATTTACTAACTTTTTTACCTTTATTAACTTTTACACAAAAGTAAATACAAACAATAAATACATTTTCTAATATTTTCTATGCAGTATTAGTTATTTCTCATGTGTATTTAAAGGCCATTTTGTATACCTATTTATTTATTTTTTAGTCTGTAGTTCTCCTTTTGGATTGTTTGAATTTCCGTGTGGTTGCAGTCACCATTACAGCTCTTTGGAAATTTAGTTTTTCATGACAAATGGGCCAATTGGCCAGAATATACCAAAGGAAAAATACAAATAAGATATCCATTTACAATAACATAAATAGCACACAGCAGCCCACCCTACTCTGCCCTCCAGTGACAGGACATATATTTCACAGTGAGCAATAGTTCAATATAATTACCTACATCCACTCATCTAACCATCTTTTAATTTCTTCTGCAATACATGTGCTAATAGTTCTAAAATAATCCCCCTATAATCAGTCCACCTCTGCCAGATTTTGATTAGTTTCTGGGGCATCTCCATGCCTGGTACACAGCAATTTCTAATGCCATACAGTAATCCAAACCAAATTTCCTCACCACAGGGAAGGGGAGGCTCGTTGTTCCACACCTGGGTGATGTCTCTCTTTGCCAGCATTCGCCCAGGAATAGAAGTGTTCTTTTATATCGATTACACCCAAGCCCATCTGTGACATGCAAGAGGATCAGCCTCGGGTCCAGTGGGATCGTCCAGTAGAGAACTTTACCCTGCCAGGAGGTCACCCTGCCAAATTCGGTTTGATACTGTACAGGCCCACAATATCTGAACAAACGTATCTTCCTTCACCAGACATCCCAGACACAACAAAGTGTTCAGCATTCCCATAGTAAGCCCATGTAAATAGTTGAGCTGTATAAGTCGGAGATGTGCTAATATGCTGCCTTTCGGGGTGCTCTCAGGTTTCAGCCTAGATATTGTCATCTAGGGTGTTAAGCTCAGTCTCCCATGCAGATCTAAAGGTGGTCAGTTTGTGAGGGCTATGAATAATAAATGCACAATATATTTTAGCAATTTTATGGTCTAACAGTTCACCCAAGAGGAGCTTACCCTCCAGTGGATTAAATTCAGAAAGTGACTCATTGGGTACGGTTACGATGTAGTCAGGAAAGGCTCCGTGGGATTCAGTATTGCAGAATCTGATTCGGAACCCTTGTTTCTGATCGAATCGTACAGATTTCCCAATGACCGATTATGATGCCCGGAAACCGGTCAAGCAGTTGAATCGGTTCTGAAAGGCATCCGGACAGCCTGAGTCTTTCAGAGCTGATTTGTACATGAGTTTCTGGATGAGTGATTACGATGACCGGTGCAAACTGGGATGGGCTGGTGCATCTTGCACCAGCCTAACCCAGCTCGCATCGACGAGGAGGAGAAGTTACCGACTGAACCGGTACTCCATTATGTCAAGAACATATCGGATTCCCGAATCGTGCCTAACGGTCCCCACTTGGGTGACCCCTGTTAATTAACCCGTTCACCCGGAACCAAGCCATGCTATTTACATGGTTTTGAGAGGCTTGTTATTATTAGGCATTTATGGAATGTCCTGATGATGATCCCTGTGATTTAAATTCGGGATCGAAACGCCGTCGACCAAATTCATGTGCCATATACTGTTTGTATACTATGTGCAAGGTTTATGTAATGATACTATCTGTTCACACTGTGATTTAAATGAACATTAGCTTTCTGCCTAGAAGCCCTTTCTGTTCACTTTGAGTGTACTAAAGTGTCTATGTGTAATTGAGGTACAGGCTTGTGTCCCACACTGTGATACCGCTGAAGGATATTCTTTCAAATATTTTGTTATGGAAAATACATGCTGACCACGGTCCGGCTGGACAAGTCACAGCAATACGGAATCCATTGTGTCTGTATTTATTTACTTGTTTTATCCTTTGCTGCATGGGACACCTGTTGTTTTCAAAAAGATTGTTCCCTGAGGTCCTCTGCTGATTTACTTTGGGCCCCTTGTTGTTTTGAAACGTATGTACTTCTGGGACAACTGTGCTTAGCTGCAGCTAACAAACCTGGTTTTCTACGTCCAACAGAGTGTCTTGTGTCTCTGTTTGGCAAGGCAGGTGAACTCAGGGATTTAAGGCGTGCCCTGCACCGCCAGGACCATAAGGCCCGTTTCTCCAACTGGCGCCCAACATGGGGCGGCTTCAGTGGTAGCTGTTCAGCCCGAGGGTCGTGCGAAGCCTCGCAAAAAAAATTCTGGAGGATTAGCGAACCACGCCAAGCGACCCCTGTATGTCGAAGTGGACCAAAGGTCTTTTTCAGCACGGCTACTTTTTTCCGATGGCTGGTGACGACTGCTGCCCTGACTTCCGCCCTGCCTTGTATCGCGAGATGTTAGACGGACCTCTATTGGCGTGAGAGACCACTTAGTTAAGTATTCGTGGGTAGCGCCTACTTCTTTGTTTTTTTTTTAGTTTTGTTATTCGACCATTGCAATAGCCGAAGCTAAGGGGTGAGTACGTTTGTGCTGTGTTATTTGCTTTAACCCCTTGAAGTTGGTAAACGAACCAGTGAATTTAAGATGCCTGGTTTTAGCAAATTTAGGAAGTTTTGTTGTTTTGGTTGTTCGATTCCTCCGTTTGGAACTCCCACTTACAAGCTCTATTTTAAACATGGTGTTGGCCCCATTGCCTTTAACGAGGCATGGATCCGATACACGAAGAAAGATGGTGTTTTGCAGTGGCCACAAAATGGTAGCTTTGAGCCTGACATATTAGACAATTTAGAAGCAATTTTGTTTAAAAAAAAGCCCTGCTGGCAATGTTTGACTCTTACCGCCTTTGGCGTAAAGAAGCCAAGCAGAGAGAAATTAAGCAGGCAAAAAGAGATAGAAAAGTGAAGGATATGACGATCATACAGGCTGCCCAACAGTTCAAAGACAATGAGACTGATCGAGCGATTGAAGTCTCGGACAGACAGCATAGTATGGCAATAGATAGATGCTACCCTGTGTTGCCTACTTCTCCACAGAGTAAGGATCTTGACGAAGATCCTTTAATGTCTCATTTGTTGAGATTGCCTCCGCCTTATGTACCAGGTGCTAATGCACCCTTATTGTTGCCACCTGTCCAGCAACCTGTTGTTCAGCCAGTTGGTCCGGCTCTTCCACAATTGCCCCTTCCTGCATTGCTACCTGCGCCTCCTTTGCCACCAACATCTGTACCTCAGTCTCCCTTACCCTCCCGGTCCCTCTTGTAACGGTTAGTCCTTCTCCTCCTTTGCTTAATACCTTGTCTCCAGTTTTACTGTCAGATTCTCCTCCAGCTGGCAATCGGTTGGTCAATACTGTTTCTGGCCTTTTCTCACCCTTCTTTAGGTCTTTTTCTTTGACTCCTGCTCTGTCTCGAAGGCAGTCCCGTAGTCAGATCCCAGGTTCCGATGAACGAGTTGCATTGGACTCTCTTGCTCATAAATGTATCATGAGTGGTCCACAGTATAGTGTGCTTGATATCCTGAGTACCTTTCTCCAGTGGAATGCGCCCACGCAAAGATAGGTTTTTAATGTCATGTGTGATACTCTTGTGAAAGGATGGGAGAGTATGGAGTTGGATTTAGCCCCTCAGGGTCTGTTAGATACAGGCTAAATTTGATAAGGGACTTATTGTGGGTTCTGAAGTTGAGGATGCTGTAAGGACACTTGTCACTTTCAGGTCTTTATTTTCTTCTCAGACTATTCTTGAACCTGATCCTGCAGTTAGATAGAAAACCAAACATTATCCTATGAGGGAAGTTCCTCCAGTATGGAGAGAGGAGGTTCCACAAGCAGGTGCTGTTCCGCGTATCCCTGCTCAATTCTAGCGTATATGGGTACATGTCCCCTGGAAACGATCTGAAGTTTTAGCACTCAAACAGTCTTTACCGGACCCTCGTAAAAATCCTGCTGGGTATTACAAATAGCTGTCCCAAACTGTTGATGCATGTATTATGAATTTGGCGATATTGATATGCTGATGGGGAATGTAGTTCCACAAGCGATATGGGCTCGGATTCGTAGGGAAGACCACGACCAAGCTTTAGGTGGTAATTGGGCCACTATAAGTGCCGCAGATGCAGCACAAGTGGGTGGTGCTAAGCCAGATGATTTGATTACACAATTGCCTGGTAGAATCATCGCTTTAATGAAAATGATGATGCCTGCCTTATGTGTTAACTGGGATAAGTTGGCTGCGTGTAAACAGAAGAAAGATGAGAGTGTTTCCGATTTCTTTACTCGTTTTGAGGAGATGTTTATTGACCATAGTGGTCAAGATATGAGTACTGAAGGTGGACAGCGATTATTTGTGGATACATTTGTATTTAATTTACTTCCAGAATTATCACATAAGCTGAAAGATTCAGAAAGTTTGTGGGCTGTTTCTTCCTCTGCACAGATATTAGCTACTGCTCAATATTACGAGAATATGGATAAGGTAGAGAAATATAAGATCGAAAAGAAGACTACGGAATTAAAACCAAAGTTTCTTTTGCAACAGGCTTATCCCTCTCGTTCTGCTCACCGCCAGTTTCAACAGCCTCCCCAGCTTCAGAGGTTGTTACAAAAACCTGAACCTTTTGTTCCGCGACCTCCGCTAGGTCCTAATCAATGTGCCTATTGTAAAGAGGAAGGTCATTTTAAGAATAGCTGTCCGGTTTTATTGCAGCGTAATGGTGGATTTCCAGGGCCGCGAGGCCGTGGGGGTTTTCAATCAGGGCCTAGAGGTGGAGGGCGAGGTGCGTTGTCTCAAGGACAGCATTCCTTTCCCCCTCAGAATTTTTTGAAATATTTTGATCAGCAGAATACTCAGTCTGCGCAATATTACAATGATGATTATTGTGTAGAGGGTGAGGCTCAGGATTTTCACACTAGTTAGGACAGCCATGGACAAAGTAAGGGAGTCGTATCAGTTCCAGTGGATCAGAATGGGCCTTATGTTGATGTTGTTGTTTTATTGGGTGTTTCAGAGCGATTTCTTTTTGATACGGGTGCAATGAGAAGTTCTATCATTCACTCCAAACTCCCTGGGGCACCTTTGTCTGGCTTAACTAACGTTTCTGTAGGATTTTCTGGCGCCCCAGTTAGTACCCGGTTTCTTGTCCTTTGCCTCTTTCGATTGGTCCTTACAATTTGGAAGCTCTGCTTATTTTGACGACTGGTTGCGGTGAGAATTTGCTGGGTTTGGATTTGTTGAAACATCTTCATGCAACATTGTATTGTTCCCCCTCTGGTGTGCATCTTACCTTAGTTGAGAAATTGGTTTCTCCTATGTATTTATCTAAGGACCGATTCCCACCTGAATTGCATTCTCTTCCTGCTACGCTTTGGGCTACGGGTCCGAATGATGTTGGTCTGCTCCAGATTCCACCTTACGTGGTTACTATTAAGCCTAATGTTAAACTACCACGCATTCCTCAGTATAAGATTTCCAATGATGGTGAACGAGCTTTGTTGGCTATTATCTATGATCTGGTTCAGAAGGGTGTGGTCCAAGAAACGAGAGGCAATGTTTGTAACAGTCCTGTTTTACCTGTCCTTAAAGGCACTGATCCTTCTCTGCCTCCTGTATATCGCTTTGTGATTGATCTTCGGGAGGTCAACAAAATTGTTGTTACCCACTTTCCTGTTGTCCCAGATATCACTGCCTTGCTTACTATGATACCCGCTTCAGCGGCATGGTTCTCGGTTATGGAGCTTAAAAATGCTTTCTTCAGTATTCATATTGCTGAGGAAAGTAGGGATATTTTTGGCTTCTCTCTTGGAGGCTGAAGTTTTCGATTCAAACGTGCACCTCAAGGCTATTGTGAGAGTCCCTCCATTTACAGTCAGGCTTTGAAATCTCAGCTCGATGCTTTCACTTTGCCCCCAGGTGCTACCCTGATTCAGTATGTGGACGATGTGTTAGTTGCTGCTGATTCAGAGGATGTTTGTAAGGATGTGACTGTTTCACTGTTGCGTCATTTGTCTGACCTGCATCACAAGGTGTCACTCTCTAAGTTGCAATATTGGCGCCAAGAGGTTACCTATTTAGGTCATCTTTTGTCGAAGGAGGGAAGACGATTGACCCCAGAACGAATTCAAGCAAACGCGCAAATGTCTGTACCATCCACACAAAGGGAGGTGCGTGCCTTTCTGGGCATTACCTATCATTGTAGACAGTGGATCCCAAATTTTTCTTTGCTGGCTAAACCTCTGCTAGCACTTATTCTGAAAGATACACCCCAACCTCTTCCTTGGACTGATAAATGTCAGAAGAGTTTTTCTGACTCACGTACTGCCTTGTGTTCTGCTCCTGTTTTAGGCACTCCAGATTACAGTAAGCCTTTCACACTCTACGTTCATGAAAGAGAAGGTTGCACGTTGTCAGTTTTAACGTAACAATTTGGAGACAAACAACGGCCATGTGCCTATTTTACAGCTACATTGGATCCAGTAGCCAAGGCATTGCCTAGTTGTCTCAGAGCTACAGCAGCAGCAGCGATCTCCATTTGTCAATCTGCTGGATTGGTAATAGATAACACTCTTGTTGTTATGGTACCACATGCAGTGGATACTCTTTTGAACAGAACGAAAACACAACACCTCACGAGTGCCCGCTTGTCTGGATATGAGCTGGCGCTCTTGGCTAGCCATATACACATCAAGCAGTGTAATACTTTGAATCCAGCAACATTGCTACCCATTCCGGAAGAGAAAGACACTCAAGAACAGCATGATTGTTTTCTCCGAACAGAGGAGGAAACGAAAGGCAGAATAGACTTAAAAGACACACCACTTGTGGACCCGGATGGGATCCTATGGGTGGATAGGTCTTGTTTCAAACTTCCAAATGGCGAGACGACTGCGGCCTATGCTGTTACCACCTTGTATACGGTAGTAGAGACAACACGCATTGCACATAATTTAGCCCAAGCAGCTGAACTAATTGCCCTGATGAGAGCGTGTGTGTTGGCTAAGGGAAAGTGAGTGAATGTTTACACTGATAGCCAATACGCCTTTGGCGTGGCTCATAGCTTCGGTTGTTTGTGGAAGGAAAGAGGATTCTTTACTTCCCATGGGACTAAGATACAGCATGGTCAGTTGGTCACTAACCTTCTCGAATCACTTGCTTTGCCTACCCAAATAGCAATAGTAAAGTGTAGTACTCATAAGAAGATCATTGATGATGTGGGTCGGGGGAATGCTTTTGCAGATGAGGTAGCAAAAGAAACAGCAAGAGATGCTATGAGTCGCATGTGTGTTGCAGGCCCTGCAAGATGGGTCAGAGAGGGAGGAATGTGTGAGGACACAAAAGAAAGTGTGAGAACGATTCAAGAAGAGGCTACTGAGAAGGAATTGAGTAAGTGGAGAGAAAGTACGGGAATGTTGGACGCAACAGGGTGTTGGGCGGAATTGTCAGAGCATCAGCGTTGGCTGTTACCAGACGCCTACGTACTGCCTGTAGTTACTATGGCGCATGGTCCAGCCCATATCAGTGTAAAAGGAATATATAAACTTCTGGCTCCAGTATGGAAGAATGAAGGAATTCGTGAATGTGCGGAGAATGTGGTGTAACATTGTATCGTTTGCTTAATGCATAATCCAGGCAAGGGAACCCCAACTCCAGCAGGTAATTTTGCTCCCCCTACGTATCCTTTTGAGGTCTTACAAATCAATTACATTCATATGGAGCGTTGTAACAATCTAAAGTATGTTCTGGTGGTGGTGTGTGCCTTTTCCAGATGGATAGAGGCCTACCCCTTAAAGGACAACACTGCTTTGTCTACTGCCAAAGGCCTTTTAAAGGAATTTTTTACCCAGTTTGGTTTGCCGCGAATTGTCTGGAGTGACAATGGAAGTGAATTTGTAGGCCAAATTATGCAGAAAGTGTGTGCGGGTCTTGGTATTTGGCAGAAATTCCATGCGGCAAACCACCCTCAGTCAGCAGGTTTAGTAGAATGCTATAATGGCACTCCCAAGCTTAAATTGGCGAAGATTCAGGCCAGCACAAGTCTTGCTTGGCCTGACGCGCTACCTTTGGCACTTTTATCTACGAGAACTACTGTACATTCTCGTTTAGGACTCAGCCCATATGAGGTCATTTTTGGGCGCCCAGCCAATGTTTGGGGAGTCCCTCGACCTAAAAAGTGTTCTGACATCCCGTACCCAATGTTGATTGACTATTTGCATGACCTCACCATTAAATTGCGTGTTCTTCACCAACAGGCTCAAAACACTCTGCCGGAGGCCTCTGCAGATCCAGGTCGCTCCATCCAACCCGGTGACTGGGTCTGTCTGAAGAATTTCCAGCGGAAAAAGAATCTGGAACCTCGTTGGGGCCCGCCTCGGCAAGTCTTGTTAGCAACACGTAAAGCAGTGAAGGTCGTCGGGAAGAAGAATTGGGTCCATGGCGTGCACTGTAAAAGGGTACCTTTGCCTTTACCTTTTGATCAGTGGGTACGCAAGGGTATAAGTGACAGTGAAGGCGAAAGGGTCCCTCGATTTGTACCTTTCAGTAGTGCATGCCTGGACCGAACGGACTCTGAGAAAGAAGACGACGACGTGTTGCAAGAAGCTGTACCATCACATCTACGATTGAACACAGTAAATCCAGAGACTTTGTTTCAAGAACAAGTGACCCCTAATAAGACTTGGTACAACTTAAGATCCATATCAATGAAAGACAATTGAACTACTTCTTTTTCCTTTTTCTGATTACACTGTTTGAGAGACATTTTTTTTTAGACTATCCATCTAGTTGCAGGGTCACGGTAGGAGTCTTAGGCTGTGACCTGAGTAGTGACAGTAGGTCTGCAGGACTTGCAGTATTATAAGATGGCTAATAATCACAGCTAAGTGATCTAGGAAGCTTGCTGTGAGCAACGCTTTAGAGTATGGATATTAAAGTGGAAAAGAGTGATAAGAATGAACAAATGAAAAGTAAATATAAAAGATTATTGGTTAGTCCATGTGGCATAACTTTATGTATTTTAATATATTCATGTATTTTATTGGCTTGTGTGAGTTGGGTTGTTCACACTATGCAGTAAGCACCTGTTCCAACTTCTGTTTCCTTGTCTTTTCCTACCACTGCCTCACCACATCAGTTTCATACACTCCCAGAGCATGAACAAATTAGGAGAACAGAATACTTTAATAATTCATTTATTCAGTTATTACATCAGCATCAATTGGTAGTCAATATTACTGACTGTTGGGTCTGTGGGCTCATGCCCCATAACACAGAGAGAGGGATGCCATATTTAGTCCTTCCATTTTCCTACGAAGGCTCCGCTTGGGCCTATTTGGCCATGTTTTCTAATGTATATCTAAATCAACTTCGATATCCTCCTGGTAGTCCATATGGTGGTGGAGCAGATTTTAGTCACAGTTCTTTGATAAAGGTAATAATGGCCATGGCTAGAATTGCTGAAATTAGTAAGATTCCCGTTGATGAGAAACAAGCATATGATGGCTGGAACGTGACTCATTATGTTACTAGCCTTACAGGTAAAGCTAGACGAAGGAGATCCCCGCCAATTTGGACTGTACCCCATCGAGGTAATTTCTGTTTGCAGATTAATGGCAAAAATGTTAAAAAACCAACAGGAAAAGAGTGTCTGTTCCCACACGTATATCTATTCACCTCAGATTTCTTCACCGTTAGTGCCATCACAAGGCACATATTTTGTCTGTCATGATAGAGCCTATACGTGGCTTCCTACCAACTTTTCAGGAACTTGTTATGTGGCTTTCCTACTTCCTCCAACATATACTGCTCCTTCAGGTCATCATAGAAAAAGACATGGCGGAGGGGTTTTTGATTCTAAGGACATGGCAGGACAAGAAGGAGGTGACTTTATTAAAGGGTTGCTTCCTTTCTGGTGCCCAATGGCCAACAGCATAGACATCAGGCAGCTAGTTCGTGTTGTTGAGGCTACCATAAATGTAACTTCTGGAGCCTTGAGTAATATGACAGCTGAACTTCAGGAGGATCGCCTTATGACTTTGCAGAACCGGAAGGTTCTAGACATTGTCCTTGCAGATCGTGGAGGAGTCTGTAAATTGATCGGGTCTAGTTGCTGCATTTACATTCATCACAATGCCCCTACGGTATACCAAGCCATCTCTAAGTTGCATGTAATTTCCGAGTCTATACATCAGGACACTTGAGAGTGGTCTGTGATAGGATGGTTTTGAGGACTACTGTCCACTTTGGGATGGAAGATACTAACCTTTCTCGGAATGGTTTGGGCCATCATTTTCTCTGGTTGTCTCTGTATACAGTGTGGCCCTGTCATCTGTGGTCTTTGTGCCACCATGTGTGTCCGAAGGCATGTGTCACAGAAAACAGAGAGCATTAAAATGATGTTGCAGCAACAGCTCTACGACCTCATGCCCATTGACATCGACTCAGATTAACTTGAGTCATTTGCGTTTTGCCTGAGTAATGGCAAAAGTAGGGTCTGAGGTTCTTCAGTTTCCGACTTCATCCCGTATTTAGCCGCCATTTTGTATCTTGTCGCCATTTTGCGTTGCCCTGACTCAGGCAGCATGGCGAACGGAGTGTTTTTGCTTTTTTCCAGCTGCTATGTATCTATTCTGTTAAAAAGTAACCCCCTGCCCTTGTTTACGAAACCGAAGTCAGGGTCTGGCTGAGTTCACTAATCCATGTCCGGGTTGATTGATCCCTGTCTCGACTGACTATTTGGCTTCTTCTATTCTTTCCTCACTTTATCTTATCCGATTGGCCTTCGCTATTCTCTCCTTGTAATTTCTCGTTAGACAACTATCCTTTGAGGCACACAAATACGTCCTGCCACCTGCAAATTGGGATTGTGGGTACTAGCACTGATTAATTTGTGGGGAGGGGTGACACACAAGGTCTGAAAGAAGGGCGTATTTGGGACACCTGATAGTTTGTTTTCCAACTTTTCCAATTGGCTTGTTTTGTATGTACTGGGAGTAAACGTTGTAAATATGTGTACTATAAAAGATTGCGCGCCACGGACTAAAGTGGCAGTCCCCTCAGAATCTACGCTGTATGTACTTCAGGGACAACTGTGCTTAGCTGCAGCTAATAAACCTGGTTTTCTACTCCCAACAGAGTGTCTCGTGTCTCTGTTTGACAAGGCAGGTGAACTCGGGGATTTAAGGCGTGCCCTGCGACGCCAGGCCCATAAGGCCCGGTTCTCCAATATGGGTCCCCAAACCAAAGGTTAAGAACCTCTGTCTTATTGGAATTAATCAACCCCACAATGAACCATAAGCCCAGTCTCAAGAAGTGCAACTTGACCTAGTGATTCATACTTCAGGAAGATTTCAATATTGAAAATTCATTATGAGTCAACAACAGGTAAGCATTGTAAATTAACTGAAAAAAGGAGACAGAATGATGACTGGAGTTGGTTACATTCTGTATTAGTTAGTTCTATGAAAACGGATTACACGATCTTAAACCATAAATCATCATGAATATAAAAAATCTGTTCATGGCCCTTTGACATCATAGTGTTCCGGGAAACTTGCAGTGAATTGTATTTTTGTCTTCTTAGTTTTTTTTAATATCACACGCAGTTTATCTAACAAAGCTTTCCCAAGAGGAGGATTGGCAATATATATTTCTTCATTTCTGTGTTCAGACATATTCCAATTATGATTTCATGAACCCTGGATGCTGGTAGTTGCAACCAATAACTGCTCGTCACTGCAGCATAATCGCCCACTTCTTCTTAATATCTATATTCTTTCTCCAAATAGAGGTAAGATGAGTGACTGTATAAAATGGAACGTATAATCGTAGATTTCAAATCCAAATGCTCTCAGGTTTATGGTTTGTGATTTTAATATGAATTCAAAGAATTATATGTTGGCGGCAGATAGCTAATTTCAAACTAATTTATGGTGCATTCCCCAAGAAAAGAAGGCAAAGCAGAAAACTGATAGGTCTACAGATATGATCCTTTCAGTGTGCCACTCTGTTGAATTGAGAGTAATAAACTGCTTGCACTACAGGACAAACACCAAAATATGGGCCCATTGCATGCCTCGTCATAGAGTTTAATTTTTTCTGCATTTCAGACTGGTCCCAGTGAATCAAGCAGGCTTCAGCATTAGAATCGGTAATACTTTGTTCAAGCCATTTTCCATCTACCCCCCTCACCCCCAATGCCATCAGCCAGGCCAGCTCTGTGATGCTCAATAACTACAGATGGCCTGTAGAACCTGCACAGCAGAGAAATGACCTTGGGAGAACAGATCTACTTTTACTGCAAGTAAGCAGGTATTGCAATGCAAGGCTTGCTCAATGACATTATCCATATGGCACATTATGCTAGGTTATCAACAGGCACTTGGTCACACCACATTTGGAAGCGGTAAAGCTGAAGTGTCCTGATTGGACAAACAGTACCAATCTTTTAGCTAGCATTTACTGTTACTAGGAGATTGCATTTGCTTGGTCCCAATTGTCACAATTTAAGGACATGTGGGTAGCAAATGCCCCACCATCTTACACCATGCAGGTTTCTCCTGATTGGCCTTGTGTTCAGTATTCGTGCAACCTGTCAGATTGGTAATGGTCCATCATTTCAGAGGGACTGTCTTATTCTTGTGATTTTATTGGACATGTCCTGCAGTGCATTTTTGTGGTTTTAGACAAGCAAATACTGTATGAAACTTCTCCTTTTCAAACATTTGGCTGCCAGCTATCTATCCCCATGCAGCATGTATTGTAATAAATGTTCTTTTTCATCATATGTGCTGACAGATTTTGTGTTCGTTTTTTGAAGGATTCTAAAAATTCTAATAGTTTTGCCATATAAATACCAGTAGGTGGTAGTCTTTAATTTATTACTCTATTATACGCCTTTTTCATGCATCTAAAATCAAGTTTTATGGTATAAATTAACAATTGGAAAATTCATGCAATGCTCCTGCACAAGATAGAATTATAATAATTCCCCTCTAATCTGAGAGTTAAATTGGGCAAAGGGAATGCAGACTGAAAAGAAAATACACTAAAATGGCTCAACACACTGCATATTAGCTCCCATGATCCTCAGTCTCTACAAAGCCAACATAAACATTGCAAACATTTGCAACCACCTAGACTTCATCTTCACCAAATAACATTCCTGCAATCCAATTATGACATTGTATTATTAAGCACATCTCCAATAGTCCTTCAGAGGTTGATTTCTTCCATCTCAACTTACATCAAAACAAATAAATGGACATTAACTCAAGAACAAAAATTGCTGATATTTGGCAAATGGATTAAACCCAGATCTTTTGACTGGGTGTGAGTGTTTGATTGATTCAGATGCTCCGTCCATCACCACCCCCTTTTGTACCACTTTTGGCCGCCATATGTGTGGCAGGGTATGCTCAGACGTTAGTCCCTTGCTCACTTTGCCACTGGATTCAAGCAAGCTGGGCTTAAGACGGCTGGAATCCCAGAAACCGGTCCTCGGAAGCTTGTTTCTGGTCCAGGAAAGAGATGGCTTGGCAGTTCGGGCTGGACTGTTCCCATGAGGCACAGGGTCAGACTGATTTGCATATGGCCATTTCTGAACTGGGGTGGCAGAGTGGGCTAAAGAACGGTGATGGATTAAACCCAGATCTTTTGCTCCGTCCATCACCACCCCCTTTTGTACCGATATTTGGAAAACAACATAAAAAGGTTGGGGAACCTGACCCCAGATTTATCAAACTTTCTGCCCTCCTTCAATTTCAGAGGGCAGGAATTCACCATATGTATTAAGATGTGGCACATTACTGTTGTCTCCTTTCTCTGACGCACTCTGTGCAGTCTAGCACTAACAAGGGCTCCCTTGCGTCATAGTGCAAGGGTGTCTGAGTTGCAGGCAGGATTATTTTTGTGCAGGAAGGGGCAGAATGCAGCACATTTTGAAAGAAGAAACAATGATGAAAAAAATATATATTTCTCCTCGTTGCACTTCTATTGAGCAGGCAAAGACCCGAAACTCTGTTCCCTGACCCTTCCTTCAAGCAAATAAAGGTATAATAATCAATTACCTTAAATTTTTCACTAAAAAAATGGCTAAATGGAGAACTTCCTTTTCTAAGCTACTAATCATCCGTGCCAAGAAAAATATTCCCTACGGGACCAGGATGATAACGACACCCTCACAAAACCTTAGAGTCACCCTGTGTCAAGGATCCCCCTCGAGAGAGGAGGTAGTTCGTCCACAGGAGCAAAGATGAATGTCCCACACACTTCCAGACAACAACTACCACAGCGAGAAGGTATAACTTCGCTAACAGGCAGCTGCTACCTAAAAGTGTGGGGTGAATTTTCCCAGGGAGTATACCACTCTCCCCCTGCAAGGTGGCGTAGCTGCAGTCTTGATGGCAGGAGCCTGGAAAATAAATAGACAACAATACTAACCTCACCAGTACTTTACAAGGCTGATACACAAGTGTTCAACATAACATTCCACTTACCACATAGGTGAGTATCAGGGCTTTAAGCTAGAAGTCCAGGCAAGAACCAGGAGATACAGCAGAGAATCTGGAGGACAACTAGCAAGGATATCTCCAAGGTAGAATGCACCAATGCCCGTTCTACTCATAAACTTAAGACAGAGCAGGACTGGGCGCCACAAGTGCAGCTGATAACAATAGTATCACTTATAAAGCTAAAGACAAAGTGATACAGATATTCCCACTGCAGCGCATAAACTTAAGACAGCGTGGAGCGAGTAACAAACATATAACACAGACAATTCCTTCCTCCGACTCATAAACTTAAGACAAAGTGGAGAAAGGAAACAAACAACATGAAACGTGGACAATAGACACACCCCGTCTGAATAGGTACTGAAGATCAGAACGGAGTGGGCGTAACTACAACAAGACGTGATAGCCAAAATACGCTCCACTTGTAAGCTAAGGACGGAGTGAAGCGCAATTCAAAAACATACACAAAACCCCTTCGATCACCAAAATGACCGCGGAGTCAACACACTGTGAAGGATTTGCCAGCTAGGACATTGACACTACAGAGGAGAGAAGGGCAGGCGGGGTATCCAGGCGGAAGGGGACGCAAGGCACCGGGGAAGGGCGTGCCGAGAGGAGGAAGGGCAAAGGAACAGGGCGGAAGGCAAAACAACAGGCAGGACACAGATCCAAAACAGAAAAATACCGTGACCCAAAGGTGGAAATGTCAGGAACTGGACAAGAGCACAAACGGGATCCAGAGAATTCAGCAGGAGCTCTGAACACTACGGGAACCTCACGGAGCAGAACGCTGAGTAGAGGGGGCGTGGTCACTAACCAAACAGTAAGCCAAGCACTGATTCGTGGGTGAGATTCCTCTTTAACCTGCCTAGAGAGCGTCACAAAACACCATACCTTACACAGTAAGAGGCTTTAGGGAAGGGAGCAAAAGTCTCGCAGGAACACAAGAGGGTTTCTACACTTGCGCATTCTACGCCCTGTGGAATTCATATTGAACACTTATGATTGGGGTCTAATTCGACCACCCCTAACAGTTCTCCCCCTCAAAACCCCCCTCCCAGGGCCGGGGCCAGTTTTCCTTGGATGTAGTCTATGGAACCTCTTGATCAATCGAGGAGCATGTACATCTTCAGCGGGTTCCCAAGTTCTGTCTTCTGGGGGATATCCTACCCAATCTATAAGATATTGGAGTTTGCCTCTATACCTTCTAAAGTCTAGGATCTGTTGTAACTCAAACTCTTCTTCGCCTTTGATCACTACAGGAGGAGGTGGTGGTTCAGGGGTCAAAGGGGGAAGGTATTTCTTAAGAAGGGAACAATGAAACACAGGATGAATTCTGATGTGTGGAGGTAACTGCAATTTGAGAGTCACTGGGGTTATGACTTTCAGAATGGGATAGGGACCTATGAAGCGAGGCTGTAATTTCTTGGACCCGGGGAGTCTGAGATTCTTGGTGGATAACCATACTTTTTCACCTACAGTATACTGAGGTTCCTCCCTGCGGTGTTTATCTGCTTGATATTTCATAGTTTCTTTAGCTTTGTTCAGTTCTTGAATGGCCTTTTCCCATACAACCTTTAAGTGTTGATGATGCTCCTTCAGTGCAGGTATTTTGTCTAGATCAGTAGGGAAGGGATTGCTTCCAACCAAGTGGAGGATAAATTGGTCAATAAGCAACGCAAATACTGTTTTAGTGTTTGATTAGTCCTTTCTATTTGACCATCCGTTTGAGGATGGTATGCAGTGGACAATCTATGATCCATTTGTAACACTGAACAGACTCCTCTCCAGAATTTGGAAACAAATTGAGGACCCCTATCAGAAAAGATTACTGCTGGAGTACCATGTAGACGTATTACCTGCTCTAGGAAAATGTGTACCAATTCTTGTGCTGTTGGAATCTTTTTAAGTGGAACAAAATGAGCCATTTTGGACAGCATGTCTACCACTACCAGTATGGTGTTGTACCCTTTAGTACTTGGCAGTTCGGTGATAAAATCCATACTAATGGTATGCCATGGTTTGGGAGGAGCTGGTATGATCTTCAATAACCCTGTGGAGGCGCAATGTGAAGACTTTTGCCTAGCACATACAGAACAGGCTTTCACAAAATTTGTTGTGTCTTTAATGATAGTATCCCACCAAAACCATCTCTGACAGAGACTAACTGTCTTTGCTTCTCCAGGATGTCCGGCGAGTACACTATTGTGACACCAGTTTAATACCTGAGCATGTAAGGGGGGACAAGGTATGTACAAGCGGTTGTCATGAAACAATAAATCTTCTTTGACAGTATGCAACAGATTCTTTATCCATTCTTGGTTGTCTATTGCGGCATACTGTTCTCTTAGCATATCCAAAAAGGAATGAACAGGATGTTCGTCAGCACAGATGATTTTATGTTCTGGAATGATAGGAAGTGTGCTATTCGGGTTTTCCATGCTAGTGTTGTTAATTCTAGAGAGAGCATCAGCTTTGCCATGTTGGGCAGCAGGTCTATATGTGATTATGAAATCATATTCACTAAAGAAGGATACCCAACGCATCTGTCTTGGGGTCAGAGCTTTAGCGGATTTAAAGAACTGTAGATTCCGATGGTCAGAAAATATAGTGATCACATGTGGAGATCCCAATAAATAGTGTCTCCATTCCTGAAAGGATAGTTTAATTGCAAGGAGTTCTCGTTCGCCTATTGTGTAATTTTGTTCGGCAGGGAGTAGCGTCTTAGATAAGTAGGCCACCGGATGCAATTGTCCGGTTACTGAATCTCTCTGTGACAAGACCGCACCAACAGCTGCTTGTGAAGCATCGGCTTCCAAAAAAAATGGCAAGGTGTTATCCGCATGCCGAATAATGGGGGCAGACATAAATTTCTTTTTGAGATTGCAAAACGCCTGTTCTGCTTCTTCGTTCCAAATGAACTTGCTTCCTTTCTTGAGTAACTTGGTTATAGGAAGAATGGTTTCTGAAAAATGATCTATGAATCTCCTATAGAAGTTGGAAAATCCTAGAAAGGACTGTACTTCCTTGACCGTGGTAGGGCTAGGCCAATCCATCAACGCCTTTGTCTTCTTAGGGTCCATAAGTATCCCTTTAGGAGAAATCACATACCCCAAAAAATCAATGGTATCCGTGTGAAAGGTGGTTTTATCCAATTTGGCAAACAAGTTATTTTCTTGTAATTTCTGCAACACCATTTTAACATGTACCACATGTTCTTCTTCTGTTTGAGAGAATATTAAAATGTCATCAATATATACGATGACAAACACATCAAGGTATTCTCGAAGCACTTCATTGATGAAGTATTGAAAGGCTGCAGGCGCGTTGCATAACCCAAAGGGCATCAGGAAATATTCATACAACCCGAATTTTGTGCGAAACGCCGTCTTCCATTCGTCACCGTCTTTAATCCGGATGAGATGATAGGCTCCTCTTAAGTCAATCTTTGTAAAAATCTTGGCTCCTCTTACTTGATCCAATAACACAGGGATGAGCGGCAATGGATATTTGTTCTTTATCGTGATCTTGTTTAATGCCCTATAGTGCAGGCATGCTCTCAAGCCCCCTTCCCTTTTTGGTATAAAAAAGAGGGGCGAGGATACTGGGGACGTTGAATGTCTGATGAACCCTTTTTGTAACATGTCATCTAGATAGTTCTTTAGATATTCGGTTTCTGCTGCAGTCAGTGCATATATCCTACTGTTAGGAAGTTCAGATCCAGGTAATAAATAATGCGGCAGTCGTAGGATCGATGTGGGGGCAATTGAGTGGCTTCTTTCTCATCAAAGACAGACTGGAATTCGGCATAGCTGTCTGGTATCTCGGAATCCCCGACTGCTGCCTGGACTGAGCAACATAAGGGGGGTAAACTGTCACTTGCTTCTTGGTAACAATGAATCATGCAATGGGGTGACTTAAGCGTCACAGTTCTGTCTACCCAATCAATCTTTGGATTATGGATTTGTAGCCAAGGAACTCCTAATATTGCACCAAAATTAGGTGTATCTATCAAATCAAAAATGATTTGTTCGGAATGCCCGTTGCCACAGACCAGGAGCAGGGGAGGTGTTTGATGACTGATCAATCCAGATGAAAGTTCAGAGCCGTCTACCAACTTGACAGGTTCAGGTTTCTCTTTGGCCACAAAAGGTATATTCATCTTCCGAGCTAGTTGTATGTCAAGGAAATTGCCAGTGGCTCCAGAATCTAAAAGAAGTGTCATATGATGTCTATCTTGATTGCTGGCCACTAAGGTGATATTCAATAAAAAATGTTTCACCGGTCTCAACAAGGTCTTTTGGTTTTGAGAGATCTGACAAAGGCTGGTACTTGAAGAATCGATCTCCTCATTCATCAAGCATGATAGTTTTCCTGAACACCAGCAATTTTCTTGGAAGTAATAGAAGGACGGTTGGGACAGTCTCTGGCATAATGGCCACTCTTGCCACAGTATAGACATAAATTATTCTTCCTTCTTCTAGTTTTTTCCTCGTCTGATATAGGTCCCCTCACTCCCCCAATTTGCATAGGTTCAGGTACATCCTTGCTTTCCTTTTTCTCATTTTTCTGTAGGACCAACCTGGGGAATCCAATACGATTCTTTTCTCCTCGTCTCTCTTGTAGTCTATGATTGAGTTTGACAGTGAGTTCAATGAATGAGGGACAATCTTCAGGCGGATTAACTATTTGAGCTAGGATGTCCTTTAACTCATCTGACAGCCCTCTATAGAATAAAGATGTTCTCTTGTCTTCAGGCCAATAGGTTTCAGCCAGTAGCCGATTAAACTGAGTTATATATGTGAGGAGATCTTTGGACCCCTGTTTAAGACTAAGCAGGGCATTATCACTCGCTTGCATATAAGCATGCTTTGCAAACAGGCTTCTAAACTTAAGCTGAAAGTCATTGTAATTATACAATAAGGGATCATCTGTTTCAAACAAAGGAACGGCCCATTCTGAAGCATTTCCTCCTAAGTAGGACAGAATAAACGCCACTTTTGATGCATCATCTGGAAAGGCTGCTGGCTTACACTTAAATTGCAGATGACACTGAGTCATAAAACTGTTAAACTTGGCACTATCTCCTGTAAATCTCTCTGGCATGGCTAAAGGAACAGGACTAGGTGTGTGCACCGTGACTTGTACAGGAGGGCCTACGTTTGCCGCTTCAACTGGGGAACTAACAGTGGGTGCTTGTACAGCAAACCTGGCGGGTTGAATATAATTTCTCTTGGGTACCGCTCCTGTAGTAGTCCCACCCACAGCCCCTGTATCTTGAGCTTGTAAATAGGCTACCTCTGCCTGTAACTTCAGGTTTTCTGTTCTTAACATTGCCACTTCCTGTTGTAAGCTGGTAACTACGGCGTTAATCTCCTCCATTGAAGGAGTATGTTCAGTAGAACCCACACTCTGGTCTACGTTCATCTTTGCTCGGGTGAACTAGATATACTTGGGCTTGGCTTTCTGTCAAGGATCCCCCTCGAGAGAGGAGGTAGTTCATCCACAGGAGCAAAGATGAATGTCCCACACACTTCCAGACAACAACTACCACAGCGAGAAGGTATAACATCGCTAACAGGCAGCTGCTACCTAAAAGTGTGGGGTGAATTTTCCCAGGGAGTATACCACTCTCCCCCAGCAAGGTGGCGTAGCTGCAGTCTTGATGGCAGGAGACTGGAAAATAAATAGACAACAATACTAACCTCACCAGTACTTTACAAGGCTGATACACAAGTGTTCAAAATAACATTCCACTTACCACATAGGTGAGTATCAGGGCTTTAAGCTAGAAGTCCAGGCAAGAACCAGGAGATACAGCAGAGAATCTGGAGGACAACTAGCAAGGATATCTCCAAGGTAGAATGCACCAATGCCCGTTCTACTCATAAACTTAAGACAGAGCAGGACTGGGCGCCACAAGTGCAGCTGATGACAATAGTATCACTTATAAAGCTAAAGACAAAGTGATACAGATATTCCCACTCCAGCGCATAAACTTAAGACAGCGTGGAGCGAGTAACAAACATATAACACAGACAATTCCTTCCTCCGACTCATAAACTTAAGACAAAGTGGAGAAAGGAAACAAACAACATGAAACGTGGACAATAGACACACCCCGTCTGAATAGGTACTGAAGATCAGAACGGAGTGGGCGTAACTACAACAAGACGTGATAGCCAAAATACGCTCCACTCGTAAGCTAAGGACGGAGTGAAGCACAATTCACAAACATACACAAAACCCCTTCGATCACCAAAATGACCGCGGAGTCAACACACTGTGAAGGATTTGCCAGCTAGGACATTGACACTACAGAGGAGAGAAGGGCAGGCGGGGTATCCAGGCGGAAGGGGACGCAAGGCACCGGGGAAGGGCGTGCCGAGACGAGGAAGGGCAAAGGAACAGGGCGGAAGGCAAAACAACAGGCAGGACACAGATCCAAAACAGAAAAATACCGTGACCCAAAGGTGGAAATGTCAGGAACTGGAAAAGAGCACAAACGGGATCAAGAGAATTCAGCAGGAGCTCTGAACACTACGGGAACCTCACGGAGCAGAACGCTGAGTAGAGGGGGCGTGGTCACTAACCAAACAGTAAGTCAAGCACTGATTCGTGGGTGAGATTCCTCTTTAACCTGCCTAGGGAGCGTCACAAAACTTCATACCTTACACAGTGAGAGGCTTTAGGGAAAGGAGCAAAAGTCTCGCAGGAACACAAGAGGGTATCTACACTTGCGCATTCTACGCCCTGTGGAATTCATATTGAACACTTATGATTGGGGTCTAATTCGACCACCTCTAACACCCTGAACATAACCTCCAACAAAAATGGCACTGTTCAAGCAGCCAATAAGGACCTAGAAAAATTTGAAAAATACTTTTCCATTCTAAAAGCTGACACCTATTGTCCACTTGAAGCAAACAAATTCACAGAGACAAGGCCACTGTACCGAATCGTAAAAAAGCCTCTGTGTTTTCACTTTATTACTGTTTGAGTGCTGCATAAATACGTTACAAATTGCCTCTAAGTTAAGGCTGTCTGCTTTTCTGCCCAGCTACTACAGTGTTAAGCAAAGGTTAGTTTAGCGACTTTTGTGGTTCACCTTACCAAGGAATGTGGCTGGTGCTTGAGCAAGGTTAACATCCCACAAAAAAATTAATTCTCACACTATCGATCTGAAATTCTTCAAGGGAAAGGTGCTTAGATGATGAACACTGTAAAAAACAGCTTAAATAGGCAATTACTCACACTTCAAAAAATACTTATCAAGCTCAACTTGTTTACATTTTGATTTGGTGAAACAAGAACATGCCCAGCATAGGGCCTTCATTAAACTTTGCAAAATATTGTGGAAAGCCCAAAAAGTTTCTTTTTTTGGGAGAAATAACCAGACCAAGTTGTAATAATCCATGCCAATGTATTTGTGTTCAGTACTGGAAGGTGTACAATTGAATGAACTCTAGGAGATGTCAATAACTCTGACGTCATTTAAAAAATTCCTAAATAAATCAGTAAAGGACTTTCGTGCATGAAGGACAAGGAGGATATTTTTTCAAAAACCTTATGCATAGATAGTAATTATTACAAACAACAACAGAATACAGCAGTTGTAATAATATACTTCTCAGTTCATATAAAAATTCAGGGGCCCATTAGGATGGCGGGCGGATCGCCCCCGCCAGGCTGGCGGTAGCCACCACCGGCCTGGCGGGGGCGATCCGCCCGCCATCCTTGCTCTAAAGACCCCCGCCCTATTAGGATGGCGGGGAAAACCGACTGCTGCTTTTCCGTCCCGGTCGCAGGTATAATATGGTGGCGGTGTCTATGAGACACCGCCAGCCATATTATGATGGTCAAATTTGAATGCCTTTCCGTGGCGGCAATGCTGCCACGGAAAGGCATGCGGAGAATCCCTGCAGGGGCCTATTGTGGGCCCCCAGGGACTCCGGGTGGGGGGTGCACATGGGGGGTACCAGCATTTCAAAGTGCAACATGGCAGGCACCGTGCGGTGCCCGTCATGTTGTGCTTTGAAATGCACAACGTGCATTTTTACCATTGCGGCGGGCGGCGCTTTCAGCACCGCACTCCGCAATGGTAACAATACAGGATGCGCCTGCCAGTGTGGCGGGCGCATCCTAATTGCTAAGGCGGAACAGCCGCTCCTATGGCGGGCAGTCCCGTTTTGCACGGGGATGGCTGGCGGGCAAAGTCCGCTCACCATCCTAATGGGGGCCTCAGTTCATGAACTTTCGAATGAGAAATTTTCCAACAAAGCTTCTGACAACAGCATGGCAAAAGGCTTGAATTACGCCAAATTCTAGGCTTTGGACATGTAAAAATACAACCGTTCTACACATGTATATGTATGTTCCGCCTTAACTAAGACCCGGCAAAGATTTCTTCAGCCCTGTTTCAGGAGATTGAAAATAATGGCTTGCAGGCAAGCAATAATTCAGAGCCCTAGTGTGCTGCATACAAAGCTAAATTGCAGATTTGTTTATATTATGTGACAGGCTGCTAGTATGCTAGCCGCAAATGAATGATTAAACTAACCTCCTTTAGTCCCATTTTAATGTAGTTTTCAAATTATAATTCTGCATCAAACAGAGAATAATTGGATGAGATTTTGCAGAGCTATCTAAATATTATTATTTTAGCAATGCATTAACTTAAAGACACAGACATTTATTTAACAATGCACTTAAAGGTAAAAGCACGCTTTGTTTAATTTTGTGCACACACATTGACAGTGTTTATCCCTTATTGACATATAGATTTTACTAAATGTTTTTTGCTTTGAATTGTAATTGTTTTTCAAAACTATACATTAAAACCACTTTCTTAATTAATTATTTGCTAAGTTTTGTGTTATACATTGTCATATTTTAATGTTAAATAAGTTTCATTATTTTTTTATCGTTTTTTTTATTTGGTGATACATTTCAAGGGATGGGGAGCTTTTTAAATATGTATTGTTTATTGAGTACATCTTTTTTCAAATGTAATTTATTTGGTCAGTAATTCTCAAATGTAATTAAAAAAACAGGGTCATTTTTTATTTGGTAATTGGCTATTTAGATAATGTTTTCTGTCAATTATAATGTTTTTTAAAAATATTTGGGATAATAATTATGCTATGTTTTATGTTTTTTTCTATAGTAATTAATTTAATAGAGGTATGTTCTTAAAATAACAAGTATTTTTTATTTTATTCTGTTATTAATTTAAATAATGTTGTGATAGTATGTCATGTGATCAAGTCCCCCAGGAGGGACGAAACGCGTCATGGCTTCCACTACACCTCGCACAGCAATAAACTAATTGCAACTTGAAGCTTTGGTGGTCCGCGCTCATTCTTCCTCGAGGTATGAGGATTGTGTTGGAGTTGCCTCCTATATATATATATATATGTATATAAATATATATATATATATATATATATATATATATATATATATATATATATATATATATATATATATATATATATATATATATTTATTTATTGTTCATTACAGCGGTAAATATTGATTTGCAGATATTTTCCAAAGTCAAAAATGCAATGACATTGCTTGAAATATCGTGTATGGTATTCATAAGAATGTTTATATGAAATGTTTCTTTGATATATATTTTTTAACCATGCACTTTTGAAACCATTGTTTTTAATGGAAAATGTTATCTGTAAACCTGTATTTACTGGTCCACTACAAGATGGCCACCGTAGAACGTAGGGTGGGTTAGTCCACTCTCAATCTCTATGAGTAATGTGGACGTTATAATGGTTTCCTTCTTACACACTCGGTGACACTGACGAAGCGAAAGGTGAAACGCGTCTGTCGGAGGGGGCAGGGGTCTGCCAATAAATCTTTTCCACGAACACGACCTTGGAGTGCTGTCTGTTTCATTTTAAAAGACGAGAGTGTGGAAGGATATATATATATATATATATATATATATATATATATATATATATATATATATATATATATATATATATATATATATATATATATATATATATATATATATATATTCCGAAACATTCTCCTTCCAGGGAAGTAGAAGAGGTGGCACAAAGGTACGTTTGAACTCCATTTATTCAACACATTGCAAGACGCGTTTCGGTTACTACCTTCTTCTGATGCTTTGTGTCAACATAGTTCCACTGGTGCCATTAGCTTCTGCTCTGCTTGCACTACATTGTCCCAACATGCAGCCGAGTAGCAATGTTCGCTGACTGAAGCCATGGCACTTGTTCTGGGAAACAGAGTTCATTTCCCTCACTCTCATGCCTCACAGTACCATCGGCTCGCAGGCTCGGGGACCTCGATGAAGTAAAGAAACCCCTCCATGTGGTATGAACTGTCCTTGACAGAGTCGTCCTGCGGCCTCTGATTTGTGCGGGGGCCTGGGTCACCCCCATTATCACCCTTCCTTCAGACACTAGCTGAGAGGTGCCAGCCCCGCGTGTAATGGGTTTCACGCAATGTATTCCGAAGCATTGTCCTTCCTGGGAAGTAGAAGAGGCGGCACAAAGGTACGTTTGAACTCCATTTATTCAACACATTGCATGACACGTTTCGGTTACTACCTTCTTCTGAAGCTTTGTGTCGACATAGTTCCACTGGTGCCATTAGCTTCTGTCTCTGACTCAACCACTGAAGTAGTGTTGAGGGTGTCCGCAAAACATGGCACGGATTGCACCAGAGTTCCCGTTAGTAGAACTACATTACCCAGCAGGCACTGTACCACACTTGCAGGTCGGTGGTCCGTTTGCTCGGCTTGCACTACATTGTCCCAACGTGCAGCCGAGTAGCAATGTTCGCTCACTGAAGCCATGGCACTTGTTCTGGGAAACAGAGTTCATTTCCCTCACTCTCATGCCTCACAGTACAATCGGCTCACAGGCTCGGGGACCTCGGTGAACTAAAGAAACCCCTCCATGTGGTATGAACTGTCCTTGACAGCGTCGTCCTGCGGCCTCTGATTTGTGCGGCGGTCCGGGTCACCCCCATTATCACCCTTCCTTCAGACACTCGCTGAGAGGTGCCAGCCCTGCGTGTAATGGGCTTCACGCAAAGTATTCGGAAGCATTGTTCTTCCTGGGAAGTAGAAGAGGCGGCACAAAGGTACGTTTGAACTCCATTTATTCAACACATTGCATGACGCGTTTTGGTTACTACCTTCTTCTGAAGCTTTGTGTCGACATAGTTACACTGGTGCCATTAGCTTCTGTCTCTGACTCAACCACTGAAGTAGTGTTGAGGGTGTCCGCAAAACATGGCATGGATTGCACCAGAGTTCCTGTTAGTAGAACTACATTACCCAGCAAGCATTGTTCCACACTTGCAGGTCGGTGGTCCGTTTGCTCAGATTGCACTACATTGTCCTAACGTGCAGCCGAGTAGCAATGTTCGCTGACTGAAGCCATGGCACTTGTTCTGGGAAACAGATATATATATATATATATATATATATATATATATATATATATATATATATATATATATATATATATATATATATATATATATATATATATATATATATATATATATATATATATTTCACTGAAAAAAACATAGGTTATAGACCATATATAGTTAGGAATTAGCATTTACAAAACCTTGAAAATTCACTGAAAAACCATGGGTTATAGACCATATATAGTTAGGAATTAGCATTTACAAAACCTTATTTTACTCACACAAAACCATTGAAATTACATATATAGTTAGTTGCACTAACTATATATCGCGCACCCGCAATCCACTGCTGATGATGTCACATATTACATCATTCATGACATGGTCAGTGACATCACTGATGACATCACTGATGACAACTCAAATGACATCACTGACAACATCACTGATAATATCATTCATGTGATAATAGAATGAACCTCTTCAGACTCTAATATAACCTTAGATACAATCAGTGTAAAAAGACACTCACAGATTGTCACTCATCCATGGAGTTACTCATACATCTAGTCAGTCATGCAAAGAAGCAATCACACCTCCATTTCCTCAACTATACAGTTATACACACCTTACTAATTCAAACATATTCTAACACATATTTAATCTCCTATACGATCCCTGATACAAGTTCACAATGATCCATACAGCCACTCACACATCCACTGGCTCTTATGCATGGTTATATATGTCAACTCTCACATGTACTGTGTTTTATATATGTACTTACTTTGACATGTTGCACTGAGATATTCATTCACTCACCAGTACACTCATGCACACAGTCAACCGCCCATGCAGCTGTTTCCACATGCACTTTTGAACCCATACATCTAGTGAATCAACTGCTCACACATCTATGCACAGAGTCATACACCTCCCAGCCACTCACACACATACTTAGACTCCCATACAAATACTTGGGCAACCAATGAATATCCCATATAGTTACTCATATAGCTACTGATTAACACATTCAGCAGTTTACAGAACAACAGACATAATGATGCACAAATTAAGACAGTTTAGTCACTAACCCATGCACTCAGTGAGACACATTTAATCACTCACTCATACAGTCAGTCATGCACCTACTAAATTCTTCATCCAGACACTTATACATCCACTCATTCTTCAATATGTAAGACATATTTTAACTTTACAGAAACATACAGTCATTGGATAATGTCATCAGTGGTTTTTTAATAGCAAATATCAAAAGCTTTAAAATGTCAAGTACGTGGTAGGTAAAAACATTTTCGTGTCTATGCACACTGATGTGCTTTGAACGCTGCCCCCCCTCTTTTCTTTTAGGAGTATTCTCTCTTTGCAGATAGTGAAAGGTAGGTAACGCAGGCCTTTGCCCCCGTTGTAATCCGTCGTGCCTGCTTCCCTCTCCATTTGATTTATTTTTATCCAAGCATTTACTGTTTTAGAATTGGTTCTCTTTGGTTCATTCTCTATTTACAAACAAGCACAGAGTCGCAATACTCTGTTTAGTCTTTGCAGATAGTGAAAAATCGTTAGAAACAACAAAAGGAATCAAACAAAATCAGTAGGCCACTAATGGGATCTCTTTTTGACCTCGCTAAAATAGAAACATTAGGAACAACCCCTCATGAGAAATAGGAAACTAGTGAGAGGAACTGATCTCGACGCCATGATGGCTGCAAGACAGCTCGGCTCCGCCGCCCACCCCGCCCAAAACAACGACAAACACTATGCAAATATTATAAATATATACAACACACCACCAAAGTAACAGGGTAAAACGTTTTATTAAATAACTATTTACATGGCAGCCTGCTGCAACATCGATCCAAATGCATGCTGCCGTTCCCGGGATTTCTCCCCGACTACTCTGCGGCCTACGAGATGGAGAGGCCGGGGCGTTGACTAAGCAGGGCCTCCGGCCGCAACCACAGCGCCAACGATCACTGCTAACAGCCACTGATCTGAAGAACCGCTGCCTGCGATGCTTCCCTGAGCCGCTTGATGGAGGCCCCCGAGGGGCGGTGTGGTGGCGCGGACTCGGAGGGGGCGCTTGACTCCTGCCCCCTCCCCAAGTCTTGTTGCCCTGGTGTGGCCTGAGATCGCCCCGACATAGGCGGTCGGCTCCCGGGGTCAGGCGGAACTTGTTGCCTTTTGGTGATTCTTCCATTCTGGACCTTGTCCCACAATCCGTTTGACCTGAAGACACGTCCTGCAGTGCCCTGGTCCAACCATCACATATACCTGCACCAGGACACGGCGTGGGGTGCACTGAAAGGGAGAGGCGGCGCGAACGAGCCTCCCCCACCTCCCCAGGTGGAGGTTTCTCAGCTACACCCCAGCGCTTCACTCGGCCACCTGAGTTGCGCCCGCTCCTGCGGCACAGGGCCTCGCTCGGCCAGCTGAACTGCACCTGCTCTTGTTATTGCAGCGTCTCACCCGCCATCCGGATGAATTACACCCACTCATGCAGTACAGTGACAGGCGGCTGCCACGGAGCTCAGGAAATGGCGGTCGGCTCCACAGACTTGGGCCTGGCCTGCAAGGATGGCTCTGGGCAACCCTTGAACTCAGACGCTTGACGGCGTGGGGTGCACTGAAAGGGAGAGGCGGCGCGAACGAGCCTCCCCCACCTCCCCAGGTGGAGGTTTATCAGCTAAACCCCAGCGCTTCACTCGGCCACCTGAGTTGCGCCCGCTCCTGCGGCACAGGGCCTCGCTCGGCCAGCTGAATTGCGCCTGCTCTTGTTATTACAGCGTCTCACCCGCCATCCAGATGAATTGCACCCACTCTTGCAGTACAGCAAGAGGCGGCTGCCACGGAGCTCAGGAAATGGCGGTCGACTCCACAGACTTGGGCCTGGACTACAAGGATGGCTCTGGGCAACCCTGGAACTCGGACGCTTGACTGCTAGGGCATGGGCTTCATTCCCAAAAGCGTCCCCTCAGCCTTGAAGATTCAACAAGAGTCACGGGCCCCCGACTCCCGCAGACTTACGGCGGGGAGCGACTGCCATGATTGCTTGCGGAATGGCCACAACGGAGTCACGAGATGGTGGTGCTCTCATGCTGACGCCAGCTTCAGTCTGAAACATCCAGAAACACTATAGACTACCAATTCGATCAGTTCCGGTGGAGCCCCAACGTGATCCATTAGAGAAGAACTTGCCCTCCCCTCTTTGACTGATGGTTCTTGTTGCCTGTCCCTTCTGTCATATGACGCGCCGCGTTAGCGCACCCGGAAGTGCTCCGGTGCGCAAAGCGCGAAAAGCAGCTACCCGGAAGCGATCCGGGGCGCGGCGCGGAGCACGTAACGTAAGCATAACAGGTCATGTGACTTGTTAATAAAACTTTTCATTGGTTCATTTCACTTTTGGGTTCCTAATGATGTAAGGCTAGGTCATGTGACCTGAAAATAACACTTTTCATTGGTTCGGACTGGGAGGGGGCGCTTGACTCCTGCCCCCTCCCCAAGTCTTGTTGCCCTGGTGTGGCCTGAGATCGCCCCGACATAGGCGGTCGGCTCCTGGGGTCAGGCGGAACTTGTTGCCTTTTGGTGATTCTTCCATTCTGGACCTTGTCCCACAATCCGTTTGACCTGAAGACACGTCCTGCGGTGCCCTGGTCCAACCATCACATATACCTGGACCAGGACAAGGCGTGGGGTGCACTGAAAGGGAGAGGCGGCGCGAACGAGCCTCCCCCACCTCCCCAGGTGGAGGTTTCTCAGCTACACCCCAGCGCTTCACTCGGCCACCTGAGTTGCGCCCGCTCCTGCGGCACAGGGCCTCGCTCGGCCAGCTGAATTGTGCCTGCTCTTGTTATTGCAGCGTCTCACCCGCCACTAGGATGAATTACACCCACTCATGCAGTACAGCAACAGGCGGCTGCCACGGAGCTCAGGAAATGGCGGTCGGCTCCACAGACTTGGGCCTGGCCTGCAAGGATGGCTCTGGTCAACCCTTGAACTCGGACGCTTGATGGCGTGGGGTGCACTGAAAGGGAGAGGCGGTGCGAACGAGCCTCCCCCACCTCCCCAGGTGGAGGTTTATCAGCTACACCCCAGCGCTTCACTCGGCCACCTGAGTTGCGCCCGCTCCTGCGGCACAGGGCCTCGCTCGGCCAGCTGAATTGCACCTGCTCTTGTTATTACAGCGTCTCACCCGCCATCCGGATGAATTGCACCCACTCTTGCAGTACAGCAAGAGGCGGCTGCCACGGAGCTCAGGAAATGGCGGTCCACTCCATAGACTTGGGCCTGGCCTGCAAGGATGGCTCTGGGCAACCCTGGAACTCGGACGCTTGACTGCTAGGGCATGGGCCCCATTCCCAAAAGCGTCCCCTCAGCCTTGAAGATTCTAAAAGAGTCACCGGGGCCCCCGACTCCCGCAGACTTACGGTGGGGAGCGACTGCCATGATTGCTTGCGGAATGGCCACGACGGAGTCACGAGATGGTGGTGCTCTCATGCTGACGCCAGCTTCAGTCTGAAACATCCAGAAACACTGTAGACTACCAATTCGATCAGTTCCGGTGGAGCCCCAACGTGACCCAGTAGAGAAGAACTTGCCCTCCCCTCTTTGACTGATGGTTCTTGTTGCCTGTCCCTTCTGTCATATGACGCGCCGCGTTAGCGCACCCGGAAGTGCTCCGGTGCGCGAGGCGCGAAAAGCAGCTACCCGGAAGTGATCCGGGGCGCGGCGCGGAGCGCGTAACGTAAGCATAACAGGTCATGTGACTTGTTAATAAAACTTTTCATTGGTTCATTTCACTTTTGGGTTCCTAATTATGTAAGGCTAGGTCATGTGACCTAAAAATAACACTTTTCATTGGTTCGGACTGGGAGGGGGCGCTTAGCTCCTGCCCCCTCCCCAAGTCTCTCTCGGCCAGCTGAGTTGCACCTGCTCTTGCTATTACAGCATCTCACCCACCATCCGGCTAAATTTCACCCACTCTTGCGATACAGCGACTCTTACATTCTGGACCTTGTCCCACAATCCGTTTGACCTGAAGACACGTCCTGCGGTGCCCTCGCAATGCGGCCTGGTCCCTGAATGTCTGCAGGTGGACAGTATTTCTCGCTCGGCCAGCAGAGTTGCGCCCACTCTTGCGGCCTACGACATTGAGAGGGCGGGGCGTTGACTAGGCGGGGCCTCCGGCCGCAACCACAGCGCCAACGATCGCTGCTAAAGGAGGGGAGCCTTGCCGGTGAGAGCCACCGATCTGAAGAACGGCTGCCTGCGGTGCCTCCCTGAACCGCTTGACGGAGGCCCCCCAGGGGCGGTGTGGTGGCGCGGACTGGGAGGGGGCGCTCAGCTCCTGCCTCCTCCCCAAGTCTCTCTCGGACAGCTGAGTTGCGATTACTCTTGCGGCCTACGACATGGAGAGGCCGGGGCGTTGACTAAGCAGGAGCCTCCGGCCGCAACCACAGCACCAACGATCGCTGCTAAAGGAGGGGAGCCTTACCGGTGAGAGCCACTGATCTGAAGAACGGCTGCCTGCGGTGCCTCCCTGAACCACTTGACGGAGGCCCCCCAGGGGCGGTGTGGTGGCGCGGACTGGGAGGGGGCGCTTAGCTCCTGCCTCCTCCCCAAGTCTCTCTCGGACAGCTGAGTTGCGATTACTCTTGCGGCCTACGACATGGAGAGTCCGGGGCATTGACTAAGCAGGAGACTCCATCCGCAACCACAGCGCCAACGATCGCTGCTAAAGGAGGGGAGCCTTGCCAGTGAGAGCCACTGATCTGAAGAACGGCTGCCTGCGGTGCCTCCCTGAACCGCTTGACGGAGGCCCCCCAGGGGCGGTGTGGTGGCGCGGACTGGGAGAGGGCGCTTGGCTCCTGCCCCCTCCCCAAGTCTCTCTCGGCCAGCTGAGTTGCGCCTGCTCTTGCTATTACAGCGTCTCACCCACCATCCGGCTAAATTTCACCCACTCTTGCGATACAGTGACTCTTCCATTCTGGACCTTGTCTCCCCAGAGGTACATCACCTTACACAGACATGCACTCTGATCTCCTTGGTCTCAGTCAAGCATCAATAGTAAGATTTTCATAGGTGAGTGTAAGTGGGGGCTGTTTGAGGACCTGACTGCATTGGAAAGCAATGCGATGCGGTGCCTCCCTGAATCGCTTGACGGAGGCCCCCGAGAGGCGGTGTGGTGGCGCGGACTGGAAGGGGGCGCTTGGCTCCTGCCCCCTCCCCAAGTCTTGTTGCCCTGGTGTGGCCTGAGATCGCCCCCGACATAGGCGGCCGGCTCCCGGGGTCCGGCGGAACTTTTTGCCTTTTGGTGACTCTTCCATTCTTGACCTTGTCGCACAATCCGTTTGACCTGAAGACACGTCCTGCGGCCTGGTCCCTGAATGTGTGCAAGCGGACGGTATTGATTGGATCAAGATGGCGGCTTCACACAAAGATAACTCAAGTGTTGCTGCTGATGCTATGCAAACAAAAACTGGTTTTCAGTTTGTACATTCTTCAGGATTTTTCCATCCAAGGCTGGTTGAGAGTTTGTAGAACGATGGCTTCAGATTTTCAACATACTACTCTTCAACATTCTTCATAAATGTAACAATGTGAGACTCACTAGGAGAACGGCCGTTTATCTTTCCTTTCAAAATGCTGCCAACAATATTTTCTGAATGGAAGACACCATCTTGTAGCATAAAAGGCTGCGTCAAGGGTGGTATTGCCCAGAATGTCTTGTTTTCTAGTGCTCGTAATGACGAAGCCAGAACTGCCGAAAAGGATTCTGGTCCTGCCGCTACTTACTGGAGACATTGAACTATACTCTGGACCTGCCTGGCCTCGACCACAATGGCGCCAGTATGGGAGCGACTTGCAACTCCTTATGACGTTCTAGTTACTTAGCCTTGACGTTATGGGGGATGTATGCGGTCTTTGTGCACATGGCGGGCGGGGAAGGGTACTGACAGGGAATACGGACAACCCTATTGATGTCGATTTTTCATTATTAATTATTGTATTAATAAAGCTTCGAAGTAATGTTACCCATGATACTCGCCCATGGTGTGCGTATAGACGATTTTATTGTAACTGATCCTGTTATACTTTCAATTAAAAAATCAACCTTCACTGATCCTACAACTGTTTGTCACGTTTCGTTTTTTCAATTAAATGGCTCGCTTGTTACATACTCCTATACCTCTGGCTTTTGAAAGACACCATCTTGAAGCATAAAAGGCTGCGTCAAGGGTGGTATTGCCCAGAATGTCTTGTTTTCTAGTGCTCGTAATGACGAAGCCAGAACTGCCGAAAAGTATTCTGGTCCTGCCGCTACTTACTGGAGACATTGAACTATACTCTGAACCTGCCTGGCCTCGACCAAAATGGCGCCAGTATGGGAGCGACTTGCAACTCCTTATGACGTTCTAGTTACTTAGCCTTGACGTTATGGGGGATGTATGCGGTCTTTGTGCACATGGCGGCGGGGAAGAGTACTGACTGGGAATACGGACAACCTTATTGATGTCGATTTTTCATTATTGATTATTGTATTAATAAAGCTTCGAAGTAATGTTACCCCTGATACTCGCCCATGGTGTGCGTATGAAGGATTTTATTGTAACTGATCCTGTTATACTTTCAATTAAAAAATCAACCTTCACTGATCCTACAACTGTTTGTCACGTTTAGTTTTTTCAATTAAATGGTTCGCTTGTTACATACTCCTATACCCCTGGCTTTTGAAAGACACCATCTTGTACAATAAAGGGTTGCGTCAAGGGTGATACTGCCCAGAATGTCTTGTTTTCTAGTGCTCGTAATGACGAAGCCAGAACTGCTGAAAGGGATTCTGGTCCTGCCGCTACTTATTGGAGACATTGAACTATACTCTGAACCTGCCTGACCTCGACCAAAATGGCGCCAGTATGGGAGCGACTTGCAACTCCTTATGACGTTCTAGTTACTTAGCATTGACGTTATGGGGGATGTATGCGGTCTTTGTGCACATGGCGGGCGGGGAAGGGTACTGACTGAGAATACGGACAGCACTATTGATAACGCAAAAAAACGATTTTTTTTTTGCCCCGCGGGGCCCTTTTAAAGCCTCCACATCAAACCTAGGGGGTCAGGGAGGATCTACTATGCCCCCTTATGGTCATTTCCCCCTTCGTTTTGGCCTCCTGTTGTCTCTTGATCCTACCGAGAGACAAGATGGCGGCTGCTCCGGACTGTTTAGAATGTTGACAGACACCGAAGAGCCAATCAGCTTCGCTTCACAAAGTTCCGTTACGCAAAAAGTATGCGAACCGGAGCGCTACCCGGGACGCTGTTACAGATATATATACTTATTTGAACGTTAATTTATCAAAATCCACTGGAGCACATATATTGAGACTTAGCAAATGCACATCAGGCTAACAGTCCCTACAATTTTGCCAAGTTTCGTGCAAATCCATTCAGCCGTTCGAGTTAAAAGTGAGGCCAACCGCCCTATGGAAATTAACATGGGAAAAACGCGTTTTGGGACCCCCCTTTTTTCTCGGCCCCCCCTTGACGAACACCCCCCGAATTTTCAGGAGCTGCTCAGAAACAAAATTTGCAATTTTCCTGAAAATTTCAGCCAATTCCGTCCACAAACGCCAAAGTTATTAGACATAAAATTTTCAAAAATCCCATAGAGAAAAAATACTAACTATATATACCTACTGGCGACCGCCAGTAGGTAATATATATATATATATTACCTACTGGCGGTCGCCAGTAGGTATATATAGTTAGGATTTTTTTTCTATGGGATTTTTGAAAATTTTATGTCTAATAACTTTGGCGTTTGTGGACGGAATCGGCTGAAATTTTCAGGAAAATGGCACATTTTGTTTCTGAGCAGCTCCTGAAAATTTGGGGGGGGTTCGTCAAGGGGGGGCCGAGAAAAAAGGGGGGTCCCAAAACGCGTTTTTCCCATGTTAATTTCCATAGGGCGGTTGGACTCACTTTTAGCCCGAACGGCTGAATGGATTTCCACGAAACTTGGCAAAATTGTAGGGACTGTTAGCCCGATGTGCCTTTGCTAGGTCTCAATATATGTGCTTCAGTGGATTTTGAGAAATTAACGTTTAAATCAAGATATATATCTGTAACAGCGCTCCGGGCAGCTATCCGGTTAGCGAACCTTTCGCGTATCGGAACTTTGCAAAGCGAAGCTGATTGGCTCTCCGGTGTCTGTCAACATTCTAAACAGTCCGGTGCGGCCGCCATCTTGTCTCTCGGTAGGATCGAGAGACAAGAGGAGGACAAAACAAAGGGGGAAATGAAGGAAAGGGGGCAAGGTAGACCCCTCCTGACCACCTAGGATTGATGAGGGGGATATTATAGAGCCACGCCGGGCCCAAAAAAAAAAAAAAAAAAATCCGATTTTTTCGCCGTAGAGACGCGTCTTGGTAAGCGAACCGGGCAGCTAACTGGGCAGCTAACCGGGAAGCTAACTGGCAGTGTAACGGGAGTCTGAGGAGTAGCTGATTGGCTGTCAACATTGTAAACAGTCCGGAGCGGCCGCCATCTTGTCTCTCGGTAGGATCAAGAGACAAGAGGAGACCAAAACAAAGGGGGAAATGAAGGAAAGAGGGCAAGGTAGACCCCTTCTGACCCCATAGGATTGATGAGGGGGATATTATAAAACCACGCGGGGCCCAAAAAAAAAAAAATCCTGAGGAGTAGCTGATTGGCTGTCAACATTGTAAACAGTCCAGAGCGGCCGCCATCTTGTCTCTCGGTAGGATCGAGAGACAAGAGGTGGAAAAAAAAAGGTGTAAATGAATGAAAGGGGTAAGGCAGACCCCTCCTGAACCCCTAGGATTGATGAGGGGGCTATTAAAGTTCCCTGCGGGGCAAAAGAAAAAAAAATTGCGATTTTTCGCGGTAAAGGTGCTTCCTTGTACGTTAACCGGGCAGCTAACCGGCAGCGTAACGGGAGTCCGACATATTGTGTTTTTTGAACGTTTGTGATATGTGCACGTGTGGATTTTGTCTAATTAAGGTTAAAAAAATATATATATATCTTTAAGCGTGTTCTGGCGCGCTTACGTTTTGGGTTTGGTTTGCGCTGCAGAGACGATACGTCACGGTTATGCGATGCATCATGAGGCGTCTCACGGTCTACGTGATACGTCACTTAATAAAGAATATATTTTACAGCTATAGATATTAGCTTTTAAAAAACCAATGAAATTCACAGAAAAAACCATAGGTTATAGACCATATATAGTTAGGAATTTGCATTTACAAAACCTTGAAAATTCACTGAAAAAACCATAGGTTATAGACCATATATAGTTAGGGATTAGCATTTAAAAAACCTTATTTTATTTGCACAAAACCATTGAAATTCCATATATAGTTAGTTGCACTAACTATATATCGCGGACCCGCAATCCACTGCTAATGATGTCACATATTACATCATTCATGACATGGTCAGTGACATCACTGATGACATCACTGATGACATCTCAAATGACATCACTGATGACATCACTGATGACATCTCAAATGACATCACTGATGACATCACTGACATCTCATTTGACATTACTGATTACATCACTGATGATATCATTTATGTGATAATACATCTTCAGACTCTAATATAACCTTAGATACACTCAGTGTAAACAGGCACTCACAGACTGTCACACATCCATGGAGTTACTCACATACCTAGTCAGTCATGCAAAGAATCAATCACATCTCCATTTCCTCAACTATACAGTTATACACACCTTACTTATTCAAACATATAGTAACACATATTTACTCTCTTATACAATCCTTGATACAAGTTCACAATGATTCATACAGCCACTCACACATTCACTGGCTCTTATGTTCAGTTATTTATATATGTCAACTCTCACATGGAGTGTGTTTTACATATGTACTTACTTTGACATGTAGCACTGAGATATCCATTCACTCACCAATATACTCATGCACACAGTCAACTGTCCATACAGCTGTTTCTACATGCACTTTTGAACCCATACACCTAGGGAATCAACTGTGCACACATCTATGCACAGAGTTATACACCTCCCAGCCACCCACACACATACTCAGTCTCCCATACAAATACTTGGGCAACCATTCAATAACCCATATAGTTACTGATATAGCTACTGATTTAAACATGCAGCAGTTTACAGAACAACATAAATAATGATTGCCAAATTAAGACACTTTAATCACTAACCCATACACTCAGTGAGACACATTTAATCATTCTCTCATACAGTCAGTCATGCACCTACTAAATCCTTCATCCAGACACTTATACATCCACTCATTCTTCAATATGTAAGACATATTTTAACTTTACAGAAACATACAGTCACTGGGTGTTGTCATCAGTGATGTCATCAGTGATGTCATCAGTGATGTCATCAGTGATGTCATTTGAGATGTCATCAGTGATGTCATCAGTGATGTCACTGACCATGTCATGAATGATGTAATATGTGACATCATTAGCAGTGGATTGCGGGTCCGCGATATATAGTTAGTGCAACTAACTATATATGGAATTTCAATGGTTTTGTGCAAATAAAATAAGGTTTTTTAAATGCTAATCCCTAACTATATATGGTCTATAACCTATGGTTTTTTCAGTGAATATATATATATATATATATATATATATATATATATATATATATATATATATATATATATATATTCACTGAAAAAACCATAGGTTATAGACCATATATAGTTAGGGATTAGCATTTACAAAACCTTATTTTACTCGCACAAAACCATTGAAATTCCATATATAGTTAGTTGCACTAACTATATATCGCGCACCCGCAATCCATTGCTAATGATGTCACATATTACATCATTCATGACATGGTCAGTGACATCACTGATGACATCACTGATGACATCTCAAATGACATCACTGATGACATCACTGACATCTCATTTGACATTACTGATCACATCACTGATGATATCATTTATGTGATAATACAATGAACATCTTCAGACTCTAATATAACCTTAGATACAATCAGTATAAACAGACACTCACAGACTGTCACTTATCCATGGAGTTACTCACACACCTACTCAGTCATGCAAAAGATTAATCACACCTCCATTTCCTCAACTATACAGTTATACACACCTTACTTATTCAAACATATACTAACACATATTTACTCTCTTATACAATCCCTGATACAAGTTCACAATGATCGATACAGCCACTCTCACATTCACTAGCTCTTATGTTCAGTTATTTATATATGTCAACTCTCACATGGACTGTGTTTTACATATGTACTTACTTTGACATGTAGCACTGAGATATCCATTCACTCACCAATACACTCATGCAGTCAGTCGACCGCCCATACAGCTGTTTCCACATGCACTTTTGAACCCATACATTTAGTTAATCAACTGCTCACACATCTATGCACAGAGTCATACACCTCCCAGCCACCCACACACATACTCAGTCTCCCATACAAACACTTGGGCAACCATTCAATAACCCATATAGTTACTCATATAGCTACTGATTTAAACATGCAGCAGTTTACAGAACAACATATATAATGATTGCCAAATTAAGACAGTTTAGTCACTAACCCATGCACTCAGTGAGACACATTTAATCACTCACTCATACAGTCAGTCATGCACCTACTAAATCCTTCATCCAGACACTTATACATCCACTCATTCTTCAATATGTAAGACATATTTTAACTTTACAGAAACATACAGTCACTGGGTGTTGTCATCAGTGATGTCATCAGTGAAGTCATTTGAGATGTCATCAGTGATGTCATCAGTGATGTCATTTGAGATGTCATCAGTGATGTCATCAGTGATGTCACTGACCATGTCATGAATGATGTAATATGTGACATCATTAGCAATGGATTGCGGGTGCGCGATATATAGTTAGTGCAACTAACTATATATGGAATTTCAATGGTTTTGTGCGAGTAAAATAAGGTTTTGTAAATGCTAATCCCTAACTATATATGGTCTATAACCTATGGTTTTTTCAGTGAATTTTCAAGGTTTTGTAAATGCAAATTCCTAACTATATATGGTCTATAACCTATGGTTTTTTCAGTGAATTTCATTGGTTTTTTAAAAGCTAATATCTATAGCTGTAAAATATATTCTTTATTACGTGACGTATCACGTAGCCCATGAGACGCCTCATTATGCATCGCATAACCGTGACGTATCGTCTCTGCAGCGCAAACCAAACCCGTAACGTAAGCGCGCCAGAGCACGCTTAAAGATATATATATATTTTTTTTACCTTAATTAGACAAAATCCACACGTGCACATATCACAAACGTTCCAAAAACACAATATGTCGGACTCCCATTACGCTGCCAGTTAGCTGCCCGGTTAACGAACCGGAAAGCACCTCTACCGCGAAAAATCGCAATATTTTTTTCTTTTTCCCCGCGGGCAACTTTAATAGCCCCCTCATCAATCCTAGGGGTTCACCTTACCCCTTTCCTTCATTTACACCTTTTTTTTTTCCACCTCTTGTCTCTCGATCTCCAGACTGTTTACAATGTTAACAGCCAATCAGCTACTCCTCAGACTCCCGTTACGCTGCCGGTTAGCTGCCCGGTTAGCTGCCCGGTTAGCTGCCCGGTTCGCGTACCGGGACGCGTCTCTACGGCGAAAAAAATCAGAATTTTTAAAAAAAAAATGTTTTGCCCCGCGTGGCTCTATAATATCCCCCTCATCAATCCTAGGGGGTCAGAAGGGGTCTACCTTGCCCCCTTTCCTTCATTTCCCCCTTTGTTTTGGCCTCCTCTTGTCTCTCGATCCTACCGAGAGACAAGATGGCGGCCGCTCCGGACTGTTTACAATGTTGACAGCCAATCAGCTACTCCTCAGACTCCCGTTACGCTGCCGGTTAGCTGCCCGGTTAGCTGCCCGGTTAGCTGCCCGGTTCGCGTACCGGGACGCGTCTCTACGGCGAAAAAATCGGAATTTTTTAAAAAAAAAAATTTTGCCCCGCGTGGCTCTATAATATCCCCCTCATCAATCCTAGGGGGTCAGAAGGGGTCTACCTTGCCCCCTTTCCTTTATTTCCCCCTTTGTTTTGGCCTCCTCTTGTCTCTCGATCCTACCGAGAGACAAGATGGCGGCCGCTCCGGACTGTTTAGAATGTTGACAGACACCAGAGAGCCAATCAGCTTTGCATCGCAAAGTTCCGATACGCGAAAAGTACGCGAACCGGAGCGCTGCCCGGAGCGCTGTTACAGATATATATCTTGTTTAAAACGTTAATTTCTCAAAATTCACTGAAGCACATATACTGAGACCTAGCAAAGGCACATCAGGCTAACAGTCCCTACAATTTTGCCAAGTTTCGTGCAAATCCATTCAGCCGTTCGGGCTAAAAGTGAGTCCAACCGCCCTATGGAAAAATGAATGGGAAAAACGTGTTTTGGGACCCCCCTTTTTTCTCGGCCCCCCCTTGAAGAACCCCCCCCAAATTTTCAGGGGCTGCTCAGAAACAAAATGTGCCATTTTCCTGAAAATTTCAGCCAATTCCGTCCACAAACGCCAAAGTTATTAGACATAGAATTTTCAGAAATCCCATAGGGAAAAAATCCTAACTATATATACCTACTGGCTATCGCCAGTAGGTAATATATATACATACATACATACATATATACATGTATATATACATGTATTACCTATTGGTGGTTGCCAGTAGGTAGTTATAGTTAGGACCTATTTTCCATAGGAAATTCTCAACATTCTATTCCCAATATCTTTGGCCCGATTGACGAATTTTCAAAACTTATGACCCGCTCCGGTCCGCTCCTATCTTGAAAGTTTTGGAGTGAATTGTCATGCGGGGGCAGAGAAAAAAGGGGGTCCCAAAACGTGTTTTCCCCATGCAATTTCCATAGGAAACTTTAGACATGGCTAGAGCCCGAACTGCTGAACGGAATTACACCAAATTTGGCAAAAAGGTAGATCTTGGTTCAGAAAGAACCCTTTTTATTAAATGGTGTAAATCCAATCAGTAGTTACTGAGAAATTCAAATGAAAACAGTTTCGATATCTATGGCTGCGCAGGATCCACGCACCCTCCCAATCACAAGCTCTATGCTAATTGACTGTCAACACTCGAAACCAGGAAGTGTTGGCAGCCATCTTGTGCCTTGGTAGAACCGGGCAAATCCCAGGGGCAATGCTAGTATTGGGATGGAGGCCCAAAGGTTCCCCCCAGCCCCGGGGACTGCCACCCCCCGGGCTTTATAAAAATATGTGCGGGGGGCTCACAGCCCACCCAGCCCCAGGGACCACCACCCCCCGGGGCTATGAAAATAAATGGGTGGGGGGCTCAAAGTCCCCCCAAGCCCCGGGGACCGCCATCCCCCGGGGCTTCAACAAACATGGGTGGGGGGCTCAAAGAGCCCCCAAAGCCACAGGGATCACCAGCCCCGGGGAGGTGAAATGCGTTATGCTTGTTCTGTCTCCAATAAAGAAGTTTAAGAAGCATTGTTGGTGTGGCCTGTCTCACGTTACTGAGGGGTGCGTGTGTTCTTTGGAGTGAGGTGTCTGACACACCTTTGATGGGCCCCGTCTCGCAAGGCCGAGGCGCTCCTCTTGTCAGGTCTTCCTTTGGATATATATATATGTACATATATATGTATGTATATATATATATATATATATATATATATATATATATATATATATATATATATATATATATATATATATATATATATATTACCTACTGGCTATCGCCAGTAGGTATATATAGTTAGGATTTATTCCCTATGGGATTTTTGAAAATTCTATGTCTAATAACTTTGGCGTTTGTGGACGGAATCGGCTGAAATTTTCAGGAAAATGGCACATTTTGTTTCTGAGCAGCCCTTGAAAATTTGGGGGGGTTTTGTCGAGGGGGGGCCGAGAAAAAAGGGGGGTCCCAAAACGCGTTTTTCCCATGTTAATTTCCATAGGGCGGTTGGACTCACTTTTAGCTCGAACGGCTGAATGGATTGGCACGAAACTTGGCAAAATTGTAGGGACTGTTAGCCCGATGTGCCTTTGCTAGGTCTCAATGTATGTGCTCCAGTAGTTTTTGAGAAATTAATGTTTAAATCAAGATATATATCTGTAACAGCGCTCCAGGCTGCGCTCCGGTTCGCTTACTTTTCGCGAAACGGAACTTTGCGATGCGAAGCTGATTGGCTCCCCCGTGTCTGTCAACATTCTAAACAGTCCGGAGCGGCCGCCATCTTATCTCTCGGTAGGATCGAGAGAGAAGAAGAGGTGAAAAAAGAAGGGGGAATTTAATGAAAGGGGGCAAGGTATACCCCTCTTGACCCCCTAGGAATGTTGTTGGGGTTATTAAAGGGTCCCGTGGGGAAAATAAAAAAAAAATGATTTTTCACGGTAGAAGCGCTTCACGGGCCGCGAACAGGGCCGCAAACTGGTAGCAAAACGGGAATTCGCCATTTTGTGCTTCGTTTTAATTAAATTACTAGGTATAAGGGGGTGCGGGAGACGTATCCTAATCCCCTATGTTTCATGAGGGTGGCTGAGGAGGCTCATATATGTTGATACATCTCTTCCAGCGGCTGTGCGTGAGCTTTTTATTTTTTTTGCTGCGTGACGTCTGTTAACGTTCGATTCGATGGAAATCAGGAAGTGTTGACCGCCAATTTGTCACTGCGATAAAATATTTTGTTATAAATGAATCCTTATTGATGAACATTGTCTGCGCCATCTTGCCTTTGTTCCAATGCCACAATTTTGTCGTGCACGGCAGCCATTTTAGATGCCAGGCTGGTCCAAAACGGCCGCAATGCATGAATATCGCAGAAAAGTCAGCGATATTCATGTATTATTGAGCAAATGCTCTTAGCCATGTTATCCACCTCCCATTGGATAACATGGCTAAGAACTGCTCAGGGCACTATCACTGACATGCAAAGCGGGGCCCACGATGGTCGCTATCTCCTTTTAGCTGTCACTAACTGGTGTTAGCGACAGCTTGGTAATAGGGAGATAATTTTATCTCCGCTTTCTTGGCTTTTAAAGCCAAAAAAGCGGAGATAAACCCCCTTGATAATATGCCCCATGATTCCTCCGGGGTTTCAGCTGACAGGGCTTGGTATTGTGTTACGTGGTAATTCTTCCAGGAAACGTTAGAGGGTCGATGCAGGGGTTCTAGAAGGGGTGATAAACCATTTAAGCCTCATAAACAAGCGCATGGTCTTTTAAAGTTCTGTGAAGTACTCCGGGCGGCGGTGTGTGTGTGTCCTCTTTCAGGAGCGGGGGGGGTGGGGGGGGGGCACTGCCAGCAACTTCCAGGCTAGGCAGTGTTCAACACTTGCATCACCCTTTCTCTGCCTGCTATTGCGCTCCATGCTTCGGAAAGGTAAGAAAAAGAACGTGCATTTGAGTTTGAAATGTCCGATCCTGTAGCAGTACACTTGCAAAGCCCACACATGACAATAACCCGATTCAAGGCCCCATTCACCCGTTTTAAAAAAAATTTATAACACTCCAACAAAGTAAGATTATAAAACTTTATTAACTTTTAAATATAATGAACGGAACAAAAACTGTAAAAACTTTTAAACATTTTTCACCAAAAAAAGCAACAATTGTCAGAAGCTGTCTTTTGTGCGAATAGTCCCAAGGCAGCACAACGTGCTGAGTTCTGGACGGCACCCAGGTGATGTCGCCTGGGTGCCGCACTGGTTTTGGTATCCTACAATGCTGCTCCGAAATTGGCGTGGGGCGGGGGGAGGCCTCGTCAGTAGCGGTCTGTTGTGCGAATAGTCCCAAGGCCAGTAGAACGCGCTGAGATGTTGATGGCACCCAGGTGATGTCCAGTAAACTGCCGCACTGGTTTTGGTATCCTACAATGCTGCTCCAAAAATTGGCGTGGGGCGGCCCGGGGGGGGGCGTGGGGGAGGCGGCGTGAACGGGCCTCCCCAGGTGGCGGCCATCCAGCTGAGTTGCGCCCGCTCTTGCGGCTACAGCGACTCGCTCACCATGTTGTTGAGTTGCTCCCACTCTTGCAGTGCAGCGATAGGCGGCTGACACATGACTCTTAAAATGGCGGACGGCTCTTCGGTTTTGGGCCTGGTCCACTAAAATGGCCCTGGGACACCTTGGAACTCGGACGCTTGCCTGCTAGGGCTTGGGCTCCATTCTCGAAAAGCGTCCCCTCAGCCGTGAAGATTCTACAAAAGTCTTGGGGGCCCCCGACTCCCGCAGGCTTCCGGTGGGGAGCGGCTGCCATGATTGCTCGCGGAATGACCACGACGGAGCTACGAGATGGTGGTGCTCTCACGCTGACGCCAGCTTTAGTCTGAAACATCCAGAAACAAGGTGGGGCTTTCATCGTTTGGGAAAAAAAAATGTTCTAAACCAATGAAAAGTGTTATTTTTAGGTCATATGACCAAGCCTTCCATCTTTAGGAAACCAAAAGTAAAATGAAACAATGAAAAGTTTTATAAACAAGTCACATGACCTGTTATGCGGCATAGGGCTACAAAAAGCGTAGAAAATCCGTTGGCACGTGAGGCGGCGTCAGTAGCGGACCGATGTGCCAATAGGCCGAAGGCAGCACAACGCGCTGAGATCCGGATGGCACCGAGGTGGTGTCCAGCAAATTGCCGCACTGGTGTGGCCATCCTACAATGCTGCGCCGAAAGACGGCGTGTCCAGCTGAGTTCCGGTCACTCTTGCGGTACAGTGAGTCGAACGCGCCGAGATCCGGATGGCACCAAGGTTGTGTCCAGCAAGTTGCCGCACTGGTGTGGCCATCCTACAATGCTGTGCCGAAAGTCGGCGTGGGGTGCCCCGTTGGCTTATGAGGTGATGTCAGTAGTGGACCGATGTGTGAATAGGTCGGAACCAGCACAAGGCGCCAAGATCCGAATGGCAAGTCCTGGATGTTGAGTGCCATAGTTGAGAGTTCTGAGCAGTGCTTGTAAGACTATCTGAAGCTTATTTGCACCTGCTGCAGCTTCACTGTTGCCCAAGGTGGTGTCCAGCAAATTGCTGCACTGGTGTGGCCATCCTACAATGCTGCGCCGAAAGACGGCGTGTTCAGCTGAGTTCCGGTCAGTCTTGCGGTACAGTGACTCGAACGCGCCGAGATCCGGATGGCACCGAGGTGGTGTCCAGCAAGTTGGCGCACTGGTATGGCCATCCTACAATGCTGCGCCGAAAGACGGCGTGACCAGCTGAGTTCCGGTCACTCTTGCGGTACAGTGACTCGAACGCTCCGAGATCCGGATGGCACCGAGGTGGTGTCCAGCAAGTTGCCGCACTGGTGTGGCCATCCTACAATGCTGCGCCGAAAGTCAGTGTGGGGCGCCCCGTTGGCTTATGAGGTGATGTCAGTAGTGGACCGATGTGTGAATAGGTCGGAACCAGCACAAGGCGCCCTGCACTGTTGAGCTTTTTTCAATGCCTGTTTTTTGTTGTTTCTCCTCCATCAAAAACAAAAAAAATATATAAAACTGTGCAAAAATACAAAAAAATGTTTAGAAAAGCAGTGCTTGTAAGACTGTCTGAAGCTCTTTTGCACCTGCTGCAGCTTCACTATTGCCCTGGTGTGGACAAAGATCGCCCATGACTTAGGCTGATTGAGAGTTTGTAGAAAAATGGCTTCAGATTTTCCACATATTACTCTTCAACATTCTTCCTAAATGTAACAATGTGAGACTCACTAGGAGAACGGCTGTTTATCTTTCCTTTCAAAATGCTGCCAACAATATTTTCTGAATGGAAGACACCATCTTGTAGCATAAAGGGCCGAAAGGGGTTCTGGTCTGGCCGATTGTTGGTGGAGACATTTTGACTATATCTTGGACCTGCCCGGCCTCGCCCAAAATGGCGCCGGTATAAATGGGACTCGTAACTCCTTGCCCGCAAATGTATATCTAGAAAATTTTATTGTAAGTGGCCTGGCTTATTTTAATTACAAAATGTACGTCCACCGATTCCGCAACTCTTAGACACCTTAGTTCTTGCAACCTAATGGCCCGCTCGTTACGTTCCTCTACAGTGTAAATGTCTCCTCATCATATACGATTTCAGTTTGCTCCGTGGCCGGCCCACGTGGTTATAGGCCCGTATTTGTATACTGACATTTTCACAATAAAGGTTTTTTAAAACAAAACACGGTAGTAGTATTTACATTGGTAAAGTTTTTACTTTTAGTCACTGTTTTCGAATCAGTAAAAGGCAAGTGAAATAAAGTAGTCCAATTACATGACGGATAAAAGGTATAATATGTAGGAACGTAGTAAAGATAAATGGTCAAGGGCAGTTGTGTTTTCCACTCCTGCAACATAAAGTGATCGATAAGAATCTGATAATCAGGCGTATCGGCGACTAAAACAGCAGGCCGAGTCTCTTTTACTCAACGGCTCCGTCATGGAACGAAGAAACGCCCTTTTTCTCGAAAAAGGAATATATTTTACTTGCAGGACAGTTGTAAATTTTCCGGGAAAGTACATTAGCCTGGAACATTATAACATATATGTTTAAGAAAAAATAATGATCGATACCAATAAAAAGCCTAATTTTTAGGTCATATGACCAAGCTTTTCATCATTAAAATAACAAAAGTAAAATGAACCAATGAAAAGTTTTATTAACAAGTCACATGACCTGTTATGCTTACGTTACGCGCTGCGCGCCGCGCCCTGGATCACTTCCGGGTGCGCTAACGCGGCGTGTCATATAACGCATTACGCGACAACGTAGGTCAAGAATATAGTCAAAATGTCTCCACCAACCAGCGTTCGGAACACAACCCCTTTCAGCAGTCCAAAAAGTTCTGTTAAATGACAACAGAGGGGACAGGCAACAAGAACCATCAGTCAAAGAGGGGAGGGCAAGTTCTTCTCTTCCGGGTCATGTTGGGGCGCTACCGGAACTGATCGAATTGGTAGTCTACAGTGTTTCTGGATGTTTCAGACTAAAGCTGGCGTCAGCATGAGAGCACTACCATCTCGTAGCTCCGTCGTGGCCATTCCACGAGCAGACATGGCAGCCGCTCCCCACCAGAAGCCTGCGGGAGTCGGGGGCCCCCAAGACTTTTGTAGAATCTTCACGGCTGAGGGGACGCTTTCGAGAATGGGACCCAAGCCCTATCAGGGAAGCGTCCGAGTTCCAAGGTGTCCCAGGGCCATTTTAGTGGACCACGCCCAAATCTGAAGAGCCGGCCGCCATTTTGAGAGTCCTGTGGCAGTCGCCTATCGCTGCACCGCAAGAGCGGGAGCAACTCACCTACATGGTGAGCGAGACGCTGTAGTCGCAAGAGCGGGCGGTAAACAGCTGAGTGGCGGAAGAGGCACAGTGTAGCAAAAGCGGGCGGAATGGCAACAGAAACGGTAAAGGGGCGCCCCACTACAGCGTGTCTTCAGGTCAAACGGATTGTGGGACAAAGTCCAGAATAGAAGAGTCATCAAAAGGCAAAAAGTTCCGCCGGACCCCGGGAGCCGGCCGCCTATGTCGGGGGCGATCTCAGGCTACACCAGTGCTATAAGACTTGGGGAGGGGGTCGGAGCCAAGAGTCTTCTCCGAGTCCGTGCCATCACACCGCCCCTCGGGGGCCTCCGTCAAGCGGTTTAGGGAGGTACCATATAACATTGTTTTCAAATGCAGTCAGGTCCACAAACGACCCTCACTTACTTTGAGAATAGTGAAGCTGCAGTAGGTGGAAATAAGCTTCAGACAGTCTAACAAGCACTGCTTTCGTAAACATTTTTTGATTTTTTTGTATTTTTGCACAGTTTTATATATTTTTTTGTTTTTGATGGAGGGGAAACAACAAAGCACAGGCATTGAAAAAGGCTCAAACTCAGAACTCTGAACTTTGGCACCCAACATCCAGGACTTTCCATCCGATCTTGGCGCCTTGTGCTGCTTCTGACCTATTCACACATCGGTCCACTACTGACATCATCTTATAAACCAACGTTATGTAAATAGTTATTTAATAAAATGTTTTACCCTGTTTCTTTGCTGGTGTGTTGTCTATATTTTTAATATTTGCATAGGGTTTGTCGTTATTTTGGGCGGGATGGGTGACGGAGCCGAGCTGTCTTGCAGCCCTCATGGTGTGGAGCTCAGTTCATCTCACTATTTTCGTATTTCTCATGAAGGGTTGTTTATAATATTTCTATTTTAGCGAGGTCAAAAAGAGATCCAATTAGTGGCCTACAGATTTTGCTCGATTACTTTTATTTTTTTACACGATTTTTCACGATCTGCAAAGACTAAACAGAGTATTGCGACTTTGTGCTTGTTTATAAATAGAGAATGAACCAAAGAGAATCAATTGTAAAACAGTAAATGCTTGGATAATAATCAATCAAATGGAGAGACAAGCAGGCAGGACGGATTACAACGGGGGTAAAGGCCTGCGTTAACTACTCTTCACTATCTGCAAAGAGAGAGTACTACTAAGAGAAAAGAGGGGAGGGGGGCAGCGTTCAAAGCACATCAGCGTGCATAAATACGAAAATGTTTTTATCTATCACGTACTTGACATTTTAAAGCTTTTCATATTTGCTATTAAAAAACCATTGAAATTCACTGAAAAAACCATAGGTTATAGTCGATATATAGTTAGGAATTTGCATTTACAAAACCTTGAAAATTCAATGAAAAAACCATAGGTTTTAGGCCATATATAGTTAGGGATTTGCATTTACAAAACCTTATTTTACTCGCATAAAACCATTGAAATTCCATATATAGTTAGATGCGCTAACTATATATCGCGCACCCGCAATCCACTGCTGATGATGTCACATATTACATCATTCATGACATGGTCAGTGACATCACTGATGACATCACTGATGACAACTCAAATGACATCACTGATGACATCTCAAATGACATCACTGATGACATCACTGATGACAACTCAAATGACATCACTGACAACATCACAGATGACATCATTCATGTGTTAATATGATGAACCTCTACAGACTCTGATATATCCTTAGATACACTCAGTGAAAACAGACACTCACAGACTGTCACTCATCCATGGAGTTACTCATACACCTAGACAGTCATGCAAAGAATCAAACACACCTCCAATTCCTCTACTATACAGTTATACACACCTTACTTATTGAAACATATTCTAACATATATTTACTCTCATACAATCCTTGATACATGTTCACAATGATCCATACAGCCACTCACACATTCACTGGCTCTTATGCACAGTTATTTATATATGTTAACTCTCACATGTACTGTGTTTTACATATGTACTTACTTTGACATGTAGCACTGAGATATCCATTCACTCACCAATACACTCATGCACACAGTCAACCGCCCATATAGCTGTTTCCACATGCACTCTTGAACTCATACACCTAGTGAATCAACTGCTTACACATCTATGCACAGAGTCACACACCTCCCAGCCACCCACACACATACTCAGTCTCCCATACAAATACTTGAGCAACCAATCAATAACCCATATAGTTATTCATATAGCTACTGATCAACACATGCAGCAGTTTACAGAACAACAGATATAATGATGCACAAATTAATACAGTTTAATCACTAATCCATGCACTCAGTGAGACACATTTAATCACTCCCTCATACAATCAGTCATGCACCTACTAAATCCTTCATCCAGACATTTATACATCCACTCATTCTTCAATATGTAAGACATATTTTAACTTTACAGAAACATACAGTCACTGGATGTTGTCATCAGGGATGTCATTTGAGTTGTCATCAGTGATGTCATCAGTGATGTCACTGACCATGTCATGAATGATGTAATATGTGACATCATCAGCAGTGGATTGCGGGTGCGCGATATATAGTTAGCGCATCTAACTATATATGGAATTTCAATGGTTTTATGCGAGTAAAATAAGGTTTTGTAAATGCAAATCCCTAACTATATATGGCCTAAAACCTATGGTTTTTTCATTGAATATATATATATATATATATATATATCACAGTAGTTGATTGCTGCACTTAGCAGTTCTCCGTCCCACTGCTTCGGTGCCTGCTACGATGGCAGCTGCCATCACATTAATTATCACCATGCATTTCCCTCCAGAATTCTTAAGGAAAAACAAAAGCTGCACACCTGGAGACTGCACAGTCATTTATGGGTGCACCAAGATGCCGTGTTTCGGCGTGAGCCTTTATCATGTGATTTGGTGCATGCAAATTTCCTTATAAAATACAAACAAAGGTTCATGGAAATAAAAAACATACTTCTGTTATTTCATCTTAATTCATATGGCTGTGGTGAATTCGACTGATATTCAAATGACATAATATTCAATCATCAGTCAAAATAAACTAAACACATTTCAATGTGAGTAATATTTACAACAATAATGGTGCTGTCTCACAGAAAATTCTGCCTGAAATGCGCTTGTCATTATTATTGCTGTAATTCTGAATCAATAAAGTTTTTACATTTTGATCTTGAGTAACAACCATCAGTTTCAAGCTGCGCAGCCTGTTTGCGGTTTTATACAGTAATAAAGTTCATTCAAATACATATTTTGGCTAACGGTCAAGTGACATTTTTGGCCATACTGGCAGATAAGACTAATAATTACAGGTGCGCCCAGCATGCTTGTGATGGTATTCAGCAACAATGTTAATTTAATTTGTTTCACTTGTGAATGATAGCATTAATCCCTGCAATTGCATACAGAATTATTAGAGTCAATTATTAGAGTCATGCTGTACCACAAGTGTCTGTCTCACATCACCTTAGAGTATTGAGTACTGTACTTAATGTATTGCTTCTTGGGTCATCCCTAGATTTATTACTGATTTTGTTGACTGCTTCTGTTAAAATTGACTCATTGAAGCCCCTCGCTCTAAGCCTTCAAGAGCCTGTTGCTTACTTATAGTGAAGTCCTCATCTGTACTACAGATCCTCTTAAGGCACACTAACTCCCCAAATAGAATGCTTTTTATCAAATGATTAGGGTGTGTGCTGCTGGCATGGAGTGTTGTGTTTCCAGCCATGTCCTTTCTGTGTAGCATTGTTGCTATGCTGCCATTTTTAATATAGATTTTAACATCTCAAAAATCCACATATTGTTTGCTGATCTGTGATGTAAATTTAAGATTGGCAGTATTGATGTTTAACTTGTTAATAAAATCAATGGCACTCCTCTCATCACCTCTCCACACAATAAAAACATCATTGATATATCTCAACCAATGTTGAACATGGTTGCTGTTATGAGCAAGGAATGTGCGCTTAAGGACCTGCTCCTCCCACCAACCAACATGCAAACATGCATAGCTGGGGAAGAAGCAGGCCCCCATCTCGGCACCCCTCTTTTGCAGGTAAACATTGTTGCAAAACATAAAATAGTTATTAAAAAGATACCAAGAAGCTAGAACTAAAAGCATTTTGTTATGAGTATAACAGTCCAAGGGTCTTAAATCAAGAATATGTTTCTATTCATTTAATCCTGTTGTGTGTTCTATGCTTGTGTGCAGGGATTTGATGACTAGAGTAATAAACATCAAATCTTCTGCCCACTGTATACTTCAATTTCTCCAAAAAGTCCCCTGTATCTTTTATGTATAAAGGCAGTTGTTTAATCAAGTCCTGTAGAAGATAGTCCACATACTGTGTCACATGTTCACCTACACTCCAAATGGCTGCTATAATCGGTCTGCTAGGGATAGGGGAGGTTTTTGTGGACTTTGGGAATCAAATACAGTCTCTGCAATGTCAGGTGTTCGACATGTAGGAAAAGGTATCCTTCCGAAGAAATACCTCCCTCTCTTTTCCACTGCAAAAACTTCATTTTCGAGTTATCTCTCGCTGTATTGTATTTTTTCATTTTGGTTTTCTCATAGCAGGACTGGTCTTCAAGATGCCTACGGGCTTCAAAGATGTAGTCTTTTTGAAGCCAGATGACAATGTTGCCTCCCTTGTCAGATTTTGCAATTACTATTTCATGATTGTCGCTTAGCTTTTTTCATCAGCTTGGTGTATTGCAATTCATGATCACTTTTATGATGCTACCGGTTTTTGATCTGGTGATGAAGTTTTTTGATGTATATATAGAAGACAGCAATAAAAATAATTTTCCAATTACCACGAAGAGGAGTTTGTGCATTCTTTTTCGCCGAAGTTCGGAGTTTTGAGATTGCTTGGAATTGTTATAGTTGGTTCAGCTAACTATAACTTGTGCGCCCGCAATGCACTGCTGATGACGTCACATATTACATCACTCATGACATGGTCAGTGACATCACTCATGACATCACTGATGACATCTCAAATGGCATCACTGATGACATCATCCAGTGAATGTGTGTCTTTCTGAAAAATAAATATTTTTTATATATGTATATCTAAAGGTCGATGGAAGAATAAATGGGTAAATAAGTGTCTGAATGGATGTTTTTTTTGTAAAAATGATTGCATAACTGACTTATTAAGTGTATCTTAGTGAATACATGTATTAGCGAATAATGTTTAAATATGTAAATATCTGTATCAGTGTCTCACTTTGTCTATAAGTGGCTGCATCGGTTGGTGAATAGCTACATGAGTGTCTATATGGGTTATTAGTTTGCTTTTTGAGTATCAGTATGAGTGTCTATATGGTTCGGTGGGGGATATTACTTAGCCTATAGATGCATGAATGAGTGACTCACTGTTTGCATGTGTTTTGAAGACAGCATGTGTGCAGGACTGTATGGGTGGATGAGTGTGTGTATGGGTGTGTTAGTGAGTGATTGACTGTCTCAATAGTATCTTTATGAGTAACTACATATGTTTTAATCCAGTATATGCGAGTATTGATGTATATAAGTGATTATATGTGAGAGTGAGAGATTGGACGAGTTCCTGTATAAATAAGCAGGTGTTTCAATAAGTGATTGTTTAAGAGAGTAAGTATGTGCATGTTTCTGTAAAACTAAGTGTAGTGGTGTGTGTATTGCTGTATATGCAAATAAATGCATGTTTGATAGTTTATTTGCGTGTGTGAGTATGTGTGTGAGTAACTCTCTGGATGAGTGTCGTGTGTAACAGGATGTATAGGTGTATGAGTACATATGATGAGTGAGTACATGTATGAGTGACTATATAGAACTGTTGGTGAATGAGTAGATGTGTATGTAGATGGTGGAATTACTGAATAGGTTGTTGTAACTTGTATTGGTATCTCCATTTTTTGAAAATGTTACTTTCTATTTTTGAAGGTGTGTATCAAGCATTATATTACGCTGAGAGGAGGTCTGCCACTCTTTCACAAGGATGATGCCATCAGTGATGTCATCAGTGATGTCATATAAGATGTCATCAGTGATGTCATGAGTGATGTCACTGACCATGTCATGAGTTATGTAATATGTGAGGTCATCAGCAGTGCATTGGGGGCGCACGATTTATAGTAAGCTGAACTAACTATAACAAGGGAATTTCGATGGTGTTGTATGAATGAAATGTCCAGCTAACTATAACATGTGTGAAACCTATGTTTTTTTCAGTGAATTTGCAAGTTTTATTAAATGCTAATTCCTAACTATAACGTGGCTGAAACCTGTGGTTTTTTCAGTTAATTTCAAAGGTTTTGTAAATGATAATTTTTAAATGAGTTAATTATTATATTTCTTTCTTTTTATACTAATTTCTTACATTTTTAATATAAATATGTATATTTATTTTATTTTCTAAGTTATATTTCATATTCTTTCTGTAAAATAATAACAAAACTACTTTCCCCAATTTTTTTTTTTATTACACTTTTTTTACAATATATTAAAATAAATTCTATATATTCCTTTTTCATTTTTTTGATACGCGATCGTACCATACTTTGTACGGTAAATCGTCCTCTTCGCGAACCCGTGCACACGATACGGATACGCTTTGAAGTAGCGCGTCACATCAACGCATCCGCATGATGTCATGTATGGCGTTCCGTACGCGCCCGCCGCGAAAGTTTCTAATTGTTCAAAAACATATATTTAGGTAGCATTTGGCCGTGGTGTTATAACGGAATTCCAGGGTCTTATTTGCTGCAAATTGACAGACACAACAGTTCGTGCATTTATAGAAACCAACCGGTTTGGCTGGTAACCAGGTTGTTGGTTTCTTCTTTGGAGATATGTAGCTAAGGCAGAGAATTTGTCTTAAAGTTCTACACGTCTGTACGCAATCATGGGATGGTCACCTACATATCTGTCTAGTGACTGATCAATCTTTAGGATATGCCAGTGTTTACGAAAAATCCTATGTACATGATCATCTTTCGCTTCCAATCTTTCACTTTATATGGTATACTCTCTTGGGATTTTCTCTTTTTTAAGTATATAATGTTGGTGACAAAGATTTTAAGTATGTTATGTTATGTTATGTTATAAAGCCTTTTGTTACGCGCTCTATTACTCAAGAGTATCCTGGCACGGTGAGTCAAAAGAGAAAAGGGGCAGCCAACATAACATACAAAGAAATTACAGAGTGATATTAAACAGATGGGTTTTAAGTCCCTTCTGAAACTGAGAGAGTGAGTGGGCAGTTCGAAGAGCCAGGGGAAGAGCATTCCATGCTCTGGCTGCCTTGACAGATATGGACTTGCCTCGTGTTCTTGAAAGCTTGAACTTGGGTTGAACCATCTGACACAGGTTGGCGGAGCGGAGAGCCCGATTAGGAGCATAAAGGGCGAATCTATTCTGCAGATACACTGGATCCAACTGATGGATAGCACGATAGGCCAGGACCAGAATTTTAAACAGAATTTGGTTGGCAACAGGTAGCCAATGAAGACTACGCAGATGTCCACGAACACTGGATCTCCTAGGTAATTGAAACATCAGTCTGACTGCAGAGTTTTGAATCACCTGGAGTCGATGGACCATATAGTCCGGAAGGCCGCTAAAGAGTGCATTTGCATAATCCAAACGTAACAAAATCAGCGCTCTTAGCACAGTATCTCTAGCCTCACTAGGGATGAAGGGGAAGAAACTTCTGAGGGCCTTTAGAGTGGCATAGCAAGTACAGGTTAATTTCTTAATATGCTCCCCGAACTTTAGGTCCTGCCCGAACCAGACACCCAAGTTCTTTACAGGGCCTCCTATTGAGTTCGGACAGGGTAGATCGGAGGGCCAGATTTGCTCCCTGAAATTATCCGGGAAAGACCCATAGAGGAGGATCTCTGTCTTCTCCTCATTACACTTAAGTTGGGCCAATGCCAGCCAACGGAAAACTTCCGATAAGCAACTCTGGACGGTCAAGGGGTCTAAGTGTTTTTTTTGGCCAAGTGAAGAGCAGCTGGGTATCGTCAGCATATGCCATTATTTTGGCACCCAGCTGCTCAGCTAGATAGACCAGGGGGGTCACATAAACATTGAAAAGCAGAGGGCTTAAAGTAGACCCCTGCGGGACTCCCGTAGTTAGTTCCTTAGCCTTGGATGCATGAGGGGGCATCCACACTTGCTGTGATCTGTCTTTCAAAAACGAGGTCAACCAGTCCAAAGCACAGCCTGAGATACCGATGGCAGCTAGTCTGGCCAGAAGCATCGAATGGAGCACCGTATCGAAGGCGGCAGAGAGGTCTAACAAAATCAGAACCGCCCTGCCACCTCCATCCAGGCACTCCCGAATTACCTCCGAAACCTCGATTAATGCCGTTTCGGTGCTGTAGGCCGCTCTAAACCCCAATTGGGCTGGATGAAGCGCGTGAGAGGACTCAATGAACCCTTCGAGTTGTCTAAAAACAATCTTTTCACATGTTTTAGCCAGAGCTGGCAGTAGTGATAGGGGCCGATAGCTGGAGGGCACAGCCCGATCCAGCCCGGACTTTTTCAATAGCGGGAGGAGCTTAGCTTGCTTCCAACTCAAAGGCACGGAAGCCGAATGGAGAGATAAATTAACAATCCTAGTTACCTCCTGGCAGACTATAGACGACACCCCCCCCAAACCCTAGCGGGGCAGGGGTCGGAGGGCGATCCAGATTTAAGGGCAGACAGGACTGTCAGAACATCCAACTCGGAGGCTGGGGAAAAGGATGTAAACAGACCCTCCGTCGGTACATCTGCCAATACGGGCAGAGAAATGGATGTCTGGGACTTGTTCAAAGCAGTTTGGAGATCCTGCTGGATCTTTAGAATCTTTTCGGAGAAGAAAATTGAAAGCTCTTCGCACTATTGATCGGAAGAAGGTAGAGTAGGTAGCGCGGCTCTAGGAGAAAGAAAGCTCTGGACTATGGCGAAAATTTCTTTACTATTATTGCTGGCTTTTTCAATTCGTCCAGCAAAGTAGCTACTTTTGGCCGCCTTAATTTCATTGTAATATTCCTTTTGGGAGCAGCGCAGCAGCTTCTTAGCCTCAGGTAAATAGGCATGCCACCATGCCCTCTCCAGTTTCTTACACTTCAGCTTCTGCTCCCGTAGCCCATGGGTAAACCAGGGCTGGGAAGGCATGAAGCGAGGTCGGCAGATGCGATTATTCTGCTACGAAACTACCGAGCCGTTCGCCATCCAAGTATTAAAAGCCTCAACCGCCGCATTGATTTCCGTGGTCGGCGACGGCTGGCAGCCAGAGAGGAATTCGGAAAGGGATGCAACATTGATACGTTGCAGATGGGCCTGAGGATGAGTTGACATTAATCCAGAGTCAATAGCCAATGTCCAAGAAAATCTAATCAGTCCATGGTCGGTCCAGGGCATAGGTTCCGGCAGCTCCATAGTGATGTCAAAATTGGAGCAGACTAGATCAAGGACGTGGCCACCCACATGCGTTGGGGTCTCCACCCATTGTTTAAGATGGGCCATTGATAATGTCTCGCCAAATCTAATGGCCTCACTGCAGTCCAGGATACCCATATGGATATTGAAATCCCCCAAGAGGAGATATTTTATAAACTGGAGTGTGCGGGGTATGATGGCTTCTTCAAGATCCCCTATGAAGTTGCCAACATAACCTGGAGGGCGATAAACCAGCGAGCCACCCAATGTGAAGTGTGAATTAAAAACAAGGCTAAAGTGTAAGAGTTCCGCTTCACTGAAACCTTCCAGGGGTTCACACGTGAGGGTCCAATGCTCTCTATAGATCACTGCGATCCCTCCCCCTCTGCCACTGGGGCGGTCTGCTCTAGTGATCTTAAACCCTCGTGGGATCGCAAGTTCTACCACCGGGGTGCACGAATCGTTCATCCAGGTCTCCGTAATGAAGAATAAGTCAAGCTGATTCTCCCCTAGGATGTCGAAGATGTCCGCTGCGTGCCTCACTAGAGATCTAGCATTAATAAGGGCCGCTCGAATCCGCATGGTATCCGTGCTAACTTGGGCAAGGTGGACCACAGGCTCGGGGAGGCGGTAGCTACAGGCCGAGCACACTCTGGCCTGGCTGTCGCTTACCACCCAAGTATTACTCTACGCGCAGCCACAGGATCTAAGTGCCATCAAGTCTGCACGAGTATAGCTCAGTGCAGTATGGGGCTGGTACAAGATGTGACACCCTGGGGGCCCTGCCCTGGGCCCGTCCGGGACACGGATGGGCACAGACGGGCCCTCCTTTGGTGCTCCTTCGGCGAGCAGACTAGAGCGCCAACCCAGGTGCAATGCGGTCCCGCCTCACTTCCGGGTACCGCTGGGGTCGAGCGCTGAGGCCGGCGTCAGGAAAGGGGCGTGTGCAAAAGACACAAGAACTGTGCAAATAGGCAGGAAAAGCACCCCACTGGCTGTCAAAGTGCAGCGGTGTGAAGCGGAGCCAGTGCTCGGTAAAGGAGAGGGTCGGGAGGTTTAAAAACACTAAAAAATAAAACAGATGTGAACCGATAAAATACAATTAATAAAAAGCAAGTAGCAGCGTCAGGGCAGCAGCAAAATGGTCACAATGGCGTGCAATGTGGCAGCGTTTTTCTAAATATACTCACAGCCCGAAAACGCCGCCTCTGCCGATTATAAGCGGTCGGGCGATCTGCCGACTAGAGCACCAACCCCGGTGCAATGCGGTCCCGCCTCACTTCCGGGTACCGCTGGGGTCGAGCGCTGAGGCCGGTGCCAGGAAAGGGGCGTGTGCAAAAGACGCAAGAACTGTGCAAATAGGCAGGAAAAGCCCCCCACTGGCTGTCAAAGTGCAGCGGTGTGAAGCGGAGCCACTGCTCGGTAAAGGAGAGGGTCGGGAGGTTTAAAAACACTAAAAAATGAAACAGATGTGAACAGATAAAATACAATTAATAAAAAGCAAGTAGCAGCGTCAGGGCAGCAGCAAAATGGTCACAATGGCGTGCAATGTGGCAGCGTTCTTCTAAATATACTCACAGTATGTCTTTGTAAGAATTGTAAAAAAAGTTTAATTATAGGTACACACAAATCAATGATAAAAACATTATTACCTTTGCAGCCTTGAGAAAGTCACTTGACGTGACGAAACACGTGTCGGCTGTTGCTCATTGTGGACCAGGATGAAGAGGACATAACCACCATTCTTAGTCTCTCGACTAGCTCTCTAAATTAGAGGATATTTGCCCTCTTTTGGTCTATGTATTTGAACTCTTTTTTGAAACTGTATTCTTTGTGTGGTTTAAGAATCATCATGGCCTAAAAATATTTATGAATTAAAAACTCATTCGATTTTGAGAACCAAAACTTGTTTGTTGCAAGTAGTATTTTGGTCTATATACAGACCTTTTCCGCTTTTTACTAAATGCACAGAACATAAATCACTTTAGAGTGCCGGGGTATCCGTACTTAAAATTTGTGTTTCATAGTAATTGCTTGTCACTTACTATGAACTCTAGCATCTAGGTAGTAGGGTTCATATTTATCCTGAGTGGCACCAATCCCAAATGGTTGATCTCAGACCCATTGAAATCACGATACATCTTATTTGCTTGACCCCATCTGTTATTACCTGTATGTGAGGTGCGTCTCCTTTACATTGCTACCAGAAAGTTTTGTATAAAATCTTTATGTGGAGACCAACACTCCCTTTCTCAGATTAGGGGTGATAAGAGGAAAGAAGTACTTTCCATATAAATCTTTTGTTCTTTAACTGATTAAAACAGAATATTTCGAGGAGGAAAGAAATGCAATGCTCCAAGAACTCTTTACTGGCACTACAAATAAGGTAACTAAAAATGATAAAGTAGCGGAGCAGGAGGGTTTGAAACAAAAATGTATAAAATTAAAACGAGCCCGCAAATAGGAATTATCCTGTTTGTGGGACTCCATAATCCTTAAACGCTATTTGGACATAAAACAGGTCCCACGTGGATTACGAATTATCATATTCCCCACCTTTGCAGACCTAGATGGAGATTTACTTAAAGAATGGGAGGAGTTAAATCTCTCATCCTCATATAGAATGATGGATATTTTCATAAGACACGCTGAAAGAAAGAGAGAGGCCTTGTTGGAAATAGAAAAATTAGAGTCTGAAATCAAGTCTTTGAATCTAGAGGAAGTTACTATCAAAAACTATAAAATCTTAAAAGACATCTTGAATGCCCATCAACTCTATATTAAGGAGAAGAAAATGAGAAAGCTAAAAAGGGACGAGAACGACTATAAAAACTGAAGGGTCTTTACTTTTGCGAAAAAATTCGACAATGTACAGTCTAAACCAGCTCCACCCAAGAAATTAACACAAGCAACGACCCTAATACCCTCATCTAGCGAATCCGATGTGTCCAGCATACACAGTGAGACCAATAATGAAGAGGGACCAGAATTGGCAGTAACAGGACCATGATCCAAAGCTAACTCGTCCTCTTTTTTAGAGGAAACAGAACGTTACTGCAAAGGCAATCGGACAAACTTTGTCCAACAAAATACAAGGAAACAAGGATGGGAGGGTCAAAACGCAAATGCAAGAGAAGGAGCCACAACTCGTTCTGTATCCAAAACTCTGAAACAGTAATTCTTTTCTCCGACCAGACCAAAACTACACCAAATACTACTAGCACTGACAACGTTTCAATTGTAAATCTGTCTGATTTGGTTCTTTCGGGTCTAGACAGAAATGTACTGAGTAAGGGACTGAGTTTCTGTCCAACCACTTTACCTGATTTTTTCAATATCCATGTTGAAGTGTTTAAGTTTGTCCGGCAGTTGAAACTGAAAAACATTTTTGAAAACAAGACTACACCTGTATGCCCAATGAATCCTGTGTCTATGGCTTGTAACAAGACAATAAAGGAAATACAGGACATACATCTATTGTTATCCTTAGATGATTGTGAGAATGAACCTCCTTCTATGACGGGCATACTCTCGGATCTTGACAATATGCCAGATCGCACTTTTGATAGTGGTCTCAAACGTAAATCCGTTTTCACTCCCACTCTACAGTCTGACAACTTAGTGGACACGTTTTACAAAGCAGTGACAGCAGATCTATACAAACTCGAGGACAAATTTAATCACAACCGTGGCTACATACATTACAATCTGACCAAAGAAGAGAACAAAGCTTTAAAAAATCTGACAATACATGATGACGTTGTACTCAGGGAAGCAGACAAGGGGGGTAACATAGCAGTTATGCGAGCAGTAGACTATGTGGATAAAATAGAAAGACAACTGACTGGAGACCTATCATATATAAAACTAAGTGGTAAACCTTTAAAAGAGATTACAAAATTGATATACAGCAAACTTAAGGGATGGCAAGAATTAGGCCAGATCACGGAAACAGAATTTAAATATCTATATAATTCTACTACGAGGTTGCCTTGTATTTACATCTTGCCAAAGATACATAAACCAGGTATTTTCTCACAAGGACGACCTGCTAATTTCTGGTATAGGCTCTCCTATGGAACACATCTCGGAATATTTAGATGTATTCCTACAACCACTTGTACATAATCTTACCTCTTATATTAGAGACACGGGAGGCATCCTTAGTCAGTTAGAAGACATTGAATGGTCCGACAATCTTTCTTTTGTCACTATGGATGTGTGTTCTCTATATACATGCATACCCCTGGAAAAGGGGTTACAAACCCTGGCCGAATGTTTGTCTCATAGAGACGCAAGTTTCTATGACCATACGCAAATGTTACTGGATCGAACACGTATACTTGAAAACAATGTTTTCTTACACCAGGGTAAGTGGTACAAGCAGGCAGTTGGTGTAGCTATGGGATCGAAATTTTCTCCAATTTATATATGGGCCCATTTGAAAAACAACATCTTTGGAAGTTACTAGATGCGAAACTCATTGAACACATAATATACTGGTGTCGCTACATTGATGATATTTTGATCATTTGGTCAGGCAGCGATAAAGACCTCAAGGATTTACTCAAACACTTGAAGGATAACACCTACAATCTTAGGTTTACTCATAAGATCAGCAAACGAGAGATAGAATTCCTAGATGTGTTTTTGTACACTAAGGATAACAAAATAGTGTCAAAACTATTTGGAAAACCTACGGCATGTAATTCAGTATTACATGCCAGTAGTGCCCACCCAAAGTCGCAAATTAATGCAATACCACTAGGAGAAATGACCAGGCTGAACAGAAACCTTAGTGAAGATGCAGTTTTCTAATTGGAATTGCGACAACTGGAATCAAGATTTCAGAACAGAGGTTATCCTGAAACAGTGCTACTAAACGCTAAACAGAAAATTCAGAAGAAAGAAAGATCATTTTTGGTAAAACCAGGAGAACATGTTAGGAAACAGGACAGGGAACAGAAAATCGCCTTGGTGACTAACTATAACACAGTCCCCATATACATAAGATTTTTCATAAACACTGGCATATCCTAAAAATTGATCAGTCACTAGACAGATATGTAGGTGACCATCCCATGATTGCGTACAGACGTGGTTCAACTTTAAGACAAATTCTCTGCCCTAGCTACATACCTCCAAAGAAGAAACCAACAACCTGGTTACCAGCCAAACCGGTTGGTTTCTATAAATGCACGAACTGTTGTGGCTGTCAATTTGCAGCAAATAAGACCCTGGAATTTCGTTATAACACCAAGGCCAAATACTACCTAAAGCAATTTATTAATTGTAATACCAACTATGTAGTCTATTGCATTATATGTTGCTGTGATCTTATCTATATAGGAAGTACCATACGACCATTAAGGGAAAGAATCCAAGAACACATAAGAGCAATTCGCAATAACAATTGCAGCTATCCCTTAGCGGTACATTTTAACCAGACACACACCTTGGAACAACTACGAGGGATTAGATTCCATGGTATTTGCCAAACCAGTTGTGGACCAAGGGGGGGCTATAGAACGCTTGCACTAAGGCGGGCAGAGACACAGTGGATCATCAAATTACGGGCAGTTGAAATAGGGATCAATTTTCACAAATAATTACATGTGTTCCCAGAAACTTGATGAATCATATCTATATTGCAATAATATTGGACTGTTTTGTGAATATGTAAGGCTTAACTGGTTATCTGCTATTCATGTTCATCTGGCTGTTCAATAATACTGAGTACCAAGAATTATCAATGTTTAAACAGATGTAATATTCTTTGTCTTAGATTGGTATTTAAATCACTGATATCGAAAATGTTCTTTGATAATATCTTACAGATATGAATGATTGATACTAGATCGATTACAGTATAGCCATGCTCATATTGATTTCACACTCCCAAAGTGGACTGAACTGTATAAAACTGTAAAAATTGGAATTTTGTTATATCTTTCCTGATCATGTTTGGATTTGCCTACAGACTATACACCGATTTACTTCCTCTTCCTAACCAGTAGGAACTGTAACCTCCCTTTTTCTTCCTTTTCTTTTGCACTTTGCTTTTGGACTCTAAACCTTTTTACAGTCTAAACTATCTTCCTTGCCATGAATATATCCATTAGGAATGCAACTTGTCAATTTAGTATGGGTAAACGGTCATATTTCAAAATATTTAAGAATGTCGGAACTTACTACTTAGTAGTCGCGATAGGCCGTTTTGTGTAAATATAAAAATGTCACGTACACATTGTGGCCCTTACAGTCTATAGTATATATTTTTTTGGTCTCATCAGTACTTCCTATATCCCCTTCTTCATACTGATATTAAAAATAAGGGCTCTGTTCACATAGCCAATTACGTGTTTATATGGATGCAATTTTGACATTAGAGACAAAGTTTTATACATGAGCGATACACATGCTATGGGACCCTCGACATCGGCATAACTCCTTTCAAATATGGACGCCACAAACCCGTATCGCTATTGACATGTTGAGCTAACTCTTTTTTTGGCCGATGTTCAAAGAGGGGCTGTTCTTATGAATTAAATTAGCTGTCTACATGGACTCGATTAACATTATTCGAGATGAATTCTAATCTGGGCCGTTACTTAATCCATGGGACTCTTTATATATCAACTAACATTCTTCAAAGTATTTAAATATGGCCGCTGCAAATGCAAGTGCCATTGATGTGTTGATTATACACTCCGGTGGTGTCCAAATTATGTGATCAACTACCGGTTCATCCAAGAGCTACTTCCGGATAAGGAGCATATGAGGCGGTGAAAATGACAGATACAGTTACAGTGGGACGCGGACTGTGGATTCCACGCTGCTCTTCAATCTGAACGGACTATACAAGGTAAGCTCTCAACCGCGAAAAATATTGAACAAATGGTACTGGCACTAGTTGGAATATGGGCGGGTGAATGAGTCTTGTGATTTTTAAACAGTTATTTTGCACTTTTTATTGTAACCCTAACGCTATTATGACTTGACCCTTGGTCATCAGATTTCACTTTAGAGTGAGTTTCACGTTAGAAACATGAGGTCGTTTAAACTTGACTTTACCATAATCTGTCTGGTTGGACTATTCAGCAACTACCAGGAGTCTGCCAGTTTAATGCTTATTTGATGTGTGGGCCCCTCTTTTTGTTTAAAATTGGGAGCACTATACTGCATTCTGAAGGTCGATACGTGGCAACACAAGTTGCACTCGTTAATAGGATTTCTAAATTTAATTAAAATTTGACTATTTTAGGTTTAATTTCCGTGGACCAAGTTGTGTGGTTATTTAATCTCTCTTTGGTCCTCAAAATAATGGAGACCATTTCTAATTAGAAAACATTTCTGTTCTCTCTTTTTCATAGGCATATCATAGCCTCTCTTGTCACCTCACATGCAAAAAAATGTTTTATTAAAAGAAGTAAGTAAGATTTCATTCATATGCACGCCCCAAACAAGATTTGATATTTAGATGTCATCTATTATTTTTTATATAATCAATTGTTCTTTATATTTCAGTCATTTTCTCAATATCCTTACGGATTTACTAGCTCAAAATAGGACTTACAGCGACATACTGAATTATTTTTTATACTTTGGGTCTATTTGTGAGCAATATATATTCCTACAGGTAGGGCCTATCAGTTTAACCATGGATTGGTCGAATCTGTATGTAGGGTATACTTACTAATGGTGCACCCTCTTGTTCTATCATTTTAACAGAACTTTCTGGTGTGAAACGCATCGGATCGTGTACTACAGGCATTTTTTGAAAATTGGGAAGATCTTGAAATATTATCACAAAGTGAATTGTCCCTCTGATCACAACTCAGAAAATCACTTTTTCCATCAGTAGACCTTGATGGATTAATTATTATCTTCTTTTATGTGCTCTTTACTATAGATTATTGTTCACTGCTTCAACCATTCGAATCACTTTTGAAACCGTATTGTACCATTGTATCCAATATCCCTTGGAATTTGGGATATAGGTCAGTAGTTTTTGAACTAACACTAATCCAGTGGGTTTGTAACTCACTTATTTCACGTGGTAAACTTGCTTTTTCTGCACAGTGTGGATGTGGGTGTTATTTTTTGTTTTATTAGAATACAGACATAACTCATGTAGTTAAGTCAGTAGGGATCTTACTCTTGGAATATCCACTTCCCTCATCATCTTACGCTTCCAATCTTTCTCTTTATATGGTATTCTCTCTTGGGATTTTCTCTTTTTTAAGTATATAATGTTGGTGACATAGGGCCCGATTCAGAGAATGAACTTAAGACTAAATCCTAAACTTACTACTATTTGGTATTCACAGAATACACTTACTACTTTCGGGATTCACAGAGTGAACTTACTACTTTCGGGATTCACAGAATGAACTTACTACTTTCGGTATTCACAGAATAGATTTAAGACTACTAACTTTACGTCCGCACTCGGGCCGTAAATTCCGGCCCGGAGGCGGAGTTTCCAGCTTGGGGGCAGACCTTACGGCCCGGAGGGGGAGCTTCCGGGCCAGAGGTGGAGCTTGCGGCTTGGAGGCGGAGCTTCCGGCCCAGAGGTGGAGATTTCCGCCATGGCTAAATACCCACCTCCGAGCCGGAAGCTCTGCCTCCAAGCCGCAAGCTCCGCCTCCGGCCTGGAAGGTCCGCCTCCGGGCCATAAGCTCTGCCCCCAAGCCAGAAACTCCACCTCTGGGCCGGAATTTACGGCCCGAGTGCGGATGTAAAGTTAGTAGTCTTAAATCTATTCTGTGAATACCGAAAGTAGTACGTTCATTCTGTTAATCCCGAAAGTAGTAAGTTCACTTTGTGAATCCCGAAAGTAGTAAGTGCATTCTGTGAATACCAAATAGTAGTAAGTTTAAGATTTAGTCTTAAGTTCATTCTGTGAATCGGGCCCAAAGATTGTAAGTGTATCTTTGTAAGAATTGTAAAAAAAGTTTAAATATATGTACACACAAATCAATGATAAAAACATTATTACCTTTGCAGCCTTGAGAAAGTCACTTGACGTGATGAAACACGTGTCGGCTGTTGCTCATTGTGGACCAGGATGAAGAGGACAAAACCACCATTCTTAGTCTCTCGACTAGCTCTCTAAATTAGAGGATATTTGCCCTCTTTTGGTCTATGTATTTGAACTCTTTTTTGAAACTGTATTCTTTGTGAGTTTTAAAAATCATCATGACTTAAAAATATTTATGAATTAAAAACTCATTCGATTTTGAGAACCAAAACTTGTTTGTTGCCAGTAGTATTTGGGTCAATATACAGAACTTTTCCGCTTTGTACTAAATGCACAGAACATAAATCTCTTTAGAATGCCGGGGTATCCGTACTTAAAATCTGCTGATTACTGTTTGAATGTAGTGAATGGATTACTACACACTGATTAATGAGTCACTACAAAACTTTAACAGATTGTTTCGTGCAAGTGTAAGGATAAAGACTGGGGAATTGAACATATAAAAGTTAAATTTGCAGGTGCATAGAACAGTGCATGCATAGTCTATAGGAGATTCAAGCAGTCCACGCCCTAAGGCCCACTTTGCACCAAGAGTACTTAGATGCTGACTGAATGATTAAAATTCTGCAAGCAGAGTGTTTGGCTAAATGCATAGCAGCTTTACTTTTACAACAGTGTATAGATAAGCACATACTGCTGTATGGTTCACTACATTACTGAAACAGTAATATGATAGTGTTTGCTGGAAGTGTAAGGATACAGACTGAGGAATTGAAGGTATAAAAGCCAAGTTTTCTGGTGCATAGAACACTGCATGCACAGTCTATAGGGGTTTGAAGCAGTCTATGGCCTAAAGCCTGTTTTAATCCATGAGTATCTAGATAGTGAGTGGATGATTACAGTTCTGCAAAGAAAGTGCCTCACTAAATTTATTACAGCTTCAGTTTTACCACCTTATAATGGAAAAGAACACACTGCTGACTGGCTCGCTACAATACTGAAACAGCAGTGTCAGAGTGTTCGGTGGAAGACTAAGGATACACACTGGGGAATTAAAGGTATAAAAGACAAGTTTGCAGGTGCATAAAAGACAGCATGCATTTTCTATAGGGGTTTAAAACAGTCAATGGTGTAAGGCCTACTTTGCTCCATGAATACTTAAATACTGACTAGATGATTACAGTTCTGCAAACAAAGTGCCTAACTAAATTTATAACAGCTTCAGTTTTACCACAGTACATAGATAAGCACATACTGCTGAATGACTCACTACAATACTGAAAAAGCAGTGTCAGAGTGTTTAGTGGAAGTGTAAGGATACAGACTGGGGAATTGAATGCATAAAACATATGTTTGAAGGTGCATAGAAGACTGCATGTATAGTCCATAGAGATTTTAAGGAATCATTGCCCTCAGACCCACTTTGCATATTTTAAATCAATACAAAAATTTAAAGAATGTATAACTGAATCTATAAGGGCTTCACTTTTAGTACAATGAATACATTAGTAGATAGTGCTCAAACCTTTATTATTTTCAAACAATACATTTATTCTTCTAACATCTCATAATTTAACAGAGCTTCTAAAACAAGTTCATCAGGTATTTCATGCACATCAATTCCCTCGTTAGCAGTTTCAGAATTAATTTGTTCTAAAATTTCAACATAAATTAATGCTTCCACAAAATCTGCATCAAATCTTTCGTCTGCGAAATCATAGCTCATGTCTGCAGCACTAATTTCCCCTTCTTCACTCTCATTGCATGTGACAGATACGATTAGTTCTTCAATTAGTCAAGGTAATTTCCAAAATCTCCTCAGTATGGGTCTGTTCTCTTTCCATAACTTTTCTCTTATGTTGTAGCTCCTTGTATAAAAATATAAACGGTTCATTTTATCAGTTATCTTAATATATAATACAAAACTAGTGTGTTCAACTATTTTGTCCTATAAAAAAATATTATATAAAGACCATTGTCTAATAAAATTCCATTAGTAGAGTATTACTCCTTTATAAATGTATATAAATATAATAACTTATAAGGATATAGTCACTCCTTATGACTATAGGAAAAGACTCAGGCTGTTATAGTAAAATGCAATACTAAAACATTTAGAATATGTCTATTCACCTTACCCATTCCAAAATAGTAAACGTGTTTTAGTAAAATGCAAGAGATATTATTGGTTATCCAGAATAACACTGTGTATCTGTGTATATATATGTACCATTACCACACTAGTTTTTGAATACTTCATGTCTTTTCACACAAATAAACTCTTAAAGACCTATCCAGTACTCACCTTTTAACATAATTAGAAAGTAGTAATTCCTTATATAAGTCGAGAATACTCACAGCAACAGGTATAGAACACTGGTACACTCAGTATATAATTTGTTGAAATGTCTTTAAAAGATACAAACCATCTTTACACACTTATGTACTCCATCCATGTTTTGTTACTTCAGCTCGGTAGAAGCAAATTCCATCAACCATTTTTAACAGTTACTTGTACTTAACTTAAGCATAGTAAATAATAAAAAAATATATATAATAAAATTACCATCTGTGGAAGGCACAAAAAAATAGTTACAATATATCTTTTACAATGCAAAATAATTAGTAAAGTATTACATTTGCCTTTTTTGCTATTCTCAGAATATACTGAATTTCACTAGAAACAGTGAGTTCAATAGTACTCATCACATAACAGCGGGCAAAAAAAAGACAATCAATAAGACTATCTTAAAAAAAACATTCAACATTCTCAATAACAATCTAAAAAATAGAAATAAAACATATCTTAAATGTTGTTCTCTAAGAGCAATTTCTTACAAAATATTATATATTTCAAACAATCATAAAATAACAAAACATTATGATTAATTTTCATACACTGTAAATAATGTTACTTACAAATATATGCTGACAGAATATACAACAAAAAGTCCTTAATGGTTTCACAAACCTTTCCTCACGGCCAAATAGTATGGGTCAAATTCTTAGTTTGGAAATTGTTCAATAGTAATCCTGAGCGTCTGCCTCCCAGCCTTCTGATCCAAAACCACCGACATCATTTGCTCCGTCCCCTAGTGCCCATCCCTCAGCCCGACGCTGTTCAACATCTACATGGCCACACTCAAACAAGTAGCCCACCATCACAACCTAAACAACATCCAGCTCATCCTTTTCCTCACAAAGAAGCCACTTACCACCAAAAGCAGCCTCCACGACACAATGAAGGACTTCACCAACTACATAAAGAACAGCTCTCTAAACATAAACTTGCACAAGATGAAGGTACTCATCCTCAGACCCACCCCCTCAGCCTCGGACGACTCCTGATAGCTGACTACACTGTGAACAGTACCAACACCTACTGACCATGTCCACAACCTAGGATTCATCCTCAAATCCTCCCTCTCCATGTGTAAGCAAGTCTACACCATCTCCTCGTACTGCTATAACACCCTCCATATGCTCCGCAACATTTACAAGTGGATCCTAACCAAACGAAGAAGAACAGTGACATAGGCCCTCATCAGCAGCAGACTACACTGTGGCAACACACTCTAAACAGGAATTCTAGCCAAACACCTACAATAACTACAACAAATCCAAAAGAACTCCACTGAGTGATCATCAATGTGCCCTGCTGCAACCACATTACCCCCCCCCCACCTGTTACACCTACACTGCCTCAATATCAACAAGAGGATCACCTTCAAGCTCCTCACCCTCACTTACAAAATACTCTACAACACCAGACTAACCTACCTTAACAGCAGTAATCCTTAAAGGCCAAAATGTGTTCCTAAAATGTTGGCTTTAAAAATATTAGTGAAGAATTTGGTAATTGTTTAGGCAAACATTGTTTAAAAACCAATTGACTATCATTACAATGTATCCAACCTTTCAGACACATTAAATAAACAGTGTAATATCCAGATGTTGTAGAAGGTCTATCATGAAAAATAATTGCAACTGCTACAAAAGTTCTTCCTGATATTGAAACTTGACCAGCTACAACATTTTTAATTAAAGTTTCCAATTTTCTTCCATCAGCTCTACAAGGTTGCAGCATTAAAATTACATACTGTCCATATCTTTGTATAAATAATGTTGATGACATTTCTGATTTACATTGTCTACACTCCATGTTTTGACTTGCTCCTGTAATTAGATTGTTAAAAGACACTGATTCACAGTCAGGTAAAGTCAAATGTATGAATCTTTCACTGTCAATGTTACTGCTACATGTAAACAAATAATTTTCACAGTTATGTTCCCATTTATAAGAAAGGCCAAAAAGATTTTCAATATCTATACCTTCATCTTCCAATACAACAAGCATATACATTACAGATTCCTGACAATCTTGCTGAAAATTCTGCGTAAATTGAGTAGAACCAGAACATATGTTCAAAACATTTCGAATATCAGAAACACTTTGTATTTAACTTTTATCACTACTACATTTCTCATAAACAGAATACAACGAACAGAATCTTTCTTTCCGATTTTCAACAATTTCTTGTAGCAAACTTTCAAAAACCAACATTAACAACTACATTAGCATAGCAGTTGACACCATAACTATTTTCAAACTGATAACCAACATTCTCTTCAACACTGTCCTTTTTCTTTTTGCCTCTAATCACAACTTCATCTTTCTCTACAGTTTCACTACAGATATTCTCAAATCTTCTTTTACTACCTACCACACACTTTTCAAATACTGGATATTGACCTAGATTGGGTGCATATTCTCTCCTTAACCTATTATACTCTTTCACACAACTTGCATCTGCACTAATCTTTGTCTTATCAAAATCAATCAAGTACAATCCAGATAAAGTTCTCACTTGAGACAAAGCAACATATGCCATACCCTCTTTGAACACAGTACTTCCAATATTCACTAAAGCACTATCTACACTTAAACATTGAGATTTATGAATGGTAACCGCATACGCCAAACAAATAGGAAATAGTTTTCTGCAAACATACAAATCTTTTACAAGTAAAAACCAAGATGAACAACGACTAAATTATTGTGCTTCTTCAATTTCATCAAATTTGATTGTCAAAAATTCTATACCATCTCTATTTACATAATTAACAAAATTAAATATTTTACCCATTGCTCCATTTACTAAACATTCTTCCACATTCAAATGATGTAAAATTACCCTTCAGTTTACACATGCATATAAATTCTTTTCTAAACCAGCAGTTTTACTTATCGATTTCTCTAAAGAATCCAATTTCCTCTTCAACTTTTCAGTCAAAATAATAGTGATTCCTTCATGTTCTATTTTATCAATAGCTTCCAATTTTATAATTTCTTCATTTTCCAACTTTAACATTTCTTCATTGAATATAGAACATTCACGCAGTATTGCCATTAGCAGATTACAGATTTGTTTTCTGCAATTCTCATGTATATTTTCTCTGGGACAATATTTTCATTTGGAAACAAATTAGAAAGTAATCGTCTCTGTAAAGCTTGCCTGCCATGTTCGAGTCACTTTTCCAATTCTTATATCTTGAAGAATAGTTCCATAATCAGCCTCATTTGCCTGTCGCATATTTGTAATAAATTCCTCATACTCAAAATATGACCAAATGTTTACATTTCCAATGCTCCCCAAAGACTTTCTGGTATCTTCATGCGGGAGTGTTTTAAACACTGGTTGTCCTTTTACAGGAGTAAGTTGTAGAAGATCTCCAAAAACTATGACGTGTTTTCCTCCGAATAATACGTCATACTCTGTTTTAAGAATTTGCTGCATTTTTAAATGCACAAAGGCAAGCATTAAGTTTGATACCATACTTACCTCATCAATAATGAGAAGTTTCATTTTCCTCAAGACTCTTGAAACTTCACAACAAGCTTCTCCAGATAGCTTGTGGTATTCTAATTTGTTGTCATGCTCTACTGGTAGCATTAATAAACGATGTAAAGTAAGTACTTTAATATTGTGGGCTGCTAATCCAGTTCGAGCAGTGACAACACAAGACAAATGCGGGTCATTTTTTTCTGTAGAAAAGTAGTGATCACTCTAAATAAAGAACGTTTGACTGTTCCAGCTTGTCCACTCACGTACAATCGGATAGGTTCAAATGATGAGCAAGAGCACTCTTTCTTCTCATGAAGTAATCCATGGTCTATCTGTTCTCTCACTTGCACATACATTTCTTTCTGCTCAAGATTTAGTTGCTCTTCCAAGTTTCCTAAGTTTGTTACATCTTTTTGAGCTTGATACATTGCTGTTTCCACCTATTCCATAGCAGTTACTGCTTCATTTTGAACAATATGTTCTCCTAGTGGGTCCTGACTCAACGGAGCAGAAGTTTGACTGTCTTGAGAACTGTCTCTAGCAATCTCAGCTGCAATTGTAGCTTCTTGCTCAATTTCGTCGTTCAACATTTTCACATAATTAGCAAAAACAGGACATTCTATACTATCTTTACTTGTGTTGAACGAATATTATTAGCTCTGAAAATCTCCAAGTAATTCCAATTCTGAACGCCACGGCTTAAAAAGTTGCAAAATAGCTCAACAGTAAAATTCCCTTTTGTCAGGAGTTTCGCAACTCAGTTTACGGTGATTAATCAAATGTCCTTTTCTTTGTTTCACCAAACATCCTTCAGAACCATCCATGGCATATATACCATTATTGATGTTTTCTATAATATTCAGTTTAAAAATATAGTTTTGAAGCACTTCATAGAAACACATGTTTTCAAGATGATGACTTCTACTGGATAATATGTATCCAACATATTTGTTTTCACAATATCTGTACTTTCTGGCTCTTTTTCAGCTAAATATTCAATTTCTTGTACAGATTTAAGTACTCGATTTTTGTGTTGCAGCAAGACCTAAACTCACCCAAATGATTCTTCTAGATTTGAAGTATAGAATAGCAGATGATAAGCAATCTGAACATTTATACGCTCCAATTTCTCAATGAGATACCATCTTCAAACTGTAACTATATAATTTCGTACTTAGACTCTTTTCGTGGGAAATCTCTTCTCACATTTCGTTCAATTTTGTCTTTTCTGATTTGGATATGTAGGATGTTACATATCGAGCAACAGCAATGGAATTATCTGCAACATATTGAATATCCATGTTAGCATTCCACATGGACAAAATGACTGGAAAGGGGCGACCACTCGGTCCCCCCGAACGTATGGTGGAGTGCCCCGACCCCCCCGGGAAGCCATCTTGGGCGGGAGGCGAGTCTCGGCTGGTATGCCCAAAGCGGCGTAGCCGGGGCGCGCTTTTTTCCCGCCCAAGAGTGGGTTGTCCTAGACACTGAAGCCGCCAGCCACGCCCCCAGAGGCGGATGGAGGCGGGTTTTACGCCCGCCCGAAGAAGGATAAAAGGAGCGACAAGCCAAGGAAGCATCCTCTTGTTCCTGTGCTCTGAAGCTGCACCTCCCCGCTGCACGTGAGCTCGAGACGGAACGAAGAGCCAATTTTGAGCGTTGTAATTTTGTCTTTGTTCTTTCAGAGAATCATCGTTGGAGAATGCCGGGCAAGAAGGTCGGAAAGCGGGTCGGTACCGATCAGATGCTCCGCATGCTCGTGAAAGACATGGCCAAGATGAAGAAGCAGATGGCGGCAATGAACGGTGTAGGGGGCCCTAAGCGAGTCGTTGGACCAGCATTGCCGGGAGTGGTCCCTAACGGGAGAGGTAGAAGGGCCAAGAGGGGAGCAACTGGGGGAAGAGGCCCCGGTTCCCGAGGCGCCGCCGGCGCTCCCTGATACACCGCCTGAGGCGCCGGTCCCGGTCCTGAACGAAGGGCGACCAATTCCTGTTGTAGTCACCCCAGTGAATGGGGAGGATATGCCTCCCGAGCTGGCTGCACAGTTGGCAGCATGGTTGGGGAAAGAGAGTGAGGGGGCAACGGCTGATGACGCCAGGGCAGTAATGAGGCAGTTGCGGCAATCAAGAGAGGCTGCAAAGGCACCATGTTCATTTGTTCCCCCGCAGGCTCCAGTAGGACAATCCGCAGCGGGCATGAGTTCGGCAGCGACTACGGTCACAGCTTCTGGTTCAGGTAAGCAGCTATTGCCGATTGCGGGGGGGGGTCAGTACCCTCGAGAAGGGAGAAGGTTGCTCAGCATATTCCGATGGAAACCAAAGAAAGGATATGGGCTGAGAAATATATAAACATGTTTTCTTTATTAACTGATCATTACGAGATTGAGCATGTGAAAGTTCAAAAGGAGTTTCTGCACCCGAGTGTTTGGCGCGCCAAGATGGCGGCTTTCAGAGTTGATGAAACGATAGGTAATTGGGGCAGAGCGTTTGGGATATTCATTGCAATTATGGGGGAACGGAGGCCTGAACTGTTGACCGAGTTACCCGTGTACCAGACACGTATTATGGAGTTTTCTCAGACATATGATGGTAATCAGTGGTTTTGTTACGATAATATTTTTCGTAAGGCCAAGGAGTTCGACACATCTCTGACGTGGGATTGTTACGACTCCATTTCCTGGCAGAAAATGGAAAAATCAGGCATAGCAAAGGCGCCATTGTTGGGGGGGAGCGGGGGCGAGTTTTCCCGCCACTCATCTGGGGCGCCCTTTCGGGCGGGAGCAGGTAACGAGCACCATGCAAGGTCGAATGGCAATACAGGTAAAAAAGGGGTCTGCTGGAGTTTCAACAGGGGAAAATGTACAAGGCCCCAGGGGTCATGCAAGTTTAGGCACGAATGTGGGGGGTGTGGACAGTCCTCGCATCCCGAGACCATGTGCAGAGCCAGAACGGGTGATAACGGAAGTAGGGGAAGCGCCAAACAGGTCTGAAATGGTCCGAGGGGCACCTCTTCCTACCCCGGTTGATGCCATGGCAATGATTCCTTGGCTCAATGAATACCCGGATCATGTCTCCGCCGGGGTGTTGCGAGATGGTTTTTCGTATGGTTTCCGCATCCCGGTGGGGAATTTTCAGGGTAAAGCACAGTGTAGGAACCAACTGTCGGTCCTGCAAAATACGGCGGTGGTACAGGCAAAAATTGGGAAGGAGGTGACTCGGGCCGGGTTGCTGGACCATTTGTCATGCCACCAGTTGCTAATTTTGTTTGTTCGCCCCTGGGCGTGGTCCCTAAGAAGGACCCGGGTGAGTTTAGATTGATTCATAACTTGTCAGCCCCGAGAAGTCTTTCGGTGAATGATGCGAGAGACCCGGAAGTCTGTTCGGTGCGGTACGCATCTTTCGATGAGGCCGTCGCCATGTTGAATCGCCTGGGGCCCGGAGCGCTGATGGCCAAGTCAGACATCGAGTCAGCATTCCGGTTGCTCCCGGTACACCCGGACGATCAGCGTCTCCTTGGTTTCATGTTTCAGGGACGCTATTACATGGACAAATGTATGCCAATGGGATGCTCCATATCTTGTGCGTATTTTGAGAAATTCAGCAGTTTTCTACAATGGTCATTCACAAGAATGACGGGGTTTCAGAATGTTATGCATTATCTTGACGATTTTTTGTTCCTGGGGGCAGCCGGGGACCTGGAATGTGCACAGGCTTTAAATGAATTTTGTGGTCTGATGAGTCAGTTTGGTGTGCCATTGGCGCCGGGTAAGACTGTGGGGCCATCTACTTCGCTCGAGTTTCTTGGAATAGAGCTCGATTCCGAAGAGGGTTGCTTCCGGTTGCCCAAAGAAAAGGTAACGAAATTCAGAGCCTCGCTTGAAACATGTATTAGCGAGACTAAGGTAAATCTGCATCAATTGCAGCAGACTGTGGGTCAGTTGAATTTTGCCCTTAGAGTCATGCCAATGGCCCGCCCTTTTTCCCGCTCGATTGCACAAGCCATGGTCGGTCTTAAAGAGGGGCACCACCGCACAAGGCTCTCGGCAGAGATTCGCCAGGACATGCGCATTTGGTTGGCATTCCTGGCGGATTTCAATGGTCGGGTTGTGTGGAACAAGCCAGCGGTGTCCTCCGGCGAGTTGGGGTTGTGGACAGATTCGGCAGGGAGTATAGGCTTTGGCGCCATATTTGGTAATCACTGGTCGGCTCAAACGTGGCCGTCATGGTGGCACGAGTGTGGACTTACAAGTAATATCGCTTTTCTCAAACTGTTCCCTATTCTGGTGGCCTTGAAGACATGGCCGGAGGGGTTTCGGGATCACTCTGTGGTGTTCTGGTCTGATAACATGACCGTTGTTGAGTGTATCAATAGTCAGGCAGCACGATGCAAATGGATTCTGAGATTGCTCAAGGAAATTTTCTTGCTATGTATGCAATTGAACGTGCTCTTTAGGGCAAGACATGTGCCAGGGGTGCTGAATCAGGCTGCTGATGCGCTTTCTCGTTTCCGTATGCAGGCCTTCCGGGGGTTTCTGCCCACAGCGGACCCGGTGGCGGCACCATTTCCCGAAGCTCTCTGGTCTCTCGGTGCCCCGAACTACAAAACCTCGTGGGAGAGAGTTTAGCACCCAGAACAAGGAAGGCATATGAAGGGGCGTTCCATTCCTATTGGTCCTTTTTGGGTTCTGCTAGGGGGGAGCTTTGGGGCCAAGAAGAGTATGTCTTGAAGTTTTTGCTGTCATTACATCAGGCAGGCAAATCGGTAGCCACGGCCCAGAGACATCGGGCCGCCATTTCTTTTATGGCACGGGCTCATGGTATCCAGGATCCCACGGCGTCCTTTGTAGTACAGAAAGCGCTGCGTGGGTGGCAACGCCTTGAGGGTCGCAGAGTAGATGAAAGGCACCCGATAGGTCTGGAAAGGTTGGCCTTTTACTGTCCGTACTCCCTGTGACATGTTCATCTCATTCAGAGACAGTGTTATTCCGGGCCGCTTTTGCATTAGCATTCCATGGGGCTATGCGGGTAAGCGAACTGGTAGCAAAGAACAAGCAGGATACGGGGGTGGACTGTGCCGAGAGCACATTCAAGTTAAGGGGGAGACGATGATTGCCTCGTTTGCCAGGTCCAAGACCGATCAGAGTGCGATCGGGGACAGTGTAGTAGGCCAGCAGATTCCCGGATCTCCCATGTGCCCGGTTGCATGCATTGAGGAGTATTTGGCGCAGAGGGCGGCATCATGGGGGGGGACCTTGCTGAGACACGCTGATGCCACCCCACTGACGAGGTTTCAGTTCCAGCGGGTGCTTGCAATGGCAATTTCGGCCGCGGGCTTGAACACGGGCGAGTTTGGGACCCATTCCTTCTGGATAGGGGCTGCTACAGAGGCTACGGCCAGGGGTCTGAGTGTGGAAAAAGTGAAACAGTTGGGGCGTTGGTCCTCGAATTGCTACAAAAGGTATGTGCGGTTGCACATGTTGTGAAGCTGATATCATGTACTCACGCTTCTTGTTTTTGTTTGGTTTACAGTTTCGCAAGCTTACGAGGCGGGGCGGACTGTGCAGTCGACCCGACACCTGGGAACCAGCGGTAAAAGATCACCGGCTGAGGAAAAAGTGGTGTGGGTCGTTGGCCACTCATACGTGAGGCGTGCCGCGGACGTATTCAAAGCAGGTGACATGATTCACATGGCTGGGGAATACGGGTACAGGGTGACCTTCTACGGAAGGGGCGGGCTCTGTATTGACCAGTTTCAAACTTTTATGGAGGGTTTGTTAGGGCGGACAAGGTCACCGCCAGCTATAATCATAGTGCATCTTGGGGGCAATGATTTGGTGACCACTGGTCGACGGGTACTTCTCGAGTTGATATTGTCCACTTTAAGTTGGTTGGCGAGAAGGGTTCCGGGGTGCACGATTGCATGGTCCCATATGATTCCACGAAAGGTGTGGCGGGGGGCTAATTCTGTGTCTGCTATAAATCATTCTGTGAAGAAAGTAAATAACAAGCTTGGTAGACTGTTCCGTACAAGTACATTGCTTTCGATTCCTCATGGATGTATCAGGGGGGACCATATGTATCTAGAAGATGGGGTCCATTTGTCCCGGGTGGGGAATTCTTTACTAATAGGAGACCTCGTAGCCTGGTTAAAGAGTTTACAGCATGAACTTTAGGTAGGAGTTTTGTGGGGGGTCCGGATAGCCGGTCAACTATCCGGCCTGTGGCAGTAAGGTCATGATCGGTGAGCAGTAATTGGAAGATCCCTAGGGGGGGCGTCACCCATTACGGATGGGAGCGCCCGGGGGGGAGGTGGCCATTGGCCCCTCAACGGGGAGGCGGTCCCTTCTAAGGATGGGACGCCGAAAGGAAAGGGAAGGCGGTCAAGGCCCCTCCCTGGATAGGAGGGGCTATGGGCCCCTCCTGGGAATTTCCCGGGGCCAGGACATCTGCGACGGCAGATGTGGTAAGTTGTGTCGGGTGGGAAGGGGGGTCTACGCTACCTTCTAGACACCTCACACGAGTCCTCGGATGACCTTTAAGATGGCGTCGAGTTAACAGGGGCCCCCGTCAAGATAAGGGAAATTGGTATGTGCACATGAGGTTCAGTCCTCTGTGCGGCCGCCCCTCACAAGTGAGGGGGGAGTTCTGGTTTAGGGATCTGCCACCGGTTACAACCTTGCCGTTGGCCCTTAACGTTAGGATGTACAATTTCAATTTGAAAATGCATTTGTAGGATGTTAGTATCGGCTAGGAGAACCTTTGTATTAGAAATGTGTTAAGGTCAGCCAAAACATCGTAATGTGGAAATGAAATTGTACATGATATGAAACTGTTATTTTAATGTTTTAATTTTGTTTCATATTTTAATAAATACGGCCGGGAGGGTAACTCCCTCCCGCCTTCCAAAAGTTCAGAACTGTTTCCGTATTCCCATTCTTGGGGATTGTGTTGAGAGGGGGTGGCGGGTATCTCAGCCATATGGAAAGGGGCGACCACTCGGTCCGCCCGAACGTATGGTGGAGTGCCCCGACCCCCCCGGGAAGCCATCTTGGGCGGGAGGCGAGTCTCGGCTGGTATGCCCAAAGCGGCGTAGCCGGGGCGCGCTTTTTTCCCGCCCAAGAGTTATGTTATGTTATGTTATGTTAGTTACATTTTAATGCGCACAGCTGCTCCAGCGAAGGAGCGTCCTGGCGCAGGGAAAGGCGAACACAACACAACACTAGGTCCGATAACAGAGAGCAAACAGTACAAGCTAGAAAACAATTAAAACAGGAAGGTTTTCAGGGCCCTACGAAAAGACATTAGGTCATTCGAAAGGCGGATTTCCAAGGGGAGCGCATTCCAGAGGGTTGCGGCTTTCACGCGGAAAGAGCGACCCCCCATCCGACTAAGTCTGAAGCGGGGGACGACCACCAAGGACTGTCCAAGGGAGCGTAGTGAGCGGGTAGGAACATAGGGGGAGATCAGTGTATTCAGTATTCCGGGTGCCAACTCTCTCAAAATTTTAAAAACCAGGCAGAGAGCCTTAAATTGGATACGCTTGCATATCGGGAGCCAGTGCAAGGACCGCAGGGTGTTAGAGGTAGGGCAGGTTCGAGGCAGACCAACCACCGCCCTAGCCGTTGTAAACGGAGAATCTCGGCTTGGTTCGCTCCTAAAAGGAGAGAACTGGCGTAATCCAACCGCGAGATGATCATTGCTTGAACGACCAGCTGTCTAGTAGGAGCATCGAAGAATCGCAGCAGGGGTCTTAGCCCGCGTAGCACTCCAAAACAGCAGGCCGCCACTCTCTTTGTATGAGTCACAAAGCTTAGCGTGTGGTCAAGCCAGACTCCGAGATTCCTGAGTTCCAGGACAGGGGCCGGCGCTGATCCCAGCTCTGGAGGCCACCATTCGTCCCCCCAGTGGTCCGCTTCCCTTCCAACGATCATCACCTCTGTTTTTGATGCGTTCAGCTGGAGACAGTTGTTGTTCATCCAGCTGGCCACCTCTCTCAGTCCACTTCGGAACCTGAGGGCATCCTGCTTGGCATCCCCGCTGATCGAAACCGCCAACTGAGTGTCGTCAGCATAGGAGACCATGGTAAGGCCCCATTGCCTGACGACCTCAGCCAGCGGCTGCACGTACAGATTAAAAAGCGTGGGACTCAGCGAGGAGCCCTGAGGGACCCCCAGGTCCAAAGGATGGTACTTGGACTGAAAAGGAGGGGTGGCAACGCAAAAGGAGCGATCACTGAGGAAGGAGCGGAACCACTGCAGAGCTGACCCACAGATGCCAATGTCCTGCAGGCGGTGTAGCAAGATGCGATGGGAGACAGTGTCAAAGGCAGCGCTCAGGTCTAGTAAAATAAGCGCTGCCGTTTGACCTGCATCGAGCACACTTCGCAAATGCTCAACCATTGCCAGAAGGGCCGTCTCAGTGCTGTGGCCAGCACGAAACCCATTCTGCGTGGGATCCAGGACATTCACAAGGGTCATATGCTCCGTGAGGGCCCGATTTACATGGGCCTCCATAACCTTGGCCGGCCAAGGGAGCAAAGATATAGGGCGGTAGTTTTCAGGTCTCGATGGATCCAAAGATGGTTTTTTTAGGATCGGGGAAACCACCGCTTGCTTCCATTTGGCAGGGACCAGGCCAGAGGTTAGGGAGAGGTTAATCAGGGAGCACACTGCTGTGCGGCCCTGAAAAGCAGCGTCCCTGAAAAGAGCAGATCTTACCGGGTCTGCAGGCGATCCAGACTTGACTCGCAGGGCCCACTTTGCGAACTCCTCATTGGAGATGGTAGGGAGGGAGTGCAGCGATGGGCAGCTGCTAGAGCCGCTCCAGGGAATCACAGGAGACAGTGTGCTTGGAAACGCCAGATAGATCTTCCTGACTTTATCCAAAAAGAAGGTGGCTAGAGCTTCACAGTGGGCAGTGGAACTATCCAACTGTGGGGGAACTCTCTTTGCCATTAAGTCTTTTATGGTTTTAAAGATGGTTTTAGTCGGGTTAAGGCTATTCCGAAATTCGGCTGCGTAAAACGCCGCCCGGGCCCTGCATATAGCTCGATGGTAAAGCTTAACTAAGGCCAGGTAGATGGATTTCTTGTCGGCATCGTACGACTTACGCCACACCCTTTCCGCCCGTCTGCAAGAGGACTTCATTGCACGCAGCGCGCTGTCATACCAAGGGCTAGCCTGCCGGGGACTGGACTTGCTGGAGATGATGGGTACCAGGACGTCCAGCGCCCTGGTAATCCAGTTACAGAACCGGTCATAGCCCGAAGTGGCATTCAGCAGGGGACCTAATGGCTCAGCACCCAAAATGCGGTGAAGGTCCTCTAACCTAAGTTTGTTCCAGTGACGGCGGGGTATCCGCAAAGGAGGCGGTATAGTGGGATTAGCAGGGAGGGGAAGCCAAGCAGACACCAGATAGTGGTCAGACCATATCACAGGATCAACCGCCACAATCCGAACATCTGAGAGAGTGGTAAAGAACGGATCGAGGGTGTGGCCGGCCACGTGTGTAGGCTGAGCAATAAGCTGGGTCAACTGCAAAGCCTCTAAATCGGCCAAAAAACCACTGATGGCCAGAGACTCTAACCTATCAAAGTGGAGATTTAGGTCGCCCAAGATAGAAAAGTTAGCACATCCACTAGCCAAGAGGCTCACAGCCTCCGGAAAGGCACCTCTAAAAGCTACATCGCTGCCTGGAGGGCGATAAACAACCATCCCTGACAGCGAGAACTGAGGGCTGATGGAAACCTTAAACAGCGCACTCTCACATCCAGCAATCTGCAAGACCGTCCAGGTACATGTATAGGCGGATCTGATAAATAATGCGATCCCACCACCTCTAGAATGGCGGTTAGACCTAAAGCATGTATAGCCCGGAGGACAGGCAAGATTGACTATGGCGTCATCAGTATCTTGTAGCCAGGTTTCAGTTACAGCCAACAGATCTGGTGTCTTATCCAAAATAAGGTCAGCCACAGACAGATGGTGTTTCACTAGAGATCTGGTGTTCAGATTTAAAAAACGTAGACCAGCTCCCAAGCTACCAGGCAACGGAGAGAGACCAGGAGGAGCTCGTGGGGCGGGAGATGTGGCGAGCTCGCGAATACCTACCGGCTGGTCCAATGACCATCTGTTGCAAGCACACTGAAACGGGCCACACAGCGGATGGTGGGGTGTGGTAGAGCAGCGTGGGAGAGTATCTCTGATGGCAAGAAGCGCGGCACCGGAATACCTAATCATCCTGACAGGGCAACAGCTACGGGCACACAAATATACACTAGGTAAGGATAAAAGATAAAATCCCTGGCGTACCGCGCGTACTTAGCGCGGACGGGCGCAGACGGGCAGACTCTGGCTCGACTCCGGCGCGAGTCAGGCGCTACCGCTGCGCGTCACCGCTGCGCTAGCAGAGTGAGCTTTAAATACCAGCTCACCTGGGCTACATGAAGCGCTAGAGCGCTGCAGCAAGTGGCCCAGGAGGCAGAGACCACCCCAAGATGGCGGCCAAGCGCCACGAAGAAATGACAAAACCGGTGAAATTCCGCGAAAAAACGCGGTGGGGGCACAATTTAAATGCAGGTATGAGGCCAGAAACAATTATACAATTAAAAACGAGGCTCCAAACAAAATAGTGCAAATGTCAGAAAACGAGGTTTTAAAATCAATACAAAGCGCAGCACGCTTAAATGCGACTAGTATAGCGCATGCAGGCACCTTTCCCAAGGGAGGACAATGGGAGAGCTCGCCTTAAATACCAGCTCACCTGGGCTACATGAAGCGCTAGAGCGCTGCAGCAAGTGGCCCAGGAGGCAGAGACCACCCCAAGATGGCGGCCAAGCGCCACGAAGAAATGACAAAACCGGTGAAATTCCGCAAAAAAACGCGGTGGGGGCACAATTTAAATGCAGGTATGAGGCCAGAAACAATTATACAATTAAAAACGAGGCTCCAAACAAAATAGTGCAAATGTCAGAAAACGAGGTTTTAAAATCAATACAAAGCGCAGCACGCTTAAATGCGACTAGTATAGCGCATGCAGGCACCTTTCCCAAGGGAGGACAATGGGAGAGCTCGCCTTAAATACCAGCTCACCTGGGCTACATGAAGCGCTAGAGCGCTGCAGCAAGTGGCCCAGGAGGCAGAGACCACCCCAAGATGGCGGCCAAGCGCCACGAAGAAATGACAAAACCGGTGAAATTCCGCGAAAAAACGCGGTGGGGGCACAATTTAAATGCAGGTATGAGGCCAGAAACAATTATACAATTAAAAACGAGGCTCCAAACAAAATAGTGCAAATGTCAGAAAACGAGGTTTTAAAATCAATACAAAGCGCAGCACGCTTAAATGCGACTAGTATAGCGCATGCAGGCACCTTTCCCAAGGGAGGACAATGGGAGAGCTCGCCTTAAATACCAGCTCACCTGGGCTACATGAAGCGCTAGAGCGCTGCAGCAAGTGGCCCAGGAGGCAGAGACCACCCCAAGATGGCGGCCAAGCGCCACGAAGAAATGACAAAACCGGTGAAATTCCGCGAAAAAACGCGGTGGGGGCACAATTTAAATGCAGGTATGAGGCCAGAAACAATTATACAATTAAAAACGAGGCTCCAAACAAAATAGTGCAAATGTCAGAAAACGAGGTTTTAAAATCAATACAAAGCGCAGCACGCTTAAATGCGACTAGTATAGCGCATGCAGGCACCTTTCCCAAGAGTGGGTTGTCCTAGACACTGAAGCCGCCAGCCACGCCCCCAGAGGCGGATGGAGGTGGGTTTTACGCCCGCCCGAAGAAGGATAAAAGGAGCGACAAGCCAAGGAAGCATCCTCTTGTTCCTGTGCTCTGAAGCTGCACCTCCCCGCTGCACGTGAGCTCGAGACGGAACGAAGAGCCAATTTTGACCCACCCACCAGCCCCTGAGGACAGCGAGTTGTTTTTGAAATAAAGTCATTTGACGTGGTAATTGTTTTTTCTTACAGGTTGTTCTGAATAAAGTTGCGATTCAGTACGCAATAAAGTGGATAATTCTTTACAGTATGCTTTATTAAATAAAAGTAGTTGCACCAGAGTTGATCAGTGATGTTTTAGAGAATTCATACTTTGAATTGCTTAATATATAATTGTCTTTCTCCTCTTTAGTAATTAGTTTGTCGTATTTATTGTTTGGTCGGGCGGTAAGGTCATGATCGGTGAGCAGTAATTGGAAGATCCCTAGGGGGGGGTGTCACCCATTACGGATGGGAGTGCCCGGGGGGAGGTGGCCATTGGCCCCTCAACGGGGAGGCGGTCCCTTCTAAGGATGGGACGCCGAAAGGAAAGGGAAGGCGGTCAAGGCCCTCCCTGGATAGGAGGGGCTACGGGCCACTCCTGGGAATTTCCCGGGGCCAGGACATCTGCGACGGCAGATGTGGTAAGTTGTGTGGGGTGGGGAGGGGGGTCTACGCTACCTTCTAGACACCTCACACGAGTCCTCGACGACCATTAAGATGGCGTTGAGTTAACAGGGGCCCCCATCAAGATAAGGGAAATTGGTATGTGCACATGAGGTTCAGTCCTCTGTGCGGCCGCCCCTCACAAGTGAGGGGGGAGTTCTGGTTTAGGGATCTGACACCGGTTACGACCTTGCCGTTGGCCCTTAACGTTAGGATGTACAATTTCAATTTGAAAATGCATTTGTAGGATGTTAGTATCGGCTAGGAGAACCTTTGTATTAGAAATGTGTTAAGGTCAGCCAAAACATTGTAATGTGGAAATGAAATTGTACATGATATGAAACTGTTATTTTAATGTTTTAATTTTGTTTCATATTTTAATAAATACGGCCGGGAGGGTCACTTCCTCCCGCCTTCCAAAAGTTCAGAACTGTTTCCGTATTCCCATTCTTGGGGACTGTGTTGAGAGGGGGTGGCGGGTATCTCAGCCATATGGGTTGTAGGCATTTATGTATGTTGACTCTTCATTTCTTTTTAAGTTATAGGTATTTTTTTAGAGATTTTCTTGTGATAGTATGTCGCAAAGATGACATAAAACTGTTCACTCTTCCTTTCCATATTACAGGACGTGGAAATTGAAAACGACATTCGGTGTAGTCCTGAGATTTGTACTTTCGACAACAGTATTTCCCACAACGATGGCTTTGGAATCGTAAGACTTGTTGTCTTAAGTCCTTATCTTGTGTAGCATATTCTTCAATAAAAGATAGCACAGTATCATCTGACTCAGTTCTAAATTTGGGAGCATCTTTGATCCATATTAGCATATGTATGTGAGGAGCACTTCTCGCTTGATACTGCTTTCTCCAAAAGAAATCAAGAACCTCTCCAAGAGGAGGATTTTTTTTATTGGTGACATCATAGCTTCGAATATATGATTGAAATACCTGCATACATTAACTGGATCCAAAGAGCACAATTCTCCAGGAGACTTGTATTCAATATGTAGTGTATTTGGATTTGCCTCTCGAAGAAATTGAAGTAAATCATCCCAAGCATATTCAGCACAGCTTAGAGTAAGAAACCATGTAGGAGTTCCTAAGTTCCTTAGCATGCATTTCAGTTCTCCATGATGACAGTACCAGTACTCATTAGTGCCACGTTGATATGCCATGAGATTAATTAAAAACATTATCTTTCTGCAGTACTTTATCCATAAATTCCTTTGCCGAAACATTTTGCAGATGTACACCTGTTTTCAATATATGGTTTACTGCATAAGAAAGTCCAGACAAATCACCCTCAAACAAAAGATGAAACAAATACGGAATACATTGTCGAAATCTTGGATCTTCTGCATATAATCTTGACGTCTGGTATTCAGATGCTGGAATCTGCACAGGTCAGTCATCATATGGTCCTCCTTTTCCTGTGGGAAACAACTGAGGGAAACAACGAGCTTCCAAGCTTTTTTCCCATACACTAATGGGATTTCCTTTTGCTTCTTTCATTTGGAATAACTCTATAGTATTCCCCATCACTTCTTTAGAATGCAGTGGATGAACACTGTAATGTTCGTAGATTTCTTCAGTTCTGGACACATCCACTTTTTCAATTTGTCCAGATGGCAAGTCACTATCTTCTTCTCCAGTTATTTATTCTTCTCTCACATACACATTTTTATAATATTGATTATTTTTTACCAGATACAACGTTGCCTTTTTCACTTTGCTAACATTAACTAATTCTTGAGAGATTTTCTTACTCTTAGTAGGAAGGCCATTAACAAGAATAACTAAACATTCATCCTCTACATTTTCTACACCAATTGTTTCAATATTTTTCTTTAAATCTAGAGGCAAATATACAACTCTTCCCTTTAATCCTCTCTGTAAACCTGAAGGAGGCAATTTTCCTGTCTTAGGCTCCATACGAACAATAGCCTGAAAAGGATGCACACATTGAATAAGACCAGACTGATAGGTATTTAAATCCAACAGTTCAGAAGGAATATTTACCAACTCAAGATTATTATGCACAGCTCTAGCAGGCATTTTGTTCTCATCTAATTTATTAGAACAATATTTACAAATACGCTGATCAGAACGCAAATTAAAACAATTCTCTACCAACAAATAAGTTGCAAAATCCTTCCACTTATTATTATTTTCCTTTCCACTTTTTAAATACAAATCAACAGTCCTGGTCTGATTTTTATAATGAGTTTGTCGACAAGAGATACAAGAATAATTTGACCTTTCACCTAAAATCACCTTAAACTTTGTAATTTCTTGCTCAAAATTTTCTGTACTACATTTCCTTCTATTAATATCTCAATTTCTGCACGGTCTTCCTCAGGACCAAAGTAACTAACCTCATTTTCATCACAAACGTTCATTACATTTGATACAGATCCATGCAAAAGAGCACTGTTCAACTTTTTTAACATTATTGCTGGACTTTTTCCATAATACAATCTTCTGACTAATTTCCTCATTTCAAAATGTTGACCTTGCAAACCAGTATTTTCTCTCACTCTGCAAGGGTCTAGTCCTTGCAAAATCTTGGGCCTAGATGTATCATCGTTTCTATTTTCTATTTCTTAATAGCGATTTTTACCGAATCGCTATTAATAAATCGCAAAATGGGATGTATGTTTTAAATCGCAATTTTTTTGAGATTCTTCATTATTCCTAAGTTGCGTATTCGCAAGTTGCGAATTCGCAAATAAGGAATAATTTCCCATTCATTCCTATGGGCCAGGAGGCCCATAGGAATGATTGAGAAATAATTCTCAAATTGCGAATTCGCAATTTGCTAATCGCACTTTGAGAATTATTGCAAGGGTGTAGGGGTGTCTCATGGACACCCTGCTGCACCCCTGAAACTTACATATGTGTGCATATGGCGCACATACATGCCACCCTCAAAATTGCCAAATTTTGGTTTTTGAAAGGATTTCGCAAATTGACACGAACCTCAAGTTGGTGTTAATTTGCGATTCCTTAACCTGAATTTGTAAATTAAAAAGCTTCATACATGGCATTTAAGGAATTGCAAAATTGCGATTCCTTAAATGCTTAAGCAAAATAAGGAATCACAAATTTTTCACATACATCCCAAAAGATGCAAAATGTCCGTTTGCGATTCGTTAAGACCGCAATTCTGTGAATTTCGGCCTTAACGAATCGCAAAATGCTTGATACATCTAGGCCTTGATCTTTTGTTTAACACTTTTCTTAGTATAGTTACATTAGAAATTGCGTAAAAAATCAATAGATTCTTGCTGTACACTACAAATACTACTACAATTCCAAGTGTACACTGGAGCTTTAGGACGTCTCCCTAAAACTTCATCAGCTAACACCTCTTCTGCATTTCTAGGAACAATTGTCTCTTTCTCAATAGGACAACCATTTCTAACCTCATAAGCACGACCACTAGTGTGAACTGCATGCAACAAATCATTACTCTGAAGATAACTTTCTTCATTAAAAAAGGCTCAGAACTTGAACTATGTTTCCATTCACCCAAAAAACCTCAGAAAAATTACTTCTGTTAATAACTCTTCTCCACTTACTTTTGGCCTTCATTAAATGGATTGGTTTATCTAGTAATCTAATTCTATTGATTACTAAAATAAACCATTTTGTTTTCAATTCGAAAGCTTTTTCAACTACATTTTCTAAACCTTTCTTCTTCTTATAAAATGCTGTTTTTTTTACATTCCTTAATTTCTTTAATTAAATTTGACACAACTGTATTATAAAACATCTTTTTTCCTAATTTCCATAAATTGTTTTTTCCTCCTTTTACTATACACTATTTTTTCAGCAGTTGATTTTCCATGATTGTTCTCTTTATTCTTCTTTTTCTTTTTTGTTGCAGATACACTAATACTATTTTTCGCTTTGTGCACACTACTCTTAGTCTTTAATATTTTCCTCAGAAAAGTGTTCCTTCTCTTACCAGGACTTTTTTTCTTTTTGTTAACACATTGTTCTTCATGTAAACCTTGTGGATGACTGCTCTTCAAATAAACACCTTTCTTTCGTTGTTTCCTCTTTTGAGTTTTGGTAGGCATGATAACAAAAATTCAATATTGATAAACAGAATCTGATATAAAATAATATATATAACATTGCAAAAATACATATATGAAATATTCTATTATATTACTTATAAGAAGACAGGGAGGAATATGAGGACAAACGTGGGACTATGAAAATAAAAGGACTTACAACAAGAGAGGAAGGAGTATGAAACAAGGTGAAATATAAGGAAAAAGGGGAGTATAAACAGACACTGCAATATAAGGGGATAAAAGGAGTATGAATAAACTGGAAAGTATGAATAGGTAAGGGAGAGTATAAAGAGAAAGATGGAATTATGAGGAGAGAAGAAAGAGTATAAGAAGAAAAAAAGAGTGAGAGGACAGAGGGGGCACTATAAGAAGGGAGAAAAAGACGATAAAGAAAAAAGAATGAATATGTGAAAAGACGCACAACTATAAGAACAAAAAAGGAATACTAGCAAAGGACAGTGTGTGTATAATGAGAGAGAGAACAGTACCAGAAGAGATCACGGAGAATGTGAGGAAAAGTGGAGCATAAGGAAAAAAGGGGTGTACAAGAACAGAGGTTACAGTATGAGGAGAAAAGAAGGACTATAAACCGATGGAGAATTATGAAGAGTGAAAGGTGTATGACGAAAGAGGCAGAAGTATGACAAGAGAAACAAATATAAAGAGAGAGGTCAGTATGAAAAGATGGAAAATATGAGGAAAGTGCTGCAGAGTGTATGCAGGGAGTCAAGGAGGAGTAAGAGAAGAGAGCAAACAATATGAACAGATTTCAGAAGTATAAACAGAGAGGACCAAAAATGAAAATAGAAAATAAATATGAAGAAAAAGAGGAAAATATGAACACAGAGAGAAGAAGCATAGGACAAAAGGGAATATAAGAAAAACGCAGTAGTATGAGGAGACATGGAGAAGTAAGAGAAGAGAGAGTAGAATATGAAAACATGGCGGAGTATAAGAACAGGGGGGAAAATGAGGAGAGGCATGTGACAATAAGAAAAGACAGCAATATTAATAGAGAGTGCGAAGTATAAGAAAAGAGAGGAGAAATGTGAGTACAGAGACAATAGTATGAGAAGAAAAAGAAAAGTATGAGAAAACAATAGGGAGTACCTGCAAAGAACAGCGAGAATAAGAAGAAACAGAGAATATAAGAACAGAAGAGTATATATGAAGAAAGAGGAAGGAATGTAAAGAGACACAGAGACAAACATGTGGAGAAAACACAAATATAAGGGTAGACTGAGCGTAAAGGAGAGGAGTACTATGAGAAGACAGTAAGAACTATGACGACAGTGGTAAATGTAAAGACAAGAAAGAATATAAAGAGTAGGAGAAATATGTAAAAAGAGGACCAAGTATGAAAAAAAAGTATAAAAAGAGAGCAGAATATAAGAAAAAGAAGATAGTATAATGAGAGAGGAAGGAGTAAGATGAGAGAGGAGGGAGTATGAAAAGAGTGTGTAGAAAATATGCAAAAAGGGGTGAATATAATTCCCTAATGTACACAGATGCACAGTGTGATATTACCCAAAAAATTATAAGACCATGCATTTTACCAAAACACATTTACTACTGTAAAAAGTTTAAAAAGGGGCGAATATAATTCCTTAATGTACACACATGCACAGTGTGATATTAGACAAAAAAATATGAGACTATGCATTTTACCATTTACTACTGAAAAACGTTTAAGTGACTATACATATTCCATGTATATAATTACTACATTTCAGTGAACAACACTGACTCGTTTTCCAAATAAATATGCAATTTACTACATTATAAGGGACAAATATAATTCCTTAATGTTTAAAGATGCACCACATACATTCCCATACAACTTATCAACTCACCTTTCAAATTGATTTGTAGATTAAGACGAATGCCACTCACACAGTAGATATTCTTATACAGAATCTCTCTAGTTCAGTGTTTGCAGCAGAACCACAAAATGGAACATTTTCCATCTCATTTTACACATACATACATGTAAATAGCCAATTAAAATACTTCACACATTAATTCAAAACGAAACACACATTTTTATTGCTTCAACATTTCAAACCTTTCCAACTGACATAACTTTCCACCCTACCCCCAACAGATCATGCAAAAGTCAACTGTCAACAGAGGTCAAGTGTTCAACACTCTATAAAACACTTCTCCTCAAGAAATTTAGACTATGCATAAGCACTTACTTATAAGTACCAATAAAGAGAAAAGGTCTCATTAGAAGCAACCAGCATATAAACACATAAACGTGATAGATATCTGTAAAATATATATTTTGAAGTGATTTTTTCTTGCTTACGTACGCTTATGGATCGACTTTCAGAATTCACACTGTACCCGTACAGTAAATATACAGTAAAAATACAAATTAGCATCTATCACTAAATGTTTTACAATCCCCGGGGATCCCTTCCCCCGGGGCTCAAATATAACGTTCAGGACCGTGGGGGAGACCCAAAACCACCGCGGTCCCAGACGGCTCCCTACGTCCTTCGGGAGCCGGCATTGCTATTTGTCAGAGAGACCAGCTTACATTCTGCTCTCTCAGACGAAAAGCAATTAGCTTTTCTACTTGAAAGAGAACTCTCACCCTACCACAGCAAACAGCAGTGTCCCAGGGATAGGCACCCCGTAACACTACAGGAGCCGGACCTCGGAGGTGGTACTACCAAGGGCCTTCAAAGGCTCAACAAAGGCCATCAAAGATTTTGACCTTGGGGGTCATTGTAAAACCACCTAAGCAGTCCTAGGGGGTCAGGAAGTCATGTAGCAAATAGCAAACTTTTCCTGTCAATCTATACACTCAATCTACACACATATACAATTAAATAAAAAATCACATTTATTCCCATATTAAATCAAAACGAAACACACTTTTATATTGCTTGAACTTTTGTACCCTTTCCAACCAACAAAACTTTCAACCCTTGCCCCATTCCATATTCTGCCAGTTACCATAGAAACACTTCAGGGAACACCTAACTGAGCACACAGTTGAAAAGTCCATCATACATTGTTGCAAATTAAAACAGCAAGTTTGCTTGACTTGAGAATATACCAGCTTATCTTATGTAACGTTCTTTTCTAACAGTTTTTCTTAACCAATAAAAATCAGGCTTTTAAAAAACAGAAACATGCATCCTAGCTTTGTGTAGAATATTGTCATACAACCAATCATTTATTTTCTTTCTTCAAAACTGCATGTTGTCCACCATTTTAGAAAAATCTTACTTTTCAAACTGACATTTCATTTATAGAGACCATCAGAGTGCATCCAGACCTCTCTTCAAGCTGCTTACAGTGTGGATTGTGGGATACAGTTATATTTTCGGGAGCCAAAGGTATGCAGAACAGAAATGAATTCACAAAGACCTACGTTTACTAAATGTAGACATTAAATGGATTGGAAAGAGAGGATGAAAGTGGCACCAATTGATGCCATTGGTGAAATCCTTTTTAAATCTCCAACACCCTGACCTCATAATTGTGCACAATGGTGGCAATGACCTAGGCACTTTGACAGGGGTAGGTCGGGAAATTCTTATGAAGGACACCTTTGCACAATTGATGACACTTTTCCCCTAAACTGCCTTTGTCTTTTCTAATATATGCCAAAGGTAGAAATGGAACGGGTCCAACCACTATTGTCCAATGATTGAGAAAGCTAGGAAACATGTGAATAAATCTGTTTCTGCCTTTCTCCGAGACTATCGAATGGGGTCCATCTACCACAACAATCTGCGTTTTCAATATGCATGACATCTATAGGAGAGACGGTGTACATTTTACAGATGAGGGTAACAGACTCTTACTCTTGAACTTTAGACTCTGCATTGGTACTTACTTGTAGGTACTAAAATCTCCAAATAAACACAAGGGCTCTTTTTACAGCCACCCAACATCTAAACACATACACTTCATAAATATCTGAAAAATATTCTTCTTTTTCTTCCTTCAGTACGCTTATGGGACGACTACCAATCTTCGCACCGTACATCATCCATACGTGCTTGGTACGCGTACGATAAATCTACCATAAAAAATAGCCTTTATCACTAATTTTTTATAATTCCCGAGGACCCCATCCCCCGGGGCTCAAATGTAACATTGCGGACCGTGGGAAGAGACCCAAGGCCTCCACGGTCCCAGACGGCTCCCCACTTGCTGCAGGAGCCGGCATTGCTTTTCGTCACAGAGAGCAGCTTACATGCTTCCATTCTTCTTTCAAAGATGATTTCAACAGTTATACATTTTATAAAATAATATAGTACTGCACGCTAAAGGAGAACAGTCAGCATAGAAAATAGAAAGAAAAAAAATACTTCTACACTCAACAAACTCGTAAGCAGAGTACACAGTTTAATTTAAAAGCAACCTACCACAACTAGTTTTTGAAACGCATTGTACAATAAAATGCGTCACAAAATAGGCTACATACATGGTGACTGTATCGTAACGTCACATAGAAAAAAGAAAGCCTCTCTTACGCTACCAGGAAAACACAACAACAGTACAAGGCCCAAATTTCCATTGTAGTGATTTCTTAGTTGCAGGTCTAGTTGTCAGATCGACACACGCACTCCCTCATGGTTGGAATACACCCACACCACACCCATTCAGCGTATCGGTCACAACACACGTGACTCAATGTATACAAAAGACGGAGCGCATGTGTTGTACGCCATTTTAAAGTTGTTCCCAAAGCACCGAACAAGGGGCCCACTACTACATGAGTGGCCTCTTTGGTCACTGAGTTAGTGGTGCCCGAAGCAATGAGCGGGTGAAGAACCTGCGAAGATGATGATGATGGGAGCACAAGTATGTCGTTAGCCATAGAGATATCAAGACTCGGCATCATATGTTATGTTATGTTATGTTAGTATGAATTTGTAGAGCGCACGTTCACCCTGGGCTTTCTTGGCGCTGTGTACCGCTGGGGAACCCGTCCTGGCTTTCCCTGTGAGATGGTCCCTATTGGGCATCCCCAAGGTGAAGCCAGGCATCCCCGGCAGCGAGGGGGCCGTTGTGGAGATTAAGCAAGCTATTGCCCAGAGTTGCAGCGTGGGACCCATGGTTAGAGAGGCACCGAGGCGAGATTTATCGAGCCCGCTGACATTGGTTCCATACCCTGCAGCGTCGGGAATTGAACCCTGGTCCCGGGCCGACCTCTGCTTCTGGGTCTGCCGCGTCTAACCGGTGAGCCACACTTCTCTACTATGTATGATACTTCTTTGTTGGAGATCGGGACTACATCATGAAGAAGGTGTCTTTTCTACGAAAAGGTGAGCAGTGAGGCTTGAGTATGCATCGGAAGGAGTCAAAGGGTTGTAGCTGACTAGATGCAAAAATGCGACTTAGTATTTTAGACGAGTGTACTCCTATATAGTGTATTAATTTACATGTATACATTTTTTTCCCAATAGCAGTAACGTTTTATAATCGCTGAAATGTCTGGAATATTACCAATACAAACAGTTCATAGAAATGTGAGAATGAACGTGTATAAAAGCGCAAGGTTATCTAACTCCAAATTAATATAGTAACAATTACCAATCATAAGATCTTTCTTTTAATATCTTTTAGATGTACAGCTTCACGATGGATTATGTAACAAGGACAACAGCAATAGCACAAGGTAGCAAAGAAGCATGTTTCTGAAATAACAAGTTATCTGTGAAAGGAGAGAATGTGTAGTATGCAGCATACTTGTTCGAAGGGTTTCCTGGCTGGGTAACATGGCAAAGGATCTAAATGAGGATTGCGTGTTAATTAACTTCAGAGACACACGGACGGTGTCTCACATTTGCCATTGGGGTCTGTCTCACACGAACACAGCTATACAGGCGCTCCCCCTGTCATATTTCTATCCCCAAGGGCAAACTGGCATCAGCCAAGGCTCTGAGCAACCCTGGAATCGAGTGAAGGGAGGAAGTGGTTCGGGGTGGTACAGAGACCTTCCAGGTCCATCGGCCATAAGCCTACAAAATAGGTTTAGTGGTTTAGATCAGGTGGACTGATGGTGGCCCAATCAGGGGACTTTAAGGGGTGTAGTGCTTGATATCATTATGGCTGAAACAACACTGGCTGGTCTCCCAGATAAAAGCAAACAATCTAGTACTAGCATGCCAAGGAGGGTGGGCGGGAGCGGGGAGCCTACACCAATACTCTTGTTTAATTGTATTAACAATAGGAACCCTATTGGTAGTCGTAACTACCCCTGTCGTTCTCTAGTTGTGCCCACTAACATCCCCTCGCCCCTAGTGCACCCAGTGGCGGGGACCAACATGGGAAGCATGATTTCACCCAGGAAAAGTGCTGAGGGTCCTGGCCCAAATATTATTGTGGTTTCTGGCCGGGCTCCCCAGCAAATTGACCTGCCCTGATTGGGGCTCTTTTGTGGATGAAAGTGACGTCTGTCTCTATCAGGAGACATGGGCAAGCACTGAGCTACATCGGACAGGCTTCGTTAAATTTTTTGTCCCGGCTGCCTGGGGCGGGAGAGGCCACCCATCCGGGGGCCTCACCATTTGGGTGGGTATCCACCTTGGTTGTACAATTAAGGTTTTGAACACTAACTCAATAGACGTAAAGTGTGTGGTCTTTACTTGGCCAGATGCATCAAAAATTGCACTAATCAATGTATATTCTCGCCCCATAAATCCAACTAGTGAATCCAGTACTATTGAGGATCTCTTCCGTTTTATCCCAATAATTCCGACTGGCACCCGACTGTTGGTAGGTGGCGATCTGAATTGTCATTATGAACCCCTTAAAGGTCTAAAAGATGATGCACTTACTGCAGAGGACGAGCACTGGTCCATACCTGCGAACAATGCTCCCTCTCCAAAGGCTTGGACCCCGTTAACTATTCAAATTCTGTCTCTCACCCTAAAATACTCCTTACGGGCTTGTAACGGCCGCAATCCTTCTGATACCCCTGCTAAATACACCTATAATAAACTGGGACAGATGCTCTTATTTTAAAATAAGGTCTACCCCACAGCTGTGGAAGTGATGTTGCATCCTCTGAAGGGAACGACGGTAATATTACCGTCTCTAATGATAGACGTAGAGTTAGCTGGCATAAGCTAGCTGAACATCCGGAATTATTAGGTAATCTTTATAATTCAACTCTACCCATGTTCAATGAGCTCGCAACACTAACCGGCCAACCTTCACCTCAAGATTATCTATCCCAACTAGAGGAACTTAATAATAGGGTCTCTCATACTTTGGCTGAGCTACTGAACCCATGGGTAGCGGGGAGGACCGAAAGGGCTTCTCATAGCTCCTGGTACACACCAGCCTGCAGGCGGGCGAAACAAAAGCTTTTGCTGGCCATTAAGGACAATGACAGAATAAAAATAAAAATTACGAGGGTAGATTACAAGAGGACAATTAACTGTGCCAATGAAGAATGGGACCACGGAAAATGGTCCAATCTTTCATTGGCACTGGTAGCCAAGGACTTCCGTAAATTCTGGAATATAGTAAACAATGGTAGTGGTGAGCTGAAAGCAGCAATCGAAACGAACATAGCCCCTGAAGCCTGGGAAGGGCACTATCGGGTTTTATATTCTCCAGAGGGCCTCACCAGCTACACAGTGGAACCTGCGGTTCAGGACGCTGTGATATCACACCCTGAGGAGACCGTGTTTACGGTCCAAGAAGTTTGCAATGCCAACTCCAAACTTGCCCCTGGGAAAGCCCTGGGCCTGGACAAACTTCCAGGGGACGTCTTTAGGCAGGAGCCAGGAATCTGGGGGTCCTTATTTTCAGATTATGTTTAACGCGATTCTGAGAGGCATGACGGTTCCCTGTACTTGGCTGGGCGCAGAGATAGTGCCCATATTTAAAAAGGGCTCACCTCTGCTCCCATCCAACTACAGACCGATCAGCCTCATTGACCTTCCCCTGAAGATTTTTGCCAGACTCATACTGGACAAGATCCAGGATTGGATAGATGAGTCGGCAATTCTCAGTCCCTACCAGGCGGGGTTTAGAAAAAATACCTCCACTGTGGACCAAATTTTTCGGCTCCAACTTTTATACTGGAAAACAGTGAGAATAGAGGGTGGCAGTCTCTATACGGTATTTGTAGACCTTCGCTCCGCCTTTGACCTTGTCCCCAGGGCCAAACTTTGGGCTCTCCTTCTTGATCTTGGCATACCACACACCTTTTGATGGTCCTGATGAGGCTCCACGAGGTAAACTTTGGGCAGGTCAGGTGTGGGAAAAATGGCTCACTTTCATCTAGATTTCCCGTTGACAGGGGGATAAGACAGGGTTGTGTCCTTGCACCGACCCTGTTTTGCCTCTATGGCAACAGAGTAATCAAACATCTTAATGGAATCCCCCACAACGATGCCCCAAAGTTGGCCGGCAATAGTGTCCCGGCAATTATGTTTGCCGATAATACCCTTTTGCTGTCTAAAACCTCTATGGGGATTCAGAGATTACTGGATGGTTTCCAGGATTTTTGCACCATTCGAGGCCTGGAGATCAACTCTTTAAAAACTTAATTTATGATTTTCAATCCCCCACGAGCTACCAGGGCGAACCCCAGCCTAGGGTCGATACCCTTGGAAAGGGTCAGTATCTTTGATTATCTCGGGGTCACACTAAATGAAAACCTTACCTGGGGCCCCCAGCAGACAAAAGCCCAGCTAAAACTGGCCCAATTTTTGGGTGGGATCCTCAAAGTTTCTAACAAAACTACAATTAAACCTCTGAGACCACCCATTGAGATCTATAACGCAAAAGCCAGGGGTGCTATTATGTAAGGGGGTGAACTGTGGGGTTACTCACCGAGGTCTGAAATCACCATGACCGAAAACAAATTCCTAAGAGCGTTATTAGCTCTACCATTGAGTACATCACTTTTTTCCCTCAGGCTCGACCTGGGTATAATACCAATACACGAAGAGTTATCATTTAAACCCTTGAAATTCTGGTGCAGACTCTGGGTTACCCCGGAGCTGCTACAATATAGAGACAAACTCAAGGAGATTCTGTCTTTTCCCGGCTCAGGAAATTCCCTTGGCTCGCCTACATAAAGAATAAATTCATAAGGTTAAAACTTCCGGAACTTTGGTTGAATCCAGAATAGGGATGTATTAAACTTTAACGCACCCAGCTCACGAATGTTCTTCCTGTAGATAGTCTCACCACTTCCCAATGCAATCCACATACCGGTTCTATAACAGCTTCTTTTCTCCTGGTTAAATATTCTTATTTTTATGAGGAATTTTTAGATGACATCTACCCTCTTTTGGCAAAAAAACTTTATGTGCAGTGGAGGCACGGTGTTTTACTGCTCAGAGCCTTTACCTGCAAGTGGTCAACTTCCGCCCCGTCTACTTGTCCAGCTTGTAAATCTGCCACTGAAAATGAGTTGCATGTGCTGGTTTTTTGCCCAGGCTACTCTAAGGCCAGGAACTACTGGCTGGTTCCTCTATGTAAAAACCTGGGCCTTCGAAGATGCATGCAGGCATTCAGAATATTAAAAACTGACACTACAGCAGTGATTGTATTTGCCGTTTCAAAATTTTTGGCTGCTATGTGGTTTAAGCGTAGATCATTGATTGAAGGCACTTAATCCTGTACTCATAGCCCATGGTATACTGCACTTTTTACATGTTCTTATATGTAAGATAATATTTATTTTTTTAATATTTTAACTGCGGCTGATACCTATGCAATTTGTATACCTTTTGTGTCGTTAAATTCTGTACAATTGCTTCTTATACATGAATTTTTACTGCTATTAATATTACAATGTTTTATTAATCACTGTTTCTTTTATGGCACATTGCCGAAATTAAGATCTTTTGAATGAGTATGCGGCAGGCGTGCAAAACACACATTGGTCTAACGCGGCTTCAGCTACAATAACATAGCTTCCTCGACCCACACACAGTCACACCTGAGTACATCACAGGTCTTTTAAACACATTTTGCTTGTTAAGGAGGCTTTGATGTCCCCCCCGCTTACAGCCCCTGCAGCTCCACTCTTCTTTTTGCTTGAACTTAAGCCCCCCTCCCCTGAAATTTTTTCTAGCCCCCCCCCCCCGATATTTTTGACTGTTGTTGCGACTCTGGCTTCAGGTACCTCCCCTGTCATGTGTGTCTCTCCCACGTTTTAATGTCTTTTTTTCTCTTTCTCTTTCTTACTCTCTCACATCGTTTCTCTTTCTTTTTTAAAGTTTTGGACGCTGCTATCTTCACTCTGCTGTATACAACCTTAACTGAATGGAAGTGGTTAACTCTGTTGATTACAGTGAAGGCTTCTTCGACACGTAGTGCACCATCTTTCAATCGCGCCAATGGCACTTGGTGACAAAGAATTTTGTTTCCGAAACAACAACAAATTATTTGTGAAAGGATAGAGTGGGTAGTGTGCAGCAGCTTGACTGTGTAGAAATAAATAATTACCTCCGAGCAGTGACAACAGATAGGTTACAACAGTCCGAGAAACAGATCTACAAGCTTATTGCACCACTTTTGTGTCACTTTTAACATGAGAAACCTGGCGCAAGGAGCTGGTAAATCTGTGTCTCACGTTTCAAGAAAAAATCTCAACTCCAGACTCTGCAAGACACTTTTAATGTTCTTTTCTCTCTCTTTCTCTCTCTCACTCTCTGTGACATCATTTCTCTTTCTCTTTTAAAGTTATAGACACTGCGGTCTACTTTAACCTGTAGAAGCAGACTTGATTTTTTTAAGTTGTGAACTCCAGTGGGCGCACTTTTTATACAAGGTAAGCACAGCGGCCTAGATTAAGCATGGGTGAATTTTGCGAATTCATGGTTCGCGAATTTGCGTATTCATGAATTCGCAATCCACAAAATCCGCGAACTCCCGTGAATTTTTGCAGATTTTTGTCTTTTTTTTGTGTTCGCAAGGATTTCTGCCAGTTCGCAAGGGTTTTGTACCAGTTCCCAAACGCGAACTTACTTGTCGGGTCGCAACGGTAGCGACTATGTTGTTTCTACGTCTGGTTCATCACAGCACCCTCTGTTTCACCACTGCCACCCTCTGGTTCACCCATGCCACCGTCTGGTACATCACTGCCACCCTCTGGTTCATCACTGTAGATTATGGGGGGAAAAGCCCTGCTTCAACTGACATGAATTAATTTGGGGTTGATTAATGTGTCTGGCACCTGCTTCCTTATCTGTAATTGTTTTCTGTTGCAGTGCAATTTTTTTTCACAGGACCTTTGTGGCCTACTTGTAGCTATTCTCTGAGCCTGCTGTGAGGGTCAGAGCAGGGTCATAGAATAGTTGCAAGTAGGCAACTGAACTCTGGAGGGGGCCCTCAGGAAGCACTACAGGGAATGGTTACTAATGATGAGGTTGAACTTTTGCACCTGCTGAGTGCTTTCAGTTTTGCAAAAATTGTTTTTCTGCAATTTCGCGGGATTCGCGGGGCGCGAATTTGCGCAAGATCGAATTCGGAAGCCGCAAATTTGTGCGAATATGCAATTTGGTTTTTTTGCGGTGTGTTAGTTCGCAAGGTTTTGTGCATTTTAGCAAGCCACTTGTAGCACAACGGCGCGAAGTTACCCTCACGGTCATTCAAGGGCGCTGCCACCTTGTTTGCGTGACGTATTTCCATTTCCGGGCGCTATGTGTAATCTCGCAAAGTGTGCGGCTCGCTAGTAGAAGTTCGCGGGTGATCGCGAGGAAAATCTTGCGCGAACTTACCCACGCGGTCGTGAACGGGCGCGGCCATCTTGTTTTTCATTTGTTGCTATGGTTCTGGGCATGCTTTCTGTATCCTTTGTCAATCTCTGCCATCCTTTGCTTGTTTGAAGTTCTTTTATCTATTTTACTTATTATCTATCCCTCTATTTTTTTAGCTCTATATTTTTGTGTTTTCTGCTACTTTTGGTTAATTTTAAACTACTTTTTTAAACTCTTTTCTTTTCTTCTTCCCTATTCTATTTCTTCTTTATCATTTACCTTCCTTTCTGCCCAGACCATGGTAAAGGGAGCCGGGAAGCAGCCTCAGAAGGGGAATGGTCCTGCACCCCGTGCCTGGCTCCTGTGCGGGCGTTTGAGGGGGGAGACAGTCACAGCCTGGGAGATCTTTAGCGCGGAGGAGGTGGCCGCACTAGTGTTTTATGTCCAGCGCCGCCCCCCCAGGACCATCATGGCGGGCGGCAAGATCGCTAGCGGCTACGGGATCCGGGAGCGCCGGAAGCGGTGGGGGAAGGTGAGCCGGGCCATGTACCAACACTCTCGGCGCACCTACAACCAGGCCACCCACGGACGGATCTCCTGGACCGGGAATGTGACTTGATCGACCTGCTCGGCCTCGAGATCCCTGGGTTTGGTGAGTAGTAGTAGCTATTTCTTCACTACTCTGTTTTCTCCTGCTCTGTGTGTTATTATATTGCAAATTTTTGTTTTTTACCAAGAGCAATAATGCTGCTGATTACATTGTAGGTAAATTATATTTCAAAATCTTCTGTGCATTTCAGGTGCACTGCTCTCCTTCTCAGTAGTGTTGCTACTATGCGTATTTGTTTTCGATTTTGTGTTCATTTCATTGGCCTGAGAAATTATGTATGAGTGTAGTTTAAAGAACTGCGTAATGCTAGACACTAAGGGTCAGATTTTTAATTACCGGCGCATCCCTGCAAAGTAACAGGGATGCGCCACGCCACCACCACCCATGGTGCGCCGTATTTACAATGCGGCGCACCATGGGCCCAAAACGTCACTGAAGCGTTACGCATCTGTGCCGTAAAGGCGGCGCATTGCTGGAGTTGCGTTGCAACGATGGCGCAGCTCCAGCAATGCTCTGGGGTGCCCTATCTCCCCAATGCTGCGTCAAGCCGTACGTCTGCTTCAAGCAGGCGCAGGGTTTGAGTCACGCATCATTGTCCTAAAAGTGACTGATTGAAATCTTGTAGATTTCCCTTAGCCACTTTTAGGATGTGTTATTATTATTATTATTATTATTATTTATTTTTGTAGAGCGCGTAGTCACCCGGAGGTATCCCAGCGCTAAAAGATCCTATCTTCCTGCGCAGGAACACCCTCCCTCGCGCCAGACCGCCACTGATGGCGCAGGGCTTTACAACGTGATGCATCTCCCATATGCGTCTTGTTGTTAATATACGCTGCACCATGGCGCCTCTTTTGTTCTGCCGCTGCGTCACAAAAGTCACGCAACAACGGAACAAAAGAGCCGCAAGGGGCTTGTAAATCTGCCCCTACAGACTCAAGTCCAGTCCTTCCTTTGTACACCTGGCAATAAGAAGAAATAGTGGTGGTGGATTGATAGTTTGAGTATTTTAATGACTGGTTAATGTAGTAGGAAACTTTTTTTGTGTTGTCGCTGATCTGCAATCACGATGGAGTTTGTCTGTCACTTTGCGTGCTGCGGACTGCTGCCTGCTAGTCCTAGGCGAACCTTTTTAGTAGTTAGTTTAGTGAGTTACATAACTTTCCAAGTCGACGGTCCGCAAATCAAGCAATACTAATATCGTAGTAGACCACATGAGATAGGTCAATATATCCCGTGGAATAGTTGTCTATTTGCTATTTCGCCAAAATATTTTGTAATTGTTCTTTTGTAATGTTTGATTTGGTTGACAACAATCATCCATGTTTTCGGGTCTTTCTTTCTTTCATGTTGTACATCAGCTCCCCCAGGGGCAAGAGGACATTGGAGGAGGCTGCTGCTGCTGAACAAGGCCAGGATCGGTCAGGCAAGGGCTCCTTTGCTGGCCCCGGTAAGTTTTAATTTTAATATAGAGTACCTATTTTTTCCTAGCGTTCCTTATTCCTTATTTCTAAATCGTCTTTGATCTTCTTGTAGACTGTATCTAAATTCTTATCCTGCCTCGACTATGACTCCCTGTGGGATTACTAGATTATTCTTATTAGTCTGTCTGTGTAGCTAACTAAGATTGCACACTTGGCAAAAGGTGTTAAACGAAACTCCCATTCTAGTCAGCAATAGCTCTATGCACTGAGTGCAGTCCTCTGGGATTTTCCATAATGTCTTTTCTAGTCTTCTAAATGTTTATGCTTTGACAATTACCAACAATAAAAAGGTGAATGACCACCAAGAAAGAATAAGATACTACTTAACTTTTGGTTTGGATAGGAGGACAATCCATACTACTACTGTTGCATGGACAAATCTGCACAAACAGAACTATGGACACTAAATAGTGCATTGTTTATCAATTATAATAGGCGCAGGTAGACTTTCCACATACCTCAGTGATATCAGTCTTTGAAGAACCCCAAATCTCCTTACTGACTAGATAGTGTGGCAGAGTCATTTAGCTCCCGAATTCACCGATGATTGATCCCCAATGATGATTATTGCCGGCTTGCAGAAGTTAACGTACCAATTTTGCTAAACAAGAGAGAAGAAGAAGAATAAGACTGGTGTACTGTCATAGTCGACTCTAATCGAGTGAGTCCATAGTGCTCGTAGAATTGATTCCTTAAACTCCCACTAATGTTAGAGTAAGGATGAAGAAGTGGGAGGTTAGATAGATACTGGTCACAATAGTTATGTACTGCGCTTGCAAGTTGCTAGTTCTACTGTGACACAACTTTCTGCTGAATCATTTTGTGTTAATCTTAAAGAGCATTGGTTACAGACTATGTCTTTCTTTCTTCATATAGATGCTCCTTCTAAACCAACACGGAAGGAGCTGGATAAAAGGGCCTGGCAACGGAGGCTGGAGGCCACTGTCGCCGAATATCGGTGGCTGGTGGCCCAGGAGGAGGAGGACAAGCAGAGTACGTCAACAACATCCAAGGTGACACCTGCATCCTCCCCCGCGCTCCCTGGGTCAGTCAGTCAGCACAGCAGGTCTCCAGCGGTACGGAGCCGGGGTACCGCAGCCACCCGCCACCACCGAGGAGCAAAGAAATCAGCTGCCCCCCACAGCAGTTACAAAAAAAGGATGCACCGCCTTTCCCTGAGTGTTTCCTACCTCGAGCAGGAGCTCCTCAACACCAAATCGCTGTTTGAGACCCTCCGCAAGGAGCATGCCGACCTGGCCCGAAAAGTCAACAGCAGCGAGCAGTAGGAGGAGACTGTCTCTTGCCCCTTTTTTAAAGACTTCTGGGGGGTGGGAATTGGGAGTTGGCTTTTCTACTTTTTTGGACTTAGTTTTCAGGGACATTCGTTGGGGTTCGGGAGGGGGGTGGGTTGGTTCTTGCGGGAGATTATTTATGTTAGGGATATATAAATATACTTTAAACTTTATCTTAGCATACGTGTTTTTTACTGCTTTTGAGGCTGGTGGGTGGGGGTTTAACAGTCATGAAACTTAAGTGGCATCCTGATTCAAGTTGTGTAAGTACTAATGGCACAAATTTTTCAAAACTAAGTGCCTCTCACAGAGTAAGTGAATTCAATAGTCCTAGGACCGTCAGTCTCTCGTCTCTCCTAATACTCCATTATACTACCTCCCCCCAAACGCTTATCTTACCTGTAATTTGTGTTTGGAAATAGGGCTAGGCACAGGGCTGGCTGCACGCTCAATGGCGATTAAGGTTGGCAATCCTGGGCAGATGAAATGTCATCATTGCGGTGGTACTTGTGGTGTTACACAGTGGCAGTTGCAGCATCTGAAAAAAAAGAAAATGAAACCTTGTTTGTCCTTACCGTAGCATTAGAACGTTACGATAGAGAATATGGCAGGTGACAGTACACTAGAACAGTGCGACAATGTAGCCTAACAAATGGTAAAGTATTGAAAGTATAACTAGTACTTGCGTGGAATTTCTTTGACATTGGCTACTACTACAAGAAATAGTACTGAAGGTGAAGGACACAGCAGCGTAATAATTTACAACGTCTAGGAGGAGGATGTTCTTGATGACCAATCAAGTTGATGGTGCACATGAAAATCCGCTTTCATTTGCCAATAGTGACTCAGTGTCAAGCTGAGTAAGAATAGAATATATCCTTGGATTCCTTCACCAGCCTGTTGCTATGACCTTATCCTCCCCAGCAAGTGTGTGGAATTATTGCTGTCATTTAGTCACACATCAATCAAAAGCACACAGCCCGGGGGAAGAGGGTTAGGGTTTGGAAAATGGATGGGAATGAGGTTTTTTGGGAAAGTTTTGTTGAGAGAAGAAAAGAAGAAGCACAGCATGGACAAACAATAATTGAAGATAAACAAATCTTTGGGTACAAAGCTAACCATAAATCTTTTAAGTGACATTAAGGAAGTGCATGCACTACTGCATGCATGGTTAATGAAAAGTAAGTAGTACTTTCTACAACCGTGAATGAAAGAATGCGACAGTACAGGGCTGCAGTAATAATTATGCGTTTTCACTTGCCTATCTCTGCACTCAGAGAAACACTTCGTACATTAAATTAGGTTTGAAAAATAGCAGAAGTAAAACCTATACAATGGCTGTAGGGATGAATTTAGAAGCAGAGATCAAAGAAATGCAGAGTCACACTCATAGAAGTTCACAGCAATAACATTACTTAAAAGATAATTAGAAAAGAACGGATACTGTATCTGTATGTTGTTGTAGTTGTCCTGTTGAATTTGGGAAGTTGTACGATGTATCCAACCATTCCTCTTATTAGCGGGACTCCTCCATTCCATCTGATGCTCCGTCCATCAAAGTTGGTGACCAGAAGACACCCTGTCCACTGCCTGCCTGGCGGATGCTGAATTGCGGCTGCTAATGTGAAGCCTGACTTCATCCTTTTCCCATTGCACAGGCTGAAACCCGCCTGTAATTATTGATGGAAAAACAGGAAATGATATTAGAACACCACTGACAAATAAATATAAGGTATGTACGCTGTGTAGTGCAAAAAGTCACACTTTGAGTTTCCTAATAGACAGTACAATATTTTTGAAAGTGCATACTCTGTCTGAGTCTCCTTTTGAAGGATAAATAATTATGGGCGAATTATTTTAGCGGATCTTTCCCCTCAAGCTAGGTGTACTGTAAACTGTGTTTTAGAAAAAAAATTACTAAATTAGACCTTCCCAGCAGTGCTCCCAGACCCTTACTAAACCCAGTCGTAAAAATGTAGAATACCCCCAATCAGATCTCAAAAAACGAGGCCTAGTAGAAAATGGTGAAAAAGCGTACTTTGAAAGTAAAGTAGGCCCAAATCCCACCTTACCCACCGTGGATTGTATTCAAACCACTTGCAAGCAAGCAAAAGTATCCATACCCAGCATCGCTCCAAGACTCGCAAACCCACCCACAAACAGCCCCCTGCCCAAACACATGCAATACAATACTGCTAAATCTAACGAGCCCTAAGTTAAGAATATTGGCAAACGCTTTCTTTAACTAGGCCAAATCCCCCTTTTCCCACCATGGATTTTCTTCAAACCACTTGCAACCAAAATTACACATTCCCACAAGTGCTCTAAGACCCCAGAACTCTGTTGCAAAAATCTAGAACACCCGGAAACACATGCAATCCTGCTGCTAGTGCTAAACCTAACGAGCCATAAGTTAATGTGCCAAAACGCTTTTCAGCATGGATTTTCTCCAAACCACTTTTATCCGGTATTAGACCTTCCCAGCAATGCCCCAAGACCTGCCAACCCAACCACAAAAAAGTAGAAAACCCCCATACAGGCAAAAAGCAAAAATGGAAAATCTCTTACTTAGAATATTTTCGGCCTTCTTTCAATTCTGTCCAAACGCGCTGTGCAGCTAGGCCCTAACTTCCCTTTTCCAATATGGATTTCCTGAAAAACAAATGCAATCCACATTAGACTGTGCCAGCAGTGCTCCCAGACCCCAAAACCCACCCACAACAACCTAAAAGCCCGCCAAACAGCACCCCAAAGACAAGCAAGTGATCAAAAGCGCTAAATCTTTTTCTGCTCCGATTTTCTCCAAACCACTTTTCTCCAGTATTAGACCTTCCCAGCAATGGCCCTAGACCCGCCAACTCAGGCGGAAACAAGTAGAAGACCCGCAAACAGCCAAGAAGCAAAACTACAAAAATGGGGACAGTAATTTTCAGGCAAATTTCCAACATCACTCCGCGCGCGATCTGCAGCTAGGCCCTAACTCCCCTTTGCCACCATGGATTTTCTTCAAACCACTTGCAATCAAAAGTATCCATACCCAGCATTGCTCCAAGACCCCAAAACCCACCTACAAACACCAGGAAGCCCCCCAAACAGGCCCCCAAAAACGCTAAAGTGAGCAAAATGTCAGAAAATGCAAAAAAAAATTCCTCATGGATTTACTCCAAACCACTTTTATCCGGTATTAGACCTTCCCAGCAATGGCCCCATACCCGCCAACCCAGGAGGAAACAAGTAGAAGACCCCCAAACAGCCAAAAATCAAAACTATAAAAATGGGGACTTTTACACTTTCAGCAAATTTCCAAAATCAATCCGCGCGCGCTCTGCAGCTAGGCCCTAACTCCCCTTTGCCACCATGGATCTGCTTCAAACCTCTTGCAATCAAAAGTATGCATACCCAGCAGTTCTCCCAGACCCCAAAACCCACCCTAAACACCAGGAACCCCCCCAAACAGCCCCCAAAAACATGATAGTGAGCAAAAAGGCAAAAACTTTTTCAACTCTGATTTTCTCCAAACCATTTTTATCTGCTATTAGACCTTCCCAGCATTGGCCCCAGAGCCTTCAACCCAGGCGGAAACAATTAGAAGACCCCCAAACAGCCAAAAAGCAAAACTACAAAAATGGGGACTTTTCAGGCAAATTTCCACAATCACTCCGCGCGCGCTCTGCAGCTAGGCCCTAACTCCCCTTTGCCACCATGGATTTTCTTCAAACCACTTGCATTCAAAAGTATCCATACCCAGCAGTGCTTCCAGACCCCAAAACCTACCCCAAACACCCGGAACCCCCCAAACAGCACCTTAAAGACAAGCAAGTCAGCAAAAACGCAAAAACATTTTCACCTCCGATTTGGGCCAAACCACTTTTATCCGGTATTAGACATTCCCAGCAATGGCCCCAGACCCCTGCAGCCACCCGCAAAAAAAGCAGAACACCCCCAAACTGGCAAAAAGCAAAAATGGGCCTACTACCTGGAATTCTGTCCAAACGCGCTGTGCAGCTAGGCCCTAACTCCGCTTTTCCACCATGGATTTCCTGAAAGGCAAATGCAATCAACATTAGACTGTGCCAGCAGTGCTCCCAGACCCCAAAACCCACCCACAACAACCTAAAAGCCCGCCAAACAGCACCCCAAAGACAGGAAAATGATCAAAAGCGCAAAAAAAATGTCTGCTCCGATTTTCTCCAAACCACTTTTATCCGGTATTAGCCCTTCCCAGCAATGACCCAGGCAGAAACAAGTAGAAGACCCCCAAACAGCCAAAAAGCAAAACTACAAAAATGGGGACTTCAACATTTTCAGGCTAATTTCCAAAATCACTCTGTGTGCGCTCTGCAGCTAGGCCCTAACTCCCCTTTTCCACCATGGATTTCCTGAAAAACAAATGCAATCCACATTAGACTGTGCCATCAGTGCTCCCAGACCCTAAAACCCACCCACAACAACCTAAAAGCCCGCCAAACAGCACCCCAAAGAGAGGCAAGTGATCAAAAGCGCAAAAATGTTTTCTGCTCCGATTTTCTCCAAACCACTTTTATCCGATATTAGATCTTCCCAGCAATGGCCCCAGACCCGTCAACTCACCCGCAAAGAAGTAGAACACGCCCACAAGTGCAGAGTCTTTCTTCATTGGGCGTAATCCAGCCATCTGCTTTGAGGGAAATAGGAGTCTGGAGGAGGAGGATAGAGAAGCATGTTCTTGTGAACTTGTGAACCTGAGGAATGCAGACTGCGGCACCTTCAAATCAATAAGCAAAAAAGTGAAGACAGTTCTGCTGATGGGCTTGTTTTTGTGATTAGGTTATTTAATTTTTTTTATATAGATTTTGCAAAACAAAGAAAGACAGACACACAGGAATAAAAGTGAATAAGGACGAAATAAAAAGTTATTGATTCATTGACTCATTTTCAGGAATCGGTGTCAGGGAAGAAGAGCTCGTCCTCATACTCTGCGAATTCAGGCGGGAGTAGGTCACCTAACAGAGAAGAACTTCCCTCATCTAAGTTGGTGTCCTTGTTTTCTTCCTGTGTGTATTCTCAAATTTTGTAATCTGGTGGTATGAGGTGCTGATTCATCTTGATCATTGTTAACTTCTCCACATTTTTGGGCGAGAGGCGGGTCCTTTTGCAAGTTACAATGCCACCAGCAGCACTTAAAACACGTTCAGAAGACACGCTTGCGATTGGAAAAGACAAGTAATTTATAGCCAGGTTGGTGATCTCTGGCCACAATTCTCTTTTCCCATACCAATACGCCAATGGGTCATCATGAACATAGACCTCTGTTGAGTCATTCAGATAGTCCTGCACCATCGACTCAAGGTTCTCCACGGTTCCTCCACTTTGCTTACTTTTTGCTGGGACCTTTTGAGAAGCAAACCCAAGCCGAGTTAGCCAATCCTCTTCTTCACACAATGTTACTGTTGTGTCTGGTGCAGAGGATCCGGTTGCTGGTGTCTTTAACGGCTGAGAGGGAAAATCACTCACTTCTGCCACAGCCACAGATGCAAAAGTGGATTCCTTTGACTCCGGATGGCCTGCTGATGCTGATGTACTGCCTTTTCCTTCAATTTCCTGCCGTTCTCTTTCAAACCTCCTGGCTGACACAGCTAGCCATGTTTGTACTTTGTAACTTCTGGGTCATCAAAAGGAAAGAATACTCTGCCTGCCAGTGCCTTTTTGTACCGTGGATCCAGAACAGTAGCACAAATGTAATGCCGTTCTGTGTGGATCTTTTGAAGACGTTCATCTCAAAGTAGGCGCTCTAATAATTTCTCCGCCAAATCAAAAGCTTCTTGCTTTTTTTCATCTTTTTGAAACGTAGAAGACACCGCCTTCAGTTGGTGCTCTAGCATGCGCAACAATGAGATAGCTTTTCCCAAATTACAGTCCTCCCTGCTGACTGCACGCGTGAAGACCTCAATAGGACGAAGCATGTCTGTCAGGCTTTGAACTAGCTTCCATTGCTCCGCATGTATCCTCAGGTCCTTCATAGCTGCACAATGTGTAAAGAAATACTGATCGACTACCGCACACTGCTCAAACAGACGCTCAAGCATGTAGAAGGTTGAGTTCCAACGTGTTGCCACCTCCTGGATGAGTGCTTTCACTGGCAGATTACGTTCATGTAGTAGGCCCCTCAGATGCTTCCGGGCCTTAAAAGAATGGTTGAAATGTGTGCACATTCTTCGGCAGGTGGTCAGTAACTCGCACACTGGACTTTCTTTACTCACGAATTTTTTAACAACCAGGTTTATACAGTGCGCCAAACACGGCACTCTGAAATAGTTACCCATATCCATGGCCTTAACTACATTGGCGCCATTTTCCGTGGAAACATAACCAATCTTGCGTTTTCTTGGGGACAGCCATTGAAAGACCTTTGTGTTAAACTCCTGCAAAATGTATTCTCCTGTATGAATTTTCTCCATGCCAAACATGGCTAGTGTTGCATGTTTCCGAGCAGCTTTAAAAACGTTATTCGGGTCAACACCTACGTTTAGCTTTGCTCTAACCCCTGAAAAAGAGACGAAGTGTGCAGTGACGCACATGTAATCAACGGCTTGGCAACTGGTCCACATGTCTGTTGTCAGATGTATAGTGTGAACAGCACTCTTCTGCAAAGCTGCCCCAATCACCTCCAGCACATCTTCATGTAGTGCTGTGACCGCAACTCTGGCAAAATAGAACCGGCTAGGAACCTTCCATTTAGGCCAGAGTGTTGCCACTAATTCATGAAAACCAACCCCTTCCACAAAAGAAAAAGGGAGAAGGTCCAAAGCTAGCATTTTAGCCAGCTTAGTGTTATACAGACGCGTCATTGGGTGGTTGCGTTCAAATGGCGCATCTGAAAACAACATGCTTCTAATGGTGGGCTGGACCATGATTTTACAGGATGATGATGATGATGACTTCTTCGACCCAGTTACGCTCGGTGATGATGAACTTTTTCGCATTGGTGTCTCACTCTCTCCCACACTCTTAGTGTGGCTCAAATATCTTGCAAGGGGTGTGCTGCTAACAGGGGTACTGGGTGTAAGTGAAGAAATGTTTGACGCTTCTTCCTCCTCGTCATCATCAGATAAAACATCAACGGATACAGTTTGTTGACTTGCAATTTGGGCTTTCTTGATCTTCTTTAGGTGCGCATGCCATTTGACAGTGTGCTGTCTCTCAAGATGACCTCTCTGGCCTCCGGTACCATAGTTGGTACCAAGCTTACCACAACTAACTCCAAGCTTACAAATGGTACAAATGGCTATGTTTTCCCTTGTTGTGCTAACACTAAAGAAGTCCCAAAGTGTGGACTTCAAATGTCTGTGGGGGGCGGAGGAGGCGATACTGGTAATGCTAATGCCAGATGAAGTGGAGGATGTGTGTTGCCGAACTTTACTATGTTGTACACTTGCAGCACCACTAATTGAGGAAATGGAGGTCGAGGTGGATGGAGGTTTCTTCAGGTGAGGAAATATAGAAGCGGTAGGTGGTGGTTTACTAGTTAACTGCATTGGTGGTGGTCCCATTGCCTCGTCGACAACATCACGCTCAGCAGCTTTTCGGGCTAGGGTAAAACTATCTGTTTGCTGCATGCCCGCAGGGGCTGCAGTGGCGTTTATGATGACTGCGTCCTCGTCGTGAGAGTCTTCATCAGCAGTAGTATACGCCACTTCTTGTTCAGCGTCATCATCACACTCCATAAGTACGAGAGTTTCGGGGGCCTTCCTTTTACGCTTAGCTACCTTTGTCAGATCATGGTGTGCTTCACTCTCAGACGGCAGTGGTGGTTCCCAATTTGGATCCATATCATCAGAAGGAAGGGGGCTTGAAGAAGATGTAGACACCATCCTTGATCTTTTATTTGCTAGGGATCTGGAAGACAATGAATTATCAGGAGGAGTGGCTTCCTCAAATGATACCTCGGCTTGAATTTCGATTTCCTGATGTGCCCCTACTTCGGGAGGAACAACTATTGTGGGCAAGTGTGCCGCTACATGCTCCTCTGCTTGCGCATCTCCTTGCGCTGCCTCTCCTTCCACATGTACTTGGGCTTGTACTTGCACATGTGGTTGTTGTTGCGGCTGTGGTTGTTGAACACTCGTCAGATGAGTTACAACAACCTGTGTTGATTGAGGGATGCTGCTACTTTCTTGCGATGAGCCAACATCACTGGTCGATGGGGATTGAACAACTAGACTGGCTGCCTCTGCAGCACTCAAGGGCTTGGACTTAAGTTGGCGTGGTGGTGGTGGCACTGAGCCCAATGGAGCGGGGGTGCTGCTCCCAGCTTGGTCCCCAGCAGACCCAGCTGCTGCTGAAGGCGTAGTTTTTTTCCCCAAAAATGCGGCTCTCTGCACACCAGTCTCCTTGGTAAGTGGCGCCACTTGCTTCTTCTGCTCCTTACTGGCAACTTTCTTGCTAGAGGAGCTACGGGCAACTTTTTTTGGGGCCATCTTCTTCAGATGTCAGAACAGCAGGCCGCAGTTGCACAAGTTGCAGAGTTGTCTGTGGCTACAAGTGACGTTGTGCTGCACACACCGCAGCAGGACTTGTTCCTGGCACTGATGATGAGGAGCAATGAGGCTGATGATTCGTCTTTCTGCACCTAAAAGCAAACAAAGCCAGAGGAACATCAGTTAAATAAATAATGCATATGTAGCGCTTAAATTAATAGTTTGCAAGTAAGCCTTTTTATTATACCCACCCAGCAAAATGGAAAGACCAATAAAATGCACCACTGACAGAGTACCCCTCGGCATAATGGATGAAAGCATGGCAGACTGGGTGCAGGCCTATGGCACAACAAAGCACACTGCCTGGCTTCAAAATGGCCCCTAGACCCCCACCACATGGACAGGCCCCATCACCTCCCCAAAAAGTCAAAAAACACACACAAATCACCCCAATCCAATGCCATCCATGCCCTCCATGATGTTTACATTAAAGAGACCCCACAGAAAGACTCAGTCCATGCACCTCTGAGTACCCCTGGGCAAAAGGCCCCAACAACAGCCCAAAAATTGAAAAACACACAAAAATCACCACAATCCAATGCCATCCATGCCCTCAATCATGTTCAAATTCAAGACACCCCACAGAAAGACTAGACCCATGTACCACTGAGTACCCCTGGGCATAATGGATGAAAGCATGGCAGACTGGGTGCAGGCCTATGGCACAACAAAGCACACTGCCTGGCTTCAAAATGGCCCCTAGACCCCCACCACATGGCCAGGCCCTGCCTGTACCAGTCCTCAAAATGGCCCCCACCCACATGGACAGGCCCCATCACCACCCCAAAAAGTAGAAAAAAACACAAAAATCACCACAATCCAATGCCATCCATGTCCTCCATGATGTGTACATTAAAGAGACCCCACAGAAAGACTGAGTCCATGCACCACTGAGTACCCCTGGGCAAAAGGCCCTAACAACAGCCCAAAGATCGAAAAACATACAAAAATCACCACAATCCAATGCCATCCATGCCCTCAATCATGTTTAAATTCAAGACACCCCACAGAAAGACTAGGCCCATGCACCACTGAGTACCCCTGGGCATAATGGATGAAAGCATGGCAGACTGGGTGCAGGTCTATGGCACAACAAAGCACACTGCCTGGCTTCAAAATGGCCCCTAGACCCCCACCACATGGCCAGGCCCTGCCTGTACCAGTCCTCAAAATGGCCCCCACCCACATGGACAGGCCCCATCACCACCCCAAAAAGTCAAAAAACACTCAAACATCACCACAATCCAATGCCATCCATGCCCTTCATGATGTTTACATTAAAGAGACCCCACAGAAAGACTCAGTCCATGCACCACTGAGTACCCCTGTGCAAAAGGCCCCAACAACAGTCCAAAAATCGAAAAAAACACAAAAATCACCACAGTCCAATGCCATCCATGCCCTCAATCATGTTTAAATTCAAGACACCCCACAGAAATACTAGGCCCATGCACCACTGAGTACCCCTGGGCGTAATGGATGAAAGCATGGCAGACTGGGTGCAGGCCTATGGCACAACAAAGCACACTGCCTGGCTTCAAAATGGCCCCTAGACCCCCACCAAATGGCCAGGCCCTGCCTGTACCAGTCCTCAAAATGGCCCCCACCTACATGGACAGGCCCTATCACCACCCAAAAAAGTCAAAAAACACACAAAAATCACCACAATCCAATGCCATCCATGCCCTCCATGATGTTTACATTAAAGAGACCCCACAGAAAGACTCAGTCCATGCACCACTGAGTACCCCTGGGCAAAAGGCCCCAACAACAGCCCAAAAATCGAAAAACACACAAATATCACCACAATCCAATGCCATCCATGCCCTCCATGATGTTTACATTAAAGAGACCCCACAGAAAGACTCAGTCCATCCACCACTGAGTACCGCTGGGCAAAAGGCCCCAACAACAGCCCAAAAATGAAAAAACAAACAAAAATCACCACAATCCAATACCATCCATGCCCTCCATGATGTTTACATTAAAGAGACCCCACAGAAAGACTCAGTCCATGCACCACTGAGTACCCCTGGGCAAAAGGCCCCAACAACAGCCCAAAAATCGAAAATTCCAAAATTGTAGTTGCAGCAACTGTAATGCCCCAAACAAACTTACTTGTGAAATTTCTAATCCAAAAGTGATCCAAAGAAAGTGAAAAAGGCCTCAAATCCAAATATCCAGCAGCAAACACAAAAAGTAATCCTTTCAGGTCAAGATCCAAATCAAAGTGACCAGCACATGAAGAAAGCACTGGGAGGAGCCTGCTGGACAGGAACAGGAAGTTGGAGACGGTGGGGCACTTCCTTCCGCCCACTCCCCCTAAAATGGACTCCTTGCAAAAATAAGTGCATGCAAATGTCAACCTGAGGAGTTATTCTGATAAAAATCATCATTTTCAGAAGGTTTATGCTGCTTGCTGGTGGATTTCTTGTGCAGAATTGCAAATTTTGCAATTTCGCGAGTGCGAGATTGTTGCTGCCAGCCGCATCTACGTGTTCGCAATTGCGAACTCTCGCGATGCGTGCTGTGCAAGGTGGAAAGCCACGATGACGTAATCGCAGTCGCCAAACTCCCGCGGGATCCCGCAGCAAGATCCAAAATGGAGCAGCACACGCAAAATATGGAGAAAAACAACTCTGCAAACGCTGAATGACGGTAAGTGAACGCCGCGCGCCGCAATATTGTATCACCAAGCAAAAAAATCCGCTGCGTGCGAGCGGAACGGATTTTATGCCTATGCTTAGCCTAGATACACAATGCCTCTATTGCAATGCATTAGAAATAAGTTGGGGTATTTACAATCCCGTTGTTTTGTGTCAGTAACGCAGTAGGCACTCCATATAGACTGCAATTGAACACAGGACTAAAACAGAAGTGAAATGTACTAGACACACTGCACACGTAAACTCGTAGTGTACCTTCACTTAGATAGGTTAAAACAGTCTCAGAAACAGGTCTACAAGCTTATTGCACCACTTTTGTGTCACATTTAACATGGGAAAAGTGGCGCAAGGAGCTGGTAAATCTGCGTCTGACTTTTCAAGAAAAAACCTCATCTCCAGGCTCTGCGAGATAGTTTTAATGTTCTTTTCTCTCTCTTTCTCTCTCTCACTCTCTGTGACATCATGTCTCTTTCTCTTTAAAGTTATAGACACTGCTGTCTACTTCAACATGTAAAAGCACAGTTGAATTCAAGTTGTGAACCCCGGTGGCCGTAGTCGTTATACAAGGTAAGCACAGCGACCTAGATATACAATCTCTCCATTGCAATGCATTAGAAATAAGTTGGCGTATTTACAATCCTGTTGTTCCACTTTTGTGTCAGTAACGTAGTAGGCACTTCCATATAGACACCACTTGAACGCGGGACTGGAACAGAAGTGAAATGTACTAGCACACTGCACAAATAAAATTCTAGTGTTACCTTTATTTGTGAAAGGAGAGAGTGTGGTAGTGTGCAGCAGCTTCACTGTGTAGAAATGTATAATTACCGCTGAGTTGTGCCAACAGATAGGTTACAACAGTCTGAGAAACAGATCTACAAGCTTATTGCACCACTTTTGTGTCACTTTTAACATGGGAAAAGTGGAGGAAGGAGGTGGTAAATCTGCGTCTGACTTTTCAAGAACAAATCACACTCAAGACTCTGCGAGATAGTTTTAATGTTCTTTTCTCTCTCTGTCTCTCTCTCTCACTCTCTGTGACATAATGTCTCTTTCTCTTTTAAAGTTATAGACACCACTGTCTACTTTGACGTGTAGAAGCACAGTTGAATTCAAGTTGTGAACCCCGGTGGCTGCAGTGTTTATACAAGGTAAGCACAGCGGCCTAGATATACAATGCCTCCATTGCAATGCATTAGAAATAAGTCGACGTATTTACAATCCCTTGTGCCACTTTTGTGTCAGTAACGCAGTAGACACTTCAGTACAGACACCACTTGAAAGCGGGACTAGAAAAAAAATGAAATATTCAAGCACACTGCACACGTAAAATTAAAATGTTACCTTTATTTGTGAAAGGAGAGAGTGGGTAGTGAGCAGCAGCTTCACTGTGTAGAAATGTATAATTACCTCCAAGCAGTGACAACAGATAGGTTACAACAGTCTGAGAAACAGATCTACAAGCTTATTGCGCCACTTTTGTGTCACTTTTAACATGGGAAAAGTGGAGCAAGGAGCTGTAAATCTGCGTCTGACTTTTCAACAAAAAATATCAACTCCAGACTCTGCGAGACAGTTTTAATGTTCTTTTCTCTCTCTTTCTCTCTCTCACTCTCTTTGACATAACTTCTCTTTCACTTTTAAAGTTATAGACACTGCTGTCTACTTTGACCTGTAGAAGCAGACTTCAATTGAAGTTGTGAACTCCGGTGGCCGCACTGTTTATACAAGGTAAGCACAGCGGCCTAGATATGCAATGCCTCCATAGCAATGCATTAGAAATAAGTCGGCGTATTTACAATCCCGTTGTGCCACTTTTGTGTCAGTAACGCAGTAGGCACTTCTATATAGACACCACTTGAAAGCGGGACTATAACAGAAGTGTAATGTACTAGACACACTGCACACGTAAAATTGTAGTGTACCTTCACTTAGATAGGTTACAACAGTCTCAGAAACAGATCTACAAGCTTATTGTGCCACTTTTGTGCCACTTTTAACTTGGGAAAAGTGGCACAAGGAGCTGGTAAATCTGCGTCTGACTTTTCAAGAAAAAATCTCAACTCCAGGCTCTGCGAGATAGTTTTAATGTTCTTTTCTCTCTCTTTCTCTCTATCACTCTCTGTGACATCATGTCTCTTTCTCTTTTAAAGCTATAAACACTGCTGTCTACTTCAACATATAGAAGCACAATCTAATTCAAGTTGTGAACCCCAGTGGCCGCAGTATTTATACAAGGTAAGCACAGTGGCCTAGATATACAATGCCTCCATTGCAATGCATTAGAAATAAGTTGGCGTATTTACAATCCCGTTGTGCCACTTTTGTGTCAGTAACGCAGTAGGCACTTGCAGATAGACACCACTTGAACGCTGGACTATAACAGAAGTGAAATGTACTAGGCACACTGCACATGTGTAATGCTTCACCTTATTTAGTCACATCTACATAACTTGAAAATCTTTTTTTCTTTTTTGTTTTGCAGATTACCTACCCAACGTCTTTTGGAGTCCACATCACAACTTGTTTATAATACTGTTTTATTAAACGTATTTTTCTAGTTGTGTATTACATTATCTTTAAGTTATGTTTACAGTATATTTTTGTAAAATGGTAATTAAGATGCAATTGAGAAAAAAAGAAGAAAAATGATTGGTTGGTTGACAATGGTCTACATTGAAAACTAGGGTGCAGGTTTCTGTTTTCATATTGGTTAACAAAAATTGATAGAAAGGAACATTACATAAGATAAGCTGGTATTTTGAGAAGTCAAGCACACTTGCTGTTTTGATTAGTAACATTGTGTGATGAACTTTTGACCTGTGTGCTCAGTGAAGTGTTCCATGAAGTGTTTCTATAGTAACAGGCAGAAGGAAGAATGGGGGTAGGGTTCAAATGTATGTCATTTGGAAAGGATTGAAATGTCTAACCAATAGAAATGTGTCTTTGATTTTGTATTAATGTGCTAAGGAATGCGATTTGATGTTCAGGTGTATATGTGTGAAAAATGAGAGGGAAACTCTGTCATTCTATGGTTCTGGTGAGAGGTGTTCAAAATAGAGATTTTGAATAAGAAAATCTGCTGTGTGACTGACATACTTTTTATTCTACAAAAGAATTGGAAAAGTGAGTTATTAATTTGTGAGGGAACGTATGTGGTGCATTTTGGTTTTAATTAGAATACTGTGTTTGTTCTGGTAAAGTGAAGGGAATATTTTTTTTCTCTATAATTTTATTGTGAGTAAGTGTGCATTTAGAAAGCATTCTGAGGTAAGCATTTTGGTACTTCGGGGCATATTAGGAAACAGGACGTTAAAAATTATTGTCATTTTAGTGGCAGAAAACTGCCACTAAATCGGCGATAATGGGCTTTATAATACGGACTTGGAATTCTAATAGAAACCTATGTTCTAGTGTGAACATAGGCTTCTATTGGAATTATTGACAGCATATTATCAAGGCCATTTTCACCGCTTTTGCTGCACTTTTCTGTCACTAAAACAGCGATAATTGAAACGCTCTGATTGATAATATACCCCTTCATGTGTTTTCTGATATGTTATTATTTAAAAACGTATTGTTTGTTGTCGCATTTTGGTAGAATTCGAAAATAGTCATTAGTTATGTGTTTCCAAAATGAGTTTAATATTAATAGTAAAAATGCAGTTCTGAAATATATGGAATGCATGCTTGATGTTTCTGCAGACAAATAAGTACATGTAGTCTTGCACTGACACTTCCACCAGTATGATTTCCTACACTACCCAAACACCACTACATTATTGTAAACCCTTAGTCTACCCGCAGCATGACCACCTACACTACTTATTCACAACTTTACTACCCTAAACTTTAAATCTACACCAGTAGAACCTCCTACACTAGTCAAACACCAGTTTATTTTCTAGAACATTCCCCTACCGTGGCCGCCTAAACTACACAAACACCACAGCATTATTTTAAAGCCTGGAACGCTATCCCTAGCATGATCTCTTAGGGTACATAAATACCACTGCACTATGCTAGAACACTACCCCAGGATACGTCCTTATACTACCTAATCACCATTTCAATTCTCTAAATCTGTCACAGCAGGATACCTTACACTACCCAAACACTACTATAGTATCTTACTACTGTATTTATAAGGAATATTGTTATAGAATCACACAGTGAGTCTGTGCATTTAGGATTCAGTCTTAGAGAGGTATTTTGGTAGTTCATGTGTCCTCATGTAACCCCTTGAGCAGGACTAGAGTGTCAGGGTGTGCCTACCCTGTCCCCTTTTCACAATTTGCACACATATTTCACTGACTTCCTCAGCCTCACTTCTACCAAGGCCCAAAACGGCTGCCAACAGTTTCTGATTTCGAATGTTTACAACCGCTTGACAGCAACTTAGAATTCAGCGCATCATCGGGACGGTGCGCTTAGCCTACGAGGCCAATCCTCGCACGGATCCTTCGCGCCCATAGATATATAATTGACTCTGACCGTAATTTTCAAAGAAACTATAGAACAGATTGACTCAAGATATGCCAAAGGCACAAGTCAGAACTGAGGACTAACCCTCTGACAAATTTGGTGTAATTCCGTTCAGCCGTTCGGGCTGTAGCCGTAGCTAAATGTCCTACGGGAAATTGCATGGGGAAAACTTGTTTTGGGACCACCCTTTTTTCTCTGCTCCCACTTCACCAATCACCCCCAAACTTTCAGGGAATGAGTGGAACTGAGCTGGCCAAAAGATCAGAAAATTTCAAGAAGATTTATAATTTGACGCCAAAGTTATTGGCAATAGAATGTTGTGGTTTTCCTACCCTAAATGTTAAATATAGTTCTGCAGAACCTTGGACACTATCCAAACACCAGTTTATTTTCTACAACATTACTACAACAAGGCCCTCTATACTACAGAAAGACCAGTGCAGTACTCTAAACTCTAAATCTAACCCTGGTATGACCCCCTACACTGTATAAACACAGCTGTACTATCCTGAATAATAGAACACTACACAGCCCGACCCTGGACACTACTCAAATACCATTGCATTACTCTACACATTAAATCTATCTCACCACCACCTCCTACACTACCCAATCACGACTGTACTATTGTAGAACACTACTCCAGTATAACCCCGTACACTACTGAAACACTACTGTACTAATGTAAAACACTACTGCAGTACGACTCCAAACACTACACAAACACCACTACAGTACCTTCAACTGTAAAACACTATCCCTATTATGTCCCCATAGACTACATAAACACCACTGCACTATCCTAGAACAGTACCTCACCACAATCTTCTACACTAGTCAAACATCATTGCAGTACTCAGCATGACCACCTACAGTATACAAACACCACTGCACTATCTTAAATCGTAAAACACTATCCCTAACAGGACTCTGTTCATTATATAAAGACCAGTGTAGAGTCCAAGAACACTGTCATAGCAGGACCCTCTACTGTACACAAAGTCCACTGCACTACCGTAAACCCTAAATCTACCCCAGTACAAACTCCTACACTACCCAAACACCATTGCACTACCCTAAACATTAAATCAATGTCAGCATGAAATCCTACACTACCCAATCACGACTGCACTATCTAGAACACTACTCCAGCAGGAACCCCTACACTACACAAAGACCACTGCACTACTCTAGACCCTCAATCTACCCCTAGTACAATCACCTACACTATGCAATCACCAGTGCAGTTCCCTAAATTCTAATACATTAACCCAACACGATCTCCTACACTACCCAAATACCAATGTGCTACCCTAGAAACTACCCCAGCACAACACTACACAAACAACACTGCACTACTCTAAATTCTAAATCTGTAGTGTTCCAAAACCATAGTGACTGTCTATGTACCTTGTAGTAATCTATTTACTAAAGTAAAAGTGAACCAATTATGAATTATCTCAATGTCTTTCCTTATAGTACTGTGATCATTTAGATAATAAGTATGTACTCATAGACTGTTTCAGGTTTTAGCGTTATGGAGTGCTTCAAACTGGTATGCACTATGTATGTAGTGCTCTTACAACTTTCAAAGTTCTGGTTCAGGCCTACTTTTTTTTAGTTTGAATTTGTATGAAATGTGTTTGTATGGTAATAAAAATGAATAATTTTTTAAAGTTTTTAATAAATACTTATATATGTTTATGTTTTACAAATACTGTTTATCATCCTTGAAATAAAGTTATCATGCTGCACAAAGAAAGACGAATAAAAAGTCAGAAAAAGGATACTTATTTGAAAAAAACTGAACCACAACTCTTGGAAGACCAACATAATATGGCGAAAAAAAGAACAATTTCTGGTAAGACTTCAAAAGACTATATGAAAAAGATTACTAGACTAAGAAAAAAAATAGAAATGTGGAAAGCAGTGAAAATGTTCCAAGCACAAGAAAAAGTGAAAAGAATAGGAAAGGCAAAAAAAGCAATGTAAAAAACAAAGAATACAACGTATAGTAAAAGAAGACAAAACCAATATAAAGAAATCCGCCAAAAATTATTTTACAAAAGAGTTGTGAATAACTTACTGAAAGACACAAACATATATAGAAAGAGAACACAATTTTATAAAAAGAAGAAGCATATTGAATCCATTGTTGAAAAGGCTTTTGAAGTAAAGAGAAAACTCTTCATTTTAGTACTGATGAGAATGTGATCATTAGATAAACAAATAAATTTAATGACGGCCAAAAGTAAGAGGAAAAGAGTAATTAACAAAACTAATTTTTGTGATTTTTTTTAGGACAATGGAAACACAGTTCAAGTTCTGAGACTTTTTTAAAGAAGAGAGTTATTTACAGAGCAATAATTTGATGCATGCAGTTGACACCAATGGTTGAGCTTATGAGGTTAGATATGGTTGTCAAAGTGAGAAAGAGCAAATGGTTCCTAGAAATACAGAAGAAGTGATAGCTGATGAAGTTCTAGGCAGACGTCCTAAAGCCCCAGTGTACACTTGGGATTGTAGTAGTATTTGTAGTGTACAGCAAGAATCTATTGATAAATTAAGTCATTTCTTACATGCATATTGTAGAAAAAAGTGTTAAACAAAAGATTAAGCTGTTGCAAGTACTAGACCCTTGCAGGGTGAGAAAACATACTGGTTTGCAAGGTCATTCTCTGGCTTGTCTTTCAAGGAAAGTATTTCAAAGTGTTTTTCACCATTTCAGGATGTTGGCCGCACATCATACTCAAATGTGGAAGTTAGTGCGAAGATTGTATTATGCAAAGAGTCCAGCACTAAAGTTAAGTGAGTTGAACAGTGCTCTTTAGCGAGGGTCAGTATCAGATGTGAAAAAGGTTTGTTATTATATTGAGTTTTGTTACTTTGGTCCTGAAGAAGAGAATGAAGAAACTCAAACATTAATAGAAGAAAATGTTGCAGAGAATGTTGAACATAGTTTAACCAAAGATTTTGAAAATGAAATTACAAAGTTTAAGATGATTCCAGGTGTAAGGCCAAATTTTTCTTGTATTTGTTGTCGCCGAACTCACTACAAAAATCAGACTAGGAGTGTTGATCTGTATTTAAAAAGTGAAAAAGAAAATAATGATAAGTGGAAGGAATTTGCAACTTATTTGTTGGTAGAGAATTATTTTGATTTGGGTTCTGATCAGCGTATTTGTAAATATTGTTGTTAAGATGTGAAGAAATCTATTAACATTATAGTGTACATCCACTTCATTCAAAAGAAGTAATGGGAAACACACGTGATTTGTTCCAAATGAAAAAGGCAAAAGGAAGTCCCATGAGTGTATGGGAAGAGAGCTTGGGAGCTCGTTTGTCTTCCACAGTTGTTCCCAACTGGAAAAGGAGGATGATGTGATGAAGGTCCTGTGCAGATTCCTGCATCTGAATATCGGACAACAAGATTATATGCATAAGATCCAAGATTTCGACAATGTATCCCTTATATATTTCATCTTTTGTTTGAAAGTGACTTGTTGGTACCTTCATATGGATAAAGTGCACCAGAGAGATGATCATTTAAAATCTCAGCTCATTAATCTGAAAGCATGTCGGCATGGGACTAATGAATATTGGTACCGTCGTCATGGAGAACTGAAATGTATGCTACGGAACTTAGGAACTCTAACATGGTTCCTTACCCTAAGCTGTGCTGAGTACGCTTGGGATGATTTGCTAGATTTCTTCGAGAGGCAAATTCGAATATAAAAAATATTGAATACAAGAGACCTGAAGAATTGTGCTCTTTGGATCCTGTTAATGTATGCAGGTATTTCAATCATAGATTTGAGGTTATGATGTCTTTTATCTGCAATAAAAAAAATCCTTCTCTTGGAGAAGTTGTGGATTTCTTTTGGAGAAAGGAGTATCAAGCAAGAGGTGTTCCTCATATACATATGCTGTAATGGATTAGGGACGCTCCCAAATTTGGAACAGATGCAGATGATACTGTTTTGAGTTTTATTGAAGAATATGCAACATGTGCTGTACCCAAAAGCACAGAAGAAAACAACTTAAGAGCACAAGTGTTACGATTCCAAAGTCACCAATGTGGAAAATAGTTTCGACGAAAGTACAAAACTAAGGACAAGTTTCCACATCCTGTAATATCGAAAGGAAGAGTGAATAGTTTTGTGTCATCTTTGCGACATACAAGAAAGTCTCCAAAACATTCCTACAACTTGAGAAGAAATGAAGAGTCAAAGTACATAAATGACTACAACCCAGTCATTTTGTCCATGTGGAATGCTAACATGGATATTCAATACGTTGCAGACAATTCCATTGCTGTTGCTCGATATGTAACATCTTGTATTACAAAATCAGAAAAGACAGAAGTGAAGGAAACGTGGGAAGAGATTTCTCATGAGAAGACTCTAAGTAAGAAAATATACAGTGTCAGTTTGAAGATGTTATCGCATCGAGAAATCGGAGCATATGAATGCTCAGATTGATTATCATCGGCAAGTCCATACTCCAAATCTAGAAGAATCCTTTGTGTGACTCTAGTTCTTGCAGCAATGCGAAATCGGATAGTGAAATCTGTTCAAGAAATTGAATATTTAGCAGAAAAAGATCCAGAAAGTACAGATATTTTGAAAACGAATATGTTGGACATATATTACCCAAATAGAAGTCATCATCTTGAAGTGTTGCAAAACTACACTTTTAAAAGGAATACTACAGAGAACATCAATGATGGAAAATATGGAGTCATTGGTTTCGAAGGATGTTTGGTGAAACAAACAAAAGGAAATTTGATTAATCACAGGAATTTGAGTTGCGACACACTGATAAAAGGGAATTTTACTATTTAGCCTTTTACACCTATTCAAACCATGGCGTTCAGAACTGGAATCAATCTTAGATTTCCAGAGCTATGATGATTCCTTTAATGCTTGTAAAGATAGCATACAATGGAGTGCTTTTGCAAATTATGTGAAAATGTTGAACAATGAAATTGATCAAGAAGCTACAATTGCAGCTTAGATTGCTAGAGACAGTTATCAAGACAGTCAAAGTTCTGCTGCGCAGAGTCAAGATCCACTAGGACAACCAATTGTTGAAAACAAAGCAGCAATCGTCATGAATGAGGTGGAAACAGCAGTGTATCAAGCTCAAGAAGATGTAACAAACTTAGGAAATTTGGAAAAACAACTAAATGTTGAGCAGAAAGAAATATATTGTAGATTGATCATGGATTACTACATGAAAAGAAAGAGTGCTCATGTACGTCTTTTCAACCTATCCAAATGTACGTGAGTGGACAAGCTGGAACAGGAAAACGTTTTTTAATTAAAGTAATTACAAGTTATCTACAGAAAATAACTGAGTTGAATTTGTCTTGTGTTGTCACTGCTCCAACTGGGTTGGCAGCAAACAAAATTAAAGGAATTACTTTACATTGTTTACTAATGCTACCAGTAGAGCATGAATACAAATTAGAGTATCACAAGTTATCTGGAGAAGCTTGCTTTGAAGTTTCAAGAGTCTTGAAGAAAACTCAACTTCTCATTATTGATGAGGTAAGCATGGCCTCAAACTTAATTCTTGCCTTTGTGCATTTAAGAATGCAGCAAAGTCTTAAAAAAGAGTATGATGTATTATTTGGAGGAAAACTCATCATAGTTTTTCGAGATCCACTGCAACTGACTCCTGTAAAAGGACAACCAGTTTTTAAAACACTTGCGCATGAAGACACCAGAAAGTCTCTGGGTAGTATTGGAAACGTGAACATTTGGTCATATTTTGAATACAAAGAACTCATTACAAGTATCCGACAGACAAATGATGTTAATTATGGAAGTTTTCTCCAAGATATAAGAATTGGACTACTGACAGAAGATGGCAAACAAGCTTTACAGACTGATTACTTTCCAATTTGTTTCCAAATGAAAATATAATTCCTGAGACAATATACATGGAAATTGCAGATACGGAATCTGTAATCTGCTTAATGCTAACACTACGTGAGTGTTCTATATTCAATGAGCAACTTTTGAAACTGGAAAATGAAGAAATAATAAAATTGGAAGCCATCGATAAAATAGAACATGAAGGAATCACTATTATTTTCAACGAAAAATTGAAGACAAAATTGGATTCTTTAGAAAAATCAATATCTAAAACTGCTAGTTTAGAAAATAATCTTTATGTATGTAGAAACTGTCGGATCATTTTAAGGTGTAATTTAAATTTAGAAAAAGGTGTAGTTAATGGAGCAATGGGCAAAGTGGAAGAAAAGGAACATGGATGGACTAGATTTCTGTTAGAAAATTGGAATGCACAAAGGTATAAAATAGGGGACAGCTTCAGAACACCGGTCTGCAAAATATATGGTATACTACAGAATAGACTAATATGGTTCTTTTGCAGGTCTTGGTAATTTAGAATTAAAAGAAATGAAACTGTTTAATTTAAACCACATCAGTCAGTATTTTTGCAAATGTCATCTTAGGTCGCATCTCTTCCCTTCAGTAATATATAAACATGTCCTTTTAGTTCCCTAAAACGTAAATAGTTGTAAATGTATCTTGTTCTCTGTTATCAGTCCCGAAATTTACTACTATAATAACAAAGGGCCCAGCCATTAACTCTCTTTCTTATTTATAAGGTGAAGAAAAGGCATTCAGTATACCTTTTCTTTTCCATGTAAATATAATCTCATTATACACAGTACTTTGCGTTGAAAAGGTGTTCTATAGGTTTTGTTGTGCGTGTTTGCACAGAGCACTCATAAAAGAAGACACATTTCCAGATTTATCAGAAATCATAAATCTGGACATGTTTGTGAATGCTACACCATCCTTCTATTGGTATAGCAAAGCACACCGAGGAAAATTGTTTTCATTTCTCCTCATTTTTTCACTTTCAATATATGCTGGAATGCACAGCATATTTTGAAGGAGAAAAATGCCTTTACTGTTTGTTTTGTGCAGGAAGGTGTCCCTTCTTGCAGAAAAACAATATCCACATGACTTGGACATCTTTGCTCCATGGTGCAAGGGTGCCTGTGTCACCACATGCCTGCAGTTTCTGCAGCTGTGCAGAGAGAAGCACAGAGTTGCAACATATTTATGTACATAAGTTACATCCTTGTGCTTTGTAAGTACCACAGCTCGCTGTAGTTAAACAGTTTACAGTGTCATGCTGTCGCACTTCCTTATAGTTCTGTACATATGCATTCACCACACATCAGAAATTTATTTTATAGTCAATTATGCACTACACGCACATTCATCTCAACTTTCACACACTAGCATACTAGTTTAGGTCTTTCTTTAACCAGAGTATTTAGTTCTGAAAATATTTTTTTTTTCTTTTTTTTGTGGGATTATTTGAACGATGTATTTTTTTTTGTTTTTGTAAAACAAGGGAAAACATGAGAACTGGGAAAAGAGAACTAAAAACGGGGAAGAGAGTAGAATAGTGGTGATCAACAGCTCGACACACCAAATCCACCGACTGCTCTCCACAAGCTATCAGCCGTCCACATTTTACACAGGTCATTCTAAATTTCTCAAATTGAGGACGAATATCAGGGTGTGCGGTAGAGGTTGATGGTGTTGGTCCACTCGTACTCGGGCCTTCTGATGAAGCAGGAAGAGCCTCTCTCAATCTCCTTAACTCCTCCTTTGCAAAGTTGACCAGATGCTTAGATTGCAAGTGCTTCCGCATGCTTGCAGTTCCGCATGAGTACTTTTTGTCGGGGGTCTCCTCTTGAAAGCACTTCATTGCATATTCGGCAAGTAACTTTTGTTGCAGTCCCCTATTTTAAGCATGGCGGAAAGGTGATAAATTTCCAGACAATGCTTGTATATTTTTGCTTTAGTGGAGGTTCAGAAACAAATTCTTGCTGTGATGAGTACTCTGAATCAGAGGATGATGGTGGATTAGCAGCCATAGTATCTTTAAATTAATCTCTTCTTTACAAAAGAAAGAGCAACAGATTTTCACAGGAGGTCTTTCCCTCAAAAAAGTTGTAATAAGAGTGATTGAAATTAGTGGGGTCCTATAATAGTTTCAATAGGATGTGTGATGAACCAATAAAATCTCTGTTTTTAAAGTCACATGGGGTGCACGTAGGATGCACGTAGGATGTGGACAGTCAATATGCACCCTGCTTTCATCGTGCTCACGTCCAGCGTGAGTTCGCGAAATTGCATTAGAAAGTTATGTACTTTTTAAGAAAGTTAAAGAATATAATTTTATAATAACCTCCGAAAATTTCTTCTCTTAATGTTTATATTAAATATATAGAAATAAGTATTCCAACATTAAAAAAATCGCGGAAGCAGCACACCCATCACTTCCGATATGCATATGATGTCACGCGCTACCGCACGTCCGATACGTCACGTTATACGTACATGTCTTATATGCACCAGGCATCGCGCACAGGTCGCATAGCAACCGCGTTGGAAAAGTCGTACCCGTCGCACTCCCTACTCGGATCCTACACAACGACTGTAAAAATGACAGGTTTTGAGCAGGGTGTTCGTACGGTGAGCAACTCCATAAAATAAGAAGTATATTATGAACAATATATAATAATGAAAAATATATATTTTTTATGTAGAAAACATTATTAAAATAAATGTGTAATGTAATTTAAAAAATAACATCTAAAAATAAAATGATTAAAAAAATATAGTTAGAAAATATAAAAAAACAATAAATATATTTAAAAATTATGATTTAAAAAGTCTTTGAAATTCGCTAAAAAAACATAGGTTTTTCATATGTTATAGTTACGAATTAGCATTTACAAAACCTTTGAAATACACTGAAAAAAACATAGGTTTCAGACATGTTATAGTTAGGAATTAGCATTTAAAAAACCTTTGAAATTCACTGAAAAAAATATACGTTTCAGACAAGTTATAGTTAAGAATTAGCATTTAAAAAACCTTTGAAATTCACGGAAAAAACCATAGGTTTCCCGGGGTGTTATAATTAGCTTGACAATTCACTCGTATAAAACCAGTGAAATTCCCCCGTTATAGTTAGTTGTACTAACTGTAACTCGCGCGCCCGCAATCCACTGCTGATGATGTCACATATTACATCATTCATGACATGGTCAGTGACATCACTGATGACAGGGAGGTGGTGGTCCCTGGGGCTGGGGGGTCAATCATGGACACCCCAATTATAATATTTGGAGCCCCGGGGAGGTGGCAGTCCCCGGGGCATGTGGGAGGGCTCGACGCCCACACAGGTTGTTTTTGTTTTAAATTGAAAAAAAGCACAGGCCCAGGGGGTGGTGGTCTCTGGGCCTTGGGGGGCCTTTGAGCCCCCACCAATGTATGTTTAAGGCCCCGGGGTGGCGATTCGCTGGGCTGGGGAGCTGTGAGCCCCCCACACATAATTTTGAAAAGCCCCGGGTGCTGGCAGTCCCGTGTGATGGGGGACCTCTTTGGGCCCCCATCACAAATCAAAGATTGCCTCCGGGATTTGGCCCACCCGGGGGATAATTATTAACAAAGCCTGGGAGCCCGCGCTTAGTTTTTTTTCGCGGCCAGATCCGTGCACCCTGCACAGATTTTGCCGATTCTTGCTTCTTTTTACACCTCTGTTGCTTCTTTCAGCAATTCTCTTGTCTCTTTGGGCACTTCTCTTGCCTGCTTCAGCACCTCTCGCCTCTTTTTGCACCTGTGTTGGCTCTTTCTGCACCACACTTGCTCCTTCTGCACCCCTGTTGTCTCTTAATGTACCTCTTTTGCCTCTTTATGCACATCTGTTGCCTCTTTCTGCACCTCATTTGCTTCTTTCTGTACCCCTGTTGTCTCTTTCTCCACTTGTCTTCCCTCTTTCTGTACCTTTCCTGCATGTTTTGGCATCTCACTTGCCTTTTTCTTCACTTTTCTTGCCTCATTCTACACCTCTGTTGCCTCTTTCAGCAAGCCTCTTGCCTCTTGGTGCACTTCTCTTGACTGTTTTCGCACCTCTCTTGCCTTTTTGTATACCTCTGTTGGCTCTATCTGCACCTCACTTTCTCCTTTCTACACTTCTCGTGTCTCTCCTGCACCTCTGTTAATTCATTCTGCACTTTACTTGCTTCTTTCTGCACTTTCCAGGCTTCTTTCTGCACCCCTGTTGTCTCTTTATGTACCTCTTTTTCCTCTTTCTGCACTTTTTTTGCATTTTTCTACACCTCTCTTTCTGCATGTATGTTGCCTATTTCTGCACCTCGTTTGCTTCTTACTGCACCTCTGTTGTCTCTTTCTGTACTTGTCTTCCCTATTTCTGTACAATTCCTACCTGTTTTACATCTCACTTGCCTCTTTCTGCACTTTTCCTACACCTCTGTTGCTTCTTTTAGCAACTCTCTTGCCTTTTTGTGTACTTCTCTTGCCTGTTTCTGCACATCTCTTGCCTCATTTTTCACCTCTGTCGGCTCTTTCTGCACCTCACATGCTCCTTTCTAGTTTTCTCTTGCCTTTTTCAGCACCCCTGTTGCTTCATTCTGCACTTTTCATGCATCTTTCTGCACCTGTCTTGCTTCTTTCTGCATCCCTGTTTTCTCTTTATGTACCTCTTTTGCTTCTTTCTGCACTTTTCTTGCTTTATTCTGCGCTCTATAAGTACCATGACATTTACATTTATATTTTCTTCTCTACCCTCTTTCTGCACATCTGTTGCCTCTTTCTGTACCTCATTTGCTTCTTACTGCACCCCTGTTGTCTCTTTCTGCACTCGTCTTCCCTCTTTCTGTACCTTTCCTGCCTGTTTTCGCATCTCACTGGCTACTTCCTGCGCTTTTCTTGCTTCTTTCGACACCTCTGGAGCCTCTTTCAGCAATTCTCTTGCCTCTTTCTGCACTTCTTTTGCCTGTTTCCGTTCCTCTCTTGCCTCTTTTTGCACCTCTGTTGGCTCTTTCTGCATTTCTCTTGCTCTTTTCTACACTTCTCTTGCCTCTTTAAGCACACCTGTTACTTCCTTCTGCAGTTTCCATGCTTCTTTCTGCACCGGTCTTGCTTATTTCTGCACCCCTGTTGTCTCTTTATGTAGCTCTTTTGCCTCTTTCTGCATTTTTAAAAAACTTTTTCAGCACCTCTCTTTCCTCTTTCTGCATGTCTGTTGCCTCTTTCTGAACCTCATTTGCTTCTTTCTGCATCCCTGTTTTCTCTTTCTGCACTCATTTTCCCTCTTTCTGTACCTTTCCTGCCTCTTTTTGCATCTCACTTGCCTCTTTCTACACTTCTCTTGCTTCTTTCTACACCTCTGTTGCTTCTTTCTACACCTCTGTTGCTTCTTTCAGCAATTCTCTTGCCTGTTTTTTGCACTTCTCTCGCTTGTTTCTGCAACTCTCTTGCTTCTTTTTGCACCTTTATTGGCTCTTTCTGCACCTCATTTGCTCCTTTCTATACTTTAATAGCCCCTTTCTGCACCCCTGTTCCTTCATTGCACACTTTCTATGCTTCTTTCTGCACCTGTCTTCCTTCTTTCTGCATTTTTCTTGCTTCTGTCTACACCTCTGTTGCTTCTTTCTGCAACACTCTAGCTTCTTTCTACACCTCTCTTCCCTCTTTCTGTAGCACTCTTGCCTCTTTTTGTACCTCTGCTCCTTTTTCTGCATTTCTTTTGACTCTTTCCGCACCCTTTGTGCCTATTTCAGCACCTCTGTTGCTTCTTTCTGCACTTCTTCTGCCTCCTTATGCACCTCTGTTGCTTTTTTCTGCACTACTCTTGGTTCTTTCTGCACTGCTCTTGACACTTTCTGCATTCCGTTTGCCTCTTTGAACACCTCTTTTGCTTCTTTCCTCACTTCTGTCTCTTCTTACTGCACCTCTCCTGCCTCTTTGTGCACCTCTTATGTTTCTTTTTGTACTTCTATTGCCTTTTTCTGCAGCTGACTTGCCTCTTTCGGTGCGTCTGTTGCTTTTTTCTGCACCTCTCTTGAATTTTTCAGCACCTCTGTTAATTCTTTCAGCACTTCTTTTCCTTCTTTCTCCTTCTCTCTTGCTACTTTTTGCACCTCACTTGCCACTTTCAGCACCTCTTTTGCTTTTTACTACAGATCACTTGCCTCTTTGTGCACCCCTGCTCCCTCTTCCTACACCTATCCTGCCTGTTTCTGTACCTCTATTGCCTTTTTCTGTACCTCTGTTGCCTCTTTCCGCACTTCTCTTGCTCTTTCTGTACCCTTTGTGCCTCTTTCAACACCTCTCTTACTTCTTCCTGTACTTCTCTTGCTTCTTTCTGCCTCTTTCAACACCTCTCCTGCCTCTTTGTGCACCCTCTTGATTTTTTCTGCATCCCTCTTGCCACTCTCTCCATCCCTCTTCCCTCTTTCTGCACCTCTGTTGGTTCTTTCTGCACTTCTCTTGCTTTTTTATGCACCTTACTTGCCTCTTTCTGCACTTCTTTTGCTTCTTTCTACACCTCTGTTGCTTCTTTCAGCAATGCGCTTGCCTCTCTCTGCACTTCTCTTTCTGCACCCCCTCCTCCGTCTCCCTGTATCTCTCTTTCCTCTTTGTGCATGTTTCCTACCACCTTCCGCATCCCTTTTGCTTCTTTTCACACCTCTGTTGGCTTTTTGCACTGCTCTTGCTTCTTTCTGCATCTCACTTGCCTCTTTCTGCATTTCACTTGCTTTTATTGCACCTCTCTTGCCTCTTTCTGCACCTCTATTGCTTCTTTCTGCACTTCTCTTGCCTCCTTCAGCACCTCTTAGTTAGAGGTAATTTCAATCCACATGGCCTATTATGTACTAGGGCCATGCAGGTGAGGTAATGCCAATCACAGGTGTATCCCAAACCATAGTGTACCCATGTCTTTCAGCATAGCACTGGCTCCAAGCCTGGTTAGTCAGAGTCAGTTACCACCAGTACCCATCAGCTAACCAGGCCCGGAGCCAGTGCTATGCTGAAAGACACATAGAATACAATGACAACACCTACGTACACTAGGGTACACTATGGGTTGGGGTACTCCTGTGATTGGTATGACCTCCTCTGCAAGGCCCTAGTATATAATAGTCTTTAAACACAGGAGGGGTGTTGTCCTACGAGACCAGGCAGGACACTATATTCAATAGACAAACCACAGGCCTGGTCTCGAGATTAAACCATGCTGCTTTTTATTTTAAGCAGACTGGGGCTCCGATTAATTAATTCAGAAGCGTCTATGTTAAATTCACATATTGTCATGCATTTTCATTTTCATTTTCAGCTTATGAGTATGTCAGAGTCACAACACAACCAAACACAAGATCATAAACAATAAATCAACAATAATTCATATGTATCACATCAACAATAAACAAATCAAATACAATTAGTCATTCCATAATACGTTGGTACACCAGGAACATTCTTAAACTTATAGAGTCCTATTCTTGTGATTCCTTTTTTCAATTTTGGGAATGCACTTATTAGGGACTTATATTCATATACTTATAAAGTATCCAGCATTGTGGACACCACTCAGTTCATTGCCCTTCGTGAATGGAGAAATCTAAGTTTCTTAAGGAAAGCCGACCCGTTTCCAAACCCGTTCAGGGATTCTCGGGTTCTTCCTCAGGGCGTAATCTCGAGACCAGGCCTGTTGTTTGTCTAATGAATCTAGTACATAATAGGGCAGGGGGATTAAAACTCTCTCTAAGTCTCTAATATAATAGGATATGGCAGTTTAGAGGCCGGCAGTCCTTTTTTTGCATTTGCATGTGTGCACTGCTGAGCCTGGGGTCAGCTTAAAAGTAGCCCTGTGTGTGCAAAAAGAGGCAAAAGAAGTGCAGAAAAAAGCAACAGAGGTGCCAAAAGAGGCAAGAGAGGTGCAAAAAGAAGCAAGTGAAGTGCAAAAAGAGGTAGCAGAGGTGCAGAATGTCACAAGAGGTGAAGAAACAAACAAGAGTAGTGCAGAAAGAGGCAACAGAGTTGCTGAAAGATGCAACAAAGGTATAGAAAGAAGCAAGAGAATTACATAAAGAGGCAAGTAAGGTGCAGAAAGAAGAACAGTTTAGAAAGTACCAACAGAGGTGTGAAAAGAAGCAAGAGGGGTGCAGAAAGAGATAGGAAAGGTACACCAAGAGGCAAGAGAGGTACACAAAGAGGCAGGGGGTTCCATAAATAAGGAAGAAAAGTACAGAAAGAGGCAATAGAATTGTGGAAAGAAGCAACACAGGTGCAGAAAGAAGCAAGAGAAGTGCAGAAAGAGGCAAGTAAGGTGCAGAAAGGAGCAAGAGCTGTACAGAAGGGACCAACAAAGGTGCAAAGAAAGGCAAGAGGGGTGCAGAAAAAGATAGGGTGAGTGCACAAAGAACCAACAGAGGTGCAAAAAGAGGCAAGAGGGGTGAAGAAATAGTTAGGAGAGGTGCAGAAAGTAGTAAGAGAGGTACAGAAATAGGTGAAGAAAGAAGGAAGAGAAGTGCAGCAAGATAATTGCTTAAACAAGTGCATAAAGAGGCAAAATGGGTTCGGAAAGAGGCAATAGAAGTGCAGAAAGAGGCAACAGAGGTCCAGAAAGAGACAACTGAGGTGCAGAAACAGGAAAAAAGGTGCAAGAAGAAGTAAGAGCAGGGCATAAAGAACAAACAGAAGTGCAAAAAGAGGCAAGAGGGGTGCATAAAGAGGTAGGAGAGGTGCACAAAGAGGTAAGAGAGGTACAGAAATAGGCAGGAGGTATGCATAAAGAAGGAAGAGATGTGCAGAAAGAGGCAAGATAATTGCTGAAAGAAGCAACAGAGGTATTGAAAGAAGCAAGAGAAGTGGAAAAAGAAGAAAGTAAGGTGCAGAAAGAAGCAAGATCAGGGCAGAAAGAACCAACAGAAGTGCCAAAACAAGTTAGAGGGGTGCAGAAAAAGGTAGGAGGTGTGCACAAAGAGGCAAGAGAGGTACATATATAGGCAGTAGGGGTGCAGAAAGAAGGAAGAGAAGAGCCGAAAGACGTAACAGAGTTGCAGAAAGGGGCATGAAGGGTGCAAAAAGAGCTGAAGAAGTGCAGAAATAGGCAACAGAGGTACAGAAAGAGGCTAGCGAGGTGCAGAAAGGGGCGATAGCTCTACAGAAAAAAGCAACAGAGGTGCTGAAAGAGTCAAGTGAGGTACAAAAAGAAGCAAGAGAGGTGCAAAAAGAGGCAATGTAGGTGCAGAAAGAAGCAACAGAGGTGCTGAAAGAAGCAATAGGGTCACAGAAAGTAGCAAGAGAAGTACAGAAAGAGGTAACAGAGGTACAGAAGGAAGAAACTGAGGTGTATGAAGAAGCAAGAGAGGTGCACGAAGAGAAAAGAGAATTGCTGAAAGAAGCAACATAGGTGCACAAAGAACCAAGAGCAGTGCAGAAAGAAACAACAGAGGTGCAAAAAAGGCAAGAGGGGTGCAGAAAGAGGTAGGAGAGGTGCACAAAGAAGCAAGAGAGATACAGAAAGTGGTTGGAGGGTGCAGAAAGAAGGAAGAGAAGTGCATAACAGAGCAAGAACATTGCATAAAGAAGTAACAGAGCTGTAAAAATAAGCAAGAGATGTGCAGAAAGAGGCAAGTAATGTGCAGAAAGAAGGACAGTGCAAAAAGAACCAACAAAGTGTAGAAAGAAGCAACAGAGGTGCAGAAAGAGGCAAAATGGGTTCAGAAAGAGGCAAGAGAAGTGCAGAAAGAGGTAACAGAGGTGGAGAAAGAGGCAACAAAGGTGCAGAAACAGGCAGGAAATGTGCAGAAAGAAGCAAGAACAGTGCAGAAAGAACTAACAGAGGAGCAAAAAGAGGCAAGAGGGGTGCAGAAATAGGTAGGAGAGGTGCACAAAGAGGCAAGAAATATACAGAAAGAGAAATGGGGGTGCAGAAAGAAGGAAGAGAACAGCAGAAAGTGGCAGGACAATTGCTGAAAGAAGCAACAACGGTATAGAAAGAAGCAAGAGAAGCGCAGAAAGACGAAAGTAAGGTGCAGAAAGAAGCAAAAGCAGTGCGGAAAGTACCAACAGAGGTGGAAAAACATGCAAGAGGGTGCAGAAAAAGACAGGAGGGTACAGAAAGATGGAACAGACAAGCAAAAAGAAGTAACAGAGGTGCTGAAAGGGGTGCGATGGTGCAGCGAGAGCGAGAGAAGTGCAGGAAGAGGCAACAGAGGTACAGACTAGAGGGGTGCAGAAAGGGGCAAGAAATCTGCTGTAAAAAGCAACAGAGGTGCTGAAACAGGCAAGTGAGGTACAGAATGAAGCAAGAGAGGTGCCGAAAGAAGCAAGAGAAGTGTAGGAAGAAGCAGAAGGAAGAAGCAGAAGAGGTGCTCAAAGAGGCAAGAGGGATGTATAAAGAGGCAAGAGCAATGCAGAAAGAACCAACAGAGGCGCAGAAGGAAGAACGATGGGTGCAGAAACAAGCAAGAGAAGTGCAGAAAGACGCAAACGAATTGCTGAAAGAAGCTAGAAAGGTTTAGAAAGAAGCAAGAGAAGTGCAGAAAGAAGCAAATGAGGTCCAGAAAGAAGCAAGAGCAGTGCAGAAAGGACCAACAGAGGTGCAAAAAGAGGCAATAGGTGTGCAGAAAGAGTAGGTAGGAGAGGTGCAACAAGAGACAAGAGAGGTAAAGAAAGAGGCAGGAGGGGTTCAGAAAGAAAGAAGAGAAGTACAGAAAGAGGCAAGAAAATTGCTGCAAGAAGCAAGAGGGGTGTAGAAAGAAGCAAGAGGAGTACTGAAAGAGACAAGCAATGTGCAGAAAAAAGGAAGGGCAGTGCAGAAAGAACCAACAGAGGTGCTAAAAGAGCCATGAGTGCTGCAGAAAAAGATAGGAGTGGTGCACAAAGAGGCAAGAGAGGTACAGAAAGAGGAAGGGGGTGCAGAAAGAAGGAAGAGAACAGCGGAAAGAGGCAGGAGAATTGCTGAAAGAAGCAACACAGGTATAGAAAAGCAAGAGAAGTGAAGAAAGACGAACGTAAGGTGCAGAAAGAAGCAAAAGCAATGTGGAAAGTATCAACAGAGGTGCAAAAACATGCCAGAGGGTGCAGAAAAAGACAGGATGGTACAGAAAGATGGAAGAGACGAGCAGAAAGAAGTAACAGAGGTGCTGAAAGGGGTGTGATGGTGCAGAAAGAGGAAGAGAAGTGCAGAAAGAGGCAACAGAGGTACAGACTATTGAGGTGCAGAAAGAGGCAAGAGATCTGCAGAAAAAGCAACAAAGGTGCTGAAACAGGCAAGTGAGGTACAAAATGAAGCAAGAGAGGTGCAGAAGGAGGCAGCATGAGTGTAGAAAGAAGCTATAGAAGAGATGAAAGAGGCAAGAGGGGTATAGACAGTGGCAGGAAAAGTGCAGACATCGGCATAAGAGGTACAGAAAGAGGCATCTGAGGTGCAGATACAGGCAAGAAAGGTGCAGAAAGAGGGAACAGGGTTACAGAAAGGGGCAAGAGAGGTGCAGAAATATAAAAGAGGAACACAGAAAGAGGTAAGAGATCTGTAGAAAAAACAAAAGAGATGCTGAAAGAGACAAGTGAGATGCAAAAAGAGGGAAGAGATCTGCAGAAAAAAGCAACAGAAGAGCTGAAAGAGGCAAGTGATCTGCAGAAAAAAGAAACAGAGGTGCTGAAAGAGGCAACTGAGGTGCAGAAAGAAGCAAGAGAGGTGCAGGAAAAAGCAGAAGGGGTGCTCAAAGAGGCAAGAGGGATGCATAAAGAGGCAAGAGCAATGCAGAAAGAACCAAAGGTAGTGCAGAAAGAAGCAACAGAGGTGCAGAAGGAAGAACGATAGGTGCAGAAACAAGCAAGAGAAGTGCAGAAAGACGCAAAAGAATTGCTGAAAGAAGCAAGAAAGATTTAGAAAGAAACAGGGGAAGTGCAGAAAGAGGCAAATGAGGTCCAGAAAGAAGCAAGAGCAGCGCAGAAAGGACCAACAGAGGTGCAAAAAGAGGCAATAGGTGTGCAGAAAGAGGAGGAAGGGGAGGTGCAAAAAGAGGCAAGAGAGGTACAGAAAGAGGCATGAGGGGTGCAGAAAGAAAGAAGAGAAGTACAGAAAGAGGCAAGAATATTGCTGCAAGAAGCAAGAAAGGTGTAGAAAGAAGCAAGAGGAGTGCAGAAAGAGACAAGCAACGTGCAGAAAGAAGGAAGAGCAGTGCAGAAAGAACCAACAGAGGTGCAAAAAGAGGCATGAGTGCTCCAGAAAAAAAATAGGAGAGGTGCCTCTCTTGCCTAAAGAGGCAAGAGAGGTACAGGAAGAGGTAGGAGGGATGCGGAAAGAAGGAATAAAAGTGCAGTAAGAAGTAACAGAGGTGCTGAAAGAAGCGCAAAGGGTGCAGAATCAGGCAGGAAACCTGCACAAAGAGTTAACAGAGTGCAGCAAGATGCAAGAGAGGTATATATAAAAGCAAGAGAAGTGCTGAAAGAGGCAAGTGAGGTGCAGAAAGTGGCAAGAGAAGTGCAGAAATAGGCAAAAGAGGTACCGAAAGAAGCAGCTGAGGTGCAGAAACCGCTTTTGGCCGCCATAAGTGTGGCAGGGTATGCTCAGACGTGAGTCCCTTGCTCACTTTGCCACTGGACTCAAGCAAGCCGGGCTGAAGACGGCTGGAATGCCAGAAACCGGTCTTTGGAAGCTTGTTTCTGGTCCAGGGAAGACATGGCTTGGCAGTTCGGGCTGGACTGTTCCCATGAGGCACAGGGTCACACTAATTTGCATATAGCCATGTCTGAACTGGGGTGGCAGAGTGGGCTAAAGAACAGTGATGGATTAAACCCAGATCTTTTGTCTGGGTGTGAGTGTTTGATTGATTCAGATGCTCTGTCCATCACCACCCCCTTTTGTACCGCGCGAGGTGCAGAAACAGGCAAGAAAGGTGCAGAAAGAGGGAACAGGGTTGCAGAAAGGGGCAAGAGAGGTGCAGAAATATAACAGAGGAACACAGAAAGAGGTAAGAGATCTGTAAAAAAAAAACAAAAGAGGTGCTGAAAGAGACAAGTGAGATGCAAAAAGAGGGAAGAGATCTGCAGAAAAAGGCAACAGAAGAGCTGAAAGAGTCAAGTGATCTGCAGAAAAAAGAAACAGAGGTGCCAAAAGAGGCAATTGAGGTGCATAAAGAAGCAAGAGAGGTGCAGGAAGAAGCAGAAGAGGTGCTCAAAGAGGCAAGAGGGATGTATAAAGAGGCAAGAGCAATGCAGAAAGAACCAAAGGTAGTGCAGAAAGAAGCAACAGAGGTGCAGAAGGAAGAACAACGGGTGCAGAAACAAGCAAGAGAAGTGCAGAAAGACGCAAAAGAATTGCTGAAAGAAGCAAGAAAGGTTTAGAAAGAAGCAAGAGAAGTGCAGAAAGAAGCAAATGAGGTCCAGAAAGAAGCAAGAGCAGTGCAGAAAGGACCAACAGAGGTTTAAAAAGAGGCAATAGGTGTGCAGAAAGAGGAGGTCGGAGAGGTGCAAAAAGAGGCAAGAGAGGTACAGAAAGAGGTAGGAGGGGTGCAGAAAGAAAGAATAGAAGTACAGAAAGAGGCAAGAAAATTGCTGCAAGAAGCAAGAGAGGTGTAGAAAGAAGCAAGAGGGGTGCAGAAAGAGACAAGCAATGTTCAGAAAGAAGGAAGAGCAGTGCAGAAAGAACCAACAGAGGTGCAAAAAGAGGCATGAGTGCTGCAGAAAAAGATAGGAGTGGTGTACAAAGAGGCAAGAGAGGTACAGGAAGAGGCAGGAGGGGTGCGGAAAGAAGGAATAAAAGTATAGAAAGAAGTAACAGAGGTGCTGAAAGAGGCGCAAAGGGTGTAGAATCAGGCAGGAAAGGTGCACAAAGAGTTAACAGGGTGCAGAAAGATGCAAGAGAGGTATATATAAAAGCAACAGAGGTGCTGAAAGAGGCAAGTGAGGTGCAGAAAGAAGCGACAAAGGTGCAGAAAAAGACAAGAGGGGTGTAGAAAGAGGATAGAGAAGGGCAGAAAGAAGCAAAAGAGGTACTTAAAGACACAAGAGGGATGCATAAAGAGGAAAGAGCAGTGCAGAAAGAACCCAAAGCAGTGTAGAAAGAAGCAACAAAGGTGTAGAGGAAGGCACAAGGGGTGCAGAAAGAAGGAAGAGAAGTGTAGAAAGATGCACCATCGGTGCTGAAAGAGGCATGAAGTGTGGACAAAGATGCAACAGAAGTGAAGAAAGAAGCAGAAGAGGTACAGAAAAAGGCAAGAGTGGTGCAGAAAGAGGGAAGAGAAGTATAGGAAGATGCAAAAGAGTTGCACAAAGAAGAAAGATAGGTACAGAAGAGGCAAGAGAGGTGCAGAAAGAGGCAATGCAACTTAGGTACAGAAACAGTAAAAGAAAGATGCAGAAAGAGGGAACAGGGGTGCAGAAAGAGGTAATAGAGGTGCAGAAAGAGAGAAGAAGAGCACAGAAAGAGGCAAGCGATCTGCAGAAAAAAATAAGAGAGGTGCTGAAAGAGGCAAGTGAGGTGCAGAAAGAGGCAAGAGATCTGCAGACAAAAAGCAATAGAGGTGCCAAAAGAGGCAACTGAGTTGCAGAAAGAAGCAAGAGAGGTGCAGAAAGAAGCAGAAGAGATACGAATAAGACCAGAGGGGTGCAATAAATGAATACAGAAGTGCAGAAAGAAGCAAAAGAGGTGCTCAAAGAGGAAAGAGGGATGCATAAAGAGGCAAGAGCAGTGCAGAAAGAACCAAACGTAGTGCAGAAAGTAGCATCAAAGGTGCAGACGGAAGCAAGACGGGTACAGAAACAAGCAATAGAAGTGCAGAAAGAGGCAAGGGAATTGCTGAAAGCAACAATGGTTTAGAAAGAAGCAAGAGAATTGCAGAAAGAACCAACAGAGGTGCAAAAAGAGGCAAAAGAGGTACAGAAAGAGGAGGTAGGAGAGGTGAAAAAAGAGGCAACAGAGGTTCAGAAAGAGGCAGGAGGGGGGCAGAAAGAAAAAAGAGAAGTGCAGAAATAGGCATGCGAATTGCTGAAAGAAGCAAGAGAGGTGTGGGAAGAAGCAAGAGGAGTACAGAAAGAGGCAAGTAAGGTGCAGAAAGAAGGAAGAGCAGTACAGAAAGAACCAACAGAGGTGCAAAAAGAGGCAAGAGTGCTGCTGAAAAAGATAGTAGGGGTGCACTAAGAGGCAAGAGATGTACAGTAAGAGGCAGGAGGGATGCAGAAAGAAGGAATAAAAGTGCAGAAAGAAGTAACAGAGGTGCTGAAAGAGGCGCAAAGGGTGCAGAAACATACAGGAAAGGTGAACAAAGAGGGAACAGGGTGCAGAAAGATGAAATAGAGGTGTATATAAAAGCAACAGAAGGGCTGAAAGAGGCAAGTGAGGTGCTGAAAGAAGCAACTGAGGTGCAGAAAGAGACTAGAGGGGTGCAGAAAGAGGCTAGAGAAGGACAGAAAGAAGCGAATGAGGTGTTTAAAGAGGCAAGAGGGATGCATAACGAGGAAAGAGTAGTGCAGAAAGAACCAAAAGCAGTGTAGAAAGAAGCAACAGAGGTGCTGAAAGAGGCATGAAATGTGCAGAATAAGGCAAGAGAAGTGCAGAACGAAGCAACAGAGGTGCCAAAAGAGGCAAGAGAGGTGCAGAAAGACATGAGAGAGGTGCAGAAACAAGCAAGTAAAGTGCAGAAAGAGGCAATAGAGGTGCAGAAAGACGTAAGAGGTGCAGAAACAAGCAAGAGAAGTAAAGAAAGAGGCAAGATAATTGCTGAAAGAAGCAACAGAGGTTTAGCAAGAAGCAAGAGAAGTGCAGAAAAAGGCAAGTGGGGTGCAGAAAGAATCATGAAAGGGGCAGAAAGAAGCAAGAGCAGTGCAGAAAGAACAAACACAGGTGCAAAAAGAGGCAAGATGGGTACAGAACGCGGTAGGAGATGTGCAGAAAGAGGCATGAGAGGTACAGAAAGTAGCAGGAGGGGGCAGAAATAAGGAAGAGAAGTACAGAAAGAAGAGCAGTGCAGAAAGAACCAACAGAAGTGCACAAAGAGGCCAGTGCGGTGCAGAATAAGGTAGTAGGGGTGCACAAAGAGGCATGAGAGGTACAGAAAGAGGCAGGGGGAGTACGGAAAGAAGGAAGAGAAGTGCAGAAAGAAGTAACCAAGGTGCTGAAAGAGGCATGAAAGGTTCAGAAAGAGCAAGAGAAGTATAGAAAGAGGCAACAGAGATACAGAAAGAGGCAAGAGAGGGGCATAAACAGGCAGGAAAGGTGCAGAAAGAGGGAACAGGGGTGCAGAAAGAGGCAAGAGAGTTGAAGAAAAAAGTAACGGAAGTTCTGAAAGAGGCAAGTTATGTGCAGAAAGGGGCAAGAGATCTGCAGAAAAAAAGCAAGAGAGTTGCTGAAAGAGGCAAGTGAGGTGCAGAAAGAAGCAGGAGATGTACAAAAAGTGGCAATAGAAGTGCAGAAAGAAGCAACGGAGATGGATAAAGAGGCAAAATGGGTTCAGAAAGAGGCAAGAGAAGTGCAGAATGAGGAAACTGAGGTACAGAAAGAGGAAACAGAGGTACAGAAAGAGGCAACAGAGGTGCAGAAACAGGCATGAAAGGTATAGAAAGCGGGTACAGAGGTGCAGATAGAGGCAAGAGAGGTGCGAAAAGAGAAAAAAGGGGTGCAGAAAGAGTCAAGAGATCTGCAGTAAAAAGCAACAGAGGTGCTGAAAGAGGCATGTGAGTTGCAGAAAGAAGCAAGAGAGTTGCAGAAAGAAGGAAGAGAAGTGAAGAAAGAAGTAACAGAGGTGCTGAAAGGGGCATGAAGGGTGCAAAAAGAGGAAGAGGGGTGCAGAATGTGGTAAGAGAGGTGCACAAAGAGGCTGGAGAGGTACAGAAAGAGGCAAGAAGGGTACAGAAAGAGGGAAGAGAATTGCAGAAAGAGGCAAGTGAATATCTGAAAGAAGCAACAGAGGTGTAGAAAGAAGCAAGACAAGTGCAGAAAAAACCAACAGAGGTGCAAAAAGAGGCAAGAGGGATGCAGAAAAAGATAGGTGGGGTGCACAAAGAGGCAAGAGAGGTACAGAAAGAGGCAGTAGGGGTGCAGAAAGAAGGAAGAGAAGTGCAGAAAAGAGGCAAGAGAATTTCTGAAAGAAGCAACAGATGCATAGAAAAAAGGAAGAGAAGTGCAGAAATAGGCAATTGGGGTGCATAAAGAAGCAAGAGCAGTGCACAAAGAACCAACAGAGGTAATGAAAGAGGCGCAAAAGGGGCAGAAAGAGCAAGAGAAGTGCAGAAAGAGGCAACAGAGGCTCAGAAAGAGGCAAGGGAGGCTCAGAAACAGGCAGAATAGGTGCTGAAATAGGGAACAGGGATGCAGAAAGAGGCAAGAGAGGTACAGAAAGAGAAAAGGGGTGCCGAAAGAACAAGATAAGGGCAGAAAGAAGCAACAGAAGGGCAGAAAGAGTGAAGAGGGGTGGAGTGAAAGCAAGATGGGTGCACAAAGAAGCAAGACAGGTACAGAAAGAAATAAAAGAAGTGCAGAAAGAAGGAACAGAGATGCAGAACGAGGCAAAAAGGCTGCAGAAAGACGTAAGAGGGATACAGAAAAAGGCAAGAGAGATGCAGAAAGAGGGAAGAAGGGTCTCAAAGAGGCAAGAAGGGTACAGAAAGAAGCAAATAAGGTGCAGAAAGAGGCAAAAGACATGCAGAGGGAGGCAAGGGAAGTGCAGAAAGTTGAAGAGATTTGCAGAAAGAGGCAAGAGAAGTGAAGCAAAGGAAAGAAATGTGCAGACAGAAGCAACATAAATGCAGAAAGAGGCAAGAGAGGCGTAGCAGGAAGCAAGAGTGGCTTGTACACGATTAGTACTAATTTAACAGCCACATTTAACAATAAGTAACAGGTGACCATTCTAGGCTTGCAAAGGGCCTTCCATTACGCTGTAACACTTGTCGCTGCATTTTTGGTAATGCTTGAGCCAATTGAGCTACAAATAAGGCTTTTTTCTTTAAATCTGCAGATTAGGAAGCAAATGATTCATTATGTGGCTAATGCGGAAATGTATAGCTGTGCGAAAGTCGGTGCAGCCAAACAGTCACATAAATCCAGTGGCCTTGCTCATACCTCTGACTAGGTCGGCACGTGCTCCTCAGTGATTCCTTCTTTTTCTGTGTCACTGAGTTCATATTTGAGCTTTATGGAAATGAGGAACACTAAACCTGAGGTTACCACTCCACAATACAGACTACCCTGCCACATAAATACTCTCCATAACACATAATCCCACTCTACATAATTACTATACACTAAATACCACATTCACCCTATCCACATAATTTCACTGCACAACATACCACATAATTCCACTGCGTAGGACTGACAGGAGGTACCAGGAGGGCTTCTTGTCCCCCAAACTCCCTTAGGAGTAAATTGAACTTCATTGACCATCCCGTACTCTGCCAGGAGGTCAGTTTGTAGAGTGGTGGAGAAAGGGGCATGGCCTCCAAGGATGTCTTAGCAATCCCATTGTTTTTGACTTACTGGAGGTAACAAGAGTGGTAGTTGGCCCCTTGGGGGCAAACTACCCCTCCTATTACCTCCAGTGAGTCCCACACAGCAGGATTGCTAAGTTTTCCTAGCAGGCCACGCCCCCTTTGCCCACCACTCTGCAAACGCGCTCCCTGGTGCACTCTTGGATGTTGATTGAGGTCCCCTTCGCTGCTGGAGGTCCTTTAAGGGCCAACTAGCCTACCTCTTACCTCCAGTAAGCCCCACACAATGAGATTGCTGAGAGGTGGACACCGGCCACACACCCTTTCTGTACCACTCTGCAAACATGCCTCATGGCACGCTCTTGGTTGAGGGATGAAGCCCCCTTCCCTCCTAAGGGTCCCTAGGGGCCAACTAGCCCTCTTGTTACCTCCAGGAAGCCCCATACAGCTAGATTGCTGATAGTGCTAAATGCCAGGCCCCCTTTTTACACAACTCTGCAAACGCAACTCCTAGCGCACTGCTGCTCAGGGGATGAAGTCCACTTTAGTTGTGAGGTCCTCAGAACACAAGAGGACCTCATCGCCCCACCAGCAAAGCACTAATGCCCACATGCATCAAACTCCTGTTTTGCGTTTCCAAATTTGCGAATTTTACCGAATCGCAAATATGGATTCGCAAAACGGGATGCATCATGGAAAGTGCAAAATATTTCCGATTCGGTAAAATTCGCAATTTTTACCGACTCGCAAATATTTTGTGACTTCAAAATTGCGAATTCGCAATTCCCATTGATTCCTATGGGCCAAAAGGCCCATAGGAATCAATGGAAATTGCGAATGGCACTTAGAAAATTTCATGGGTGCAGGGGGGGGTCCAAAGGACCCCCCCCTGCACCCCCGAAATGTAATTTGAAATGGATGTTTCACACACACATGTCCTAAGGACATGTGTGTCTGTAACATGACATCGTTTAAAATGTAAATGAGTACATTTTAAAAAAAATTCGCAATTTACCACGAGGGTCAACCTCGTGGTAATTTGCACTTCCAAACCTTGTTCTCGCAATTTCATTTCTGAATGATGCATTGCATTTAAGGAATCGCAAATTTGCGATTCCTTAAATGCATTTGCATTCTGGAAAGTCGCAAAATCAGCGAATTCCATTCAGAAATGATGATGCATCTGAAAAAGCACTTTTGCATTCGCAAACGGCGGATTTTAAGGAATCGCACCGTTTGCGAATGCAAAAGTGCTTGATGCATGTGGGCATTAGAGATGCATTCGCAAAGTTAGTGTAAAAATGGGCGTGGCCTTGGACCACCTCTCAGCAATCCCACTGTGAGTGGCTTACTGGATGTACCTGGTGGGATAGTTGGCCCCAAAGGACCCATAAGATTCTAGTGGACATCCTCCCCACCGCAAAATGCGGCACGATGCTCTTTTGCAGAGTGAGAGAAGAAAACAGGAGTATAACCCATAGACCAAAATGGGACTGGGTACGTAGAATATATAAAGAAACAATGTCCCACTGGGTATCAATAACAGAGACAGTTCAGATTTTTGCATACAGTACGTATTGCAGAAAAGGAACACCAGGGAGTCTCAGTACATTTTGTAAGAAGGTTATTAATCACCAGTTACATTAAACATGGGAAGCACAGTTAAAAGGCAGCACTGTACATGAAAAGCAATCATGAAGCAACCCAAATGACACTTGGTGAAAATGTGATGACGCAGTGATAGTGACGACGCAAGTGAAAGTTAAAGACAGCGTGGTCGGCGCAAAGTGATAGAAACAATCAATTAAAGGCTTTCACATTGAATATATTCAAATAAACAAGTTCAATTTGGCATGGTGATAAGCCTATTGGTAGTGCGCCGTGAAATCGCGCTGTTGTTGTCGACGGCGTTTCGATCCTTTATGATTCGGGATCCTCTTCAGGACAGGGTTGACGTTGAATTAGGGTGCTGCATGGGAAAATAATTAATTTTAGGAGATCGGGCATGGAACGGAGGCTAAAGAAGGAGCATGGTTGTGAGCCGAGTGATCTGGTACTTCACAGTTAACATGAAGTCAAAAGGGAAAGGATCTATTGGTGTGGCCAGTGATGGGTGGCATGCAACTCTGCTGAGTGCTTAGGGAGGGTTGGGGTTGGACTAGGGTGGAGGGGAGGGGTGGGGAAGGATCGATGTTAAGCAAACCTGGAAGATAGGAGCGCTGACTGGATGAAGGGGTCAGTCGTCCACAAGGTAGTAGGTCCGGATACTCGTGTGCACTTGAGGAGTGTTAGTTCAGGTATCCGTGGGGCGCCTAGAAAAAAGGGGAGGGGGAGGCATAGATCGGTGTCTAGTTTTAACAAACAGTTTGGGGTAGTCCAAATAGTCTATGATGGCGGCGATTCGAGGAAGTTTAGGCAGGTTACCTGAATCGCTGGAAGCTGGTCACCAATGGCGAATCAAAGGATCACGCTAGGGGGTAAATTCTCCTCTGTTTGTGTCGGTTTAGGCGCCCAACCGACACAAACAGAGGAGAATTTACCCCCTAGCGTGATCCTTTGATTCGCCATTGCCTAAACTTCCTCGAATCGCCGCCATCATAGACTATTTGGACTACCCCAAACTGTTTGTTAAAACTAGACACCGATCTATGCCTCCCTCTCCCCTTTTTTCTAGGCGCCCCACGGATACCTGAACTAACACTCCTCAAGTGCACACGAGTATCCGGACCTACTACCTTGTGGACGACTGACCCCTTCATCCAGTCAGCGCTCCTATCTTCCAGGTTTGCTTAACATCGATCCTTCCCCACCCCTCCCCTCCACCCTAGTCCAACCCTCCCTAAGCACTCAGCAGAGTTGCATGCCACCCATCACTGGCCTCACCAATAGATCCTTTCCCTTTTGACTTCATGTTAACTGTGAAGTACCAGATCACTCTGCTCACAACCATGCTCCTTCTTTAGCCTCCGTTCCATGCCCGATCTCCTAAAATTAATTATTTTCCCATGCAGCACCCTAATTCAACGTCAACCCTGTCCTGAAGAGGATCCCGAATCATAGAGGATCGAAACGCCGTCGACAACAACAGCGCGATTTCACGGCGCACTACCAATAGGCTTATCACCATGCCAAATTGAACTTGTTTATTTGTATATATTCAATGTGAAAGCCTTTAATTGATTGTTTCTATCACTTTGCGCCGACCACGCTGTCTTTCACTTTCACTTGCGTCGTCACTATCACTGCATCATCACATTTTCACCAAGTGTCATTTGGGTTGCTTCATGATTGCTTTTCATGTACAGTGCTGCCTTTTAACTGTGCTTCCCATGTTTAATGTAACTGGTGATTAATAACCTTCTTACAAAATGTACTGAGACTCCCTGGTGTTCCTTTTCTGCAATACGTACTGTATGCAAAAATCTGAACTGTCTCTGTTATTGATACCCAGTGGGACATTGTTTCTTTATATATTCTTTTGCAGAGTGATGCATGAGGGGGCTGGGACAACTGCAAGATGTCGCGTTTTTTTTCTTTTGTTAGAAGGGGGGCTGTGTGGCAATTCTGCTCTGCTTCATTGAGGCAAGAGCAGGTTTTCTGCTCTTGCTTCCAAGAAGCAAAGCAGGAGTTTGCTATGACAGGGCAGAAGCCATGCTCCCGCCCTGCCACAGCAAATGGCAATGTCCCGGGGTGGGCAACCCAGGACATTGCAGGAGCCGGCCCTGGGGCGTGGTGGTCCCCAGGGCCAAGGACAGCTCCAGGAGGGGGGCCGCACAACCCCCTTCCAACTCTTTAAAGCTTCGGGATGTGGCGGTCCCTGGGGCCAGGAGTCCGCAACAGACCTCCCTATGTAAATATTTATTGCTCCAGGGTGGTGGTGGTACCCAGGGCATGTGGGGGGGCTCAAGCCCCCAACACAATTTTTTTTAAATCAGAGCCCTGGGGAGGTGGTGGGTCCAGGTTCTGCGGGGGGCAGGGTGCCCCTCCGTGTTTAATTATCAAAACCCCGGGGAGTTGGCGATCCCCTGGGCAGCATGGGGGGAAGGAACCCCCATGCATTTTATTTTACAAATAAGCCCTGGGGAGGTGACGGTCCCCAGGGCTGCATGCCCCCGGCACATCATGAAGAAGTCCTGGGGAGGTGGTGGTCCCTGGGTCTGGGGACCACGGGCCTCCGCTACATAATTGGTCATTGCCCCCAGGACCTGGCCCACCTGGGTCTTAAGTAAAATGAAGCACAGGAGCCCATGCTTGGGTTTTTATTTATTTTGGTTTTTATTTTCTCGGCCCGATTTGTGCATTCAGCATAAATTCAGCTGATTTAATTTTTTTTATGCTTTTTTTGGCCATGGAGGTCCTTGTGAGCCTCTGAGCAACCCTGGTGTTTCTACCCTGCCTCCTTTTCTTGTTCTTCACCTTTTTTGTGCTGTTTTCTTGTGGCTCGGTTTCCAAGTCTCAAGATGGCTGCCAACACATTCTGGTTTGGAGGGTTGGCAGCCAATTAGAAGTCAGCTCTGCTCAGGGTAAGTCACAACTCCTTTTCGGTGCTCAGATATCGGTATTTTGATTTTTTTTATTTCTCAGGAACTACTGAACGGATTTACACCATTTTGGAGCAAGACCTACCATTTTGCCAAATTTGGTATAATTACGTTCAGGAGTTCTGGCTGTGGCCTGTTTCAAAATTCCTATGGAAATTATCAGAGAAAATGCATTTTTGGACCCCCTTTTCTTCTTGGCCCGCTTGACGAATCACCCCAAAACTTTTAAGACAAGACCAGACCTGAGTAAACCTTTTCTTGGGAAAATTTCGCGACGATTTGTCAAACGGCACCAAAGATATTGGCAAAAGAAAAAACGCTTTTATATAGAAACAAGGCCCTAACTATAATACATATATATTACCCTGGGCATAGTTTGTGTAGTAGCGCTACGCGTAGCAGCGTGAAGTGCATTTTGCACTACGCAAGATACATGTAGCTATGCGAACTACACAGTGCACTGTGCAAAATGCTGTTGGCACTGATTGCACAGTGCCGGATGCTTGTCCACACTGTACAATCAGTGCAAAACCGCATCTTGCACAGTGCAAGCGGTCGTTTTCCGGCGCTCGAGTAGATTTCTACTCGAACGGCAGCTTTCTCAACGCGGACTGGTAGATTCTCATCATGAGCGGTCACGAGCATACGAGACCACTCGCAATGAGAAACCTGACTTCCCCGCGTTGAGAATCACGCCAGGAGGTTTATTTTCCACGCTCGCAATTGGCAACTTGATGTTGCTGATCGCGATCGAGGAAAAAGTCTCTCTGGGATGTCATTTTGCTCGCTCGCGGTCGCCAACTTGACTTTGAGGACCGCGAGCTAGCAAAAAATTACTGCTACACGTGTTTTAACTGTGCTACGTGCAATTTGCATAGTGCGAAGTAGCGCAAACTTCGCAAACTACGCGAGCGTAGCGTAGTTACTCACCCAGGGTTAAAATATATATTTATATATATATACTGTGCACTAATACTAATCAATCTCTCTATATGTGTGAAAGAAAAATAATGCCTCAAAATTTCAAGCACGTATTGATGTCATGTATGTGATACCAAATCTTAAAAATCAGATTTTCGCAATACAGTGCATATTTTGAATGGTCGATTACCACCATGAAATCCTGTTCCATTAAATGTGTTTTTAACTTTGGATACACAGTATGTTTTATAAATGAGGGCGGGCCAACCAACCTCTTTATAATCATCTTGCATTTTCAATCATGTGACCCGGACGAAGGCCTCTAGCTGAAAGGCGTAGGTTCTTTGTTTGCTCCTGATGCACTTAGCACTTTGCACTTTCTAATGGAGAATGTTAGGAGAAAAAAATAGAAAACAGAAATAAAATGAAGAACGCTTCAAACAACTGCGACTCGCCTCAGTCTTGCTGCTGTGAGTGCTGCCTCTCTGTGTTCCTCCGGGATTTGCTGTAAACATCGGAGGAGTAAACACAGGAAATCCATCTTCCAGTAAAACATGGTGTCGGACCGTGAAGGACGAGCACCCGAGCGTGGAGCGGTGACCCTACCATCTGACATCAAAGTGGTGGATTCCTGAAACTGCGCCTGCTTCCGAGACCCTCGACTCACAGACTTGTATTTAGCAAGGTAATTGGCATATTGGCATCCGGCAAGGCGGAAGGTGTTAGGAGAGAGGGCTGTGGGCAGTGTGGTGGTTTCTCCGGAGGGGGTTACCAGTAACTTGTTCAACAGCAACCTGTGCCTGACTATCAAACACGGACGTACCGAGATTCCAACCCAGGACACCAGCTGTCTCAAAAACAAAAGGGTTGATGGTTCTCGTAGTTCGGTCTCCAGAGAAGTCACGAAGGAGCCGCTAGGAGGATAAAGCAGTTTTCCAGCATTAATTCATTCTTGTGCTTCCCTATTGGAGTAGCGGCAGCAATGAGGCATAACATTATTAGCGCTCACCCTTTTTCTAATTCGCCTTGCGAAATTCGCATCAAGAACAATTAGTATATATTTTTAAAGGTAGAGAGAAAGTTCATTTGGTGGAAAAATGAGTTAAAACTGAATCTTTCTATTCCCAGCACAAAATCAAGCCCATGTAAAAAGAAACTATATCAATTTTTAGATTTGGTATACAAAAATTCCTATAATTTTATTAAAAAGCACAAGACAACACAATTAAAAATAGACATAAACCTGTCTATAATCATAAAACAAATTCATGTACCATATATTTCACATACATTTGATAAAAACCTATTTCATTTGTGGACAAAACTATTACAAGCTAGTAATACAGGATTGCTCTAAAGATGGAGAAAAACACAATGTAACCTATGCCTAGACTCTATATTTCAACAGACAATTTACAGATAGAAAAAGACAGACAGTATATTTTGTCATTACATATCCACATCCATTTTAGAATTACTTTTTTTTCAAAAGCTCATCCTAGATACTATCTAATCGTTCTGTATCTATAGGAGAATCTGTTCCCACGGATTATGTTAAATACAGCGTTGACGCGTTTTGATGGCTCTATTCAATAATCCATCTTTATCAAGACCCAGAATATGTCTCTCCTATTTTTGGCACTGGTTGGTTGCCTTTACCTTCCACTCATGTTGGCAAATTACATTGTATTAATATTCTTTTGTAGGGGCAATCAATAACTTTCACCTTAGCCCAACTTTGTAATGCATTATTTACAAATCTTTTCTGATATACTCTCCCCATTGATTGAGACATGAATTCATCATACTTCAACATTTCTTGTAATTGTTGTATACTCTATACTTTTTGTATTCTTTCACAATGCAGTTGTGTTACTTGCCATATTCCTATTGCCATATGCTGTTCTATCAAATGGACTCCATCATAGTAAATATCTCATACTTCTCGTGGGCCTTCCACCCTACAGAGACACATAACCCCAAATCACACCTCACATTACAAGTAATGTACAATATAACATAAAAGAGAAATGGGGGGAAGGCGATTACCTTATTTCATATCATTAGGTCTTCAGTTTTGTTGGGTTAATAGGCATGTCCTTATTTCGAAAGATCTGTAGAACAAGTATATATAAATAGGACTTCCCTTACTAGATCTTTGAATTCCTAGTTATCAACCCTTTCCTAATTCTACCTCACAAAATGATAAAATTGCCAATGGAATTACATATAGTGTTTAGTACCAGCAATATTTATGTATCCGAAGTGAGTGACTGTCCACATTTGTTTATATCCCTCCATTCAGAGAGAATGTCATACAATGGGAGATTGTGGAATGCATGCGTCCATAATTGAGAGAATACAATTTTTATATTGGTGGACACATCTTCCTCAGATTGCAGATTCCGCTGCTTCCCCCCTTTTGTACTGATGTCCCATATGTGTATACATCTTAGAAGATAATACTCTTTAGTATTATACTAGGGTGTATATCTAAGACAAGGAAAGGGAGAATCAGAAACTGAGAAAAATTGATGTTTTATTCTTGTACAGAGACTGAACTCTTTTGCAGTCATCTTATTGTAGACCAGAGGTCTTCAAACTTTTTGCTGCTGAGACCCCCTCCTCAAAAGTTTTTAGGTGTAAGGACCCCTTCCTGGCACAATTTTCTAGAACCTGTTACTCTTCATCAATAACCATAAACGCCCTTAATTTGAGTGGCAAATCATTTTTACGGTGGGGAAATATTATTAAACAGTGTATTCTGTAAAAATGTTTAGGTTTTTCACTGCCAGGTAGCTACGTTTAAATAACTGGTAGTTTAAGGTAAAAATACATTTAAAAAGTTGTTACTCAGTGGGAAATGCACAATAGTACATTGTGACACCTTTATTGGTTTAATGCACTTCAGAGGTCTATGTGTAACCAGGGACCCACATAATTTATTCTTTGATGGTGCAGTGGAGAATAGCCACGTGTGCATTTTTTGTGCTAGGTTATAGCTTGTTACAGAAACCACTGTGAATATGTAAGTCAATATTTAAAACTTGCATTCTAGTAATACCCAGATTGTACATATTTTTTTTACAAAACTGTCATAATCTTCAAACATGTATTTGAAAGGAAATATAAATATATTAGCAGCAGGTGTTAAGTGCCTTTCCAGTACAGGTGTTTTATGCACCACAATAAAAAATTCGAAAATCGAAAATATTTGGGTAGACTAGGTGAAAAAAAACAGGAAAAATTACAAATTTCGAAATAGCAGAAGTTATGGAAAGTTGGGTGAATCTGGCCTCTGATTTCCATCCCATCTTCCCCTCGCTGAGAACGGCCTGCTCCAGCCCCCGACACCCCCCCGCACCCCTCCCACCAAGCCCAGATCTCACCTTCCCTTGTAGACGCGGTGCTTGAACAGGCCCAGCCAGCATGAGGTCAAATAAGCTAGTACTGGCCTCCTGCAGAGCCTGACTGCCTCTTAATGGTCGTTGTCGCCAAGACCCATCCTCCTTCATCAGCTGGTGTGAAGTGTGCACAATAGGATTGCTCTTTAGAGCAGCTCCCAGTGCGAGGCTCTCTGTGGCACAACGCTCGGCTGGGGAATGTGCCCCCACGCCCCCCCTGGGGGTTGCACCCCATGGATTGAAGACCTCTGTTGTAGACAGTCTCAAAATGGTCTCTAGCACTATATGTGGTGGGTTGCCTTCACTGCTTCAGAGATAGATTGCAAAGGTAGACAGAGCCATGAATATTTGCTGAGCCACACCCTTGTTGAACCCACCTCAACTGCTTGGTCTAGTGACTCAGTGGACTAATAGATCTACTGGAGCATCTATGTTTGACTTCATGGCCACAGGCCGAAATGGCAGATGGTAAACTTGCAATGTCATCCTTCGTAGGTTGTTTAAATTAATACCATTAAGGTGGTATAAGAAACTGGAATATTAGTTGAGGGGTGAAAACCCACGTCAAACAATACTCACAATGCTTGTTAAGGTGAACCACAAAGGTCACTAAATGAAACTTGAGATTCTTTGGTAACTTGGCACAAACGTAGTGAGGATTAATTTATAGAACATTTTTGTAAAGTGTTTCTGCAGAACTCAAACAATACCAAAGTGAAAACACAACATGAGAAAAATCCAATGCCAATTTACAAAAATAGAGTACATTTTAATAAATAAAAAATAATACTAAAATGACAAAAGTGCAATAAGTAGAACCGAAAACATAGCTTTTTTAAGTTTGAAATAAAAATATTCGCCTAAAGCACAAAGAGCCAACCGTGGTTATCTGGTAACTGTACACTGGGTCAAAGTCAAAAGTTAAGGCTACCCGCAATAGTGTGCAGGTCAAATCCAGGGACCATGTATGTCCCACTTGAATGTTTACCCTCAGACTTAGAAACATTTATGGAGAAAAAGTGGTTGGTGACAAGTCATCGGTGGGGCAAGCTGCAAGCTAGAACTGAAGCAGAGCTTGATGGCAGTGGGTTACTGAAGAGCGGGGTCATTCATGACGTTGGTAAACTCTGAGCAGGTGAAGTCTGAAGTCCATGCCCAGTAATTCCTCGATGTTGATAAGCAGCTGCTTGGCATTGGTACTGATGAACCACTACAGGTTTGAACTTAGACACTTTTCTGGTAGAGAGATATCCTTCAGTGGAGCAAACCAGCAGGCTGAGGCTGACAGATGATTCAACTTCAACGGCTGCAGTTTTGATGGCGATCCTGGTTCTCTGTTGTTTCTCAAGGAAGAAAGTTGGCAGACAGTTATGAAGTCCTACTTCTTGCAGTTTTGAGGTGGAGCACCTTTCAACACGAGCCAGTGGTCTAGGACCTGGGAGGTACCACTTGGGGCTCAGGCCTCATTTCAAGATAGGCCAGAATAAAGGTTCAGGGCCGGTCCAGTTGGTACTGGTCAGCTGAGCAGTTGCAGAAAATGGGCTCTGTAAGCTAGTTCTGTCACTATAACCAAACAGGATGTGAGGCAACTGACCCTTGGGGTCATTTATAGAGGACTGGGTTGTAAGCAAACAGGTTCAGTATTTTTTCAGGTTCGGCAGACAGCAGGTCAGTCCATCTGATTCTTCACAGGTCCACGGGTGGGTGTTCTGAGGAGAGATCTGTGGGGTCTTCTTTTATGCTCAGTGCCAGTTTGTGGGTGCAGGGGAAACCTTTGTTTACCCCTAAACCAGTCCTGGTCAATTCCTTTAGCCCCACTCGGTTTGGTGCCAGCCTGACTAAATAAACAAATGGGAGACAAGTCTTGGTGTGAGCTTAATCTGCCAGTGACAAGCCCCCCAGGCAATCCTGTCAAGGGTGTAGTTCACTTTTCACTAAAGGGGAGGCATCATGTGTCAGGTGACACTGGACAGTGGCAGAATAACACCTTTTGGCTCAGACAAGAAAATGACAGTTTTTAAAAAGTGTATTTTTCAAAACAATAACATAAAATCTGACTTGGCTAGTTTGTTTGATTTTAAATTACTATTAAAATGAGATCTTGAACCATTTTTCTAGATGTTCTCAAATTGAAACTAAGCACTATATTTTTGTATAGTGCATCCCAGTGTTTTCCTATGGAAGAGCCAGCCTTGTCACAGTGAAACAAGACTTTGGAGGCTGTTTACTGCCAGGATATGTAAAACATTATATTTGCATGGTCTGCTTTGTAAATACTAGGCACCCTTCCCAGTGGATATTTAGGGCCTACCTTAGGGGAGACAAACAGGTAGTAAAAAGAAGGTTTTGGCCTGCCTAAATGTTTGTTTTCCCTGAGGAAAATGGCAGTTTAAAGCTGCATACCCAGACTGCAGAGGTAGGCCTAGAGACATGCTTTACAAGGCCACTTTTGTGGGTGGCACAATGAGTGTTGCAGCCCAATGATAGGATTTCCTTTACAGGTACTGGGTTCATATATTACCATGTAGTAAGGACTTATAAGTGTAAAGGGGTAGATTTGAGACAAGTGACTAATGGAAAGGGGCGACCATTCGGTCCCCCCGAACGTATGGCGGAGTACCACGATCCCCCCGAGAAGCCATCTTGGGCGGGAGGCGGGTCCCCGGCTGGTATGCCCGAAGCGGCGTAGCCGGGGCGCGCCTTTTCCCGCCCTGGGGTGGGCTGGCCTAGACACTGACGCGGCCGGCCACGCCCTTCGGGGCAGGCAGGGGCGGGTTTACTCCCGCCCTGAAGACGGATAAAAGGAGCAACAAGCCAGGAGAGCATCCTCTTGTTCCTATGCTCTGAAGCTGCACCTCCTCGCTGCACGTGAGCTCGAGACGGAACAAAGAGCCATTTTTGAGCGTGGTAATCTTTCTTTTTGTCTTACAGATACTCTGTTGGAGAATGCCTAAGAAAGTTGGAAAGCGAATGACTACCGACCAGATGCTGCGTATACTTATGAAAGAAGTGACCGATCTGAAGAAGCGGATGGCGGATAAAGACGGGGAAGGGGGACCGAAACGGCCTTTGGCAGCGGCAGCTCCGGGAGGAAAAGGCAAGAGGCCTAGAAGGGGAGCAGCTGGGGGGGACATCCCGGTTCCCTGTGCCCCACTCGAAGAGCCAACTCCAGTGCCGGCGGAGGGGAATCCGATTCCCGTGGTGGTCACCCCCGTGTCCGGTGAGGATATGCCGCCCGAGCTGGCAGCACAATTAGCAGCGTGGTTGGGGAAAGATAGCGAGGGCACCACGGCTGACGACGCACGGGTGTTGATGAAGCAACTGCGTGAAACGAGGGAGGCGGCGAAGGCATCAACGCCAGTTAACACGCCGGCTGCGGCAGTAGAAAAACCACCAGGAACAGGTCGAATTGCCGATATACCAGACACGGATCATGGAATACTCCGTAGCATATGGGGGCAATCAGTGGTTCTGTTACGATAATATTTTTAGGAAAGCAAAGGAACATGATAAAAATTTAACTTGGGATTGTTACGATTCTGTGTCTTGGTCAAAAATGGAGAGTACTGGTATGTTGAAAGTGCCATTAGTAGGGAGCAGCGGGGGTGAATCCTCACGCCAATATGCTGGGACCCCCTTTCGATCAGGTTCAGGTAACGAGTACCACTCGAGGCCGAACGGCAACGCAGGTAAAAGGGGGCTTTGTTGGAACTTCAACAGGGGTAAATGTACGAGGCCCCAGGGGTCATGCAAATTCCGCCACGAATGTGGAGGGTGTGGGCAGCCATCCCATCCGGAGTCCATGTGCAGAGCCAAAACGGGTGATAACGGGGGTAAAGGAGGCGCCAAACAGGTCTGAAATAGTCCGAGGGGCGCCTTTACCTACTCCGGTTGATACCATGGCAATGATTCCTTGGCTCAGCGAAGACCCGGATCACGCTTCCGCTGGGGTGTTGCGGAACGGGTTTTCATATGGTTTCCGCATCCCAGTGGGGGAGTTTCAGGGCGTAGGAAAATGTAAAAATCAAGTATCGGTCTTGCAACATACGACCGTGGTACAGGAAAAGATTGGGAAGGAGGTTACTCGAGGTCGAGTCGCCGGTCCATTTGATGAGCCACCATGTGCTAACTTTGTTTGTTCTCCTTTGGGGGTGGTCCCTAAGAAGGACCCGGGTGAGTTCCGACTGATACATAATTTATCAGCCCCACGTGGTCTGTCCGTAAATGATGCAATAGACCCGGATGTGTGTTCGGTGCGGTACGCATCTTTCGATGAGGCCGTTGCCATGTTGAATCGCCTAGGGCCCGGGGCGCTGATGGCGAAGTCAGATATCGAGTCAGCGTTCCGGTTGCTCCCGGTACACCCAGATGATCAGCGTCTCCTTGGTTTCAGGTTTCAGGGTCAGTATTACATGGATAGATGTATGCCAATGGGTTGCTCTATTTCTTGTGCATATTTTGAAAAGTTCAGTTGCTTTCCGCAATGGGTCTTCACAAAGAAGACGGGTTTACAGCATGTCATGCATTATCTCGATGATTTTTTATTTCTGGGGGCGGCCGGGGTTCCGGAATGTGCACAGGCTTTGAATGAATTTTGTACCTTAATGAAGCATTTCGGTGTGCCATTGGCACCAGGTAAGACTGTGGGTCCCTCGACGTGCCTCGAGTTCCTGGGGATCGAACTCGATTCGATGGAAGGTTGTTTTAGATTACCTAGAGAGAAGGTGATAAGATTCAGGGCAGCCTTGGAAACTTGTATTAGGGAGTCCAAGGTCAGGCTGCATCAGTTGCAACAATTGGTGGGACAGCTGAATTTTGCCCTGAGAGTCATGCCGATGGCCCGCCCCTTTTCCCGCTCGATCGCTCAAGCCATGGTCGGCCTGAAGGAGGGTCACCATCGCACAAGGTTATCGGCAGAGGTTCGTCAGGACATGCGCATTTGGTTGGCATTTCTGGCGGATTTCAATGGTCGAATTGTCTGGAACAAACCGGCGGTGTCCTCCGAGGAGCTGGGGCTATGGACAGATTCGGCAGGGAGCACTGGTTTTGGTGCCATATTTGGCACACGATGGTCGGCTCAGAAATGGCCGTTATGGTGGCATGAATGTGGACTGACAAGTAACATTGCCTTTTTGGAACTGTTCCCCATTCTTGTGGCCCTGAAGACTTGGCCCGAGGGGTTCAGAGATCACTCTGTGGTGTTTTGGTCTGATAACATGACCGTGGTTGAGTGTATCAACAGCCAGGCAGCACGATGCAAATGGATTCTGAGATTGCTCAAGGAAATTGTGTTATTGTGTATGCAGTTGAACGTACTATTCAAAGCAAAACATGTGCCAGGGGTAATGAATAAGGCGGCTGATGCGCTTTCTCGTTTTCGTATGCAGGCCTTCTGGGGTTTTCTGCCCACAGCGGACCCGGTGGCGGCACCCTTTCCCGAAGCTCTCTGGTCTCTCGGTGCCCCGAATTACAGAACCTCGTGGGAGAGAGTTTAGCACCCAGGACGAGGAAGGCATACCAAGGGGCGTTCCGATCCTACTGGGCCTTTGTGGGGGATGCTAGGAGGGAGCTTTGGGGTCAGGAAGACTTAGTAGTAGATTTTCTGCTGTCCTTACATCAGGCAGGCAAATCAGTGGCTACGGCCCAGAGGCATCGGGCCGCCATTTCCTTTATGGTAAGGGCTCATGGGATCCAGGACCCGACTGCGTCTTTTGTTGTGCAAAAGGCGCTACGTGGGTGGCAACGCCTTGAGGGTCGCAGAGTAGATGAAAGGCGCCCGATAGGTCTGGATAGGTTGGCTATGTTGTTATCTGTACTTCCTGCAACATGTTCATCCCAGTATGAAACAGGGTTATTCCGAGCCGCTTTTATGCTAGCATTCTATGGGGCTATGCGGGTAAGCGAGCTAGTGGCAAGGAACAAGCAGGATACCTTGGGGGGACTGTGCCGAGAGCACGTTCAGGTCAAGGGGGAGACAATGACTGTCTCGTTTGTCAAGTCCAAGACCGATCAGGGTTCGATGGGGGACTGCATTTTGATACAAAGGATTCCCGGGTCATCCATGTGCCCGGTAAGGTGCGTTGAGGAATATTTAGCGCAAAGGGTGGCATCATGGGGGGGGGACCTTGTTGAGACACGCTGACGCCACCCCACTGACGAGGTTTCAGTTTCAGCGGGTGCTTGCAATGTCGATTTCTGCCGCGGGCCTGAACCCCGGCAAGTTTGGGACCCATTCCTTTCGGATAGGGGCTGCTACTGAGGCTACAGCCAGGGGTCTGAATGTCGATCAAGTAAAACGTGTGGGGCGTTGGTCCTCTAATTGTTATAAAAGGTATGTGCGGTTGCACATGTTGTGAAGCTGTAATGACGTACTCACGCTTCTTGTTTTTGTTTGGTTTCAGTTGCGCAAGCCTACGAGGCGGGGCAGACTGTGCAGTCGACCCAACACCGGGCCAGCGGTCAGATATCACCGGCGGTGAAACGGGAGGTGTGGGTCGTGGGCCACTCATACGTGAGGCGTGCCGCGGACGTATTCAATGCAGGTGACATGATTCACGTGGCTGGGGAATACGGGTACAGTGTGTCCTTCTACGGAAAGGGCGGGCTCTGTATTGACCAGTTTCAACCATTTTTTGAAGGTTTGTTAGGGCGGACGAGGTCACCGCCGTCTATAATCATAGTACACCTTGGGGGCAACGATTTGGTGACCACTGGTAGACGACTTCTTCTTGAGGCGATGCTTTCCACTGTAAGTTGGTTAGCAAGAAGAGTTCCAGGGTCCACAATTGCATGGTCCCATATGATCCCACGAAAAGCGTGGCGGGGGGCATTGTCGGTTTCTGCTCTGAATCATTCGGTAAGAAAAATTAATAATAAGATGAGTAGACTGTTCCGTTCAAATACACTGCATTCTATTTCGCATGGTTGTATTAAAGGGGACAGTATGTATTTAGGGGATGGTGTCCATTTGTCCCGGGTGGGGAATGAGTTACTCATAGGAGACCTGATAGCTTGGCTGAGGACTTTATGACATGACCTTTAGGCAGGAGTGTTGTGGGGGGTCCGGATAGCCGGTCAACTATCCGGCCTGTGGCGGTAAGGTCATGATCGGTGAGCAGTAATTGGAAGATCCCTAGGGGTGGGCGTCACCCATTACGGATGGGAGCGCTCGAGGGAGGTGGCCATTTGCCCCTCAACGGGGTGGCGGTCCCTTCTAAGGATGGGCCGCCGAAAGGAAAGGAAAGGCGGTCAAGGCCCCTTCCTGGGTAGGAGGGGCTACAGCCCCCTCCTGGGGAATTTCCTGGGGCCAGGACATCTGCGACTGCAGATGTGGTAAGTTGTGTGGGGTTTGGGAGGGGGTCTACGCTACCTTCTAGATACCTCACACGAGTCCTCGGACGACCTTTAAATGGCGTCGAGTTTATTGGGGCCCCCGTCAAGTCAAGGGAAATTGGTAAATGCACTTGAGGTACGCCTCTGTGTGGTCGCCCCTCACAAGTGAGGGTGATATGTCTGGTTTAGGGATCTTGACACCGGTTATGACCTTGCCGTTGGCCCTTAAACGTTAGGATGTACAATTTCAATTTAAAGTTTTGTAGGATGTTAGATCGGCTAGGAGAACCTTTGTATTAGAGAATATGTTAAGGTTAGCCAAACATCGCAAATGTGGAAATGAAATTGTACATTATTATGAAACTGTTATTTTAACTTTTTAATTTTGTTTCATATTTTAATAAATACGGCCGGGAGGGTCACTCCCTCCCGTCTTCCAAAAAAGTCCAGAACGTTTCCGGTTTCCCATCATTGGGGATTGTGTTGAGAGGGGGTGGCGGGTCTCTCGGCCATATGGAAAGGGGCGACCATTCGGTCCCCCCGAACGTATGGCGGAGTACCACGATCCCCCCGGGAAGCCATCTTGGGCGGGAGGCGGGTCCCCGGCTGGTATGCCCGAAGCGGCGTAGCCGGGGCGCGCCTTTTCCCACCCTGGGGTGGGCTGGCCTAGACACTGACGCGGCCGGCCACGCCCTTCGGGGCAGGCAGGGGCGGGTTTACTCCCGCCCTGAAGACGGATAAAAGGAGCAACAAGCCAGGAGAGCATCCTCTTGTTCCTATGCTCTGAAGCTGCACCTCCTCGCTGCACGTGAGCTCGAGACGGAACAAAGAGCCATTTTTGACCCACCCACCAGCCCCTGAGGACAGCAAGTGGTTTTGAATAAAGTTTGATGTGGTAACGCTGATTTTTTGCAGGTTGTGATGATTATCGTGATGACTTTGAATACGCAATAAAGAATGGTTAAATTGTGGTTTGTTTTGCGAATAAAGTAATTATGCACTAATGTTGACCAGTAATCATGCCTTTTAATAAGTCGTAATTGTTATTGTCTTAGTGATTTAGCCTTTTAGTAACTTAGTTAGAATTGTCGTATTTATTTTGGTCGGGCGGTAAGGTCATGATCGGTGAGCAGTAATTGGAAGATCCCTAGGGGTGGGCGTCACCCATTACGGATGGGAGCGCTCGAGGGAGGTGGCCATTGGCCCCTCAACGGGGTGGCGGTCCCTTCTAAGGATGGGCCGCCGAAAGGAAAGGAAAGGCGGTCAAGGCCCCTTCCTGGGTAGGAGGGGCTACAGCCCCCTCCTGGGGAATTTCCTGGGGCCAGGACATCTGCGACGGCAGATGTGGTAAGTTGTGTGGGGTTTGGGAGGGGGTCTACGCTACCTTCTAGATACCTCACACGAGTCCTCCGACGACCTTTAAATGGCGTCGAGTTTATTGGGGCCCCCGTCAAGTCAAGGGAAATTGGTAAATGCACTTGAGGTACGCCTCTGTGTGGTCGCCCCTCACAAGTGAGGGTGATATGTCTGGTTTAGGGATCTTGACACCGGTTATGACCTTGCCGTTGGCCCTTAAACGTTAGGATGTACAATTTCAATTTAAAGTTTTGTAGGATGTTAGATCGGCTAGGAGAACCTTTGTATTAGAGAATATGTTAAGGTTAGCCAAACATCGCAAATGTGGAAATGAAATTGTACATTATTATGAAACTGTTATTTTAACTTTTTAATTTTGTTTCATATTTTAATAAATACGGCCGGGAGGGTCACTCCCTCCCGTCTTCCAAAAAAGTCCAGAACGTTTCCGGTTTCCCATCATTGGGGATTGTGTTGAGAGGGGGTGGCGGGTATCTCGGCCATATTGGGTGCACACTATATATCGTATCTATGTATGCCTTCACAATGTAATCTTGAGGTGCTCCAAGGTAGGAGGTATTCACCGATCAATGCCCCTAAACAGGACCTAAACATAGAGTCCTAATAATATTCAACCTTAACCCTAAGAACATATGTCCTGTGCAAAAAAACATTAATTATGCTATTTCAATACAAATGCAATTCATATGTGTTGCATTTCTTTATTTTCAATCTTCCTTAAGTCTTAGCCAACATGTGTTTCGTCGTGTACAGATTAACCCACGACTTCTTCAGGGCTAAAAGACACAATAAACACCACCATTCTGGTTGCAGTATGCCTACATAATTCAGCCCACTGTACCTGTGACATAGTGTCACATGTCACAGGTACAGTGGGCTGGATTATGTAGGCACACTGCAACCAGAATGGTGTTGTTTATTGTGCCTTTTAGCCCTGAAGAAGTTGTGGGTTAATCCTTACACGGTGAAACATGTGTTAACTAAAGACTTAATGAACATTGAAAATAAAGAAAAACAACAAATATTAATTTCATTTTTATTGAAACAGCCTAATTAATGGTTTTTTGTTCTAAAGACTTATAGTAAACTAAACCTGGCATTGAGGTGTATGCCAATTTTACCATGTTTAAAGAAGGAGCTCACAAGCACTTTACCATTGGTTAGCAGGAGTAAACTGCACAGAGTTCTATAGTCAACAAAAACTGTTTAGCAAAAGTAGACTAAAATCTGGAGTGATCCTGCAGGAAGGGTAAATCGCCAAATAGATGGGTAACAAAAAAGCTCTGTTATTCACCACCAAGATTCCCCAAGAGGTGAATGTGAGTTTTACATATACATGCAGGGCCGGACTGGCTACTGGCAGTTTGGAATGCTGCGGAGCTGGGGGCTGATTTTGTTGATGGGGACCTGCGTGTACTAAACGAAAATCGTTTTGCTTTCATTTTTTGGAAGCACACGCAGGGCTCCATGAACAAAATCAGCCCCCACTGCAGTGAAATCAGCCCCAAGCTCGAGGGAATTAAAAGAGAGGAAATTAAAAGAGAGTTTTAATACCCTTCCTACATGCTCCTTAAAGTATAGTCATTACTCTGCACATAGCAACCTGAGGGATGCCAAACTACTAATGCAAGTCGCTAAATCACAATCAAACAACATAGTGAAGTACGCAGCACAGTCCAAAATGGCAACTTTATTGTATCCTTGTGGGGCACATCACCAAAAACCATTATCCCATCTCACAAGGTTGCCATCAATCTGTACCTATTGAGGGTTATTCCGTTGAACTGCAACAGCCCCTCTACCCATGCTAACATGCAGCAAGGGAGAACCAGCACAACAAAAATGCCCCTCGAGCAAAATCTGTTAGGTCAAATTAAATTCAGACCTGCTAACAATCCACGTAGTGAACACAAATTAGGCCTAATCCGCGCTATACTTATGAAAAAAAATACCAGTATCAGAGACTAAGACAAAATGAAGCCATTCATTGCACGTAGGCTTGTGCAGAAGGCACTTAACATGTTTTTCCACAGTCGCCGGCTATTCCCCTGCAGCTCACAAGCCCAACAGGCTGAAAGAAAGGTCGTTGGAAACTGCTCAAGTGAGAGAGGCAACTCATCTCGTATTCTCCTGCAAAGCAACTCCAAAAATTAAATGAATGGGGAGCTTCGGATTTTTGGTTTAAAATGCATGAAGGTTAGAGAAGTTTTTTTTTTTCATTTTTGGCTGTTAAGGTGTAAATATTTATAAAATAGATGAGGAGGTAATGTTTATTTTGCAAACAAAAGCTTTAATTTCACGCTCGGCAAGTTCACAATTGTAATGCATAAGTATAGACTCTGTTAGGAAAGGAGTAAGCCACGAGAAAAGAAGAATTCAATATATAGTGCTTTCTTTTCTGCAATAAACAAGATTTGTTATAAAAGTCCAATTCAAGTAATGGAGGGATACTCCAATAATCTTGAATTACTGACTTTCAGGTCTGCTTCTTGATGTCAATAGTTATTTCTGTCTTTCTGGTAACCAACAGAAGTGTGGCCATATTTTGCATCTCATCTGCTACAATACTTTTGCATCTAGCCCTTGGCTTGATTACCCACACTCATAACTTCATAAGTGCCGACGCAGTGTGGTCATTGTAGTATTTGCTGTGGTAATAGTTAGCAGAAACTTTTTTCGAGAGCATCTCTTTACTGTTTCTGTAATTAATCATGGGGTTGTAAATCCGCTCATATTTTCATCAGTGCAACTTCCAATACGTCTCTCTATTTCGGGTTCATCTGAGAAGTGTAGTCGTTCCAGTTTGAAAAAAGTCACATATTCCCAGCATAATGTATCAAAACGTGTTAAGTGAATCATATGAGTTGTGGAGAAAAATATGTATCAAATGTTTTACAGCACTGAATGTGTGTAATGAATGTATATAGCATGATTAATTACCGTGAAGGTAAAGAGTTACATTGTGGGAGGGTGTGTGGAAATGTATTACTGTAATGAATAAGTACTATGACCATAATGACCTGGGACTTGAGAATATGGCTATCAATCCAAGGTCTGGATTCAATCTTGATGTAGAAGATCAATTGCATAATTTATAGCCACAAGTTCTAGAGCACAGTGAGAGATTAGAAAGAGATAAATCCAAGTAACACTGCTGAAATTTGCTGTATGTTGCTTGATGTAGTACATCAATACGAAGGCTCTAATTTCCAAGAGGTGTGATTACCGATTTATCAGGAACAAGAGTAATACAGCATTTGCAGTATTCTCCGAAACCTGGATATTTTATCAGCTAAAAGTTGGTGAGTTTCCTGGGTGCAAAAGAAGTGGCCAAAAATAGGTGGTTACTGTGAGGATCAGACAAAGTAACTTGAATACGGTGGAAATTCTACCATTTGTAATTACATTCTTGAGTATCAACTTGGATTACTGACGTAGTATTCCTACATTATCAAATGCGCATACTATTGATAAATTCAGGTATGGCATTCGGAGCCCAGCTGGAATGTGGCCCTTTATGTTTTTAGTATTAAATGGTGGCTGTCTAGGAGAGCTTGCCTTGCGGAAATGAATGTATCCCACCACATCCTCATCCAATGCCTGCATGAAACTAGCATTCAAGGTTCCACAATCCACTGAATCTGCTCCTTCCTAACAGGTGGAACCCAGTAATGTAGCCTGACCCCTTCAGCTCAGGTTCCCACAAACTCATCTATGGAGTATTGCAAGAATAGTCCTGACCCTCTTCAACACTTACATTCCTCACTTGCCAGCATCATCTGTGTCGTGCTCAGAGATAAGGGCACTAGGACCCTGGGACAAGGGGCAGGGGACAGGGGACACCGGACACCACATCCGTTCAGGGGAGGGGACAAGGGGACAAGAGGACATTCCTCTGCTGGACCTCGGGACAAGAGGTCATGATCCATGCACGCTGTAACTATAGAAATAAATGCATACCTGCTGATCATCATCGTGTCCTGTGTGGTTTCCTGGGTCGTGCAACACGACATCTGGCGACGGAAGTTTGACGGACTGGATGCTGTGCCATTCGGAAGATTATTGCGATTTAAACCAGGAGCCCACCCTGGATCGCATTGTGCAGGAAAGAACTAAGAAAGTGCCCACAGAAGAGGAGCAACAACGCGGTAGCCCACCTCGACCGCTGCAAAAGAAGACTGCAAGCCGGTAAGCGCTGTGTAACGAGCACGATTTGAAAATAAAATGGCGCGAGCGCTCGAGAAATTCTCGGCGGCCATTTTAGGATCAGGCGCGAGAACCAATCACTGAGTAAGAAAAGCTGGAGGTCATTTTTAAGTCAGCAGCGCCCTGATTGGACAAGAAGTCTCGCGGAAAACTCGGCGGCCATTTTGAGGTCAGGCGAACTCAACCAATAGGAGCGGAGAACAGCGCGGTGGCCATTTTGAGATCAGGCGAAGTCGAAAACAAAGCAAAAAGAACGGATTTAAGAGAAAAACTATCTAATAAGGAGCAATAAAGGCTAATAAAGGAGAAATAAAGGCAAAAGGAGCAAAGTAAAGAGGAATAAGGATCAAAATAAGCAGCAAGAAAGCTAATATAAGGAAAGAAGGGGATAACAAAGCAAACAAAGTGCAAATGAAGGAATAAGAGACTTAAAGAGCATATAAAGAAGAGATAAAGCAACAAAACACAGACAAAGAAGAGAAAGAAGAACAAAAAGGGGAGAATGGCCGACCCGAAACCAAGCGCACAATACAGAAGACCGCTACCATTTAGTTTGTCAGAGCCACAAACAGGAATTAGATGGGAAAAATGGTCAGACGCTTCGAAAGATACGTCGAAGCGACCGATGTGACAGAGGCCAAGCAGCTAGGTCTATTTCTGAATTTATTTATTAAGGGATGAAGTTGAAGATTTACTGGTGACACTGCCAAAAGAGGAGACTACCACTTATGACAAACTTAAAAAGTGCCTTACAAACAAATTTGATCCGCAAAGGAATGTGGATTTTGAACGATACAGCTTCATGATTGCATTTCAACAACTGGTTGAATCATTAGATGATTTTGCAACAAGACTGAGGAAACTCGTAACACACTGTGAATTTGACAAATTCGATAATGAACTGGCGATACGGCTACGCATCATTGAAGGTTGCCGTGACATAGAGTTCCGTGCGAGGGTTCTAAAAGAACCAACATCCTTAGAAAACATCCTATCAATAGCAAGAGCTGAGGCCAGAGCGACAGCACATGCAAAAGAAATGGAGCGAGGAAAGACACAAAATGTGGAACAAGTTCAACGCATAACGAATAACAAGCGCACGGGTGGTTGGAAAAAAGACAGAACCGAACAAATGGTGAAGAAGCAACTGGAAGGAACATGCTACAGATGCAGTCTTGAGTTTCCGCATAGAAGCCCATGCCCGGCATTTGGCCAGACATGCCGGAAGTGCAACGGAAGAAATCATTATGCCAGCGTGTGCCAAGGGATGAATTTCAGAAATGATCGAGGAAGATCAGGAAGACCACGTAGGACAACAAATAGACACGTCAGACACGTTGAGACAGGACCAAGGAGCTCCTCCATAGAGTCAGGTGAAGAGGAGGAAGAAGAAAAGACAGAACACCTGTACCTCATGTCGGACGTCACCACTGAATCAGCCGATTAAAGTGAAGACAGAGAAAGAATATGCCTTGTGGACAAAAATAAGATAAAAAAGACAGAGTCTGTAACGATAGGTGTGGGACCACACCAAGAAAAGTTTGTTCTGGACAGTGGCGCAACAGGTATTATCATGTGCGTCTCTGAATACAAAAAAATGAAAATAGAGCCAACACTGAGGCCACCTCGAGTGGAAGTATTCACATGGGGGTCCAAGACACCGGTAACGAACCTGGGAAAATTTATGGAAGAACTGATAAGGACCAAAAGACAAAGGAAGAAATACACGTGCTAAAAGGTGACATCCCAGTACCATGCCTATTGAGCAACATCACGGCTCAGATGATGGGTCTCCTAGAAATGACCTACAGTATGTCCGGAAAAAAAAGCATCCTGAAAGAATACCCCAAGCTGCTGCAAGGGCTAGGAAAACTGAAGGGGCGACAAATAACGTTGCATATTGACGAGACGGTAAGGCCAACAGCGCAACATTATAGAAGAGTACCAATACACCTGCAGCCACAGGTAGAAGAGGAGCTGGAAGCACTACTGACCATTAAAGAAATGGGGTAACCCAAAAGTACTGGACCCGGGTATCAAATTGATATTAGCAAACAATGGTCCGAGACCTATAACTTAGTACAGAAGAAATTAATCAAAACTTATTTGATTTCAGAGCATAAGTAATTTGGCACTGCTCAAACCAACCAATGGAAAACATAAGAAACGGCAACAACAAAGAGGTCCACGAATATATGCAATATTTTAATCTATTGTCATATATAGCACTAATATTGCAATTTACAAATTTTTATAATATTTTATATACATGTAGAATCATGAATTGTAAATGCCCCGTACATAACGTGCAGGAGGAAAGGGGGTGTCAAAGGGAGTGCAAGTGATAGGGTGAAAAGAAAGAAGAAATCACACAAAATCTATAAAAACAACAGTTTTTTCTATTCCGAAAGGGTACCAGCCAAAAGGTGCTGGACACAAAGTACCTGACCACATTCAATTAGTCCAAGAGGACTTCTTATTCATTTTGTCAGACATAAGATGTAACAGTTATCTGCACTATATCACAAAAAGAGAGGGGATATAGGTAGTGGTCCAGGTATCGGATAGAGTGTCGACGTTTCGACTCGTCTTGCGGCCTTGCGGTTAGTTGTGCCTGGGCCATGCGAGTCTTCATCAGGACATATTAAACGGGGCAGCACAGGGTTATCTTGGTGACCCTGTGGAGAATATAAATGGACCATAAGAATTTTGGAGTTGTTGCCTAAGGGGTGATATGTGATCAGGGATAAAAATGCTTACCCTGTGAGTGAAGCAGTAGTCGTTATCTGCTTAAGTTGGGTTGTTTCATGCGGTCCAATGGCTCCTATTCTATGTACAGTTGCCAGAACCTGGTTTCCAGAAAATATAATAAAGGACCCATGTAATAAATTATATAAAAGTGGTCCAGTGGACACAGTCATATCCAGGCAAAACTGAAATGTTACCTGTACAATGAATCAGAATGGTAAATGTTCCCAGGTAAATTCTTTGTGACCACGAGGCAATTGGTCCTAGTCCAGAAATCAATCTGGCAGCTGTTGTGTACAACTCTGTTTTAATTCCTCACACTGTGGGAAAAATAATCACAAAGCAATTGGTATAATGGCTTCCAAAAGGGGGTATTTATGAACAGCTGTATAAATTACACACTACACACAAGGCATATAGATTACCTTGTACCATGGTCGTTGATCCTGTGTACAATATTCCAAATGCGAAGTTGAAGAGACAATATGGTGGTATTTTACTCCCATTCACTAGTCTGTGAAGGCAAAAACGGGAAGGAGGGTTGTCTAACCGTTCAAACTATTCCTGGCAGCAGTGCGCTAAAAGTAATGGCTCAGCGCGCTTACCGGTGATGTAGTGCAGGTTTTTTAAAGCCAACCGTCTACCAGAAGATTGGAGTGGCTGCAGCTCACTCCCGGAATCGCGTCTTCCGAGGCGCCAGGATCTCGGCCACTTTGATTGCCGGGTGACCGGCAACAGAGAGGAAGGACTACAGCGAGCCCAGGCCGTTTTTCGTGGATTCAGTGTGTTCTAAACGTTCTTAAACAACGAGTATAATTAATATGTACTCGTTTATTGTTTGGGCGTCTTATGGGCCATATTACTCGCGATTTTGAGTCAACAACATAATTTCTTAATTTATCGATTATATAGAGGGAAGGCACATGTAATTGATTTAACAATTGTCCTATACCAAAAATAACGCTTTTAGGTCCTGGGAGGAGATACCAGATTAACAAAGTTAGAAAAAGTATCGGCCATCTTGGTTTGGGAATATTATTCCAAAGGGGTGATCTCATGGATAGTATGATTAAAACATTTTTTACTATATATACATATTTACACATAGCATACTGATCAAAAACACAATTACTTAATCACATTTGCATATTCAAATTAGCATGAAGATTCCACAGAAAAATTCACAGAAAAAAATTTCACAGAAAAAATTCTGCCAGGAATTCTGTAAACCTATACTAGCAGGGATAGTCTTTGGCAGACATTAATGATTATTGGTCAAGAATTTAGAGGACTGCAATCTGTCTATTTATTTCCTCTAACTCATTTAAACCCTTCCTGGCTGTATCAAGGAGGTATATCCAGCGGCATTCCCTTCTGCTCAGAGTACTTTGGAAGTCCCCTCCTCGTTGGTTTTTCTGTACCTTTTCTATCACCCACCATTTAATGCTCTCAGGTTGGTGGTCAAAAGTAATAAAGTGTTGTACGAGTGGTGCTCCCGCCGTTTTGCAGCGTACCCGACTTACATGTTGCAGGATTCTACACTTTATTTTCTGTATTGTTTGTCCCACATACAAAAACCCACAGGGGCACATGATGGCGTAAATCACTCCTGAGGTGTTGCAGTTACTATGTCCTTTCAATGTGTGGACCTGGTCGTTATGTGAAAAGGTAGTACATTCCAGGGTCAGAGGACAAGCTTTACAGTTACCACATTTCTTATGGCCCGTTACCGGGGGTAGACCCCATAGTGTAGTTTGAGAGGGAACTGACATCGATGGGAGTAGTGATTTTACAAGATGGTCCCTGATACTCATGCCTTTTCTAAAGGCATGTAGGGGGGTCTGAAGTCCACCTACCTCATCTTTTACCAGATGCCAGTGACGGTTTATGGCTGATTTTATCTGATTACTTTTGGTATTAAAGGTTGTGACACACACCAACCTTTCTTCACGTGTACCTTTCTCCTGTATGCTTAGGAGTTGATCACGATGGTTATGCCAAGCCCTCTTCCGCGCTTTTTTTAGCAAGCGTAAGGGGTAGCCTCTCTCACTAAGTCTGGCAATTAGGAGGGAAGATTCATCGAAGAAATCCTCTTTTTTAGAACAATTTCTAGGGAGTCTCAGAAACTGCCCGAAGGGCAGATTGTCCCTGAGATTCCGAGGGTGGTGACTGGAATACCTGAGGAGCGTGTTCCGCTCGCTGCTTTTCCTATAAAGAGTAGTGTACAAGCAGCCACCCTCAGCTTTGATTTTAATGTCCAAGAAATTTATGGAGTGATTATCACATTCCAAAGTGAATTGGATATCGTCTAGCTGTAGATTAAGCCAATTATGGAATTCAGTTAGGGAAAGTTTATTGCCACACCAAATCAGAAGGACATCATCGATGTACCTGGCCCAAAGTTGGAGTTGATCTCTAAATGGGTTATTGTCACTTAATACAAACCTGTGTTCATACTCACTCATGAAAATAATCGCTAGATTGGGTGCAAAGCTGGCACCCATAGCCACGCCTTTAGTTTGTACATAAAATTTGCCTTGAAAGGTAAAAAAATTCTGCGTCATGGCTATCTCCAAGAGTTTAATAATGAACTCTGTCGGAACCCTATGTGGAGCAGGTCTGCGGTTCAAGACTGTTTCCATGCACATCAATGCAGCTCGTTGGGGGATGTTTGTGTATAAAGCAGTAATGTCCATTGTGGCAAGCAAACATGTATCTGGGTCATATTGACGACCATCAACTAATTGTATAGTCGCCATGGTGTCACGTAGATAGGTGGAGGTGGAAATTGCTATGGGTTTGAGAAATATATCGATGTACTTACACAAGGGTTCCAAAATGGAACCACATCCCGAAATAATCGGTCTCCCCGGTGGATCCTCAAGGCGTTTATGTACCTTGGGGAGTGTGTAAATTGTGGGTGTCCGTGGGTGAGTATTGTTTAAAAAATCAAATTCATGTTTGGTGATATAACCCTCCTGTAGTGCAATGTTAGTAACGGCATTGATGGTTTGACTGATCACTTTAGACGGATCTTTTTTTAAGGGTTTGTAGTTACCTTCCACTTGAAGTTGAGATAGAATCTCATTCTTGTAATTCTCAACGTTTTGGATTACTATTGCCCCCCCCTTGTCTGCAGGTTTCACTACAATGTCAGTATTGCTTCTTAAATTGTAAAGTGCCGTTTTTTCCTCTTTACTCATGTTATATGGAACATACTGTCTTGTAGTGAGAATCTGTTCCACATCCCGTGTGACCACCTGTTCATAAGCTAGTATTTTACTGTCCACCGAATGTGAGGGTGGATTGAACTTAGAGGGGGGTCTTAGTCCACTGGCTGAAAAAATCGGATTGTGGGGGACCTTCTGAAAATAGTGTTTCAGTCGAACCTTTCTGAAGAATTGTTGTAATTCCATCTTCAGGTTAAAGTCATTGGGCATAGCTGTTGGGACAAAGGACAGTCCCTTAGAAAGCACACTTTGTTCAGCTTGAGTGAGAACATAATTGGACAGGTTGATGACAGGGTTCTCTGGACTGTGCACTACCATCTGTAGTGTTGGCGCCTCGTTCTGATCTCGCCATGGGAGTCCGACTGGTATGTTTTCTTCCCTCTGCCTGTCCCTCGATTCCATGTCACTCCCCGTGTTCCCCTGGGTCGTCCCCAGGGGCGGCCTCTGCCGCGTGGTTCCCACCATTGGTCCTCGGCTAAAAAAGGCTGTTGATCCTGGAAATTCTGAGCCGAGGAATTGGACCCAGTACTGGTTCCTGGGCGGTCAAATTCAATATCTGATCCACTGCTAGCCGAGGAGCCTGAGAAAGTATTGTACCGTCTATATCCTCCCCGCCCTCGGCTAGAGAAACCCCCTCTCTGATCCTGTGTGTAATAGCCTTCCTGTAGGTAGGGGTATGTTACCTTTTTGTTGTATGCTTTAATGTCCTTAGCTACTTTTTCCAATTTAGTTCCCTGAGTGTATATATCGAACTCGCTAATAGTTTTCTTTAACCTCTCCAGAGCTTCCTTGGCATTGACTAGGGCTTTGTCATCAATAATCTCCTTTCTCAGAGTCACTATCTCCCTAGTGAGCCTTTCCACTTCGACCACAGCCGTTTCAATGCCCAAGACCATCCAATGTCTTGAGCATGTGTTAGATATAAAACTGAAACCTTCCTTGAATTTGGGGTTCTCTAGGAAGATTGCTGGCTCATTACGGACTTGGAGTCCAATAGGGATGACGTTTGACCTCAAATATTTAGCTAGGGTATGCCCATGTAGCCTAGTTCGTATTAACTTTTTTTCAAGGCGTTCAAGTTTTGTGATCTTCTCGTTTAATGACAGATCACTGGTGGTGGTATTGTCAGCAAGGAATGTCCCACTACCTTCTTCCAATAAGAGCTTATCAATATAATCCTCACTGTATGATAAGGTCTCTTTCTCCGACATCCTATGGTCAACAATTTGGTTATGCAAAACAGTATCTAAACAACAAAAAACACTAGGTCAAAACAACATTAAACATTTAAACGAACAACCCTCGCAGACAAACTGCTCAAGGTAACCATTAAAGAAATGGGGTAACCCAAAAGTACTGGACCCGGGTATCAAATTGATATTAACAAACAATGGTCCGAGACCTATAACTTAGTACAGAAGAAATTAATCAAAACTTATTTGATTTCAGAGCATAAGTAATTTGGCACTGCTCAAACCAACCAATGGAAAACATAAGAAACAGCAACAACAAAGAGGTCCACGAATATATGCAATATTTTAATCTATTGTCATATATAGCACTAATATTGCAATTTACAAATTTTTATAATATTTTATATACATGTAGAATCATGAATTGTAAATGCCCCGTACATAACGTGTAGGAGGAAAGGGGGTGTCAAAGGGAGTGCAAGTGATAGGGTGAAAAGAAAGAAGAAATCACACAAAATCTATAAAAACAACAGTTTTTTCTATTCCGAAAGGGTACCAGCCAAAAGGTGCAGGACACAAAGTACCTGACCACATTCAATACACAGGATCAACGACCATGGTACAAGGTAATCTATATGCCTTGTGTGTAGTGTGTAATTTATACAGCTGTTCATAAATACCCCCCTTTTGGAAGCCATTATACCAATTGCTTCGTGATTATTTTTCCCACAGTGTGAGGAATTAAAACAGAGTTGTACACAACAGCTGCCAGATTGATTTTTGGACTAGGACCAATTGCCTCGTGGTCACAAGGAATTTACCTGGGAACATTTACCATTCTGATTCATTGTACAGGTAACATTTCAGTTTTGCCTGGATATGACTGTGTCCACTGGACCACTTTTATATAATTTATTACATGGGTCCTTTATTATATTTTCTGGAAACCAGGTTCTGGCAACTGTACATAGAATAGGAGCCATTGGACCGCATGAAACAACCCAACTTAAGCAGATAACGACTACTGCTTCACTCACAGGGTAAGCATTTTTATCCCTGATCACATATCACCCCTTAGGCAACAACTCCAAAATTCTTATGGTCCATTTATATTCTCCACAGGGTCACCAAGATAACCCTGTGCTGCCCCGTTTAATATGTCCTGATGAAGACTCGCATGGCCCAGGCACAACTAACCGCAAGGCCGCAAGACGAGTCGAAACATCGACACTCTATCTGATACCTGGACCACTACCTATATCCCCTCTCTTTTTGTGATATAGTGCAGATAACTGTTACATCTTATGTCTGACAAAATGAATAAGAAGTCCTCTTGGACTAATTGAATGTGGTCAGGTACTTTGTGTCCAGCACCTTTTGGCTGGTACCCTTTCGGAATAGAAAAAACTGTTGTTTTTATAGATTTTGTGTGATTTCTTCTTTCTTTTCACCCTATCACTTGCACTCCCTTTGACACCCCCTTTCCTCCTGCACGTTATGTACGGGGCATTTACAATTCATGATTCTACATGTATATAAAATATTATAAAAATTTGTAAATTGCAATATTAGTGCTATATATGACAATAGATTAAAATATTGCATATATTCGTGGACCTCTTTGTTGTTGCCGTTTCTTATGTTTTCCATTGGTTGGTTTGAGCAGTGCCAAATTACTTATGCTCTGAAATCAAATAAGTTTTGATTAATTTCTTCTGTACTAAGTTATAGGTCTCGGACCATTGTTTGTTAATATCAATTTGATACCCGGGTCCAGTACTTTTGGGTTACCCCATTTCTTTAATGGTTACCTTGAGCAGTTTGTCTGCGAGGGTTGTTCGTTTAAATGTTTAATGTTGTTTTGACCTAGTGTTTTTTGTTGTTTAGATACTGTTTTGCATAACCAAATTGTTGACCATAGGATGTCGGAGAAAGAGACCTTATCATACAGTAAGGATTATATTGATAAGCTCTTATTGGAAGAAGGTAGTGGGACATTCCTTGCTGACAATACCACCACCAGTGATCTGTCATTAAACGAGAAGATCACAAAACTTGAACGCCTTGAAAAAAAGTTAATACGAACTAGGCTACATGGGCATACCCTAGCTAAATATTTGAGGTCAAACGTCATCCCTATTGGACTCCAAGTCCGTAATGAGCCAGCAATCTTCCTAGAGAACCCCAAATTCAAGGAAGGTTTCAGTTTTATATCTAACACATGCTCAAGACATTGGATGGTCTTGGGCATTGAAACGGCTGTGGTCGAAGTGGAAAGGCTCACTAGGGAGATAGCGACTCTGAGAAAGGAGATTATTAATGACAAAGCCCTAGTCAATGCCAAGGAAGCTCTGGAGAGGTTAGAGAAAACTATTCGCGAGTTCGATATATACACTCAGGGAACTAAATTGGAAAAAGTAGCTAAGGACATTAAAGCATACGACAAAAAGGTAACATACCCCTACCTACAGGAAGGCTATTACACACAGGATCAGAGAGGGGGTTTCTCTAGCCGAGGGCGGGGAGGATATAGACGGTACAATACTTTCTCAGGCTCCTCGGCTAGCAGTGGATCAGATATTGAATTTGACCGCCCAGGAACCAGTACTGGGTCCAATTCCTCGGCTCAGAATTTCCAGGATCAACAGCCTTTTTTAGCCGAGGACCAATGGTGGGAACCACGCGGCAGAGGCCGCCCCTGGGGACGACCCAGGGGAACACGGGGAGTGACATGGAATCGAGGGACAGGCAGAGGGAAGAAAACATAAGAGTCGGACTCCCATGGCGAGATCAGAACGAGGCGCCAACACTACAGATGGTAGTGCACAGTCCAGAGAACCCTGTCATCAACCTGTCCAATTATGTTCTCACTCAAGCTGAACAAAGTGTGCTTTCTAAGGGACTGTCCTTTGTCCCAACAGCTATGCCCAATGACTTTAACCTGAAGATGGAATTACAACAATTCTTCAGAAAGGTTCGACTGAAACACTATTTTCAGAAGGTCCCCCACAATCCGATTTTTTCAGCCAGTGGACTAAGACCCCCCTCTAAGTTCAATCCACCCTCACATTCGGTGGACAGTAAAATACTAGCTTATGAACAGGTGGTCACACGGGATGTGGAACAGATTCTCACTACAAGACAGTATGTTCCATATAACATGAGTAAAGAGGAAAAAACGGCACTTTACAATTTAAGAAGCAATACTGACATTGTAGTGAAACCTGCAGACAAGGGGGGGGCAATAGTAATCCAAAACGTTGAGAATTACAAGAATGAGATTCTATCTCAACTTCAAGTGAAAGGTAACTACAAACCCTTAAAAAAAGATCCGTCTAAAGTGATCAGTCAAACCATCAATGCCGTTACTAACATTGCACTACAGGAGGGTTATATCACCAAACATGAATTTGATTTTTTAAACAATACTCACCCACGGACACCCACAATTTACACACTCCCCAAGGTACATAAACGCCTTGAGGATCCACCGGGGAGACCGATTATTTCGGGATGTGGTTCCATTTTGGAACCCTTGTGTAAGTACATCGATATATTTCTCAAACCCATAGCAATTTCCACCTCCACCTATCTATGTGACACCATGGCGACTATACAATTAGTTGATGGTCGTCAATATGACCCAGATACATGTTTGCTTGCCACAATGGACATTACTGCTTTATACACAAACATCCCCCAACGAGCTGCATTGATGTGCATGGAAACAGTCCTGAACCGCAGACCTGCTCCACATAGGGTTCCGACAGAGTTCATTATTAAACTCTTGGAGATAGCCATGGCGCAGAATTTTTTTACCTTTCAAGGCAAATTTTATGTACAAACTAAAGGCGTGGCTATGGGTGCCAGCTTTGCACCCAATCTAGCGATTATTTTCATGAGTGAGTATGAACACAGGTTTGTATTAAGTGACAATAACCCATTTAGAGATCAACTCCAACTTTGGGCCAGGTACATCGATGATGTCCTTCTGATTTGGTGTGGCAATAAACTTTCCCTAACTGAATTCCATAATTGGCTTAATCTACAGCTAGACGATATCCAATTCACTTTGGAATGTGATAATCACTCCATAAATTTGTTGGACATTAAAATCAAAGCTGAGGGTGGCTGCTTGTACACTACTCTTTATAGGAAAAGCAGCGAGCGGAACACGCTCCTCAGGTATTCCAGTCACCACCCTCGGAATCTCAGGGACAATCTGCCCTTCGGGCAGTTTCTGAGACTCCGTAGAAATTGTTCTAAAAAAGAAGATTTCTTCGATGAATCTTCCCTCCTAATTGCCAGACTTAGTGAGAGAGGCTACCCCTTACGCTTGCTAAAAAAAGCGCGGAAGAGGGCTTGGCATAACCATCGTGATCAACTCCTAAGCATACAGGAGAAAGGTACAAGTGAAGAAAGGTTGGTGTGTGTCACAACCTTTAATACCAAAAGTAATCAGATAAAATCAGCCATAAACCGTCACTGGCATCTGGTAAAAGATGAGGTAGGTGGACTTCAGACCCCCCTACATGCCTTTAGAAAAGGCATGAGTATCAGGGACCATCTTGTAAAATCACTACTCCCATCGATGTCAGTTCCCTCTCAGACTACACTATGGGGTCTACCCCCGGTAACGGGCCATAAGAAATGTGGTAACTGTAAAGCTTGTCCTCTGACCCTGGAAAGTACTACCTTTTCACATAACGACCAGGTCCACACATTGAAAGGACATAGTAACTGCAACACCTCAGGAGTGATTTACGCCATCATGTGCCCCTGTGGGTTTTTGTATGTGGGACAAACAATACAGAAAATAAAGTGTAGAATCCTGCAACATGTAAGTCGGGTACGCTGCAAAACGGCGGGAGCACCACTCGTACAACACTTTATTACTTTTGACCACCAACCTGAGAGCATTAAATGGTGGGTGATAGAAAAGGTACAGAAAAACCAACGAGGAGGGGACTTCCAAAGTACTCTGAGCAGAAGGGAATGCCGCTGGATATACCTCCTTGATACAGCCAGGAAGGGTTTAAATGAGTTAGAGGAAATAAATAGACAGATTGCAGTCCTCTAAATTCTTGACCAATAATCATTAATGTCTTCCAAAGACTATCCCTGCTAGTATAGGTTTACAGAATTCCTGGCAGAATTCTTTCTGTGAAATTTTTTTCTGTGAATTTTTCTGTGGAATCTTCATGCTAATTTGAATATGCAAATGTGATTAAGTAATTGTGTTTTTGATCAGTATGCTATGTGTAAATATGTATATATAGTAAAAAATGTTTTAATCATACTATCCATGAGATCACCCCTTTGGAATAATATTCCCAAACCAAGATGGCCGATACTTTTTCTAACTTTGTTAATCTGGTATCTCCTCCCAGGACCTAAAAGCGTTATTTTTGGTATAGGACAATTGTTAAATCAATTACATGTGCCTTCCCTCTATATAATCGATAAATTAAGAAATTATGTTGTTGACTCAAAATCGCGAGTAATATGGCCCATAAGACGCCCAAACAATAAACGAGTACATATTAATTATACTCGTTGTTGAAGAACGTTTAGAACACACTGAATCCACGAAAAACGGCCTGGGCTCGCTGTAGTCCTTCCTCTCTGTTGCCGGTCACCCGGCAATCAAAGTGGCCGAGATCCTGGCGCCTCGGAAGACGCGATTCCGGGAGTGAGCTGCAGCCACTCCAATCTTCTGGTAGACGGTTGGCTTTAAAAAACCTGCACTACATCACCGGTAAGCGCGCTGAGCCATTACTTTTAGCGCACTGCTGCCAGGAATAGTTTGAACGGTTAGACAACCCTCCTTCCCGTTTTTGCCTTCACAGACTAGTGAATGGGAGTAAAATACCACCACATTGTCTCTTCAACTTCGCATTTGGAATATTGTACACAGGATCAACGACCATGGTACAAGGTAATCTATATGCCTTGTGTGTAGTGTGTAATTTATACAGCTGTTCATAAATACCCCCCTTTTGGAAGCCATTATACCAATTGCTTCATGATTATTTTTCCCACAGTGTGAGGAATTAAAACAGAGTTGTACACAACAGCTGCCAGATTGATTTCTGGAATAGGACCAATTGCCTCGTGGTCACAAGGAATTTACCTGGGAACATTTACCATTCTGATTCATTGTACAGGTAACATTTCAGTTTTGCCTGGATATGACTGTGTCCACTGGACCACTTCTATATAATTTATTACATGGGTCCTTTATTATATTTTCTGGAAACCAGGTTCTGGCAACTGTACATAGAATAGGAGCCATTGGACCGCATGAAACAACCCAACTTAAGCAGATAACGACTACTGCTTCACTCACAGGGTAAGCATTTTTATCCCTGATCACATATCACCCCTTAGGCAACAACTCCAAAATTCTTATGGTCCATTTATATTCTCCACAGGGTCACCAAGATAACCCTGTGCTGCCCCGTTTAATATGTCCTGATGAAGACTCGCATGGCCCAGGCACAACTAACCGCAAGGCCGCAAGACGAGTCGAAACGTCGACACTCTATCTGATACCTGGACCACTACCTATATCCCCTCTCTTTTTGTGATATAGTGCAGATAACTGTTACATCTTATGTCTGACAAAATGAATAAGAAGTCCTCTTGGACTAATTGAATGTGGTCAGGTACTTTGTGTCCAGCACCTTTTGGCTGGTACCCTTTCGGAATAGAAAAAACTGTTGTTTTTATAGATTTTGTGTGATTTCTTCTTTCTTTTCACCCTATCACTTGCACTCCCTTTGACACCCCCTTTCCTCCTGCACGTTATGTACGGGGCATTTACAATTCATGATTCTACATGTATATAAAATATTATAAAAATTTGTAAATTGCAATATTAGTGCTATATATGACAATAGATTAAAATATTGCATATATTCGTGGACCTCTTTGTTGTTGCTGTTTCTTATGTTTTCCATTAGAAGCACTACTGAAGCAGGACATAATAGAGCCAGCAGAAGGACCAACACCATAGATGTCACCCATTGTGGCCGTCCCAAAAAAAGACACGTCAAAAATAAGAATATGTGTTGACATGAGGATGCCGAGACATGATTAGCTGTCTCACAGGCACAAGGCGTTTTTTTAAATTAGATTTGTGTAAGGGATACCACCAACTAGAACTAGATCCTCAATCTCACTATATCACAATGTTCTCCACCCACCTAGGTCTCTTCAGATACAAACGTCTGAGTTTTGGAATCTCATCAGCCGCAGAAATATTCCAAGAAACAATACGGCAAATAATAAGGCCAGTAAAAAAACTGTCTAAATTATAGCGATGACATTCTAGTGTTTGGAAAATCAGATGAGGAGCACAACAAAGCTCTGAGGGAAGTATGCTCTCAGCTAGAGCAGGCAGGTGTGATGCTGAACGAGGACAAGTGTGAGCTAGAGCGTGACGAACTGGTATTCTTTGGCCACATTTTCTCCAAGAAAGGAATGCGACCGGATCGCAGCAAAGTAAGAACACTGGAAAAGGCAAAGAAACCAAAGGATGTAGCAGAAGTAAGGTTGTTTCTTGATCTTGCCAGCTACTGCGCAAGATATATTCAAGACTTTGCAACTGTAAGCGCACCCCTAAGAGAACTAACAAAACAAGGGCAACGTTTCATATGGACCGAGGAATGCAGCAAAGCGTTCGAAGAAATAAGACACGCGTAACAGCTGTGGATCACCTAGCGTATTTTGACCCAAGACTGTGCACCGAACTCACAGTGGATGCAAGTCCAGTGGGACTAGGGGCAATACTGGCGCAACACCAACCAGGAAGAGACTCCCCAAGACACATAGCGGCATATGGAAGCAAGAGTCTGTCGGATGTTGAAAAAGGATACTCCCAGCCAGAAAAAGAAAGCTTGGCAGTAGTGTGGGCATGCGAACACTACCACATGTTTGTCTACGGAAAACCATTTACGATTATCACAGACCATCAAGCACTCATAACAATCTATGGCAATCCAAATGCAAAAATACCACCGATAGAGAGGTGGGGGATCAGACTCATGGACTATAACTTTGAAATAATCCACAAGCCAGGAAAGGAGCACAATCCAGCTGACTATGTATCAAGAGACCCCCTGAAAAAAAGGGGGGTCTCCTTTCTGTGTTATTTTATTTTAGACTAAACCATTTGGCTAATGACAGATAAACTAAATCAATTTGCACAACACATGGTAAGGATATAAATTATCAGTCCACAGTATCCCTGCCAGCACAAAGTAGGTAGATAAACATTATGAATTGTGTTTAGACAGTGTTGATAATAGACATACACAGATATCAGAGCATAGTGTCTTAAAAAATAAATTTTAAGATAATGGTAATTGTTGTACAATTGTGTCACACTCTATCAACAGACAAGAGATTGCCTAGTTTGAACTTGTAAGTCATTGGGCACCACATATGAGTAGTTGGTATCTTTGTCCAATATTGATCCCCACCTATACATATACATCGTAGGAGTAGTTAGTTGAGCACCATTGATGCCAACGGGAAGTATGCGCTGCCCAATGACATTTGAGGTAAAAATTTGGGAGTGAGCGAAAATGACAGAGAGAGCTGTATATAGAATTGTAGAATTCAAGTAAACAATTATGACCGAACTCTCACGGTTTAGGTATATGCGGAGTGAACAAATATTTGAAATGTAATATATGGATGAGGTATTGTGCCCATTCAAGGGCTCGGGACAATTATTCAGTATTAAGTGTAAAACACGGTTTAGTACCTTGGGTCCCTAATTACAAAGATCCATTGTAGTATACACTTTATCTACAGATATTTGTTCCAAATTAAGATTGTAAGCCTTCGGGAAAGCAAAGAATAACGGTACATAAAGTACATCGAACAGTTATATTTGGAAATGAAAGGTTACAATCGAGATAAGTCGTCCAGACACATGGGGTTGAGCAAATGTAAACAAAACGGCTCTGGACTACAAGTCCGTCATATAAAAACTACCAAAATGGCGGCGTTAGAAAATGCACGAGCTAATTGATAGTTGATAAAGGAGAGCTTGTTGCGTGCTTATCTAGGTTCCTGATCGATACTGTGACCTTATGCCCCTATTCGGCTATAAATCCATTTATTCCCTATATTGGCATAACCGTTCAAGTGCGATTTTCTGAAAAGTCATCTCTGGCCTCACACAAACAGAGCCACATTCCAGCATGACTCTCTGCTACTTCCTTTGCGACCAATTAGTGCAATGACAGAGCAGTAGTCACTATCTGATATTCCTAGATAACACTCCGAGTTCTTCAACAAGATAAAAACTCAGCAAACCTGGAAATCCCCGCTTGCTATGTTTTGATTAGTAATGGAACTCTAATGAGCAACTGATAACTGTCACTTCCTAGTGACATCTTTAATTGACGTCTTATGTCCAGCAAACTTGCGTCAAACCCGGCACCTGTCAGGTATAAATATTACCAACGTTGCCTTAAGCAATGCGAGTTCGTTGCCTGTTGCTGATGCCGGCTGCCTGCATGACCCTGTGTTGGTAAATCTAGCACTCTGTCGCTGCAGCCTGCTATCCTGTGGTGGTGAAGCTGCTGATTACCATTATCGCCGCTACAGCGCGAACTATGGTGCAGTACGCTTAAGGAGCTGAACAGCCGTCCTCTGCGAAGACATCCAGCAGATTCCAGCTGCCCGCGGACGCTGTCCCCCCTCCTTCCTCGACGCGCTGAAGAGAGCCGCTGCATTTCTCGTGCAGAGAAATCCAGTCCCGGCGCTTCCGGTTTACCCTCGCGGGTGACTGGGATATCGAGAGAGACCCCTGAAGGAGATACCAATCCTCCATCATTCTATTCAGAGGTATGGTGTTGACTAAACCCTTAGACGAGAATTCTTGAAACAAACCTTGGCAAAACCAACTTAACTTAAAGCTACTTACTTGCTCCCCTTTTCACGTGTTAGGCTTAGGTCAGGCACACTGGGGTAGGCTTAGTTAGAAGCACCAGTTGAGTATGTTAGCCTAATGTATATATGACTGTATATATGTTTTATTACTTTTAAACCATTGTATGGCTAAGAAACCATATCAATGCTTTTACAGTTCTATTTCGCAATACTTATCTTACTGTACGTACTTTTTATAATAACAATTATTGCAATTGTGGCAATACATTTCTCTTGTACGAGAAGAAAGACTGTTCAATAAATGTTAACCTTTTATTGATAAACGCCCGTCTCTCTATTCTCTACATACCGTGAAAGTAAACTGCACTAGACTGACTGAGTGAAATCTATGTCTATTGTTTCACACGACCCTAGAGATTGACTCTTGATCTGAGGAGCAAAGTTGTCATGTTGCACGGTTGTTGGAAAACTGAATCCCTTCTTGTCTGTGCCAAGGAAGCTGATCACTTCCTATGCAGAGAAGAAAGTTTCCAGTGACCTCTGAGCTAGTTGGTAACACAACCCAATTAAGTTTAGCATAGTCAGTGGAGGCCTGGAATATCCGCAGTTCCACGTCGATACTACTGTTTATGTTATTCCAATGCGCAGGGCCTAGTGGGAAACTAGGAACTACACTACATGGCGCCCTAACGTTTGGTAAGGCGATAAACTAACGCAAGACTTATAGAGTAACTCAGTCGTGCATATTTCACACCCCTTTCTCCCGTAAATACTCCAATAGACGTCTGGAGTGGGTGAAAGGTTAAAATCCGCCCGTCCTTAGTAGGAAGAGATTCCTATGTAAAGCTCTGGTTTATTCAACGTTGAAGGATACAGTGTTCCAAAATATTGTGCATCTAATCTTTGTCTCCTTGAAGACCTACTCTGCAAACCTCGCATTTTTACAATGCCAGAAAACGGAACCTCTGGGGCCGCAGTAGATGCGACTCAGCAAGGTCCCGAATACACAGACCCGGATGCAATAATCATCCCGGCACAGTTAAGAAAATCTATAACTTCAAAACTTATAGTAAACGGACTGACACTTCAAGGTGGTACAGTAATTTTCGTGATAGAGGCTCACGAGTATCGGCAGACAGAGGTATTCAATTCATGGATAAACTTTCCAGCGGTAAACGCTATAACAAAAGAGTTTCACTATTACAAAATAGAGAAACCTCCGGAAGAGTACGCTCCTTTCGAGGAGATTGAAATTCCACTTAAATTTCAAGAGCACCTGCTCTGGTTTAATGGCGCCCTAAAACACAATGATCACATAACCAGGCTCGGTCCACTAGGTAGACCAGGAGCCACGTGGACGGTTCTAGCCAGCTACACACTACATCCTGACATTGCAAGAATGTCTAGAGAAGAGCTGTTAGCACAGCTAAACACATTAATAAAAATACATAGGCAATTAGTCCAATATGTAATGCGGACTGCAACAGTCCAGCCAGCTGGTAATACACCACAGCTGACCCCTCATCAGGGGAACACAAATAAAATTACACCACAGAACATACAGTCATGTCTTGGTAAAACACCCGTAAAACGGGAACAAATTCCTTTCTGGTTAGCCCAGAAAATCACTCAAATAGAGGCAGTATTTCCTGATACTACCCCTATTGAGAAACACAGAATCTTGACCATCTGCCTTCCTATGGGAATCGCACCACACGTGGAGGACTGTGACACTTGGGGTACAGTCTTTGCTTCCATTTACACAAAAACACACGGTGTTCCGTCTATGGCGGTAATACCAGAAGTGCTAAAACAGATTCAAAATGAATTCGGTCCAGAGCCCGCTTTAAATCTAGGTATGAAATTACTGAAAGACTTCAAGCAGGTCACGGCTATATTATTTGCCAACATAAAGGGAGAAGCAGCGTCTGTGGGGATTCGCCAGAAGTTGAAGGAAACAGATATAAAAGATCCTGTTGAGCTAGCAAAAATCATAGAGAAATGCTATGAAGAATTAGGTAGAGACAGCTTTGGTGGAAAACCAGTAAAGCCCCAACTGCTCGAAAATCCTGAAAAATTATTTATTAAAAATAATTCAAACACTCCTAAAAAGAGCTGGGATGGAAATAAACAATCCACTCCCAAGGAAAAAGTTTTCCAGTCCAGAGGAAGGCTCCTCGACGGAGGGAAAGAACTCCGACTCGAGAACGCCAGTCTCCCCAACGGGAGCCCTCTGAGAAAAGATATAACCTTAGAAATAGGGATAATCTGAAAAAACCTGATAGATATCAAAGTATTGATACACGTCCCTCTCGATCTTTTCCACAGAATTCGGAAAGAAGAGGACGGTCAGACCCAGGAGAGCACACCAAGTCCAAAGACAAGGAACCTGCTCAAAATAAGAAATCTCAATTTCAGAAAAAGAAGGTAGCCAGTATTAGAGTAATCAACCATGCCGAGAATACTGAGGACACAGTTGAAAAACGGGGAGTGGGCATTGAAAATGTTGGACAGTGCAGCAGAAATCAGTATAGCGCGCAAGATCTTGATGAGTCATCTGGAGACAGTGGACACGAATGAATACATTCAAGTTGAAACTGCCGACGCCAGGCTTAGCGAGCCCCATAAAATATATGAAATAACATTGCGTATAGAGGGTGATAAGACTAGGAAAATTAAGGGTCTATTTTGGGATAAGCTCTCAAAAGGCTATGATATTCTGTTAGCTGAAAAAGATTGGCCCCCGGAGTTTGTCAGGGAGTGCCCTCGTGGCGAAGAAGTGATTATGCCTGCCTTCTCGAATCACATTCCGATTCACAAAAAATATACATATGCAAGGAAATGGGCAGTAGCCCAGGCACCTGCATTATATAAAAATCATGTAGGATGGGATGAGGATTCACCTCCTCACAAAATCCAACTAAAAAGTGAACCAACTGTCCAACGGCAGTATCCCATAAAGCTAGAAGCTAAAAAACAAGTCAGGGAGATCTTAGATCAACTTGAGTACCAGGGGGTGATTGAAACATGCACCTCTCAAATGAACAATCCTTTGTTTCCTGTCTCCAAGCCAGACAATTCATATCGTCTAGTTTTGGACTACAGACACCTTAATACATGTTGCAAAACTTTTGCAGTACAAAACTCGCATAGTGCAGCCCTAATGAATAACATAGTTAGGAAAAAATACAAAACGACATTAGACATTTCTAATGGCTTCTTTTGTCAAAACATTGCACCAGAAAGCAGATATTTGACCGCTTTCTCTGCATTTGGGTCACAGAAAAAATTCTGTCGACTACCACAGGGGTTCAAGAACAGCCCAGGACTATTCTCAGCTAGGGTAACAGAGTTACTACAAATCTATGATGATGAAGCATTATCTTACGTAGATGATATTTATCTCACAGACGACGACTTGGATACTCACTTGAAAAGAGTGAACACCATTATACTTGGGTTCGCAGCAGAGGGTTACAAATTCAACTTTAAAAAGTCCCGAATTGCCCATCTGACAGTACTATTTTTAGGGTACGAATTATCAAGTGAAGGGAAAAGCCTAGCGGACAACTTCTTAGAGAAGTGCGCTGTACTCCAAGCTCCGAAAACGCTGAAGAATTTACAATCAATACTAGGTTTTCTGAATTTCGGAAGAACTCACGTACTAAATTACGCAGAGAGGATTAAACCTCTCTACGAACTAATTAAACCTGATTTTAAACAAATCAATTGGACTCAAAAACACACAGAAATTTTGAGATCACTGCAAACAGACATGTTAGCAAAAACTAAATTAGATACACGTGACAACACACGTGATCTTGTAATCCGAGTCATCCCAGGAAGATGCGGATTCACATATCTAACCTCTAATGAGGGAGAAAAGGTACCAATAGCTTACAAATCACATTTGTACACTAAGGCTGAAATAAAATTCAGTTCAACGGAGAAAATTCTAACTGCGGTTCAGACTGCTGTAGCGAAAGAAAGGCCCCTAGCACAAGGTAAACGAATAATAATCGTAACACCCATACCGGCTTTAGAAGCGGTAACTAAAGCAAGCATTCCTAATGCTAAAGCTTTGCATCCGAGATGGATTCAGTGGGTTAATTCTCTTGCTGCAACAGACGTAGTTTACGAATTTGATCCTAACTTAAAAACACAGGAATTTTTACAATATGAATATGAATGTCCTCTGCCAATTGAAATCCTGCCTCTCGAAGAATACGGAAGTATTATATATACTGACGGATCAGCACAACCCGCAGTTGGGGGTAAGCAAGCTTACAGTGCTGCGTGCGCGATTGTTAAAGGACGCTGGCACAAAGGAAAATTCAGACCACTGGTCACCAAAACACAATCTCTAGGAGATTGCTCGGCTCAACGAGCTGAATTAGTAGCATTTAAGATGGCGCTAGAAAATACCGATCGCGAATTCCCCACACTAATAGTGTGCGATTCTTTTTATTGCGTACAATCTTATAATGAATACTTGCAGAATTGGGTGGAAAATGGTTTCAAAGATGCAAAAGGTGGCACAATAAAGCATAAAATGCTTTGGGAACAGGTAGTTCTTTTACAGAAAGAACTACAAAAGACTCACGTGATACATACACTGAGTCATCAACGTGATGGCGTTCACGTTGCAGGGAATTCATTGGCTGATGAAGCCGCGAAGGCAGCTGTGCAAACGGCTTCCGTAGCTGCGATAACTCGGTCACAAACAAAAATAGACAGCGATATTCTACAAGCTGTCAGTGCGTCAGTAAAAAATGATAAGAAAACACTCCCAAAAGGCTTTCCTGAAAAGTACTTGTACTTAACGGATACAAATAATGTTCCTTTTGCTCGAATCCCTGGAGTGGGGGATAGAGTAATTCCAAACAGGGAACACAGACTAGGACTAATCAAAGCGGCACACGAAGGGCTTGCTTCTGCACACGCTGGCATTTCCGCAACAATATCACTATTAAAACAGAGATATTGGTGGCCTCGCTTGAGAATACAAACTAAAAAGTATGTATTAGAATGCGACATATGCCAAAGGATAAAAGTATCAACAGTGAAACGACCAGCGCAGACACCCCTTCTCATCTCGGATAAACCATTTGCATGCGTTTACCTGGACCACTGTGGTCCCCTACAAAGGGACGGTAACTATAGATATATCATGGTAGCAGTGGATTCCTGTACGAGGTTCATATGGATGTGGCCCCAGCGCTCGGATGACGCTAGAACGGTTATAAAAGATTTGCGAGTCTTTATCGGCACATACGCAATTACCACGTTCCATTCTGACCAGGGTCCTGCTTTCAGCTCTCGAGCTTATAAGGAGGCCATGGCCAGCATGGGAATTGGGTTGCGGTATTCTTGTCCGTCGCACCCCGAAGGGAATAGTGTGGTAGAAAGAAAAAACCGTGACATAAAGCAATCTATAACAGCGAAGGTATTAGGTTCAGGCGCTGGGTGGGTCAAACATTTAATAAGTGTCCAGACTAGTCTTAACAACATGCCAAGAAATTCTCTAAAAGGTTTCAGCCCATACGAACTATTGTTCGGAATTAGAATGAGCGTTCAGGACCTCGATAGTCAGATGTCAGTGGTACAAGAAGAAACAACGCACTTTGATGTAAAAGATCGTTTGGCTGTTTTACAGGAACTGAATGAAACAAGAAAATCATTAAGCAACATAAAGTTAAAGCAACAGCCAAGTACCACTGACGAGGCACCACCCGCAACAGCCCCAGCAAGGCCTGTCTGGATTCCAAAGATTGAGGATCTAGTCAGAGAAAAGATCGCGGTTAAGAAGGAATTTGGGCCTTCTTACAGAAAAGCAGTACCTGTCTTAGCAGTCACCGGAACAAGATCAGTTGTGCTACCGCCCCTTGCTGGTAAAAAGGAGAACAGAGTCGTGTCTATCGATCTGTTAAAACCACCAGCATGTGGCCTATAATCAACAGTAGGCCCAGTGGACTCCCAAGAAACAACAGAATACCCAAACTTGCAACAATCCAAGAGGTTCAAACTGAAAGACTAATCACATTCGATCAGCCTGCAGTGCACAATGAAGGACTATGCAATAATGCCATGGAACTCGTGCCTCTTGAGACACAGATTGAAACAGTTCATCAAGAAACAACACCAGTCTACAATGATGTGGCATCAGAAAATGCTACCGAGAGACAGATTGAAAGAACAATCCCATCAATTGACAGAACTGCCTCTGGTTATTTCATCAACTTCGACAACTTCTCTGAAGATCAAAACGACCCCGAAGTGATGCCAGAAACAAAAAAGACTTTTAAAGAAAAGCAACTGAACTCTTTCATCAACTGAAAGAAATCTACCTTATTTCCCCTTGGCTAGAGTTCTGGTTCGGTCTAGGTGTATTTTTCCTCCTGCTTTGGCTCATCATGGTACTGTGTTTGGGAAAATTCATTGAAGGAAAATATATTACAATGGACACAGCAAGTCAGAACATCAACCTAGTCCTGAAACCACACAGATCATCCCACGTGAAGAAAAGAGAACTGTCAACAGTAAATGTCACAGCAATTCCAATACCTGGTGGGGTAGTATGGGAGAAAACAGACTATGAGATCTATGGTCCGGTCGAAATCCTGAAGTATCCTCATCAACTAAAGGTTTCCTTAAGTGACTTTGTGACACCAAGTACATTCTCTGATGATTGGGACTTTAACAGTATTAATGACATGATGTCTGATTTAGTAATGTCAGCTAGATTCACAGATCATGATTATTTACAAGGTTCATCTAGTTATGAGCAGTTATTCTGTTACACCCACTATGGGGATCATTACTTGCATAAATCTGCACAGCCTAGAAATGTTTTTATGTATAATCAATGGGAACATTGTTCTACACCACCTAAAAGCAGTTCTAATGCATTTTTTGAGAAATTCAAATACTTCTCAGGGTTTAACACCAGTGATGCAGAAACGTTTTATTACAAACTGTTAGATAAAACAGGAATGAAAACAATGCTGACAAATTCTAAATTGATATATTCAGAAGCATTTTATGACAAAATGATGACATTTGGTTTTGATTATTGGAAAACTAATATTGAAACGAAAACCATTTGGGGTTCAAAAGATTGGCAGGTGCAAGGCATTGAAGCACTATTTAGAACCTGCATGATACCTGAACAAATGTTATTTTTAAATGACACAATACACCAAACATCTTGTCTTGGCCTAGCTAAGATCAAAGACCTTAAAACACCGTCTATACCAAAGCCAATACCTGAGAATACAACCACAGATATTGAGTTAGACGTGTCACAAATTTTACATTTCAACAGAACACATCCTGATTGGAAAAAGTGGTTAATCTGGCCTACAGACACAAATAGCTGTCAAGATAGATTCCTGAATAAAACACAGGGTTTAAAAATGACCAGATTAGACTCAAGATACTCCCAGAGACAGCATCCAGGGATTATAACAACATACAGTGTAGGGAAACTCTGCCTTGAATGGCTAACAACATCCACACTGGCTGAAATTAAGCAACACTTGTCTTTACTAAAAGATGGTGCTGATTTGCGCGATTTCATTCTTGGACCACGCAAACAGCGTCAAAAGCGTTTCATAGCGACCAGTATCTATGCTGCTTACAACGAGGCTTGGAAAGTAAAGCAAATTGAAACTGCTGAAAAAATACGAGAAATTGATCGTATTAATTTGGAGAAATCACTTTCTGTGGTAGACAATGGGTTAACGACTCTGTCTTCCAGAATATATTCTTTGGACAATATTGTATCCTCTGCCTTTGATGTGATAGACAGAGATTTGCTAATGTTACAACATGGCCAGTCTCAATTACGCTCTATTATAGAATTAGGCTGGACGCTGCAAAATCTTCGTTCAGGCTATGTGCCTTGGCGTTTAATCAACACGACGTCATTGTTTTCCAGTTTTAACCTTACTGATAAACAGATCAGTTTGGCACAGAAAGGAGCAGACTATACAATCCTGAGCATCGAAAAACTCGAGAGATTACCATTGACAATGTCAGAGAGTCCTGTCATTGAATGGATAATACACGGAATTATCACAATTCCGATAACAACTTTCCGATTTAAAAAGTGCCTTGAGTACATACCTGCTGGCCAGTATGAACAATTGGGTAAGGGATATGTAAAATCCGAATGGAAATTACCATACACTCATTCTTGCTATAGTGACAGTGACAAAAATGTATTTCTTAGTGGTAACAACTGTAAACACTCACTAAGCGGTATACTTTTGTGTCAGGGTATTAATTTACACGGAGCATGTGATGGAAATTCAAACAACCTTTCATGCCACCAGCTAGTCACACCTGCAACTCAGATAGAGCCCTTCTTTATGCAACTCGCAAACGGGAGTTACATTCTTAGAACGGATCACAGATGTTGTGGCCTCGTGCCAGGGAAAAGTTATCTAGTAGAAGTAACATCCATGGTCAAATGCTGTATGCAAGCATTGTTTCCGAGTGGGCCTCCAGACATAGTGACTCCCATCTGGCCTCGTCTGAATCTCTATTCTATACGAATTGATACATTAAGCAAAATGAAATCTGTACTTTTACAGACAACAGTGCCTATAACGTCATCTAAAGAGACGTATGATCTTCTAGTCGCAAGGACGGCTACTGAAGTTCATGACCTTTTATCAACAAATTGCCCCGTGCATTTCGTAGAAATGTTCAGCCAACTCCTTAACATGTCTAGTGCAACAAGCATCCCAGGCATATTTAAGACAGTCTTTACGGGACTGCTAACACCCTTCCAGGCAATTTTGGGAATCTTTCCTAATTTTGTGCACTCCATTTTTGGCGGCATACCACTATTTTTGGGACTCGTTGCAGGGATTCTATTTTTGACCCTCCTGCTACGTTATGGCAAGCCTCGGCTCAGACATAGCTCCCATGGGAATGGAAGAGACAATCCTAGCAATGCGCTACAGGGACAGGATAACTAACGTCCTTGGATTGGCCAGGCTGAGAGATCTAAACATGACCTGGTTCCTTTCATTCAGACCGATATGGCAAAATTGCATTTTACCTGTGCTACGGTGTATGCTTTGCGGCGATGAATGCGTGTTGGACATCTGTCTTTCACTTCCATCAGCAGTACCAATGGACGTCGATACTTTGCTCAGTCCAATAACGGCTCACGCATTGTGTTGTCCCCAGCGGCTACCAATCCTGATGACGGCATTTGTGGAGACTCCTGTACTACAGCCAAGTGGTAACAGTGGAGCGAGTGACAAAAGCAACATCATCCAGGTACAACGTTCTGTGAGCATTGCTGGTCCTGCCTTCGATGACAGCAATCATTCTCACACCTGCCAAGTTACAGCGCTATCTATTTGGTTGAACTATCACCTGAATTCGTAGACCAATTCTTTGAGAGCCTGTCTGATATGATGTTCTCACCCATAGAGAAACAATAACTTTTGAAAAGCTTTCCGACACACAGCGTTCCCATGAACTCTGAATTCGGCCTTCAGTTTTGATCAACAAAAACTGCCAAGAGCTTTGGAAATCTATTTTCTTTGAATTGGACAATTTTTCTAATATTGACCGTTTTTGGCACGAACAATTCTTTGCTTAGCGTAAAAACTATTCTTAGAGAACAGAAGCTTCACACTTCTATTTCCAAACACATCTAGAGACATAACAACCTTACACCAGCCTCTAGCACACATGTTATTACAATGCATTTTTATGTGATGATTTATCTCGCCTTTCTTCTGTCAGAGATACTTCATGTGTAATTCCTTTTGCATAATCGTTCATTGATTTCAAATGCAATAATTTTTTGAATGATTACTATGCTTTAAAAAACGTACAGTACCTAAATTCCATGTATTACAAGTACGCCTATTTCAAATGCATTTATGTATTTTGGGGTGGGCAATGTTACACATGCATCTTATTGCTTAGTTTTAGTAATTTTGATGGACATGAAAACGTGGAGTGGGTGTTGCGTGCTTATCTAGGTTCCTGATCGATACTGTGACCTTATGCCCCTATTTGGCTATAAATCCATTTATTCCCTATATTGGCATAACCGTTCAAGTGCGATTTTCTGAAAAGTCATCTCTGGCCTCACACGAACAGAGCCACATTCCAGCATGACTCTCTGCTACTTCCTTTGCGACCAATTAGTGCAATGACAGAGCAGTAGTCACTATCTGATATTCCTAGATAACACTCCGAGTTCTTCAACAAGATAAAAACTCAGCAAACCTGGAAATCCCCGCTTGCTATGTTTTGATTAGTAATGGAACTCTAATGAGCAACTGATAACTGTCACTTCCTAGTGACATCTTTAATTGACGTCTTATGTCCAGCAAACTTGCGTCAAACCCGGCACCTGTCAGGTATAAATATTACCAACGTTGCCTTAAGCAATGCGAGTTCGTTGCCTGTTGCTGATGCCGGCTGCCTGCATGACCCTGTGTTGGTAAATCTAGCACTCTGTCGCTGCAGCCTGCTATCCTGTGGTGGTGAAGCTGCTGATTACCATTATCGCCGCTACAGCGCGAACTATGGTGCAGTACGCTTAAGGAGCTGAACAGCCGTCCTCTGCGAAGACATCCAGCAGATTCCAGCTGCCCGCGGACGCTGTCCCCCCTCCTTCCTCGACGCGCTGAAGAGAGCCGCTGCATTTCTCGTGCAGAGAAATCCAGTCCCGGTGCTTCCGGTTTACCCTCGCGGGTGACTGGGATATCGAGAGAGACCCCTGAAGGAGATACCAATCCTCCATCATTCTATTCAGAGGTATGGTGTTGACTAAACCCTTAGTCGAGAATTCTTGAAACAAACCTTGGCAAAACCAACTTAACTTAAAGCTACTTACTTGCTCCCCTTTTCACGTGTTAGGCTTAGGTCAGGCACACTGGGGTAGGCTTAGTTAGAAGCACCAGTTGAGTATGTTAGCCTAATGTATATATGACTGTATATATGTTTTATTACTTTTAAACCATTGTATGGCTAAGAAACCATATCAATGCTTTTACAGTTCTATTTCGCAATACTTATCTTACTGTACGTACTTTTTATAATAACAATTATTGCAATTGTGGCAATACATTTCTCTTGTACGAGAAGAAAGACTGTTCAATAAATGTTAACCTTTTATTGATAAACGCCCGTCTCTCTATTCTCTACATACCGTGAAAGTAAACTGCACTAGACTGACTGAGTGAAATCTATGTCTATTGTTTCACACGACCCTAGAGATTGACTCTTGATCTGAGGAGCAAAGTTGTCATGTTGCACGGTTGTTGGAAAACTGAATCCCTTCTTGTCTGTGCCAAGGAAGCTGATCACTTCCTATGCAGAGAAGAAAGTTTCCAGTGACCTCTGAGCTAGTTGGTAACACAACCCAATTAAGTTTAGCATAGTCAGTGGAGGCCTGGAATATCCGCAGTTCCACTTCGATACTACTGTTTATGTTATTCCAATGCGCAGGGCCTAGTGGGAAACTAGGAACTACACTACAAGCTCAATGTAATAAAAGATATAATATACAGTAACGGATACTGAACCAAGAGAGGATTGAATTATATATCATTTATACAAAAGTTCGCGGAGACTTCGTTAAATAAAACAAAATATAGCTGCACTCGCAACGTTGAGAGCTCATAGGAGTAAAAGGAACGGAGCAAACACTAAAAATACTAATAGGGCGGACCAACCTCGAGTAAATACAGTTTTGCCTAATCTAGAATCAAGTAGTCCTTACCACGTAGAGATCCCATAGGAGTATAAGGGCTACAGTTAATTCGTAAACTACTAAAATGGCGGACCTATTTCAATTACACATCGTAATTTAAAAAGTGTAATTGATCATTATTCAATCACAGTAGATGGGCGTGCATTATAAAAAGCGGGCTGTTTCCCTAACACTCTCGCAGCTGACTGAACCGCGAGAGGACGAGATTACGCTACCGAAACGCCCTAATAGGTAAGAAACTATATTGAACAAGAGGTCTTCTGGACTTAATCCTTAACCCCAAGGGCAGCGTAGGATTTAATAATCGTGGGGCCAAAGCAAATGACTAAGACCTAGTCAGATATGTGGGTTTTTGTATTGACTGCCAGTTTAGGACCATTATTGCATTGCAATGAGAAAGGGCGTGTATCCGGTATGGTGGGGGATGCACTTAGAGATCGGGCATGCATTTGGATTATAAAACATATACAAAAGTATTTGGTCAGAGGGGAGATGTCATAACTCACAGTATGTAGAGATACGTTAACACATAATAGATCAGGCATGTACTTAGTTGGATTAAAACAGCAGACAGGTTGGGGAGGCTTAACAGCTTGTAATATTGGAAGTAACGTTAATGTCTAAAACTTGCCTACATGAGCCTAATAACAATGTAGTAGTTACACCCCTGTTAAATCTCTTGTACCGCCAGGTGGACCTCCTGTCAAAATTTTAAACAGAGCGGGCACTAACAAAAAGGATAAAGCACAGGAATCCCTATAGACTGTTCAAATAATAAAGGAACAGACGTTTTTGCCGTAGCCATAAGGGGCAGGAAGGCCGCCAAGTAAGTAAATAAACGACCAGCGACAATGTAATCTCAGGTGATAGCATCTAAACATTTGAGATTCTGAACAAAGTCTTTTTGCTATACTTAAATTCCTAGATGTCAGAAGAAACACCATGACTATATATCGATACAGATAAGACAAATTCAAGTCTAAAAGAGCTGCAGATGATATTACTGTAGTAACTGCTGGAAAGTAAGTCTAACAAATCCAGTTTTTTTAAAAATACAGACTCTTTGTAGTGATTATATGAAAAGGATGTTTAATAAACTCACTCATTTGACTTAAATAGGTTACATGATTGAGATACAAGAACTTGAGCCTAAAAGATAAAGTTGAAGATTCAAGTTGACTGTCCGGTATTCTGAGTAAAAAAGAATATCCAATAAAAAGTAAGCTTAATTTTTTGGCTATTATAAGAGTATATAACAGAACTAGACACACACATGGTATGTTAGAATATGGACTTTGTTTCACATGAAAACAGAGTGTAATTAATTGTATTCTCTTTTTTAGAAAGAATATACCTGGTTTTAAACATATGTTCTGTCCTGAGGAAGGTGTTTAAAAGATTCCAACCTAAAGCACCGAAACGCGTCGACACAAGGACTTCAAATATTTTTACGTATATGAAATTGTATTCATTTTTATGCTGCATGTTTTATTAGTGTGATTTTTGCCAACAAAGATCCATAGATCAATTCAGAAAATGTACAGAATAAGAAAATTTTGTGATCTGAGCAATTGATTGCATATTGTTTTATAGTGTTTTTAACCTGTGTTTTTGGAAATTCAATCTGGTTTTTCAAAAAATAAATTTGTGTGAAATGAGGAACCTACCGAATTTTTCAGTAATTTATATCCTTACCATGTGTTGTGCAAATTGATTTAGTTTATCTGTCATTAGCCAAATGGTTTAGTCTAAAATAAAATAACACAGAAAGGAGACCCCCCGTTTTTTTCAGATTATCTACACCCAGTCCTTTCTGGTTTATCTGGGTAACTCTCTTCTTTTGGAAGTCAAGAGACCCCCTGCCACAAGCATCAAAAGCGAGAACGATGGCAGATGAATACTTGAATTTTGCACTGAAGCTAAGCACACCGGCAACCATAACAATGGAAGAACTGGAACAAGAAACAAAGCAAGACCCCACCATGCAGGCAACAATGGAAATAACAAAACAACAAAGATGGAGACACGTAAACAGCAACAGCAGCGTGGAAAAAGGGGTAGAAAGAGAAGAATTGCTGGCATTCAAAAAGATAAGTGAGGAGCTGTCTGAAAGTGGCAATGGGATGGGATAATGATGAGGGGCACCCGAATAGTAATGCCGCGGAAGCTGAGAAAAAGGACAGTAGAACTCGCACATGAGTCACATCGCGGAATTTTAGCAACAAAAAAAATGCTGCGAGAAAAGGTATGGTTTCCAGGACTAGACAACATGGTTGAAGAAGTTGTGATGCACTGTCACATCTGTCAAATAACAGTGCCCTCATCAAAGTCGGAACCACTGCAAATGTCCCAACTGCCAAAGGCGGTGTGGACGGAGCTGGCGGACGATTTCCATGGCCCTATGGAAACAGGAAACTACCTGCTGGTGATAATCGACGAGTTCTCCAGATTCCCCATAGTGAGACCCATGGCGTCAACATCGGCAAACGCAACACTGCCCGTCCTAGATGACATATTTGCAGCATGGGGCTCGCCACAGACATTGAAAACGGACAATGGCCCGCCATTCTCGGGTGAGGAATTCAAAAGATTTATGGCATATCTTGGGATTCCCCATAGAAGAATAACACCCCTGTGGCCACAAGCCAACGGAATGGCAGAACGGTTCATGGGAACCATCCAGAAGGCGATATAGAGATCGAAACTGACCAAGATCTCAACTGGACAAGCACTATGTCAGGTGCTGAGGGATTATCGGAACACCCCTCACAGTTCCACGGGAAAATGTCCTGCTCAGCTGGTGTTAGGGCGCTCAAGCAGAACAAGACTGTCACAATTGAAAGAGGTGGAGCGAGCGGAACAAAAGGACATTGCGGCAAGAGACCAACCAGAGAAAGCGAAAATGAAGGCCTACGCTGACCAGAGAAGACACGCAACTAGCACCAAAATAAAAGAAGGAGACACTGTGTTGGTAAAACAAAGGCAAATTAAGAAATCTGACAGCGCATTCTCAAGAGAACCACTGACGGTGACGGAAGTCAAGGGACCAATGATAACGGCGTCAGCTGGTCAGTACCACATCACTAGAAACAGCTCGCATTTTAGAGAACTAAAAACAAAAGAAGAGGAAGTACCAAAGAAAGAGCTGAAAGAAGACACCCAAAGAGAAGAAGTTCGAGATAACATCAGAAAACCGCGACCAAGACGAGAATGCAAGAAGACAAAAAGACTCATTGAGGAGATGTAAAGAGATGGAGGCCCTGGACATTTTCTGTCAGAGATAAATATATATATCTCTCCCTTTTCTCTCTCTCTCTCTCTCTCTCAAGAGCACTAGGACCCTGGGACAAGGGGCAGGGGACAGGGGATACCGGACACCACATCCGGTCAAGGGAGGGGACAAGGGGACAAGAGGACATTCTGCTGCTGGAACTCGGGGCAAGAGGTCATGATCCATGCACGTTGTAACTATAGAAATAAATGCATACCTGCTGATCATCATCGTGTCCTGTGTGGTTTCCTGGGTCGTGCGACACGACAATCTGCACCAAGGAAATCAACATCCATTCATATGTAGATGACACTCAGCTGATATTCTCTATCTTGGACAAAGTACCTAACACCCGGACTAAGCTTTGATCCTTCATGGCCAATGTCACCAACTGGATGAAAACAAACTGTCTCAAACTGAACACCAACAAGAAAGAAGTTGTGATTTTGGGGAGGAATTCCTCAATGTGGGATTCCACCAGATAGGTGGCTTATCTTCCCTGCCACACATACAAAGAACTTCAGGATTGTCCTTGATAATCACTTCAACATGACCGCCCAAGTCAGTGTCAGAACATCCTCCTACTTCTGCACCCTGAAGTTGCATGGAGTATCTTTAAATGGCTCCCAGCCAGCACCCACAAACTGTCGCACACACCCTCATCACAAGCAAACTGGACTATGCAAACACCCTCTATGCTGGAATAACCATCAGTCTCTTCCGTGGATGAGCGCCTGTTATTCCTTGATTCTACCTCGAGTGTCGTGTCCGGCACAGGGGCGGTCACCTTCTTAAACCATGATGCATTTCTTGCAATCTGGTGTTCTCCTCTCCTGGCCGTGATCACCAACCCTTGTACCCCGACCACCTCCCATGGTTCCTTCTCACAAGGTGTCAGGAACTTCCAGCCTGAATGCTGGTGTCTCACGACCACCTGATCGCCTCAGCATATATTCCTGTACCGGGCTCTCTTCTTCGGGCGGACCTTGTAGTTTGTCTGCTGGCATTTGGCCTGTGCATGGACACTGTCCAGAAGCCCCAGCATCCCCAATATTTTTCCTCCACCATGTGATTGATGCCCGGGCACCATACCTTCGATCTGTTGGGAGCCTTTCTTTTCTCGATTCCTTGGTGTCTCTGGTGAGCAAGATCCACTGTTCTCTTCCACAGCTTAGATGGTATCACCATGCGTGCTCTCCTTAGGATCACGCCTTCACACCCTTTGCTCAGATCTTTGTGACATATCTACAGTCCGAGCCGTGCTTCCCGTTCCTCCTCTGTCAGCAATCCAGATCCTTGGATCCATTGATGATTGTGCAGTGTCTCTTTGACAGCCTGGAAGCAGGCATCTTCTGTGGTAGCCATCACGTTTTCTTCAACTGACAGAGCCCGCGGAGAGGTGGCATCAACGATCTGCTTGATGAATTACTCTATTCCTTCGTTCACCTCCAGTTGTGCCCCCGGACAGATGGCCAACGGGTGTCTCGACAAGTAATCCGCCGGATTGTTTGCTCGTGCCTGGTACATGACCTCAAACTTGTAGTGCTGGATTTGCACCTCCTATCTCTCAATATGTGGCGGCCCACTCCTGACCATTCTTCCAAACAGGGGTACCAGTGGTGTGTGGTCGGTAACCACTTTGAACCTGTGTCCATTCAAATACATCTCTAAATGTTGGTAGGCCAAAGTATCAGAAGTACCTGCATCTTTCAATCTGGGCATACCGTGTTTCCACTGCCGTGAGGGCCTGACTAGCATACGCAACTGACACCCACTCTTCACCCTGGTCTTTCTGCAAGAGCGGACCCAGTAGGAGTGGGTAGGTCGTGGCTGATGCGCAGATCGCAGAACCTCAATTTCACATAAGAGCATTGCCTTATGTGGGACCTACCGGGTACTGTTAAAACCTGGTTAGTCTACAGAAGTGGGTAGATCCATTAACAAGTACACTAACATAAAAACAATTGGTTGATGTAAGGATACTTCCATGTCACCATAATTTTGAGTGTAGACAGTTTCACTTTTTTAATCCTGATGAATCGTAGGTAGAAGATGCCTACAGCGAGAAACAAGTTGACTGTCACTGATCAATAAGGACTCTAGTCCGAGACATTAAGCTTGGTATAGACCCTTGTTGCTTCTTTTTACGTAGGGTAAGAGAACCCCAGAATAAAGTTTGGCTTTCTTGGTACTCAGAGCCCTATTTTAACCACCGCCCTACATCTACAAATTTTTGGCCACACGCCCCCAATTCACCATACGGCTATTGGAAAAATATCTCTGATAAAGAGCCCCTACTACAGGGAGCCAGTTGGGTATTGCACCGCCGACCCAATGAGGAGCAGCCCAAATGATGAAGCATGACACCTGAAAGGGTGTGTGAGGGCATTACAATCCAATACTTGGATCTCCAACTTATAACCCCCTTTGGGGTATAGTTGGTCCTGGTCTGCCTGACTGTAATAATAACATATCTCTGAGGAACAGCATAAACTACATTCGTAATTCTTGCTGCAAGAGCACCACCCACAGACCTACTGGGCTGGCATCCACAACCAACTCCATCGGCTGTCCTGGTTTGAAGCATGCCGCAGTTGCACCTTGCAGTAGAGCCCCTTTGATTTCCATGAACGCTTGCGCTTCCACACTGGACCATTGCCACATTGCATCCTTTTTGGTTGGAGCTCTGAGCAGCTTGAAGATAGTTGCCAAATGTGGGATAAACCTGCAACAATAACTTGCAATGCCTAAGAAGTTCCGCACCTCCAAATGATTTTGGGGGGGGGTCACTGCTGCTCGAATGGCCTCCACCTTGGCAGGATCCACTTGCAGTCACTGAGTTGAGATCCTGCAGTGAGAGAACTCAACCTCATTAGTGTAGAACTCTCAGTTCTCTTTGTGTAAAGTCGCCCGCAGATATGTGTGGTGCTCCTCAAGGGAGTTGGAGAAGATCGGGATATCATCACTGACGTTTATGACACCCTCCAGGCCTGACAAGGCTTCCCTGATGGCATCCTGGGAAACATCAACCGCTGACAATACCCCAAAACTGACCAGTTTAATTGTTTTAGCCCCCCATGGGTGAAAAATGTGGCTATGTAACAGCTCGTTTCCTCCAGGACTAGTTGGTGATAGCCAGAATTTAAGTCCACCTTGCAAAACCACTTGCCGCCATTAATGTCAGCCACTATCTCATCAAACATGCGCTCAATATGATGCTCCCTCCTGATCGCTCTGTTTGGCAACCTCATATCTACGCATAGGCGAATTGCCTCTGGTTGTTTTGGTTTGGGAATGATTACTAGCGAGGACACCTACGGGGTGGGACCCAACACATTCTCGGTCACTCCAACGCATTCCGGCCGGTCCAGCTCCTCCTCCACTAAGGGTCTCAGATGGAATGGCACACTGTGGTGCCGCAGGGTCACCAGTTTAACCGTGTTGTCTATGTGGAGCTTGACCTCCACCCCTTTTAGGCAGCCATATCCTCTGAACAGCTCTGGGAACTCTGCCGTCACGATTTTGGCATGGGACTGATGAATTTGTCTGGCGAAAACCATCAGCCCCAGATCTTCAGCGGAGGTGCAGCCTAACAGGGAGTTTGCACTGCCCTGAGTCATGTGGAATTGTGTTGTTGCAGATCTAGTTCAGTGAGTGACCTCTACGTTGATCACGCCTTGGAGGGAAATGGGGACATCCCCCTCCATAGGTGAAGATCCTTGCCTTCATCTTGAGGAGCGGGGGTTTTGGCATGAGTTGCTCATATTGGGTGACATCTAAAATATTGACGGATGCTCCTGTGTCGATTAACGTCTTGACATGATTGTCTCCAATCCATAGCTGGCACATTCCTGGTGGCCTTTTCTTTGTGTTAGCTACCTCGGTGCGTGAGATTACGGACACATCATCTTCCTCATCTTCCTCCTTGACGTTCATTCTTCTACACAAACTTTCCACCTCATCCATCGCCTCAGCCTTGTACACCACGTGCTTAGTCGTCCCTGGAATCTTCTGTCTACCTCCTCCAACCAATGACCGTGCTGTACTCATGCAAACACTGTTTGCCTTGCGCTGAACATCCCCTTGGTGGATGATTCTCTAGTCCGCAATTTTCACAACCGTTTCTCCCCCATCGGTCACTAGTGCTGCTGGTGCCCCCTCTTCCCCATCCTCTTCCTGGGCTGATAGCATACACCCTCTCTTCTTTGACAGAGGTGGGATACAACGGCTGCGGTGTGGCAGATCTTCTCACCAATGCAGACTCCATCACTTCAGCCTTCGCATCGGCCAACTTGTGCACCCTTCCCAACACCAGAATGTCATCAAGGGATATTCCTGCTTGCCGCAGTATGAGTTTGCGTAGCTCCGACAACTTGCACCCTAGTATCATCTGTGCTCAAATCTCAAACTGACGGTTGATTCCCACGCAGGAAATTGCTAGCTTCCGCAGACGTGCAAAGAACATGTCGACAGACTCCTCCTCTTTCTGCTTCGCCTGATGCAGTTAAAAGTGTTCAAAGTCAGGGGTGACCTGAGGGTCGAAGTATCGATCCAACGCCCTAACCGCTTTTTTGTAGTTGTTCCTGTCTCCTGTGTCAGGTAAATCCTGAAATAGCTCATATAGCTCCTCTCCCCATGTGTAACATCATGGAGCATTTAACAGCGCTGTCTATTTTCCTTGGAGCAATAAAATAGTTCTCCAGCGCCCCATCCACTTACGCCAACGCGGTGCTGCCGTTACCGGGTCGGCCAGCAGGCTAAATAGAGGTAACACATTCCGGGACATGCGTGAACTGCTGTCTCCTGACCCTTGAGCCTCACCTTCCTCTTGCATCGACATCTTCCTGCGTGGTTAGGGTCCCTTTCTGCCCTTGCTCTGTGTTGGAAACCACACACTCCTCCTGTGCTTTTTCAGCACTCCCACGCTGTGTGTTCTGGTACATGGTGGGTTCCTTCCGCCAACTGCCGCTCCCTCACACTCTGATCTTCCTTTGCGCTGCAACAGGTGCTCTCACTTGGGCTTATCTGCTCCCTCGATGTGCATGCATGTGCGCCTCCTCACTACCCTTTGGCCTTGCTGGCTCCACCACCTCAGTGCTGGCTCACTGCTCTCTCTGGGAGCCTTGTGACCGATCCCCTAGGCCCAGAACTCCACTTTTCACTCTACACGTCTGACTGGAGTGGCTGCGCCCTAAAGGTGCCTTTGGCAGGAATGTGCAGCAAAGCGAACACATGGCCGCACACCCACCACACAGGACCCACTGCCCCCACCAGCGCTCACTGTCCTTCACTCTCGGTTGCCACATCAGCGCCGCAATGCCACACGCGTCAAGGCTGTGCGCTGCGATGCTGTGGCCTACGGACGTCAGAGCCAGATCCACGGGGCTCACAGCCTTCCCTGCTGGTGCGTCAACGCTGATTCTGCATTGCAAAGGCACGTTGTGTGACGCTCACCCGCCTCGTCGCCAGTGTGATGGTGGGGGTTACCAAGATGGCAAAAGGGCTCAGGGGGTCACTACGGGAGTTGGGGCCAGTAGCAGTTGCGGACAACACAGAGACACAACCACACTCTTCACTGGGTGCGTGCTCTCAGCCACGAGCGCTGATGTGACACTTTATTTATACTCTCAGATCCACGCCCGGGCCAGGGAGTTGAGGTGGGAACAATGTATTGTATGAGCCAGGTGGCTCACTACAAGTGCTACCTTCTCAATTCTTGAATTCCCCAAGAAACTGAAGACTTGGGGGCAGATTTATGTTAACTGGCGCATCCCCAGGTATGCGCCAGTTAATGTGTGCCACAGTGCGCCACAGCTCCGCCACCCATGGTGCGCCGCATTTACAATGCGGCGCACCATGGGGCAAAAACAGCACAGATGCATGACGCATCTGTACTGGAAAGGTGGCGCATTGCTGGAGTTGCGTCGCAAGCGCGACGCAGCTCCAGCAAGCCCGCGGTGCCCCATCTACACAATGCTGCGTCAAGACCTACGCCTGCTTCAATCAGGCGCAGGCTTTTGACGCAGCATTGGCCTCAAAGTGACTGAGGGAAATCTCATAGATTTCACCCAGCCACTTTCAGGAGGCGTTCCTGCACAGGAACGCCCCCCCTGCGCAGGAACTCCTCCTTATGGCGCAGGGCTTTACAACGTGACGCAGCTCCTAGATGCGTCACGTTGTAAAGAGGGCGCATTGTTTGCGCCGCCGTTGCGTCAAATAAAGTGACGCAATTGCGGCGCAAAGAGGCGCAAGGGCCTCATAAATCTGCCCCTTGGTTTTTCGAATAGCTCCAGCATCCATCACTAGGCCAGCACCTGCTTCAGAGGTCCTCCCAGGTGATAGTGTACTATACAAATACTCATTATATAACATAACATGTAACTGGACAGGCACTTAGGTATTGTAGTGTGAAAATGTACTTGCTTTCAAACTGATAGCGCTGTACTTCCGCGATGAGCTCCAAATAGAGCAAAATATATATCAGGAGTTGCAGGGGAGCAAAATGTGTAGAAAAACATTACAATATGAGCAACTAAAACAGTCGTAATGCATTGATATTGGGGAATATAGGCCATCAAGATGCACACTAGATGAAATTGTGATAAAGCAGATGAATGAAAAACAAATAATGTAAGTCCAAAAATGCAATAGGAGAGCAAGAAGGGGTGTAAGATGTTAGAATCAAGAAAAATACTACAGGTGGTTTGTTGGAGTGCACCCACGGACATTGGATACATAAATATTTGAAAAGCAGGAGGAATTCCAACACAAAAGAAAATATGTATTATAAGAAATTCGAACACCCGCTGCTTTCTCAAAGTTAAGTGCAAATCTGCAGAGCACAGATGCATTCTGGAACGTTCTTGTCAGCAATTCCCTTTGACTTTCACCTAGCAATGAAGCGGAGCTATTACCAAGACCACGCTTGTGAAAAACATAGCCTTGAAAGTGTTTCGTTAAAGCAGTGCACGAATAATGTGAACGCGTGCTACAGTAAAGGTAACTTTGGCGTGTTCGCAGACAAAAACGCAATTGTTTTTTAATAAGCACCCAGAACAAATGTGACGCATGATACTTACTGCTGCCGCTGTCTCTGCCTCCCTTTTCTCACACGCAACTTACGTTGAAGCCGCCCTTTTGCCTTAGATGTGCAACGGTTCTCGTTTTATTACTTTGTTTTAGCGTTTGAGTACTGTGCTCGATTTCTCTGGCCACTAAGTGGCGCCAGTGAGTCAGCAGTGATCACGAGCTGAAAAGCAAAACCTTTTTTGATTGAAAGCCTTTTTATATGAAATGCTCTTCAAGCAACGGTCCTTGCACCCTTCCTACCCAACTCCTTCTCAGACCCCAAACGAGCCGCATTTCATCATGACTGCAAGCATTCTAACCCGGCAAGTCAGGAATATGTTATAATACAATTTGGAAAAAAAGAAATGCTTTAATCTAATCTGAACAGATATTCAAGCAAAATGAAAGAATATTAATTTGTGAGAAGAGACTCGTGTTTTGACGAGTTATATATTCTGAGACAACATCTGATGTTTCTATAATGCACTGTTGCGTGCGGATTGTATTGTTATACGCCTAAAAAAAGGATGCAAACAGATAACAATTTCGAACGTAAGTTACGTGTTATTATCCTGCTCCTAACCCATATCTGCACACAGCAATTTGTTAGTTTTCGGGTGTTTGGGGAGGAGGGGGTATTGGAATCTGGGGGCAAAGAGGCTACATGGGAATGCATTTCAAAATCAACGGGTATAAAATGCTACTTTCACTGTTCTCGGCATTTTGGTAAATCGACTTCAAAGCCATTCAAACCAGCCTCTTCTCCCACATCCACTACAATCCTAACCTGCTGTTAATGAACTCAACAACATTCCTCCAAGTCACTCCACGGGCTCTCGACCACTAGTACCCCGCCCCGCCCCACCTTTACACACACACACACACACACAAAACTCCGCCCCTCACAAATCGTTATTCTTTCAGATTAGTACACAGACTCTCTTTGCACAGACGAGCACACATACCTGACCGAACTTGTCTGTATGGTATTACTAGCAAGTCGTTGCTTTAGTCTACCGAGCTATCGCATGCTCGCAGTTTGAGCGTGGTTGGAAATCTACCTGCAAACCTTCATTGACAGTGACACCTGTTTGTTTGTCTAGTTCCAGATTTTTTACTTGCCGGAAATTATTTCAGATTTACAAGACCCTTACGCAACTTTTGCGTAATTTTTCCCATGTCAAAAATAACGCTAAGGTGGCGCAGGGGGCTTGTACATCTATTAATCCCTCATCGCAGACCTGATGCGGCTTTTCCCCTCGTTCAGAGCCTACGCATCGCTGAGTAAGTGGAGGGACTTGTTTAGCCAGAGGCAGTGGATAGTGTTTCATTCAGGTTCGGGCTTTAGTCATTAGCATGAACATATACAATATAGACAAGTCTTTCAAAGACCTGTCTATATGTTCAACAAAGACTGTCTTTGTTGTCAATAGATGCAGCACGCGCTTGTGTGGATGCGCACGAGCTGCGCTTTTGCATACACTTGACACCATCCATTCTTTCTGACACACGCACCGTGCAAAAATGAGGAGTGTCACGTGCTTTTGTTAACGGAATGCAACACTTCTCTAGCTGTGCAGGGGGTGCAGCTGCATTCGGCTCCCTGGAAACGTCACACGGCCGCGTGATGACATACGTGGCGACAAATGAGAGTTCAAAAATGTTAAAGAATTCATTTCCTGGCCCGAGCGTGAGTCATTATCCTCCACGTCGCTGTGCGTGAGCCGAATTTGAATGTTGGCAAGCATTCTTCAAACATGGCACACCCAGCAGAGTCCGCGTGTAGTGAGAATATTAGAATGAACAAAAAACACATTCATTCTGTTTATTGACACTTCCTCCGCCCAGGAAGATTAGCAGATAAAGAAAGGCTATTCCCGGTGTGGATACATATTTTCTTTTCCACAAACATCATGTGGCGGTAGCCAAGTCAAGAGCCACAGTACTGTACACAGCTTCAATAGAAGAGTGCAAGACAATGCTTATTTGCACCTTAAAAATGTTATCATGTTACAGGTTTCTGAGCAATTTCAGATTCCAGGCGATGACGCGTAGCAACATTGCCCCCAACACGTTGTGTAAGGGCACTTCAGTTACTGCACATTTGTGCTGCAATTTGGCCTGCTGTTTCTTGGGTAGAGGCGACCAAAGTACCGCAGGGAGAGCCGAGCCGAGCCGAAGCCGAGCCAACAGCAGAGGAGTTTCCTAATCATGCGTGGGAGATGTCTATTCAAGTTATTCTGAGTTCGGCATGCAAGGATATCCTGAACAGGCTGTGTACACATTCTTCAACAGCCGCCTCACATCATTTGATTTTTTTGGAGCTGGAAGGGCATCAGATGAAGATCTGTAACTGCTCCCACATCAACTACTCCCTTGCTGAATGTAGATCTAACTAGACAGGAGGTACTGGGTTGTGTGTGTCTCCCAGCAGGGATTTTAAGTGGGATGAAGAAATAGTTTGTTACCAACTAGTATTGTGGTCCCTATCTGAGCTTTCTGTTATTGTATCAAGATATATAACACAACACTTGGTATACACCTAAAACCAGCCATGGCTAATGGCTTGGTCAACGGTTGTTAGCAGTTTAAACTAAATGACTGATAACAATGATTGTGTTGTAAACAAGTTCTATTGAAAATATTTCAATTCTGAAATTGAGAGACTGTGAAGTAAACATTACTGAGACCTGTGGAAGGGATATCCGCCTCCAGAGTGTGTCAATCACTCTTGTTATGTTCACTCTTTGTTAGACATGTGCTCCCTTTTTCTTTCCACATCTAGCCCATCTGCATAGTTGACACCTCACCTATTTCCTCTGCAGCACCATCTTTTCACTCTTCCCTGAATGCACTTCCTCACCTCACCACCCACCACACACACAATGCAACCACTGTAAGCACTGTATTTTCTTTTAGTTTCACCTTGACAATATTTTGACAACAGTACACCTCCTTCCCACACTAACACACAGAATCATAATTGCAACTGGAATAAGTGACCATTGCTCTGTGTGCTCTGCAGAGGATAGGATTGGGTGTTCATGTATTTTGAACATCTTTCTGCCTCACTGACAAACACTGTCTGCAGCTTCAACTTTAGATCTCTCTATTGTGGCCCGTCATAACACTTGGAGGTGATTCGTTTCAAGTAAGCTTTACACAAGAGTAATATGCTCATCGAAAAAGACATACAGAAACAGATAACACTCACAGGACATTCAAAATTATGTAATACGTGAAATATTAAGAGAAGCATTATCACCGACATGAATTACCTTAACATTTGTATTTACATCCATAGTTCTGAACATATTCATTGTTCAGAACTGGATCAGTGTTTTGCCAGGCAAGTTAAGGGCACGACATGAATATAGGGCCAGGAAAAGACATGTTTCAATGTTCATTTGTATTTACCACTGGGTCAAGACCTGGAGGAACCCGGCCCATTTAAAGCAGTGCCCCCAGCTAGACAGGAATAATGTTTAAAGGCAACCTTCGGAGAACTATGTTTAGAAAAGAAAGACTCCCCGTAAAGCAATTAAGAAATTACTACTCATAAGTGAGACTGCAATAATAATCTCTCCTCAATTTTATTTAAATCATAATTTAGAAGCAAATGGTGGAACTTAGATCATGTGGTCTTCCTTTGGCAAAGGATAGAAGATCATGGACCAGACACATACATTTTTGATGAAAATAGTTAAAGTAGGGAAAATGTTTGCAGCAGTGGTACTGTGCCTTGCAAGAAAAAAAGGAAGCCTCAATGAAAGAGGTATGCTCCAGAATGTAATGAGGGAGGACTGGATGTTCAATATGGAGGAAGATCGAAAGAGGCAGGCTAAATTTGATGGGGGAGTGTCTGGACCATTAATGTCTCTTGATGGTAGAGTGGAGGCACCAAGCATATGACAGCAGAGTGTTGGGCTTCCCAGAGACCACTCCTGAGTCTTTAGAAGGAGAAGGTCATGAAGGCATTATTAATGAGTGCCTTGCCCTTCCTGTTCATGACACGGGCAAATGGGTGAGAATTTTGTACAGGCACCATTCCCCGAAGAAAATCTTCTTGGGTGGCTATATCAGGCATCTTGTGCGTACGACTCTGCTTTCTCATCCCTTCCTTCTGTGGCTTCCTCTTTTCTCATGTCACTTTGCACTACTCTCTCTATGCTTTTTCATTCTTTCCTGATCTCCCATCTTTTTTCTACTAGGCCATACACATCTAAGTTATGCCTAGAATCAAATACTGACAATTTTCAAGAGTTCTACCTTGTATATGCCTAAAATTAGCATTGAATTGTATTTGCAAGTATTGCAGTATGTTTTGGAAATCACTTGTTTGGTGGAAACTATTGTACTCCTGTTGGTCTCTTTGACTTAATGTTAATAAGGAGTTGTAAACTTATAGAAGAGTTTAACTGACATTTGACATATAGACTCTTAGGAGCAAATTACAAGTCTAGCGGTCTACAGACCGCCAGACTCATGGAGGCGCAGGGGTGGCAGTCTCCCGACCACCCTATTACAATCAAGGGAATCAGAGCGTTATTGCCCCACAGTAGTCACCAAGGAACCGCCATTCCTTGGTGGTATTGAGGCGGTCAGGAGGCTGCAACATACTTGCAATATACTTGGTGGGTCCGCCGCAGTCCCACCAAGCATATTAAGTGTTTCCTCTCTGCCACGGTTTTCATGGCGGTTCCTCCTCTATGAAAACTGTTGTGGAAAAATAACAAAGGGGGCCCTACAGAGACCCTTTGTGCCTCTGTGCCCTGGGATGCATGCTGAGGGGCACAACATGTACTCCCCTGAATGCATGCACCCCAGTTCCTGCACAGCATGGACTTGTCAGTTCATGCCATGGAGAAACAGTTTTTGGTGTTCCCAATGCAGTGCCCATTTTCAGGGCATTGCCATAGGAACATCAAAAAAAGCCACCAGACACGAGAATAATTTGTAATCTGGCCTGACCACATGTTTGGCAGGGATGTATGTCTTTACAACTCATACTTTTACAACGCATACCTTTACAACGCACTTTTTACACTGCAACATCCATTACAACGCATTCCATTACAACACATGCCATTACAACGAAATCTTTGAAACTACCTTTACAACGCATTTCACTACAATGCATACTACATTTACAACGCATACCATTACAACGCATACCATTACATTGCATGTATGGTAAGTATTGGATAGTGTAGGGGTAAAAATTACTATTCTAACTCCAGGGGGTGCAACAGTAGGGTAAGTGTTGGATAGTGTAGGGGTTAAAATTACTATTCTAACTCCAGGGAGTGCTACAGTAGGGTAAGTATTGGATAGTGTAGGGGTAAAAATTACTATTCTAACTCCAGGAGGTGCAACAGTAGGGTAAGTGTTGGATAGTGTAGGTATGCATTGTAATGGTATGCGTTGTAATGACTGCATTGTAAAGGTATGCGTTGTAGTGGTATGCGTTGTAGTGAAATGCGTTGTAATGATTGCTTTGTAATGGCATGCGTTGTAATGGATGTTGCGGTGTAAAAGTTTTGTTGTGAAGGTAGTGCGTTGTAAAAGTTGTGTTGTAAGTGTGGTTTCCCGTTTGGCAGTGCAGAAGTGGGGCAGACCAGGCGCTGCACCGCCAAACTCATAATCAGGCCCTTAGAGTAGAAGGATTCATTATGTTTTGGAAACAAACACTCAACACTAAAACCTCTTTTCTAAGGTACTTTGACAGCAGCATGGTCTTCTGGGCTTCGTGCAAACAGCACAGTGTCGTATTTTCTCACAACGATAACGTAACTATGGTTATAACCTATTTTCTATATTTAAAATGAAAAACAAGTCTGTATGTTGCAAGCTAACTACTACTGCTTCAATGTCTGAAAGCCAACTTGGAGCTTGAATCCCAGGAATAATCATAACACCCATCAGAGTTTTCCTCTAATACAAGGTTCTCCAGACCCCCATGTCCTCATCTATAGCAGTGCAGGCTGCATTGTTATCTTGTATTTAGTGGCTTTAACTCACAGCTCTATGTCTGGTAGAATAGATGGGGTACTTGCTGCTTAGAGAAAATATTCTCTGCTGCTTTCAGCTGGAAATTGTTCCCACTACCTGAAAGATCATTGCCATGTAGAGTGGCACAAATGGATTGGATTCTCAATACTTCCAACAGTGGAGTAATGCTGACCCTGCCACCAAGTCGTACCTCAAAATGTAATGTGGCAGTGCCTCATGTGCCAGACACTGGGACTGATTTTCTATGTGTTTATACAAATCATTCTTACATTTGTTAAAAATATAATTAAACGCTATCACAATCAAGAGATACCTACATATATATAACACAATTTCTTCATGAAGTTGTGACACACAATAGTTCTTCATCTACAAATCGAATGATGGGACCTCCATTATCATCTTGTTTGGGAACATTACTTTGTGCAAACCCTAGCATGGGGAGCACGCAATTTATATACATAATGAATTACATTGGTGCCATAATGTACCCTGGGCATTCTCCAGGGTTCATATGGACCTCTTAGGTTGCCCGGTTGCCCCAGCTAACCACAGCATAAACATTTCTCAGAAGATTTTGAAAGAACCCTCTTTTAATTAACACATCCCATATTATACTTCACCTCACATCCTCAAGAGCTGTTTTAAAATCCGCACAAGTTACACAAAGTGCACCCACCTTTAATTTAAACGATTTATTGTGTAACAACTGCTAATGTAGGTTTTGGCACACAGACTTGAGCCTCTTGCTAAACCTCATTTGGAGGTGGGACTACTGCAATTTTCTCAAAGACTTCTTATTGAACTTGATACAGCTCTATATGTATATTAGCCCATCTATCATGCATATACCTTGATCTTATTTGTTACAGTTCTGCCTATGTGGATAGAACGAGAGTCATCATAAGATTTCGTTTTTCTAGATAATTGAGATAACAGCTCACTTGCATCTTCCACTTCTGTTCACAAGTATGTCTTTCTGTATCGGATCACCTAAGATATGCGGGTTCCTAAAAAAAAACCTATGCCCAAAGTTCTCTAAGAGGAGATATTACTCTCCTGAAATTCTATCGGCAGTTAACAGTAGTGTGGTAGAAGTCAGAGCGAACAAATAATTTTATTGAGACCACAGTGACAGGTGCAGACGCTTTAGCCCTGGAGTAAACCTCCTGCCAGACAATAAAATTGCCAGTGTACATCAAAATTGTCCGGTGGTATTTGCCAGCTGAATGTCTTGTCTTTTAAAACTAGCTGGACAAGTACTAGGGTGTGGTACTGGACTATTGAACGTCACTTTTTGATATATCAGGAATATAAGATTATGATGATGCACTCAGCTAATGCTGAATTTATTGCAAACAACTTGGTTGGGCTTTGCTCCTATTGCTATGGTCTGGGATGTCTTAAAAGCACGCATCAAGGGAAATACGATTGGTTACACTGTTAACCATAACCAGAAAATGCAAAACACTGAAAATCAGGGGTCGGATTACTTATTTGGGGTTGAAAGGGCACAGGCTCTGATTCTTCTGAAAGATAATGCTGAGCTGAAATGTTTTTTTTTCGGATGGTTGCATGCCGAAGTAAGATCAGACAGGCTCTACAGCAAAAAGCAGCAGCCATTTGTTTTATGAGAATGGGAAGGAATACGACTGTAGGAGTTTATAATACATTAATCCAAAATGAAGGAAAGACAAAGCAGGAATTGTATTGACTGTATTCATGATGCTAATGGTCAGATGGTCGCACAGCCCCGTGAGAATGTGGAGCAATTTTGTTCATATTATAAGTCCATGTACAGGGTGGAGAATGTTGATGTCCATTTCATGAATTTACAGATCAAGCACTATTTAGACTCAGCTCAGATTTGTTGTATAGATCAAATGCAAATTGATAAGCCAGAAGAAGATATTTCCTTAGAAGATATTAAAGAGGCAATGTTCTCACTCCCCACTGGCCAGGCAGCTGGGCAGAATGGTATACTGACAGAGTTTTAAAAACTTTTACAGATTTTGTAGCGCCTCTTTCATTATTAATCTCTCATAACATCAATCCGGCCAAGAAGTTCCAGGATCATTGGAATCAGCAAACATATTGATCTTCTTGAAAGAGACGAAACTCACATTCGAGCAAGGGTCATATCACCCAATTTCTCTTATTAATACCAATGTTAAAATGTATTCCATAATTTTAGCAGTTAGGATATCAGCAACGATAGATGCTTTAGTCTCTCAGGAGCAGCACAGCTTTGTCCAGGGCCGAGACACTACTTTACACTAATACTGTATTGAGTATGATAAACATAAGATTTGGGGACAAATAGATGCTGCATGTGCGGTCATTGTAACATAAACCTAGAGCAAGAATTCTCATTAATGGTGAAATCTCGAAAACACTTGAGATTCAAAGGGGCACCTGGAAGGTCTGCACACTTTCTATGCCCCTTTTTGTATATTTTATTGGAACCTTGTATTGCCAGGATTCTAAACAACCAGAATCTTTCACCTCCCAGTGCTAATGGGATCAGGGTGCAGAGAACTGCTTATGCAGGCAATGTGGCTATAAACTCATCCAATGTCATCTCCAATGTTTTTAATATAGAACATAATGCTGAAGACTTTGACAAGATTTCTGGATATAAACGGAATCAGAATAAAATGCAAATGATCATACATGATTCTATAAGTGCATCATATGCATGGCAGACTCCCTCTGGCACCTACTTTGGCATTTTTATTTCAAGCAACATACAAGATGTTCAAGAGCATATGTTAGACCTGTCTGCTTCTGGGAAGACTCTAACCACCATGATTTATTTTTGTCCCCCTTAGCCTCCCAGAGTTTCTATTTTTTTATTTTTACATGTGTCCATCAGGAGTTTTTTTATGCTGTCAGGGGGCTAGGTGTTCCTTGGCGATGACGCCATTTTTCCCTCATCACTGGTGAGGCCTAGTCAGGCCCCTTGAAAATCTAGGGATCTCCAGAGACCTAAAATGGTGTCCACCAACTGCCATAACGGACACTACTGGAAAACAGGCCATAGGCTAACCTAGGGAATTTTCTAGAAGCAACCAGTGATTTCTGCAGGTTCCAGGCCACCCTATAAAAGGCCAGTGACCAACAGCCATTTTGTGCATTTCTTGGAATGACCAGTGCGGAGAGAGGCAACTGAAGGAGGAGGATTGTACACTGGTTGTGACCAGATCGACCTGCGGGGCCGGCTGTCGCTACCAGGAAGTGCCCCCACCTTGGCTGACCAAACCCCACTGTTTCAGCAAGCATCTTCAAGTTATTAGAGACCCTGCGACGAGTCTATTAAGGACTGATCTCCCTGAAGTGTGACTACCTGGGATCTGTTCGACCCATCCTGAAGGTCGTGGATAAAGAGTACAACGGAGATCTCGTCCAAGTTGGTTGACCCTAAAATCAGGGGGTAACAAACAAGGAAACGCGTGACTGCAGCGCTCCAGTTCAACAACCTCCCCTGTGGGTGAAAGCGGCAGAACGAGCGGTCGTCCCTACCTGGAAACGACGCTGCCGCCGAAAGCATTCCCTGACGTGAGGGCGTCGGAAGAGGGAGAGCCCAGCTGTCGTGTCTCGTCATCTGAAGAGCTCCGTTGAGGCGCCGGAAGAGGCGGGAAGCGAAGCAGAGCCCAGCTGATCGCCTGCGAGGTGGTGAGGGACGCCGTCGCATCGGACGAGGTGCGCAGAGCCGGAACCGGCAAGAAGGACCCAGCGCGACGAAAGAGGCGGACGCTAGGCGGAGCCAGGAGAGGCCGGTCGCGTCATCGGAGGAGCGCCAAAGCAGAGCTCCAGTCAGCGGTAAGCTCGAAGAGGCAGAAGCGCCGCATCGGTTACCTCCGTGAAGCGCCTCGGCCTGAGGTAGGCTTCCCTGACGCCTCTGCAACTGCGGAAAGACTTCCCTAGCACCGCGGGACCTGGGCAACACCAGCTGCACTGACCGGAACCCAAAAGTAAGCCGGGCAGAGAGGGTGTGGGAGGCGGAAACATCAGGTGTCTGAAGGCCTCAATGCGGGGAATCCTGAAACCAGGCAATTGACTTGAAAGTCGCCAGAACTATATACGAGGAACTGAGTGACAGAACTTCCCAGATCATTTAAAACCCATCACTTAACTAGATAAGAGGGGTAGAGCGGTGTGCAGAGAAAGTATAAGGCTCACTAGTAAAAATCCTTATTGCCTGTTATTCACTGAGGAAGTAGAACCTTCATTATTAAGGTGCCACCTGTGAGTTGACAAAAGGGGGAACATTGTTGATTCTGCTTTGTTTTCTTTTAGCCACATGGCTGGGGGTTTATGCTGAGAGGACCCATCCCTGTGGTAGAGGTCTGTTGAGTGAGAAGAAGGCTAAGATCTGAGGGGTAATGTACCTGCCTAAGAGTGGTTAAATAACATATTGAATCTGTAAAGTGCAATTTCCTAACTGTAACCTCATAGTGGAGTAGTGTGTTGTACTATAGACAGCCCCTTATCACAAATGTAATGTACCTTTGAATCTCATATATTGACTGGGAAAAGTATTGAATGTGCTTGGAAAGCTATGAGAACTGTATAAATTAAGTATACACTGCTTTTATTCAAAACAAGAACAAGAAAACATTTATTTTTATAAAAGGTAACGGTATTTTTCCAAACAGAGGTGTTGTGTCTTTATTTTGGTGGTTCATCACTGTGTTACTGTGGGTAAGATTTGTAAGTACTTAGCCAACGCTTGGAGTTAGCTGTAGACCACTACTGTGCCAAGCTACCATATGTAGGCTTGGGTAATCTAGGTCCAACATAATTGGTGGCAGCGGTGGGATAGCGAATTTGTACTTACACTTACTTATTAGTAACGCAGTGCCAACCACGAGACCCCACCTGGAGTTTTCTCCCCGCGGCCCTCCTAATTTACGTTTTTGATTTTTCTAAATTAACTTCTGGCGGTGGGTGGAGGTTGACCTCAGGTCACTCTGTGGATTTCTCCTGTATAGCATTTAATACTTCAAACAAGAATGGAGATAAATGTGGAAGAGCTAGACAATTATACTGTGAACCAATTGAAAGAATGGTGTCAGCAGCAGGGGGTGTTCTTCAAGAAAGGCGCCAGAAAAGTTGAGCTGCTGACCAGTATTCGAGCATGGGTAGAAGCTCATTCCGGGGAGGAGGTAGATCCTGAAGAGAGTGACAAGGACACTGTCCTGGAGACCACAACACTGTACCAGGCGGGAGGGGAGAACCTAGTAACAGGTCCTAGAACACCTTCTAGAGTGGGCAGTAGTGTGTCAGAGAGGGGCCTGACCGACGCCGAGTTAGAAGACAGGAGGGAGGAGAGGAGGATGAGAATAGAACTAGCCAGGATGGACATGGTGAGGGAGGAAAAGAGGTTGGAGCATGAGCGGACCATCAAGGAGATGGATTTGCAAGCCCAAAACTTACGTACCCCCAAACCAGAGAATGGTGGCAGCGATAACCCAACCAACACCCGAGAACATAGACCGTACCTACCAAAAGACATTATGGCTTGTTATGTACCCAGCGACGACATTGCTAAATGGCTAGCCGCCTACGAGGTCTCGCTGAGGGCCCATGGGATTCTGGAAGTCCACTGGGGAGGTGGGTTGTACAAATACATGCCCCCCACTGGCAGGGATACTTTGTTGGCCCTTGACACGAGTGAACAGACCTATTATCCGGCTATGAAATTAGCGCTGCTCAAGAAGTTTGGGTTGACCCCTGAGAAATATAGACAAAAGTTCCGGGGCAGCTACAAGCTGGGCACACAAAACTGGGTAGATTTCTTGGACTACTCCCGGAAGGCCCTGGAGGGTTGGGTAAGAGGCAGCGATGTAGGGGACTATGAGGGACTATATGACCTCATACTCAAGGAACACCTACTCGAGAAGTGTCTTCCCGAGCTAAGACAGCATCTGGTGGACAGCAAGCTGATCAGCCCCAGGAAGCTTGCTGAGGAGGCGGACATCTGGGTTAGTACCCGGGTGTCGACTAAGGGGACTGGAGGGAATTCCCAGAAGCCAGGACAGGGCGCCCCCCAGAAGAAAGAGGGAGGGGAAACTAAGAGGGAGTTCTCTAAAGGGCCACAAAATACTTCGCAAGGAAGGGGCAGAGGATTCATCCCCAAGAGTAACCCCCCTCGCAACCCTACCCCTGGCCAAAGCCAGCAGCCAAGGGTTGTGCATTGTTTTGAGTGTGGTGGTGTGGGACACTATAAAGGAGATGTGAGATGCCCAAAAAGACCACCCCCTCCCACTGGAGGAAAAGCCCCGGGAATCACTAGTGTAGTGCTCGGGGAGGAGATGCCTTTGGTTAATGGAGGGGAGCGGGCGGGTGTCACTTTAGTGTCCCTGGGAGATAAGGAGATGGTTCCCAAGACCCAGCTGCCCTCCAATACTATTAAGTATGAGCAGTGGGTCACCATCAATGGCCGTAGAGGGGAGGCTCTGAGAGACACAGGAGCCAGCATGACTATGGTAAGGAGTCAGCTGGTGTCTCCAGAGCAGGTCATCCCAGATGTACTCCATTCCGCCGTAATGGCTGACGGCAGATTGGGCCACTACCCTGTGGCTGAGGTTCCCTTTGAGTGGGGAGGGGTTGCAGGTCCACTTCGAGTTGCCGTAAGCCCTGCCGTGCCTGTTGACTGCCTGTTAGGGAATGATATGGAGCACAATGCTTGGAGGAGGGTGGAGTACCAGACTCACTCTGAGATGCTGGGACCCCCTGACTGGACTTGTGTCAGCACAAGGTCAGCAACTGCCCGAAGGGAAAAGTTGCTTACGCTGGAGCCTGGAACAATGGCCCAGCCAGCTGCCAGAGAGGAGAAGGACAAGAGGCCGGAGGACCCTGCCTCGACATCTCCGCCTCGTGAGACAGCTGGACCACCTGCGGAGGTGGATCTGGAGTCCACAGGGGAGAGTGTTGCTTCCTTGGAGAACCTACCCATCCCTACCGAGTGGCATGTGGAGGGAGGTCCTTCCAGGGAAGAATTCTGTGCAGCTCAGAAGGAGTGTCCTACTCTCGAGGGGCTGAGGCAACAGGCCAACGCCCAGGCAGCAGGAAACATTGCAGGGAGCTACCGGATTTACTGGGAGGATGGACTCCTCTACAGTGAGCCCAAGGCACCTGGCCACGGTTCAGCCAGAGCCTTGGTGGTCCCTCAATGCTTTAGAGCCTTTCTACTGGAATTGGCTCATGAGATACCATTGGCAGGACATCTAGGACAGGACAAGACCTTTGCCCGGCTTGTCCACCACTTCTACTGGCCTCGAATGAAAGTGGCGTCTGACACATACTGTCGGACGTGTGTGTCCTGCCAAGCTAGTGGGAAAACAGGAGTGAAGCTTAAAGCTCCCCTGGAACCACTACCTGTCGTTAGCACCCCCTTTGAGAGGGTGGGCATCGACATTGTAGGGCCATTGGATCCGCCAACTTCAGCTGGTCACCGGTTCATACTGGTTTTGGTGGATCATGCCACACGGTACCCAGAGGCAATACCTCTGAGGACCATCACTGCACCTGTGGTGGCAAGGGCCCTGATGGGGATCTTTACCCGAGTGGGTTTCCCCAAGGAGGTCGTGTCCGACAGGGGGACTAACTTCCTTTCAGCGTACATGCGGGCTATGTGGAAGGAGTGTGGAGTTACCTATCGGTTTACCACCCCTTATCACCCACAAACCAATGGTCTTGTGGAAAGGTTTAACAAAACCTTGAAAGGTATGATCAGGAGTCTACCTGAGAGCCTGCGGAGGAAATGGGACATCCTCCTACCCTGTCTCTTGTTTTCTTACAGGGAAGTGCCACAAAAGGGAGTGGGCTTCAGCCCCTTCGAACTTTTGTACGGGCACCCTGTACGGGGACCTCTCAGCCTGGTGAAGGATGGATGGGAACGGACTCCCAGAAAACTTCCCCAGGACGTGGTGAGCTACATGCTGGCCTTCCGGAGCCAAATGGCTAAGTTGTGGAAGCAAGCTTCAGACAACTTGGAGGCCAGCCAAGCAGTGATGAAAGAGTGGTATGACCACAACGCTCACCCAGTGGAACTGGAGCCTGGACAGAAGGTGTGGGTGATGGAACCTGGAGAGCTAAATGCCCTCCAGGACCGTTGGACAGGCCCCTTTGAGGTGTTGGAGAAGAAGGGGAAGTCCACCTACTTGGTGGATCTTAAAGCCCCAAGGCAGCCCCACAGGGTGCTGCATGCCAATCGCCTCAAGCCACATCATGAGAGGCCCGCGGTTGTCTTGATGATGGTAACCGATGGAGCAGAGGAAGAAGAAAGCGAACCTCTCCCTGATCTTCTCTCGTCCCAAGAAAAGGATGGGTCGGTGGAGGGAGTTATTCTCTCGCCATCCCTAACTCCTGAACAGCAGGATGATTGCCGCCAGATCCTGGGGCAATTTTCTTCTCTGTTCTCCCTTGTCCCAGGTAGGACCCACCTGTGTACCCATGACGTGGACACAGGAGACAGCCCACCTGTGAAGTCTAAAATCTACCGGCTGTCGGACAAGGTGAAGGCCAGCATCAAGGGTGAAGTCGCCAAGATGCTGGAGCTGGGAGTGATTGAACCTTCTGGAAGCCCTTGGTCTAGCCCGGTGGTTTTGGTACCAAAGGCTGCCCCACCAGGCACCACACCTGAATTGAGATTCTGTGTGGACTACCGAGGCTTGAACTCAGTGACCAAAACTGACGCCCATCCTATCCCCCGGGCGGATGAGCTGATTGACCGGCTGGGAGCTGCCCAATACTTAAGTACTTTTGACCTAACTTCAGGGTACTGGCAGATTTCCCTTACAGAGGAGGCGAAGGAAAGGTCAGCCTTCTCTACACCTGAGGGACACTACCAATTTCGCGTGATGCCCTTTGGGCTCAAGAATGCCCCTGCCACTTTTCAGCGGCTGGTGAACAGGGTCCTTTCTGGACTGGAAGCTTTTTCTGCTGCATACCTGGACGACATTGCTGTCTTCAGTAGCAGCTGGGAGGACCATTTGCAGCATCTGCAAGCTGTTCTGCATGCCCTGCAACAGGCTGGATTGACAATCAAGGCCAGCAAGTGTCAGATCGGACAGGGGTCGGTGGTGTACCTAGGTCACTTGGTGGGCAGAGGGACGGTGCAGCCCCTCCAGGCCAAGATTGAGGCTATCATTGCCTGGGAGCCCCCCAAGACTCAAACAGAGGTCCGAGCCTTCCTGGGCCTCACTGGATATTACCGTCGCTTCGTGAAGGGGTATGGCACTATCGTGGCCCCTCTCACTGAGCTTACTTCCAAGAAGCAACCCCGACGGGTAGTCTGGACGGAGGCTTGCCAGCGAGCCTTCCTGACCTTGAAACAAGCATTGTGTTCCGCTCCCATTCTCAAGGCACCTGATTTTGCTAGGGAATTCATTGTCCAAACAGATGCGTCAGAACATGGCATTGGGGCAGTGTTATCGCAGCTAAATGATGAGGGCTTGGATCAACCCGTGGTCTTCCTGTCCAGGAGACTACTCCCCAGGGAAAGGAGGTGGAGTACAATTGAGAGAGAAGCCTTTGCGGTGGTTTGGGCTCTGAAGAAGCTACGACCATACCTGTTTGGTTCGCACTTCCTAGTTCAGACTGACCATCGCCCCCTTCGTTGGCTGATGCAAATGAAGGGGGAGAATCCCAAGTTGCTAAGGTGGTCCATCTCCCTACAGGGAATGGACTTTAGGGTGGAACACCGACCTGGGGCAGACCATGCCAATGCAGACGGTCTATCCAGGTATTTCCGCCTTAGTGATGAGGACTCCCAAGGGGTTGGGTAGTTCTCCCCACTTTCAGCTGGGGGGGACGCGTGTTAGACCTGTCTGCTTCTGGGAAGACTCTAACCACCATGATTTATTTTTGTCCCCCTTAGCCTCCCAGAGTTTCTATTTTTTTATTTTTACATGTGTCCATCAGGAGTTTTTTTATGCTGTCAGGGGGCTAGGTGTTCCTTGGCGATGACGCCATTTTTCCCTCATCACTGGTGAGGCCTAGTCAGGCCCCTTGAAAATCTAGGGATCTCCAGAGACCTAAAATGGTGTCCACCAACTGCCATAACGGACACTACTGGAAAACAGGCCATAGGCTAACCTAGGGAATTTTCTAGAAGCAACCAGTGATTTCTGCAGGTTCCAGGCCACCCTATAAAAGGCCAGTGACCAACAGCCATTTTGTGCATTTCTTGGAATGACCAGTGCGGAGAGAGGCAACTGAAGGAGGAGGATTGTACACTGGTTGTGACCAGATCGACCTGCGGGGCCGGCTGTCGCTACCAGGAAGTGCCCCCACCTTGGCTGACCAAACCCCACTGTTTCAGCAAGCATCTTCAAGTTATTAGAGACCCTGCGACGAGTCTATTAAGGACTGATCTCCCTGAAGTGTGACTACCTGGGATCTGTTCGACCCATCCTGAAGGTCGTGGATAAAGAGTACAACGGAGATCTCGTCCAAGTTGGTTGACCCTAAAATCAGGGGGTAACAAACAAGGAAACGCGTGACTGCAGCGCTCCAGTTCAACAACCTCCCCTGTGGGTGAAAGCGGCAGAACGAGCGGTCGTCCCTACCTGGAAACGACGCTGCCGCCGAAAGCATTCCCTGACGTGAGGGCGTCGGAAGAGGGAGAGCCCAGCTGTCGTGTCTCGTCATCTGAAGAGCTCCGTTGAGGCGCCGGAAGAGGCGGGAAGCGAAGCAGAGCCCAGCTGATCGCCTGCGAGGTGGTGAGGGACGCCGTCGCATCGGACGAGGTGCGCAGAGCCGGAACCGGCAAGAAGGACCCAGCGCGACGAAAGAGGCGGACGCTAGGCGGAGCCAGGAGAGGCCGGTCGCGTCATCGGAGGAGCGCCAAAGCAGAGCTCCAGTCAGCGGTAAGCTCGAAGAGGCAGAAGCGCCGCATCGGTTACCTCCGTGAAGCGCCTCGGCCTGAGGTAGGCTTCCCTGACGCCTCTGCAACTGCGGAAAGACTTCCCTAGCACCGCGGGACCTGGGCAACACCAGCTGCACTGACCGGAACCCAAAAGTAAGCCGGGCAGAGAGGGTGTGGGAGGCGGAAACATCAGGTGTCTGAAGGCCTCAATGCGGGGAATCCTGAAACCAGGCAATTGACTTGAAAGTCGCCAGAACTATATACGAGGAACTGAGTGACAGAACTTCCCAGATCATTTAAAACCCATCACTTAACTAGATAAGAGGGGTAGAGCGGTGTGCAGAGAAAGTATAAGGCTCACTAGTAAAAATCCTTATTGCCTGTTATTCACTGAGGAAGTAGAACCTTCATTATTAAGGTGCCACCTGTGAGTTGACAAAAGGGGGAACATTGTTGATTCTGCTTTGTTTTCTTTTAGCCACATGGCTGGGGGTTTATGCTGAGAGGACCCATCCCTGTGGTAGAGGTCTGTTGAGTGAGAAGAAGGCTAAGATCTGAGGGGTAATGTACCTGCCTAAGAGTGGTTAAATAACATATTGAATCTGTAAAGTGCAATTTCCTAACTGTAACCTCATAGTGGAGTAGTGTGTTGTACTATAGACAGCCCCTTATCACAAATGTAATGTACCTTTGAATCTCATATATTGACTGGGAAAAGTATTGAATGTGCTTGGAAAGCTATGAGAACTGTATAAATTAAGTATACACTGCTTTTATTCAAAACAAGAACAAGAAAACATTTATTTTTATAAAAGGTAACGGTATTTTTCCAAACAGAGGTGTTGTGTCTTTATTTTGGTGGTTCATCACTGTGTTACTGTGGGTAAGATTTGTAAGTACTTAGCCAACGCTTGGAGTTAGCTGTAGACCACTACTGTGCCAAGCTACCATATGTAGGCTTGGGTAATCTAGGTCCAACAGCATACTTATGAAATACTGCTTGATAAAACTATGAAAGTATTAAAGCTGTGGTATTCGCTCCCTAGCCCTCTTATATGGAGATGCAATATCATTAAAACGGATGTGCTTCAGAAATTTCTTTATCTATATCTCGCTCTCTCCTCCTCTTCGAGTTCCTTGTTCTTTTTTTAAGTGATTGAATTCAGTCATCAGGAAGATTTTACAGGGTTATCAGAGAGCTAGACAAGCTTTTAAATGGTTCACAAAACAACCAGAAGAAGGTGGATTGACCCTTCTTGACTTGCAATATTACTATTGGGCTGCTTTTGGGGAGCATGCATGCAGTCATCGCTCCAGCCTAACTATAAAGCAATCTCAGAATGCTCTGCTATGATCCTGTGAGCTACTAGTGACAGAAATTTGGAATATGGGCAAGGTTGTCTGTGTGCTTCACACAATTTACCATCCACCGGGTAACAATTTGCTCTTCATAGAGAAAATCATGAAGGTTACTAGCTTGTATTCAAATCAACTATACCATATCTTCCTCGGAAACTTCAACCTCCATTGGAATGACACCAATGATCTTTTAGTCAACTCCTTGAAGTCTTTCTTCACTGATCTCAATTTTTCTCAGGTTTGTAAGGGACCTACCCACAACAAAGGCGCCACCCATGACCTCATTATTGCTAGAGACAATCATTCAACTGGGTGACATCTTAACTTGTGACTGGTCGGATCATCATCAAATTGCCTTCCCCATACTGGGAAAGAACACTTGCAGAAAGGGACAACCTCTTAAAGCTAAACAATTGTCTCGCAACATGAGAGACGTCAACATCAATGCTCTTTCTTCCATCACCATGAATAGACTTCTGCCTCCCCCTAACATGACCAATCTTGATGATCTTTCGGATCATTACATTAGCACTGTGGCTAATATCTTTGACACCATTGCGCCGAAACAACTTAAAAGGAGTCCTCTCAAACAATCCAAACCTTGGTTTAACGGTTCCTTAAATGATGAATGCCGTAAACTTAGGCTTTCAGAGAGGCTCTGGAGAGATGAGCCTTCCACTACTAGCCTCTATCAGCTAAGGAAAATGAGAAGCGCCTACAACAAAAAAAATCTGCATTACTTAAACTGACCATTTCAGGGAGCAGCTGGACGGTGCTAAAAATAGACCCAACATGCTATTTGAAATCATCAAACAGGAAGCAAACCACACTTCCATCCCAAAGCTGTCTTCCTTGACTCCACTTCCTAGCAGGGGGAATTCACAGTGTACTTCTCTGAAAAAACTAGGAAAATTAAACTAGAGCTGCAACCTGTCACTCCCATGGTGCCTCCTCTAATCTATACCACATCATCAGCGGAGCTTGTCATTCCCTTGGCAGTCCCCTTACTTCTTGGTTGTTCTCCCCAAAATTACGCCTCTTGAAATTCCTTTATCTTCCAGATTTCACAGCACTACTTCACGTAATGGCAACTCTAAAACCAGCCACTCACTTCAGTGATCCACTGCCTGCAAAATGTTTTAAAGACCTCAACTTGGCCATTCTACCTCTTTGGTCGAGGAACATTCATGAATCTCTCCTGCAGGGGAGCATCACTGATTGCCTCAAAATGAGGCAAGTAACTCTCATCCCTAAGAAGCCCAACTTAGGTTTATCTGATCCTAACAACTTCCAACCAATCACCTGCATCATGACGCTAAAAAAGCAGCTCAAGAAATGCGTTCACAACAGCTCTGCAAACATATAGAGAAATTTCAACTACTTGACCTCTATCAATCCGGTTTCAGAGCAGGGCATAGCACTGAAACTGCACAAACTCACATTGTAGATGACCCCTGAATTCCCTTGATCAAAATGTCCCTTGTCTTCGGATCCTTCCGGACCTGTCCTGCATTCAACACCATCAAACATGAAATATTGATTCAACTTCTTCAACTTAGGATAGGTCTCTCGGGACCAATCCTAAAGTGTTTTGCCTCTTTCTTACATAATAGTACACAAAGAATTAAAATCAACCAGTCCCTAGCATCCAGTACCCTGGTCAGGATTGGAGTTCCGCAAGGATCCACACTCTTCCCCAAGCTCTTCAACCTTTTTATTGTACATCTCACTGTCATTCTGAACCGTTCTCACATTCATTACCACATGTATATGGACGACATGCAACGTTACCTGAAGATCTTCTCTCTGTATGACAATAAAACTTTAAATGAAGCTCTCTCGCAAGCTCAACAATGGTTAACCCAGAACCATCTTTTGTTGAATACCCTCAAAGCTGAATTTCTGCTGATTGCCCCCCAGAACCACTCTGCACCTACCCTGGACTGGCTAAAAAAACTCACAGCCCTTAACTGCACCCCTCATGTGGTTGATTCAGCTAAATTGTTAGGCATTTCCTTTGACAAATACCTTAATCAGACCCTCCAGGATATCGCGATATCGCGATTTGCCGCGAAATCGGCACTTTTTAAAAAATGCAGCGATTTTTACAAAAATGCCAGCAAAATCGGCATTTTTGTAGAAATCACGGCATTTTTCGCTATATCCTGGGGGGTCTGCTTTATTAGCAGCATTGGAGAGGCACAGCGGGATTGCAACCCTCACACCTCCAGCCCTTGATGACCTGTTAAGAGGTGCTTCGAAGGTGACTGAGAGGGAGGGGCTGCAGGTTCAGGAGCAGCGACATCTATTCACATGCAAACAGCCCTGCCTGATGGTGGAATCCGCGACAGCCATTTCCCTCTTGTTACCCCGAGCCAACAATCAAATTCTCCAAGTTGATGCTAATTATCAGATAAAAGCACCTTTCAGTGGCTAGCCTGCGCCCCATTGATCCCACCTCGCACGTGCTTGTTAAGGAGCAGACAGGTTCAGCTATCCAGCCACGGAGAGCCCGAGAGGGGCCAGCCGCAGAGGTCACAGGGTCCCAGGAGGGCAGCACGCGCCAGCAGGTGGAAGAGGGGCTGGGGGGAGGTGAGGTTGGAGGGTTGTCTCTCGAGCTCTGGGGCGGCAAGCGCCCTGCGTCTGTGAATTCCTGTACGAGGCAATGTGTCATGTCTCTGCTATTTAGAGGGGGGCTCACACATTCCATTTCTACCCAGGGCCCCAAACATCCGAGACTCGGCCAGATTACACCCCTGATTACACCGAGGCAGCACGTGGTTCTCTTCACAGAGCGTAATTACTGTCACTAAATTGTAAGCAAACCTCGGTTCTTCAAACATGAAGTCTATAATTTAAGAAAATAAAGAAATGGAAGGGTAGCTGGATGATGGATGAGGGGAAAGATGGATGAGGGGAAGGATGATGGATGAGGTGAAGGATGGATGGATGGATGGAGGGGAAGGATGGATGGATGAGGGGAAGGATGGATGGATGGATGGATGGAGGGGAAGGATGGATGGATGAGGAGATGGATGGATGGATGGATGGATGGAGGGGAAGGATGGATGGATGAGGAGAAGGATGGATGGATGGATGGATGGATGGATGGAGGGAGTAATTCTAGCCAAGATGGCCGCCTGATAGGAGCTCCGGTCCGGAGCTCCTAGTGCTGGGGATCCCTTTCATGGAATTATCCCTGATAGCACGCACCACCATCGGCGAGAAAAACGAGCAACCGGACCGTAACAAGTGACTCGCCTGAAGTGCACCGCTTGTACCCGACCCGACTGAAGATCAGCTTCGCCTGTACCCGACCCGCCTGAAGATATCCACGCTTGCACCGGTACCGAGACCGGAACGATGATGACGACGCCTAGGAGGCTCCGGACAGACGACTGCATCCCAGTGCCCCCTTGAGTGTGGAGGTGCCCTGCTTGCCTGCAATCACCGCCGGCAAGTGATCAGTGTCACTGAAGCTGCCGAGGAGAGGACAAGCGGACGGGAGTGGGTGTTTACAGACCCGGAGCGGGTGGATCAACGAGATCGGTGCACTCGGCACCCAGAACGGCTGTGTTTGTGTGCGTTGGGCAGCGTTTTCCGACGGGTCGCTGTGGAGACTGTGGAGCAACGAGAAGGGAGCAATGGGCAATTAAACAGCTCCGGGGTGCCCGGTCTGAGGCAGCGTTCCGACGAGAGGCTTCCCCCCCCTCTCCCCTCCCAATGGATCAACGAGCGCGGGGCATCTAAGCGGCTCCGGTGTGCCCTGTCTGCAGCAGCGCTCCGGCGGGAGGCTTCCCCCCCACCCCCCTCCCAGTGGATCAACAAGATCTGGGTAATTGGGCAGCTGGAGCGGTCCCGGTTCGCCCTGTTCTGTGTGTTCTGGGCAGAGTTCAGGCGGGAGGCTTCCCCCCCTCTCTCCCCGCCCAGTGGATCGGCGAGAACGGAGCAACTGGCACTGGGAGAAGCCCCGGTGTACCCTGTCTGTCTGTGTGTACTGGGCAAACACTACGCAACTTTGGAGGTGCCGGATCTGGGCAGCAGCGTCAGTAAAGACTCGGAAGGTAACTGCACAATAGCTACCACGCTAAATAATCATGCCGATTTCTCACTCTGCATACTGCACGCAAAACTACTTGAGCAGCGGCAGGGACGACTCGGAAGGTAACTGCACGCAAATCTTTCTCCTTAAATTACTCATGTCGGTTTCTCTCTTGCTGTCCGGAAAAATGCTACTTTAAACAAACATGCCGGCTTTTACCCTATGCCCGGAATTTCAAACTGATATCTGTGTGCTTTTTATTTTCCGCGGGCTTTGCGATGGTTACACTCACCATTGTCTAATATGGCTGGGGCCATAAACTGGAGCAATAAATCGCCTCCCTGCCCACAAGATGACCATGAGGCTACATACCAACGAGGGCAGGGATCAGCAAGTCAGAGATAAGCCTCTCTCTCTCTCCTCACCATCTAGCAGCATAGAAGCTGAACTCTATCCTCCCCTTTAAGCAACACGGAAGATGGACTAACTCGACCTACCAGAGTAGAAATGGAAACTGAACTCAACAATCACTACAATTTGGCTGCCATATTAGACTGGTCTCTCTCCTTGTCGGCCATCATGAGCCAGTCTTTTTCACGATTTGACCACACTCTAAAAACAACTGGCCTCTTTAGACTATTTTTCAACTAGCGAATGTCTGCCTGTTATCTCTATATGGCGTGCCTCTTCTACTAACGTTTTTCTTCCACCATTTTAGTGACCTCTCACTGTCCTTTTGACTTTCCTACTGTCTCTCTTATTGCCTCTGACCAGTATAGGCCTAGAGTATATCCATCTTTATCTCCTCCTCTTGTGATTCTATCTCTTGTACATTTGCAATTTTTTTCTTTCTTTACTATTTGCACCTTTTGTAACGCGTGTAATCCTAAGTCAGCTGAAATTCCAGGAGCCTAGTCCCGACAGCTCGACGACTTTCGGAGGGCTGGATGAGGTCCCCCGCCACACGGCGGAGGAGGGCACTGGACATCGAATGCTCTCACTGTCCTTTTGACTTTCCTACTGTCTCTCTTATTGCCTCTGACCAGTATAGGCCTAGAGTATATCCATCTATATCTCCTTCTCTTGTGACTATCTCTTGTACATTTGCAATTTTTTTTTTTCTCTTCTATTTGCACCTTTTGTAACGCGTGTATCCCTAAGTCAGCTGAAATTCCAGGAGCCTAGTCCCGACAGCTCGATGACTTTCGGAGGGCTGGATGAGGTCCCCCGCTACACGGCGGAGGAGGGCACTGGACATCGAATGCTGGCTTATGTAAAGCGCTCTGATAACCTAAACGGTTCAAGATCTTGAAATGTGCAACGAAACTGATTCTATGTAAACTGTTGTGACAACATGTAACGGAACTGGTGCTATGTAAAGCGCTCTGATAACCTTATCGGTTCTAGTTCGCGCTATAGAAAACTCTAAAAATAAAATAAATAAATAAAATAAAAGACACCAAATATACATAGCTTCATGTTATTAAGTAACTAAAAAAACTAAGATATCTGTGTTTGTTGTAGGAAAAATGGCCACATAAAATGCCGCAAAATTGACGCTAAATTTCCATATTTGTGCCGCTAAATTTCCATTTTTGTGCCGCTAAATTTGCTAATCCATGCCGCTATATCCTGGGGGGTCTGCTTAATATGCAAGCTCACATCAGTGCCACTTTTAGGGGTGCCAACTTTCACCTTAACACCCTTAAGAATAGCAAGCCTTTCCTTCTGCCTGAAGACTTAAAGCCTGTAGTACAAACCCTGGTGATCTTATGACTTGAATATGGTCTGGTGACCCTTGCGGGGCTTCCGAATGCGAACTTGGCCCCTCTCAGAGCCAATCTCAATGCATAGGCCAGGCTCCTAACAGACTCCAAAAAACACGATTGCATCACACCTGACCTTTTGCAGCTTAACTGGCTGTCTATTGAAGCGAGGATTTCTTTTAAAATAGCTTGACTCACTCATAAATCCTTGCATTACAACAACCCGGCCTATCTGGTGAACAAGCTTGTTCTTTTCTGATTGGGTCGTAACTTAAGACTTATTTCCAGACTACTCTTGAAACCTCCCAAATTCAAAAAGAAAAGTACGTACAAACATGCTTTCTCCGGCCTTGTACCTAAAATTTGAAACACTCTTCCTACGGAGATTAGAGCCAACCCTTCCACTGCCTCTTTCAAGAAACAGGTCAAATGTTTTTTTCTGAGTGAACATTAACTGCATCATCCCGTACTCTTTTTCAAGTACCCTTTTTGACAGATTTGACATTTACTCCTTGTTGTTTTACAGTGTTGACCTCCAATGTACTGAGTTTATTCATGCTTTTGCCTGTGTACAGCGCTCTGATACCCACAAGGGTCATGTTCGTTCTTTATAAACTTTTCAAATAAAAAAATATCCATTGCTTGGTATCATAGGAATGTGACTCCAAAATATGTTACCTCTGTGAAATATGTCTGGGGCAGCAGCATGTGCCTGTTTTTCCAGATTTGACCCCCAACTACGAGATTGGTGCAAAAAGAAAATTTGGGAATAATCCATCAGCACACACTAGAATAATGTATAACCATCTATCTTTGATGATTTTATTTCTCAGGCATGGCACTCTCTGTGTACTCTTTGGGTCCTAAAAATATTGGATATTTCTTCTTTGCTGATACAAATCGCTCTCTGATTTACAAAAAGAGGTTGCACTTCCATCTAAAAGTTTCTTCAGATACATGATTTTCTATCTCGGCAATCAAACAGAATAGCTATTCCAAGCCAATAGTACTTTTCCTTTGTGCCAATAAGAATCATATTTTCTATTATACAATAAAACTAAAAAAGATTTCTATATCTGTTACAAATGCACCTTCCTGGTAGGAAGCATCATTAATTTTGTATTACAGTAAATCTTAACCTCTTTGGACCCCAAGTGAATAATTTTTTAAGCTTGGGAATAGGTCTAGGAACAATTTCAATTATGCTGGTGTAATCTGAGTAATTTCAGTAATTCTGTGTTATTCTTTGACACTGAATTACTGATGATAAAGCAATTATGACTGTTTGCATAATTGAGAGTTTTTTAAGGGAGAAAATCCTACCACAATAACACATTTAGTGAGAGTAAGCTGTGTGTGTTATGTTGCATTTAGCCCTATTTTCGTAGCTTAAAATGCATCCTCGTCCATTTTGGATGTGTGGTAGCCTTTTCTGCACAGAAAAGATAGCGCTAAATCAGAATTACTCCTCTTGCTGTTCTACATTAGTTACACCCACACCTATTTGGTACCCAGCATGTCATTTCTATGTTTTGTACTTCTGAAATATACACAAGACTACAGAAACAAGTATGCATTAAAAGTATACTAATCGTATCACTAATCCAATTAGTTCATACAGGATTCCTTGAACCTAGTAGGTGGTCATACATGGTCCTATGCCATGTAACTTGTGGCCATACACCTTGTATGATCAACAAAACGATTCGGATCTCCTTTTCTAACACCTGGAGAAGAGCACTTGGTAGAATAGTTGCCCTGTTTTTTTCAGTGCAAATTCGTAAGATCTATTGTTACCTAGCAACAGACACTCAATGTTCTTCTTGGTTGAGGGTTTTTTAAAATACAAACTTCCATAGCGCAATTGAGTTTAGAGGGCATAAGGGAAGCCATTCAGTCAAAACACGTTATTTTGGCTTCCAGGGCCAAAAAAGTACAATTCATAACACTTTATGATATATATCACAGAATAAATAATACAAATACATCAGATGTTACCTAAAAACATTTGAATATGTATATATGTACACACAATTATGAAAAGAAAAATCGAGCAATATAATTTAAAGCAAAATTTTAATAAACGTTACCAAATTCAACTCACTTGGATGTAGGACGTCAAGCTGGAGAGTGACAAAGGGCTTTTCTGCAGAGCATCACATGGCACCCAAAAATTCGACAATAGAGATAACCATTACTGAGCAAGACTCTGATCTGAGAATGCGGTGGGCTTCCTGATGGTTCCGTACACCTATTAGCCTACTAATCGGTGCCAACCTATTGTCCAAGGGGGATAAATAGCCTGAATAGACAAACACAACATGGGAGACACGTTCATTTGGGTGGTCACAAATGGGACAAGCTGTGCCTCCTTCACCCTTCCAGCCTGATTTAAACATTCTAAGGGGTTAAGTGCTGGTGCAAAACTGAAAATAGAGTTTCCTATGCAGTGGAACGGCCACTACTTCCCAAAATACCGCCCGTCCCCAAAAGTACTTAATGTCTATGTAGTCACTGGTTAATCTAGCGGTGGCTGACTTCTGAACAACCTCAGCAACAGCAAGTGACCAGTATTTAAATTTCATCTTGGCCTTGGATGGAAATACAGATGTTTACAGTGGGTCCCACAAATCACGGAGCTCTAATGAATTCAAGATTGACTTCATATTTGCAAGCAATGGCATTTTATTGAATGGAATACAACTAGGAGGGGGGAGAGAGAGAGAGCAAGTGGATTCAGTCTCCCTTGGCAATATGATGAAACAAAATGGAATCCACTCAGAAAGTGGTAGTGGTCCCTAAAGTGATGGGGAGCACACAGAGTTGTTTAAATGCCCCTCACACACCAACAGGCCCCTTGCTGTCATGCTTCATCATCGGGGCCTTCGCAACCCTCTACGGTTTGTGGCTTGCTACGACTAATGGCTGCGTAGGAGCACTTAGTAGTGAGCTATGTGAGGGTGTGTGTTTAAGGGAAAGAGTGTGAGTGAGGTGAGGTGAAAAAAGTGAGTTAAAAAATACCTGGCGCGTAGGAAAAAATTATTTATTATGTCCTCGGCTGGTATTATTAAAAAGGTGCAGAGTGAGGTTGATTGTATACGTACTAGGGTATATCAACCATTTCAAAGTGTCAACATGTTTCGGAGCGCAAGGACTCCTTCTTCAGGACAAGGATATGCACGTTATCCTCACCTTACTCACATGAAATGTTAAAGTGTTTAATACCAAAATAAATGTGTAATGTACCTAACAATGTAGTTTGTATAGGTAAGTTCAGTTGCGCCCAATTGGCGTTGAAGAGAACTTATTGTTCAAAGTCTGATAACCTCATGAGCCTATGCGTGGTATTGGGGGAATCCTTCCTCACTGCTCAGTAAAGCAACGGTTACTGCATGGTCAAATCGCCTGCCTTCCCCTTCACCGGAGCAGCGTTGACAATATGTTGACAATGTGACACAAGTAGGCCTTCCTTAACTTTTTTGATGGTGCCTATCAGTCTTGCTTGTCCATGGGTGACAATAATCAAGGTGGGTCACAAAGTAACAGCAGCTATAAGTAGGTTAACTTTAAGTACTAAATTCTTCAATAAAAAAAACTCAAGTACCTATTTTGCAACATAGATGCATGTTCACTCTTAACCCCTTTTCTCTGGTCCACCCATTGATAATACGTGGCATGACTTATTTTATTCCCCTTCCTCTTCATTTACTTTCAGTCATTGATTCTTGGTCATGACAATGAGCTTTCCAAATTGATCCATTAACCTTGTCATAGGAGCATATCTTTTTGTCTTCCCAAGAATTTCCTGACAAAGAATTTCACCTGAGGCTCATGATAAGTGTTCGGCACACATGTACATTTTACCCTGTATGTGTTTCACTGTCAATGTGCATTTGAATAACTTACAAGACAACTTTATAATATGGGCCCCACCTCTCCTGATACGCCCGCAAAAAAGATATGTATAGTCATATTGAAAAGGAAAGGAATGCCCCTCAAAAGAGCCTTAAATATGTTGTCCACCCACACACATGCCACCAGTTCCCTCTCAATAAAAGTAAATTAAACTAAGCCCCTCCTCAGTTTCCATGAGGTGAAAGCATCGATGCTTGCATCCTTAACAGCCGTTTGACTCTGTGCAACCATTACCCTGAGTTCACTGGTATCAACTGAATATTGACCATAATGCTTCCTCAAATGACTGCAATGATAGGGTTGTTTGCATGCAGCAGAGGTGTTAACATCCTCTACCGCCTGCATGGTAACACCTCTTTCCTGCCTCCTGTGCAAACAGTCTATGAAGTAAAAAAAGAGTTTTTCCTTTTGGAAGAAACAATGTCAAACTCATTCAATCGCTCTACTCAGTCAGAATCCCCACATGAGATCTAAACAGATCACTCCATCCAGTGAAACACTTACACGCAAGAAACACTAATTATATCAAAGCAGACTATTTATTTGCATCTTAAAAATCATTCCATAAAGGTAAAATCAATATAAAATATACATGTCATAATTTGTTTTTTAAAACAAAGAGACAGAAATACAGTTAAAAACACTTTGCATGTAATAGTGCAGGAGAGCAAGATGAAAGACAGTAAACTTTGTCGTATTGTTGTTAATTCAGACCCTCTATGGGCAACATGGGGTAGGGATTCCCTTCCCTATTTCCAATAGTTTGTTTGCCACTTCCAAATTTAACAAATGCACAATGCGTTGTAAGTGTAAGTGTTTCATTGGATGGAGCGATCTGTTTAGATCTCATGTGGGGATTCTGACTGAGTAGAGCGATTGAATGAGTTTGACATTGTTTCTTCCAAAAGGAAAAACTCTTTTTACTTCACAGTAAGTTGGCGCTCTATTTCCTTTTGGGTTATACTGAGCCCCTTTCCTTTTGTTTAAGACAAACAGTCTATGGCCACTAAACTGAGTGTCAGAGACAGCACCTGCAGATATGTGCATCTTTCCATTTGTTCCAATCTGCTCCCCCACTCCGCAGTAGCCTGCCTCTTGTACACGCTCAAGTTACATCCACAAACCTTTTGCATGACCTGTCTTGCTGTACTGCATCACCTGATTCCCCTGACCCCATGTCCTTAGCCCTCATGCCTGCTGGCCTTTGTCTCTTGTATGCTTTGTACCCACATGCACCTACTGCCATATCACTCTGCTACTCTCCGTCTCCTGTCACCCCCTCTTCCTGTGACTCATCAGCTCTCCCCCACCACCAAGGCTCTTCAGGCCGCCATCCCCCTCCTGTCCTTTGTGCTTCCAACACCCGAATGTCCTGCTGTCCTTTCCATTGTGGTGAAAGCAGGTTGTCTGATTCCAGAGACAACACATTTTTCAGATCGCATTCTACACTCTCAATTACCAGATATCCTCAGTTCTGTGCTGCTAGAGACTCTGCCGTTCACGGACTGTGACTGGTCAGAGTCTCCAGCAAAGGCAGATCGCCAGCAAGTGTTATTTCTGTGACAGGCCCATTTCGGACTATCTCAAAAATGCCTTAAAGTTTGAGGTTTTGAGCTTCAAATTTTGTTGTACCCTAAAATGTATCAACCCAGACTGTAAAATCCTGCGGTGGTTTGACTTGGAACTAAAAAGAAATAGGAAGTTAAACAGTGAGCGCAAACATTCACACATCGTACTGAGATGATAATTTATTTATTGTTTGATTAATTAAAATCATTACAAATACATAAATAAAACAATGCCATTTAAAACATTCCCAGGAGTGCTGCTTTCACAGTAAGCAATCTTTAAAGACAAATTGCAGTTTCCCAAGATTTCGATCAATGGGAAAAAACAAATGTACAATACTATAGTCAAGTGCAGATGAAAAAGCGGGCATAACTGAATATTTCTTAGCAGCTTGTGATAAGAAATGACTTGAGCAATTTATACAAGTTTATTGAAATTTGTATGGCTAGGTAATTTGTTCTAAAAGGCACTAGTGGGCAAATTTACAAGCCCCATGCGCCACTTTTGCATCACTTTTAATGGGAAAAGAGATGCAAAAGTGGCACAATGGGCTTGTAAATCTGCCCCTAGGTTTTTGTGTCAACCATGATTTAGCAGCAGCAGTATGTTCAAAATCTCTTGTTGATCAATACCTTAGCAGCAACATTTTAAACACTTAGCTCAAGATCAAAATCAAGTTTAAAAAGATGTATTACAGAATTATTCATATGAGCGATACAGAAGATTGCTTGCCGTGAAGACTAACAGCCTGATTCATCAAGCTGAAATCGGCTCGCAAAGGGTCAGATTCTGAGAATCTGGCCCTTTGCGAGCGCTATTTTTGCATTTGGGATTCATCATCCCAAATGCAAAAATCGGTAATTGCTAATTCGCTAAATTGCGAGGAATTACATTTAAGGAATCTCTATTTGAGATTCCTTAAATGCAATTCATCAACCATTTTTAAATTGCTAATTCGCAATTTCGGGCCGCTATTTACCGAGAGGTCAGACCTCTCGGTAAATAGCAATAACTTAGAAAAATGCTTTTAAAAGCATTTTTCTAAGTTGCATGTTGCGCACACACATGTCCTTTGGACATGTGTGTGTGCAACACCTGTGTGAAATTTCATTTGAGGGGTGCTACAGGGTGTTCTGTGGACACCCCTGGCACCCTTCAAATCGCAATCTTATTTGCGATTAGCTAATTGCTAATCGCAAATAAGGAATACTCCCCATTCATTCCTATGGGCCTTTTGGCCCATAGGAATGAATGGCGAGTTATTCCTTATTTGCGATTAGCAATTAGCTAATCGCAAATAAGGAATTGTAAGGAATCGCATTATTATTGCATATTCCTACATGAATCCCGTTTGGCGAGTCCTTAATAGCGATTCGCTATGAATCGCTATTAGGGCCTCGCAAAACGGGAGCATGATGAATCAGGCGGTAAGATACAGACTACAGACTCATACAATCATAACTAAATCCCTATTTAATTAATTAAATCTCTCCAGATTCTACGTGTTAAACTCAGAAACAGTACTGACAGCTTTCTAAGTTAGGAAAAGAAACTCTCAAAATAACCAGACAGAGTCTTGGAAAGAAAACAAGAGATTGCCCCAAACCTTTGAAACAAGGTATTTTCACACAAATGTTTGTATAACAATTAGTAAAACTGCAGTCTCAATATGGGAGGATCGTGGTTAGATTGCTCTAGCAATTCAAAAACAATGTTGTATTAATCAAACTAATTAATATTAGAACATTGGAATGTTGGGAGCTCCATTGAAAACAATGGAGTGCTCTGGGCTTATAATGGCTGGTATAAACCTGGAGCTCCAACATTCCAATGTTTCTTTGTTCACAGCTCTGGTTGTGAACAAAGCTTCAGGGAACCTGAGGGGCTTCCAATCCCCGCACGCTCCCAAAAGGCTTTGTTTTTTTTGTTAGAACATTCTGTCCTCTAGTGACAGAATGTTCTAATAGCCTTATAGCCCTTCGTAGATGGGATATACCGCTATTAAAGTCCCTCTCCCTTGTTAAAGGCCCTCGCTTTTGGCTCGAGGCCTTTAACGCTGGATAGGGCCTTTAATAGCCGGTATAGCCCTCTAAGGCGGGCTATGAGGCTATAATAACCAATGTCTTAAGGTAAGAGAAATCTTTTGCTTGCTTCCTCAGCTACTGTATTCCCGATATGTACAACATAATATAAAACATTTCTCAAAAAATATCTCATGGAATTAGTTTATTCTGCATGCCTACATTAGAACTTCTAGATGAAAATCCTTCAAAATTATACATCAGGTACACAATGGAAAGTTTAATTCACAATATATTATTTCTAATACATTTGCCCTTTTACCTCATATCACTCTGTGCTCTGCAGAAAATGTGGGGAGAGAGGACTTGCAGTGAATCACTAATTGGGAGGGCGGATGAGCAGGAGCAAGATGAACAGAACACCAGAAATTACATCAATTTAAAATAAATGGTGTCTTGCATGAAAATGTGCTATTAATATGTTACAGTATTAATCACACTACTAAACAAAATAATAAAATTATTGTAAGTGCAGCATCTTTAGTTCATCAGTTACAACCATGTGCATCATTAATGTAAATGTGCTGGACTTGTAAAGCGCACAGCTGCCTGTAAGCGTCCCGGCGCTTGCTTAGGGAACCCGTCCTGGTATTCCTATGTGAGAAACCACGGCAGGGTGTCCACAGGGTGAAAGCCAGGCATCCCGCCGCGAGGGGCCGTAGTGGAGATTAAGCAAGCTATTGCCCAGAGTTGCAGAGTGTGACCCCGTGAGTTGAGTAGGCACCAGAGCGAGAATTGTCGAGTCCGTGGAATTTTGAGCCCAAGACCCGCCGAAGCGGGGAATCGAACCCTGGTCCACGGTCGATCTCAGCTTCCGGGTCTGCCGCCTCTAACCACTGAACCACGCTTCTCCACACAGAATCTCCACATTAGAATCACTAATCTGTAGAACCCAAAAATGCTAATTGAAAAGAAACTTCTACATTGACACACTTCACAATGGGGTTGAAGAGAATGCTGCTCCAAGAACTCCTACCTGTTTTGGTCTGAATCACTTCATGAGGTTCGCATCATCCAGTTCTCTACTGCAATTCCTAGGATAGATGGGCATACCAGCATCAACATTGCAGCCGAGTAGCACCTTAGGTATGGTACCAGTTTCTTTAGAAATTCTGATGCACAGCTAGACAGAAATGCTTGACATACCTCACCATCCTCATCGCCAAAATAAAGTGACCATAGGAAATAACAGCAAGTGAGAAGACTGATGAATTCAGCAATGAAGGTTAGTATCTGCACAGCAGTAGCACCAAAATCAAATGGCTACTAAATATCTCTGCCTCCCTGTCCCGCCATGCTCACATTTCTAAAGCTAGCGCAAAGTACGAGGAACAATTACTGGAGCAGGGTCTAGTTAACAGGGACAGAGAAAAAAAGCAACAAAATGGTGGTGGAGAAGAAAAAGAAAAGGTAAAAAAAGAATAATATGTAAGAATGAATATGTAACTGTACATACAAACTTAGTCAGATGGCACTGACTTATTGAGATGGCATAAAATAGATGGGTTTCCATACAGTAAGCTGATGAAGAAATAATGAGAGAACACAGAGTGTGCTAGAGAGTACGAGAGATAGCATGAGACAGTGGGAGGTCACTGACTGGGAGAGACAGAAGAGTAAGTAAAGTAAAGCACATAGTGAGGAATAGAGGCCAAGAGATGAAATAACAAAGATCAGTATGAGCATGTGAGAGAGAGAACACATTGTAGTGACAATGCGTCATTAGAGGGATTGCACAGATGATGGTAGGACACCAGCAAGGTGAGATAACAAACAGTCAGAGAAACCGAACAAGATGACAAAGAAGAAAGAGAGTAGGTAGAAGGACCCCAGCTGAGTAAGGAAGCATAGCCGTATGAGAGGTCATACATGATGGAAAAAAAGGGGGCAGAAATGGTGAGAGGGTGTGTGATAAATGAGATGAGATAATTACGTGGATGCAGACAAATTGTTTGAAATTAAACTCTATAAAGACCATGGTGTTTTTATGTTCAACAATAACACTTCCTTCTGGAATGCTGCGTGGTGGCCTTCCAAGTTGGGATCACTTCCTTCTCCAGCTCAAGAAGCAAAGAAAATAGGGGTTATTTTGATGTTAACCTTGCACTTACCAATCACATTAATCATGTAACATCTACTTGCTTCTTGACACTAGAAATCTTGAAGAAGATTCTTCTGTTTCTTCCCATAGAGATGCAGAAAAAAGTGATATTAGCACTATTAATCTTGAAATTGGATTACTGCACTGTATGTAGGTATCCAGCAGGGCCTACACTACAAACTACAGACCCTTCAAAATGCAGCAGCCCGAGTGTTGATGGCATTTCCCAAATGTTGTACAGATTCACATACCATCTCTGGTTTTCATTGGCTATCAATCAGCGAACAGATACATTTTCAAAACTCTGTGCTGGGCCCACAAAGCCTTACACAAGGTTAGCCCTCTACATTTCCAAAAAACCTTCAAATGGTATGTATGCACTTGTGACTTGCGGTGTACCGTGGCAAAATGGTAGTTGTTCCCAGAATAAAGAAGGCTCACTGGGGAGGAAGAAGCTTCTCTTATGCCACATGCAAATGGTGGAATTCACTACCAGACCATCTCAGATGTCAGCCAAATATTTTAATAATTAAGAAACAACTCACAACCTGGCTGTTCCCTTCCACTGCTAATTAGGCCTTGTTATTTTATTTTCTAGTTCCCTGTGTAGGCATATAGCGCCAAGACACCAACTGGCATTCACGTGGAGTATAAACTATTAACAGAACACAACATAACACGGTGAGGGCACAAATAAGGTGGAAGGGCATAGGATTGGTGAAATATTTAGGCTAGGTTAAAACGCATTGATAGAGAAGACAAAGCTGTGTTCAGAGGCTGCGGCAGGCCAGATGGGGTGGTCTCTCCTTTTCTTTTCTTGCTGCACATGCCTGGAATCAGCTCCCTCTTGACCTCCGTTCATTGTCTTCTGAGTTTCATTTAAAAAATAAAAAATAAACTAAGGTTTGGTTTTTTGGTAAAACATAATCAGTTTCCTATATACTGTTGGTATGCCAGCGCCGGGAAAGTTCTAAGAGCAGCTAGTGTGCGGTATAAGACTATATCAATAATTAATTAATTCATTCACAGCATGTATGGAGCTTCATGTTCAATAGAACAGTAATGGATGAGAGCACAGTCTGGATGAAAGGAAGTTAACTTAGTGATCGGTCACAAAGTTGACATGTATAGAGATGGAAAGGGTCTCAAATTAATAGTGAAGTGGCACACAGTGGGAGAGATTACAGAGAATAAGAGACCACATGGCCAGGAAGTGTGCCCATCGGTGATCTACATAGGTGCAGTGGTTCAGGGATCTTACTGCAGTCTCTAGTGATTTGAGGCATAGGATGTCCAATGTGGTCTTATACATGTGTTTAGCTGACATCATAATTTTGGAAGAAGAGGGCTGTTTGACTATATGAACTATCCTTTCCACAATGATGGGTTTTCCAGGGCTCTGTTGGAGCTTCCCTATCCAAGTTGAAATGTGAGACTTTCCTGTGATGTCAGTACCTGTTTGTATCATATGTAAAGTAGGCATTTATGAGAAGAAGATGCATTGCAATACATTTGTATCATAATTTCTACCATGTTCACCAACCCCATAGTCTATATTTTTGTCCTTGAATTCTTCGCTTCTAGCAGCTGAATTACTTTTGGCTTCTAATCAAAGCTTAGTCATCACTTTTCCTGATGTCTGGGGGAGTCTGCTGTCTGGTTTTCTACTGCAGCATTGTTTCTCCATCTTTAATCAAAACATATCAGTTTGCCTAGTAGAAGTTTGACTTTTATGGTTTTTGGCCTCTAACTGTGACACTCCTAAGTATAAAACTGACACCTTTAATGTGAGGTATACTGTGAAAGGTGAAACTGTGGCTAGTGGAAGGGTGCTGGACTTCGACTTCTCTGCAGGGTCACGCCCTAACTTTTATGCTATCACCCCTCAGTTTTTTGCTGAATTAATTTTTGTTACTCATAGAACTCTGTGCACTTTACCACTACTAACCAATGCTAAAGTGCTTGAGCTCACTCCTTAAAACACGATAAAATTGGGTTACTCCTGATTGGCATATTTAATTTACTTATAAGTTCCTAGTAAAATGATATACCACACCCAGGGCATGTAAAGTAAATTCTACTAGTGGGCCTGCAGCACTTAATGTGCCATCCACTTAAGAAGCCCCTTAAAACATGTTCCAGGTCTGCCATTGCAGCTGGAATACAGTTTTAAACTGCCAGTTTGACTTGATAAAATGAACCCCATGTCAAGCCTTAAAATCCCCTTTTAGTATATATAAGTCACCCCTAGAGTAAGCTCTAGGCAGCCCGAAGGGCAGAGTGCCTTGCAATTAAAGGCTGGATGTGCTTTTAAGTTTGACATGTTCTGTTAGTGATCAACTCCTAAACTTGTTTTTCTACTGTGAGACTTACCTCTCCCATAGCACAACATTGGGTTGCCCTATTACATTTAATAAGTGCTAACTTTTGATTGGAAACACATAAAAATGTAAATCAAAATCCTCTTTAATGGTAAAGTCTGGTTTTAAATGCTAATTTTGAAAATGCCACTTTTAAAGAGTTTAAAAACAATAACAGATAGATTGATGGAATGTACATTTGTACCAGTAGTATAAAAAATGAAAACGTTGCATGCCTTGCTGTTCGTGGCTGAATGTTGAAGCCACATCAGCAGTCTACTTACACTGTATTCATATATTTTGATGCAACAATAAAACAAATTTCAAAAAAAAATAATACATATAACAAGTGCTATAGATTTTGGAAGCAATATGAAATCCGTGCAAAATAATACAGTGAAAATGTAACATTGCGGTCGATAGGAAAAACCACTAGCGACAATTGGTCACTTGCAGGTCGAGTTGTGTGGTACCCTTGCAGGATAACTGTGATGCGGGTCCCAGGACCAGGACACAATAGTCGGTTCAATCTTACCTGACCCATGGAGCATGGGTGCAGAGTTGTCCTGGCTGACTCTGGTGCTGAATGTGAGTCACAGGAGTGCTGCTTTTAAAGCATACACGGTGCTGCGGAGAAAAAGATGCAAAAACACAACAATGGGTTTGTGTCTGATGTCGGTTGAAGGACGGATGGAGTTCCCTCTAGGTGCAACATCAAGTGAAGGAGTCGGTTGCCAGACTAGTGATCAACAAGCTTTGGCAGCAGTTATTCCTTGAACAAGGTACTTCAACGTCCTGTGGTCTCGGGAAACACAGTAGCTGCCAGTAACTTTGTGGAAAGCAGGACAAAAGCAGAACAGTTACCACAATGTACTAGACGATCTGGGTTTGTGCAATCCCATGGAGGACACAATGGCCAATGTTTCTTCAGATCCAGGGCAATGTTTTACCTGAAGTTTGAAGGAGACTAGTGCCACTAGTCCAAGGGAGTCTGAGGGTGCTTCAGGATTTCACAGGGGTCCCTCTGTCTAAGAGAACTGAGAGTTATCCTGGGATGAGTCTTAATCAGGAAGTTCCAGGAGCGTTGCCACATGTGCATAGTATCCCTTTTTTTTTTACTTTTTACAAGTCTTGTTGTCACAGTCATTGGTCTCCTCTTTTGTCCCCTTCGATGCAGGGTGTTCAGAACTGAAGTTTGGGTGTCAGGGGTAGCCCTTAAATACTAGAAATGGGTGTTAGGGGTGTAGATGCAAGTGACTAATGGCCTAATTGCCTCAGCAGCTAATTCGCCCCTAATGTGACCAAATCTGGGTGGTACATCACCCTTTCTACCCATAACCTTCTATTCTGACTTTTCTAAAAATGGCAGAACCCTTTGTTAAGTGTACAGACCAGGCTGCCCTCCCTGGAGGGTGTATTCCACCTTAAGTTCCTATTTTCCATCTTCCCGGGTGCAAATGTGCCGGGGGCAGGAGGAGGGCTGTTTCATCCCCTGGTAGTCACCCCTGATGAATATCAGAGGTGGTGCAGCCTTTGAAGTTCACCGCCTTGATGTGCCGCTTCACTATGCATTTTGGGAGGGAGGAGTTGTGACTTCCTTCCTGCACAGGCCTTTGTTTCGGACTTCAAGGAGTGATAACACTGCCTGACAGAGCGTCAAAATCCTGTCTTGAAGGCAGCAAGCACGGGTTGCCAGCCAGAGCACAAAGAAACTGGGGCAACCTCTAAGGTAGTCGCCTCGATGCATGCCACATCGCCTTTGACACAAGATTCAAGTCAGGGTTGGGAAGGCATATTGTTTGATACCAAAGATGACATATTTAGGCTGTACCATAATGGAACTGTCAACCTTGAGTTTGCCCGGGTTCCAGCCCATGTTATCCTATGGAAAGTCTTTCACTTATAGTGCCCTTTAATGGTAAAGGACACTATAGTGACATATAGGTTTGCACTTACATGTCCACACCTCTAATATACTGCAGCATGCCTCCTGGGATCAGAAGGCCTTCCTTGGGGGTGAATGAAATATGTTAAAAGCAGGGCATTGACTTTGCCACACCTGGTGAGGGAAAAGTCGAATCAGAGCAGTTTACACAATTTCTGCATTCTACAATGCCAGGCCTGCTGTCAGAAGTGTGCTGGGGTCACTCACGGTGGCACAAACAGTGCTGCAAGCCCTGTGAACCCCTTTACCACCCGGGCCCTCAGTACCACTGGTACCATACAATAGGGACTGTCAGACCTGGCCCTTTTGACAGGTTTATCTCCAAAATGTTTGCCTTTTGCCACCTATTTTTTCTGACCTTGTTTTTGTTGGCTATAGGATTCTAGGCACTTTACCACTGTTGATCAGTACTAAAGTGCATATGCTTGCTGTAAAAATTATGACAATTATTGGTTCTCCTAATTGGCATAATTGTTTTACCAGTAGGTCCCTAGTACAGTGCACAGAGTGTGCCAGGGCTGGTAAATCAAATGCTACCAGTGGGCCTGGAGCACTGGTTGTGCCACTTACATGAGCAGCCCTGAAAGAATGTCTCGGGCCTTCAACAGCGATGCCTGTACACAGTTTTGTTAACTGCCATGTTGTCCTGGAAAGTGCACCCACTCGCCAGGCCCAACCCTTCCCTTTCCTTACATATAGGGCACCCCTATGGTAGGCCCAAGGTACCCCCCTGGGCAGGGTGCAGTGTATGTGAAAGGTAGGACATGTACTTGTGTGTGTAACATGTCCTGATAGAAAAATACTGCTAATTTCGTTTTTCACTATTGGAAGGCTACCTTACCCCATAGGTGTGAAGTAACGAAGAGGCAGGAAACAGATGATGAAACTATTGGATAATAGTTTATTTGAAGTTAAGACAGCAGATTACAGGAGCGCAGCCTTCCAAGTGAAGTCTTACATGTACTTTACAATATGACAGAATGGGGATACTTTGTAACATTTTACAAGCATATCTTCCCATAGGGACAGAATTAAAAAGTGGAGTTTGGTATCCCTGACTTCCGAATTTCATAACACATCTTTTAGTAAAGATGGTTTTTAAATCATGTGTTTGAAAATAGTACTTTTAGAAAGTGGCTATTTTCATGTCGAACTATCCTCTGTGCCTCTGCCTGTTTGTGGATTGACTGTCTGGTTTCAGTGTGACAGACACAGAGGATGTGCATTCCCTGTAGATGGCCTCTGGGGGGTTGAGATGTGCCTGGCCCTTCCTGGATGACCCAGCCCTGAGCCTAATAGGGCTTGGCTTCTTGTAGAGTGTTGGGAGGAGATTTGCCTTACACCTGAATTAAGACTGTCTCCCTTGCGCAATGATGTCTCTACCCCCTGTGGTCATGCTGCACCAGTGAATGCAGAACTGGTTTGGACTGGGATTAGAGACACTTGCTACAAAGACATCAAATACATTTTGGGGTATAAGTATGGGCATTAAACACCCAGTAAATTAGACTACTTCATGAATCAAGAGGAACCTTTACGAAAGAGAAGAGCTGGAGAGCCTGGAGGCAAAGCGCTGCCCCTTTGCTGTGTGCTGACTGAGGTTGGCCTGCAGTAGCGGATTCTGCCAAGGAAAGGACAAGTACTTTGCTGTGTGCCTACTTTGGACTTGTGGACGGCAGGCTGCCGGACTGCTATGAGGTACCGCTGCTGGGGACTTACCTGCTGCCCGCTTGGCAGCTGAAGGGTCTGCTGTTCTGTCTAGGGACCCAGAGTGCTGGCCTGCCTGTGCCAGCATCTGGCTTTTCCACATTTCTGGAGGAATGTTCTGCCTGCTCCCTGCTGGTATCTGCAAGTGGGAGACAGGCTGAGCACTGCACGTTTTACTGACTGCCCTGGACCCAGGGTTGGCGCGCTACAAGGGCTCCCGGATGCTCAAGCCCCTGGCAGGAGCTTGTGTTGCAGTAGCACGTGGTGAGCGTTGCTGCCTGCTTGCAGTGGGATCCCCTAAGGAGGTATTTTCCTGTGTCCCTGTGTCTCTGTGGCACAGGTACTTTCAGTGTCCTCCCGCTAAAGGTGTGGTGGGGCGCTGCCTCATTTTGCATGCTGTGCCCAAGGATTTGACTTGAAACCTATACTCGGCATAAAATGGGTGAAAAACGCCACGGGCGCCATGAGGAAGTCAGGATGAGGACACCTGACTTTGGGCGGGGCTCCTGTGTGAAGGAGATAGCCCCACGGGTGTCGTCTGCCATCTTAAGGGGCGAGGCCAGCTATGAAGTGGGCCTGCTGCAAGTCAGGAAGAGTCTATGCTCACTGCAACGAGTCGACTGAGACTTCCCTTCACTTGAGGCGGGCAGTCAGACGGAGTGAGGTTCCGTGACAATTGTAAGTGGTGTTTTCGACTCGCACGAATATGGTCGAGTCTGGTATCTATGAACCGCAGATGACGAGTTTAGTAAGTGTGCGCAGTGTCGCTGTGCTAACTAAAACCGTTCGTTTGTTATGTGGGTTTTTCATCTGTACCCACGGGTTCCATCTTAGATACGGCATCCATTTTGTCTCTTGCCCTCAAGTAGCCAGCGAACGGACGCTGTCCGCTTCGCGACCCTGGGACTCCCAAGATATTTGCGGAAGACACATGTTCTTTGTAAGTGTCTTTATGACGAGGGGGATGATACTGTAAGGCAGATGGCCCCGCTCGAGGCTCATCTTGCCGTGCCGGTTTATTGTCTCAGCCGTGCATCTCATTAGGCACGTCCCTTTTGATGCCTGTATCTCGTGTTTCCCGATACCTCCCCTTTTACACCCTTTCCGATCTCCCCACTGTCTCCGTCTTCCTCTGCACCTGTCTTTGTTCCTATTTCGATCTGTTTTACTGCCGATTGGAATGCACTAATGTTGGGAAGATGGGTTTTTACAGTTGGGAACCGCCAGATGTTTCCGCACTTATGTTCTGGACCTTATGTGTATCAAAGTGACCAAAGCGACCCCTCTGGGGGATAATTATGGGAACCGGGTTGTAAACCTTTGTGTATCATGTTGTCCTATGGGTAAAATCTGTATAAAAGGAGCGATCCAAAGAACCAATTTGAAGCAGTCTCCCCAAGTTGCACGTGTTGTACTTGTCGTGACTTCTGTGTTCCCTGCAGTAAATAAACCTTGAATCTTTGACGCCGAAGGAAGTGTCCCGTGTCTCTGTCATTCGTACGCCGGAGCAGGTTACCCACGAAGGTTTCAGGTGTTGTGCCCTGGCACCGCTGGGTCTTAAAGAACCCAGTCCTTCAGTTGGCGCCCAACGTGGGGCTGCATCAGTGGTACCGGTCCAAGCCCGACGATCGTGAGGAACTTCGTGTGAAATCTCCGAGGGAAGGTGCACTCCGCTTCATCGATCCTGTTGTCGAAACAAGTGGCCCGAAGACTTTTCCCGCGAAGATTCCCGCCTCCTGACGGCTGCGACGGACTGCTGCCCTGACTGTAGACCTGTTTTGGCGCCTGGCGTAGACCTTGGTATAGCGAGACGATTGACGGGCCTTCCTGGCGACGCCATCGATCTTTGAGTTAAGTATTCGTGGGTCGCTCCCAGAGTTCTTGGTTGTTGACACTTTAGCGAGTGTTTTTGTTGTTGACGCTGTGTGAGTGTTTTTGTCGGTGACACTTTGCTAGCGTACTTTGTTGAGTTATTTGACGACTGCAGCCGCCAAAAACCGAGGGTTTTTGTTCTTTGCTGGGACTTGGTAAAATCCCGTAACCCTTGAAGTTTGTGAAACTCGGCTAGTGTGCGAGATGCCTGGTCGTAGTACTTTGTTCAGTTGTTTCAGACCTTGTGGTGTGGATTCCCGACTGGAGGACTCGTGTCCGATACCTCCGGTTGGAACTCCGACTTATGAACTGTACAGTAAACATGGGCTAGGCCCGATTACTTTTAATGAATACTGGATCAAATACACGAAGAAGGACGGTGACCTTCGCTGGCCACCACATGGTAGCTTCGAGGCCCCGATCTTAGATAATCTAGAGGTTAAATTGTTCGCGAAAAAGTCAAGGCTGGCCATGTTTGATGCCTTTCGGTTGTGGCGTAAAGAAGCCCGGCAGAAAGAAATCAGACAGACTAAGCGAAATCAGAGAGATAGTGCTGGTACCATTGTAAAGAAAGCAGAACAGTTCCAGCATGATAAGGAGGTTAAGGAAAAGGAAGTGTTTGACAGATTACAGCGTATGACTATAGATAAATGCTATCCTGCTTTGCCTACGGAGTCGGAAAAGAAGGATGAGTCAGTTGAGGATCCTTTAATGTCCTATCTTATGAAATCGCCACCTCCGTACGTACAGGGTATCACAGCCCCTGTGATTCCCCCTGTACCTGTTCCTGCACCTATTCTTCCTTTGCCTGCTCCTCAACCTGCACCCGTTCTTCCGACTGTTCCTGCTCCTTTGGCTGTTGCTATTCCTACTGCTCCTCCGCTTCCACATACTCCTGCTCACGCTACTGCTCCTGCTTTGTTAACCCCTGCTGTTGTTTCTGTCTCTACCCCTTCACTTGTTAGTCCTGTGTCCTATACTTCTCCCTCTACTCGTAGTCGTAATTCTCCTCTTGCGGCTAGTTTATTTCATTCGCTCGGACCTGTTTTTGGGTCCGCTGGTTCAGATGGTCCTCAGAGACGTAGTCAGCTTCCTGGTAATAGGGAACGTGCTTCGCTATATAATATGGCGATGGGTTGGATGACGCACCCCCTTAGAAATCCACCACGTATTGTACTCGACACGTTTTGTCAGTTCAATATACCAACCCAGAGATTTGTGTTCGAAGAAATGTGTAAGGTCCTTCGTGATCAGATATCGGCCGACGCACCTGACGAGGTGCTGACCGCGTTGTCTGATTTGCAGCTTCAGTTTTCGGCTGGACTGATAGTGGATACCAATGTTCGACGTGCTGTTGAACGGTTGCTATCTTTTCGTCCCACTCCTATACCCCAAGCCTTGTTTGTTGAGGATATTGAAAGACAGCCAGATGAGTCTGGTCAATTTCCTATGCGTGAAGTTCCACCAGTATGGATGCCAGCTGATCCTAATGCTCAACCCCCGATATTGGCGCATTTCCAGAGAGTGTGGATACATCTCCCATGGAAACGCTCAGAAGTGTTACAGGTGAAGCAATCTTTGCCTGACCCTCGCAAAAATCCTGCAGGGTATTACAAGGAATTATCGCAGCTCGTAGATGCTACGATAATGAATCTTGCCGATATTGACATGCTGTTTGGCAATGTCGTACCACAACCGGTATGGGCTAAGATTCGTCAGGAAAATCATCCGAATGAATTAGGTGGTGATTGGGCGGCCATTATAGCGGCGGATGGGTTGCAAGTTGGTGGTGCTAAGCCTGAACAGTTGATTGCTGCTCTCCCTCAAAGAATAATAACGTTAATGAAAACTCTTATGCCAGCTATGAGGGTAAATTGGGACAAATTGTCAGCTTGTAAGCAGAAAAAGGACGAGAGTGTCTCCGACTTCTTTACGAGGTTTGAGGAGGCATTCATCGATCATAGTGGTCAGGATATGAGCACTGAGGGTGGTCAAAGGTTGTTCGTGGATGAATTTGTTTCGAACTTATTGCCCGATTTGAGCAATAAATTAAAGAATTCAGAAAGCGCGTGGGCCGTTTCTACCTTGGCTCAGATATTGGCCACAGCGCAATATTATGAGAACAGAGAGAAAGAAGAGAACGACCGTGCCGATAAAAAGACGAAAGAGCTTAAAACTAAAGTGCTGCTTCAGCAAGCGTATCCTCCACGTTCGAATCAGAATAATTCGCAACAAAATAGATCGCAGTCGAACCGATCCCAAACTCGTAATGACTCCTCTTCCCAAAGATCCTCGTTAGGGTACAATCAATGTGCTTATTGTAGACAGGAGGGTCATATCAAATTCAATTGTCCTGTTTTAAATGAACGTAATAGTGGTAACTCATCTAGAGGAGGTCGTGGTGGTTCGCAGCAGGCACCACGTGGTAGAGGTCGTGGTGCCCAGAACGATCGCTCAGATAACTCATCAAATTCCGATAATTGTTTTGATCAACGTGGATCGTCGCAAGGACGATCTGCGCAGTACAATGTAGACGATTATTACGTCGATCAGGGAACTGACGACAGTAATTACTAGGACAGCCATAGACAAGGAGAGGGAGTGGTATCAGTTCCGGTTGATCAGAGAGGGCCTTACGTCGCAGTTGCTACATCGGGCGTCGTTGAGCCTTTTCTGTTGGACACTGGTGCAGCGAAAAGTTCCATTAAGCATTCAAAACTCCCTGGCGCACCTTTGTCTGGCTTAACAAATGTTTCTGTTGGATTCTCTGGCGCCCCCGTTAGCAATCCAGTTTCGCGCCCTTTGCCCCTTAAAATTGGGCCTCGTGAGCTAGAAGCTCCGTTGATTTTGACCACGGGTTGTGGTGAAAATCTTTTGGGCCTGGATTTGCTTAAACGTTTGTATGCAACTTTGTATTGTTCTCCTGCGGGTGTAAAGCTTACGTTGGGAGAGAGGGTTGTCTCTCCCATGTACTTGTCTCTCGATAAGCTTCCACCGGAATTGAGTTCTCTTCCTGCGTCTTTGTGGGCAACAGGTCCCAATGATGTGGGCCTACTTGATATCTCACCTTATGTTGTTCAGTTGAAATCCAATGTGCGGTTGCCACGTATTCCCCAATATCGTATCTCCCTTGATGGTGAACGAGCATTGTGGGCGATCATCTATGATTTGATCGAGAAAGACGTTATTGAGGAAACACGGGGAAACGTGTGCAACAGCCCTGTACTACCCATTCTAAAACGTACTGATCCTTCGAAACCACCTGTTTATCGTTTTGTTATCGATTTACGGGAGGTAAATAAAATTGTGATTCCTCAGTTCCCCGTTGTGCCTGACATCACGGCGCTACTGACTCTGATTCCAGCTTCTGCATCGTGGTTTTCGGTGATTGACTTGAAGAATGCGTTCTTCAGCATCCCGATTGCAGAGGAGAGCAGAGACCTTTTCGGTTTCTCTCTTGGTGGACGCAGCTTCCGGTTTAAATGCGCTCCTCAGGGCTACTGTGAAAGTCCATCGATTTACAGTCAAGCCTTGAAGGGTCAACTGGATGCGTTTAGGTTGCCGGCTGGTGCGGCCTTAATCCAATACGTCGATGACCTATTGGTAGCTGCAGATACTCAGGACATTTGCAAAATTGCTACGGTATCGTTGCAGCAACATCTCTGTGAGTTAAATCACAAGGTGTCACCTTCTAAACTCCAATATTGTTGTCAAGAAGTAACCTATCTAGGTCACTTATTGTCAAAGGAGGGAAGGCGGTTGACCCCAGAAAGAATTGCAGCAATTGCGCGAATGGCTGTGCCAACAACCCAAAGAGATGTGCGTGCCTTTTTAGGTATCACGTCGTATTGCAGGCAATGGATTCCGAATTTTTCATTGCTAGCGAAACCATTGGTGGCTCTTACGTGCAAGGATGTTTCGACTCCTTTACCATGGACGGAAGAATGTCAGAAAAGTTTTTCTGAATTACGTGATTCATTGTGTTCGGCTCCTGTGTTAGGTACTCCTGACTATAGCAAGCCGTTTACATTATATGTTCACGAGAGGGAAGGTTGTGCGTTGAGTGTCTTAACGCAACCTTTTGGTGGTAAGCAACGTCCATGTGCATATTTTTCCTCGACCTTGGACCCGGTAGCTAGAGCATTGCCGAGTTGTTTGAGAGCAACAGCGGCAGCCGCGGTCTCCATCCGACAATCAGCAGGATTGGTCATGGATAATATGCTTACGGTGATGGTTCCGCATGCAGTCGATACTCTTTTGAATCGTACGAAAACTCAGCACTTGACGAGTGCGAGGTTGTCTGGGTACGAGTTGACGCTGTTGGCAAGCCACATTCAAATAAAACGTTGTAATGTTCTGAACCCGGCAACTTTGTTACCAATTAGCTCAGAGTCAGATGAAATAACAGAACACGATTGTTATTTGAGGACAGAGGAGGAAACGAAAGGTCGAGTGGACCTTAAAAACACCCCATTGGAAGAACCAGATGGAACACTGTATGTGGATGGTTCATGTTTCAAGTTGCCGAATGGTGATGTGACTACTGCTTATGCTGTTGTAACGTTGAATACTGTTGTTGAGACTGCAAGATTAAATCAGAATTCTGCCCAAGCTGCAGCGCTGATCGCTCTCACTAGAGCGTGTGTGTTAGCGAAAGGGAAACGTGTGAATGTGTTTACCGACAGCCAATATGCATTTGGCGTCGCCCATAGTTTTGGACGTTTGTGGAGAGAGAGAGGCTTTCTAACATCGCATGGTACAAAGATTCAGCATGGCCAGCTTGTGAATGATCTTTTGGATGCACTTACGTTGCCTAAGCAAGTGGCGATTGTTAAATGTAGTGCGCATCGTAAGGTGACGGATGATGTTGGTCGTGGTAATGCGTTTGCGGATGAGACTGCTAAGGAGACTGCCCGGAACCTTAGCACTCGAATGTATGTGACGAGTTCGGTTAGGTGGCCTACAGAGTCGAGCATGTGTGAAGACACTATTGAGAGTGTGAAGGCAATTCAGAATGAGGCCACCGAGACTGAAAAGACGAAGTGGAAAGAAAGTACGGGAAAGTTGGATGCGAATGGTTGTTGGATTGATTTGTCGGATCAGAAAAGATGGATGTTACCGGATGCGTATGTGCTGGCCGTTGTGACAATGGCGCATGGGTTAGCACATATTAGCGCGAAAGGTATTTGCAAGTTGCTGTCCCCTGTGTGGAAGAATGATGGTATCACGAAATGTGCTGAACGCTTGGTTAAGAACTGTATGGTGTGTATGATGTACAATCCTGGCAAGGGAACCCCAACTCCTCCTGGCAGTTTTGCTCCCCCTTCATGTCCCTTTGAGGTGATTCAATTGGACTTCATCCATATGGAGCGATGCAATAACCTGAAATACGTTTTAGTTGTGGTTTGCGCATTCTCCCGATGGATCGAGGCCTATCCTCTCAAAGATAATACTGCTTTGTCTACTGCGAAAATCCTACTGAAGGAATATTTTCCTCGGTATGGAATGCCTACGAATCGTGTGGTCAGATAACGGAAGTGAGTTTGTGGGGAGTGTGATGAAGAGTGTATGCAAGGGCCTTGGAATTAATCAGAAATTCCACAGCGCCAACCATCCCCAGTCAGCTGGTTTGGTTGAAGGGTATAACGGCACCCTTAAACTAAAGCTAGCGAAGATTCAGGCTACGACTGGTCTTTCGTGGCCTGACGCTTTACCCTTAGCATTACTGTCAACTAGGGCGACTGTACACTCCCGAGTAGGGCTAAGTCCCTATGAAATAGTGTTCGGTCGTCCTGCGAATGTTTGGGGGGTTCCTAGGCCAGGTATTTTCTGTGATCTTGAGTATCCAATGTTGATCGATTATCTTCATGACTTGACTGCTAAACTGAGGTTAATTCACCGACAGGTTCACGAAGCATTGCCGACGCAGACGGAGGGTCCAGGCCACCAGCTCCAGCCCAGAGATTGGGTGGTGACGCGCAACTTCTCGCGCAAGAACAACTTGGACCCGAGGTTCACTGGACCCTACCAGGTCCTCCTTGCCACGAGAACTGCAGTTCGTCTTGAGGGGCGGAAGAATTGGGTGCACGCCACCCATACCAAAAAGGTCCCTATCCCGTTGCCAGCAGACTCGTGGGTGAGGAAAGGCATTGCATCAACTGAAACCGAAGGATTGCCGGCGTTTGTACCGTTCAGCGACGCACAACCTGTCGGAGAATCCTCAGTGCAGCAGAAAGACATTGTTGAACATTTGTCAGCAAAAGACTCAAGACCAAAACATTCAGCTGATCAACAGGACGTGGTCCCTTCAACGGATCCTTTGTTTGACGAACAGACACGTCCTGGGAAAACCCGATACTTTTTGCGATCCAGTACTAAAGACTAATAAAAGATCCTGTTCTGTCCCTGATAATTGCATTATCCCGTTTTCCACGATCAGTTTGAACATTCGTACCATTGTAATTATTTTGTACATATTCATTGAGCTTCGTTCCTTACACTTTTTGCTTCCACAGCTGAGAGACATTGTTTTTGCATATACACTTGTGAAGTAAAGGCCGTAGGGCCGCGCGCGTACTTCCTTCTGGTTAGTAGGTCTTGACGCTAGGTTAAAGACCGTCGGTTCCTGGGAACTCCTAGGGATTGACTATTGCTACACGGAACGAAGTGCGTCAAGAAACGTTGCGGACGGTCATAGGGAATGGCATTCTCGAAGCTGAAGAACTTGGAAGGAGCTCAGGCTCATAGATTCAAGCTGCAGCAACTCAGTCGTACCAAATGTTTTATATTCCAAATATTCGTGTTGTTTTTGACTGTTTCTGCATTATTAGCGGGTGGGGTGTATTACACGATGTTTTGCTTCTTACCTACTGCTACACCTACTCCTACCCCTGACCCTAAACTTACCTCCACTGCTTCTCCTCATTCTTTTCATATCTTACCTGAACACGAGCAGGCTAGACGTGCAGAATTCCGCAATAATTCCTTTATTCAGCTCCTCCATCAGCATCAGTTAGTGGTTAACACTACTCATTGTTGGGTGTGTGGGTTGATGCCACATACTACGGATAAGGGAATTCCATATCTGGTGTTACCGTATAGTTCCCAAGGGTCTGCTCGAGCATTTCAGACAATGTTTCGAAGCGCACTGGGTTTCCACCCCATTCGAGAACCACGTTCCCCCTACTCTGGTCCTACCTCGTATCAAAAACCTTTGTCGATAGCAATAGAGGATTTAGATAGCGATATCTATGATCCCTCGCTTATTCCTGAAGAAGAGGTACAAGCCTATAGGGTCCTAAGTAGAGGCGAATATAGTGTGTTCACCAGTGAAAAGCAGCTTAAAAGCTCGCCTCCGATATGGGTCGTACCCCACATTGGTAATTTTTGCCTCATAGGTCGCGGCCGAAGATCGAAAGCCCGACTTGGAGAGAGTGCTTGCACTGAAAATTACATTCTGCCGATGGTCTCGTCCCCTGTGTTCCTGGCCGCCAAGGGTACATACTTTATCTGTCATGATCGTGCATATGCATGGTTGCCCTCTGACTTCATGGGCTCATGCTTCATCGCAAACTTGTTGCCTCCGACGTTCACTGTAGATGCAGATTATCACAAGACTAGAGTTGTGAGAGGCGTAATTAGCGAAGAGGATACTGACGGTCAAGAGGCAGGAGACTTTTTCAAGGGTTTCCTCCCGTTTTGGGGACCTATGGTTAATAGTAGGAACCTGAGACAGTTGACTCAAGTGGTAGAATCGACAGCTAATATTACTGCCAGTGCCCTTGGTAACATCACCACTGAACTTCAGGCGGATAGGCTTATGACGTTACAAAACCGTATGGTTTTAGACGTGATCTTAGCAGATCGAGGTGGGGTATGTAAGGTGATCCATTCAAGCTGCTGTATTTTCATTCCTGATAATGCTCCGACTGTCTATCAAGCCATCTCGAAGTTGCATAAGATCTCCGAATCCATACACGTGGATGTAGGGGATTGGACGCTACTTGGGTGGTTTTGGGGCCTAATGTCAACTTGGGGTTGGAAGATTCTGATGATCATCGGAGTCGTTGTGGCGTTCCTGTTCACGTGTTGCCTTTGTGTGCAGTGCGGTCCTGCCTTATGTGGCCTCTGTGCTACAACGTGTATGAGACAGCCACCTGTTACCGAGGGGACTCGGTTGGACAGAGCTATGCTACAGCAACATCTCGATGGTCTGATGAATATCGAATATGATTCCGACTAGTGCTTGCCTACATGAGGGCAAAAGGAGCGTCTGAGGTTCCGTGACAATTGTAAGTGGTGTTTTCGACTCGCACGAATATGGTCGAGTCTGGTATCTATGAACCGCAAATGACGAGTTTAGTAAGTGTGCGCAGTTTCGCTGTGCTAACTTAAACCGTTCGTTTGTTATGTGGGTTTTTCATCTGTACCCACGGGTTCCATCTTAGATACGGCATCCATTTTGTCTCTTGCCCTCAAGTAGCCAGCGAACGGACGCTGTCCGCTTCGCGACCCTGGGACTCCCAAGATATTTGCGGAAGACACATGTTCTTTGTAAGTGTCTTTATGACGAGGGGGATGATACTGTAAGGCAGATGGCCCCGCTCGAGGCTCATCTTGCCGTGCCGGTTTATTGTCTCAGCCGTGCATCTCATTAGGCACGTCCCTTTTGATGCCTGTATCTCGTGTTTCCCGATACCTCCCCTTTTACACCCTTTCCGATCTCCCCACTGTCTCCGTCTTCCTCTGCACCTGTCTTTGTTCCTATTTCGATCTGTTTTACTGCCGATTGGAATGCACTAATGTTGGGAAGATGGGTTTTTACAGTTGGGAACCGCCAAATGTTTCCGCACTTATGTTCCGGACCTTATGTGTATCAAAGTGACCAAAGCGACCCCTCTGGGGGATAATTATGGGAACCGGGTTGTAAACCTTTGTGTATCATGTTGTCCTATGGGTAAAATCTGTATAAAAGGAGCGATCCAAAGAACCAATTTGAAGCAGTCTCCCCAAGTTGCACGTGTTGTACTTGTCGTGACTTCTGTGTTCCCTGCAGTAAATAAACCTTGAATCTTTGACGCCGAAGGAAGTGTCCCGTGTCTCTGTCATTCGTACGCCGGAGCAGGTTACCCACGAAGGTTTCAGGTGTTGTGCCCTGGCACCGCTGGGTCTTAAAGAACCCAGTCCTTCAGTAGGATGCGTGTTTGTGGGCGGGGTTCCTGTGAGGAAGAGGGGAGTCCTTCGTGCTGCTGTGTGTGTTTGTGGGTGGGGCCGCCGACATGTTTGATCCGGAGCCTCTTGGTATCCGTGTGTTACCAGGAAAGGAAAGGCTGCACTCAGTGGTCAGGGGCAGCCAAGAGTCATCCAGCTAGGGTGGAAGCCCTGGCCCAAGTGGAACTTCCTCTCCGTACTTCCTTAGCCCAGTTGGGGGCCCGACCAGAGCACTGGGTGAACCGCCAGCATCTTACTCGTCAGCAGCTGCCCCGTGGGATAGTGGCCAGCTGACGCTGCTGGAGGGTGCCTCAGGCAAGTGGGGCGTCAAGGGGACCAGCTTAAAGACCACAGACACCAAAGTGATTGTTGGGCATTTCTTGTCTCAAAGAGTGGGATTGAACCTCGACTGAGGCCCCCTAGCCTGGGTGGGAGAGGGAACCTTAACTGAACCACCACGCAGTCCAGGGGGTGAGCGCACAGGCACTGGGACTGCCGATTGGGGGCCAGTGGGCTCCCAGTGTTAATTCAGGTGCCTGTGAGCCCTAAAAGTGGTCCTATGTATGTGTGCTGGGCCCTGATGGAATTAGACTGTGGATGAGGTGTGTATATCTTGTGTGTACATTATAAATGTGGTACTGTGGTGTATTGCTTGCTATGTTTAGTAATTGCCCTAATGTGTTATGCACAACGCCAATGTAATGTGCCGCAATAATGTTTATGCCTAAGAGCGGCATGATGTGTTTCGGAATAACGCATTGCTGACTATAGTGTATGCCTATGTGTTTATGCAGAGTACAGTATTTTACCAGTAGTTACTGGTTGCTTTGCTAACTGTGCATTCTAATGGTTATCACAATGGCCCGATTGGCCCTGTAATGTATTTAATCCCCTGTCAAGTCATACCTAGTGCCAGGCGGCACAGTGTATATGAGATTGCATTCTAATATGTTTTATGAGTAATACAAAGGCTATTTTTTATATAACACAGTTTGGAGTTTCTTTTGGGGTGTGGCTAGTGTGTTGCTGCTGTAGGAGTGTGTTGCGCAAATGCTTTACACATTGCCTCTCGGATAAGCCTGACTGCTCATGCCAAGCTACCAAGGGGGTGAGTAGGGGTTATCTTCAGCGTGCAACTCCCTTGCCCTGACTAGAGTCGTGGGTTCTGCCTGGCTTAGGTGCTTGCCTTAGCCAACCAGAAATCCCACATCTAACAGGGACTAATAAGAAGGGTAAAGTTCTTGTCAACTGTGGGTGTCAATTTACACATAACAGTTTTAGGGAGAGAGCACTGGCACTAAGAACTGGTGAGCAGACTTCGGAGTACTTCAGTCTCGAAAACCATCATTTAGTTGTCCAAATTGGGGCAAAAAGTAGGGGAGAATCTGCAAAAAGCCCTGTTTTCTTACACCCATTGAATGTCTGCAGTGCTTCCCTCTACTTCACATGCTGTTCTAAATTCCATAATTTTGGTACACTCTGCCTAAGGTGTCTCATGGAAGCATCCATAATTACACACAATAATGAATGAGGCAGCATTGGAGTCGACACATGAGCAGTGTCTTCAATCTGCGACTGTGCTTATGCAGCATGCAAAAAGGCTTGCCTCAACTCTGATAACTTTATGATTACTGACCTATCACATGTTTGCAGTGTTTTAGAGAAAGATGTCACCATCCATTTGCTAGAGAAAATCAAAGCATACTCTGGCCTAAAAGACGCTCAATCTGAGTTCAGCCCTACTACAGCATAGGATCATCAACAACCCAAAGCTGACTAATGTTCTGCTCTCCACAGTCAACGGCAACTCCTCCTTTATCAGTAGTCAAACTTTGACTTCACCATTCACCAAACACTGCTAAATACTGTAGCAACATACGCGGAGTTCAATATCATAATAGAGCAAATAAGACGTCACCTCTTCCCCTCAGAAGAGCATGATCTTTTCCCTAGAAATGTCTCCAGATCCCAGCAGTCACCGCTAACGTGATACTATGAGCACTCATTGTCCCACATGAATGGTAGCCCTTCCATCAATCAATCAATCAATCATATCATTTATAAAGCGCACTACTCACCCGTGAGGGTCTCAGGGCGCTGGGGTGGCTTCCATGGAACCTCGTCGGGTTTAGCTGCCTAATGGCAACATCAAAAATCACCACTATGCCAATATCACAGTTTTTTTTATCTGAAAGTCTCCATATGCAACAGGGTCTACTGTCTCAACCTTATTGAAACGAGGATGCCATGCAATGGCGGTTGGTGACTTAAAAAAACGGTGAGGCGCAACATACATTAAAATAAACGTACATACATTTTAAAATTCGAATACATTAAAAATACAAGTTTCACTTCCCTTCTCTTGCAGCACGAACTCGAAGCTCTACAGACCCTGGTTTCAGACTCCTCTTAATATGAGGTGAGGTCAGAGAGCCAACTACCTTATCCAATCCAGACACTGCTCTCATACTGCATGAGTCAAGCATCTGGATTGTCTGCAACAGTCTGCCTCAGTGCTCAGTGCTGACACCTGCTCTCCAACCCAGCTGTCTAAGACAGGTGGCTCAGAGAGTTTGATTTGTGCATGTTGATTTAACCATAGCAAGGTAGCAGGACAACCCGACATGCACACTTTAAACTGAAGGGGTCACTCCTCATTGCTGCCAATCAATTGGCAGCAATGATGCACTGGCCCCGCCCGACACTCCGTTTGGCAAAGAGTAAAAAAAGAAGGTAATAAAATAATGTATTACCATTTTATTTTCCACTCTTTCTGCAGGAGTGTGGGGGAGGGGCGGGGTTGCTACTCTGCTCCTATGGAGGAACCACCACTGATGCAAATTTGCAAATAAACCGCTATATGGCCATGTACATCCTTATCCCAAATATATTTAGAGAAGTCCAGTCTGAAGAGTGGCCCAATGACATTAACTTGAAGAGATTGATGCCACAAAAGAATACAAACACAAAGTCAAAGAAATTCATCCACCCCACTAACCTGCCATTCAGAACCCAAACTACCTAAATCACTGAAATTATATGGTTCTGGCTATTCATTTTCTGCAGGGTGAAACTGTGTCTTCCTGTAGTGGGCATCACAACCATTGCACCAGCCCTGACAATCTCTCCACATGGACAGGTCACCGCCATAATCCCTAATTCCCAATGAAGAATTTCCTTTTTGTCACCACTCCACTCAATAATGGTCTGGAAAAATAAGGGCGCGCTGACCCTATGTTGAGTGACATACCATGGCACCACCTACGAACCTACAACATCTTATAAAATAGCAATGTAATCTGCAAGTAACTATTAACATGTCAACACGTGGCCAGAATAGCACCACACTAGTGGTCAATGAAAGCCATGAAGCCCCAACATCATCAAACCAGAAATAAAGACGTTTATACAAAGGCAGGGCCTTAGCCTGTGTTAATGTTTCTACCCTGTGGGCAATGCACGTCACGTTTTGTCACTGTGCTCATACAAACCTGATGGAAAAGGATATTTATTTCAGAAGGCTTTGAGTGTCTTAGTATCCTGGGAAAGAGTGCTGTGTATGGGAAGTGCCTCATATAGGATCACATATGCTAGGTGCTATGCTATGCTAGGGATTTGATAAAGCGCAACAGCTGCCCCAGCAAAGAGGCGTCCCGGCGCTGCTAGATCAGAGAAAACAGAAACTCAAGGATAGTCAGGTGAATGGAAAAGCCTATGGGAGTGAAAAAAGGAAGGTCTTAATGGCTTTCCGAAAAGCCAGCAGATTCTCCATTCCACGAATTTGGGCCTGTAGGGAGTTCCATAGTTTGGCCGCTAACAGCCGAAAGGAGCGACCACCCATCCGGCATAATTTGGTACGTGGTATCTTCACCAGATGTTGCCCCAACGAGCGCAAGCTCCGGGGGGGCAAGTACCAAGGAAGCAGTAGACGCAGTAAAGCCGGTCTCCCGGTTTTAAGAAATTTAAATGTCATGACAAGGGCTTTGAATTTGATCCGCGAGGCAATCGGGAGCCAATGTAATCTTCCAATCGTTGCTCTAGCAGAACATCTGCAAAGGAGGCCAACCAGAGTTCTCGCTGCCAGATTTTGGACCCGTTGTAGTCGTAGGATCTCTGCTTTATTAGCTCCCAAGAGCAGCACGCTGGCATAGTCCAAGCGAGAGATGATCGTGGCTTGCACTATAAGCTGGCGAACTGGTGGCTCAAAGTACTTCAGGATTGGTTTTAGACCTCTCAGCAAGCCCACACAAGTAGCTGCCACTCTCTTTGTATGGGACTGAAAGCTGAGCAAGGAATCAATCCATACTCCCAAGTTCTTCACTAGGGGCTTGGGCGTTGGTATGATGCCCAGCGATGCCGGCCACCAGTGTTCATTCCAGAGGGCGGTGCAGCAGAACCTCTGTTTTACTAGCGTTAAGCTGTAAACAGTTCTCAGCCATCCACTGGGCGACTGCAGCCATACCATCTCTGAACCTTGTAGCACTCGTAGATGGCCCTTCAGCTAGAGTGATAACAAGCTGGATATCATCCGCATATGATACCAGCACAAGGTCCCACTCTTTAGCCGCCACAGCCAGGAGTTGCACATATAGATTAAACAAAGATGGACTAAGTGCAGAGCCTTGTGGGACTCCCTGGCCGATAGAGTGAGACTGAGAGACATATGGCGGTGCCGAGACCGGAAAGGATCTCTCCTCAAGGAAGGATCGAAGCCACTGTAGTGCCGATCCCGAGATCCCTACCGCCTCCAGTCGGTGCAGAAGGATCTCATGCGAGACCGTGTCAAAGGCAGCGCTGAGGTCTAATAAAATCAGCGCTGCACTCTGACCGCCATCGAGGATCTGCCTTAGGTGTTCAGTAGAGGCGAGAAGAGCGGACTCAGTACTATGGCCAGGCCTGAATCCGTTTTGCGACGGATCCAGAATATCATTTTGGCTCAAGTACTGAGAGAGAACATTATTAACATGAGCCTCAGCAATCTTGGCCATCGACGGGAGAAGGGAGATTGGCCTAAAATTTTCAGGTTTGGAGGGATCTAGTGAAGGCTTCTTAATAATAGGGATAACCTGTGCCTGTTTCCAAGTCCTAGGAACTATGGCTGTGGAGAGGGACAAGTTAAGTATTGCACCAATCGGCTGTTGAAAGTGCGCCAGGGACTCCATAAATTGCGCCGGCCTCATGGGGTCCGATGGCGAGCCCGCTTTCACTTTCTTGCAGAGTTTGACTAGCTCTTTTCCAGAAATCTCTGGGATACATGTTAAAGTGCTGCCACCAGCCCTGGAGTCAGCAAAATTGTGCAGACCAGGAGGGTGCAGCGAAAAGGTCTTATAGATGTTTTTCACCTTTTCAACAAAAAAGATAGCTAGTTCTTCACATTGCCGTGCAGATTTCTGCGGGCTTGGGAAAAAAACAGATTTATTTTATATATATGTTGACCGAGAACTTGAAAAAGAATGCATGTGTGTGTGTTGTCACATTTGCTTCTAAGGGCAAGGTGCCTTGGTCAGTGACAACATCTCTGTCACGCGCATTGCGATCACGGAGGCCCCTTGTAGCTAACCGTCTTCAAAATCCTCCACCGACTGAGCGCCTTTGCCAATGTAAACCAGCTAAAAATAGACATGTTCACAGGCATTCGGTGCATGCTACCTGTAATTAACTAAGCCAAGTGGAAGTAAAGTAATGAATGTGAGGAAGAAGTGTTGCTGCGAGATGCACACCGAAATTACTTGCTTTCCTGAACCACAGTTTCAATGCAGTAAACCTTATGAAGCTCTGAAATTTCGGTGGTTTTAGATTGAATTAACTCGGCGTCTGCCATTTTTTTCCCTATTGTAATACAGGATTACAGGAGGGGCAGGAGAGCAGAGAGGGCGCTCAAAAAAAGAGAGCGAGTCCGCCATGTGCCCAGGATCACACAAATTACTCAAGAAGAAAGGTACCTGAAAACATTGAAGTGTCTTATCACACGAAAAAAAACAGAACGCTCAAATACGTAGCCTCCACTGGTGCAGCAGGTAACGGAGGCCTGAGGGGCCCACTGAATCACGATTATTGTTGTTTCGCAGATCAAGCAGCGGCCGGACAAGGCCCATTTTCTTCCTTGCTCTAGGGCTTATCCGGGAAACACTAGCTATTAAACTGAGCGCGTGTGAGTTTCCTGTTGTGTACTCCCATAGCAAGACAATTAAAGACAAAATTGTTTAACAACAGTCTAGCACAACCCACGAAGAGGGGTCCTTGCCTTCCAAATCACGGGTTCTTCAAAAATCGACCTACAAAGTTGCAAAAAAATATAAGCCCCAATATCAGCATTATGTAAAATGTAGCCACAATCCGTTATAGATTTTTGCTCGAAACTGCCAAAAACGCATCTTTCATGCGCATACGATCCATGTGTTGCTCACCTTAGTCAGTGACAGTTTTGCACAAAGTGGTGTTTCTGTGCCGCCACCCGTGCATCTGAAGGGCTGACAGCGATGCTGAATTACCGAATGAAGCAGTGAGAATCGGGAGCACGTGTAGCCTGTGACTTATCTGAATAACGTCTGTGAGCCTTTCATTTCCATGAGCAGACGCACGGGGGCTGTCCTGCGAACCAGAGGGCACAGCTGCGCTGCCTGCAACTTTACACAACCGACTACAGGAACAACGCGCAACAATGTTTGTCTTAATCTCAGCGGCTTTGATTCCCTCCAAACATTAAATGATTCATGGTAACGCTTAGACATCAGTCATCCACAATTTATAAATGGCAGCTCGGCTTTAGTATTAATGAATTGGGATCAATAGGGAGCCAATGAAAGCGCTCACCTTTTCTATTTCAATACATAAATGTTTCACTAAGGCTGAGCCCACTCCAGCTGAAGAGAAAACGAGTTAAACATTTTGCGCAAAGTTCTTCTTAATGGAATGGGTGTTTCAATGAAAGGACGCTTGAAATCTGAAAAACAGGAGGGGGTGTTTATTCATAATTTGGTTCTCGAAACATCAGCATTCTAATAAGGTCTAAGGGCGATGGTGACTGAGCCGATGGGGCGCACGCAGCATACCCAAACAAAACTGACTGTAACCCCCATCACTACATGTATGACTCTACCTGTCCTGGCGTAGATATCAGTCCTGACCGCGTGTACAAGGAAGGGTGGCAGGCCACAGATAGCACGAGGTGGCACACGTTAGTCTGGTGGCAGCTCACACGACAGCGTGCATCAAACTACAGCCACCTCGAACACCCAGCACCACCGGCGGCGGCAGCCCCTCTTGAGAACCGTATCCAACACGTGTCGACAGATTGAAGCAAACAGCAGTCTGAGCCGCCACCACCAGCTGACCCGCGCGCACACACACCAGAACAGTCTTCTTACCACTGTTTTGTGCATCACTCGACCAGTCCTTCCGGTGGCTGTCAGTCGTCCCAGATACCAAAAGGCAGCTATATGGAGAGTGCGTGACTATCCAGAACTGTCTAGGAAGCCCCAGCCGGAAACCTCTTGCCCTCCCCCCACATGCCGGCCTTCCTGGTTCTTTCCCGCTCGGGCCCCAAGGGCAATGTATGCTGGCAGATCCCATGTGACAGTCCACTGTAGAACAGTGATAGCCACCAGGGCTGCAGTGCTCACCTTCACTGCCCTCAGGTGGACAACCACGTTAGTAGTGGTAGCGGCGCCATTGAATGGAACGCTCTACCGGCCCTGCCTAGCTGGCAGTACCATGGTCCACAGTGCAACCCACGCTGGCAGACGGGCACCATCTGTCAGGCTAGAGCAGTGTTGTGGTAGCCCCACCCATGACATGCGTCACTGTCCGGTCAACGCACCACGGTCGAAAAGGGAACTGAAAAAAGTGTCCCAGATTTTCAAATTGGGCAGAGTTACACTTGCAGAGACACACTGTACAGGTGTGTTGCATGGAACGGGAGACTGCATGCATTTGCGCTTGCAACTTTTGTTTTGAAACAGTGGAAATTAAAAGCAGCAACCGTCCCACCAGTCCATAAAAGGCCCACACGCTGCCCAAAACGGCCCACACACTGAACGGTCTGAAAACCCCTTCTGGTCCTGCCAGATTGACCAATAGGTCAGTCCCACCCTACAGACCCCTCTCCCTGACTGTCAGTCGTGTTGACACAACCCTGGCTATCGCCTCCTCGCACTGGTACCCTCCCTGCCTGGTTTCCATGCTCATGAGGTTCGGGCACATGAGGTACGGGTTGCAAACCGTTGCAGAATGGCAGTTTGCTCTACTAGCGTGGGTGCAGCACGCTGAAAGTGCCGTGCTGCTTCCAGACAGAGAGAGGCTCCCTCACAACAACACTTGGCTGGCAATGTGTGTGTCCCTGCTGCGAGACGTGGAACGAGCTCTGCTCACGGGGACAGGAAGCTTAATGAGGAGAGAGGCCACGTCACGCGCCACCTACTTCGCGCTTTATTTCCCTTTATGCCATGTCTAGTCTCGGTGGGTTGTAAACAGCGCGAAGGGCGTTCCAGGGATGACGGCGACGGAACCCGTTAAGCAGACCCGGGGGTTAGAGAGGTGGGGGGCATGGTGGGAGGAGCGGGGGCCTGGGTGAGAATGGAAAAAGGAGAATTACGATGGAAAGTGTACAAATCTGGAGATGTGGCAAAAAAAGGAGTTAATAGGGATAAAGGATTAAAAACGATGTTACACTTAAACGAGGAAGAGAAAACAAAGATAGTAAGAACACTGGGGATACAGAGAAGATGGGGCGACAAGATGTGGGGCTGGTGATGACGAGAGACATTAGGGTGGGGAAAGAAAGGGGGGACTTAAGGCGAAAAGGGTTTAGGGAGATAGAAAAATATATGGAGATTTGGGATAGATAAATATGAACAGAGGAAAAGTCGGAAGGGGCATGGTTTGAAACCTAGAAACAGTGGTTTTTAGGATAAGAAATTGAAACAGGTGACTGGGACATACTATCTGACCGGGCTGAAGGTAAGCACAGAGAAGCGGAAATAGGTGGACAGGCAAAAGGATTTAGACGAATGGGAGGGGTGTCTAAAAGCAGGAAGGCAGGTGTGACATATGGACAAATTGAGATGGAGTGAACAAGTAATCGGTCAAGAGGAACGCAAAAGTAATTCGATGTAAAGTAGCGGGTTCAATAGCGTAGTGGAAAGATGAACGCAAGCCAATGCTGTTCCGCTGGGGTGCATTGATATATGTAATGCCCCCAGTGCACGCACCACAGGTAACTCATCCCCCGAGGCACATCATCATTGACGCGCTCTCCCTGCGCCTGACATTAGCAGACTTGCACGCGGGTACCATGCGGGAGCGTCCCCCTGCCAGCCCACCCACCTTCTCCCTGCCCGGAGGCAGTCCCCCTGCCAGCCTGCACCGCGTCTCTTCGCAGCCGGCAGACCACCAGTCCCCCGGGAGCGGACAGCACCAGCTGCTCCCGGTGGAGCCCAGGTTACGCCCGCATCAGACGCCGTATCCAGGGCATTTTTCAAAAACTGTGATTTCAAATCCTTGTGCCCCGCCCCCTGGCCCTGTGACAGACGGAGGGGGCAGCAGCAGGTGCAGCGTCCCTGCTCCCCCCCGTACCGAGCAGTGGCAGTAGCCCCTCACCGGCACCGCGGTCCCGCCCCCGGTCGCCATTGGCGGCCCGGGCGGGGGCAGGTCCGGCCCCGGGAGCGGATTGGCTACCAGGGCGCAGGATCAATGTTTAAGCGGAGGCTCGGAGGTGCGGCGAGTCAGTCGGCGAGAGGCGCAGGAGTGCTGCGGGGGAGCGGGGCATCGAGCTGCAGAGCCGCAAGTGTTTGCCCCGAGGCACCCCCGCGCCGCCGGCTGCACTGACCCACCTCTTGCCCACTCATCCAGCACACAGAGCTCGCAGCCACTTCACACCAACCGGCACCGCTTAAAGGACTTAACAGCATGCGGGTACGAAACGGAAATACATTACTGAGGACTGTCTGAAACTACCAGGGAAAACTGTGTTTTCTTCACCATTTAATCCGTTGTTTCATCTTTTAAAGAAAAATATTGAAAAAATCGTACAGTATTCGACATAAGTGGAAACATATCTAAAGAGCGAAGAAACTGCAAGCAGCTAAATTGGTGGCAGGGATGTGTGGATGAAAATTACGGACTGGAACAACCCCGGAGCACATTCTGCCTGCAGATCACGTCTAGTGCATCCTTTGTACCGCCTCTGAATTGGACTGAGTGGGTACCAGCCAGCGGAGCTCTGTCTTCATCATCTCGCTGAGCAGCCCGGACAAGAGACTGTGTTTGTTCTGCGAGGAGGCTCAGCCACAGACCGTTAGGAGGAAGAGGTGTGCCCTGTCTGTGGCAGAGTCTGTGCCTCCAGAGTGAACGGGCTCTGTCTTCATCGGCCAGACTCTCTCACTCCTCGGAACATCTGCATTCCGAGCCAGCCTCCTGCCCCCTTCTCTTCGGCTGCCAGGAAGACGAGACTCAAAACACCCTGTGCGTGAGTGAAAGCCCACCGAGGAGGAAGCCACTGACTGCGGCTTCGCCCCTCCCCCCGAGGTACCCAAGGAGGCTTTCTAGCCACAGACTGCGAGCGCTTCACACCGCAGAACTGATTGGTGTTCTTCAGACCCATTGATTTGATTCGACTGAACGTCTTGTCACTGTGTTTTTTTTCCCCTACCGACCCGATCGCCTCAGATGAGAACTGCAGAGGCGCTGGAGAGAGACACCGTGAACAGGAAGAAAGCTGCGCCCTCCCTCTCAAAGCTTCACCTGTGACTGCACCAACTGGCTCCCTTTCAGCACTGGATACCCTTTTTTGCATTTCTCCTCCCCTCTTTTTTTGCCTGCGCCAGACGTGGATTGACTTTTTATTTTCACTCCAACACAAAAAAAAGAACGAAACTACCTTTTAAGGGACCCACATCTGTGATCTGCTAGCACAGATCGCCGTCACTCCTTTCATCATTGCAGCATTTTCTCCCCATTGGATCCCTTCAACGTAGGGATTCCGGAACAACCCCCTTTTTTTGCACTCTGCATAGCCACTTGAGAAGTCTGGGAGAGGAGCGCGGAATAGAAGCTGCCTGTGGTGGCGATGTGGGGACGCAGCCGCGCTCCGCTGCTAGTCAGGCGAGATTAGATCTTTGAATGCAGCAAACACTCCCTGAAAAGCGGCATCTCTCGCAGCGAGAGCCACGTCTCACCGGAGCAGAGAGCGGGGACCGACCTTCCATCAGACCATGGACGTTGAGACTGGAATAAGCCCCGCCGCTGCCCGCCCCTCGCTCTGCAGACACCGTCTCCCCTGGCCGGCCAGCACCCTCGCCCTGCGGCTGTGAACGTGAGCCTGGGAGCAGGTCTGCCTTGCCTGTGATTTTTGAGGTTTGTCTAACGATCATGACGCCTTGCAGTGGATGCTGGTGTTTTCCGAGGACTGGTTGCAGAACCTGAAGCCCGCCAGCCCTGTTTTGATTCGGTCTATCGGCTGCCCATCTGTCTTGCAGGGCTTTAAATCAACAGGTTCCGGAGCTTGAGGAAGGAAAAAAAGGGAGGCACCGCGCCTGACTGAGGGAAGTGAAGGCAAGCGTGAGGCAGAGGAGCGTCGGGAAGAAGGAGGGATGGGGAAAGGTGCGGGAAGAGGGAGAAGGCGAGAGGATTGAAGGGGCCGAGAAAGGAGTGTCGAGGAGCAGAAAGCAGAAGAAACAAGGGGCATGTGAAAAGCGCATTGAAATCACCATTAATGAAGGAAACCGCAAGAAGAAAAGGGGAATAGTTGGAGGCGAACAGCATAGACAGGGTTCGGATCTCACTGGGGTTAAAAGAAGCACACCGGGTTCGGGAGAAGAGACAAGCGCCAGGGGGAGAACATCTGGGTGGACAAGAAAGGTCTGGAATACGGCACACAAGACTGAAAATATCCAAGAGTGGTTGAAAGGAGGAACTAAAAGCAACGAAGCCGAGCTCCAGGGACAGCCCCGTTGTTTCCACCCACCCCAGCCGCCGAGTCCTGGGGATGTACCTGTCCGTCTGCCTCCTGTCCCTGCTGCTCTGGGCCCCCGCCCTGTCTCTGAAGAACTTGAACTACTCGGTGCCGGAGGAGCGAGAGGCGGGCACGGTGATCGGCAACATCGGCAGGGATGCTCGATTGGGGGGCGGCCCAGGGGGCTCCCCCGGAGGCCGCAAGCAGAGCTTCCGAGTGCTGGAGAACTCGGCGCCGCACCTGCTGGACGTGGACCCCGAGAGCGGGCTGCTCTACACCAAGCAGCGCCTGGACCGCGAGGCGCTATGCCGTCGAAACGCCCGGTGCCAGCTCTCCCTCGAGGTCTTCGCCAACGAGCGGGAGATCTGCATGGTCAAGGTAGAGGTGCAGGACCTGAACGACAACGCGCCCTCCTTCCCGGCCGAGCAGATGGACCTGGACATCTCTGAGAACGCCTCCCCGGGCACCCGCTTCCCGCTCACGGGGGCGCACGACCCTGATGCCGGCGACAACGGCCTGAGCACCTACACCCTGACCGGCAACGAGCACGGGGCCTTCGCGCTGGACGTCAAGTCCCGGGGCGACGGCAGCAAGTTCCCGGAGCTGGTGGTGCAGCGGGCGCTGGACCGCGAGGAGCACGAGCGCCACACGCTGCTTCTAGGCGCCCAGGACGGCGGGGACCCCCCGCGCTCCGCCTCGCTGCTCATCAACGTGCGGGTCACCGACTCCAACGACAACAGCCCGGTCTTCAGCGCATCCGCCTACACGGTGGAGATCCCCGAGAACACCCCTGCAGGGCGCACGGTCATTGACCTGAACGCCACGGACGCCGACGAGGGTGCCAATGGGGAGGTGGTCTACTCGTTCAGCGGCTCCACTGCCGAGCGGGTGCGGGAGCTGTTCGCCTTGGACCCCCGCACCGGCCTCATCACCCTGCGGGCGCCGCTGGACTACGAGGAGAGCTCCCTGCTGGAGATGGACGTGCAGGCGCGGGATCAGGGTCCCAACCCGGTGCCGGCACACTGCAAGGTCACCGTGCGGGTGGGCGACCGCAACGACAACGCGCCGGCCATCGGCTTCGTGTCCGTGCGCCAGGGGGCGCTGAGCGAGGCTTCGCCCCCCGGGACTGTGATCGCCCTGGTGCGGGTCACCGACCGCGACGCGGGCAAGAACGGGCAGCTGCAGTGCCGGGTGGTGGGCGGCGCGCCCTTCCGCCTGGAGGAGAACTACGACAACTTCTACACGGTGGTCACCGACCGCCCGCTGGACCGCGAGGCGCAGGACGAGTACAACGTGACCATCGTGGCCCGGGACATGGGCAGCCCCCCGCTCAACACCAGCCGCTCCTTCCTGGTGCGCATCCTGGACGAGAACGACAACCCCCCGCGCTTCAACCGCGCCTCCTCCGTGCTGCAGGTGCCCGAGAACAACATCCCCGGGGAGTACCTGGGCTCCGTGATGGCCGAGGACCCCGACCAGGGCCTGAACGGCACCGTCTCCTACTCCATCCTCCCCTCGCAGGTGGGCGACGCCTCCATCAACACCTACGTGTCGGTCAACCCCACCAACGGGGCCATCTACGCCGTGCGCTCCTTCAACTACGAGCTCACCAAGTACTTCGAGTTCCGGGTGCTGGCCAAGGACTCGGGCTCCCCGCACCTGGAGAGCAACGCCACGGTGCGGGTCATCGTGCTGGACCTGAACGACAACGCGCCCATCATCGTGCTGCCCGCCCTGCTCAACGACACGGCGGTGCTGGACGTGCCCAGGAACGTGGGGGTGGGCTACACGGTGGGCACGGTGCGGGCCACCGACAAGGACTTCGGCGAGAGCAGCCGGCTCACCTACGAGATCGTGGAGGGCAACGAGGAGCACCTCTTCGAAATAGACCCCGACACGGGCGACATCAGGACTCTGAACCCCTACTGGGAAGAGGTGGCGCCCGTGGTGGAGCTGGTGGTGGAGGTGACGGACCACGGGAAACCCACCCTGTCCACCAAGGCCAAGCTGATAGTCAAGGCCTCCGTGGGGCCTACCATGCCCCACGGCAAGCCCCGGGTGAACGGCGAGCAGCAGCACTGGGACATGTCCCTGCCCCTCATTGTCACCCTCAGCACCATCTCCATCATCCTCCTGGCCGCAATGATCACCATCGCCGTCAAGTGCAAGCGCGAGAACAAGGAGATCCGCACCTACAACTGCCGGATCGCCGAGTACAGCCACCCGCAGCTGGGCAAGGGCAAGAAAAAGAAGATCAACAAGAACGAGATCATGCTGGTGCCCAGCGAGGGCGAGGAGCGGAATGCCATGAACGTCATGAACGTGGTGAGCAGCCCCTCCCTGGCCACCTCGCCCATGTACTTTGACTACCAGACTCGGCTGCCCCTGAGCTCGCCGAGGTCAGAGGTCATGTACCTGAAGCCCACCTCCAACAGCTTGACTGTACCCCAGGGGCACTGCCACACCAGCTTCACGGGGCCATCCACCAACCCCACCGAGACCACCACCAACCGGATGTCCATCATCCAGGTAGGAGACATTAGGACTAAAAGCCATGAAATCACGGTGCCGTGTGGGGCCAGCCTGCTTATTTCCATCCCCATGCGCAATGTTTCAGTGAAAGTGCAAATTGACCCAGTGCGTTCCCACATTAAAGCAAAAGATACGTCTCACTGTTTATAAAGTGCTCTCTGACCCAGAGATTCCAAATGATACCCTGACACATTACTCGCCATAATACACAAAGTCATATTACAATACCTTCTTTCTGTAACTAACACAATTTCTTGTTGTCAAACACATCTCCAAAAGCAATGCACAAACCCATGCGTGCACACACAACACGCGGGCTGCTTTGAACAACAGCTAGTGTAAAATAAAGAATTCAGCCATTGCATTAGACTCCTTATGGAAATAAGCCTTTTTTTAAACACAAAAATCGCTTGTTAAGTGTAATTCTTCATTCCCGGGACACGGCAGGGGCTTGCCTGGACTGGTGTCCCATTGCACCAGAGTTGCTCTCGTTGCAGCTTTGCAGTGAGTGGGCAGACTCGAGCAAGCGTGGCTAGGATCCGTCCATGATTATTTATTGAGACCTGCAGTCCTGCTGCTCGCAGCACGCGCCCGAGTTCTGTGCTCACAGTCTCGAGGCAAGAGCTGACAGATCAAGGTGAGCCCTCGCGCTCTGAATGCTTGATGCGCACCTGCAGACGAACGCTCGCACCGTGCATCGGAGCCACGCATTTTTCTGCTCAGAGGGTGACGCACAAACAGCCTCAGGGAACTAGCGTTGCAAATCAGCATACGGGCCCATTGTTTAACCCTATATTAGTAGTATCACACAGCTATGACTCATGCCTAGCAGATCACCTTATCCATGGAGCTAATTGTTCATCATTGTCCGAAAAACATAGTAGGGAGACGTCAGGTAACAAAATCTGCATCGAGAGCAAACCCAGTGACTGCTCAGGTTGGTCCTGTTGGGGGCTTTCAAAGAGGCATAGCCTGCTTGGCAAGCACTGACTGCCTGCATTTCCAGTGCTTGCTTGGCATTCGACCAGAACAAAACAACGCAATTCAGAACCATGGAGAGTGCGCTCACACCCTGCACCTCCGGAAGTCGACAAGGCGCAGTAGCACGAATTTGCAGTTTCTGTGGCGTCTGGGGACTCTGCTGGGAATATTTTAACAGTCTTAGTTGTCGTGGCGGATGTTTGTCGGACAGGTGTCCTTACACCTCCAGAAACTGCAAATCTAAACACGCAGGTCTAAACTATACACATGAGAGTAGCTTTCAAACATCATATTTCACGTTTAAGTTGTATCCTCTGTAAACATAAGATAACCTCTCGAATAGTCATTATTGGAAGGCTAAAGGGCATCAGCTTCACACCTCCCTGTGCATTGGAGGGTGGTCGGTGCAGTGGTGCACACAGTTGCTCATTAACCGCTGGGCATGTTCTGCACCGCCCTTAAGGGGTTGATAAGCCTTTTCGCTGCCACCTTTATCAACAAACCGCAGCCGCATCACGAAAAACATGTTTCCCCTCAGAAAAAACTAGTATGAAAATAGTTGCCTCTTCCGAAAAATGAATCTGTGTCTGGCTGTCATCAAGGCCCCCCGCCCCACCCTGCACTGTTATAGGTGTCTCCGCCCTGTCCACCTCCTGTACTGGTGCCTTCTTCCACGCTCAGCCGCTTGGTTTGGGCTGGCCTCACCCATCACATGTATCCCTGCCTTCAGTGTTCGGCTGGGGAGTCGCATCTTGACTTGGGAGCACTTTCCATCCAGATGGGTGAAATGTTGACATTATTCCACAATCTCATACCTCCCCATCCTAACCTGTCCACAGTCAGAGTTCTTTCCACATGCTGATATGAATCAGTACAGATCAGATTGGTACAGATTGAGGCCTACCCGCAGCAGATACTTTGAGCAGGGGAGGACGGTGATTGGAGCTCTGGGCATTTTAATGACAGTTCCCTGAAGTATACCTGTCTCTTGCTCTCGAAGGGACCAATGGAGAGCCCGGGGCGAGGGAGGCGCCCACCGCGCGTGCACTGATTGCTTGCGGTAATGTGTTATGCGTCAGGTACACAGAGCCCAAGAGACCCCCTCTTCGTCTGTCTGTGGAATGTACTCTGTTTGCCTGAGCTCCGCGGACATGCTTCGCGCCGTCTCCGCCGTCATGCCTCCACTCCTACTCCTGCAACATGATTTATTTAAAAATGAACAACTAAAACATTTAACGCTGTCTAGCATATGCCTCGAGCACTTATTACCAGTGTAGACTGACACACCAGGCTTCAGCAGACAAGAGGGGGTGTCGCATCTGCAGAGCCCGAGCCCGCCCTGGGTTCTAGCCGAATTATGTTTACTAATGGTTTCAAGTGTGCAGAGTGCAGTTAAAGCACACACGCCAGGCGCAAGCACTATAGAATACCAGATTATTCTGCCACAAAAGAAGCCTGCGTGTTCCTTCACACGGCTGTCTATTATTACTCTGCAAGTCCCTCCACAGGGTCCTTTGTCAGATGCATTGCACATTTGGATGGGTCTCTCCACTGGCGTTGCCTTCCACAGCACGTGCCACACCTTTCCGACATTTGACAGGGCAGATCAGCCTCCACTTTTTATCCAAATGTAAGAAAACATGTCTCTTTAAGGTGTTGTTCCAAGCAGCCCGTTCAAAAACATCCTGCTCCACAGTATGAAACTGTTACCATGGTGACACAAAACAAGGGACACCCACAAGGGCCACATGTAATATCCAAAGACGGATACAATTAAGGGAATTCAAATGTCCTGTTATTGACAAATTGGAGCATATGTTAGAATGGTGTCCATCTTGTCACAAGTTAAATGAGTGGGGACCATGATGTGTCCACATGACTGTAGCACCTTCCACCCTGCAAAGTGTTCAGTGAATGTTCGTAGTAGCACAAATGACAAACCATGACCAGAAGCCATGCCCTAGACTCATTATGTCAGTGCACAGCAGATAGAAATCCATATACTGAGCATTTAGTCTCTTAGTTCTTTTCGGGTTTGTGTTGTGCTCAGGCTGACAATATACACATTTGAGTTTCAGATTGTCCATCATCAATCATCATATGCTGTCTTCCAATTTCATTCCACTCTTTCTTCCTACTCCAGTTAGTGCTAGAGGACACACAACAGCAGCGGTCCCTTTAAAAATTGCAGTTTGCATTTTTATCAAAGAACATATAGCACCCTTTGCCACAATATTGAGATCAGGAGGAAACATGAACTATTATGCTGTCATCATCTCTAGCCTAACTCAGTCAGATGTGTATTTATATAATTTACATCTCAAGACCAGGATTCACCAATGAGAGAATAGTTACCCTGTAGCATCACTAGATAGGTGAACACCCTAAAATGGCAGTTTGTTCCAGCAGTGCTGTAGCAAAAATCATGTTCACATCCCAATCAAAACAAGCCTTTCTCACCTCCCTATACAATGACAAATCCACTTCATCTATCACAGTCCTAAAAAACAGCCCCCGTGGCTCAAGATTCACTGGTGTCTTTGTTGTCATGAGCCACACCAACTCCCATGGAAGGGAAAAGGTCAGACGGTTCTCAACATAAAATTGTTATACCCTTTAGGGAGCTGTCGAGAATAGTCAGAGACCTTTCTAGTCACCACCAAATTGCCTTAACATAAGATGGATTCTTTGTGATTCTGGTCAGTTCTCTCAGAAAATAGTAGAACAATCCTAAAACATACAAAATGCATTAAAAATAATGACTGTCTTTGAACATAATGGAATCTACCTGATTTGAGCATTTCCCTCAAATTAGTAGACTTACCCCAATTCTTTTCAATGCAATGCAGAAGACATCCTTAATATCAATGAATATTAATTTATTTTGAACCTTTAAAACTGACAGCATAAAATCAAGTCTCCCTGACAAAGATGAAAAAACTAAGAATCTTAGTCAGTCAGTCTTTTCAATTCTGAACTGAACACCAACATTTGAGAAGTACATGCATACAAGATATAAGACTGCAAATGACTACCAAATGCAGCCCACTCTTGGTGTTATGGAGTCTACTGCATTGGTTGTTCATGACCATGGGGAGAGGGGGGGGGCTAATGTTGCTGGAATTTTTTTTAACTGAGATAAAAATGGGCAACACTGCTGCCTCGTTTTTGTCGAGTGCTTGTTATTAGGAGCTGACATGGAGGAGGAGAATAAAAGCTCAAGTTAATAAGACATTTAATAATTTTGATCTGATATTTCAACCCTCTACAAACAGGGATTGTCTCTGGGATTTTGGCAGTGTGTGTTAGTATGACCCAGTACAAAGGCTCCCATTTTATTAATCTGAAGTTGTAAGTCAGCATTGCAGGGACTCAAGACAATGACCTGATCACTGCAGCTCACAGCTCACACTGTCTGCAAATACAGCCAGCCTCCTGCTTGATATTAGGGGGCAAGGAGATCTCTGGTAATGGGACAGGTATCACTAAACAACCCATTAATTTAGAGTATTTGATTACCCTGTTTGTAAAGTATCTTTTGTGACCACCCTTTTAATTGAACTCAGTTTTTGAATCTGAATCCCTAATGCATGAACTATCTTATACCCTAGTGGTCATGTGTGTGTCAAAGCATGCCACTCAAGAATGATGAGCAAGAGAGCAAGCCCTTCTAACGAACTGTGAGCAGGGCAGGACTGGCCGTAGTGGGCATTGGACGTTTCCCTGGGGGAATGCCGGCGGGGGTAGCAGCGGTGGAGCTGTGCTGCAATATCACCCACCAGTAACAAAAGCCGCAGTGCTCCACTCTTTCATGTCACCCACCCCCTGTGGTCTGGTCAGATCAAAATTGCCAGGGCTGCTTTGGGTTCCCAGCCTGGCCTCGATTGCGAGTGAGGCTACACACGTTACATTTTTGTGCAGGGTTGACTTGAAGCCAGGCACAGGTTTCAAAATAGCCACTCACATTTCAGCTCCCTTTACACAGTACTATTGGTAAATATCCATCTACAAAAGTGAACACAATGTACATTAATGTCGCACAATTAAAGACAACCGGTGTTAAAATTGCCCCTTCTGCTTTCAGTGTTCCCCATAACCAGCCCATTAATAAGTATGCACTCAGCTTCAGCACAAAATTGATCATACTCTTAACAGAATAAGGGAATGTTAAAAGTTCCTTCAAAGGCAATAGCATCGCAGGGCGAGAACTGCAGCTGGTATAGCACATCTGCCCCAATACTGCAATATTTTTCTTTCTTATTCTCTTTAAGTTTATATTATTCTACCCTAACTGAGTGGAATGTTTTAATATCATGATAGTGTTCAGCATCAGACTATACTGGTTGATAGCATCTTTCTCCCTCATTATAGACTCTTGCATGCAGCTCGAGTCTATTTTTGAGGAGGTGGACCTTGAAAGACCAAGAAAGCACTCATCAGTTGGCTATAATCAGGGCCACTGGATTATGGGATTGTGCGGCCGAATAAGTATAGATTTTCCACATTCACCACCTAATCCACCAACTGCTGGATGATCTGTGGATTTTAGAAAAAAGACTTTGCTTCTAGCTCGAACAGTTTAAAAGTGACTAAACCTACAGTGGCACATGTTGTGATGCACTAGAAAGGTGTTTTACAAAGCTTAACAGGTCCTCTTTCTGTTGCTTATTGTTTTACTAGGTGTTAAAAAGCTACTGTTCACAGACATTGTCAACAAGTGTAAAAATGACAAAATATCAAATTAAAACTATGGCAAAATGTGCTGCATTATGCTGCATTATTTGTATGTTCTTGTCGCCTAATTTCCTCAACCCTAACACATAATGTGGCCCTCCTGAGAGCATACTTTCAGTTGCTTTGGCCATAACCATATGAATGGATGAGAGCATGACTGAAAGACCAGAAATATTTCCAGAGAGCACTTCTACCTAGGTGTTCCTTGCCATTAATCTGCACCAACTCTCGTCATACACAGGAGTACGACAATCTAGTGACGGATGTACCATGTTACAACGCATACCGTTACAACTACCTACTATTACAACGCGACCATTACAACGCATACCATTACAACGCATAGCGCTTTGAGGTGCTGGATAGTGGTAAGTATAATTTACTATTCTAACTCCAGTCCCCGTGGACCCTAGGGAAGGTGTTGGATAGTAAATTATACTTATTCCCTATCCTAGAGCGCCCCCCAGCGCAATGCGTTGTAATGGTATGCGTTGTAAAAGTCGCGTTGTAATGGTAGTGCGGAGTAACAAATGCGTTGTAACAGGTGTATACCTCTAGTGACCCACTAAAAATGAAATATTTCCGCATATTAGTGAATTTATGATATGAAAGTTATTAAGCCATTAAATATATCCTCCTCTTCTGTTTCTTTCCAGTTCAGACGTTATCTGCACAATTTGCACATTGTATCAGTCTTTCCAACTTAATAGGCACTTCAGAATTGTTGTGACTTTCACTAACACGAAACATGACAACATTCATATATAGTACCCCCATTTTTGAAACTAGAGATGGCTCTTTGGGCCCCAAGGAGATTATTTATGCACAGATAAACACAACGTGTTGCAACATCTGAGTTAAAAAAAAATAGAACATAAGAGACTGTGTCTTGATGTGGAACAAGCACTTACTCCTCCGTTCATCTTCATGCACCCATTGGCCTCCGATGCCCATGGGTGGTGTGCCATCCTACTGGGGCACTTTGCAGCACCCAGATGTGCCAGGCATATGCAACATGAAATCACATCTCCTGCACCAGTGTGTATACCATTAGAGTGTCTACTCTGAAAATGAGTTGGAGTGAGTCTCCAAGTACTCTGACCCATACTGTCCCCTTTCATTTTTTAGCACAGATCTATACCACCTTTTGTTCATTGACAGAGGTAATACCAAATAACGCTCGCACGTGGGTCTGGCAGTGTACAGCAGTGACGGCTCAAAGAGCACTGCAGAGCAGACCTTGAAAGCAAAATTACGCACCGTGATATTTTCTAGCTTCCATTTTTACGATAAATAAAAAAAAGAAACCGACCTTGCCGAGTGTGGAGAACCCATATTTTTAACCAACAAAATAAAATATCTCTTAATGGTGGCAGGAGGACTTGCATTGTCTGAACGTATCAGAGTCTATGGACCCACCTTGCTCTGGCTAAGAGCGAATGAGCTGGCGTATTCAGTCATACACCCTCAGCACTCTGAGGTGGCCACATGACAATAATTATAGGCGCTATAAAAACTCATTAACAATTAAATATGTCACCCATGCTCATTTTCAGTCCTGGGCTTCCTAGTGAACAAAATAACCATAAACCAAGAGAACACTTAAAGGATTTGTTCTGTTATTCATGGTTCATGGATGGTACAGACTTAATACAACGTCGAGAGCTGAAATATTAAGCATGTATTGCTTCCCCATTGATCAATTTCACGTATTCAACATTTGATATGAAAGCCGCGTGTGTGCATTGTAAATGCATGTGCTTTAGGTTTTGGGACATTTGTGTCATATACTTCAATCTGAATACTTCAAATGCTAATATCACGCCATGACATTTTTTCTCTAAGAGCAAGTAAAATAGGATTGGAAAATCTCTCTCTCTCTTTTCTCTCTAACACACACGCAACCACACACATACGTAAAAGAAGACACACTCACATACATCCGCACACACATTCACATCCATAATCAAAGAAATGATCCAGATTTTAAAATGTTGTAATTGGCAATCCTTTGTTTGCACGACCTTTTGCAATGTTTGTCACCTGTCTATTTTTTTGACCTCCTTATATTTGCTGTCAATGTGTCTGCCCGGCAAGATGAGTGTACATAGATGCGCACAGAGAGACGAAATGGACACGCATAATTCAGTCTCATTTGCTATTGAACACCATTCTGTTAAAGAACAGGCTTTGTTACAAGTGTATGCAATTATCAGGGTTGTTTGTCATAGTTGGCATGGAAACCATTGACAATGACTCATCAATTGTGTTTGCCTTTTCCATGACATTCCCTGATTTCTCGCATTTGTTCAGTGATTTCTGCCAACATTTTCCTTTTGTTTCTTCATTATGTTGAGAAGTTTCGCTTTACAACTATGAGTTGATGCAGCTGTGTATGTCATCGTTGGAGAGCATTGGTTCTTTTTGTTATTGCATAATTTATTCCTGTGGAACAATAAAAATAAAATTGGCATGGTAAACACATCAACTGTAGCTAGGTATTTTCCACCAAGTTCCATCATTTCCGCCTCATTTCATATTGCGATTCCAAATCAGTTCAGAAGGTTTGAGTGGTCTAAGAAACAAAAAAGGATTTAGCCTTGGGAAGTGGTTAAGTGGTGGTGTGGCAACTATTAGTGCAGCAGGTGCAGTGGCGAGAGAGCCTGGGTTTGCATGGCCCAGTTCACCCAAGCTATGGCTGTCTTTTACTATTCAACCAGGGCTTTTTTCCTTTTTCTGTATTAGTTCTTATGGCATACGTGTATGTCACTGGGTTTAAGAGTAAGTCAATCCAGTACCATATTCAGAAAAGGAGTATCATTCAGACTGCTAGTACAATGGAACCTGTGGCCTGATGCCTGTGGCATGTTGTGCACTTTGTAGTAACAGGTAAAACATTATATGTGGAAATATAATCAAAAGGAAAGGTAATGTTCTTGGCCAATTGTGGCATTTAATTGTGAAGCAAATTTGCCTATTCAAAGGCACGAACAATATGAATATCATATTTGTATACGCTGAGAGCAAACAAGCCTCACTCCTTCCTCTTTTTCTACATCTGAAATCCTCCACAACAATTCAGGTACCATGTCATTGTGTTTTCCAGTTTTGAGGATCAGGCTTCCCCTAAGGTGGCATGATGTGCTTCTCTCTATATCCGTAAAACTGAATACATTGCTTTGGCTCCAGGGTTTAAATAATGAAATACATTATAATCACTTTATTTATATAAATTAATACATTCCTTAGAAATCATTTTCCTTTGATACAATTCTTTTTTTTTTAAATTATACGACATACCAAGGCACGCTGTACGTACAAGCTGGAAAGGAAGATCTTCGCAAGACCTGACTGTGTATGGTACTGCATTAACATGGGTTCGAGCTAGAGCACCTGCCTCTTTTAGGGTCATTTTTATCCGCCATAGGGCTCTTGAACATCTAATGAGAGACTGAACAATATGTATGGTGTATTTGATTGGGTGTGGATAAATGAAAACAACTTTTCAGGGTAGTACCAAATATTTGTCTTTGTCTTTTCCTGTCACACTTTAGTAAACAGTTGACCCAGTCGGAGACAGCTAGAAGTTTCCCATTTCCCAGATCATGCATTTCATATTCTTATTTATTAAATTTTTCAATTCAGTTTCAAAGACTTGATTCAGATGAAAACAGCATCCATAAATGTTAAAAATAAATATCACAATGAAAATACTAGAAATAAAAAATATCATATGGAGATAGTGGGAAAAATGATGCACATAGCAGAATTCAAAAACATCTTGTCAATAAAACAATGTTTGCAGCATGTTTGGTAAAATAGATAAAACCGCATTTAAAGAACAACAACTTCATAAAGAGTAGTAACCATTTCAAAATTCCAGTGACATCCCCCAGATAAACAGAGAATGAGCAGCGGAATTACGAGAGCATAGTGCTACCTGCCCCCACAGCATATTTTTTAAAAGAGCCAACATACAAGATGTTTTTGTTGTCAGTCAGTTGCAATAGATAAACACAGGCTAATCTGACATGCCTAATGTAGGGGTGTTTCTATTTTAAATGTGGGATTATAAATAATCAGCTATATTTTGTGTAATATGTACAAAAGAATGACATTTTTACATTGATTGCTCCAACTTGCCACACAGAGACACATGGTACTGTCTAGGTTCTTTATAAAGCCCAGTAGGAAACATAGCAAAAATGACACTTTAGCTGCCCTAAGACGGAATAGTGGCGAGCATTCCTGGTGCCCGTGTGCACACCAGAGATAGATGGGTAGTTTGGTTGAATCCTACTCAGATTGTCTTTAATATTGGATTTACACTTTTCTTTATTACTCTTCGAGTGTAAGTGTAGTCATGCAGGGCTAGCTGTACATTTTTTTGATGAGGGTGTTACTGGTTTCAGGCCCCATAAAAGTGTGTTCTATACCAATTTTACAATATACAGATTTAACATATGTGAGACAGGCAATTACCAAACCTCTGCCACATTAAAGCAATTCAATATAATGTCTCCTGATAAGCTCACCTCAACGTTTTTCGAATTCGCTAGCCACAATAGCACCTGCCTGCCAATAGAATCTTCCAAGAAAGACCTGCGTATCGCTTCACAACAAATACAACTGATGAATGAGGGAATGGGGATTGAAACGAGTCTCCTACAGAAGCGATTTTCTTCCCCTGAATTGCCTAACATTTTGTGATACCCCATACCTCAGCCCCATACGTGGTGATAGAGACTCATTGGAATTTATAGACTTGCAGTATCGGGATAAGGGACTCACATCCCTATGGTAAGGGAAGACTACATACTGAGCCAATTGCACTAGACAATTTGTCTCTGCACTGTGTGATGTTGGGTACCCAAGACCCAGGGCACAAGTCGTAAAAAAAAAGAAATGGGGGGACACTGTCACCGGAAGTGATGTCAAGAAAGGTGCCGAGCTCCTCCTCCCAGAGAGGCCAAAGAGTTAAGTCCAGCTGTTTGGCAGGGCGGATGGCGTCCCCCCGTTAAAATAAGTGGGGGGATGCCGTCCACCTGCGTGGTACCCCGACTCGAGCCCTGCCAAGACCTTGTAGCAGGGAAAGTAACCCAAAGATCCAGGAAGGTACTGATGCTACTCAAACAGTTATTACCAACAAAAAGAAAAGGAAGCTGTTTCCTCTTTGGGCCACATGCCATTACATGCGATTTTGAGAAGATTGTCCGGAGGGCTAGCGCAGCCATAAAACCCACAAAGGTAAGCACCAGGAGACGCAGTGCCCTGGGAGTGTGTGCCTTGAGCATTGCGTCATCGGCGTGCAAGAGAGTTGGTAACAGCATGCCTTTGATTTTGGATACATTTAGTGAAATGGAACTTAAAAAGGGTGGAATTCATTGATGTATAAAATAAATAGGAGAGGGGACAACAAACACCCCAGCCTCAAACTGCCTCAAAATGTTAATATCATCAGTAACCTCTCCTTGATTGCTAATTCTGATTCTCGCCTTCATGTCAGTGTGCAAATATGCCAGAAAGTGCACTAGTGCTCCATCCATGCGACAAAGAGTAAGCATTTGCCATACTTTGGAATAGTTTACACAATCAACGGCTGAGGTCTGGTCCATAAATTCCAGGTAGGGTGGGGTGCTCAGTACCAGATTCAGGTGTAGACACTGCTCGTTCGTCCCCACTTTTTTCTTAAACCCATAACGACATGGATAAAGGACTGACTCTGCTTGAATCCACTCCATAATTCTACCTTATTTGACCCTTCCCAGTACTTTAACTGAGGTGTCTTTCAATGAAATAGGCCTAGAGGAAACAGGATGTGCAGTGGCGTCACTAGGGTTGGTGTCACCCGGTGCGGGTAACTCATGGTGTCACCCCCTCATGACTTACCGCATGGACACAGATGGCAAATAACAGCGGCCGCTGCCAGGAGCCCCTATGCGGGGCTGCAGAAAGTCGTTGCAGCGGGTTGGCCCTTTTCTCTGATGGTGCTGCCTGCTACAGATTACAAGTAAGTGTCTGTGTCACAAGGTAATCTCCAATTCTTCTCCAATTATTTTAAACATGTCTGATACTGAGCAAACTAAAGTTGAAGCAGCTAAACCTGAGGCCTCAAAGCCTGTAGCTCCACTATAACAGTGACCATAATGAGTAAAGTCACTGAAGCTGTGGCTGGTGCCTCACCGGCTGTGGAGCTGGAGCAGCAGCACAAGACTGCACCTGCTCGACAATCGTGGCAAGTCACTTCTCATTTGTAAGACGCTTTTGATGCCCTCAAATATCCCCAATTAAATTGGGTGTGTCCTCATCATCAGGCAGAACTGTGATCCTAGATAACATTGGGACATGTTCTGCTGTGTGCTGGCATGCCTGTCAATTCCACACCCAGAGAAGGTGACACAGAGCGACCCTATTCTTTGTGGTCTTTGGGCCTGTAAGTGGTCATGCTCCTGGCAAAGCCATGTGTCTGAACACCGTCCGTCCAAGCCAAAGAGCAGGCCTTCCTCAGTCTGCACCCCTGTGATTCCGCAGTATGGCCCCAGTTTGAAAATGATTACAGCTATCGACTGGGTCAACCCATTCTGGCTGTCATGTTTGGTCAACATCGGTGTTCGCAGTGCTGAAGTGTAAGGTATAGGCACAGTTCACTTTAAACTGCATATAAAATCTTAGCTCACACACTTTAAAATGAAAGACAAGTAAAACTTAAATAATCAGTAGGATTATTTTATTACATTACGAACTTCTGACCTTTTCCATTATGATATGCTTTCATCACATCTATCATACTACATAGAAGAGTTAAAAGAAAATTTGCATTATCTTTTGTTATCTATTTTGTTTTACATCTGCAATGTTACGTAATTCCGAATGTTGTGTAGTGTTGTGTTACAGGCGCTACAGTCAAGTGCTGGCTGGCTGCAGAGTGCCCTGTTCTTATTGGCGTTTCTCCATACTTTAAGTAAACATTTTTAATAACACTAATGTGCACTCTGGTATTGTTGCGAGCATGGAAGCTGAGACTTCCTAGCAGAAACAAGTGGCCTGTTTGGGGGCAGGGCTCTCTGTGTCATATTAGTTAGTGTCCTTCCATTTCTGGTATAGCAGCAGTTTTAAGATTTTTTTTAGAGTTTCTTATTCCTCACATGGGTTCAACTTCTAACATTTATATGTTTCAATCATCTTCATTGCTTGACTTTGTTCGTGAGAAAGTGTCACTCATAGTCATAGTCATTGAAATGTCATTCATAATAACACTGTAATTACGAAAATGTCACACATAGCAATCTGGAACCTTGGCAGCTATGTACCGAAGCAGACAGGCCCTGACCGCCGGCCAGCTCCTTACACGGCATCGAGTTGCTGCTATTTCAATGGGGGGTTTTTGTTTGGTGGCACACATTTAGTGCCTGGACATGGTGGACATGGTGGTGCCGCCTGGTTATATTTAGGGATATCATATGCAGTGACCTTCAGTACCAAACCCGACCCCCAAAGAGTAGACAGCAATGCCACACGCACATAAATAATGAAGCTTCCTTTTTTATAGCACCCACTGTGACTGTCTTGGGCCGACCTTGGGGACTGGGAGTCTAATGCGATTGCGAATGCAATCTGATTGTTGTGTGCCGCATTTCCATTTCTAAAGTAAACTTCATCATAAAATAAATAATATTTCTTCTCTCCTCGGCCTCCGGACCCATTACCGGATGAAGGGGAGACGACAGCGCGCGATATCAAACACCGACAGAGCAAGGCCTTAACCAGATTGGTGTCACCCCATGATGGGGTGACACCCAGTGCGGTCTGCACCCCCGCACCCACCTAGTGACGCCGCTGAGGTTGTGACTAATCAACGTATTGAAATATTGGCACTATAATAGAGGTTGATCATGAAGCAGGCAGTGCGGAATGAGCTAAATTGTTAAAAACATTAGCCAATAGAGGTGGCGAAAACTGTATCATGTTTTCATCAAGTCGATCGGGACACTATTGGGACATGGTGCCTTATCACTAATACTTTGATTGAACGTATGGCTCCCAGGTTTTACAGGTGATGTCGCAGGTAATTGGTGAAACAGTCTGGTCTATACGCCTCAAATCTGAGACCGAGGACCAGAAGGACTTGGTGTCTTTCAGGGCGGCTGCCTCTGCCAATGTGCCCCACTGCTTCATTAAAACCTCCCTCAAGTGCTTCTAAGTAGCCTCCTTAAAGTGTTTCCGTGCAATTCAGTCCCCAACCACTTTTTAATAGAGTTCCATTGCCAGAAGTTTTGCCCTCTGGCCTGAAAAACATAAATACATTGGTATGTCATGATGAATTGTACACCAGAGATATAGACCACTCTTTGAAACGTTTGTACAAGCTATACTCCGTTTAGCTTGTTGCCCCGATGTAGTCTGCAGGGTCACAACACCACTTGGCCCGTCTGTTCTTATAAGCAGCAATATTCCAAACAACCCCATAGTAAATTTAAACAATTTTAATGTATACATTAGACCTTATACCAAGATTTAATGTGATCCATTGGATTTCAAGAATGTAAGCCAAAAATAATACATTTCTTTACGGAATGTAAGAAAGCAATAACACACTCCCGATTCTTTATTTCATCTATTACTACTCCTTCACCAGATAGTGCTCTTCCTAGAGCTCACAAAGAACAGGCCTTTCAAGTGACAAATATATTTGGATGGGCCAGAGATGGCGCTACACCACTATTCAATATAAAACATATTTTTTTGTAAATCACATACATTTCAAAGGGAGTTTTAATGATGGCAGTTGTTTTTCAGATTTCATTTTATGGACATCAGGTTCAACATTAACTAATTCATTCAGTAATCTCTGTTTTTGTGAATGTGTCAGGAACCAGAAACACCTCTTTCTCTAAAACTAAACCTCATTTCACTGGGTTATATTGTAATAATAGATATCCTATTAGGAAGTATTGAAATAATTAGCTTGTCTTCTTAGCAGAAGACTAGCAGGTTAGTGCGACCCTTGAAAGCACGGCCCCTAAACAGATGCATAAAATGATCACGTAATTAAAAGATGTCTGCAAGCACCAGAGATGATCTGTTTTCAGTGGATTTGTCTGTCTTGGTAATTACTGTCAACAATTTTACCTCACAAGTATTCTATTAAAATTATCTATTATTGCTTCTTTGAACATAGCAGCTATTTTAAGCGTACACTTATAATTGCATCAGTTGATGAAGGGGCTACCTGAGATTGCTTCTATGAGCAGAAATACAATATATTTAATCATCAGCCCACTCAGAAATCGAATATGAAGAAGATTTTGATTCACTATAATCTTATTTTTAAGTGGTTACATTTTAGACCTACAAAGAGCTTGACTCCTAACAAGTTTGTTAATGTTGTGTTACCCCAACTAACTCATTGTCTTTTTTCAGAGTTGTTACAGTCTGTCTAGTCTCCCAATTTCTGACTCTGCACCCATATTCACACTCACCCTTTCATTATTTCGACTTCTCTCTATCACAATTTGTTTTTTTCTCCGATGTCCACTTCCACTCCTGCTTCCACATAAGTGTTGCCACCTGGAGGAACCACTTCTGGTTTTTGTTCCATTTTTCTTACAATCAACTATTAAATCTCATCTTCAAAAGAAACATATCTTGAAATAAGCGAAGACTAAGTTGCTTTGAGTGCCAATGTAAGCGTCACACTAAGCCTATTGTTAGGACAATACATTTTAAAAAAATGAGCCTTTAGTTCAATGTTTGCTATATTTTAAGGTATTTTTTTGGGGCAGCATTATTCTTACAAAAGAAAACGTTTTGATAAAGCCATAAGAATGCTATGGCTTTCAATGATAAGCCTTTAGCACTATAAAATAGATCGCGTGCAATCTATGTACATGTTGTTCATTGTAATCAGCTCTGAATGAGTGCTTGTGGGACTCCCTCCCAACATTCCTCCTTCATCAGACTAGTCCCTTATGGCACCCCAAAGCACTGGAGGGTAGGCTGTGCCTCTTGGCTTGAGTTGTTTTTCTTCATCCAGCCTGCTGGTTGACTAAAACTTCTAACTAAATATAGTGTGCTTCACGTATATGTACCACACAATAAATAGCCTTTCAGCATCTGTGTATGGGTGTCACCATATGCAAAATATAAGTGTTTTTCACCATTTGAAACTCTTAACGAAAGCATCAACAAGAGCTGCATTTGCTATCAATTTGTCCAATAAAGGTAATAAGCATGACAGTTGAAAGGATAAGTACAAAACATAATGTGAAAGAAACCATGATATAGTTTAATATAGTGTAGCAATCAGAAGGCGATACAAGTGAAACAATTCGTAGCAACATTTATATGGCAAGAAATAGCTTTGCAGCACAATTTAAAATTGATAAATGACTGTTTTGGTTATAAATTATTGAGAAAAATGTTCTGCCGTAATGAATACAGGCATGATTACTTGGCCTGTACATGCACTCAGTGCCAGTTTCCTTATGATGGAGAGAATATGGTATGGATTACACGTCACCAGAAAAAAGAGGCTGAATGGCTAACAAATCCACCAAAATGTAGATCACATGCAATGCCTATTGTTATCCAAAATACCAAGGGCCTCATTTATGAAAAGTGACGCATCGCTGCGTCAAAACAGCGATGCGTCACTTTTCATTGAGCCCTCCTTGCGACACCAATGATGCGTCATATTTACAGTATGACGCATCATTGAGCAAGGAGTTACAGATACGTCAGTATTTCTGACATATCTGCATGGCGCAAAAGTGACGCATTGCTGGAGTGTGTCACAAAAGTTACGCAACGCCAGCAATGTGTCCTGTCACATGGGGCAAGCCCCATTTGAAAGGACCTGTGTCAGTCTTACGAGTGCTGTGAGGCAGGTGTAAGAAATTGACGCATTTGCGTCCAAAAATTGGCGCAGTGAAAACTTACAGATTTCACTGCGTCACTTCTATTACCTTTTCTTGCCTCAGAACGCCCCCCTGCAGACATTTTACCTGGCGCAGGTATAATGTAGCACAGGGGTTTACAAAGTGACGAACCTACCTAGATGCGTCACTTTGTAAATTTGGTGCAACAAGGCACATTTTTTAAGCTGCTGGTGCGCCACAAAAAGTGACGCACCAGCAGCGTAAAAGTGACGCACGGCCTCATAAATGAGGCCCCCAGACTTTAGTCGAATCCATTTGGAAAACAGCAGTAACACATTTTTCTTTTCTCTCAATGACCACTCCTTCATATTATAGAGATCTACACAGAGTGCAGGAAGAACAAGTCATTCCAGTGACAAGTACCTGGATGGAACAAAGATTGGACATTCGACTAGCCAGTACAGTACATTTTATGTAATCCCTATTGATTTCAAGTGTTTAATAATGGCAGAACGTAAGTTTCAGGTCTCAATTTATACACATCAAACTCAACATTAACTATTTAGAGTGCCAACCTCTATTTTTAAAAATTTGGCATAAATGGAATTACAAAAAGGACAATTGATGGACAGAATGCTGAACAATGTCAAACATTCACCCCAGTTCTGAGATCTGAGGCTTAAATTCACCATTCTTTTGCTCACCATGCCATTTCAGTTTGGACTCAGCCATATGCAAATCAGTCTAGACCCTGTTACCCATGGTAACAGTCCAGCCTGAACTGCTAGGCCAGGTCATCCCTGGACCAGAAACAAGCATCCTAGGAACAGTTTTGTGGTATCTCTCTATTTCAGCCAGGCTAGCTTGACTCGCGTGGCACAGTGAGCATGGGACTCATGTCTGGGCATACCCATACCCTACCCGTCAAGACTGATTTGCATATAGCTGGGTCTAAACTAGGGTGGCTCGATGAGAAACAAGTGATGGCTTAAACCCAGATCTGTGACTGGGGGTGAATGTTTGATTTGTTCAGCATTCTGCCCATCTTCTGCTCTTTACGTTTTTGTCACCCTAAGTGGCATATGTATGCCCAGACTTCGGTTTCGTGCTTGCTCACTGTGCCAATGGATTCAAGCTAGCCTGGGTAATGTAGGGTGATACCCTGATACTGGTTGCAGGATGCTTGATTCCGGTCCAGGGAGGACATTGTCTGGCAGTTCAGTCTGGATTGTTCCCATGGGGATCAGGGTCCAGACTGATTTGCATATGGCTGTGTCCAAACTGGTGTGGCATGGTGAAAAAACAAAGGATTTCACTCAGATCTGTGACTGGGGGTGAATGTTTGATTTATTCAGCATTACATCCATCATCTGTTCTTTTTGCTATTACCTGAATTACCTCTCTCTGTGAAACCAAACCTCTTTTGTCGCTGGGTTTTATTGTGATAATATTTATTCTATTTGGAAGTGAGGACATAGCTTGTACTATTTTTAGATGAATTGCATGTTCCTCTATTAAAAAAGTACACTGGCACGGCATATGGCATTCTTAACTTATTAAAAATATCTAGTAGTTGAGATAGTGGTGGACAGTGTATTGAACATGGTGTAGTGATCAAATGAGCCCCTCATGCCTCTATGATCCACCCACTACTTTCTAATTCATGAGTTGCCCTATATGGCCAATTTCAAACACGAGTATTTCAGAAATAGGTAACCTTTTTCAAATGTAGCCTGCTAATGCATTTGCCTTATTAATGTTGTAAACCTGAATTTAATGCAACTTAAGTTTATTAATCTAATTTCGAATAATTGAAAAGGCATTTTTTCAAGAGACATGGTCTGTTCTTTTCAATACTAACCCCAATTACAATTTTACAATTTACTATTACCTAAAAAGCAAGCTAATGCAACTTCATGATACAACGAGAAAAATAATAAAAATACCAGTTATGACAATAGGTTCAAAAGAAAGTAAAGAAGACTAGAACAGGAGAACTATTCACAGACATTTGACATGAGTTTGTTTTTACTTTAGAAAAAAGCAATTCTGAAACATATTTATTCTACGCAAATTCGCTGGGGAACACCAAGACCGTCACATATATATGAATGTAGTATCTTAGCTCAGTTAACATCCTCTTCTCTCTGGGCCGCTTTCTGAGTTAATTTGATCTGATCTGTAAAGCAATAAGCAAATCTTTCACTCTGCCTTAAGACAGTGGTTTTGCTTGAATAACAATGATGTTTTAAACACATTCAATATGAAATGTAAAGTTGTCATTACTTGAAAGACAAAATAATTTCTCAATTATCTTAACTAGATTTTATTGCTCAATTAAAAGCATGTGACTTAGCTTACCATCTTTCAGTTTCAAAAATATTAATTCAATCCATCGTTTAGGAGAAATTTCAAGAGGGATTTAAACTATTCAATCAGCTCTTAAAGAGACAATGCACCTTTTATTATAACTAGATGCATAAGGCTTGAAGTGCGACCACTAGAAACAGATGTGTCGAGTATGTTGCACAAGAATGAACCACTTGTACATTCCTTTGCTGAAAGGAGAAAAATGTATAGAACATGCAATTCACTAGCATTCTAAAAGTAGAGCATCCTTGAGTACCATGAGAAGCATGTACCATGAACAGTACAGCTAAAGGCTGTGCTGCGCCACCTAAAACCCCCGTATATGGAGCACAGATTTTAAAATCTTTTATCTGACCCAGGGTCTCAAGGCATTCTTGTATATACAATCCTACTTGACAATGGAATACAGATATTGCAATTGCAACCCTCATCTGTGCTGAATTGATCACTGAACTCTAACTCAGGCCGAAGCCCATCCATCTTGAGTAATGCTTTGCTGAACAACCAGAAACGAAACACTTTGAAACACTTAAGATGTGTTTTTAAACATGCACTTAACTTGTCTTTAATATTTAATGTATATATTCTTTTTTTTGCACCTATAACTTTCACCACTACTGTTTTGTTGTTTTCATTATACAACCTACAATCCATCCTAGTTACTTTTTCTATCAGATCACAGTGACTATATGCAACACACTGTAATCTTTTCTATTTGAAATTGATTACTTTTTCAAAATATTGTGTGTTTATACATTAATGATTAACTATTACCATTCAAGGTTATTAGAATCATGGCATGCTATACACTTTTAAATTTCAAAAACATTATTGCCATCATTGTATTCAAATAAGTCAACATTACCCAAGAGCCTTTATTAACTGATCTATGGCAAACAAATAGACCCTCATTGGGAGTGAAAAAATACCTGCAAAACAATAAGTAACAGAAGTTCTTCCCAATAGGTGTCAATGTCTGTACTAATCTAGCATATGCAGTCTTGATAGAGGTTGCTGGATGTCTGTATATAACTGAAACTCCTCGCTGTTAGAAATTAGTAAATTGTTACTAATCACACACAGGTAGTAAAGACACGAGGGACCTGGTTTAGATCTCGATGGACAACCCGTCTGCCAAAATATATATTCCAAATGACATAATGGGATTTATATTTCTGCAGATGCGATGTCTGTCACTTTTGTGATGAATTAACCCATCTGCTGAGATCTAAATCAGGCCCACAGTAAGGTCCACATAGTAAGAATATGGTCTAAGCAGAAATTTCAACATGAGAATAAAAACCAAATGCAGGAGCAATTTCAAGCTGAGCTGGTACTAGCACCCTGTAAAGAGACAAGCACTAGCTTATGAATAATGGAAATTAGTTAATTTAATTACATAATGAAAATTAATGATTATAATAACGAATAATGAAAAAATAATAATGCATCCATAACACGTCTCATATTTGTACCTTATACTGGATGAGAGATAGCCCAGACCTCAAAATTCTCATAATTTTAAGGGTTGACTACAGACAAATGTAACTGCCTACCAGAGCTCATTGCAATTCAACAAAGACAAACAGAACAATCAATATTCAGAAAGGGCTTATCGTCAACCTCTTCATCCATTATAATCCCAGGCCCCTGATATACCTCTGTCAAAAAGTTGTTGCCCAGAGTTTAACATTTTTGATTGGTGTTTTTGGATCATTAGTGAAGCAATGTAACTTGTGAAGACATTGCTGATCCGTCCAAATTGTTCTGCCCATCATTTTTTAAAATGGCAGATGTGATGAAGTGATGATGTAATAGTTCAGGAACCGTGAGGTCTATATACTTTATTTTTGTGTCGAAACATAGGTTTTGAGGGTTCAAGTTGTCTTATAGAGATAGAAAATAACTACTCCGAGCAAGCCTTCCACTAATTTCCAAAATGGCAGCTGTGTTAGAGGAAGAACAGACATATATATAATGATAGTTTTAATCCTTTTATGCATACACCAAGTAATGTTTATGATCTGAATGTGAAAAAAAAGAACATTTGAGAAGTGCATATTTACTGAGACATCTCTTTTGTAGAACACTTTTTGCAAGTACATGTATGTATGTGTAAGTTCTGTGGGAATAAGCTTTAGACATTTTATAGATTATAGCACCCCATCAAAATCTTTCCAACCAAATTCACATGGATGTTTCTCTGCATATGCATGATCCAAAACATTTCCACATCTTCTGATCAAGTAGAATTCTTTTTAGTGTGTCCACACACAAAATATGACATCATTGGAAGGTCACTTAGTGGGACTGATCTCTTGAACTCACTGTACCAAACATCGTCAAACGTGTGACGGTCAGAACTAGTTTTCCACACATGCACACAATATTTTCCTGCATCTCTAAAGTCTCATTCTTTTTCTGTCTCAACATATCCTTTTATAAACTTCACAGGTTCAACCTAACATTAAAGCTCCAAGCTTTGTTCCAGTTTTGCTCATAGTGCCATCATCCATAAGAATACGTGCATTCATAAGAACACTAGGCATCTCTGGGTAAAGTTTCTAGTAGAGGATATGAAGCAGGATTAAATGCTTTTTTGCCTGTTCCATAACATATTTATAACTCTGTCAATCCTTGACCTATGAACATTGCAACAAACCTAAGTAGCACAATAATAATATCTGTGTCATTTGATAGTACAATGACTCGATTGGAACCATTTTGAATAGCCCACTCAACATGTGATACAACACAAAGGTCATCCTCTTCCAGTATGCTGTTAAATTCTTTAATGGTATGGCCCGCACATTTTGAATATATATTGCTGTAGGCACCAGTTCCTCATTGACAATCATTTTCACTTGCAATACAAGGAAATTCAGTGTTCACTGAAGTATCAGAGAAATGTTGGTGAGTTAACATCTCCAAGTTCATCTTGTTTGATGCTGATGAGCAGAATTTATCAAGTTGCATAGGTATTGCTGTCTAAGTTTTGATGCAAGCAAGGTCAATTGTTCCACTTGTAGACATTCATCTAATTCTCTCAAGTTCTTTGACAGATAGTTCAAGATACATGTCAAAGACAATATGCAGTTCTTGCAAGGTGCACACTGACTTTGATATCTGTAGAACAGTCTGAACAACCTGCCCGAAGTTTTGCCTGGATTAAATCTTGACCATTCGCAATAGTGACATATAGTCCACAACAACAGCAGTCCCCAAAGAGGACACCTTTTTTTTCATTGAAATTCTTCAGGTGAAAGTTTGTTTTTCTTGAGCTCTTGTACGAGTTTGTGCTTCATTGGTTTGGTTGCAGCATCTCAATCAAATAATGTGTTTGTTGGAAGAACATGTGACAGAATGTCCTTGATAAATTGACCCCTTTCATTTGCTACATCCATCTCTCTATGTGCTTGCAAAAGTAGTTTTTTGTAACCTGATTTTTAGTGGCTGGTTGGACGAAACTCTTACTACGGTAATTAAAGTTTAGAAGTTTAGCTTTAGAGATTTTTTCAAGCAGCTTTTTCACTTTTAATATCAATCTCTCCTGCTTCAGTTTCTGCGTTAATTTTGATCCATGTTCTTCTAGTCCAAGACTTCCAGTAGACGTGTCATTATATCGTTATCCACATATTGTTTGGTCACAAAGTTGTGTAGTCACACAGGCTCTGTCATTTCAAAGGGGTTTCCTTGCTGCTACATGAAATGAAGAGGGCTGTAAACATGTTTATTAAGACGTTCCCATCTCTTTCCCACAAGTTCATGGTGAGGAACAGTTTCACAATGGTCCATTAATTTTGAATTTCTCATCTCTCTGAAAACATTGCAAATAGAAAGGACTTCATGGTAAACTAACTTCCATTGAGCAACATAATCACTTTTACATGTCTGACAAACCATGGAGCTTTTCTGTGACCTCTGGATGATCTTTTCCAGTTTCATTTTCGAGCCATAGCATTGAACCTCTCTGTGTTTCACCACAAAATGTCTTTGGATGAATTATCTGCAGAGGTATAGTTTTTCTATCCCTAGGTTCTTTACTCTTTTCAAATACCACAACCCATTTCTCAGGTAGTTTATGCAATGGAATTTCCAAACACAGTAATTAGTTACTCCATAGTCTGCAAATGCAGCTCCCAATCTCCTTCCTGATCAGCATGCAACAAGTTTTTCACTATAGCTATCACATGTAAAACATTTCCCCAGTACTTGCAAAGTTCTAATTTTGCTTCACATTCTTTGACATATCTATGAACTTGGTTTTCAGGTTTTCTGAATTTGAACTGAAAGTTTTGAAAATTGCTTGCCTTTTGCATTTTGTCTCATGAATGAAGTGCACCTTGTGTCGTGTTCACTTCTGAGATAAGATATGCAAAACCTAATTTGCCATTTCAGAAAGCATTCCAAAGCAATGTTTCTATAGCCTCATATTTGATGAACATGCCTTGTAATGATTGAACATAATGATTTCCACTCAATACTGACTAGACAGTTTTGCTTCCAAATATTTCAGCCTTAATAAGTGCATCGCCTATGCCACGTCCACTGAGACAGCTTCCTCCACACTGCAACACAACATTTGTCATGTAGAAAACGCCCATCATTGAACTAAGATCATCAAATTCTACTGGACTGCTCATAAAAATATCAGCTACAATACAGAAAACACCTTCATCCCAGAAAATTGGCAGGAATGGCTGGTTTTCAAGCTGATCATGCACATTTTGGATAGTTTTTAAAGCTGTTTAAACTGTTGTGTAGTTGATGACTGAAGATGATTTCACTGGTAAAAACCCAACCTTCTTCAGTGGGACAGTATTCTGGGAGAGCAGAGCATGAATTCCAGCCCATGAATGAACTGTCTTTTCTTAATCCTTCAATCTGCACTGTATAAGCAATATGATAAATTCAGTTAAATCAGCTTTGTGGACTGTAGTATCAGGTAGAAGAAGATCCATGTTATCAGCCACTTTGAAACCTTTTGGTAGACCTGGAAGTGCTGATGGCTTATAGTGATTTTGCCCACTTTGGCAAAGGTAGTTGAGTTATAAGTTTGCAGCTGCATTTGTTTATGCATACAGCTTACACAGCTTGTTTTCCAGCACCTACTTCATTGGTACAGTCTTGAAAAAGCACAATGGCAGTATCATGTGTGCTGGATGTTCCAGGCAAGGTAGAGCTGACTTCAAAATCAAAATGATGAAGAGCAGCCTGGTAAAGTGACATAGAAGTGGATTCATGGGATTTTGTAGCATGATCTCCTAACAAGTTCCTGCTCCAGACTTGGTCATAATATCTTGTTTATACACCAATCCTATTCATTGAAGTGATTAGATCTCTACTTTTGCACTTGTCATAGATTGCGTTGGCAGTCATCATGTGTAGCAGAGTTTTCTTTTTGCCGTGATGTAATTCATAAAACATGATTTGGAAAACACAGTACATTTGCACAGCATGAGCCTGTCGGTTCATGAGATTGTCTTGCAATTCTTCGCTTATATCTTCAAAGCCGTCATCAATGCTGTCTGCCTCTGTTCCGAACTCAAGAACTTTAGTTCGTAACAGTTTTGCTTCGCTGGTAAACATTGATGTAAAGAAATGTAAGAAAACATCAGGCATTTTTTGTTGCCTCCTAGGATGTGTGGAGCTCTGGGGCATCATGAAATGTGTCATTAAGTCCAGTATGGGAATTTTTCAGGACATTTTTAGAAATGGTTCCTGCTGATTTTACTTCATCCTGTGATCTTATTTTGGCAGCTAGAACTTCAGGGCTTATATTAGCTGAGAACACCATAAGTGGCTCATTCAATTTGTTAGACTGACAAAAAAGAATTCAGTCATTGTATATTCTCACCATAAAAATCTTAATTTCATTATTATTGATCAATACACTTTTATCAATGTTGACCATTGTTTCTCACTGAATGTGAACCCGTAGTCAGCACTCAAGAGTGGCCTTAAAACTTGAATTGCTTTTTACTTTTCATATCTACTGCAACTTGTCCAGCAGGTTACCCTTAAAATATGTCTAAAATGCAAAATGATCTTGGTGGATGGATATCCTGTCAGTTGAAATATAAATCCCATTATATCCTTTGGGATTTATGTTTTGGCAGTTGAGATATCCATCACCGCTGTGTCGGAGTAACCCATCTGCCTAAATCCAAACCAGGTACTTAGAGATGCTGCTACAATATATGGGGAGAAGGAAAGGCACATAAACAGCTAATGAATTAGGATGAATTCCTACTGAACAGCTGGAGTCACGTTTTTCTCTTTAAACGATTAACAAGGACACATCAAATTAAGGCTGAGAGAACTACTTTAATCCACACCTTTTAAGAACATGAGTGTTTCAATCGTAATGACATTGCAGGTACAAAAACTGCTGTTGTAGCAAGCAAGGTTACTGTATTTAGAACAAAATTAAGAAACAACATTACACTAGGTTGATCCATGTTTACATCTTCCCATGAATTGTAGTGCTTGTGCATTAAAGCGTCAAAAGCGAAACAAATATGTTGCACATTTAATCTTTGATAAAAACCAGTTCTGCCAGCCATCTCACATTTGGAGGGCAGCACTTTTAAGGCCTTGTCAGATGAATTTAAACATCAACAACTGTGGGAAAGTTTTCAGACTAATGGTTAAAAGGGGTGTGGCCAAGCCTAGACATATGGCATAGAAAATCGGGTTACATGATGATTGTCTCATATGCCTTTGATTAATTGAACTCTAGGTGACCTAAATATGTAACTTTGCATCCCCTTCATTGATTTTCTCAGTTTCCTTCCTTTATCTAGCAGTTCTTTTTTGAAAGTGACTTGTTGACCAACCTAGTGACATTGTTAATGCTACAATTACATTTCTATCCATACAGTAAGAATTAATCCATGAGGGTTTGCATAGTTCCTTTTTTGAGCTGAGCACTCATAAATACAGTGTTGTACGCTGTCTCAGAAAAGATGTCACAAATATAATAGAAAGTCAAACAGTCCTGGCTACTGAAGGGCACATATTTGTACTGGTATCTAACATACCCATGAAAAATTTCTCTCAGTGTTACTCGCACTTAACACTTCTTGTTTTAGCACCTTTTCAAATGACAATGTTAATGATGCTGCAAAAAAGAGCTGCCTAAAAAATCTCCTGCATGGTATATATATATATATAAAGCATGTCTGGAAACCCCTTAAGCAGCACAGCCCTTAGGTTTACGTCTTTAGGGGTAAAGGCAGGAGTGGCTGGTACAGGTAAAAGGTAATAGGGAAACGGACATACGACGGGATTGGGAAAATAAATAAATAAAATCGCTGACTCAGCAATGTTCTGAGTGCAAGGTAAGTGTTTTTATTTATTTATTTACCCTATCCCGTCATATGTCGGCTGATGTTGTGGCAAGACTTGTTGAGATAAGACACTCCATCAAAACCATCATGTTTTAGAGGCGGCTGGATGTGGTAAAAAGAGTAAAGCGCATCAGCAACTGGTAAAGTGGGTAAATACTTTCTGCTGACATGAGCCGTGAACTGCAGGTCACAGGGTTGAATCCCAACAATGCTGACTCCGCCATTCAGCTTTCTGAAATTGATAAATTGAGGAACAAATCATATAATGGTAACACTTGTTTTTCCTAAAACTAGCACCATACTAAAACAAATTATTATTGCATGACTTGCCACCTATGTGGAAAGGTGGTCATAAATATATATTATTAATTGATCATATCAATTTCGAAATTTTAAGTACATTAAATATACATATACATCTGCATGTTACCCCAGAGATGCTGCAGAGTCTTCTACAAATAACAGTCCAGGTCTTTAAAGTAACAGAAGTCCGTTTGTTTTCACAGAATGGCTCCTATTAGAAATTCTTCCCTCTTTACCATCAATTCGTTGGTCTAGCGAGAAACAATGCCACATAGTTCCATTTGTAAGAGTTCTTTTAAGGCAAGGTAGTGGGGCTCTGCCATTAAAATTACATTTTGGTGGTTGAGTGAGGTAGCTGTTGAATGAAAAGTGACGTAGCAATGTTGTGTTTTTTTTCTTAAGGAAAACAAAAAGTTTGAAAGACTTTCTAAAGGAGAGTCACTACAGTCATCCAAAAAACAAACAGGTACACAAATTATGTTTGAGTGAGCCTTCATTTTGGATGAGCTGCAATCCAAAACGTGGCCAAGTGGCTTTATTTATTCGTGATGTAATTCCCATAGCGATTAACTAACAGGCTCTTATTTTCTACCTGTCTCTTCATAATATTATAAGACCATGTTCTTTGCCAGGTTCTTATATTCTCAGCACTACACTCTGCTCTGGGGTTGATTCTTTTATTAAACCAAGCTGAGGGAATACTACACATTTTTCTAAAAATAAATGGTGTGAAACTAAGATGATCTATGCTTTATGTGATGTTAACGACTGGCAAAATTTCACCAACTAATAAATAAGGAGGAATACAATTGGCACTACCAAAAACCAAGGAACAAGCAGCTTGTGCTCAAATTGTAATTCAAATCAGATTTTTTTTTGTGCTTGATGTTTCAAGATTACAACAGCTCTGGTAATGAGGCTTTTTTGTGGATGAGGCAAATTAAAAATTCCCATATCAAAATTACTAATTGAAAAACGGGATGTGGAAGACATGCGATCCTCATAAGCAAACTCGTTATGAACTCTGGAGAGATCTTTATAGGTATATATATTGCCAATAAAACATTAGTTGACAAACATGAAGATCTGACACATACAATTAGACTACAGATGAAGAAATTACATAAATGGATTCAAAGATAGGACTTTATATTAGGCATAGGCGCCATAAGAAGTAATTTATCCATCTGTTTCCCCGGATCTTCCTCCATTCCAATGTAAGAAATGTATAGTTGTTTAAGTTAGACCGTATCTATATTTAAACATATGCACCTTTGTTGAACAGAAGTGTTGAGAGTTCTAGGCACAAACCTGCAAGATCCCTTTCGTCATTCATAGGTCCTGACTCACAAAGAGTTTGTTGTTAGTTACTTGAAGTAGCCATGGCATCTTCCTTAAATGCAGGACTATGCCATAAATAATGTAAGATTAAATCACACCTACTTACACCAAAAGCTTTGTGTATCTAGCCCATAACTTACTGTCTGTGTTTAGAACTTGGTCTACATTGAGAGCAACAGACTGCCATTTTGCTCAAATTGACTAGTGTATATTTTTGTATTCAGATTCTTCCCCAGTCATTGGAGCCTGTTAAAAAGGCATTGTGGCATTTGTAAAGTAATACCTCCATAGCACTGTTTTACATATTCTTAGATGTCTTTGTGAATTGGCCACAAAACATTTAATGTGGGAACGCAATGAATTATTCACAGAATACTCATTTACTCGAAGTAGAAACAGAAAGGACTGTGCTTTTTTTGATAATATTTCTAACATAGAGTTGGACCTTTCGGGCAGACTAGCAAAGACTTTTATGGGCATGTAAAGCACTACACACCCCTGCAGTATGACTTCCTGTATCATGAATGCTTTTGTTAATCAGTACAAAATTAAATACGTTTGATAATCTAAACTGTTAATTTAAATTACTATGCGGGTCACCATGCTTGATTGGGAAAACAGCACATAAGGATGCGAATGTGCTCAGTACATGTCCTACATAACTACTGCTTGCAAAATTCTAAAGAGTAACATTTTGATCTTGTTTTGATTGTTACAAACAAACAAGCACAGTTGCCCAGCATGCCTTCCTCTTCCCCTGAAAATGCTCTGTGTTCAGTAAGGCTCAGAAGGCCACTGCTAACAACTGGTTCTGTTGGCCTCGCGTCAGAACACCGGACTTTGGAAGCAAGCTGGCAAGGGCCTTGGCTTGCCACAAAATCAGCTGGAGTTTATTCTTTGTTCTGGCAGCTCAAGCAGTTTTGAGCCAAAGATGAACACCGCATGAGCTGGGAAAATGTTTTTGTGAGGGAGGTAATGGCAGCTCAGAGTCAGCGCCATAGTGTATTTGTACAAAGGTTAAAACATTTGGGAGTTTCTTTGTGTCCTTCTCAACTCAGGGGGCAGTTTCATAGTTCAAACAAAACACGTACAGAAATTGGTCTCAAGCTGATTAAGAAGGATACAGTTTCTTCCTCTGACTCATGCCAAGCTGGTGTCACGTTGGCTACATTGTCACGATTCCTTCGGAGCTGAAAGATTTCTGCAATAGAGTTTTCCCAAACCCTTTTTTATTAATTTATTTATTGTTTGAATAGCTTGGCAATAACCTGCCTCTGTTTCATAGAGTTCTAAAAGGCTTTGTAATGATCAGTTTGGTTTGTCTTTTTACAGTATTTTTTAACATATATACATTTTTCATTTAAAGATAAAATAACAACAATGTACAGTTTTATCATTCAGCTTAAGAAAAAATGCTTGTTTTTACAAAGTGATCAGTAAGTTTTTTAAAAAACAATTAGAACAATGGCATGTAGAGAGCCCCATTGAAAACAATGAAGCAGCTCAGGGCTAACAATGGCTGGTATAAACCTTCTGTTCCAATATTCTAATGTTTGTCTTTCACCTTTTTAATTTAGAACATTCTATCCTCAGTGGGAGGTATGTCCTAATAGCTGTATAGCCCTTCGGTCTTTGGGTCTAAGGCTATATTGAAGCTACTTTTTAAAATTAGCAATAGATTTTTTACAGCTATTTATCAACCCTTATTTTATGCATATATTTTTGAAACACAACAGTAATACATTCTTGCCATGAATACATACCACAGTGGTATATATTCATGGCAAATTATTTTACCACTCACTTATAAGCTTCCTCAGAAGTTGAATGATGCTTTACCATTTCATCACTGATGCAATACTGCATTTCATGACTTGGGAAGAAAGTGTGTGGTCTGTGCTAGTTCAAGGTTGGAGAAAAACATGCCCAAAGAGCTGCACAAGGATAAGCAGAAACAATGTAACAACACATAATTATCCATGTACTATAGCAAATCTTTACACATGTAATTAAATATAAACTGATACATTATTATCATGTTGTGGCATTACATACAGATGTAGCCCTGTCTTCTAAATGAGCTGGGAGTCAATATGTTGTTTTTATCATGACTTCATTTTGCTTTGACTGTGCCTGCTATGAGCTTAATTGCATCAAGGTTGGTTTCACAGCTCACTTGTTTCATCCTGCTCATTTGTTATGATCTACCATTCATTTTCAATACCTGCCTGACCCTACTTACTTTCTTCAACATCGCAGCCAATTGCACATAAAGATTTGTTTTTACATCACACATAGGTGTTAAGTCATGGAGCCTGGTCAGACCTTACAAGCATCAATTTGCTAATTCAGATGAAAAGAAGGACAAAGGGGTTCTCATAAAGACAATTGTAGTCAAAATACACATGGTCTAAAAGGGGAGACTGCTAAAGAGATTGGGCCTGATTCACAAAGGTAACTTAAACTTTTGTGTATGTTTCTCTTTTAAATACTCTTAAAACTTTTCAGTATTCTTTAACTGCACTTCTGTAGTAACTTACACTTTGTAGTAAATTACTTTTTTTTTATTAAGTCTAGCACTTGATATGGCCAACCAATGGCACAGCAACACCGTCCCACTGAAAATATTAGAGGTCGGGACTTACTACAAAAGTATAAATTACCACAAAAGTGTAAGTTACCACATACGTGCAGTTTGTGAATAGCAGTTTCTAGTACGTTTTGTAGCACTACTAAATCACTGCAAAACATATTACAAAGTGCAGTTTGTGAATTAGGCTCACTGACATCTTGCTCAATTTATCTTCTGTATTCACTTTCCTTAAGTTCAGATCCAACTATGATGAGATTGAAGAAATTAGCAGAGCAGAGAAGTCCATTGACAGTAAATTTGAGGAATCATTCTGGCCACTTTAAGCAGCCAAAGCAGTGAAATGATTTAGGTCAATTGAATCTCTGTTCTTCGATTTAGAAATGAGTATAGCAGATGCAATTTGAATATTTTACTGTTTATCAGGCATGTATTCTGGAAAGCAGGCAAAAATATCTTTATATCAGTTTCAGGTAGATCAATAATCAGATAGCTCCAGGTTCCAGGCCTGATTAATAATAAAATGAATCCAGTTTCCAGGCAAGATCAATAATCAATAGAAATGAATCCAGTTCCCTGGCAAGATCAACAGTCAATCAAAATGAACCCAGTTCCCAGGCAAGATGAATGATCAAAAAAAATGTGTCCAGTTTCTAGGCAAGGTCAAATCACAGGGAGTTCATGTAAACCAAGAGCCCTTATTTGAAGTGTCTTTCTAACCAGGGTTCATTGTGAGGGTAATAACCCTCCAACATCTGCCAGTCCCCTTAGGCAAAACAATACTTAACATGCGGGTTGAAACAGTTCTTAAGTGATGGGAAATTAGCCCCGATCCTTCAGTAATTTGGGAATTACCAGCCCCGTCCCATATGCTCCTTGCGTGATGGTGCGCCTAATGCCAATGAACGATTACATGCCCGTGAGTTTTTGGGGCCTGCCGGGAAGGGGATGCATTTTAAAATACCCAAGGCAACCAGTACAAGTTAGTGGGATTGCTGTGCAGGCAGAGGAAAGGGGCCCACCAGTCTACAGCAGCCCCACAGTCCGATGTGAGTTGGGGGGGTGGTCCCGCCCTTAAGTATGAAGGCAATCCCAGTCCCGCTAGGCGCACAACATTAGTTAGAGTCCCCAGCAGTTTATTTCCACAGCTCCCGGCCGGCCCAATGTCAACCGTGCTGTCCGCCCGCACCCCCCCGAGGCAGCACTGCACCGGGAGGCTTAGAGTTCAACGCCAAGTATTACCTGAAGTTGGGGCTAGACAGACACGGGTGTGGAGCCCCTTCGTCCTCCGGCCACTCGATCCACGATGGGCTGCATGGGAAAGGAGCGAGGCAGTCCTTCCAGTGTTCAGCGCATCCTTGGCTCCCGGCTCGTGGCTGACGTCACACTGGGTGACTCCCTCAAGCGGTGACGCGCCCTTGCAGAGTCCTTGTTGCCAATCGATGCGGGAGTACAGCACACTTCCTCGTTGGGCAGTGGCACTCTCGTTGTTGACTCGGGGCCCGCAGCGGTGATTACGGGATTAATTTACATGTGGTGTTGACTCTGACCTGCAGCGGAGCTGATCTCAGGGGAGTTTCCCACCCGCCAGTGGTGGTAGTTTCTTTAGCAATTCCGAGGCGCTTTCCCCACTTATGCCATGGGGTGAGCGATGTGGAACACAAAGTCCGTTTTACAGCGAGGCAGGTTTAAGTTGGTTGCAGACCCAGGCGCACAGCCTCAAAACACTCTGTGGAATACGTGATTTCGCGGTGAATTCCGCTTTAAACAGGGCACGACCTCAGGTGTTGGTGGATCCTTGCACATAGTGTTGCAGAGGCAGCTTGCAAGGCCAATCATAGGTCGTAGTCCTCTGGCAGCAAGGCAGTCCCTCACGCACAGCGTTGCACAGGCAGTCCTTGAAATAATGTTGTCCCAGAAGGTAGTCTTTAAAATGAGGTTGTCCCACGAAAGGTAGTTTTCTTTAAATCAAAAAGGGTGCAGTCCCAAAAAGACAGTCCTTCTGAATGTTGTGGAGACATTCTGGAGATGTTATTTCCAGCTCTCCCTTGCAGGGCAGGATCAGCAGACAGTAGGGCAACTCAGCAGGTCATGGGGCAGCAGTTCCCTGGAGCAGTCAGCCTCATTCCCAGTGGCAATCCTCCTGCACATTTTTCCTCACTCCAGCAGGGATTCTTCCAGGTCCAGCAGTGTAACAAAGAAGTGAGGCCAGGACCCTCCCTTATATATCCCACAGTCTAGGGGCTAGAAAGCGGTAGGAGTATCTGGAATGGTCTGGGGGCAGGGGCTTCTGGAAGAGTCCAGGGAGTTCTGGTATGTTGCCTGCCTTCCCCGACCTGGCTGTCACAGTGACGAGAGACAGGGCCATTAAGGCTACAGTGGGCAGCCCATCACAGCCCATCCAAGTAAAGAAGGTGTGAATCACCACTCCCACCTCCCAACCCAGGCAGCTATCAGTATGCAGATGGGAGGGGGAGTCTACAGTGCCCAATCTAAGTGTAGGCAGGAAAAGGTTCACTTTCTTAAAGTGGGATCCCTAGCATAGTAGTGCCCAAACCCCATATATCATTGGAAAGGGTTCCCCGCCCCGAGTCCAACAAGACCAAACATGACAGACTTATTAGGTCCCTGTCAGAAATGATCCCATAAGGGGGGTTCCCAATGCTAGCCAATGGTGAATGAAGCCTTACTGCAGTAGCAGGAGCTTGTGGCAGATATGGCAACATCACAAGATTTTAGGGAAGAACACCTGCACCTCAGCACTGTTTAGCAGTGGTGAGGCGCCCAGAGTCCTAGGTCCATAAAAAAGGTACAGTGAAAATGGGAGACGCAAGGGCAAAAAAGTAGGGGAAGACCACCCTAAGGTTGACAGGTCCAACAATAACAATACATCTTTTTTTAATATAAAGAATACCTTGAGTTGCTCTTTAATGTAATGGTAGGATACTTTCTGACACTACCATGTTTGTAAGGTGCAGTTTATTAGAATTGCTTAGACTGTTGCAGTAGTTTGCAAGTTCAATAGGTATCAGGTAGTCACATCTTTCGAATGAATTGTACTGACTTGTCTTTGCTCTAAATGAGATAGATGGTATACATGTAAAGAATTGCAGTAACCAGCTGTGGGCTACTAAAGACACTAAGGTCTCCTTTGGCCTACTGCTCTTTCTGATAATAGCACCCAAAATGCAACTTTCTAATTTTGGCCATTCATCTCTTTCACATTGTACAATATAATGACACACAATTTTCATATCTGGTAATTTTTGCAGATGAATGACTATGACAGCCTAGGGTTTTATAAACATTTTCACAGCCATAACGTATCAGCTAATTCAAGGAGAAATTTAAATTATGCCAAAAAAATGACGTTACATTTTCAAAATTTCCTAAAATGTAGCATTTTCTGGTTTTCACCCACAAAAGGTCTCATTGATGCAGAAATCGTGAGAGAGAAATGTTCGGCTATACCCTGTCTCCTGCTGGTATCTTCTATCACTTTTTACTTGATGTATTCTTTGTGTGAACAAAGTCACACAAGATGTCGGCAACCACCTTCACTCTCATAGTGTAGGTTCACAAAATGTCTATAAAAAAATCACAATTTTGTCTATCTCTAGAAATACTCTCTGGTGCCATCCTGGATCATTAGTACTTCAATGCTGCATTATTGATACAGCAAGTGCAATATCAGCACAGCAGTTCACACTATACACTGAGGACAAACTTTTCAAGACAAAATGCAACACCAGCCCCCTTCTGCCATAGGTATAGCAGTTGATGAAGGAAGGGATGATGTGGATATTACTTTCTCTGAAAATTAAGCACCTCGGGTTTGCAATGATCTTTTGAATGTATCTACGTAATCTTAATCTCTAACTGTAGTACACAGCTCTCATAGTGTAAAAAATAAGTGTAACCCACAAAATACTGTCTTGATGCAATAAAGTAGCTGTAGTGCTCTGGTTGGTTGGGGGCAGAAAATACGTGAGGAGGCATAATGAGAGAAAGAAAAATAATGAAAACTAACAGGAAAGAGAAAACAAATAGAGGAAGTGTCAAATGGAAGAGGAGTGGAGAAGTCAAGAAAGGAAATGTGTTTAAATTGCTGTGTATGTGTGTGTGTGTGCATTTGCCTGTGCGTAGAAATAGAAAAAAAGTCAAAGAAAGCAAAAACAAAGATGATGACGAAAAATGATAGAGAAAAGGAAAAGGAGAAAAGTGTAATCATTGAAAAATAGACTATTTAAGAAAGAAAGAAAGCACAAAAGAACAAAATTAACAGAAGCCTGTAAAAAGAGAGAGAATGGGAGATGGTAATAAAGAAACACAAAATAATACTAACCTAGGAATTGAAATAATTGTAATGAGAAGGAGGAAATAAGGAAATTAAAATAAAATATTAATATCAAATGAAAGGGCAAAAAAGGAATGAATGTGGGATAAACAGGAAGGAAAATGTATGAGGAAGAAATGGGTAAATAAATGGTTCTGAAGAAATAAATGGCGCACAAAAGAAAATGCAATTAATAGCAATTATGTGAAAGTGGACAAAATACAATACATGAAAGTGGGCAGTCCCAACATAAAAAGAGAGCAAAAGTGATAAAATGAGAAAAGGAAAAACGGAGACAAGCAGTCAGAAGAGGCAAAAAGGGAAAGAGAAATACTGTAAAGGAGAGTAAGATTCATAGAAGGTCTACAGAAGTGAGCAAAGAAATGATAGAGAATGGAAAGAAATAGGTATGCAAAGTAAAAATAAATTGGAACATGCATGCTGATATGCTAAAACAGGAATACAAATGTGAGTTGAGCAGAGTGAGAGAGATTATAAGAATAAAGGAATCAGAAAGATACAAAAAAGTTAATGGAAAATGAGGGAAAAGTAATTCAAGAATGTTTAATATGGTAGAAAAAATAACGTATTAAAATATGGAAGACACTGAATGATATGACACTGACGAAATGTGATAGTTTGATTTGAGAGAATGAAGGAGCAAAATGAGGCAGGGACATTTTAATGACCCGAGAAAAGGAGCAATAGAATGTAGATGCAACTATAACAGTGAAACTCTGCGATAAGGAAACACAGATGGGAGAAATATAGGTGCTAAGGAGATGGAAACTCGTACAAACTGGGCAATAAAAGTAGAAATATATGTGAGTGGACATTTCAAGGACAGTGGTGTTGGCGACAGTCTAAGAGATAGAAGAGAGAGTATGAGAGAGAAACACAACCATTATGAGATACAGATGTCTGCAAGACCAACGTACTTGAAATGAAAGAGTAAGTGTTGAGAGTTAAATTAGCTGGGATAAATATAAGAAAATTAAAGTGCACAATTTGAAAAATTGATGTGGAAGTGAGGGATAGGGAGTTGGAGGTGAGAAGAAATCTGTGACCAGATGTGTTGACAGTAAGACAGGTAGAAATGTAAAGTTGTAGCATTCTTTACATTTTCAATACCCCACAAATTCTGAATCTTCGAATCAGTATATGAAGTTTACATTAACAAATTGCTAATGTTCTCATTCAAGTACCGCTTATCTACAATAAAATGTTTGTGAATTGAGACCCATGTGTGCAAAGCTCTTTTAAAATGCACATTCCATGCTTCATTTACTCAACAATGCTTTACTGTGCAACACATGAACCCTGAATTTGCTCCACCATAAATGTTGTGCTTCGCTCTATTTCAAAAAATCTAGAGTCTATCTTTTAATCAATGTACATTCCGTGGAAGAACAAATGTAGGGTGCACATTTGAAGCTTGAGCCCGTTAGAGCCTTTTAAAAACAAGCACAGGTTTAGTGCCAGCTCATATTAGGATGGCAATGTTAAAATGGCATGAAAAAAAATATCTTCTGTAGACTGCAGTAGAATTGGCCTCAACTAAAGGATTAAACTGCCAAACTAATGTCAGTTCTCTTCACATCACATAGGTTGATTTCAACGTCCATTCTTCTAAGATGTGCAAAGAAGCAACCTCCTCCAATGTCATGCCAGGTCCCCAGTCTCACTGTACAATGCAGCACTAGGCGCCCTCGTTGCAAAATGATCTCCATTTGTCCCTACATTAATTAACTTTGCATGTTAATACTGCAGAAGAGATATAGTAAAAAGTATAGTAAATTCCTCCAATTCAATAATTTGAAAACTCCCTTGAGCTAGTTTACATTTAGGAGAGTGCACTTTTTTATTGCAAGAGAGAAATCTAGGATAGGAGTTTCCTGATTATCCTAAATCTGGCCTCTGGCCTACGTTTTCCAATTTATTTTTAAATTGGGATTCTTTTCTCATGAATGTTAGTTGGTGCTGAAAATGGATTTGCCATTTCCTTGCAAATTAAAACCATTTTCCTCACGGCATTGAAACCAGATGGATAATGGATATCTTTTTTTCCTAATATATAACATTTACCAGAAAGTTGTGATTTTAATGTTGAATTCTACATTTGAAAGACTTTCTGAAAAATGAAGAGTAAGACTAGCATTCACAGGAACTGCATACATAGGTACATAAATACATCCAGACATACAGGCATACAATTATTGGATGTTCTCAAGGGGAAAACTTTGGAACTTCCTCACCCCTAATTGTAGTATGTGCAGAGAAGATGTGTCTGATCCACTGTTGCTGAATAATTATTGGTACTGTTTGAGGTCCCCGCCGTTGAACAGTCGGCCGCCATAGTTCATTGAACATCTGATTCATTGCAATGATTGCCACCTTTGCATATTTCAAATTTCTTCAAAGAAATTAGGCAGCTAAACTACATAATTATGTGAAAACGATCCATAACAATAAAGGATCATTTACCTTAACAAGCTTTGTGATCAAAGGATAAATACTGGTTGTGTAAATGAGCCTCTCGATGTAACTAATTTGCATAAGTAGACCTTGCTCTGATTAGTGGAAATGAATACATTAAAATAATTTTAAGGTATTCAGTAATCATTTTGCTTCATTTGTTTCCAACATTTACACTGATTGGAAATGAAGAAGCGCTTCAGTGCTACACTTGCTTTTGCGTGTTCCTCTCAAAATGTTCGGGAACAGCCAGAGGAACAGAGCTTCACACAAAAAACTGGAGCAACAGATCACACGCTGTGCACACAGCAGCTGAAGCATACTGCATGTCACAGACATATAAAGTAAAAAAAAAATCTTGATTGATTTTTAATTAAGGGAAACACATGAAGGGAAGCATTTAAAGCACAATTCCTTGTTTACTCTCTTTATCAGCTGAATGCAGCCTTTGTACTGATTGATTACTGGTCCATTAAAAATCAATTTGAAGTCTGCAAAGCAGCAACTGGTCACTTGCTTAGGAGATACTGCATACTGCTTACTCTGTTATTCTGGGCATAAACTCCTATTCGCTTATTTACCAATTTATTTGAAAACAAATAAAACACGCACTAGCCAGGCCAAGAACTGGGATAATATGTATTAATTTATTTTTTAACAGTTAATACTAATTTATTTTAGTGAGTTTTGTATAGCCCAGTGCGCACAGTTTTTACAGTCTTGTATCGCTTTTGTTTTTCAATGTGCGATAGTTGTTTGTCCCAGCAGAGAGTAATTTTCTGTAAGGTTTGGTATTTTAACATTCTGCCAAAATGTTATGCATGTTCCTACTACCCCGTGCTTAGTTTAAAAAATAATAATTGTCGGGCGCTGAGTTTTGCTCAGAAGCCTGTGGCGACACTATTGAACATTGACGAAAACTAAGGCTGCCTAGTCTTGATTCCATCACATGCCTTTTTAACGCACAGCCAGACACTCCCTGCACCGTTATCTCACTCTTGCAGGATCCTGCTTTCTTTCTTTATAGCAGTGTTTCTGTCTTTGTCTTCCTCCTTTTTTTCCGTATGTGTGGGTCAAAGTCGGATGAGATAAAATAAGTGTCTGTCCCCAAAAATTATTGCCAATGGACCCACCTGCAACCACCAGCTCAAATTAAGCATTATTACTATTGAACTTTCAAGTTTTATTTTCAGTTTTGTTTTGTGTGTTTCTATAGTAGATTTGCTCTGCTCCTGCTTTTGCACTGGGATGCTGAGCTTTTGCTGCTCCTGCAGGTTTATTCTCACCGTTCACTGCTGTTGACTGTCATTTTGTGTGTCATCCCAGTTAATGTCTCCACCAAACTGTATGTGTCAGAATGTATGCGTTGTTTGTGAGTTGTGATGTGTCAGAATGTTTAAGTTTCATGTGCAATTGTGATGCGGAGTCAGTTTTTCTAGGTGCCATGTGCAGTTGGCTGTGTGTCACCCTTATTTAGTCTAAGGTTAGTGCATTGTTCCTCAGTCTTTTAAAGTGCTGTGCCTTAGCAGTATAGCGCTAGGCTAGTTGCTAAATATCTTTGCTTAGTTACTGTCAGGACCATCACAATTTTCGAGTGGACCAAAACTGAAGACCTCAAAGTCTTTGAAGGGAAAGCTTGAAGTGTCTTAGATTTGTTAGTTGAAGAGAGTAACAGCATATGCCTATGTCTTAGTGACGACGAAGTAGAAAGAGCAAAGAGAGAGGAAGGGGAAAGAGGAAAGGTAAAGATGGTAGTTAAGAGTGAGGGGGAGGATGAGCCTTTGACTACAACATTTGTTGTCACTATCTGGCCTTAGTCTTATGTTTCTTTATCAAGTCTGGTGTTTTATCCCTTGTTACAAACGTTGTGTATTTCATGCTTCCAATTTCTGTGTATTGTGAAGTGAAATCTATGTGCCATTTATATGTGAAATAATCTCCTGTAAACCCAAGTGGAAAGCGTGAAAAATTCTATATCTAGTACTCTTATCACATTTCAGCACTTAACCATAGAAAATCGTGTGTTTTGGAAAAACAACAAAGTTTTTTTAATTAATTGAACACTTTACTAGTGGAAGCCACTGCTATTAAAATTTACTTTTGTTATACATCTATATTTTAGGCAGACATGTCTCTTAAAATGCAAACACAAGTGTGCAAGTAAGTGAATTGTTGCAAAAATCTTGAATTACATTGGTCATAATTAGTGGAATTGTGCTCAAATAAAATATTACGAGTGAGTGACATTATTTTGTAACACAATAATTGATTGTATATATAGATTTCTTGCAATCTTTGCTCTCCAGTAAAAATTGTAAAGGGCTGAATTGTTACCGGGGTTCACAAAAAGTCATTCTTTTTATGGGCTGGGATTCTTGCTCAGTCATACAGGAGGCTAGGACTGTGATGGATCATTAGCTGATCAAAATGACATTCTTTAAGTGATGCTAGCCTTAGTGTTGTACTGCTCATTTTGTGTGACAGCAGTGACATTTTATTACATTGCTTTCTTAAGGCCAAAGTATGAGGCTGGCAATGTTACTGTGATATTTGGATATAAAGCGTGGGTCTTATGGCTTGAATGGAGACAATGTATGAATTTCATGGCTATGTGTTATTTGCTTTTGGCTAAATCTGTTGGTTCAGCATGTGCATACAGTTCCATGATTGTCTATAGCTTCTCTTAGACTAGCTCAGCAGAATTGATCCAAGTCAAATACATTGATAATAAGCTTTAGATAAGCTCTACCTGAGAATTCCCTAAGCACAAGGCTCTCACTTAATGAAAACAGATATTTGTGTTCTTTCTTACCATGATCCATGTCAACTTGGCTAATTTCTGCAGTATTTGGGCTATCTCTATGGAAGTTTCCAGTGGAGGCCAAGACTTGTAAAGGTTGATAGTGAGAACATGGATGGAATAGAGGATGAATGGACAGAGGAATAGGGTAAGGGTGGGAGAAGAGGACGAGAAGATGAAGGAAGCCGGGAAGGGAGCAATGGAGCCGATAATCGCGCAGCATCCAGATGGTTGATCCTTTTAGAAGATTCCATGCTTTTGGCCACAAAACTGAGGGACAGCTGCACAGTGCTGCTGAAGTGAGGAGGATTAAGAATGTCTGTACAGACAAAACAGTAATGAGTCCGGTTTGTAGTTGAGAAAAGTCTAACTGCCATATATTATTAGAAATTTAGACCACAGAAAATGTTCACAGGCCAAATTGCCTCGTTTAACAATGAAATACGTAATCTCATGAGCTACATCAATCACCAAAGAAAGAAAAATAAATGGTTTATGTAATGTTAAGTATTGTTAATTGTCCGTATACTGCACAATATCCACTACCCTGATATCCTCCTCGCCCAGTCTATTTCTCAGAGATCGTGGTTCCTGCTGTTTCAATGAACATACATTTCATGCAATACAGGATTGTTAGATTTTGTCAAAATGTTAATAAATTAACACTGTCCTTCTGAAGGGGTTGCTGTGTCCACAAGGAACTAGAGAGCCTTCTAAGGACATTTACTAGTACAATTCTGCTTCAATATCCTAGTATCCATAGGAATTCTTGCTTATTTTTCTGGTGAAAAAAACCTAGAAATGTTATTCTGGAAAGCTCTTAATCTCTCATGAATTTTCCATGCAGTTAATTATAATTGTCAGACGCTTTATTTTGGGAGATGTATTCTGGCTTTGGTAGTTTATCCCGATTTTAATTGCCACTGAAATAAAAATACAGGCAATTATGTCTAAATAATAGCAGAATGGAAAGCCTACATATTAGGTGTCAGGAGCCTTTGGCTGCCTTTTCTGTCAGCTGTGTTCAGATGCCCTGAAATTCAGATTTCAAGTGATCACTGAATATTAATACTAAAACAATATTCTCAGTCGGTTGTCTTTTTGAACTATAGAAGTTGGGGGCAGATGGATAAACTTTGGTTGCCGTCTGGCCGGTGGATGCTAGATCGAGGAGAGCTAAAACTAAATAAAATGTTAGGATACATTTATAAACTTCCAAAGATCCTGAGCTGCAAAGTTTGTTGGCTAATATGTAAAAGGTCAGCTGGAGGAAATGTTTAATATTTATTCAGACATAATAGGCAGGCCCTCCAGCTGAATAAAAGAGACGTCCTGTATTATTTTGGTTATTGACGGGCTGAAATAGGGCTACACAAATGCTGGAGGTGTCATATTGTAAGCATATGGTGTACAGGATTGATCAGATAACTGAGTATTTCTATAGCAAATAAGAAGACTGACTGTAATTTAAAGTTGGAGAGGCTGATCCGTGAAATGTAGATGGGTTAACTGTAGTAGGTGATGATGGACTTTGGAGGCCAACCGTGCAAACTGTGGAGGCCATTGTACTTAATTTGAAATGTTAAGGCACTGAGCAGTTTGGAATGTTCTTGGATTTATAGGAAAATACAATAGTGGATCAGAAAGCTACAAAGATGTATTTCAAAGATTTATTTAGTTATTGTCAAAATGAACTAACAAAAAAGAAGGTGAACTGGGCTGCCACTGCTGTAGAAAAGAACAGTAATATAGCACAATAATGGATAGGAAGACACAGAGGGCATTATTCAATATGGTAATCTTACACTTTTTTGTGAGTTTATGACTGTTTGCTATTCACAAAGATATTTTACTTGTACTGTCTTCACAACCGTAGAGTCTCCACACATAAAAAAGATAGGGTAGTCCTGTCTCTTTATGTGCAGTGACTCTACAGTTGTAAAGATATTACTAGTAACATTTCTTTGTGAATAGCAAACAACTATAACCTTACACAAACATGTAAGTTTACCTTTGTGAATCAGGCCCTAAGACTTCCTTGGGCAAAAGTGTGTTAACATTAGTGTTAAAGCCTAAGTATAAATGTGACCTCCACTCTTTTTCCCCTGCCAGCCTAAGCGTAAACCACACCCCTAAAGGCACCGGTTCACTCCTCAGCTCACCTTTCCCACTTTAGCCAACTTAATGAAGATGGAGCCTTTTACAGCACACTAAAGCAAATAAAATATGAACATGTATTAATTATGTGATAATGAAACCTTCACTGTTTCCCACCCACCATTATATTATTCCCGATTAATTTTACCTAGCATAAGCTTTGTGCAAAAAGTGGCATTATTTATTATTTCAAAGCAGAATGCAATATGCAACTACTGATGCACATGCAGCCTAGTCATGCAACATTTCTCGATTGTTTCAAACCATAATATTATTACAGTTTTTATCTCTTCATATATTATTTACGTGTTAGTTCAAGCATGTGCAAAGAAATTTCTCCTATGTTTATTTTGGGTGTATGTTAGTTTTCTATAGGTACTTTTTGTTAGTATGTATTATGGGGGTATTAATTTGAGCAGGTTTATTTTTGCGAAACCCTGATCCATCAATTATAAAGTAACATTTTAAAGGTAAAGAAATAAAAAGCAAACAAAGACTGGCTAGAGATCAATTATCATAGCATTTGTATGTGACACAGCAATACGTTCTCACACAGACACACACTTAATCACATTGAAACACTCTCTGTACATACTTCATGAATTCAGTAGTTGCAACAGTTAGTTTATACATTTAATTACAAATATAATTATATATGTATATGTGTGTATATATAAGTGTGTGTATATATATATATATATATATATATATATATATATATATATATATATATATATATATATATATATATGCGTGTATATTGATACACAAACACACACATATATATGCATGTGTATGTGAGTGTCTAACACATCTCCTTGTACTTCATTTTATCCAAATCAGTACACTGTACCCTTGCTCCAGCAGGTAAAAATATAATCTAAGTTGATCCGATTGCACTAGTTCTTTATTAATCAATAATAGTCTTAAGTGTCATTTAAAAATAATTTCATCTGGAAAATGTACATGCTAACTTAACCCAGTGCTTTAAGTGGGATGAAAAAGGAGGGGGTGGAAGGCTCTAAACGTGACCTGGACTAGGAAGTAGACCCAGGAAACCTCCACAAAAGGTGCAGCCTTTGTAACCATGAGAGCAACCTAATACATGAGTAACACATTTCTATGCTGGATAAAGTCATCTATAGAATCTTACTGGACAACGAATAACTGAAATCAGAAACAACAATGTATATATTCTGTAGCAGTTTATATTCACCATTATTCTGGGTCATGAGCAATACAACATTGGGCAAAGTAAAACTAAAAGTAAATTGTGCCTTAAGTGCTTTACAGTGCAACCCTTGGGCAATTAAGTGAAGGTAGGGGACAACTAGATTATTCACTTGGAGTGAAACAGCACCTTCGGTCCTAAGTCACCAATGGTAAATGACAGTATCCATTGAGTCACTTCATCTCAGTGACACCATTGGAGTTTACTGTGGCGTTACATTGCAGTTCAATCACGTGACAGGAGGACAGGTACAGATGTTTACGTTAGCCACCATAAATAGAAGGCCCACAGGACTCTGGCTCAGTGTCAGTTATATATGTATTTGCTTTCCCAGTGTTCAAGTCGTGTGCCGCATAGAACACTGAATTGCCCCTAATTATGATGTTTGTGCAGAATGACACCCACAACTGAATAAAAAAATGAATCAAAGAGGGCTAACTGATTTCATGGTAAACTATCTGCTTTAAACATTCGGTGGGCAAAGCAACTGAGTGTAATTTTTAATGACTAATAATATGCATTTTTTAATATCATCACCATCTGTTGTGTCGGAAAAAATAGAAACCCATACCTGATTCTATACCTAGATGGTAATTACGTTTGCAGGCAGAGAACAGCGTCATATGTTTGTTTAACTAGATTAATTCAGAAAAGAAATTAGCATTTTTAACAGATGTTCGAGATATTTATTCAATTTCTATGTGTTACTGAGTGGAGGCTCTGATATTACATTTCAAAAATAATTATTGCATTCACGCGCTACATATTCCTATTTCTTTTCACCCCTTGCCCCTTCCAATAAGCAGAACCTCCATGGAGTTAAACTATTTAATTTGAGTATTCTACAGCAATCCAGATGTCTGAAAAACTGGTATCTTTTTCAGTGTTTAATATAACACATGGGTAACTCGAGCTGAAGATCTAAGATGATTAAGACAATTCCACTTTGATTATAACGAGCGAGATTAGATAGGCACAGCTGCAAAGGATCTAATGTGTTTTGTGGCTGATTTTTCTATCATTTCACTAGATCATGTGACAGAACATGATACACTGGAGTTTAATGCGCTTGCAAAAATAATATGCTTAAAATCCTTTTTCAAGCCACAATCAAACAAGAATATAAAAAGAACCCTTGCAACTTTTTTTTTAAATGTATACCTCTCCCTGGAATGGAACATGGGAAGGAACCAATGGGACTGTGCAACAATGCAATGTTCTTTGAAAAGGCATATACATTTGAAGCCCTAAAGAGAAGGCTGTAAGTTTATACTACACCTCTGATAGATGTATCTGTGTAAACACTATGGATGGCATATACAGTCTTTCAAAAATACGATGATTAAAGACATTTCTAGAATTGCTTGGCCTTTTATCACATATGCAATAACTCAACTAATTTACTTGGATTCATAATTTTAGGTTTGGTGTAAGCTAAGACCTTTTCATTTTAAAAACATTCATATATAATATACTACGCATATGGAGGCTTTCATCCAGCCCTCTTCATCCATTGCTTTCTTGTATTATTCACATTTGTCTTCCGCCCACTACAGTAGCATGGGGCAATTGGTCAGCTCACTTCCGCCATTGGCTAACTTCACTGTGAGTGAAAGCACTCTGCCCTTTCACAAGATGCACCTCTTAATACAAAGTAGTTCTCACCAGTGCCAGGGACATCAGTGGAAACTTGTATTTTTGGGGAACAAAACATATTTTTCAAATTTTCGTTTAATAATGGTGAGGGCCTGGTAGCTCTATCGACAATGTTTTATAAAACTGTGACAAAACAAACCAAGCTTTGCAAAGGTAAAATGCTGGCAAGCCACTGCCAGATTTATTGGCTTTCCCATTGCTTATTTTCAATGGAAGGATATTGAGAGTTTGGAAAGTAAAAACAAGAATGTAGAGTTGATTTTTTACTTGCCTGTGAATCGTTTTCACATTTTATTTAGTTTGTTATGCCTTTTCAAGTTCATTTTGAAACTGGGGTGGGTGTAGAAAAACAAGCAAGAAAAACGTATCCCACACCATAGCAAATTCCTCCATTCCACATTATTTTTATTTGATAAACAAAAGGCACAAAGTTTTTAAAAAATGAATGTTGTCACGGTTAGGTGTTTCACACACATTTAACTTAAGCAGTTTTCAACTCTAGATGTAGCTGGGCAGAGTAGATCAAGGTCCATCATCATCACCATCATCCAATAGCAATTCTCATTTATAGAGGCGAGCTGTCGTGAATGTTAAAATCTATGCTCCAGAATTAAGACTAAGACGTAGTTAATATGTTCCTCTTTAATAGTTAGATGTATGATTAAAACTACCATTTACAGAGCAGATCTTAATAAATGTTTTTCTTTTCTGTTCATTTACGGGAAACGTACTTGTCCTAGAACAGAAGACACACCAGAGAGAAGGGACCAACTACTATAAAGACATTCTTGGCCAATGTAATACTGCGGTCTGAAAACTTGGGACTCAGTTGTTATGTACACAGGTAGATGTATAATATTTCACCTTGAAAGAAATAATACAGCATGTGCTTAATTTCTAAGTAAAACAGTTCTTCCCAGCATTCATTTGTATAAAAATATGCAGATGTTCTTGAAAATGTCCATTGAAATATGAAATGCGATGTTCCATATTAGTCTTTATAGCAATGTGGAGGTTGGTGATAGGTCAACGCCCAATATGGCTTAACCCCATAAAATACTGCCTGCTGTGAAACAATGTTTCGGCCTTGCTTTGTCACGTGGCTCGATCTAACTGTGACAGTGTCCTCTACCAGTTTCAAGCCGAAGAATGCTATTGGAGTGATGGTGCAGAAACTTAGCCCAGGCTACCTGAGGGAAAACATTAACAAAGAAATTGCTATTGCCAGGTCTGTCATATGACATAAAAACAAACAAATAGGAGATCTAGATGTGAAAGGATCCCTCCATACACACCTGCTGCCAGGCATCCACAGGCAAGCACCGCTTCATCTTCTCTTGTTTCTACTATCCACACCAAGTATCTATTCCCCATATCTCCATCTTCCATAATCATCTCAATGCAACATATTTCTCAGTGTCCTATATCCTACAGTTGTCTGTGCTTTTGGAGGAGCTCACAGAGTTCGACCTATGGTGTCTCTTACCAACATCAATGCTATCAACTTAAACATTTTTTTTCTTGAGCAGTTTTTGGATATTCTCCACGAACACTACAAATAACAATATTTAAACCATTGGTATCTTTTCTACTTCAGGCTGCTAAATGTGCCATGAACATCCCACATCTAAAATGTAGGGGCGGCAATAAGAAGGGCAACGTGATGTACAATAGATTGCTGGTAAAGGGAAATCGCAAGTACAAACAAATTGAAAATGTAGTTGTGTTATAATGGACTTCCCAACTTCTAATATGTCACTCTGTTTCTTGCTTACTCCCCTGGTTCAAGACTGAACAAAGATTTAAATTTAGGGCAGCAGTACTTATCTGTCCTTTCGCACCATACCTGAACATCATGGTAAATGGGCCAATCCCCAGGCATGCCACCTATGCAAAAAATCACAATAAAATACATGGTGGTCACTCCTCATTCCGTCAACCAACTTTTAATGGCAACACACTGCAGTAACCAGAACTAGATCTGGTTCGCCCAGTTCTTATCCTTTGAGCCAAGCAAACCCTAACTCAAACGTGTAGGCTCCTACAATCCATCTCTTCAAAGTTAACTCATTCTGGTGAGTTTGAATAACAACAGCATTATAGGCTCAGTGAGATTAAGTAGTTGGAAAAAGAACCTGATTTTCTAAGCAGAATTTTCCTACTGTTTCCTCTTGCTCGTCTTGACACTGCTCCATAAAACAAATACTCTCTAGTGAGCTTTATCACAGTCTGGTTCCCCATCCTTCTTCTTGTCACTCTTTTATAATGCTTCCTTACCGTCCTCATATTAAAGGTGATAATGAACAATAGCTTAGTGATGAATTGTTGTATTTGTGATAACCAATGCTGACTCTGCGATATATTTCGCAGCACTGGCAGCACTTGGCACTGAAAGGACAAGGCATTAGCCTTAAAAGTTAGATTCCCAAAGTTTCAGAAACCCCACCTCTGTCTGACAATGCATAAGCACTCCCCCTTGTCTTCAGGATCGATCCCTATTCTCTAATGAAGAACCCAAAGATACTAACAAAGCTGTAAGCTTCACTTGCAAGGTCTTTCCTGTGTATGGTTCCAAGACCCCAGCCGCCTGTTCTTCAGCTTGGATCTTTTGATCTGTGTGCATGCAACTCTCCCAAAGTACCTTTCTGAAAATGCAAGTATGAGGTTTATCTAAAAGCTGAAAGACATTTTACCTAATGGGTAAGCGGTGTCTAAAATGGTGATTCTATAGCTCAAGAGACCGGGGACTCGTTTTGGTATCACAAACTCTGTAATTTGTGAAATCATAGGGTTGGTAACACAAAAATAATGAATTACAATATAATAAGCATAGTTTACATTTCAGATTTATTTTTATTTCTAACTGACTTTATGTGACTCGTTCTGCATTACAAAGTGGAGGGCGTATGAAGGGTTAGCCACCTCCTCTTTGGTGTTAGTACTGAAATAAATCAATGGTTCGTGAGCCCCATATGAGTCATAGACTATTGAAAAGTTACAAACTTCAAGGTTGGGGTGATAACTTATTTGCAATGAGTAAGCTGTCCTCTTTGGGTAGCTTCTCCTTTTAGAATCATGCCCTGGGGACCCCTGCCTGTTACCCTTGGCATCTACCCAAATGGGATTTTTTTTTCTAAAGCAACTCTTGTTCATTTATTGGGTATGGGCTACTTAAAAACATGCTTCTCATTTAGGATTACAAATTGAAGGATAGAGGAGTGCTGTCCTCTGCAAACCACCACTCCACCTAATTACAGGGAGTTGCAAATTGCAACCTGGCTATATTCATTAGACAAGTTATTGCGCAGTCCTCTCTGACTGGACAATTTGTGATGCGACCCCTTAATGCACAGATCACATCGCAAGTTCACAAGTCGGTTGGAATGCAATATCAACATCCTAGTTTGAGAAGAGAGATTTGTACCTGAGACCCTTATTCTTCTAGGGTAGTTGCTTTATCATCCGCTTGTAGCAGAACCTCTAATGTCATAAAATGAAGTAATGGGGCGATTATGGAGGAACGTACTATTTTTTCAGCATCTTCATTCAGTTGTTTGGATATGGAATTCTGTCCTACACATAAGAGAACTGTTTCTGTTTCTTTCTATAAGGAAGCGAACACGGTGTCAGCTGTTTTAGCGCCAATTCCAAATAGATTAGTAATAGCGTTTTCAGCTTAAATTTTCTGCTTTCATCCCGTTATTTTCAAGCAGATTAGCTGCGAAAACCAGAAAGAAATATGCTCAGACAATGGCTTGGAATTATGGGTACACATAAAGAAATTGGTGCAGTAACACCACGTGATATTAAGTAAGTAATTGTGCGGTAACATTGTTCTGTGTCAGTACTATTGAGCGCGGTATTACTGTGCGTTATTACCAGGCATTTACACTGGAACCTTCACGGTTCGTTTTTCAATGTTACCCACTGATAAGGCAGGTGTAAAGAACTGACAATTGCATGTGGATTCCTCTGCTCCCAATGAGCTTTTGTGGCGGCTGTCATGCCCCGCTACTCCTCGCCTTCTTGTTTTCTTTCTTTCCTGCCGAGTTAACATGAGGCACGTCACATGTGGAAAGTTCGGAGCAATAGCAGGGCACACACAGTGTCATGTGAAGAAATCGCACTGTATTGTGCTTTTTTTTTTATCTCTGACATAATTTGAAACAAGTGATGAGGGAATAGCATATCCTTTCAGCTGGCTAATTGTTTGAAACAGGATCCCGAGGCCGGGGTAATGAAGGCGAGTTAACATGGTGGGGGGCGGAGATAAAAGGTGCATTAAAGCGTTTCAGATTCGATCATTAGGTTTCACTGCACCCATATGTTTCCAGAAAATATAATTGGAAACTTGATTCCTTGACCTTTAGCTGCCTTGCCGTACCTTTGTTTTTAAATCTACATTAAGTGGCTCGCCCAATCGAGTTCATTGGATAAGAGCAACCTGTGGCACATTTTAACACAATTACATGCTTTTTGTGTAGACGAGGTCTTTTTTTTTCTTAACCGAGCCTAACTAACGAGGGCTTCTATTCTGGGCTAGTTTATTCAAAGCAGTTATTTAATGCCAGCAGTGTGCTCGGATGGAAGCTCTCTTGGTCACTCGCCGGACTTTCCCTTGGCACGCTCTCGTGCCCTGCCTCTGCCGTGACCTATGTTTGCCGACAAGAGAGGATGGGGGAGCGCGAAATGGCGGCGGGGGGAGGGAGGGGGCGAGCCGCCCTTCCTCTAGGGTCGGCTGCGCCTCCCGGTCAGCTGAATGTACAGCCGCTGTTAGGGAGAGAGGGTGGCACCACGGGGCATATTTACAATAAGTGGCGCATCCCTGCATATCAGCAGGGATGCGCCACTTATTGTGCGCCATGCCTCCGGCACCATGGATGTGCCGCATTTACAATGCGGCGCACCATGGGGCAAAAACGGCACAGATGTGTCACGCATCTGTGCCGTAAAAGTGGCGCAGTGCTGTTGTTGCATCGCAAGCGTGTCGCAAATCCAGCAATGCTCTGGGGGGTTCTATATTGTTAATGCTGCGTCAATCCTTACGCCTGGTTCAAGCAGGCGCAGGGTTTTGACGCAGCATGGGCCCCAAAGTCACTGAGTGAAATCTTGTAGATTTCACTCAGCCACTTTTAGGAGGCGTTCCTGCGCTGGAACACGCCCCCCCTGCACAGGAACGCCTCCTTCTGGTGCAGGGCTTTACAACGTGACGCATCTCCCAGATGCGTCACGTTGTAAATACCCCGCACCTTGGAGCATCTTTTGCGCCGCCGCTGCGTCACAAAAGTGACGCAACAGGGGCATAAAAGAGGCGCAAGGGGCTTGTAAATCCGATCCCACGTTTTTTGCGGTTACTCGAGGGCATAAGCTGTAGTTTTAGGAGCCAGGCACTACTCAGGGAATAGTATGATACGTTCACGATAGTACGTTGTATAGCCCAGAGACCTACTGAGCCCTGAAATCGAAGCATGTCCCTTGAATGGCATTCCACGGTGTGCTTTTCATAGATAATGTCGATACAGGGCAGCACAGATGGTGTTGTCTGCAGGCAGAACGGCACAGCCGGTCCTTCCTCTCCATGCACGCAAAGAAGGCAGGCTGTGTTCTCTAACTTTTGAGTTGCACGGGGGGAGCAAGAATTGCAGTGTGTTATTTCAAAAACTGTTAGGGTCTGATTATGAGGTCCCTTGTAAATGGTTATCCATGCACAACACTGTGCGGGGATCAGAGTTATAAGCGGTGCAATGTTTATTTGTTTATTGCATGCAGTAATTACCAAGTGCAATAAATTCTTCACCCTCCCAATTAAATTTGCCAGATGCTAACGACTGTCAAATGGCTGTGATATACCGGCACATAAGGATTTTGGAGTGGTAATCAGGCCAAACTCTGATATTTATTGCAATATTTATCACACCTGATAAATTCTGCACACCTGGGTGTCAGATTTTATCAGGCACAGTAAATATCAGATTCATTGGGAGGGCACGGGCAATCAGGCCCTTAGTAGTGATCTGCTGTACTGATGCCTGACGTTTAGGCAACAGATAAAACATTATTAGACAAGTGTTGCATCCGACGGCAAGGTAGGATTATTAAAAGGATTTTGTATGGCAGAACTAGTCCTGTGCATTGCGACCCTATAATCTAGTTTTGCAAATCCTACAAATGCTCGGGTGCCTGATAAATAGGAGACCGATTCTATTGACACAGTCTAACTCCATTAACAGGATTCAGATCTGCTTTATTGACAAGGTGGCGCTGTTAATATGATCTAGTATTTTAAATTGGCTGGAAAAGTGGGACAGTAGAATCCATCTACAGTCTAATTGACAGGGAAATTCTTTCAAAGGGTTCTTAATGGGGTTTTTATTGACATGGTGTATCTGTAGTCAGTAAATACTCTTTGCAAAACATAGAGCGAAAACATATCAGGTTGTGTCAAGCCATTAGGCTAGAAAACGGTTGCGTTATGTCATATGCCTCACTTCTTGCAAAACGTATTTCTGATATTTGGCACCGTTTAGCACAAATGTGCAATATGAAATTGTTCTTTTTGTATAAATACAAACATGCTTTTTTATTTTAAGGAAAACTAGTGCTTCATTTAAATTAGTTTAAAAGTATTATACTTCTATTCAGCTGGATCAGGGCATTAGTGTTTGAAGTTTAGAATCCATTGGTCATTGTAGAACATAGTCTTAATGTAGGCAGTAACCAATCCTTTGCAAAGCACTCAGGGCACTCCTTCAGCCCTTGGGTTCAGGTATCAGGGTTTCTTCCAATCAAAGTCTGTAGTGGAGGAAAAAGGTGACTGGAAATCAAAGTATTTACCTCTGTTTCATTCCTATGAAGCAACAAATAGCTTTGTGTCAGTTGATAGAAATTTGACGTTATAAGAAGTCTGCTTTTGAGTGATTGCCACCTCAGTAAATCCTGGGAAAGTCAGGGTTATACTATATAAAAAAAATTCTGGTCTACTGAAACAACCTTGGCGCTATTTCTTACAGCATCAATTCTGTATGGCACTCACTTTATACAATCCTATTTCAAAATCACAAGGCTTCAATACCACTCTCTTGTTTATTCATTGGAAGTAAAAGGATGACCTGTAGTATTTAAAAATTGTCTGCAGTAGTATCATATAGACTGTGAATATGTGTATACCCTTCAGTATCAGAGGCTGCACATAAATTGCTACTAAAGAATCGAAAACGGGAAAGGAGCAGAAATCATTAGCGGAAAAGCCATTATCTTTGATTTTGTTCTAATACCCGAAGATAATTGGTCCACTGGACCTTTCAGGGTCTTCTACAAGCGAACAGCAATTACACCACGATCTCCCATGGGTGTATTATGCCGAGAGCAGTTCTATAGATGCCACTCTTTAGTTTCTCTTTGAGCATGAAAATAAACATAATCCATGATGTAGTCAGAGCTCATTCTGTGCTTTTAAGTTATAATCTTTCATAGAGACTGTTCGTTCAAAATAAAACAAAACTTGGCTGTGTACAATTTTTTTGTGATGGGAAAGATGCAGAACTAAAAGCCATAAATAAGGTTAGGGGAACGTCTTTTGTCCCATTTGGACTTACATATCGAGTGGAAAGCAATATCAGAAACTCTATTTTATAGATGCTTCTGCAGTACACTGTATCTTACTTTAATATATGTGGAGATCCAAGGTATTAATGCATTTAAACAAAAGGAAGAATACTGTGATATGATCTCCGTAGATCCCAGTGAATGATTCTTTTACTTTTGTTATCAAGCTCCACCAAGGACTAAGAGCCAGATGTAGGTAGGCATTTACCGGTCGGTAACGGCCGAATTTGGCCGTTACCGACTGGTAAATGCAATTTGAGATGTAGGGCCCTGTATTTTACAGAATCGGTAAATTTACCGATCGGTAAATTTACCAATTCTGTAAAATACCGAATCGGTATTTTTTCCGATTCGGTAAAATTGATATGTAGGTGGGATAAGCATTACAGAATCGGTATTTTACCATCAAATACTATTTGATGGTAAAATACCGATTCTGGTGTGCATGCACATGTGTGCATGCACACCTGTGCCATATGACAGGCAGACCTGCCCTTAGGGCAGGTATGCCTGCCACATGGCCCCCGAACCTTTTTTGGGGGTGCTAGAGGGTGTCAAAGTGACACCCCCTGCACCCTTGTCAGAATCGGTATTTACCGATTCGGTAAATACCGATCGGTAATGCCCCATTCATTCCTATGGGCTTCAAAGCCCATAGGAATGAATGGGGCATTACTGGTCGGTATTTACCGAATCGGTAAATACAGATATTTACCGATTCGGTAAAAGGAACATCTGGATGTTCCTACATATCCACCCCTCAGATTTACTGATTGTTAATTACCGAATCGGTAAAATTCGGTAATTAAAAATCGGTAAATCTCATTTACCTACATCTGGCCCTAAAAGTACAAACATTGTTACAGTGAGTACCTAATTCTTATGCAAAATGGCAAAAAGCTTTAATTCACAAAACATTGTGTTCAATGCTCAATTCAATACCAAAGTGCATGTTTGATAATCTACAGTTTTTCCTCAAGCACATCCTCACAGGGATCTTAATAAATGCCTACTAGAGTTTCTAATATGCATCAAAGATGAGCTTTGGATTTTGAGTAATTAACTTCAAAAGAATTGTTGCTCTCAATCCATACCTTTGCAGAGAATCATTTAACAATACAATATCCCTGCCTCACCCAACAGCAGTGGTCCACCAATAGTCCACAAGATAAAAAAAAAGGATGGCAGTAGTCTCCTCCGGTTATTACATGTCCTGACAATGTTGATGAATTGTGGTGTTGGTGTTGTGGTGGAGCTTCCAGCTCAGAGCTGATGGTATCCCAGGCTCTCCATCCCCAGGGATCATGGAATCACTGTTGATTCTCCCAAACCTACCACAGACTAAAGGTTGAGCATGGTTTATCTCTGTGGAATCAGGGGTTTACTGGACGGAGAGAATATTCTTTCCCCCCACCATACAATATCATAGCATACACACCTGCAACAAGAACAGGATCCTGGTGATTAACCTGCCAATACAATGCTCATAGATGGTTCAAGAAACTGAATCAAAATAATTCCCCTTTCATCAGGCGCAGTTCGAGCAAATCACATAAGATATCCTTGGTGAATACATTGCCATCTTTGAATCAGCAGATATTGTGTAATCATTTATTTTCTCAGGGTAAGAGCATCTGCCGGTCAGTCTGCAGGGCTGCCAGACAGATTGAGCTTAACTGTGCTTGCAAAGCCAGGCCGATGTCCATCATTATCCCTCAAATACACCCTCCACAGCCCAGCTGCCAAAGTAATCGAGTGCAATTGCAATTACCTGCTATGACAGAGGGGACCGCAGGGTAATAGTAAAGTTTGAAATTGAGATAAAGTGTCTCCAGTGATTAATTGGAGACAATGGTTTCCGGGGTTTGTCAAACACAAGGAGTTGTTGAATGGAGAGCAGAAACTTTTCAGACACGCCCCCCACATCACAGATATGGGTTGAATCCATCATCATTCTATAGCTCACTTCCACCTCCCAGTTCAGACCCAGCCATATGCAAATCACTCTTGACCCTGTTCCTCATGGGTTGGTCCAGCCCGAATTGCCAAGCCAGGTCTTCCCTGGGTCAGAAATAAGCATCCTGGAATCGGTTTTGGGGTAACACCCCTTATCACTCAGGCTAGCTTAATTCCAGTGGCAAAGTGAGCATGGGACCCACGTCTGGGCATACCCTACCAACTTAGGGTGAACAAAGCTAACACTAGGAGATAATGGACGGAAAACTGAAACTTTTCAGACACTCACCTCCAGTCACAGAACTGGGTTGAATCCATCATTGTTCTTTAGCTCACTTCACCACCCCAGTTCATACCCAGCTGTAGGCAAATCAATCTTGACCATGTTCCTCTTGTGAACAGACCAGACCAAACTGTCAAGCAAGGTCTTCCCTGGACTGGAAACAAGCATACTGGGACCGTTTTTTGGGTAACACCACTCACAGCCAGGCTAGCTTGAATCCAGTGGCAAAGTGAGTAAGGACCCACATCTGGGCATACCCTACCAACTTAGGGTGAACCAAGCAAACACGGGGAGATGATGTTTGGAGCGCTGAAAATTTACAGACACTCACCCCCGATCACAGATCTGGGTTGAATCCATGATCGTTCTTTAGCTCACTTTGCACCCCAGTTCAGACCCAGGCGTATGCAAATCAGTCTTGACCCTGTTCCTCATGGGGACAATCCAGCCCAAACTACCAAGCCAGGTCTTCCCTGGACCAGAAACAAGCACCCTGGAACCTGTTTTGGGATAACACCCCTCAGAAGCCAGGCTAGCTTGAATCTAATGACAAAGAGGAGTAAGGTACCCAAGTCTGGTCATAACCTGCCAGCTTAGGTGGAACTAAGCAAACACCCCAGTTCAGACCCAGCTGTATGCAAATCAGTCTTGACCCTCCTCCTCTTTGTCACCAGCACTTACTTGACAACACCGGCTCTTATAACAGTCTACCACATGGATGGCGCTGTCTGTCATCTTTCGAGATACCAGCCCCCAAACCCTTCTTATAGCTTTGGGGGCCTGGAATAGTCTGAATTGTCACACTGGTAGGTGTATGATGGTTAGAAGGGCTGGCAGGAGCAATGGTTTGTGCAAGCTGCAGTGGCCTCCTGACAAGGGCTTTGACACTTATTTATTCATAATTTACCACTGGTCATGTCTCCGTCAAGTTCTGAATGGAGGCCTTTCTCCTTTAGCCCGCACATTTCTAAAGAAAAAGGAAGATTGCTACGCTAATCTTTAACTGAGGGTTATATTGACCTTTACACGTAAACTGTATTCAATGCTCAAATAGTCTATCATATAGTCTATCTCATGTCATTCAATAACAGTTTATATTTTTACCTGTGTTTGAACATTCTTAGAGACTCTTTTCTTGCAACACACCCACAGCTTGCAGTGGAGTTCCTTAATAGGTTTGTTTGATACATAAAACTCTCTTTCTTTGATAATATTACTTGGAAGCTTGACCTTTCACATTTTTCAACTTGGAAGAATCTATCTTTGTGTAAAAACTACGACTCTAGAAGTGGTCTTTTCCAGAAACAAGGTTTTGTTAAATTAGTTTTTCTATACAAAACAGAACTTTATAGTACCTCGCTTGACTGTTTCATTACATTTCACAGTTTTTGATCCTTGTTTTAAGTTTAAGTTATTGGCTTTATTGTGAAATTATAATGATTTCAAGAAACACAACAGGGAAATTAGGGTCAAAGGGATATTTTACAGACCAGCCTCAGTTCCAATCCCCAATTTTACTTAACAACAATAACCAAGAGAACTAGGGGTCCAATAGAAAACAAGCCGCTAAATGCTATAGATATCCACAAACAGAGTTAAGAAAAGTAAAGTCAAGAAAACTGGAGAGGTGAGAGGGCCAAAGATCAATGAGCAAGGCTTGGATTCCCATCAATTGTCAGAGTGATCAAAATTATCATCTGGTTATCCAGCAGTATGGATGATATGAGTCCTGATCATGGAGCCAACCTTCCAACAAAGGGATTTGCTCAATGGAATCTACTGAAGGACCCCAGGGAAAAGCGAACCAGACTATGCAGTATTTGCAGTCTGTGATCACATGGAGAAAAGCAGTGCAAACCAAAACAAAAGTGTGTGATATTAAAATTTAGTCATGAGGAGAAAATACAGACTTTATTTGAGTTATCACCTCACACTTCAATCTAAAAAAAGAACAGTGCAAGGAGCAGTATTAACAAATAACTGCAAGATTTGATAAGGCCAACATGTTTCAGCCAATACGGTTAGAGTGCCCTAGGCTTTCGCCAGGACATCTCTTCTTAACATTTGCTATTGCTTCAATCACTCTCAAAAGAAAGTGAAAAAATCAAAATAATATAAGGTTGGAATAAATACAACTACTGTAACATATCCTCCGCGTCAAGCGATGCAGATGGCATCCGTCTTGATTGGGGACTGTACCTTACCTCACCTGGACCTAGCTCAGGTTAAAGAAGCCATGTTCTGTCCGACATTACCTCCGGCGTATACTGAGTCAAGGAGGAGGCTTTTCTTAACTCTGTGGATATCTATAGCACTTGGCGGCTTGTTTTCTTTTGGACCCCCAGTAATCTTGGTTAATGTTGTTAAATCATAATGATTGACACATTTTCTCACTCATAATATTTGTTGTAGGATGGGTTATTGGTAGGGGTAAGTATGCACCTACCACTAGCAATAAGATCACCCACGAAATATAAGGTCCAGAAAAGGTTTCAGTACATATGCCCTGGTTCAACACTTGGTTGCTAGTTGTGAGCAAGCATGTTTAACTCAGGAGACAGGTACATAAAGAATGGAAAGAAATCAATACATGAAATAAGTAAGGCACAACACAAAATAAAAATCTCACACCAATTTATAAAAATAGGAAATAGGTATCTTTAAAATGACACCAAAATGACAAAAATCATACATAGGGAATTGGAGATATGAATTTTGTAAGATTAACCATTTTATAGTGCTTAAAAATATGTATCATCAACTTGGGACATTTGGTCAAGCTTGACTGAGACAAAGTCAAATTTTGAGGCCGACTGCGGTGGAGCCCTGGTTGGATACACTAAGCTGAAGGCCCTGGTCAAAAGGTTACCTTCGGACTTAGACACATGTCTGGAGGATTTTTCTCCTGACTTCATTTGGTCCCCTCCAGCAGGCGGAATTCCAAGTCTGGAGCTTCGTAGCTTTCAGTGGGAAGAACCTGAAATCCACGCTGGGTTTGCTTTTGAAGGTAGTTAACTCCTGATGTCAGGCAGGTCCATTTGTGTAACTTTTTTCAGAAGTTTCTCCAAACTTCTAGAACTTCTTCCTGAAGTTCCTCTTAAGGCTTGAAAGTGTCCAAAACACTAATCCATGTATTCAGAATTTCTGAGATGGTCCTTGGAAATTTGGAACTACAATTTCCATAATTTACCGTGGCAAACCCTTAGAAGTCCACTGGATGCACTACAGGTTGGGAACATCATGAGGAACATGATGCAGGGAAGCTCTGTTAACCTCTTGATTTCAGGGAGGCCACTACTTAATCCTTTTTGCGTCAAGGCACAGGCTGTAGTTCCAAGTGTGAAACAGGACCAGTCCTCCAGGAAGCAATCCTGTGTGATAAAGACCAGGGTTCCAACAGGGTAGTCCTTCTTCTTGTAGGTTATGTTAGTAAATCAAAGTTGCTATGCAGTTATCACCTATTTAATAAAGGATCGGTTGCAACACGCAGGGGGGCACCGCTGTCCAATGAGGTGCCGGGTGCCATCCAAAAGCATGACATTGTCTTCCAAAGTGTGGTATAATCTTTTCCCACAAAACACTGCACTTCAAAATTCAAAATGGAGATTTTCTCTCCTTTGGAGTAAGAGCTGGGTAAACCAATCAACTAGTGTGGCTCATTTCCGTTAGCACTCCCCTCCTGAATATTCAATTTTCAGGCCTACCATATGGCTTGGGTTACTGGAAGAGGGGGCAGGCGTGGCTGGCATTCCTTAGTGTCCTGCTCTCTTTGAAGCCCAGTTTGACTTTCCCAGCCCTCAACTGGCTAACCTTTATGTGGCCATTTATCACCTCAGCAAAGCAGCCTGGCTAAGCCTGTTAAGGCTGACCAATCAAGATAGGCTGCTTGAAGGCTGGATTTTGGCTCACAAAAAAGAAAGTCCTATAGTTTATTTTCTGTACTAGTTATACTAAAGTCAACAGTGGCAACTTGTTGGATTTATCATTGCCAATCGTTTATTCTTTGAATCACATTTTCAGCCTCTCCCTAGCAATATTTATAAATAAATTACATATTCTAATGGTAACATATAGAGATAATAATCTACAATGGGGAAAATTACATTTGCAGTTTTCCCCTCACCAGAGCTTTTAAAACATATTTTATATTGCCCTTGCTTATATTTACATGGCACCCACCCCTGGGCCACCCAGGGGAGATGTTAGGGGTGACCTATTTGTAAAAATAAGGTAGATTACCACTTTGGTAGAACATTTACCACCAAAGTTGAATTGCATGAAATTTACTTTTAAATACAGTCTTCAAAGCAGGACTGCCCTTAGTGCAGGACATCTACTGGGCCTTTAAACCTCTGTACCCTATTATATACTAGGAACTTATAGGTAGTTGAATCCTCCCTGCCCTATGCAGAGGACTTGCAAGGTCTTACATTGCTAATTGCAATTTTACCTAATTACCATATACCTTTTTCATCAGAGCACTGCTTCTGGACCTGGTTAGCAGAGCCCAGGGCACAGTCATAATCTGTTACCACCAGTATCAGTCAAAAAATGGTGGTGAACAGGCTCAAAAAGGATTTCTTTCTCACAATATTGGTCTAAAAATATGGATTTCATAATTCCTACATTAATTATGGAATTTTAATATGCTTACCCAATATACATTCATCTTTAAATTAATCAGATATTAAGAACACCTGATTTTGCCAAAGTGTGTTTAAAATGCTTCCGATTTTTCTTGGAAATCGATAAATTATGAGGATTGTTTTTATGAAAAATGCCTGTTTATAATTTACAAACTGATTACCAGATTGTGCAATCTCGGCAACCTTTTATTATCTTTACATTAGATTGTATTTCCAAAACATTATGCAGCATTTTGAGTCAGTTTTGTAAGATTACCGTTGTTACATTCGAGAAAACTCTTGCAGCTACGATCTGGAAGCCGAATATATTTGAATGAAATATTAAGTGACAGCGTGATAAAGGGTAGAGATGTTTCCTTGTTTCATAGAAATGCCTTATTAGATGTTACAGTAAGTGCCGACAGTCCACTATCCTAGTTGTGCTATCAACACCTACATCAAAGAGAAATCACATTGAATCATCTATTCTGTAACGTGATACACTCTGGGACATGTTAATGAATATTCAAATTGATAAAAATTCATAACTGATAAATGCATACATCCTTTCTTTTGAACTAATGATTCCTCTTAATCTAAAAATACCATATTACAATTAACAATTTCTATTGCTCTTGAAGACACGCACAGATATTTTTCATTTCAAATACAAAAATGATTGTATAAGAGAGATATCATAGGTAGGTTTAATCTGTTCTGTCATCTTATAAGATACGGTTCAGTTTGTGTTTTTTCACTACAGCAACCACTTCTCTGAAATCCTAGGCAGGATAGTTTTGCGCAAGAATACTCAAAGAAAATGGAAGCATTTGAATCTAGCAAATCTGAAAGAAATTATAGAGTAAGTAATGTGACAGAGATAAAAATAAAGGGATACTCCACATTCCCTCTTCCAGAAAGAGGGCAAAGCATAATACAATATGACTTAATTAATTAATCGCCCAGTTCGTTGCCACTGGTATTTTTAGATTACTTCTGCAATTAGTCTTTTTGTGAGTAGAGACTCATACTTGACTAAAAGTTGGTTTTACACTTGTAAAAACTTGTAAGTTTGTTGACAACCAAAAATACTCTTGATATTGGTATTAAAACTTTTTTCCGACCCATTTCTACCCGATGAATGAAGGATTTACTTCTGTCAAGTGTGGGAGTAAATGAATTTTAAGAATGAGTATAATCAGTGAACAATCACTAAATTGATGATGTTGTTGGAGAAAACATGTCTTTATGTGGAACTTTTCTGTCCTCATACATAAAAAAGGAAAAAAAACAAATAACAACTAGTATTATTTTGAAGTACCAAACCTGTAAAATGCATAGGAATGTTAGAAGCTGGACATGCACAGCTAAAAATAAAAGTGGGGATGAGTCATTTTGCACACTAGGTTTCAAAATGTCAGTTTCATAGGTGGGAGTAGATATCTCAGTCTTGCTGTAGTCTACAGTTTTCAGAAGAGAAGGACAAACAAAACATATTAGTCATACCTATGGTTATGTGTTCTGTGAGTGATGTTGATGGTACAGGTATTTATTAATTATCAAACCAGTATTACTCTAAATAAGTATTTAGTTCGTTGGAACACTTTTTGTCAATTCTAATGGGATTTCAAATGGTGAGAAATTGCCAACTTGGTATTAATTGCATTGATTGTTATCTTTTTATTTCAATGTTGTGAAATCCAACACAAGTATGGCTGGTAAATTTGCTGGGGATAAATGAACAGACACCTTGCTGTATGTTTTACTAAGGATGGTGGTAAATATATTACAAAGAAATCACAGCCACGGTAGGGGGTGTTTATAATTATTACCACTAGACTGACAATAAAAAGTTCTCACAGCAGCCCCAAGTGAAAGAACACTATTAAAATGTTGCTTTAGCCTGATTGCACCAAGCTTTAATGCTAAGGTCTTCTTGGGCTAGTCCGGAAAAACACAGGGGTATATTCACAAGAACGTGTGATAACTACCGCAAGAGTAGCATAATGCAACTTTGATCATCGCGGCCCATCGCGGGAAAATAACCCTGTGTAAACGTGGAATTCTCAACAAGGCCGTAGCATGGGATAGACACCAGACAACGTCTGTGTGAAAATCAACGCCACGCTCCAAATATGCGAAACGCAAACACAAAAAAATGCGATGAGGCCAACCACGGTACAAAAAGTAGCGAAAAGTGGCCACAAGCCTGCAAATCCCACACGTCTGGTGGGACAATGCACCATAAAAACCCTGGTAAAAATACTTAGCAACATAGATGCACCCTGACCCAGCGCAGAGCCCAACTCAAACCCCACAAACCCCACAGAATACCAGCAAGGAACAACGGGGTAGGGGAAGGCCAAGGAGAAGAGGGACAGGAAGACCGGGTGCAGACCGCAGGAAAACAAGACCAGCATCACGGAAGTGACAGAACACTAACAGCAACTGACCCACAAGCAAAGGAATCCAGCACACACCAAACAGACACAATGTACACCGCCATACAGTCTGTATTCAAACTAGCACAATGTGCCAACATATATGCCAACACAAAGGCAACACACACCTCCCCTTTACATCGCAGAAGGGCACACAACACCTGCAGCAGAGCAGATAATACAACGCATTAGTGATGCCGGAGAAATTGATGCCCTACAACAGCCCATGGATATCCCACGCAACACCCCACCAGGACCCGGACAGCCAAGATACCCAGAAGAGAACACTGAGCCTGCAACAGACCACACAGCAGGAAGCACCCACCGGCACAGCTGGCTCATAACACTTCTCCCACCCACACATGGCACCCCAATGGCATGTGTCAGCACGCCAAAAGGAAGTGGCCTAACAGGAGTTGGAGGGGACCGAACCCATGGAATGTGAACCAGTACACATACATAGGGGTCTATCACCCTACAGGGCCCACCCACACCCCACAAAGGAGATTCATGCTGCCATTGAGACACATGCTGATGCAGATGCACAGCACAGAACCACGCCTACGGGCGAGCAATTAGTAGTCACACACCGATGTTGGCTGTGCGTGCGATGGCCCTGGCCACTCCCCTAACGAATAGAGGGGGTGACGACAAAGCTACATGTCCAACCGGCTGCCTCCGGTGACATATCTGCATCTGTGGTACACGCAACAATGTAAAGTTGTAGGACCCAGGGACCACATGCATACTACAAGACCACAGGGACACACGTAGAGATCATGTTGAACTGGCTAAAGGCACGTGCGCCCGGCCCCTTTATTGCCAGGGCCACATGTACAGTGACGCCTGTGCTGGATGTGTGTGGAATGAGTGTAAGCCAACCCGCACGGAATGTCTGGTGTTGGAAACCACCTGGACATTGGACACCAGTACAAGGCAAACAGAAAACACATGCAATACAGAGTCAACTGATGAGCAACATGGAGTGATCCAGATAAAGTCCAGAGGACAGCCAACATGCAAACAGAAGTGTCCGTGAGTTGCAGTGCACTGGGCTGTGGACATTAGAGATGAGCGCGCTCAGGTGGAGAAAAAGTCTTGGTTTGTCTCCCTTCAATATATTGCAGATGGAGTGGGGTGTGTCAGACCTGCTTAATCTTCACCATCAACGTCTCAGGGCCCCCACACTGTCTGAGGTGACATACCTGCGCAACTGCTCCACAGCATAAAACACAACCAGCTACGGACAATGACCCGCGGTGCACTGAGCCACTGGCACCTGGAGTGCTAATCAGGGTAACAGGCCGATGATGGCATTCACGACAGGCCTGAGCAACAAAGAAGTCTGTCTGGACCACCGCTTCAACTCTGGCAGATGGTATTTGGAGGTGGTCCTTGTGGTGGTGGCGTGTGCCTCCTGCGGTGAAGCTTTGTCCGAGCCGGTCTGACTCGCTTTGGTGTGTGAGCTCTGATGGGACGCATTTGGGCCCAGAGGCTGCGTACAGTGCAAGGACACAGAGTCATGGCATTAATGAGTCCAAGGCGCATGCTTCAGGGACCAGCCTATGGCCCCGGAGAAGGGGTCCAAGACTTGACCAGCACAGAGTTCGTGGCCCCGGATGCACCGCGGTCGGCACAGGCACCCAGCCACGGGAGGATGACTTGTGGTGCAGTCAGATGGGCCAGGCGACCTGAGCGGGTAATCATCATTGTCCAAGGTGTATGTTTCGGAGTGTTTCGTGGAACAGTGGAAGGTGTCCTCCAGGGCAAGACACAGAAAGGTTTAATTTTATCAGTAAGCAGCACCTCCGTAACAATGCTCCTTTTCTCTCAGCCAAGTAGCAAGGCGACATCGTCTTAGGCCTCTCCTTGCATGCAATGGTGTGTCATCTGCCTTTGCATAATCTATGTTCAGTTCCAAATATGTAGCCTATTAGAGCACAGCCTAGGCCGAGAGCAGTGTAGGACTGAGGCAGTGGACAGCAGGGGCCAATTTACCGAGTGTCGTCGGCATACGTTGGTGGCCACACTGGCCTGCGTAGTTCAGGTTCAGTAGCACCACATGTTCGGTCACCTCCGTGGCTGTGACCCGGCTTTCTTCCGGACTGAGCCGCATCTTCCTCTTACTCCTCTTCGCCGACCACTGGTGTGGACTCTGCCATTTGTGAATCGTAACTAGGTGCTGGATGTGAGACCTACTGGTCCGCAAGGTTGTCCTGGTCCCTCATCCATGGTTCGCCTGATGGCGTTGAACAGGGTTTGTAGCAGCACGGCTCACCGGATTGCGTTGGACAGGGTTTGTGGGAGCACGGCTCATTGGATGGTATTGGACAGGGTTTGTGGCACCACGGCTCGCCGGATGGCGTTGAAAGGGTTTGTGGCTGGGTGTGTCGCAGATGCGGGTATGGGACTATGCCTCACTGATCAAAGGGAGTTTGGTGCTTTGGCCGCTGTCTAGGATTTGGGGTCACTGCCATTCAGAAGCCAGGACACAGTCTTACTAATGGGCCCCACTGGGCTGCAGAGGTCGCCTGTAGGATATGTTAATGAGAAAGGAGTAATGTGGGCCAACGTCAGGGGGACAGGCTGGCCGGGTCGCGGGCCTCGAGCTTGGAGCTTACACTGGCACGTGGTGGGCCCTCCATGACACACCCTGGTGTTGGATGCTGATCAGTGTAGCCTGGCTGCGTAGGGTCAGCCCTGATGGGTTTGTGATCCAGCGGGCCGGAGTATGGCAGGCGCACAGGATCTCAGGCAACTCCGCTAACGATGATGGCATCGGCCTCGTGGCGGGTGGGAGGCACCGCCCTGGCAGAGATGGGCTTTTCGGAAGAGGACAACGCCCAGGGCTATGTGCTTTTATTTCACACCCCTAATCTGACCTGGCGTACACCAGCCCATCCCACTCTGCTCACGCTTACGTGTGGGGCATAACAGGCAACATTTCCGCAAGGACACCCAATGGCTGGGGTGACATGGTTGCATCCACTGTCCACTGCACTCCATTCACCAGAGGTCACCGTGGATATCGCTTTGTTCTGCATACTGCAGTTTGTTCTTCACTTCGCTGCAACTCTTGGCATTGTGTACTTTCCCAATCATGGTTCTACTGCATCCTTCTCATTTGCCTGAATACCAACTCTCCCAACATTCGTCTATTGTGTGGCTGAGGTGCCATGCCCTAGATTGGTCATGTTCACTGCTTGCCCAGGTTACCATTGTGAGTTGTTCTATCGTGTCTGGTGGGTGGGCATGTTTTTGTGCATCTTGGTTGTGGACTTGTGATGTGTGCATTGCCAGAGTTGTGGATTGAATGGTTGTTGAGTTGAGGTGAGTGAGGTGTTAATTGGGAAGTTGGCAAATGGGCTGTTCACTTCCCTTTGTGCCATCCTGGGATGACTGGTTGCTGTTGGACTGTCGGAGGGAGAAGGGATGACTCACACTGGTTGTGTATTTAGAGGCGACATTGGTGAAGGTCCAACGGTGTTCAGAAGGTGCCTGCACCTTGATGTGTGGTGTGTACTTCCTGTTGCACAGATTGTGTGCTGTGTCACCAGAGGGCACTAGTGGGACAGGTGAGCAGTAGATTGCCCCCTACACCTGCGTGCATCTGGCTGTGGTGTGTGGTATTTGGTTGGTCTCCAGCGCTTACTGCGCATTGTGTTGGCTGTACGGGGACTGGGGTGCCAGGATGATTGGGATGACAAGGACAGGCGTGGGGGTCTTGGATGTGGCTGGCTGTGAGACTCCGCTGACTCTGGCGGATGTTGTTTGGGGTGTGCCAGGGACCAACAGGTGTAGCACAGCCAGCAGCTTGGTGTGGGGTGGGATGTTGGTTGTCCACTGTGTTGGTGCCGTAGGCCTGTTAGGCAATGATGGCCAGGATGCGTGGGATGGTTGCCCCATTGAGCCTGTAGTGGACAGTGACATTGTCAGATGTTGTGCCTGTGAGGCAGGTGCATGTCCTGGGGGGCCGCTGTAATTGTCTGCGCAGACCCTGTGATGGTGAGGGGGGTGCCGGGTGGGTGTTGTGGTCCTCTTGAGTGTCCGTGCTGCATGTTCAGTTGCTCCATGGCATCTGCTGCCCTTCCGATGATGCCCTGGGCAGGGCTCCCTATTGTGGTGCAGGCTGCTGTCCGACTTTACACCAGGTCAGAGCAGGTGTATAATTCCTACTGCTACCACGCCCTATTGCGTGTTTTGTGTTCTTATTGCATATCTGTCTGGTCGCTGTGAATGTTGAGGTGTGGTGTTGTCGCGGGTTATGTCACGGGAACGCCTTCTCAGCATCTCATTAGCCATAGTTGCGGCGGTTCTCTGTGGCAATGTTGTTTGGGGCTGCTATCATGGGAAAAGTGGTGCTGTGGGCTGTTAGAACCAGCTTGTAAATGGTGGGGTCAATTTATCATGACTTTGGCTGCGATAAATTGCAGTTAATTCCGCAACAGCTCCTTGTAAATATGCCCCTAAGTAGTGGGTGCCATCTAAGTTTGCTACTGCTTGCCTGCTTACAGATATATAGCTGTAATAGAAAGACACTTAAGGCAAAGCATCGAGTCCTTTGCTCTTTTTGAAATGCAGCCTGAACATTTCCTTTATTTTTTTAAAGTAGACCTTTTAAAAATACCTCACAAGCTATTATTATTTGAAATGATTTTTTAAAAAAGCAGATATATTTGATATGTTCTTTTCACATTTACACATTTATATCTGTGATTAAAGTTAGTTTATTGGTGGCTTTAATAAAAGCAAACACTCAATCACGGGGTGCTTAAGATCACACTTAAAAAAACACAGCATCCAAATAAAGATCCCTGCACAGTAAATTACATTTATATTCCATGACCTACTTTTAATGTATCGCAACGAATATTAACCTGATTTCTGACTATATATGGATATATAGGATGATGGTATAGATTGTCCAGCTTTTTCAAGTAATCTTTGCATATTTTAATGTGTGTTTTGTTGTAGGGCTATAATAAGGGAATACATAGGAATGTACAAACAGTGCCTAATTGGCGCAAGTGTCTTGTATGTACTTCTCGACACAAGGCCCCTCTCTTTTCATTGCTCCATCCCCTCCCCACACAGTGAAATTGCTCTTCAAGTTGACAAGTATGAATTATAAAATCCTCTGTAATGTAGTCATTCGCGGGTCTACTCCAAGGGTGGGATCTTCAGGCAAATGGTTCAAGGATGGCTTCAACAGAGCTTGTTATATCACCTGGGTCCTCCCGCCAGTTTTTACTTCCCATTATCAAATTCCTCACTAATCTGCACAGAAGAAGTGTGTGCTGATTTTAATAACAGCAACGTAGAGAGTGGTGGAACTCTTGGTTCATATGAGCCAGTAACAGCCGTAGGTAGGGGAAATTGGTGGGGCAGCCCAGGGGGAATAAATATAAAAACAAACAAAACGTACCTGCAGTGTAACATTCACCGCCCCGTCGACTCTTCAGGTTCGATGCTCACACAGGCTCCCAGACTCCCCTGCACCAATTCAGATGCTACTCTCATGCTGGTATTTACCAGCATGAGAGAAGCATAGGGATTGGGCGGTGCAGGCTGGTTCCACCCTCCTACTGGGACTGTGAGTCTATGCTCTGAGCCTGCTATCGCCATGCAATAGCCTGGAGATATCCAAGTGCGCATGTCGGTTTGGCCGGCTGTGGAAAGCCGGTCAAAGCACATGCATCCTGGCAGTGCGTTCCCTGAGCCCACCACTCCTCCTGCTCCCGATGGCCTTGCCCTCAAGACTCTGTTGCGCTAGTAAATGAAAAAGATAATAAAACAGTTTTGTAAGTGCTTTATTATCATTTTATTTTGCATAAGTCTGCTGTTTCCAGCAGTGGGGGGGATGCCACCCGCCATATGGGAGGAGCTGCCCCTGATATGAACTCACTCATGTTAGAAAACTGAAGCACGGTACTGAACATGAGCGAAGCATCGGGCTAGTCATCATCGATACTGTATATCAGTTTTGATTTTCTTGGTTCTGCATTCAAAAAAACATATATTTTTAATTTGCCTTACCGATGGGTACTCGAATGATAATACCTGAACAAAACAATATTTACAGACTGCTTACACCACTGCCCGTTAACATGGACTACCATTGCAGAGGAAGAGCAAATTCACACCTGCCCACATCCAAATGCAATCCTCGGTAATTCTGAGGCAAAACTAAGAACAGTGTCAAATCCTATAGGGAATATTACAATAGAATTTGACACTAGTGTGAACTTTTTTCATCCAATGATTAAAATAAAAAAAGTACCCGCTCCTTAATTAGAACAGGCATGCCCCATTTCCACCAGCGCTTGATATTCGGTTCTTGTTTGTAGGTCATGTGGAGAATGTTTTTTTACGGCTTCTATGTATTATTACTCCGGATAGTTGTTCCCTTTTAATGGTCTTTGCCATTAAGGTTGTTTGGCATTAGTCAGACGTGACTGCAAATAGATTTTACAATTGGTCCCGAGCAGCGGGAGACGTGTGCTGTTGCAGACTGACATTGTTCCAAGCAATCCATCCGAGCGGGCGCTCCCCCACTAAAGGCGCTTGCACTCTGCTTGCATGATTATGGGCCTATTTTAAAACTCATTTGTGATACAACATCTGTTCATTCAGATATTACAGTAAAGCTGTTCTTGACACTCATTAAACTTGTAACATTACATGTGCTTTACTGCTTCTGCTGAAACACAGAGCGGCGGCGCAGCTAACCTCTGTGCCAATTCGACAGCAAACCACTCACTCTTCCTTTCACGTACAAAAGCAGTTTCCTGAAAACTTTTTTGGAAGGCACCCCCAGACTTCAGGCAACGGTTGCATGCACCCCAACTTGGAATCCTGGTTCACAGTGACGAACTCAGGAACTGTATTTCATTGCTGAAAAGGTGCAACAGCAGAAAACTGTTGTCACATTGGATGCTTCTCTGGGGGGTTGTCGCAGAAGCTCGACGGTCTCTGCTGTAGCAACATGCGTTTTGTGCTCATTCCCAAATGCAGGTGAAAGCTGCAGGTGCAGTATTCCACCTGGTTTTCACCTCTGTGGGGCTATCTGTCTGAATCAACTGTTGTTTTGAATGTTTGACTTTCTTTCTCACTCACTGCCATCGCCGCGCTACCTGTGGGAGGCTAAACCGCCTCCATCTTAGGGCCTCAAGGAGAGTCCCAGGTCATAGGTAAATACGGTCAGGTGCTCAGCACACACTGCACAGTTTGATTGAAGTAGTAAAGTTGCGACGTGTGATGTTGTTTTTCCTCATTATTGGAATAACAGTGCATTACAGCACAGTAAAAATATGTGCCATTACCACCACGCATTCTGGTGACATATATGTGAAAAATGTGCAAATATGTGCGTTAAAAGTGATGCATTATTTTTAACTTGCAACATTTTAAATCTCGCACTAAAACATTGCTGACTTTAAAGCGTTTTACCTCATGAATTAGAATTGGGTTATATTGAGACCCTGTGTGGTAACTTACATATGGTGTGTCGTTGAAGGGAATTTTACTGTGTGTCTCAGCTGAAGATAGAAAAGTATAGAAACAAATGTTGTTGTCTCGAGATAAGTATTTTTCCATTATTCCGTATTGAAAGGACTTAAATGTTACAAAGATAGTCGACATGTACGCGGGACACTCAAATACAGGGAGAAGTGGAGACTAAGGCCATCATTAGGATGGCGGGCGGATAGCCCCGGCCGGACGGCGGTAGTCACCGCCGGCAAAGCGGGGGCAATCCACCCGCCATCCCCGTAGCAAAGACCCCCCACCATATCACAATGGCTGGGGGGTCCGCGGCGGACGGAAAGACCGTCTGCCGCTTTTCCCCCCGGTCGGCATGCGGCCCTCCTGACCTTTACATGCGATGTGCTGATGTTTACTCGACTCAGCAATAACATGAAAAAAAAAGTTAAATATACAGCAAACACTTATTTAAAGGTTAATTGCAGTTAGGGAAATGAAGTAATGAGGCCATTAACTTTAAGAACACCTTCATTTTTAAAGAAAGCCACTAGATATACATGCTTTGCTTCCCCTGTACCCATTTTACACTCCCCGCTGGTATCAGTGCAGCCCTCGGTCACACCAAAGACCAAACATTGCGGCCCCCGAAAAATGTTTGTGAGTACCCATGCTCCAGTCTATTGCATTACGTAATCTACCCTGGTTTGGGCATTTTAGAAATGCCCTTAAAATCTTTCTTAACAATCATTTACTTTGATTGCAAGCCTTTAAGTTTAGCACCAAGAAACCATGATTGGTGAAGAATGTGCTGTTTGAATAAACCTGACAGGTTGAGTGATCATCACACTGAATTTAAAAACTTTTATCTGAGACATTCTTTACCATCACAATTCAAGGTGGGATCTCTCCTTTAGGTTCTTTATGGTGAAGAAAGCCGCCCAATCACTCTCCTTCCTTCAATTGCACATACTGAGTTGCTTCTTTTTCCTTCTTTTTGCACATTTCCTCTCTTCAACCTATAGCTATTTGAGGAAAGTTGGCTTTATACCTATTTCTACTCAAGTTCAACCACCATGGTGCATCAAGATTATAAAGTGAAAAATCATAAAAAGTTGGTTGTAGTTATATTTCGCTCTTGTTTTTTTTCTGTAAGAAGGTTGCCATTGTGCTGATTGCCTGTGTATACTTCCTTCAGGGACCATTCAGTCGCGGCAGTCCTTCTCTGATACTCAGTTACTGTGCTCTAAACCCGGAACAATCCCCAAATATGAACGAACCAGACGTAAAACAGCGAACTCTCCAGACCTCGACTGTCAGGCAGAAGCCTATTTGCTTCGTGTGCCTCTTTTATTCGCCTTCGAACTCTTTCCTGAGTCTGGCCGGCCCTGAGAAGGGAGGGAGGCAGCCGTACACAGGAGACTGACATAGACGAAACAACACAAACATGGTTTCAGTAAAATTGGTATTTTGGCAAGGACGTTCATTCGCGAATTTTCTTTTTCAAAGAGGGCGCGCTGCAGATTTCAGGACAAAGCAGGTTTAATTCGTCCTGAGCACTCTCTGGATTCCTTTCTAATCACGCCACAACCCTCTCTGCTGCAGGATGAGGAGCAGCGCCCCCGCCTGTGTCCTCTCCAAGTGGCTCTTTGTCAGACAGCAGGATGTGCATTGTTTAGTGCACGCCTGGTATTTGCACAGAGGCAGCTACAAAAGAACGCATCCCGCGCCCCCTTTGAGCCTTTCAAGAAGCAAGGGCCAGAAACACCACTCTTGTTTCCAATTGAGATGAAAATCAACAAGCTTTTACTGTTGTTTTTCACCAGGAAAGAAAACCGTTTACCTTAGATTGTGGCAGGAAAGTGTCGGAAAATATATCACCTTTGCTTTTAATATACACAGACATGTTTGCTGTGGTACAAGGAATATTTTAAATTTAGATTTTTAAATGAATAAGCACCTTTGAATAAAGAAGATTTTTGTTTTCATGTGCCCCCCCTGTAAAATGTTGAGTGATTTAAACTAACCTTGGCAAACAGAGACTCGAGTGCACACTCACAAACGGACCGTATCAAGAAGTTAAATGTGTCAATCAGCGATGCATAGTCGGTCTAGAATTCGGTCTTTCATTTAGGCATTTTCAGAATGCTTCTTTAGGTTAAGCGCCAAGAAACCATGACTGGTAAACACTGAGCTGTAAAAATATACTTCATTGATTGATTGATATTAATATTGAATCTACGAACTTCAGTGTTGCAGACATTCTTTTCCATCAGTATTGAATGGGGTGGCGCTCCTTCATGCTCTTTATGGCAGAGGAAGGGCCCCAATCACTGTGCTTCCTCCTCTTCCACAGCCTGAGTTGCTTCTTTTTCATTCTTTTTGTGCACCAGCACATTCTAAAGGGTTTGCACTGCGGAGTGCCCTACACTGAGCTTGCCGTCCCCACCAAGCGAACACACGCCTGCAAGAATTGTAAACTCTGGATAGCTAAGAAAGCATACTTCACTTTACACCTCACCATTTACCACCTATTAGGCCACTTAGTTTGGATATAAACCAGAGAACCCTACACACACCCATTGAGCAGTGGCGGTTGAAACAGGTAAGAGCGGTAGGGCAGTGGCGGGGCAGTGGCGGGGCAGGGCGGGGGAAGTCAACAGATGACAGGATAGGCAAAATTAAATTAAAAAATAAATAAAACCACTTACTTTGCGCTCGCCACATCGCCAATTCGGTAAGTGGTTTTATTATTTTCATTTAATTTTACATATGTCAATGCCTGTCGACCCCTTCCCACCCTCACCCACCTCACCACTCTTACCTGTGCGGACCGCCACTGTCATTGAGACAGATCACTGAATCATTTAGGGGATGGGTGCAATCCAGGTTGGCATGTAGCCTTAGTGATAACCCCAGCAATTCTTCTGAGGGTTCCGATAAATGCTGTGATTGAGTGGTGAGCGAGACCACCATGGTTGGCCGCTAATAATGCAACCAGACTGTGCATGCCAGCACAATTTCATGGAGCACTGTATATATTGAAAAAACACCTTTTTTTGCTCTGCCGTGAGTGCAGAAAAAATTCCCAAGTGCACGCCAGAGTGCAATTAATCACTATGTCAGAGAGTCAATGAGGTAAGAATGAAACATATATTACACAAATGAACAAGCACAGCAAGGATAATGCCGCATATGAGACCAACATTTGAAAACAATTTAATGATAATAATATACTTAAACTTAATTGGGAAAGCAGGGGTTTAAAGTGCACAGATCTGAATTGGCATAGTTTCAATGCTATCCCTTAAAATCAGTTCTAAAATAATGCCAAATCTTTGCCCTCAACCACTTTGTTATACTTTTCATGGATGCAACAAAAGCTTGGGAAATGCTCTGTAGATCCAGTTACTAAGGCCCTAAAGTAAATCCAAGAGTATCTATCAGTCATCTTGTCATAGTCATGAAGTGAACATGGGGCCACCCTCACGTTGCAGAACAACAGCTGATCTGGAAAGAAGGCACACAAAGCAGGTTGCAAGAAAAATAGCCAACAGCCTTATAGAGTGTTTTTTCACATACTTCACACGATTGGTAATCCATGGGTAAATCACCCAAAGTAACTAGTAGTAATAGTAGTAGTAGAAAACAAGTTTATTTAGACAATTGTCCATAAAACAATCTTAAAATACATTTGACAATCAAACTCAATAAATGAGCCTTGTCTTGACTCCCCTGTATGTCCCATACAATTTATCATTAAAACTCTGTTTGACAGTCAGTAAAAACCGAGAAATTCCAGCTGCCACATCTAGATAAAAACATTTCTGATAACAGCTCCACAGCTTTCATCCCATGGACAATATCGTATTTAAAAAACAAGGGTCTTTAAATACATAATCTAATTTGCGAGATAAAAGACACAGTCCATAAGTATATGCAGTAAGGAGCATTTAACATTCAAGGGGCAGTGGCAGGGACCATGGTTATCATGAACCCTGGCCCAATATGGGCAGGATGAGTAAATTGGATTACATCCTACCATGACCCTTAACATTTCCTGTCGCAGTCCTATATCTGGTAACTGTAGCAGAAAGGGAAAAACAGTGATGTGGCCTAAAGTAGTGATTGAAAAGCTAATAGATGGTTTCTTGCTCAGGTAGAATAGATCATTATTTTCAGACACCAAGCCTGCAGACTCTTTCAATGCATACTTCCAAGGGAAAGGGGACCAGGAAGTAATTGTACCTGGTAACTAGTACTGTTATGTCCTTAAAGTTTCTGAACCGCACTAGAATGGAATAAAAGTGTGCAAAAAAACTTTAACTGGGAATTTCTGCCCCTAAACCCTTGGTACTGCCTTCGCAAGGTGATATTTGCTTTATTGGTGGTAAAACATGCCTTATTAAAATAGAGTTCTATTAAATAGAACCAGCAAAAAATGCAGAATGCTCCCGTAATGAATGCCTAGACACTGACAAGGCCCTGTGCCACATAGACACTTTTGAAGTCGGCATATGAAAATGGAAAAGAGAAAATAATGAGACCTTTCCTGATATATTCCAATCTAATCTCTCCTTTGTTTTCAACCACTAAATATCACATGTTTTATACAAAATGATAATGGCTTAGACTGATACATCAAATCTAGACTTAATTAGGACTGGGCGTAAATCATGTAATTCCATGTAGAGTAATCAAGTGGAATTACCTAAGAATTTAGCGAGATTACATTTTAATTACATGAGAAGAGTAATTCTGTATTTGGTGATATTTTGTGCTCATAAATGTCCCCATGCATTCAAAATGATTGTGCGGATGCATTTTGCGGGAAACATCCTTTACAACGCAACTTTTACCACGCAGTGCCTTTACGACGCAACTTTTACAACGCAAACCATTACAACGCATTGCGCTGGGGGGTGCTCTAGGATAGGGAATAAGTTTAATTTACTATCCAACACCTTCCCTACTGTCCGCGGGGACTGGAGTTGGAATAGTAAATTAAACTATTCACTATCCAGCACCCCAAAGCGCTATGCGTTGTAAAGGTTTTCGTTGTAAAAACCGCGTTGTAAAGGCATGCGTGGTAAAAGCATGCGTTGTAATGTCATACATCCGCATTTTGCACTAAGAAATAGCTCTCAGTCCAACAGAACATGAATAGCGAGTGTGTGCAGCTGCTCGTGCTCGCTTGGTGTAAGATTTTTCTCCAATTTACTACTGTCATTTAGCACTAAGTGCAAAATGCAGAAACAATGATGCATTCTGCACCAAGAAACAGTGCTAAATGCTGCACAAAATAAATAAAGGGTGTGAGCATAAATGTACTTTTTCTAGTATTTATTCCACCAAATTACTCTTAGTTATGCAAGCAGAAGTAATTACATATTATCAGTAATTCTCCATCAAAAAGTATTACAGAATTACTCAGATTACTACTGTGTGATTGAAATTCTGCCTAGGCCTGAACTTAATCCTTAGACTGCGTACTCTTTAGAAAGCAACCCACTGTTCTATTCTTGATGTTTGTAGGGAGCTATTCCATTTACATCGGATTTCAGTAGTGTGAGTACAGTGTTGGGTGGTTCATTTGTTAAGGCCCTAGGTCAGGGGTATCTTCTGCAGTTGCCCAGATACATGATTCAACTTTCAAGCATGGCTGTAATAGTTAACCCTTTAGTGACATGAGACGTTGCACCGCCTAATTTGTTTAACATATTGCCAGATACAGCATCTTTCCTGCAGTTATTACTTTAGTGAAATGGTGATGTTCTCATGGAGCCTTCTGAATGCCTAATATATATTTGTTAACTTCAAAAATGACATGGATGCCTTCACTAGAGATGATTTAACTATTACCTTCCAATGAGTAGGTCATGGAAGAGAAGGAATGTGATGGGCTTGGCAGTAATGTTTTTGTTCTAAGCGGACGTTAAATAATTGGTACAGCAACATGGCGTTCCACACCACAGGGAATTTGCCTGACCATTTTAGACATAGCCCACATTTTTGGGTCTCTGGATGTCTATGCTCTGTCTTTCCTTTTTTCAACCACAATATTGAACATTTTTTTCTACTGGACAGATAGGGAAGAATGGGAAATATTTGCAATTGTGTGAGTCTAACTGTGGCTTTTAAGTTGTGGCGAAAAACGAAGGCTAATCAATCTGTCTATGTTTTTATCAGTCTAGTTTAGTATTGTTGACTGAGCTGATATAATATGGTTCCAAGCATTCCCAAGGCATTGACTTCATGTTATTTATTGACAAAGCCTACCAGAGACCCAAATATTCTCCTCGTGAATGATATACATTACATTATCTCATTTGGTTACTATGGGCCGAGTCGCCAAGGACATCAATGGGAACTAAACATATGACATTATTGAGTCAAAGGACATTTTTTTCATCAGTCACTAAAAAACAAAAACATGTGGAGCATTCATGTTTACTGTAAGCTTTCACCTTCATTTTCTTCATCTTTATTATGTTCCTGGCTCTCATGTGTTGGATGCTTTTCAAAGGTACCCACTTGTTGCAATGAATACTGGCATCTCATGCAGCTTTGCTCAGAACAGGGAACCCATTGTCTTTCTATCAGCTGCAGAGAGAGGCTTCGTGTACGAATGTATGGGTCGTCTTATGAAAGATTCTATCTTCCTTTCTTTGTGCCCTCCTTCCTTTGTTCTGAAGGACTCTGAAACAAAGGTATCTCAGTTCTCGTGTGGCAGAACTCCAGTTCTGTTTGGATTCTCTGTGTAGGTGCAGTTGATACCACAGATTGTGAGCCCATCGTGCTAAAAATACTCCAGTGAAAAGCAGCATTAGGAAGAAAATGGCTTCTGAGATTGTTTGTGTCATTTCTTGGCTGCCACTGTTATTCATTCTTTGTTTTCATTGAGCCACATTGCTAGGGAATGATTATTAATAATGTTAATTATAAAGATGAAATCAGCCATATGTTCAATGCTTCCTTTTGTTCTCGTGATATCCATGAGCAATGGTCTTGTGTGAATAAAATGTGTATTTCTCCAAATTTATAAGTAGCACGGTGCATTACTCATAATTATCCCGAAGCAGCATACGACCAAGAATGCCAGCAGTTGATGCAATTAAGAGTAAATGCAAGTTTTATTAAAGAATTGACTTTTTAAAATCTGCATCAATTAGCTTATTCGGTTCTTTCTCGTCATACAAAGGTTTCGTCTCCATATTTCACTAATGAAAAAGTTTAAATGCAGCCATTTATCAAGTTATAGGAATGGGATGCTTGCTATAGAATTATGTATTGTTGATTCCACAGGTAATTTGTAAACCCAACTGTTGTAACTGTTCTGAGAATACAGTACAGTGCGAACATTTTTCACTTTAATTGAACTCAGAGCAGTTAAGATTAGGGAAATGCACAGCCTTGGTAATCAGCGCTTTGCCGTGTGTGCCTGAGATGTGCCCAGTGTACAACAATAAGTATTTTCCTTTTTTTTCAGACAGACAATTTCCCAGCAGAGCCCAATTACATGGGCAGCAGGCAGCAGTTTGTTCAAAGGTAAGGCCTATTAAAAAGCATCCTTCACATCTCCATTTACATATCTGTCAGCATTGCTTTGCCTGAAAGTATTCTTCATAACAGAGCCCATGTGCTGACGTTTTTCTGTTTACTATTTGTCTTTAATGTCTATCTCAGTAGCTCAACATTCAAGGACCCAGAGAGAGCGAGTCTGAGGGACAGTGGGCATGGGGACAGTGATCAGGCGGACAGTGACCAAGACACAAACAAGGGCTCCTGTTGTGACATGTCGGTTAGGGAGGCACTCAAGATGAAAGTAACCGCAACCAAAAGCCAACCATTGGAGCAAGGTGAGTGAGCGCCCGTTGCCCCCACAAAGAGCAGGCACACAGGCGTCCATTACAAGCCTAGGAGGCCGCCATGACAGTTATCATGGCTGCCAAATTCACTGATAGAGGTATGGAAAGGAACGGTAGTAAGCTCAGAGCAAAGCATGTTCACTGCTAATCGAAAGGGTGGGGGGAAGGGGTGGAAAATGTTTTAAATAACATTTTAGAAAGGTTAGCTGTATTGCTTTGTTCACTGCGGTTCACCCTGGCCATTCAGTCTTCGTCCTCAGTGATAAGAGCAATTAGCATATTCGTTTTAATTTTTTTTCTATGTAGGTTGGCAAAAAAAGGACTGTTACTAAAATGTCAGAAAATGGGCATTTCTTCAGATGATATTTCTTATCCAGAGCTGCATTGTTCCGTTTGTAATGCTAACTGCTGCATTAATAGCAATACCCAGACGTTAAGTGTCATATAATAGCACAATCAGATATCTAGGGTAATTGTTTCATTCTCACCCTGAAGAAAGAATCACAGATAAAGTGACTGTGATGCCGATAAAATTCAAGTCATAATGCTACAGTGGGAGCACTCTGTATGCAGAGGCTCCGATAAATATGTTTATTTTCTCAGATTGTTTTCTCAAAATCTATGTCCAATTCATTCGTTGAAGGCAGTTTTGTTTGGGCTAATTATTATGTCTTTCACAGCAAATGAAAGTAGACGTTTTCCAACAGTGCTGATGCGACCGAATTGTAGCGGCATTGTCTGGACGTGCAGGAGCGTTTCTGATAGGCGTCCAGAAAAACGCTTTATATCTTAATTTCCATTTAGCTTCTGAATTCCCGCCAGTAGACAGCATTGGAAAGGGGTTTCTAATGTTATTCATAGACACGTTTCTCCGGGAGTTCAGTTTTGAAAAAGTAAAGTAAATAAGGACACTTTACAAAACACGAATATCTATCAAATCACTTATCAATTGAATGCATAGATAACAAGGCCTCCAGCATTCTATGGCCTATGGAACACGCCACAAAAAAACAAGCTGACAGAGACACATCTGAATGGTTTTCCATCTCTGAAAAATATATTTAGAGGGACGCCGTTTTATTTGTTCCACACTTAATTGAGTGTTGACTTCTCACAGGGCCTAGTTTTCAAAGTTATAAATGCCAGAAAGATTATTTTCCTTAACCTTTCATTACAGCGACTTTTTGTTTATAATTAGACATTGATCGATTTTCACTCACAGAGCTTGGCCGCAACAATGCACAAACAAATATATATATAGACGGATAGATTTTCAAAAACTGTCTAAAATCGAACATCTTTTCGTCACAGTGTAAGGCGAGAGAAGAAACTCATGCAGGAAACAGGAAATAGATAGCTAAGAATCCCCACACATGTGTCGGTATTAGTGTGACATTGCATTTTCTACCCCAGACTGTTTTGTGCACTACCACCTTTTCCGAATTCTACAATACGGCGCTACATACATTTAAAAAGAGCGATGCGTTTCAATGCTATAGATCACATTAAGTGTCTGTGTACACGCCAATATGGCATATACGTGTCAACAAATGTACATGATGCCAAAAACCGTATTCTTGTCCTCCTTAAAGAAGCCTTGACTAACCAGTGTCAGTAAAAGAGAAAGCTGCAACTATAAATACATCTGCACAACATATTACAAATTGTGACATTGATTAATTGTGGAAGGTCCAAGACTTTGTAAACATGGATTTTGTTGTTGCTCCTTTCATTGAGCAGACAAAAGGGATATGAAACCCTATTCATGCGAATAACATGACCTACTTCGTCATATGGTTGCACCTCAGCTTGAACACAAGTCAAGGCAGGTCTTATTCTGATTCATTGTTTCCCTGTGTGGATGAGCTGTTCTAAGAGGGGACACAGGCTAAGAAGGTTGCAGCGACATGTTTCGGACTACTTAGAAGCCTTCTGAAAATTATAGACAGGTTTCCTACGCAGCTTAGGAAGACAGTGGTCCACTCCGTATTCACCTTGCGGTTAGATTATGGAAACTCATTTTTCCTGGGGGCACCTAAATTTGTAACCCACAGACTGCAGGTGGTTCAGAATGCAGCTGCAAGGCTGCTGTGCAATGTCCCTACATGGAAGTCAGTGAAAAAGCACTTAATCGGAATTCATTGGCTCCCTGTAGAAGCCAGAATAAAATTCAAAATACCAGTCATCACCCACAAAGCTTTCCATAATAGAGGTTCCAAAAAAATCAAGAGGCTAGTGTCCCCCTACATCCCAAACAGGTGGCTGCGATCAAGCAGGGAGGAACATTTAAAAAAACAATAAACGTCAGGAAGGAGAGATTGGGAGGAAGATCTTTCTCCATCCTTGCTCCTAAACTCTGGAATTCTTTACCACTGGAACATAGGCTGATGGATAAATATTTACAGTTCCGCAAACCAATCAAAACCTGGCTGTTTAAGCAATACCTCTAAGACCCAGCCAACCCCTATCAGTTACGTGACCTTTTATTGCTGGGATGCTTTAGGGCAGCCATGCGCTCCATAAATCCCATATTAATAATATTAAGAGTGGGTCCCAGTAAAATGACACCAGGCTTCAGATTTGCCTACTATAAAAATCAAAATTGTCTGATTGTGCCTATACTTCTGCCCTTCCATCATATGTATACTGTAGCTTCAGACAGAACCAACTCCAAAATGTACCACAAAAGTAGAGAACACACTGTGAGTGTTCATCCCCAATGACTTATTTAGGTTACAGATTTCCTGCCGAACCTTGGTGCTGATGAAAGTCTAGTGACCACAGAAGGCAAATATCGTTGGTAGAAACGTGACTATCATGAAAGATAAATAGATTCATAACATCTCTTTCACCTTTTGATGTTATAAACCAATTGGGGGCATCATCAAAACATTTTGCGCACTTCTCTAGAGAACATTGCTTCTTACGACCCTCCACAATCTGTTTTCAGATGGCAAAACCACACTTTGAACAGTAAGTAAGTAAGTAATGTGTTTATTGTACTGTTAATTAAAGCCTTTACAAAAATTGGCCGTCTCCTATACACTTTGAACAAGGCATCTAGGCAGGGAAGTAAAGAATATGGCATATCTTCAACTTTTATTGAAGATAAGGAGCGACGCTATGATGATGCATGTCACCTTCTGTGAGTGATGGGTCATGGCCATTTTTTGATCAGCAGAGAGAACAGGGCTACTCAGATTTCCAAGTTATTGGAATGCCTCAATTAATTGGTTTATTATTACTATTCCTAAATGTCTGGGGGTTATCTATCACACACATAACTTTCTTCTTATTCTCTGTCCCTCATTTGAGACTCATTGGGTAAAAAAAGGTGCCTCTTAGCACCACATTTTAGGAAATGTTGCTTACAGAATAGGCCCCTTTTGTTTTTATTATGTGAGTTGGTCAGCATATTAATGATGTACACCTTGGAATAATGTTGCGTTCCATAGTGCAGCAAAAATCACATGGAAAGTTTGTGGCATCCACTGCTAAAGGATGAGGAATAGTCTTCTATGACTGGGAATGTTAAAATGGAATCATCTTATCGTCTGTGAAAATGTAACTTTTTATACCACTGTCCCACGTGGAGAGGGGCTGAATTTAGCATTACTGCTCCAAATAATATTCTTTCGGAAATTATGAAAATAGTACTTCACAGTGATTTTAGTGGAATTTTAATGTCTGACGGTGGCTCTTTAAATGTTAGATTCTTGATGCTTTAATTCTGCTGAGTGAGGTACGTTATAATACCTGGGTACATTAATGCTCATTAGAGCACAAACAGCATGTAGGTATTTGCTAGCACAGATACGTGAAAATGAATATCACTATAAGTGCCTTTAAAAATATTGATTCACTTACTAGGAACATTGTCACAGTAAAAGTGTCAAATCCAACAATATTGCTACTCTGCAAGCCAAATTTTGCTCTGTTATTGACACCTGCCCTGTGCTCAGTCCGGCTATTATCACTAGCTGCAATCCAGTACTGTTTGTCTGAGTTGCTGACAATTATCTGTCTTACTAAGTCAGCAGGCCATACATTCTAATAGGGATACCTTTCCTCTGAAAGTTCCTACTGAATCAATCCCCAGGGCAGCCTCATCACATATTAATCACGGCATTCCCGGGGTGGAGCATACCCCTTCCGCCATTTTGCGGTGAGCACATATAACATCAAATCTCCAAAACAGAGATTAGAATTTGCCAAGACAAATCTGGCCATCTCCTTATTTCCTCCTATTGTTGAGTTGGTTTAGCTATAAAATAGAAGAAGGATCTTCTAAATAGTTGGACCTTTCTCCTTTTCCTGCTCTACCCACTCCACGTTCAGGATAACACCCCCCCCCCCAAATCAGAGCATTCCACGGGGGGAGACCCATTTGATTTACCCATCTCTGCACATCTCAGTTCCACATCTTAGTCCAAGCAGCTGATGCTCCATGCTAATAAGAAATCACTGGACACAAAAGAAAGTGTGTGTTAATATGTCAAGTTCAAATGCATAATGCAAATTTAATGAAGAAAATTGTAAAACTAAAACTATTAAAATAGATAAACACTGGTATTGCTCATACTGTGATTATCTTAGAAGGACACTACTTCAACCAACATCTAATGTATTCTGAAATGCGAGATAGCACCTGACTCAGAAATATAATTTATTTATTTTGGACAACCAGTGAATCCCTTTTTAAAATGTAGTCCACTCTAACCCTTATGCTTATCCATTCCTAGCCTTAAAAAACATTAATACCCCTAGCTCTTAAACATTCCAGAACTCGAAAGAAAACCCTTAAACTCATTACTACCCATTACCCTTGCCCATTTCTAAGTCATAAAATCCCTGTCAACCCCATAATACCCCTTACCCTTACCAACCCCATATTCCTAAACCCAGCTTTAAAGCTCTTACTACCCAGTAACTTTGTTCACCCTTGAACCCTAAACCCCTTTTAAAACCCTTAATATTTTGAATCTTTACCCATCCCATAACCCTTAAAACCCTTCTTTTTTAGTGGCATACTAATTATGTCATTGAAACATATACCAGTGTGGTAAAGAACTGCATGGTAAGGTATAAAAAAAATGCCCGCGTAGTACTTACCTACTTTGGAAAGGCTCGTACGGCAATGTCCTGTGAGGAAAATACTGCAAGGAAATGGCTGTAACCATTAGATGCGTATATTAACCCTAAATCAATTTGGGATTTCTACTTTTGAATGATGAAGTCATCACTAAGAAAATTAAATATAATTTTTTTTAAATATAATTTTTGCCTATTCTTGTTTTCAACTTAATCAAACATCTTCAATATCGTCAGATTGCACAACCAAAATGAAGTTGAAATAAACAGAAAAATATGCTTCTCATTGCTGCTTATTTCTCATTTTGAAATTTGGCAATACCAATATATGTGAATATTATATGGTGCACATGGAATCGATGAAATACAACCAACTAAAGTTCGCCCATTTTGAACTATTTTGCCATTCCCATTACTAACCAATGACAATAAAATATATGTTACAACTTTAATATCTGCAGATGCGTGTACATATGACAAATAGATCGTGGTACAGAGTTATACAGCAGAAAAAACTAAGCTTCTCATCTACCAGTAAGTTTAAAACATTATTTGCTCATCAATAGAAAAACATAGGCCAAAAAAGATACAAACATATCTAATATAGTATGTGAAGTTTGATTGAGTCACATGAGTGATATCTCTTGTATATCGTAAGAGGTTTTAGAGATAAGTACCAAATTCATATCAATTCTATTTACCATTTTATAAGTAAACAAGGATGTCTCACATCAACTCCTGGCATATCTCATTGAATTGGACTGATAAAAAGTCACATTTACACAATCACTGAAAAACGGGTGTGCAATCCCTCTTAAACAAAAGTCACCAATTTGTATTATGATTATGTTTAGCTAAGGAAAAAAGTAAGCCATGTAAAAAAAAGTAAGCCATGTATTCAAGGTTACATTGTTCTTTCAATTTTGTTTTTTATACACAAGTTGGCCAGTGGATTTTAAATGAGGTCTTCCGATGCATACCAGCGTTTACCAGTAGGGGGACTTTAGGTGAGTGAGGATTTTTGTGTGGGCATCTCATATGGGTATGGGGTACAGAGGAAAAAACATTTATGTTTCGGACATATTGAAGGATTAATACAACCTGAAAGAGTTTCATCTGTTTTTCATTCTATCAGAACGAGAGTTACCATCCATACTTTAAGACACGCCTGATCACCATCTATAATTTTTCTCTTGACTTCTTCGTATTTTGTATCTGTAGGAGAATTGTGCATAAGCAGAAATGTATCATGGTCACTGCTTATGTGGTTTTGGAAGAATATTGGCAAAGCTAGACGAATACATCAGAATGCAAGATATAAAATCATATGTCATGTTTTCTCTGCTTCCATTGCAAAGTCTACAAATCCAAACTTCATCTAATACTTTGATGAATTCATCTGTCTGCCACCATATTCTTTCAGGATGTATCAAAATATTGGGGCAGTTTATAGCACGCATGCTTTGCAAAAGCGAGTGGAAGTTGTATAGCTTTCTACCATTTTGAACTTAAGGTAAACCATTTTAAAATAGCAACCATAAATTTGTTGGTAACCTCATGGATGCTTGAATACAGTAGAAATACCATCACTATACTTATATCATGTATTTGCTTGTTAATCAATCACAGGGGATAAGAATATGATTGATCATTGGCTTTTTAGTAGTGTGAGAAACTCCTTTATGAAATTAGACACTATTAGTGTCTAAAATTTCCCAACAAATTGAGTTGATTCACTTTTGGAAAATTGCTTGAGAAGAAGTTTCTACTCCCACAGGAATAAAGCATTAAACCAATACTCAAAATGTCGAAATTTACTCCCACATAATTAAGTATATGTTTGAATAACATTTCTAACTTTTATAGAATTCAAAAATATTTTCTCAAATACACTGGGTTATCATTTAGAATCGCATATTTCCAAGAGTACTGACATTTGGTAGCATTTCCGCATGTAGAAGTGAAGCGGGTGCATATTTTCACACTTGGTAATGAAAAGCACAGGAGTAGAAGTAATTCAACTCTCTTTTTAAATGTTCACAAGGGGATTCATCTTCCCCCTTATGAACTCTATTATCCTACACACATAAATATTGTACTGTTCAGTATTAATCCTGACTAAAAATACACATTTATTATGGACACAGACAGAAGTAAAGATACAAGGTCAATTGTGGTGGGACATTTACAGTTAGTCAGTACCATTAAAGTAGCAAAGTGGTGTTTTCCATCTTCTACAGTTGGATTTACCCTCTAGCATTCAAATCTATATCACTATAAGAATATTTACTAATTAGATGTTAATATGACCAAACCATTTTCTCTTTAGATGTGAATTCTTATGGATGTTATGTCAAATAGATTATAGACATGTTTATGGAAAACATAGGAAGGAAACAAATAGGCAGTTTTAGCATTTTACTGTCACCGTCAGCGATACTGATGCAATTACTATCATTTATAGAACAAGAGAATAAACTTAAGGCAGAAGGAGATTTACGTAACTGTTAATCAGTGTATGTGTTTTTGTGTGACTGTGACTCAATGTGTGTGTGCGTGTGTATGTCTAGCAGTAAGTCTGCCATATTATGAGTAAGGGTGTATGTTTTACATGCATGTATGTCTCTGTGTCTGTGCATGTCTTTTTTATTTGTTTTCCAAATATTTTATTATATCATCTATGTGTAATTATTCTCTATTATTTCGTATGCCTTACGTAATATATTTTCCATTAAATAGTAGGAAACATCCTGTGCGCTTGTAGTTAGTTGCATTGTTAGTTGCATTGTTAGTTTGCAGAAAGTCTCCACTTTTCTAATGAAAATGATTCATAAAAAGTAATGCAGTTACATATTTTAATGAGCATTTCAGATTTTGTAAGCATTATTTTGCATGCAAGTCTTACTTAATATATGACTTCAGTGTGAATTAGGTGACTATGCTGGCAGCAGAAGTGCTTTCTGGCTAGGCCTACCACAACATGAAGCAGGACTAGGTCTAGAGATGAGTTCCAGTCATGCCCCTGGATCAATTTATGTTCAGAAATTGTATCTCTATACCAGTGAAATAATGACATATGATTTAAATCATGTACTTCTCATACTTAACAATGCATCTAAATCCATGAATTAGAGTTGCAATGTGAAATGAAGGAAACAGTTTCATTGTGTTTTGATTGGCATGTTCATATTCCACAGATTAAAACCTTCACTACTCTTGAAGCAGATGCATTATGGTACACATTAAATACCGTTCCCATTTTCGCACGGCCTGTCTTAATTTTAAAATACATTATGTTAATTTAGACTCATGCTGGGGTGTGTGGATACTACGTTTTAAAAAAAGGAAACAGAATATTTACAGATAAACAGTAAAAGATACATAGTTGGATTGATGATTGGAAAGGTGAATATAATATTTTGAATAGTTTGGAGAATCTTTACAAGCACCTTGGCCCACAGAGATGATTGTGCAGCTGCATTAAGGCAGAGATGGTGAGAACCCATTTTAAGCAAATGTTTAAGGCACAGTACAAATGGTCTTATGCCAGGGTATATTGCTATATGCAATTTTGACTCCAGTGAGAGTTCTGTTTGTCAAATTGGAATTCTTGCCTGGCAGCAAGGATTGACTTTTGCACTGACAAGCACATTGCATTGTATACTAAACCGAACAATTATCCCTGTGATATACTCTTGTCTTGTTTTTTAAATGAAAGAAAATAAAACAAAGGCAAAGTTAGTAGTATCATTTACCTTTTAAATAACTCAAAGCTAGAATTACATAAAGTAACCTGAACACACAATATTCTCAGGCTAGTCATTCATAGTAACTTTCTCAGATCTTGTTCTTTTCTGTAGAAGGTGAATGAGGACAGACCGAAATGAGAAGGTACTCTTAGAACAGTGAGCTTTTATTTTGAAGTCACAATACAGAGATAGAAGGAGAGAAAGATGACTTTGAAGCAGATTAACAGAGCCAATGGATGTGGCTACACAAAAAGTAGGGGGAGCAGCACAGATTTGTGGGAAAACACAGGCTACAGGGAGGGAATATACCCAAGCAGGTAGTTACTAATCAACATGCATGGGTAGTTTACCCCATAAAACATGGCAAAGACGAGTTAAATAATCCTAGTTTCAGCAAAATTGCAATTGAAATTTTAATATGCTTGTAAGAAATTGGGTTACTGGTTGAGGGGGGATAACACCCTACATAAGCTGCAACCAAATTCTTTGTCAGTGTGAAGTCACAAGCAAGCCCCAAATTTACCTGTGCTCAACCCTCTGGTAGCGTGGCACAGGGCAGTCAGGCTTAGCTTAAAGGGAATGTGTGAATTATTTATGAAGCAGTTCAAACAGTAGTAAAATGAAACAGCACAAAGAAAAACCTACACCAATTTAGAAAAATAGAGTAAACCTCAATAAATTATTTCAGACCAAAAGAACAAAAATATAATCACTAGAACCAGAGATATGTAATTTTGAAGATTTAAGTGAAAATAGCACCAAAAAGCTCCAAATCTGGATACCTGGTCGCGCTAGACCGGGACAAAGTCACAAGTTCAGGCCGACCAGGATGTAGCGTGGGTTGGCTAGAGGGCCCCAGTTAGACCCACTGCAAAGTCCTGCATCATCGGCAAGGCTTTCATTGATGAGAGGCTTGCTTTGTGAGGGCATGAATTGGCGATCTTTTGAATAGCGGTGGTTCTTATGAGACCGGGCCAGTGAGAGTGCTGCAAGGATGCAAAGTCCTTGCATTCGGGAAGTCCACACAGCATAGGCGATGTTTTGGGTCTGCTCAGGGTTATGCCGCACAGTAGAGGAGATGCATCAGTTCTGTTAGGTCCACATAGAGGGTGGCAGAGCACCTTGAGGCCCAGAACTGGGTTGGCATCACTTGGCAGGTTAGGACTCATAAATGGCAGAGTCCAGGTGCTGGGTTCATGAGTATTGGAAGCCTGTTATGTCGCTGAAGCCTCTGATCAGGAGGCCAGTCAACTAGCCCTTTCAGTCACTCTAGGGTCCTGTGTTAAGTGAAGCTGGCACAGTCGCTTTCACCCAGGCAAGAGGGCAAAATGTATACCTGATGCCCACTTTGAAGTGAGACCCTTCCAGAGGATTCCACCCACCCACTTTGAATTACCCACCTCCCAGCCTTGACCTGAGGTTGTATGGGGTCACAATAGACTAGAGTGAAACCCATTATAAGAGTGCCCTGGCAGGGCCTTTGTGAGGTGCATGTGTGGTAGGGTGACAGCCCCTCCCACTTTTTAACTCAGAGTGGCACATCCTGCCAACACATTGCTTCCCTTTGTCTCACTGCATGGGAGCAATACAGAAAGACCAACTGCCAACTACACCTGGTCATATGACCCAAAATACAGGCAACAGACACCAAGTAGTTGGAATAAGAAAAAGTGGCATTCTGAGAATTGTGCGATTAAAAATCCGACTTTGTCATTAAAGAGAACTTTTATTTAAAATTCTTTAAAGACCAAGCTCAAACTGTAAACCTGCTTCCAATTGGAAGTTAGAACTTATTAAATGTAATTAGGTAGCTCCAATGTTATCCTATGAGAGAGGTAGGCCTTGCATTAGTGAAAAAAGAATTTGGGAGTTTTTCGCTACCAGGACATGTAAAACTTAAAACTACATGTCTAACTTTTTTTAATTCATTGGGCCCCGGCACTCTTGGCTATGCAGTGCCGACCTTAGGGGTGACATATGTATATAAAAGGAAGGTTTGAGCCTGGCAAGAGGTTTTTCTTGCCAGGTCAAAATGTCAGTTTAGCAGTGCACAAACAGGCTGCAATGGCAGACCTGAGACATGTTTAAAGGTCTATGTGAGTGGGTGGCAAAATCAGTGCAGCAGGCCCACCATCAGCATTTAATTTACAGGCACTTTAATAGGGATTTACAAGTAAATTAAATATGCCATTTGAGTGTAAGACTTGCATTTTTCACTGCCCCAATGCTAAAGTTGACTTTGACGCACAAAAAGTATGTTGGCCTGAGGCCAGAACATGCCTCAAATGTAAATTGTTGACCTGGTACCTACACATGCATTGTCTTTTGGGCCATGTCTCTCTTCGTTAGAGAGATATGGCCCAACTGTTATCAGCAGGCTTCCCCCCCACCTTCAAGTGCAGGTTAACGTACCAAATATATCCATATAGGGGTCATCTTTTTGCACGCCATTACGTTACATGTATACCTACAGAAAAAATGAAATTAAACTGGTTCAAAACACTAATTCAATGAATGAGGGATAGTTAATAGAGTAATACAAAGCTTATTAGTCCAGACTCATAAAGCTCACTCCCATCAGTAGGCGACAGGCAATAGAGGAGAGTAAGTTAAAAGTAAGTCATTCTAACTCACCCGAAATCCTTTTTGGATAGAAACACAGATGTGCCCCTGTCCCTGAAACTGCTCCATCAAAGCACGGTGGAAGGCCAGCTGCTTTGAGGGAGACAAACATGAGGCTAATCCCTTTGTAAAGTAGGGTTGCAATTCCATTGCGGATAACTGCCACTTTATTATCTCTCTTTCTAACCAATTGCATGGACAAAACAGCTTGGGTGTCTGTGTATGCAAGGTGTAACTTATGAACAACAATTGTTTTTTTGAACTAATGAATGAAAAGTTGTACCTTATTTCCACCTTGACAAATTCATTCAGGAATAAAAATTGTTCAGGCGCATTACATTTGTATTATTATTTACCATCTTCTTTCAAGCCACATGCATTTAGGCTATGCAAATTTTGCTATGCAAAATTGCTCAATTCATGTTAATTGAAAACCAAAATATTACACAAAGGTAACATTCTTATGACACAATTATTGCCTTTTGGTAAATAAACCATAGGTTGCTTAGTTCTTGGCTCAAGTTCCTTCACAAATTATAAAAGCAATTTTAATTCTGAAGTTATGAATATCTTTTTAATTCGTTTTGTAGCCATATAATTACAATGGGTTGTCTCATAAAGCCTGAGTAGAACTCAATAGAACAAAATAATTCTGAACAGCCTTCTGAGCACCACTTGAAGTTTGGCTATTATAATAATTTGATCCTTATATTCAAATGCATTTATGCACCAATAAAGGGGTATTCTTCTGAGGTTTGTCTGGAGGGAGTGATTAATGCTACTACCAAAAAGCTCAGTAGTGATACACTGTTAAGTTCCGTATGTTGTGATATGACACTGCTTGCGACACTGAGGGGTGATTTCCGGCGGAGTAGACCAAAGATGTTAACAGGGTGAGCAGAATTAATTTCTGAAGTATAATAGAGTTTGAAACAGGGTCAAGAAAGTATGCTGCCATGAATAAAAGTACAGCCACATTCATACGTATTCAGCCCTGACATAAATCTCTTAGACTTGTGTATAAATGGTATAAGAAATTATCATACCTACTGACCCATTCTTAGCAGAAAAGTATAGAGAAGCAATATAAAGTGCTACTGACAATCTGTAGGTCATTTGGAAGAAGGAAACCATGGAGGTTCATCAAGGATTTTTATTGTAGCAAGCTGCATTGGAAATGTTAACATCACTGTTATAAATCACACATCAAGAAGATTAAAGTCAATGTAGAAATAATACTGTTGGACATTGGGTTACTGGTTGAGGGGGTGAAACCTCACTCAAACAGTAGCCACGCTTTCTGTCAGGATCAAGTCACAAAACCCCCCAAATTAACCTGTGCTTAGCCCCCTGGTACCTTGGCACAAAAGCAATCATGCCTAACTTACAGGCAATGTGTATTTATTCAGCTTTTCAAACTATAATAAAAAGAAAACACAAAACAAGAAAAATCCCAAACCAATTTATAAAAGCAGAGTAACATTTAAGAAATTATTTGAGACCAAAACAACAAAAATGCAATCCGTAAAACCGGAGATATGGAATTTATATGATTTAAGTAAATACAGCACCAAAAAATCACAAAGCACCAACCATGGCTAGCTGGCTGCACCGGGCTGGGACAAAGTCGGCAGTTCCGGCTGACCACGATGTAGTGTGGGCCGACTTAAGGGACAAGGTTAGGCCTGCAGAACAAAATTACCTTAAATCCTGGTTGTGGAACGATGCAAAGCCCACATCAAAGATGGGTCGCGCATCAGAGGTGATCTAAGTTCCTTGCTTGGAGGTGTGTAGCACAGTGAGTTTTGATGGAGATGTGATGGCGATGTGAGGTCCATGCGTGGAGGTGCATCACATAGCAGCGTTTCCGAAGAGCTATGGAAGCAATGCAATATCTTGCATTGAGATGTGTCGCACAGCATCGGTTCCAGGGTGCAGCAGTTGTGATGCGATGTTCTGCATTAAGAAGCATTGAGCAGCAGCGGTTCACAGGGGCTATGATATGAAGTCCTGTGTCAGGGATTCATCACTCAGTGGGTCCGATGTGGAGTCTTGTGAGACAATGTATCGTACTGCATCGGTTCTGCTGGGAGCACAGACAAGCTGAGCTAGCAGAGCATCTTCAGCCCACTTCCAAGGGTCAAGGACTGCAGTGGCATCACTTGATGGGGGGCAGGGTCTCACAGCTGGCAGAGTCCAGGTGCTGGGTTCAAGATAGTTTGAGCCTGTTATGCCCTGAGACTCTGATCAGGAGGTTAGCAAATTGGCACCTGGAATCACTCTGGTGGTCCAAGGATCAAGATGCATCCAGCCCTTCACTAAAGCAGCAAAGCAGCAGGCAGCAGGACATCAAGACAACAGAGTAATAGTCCTTCATGCAGAGCAGCACAACAGTCCAACTGAGTTTTCCACAGGGCAAGAGGTGTACTGTAGAATTGGGGCTGAGGGTCCAATATTTATACCTGGTGCCCACTGTGAAGTAGAAGTTTCTGGAGGTTTCCATCTGCAGAGGTGCTTTGAATTTCCTGCCTCTCTGCCCTGGCCCCAGATTGTCTAGGATCACAACTGACTAGTGTCAAACCCTCTGGGAGTTTGCCCGTGCATAACCTTTATGATGTGCAAGTGTGGAAGGTGACATCTTTTCACCCTCATCAAGTCGGAGATACTCTTATGCTCCTTTTGTCTCACTGTCTGGGAGTAATAGAGTAAGACTGCAAGGTGCATCTAGTCAAGTGATCCAGAGTACAGGTAGCAGACACCAAATGGTTAGGACTAAAAAGAACCACACTTCTAAAAGTGGCATTTACTGAATTGTAACTTGAAATCTACCATTACCATTAAAGAGGGCTTTAAATTGTAATTCTTTTTACACGAAACCCGAGATTCCTACCTGCTCCCAATTAAAAATGATCATTTATTAAGTTAACACAATGTTATTCTATGGCAGAGATAGGCCTCTTAGTAGTGAAATTTGTTTCAGGACTTTTTCACTACCAGGACATGTAAGTCCTGGTAGTGAAAGTACAAGTCCAACTTATTAAATACACTGCACCCTGCCCTCTGGGCTATGTAGGGCCTAACCTAGGGCTGACTTACAAATATTCAGAAGGGAAGTTTGGACCTGGCACGAGTTTTATCTTGTCAGGCCAAAATAGCAGTTTAAAACTCCACAGACTGGCTGCAATGGCAGGCTTGAGTCATGTTTAAGGGCTACTTAAGTGGTTGACACAATAAGTGCTGAAGACCCACCAGTAACATTACATTTACAGGCCCAGGGTACATGTAGTACCACTTTACTACTGATGTATAAGTAAATTAAACATGCCAATCTAGTGTGTTAGCCAAATTTAAGAATGTTAAAGGAGAGAGCACAAGCATTTTAGCACTGGTTAGCAGTGGTAAAGTGCAGAGAGTCCTAAAAGCCAGCAAAGATGAGTTCAAAGAACAGGAGGGTGAAAACAAAAGGTTTGGGGATGAACCTGCAGAAAGGACGAAGTCCCACAAATACCTATTGAAACTTAAATAATTATGCTATGTAGGGTTGCAATACAGACAATCCTGAAGCACACAAGGTTCCAAAAGAAGAAGAGGGTTGCTAACATAAAGATACTCTAGGGTTAAGTAGAGAAGTTGAAAGGGAACAATATGGAAATTGACATGTAAGAAGAAACAAAACAAAGTCCTTAATGCAATAACTTTATACATTTTCAATTATTTGCATTGTCTGATGGTCTTTTTTAAGGTTGTGATTTTGTAAATAGTGGTGCCTTCTTTTTAAAGATTAATCATTCAACAGAGATGTTGTTTCCTGCATGTTGGTAATCAGATGTTTACACTTGATGTTCCTGTGAATTACAAATACATGAGACAGTCATTCTGTTTTTTTTCACAAAGAGAAGAATACCATTACAAACACATTATTAGTGGTTTAAATAAGGTTGTCCTCTCAATTTTGATTTTAAATTCTTTATGTGTGACATATAATACCATTCTTAGCAATCAGAAAGAGACTTCTGCTCTGTGATATGGATTGTACTTCCGCATTTAAGATTTTAGTCTTGAGTGAGCTAAATTTGCATATTTGCATGCTTACTTCATTAATATTCATATATGAGCAGGATGTTTACTCCAAATTTAATGTGACTAATCATTCTAATTTGAGCTAAATAGGGTTTTCTTTATTTAGTTACTTTATTAAAAGCACACCAGAACATTTTTTTAATATTCACCGCAATTGTGCATTAATAAGACTTGCTCATTCTGTGAAATGGTAATTAGCTAAATGAACAAAAGCAGCGGCAGTCATGGCAATTTAATTTGAATCAATGGAAAGTTATTATTACTGAGTATCTTTTCTTATCATTTGCTAGTTTGAGTTTAAAATAAATAAATTATCTTCTCCTTTGCTCAGTTAAACTAATCTTCCTTATTTCAAGAACATCATTTAGCATTACAGCAAGAGTCAAAATTAAAATACATTTGGACAAATGAGTAAGCTAGATTTTTTGTCAGTAGTTTTGGTGGAGTTTGGTGGATTTGTTATAAAGGTACAAATTGAACTTGGTTATTTCACTTCCACCTGTAGAATCAACACATAGAGACCAAACAAGGAATCAAATGTAATTGGAGCATCGTAGTGTGCAAATAATCAAATGTTTTTTGTACCTGTTAAGATTTTTGCATCTCTGTGTAAAAAAGGTGTAGCTTCAAATAATTAAATACTTTTAAATCATATCCACATTTTAACATTTACAATGACATTGCAGTTGAAACTGGAGGGGGAAATAGTGAGCGCTGGTAGAGTGGCCCCCCTTAATCTATGGTATTTGAAAGATCCCCATACTCGGAGAAGTATAGTCAGGGCCTCGGAGCACTACTTTCAGGAAAACAAAGACTCGGTAGATTCCGCACAAACAATCTGGGAAGAGTATAAGACGGTTATCCGGGGAGAAACTCTCTCCCTAATAGCCGGTAAAAAGAAAGAGAGACAAGCGGATCTTGAAAGGGCGGAAGAGGACGTGATGAAGTCAGAGGGAGAGCTGGCCTGGGCGGTTTCCCCTGAGGGCCTTCACCTTCTTAGATTGCGACAAGCTGAGTTTCATAACATAGCTGAAGATAGGGCCAGGGCGCAGAGTAGAGTGGTCCAAAGGAAGATTTATGAGCTGGGGACAAGGCAGAGAAATTAATAGCATGACTGGATAGATGTGAGTGGGCATCAAGAATAGTGCCTGAGATTTTGGGGCAAGATTCCAGTCTTGTCACGGACCCACAAGTCATAGCTGACACCTTTGCCAAACACTATCGTACAGTGTGTAGTGCGACCGGTATATTTACGGAGGGGGACAATGCAGAAATGTTGCGAGACATCAAACTTCCTACACTCTCAGAAGAGAATAGGAGCTATCTAGACTCTCCTCTGACCAATGACGAAGTGGCGCAGGCAATCCGTGGTTTGAACTCAGGTAAAGCAACAGGGCCTAATAGTATTCCCATTGAATTGCATAAATGAAACTCTAATAAACTCGCTCCTCATTTCCGAGCAATGTTGACAAAGAGCAAGGAAAAGAGTATGCTTCCGTATGATCAGCGAGTTGCTAATATAGTGGTTATACATAAGGAGGGCAAACCCATAAATAGTTGCACTTCCTATCGGCCGATATCACTTTTGAATATGGAGCCTAAGGTCCTGGCCAAATTGCTGGCGTCACACTGCTGGAGTACTGAGAAGAGTACCCACCATAATGGAGCAGGTGGTCGTCGTATCATTGGACGCCACCATGGCATTTGATATGGTGGAGTGGCCATATCTGTTTGCTGTGTTAGGCATGTTGGGCTTCAGACAGGAATACATAGGTTGGGTCCGTCTCTTGTATTCAGACCCAATGGCTTGGGTAGTTGTGAACAACCGCAAGTCCTCAGACTTTCGGCTTGGTAGGGGCACTAGGCAGGGTTGTCCCTTGTCTCCCCTTCTCCTTACATTGGCAGTAGAGCCCTTGGTGGCCTGGATACGGCTGTATATATCAATCCGTGGATTGAGGTGGTGTCTGGACTGGGAGGACAAGATATCTCTCTATGCAGATGATGTCCTGCTGCATCTTACTAATCCTAGAGGGTCACTGATCTGCCTCCTGGATGTACTGGAAATATTCGACAAGTACTCCGGATTTACTGTGAACTGGCTTAAATCAGTGGTTTATGTCCTTAGGGGTGAACCACCGGTGATCCCGCATGGTTGCCATATCCCAATTGTGTCTGAGGGGTTCCGGTATCTCAGAATCTTCATGACACTGGATCCGAAGCTACGCTATACACGTAACTTAGACCCAGCTATGCAGAGACTTAGAACTGACGTGGCCCATTGGAGATCCCTCCCTCTTTCCATGTTGGGCACGGCGGTCCTGTTCAAAATGATGGCCCTCCCTCGCTTTCCCTACGCACTCCAGAACACAATGGATCCAGTCCCCTCATCCTACTTTAAAGAAATTGAAAGTTTCCAGAGGCAGCTTTTATGGCAGGGCAGGCCTCGAATAGCATTTTCTAAACTGACGCTTAATTGGTATGATGGTGGGATTAGTCTTCCTGATCTAAAAAAAGTACTACTGGGCGGCTCACCTGGCAGCTATTAACCACGGGATATGTGTTCATCTGGGTGATCCCGGATACGCCATGGATAGATGGCAGCTTCCTGGAGGTGACTATACCAGAGCGTTATACACCACGCCTCGTAGGTACCCACTGACTGGACCGACTGCACGCTGTCTAAGTATGGCACACCATCACCAAACACTTAAAATGGGATGATAAACTTACGCTTGCCACACCATTGTGGAACTCGTAGAAATTAGGAAGCCTCTGAAAATCCAAGGGTTTTGATAAGTGGGATCTTATTGGGATCTCCCGAATCAAGGACATCTGGGGGAGGGAGCGGTGCAATCATTTGCGTCGCTAAAATCCCAATACAAGTTGGCAGACACCTAGCAGTTCCGTTACCTTCAGATCCGTCATGCCCTGCTTACTCATGTACCAAGTGGCACAGCGCTTCCGGAGGCCTCCCCACTGGAGGACAGAGTTTATATAGGAAATTGATCAACAATATGGAAGACCAGTTACTGGGCCTCAGACAGCGGTGGACCAGGGATGGCCTAGAAATTGATGATGAGGACTGGCAGGAGGCAGTCTCCTCCCCGCAAGTAGTAGCAATCCCACACCAGGTTGAGGCTAATACAAAAAAAAATATTGCACAGGATATATGTCACGGGTCCTAACATTGTGCGTATGGGACGAGCTGAACGTGGTGTTTGCAGGAGGGGGTGTGGGGAACTGGGAACCTTCATTCACATTCTATGGCAATGTCAGCAGATACAACATTACTGGAGTGACATCCACCGCACCTTGAGGTCTGTGTTAGGAGTAGATCTACAACCGGAAGCCCGTAGATGTTTGTTAAATATCTGGGAACCTACTGATCTTAATATGTATACCACGCATTGGGCAACTTTAGCATATATGATCGCAAAACGTAATATTGCACAGAAGTGGGGAGCCTATCAACCGCCTCAATTGAAGAACTGGAAGGAAGATCTGGACTGGTGTATGTATAGAGAGAAGTCAGTCTTCATTGCAAGGGGATGCCCCGGGAAGTGGATTAAAATATGGGGTGCATGGAACCACAATAGAGGTGATGTCTGTCTCCCACCAAGTCGCCACTTAGACACTGATACTGTTGATACCCCTTGATCTGACGTATGTAATAATGATAATGTATTCTGTACACTATACGATATTGCTGTGACGCTGAAGTAACCTGCTTTTACTTGATGGATGTGTTTTGATTTTACTGTTTAATAAAAAAAGAAATATAAAAAAAAATACAATGACATTGCATTCCATTGCTTGCCGGTTTAAGTTTGATTGATTCTATCCTAACAAAAAGCATGCAAAATCTCAAGTGAGTTAGTGAAAAAAAAGATGAAGTTATAATGAATTCTAACAATTTACATGTGCAAATTGACATTACTCTTAAGGAATTTAGGGCCAGATGTAGGTATCTAAATACCGGTCGGTAACGGCCGAAAATACGGATTTTCGGCCCTTACCGACCGGTATTTGTATACTGAGATGTAGGGCATTAAAAAACACAGATTCTGTAAATTTACCGAATCGGTAGTTTTACCAATTCGGTAAAATTACCGATTCGGTAAATTTACAGTATCTGTGTTTTGCGATGTAGGTAGCATTGTAAACAGTGCTACAGGGCTTTAAGGATTCGTTATTTACCACCAACTATTAGTTAGTGGTAAAGAACGAATTCCTATGTAAATGCAAATATGTGCATTTACACCTGTGCCATGTGGCACACATACATGCCCTAAGGGCCAAAAAAAGCAATTTGTGCTTGTGTGCCATGTGGCACACATACATGCCCTAAGGGCATGTATGTGTGCCACATGGCACACAAGCACAACATGCAACATGCACAACACATACATGCCCTAAGGGCATGTATGTGTGCCACATGGCACACAAGCACAAATCAGGGGTGCAACAGGGTATCAAAGTGACACCCTGCCACCCTTGAATTTTTTGGTATTTACCGAATCGGTAATTACCGATTCAGTAATTGACATTCATTCCTATGGGCCTCCAGGCCCATAGGAATCAATGGCAAATACGGAATTGGTAAATACCGATTCGGTAAATACCGAATCCTACTGATTCGTTATTTTTTACCGAATTATTACCTACATTGGATTTACCGATTCATAAATACCGAATTTGGTATTTTTGAAAATTTTTGGTATTGAAACAAATAACTTGAAGAGTGACAATAAGCCCCAGCATATGTAGATGAGTGTATTCTTCAACACAAGCAGAGTTTTAAATACCTCTTTACTGATTAGCGATTAGACTCTGCACTCTTTCTAGAGTCTGCCTCCCTGCATAACTAGCAATATACAGTGTGGTTCTCAAAATCTTGGAATAAAGTAGTAGATCAGCAGCTGACAACCAGCAGCTAGTAACATAATTTCTTGAATATGTGTCTGTATTAGAATTTGCCGTTTCACCAGGATGTCCTGGGGCAATTGGTGGGACTTTGAATTTTACATAATCCTTCACTGGAAGCTAATGAAGCAAAGCTTTTTCTTGAGAATTATGATCTTCAAGTTTAACTTGCAAATAGTCATGGGCTGGGTGACCCTGGCAGAGGGATTAGAATATATATGCACATAGGGCATCCAGATGATATTTAATAAACCCAGGAAGAAACCTCCCACAAATTCAATAAAAAGGCTCAACCAATAACCTGCACTCGGATGATAGATGCACTTCAGAGGCCCAAGAAATCTTTCTTTCATGCCTCCTACTGCTCCTTGTTGCACACATGTCCACATGTTCCTGAATGGCAATGCGACACCACCCAGCTTTCCAGCAGGTGGGAGCAGGCATAAACAGAAGACCCTCAACAATAATTGTATCCAGAAATGGTGAATAATCATACTCATAAATTCCTCATGAGAGTTGTCATCATTAAGCTTGTTCCATGTTTAATGGATATATTTAGTGTATTCATAGTTGTCAAACAAAGACTAAATGTGAAATCCTCACACTGTTTAACATGGCTCCTGTCACATCTTCTAGAAAAACACCATTGTTCTACAGTGGTGTGTCTTCTTCACACTAGTATAGTCCATCTCTATGAAATCCTGTTAAAAGCCAACATGACCACCCCGAGGAGAACATCATAGGACCATGAACTATGGATAGGTCTTTTACCACTCACACACTCACCTTAAGTCTTTTGGGGCCATCCACCATGTACAGCCTAAATTCATGTGAAGAATTCTGCAGAATCTGAATCATGGCTCTCCTTATGATTGGAAACACATGTTTATAGTAAATGTATCGCTATTACAGCACCCACATACCACTAAACTAATATTGAGTTGTAAATTGATTTTGGCAGCTTTACAAATGTAACCTTATATCAAACTATCGCAGAGCTGCACAGGTTGAGCCTATCTTACTTATGTACAAATGGGTAAGCTGTGGACACTTATGAGGCAGCTGCTACTATGTCTGATACAGTAACTAACCAACAATATGAAACACATTTTGGAGAGTAATGAAATTGAGAACATTTTAGAAATCCTGAATTAAGTGTAGCTATTTTATGACTTTAGCCAAAATCAAATGGTGAAGCAACACGAAAAATAAAATTTTATTGCTCAAGAATGGGACATGCATATTCTGTTCCACAGCTTTTCATTAATATGTTAATGGTTTGCCATAAGCAGGTCATGTATCCTTACAGTACGCATAGTTCTTGGAGAAAGGCAAAGATCCAACGGTTCAGTAGGTTACAAACTTCACTTTGGCCCTTTTCAGCACCTCCAATTAAAAATGTGGCTACCAATTTCAAATCATACTGAACAGCAACTCTTATAATCGATTTGTATTAACTTTATTAGATCCATCACTGACTTGTTTATAGTGCATGATAAAGAGCGGGATGTATCAGCATTTTAGTGTGTGAGTTGTTAGAGTATTATGTCTCATGAAATACATATTTAATGATCATTTGTAGGTCATAGATGCTCCAGTTTATAGTTTCATGAACAAATTAACAATGTTAACACTAATGCAGAGTATCAACACTAACTAACACAGATGGTTTCCCGTTTTCTTACACAAAAGTGAATTCAGGCCAACAGTTTGAAGTAAAAAAAATCCTGGTACCTTTTGATCAGCTTTTCATTCACCCTAGGCAGTAAAGTTAGAGCCAAGTAACTTGATAGCCATCCAATTATAATGTGAATAACTAGTTGGCAAAGTTCATACTGGTTATTAATTCCACAAAAAAGATCAATCTTTTTTTCTCAATAATATTGTCATCACTTACAGATAACGGCAACAGCATATTTATTTCTTTTTCATATAAACATCTATCTTCTATGGGTGAATACTTTTGATAAAGCTGCATGCTGAAATCTGCATTTGCTGGAATGCCTCCTCCTTGCACTTGTGTGAATCTGATTTTGTTTTTAATTATGGATAAAATTTACAGCTTCCTTGGCACATAAAGCATTACAAAGTCAACACGAGCTGTTTATGTGAGTATGTTTGTGTTTATGTTAATAGCCTCTTAATTGGTTGCGTGACCCATCTAAACACTTCTGTTATTCTCGCACAAGGAAGATTACAGTTTTGCCATGGAGGTGTGGGATAACCCACGCATAAATATACTGACCCAGCACATGTTTTTCACAGTCAGTCCGCCTCTCGGAAGAGATGTGCTAGGCCTGGTGACAGGAACACCTTGCAGATCTAGGGCAAAGCGCCACCAGCATTACATTGCCCAGCTTAGATCTAGGCAGCCGCTGTAAAACTCAGTTCCCAGCATGGCTCTGTCTCTTTCCTCCCATTCATGCATGATCATCATAATTTTAGAAACTAAAATACTAGAATATATGTAATACAAGGGGCGATTTGCCAAATTAAGATTGCTATATTTCGAAAAAAAAACATTTTTGCAGATAACAATTGTACTTTAACCCCTTCACTGCGGCGGCTATTCCACCGCAGTGCTAAGGGGGCGGGGTGGAAGAGCGGAGGGCGCATGCTGGTGACGGAACCGCTCCGTCGCCAGCGTCGGTTGCGCTGTGCTTATGACGGAGCGGTTCCTTCATGGCCCAACCCGCTCAATAGAACGCTAAGCGCAGGCGCGGAATTCGCGCCGCGCATGAGCGGCAGGCAGCCCATGACGGAACCGCTCCGTCATCAGCACAGCGTCACCTCAGCTGATGACGGAGCGGTTCCGTCATCAGCATACAAGGGGTTAAGACCATATGAATTAACCGGGCTAGAACATTATAATACACACGTGATCCCCATACCATCATTGGCCTAATTAACCCATTTCATTTTGAATTATGGCCTGCTTTATACACACTGGATACTAGCAGATGCTTAAGTGCCTTAACAGTAATTCCCATTACCTCTACATCCATCTTCCATGTTTTTGTACTTACTGTCGAGATCTAGTAAAAGACTTCGATCTGGTCTTCTTTATAAAAAACAAGTCAGTACAGTGTTCCAATAACTTAATAACCCTTGTTTGTCTCAGCAAAAACACAACATACCTCTATATCAAAGTTTTGCTTACTACTTTTACTTGTGAAACAAATATTGATGTATACAGGTATGTGCTACAACCCACGTGTCCACGATGTACATATTTCCCAATGGAAACTCCTGTACGCCTGAACAGGAGAAGGTCAGCAACCTCGACTTCACCTTTAAACTCAGCAATAGTGGCTTAGGGGTCACCAGGAGAGAGTATTATGAAAGATGCCCAAAAGTTCTCTAATTTACTGAAGCTCCCTTTCTGCCTCAGAGATAGGAAAATAGTGTTGGCATGCAATGGTCCAAACTCTTAATTCATACTCAATGCATTATCTAGGTAGGGCCTGCTTTGCAGAATTTTATTCTACAACTGTAGATTTCTGTCTCAGGGTGAGTTAGTTATATTATAGAGGAGGACCAACATAAGGAGGAGAGACATTGAATGCTGACTTGGTGTGTATGTAGACTAGCGTATCTAAGGGTAAAGAAAAACACAATGTACTAGTATGCAAACATCGACACGAATATTTACTATTACAAACATGTTTTCAATGGCATTGTCTTTGGCTGAATTTATAATAAATGCCGAGGCGCAGCAGTGAGATTTCAATTACATTTGCCCAATCACCCTGGGCAAATGAAGTGGTTGCTCTGTCTTTCAATTTAGTTGAAAATGTATTTGAATTCTGAAGTATTTAACAATGTAATGAATACCAGAATGATTCACACCATGCCCCAGCACTGCAATGCAGCTTCTCACTTTTGTTAGAGGCACCTTTATGAGTCAAAAACGACTTCAGTTGAGGTCAGAAACAGATTCTAACTTTTGCAACCTGATTGTGTACATTTCAATTGTCACATAAAGGCTTTTATGTCACACCTGCAGACAACTAAAGCTGTTTACTGTCGATAGAACTATTGTGCATTGTACTGCTATGGAGAGTGGGCTTTAAGTCAGTCTATTGATAATGATTGGCTGTTTTTCTTGTTTTCTTTCTTCTTATTCGGTGGTTTTCTTTCCTCTTCTTATGTTTTTCAATCCCTGGAGAACAATGTTTTTACAGTATTTCTGAATGGATAGGTTGTAACCTTTCACTGCATTTCAAGGAAGTGCATGTGTTTTTTTAATGTGTTCCCTGTGTCCTGCTCCCCTTCACATCTCGACCAGCTTACCTTCTGTAATGATCTCTCCCTCCCAACTTGTCTGTTTTGTCCCCTGCTGGCCCCTGTACAGCGCAGCTTTTTAATTTTGTTTGTTATTTATGTCTACTGTCTACTGATCTCCCCTCTCCTATGTTGATCCATGACCCTTCCAGTGTTGCATTACTAACACCCTCCCCCGAGCTATTAACCCATCCCCATGCCTCTATTGCTCCCTTACTCCCTTCTTGTCCTGTTCAACTAATTTGTTGCCTTTTATAGAGGGCACAGCAGCTGCAATATGCCACCAGGGCACTCCTTTTTCTATAATGCACATTTTCAGCTACACACTTTTTTTTATATTGAACTCTTCAAAATGGCTGTTCATCATCTCGAAGCAGTAAATAAAAGTAAAATAAAATGGCTGCCACAGATTTGTGATGTGTATGTGCACATATGTAGAGACATATGCAAATGCGTACTTCATCGTGCTGGGGCTGGCTGACTCTTTTTGTTTTTGCCAATGTTGTTTAGCATCGGCAACATGTTTTAGCTTCCCTTTTTCATGATGCTGTTCAGCTTCAATGCAGTTCAGCATCAATAGCAAGCAATGGGAAAGTCAAAATATCAGATAAAGCATTTCAAAGGTGAGATGTATTGACTTTGACAATCCTTGTTTGGCATTTCTTTTGAAATTATCCTTTTTTGTTTGTTAAACGAATGTTTAAGCATTTTAAAGTCAACGTATTTGAGATTAATTCAAAATACCTGCTCACAATTTATCATTAGAACAAGAAACATCATTTATAATAACATAATCTATGATGGAATCAGTTATGATAGAATCAAAATTGATCTGCCCTCAAACCTTTAGATTCACTCACAGAAAATTATTTTAGCTTCACATCAAAAATAGATGTTGTTCGTGAACATGACTCAAAACAAGAGCATTTAAAAATACGGAACATAATTTCTATGTTTAATTGGTTTCTGTGACTTCACCACTTTGCCATTAATTTAACTGAGACACGAGAGGTAATACATTCTGTGATTAGATCCATTGTCTCCTAGTTTCATATTCAACAATTCTACTAAAAGACCATCAGAACAAAAAAAATATTATGTTCTTCATATTTAAAATTAAATTAGATGGCTTTTGTACTGTAATCTAGTTCATGTAAGGATTGAAATAGTCTTAATCACTGGACATATGTATATGTTGTACAGTAAAGATATTAGGGAAGAACCTTGTATCACACCACAGAATACGTTTTGAATAGACAAGACCAAAGGCATAATTCATATTTCTTTGCTATGGCTAAGTAAAATGACTAGGTCCAGTCAGGGGCCATCCCGGTGATCTCTGCCTAATGGCACGGTCATTTCAGACATAATTTGTTGTGAAGCATATTACATATCACAGGGAGGTTTAGAAGTTTCAGAATGGCTTTCTAATTGTCTAGTTGAGTTTATAATATTCCCAAAACCCGGTTTTAGAGAATTTAATTTCGTTACATAGGGTTTAGTTATTTTTGAATCATTTCTCTTTAAAGAATTTAATAGGATACAATAGGTTGCAGATCACCTACTAACTAGCTAGTTGTTTTGAAACTTGAAACAAGTCATTTTGGATGTACGAATAGTTTCTCTAGTACAGATGTATTATGGTATTCATTTCTGGTCCTAGTACAGATGAATCTTTCATGCAAGTGGACAGTTGAGTCTCTATCAGTCAGGTTAGAGTCATTGAGTAGGGAAATACTACTGAATTGCATTTGAAATAAAACTTAGATTTTTCTACTATCTGAAATAACTGATGTTTGTCTTACCAAATTGGATGGCAGTCAGCTTACCAACTGCTTATGGACAGAAAGTTGAGGTGGCTTTATTGGAAGTCATCTACATGCCAACATATAACAACAATATTAGGGACACATATTTCACTCTTCAAGCCATGTCTGGGCCCTAACCAGGGGTATCTGAACATAGTTATGTTGATTATCATAGTCTCAGAAGTTTATGAAGTTTTTATTTAGAGATTCGGCGGAGATGAGTGTAGTATTGCCAACTTTTTGGCTGTGTAAATTTCTGCAGATAATAAAGATATCCTACATGAGTGAATTTGTTTTGAGACCTTGCTATGTAAACATAAAAATAATGCATATTAAAACAACATTAATTTTACTCAATATCACATGACAGTTTTTCATTTGATGGGAGAATTCTTGATAGTGTTTTCCTTTTAAAATAATATTAAAGTGTCATGCTACTGCATTTTGTACGAAAGTGTACACATCATATTTTTGAAAGGTATGATTCAGTGTTCGGTTTGAGATATGTCTAGTTTTATACAGTATGATTTCACAATGTTCTGTCAACCTCTGAAAGCTTCCAGATTTCAGAGTGTCACTTTCTAGGATAAATGTTCAAAAGTTAAAAGTAAAAGCATGCGTAAATGTGAGTAATGCCATGAATACTGCAGCTGTCAGAGTCACAGACAAACAAATTGCTGAGCCCATTGATAAGTACTACCATTTTACAAGGTGCAATTCCCTGAAATGGGGTATATACTGTTAATGCCTTTATGAGAGGCAGTAATGTTACAAATGATTGGTGTGAACCGGGTATGAATGAAATACTGTGGCAAAGCAAATGTTCAGTCATTGTATGAGTGACTAATGACCATATCAAATCTCTACTTCAGGCAGTGGTCTTGATTTGGAGGTTAGCCCTTTTTAAGATCAGTCCACATCTGTTTGTTATTCACCATAATTTTTGTAGGTTTAATTGAAACTGTGTAGTTAGTGGTGTTGCCACAGGGAGTAAATTTATTACTGTTTTAATACGTTTGAAAGCTTACATTCGTGTGACAGGTTTGATTTTCATTTCCACAATTCATGGTGGTTTATGCCAGATACCCATTCAAGTAACATTTCCTTAGTTTGGAAAAATTCACTCTTAGGATATAAACAGAGCGTCTAATTTGCTGCACAATGTTTTCATGGACACAATTGTGAAAACTATAGCAATGACATAATGAATATAGTCTGTCACTGGCACTGCAACAAACATTTAGACCTAGTGCAATCCTGCAGAAGCAATTTCATGCACTCTTTTTGGGCACTTGTGTGTCTAACTAATCCCGTGAGGCAGGTGGATTTACAAAATTGCATTGTTATTGGATTCACAACAGAGTTATGCCTTCTCACTCTATCGATACATTGAATACATTACATTGGATAATAGTAACTCCCATTACTGATAAAGCAAAAAAGGCATAACTGAAGTAGTAGGCAGTATATACAAACCAGTGTAACTATTGTTCTGGGTTTAGTGATAGTAGTAGTGATGAAAAGTAATAAGGGGCTTCATATGTGCTTGGGCATGGAATTATGTCTCACCTATATTTCCCTTAGTAAACACATATTAATTTTGTTCTGAAGGCACAAGGTAGACACAGACATCTCACTGTGCACTCAGCAAATAATTGTATTCAGCAGTGAGAAACTGTACAATCACTTGCACAGATTCTAAAGTAACAAACCTTTAGTTTCTGGTTGCCATCTTAGGTTATCGCCTTTTATTCTCATCGCTGAAGACATATTAATGTGAGCTTGAAGTTGTCAGATCTCAAAAGAGCACTTTCAGCCCACGATCACTGGAAGTGTTGCCACTCCTGGGAGTTCTACACTGTGTCTTGTTTGGAAGTGGCAGACAACACATTGCACAGAAAAACGCTGAGTCGTATTACTAAAGAGGTTTTATCTAATTATTTTTCATTATTGACAGGGGTTTGAAATAACAGAAAATGCAATGAGGATAATGTAGCACAAATATCTAATGCAGTGTAGCTCACAGTAGCCTGCCAGGATCTGTGAATAGCCTAGTTTCATGACACTTTCATGTTTTACACACATCGTCAATCGTAGGACAAATTTCACATTGTGCAATCTGTGTGCTTGGTGCACTAGTAGATACACTAAATAACCATAAGTGGGCTTCAATGTGCATATATTGAGGTAGGAAAGAATGTTAAATAGTGCTTAGGGGTAGGAGGAAGGGAAAAGCAAAAACATTAAATGCCCTCCCTCTTTGTGCAACAAGGCGAAGAGTTGAGTAATATCATGCGATGGTCTACCGTAATGCACATTTTTCTAACACAATCGAAATTCTTTATTTTATGACATGGGGCCTTATTTTAAATCTGACGGATAGGCTGCTAATTCAGTGGGGACTGGGGTAGCAGCAAACCTGCTTCTTCCAGCCTCATGGCATCTTGCCAGAGAAAAATGTAGGTCATCCCCTTGTTGATGGGGAATTTTTCTCTAAGTGCTTCTGCTGACCTAGCGGGAGCACTTTTTGCCCAAAAAAACTGTGGTTAGCAGCATCATGGTGACCCAAGCAACAATTGTTTTTTGTTTTTTAGAACCAACCTGTCAAAGTAGATGAATGGCCTTGACCTGCTGTGAGGTTTCTCCAAAGGTGTGATAATATTTTTGTTTTTCCTGTTAATCAGAAAAGATCAGCATTTAAAGTGACTTCGTAAATAAGTCTGCATTGTGATCATCATGGTCGTCCTGCAGTGCAGAGCTTGTCAGCTGGTTGCTTCTCACAATAAAGCTAGCACGGCTCAGCTGTAGGAAACTGAGCAGTTCCTTCACCTTTCAATGAAGAATGAGTGAGGAATGCTGCTGATGTTTGACAGATTTCTCATTAATGTCTGACTCTTAATGAGGATCCTAGTTATGAATAGAATATAAATTATCTCAAGACAGAAGTCTTGTTAACTTCTGAAGCGTCTTTAGATCATGTATTAGGCACCTATTTATGAAAACTCGAATCACTTGTGAGATATACTAATAAGGTAAATGCCATTGAATTGAGTACAATGGAATTGGGTAATAGTGACATTTGACATTGATCGTGCTTAGAAACAGAAGAAGTATAGTATACTATGAAGTGCTATATAAACTATACAACACAGCAAGAGACCACAAGTTAAGAGTCATTTAGTTTCAGCCCTTGTAATGCACTTATTTTTTAATAGATTGCTTTTAGTTTGTGTGCTATTAAAACGCTGTACTCATTGGAAAGCCAACTTCCTCTTATATAAATGTCTACTATTCATGGGTTCTAGTGTCCAGAGTCAATACTTAGGGACTGATTTTGATCTTGGAGGATGGGTTACACCGTCACAAGGGTGATGGATATCCATCCCGCCGAAATATAACTTCCATCATATCCTATGGGATTTATATTTCGGCAGACGGGATATCTGTCACTATTGTCACGAGCTAACCCATCCGCCGAGATCTAAATCAGGCCCTTAGTTTGCAGTTAGAGCTAAAGTATCTCTTAAACTATATTATATGACAGTTAGAGCAAAAGATGTGAAGCTAACAGATAGGATTTAGGTGGGAATATCATTCACTTCCGTATCCCAAGTTATATCAGAACTTTCCTTTAATTGACTTTGTAAAATCTTTATTTGATCCCAATATTAGATGTCTCATACTACATGGAAATGTAAAGCACAACAACAACAGATCCTTCTGTGTGTTCAGTTACAATGTACTCAAGTAAGCTTTCCTGCCCTGATGTTTGCAGATGATACACTGCTTCTTTCCATAATCACCTATGGGGTTCCCGAGAATACTTGATTGTTTCGACCACTTTTCCAAGTAAAGGGCTTAGACATTAATATTGAGTAAACCAAATGTATGGTCTTTAACCCATGACATTCTACCGCCTCTGATCCCTTATTGAGAAGGGCTCCCATGGATCGTGTGCACACTCATATTTCAAAGTGCAGACTCAAACTAGAGCACACATATGGGGATTTAGTGAACACGCATAAAGGCTCACAATTCCACCCACTCTCATTAGTACTCCAAATTTACAATAGTCAGGGCCTGGGAACTGCCTTGTATGGCATAGTGCTATGGTGCCACAGAGAAGAGACCACTATGATTGCAGTCTAAAGCTGTTTCATGCACCACTTATTTGGTCTTCCCATTAGCACACCACTACTGCCCCTGAGGTTGGAACTGGGGCTAAAAAGACTTGCAGACAAAGCTAGTGTAAGGCAAATCTTGTACTGGAGAAAGTTCTGGGCTACGCTGGGGCTTCGTGCATTCCAGTCAAACTTAGCAGAGGTGCTATGTATTCCATGAGCGGGCAAAATACCCTGGCTTAGGTACATAAAACAACTCTCACTAGGATTTGACTGAAGGGAATGTGGGATACTCCAGAGTCCAGTTTGACCACTAAAGAGCTACTTAAGAGAGCCTATTGGCAGCAGAAGCAGACAATAATGCATGGCCATTCTAGCTAGGCCCTTTGACTTCTAACTTTTTAATGATGAAAGATGGTTTTGAAGTGGAGAGGTTCATGGATGATATAGAACCAGTAACTGCCAGGATGCCCTATGTGCAATTCAGGTATGGAAATCTGCAGCTTCTTTCCTTTACAGTGAGTTGGTGGTGACAACCTGGGCCAAGTGACAGACAGTACCCTTTTTATATCAATTCGAAAGAATCATTAGAATGTGTTATACCCTTCAGCCCCACTTACCAGAGTATTAGGAAAAAATTGATTCTACCACTCAGTCGGACATAGGGTTCAGGGTCTATAGAGAGACTTTGCTAATTTTAAAAACCAATACAAGTCAGTGCATAGTTTTTGTGTTCTCTCGATTCTTGCTGGCTATGTGGAGGATCAGGAGGAGAAATATGCCCTAACGTGTGCCGTAAGGATTCTTTAAGTGTACAATGACCTGAACTCATTTTTATGCCTTTAAATCTCTTATATGTAGTATTTTATAACAAAACCTAGACATTTTCAGTGGCTTTGGTATGGTTTTCAATATTTATGTATATTTATATGTATTTTAAACTATTTCTTGGTTTTTACAACTACACAGTGATGTTTTATTTACTTGGAAGGCAATTTCCCTGAATATAATTTTTGAATCGATATAAAATGTGTATGCCATATACCAATCTGCATATAATTTCCTCCCTTACCACCTATTCGAAATTCATTAGTCATTGCACCCCTTCATAAATAAACTTATAATGAAATGCTCTGGGGTATCAGTTGCGGCAGTGTACTCTAATCTATTGATTCAAAGAAAAAGCAATAAAATTAGGTTTCTAATAGGTACTTAATTTAGGTGTTTTCAGGACAATGTCAACAGTTGTGTACATCTGTAGAAACAGCATTGCAGGTAACTGTGAATAACTAATAATATCAATATTGCAGCATTTTAAGTCATCCTGTACTTGAACATAAAGTCCCCTTCCCCCACAGACTCTTGTCAGTATGAAAGACACTGACATTTGAACCCTATGCTTTGTATGCCTTTATATCCATTACACATCATTTTGCTCTCTGATCCATTCTTGTTCCACTAAATAGGGAAAGGATGATATATGTATTTATAAAGTTTCCCACTCTATTCCCCTAGAAACCCACATCCCACTATGGAACAAAAAATGCAAAATTAGAAAAAACACATTTAATAACTACTACAATTTTTACACAGATAAAAAAACAAAAATAAATCTTATACCAAAAATACATGCATCACTCACATACAAAATAAATACAAACATAATTACATTAATACATGCTAGAACATCTAAGGGCAGATTTACAAGGCCCTTGAGCCACTTCTGCGTCATTTTTAACATGGGAAAAGTGACGTGCAAGGGGCTTGTAAATAAGCACCCTAGTTTCAGTGTCCTAACGAAGACCTGCATGCTTTGGCATGTTAACTGAAAAATGAGGATGCACTACAAAAATGTGTTTCATGCTAGGAGACCCATGTCACTGACACTAGACACATCTTGAGCACAAATATTTCTCCTGCCTCCTGTTGTTTCAGGTGGATGTACTGGGGTATCTAATGGGCATGGGAAGTAGGGATGATGACACAGAGAATGAATGGTAACAGAATTACAGTTCAACATGCAGATAAAATAACCAATGAAGTAAATTCTAAACAGGAGAGACATGACACTGCGGGTCAAGCATAGGATTACAGGTCCACGAATATCTACAAATTAGTAATATTTTGTGAGGGGCATGACAAAGATTTGACTCTATCTAAGTTTTCCCTGCCTAAATAAATATATCTTAAGGTATTCTTATGCTTGGAAGTATATTGTCAGGTTCTAAACAAAGAAGTAATAAAAAGTAAAGAAGGGCATCAGAGTGGGTATCAGTGCTTTCAATACATCTGATTGCATTGCAGTGAGGTCATAGACATTGGCTTAGATACTATGTGCAATACTGATTAAATATTTTGAAATAGGGGCTTTTGGTTAAAAGTGCCCATATAGTGGCACACAGTGCTGCCTCACCGAGTGATAATTAATCGTAAAACATTCACCCATTTTTATGCTTGCCCTTGACCATGTACTGCGTTCTCCTGCTTTTTTGGCTAGCTTTGCTCATACAAATACCACATATATGCATACCCCTGCAAATCTCATATGGTACACACACACATGAGTAGAAGAAATAGCTACAGCCTCAACTTTTTCTTTATTAAAAGTGATATTCAGTACAGCGCCCAAGATTCAAACTTACAGGAATTTTTTTTGCTGACCACGCCTCCTATCTACTCTATGGACCTAATGACATTTTACCAATTTGAACAAATGCCTGCCACTTTTTCAATACAATTCTTTCATCAATCCACACCTCTCAATACACTTAAGTCCCCTTCAAACATTTACCTTCACTTTAAAACACTTTCAGTTTATCCAAGTACAGAAGTGGTTTTTGATGGGTTTGTGCACTAAAGCGAGTTGTAAATGTGAATCGATTAGTATACATAGGTATTTGCAGGCATATGCATCAAAGTAAATACCGGGAGCAAAGGGGCAGATTCTCAGAATCTGCCCCTTTGCTCCCGGTATTTTTGCATTTGGGATGCATCATCCCAAATGCAAAAGTCGCAATTTAAGGAATCTCTAAATTGAGATTCCTTAAATTGCGATTGCATTTAAGGAATCCCAAATTGAGATTCCTTAAATGTAATGCATGAAAGTCAAAAAATTAGCGAATTTGCTAATAGGAGTAGCAAATTACCATGAAGTTGAACTTCATGGTAATTTGCTAAAACTTTGAAAAAAGCACTTTTGTGCATTTTTCAAAGTTTCATGTTGCGCACACACATGCCCTTACGGCATGTGTGTGTGCAACATATGTGCAGAGATCAATTTCATAGGTGCAACAGGTTGTCATTTTGACACCCTTGCACCCTTGAAATTGCATGAGCAATTTGAGAGTACCTACCGGTACTCCCAAATTGCGCATGCAATCTCCAATTCATTCCTATGGGCCAGTAGGCCCATAGGAATGAATGGGGCGGCATTCCTTAATTGGAACTAGCAATTTACGAGTAGCAATTAAGGAATGTTTAGGAATCGCTACTTAAGTAGCGATTCCTACATGTATAGGCTTTTGCTATAGTGGAGAAGTGTGGCTCACGGGTTAGAGGAGGCAGACCTGGAAGCAGAGGTCAGCCCGGGACCAGGGTTCAATTCCCGGCTCGGCAGGATCTTGAGTCCAAAAATGTCCACGGACTGGACAATTCTCGCTCCGGTGCCTAATCGACTCATGGGTTCACACTCTGCGACTCTGGGCAATAGCTTGCTTAATCTCCACAACGGCCCCTCGCGGTGGGATGCCTGGCTTTCACCTTGTGGATACCCTGCCGGGGCTATCTCACAGGGGAATACCAGGACGGGTTCCCTAAGCAAGCGCTTATATACCGGGTCGGTGATTTGCGCTATATAAATACATGTACATTTACATTCCTAAATAGCGATTCCTTAAAAATTGCTATTTAGGAATAGCAAAAGGCTACGTTGATGCATCTGCCACATAGTTATTTATTTGTGTGCAAAATATTTGTATGTGTGTGTGTGTGTGTGTCTCTATGTGTCTGTGTGCGTGCCATGCACACTTGCACGCTCTAGGGCTTTAGTGTATTGTCAGGCCAGTCCTTTCTAACAAAACACTAATAATCAAAACAAAAAAGAGTTTATAATTTCCTCATTCAAATGACACACTTCTGAACTTTACTGTTTTAAAATATGCAAAAGTAAAAAATGCCAAGCATGCTTTTTTTATGCTCTGTTTAGAGAGAATTTTGATTATTTCTATAATATTGAGAAGCTCAAGTAATTCAAAGTGGTCCCACAAGTGCCTGCAGTGTACTGCATAGTGATGATGCTGGGTATGTAAAATAGTTGAAACTCAGTAAATACACAAAGTCTGGTTAAAGCAAAATAAACTCTCATTGCCCGATGAGAATAGACTCTTCACACCACAGTGATACTTGCTGAGCATATATATTTAGCATCATAACTATATTTCTCAAAGGAATTAATTATATTCTGTTCTTGCGAAAAGCAGAACAGAGAGTAAGCAGGTTGCCACGACTGCGATAATACACCCAGCAGGTTTTGATGTTCAGCTTTGTGTAGTCTGTTACCGTCAGTAAATCTATGATGGTTAAAGAAGAAGTGGCCACTTTGGATATTGGCATGGGTGTTCAATATCCCCTGATGAGTTTCAGCACAAACAAAAAGACAGGGCCTTTGTGTAACGCTGATGTTGCGAGGCGCCTCCTATGAGTCACAGGTACGAAGATAGAATTCAGAAAACAGCACATCAAGGCTCGCAATGAATGCCTAGCCTCTCTACTGATGGATTTGAGGCCATTTAATAAGGTTTTTTGTTCACCTTTTAAAATCACTGTAATGGTGTGCCACTAAAATAGGCATAACGTTTGTGCTGCTCAAAGTAGAACACTATTTTCATTGTGTTTTCAAGTGTTAGGTAAAAAGGTAATCGTCTATAAAAAAACAATGCATAAATAAATAACAGATTGTGGTGTTTTGATAATTTTGAGACTACAATATTAAATAAGTTCTATGGCTGTTGAAATCAGGTCTGTTAAATATATTAATTAACTTAACCATGTTACCATTTAAGACGATCAGGCAAAGATATGAAAGCAAGTTCGATATTTTGTAGAGGAATGGCACCTAAACTGTAATGCTGAAGTGGTCCTGAAACTGCTGATGGCAGCATAAGTCACAGATGTCTTCATTTTGCTTCAACTGCCCTGTCCCAGGCAGCTGTTGTTTTTTCTTGCATATTTTATTGGTAAATACTGACTTTCAATGCTAGTTTATTTTAGACTATTTCTCAATTTGTAGCAGGAGAATGACAAGATCTATCAAATGATGCAATATTTGGGTCTGCAAATACGGAGGGGCCCATTACGATTTCTGGGGGACAGACACCGATGTGCTGTCGGTAAGGGTCCCATCGACATCTCTAATCGCAGTCAGACCGCTGCATTAGGATGTGGTCGGTCAGACTGCACTGGCCCTGGGACCAATCAACAGCTTCCAACAGGCTTAACGAGTCCATCAGGCAGTCGGTCCAATTGCATTACCCACAATGGAGACGGTGCCTTCTCAGGCACTGCCGTGGGGTTACAATCCGCCTTTCCGCCAGCCATTTCACGTTGGTTCCTCTGCTGTGAAAACCCTGGTGGAAAGGCTTTTTGGGGCCCCTAGCATGGTCCCTGTCCCCGTGGCCCTCTACTATGAACCCTGGGGGTCACATGTGGTGCCCCCCTAAAAATCCCTGCATCGTGTAGCAGGCACCGCTTGGTGCCTGCCACAGGGTGCAGAGCTGTTTGAAAAGATGCCCCTTTGCAGTGGGTTTATTCTGCTGCCCTTTTCCAGGCCAATGCACACGCCTCAATACAAAGAGGCATGTTTCCAGCCGCCTCGACTGTGGTAGGATCCTCATTTGGCAGGCAAGACCACCGACTACCTGTCAGTCTGTCCCGTTCCCACAATGATGGCAGTTGATGCTTTTTGTTTACTTAGAGAAACTTTCCTTCATGATATTTTTGTCCTCAATATTCTTGACATATTATTTTGTCCCCACAATATTTTTTCTCCAATATTTTGTCTGCACACGGTAATAGTTCAGCACAGGTCCATGTGACTGGCTGGAACGCCGTGCTGTACTTGTACTGGTTTGAAGAGCAGCTCAAATAATTAAGAGTACTGGATTTGCAGATCCTCCCAAGAGGAAAACGCTTTGCACTGTGACTAACTTATTATAATGAAGTGGAAATAGCAGAGATAATTCAATTTACATTCCTAGAAATAGATAGTGGACCAATGTTTTATCTAATGAATGCAAAGTACTGAATGGTCAATGGCTTTTGGTGGATATCCAGTGAATTCTTGTGTGGCTCTAATGTGCATGATCTGTAACCCGTTATTTTTAGCATTTAACTGAGTATTAGAAAATGGGATGATTTTAAAAAAAGAAGGCTGCACATTCAAAGGTGAAATGTACTTGTGGAAATCAGAAATTTGGATAACTTTTCAGAGAGGAAGATGAAGCATATTGGTAGTTGAATGAGGTAGCAAAAATGTTACAGGTATAACCAGAGGTAGTGCCTATTACAGAGTTGGTTGATTTGATTGGGTAGTCTTCAAGGTGGAGGATTTTGATATTGAAAGCATGATTTGAATTTGGTGGGACTTGGCCTGCATTTTTAGAGAGTGTGAATTTAAATGCATAGGATTTAGTTACATTCATCTTAGTCAGGATGAAGTGCAGAGTGGCACACACAAATTACTAAGTGCCAGTTGCATCAACATTACAAATGGCGATTTCCAAATTGCATTTCTCATCGAGTCTCAATTAGGAAATCACAATTCCTAATGTATGACACTTTTATTTTTAAAAGAGTGATTCCTAGTGGGCCACAAATCAACCTCCTTCATGAATATTAATGAGGTATGTCATAATTTGCAGCCCAGTAGGAATCACAGCCTTCACAGGGATAGTGGTGGGCTGGAGTCAGAAGACCACCATGTCTGTCATTGCTTTTTCATAAAGCAATCTTTTTTTTTTTTGATGCAGCTCGTTTTTTTCTTAAACGAAAATGGAATGTGGTTCAAAAAAGAAAATGAAACAATAAGGTTTCATTTCTGAAGATTAGACAGTATTCCGTGAGACCACTAACTGCTTTAAAAAAATATTTTGTTTGACATTCTCACACAGGAAGCGACCCCTGCCCATTAGAGAATGGATTAACAGCTATTTTGATTTGGTGGTAAAGTATTACTGTTTTGCAATCATATTTCAGTCGCAAAGCATGAATACATACCACGGAGATTCAATATTTTGAAAGAATGCCCTAAACACACCCCTTCAAAATTCCAAATCAGTTTTAGGTTGAAAATGCAAGTCGTGATTTGCCTTTTATACATTGAAAAATGTTTTTTCCCAGTCGCAAATGGCCTGATTCTGTGAATCTGACTGTTTTTGACCTCAAGGAAACTTGGCCCAAGGAGATGATTGGTGGATTGCAATGCATTAAATGGCGGGCAGTGTTAGTAAAGCAAGGCTTTGGAACAGATAACACTGAGATAGGTTTTTGTTCTATTCTTTATTATGGGCCTTTTCTAATTTAGTTTTTCCTCCATTTCTTGGAGAGCTTATCTTTCAAAATGCTGACCCGGCAATGCACTACATTAGAGTGTTCATCTTCTTCCTTCACCCGTTGTCTGTTCCTTGGGGCAGGGGGGTGATGTTCAGTATTCCATGCGTAGAAATAGGAGGATTTATTCCTGCTGGGTAGTGGTATTCTTTTCACAACCCTCACTACCGTACGTTGTGAAAGCTGGCATGACACCCTCCCTCCACTAAAATGAAAATTCCACCAGTTCTAGTTTCCTTAACACAATGTGACAGAGGTGTGCAGTTGTGTTTTTTAAAGATCCTACTAAAGAGTTTGTAATGTATCCTATGTTACAGCCAGCCGTACAACTCATTAGGTGTCCCCTACCAGGGAGCGCTAGCTGCCTATTAGTGAAAAGTCCTATTGTCAGCTTTCAGTGAGCTTAGAGCCAGCCCATTGCTTACCATGAGTTGTCTTTATTTTCACTCACATTTGCTTGCTTTTTTTTCATCAGCTTATGTACGCTACTTTTCCTATTCTTGTGTTTGTCCCTCCCAGTAGATGCATTACTTGTGTCCTTCCAGTACTCACATTTCAAGCACTACTTTTGTTTGGTTACACACTCCACATGAGTGCACGTGTTTTCTGCTGCTTCCCCCATGCATTTCTTTCTCCTTCACTCCTTGTTGCTCTTCGTTGCCCATGTGCTTGTCCCCCACCTCCTTCTTGTTGTGCTTGCCCAGGGGTGCATGTCCCCCCGCTTTGGTTTCTCACTCATGTGCTTTTCCCTAACAGCTCCATGTTCCTACCTATAGCCCTTGTGCTCTCTTCTCCATCACTCTCCATTGTGCTTCCCCCACCCACACCGTCAGTGTTGTTTCCATCCCCCTCTGTGTTGCTTCTCCCCTATGTTGCTTTTGCCCATATTGCTTTCTCTCCCACCCACACACTCTGTGTTGCTTCCTCCCACCCACATTCTCTATATTGCTTCACTGCACCAATGCCTCAAAAAATAAAAAAGATTTTTGTGCACATTTTTAAAAAATAAAATGTATTTATGATCCAACTAAGACCGGTAAATAAAAAGAAAAAAGTGTCTGCATCATTTTGTTCACTCTTTAGCAGTGATGTACAGCTTTGGAGATGCTGAACAGCATCTCTAAAAACCAGGAGGTCCAGAAGGGAAGACCAATTGGCTTTGCCAATGTTTGTTGTCTTTTGGGAGTTAAAGAGGATGTGTAGTGAAGCTGATGACTATCTCTGAGCTGAAGAGGAAATACGGTGTTACGCAATTCTAATGCCCTTTTTACACATGTGAAGGAGAGCCAGCTGTCTGAAAAAAGAAAGAGTACAGTGTGGTGGAGGTGGTTGTAATAAAAGACTGCAGCTTCATGATGAAGTAGCATGCTAAGGTTCCTCAAAAAGGTATCATGTGGGCTGAATAGAGCAATCAATGCCGAAAATGCAGGGATGTTTGTTTTTGAGGAGTCTAAAATTAATAAACAAAGGGTGATCTAGAAGTCAATGACTTCCAAGCTATTGGCAAATTATTTGAATATCCTCCAAGTAGAGATGATAGAAGAACATGTTGAAGATGTCACTGGCGTGGTGTGTGGAGAAAAGAAGTGAACTTCCACAGCAGCACCTTGTTGGGATGAATGATAGAAGAGGTGTAGAGAATCGGAGGGAAGATTACAAGGAGATGCAAAATAAGTGATTAGAGAGAATAGGATTCCGTCCAGCACTGTGGTAGTGAGATATTGGAAGCTTATGCCTAATAACATAGTTGTACGTTAATGGTGTTGAATAATACTGAGAACTAAAATAGGTTGGGAGTCTATCAGACACGATTGCACAGCAGAGATGGCCAACTGTGTATGAGGACAGTCTTCATTGAGTGAAGTGCATGAACGCCATATTGTAGAAGATTAAGAAGGTTGTAAAAAGTGAGAGACAGAGAAAGAATATTGAACATTTGTTCAAAAATAACAAAATAACCTCCTTTCCAAATGTTAATAATTACATAGTCAGTGACGCGAACCATGCTTTGTGTTATTTTTTTTAATCCGGGGCGTTGGGTCCTCTTTTTGCACCTTTGTGCACATGAAACAATGGTTTGTGAACTGCAGCTCAGCTCCAATGTTTGTTTATTTCACTCTTAAACATTTACATGTGATTGAAGGGCGATTTTACAGCTGGTTAGCTAACATCACATAATTCAAACACTAAAGTTATGAGCGTATCTACCACCCTAATAGTTTACTGACGTAATAAATATTAACAGAGTTACTGGGAAATAGATATAGGTTTGCTTCATAGTTGCATATTGTTTTTTATGTCACATGTAAACTTTGTTACCCTGCCACTGCTAAATACATCAGCATATTTACCTACTGTATTAGACACACATTTTGTAATGTATTCAATGTAAATGTGTGTTCACATTGAATATGATGTGCACGGCCATGAACAGTTTAGAACAATTCATTTTTGTTATCAGCTCCAACTAAGCTTGAGGTCTCCTTCACCGGTGTTTGCTCACTTAAGTAAAACTTTGATACAAAACATGCGATTGTGATTCACAGAATTAGTATTATTGCAAAGCTCAAATGTAATGGTGGAACATTTGCAAGAATGCTATACTTTTGCAGTTTAAATATTTTTAGGGACACAACCGGCTTTAGTTTGCGTGTTCACGATATTCTTTCAGGTAATGTTGGACACTGACCTGCAGTTAAAAACAGTGTTGTTAAAGGTAGGGACAAAAACCTCTCCACAATGGCAAAGTTATAATAACACCCTTACATGGGTTTCACCTTAAGTGAACCTTCCGGAAGCAGTCACACAGCAAATAGCAAAGAACAATTAGGAAGGCCAGCATCTGTACCTGTCGTCACTTGCTGTGTTCTGTCCTATTGGAAGGTTGAAAGGAGTTCAGATGATTTACAAATGAAGGACCAAACCATTGAAAGGGGTAATAATATGGGAATATTCAGGGAGTAGTCATATACAAGTAGGACCATTAGAAAGGGCCATCACATCTTTGCGCTTCTACTAATTAGGAGTTGGCTGTTTGTGGCTGATTCTCAGAGTCACATAATGCACATAAAAGAGTATCCTGTAGTACTTCTTCCCATACTCATAAGTACTTTTGTGAATCAGCCCCTACATGTTGAAAGTTAACATTGAGAAAATGGACTGTGGAACCTTTAGCAACACATGTATTTATTATAGGTCAGTGAGTCATCCAGATTTTAACTAAAAGATCCTAACACATAAACAATCCTTTTTAGGTCTGGGGTTAGTCAAGACATTTTGATTTTGCTAAAACAGTATAATATACCTGCCTATAAGGGCTTTCAGTCAGCTGTCTTCATTCATTGTTCCGTTATTGTGTCATTTAAATTTTACTTCCACTCACTAAAGTAAATTATGAAGCAATGGGTCAGCTCACTCCAATCATTGGCTAACTTCATTGTGAGTTACAGCATTCTGCCTTTTTACAAGAAGCATATCTGCAAAGAAATTCTCTTCGGTGCCACGGACTACTATGTCAATGTGTGTTTTTGAGACCCCAAAAGGATTTTTGCTTTCAATCAATGGGGCATATTACCAAGCAATAGCGATAATTATTGTTATTGCTTGGTTAGCGAGAAAAAATTATCGCCCAGCTGCGGCAATTTTTATCGCAGATAAACCTTGGCATTACCAAGGTTTATCGCAAATACGATAAAAATCGGCCGCAATGCATGAATATCGCTGAAAAGTCTGCGATATTCATGCATTAGCGAGCTAATGCTCTTAGCCATGTTATCCACCTCCCATTGGATAACATGGCTAAGAACTGCTCAGGGCAGGTGTTAGCTGTTGGAGCTATTCGCGCTTAGCGCGAATATCTCCAAAAGGGGGTAATAGGAGATAGTGATGTTAGCGACTGTTTCCAGTCGCTAACATCTTGGCACGCCCACTTTGCATGTCATTAGTGATAAATATCACTGACATGCAAAGCGGGGCCCAAGATGGTCGCTATCTTCTACTAGCTGTCGCTAACTGGTGTTAGCGACAGCTAGGTAATAGGGAGATAATTTTATCTCCGCTTTCTTGGCTTTTAAAGCCAAAAAAGCAGAGATAAACCCCCTTGATAATATGCCTCAATGTTTTTTTTAATACTGGTGACTGCTGAGCAGCTCGCCAAATTAAAGTTTTAGAAAAACGATAGTAGTTTACAAAACAAACATTTACATAACTGAATTCCGCAAGTCAACACATGTCTATTGGCTTTGACAATGTTTGTTTAAAAGTAAGGAAATTGATTTCATACTATTTTGCTAATTTCGTGATGGCAAATGAGCAAAGTAATTTTGCTGAAATGGAAACCAATCTATTACATTTGAAAATATATTTGATCGACTTCTCATTACTTAAGATTCCAAAATTGTCTCTGTAACCTATGTTTCACTGTTGAAATTAGTGGTTTCTCATGTCTTGTTCTCTGTGCTCCAAGTTCAGCAATTAAGACTCTATGGCACGTCCCGCTCTTTTTATTCAAATTGAGATCATCCTTTAAATGTAGGTTCGATTTTTCGAACTATTTTTCATTTATGTATTGTGGTACGAAACGAAGCATGCAAAGATGTTAAAATAGATCTTTTGTAAATAAAGCATTAAACTGCGGTGTAGTATAAAACATCGAAAATACATTAAAATTCTCCACAGCTTCCATAAGGCCTGCATTTTCCCTAATCTGTTTTGGTTGTGCACGCAAAACGAACCCGCCTGCTCTTGTGTGGATTCGGCCACAAAATGTGCTATTGTGACCTACAGTGATCTCTAGATCGCTGGTTTCGATAGCTCCGTGATCTGTAATGGCACCTCTTACTGGTGGCATTGATGCAGTAATGCCACACTATGCCGGTCATTAAGCTCACAGATCTTCTATTGTTTTTTCATTTCGGGACTGTTGGCTTCCTTGATTGGTTGTGATTATTTACTGTTATCAGTGCTCTCCATCATACTGCAAATGCCAATGTCAGCTGTGTCCTGCTGCCTATCTTTTACATACAATTTAACCTTCCAGATATAAGCGCATACTTTTCTAACCCTGAATTCCAGTTTGAATATTTGATTTCAATTTTCTGCACTCTGTTCACCTCATCAATCTCTACCATTTCTATTTTACCCTACAGGCCAGTACTTCCATTTCTCTTTTTTTCCAGCTAGCCTTGGTCTATTATTTTCATAACCTGACAGCTGCCTCAGAGCCGAAAGGCACCCGGTAATCCCCTTGCTTATTTCTAGGCATGACTTTTATTAGCCACTTTTTTGCTTATTCTGTAGACTCAGTAGGGAATGGAGCTGAATTTTTTTTCTGACGATTAATTGAAATGACAACTTCCAGCAATGCTTTGTAGATTAGGGAGATACATGGGCCCATCTTTCCATTTTTCATCAGAGGTGTATTCTAAAACTCGATGAATTAGTGATTAGATCAACCTTGAAGAGGAATTTTTTTTCTTTGCAACGTTAGAAATCATAGCTGGGGTGAAAAGAAAGTGCACAAAAGTTGTTGAATTTGGATAAAATAATTTAATATATAAAGTGTGCGATTAGCGCAGGATTGTGTGTTATCGCCCATTTTAAGGTAAACACTAATTTGCATCAAGGCATTATTGTAACATGCAGGGATAAAGGTAGACACATCTATCAGTGATGCCAAAGTGCCATAATGCACTGATCTAATGATGTGTGTGCATGTGATTGTGTGTGCATGTGTGTGCACATGTGTGTGTGTAAGAGAGAGGGAAAGAGTTCAAGCGTGATTCATATTACATTATCGATTACCACTTATGGCCCATAACCTGCATATTGTAGTTGTGCCACAGAAATTGCTTTAACAAATCTTTCACAGTACGACTGCCAGAAGAAGTGAGTGCTCTTCGTCAAAGGTGCAGGGAAGACAGCTTGAGATGATGTCCAAGGGGGCAGCTGCGGCCCGTGCAAGTAATAGCAGTGGGGTTGTTGGGCTGGGTGTGGGGGGATTTCGATGGACGATGATGAAGGAATATTGATTGCTTATTCAATTTTCCCTCATCATTATCTGTCGAAATCCCCCTTCACCCGGCCCAACCGCTCTTACCTGAATGGGCCGAGGCTGCTAGGGGGTAGCCAGCAGACGTCTTTAGCAATGAATAGTGTTGTTTGTATTGAAGAGCCCTAACTTCAGCCCTCTTTTAAAATGCATGGGTTTTGAGGCGGTCTGGTGCAAGAAATATATGTGATTCCGGATGTGGAGAGTAACGCCGGAGAAGACTTGCCTGTGGGGGTTTAATTTTTTGATTTTCTCAGATTCATGCCTTGCAAAGTGTTGGCTTCTTTGAGTAGTTTTGTCTTTTTTACATTGCCTGAGTGAAGATGTTAACAGAGGGGAGGGGAACAGCTACAGTTTGAAACGTTTCACAGACTACATTGCATTCCAAATGTAGCGCCCTTGATTATGTTATAGCTAGAAGCAACATTGTAATGATTGAATCCCAAGATTATGCACCAGATTGCAGACTGTCAATCAAATAAAGCCAATCAATAATTAATAATTTGGGATGAAGAATTCTTGCCCTGATAACAAGTGGGAAGGTTTACAGCAAGGTCATAGTAATTACATGCTTATGTTCAAACCGATGGGTCACTATATTACACATTGAAGCATTAAATATGATCGCTTAACAGGGTTGCAAAACTACACTTTTCCTCTTAATAATTCCTTTTAATTGCCTGTTTCTAGATAAACTCTGGTTGCAGTACATGTCAATATCGCTCACCTTAGACGTTTGGCTCTATATAGCACAGAACAATTCTGAGACCATTTTCTTGTAATGCACATTTGTAGGTACAGTCTTATATGCATTTTGGAAACTAAGTGAAAGTGGGACAACATACAAGTCCTGCTATTTTCACCCAATTATTCATTTTCAATCTCATGCTACTTTAATTTGTTTCTCCAAAGCAATGCACTTTCCTAATAGGTATTATTTTTCTCCATCCATTTAGAAACATAACACTGGACAGACCTTTACTAAATACTATCCTGTTTCCCATTTACTGCCCAACCTAGTACCAACATCCTTGTTGTTCCCATCCATTCTGCTCCACCAAAGTGACTGTTCCTTCTACTGAAAGAGACATTGGGTCTAAATACAATGTCAGTCGGAGTTGCCTCCGACCGACACCGTTTTGGGGAAGGAACCGCCCATCCTTAGGCCGGTGATTCTGACAAACCCATTAGGATGTGACCGTACATGTTGCAGTCGCAAACTTCCATTTTTCGATGGGAGCTTGTGCGGTGGGCTGAAACAGCCCACAGCACAAGTTCCCACTGAAAATTGGAAGTTTGTACACATCCCTGCAAAGTGTGGCAGCCGCACGGCGCATGCCACATGGGGCAGGGATGTTGTAGGGGCACCGTAGGTGCCCACCAGACAAAAATGCAGAGGGCTAGGGAGCCTTGCTAGGGGCCCCCAAAATCGGTTTCTAAAAGCCAATCCATGTCAGAAAGGCTGACATGGATTGGCTGTCGGGAACTGACATCATAATCACAACAACGGAAATGCTGTCCTTAAGGGATTATGGTGCTGTTCTGACTGATTGATGGGCACCTTGATCCCGCTGGAACCGATTCAGATTCCCTGTCGGTTTAAACTCTGACCGCCATCATCCTAATGCGGCGGTCGGAGTTTAAACCTACCATATTAGTCGGCAAGCCTCTGACCAGTTATCAGAGGCTTTCCGAACTACATCGTAATTAGGCCCATTATGTCGCATCGACCTGCCATGCCACATGAAGCTGTTTTTCTCTTCCTTTGACCACAATTCTGTGACTGCTTAAAACTTCTTGAAACCTAACTGGTTCTGTATTTTACTCCAAGGATGGGGTCTTTATAGAGGTGTATAATTCACCATGCTACACTCTCTCTGTGTTACAGGTGTTATATATGGTACTTACATTCTTTAGTGGCATACTCTCCCATTAAATCTATTCAAAGGAACCCACATTAAATTAGCACCAGATTATTTTAAGGGGATGGCGTCTGAAACCAATTTAGAATGATATCAATTTAAATCTGCCATAAAAAATAATACTAAGAATGCTTCTTATACATAGCTAACAAATATATGAACAGAGCATACTGGCAGAATAGCTAGTTTTAAAAAACATGGTACCAAAGTACCATACTCAGAATATTGACCATCAAAATATTATGCAGGCACATGTATATAAGTAAGTATAGATTTTTGTGATATTGAAGATAATCCAATAGATGTAGGTATTAATCCAAAGGAGATTTATTGAGTACGCCTTCTTACAAGCCCCATCCACCAGGTGGTAACTGCTTCAAACTCGGCAACTCCAACAGTCGACCACACTTGAAGATACACTTTCCAATCTCCAGCAGCTGCACTAGTTCTAAGCTTGACATCAGAGTACTGATGTCAACCACACAGCTGTGACAATACATTTGACTAGGATACCACACACCTCCCTCTCTTGGCAAACACAACTTGGACTAGATCACAAAAGAAAACAAAATGTTTACAAAAAATTACATTATTAATACTGAACACATAGCATAGTAAATTTCTAATTTACACATTAACAGAGACCATGTGAAGAAAAAGAAAACTCAGGTTAAACATAGTCCTTCAAATACACTGGTCTTCTCACAACCCTCTTACTACCAACCTTCCAGTCATGAGGTTCATCCTGGGCATCAAGAGAAGGCTCATCACCTTCAATACCCTTTCTCTCACTAGCACGCTTCCACACAACTCACATGTGACGATCACTGTACTTCACTGCATTCCTAAACACTTTCAATACCTCCATGGGTTGAAACATTTGTCTGCAGGACCCCCTTTTCTTGGGATTCTTACTCTTACCCAGTCATCCACACACACCTGGGTTTCCTTCACTGCCATCCTCCTATTGAAGTTTTCCTTTCTCTTCTCCACGACAGCAGACTCTTTCTTCATTCATTCCTTTGCGGTCATGAAGTTGTCACCAGTGACAGGCCCTTTCAGCTTGTTAACCCACAGGGGACCCACTAGGTTGGGTAATCTCTTCAGAAACAGGACAAATGGACCCACACCATTGAAGGAGTGAAGGGTCATCCTGTTCACATTGAGCTTGACTTTAAGCTCCATCATCCATTTCAATCTAATACTCAAGGAGTGTTGGTTACTTTCTTTTATCATCTTGTTAAATCACTCAATTACGCCACTGGATTCTGGATGATGAAGTGCAGTTTCCTGGGCCTTAGACCTCTCTCACACATAAACCTCTCAATGGAACTACAGGTTAGTTGCACCCTATTATCAATAAGTAAAACCTTGGCAAAGCCCTCTCTACCAAACAGCTCTTCCAGAAACTCTTTCACCACAAACAGAGTGGACCACATTAACTTCCGGCCAACGAGAGTACAGATCAATGCAGGAGATGATATATTTGTCACATCCCGAAACTGTAGGGGCCTTACAATAATGAATGCTACCTCAGTCCCTGGGCTAGCTGACCTCTGCCTAATAACCATCGGTTGAGTTTTGCATTTCAAAATGTTGTCAATGCCATTGCACTCTAAACAATCTCTGACTACTCTCTCTCTATCTGCAATTCCATCCCAGGCCATCAGTAACTCTCTCTCAGTCTTTCCTTTGTCTTAGTAATGCTTGGATGGCCTTTGTGAGCATTGTCCCCTCAATTTGATTGTGATGTTTGTCAGAGTTATTAGACTTCTTCCTCTTGATATCAAACCTCCCTCAACAGGGAGTTCTTCCCTAACTCACAAAAATCCCGTTAAAACTTCATAATACTTATCTTTGGCCTACCAGTGACCACTCACTCTGGACTTCACAGCCTGAAAGTCCTGGTCCAAATCCTGTACATGTCTCAATTCTTTTTCTTGTAAAATTCCTCCAGACACCTGACACACCTTGATCTCATAATCACCAAACACGTCTCCACACACATCTCCTGTCCCCTTACCATCACTTTTCACAAATAACCGAGAGCAACAATCAGCCACTGTGTTCATTACATCAGGTAAATATACTACTTGAAAATCAAACTTGTGCAAAGCTATTACCCATTTTCCTATTTGGCTCAAAACTGCACCCACTCCCTACTTGCTGAAAATCTCCACCAAGGGTTTGTGATCTATCTTCACCACAAAATGGGTACCTCAACTTTTTCATAGCCAACAAAAATATCAATGCCACCTTCTTAATAACTGAGTAGTCAAGCTCTAAACCCTGGGGCCCCCTTGATATGAGGCCCATTGTGTTGTCACTTCCATTGACAACTTGTTCCAACACTGCTCCTAGCCCTGTGAAACTTGCATCGGTCCTTAATATAGTTTTGGTTCCCAGGACAAAATTGTATAGCATGGCTGCATCACACAAGCTTACCTTCACACCCTGAAATTCTTCCTTACATTCTCTGGACCATATGAACTACTCTCCTTTTTCGGTAACATCATGTTTTCACACCTCCTGGAGAAATTGGGCACAAACCTGTCATAGTACCCAGCTGTCCCATGAAATTTGAGCAACTGCTCTTTGTTCAATTGAGAAGGCATGTCAGAAATGGTTCTCAGAGGATCTTCCTTAGGCCTAATTCCTTCACCAGTGCCAAAATAACCTAAAGTATTTTTGTCAAGCCAAACTCAGTCTTTTCCTGCTTCAGTCTTAAACCATTCACATTGATCTTGCTCAAAACTTCCTTTAGTCCACATTATGTTCCTCATTATCGCTACCATAGACAAGGACATCGTCTTGGTGAATCTTCACCCCACACACCTTCCAAAACTATTTCCATAGACCTATAGATAACTGCAGCCGCTGAAATTAGTCCAAATGGCATGCAGAGATATTTGTACGTGTCAAACAGTGTCACAAAAGCTGTGAGATCCTGTGCGGAATGATACAGAAGTTACTTCAAGGGACAATAAAATGTTTGCCCCCTCCAAACTTTAGAGCATCTCCATTATGTTTGGAAGAGGGTAATGGTCTACCACCACCTTATTTAGCTCTCTCAAATCCACACAGAGTCTTAGATTACCATAGGCCATCCTTGCCATAACAACTGGAGACACCCACCAGTGCCCTCAAATTCCTGGATTATTTGTTCCTTGGGTAGTCTTCCTAATTCCTCCTTCATAGCATCCCTCACCGTCAGGGGAACATTCCTGACCTTGCAAAGCTTGGAACAATACTAGGTTTACGTTTGATGGTATGTACATAGTGCCTCAATCATCCCATTCCCTTTCCAAAAACCTCAGTGAACTTATATATAATGCTCTCTTGCACATCACCCTCACCTTCTACTCTAAAGATCTCAGACCACTTTCTTCTCAGTCGAACAGAAGGGACTTCATTTGGGTCCAAGTACACTTCCACATTTTTTTAGTGCCACCAACTAAATAATGAATCCCCTTTACAGGACACATACACCTTCCCAGGAATAATCATGTCCTTAAATTCAATAGTACCTTGAAAATAGCCCAAATGATTTCTGGACTTGACACCATAACTCCTGGGTTTGATGTCTGGCTTCAAGAACTAAACCCTGCCTTTGAGATGTTCATAAACAAATTCTTTGGATATAAGAGTTATATTGGCTCCTGGGTCAAACAGCATGTTGACAGGACTGCCATTAACGCATACCAGCTCAAAAGGACCTTCCTTGAGTTTTTCTTTCACCTTCGGAACAAACTCACTACTGACACACTCAACATCACACAAAACCTTCCGGACTTTCTTCAACCCTTTACCACTTTTGCAGCAAGCAGAAAAATGCCCTTTCTTCCCACAAGCTTACAGGTAATTTTCCAACGCTGACATTGTTTGAAATTAGCAAAATGCCCAATGCTCACACACTTGAGGCATTTGCTTTGTAAATTCTTTGCAAAAGTCTCCGGCCTTCTCCCCCATCCATCCTATTTCTAAAACCAACACTCAAACTTCCTTTCTTGCTATCAACCACTTGAACATTAACCTTCTTCTCTTCCCCAAGACTGTTCTTACGAATTACATCCATACAAGCTTGAGAATGTTCAGTGGATTTTGCAATAGTTATCACCTCTCGCAATGAGGGGTTGTCACTCAGCCACATTTTCTCTTTGGCCATGTCAAGTTTACAACCTAACATGAACTGGTCACGCAGTCGTTCCTCCGCATCAACATCAAAATTGCAGGTGGCCGCTAATTTTATTAGTATTGATACATATTCCTCAAAAGTCTCACCATCATGCTGCAAGCGTCGTCCAAAATGGTATTGTTCTATTACAGTGCATAATCTGGGTAGACAGTGTGAAACTAACTTCTTAATGCAAACATCATAGTCATTAACATCTTCAGCTTCTTCTTGTGTTAGGTCAGGTAGGTGCTCAAAAACCTCCTGACCTTCTGCGCCCAAAAAGTGCATAAAAAGAGATGCCTTTCTTTCTACACTCAAAGAGGTGCCACACACTTTTGCATAGTGATTAAATCCTTTCTTCCATTTCTGCCACGGCAGCATAGGTTCACTTGGAGCTGACAGAAAGAAAGCAGGGGGTGGAACATTCTGCATAGTGACATATAGAACACCTGAAATTACACTGGCCAAAACTGTGAAAGTTCACTATCCACTGAATGACACTACAGGGAAATACAACTGTAATTATATTTCCCAGGGCAGAAAATAGTAAGAGCACAGTATCCACTGAATAACCCCACAGAGATATACAGCTGTAATGATACTCCCCAGGTGTAATTACAACTTCTTAATCGGCAAAAATAAAAAAATATTGTATACACTGGTTTCTCACCCAAAGCACAACATTTTATAGCTGGTATCCGACAAGATACCCAAGGACCCACCTAAAAATGAAACTGACTCAATTACCTTCAATCGCTGTCTATCCGGTCACAAGCAGATGTAGACCACACCTGTGCCTTCCTCCTTTGTTGTCTTGCCAGTTAGCCAGATGCCAAAACCAGAGGGAGGAAACCTGTCCCAGAACTCGTTTTGAGTGATTACAAGGGAAGGTTTGCACATTCTCCTAGCCAAACCTCCAGGTAGACACATGGAGCTCCGCACAGGGGAAGAAAGGTTCTGCCATCTTGGATTTTATATAGAGAAGGGCACTGTGACATATTTTACAGTACAACACTCAGGACATGCTGCAACCGTGGATAGGGTCACTCCTGGGAGCTTATGCCCTATTTGTTTGGGGCTCTCCGGGAGTTTCCTCCACCCACAGGCTGGCACCGAACATAAAGTAGCACCCCCAGTATTCTCTTCAGAACATCTCCTGACCTGTGGAAGAAAGAAGAAGGACTGCACCTGCTGCGGTGACCTGTGAGGAGAAACATAAGGGTTGGACCAGCATCCACTTTAACATGACAGAGACATGGACGCCAAGTGTTAGTTCGCTGACTTCCTCTTAAGCTACAAGGACACAAGAGCTGCAAGAAGCCTACTTGCTGAATGGTTTTCCATTTGTATTTAAATGCAATTCATAAAAACATCAAAGTAAAAAGAGAAATTGAGTTTTGTGATAATTCATGTATATTCAAACTTCATCTTCTTTTTACTATGTTTGTTTATTATAGTCCTGCTTTGCAGCATCAATTTAAAAAATAAAAATGGAAATATGTAACCTCAGCACAATACAAGTTCATCTATGATACGGAGTGTCAAATGTATTTTTCAATTAAAAAGGTACAATCAACAAATCAAAAAGGCATTTTGGGTAAGGAGGGAGAAGGTCGGGCCTGTAACTCACAGCAATATCTACTATCCTGAAGGGCCTATCCGAGCAGTTTCAATTTGATCAGCGCCCAGCCCTGAACCCTGCTGGTGGCTTCTACTGAAGTGAATCCTGAACTCTAAGCGCCTAATTATAACTTTGGCGCTGCAGCATCTGGTCCGCCCTGCCATGGCACCACCAAAGCCTTGTTCGGCCCTCCTGATTATTAATTTCCTCCTGTCTGGCAGGCTTTGTTATGTTCCCACAGGAGTGCCGTGAAAATGGGCGCGGCAATAGGAACACCAAAAACAGTTCCTGCATGGCATGGACCATTAAGTCCAAGCTGTGCAGGAACTGGGGTGCAGGAATACAGGGGGGGGACATGTTGTGTCCCCTGTATGTTTCCACATGCAGAGAAGGCACCCCCCATTTGTTTCATCTCCATCACAGTGTTCATGGAGTAGGAACCTCCATGACAAAGCTGGTGGAGAGGAAACTCATAATATGCTTGCCGGGACCGCAGCAGTCCTGCAAAGCATATTGTGGCCTCCTGACCTCCGCAACACTGCCAGGGAATTGCAGTTCCTTAGTGGCTGGGGGGTAGCAATGGTGATCCAGCCACTCTATTCGCATAGGGCGGCAGAAGTCCAGAACCAACTTTCCTAGCTGATCCTCAGATGATGCATCACTGGTGGGCCTGACTTTGCTGCAGCTCCCACTACCTGCCTGACCACAGCAGCACATCCTATTCAGTGGGCCTGAAACCGACTTCAATCTTATGACAATGGCCCCTCTGCGGCTACAGCCTGCAGCCTTGCCCCACTGAAGTAATCTGACTTTTAGACAAGAGGCTAAGTCCTAAGGTAGAAATATTCACTGTGTCTAACACTAAGCAACATCCGATTGATGATGATGGCTCCCTGGGTGTCAACTCTGGACTTTTCCCACTCGGGTCTTTTGCCACCTTTGTTGATGGCTTCACAAATACATCATCCTTCACCAACCCATTATCAATGTGCCCATCTTTGGATATAACCTGCTTCCTTACCCCTCTGAGGATCTACCATGTCGTAAAATTTCTAAGTACCAATGTAAATCATTGACTGAGATCTCCTGGCCTTGCATACACCCATGGTCCACCTCAGTTGGCCTCAAACTTTAACTTTGTCCCAGTCTAGCATGACCAGTTGTCCATGTTTGCAACTTTGTGTTTTTTTGTGCTAAAATCTTATTCAAACTTTACAAAATGTTATCTAGGTATCCCTTTTTGGATTTATGTAATTTTGGTCTTATTTTATTTATTAAAATATTCTTTAATCTCATAAACTGGAGAGTGATTTTTTTGTATTGTTTTCAACTTTTATTTAAATTGTTTTCTAAAAGATTTCTTAGTTTCTTAGTTTAAACCTGTCTGCTCTGTGCCGTAACTATGAGGGGTAGACCTCAGCTTTAAATTACTGAAACCTTTACTACATCTAACTAGGACAGTAATATTATTGCTTGTGGTGCAATACCATCCAATCCAACTCGTATTCCACTTTCTCAAACATACATTTCCTGCTTTTGCATTAACAGTTGAGCTTTACTGGAGGTCCCTGCTATGTTATGCAACTTCGTGTAGGATTGCTATAATTGATATATATCGTTTATGCTCAATATTCATTCTAGTACCCCAAAATAGCACCAGGGATCTGCAGACCACATGTGTTGATTAGAAGTCTATCATACCCAAAGCATTTTTACATTCTATAGTACAATTAGGCATCTTCCTCACAGGAATCCTAATTTGTCAGGGTACAGGGCCCTGCCCAGAGTTGTCTTCCATGTCATGTACTCCATTTCCACCGCAGGACTTCCAGAGTTTGTGCATAGTTGAATGTATGGGTCCATTTTCTAAGTGCTTTCCTAATTTTCTTTAGGTGCACTGGACCGGTCTAATTTACAGCCCTGTGCACTATGGTGAGTGCCTTGAGTTTAATTCTCTTTTCATGACAGCCATGCAATGTCTACGAGTAAAGTGGTTATTTGAATGCATCTTCTTTGACCATATATGAATCGTATGGCTGTATTATTGACAGCTCACAGTATGGTAGTGAACCTTCAGGGAATTGCAAGATACAGTGGGGCTTATTTACAAGCCTCTTGTGCCGCCGGTGCGTCACTTTTAACGTGGGAAAAAGTGACGCATTAGCGGAGCAAGGGGCTTGTAAATAAGTCCCAATGTTTTTTGAGCCAGGAAACAACTTTTTGTTTGATATCTTGCATAAAAAGAAGACAAGATAGATTTGGGTTCCATAGGTTACTGACTTTAAGTGTTTTTTGGATAGGACAATGGATTAGACCGAGGTTCTATAGACATTCTGTTGTCCATAAAACATTGAAGACTCTAGAAATTAATAGGCAATTGGCCTCAGATGCGAAACATTATTAGAGCACAAGGAGACTTATGTGTAGGTGAAAGCTCATGTTTTGCATTCAAGACAAAGTAATGCTATAACAAATAATGTGCTTCCACTTGCCAATAACCCTTGCCAAATATAGAAATCCTGTCATATAAGGAATACAAGTCAGAAAAAAACATCCCTCTCCTCTTGAATATTAATACATCTAATTTTCAATTTCCAGTCTGCCTTTCTTCCTGTCAATAAGCGCTGGAAGTAGAGGTGAAAGGGTGAGGAGCACCCCCAAAATAACAATGCTGGATTTCCAAAGGTGAATAAGAATACAAATTGCATTTTTATCTTGCCACATTTGTCCAGCCTTCAAAAACAGGGGTCAAATGTCAGTCTAGTCTTTGACAGATTGTTGCTTATTCTTTTAACATGGAGAGTGATGTTTACTTTTCTTTTTCTTATTGCAAAGTGTGAGAATTTTGTAAAGTGAACTATGTGATAGCTTTGTGGTTTGAAAGGAAAGGCTGTTGTTTTCTTCTAACACACAAAACAAAATGTAAATGCCTATAAATGTACTGTAAAATATTTCAAAATAAACAGTTAGGAAGTCAGAAATTAAGTGTTTTTTTCTAATTTTAAAGTGTGATGGACAGAAAAAAAGTTTATTAGGATCAAAGCAAATCAAGACACTTTACTTGGTGATGCACAAATGACAAATATTCATTGAAACCCATTTTCCACACATGATCATATATGCACCCTATAGTTTTCTCATTAAAACTCTGTGTCTGTGCAAACTTAGTGCCTGTTCAATGGCAAATGAATCTCTCTGTTAATGGCAGTGTGCTATCACACCATGCTTTAGTCAAATATTTGTGACAATGTGCTTATTAGTACAACACCAGCTTCAGATTATGTCCTTACTACTCTCTTGCTTAATGGGTGTGGCTCGCTTGTGACAATTGTTCTTTTGCTTGATGCTTGGGTTTTACAGAATCCCTATGAGTTTAGTGATGTAAAGTTGATGGCAGCACCCCATTCTGAAATGTGTCCAGCATTTCTGCAGACTATTCTTTAAATAAAGTAAATGTGATTGCTCATGTCAATTGTTATCCAGCCATTAAAAACAGTGCCATCAAACAGTCCTCAAGACTTACACACTCAATTCTGCATGAAGAAAAAAAGATATACTTAGCTGATTAACAATATTTTTTGTATACAAGTAGGGCACTCTTGCTCAGCACTCAAGAGCAAGGGTACTTGTTCATGATCTTTAAAGGATAAGTGAAGGTGGCTATTCAGGCTGTCATCATTTAGTATTCTTTTGAATAGATTGTGCTTTATTGGGTTTAAAGACCCAATGTTGAGTAGTAAGTAATGACCATTTACATTATGAGGGTCACAATATTATCCTTCTTTACAGATTAATACCTGGAGGGTATTCTACTGCTCTGTCCACAAACATACACTTGGAGACATACTGCAGGCTTAAATTGCAAAGCAAAGAGCAGAAAGATGTTTTTGACAAAGACATTCGCTTTACACGTTTCTTTCAGTTTTCTGAATAAGAACATTACAATACATGAGTATCTTGGAAAGTATATTCTTATATCTGTAAATCATAATTTTCTAAATTATCTGATAATATGCCATTTTATATTTGGAATACTATGATACATATTAGGTAATTAGTTGAACAAAGTTCTTGATTATTAACCTCCCCTGGCTGGTTTATATTATTTAGAAGTAAAACAGGAAAGGTGGTAAAACAGAAATAAGCATTTAAAAATCCAATTGCGTTGTGTTCTATCAATTAGAGTGAAGCTAATTAGACGCAAAGACACGGAAACAGAGTTGAGAAAGAATATTTCAGGGGAAACAGAGCAGAGAAAGCATATTTCTGATACTTTTCTAAATTTTCTGGGAGTGGTAGTAATAGATCATATCTCTTGTGCTTTAAAATATTTGTTTTTTACCTTAGTGTCTTAATATCAATACAGTAGAACACTATGTGTAATCTGCATATTGATTGTTCTAAATTCAATGACAATAACTGTGAGTTGATGCATCTCCTTCATAAATTTTATAAACTGATGGTAACAGTCTTGAATCCTGATGAGATAATGTATCAACAGTGTGAGGTCTTTATTGATAAAGGCCTGCATCATGTCACGTGATGTAAGGAATGTAAGGGTGCCACTTCACCTTTTTGGACAATTTCCCATACATCTTGCATGTTTGTTCAGATAATGAGAGTCATTGTAGCTAAGAAAATCAATATCTGGGGTCCTTTGACTTGAGCTGAAATCATTTAAAACATTCAGATGGCTAAGATTCTTTTTTCATAACCTTTAGCACCCTCTTTTAGAGAGAGAGCAGCATATAACTCATTAGCTAATGTGTATGTTGTGCAAAATAACACTGTACTGTGTAAGAAATGTGCAGCTCTGTATTCACCATGGATGTGTGTAAGGGTGTCTTTGTATGTTTCTTTGTGCATGTGTGTGTGTGTTTGTGTAATTGTGTTTCAGTACATGTTAATGAGTGTTGTACTCCCAGCTAGCTAGTCAAAATGGAACTTACTCAGTCACCTGTACCAGCTCCTCCATGGGTCTCTAGTCTGTGGCCGTGAATGACTAGAGGAGAAAATAGAAGAAGATCAAATTGTTTACTTTAAAAAATAAGTACATGTTGTCTATCAATTTACCTACATGCCAGTGTCATGGGGCCCTGAGGGGTACATGAACTCTGCACAAAACAGTAACATAGCCTTACACTTCAGTAACTAGAACTGTAAATACTTTTTTGATATCAAGAAGGCTCATAAGAATTGTCATCCTGTTTGAATAATGAAAACCTAATGGAAATCCTAATGGATTTCTCAAAATGTATTTGCAAGGATGACACACTTGAGAGTTACTGCTTTTAGAGTTGGGAAGCAATATAGCAATGTTACTGTGACAAATACATTACTTTATTCACCAGCATAAATCAGTCAAACACAGTAATCCAGTATCAATTTGCATATAAAAGAGTCAATGCACCTTATCAAATATACAAGACATACGAAGAACCCTCTTAAAGGAGAACTACACCTTGAAGCATACTGTAACTTTGTGTTCGATTTCATGATGTTGTAATACACATGCCCTAGTTTCTGTCTAGTGATAATAATATATTACTATATGATACAGTTTAGATCCAATCTTAGTGTATAAAGTTATGTTAGACTTATAGACACTTCAGATGATGTCTTTGTGCATAGTTTTATTGTAGCACCAAATATCAGTGCTACTAGGTGAATTATTTACGTTCTATGCTCGAATTATTAATCTCTATGATATCAGTCCATCTTGGAGCCATTTGGATTAAGTATGACGCTTGCCATTGGGATCTCAGTTGATCACAGTTGGTACTGAAGCATCATCTATTCATCAGGATGATAGGGAATCATTGATACATCAACCAGCCATGTTCCTAGAAGTATAGCAGGCATCCACCCTAATGAATCATTATTTATCAAATCCTGCTCAAATGGAAAGGTTACTCTTCCACAAGATTTTTACGAAAAAAGAACATTTGAACAATAAAATGGTGTTGGAGCTTAATTACGTTTTTAGCACAGAAATATTGATTGCAGGTTATTAGCTGCAACTTAGCTTTTTCTCACTCAAGCCATTGGTTGCTGTGATGTTTTCTAACCATGTGGGTCTGCTTTGACTTTATGGCATAACATCAGACTGAAACTAAGAGCGGTGAAAACATTAATACCATGACCATTGTAAAGTAGCATTAGCAGTACACACTAAAATGTCTTGTGCTTCTAGAACCTTTTGGGACTGTGGAAAAAAGGAATGTATCCTCTTTAGTCCACAATAGAGTCCATGCAGCTTTGAAGGCTACATTGGCAGTCTGCAGTGCTACAATGGGTTTATGTTTCATATAAAAAATGTCAAGTCACTCTAAAGGTAGATTTGGAGTTTGTTGGTGGTTAGTAACACCATTATTTCAGTAAATAAAATATGTAAATGTGAAGCCTGAATGTCAGTACCTTTCTTACAATTGCTCTTCTGAGCTAATAGCAAAATAACTGGTATTCATACCAGAGTTCTTTTTTTAAAAAACTTTTTTTATTGGATTTTCCCCCTTTTTGTAGCATGTACAGAGCACATAGACAGTAAAATTATACATAATACATATATAGCACTAGTTATTACATAAAGGAAGATATCTACATGAAATTACATTCTTAAATTAAGTCCTACTGACTAGAAAACATAATCATCATACTATAATAAAACGCATAAGTACAGAAAAAAAACAGTCAAAAGAAAAAACAAAAAAGGAAATATAAGAGCAAAAACACCAAACCAGTAAAGTGTCTATTAACTAACATTCCCTTCTTTCCATCGTTTAATCGGATCCCATATTTGTATGCCCAACATTCTTCCCTTCTTCCCCTTCCTAGCATATATAGCAGATTCTAACTTATAGATTGACAGCAATTTAGCTAACCACTGATGGTACGTCGGGGGAGGGGATCTAGCCATGCCGAGGCTATCCATAATCTTAAAACTGCCATTGCCAGAAATATAAAGCTTCCGCTTCGTATCAGCCCCTACGCTTCGACTCCTAGTAATATTATTGATGAGGTTAATACAATTTCAATTCCTAATGCATTATTAAAAAAAATCTCTATATCTTTCTTTGTTGACTCCAAATGAGGGCATAATGCAAAAATATGTTCTAGATCAGCCTCTGAATTATCACATCTAAAACATCTGGTACCTGATATTGCTCCCCATAGGGCAAGTTTGGCTGGTGTGTAGTACAGACGGTACAAGATTTTATAGTGTTGGGACTGTAATGAGGCTGAACACAACAGTTTCTGACCCATATCTAATGATAAAGAAAACTGATCTTGACCTATATCTAAACCGGTTGCCCATTTATCCACCCATTTCTCCAAGTCATCTTTCTTCAAGTTTAAAAACCTCTTAATCGTACAGTCTATACCTGCTTGTATAACCTCCATTATTGGATTCTTTGCAAATCCCGCAACACCACCCTTTTTTTTATTAATGAAACTTCTCACTTGGAGATATTTAAAAAATTGTCTCGGTCTAAGCCATAGCTTGCCTGTAGCTCTGAAAATTGCATCATACCTTGTGGGCTTAAAATATCGCCCAGTTTCCGAATTCCTTGCCTCCCCCACTCAATAAAGACTGCATCAGAAAAAACCTCGCTAGGAAGAGTAGGGTTACCATCAATTCTTGTATAGGCATTATACTTCCCTATACTGAACCTCTTGGTGAATGCTTTCCAAATGTTATATGCTGCTAAGATATACCAGAGTTCTAATGAATAGATCCTGTTAACAAATCAAATTGTCCTGTCTTGAGATCTGCCACTGCTTCCAGTTCAAATTGGTACTAAAAAGAGGTAGCAATTAGTGCGAGGACCAGCAAGGGAAAATCTGCCCCACTGAGAAATGTTGCTATTTGTTCTTCATCACCGGCTCTTTTATAGATTCACCTGCTTAATACATTCACGGGTATCATGCTGTGAATCCTCATTAGCCAATATTATCACAGCAGGATCCAGGTACAGCAAATGACATTAAAAACAAACAGAAAAAGCACTGAACCACTAGTAGCCTATCCACTCGATTTTATGATCCAAAGTCAGGCTACAAGCCAAGTATGTGAAACATTGAACTATGCCAGTGCTGGAGAACTATACCTATTGGTACGTGACATTTTTCCTATTACCTCTTCTAGCCTGAGACCATCCCAGGCCAGGTAATTACACTCCTTGTAGGAAGTCATGCATTTTGCACTAAAGAGGTTCCTGTGTAGACAGAGAGTGATGTTTTCATTTTAATAGACAGTGCAAGGTTGTTTGTATTACTTAAACTTGGCGTGGCAATGTAATTTGTAAATATATTTATCAGTATTGATGCTTGGGTTATTTGTTCCTGAGGACTGTCTCACATGGTCAGGTCGACCTACCAAAATAGAGCCAAGGTTATCCTTAATTAATTCCATTTGTCTCTGAAGATTTTAGTTTGAGGAGTGAGGTAGCACAGCCGTAGTTCAAAATAAGTCTGAAACTGCTCACTCTCATAGCTTGAAAATCAAAATATCTCTACAGAACATCATTTTATGGTCACTGGTGCTTGATCAAGGACTAAAAAATGTTTTGTGTGGTAAAACTACTTAGGAAAATCATATTAATGTTGTTTATCATCTGATATTAAAAAGATTGCTGCATGCATACAGAAAGTTAGATGAACTGACATTTATGTCAGAGGAATTGTCCCAATGGCCCAACTTGCTAATATCTGACGTATTTCTTTATTGAAATGTGCCAATGTCTTTATAATTAGAATTTGAGTAGAGTTGAATAGGTAGAATGAAATAGGCTCTCTAATTGTGATTCGATCAGTGCCTATAGAATGCAAGTAAATATGTACTATTATTGGTAAGCAGATTTAATATTAACAATATCTTTGTGAGATGATAAAACTGTTTTATACTATAGATAATTTACTCTTAACATATACTATAAGTAGCCCGTACACAATGATATAGCTAAAATATTACATATATATATTCAAGTATTAGAATCTTTCCAAATCACTTACATAGTGAAATGCCTAGTTTTACATACTCCAAAGCTCTGTATGTCAAATTCTCCATGCAAGATTCACCAAATGTGTTTAGAAAGTCTAAATCGATCCAATGAAAGTCATATACTAAATGAGAGAGAGGCACTCAGATACTACCATAATTTCTCAAATATGCTAACTTAGACTAGGTAAGGGATCACAGATTTATACAAATATATATTTGCAAACTGACAATGAAAACATGGCTATACACACCACTTTCATTTTCTCTCAACCAGTAGTGCACCAGGAGGCATGTTTGCAGAATAGTGGAGAAAGAGAACTCACATTTCACTTATACAAAACCATAGAACTCCAGGAGTTTTACTTACAGTCTGACCTGGTCAGAGGCCCCTTCCCCTTTCTCCACTACTCTGCAAATGTGCCTAATAGTAAAAAAAAAGTAGAAATTAATTTAAAAATCCAAAGGTTACAGGGACATTATAGTTAGGAATTTGAATTTAAAAAGCCTTAGAAATTCACTGAAAAAAACGATGGTTACAGGGACGTTATAATTAGAAAATGTAATTTAAACAAAAATTCACAGGAAAAAAAGGTATACGTTGTTAATTGTGCAGTAGGGCGCACAATAAGGAGTCAGTGTGTGGATGAACATAATGCTAAGTTAATCAAATGAGGGTGCACATCCAGCCTGCCTCCTCCAAAAACACCCCACAAGCAGGTTTGTTTTTAAATGATCACAAAACCATATGTTCATAGAGCAGATGCTGAAAAAATAAAAACAAACTATTACTATCCCAGATTGAAAAAAAGTGTTTGTTATGCAGTTCGATTTGGTGGGACATACAGTAGCATTTTTAAAAGGTTGCATTTTAATGCGTGTTTGTTTTGTAAGAGCAAGATCTTAATGGTAGTCCCTTACAGAAAAATCCCTGCCAGCATATGTACGTCTTCCAATTATGCTGCTCTTCTTAGATCAACATGACAAGTATTGGGTTAACTCAAATACCAAGAGAGAATTAAATTAAACGGTTGTGTAATCCCCTCAAGGAGACTCTGTTTAGCTCTGGTGAATTCCCACCAGGAAACGTTGTAACCTGAGCTGTTTGCATAGCTCTCAGGCGAGGTTATTCGAAGCAAAGATATTTGGGGCCCTTTCGTGATGGGTTTCGCGCTCCTGTTTAAGGTGCCTGCAGTGGCTAAAGTGAATTCATTTTACTCCTTATTTCTCTGAGAAAGGGTTTTGTTTTCAGACAGCACAGCTCAGAAACAGAAAGATCCAAACCTTACTGTTTCTCTGCTGCAATATCTGAAAAGCACTAACTTAAATAAATATGGCGTTTCATGAATTCACTTTGTGCACTGTTGCCCATATTTATTAATATTTTGTGTCACTGTTTTTGGTGCCACCTAGATGCAAAATGTGTTTCTGGATTTACAAAGCCTGGCATGAAAGTTTGGTGTGCTTGGGCCTGCCTACATGCTTAGAAACCAGGGGCCTTATTTATGAAGGACTTGCGCCGCCGATGCGTCACTTTTTCCCATGTTAAAAGTGACGCACCGGCGGCGCAAGTCCTTCATAAATAAGGCCCCAGGGGCCTTATTTATGAAGGCCTTGCGCCACCGGTGCGTCACTTTTTCCCATTTTAAAAGTGACGCAAAAGTGGCGCAAGACCTTCATAAATAAGGCCCCAGGCGCTTGGCTGGGCGCTGTCCCAGTAAACCCCTTCGAGGTACGCCCCCTCCCCCCACTGCATTAATGAGTCAGTGCGAATAGGACGCATTTCTCTGTCCTCTCTCTGGATAGCCAGACGCAATTTTTTTAACAGGTATGTGTATCCGTTTTTTTTTTAATCGCAGTTCAGTTATAGCGAGTGCAGAGGTGGTTGATGTTGTATGAATCATGACGCAGTACGTAATGAGTTCTACCGTAACCAGGGGAAACAGATAATTTCTCTCCGTAACTGAACATCTCAGACGGGCGTTATTTTCTGTCTTGCTCGGCTCCGATTATGAATCACACCGACGCGGCAGTTACTCATTGAAGTGTTATGTTGCAAAATCTTTTTTGAGCACATGCTGACAATACTCCTCAGATATTAAATTCCAGAGGAAAGCTTTGCCCGGCCGCAGCAGTGGCACTGATGAATATGCTCGGTTAGTGGCTGACTGGAAAGTGAATGATTGGCTGTTGTGTAGACGCAGCTCTGCCTTATTAAAGGACTGCGCGCGAGGCGCGCTTCACATTTCCGCTTCAGAAATCAAATGGCCCTCTGTATCTCCTTTATAGGGAGAGATTTTAGATTTGCAATGTTGCCTTTCAAAGCGATTTGTCACCTTCTGCGCTTGTAAAAAGAAACAAGGGAGCTGTTTCAGGATGAAGACTAAACAGCAAACGCTAAGATGTATGGGTGTGTGTGTGTTTTCCCCTGGCAACGCTCTGAGACATTCGGGAGCATTTTAAATTCACAGCAGATCCATTACTGAGCTGCCGTTTGGTTCAATCTTATCTAAATGATGCCACGCTGTATCTGAATTTCTGAGAGGACGAAAACAGAGAAAAAAATGGATTAGGTGTATGGAGTAGCTCGAAGCACCAGGAAATTAGGTTTGTGTTGACCTCGAGAGAAATTATTTATAAGGTCATCTTTTGTGAGCGAACAGACAGAAGAAAGCATACTTCTCAGAGGACCAATCACAGGAAATTCTGTTCCATTAAGCAGTGAGAGTGTCCTTTTTCTACTGAACAACAGACAGAGAAATCAATGTACAACCGAAATCTACACTTTCCACTTTACCTGGCTAGGAAAGATTAAAATTAACACTTTGGGTTACATCAGCAGCAGGGAAGTGTTGTCTTTGTGTCTGTGTCTCTATGGTTTAGCTTGTGATGGAAATGAGAGTCTGCGAACACCGAAGCAGTGTTGATTTTTCCAAAGTATAGTGGCACAAACTACTACCTTTTAACAACAAAGAGGGCCTATATCAGTTAGGAGAGCACACCATTATTTATCGGCCTAGAGTACTGTAGATAATGTTATCTACATTCAAGTACGAAGACCACTTGCTATAGTCTTTCCAAAAATAATTGACGACCGCTCAAGTTGCAGTATTTATAAAGATGTGAACCCTGTAGCATTTCCCCATTGCTTTTATTCTTCCAACTCCAGCCATGTGTCACCCCTTTGTAAACTATCAGATTGAAGACTAAAAGTAGGCAACCCAATCTGAGGGAAAAATACCACTCAATCGCAGTGCTGGACTGGAAACCAAAAGCAGCCCTTGCAAATTTTGTCAGACCAGCCCGATACAGTGCACTGTGAGTGAAGCAAGCGAACCTGGCTATTACAAGGAAGGTTTGGAGGGCTTTCCCCCCAAAACGAATCTGGGCAAGAATAGTGCATTCTACAACACATAATGCATTATATATTCTTTTGTATTAGCTTTCAAAGCATAGCGAATGATGGCCTTACAGTGAACCTGGATCAGACAATCTTAGCTGTGTCCCTTAAATGATTCCCTCACTATCACACTCCAACAGTAGTCCTCATCTTTCCGCAGCCACATCATCCCCCACCTGATAGACATACACTGGCCCCCGTCTTCAAGCTCTTCACCCACGCACACAAAGCACTCCACAACACCGGACCAACCTACCTGAACAGCAGATTCAGCTTCTACACTCCCACCTGCCAGCCTCGCCCTCGCCGCTGTCCCCCGCATCCAACAAACGACCTCCGGCGGCAGATCCTTCTCCTACCTTGCCGCCAAGACCTGGAACACCCTCCCTGCTCACCTACAGCAGACCCTAGACCTACTCGCCTTCAGAAGACTCCTCAAGACGTGGCTCTTCGAGCAGTAGCGGCACTCCCCCCCCCCTCCCCTCAGCGCCTTGAGACCTTCACGGGTGAGTAGCGCGCTTTACAAGTACTCTGATTGATTGATTGATAGCCCCTCGCTCACTTATATTTAATTTGTTTTATAGCACCTCTCATACCAGTGTAGGGTGTTGTAGCACTTTACATCACATACAAATAAAGAGACAATGAATAATACATGTGTAAATCAGTGTATAGAAAATGTACATAAAACAGAGGCGACTACAAAGCATAGGATTCATATCATCCATACTGATAGGCATTTTTTAAGAGTGCTTGGTCTGGAGAAGCACAAACTGAAGATTCAGATTCTAACACAGTCGTTAAGGTTGGCTTTACTAATAAGAATTTATCTCTACCCAAACAAACCCTATTTAGGAACATTGAAGGATAATGAAAACTCAGAAAAAATATAACTTTCTAACCTGAAACCTTGTAGTTTGCATGCAGCTCTTTGATGACACTTTATAGCTTTAACTGTGACAGATTATGATTGCAATTTATGAACTGCACAGTAACAAAAGGGTCTCTATGACAAAAGCAGTAACCCACTAAGGTAACCACAAAAAATGCTGTTCTGTGATATACATGGTACACATCTTTTGCAGCTGGCATATTAACCCTCCGTACTACCTTACATGAGTTAAAAGAGAGACTAGACAAAACTTAGATCCCTGTCAAGCAGGAACATTAATCAATAGCTATCTTGACTCTTCTATTGTTGCCTGAAAACTACTGGATATACAAGGAACTCTGCAGCAGGCGCCTTCAAAACTGCTGTACTGCTACAAAAACGGTCCTCAGAAATCCATCATCCTTCCAGCCTTCCAGGGAAACAACCAATGCCCGGTCCGGCCATTCCAGCCATGCTTAATCAACTTTTAGAGACATGTGCTCCTTACCACCTTCTAAAATCCAAATCTCCCCTTTCAGATTGGGATGATGACAGCTAATGATGTTGGCCAACATATCAGTTGAATTGGCTTAAAATTCAAAATATTTGTAGACCAAAGGTGGCCAGGGACAGAAAGATTCAGTATGTGGTTAATCTGGGGGGTACGTGTCAGAGGGTGTGAAATGCTTCTATTTTTTTGGGCAAATAGACTGTGCTTCACTTACTTGTACAGAGACCAGACACGTTATTAGTTGGATTTTGTCTACAAATAAAGAATATTTTTCTCTGCTAAGCTGCTCGTTATCATCCTTTGATATTCTTACACTAGATTCAAATCTAACAATTGGTTTAGGCTCACTACCTAGTGATCCATATGTCTGCTAATAACTGTTATATTAAAAAAGTTTATTTATGGCGTAAAATTTCAAATCCCAATGTCTATTAAAGAAAGATTTTACCCGGTAAGGAAGGGTGTTAAACATCATTTTAAAGATTTTAGTAAACATCAGTATGCAATCTGCAGGTCAGATGTGTTTACTCGGCATGACAAATGTCTGTATCAGATAATATATACATGTGAAATAGGTATATATTAATACCACTTATTGATGTTGGAAGGGAACAGCAAAAACAGGTAGCAAACACAATATATAATATATGTCTTAACTAGCACACCAATTAATGTTCTGCAAAAAGTTTTTAATATAAATTAACTACATCTTTCAAATTTAACACATTATGTAAGTTAATAATACAGGTACATTTTCATTGTATTCTTTTATCTATTGTGTAGGTTAATATTAATTGCATTAAAGAAAATATCTGTGCAAGAAAGTCACTGTTGGGAAGCTTTTAAGAGACAGTAGAGAAAAAAATAATATCCCAGTAGTTCAACACCACCTAAACCCAAAATTCCCAAGCAGGAGCTAAACTAAAGCTTTCTAAAATGTCCCATTGCTTAATTTATGATAATATTGCTGAGATCAATGCTATATACTACATTATGCATGGTGCTAGGGATATAAGAAACACACAAGCATAGTATAAATCAATTAAGAAGAACATACCTGATGGTGGAAACATAAACAGACATAAAAATAAAAAAAGTGTTATTATCTCAAAACTGTTCAAATATTCTTGAAAGTTATATGTGTGCGTTGGATTAAACATAAACTAAAGTTTATAGATAAATGCATACAAATCAGAATCCTCAAAATAATAAAATTTAAAATAAATGTCTTAACCCTGTACACTTTAAGATTTAAATAAATGATAGAAAAATACCTCTTACAATAATTCCCATCAAGTCATTGTCAGTAGATCAGCGTGGGAGCTGTTTTGGGACCAACCAGCAGAAGAAATGTACACTGTGACTAAATGTTGTTTAAAACTTCAGGGTCTTCTAAGCTGAAGAATTACACTTGGACATGTCATACCTTGCCCATACACTGGGATGAATACAGTAGTACTGCCGCATTTATGATAACGACCTGCAGCTTGCTAGGTATTCACTGGCCACATTAAGTAAATACATCTTTCATCTAATAATGCCCCATGTGGATTTATACTGCACCAGTATTAGATGGTGTAAATGTGGTGCCCTTTCTTTTTCCTAATCAGTGTTTTGAGTTCCTAGATAAAGCTGTTGCCAAGTTTTGAAGCAGGCCACTATGAAATACTTTGCTCATTGAGCTGACAGCTCCTTCTTACTGACTTAAAAAGGTTTTGTGAGTGGGTCTATCTGCTCCCAGATAGACCCACTCGCAAAAGCTTTTTCTCAGTCTTTTGCTAAGAAACTCTTGGCCTATCAGAAGTCACTTTGGCCTTCAAGGTGGCTTGTGTACTCTAACTAAATGTCATAGGAATTTGGATACATTTTAGCATTTGGTATAAAATCCCAACCTCGGGTTGGTGTAGCTCTCTTGCCACATAATTGGCAAATGTAACACATTATCCTGTCCGATGTAATGCTGTGAAAATAGAAAGTATAGAGGGACTGGTACCCTGCCTTCCAAAACTGATGTCCTCACACCTGCTTGTCAATCAGGGCTGCTGTTTTGCCGGGCCTGACTCATGCCTCAAAAGCCTGCATTGACACTATTTTGATGTTAGGTATATTACCTGTGGTCTGTCAGGAAAAATCTTCTCTGATATTGAAATTCTAAAGCGGAAGGCACCTATTCTAGATGTATCAGTATTCAAACTCTTTGGTATGACACTGGAAGAAATGCTGTTCTTGATTTAAGAGACATCTTTAAAAATTGTATTAAACATTGCAGCTTTCGTTCAAGCTGTATACTAGCTTTGACACATTTGCCAGACTGTCACCAGCAAATATATAAGTGCAACTTTACTATATGTCACTCCTCTTAAACCTAAGCACTTCTCTCAAGTACAAAGTAGCAGAATAATGTGGAGATTCAGCATCCTGGTACACAGTAAAAGTAAACAAATGTGCCTATAGAGCCAATTTTGACAGGTGGATTGTCTGACACACACAGACCCTCAAAGAAGATGTAGGCCTTACCTGTGTCCAGCAAACATGTATACACCAAAATAATAACTTACGTAACAAAAAAGTACTGAAAGAACATAAATTCTGCAAATTAAAAGAAATCTCCAGCAATCAGTAACATTTGTTGAACTGAAGTACATTTACTTTGAATCTGGGATAAACACTCAAGAGAATGGTCCAAGGGAATTGTGTGCATATCGTGCAACTAGATTCTCCATAAAAAATGTCAATGTCACATCACTAATATTATTTGTATTTTGCTACAGTTTTCCTCTTGATGGCTTTATGACTGATTGTCATAATAAGGAATAATGTGTCCTTCCTAACAATCATAAAATGAATGCATGTTGCAAGAAATATGTTTTAATACACACACCTAAAATCGATTTCAGGTGGCATTATGTTGTGACAGTGTCACTTTGCGGTTAAGTCAACAATAATACATGCTTGAACCCTGGTACCTAATAATTATTTGCATGAATGCATCAATTGTGATTAGAATATGCTAGTTATAACAAGGAACAGGTCGTTCTGACAGGTAGAAAGCTTAAATAATGTATGTGCATTTCTTAAGGCTTTGTCTGCAGTTAAGTAACAATGAGTTAAGCTGTAATACCCATATTCTCCAACACCAATAAACCATCGACACGGTTAATATGGGGAAAACGATTTTTCTACTGATTATTGGTCTTGCTGTAGCACACTCATTTCATACAAGGACTAGAAGCATTGATGCTGCTTAATTTCTTGCAATAACAGTATGCTAGGCAAAGATGTAGCCTTATCTATGGGGCAATAATCCAATTTTTCAGTGCTGTCTTCCTTAACACCATCACCGTCTGCCTTTAAAAAAGCCCAAAAATGATATTACTATTCCCCGGCTCGTCCAAATTTTATGTATTACTTGTTATTAATAGTCCTATTGTCTGCCCAACTTGTAGGACTCTTCCCTGCTCAGTGTGGTTGCTGATTACCTAGCCAATAGGCCACTTACAGATTATCACTTTGAATTAAATATCCTGTGTACTTTAAACAATCCTGCAATTATCTCAGTGAAGGCTGCTAAAAAGATTGGTTTGAGAGTTTATCAAGACTCTATTATTTATTTCATTTATTAAACTAGCATGGCTATTGGAGACTTGATTTACATATTGTTGTGCAAATAATTGCTTAGTAGAATAGTGTCTGAGAATAATCTATCACAGTATAAACTGAACGAAATGACTATAGTTTTAAAATCCCATTTAAGAAAATCTTTAAAAAGATAAGACTTCAGGAATCAATCACAACCAAAAACCGAAAGTTAAGACAAAGAGTGAACAACGTCTGCTACTCGACACTGTATAAGCACATTCTTTGCACTATTTGTTATAAGACATCAATATTATAAGAGCAGAGATTTGTAAATAATGGTTTATATGTGATATTATGGTGAAACCTAACAAGTAGATGTTTATTCAAGAATGAATATGTTATGATGAGTAGGTTCCATGTAGATGTAATTTAAATGGCCACCAATTAAGGCTGACTAAAATAGATACTTCGATTGTTGAGAGAGAATATGGAATCAGTTGAAGAAGCAGGGCAAAGCAGGCCTGAACAAGTATTGGTCGGTAACTTGTGGATTGTGGAGCACATTTTCCTTAAGTGTGTGGTCAGAGATGAAGAATGTGATCATCTCTTAAGGTTGAAAAATATGACTTTTAGCCGACTGGTAGTAAATGTAAATGTATAGGCATTTATATAGCGCACTACTTACCCGGAGGGTCCCAAGGCGCTTCGACCCCTGCGAAACCCTTCCTGGCTTCCCTGAGAGATGGTCCCTTAATGGGTATCTCCAGGGTGAGACCAGGCATCCCCGGCGGTCTGGTGGGGCCGTTAGTGAAGATGAGGCAAGCTAATGCCCAGAGTTGCCGAGTGTGATCGCTGATCAGAGTGGGCACCGAGGCGAGAGAATTATCGAGTCCGCTGACCCTGGTCCAGAAACCTGCCGCGCCGGGAATCGAACCCTGGTCCCGGCCGTCCTCTGCTCTCGGGTCTGCCGCCTCTAACCAGTGAGCCACACTACTTCACTGTGCATCTGAATGTCTATTGCTACCAAGATGGTGGATGTTACAACATATGTGGGATAGGTACCAATAAACAAAAAGTCCCCTTCCATCAATCATGGACTTGACTTGCACATCTGGTTGGAAAACAGAATGTTTTCTTTAGATAACCCTCACCCATCAGGGTTTGCCCTTAGTGGCATACTTCATCATTGGGTCCTTTCTGTGGAATGGCTGTGTTTCTGTTGTCAGGAAGGGCTATTGAAGCTTCCCATGTCGTGTAAACATTACTCGCCTTGGGTTTTTCAAAGCTTAAAGATATCTGTGTAGTTATGAGTCGCTCAACTTCGCTCACATATATGCATTTATTTTACAAATATGTAAATTGAAATATGCATATATATATTTACATAAATGTTTGTATATATGTGTGTATATATGCATATATAGAAACACACCATCCTCATACATTATAAGAAAATGCTTTATCTTAAGCCTCACATGCCTTTCCAACTCACGATGCATTTCTTTTAATTTTGTTACTTTTTCATCTCTCTGACCTGCATATAAGTCCAGTTCTGCCTACATTTGCATTATGCTGAATCGCCTCATCTTGTGACCCAAATGTTCCCGAATTTGTCTCCAAGATGTTAGATTTTTCACTCAGCACATCTGCCTGTCTGTCGCACTTGAATCAAACACTCTGCTGCAGATCTGAATTTTTAAAGGTGTTAGAGGCTACAATGACATGCAAATGCCGATATCTATTCCAGCGGACAGAATTTTCTTCTCATAATGACACATTTGAATTCCATATTTTGAAATTGATTGCAATCTCACCCAAACCATAGGGGGTTAGCAAAGAAGAATTTGAATCAGATTCCTATCCATCTGTTCGCCTTAATACATTCATGTATTGCTTGCAATGCATTAAGAATTCGCAGACAATTTTAACATGCTGCTGCCTGATCATCTAATGGGCTGGAGAAAAATGCAACACAATCACTCATCAACAAATGGATAAATTAGACAAAAGTAGCTAAGGTGACACATCTAGCACTCAAATGAATATCAGACGAGAACTAAATTACACCCAGATATGGGCATCTGATTTTTCTCCTATAGTGACAATTATTTGTATGCAGTGTTCTGAATTTCGAACTCTTAATCATTAGAAGGCAACTAACTAATACAAGCAACAAGTAATGATAAAGCAAAATAGTTTGAACTTTCATATCAGAACATCTTTTGGTTTTATGTTCTTGGGTGAGGAGGGGAAGGGGGTGGTAGGCAGTGGACAGCCACCTGGGAGGAGGGGGGATATGTATTGGTCGTGAAAAGCAGATGAAGAAATACCTGAATAGATGTTGGTTTTTCACACCTCTCATTCTTACAAGATACTCACTAATGGAGAGTCGATAGGCGTGTTTATAAAGGAATACAGGATGGGGGTAGGAGGAACGCTATATGAGTAAATCAAGGGCCCCTTGAGCAAAGATTAGTTCAAATCCTAGGACAGGGAATTCAATAATGTGAGTAACATCCTAGGCATTGCAAAAATTAAATCACAGTAACAGGGAACTCAGGAGAACAATCAGAAAACAAGTAAAAGTTATAGTTAAAACATACGTTTTTTAATTTATCATACGTATAAGTACGTTCTTTTATATAAAGGTTATAATAGATATAATATCGAAATTAAAACCGTTGTTTAGAAAAACAACCGTAAAATACAATTATTATGTTCAAAACCTTTAGACATGGAGTGGCATTATATAGTTCTTATTCTCAGGAGGAACGCTGCCAGACAATGATATTGGTGTAGATTGGCAAGGGGTGGTAAAAGTGATCAGTAACCAAGCGGGTGTTTCACTCACAGGCTGATTCGTCAGAAGGATAGTTAAGTGATGCTCCACATTGATTAAGGAGGAGAAGCTGAAAGAAAAAAGTAGAAAGGAACACATTGCATTAATATTCATATTTTTATTTCTGCTTTTTGCCCTCAAACTAGTGTGACATGCACCCTTGTGTCAGCAGACTTGATTGACGAGGCATACTCTCTGCTCCTTGCCCTGCCTTCAAAAAATAGGGAGGCACAAAATGAAGGTTGCCATTTTCAGGTTTTACCCTGGTCTTATAGTTCTCTCAGACCACTTTTGCAACACTGATGCAAGACTGCAAGTTCCACCACACCACATCTAATCTCCCTCACTGCTTTTTTTTATATAAATGGCCAACCCTATAGCATAAAGGTTTTCCTCTGGGAAAGAATGAATGGAAGAATGCACTACAGTCAGATGATTACTGAGATGCTAACCAGAGCCACGTGAGCCAGAGAGAAGTATCAGGTGGGGTCACATTCCCTTAGAAGGTTATAGGGTCATACATTTTATTCAGAAGGAAGGGCAGTAAGACTACAGTGGTGCACATGCCCAGGGAACAGGACAATACTGTGAGTTACTGAAAAGGCACCTATGTGCCAGTACCAGCACCGCAGGAGAAAGCTCTGCAGCTCAAACTGTATGTAGGGAGTGGGAATATCAAACCCATGCACAAATCCAGACCCCTTCTCTAGAAACTTGTCTCACTAATCCCAAAACCTCGTACCCTCTTCTCACTGTTTCTCCTTGTTGCTTGTCCTCTTCAGTTGCAGCTGAAAGAATCTTGCTCAGTAGTTGTGCATCTTCTCGTCACATTTTTCGACCATCTTCGTTTTCTTATTTTTCTTGTTTTGCACCGGAAGTGGAAGGGTGGCCAGAATTAACTAAAAGTGCAGCAGGGTGTGGTCCAACAGTGGCGTCTGCTATGCTGATTTTTCTGACTATGTATCACCTTCTGTACACAGGGTTTAGGGTTGTAGTCTAGGGCTCTTGACAACATGCCAACACGTTGTACATTTGTTACCAAAGACAGGAAGGGAGCATGGAGGAGGTAGTTTATATGGCCACAGTAAAGATGTCCTATGCAGTAAAGGCACAATACATAAAGGGTTACACCACATGCCCAATTCATCCAATCCAGTAATCCTGATAGTTTTTTGCCACTTGTAGCATTGGGACACTATTAACCTCAAACTAAAAAACACACATTTAATTGTTTTTAATACGTGCTTAAGTGGCGCGGACTAAATCTGTATTCATAAAATGAACCCAACCATATCTTTATAATGCAGCAAAAGTCAGTAGGTTATTTGTCCATTTTGTTTTACCCCATGCCTCATGTTGAAGATGTTAGTAGCATGAAACCCCTTGTGAACGATATAAAACTTTTTTCTTTACCAGAATACATAATAAGAGTATACAATAATAACCTGGGTGCAGCATGGCACCATTAGTACACAAAAAATAAAAAAAATGTAAAAAAAACATCCATCCCAAGGAAGCCCACTAATCTCCTACATTTTTGGTGACAGCATCACGTAACTCATGGGTAATAGCAAGGAAATGCCCTATGATGAAGTGTGTCACGCGAAGTGTGTGAGGGTAACCGGCCTTTTGAACGGAATATCTTCACATGGGGTTTGGAGAAAAACAGTCATGACTGACCTCTATGTCTAGTTCCTGGTACAGGGATATGTGACCTGGATTGTCACACATGTACATTCGGGCTGCGTGATCCTTTTGTGTAACATATTTGAGTTCTGGGTGGCAACTTGAAGTGATGCTCTTAAGCTCCCCTCTTCCTCTATTCTTGTTTATTCTACCTTTGTGCTTTAATACTCATGCAAAAATTCGAGGGGATTATGTACACAAACAAGGGATGTCGGGAGCTTCTGCTGCTCTCTCTGGCTTCAGTTTATAGTGTTTTCTGTGTAGACTCTTTTTGCTGAGAAGTAAAATAAACATTGCAGTAATAGATGCAAATGTAAACTGCAGCTAATGTATAGAACAACTGTAAAATACTATGACTTCCTTCTGCAAAACATGGCGTGATTATTGTCTTGCTGCCAGCTACACATAACACCCATGAATATTAAAAACATTGAAAATTGATATCTTTGCTTTAAGTGACCAGGGGCCTCTCGCTTGAATTGCTCATGGGCTTATGATTGTTCATTTTTCCATTTCCCCGCCTTGCACGTTTGCAGTGTAAATGTTTATATTTGTTTAACAGATTGTCTCCCGTGCTTCCTGTAGAAATCGTCCACGTAATATCTCAGACCCCCAGGCTCCCCCTCTTGATGAGGGCTTGCTGCGGTTGGCTATAAAGATTCCAATAATATACGTTTTACTGTCAACTTCCAGTAGTGTGTTCCTCAAAAGTCTCTCAGGTCACAAAGAAAGAGCGGACAGGCCATCCCTAAAGTGCATCAGGAAAGCGACCCGGGTGTTGTCTCTCGGCTCTGCTATGTTTGCATCGGCCCTGTCAGTTATCACAAGTCTTTCCACAATTGTTTAATGCAACTGGGAAGGAAAAAACATAAAATGGCGGTTATTGAATCACATTACCGCCTGTGTATTTTCTCCGCCTCACTTTTCCGGGATCCTAAAAGTTCATGACTAGTACAGCATTGGTCATGTTCAGTATTTAATGTCTATCCCTCCACCTCCAGTCCCTCTAGTGATCAGGAACATAAACAAGTTGATGGATCTCACTGCTGAATCGGAACAAACCTCTCTTATGATTCATTTTTTTGTCACAGATAAGTCATAAAACGAAGGCAGCAGATTGATGGGGTTTCAGTTTTCTGCTCTTATTTTAAACAGAAGATGTAGAACAGGTCTTCTCTTTTATGGCCTGCAGCTGTGCTGTCAACATAAAAGATGTACAGGCTTAATACAGTACCTGCAAGCCAAGCAGGACAGCAACTTCCTCCAAGGACCCATGCAACTGACACACAGTGGGACACACCGACATCTAGCGCGAATATAGAAAAGCAGGCACAATTGTTAGCCCTTTAGTTGGTCATTATGGTGATTTAATGGAGGACAGCGATTATGTCTCTCTCTCCAATCTATCCGTCAAAAGGTTTACTTTTAATCCGTGTCGGCCCCTGAAATCGCTATAAGAATTTTAACCCCTTCGGTGCTCATGACGAGCTCAGCTCGTCATGAGGCACAGTGCTCGTGTGCTCATGACGAGCTGTGCTCGTCATGACCACACCCATTAACATTATGGCCCAGCACAGCAGGGGAATATCTTCAGCAACCAAGGTGTTAAAATCAAAATTGTGATGGTAAATATCATTTCATGCATGATGTTGATTAACATACAGGTCAGACTCTCATGACTTTGTAGCTAGGCAAAACTGCAAATGCAAGAATCACCAATATGAGATGATGGTGGTTGCGCACTTGTCAAAGCCTTTGGCCTGTGGTTTATTTGTGGGACTATGAGTGTGTGGGCCTATGTTCTTGGTACCATTAATGCTATTGTGTCTTGCTTACTCTGGTATCCATGTCTGCTGGAATTTTTGTCCTTCTTGCAGGGCTGGCTCCTCCACTGAGGACGAGGAACGTCACCCCACTGCTCTGCGAGCAGAGTAAAAAGGAAAACTAAAACGGTAATAACTTTTGTTATTATTGTTTTAGTTTTCCTTTCTGCTCGGGAGCGGGGCAGGGTGGGTGGGCTGGGCTGGCCAGTGCAGGGGACAGGGGAGGAGTGTAAAGCCCACTCTAAAGTGCGCATGATGGTTTGATCAGCCCAAGAAGGCCGGTCAAACCATCATGCGCAGTTTGCATTTTCCCCACCATGCTGCATTAATTAGACAGCCTGGTGGAGAACATGTAAAGCCTCCAAGCCCCTGTCTGAGCTCCGATCCATGGCGCTAAGACCAAGTACAACACTTCTTGTGGCAGTATTGTGAATGGACAGGGGCTTCTGGGAGGCTGGGAACTTTCTGTAGCGGCGTAGAGGAGACAGAGCAGAGGCGTCAGCACCCAGGTAAGTCCATGTACTTTTTTTATTCCTCCTCCCTGCTCCCCGCACCCTACATGCCCCACCATACACACACAGTAATGGGAGCTACTGCCTTCTTGCTCTGCTATTATGTGATGAGGATCATCACGTGTTGAGTATTGAGGAAGGAGAATGGGGTGTGTTTGGAGTTGAATTCCCTGCTCTTCCTAGGAATCTAAAGGACTGGCAGTTAGTGCCCAGAGTTCTTTTGTATCTGTGGAAAAAAACCTTTAAGATTGGGTGTTTTTTGTGTAAATCTAAGGGGACAGTGTTTGCTTAGCTGCATCAGCTTCCTATTGACTGTTGCTGCTTGAATGTTTCTTGGAGAATCAGTATAGCCTGCCACAAGCGTTCGAAGTTGCAGAGTAAGTTTTTATGTTTTGAATTGGTCTTTGGCTCAAACTGTCCCCGTGAAACTTTACAGTTATCACAATGTCCTCAGTCATCTCCCTCTCCCCCATCAAGATGAGGGAAAGGGTTCCCATTTCAGAACAAAATTAATCTAATCAAAGGTTTGTGAGTAGCTGTTAACATCTAGGACGTCTCTATTGTAGTATCTGATTATAAACATGTATTACTGGGTACAACTTTAAACACTTTACATAAAATGGTTCAACAGCTGTACGAATGCAGGCTTAATTAAATGTTGAAATATATCCGATCATCATATTTCTTACTTCCAGTCTTCCAAAAATAACTACTAGCAAACTAGTGTTCCTTAAAGCTATGCATTACCACGAAATTATCTATTAAATTAGATAATTTAGCTTTACCTATTACAATTCAGGATTGTGTTATTTATAGTATATTGAAATAATAACTCTGCTTTCACTTTCACTCACTTTTCTGCGTTCAATTTTTGAAGATCTTTGAGAAGATGGTTTTGTCAAATTACTTTTCACGTAAAAATAGCAGACTACAGATGTTCCTAATTTACCTTCCAACCACATTTACTGGAGCACAGTAAAAAAGGTTGAAATGTCTTGTTTAAACTCTTGACTCACATTACCTCTTTTGGTACTTCGTTGTGAAAATTTACATTCTGAATAGTAAGGCTGTTATCATTTAGTTTGATAATAATCAAATATCGCCAACAAGTGACATGCTTCCTCTGCTAACAGGTTCATTACAGGTTTTGGACATAAAAGGTCTTCGAGCAACTGTTGTATGACCTGTTACCTGTAGACTGAGATGACAGTGCTCTTTTAAAGACCACCTAATTCACCGCCCCTAAACTGGGTTCAGTTACTGAGGGACTGGTAAACATATAACAATATGGTCTGTATTGTACTGTACTGTTCTGCTTTCCCGGCTGTGAACTCTCTGGGTAGTTGGGTCACATTCTTGCTGCTGTATCACAGATGTTACGATGACATGAATTTGTACATGTAATGCGCACTGCTGCCCCAGCAAAGGGGCGTCCTGGCGCTGTACTCATACCGCTGTGGAACCCTTCCTGGCTTTTCCCTGTGAAATGTCCACTCCTAGGCACCCCCAAGGTGAAGCCAGGCATCCCAGTGCTGTTGGGGCTGCTGTGGAGATTAAGCAAGCTATTGCCCAGAGTTGCAGAGTTGGACCCATGATTAGAATAGGCACAGAGGCGAGAATTATCAGGTCTGAGGAAATTGAGCCCAAGACACGCCGAGGCAGGAATTGAACACTGGTCCTGGGCCAGACCTCTGCATCAGGGTCTGCCGCTCTAACCATTGAGCCACACTTCTCCACATGATAATATCCAATGACTCACGATCACAGGAAAAGCCAAAAAAAGGTCTAAAAAGCAACCATGCTTGGCTTGAATATTCTTATATATGCACAGCCATTAATACCAATGGACAACCTTATGATCAGCTACACATTTTTTAAAATTCAAGGTCACTTAAATTCCATATAAGTCCAGGCAATCACTCCCTGAGTTACGCATTACCTCCCAGGTCCCTCCTGTCCTCGTCCCAATCATTACTTTTTAAGAATGAGACGAGGACAACAGGACCAGGAGTAATGAAGATTACTGATAAGTAATAGGGCATTCCAAGCTGCTAATGATATTGTGCCATTGTTTGTTGGATTGAAACTTAGCTTTCACAAGAACCCTATCATTTAAAGCTGAACAATGATAGCATGACTGTCATCAATATTTGTACGTTATTTTCTAGTTCCATTGGCTGCTTTTTTTTTCTAGATCACTGCTTTCTTAAGGGCAAATACAAGGACTGTATATTAGGTTCAACTCCTTGCTCCGCAACCAGAAATCTTTAATTAGGAAGAGTTGGTGAATTTTCATTTGATGTAACAGCTTACCAATAGACCCAGCATTCCAACAGGGGACGGTGTCCAGCATCTATCAGTTCTGGACAAACAACCATCCAAGTACCGCTATCCTTCATCATTTGATAAATACAATCTGTTCTTCTGCTTATTGTATCAAAGGCCGAGAGGGTCATTGGTGAGAGAAGGCTTTAGAAGCATGATTGGGTCTGAGAAGCACATTGCTGTAACTAGTATGGCCCTGCTGTCGCTATGCTCGCAAGATGGATGCAGCATTCTAGGACCAGAAGCGGGGCAAGCTGACTATGGGTGTCTTTGCTTAATTATTTATGTTGCTACAAAGCTATTTGTGGACTCTCTAGTCGAACACATGTGACATCATGGCCCCAACAGAATATTAGGTGAAAAGGTTTTGTAGCTATTACAGCTGTGCTTTTTGGATGTACAATCCGGCATGCTTCAGTCAACAGTATCGTAGATATCTTGCTCATCTGTCTCCCTTTGATAACAAGAATCACCAGCAGAAATAACTACCTCAAAGTACTGTGCTGTAAGCCAAGGCTCAATGAAAACAAAGCCTTCTTTAGCAGACTCCTGGAGAAGGGCAGGGCCGTCGTAACAGCATTATGGGCCCCAGGCAAAGCAGTGAATTGGGCCCTGCCTACAGCGCGGCTCACAGGAATAAAAATGTTTAACGGGAAATGCGTGTTAAATTCTGTTCTGCTTGGAGCCCCTATGCTCGTGGGGCCACAGACAACTTCCCAGTGTGCCCATGCTTTAAGACTGCACTGGTGAAGGGGTGAATACGGTGGCCAATGGCAGGACCGTCAGAAGCGTTCGCGGGGCCATGGTTACTAAGCAGAATATGGTGCCACAATGTGGCGACTGATGTTGCCTGCCTCATTTCGAAAGTATCACAACTGCAGGCTGTTCCTATCTTTCGTGATACGTCAAAATAAAAAAACAGCAGCGGCGCCGTGCCCTAAAAAGAGTAGGGTTTGGGGCGATCAGCCGCGGCTGCACGATCCCAGTGACGGCTCTGGCCAAAGGTGACCTGCTCCGGCAGTAGAGGCAGAGGCCTCCCCGTCTGAGCCTTCTAATTAGCGCTAACCCTGCTTAGCAGGGGAGGGTGTCTTTAAAAGGGAGATTTGGATTTATACACGAAGCTGCCATGCTTGTTTGAGAATCACCCGTAGGCTGAGCTGTGTGGAAGCTTTTCAGATGCGGATGGGCTTTAGGAAGCTTATCAGATTCACAGGGCTCTGCACAAGCTTAGTCTATTCATCCGAAGAAAAGGTGACCTTATGTGGGATGCATTTTAATACCTCGTAATAGGTTCAGATCTTGTCCCTTGAATCAAACTACGTACAAGAAGAAAGTTTTGAACCCTGACACTAGCGTTACCCAAACTCAGCAGCCAAACGAGGAGCTGGTAAACTTAAACATTGCAATATTCAATTAAACTGTAAACTGAATGAAATTGCATGGCGTGCATGCGTTCCTTCTACATCTTTTCTCAGTGAGCGAGAACTTAGGCACAGACAATCTCCAGATGTTAATCCGGTTTGTACACGCAATAACTTCTAAATATAGGCCAGTAGTGGATTTTCCACACCTTTTTAAAGTTCTTAGCACCAAATCTGCAATTGACTGTGGTCTGCTCTACATAGGGACACATCGATTTAATATTAGAACATCACACTCTGCAACAACTAAAGTTGCTTTTCTGCATTCTGCAATGGGAGGAAGCAGCGCAGGGTCATATTTACTAAATATGGCCTGATGCTGCAGCGTTCTCTGCACTGGCAGTTTTCTGCCGATAAAGCGGCGATCATTTTATCGCCCAGGCTTGATAAAATGCCCCCTAGGAGGCATATTAAATTATCGCCGCTTATCGGCAGAAAACTGCTGATAAAGCAGCGATAATGGGCTTGATAATATGCTCTATGGAATTCCAATCGAAGCCCATGTTAGATGTGAAGACATCTAACATGGGCTTCGATTGGAATTTCATAGAGCATATTATCAAGCCCATTATCGCCGCTTTATCAGCAGTTTTCTGCCGATAAAGCGGCGATATTTGTATCGCCAAGGCTTGATAATATGCCCCTTGATGCCTTGTGCCACGCATTGCTCCTTGCACTCTAGTGCAAAGATGTGTGTGATGTCTCTTGTAGAATTTGTAAATCCTGCTATGCTTAAACACTTTTCTAACATTTCATACATTGATTGATTTCACACACACCTAACTAACAGTTCATCCCTAATTTTCTGAGGTCTCTCACTTGTTTAGTTCTCTCTTTCCTCCACTCGCACACATACCGTGCTTTCTTTGCCTCCTATGATTCCCACCACTCATTGCTTCTATATCACCTACACAATTATCTATAAGGTTTTGCATAAGGATATTGTGGTCAGCGTATTATCCGCCATAAATATTGCATTCTAAATGGTGCCTACCAAAATACCTCCCCATTGGAGTTAATGTAAAAAATGTACAACAAATGGATTTTTTTCCGGTGTGATTTAGAATACATATATTTTTTAAGATGATTTTCCTGTATACGTTAGTCTGATATACAGCTCATTGATTGCACCACCTTTGTGGATCCAGTCTTGCAGACACTCTTATCATTTGCCACATTGTGCCCAACAATATTTATACCCCAGCTTATCACTCGATGAAACAATGCAAAAAGATTGAGTTCTCTTCTATACAACCACTTTCATTTACAGGTATATAGAGATGCTTCATATTAAAACACTTTTAAAGTTTAACCAGCCGCCAGCCGCCATCTTGAGATTGTACAACGCTCTGCTTATTCCTGGCAAAGTAAACCGTACATTGAATTATGTATAATGTTAAAGAAGTAAATTGCAATAGTCCCTAATAATGATAATTGTAGCTAAAGAGAAGAAAAAGAGAATAAACAGGGGACCTTAGATAGCAGTAGGCGAAAGTCGTTGTAGAGAACATCGCTTTTTTTTTTTTTTTTTGCTCAATGTTATTTGCATTAAGAAGAAGAAAAAAACGGTGCCCAACCAGGTTCTTTCATGGAAGCGGTATGCCATCCTCTCGGGGAAATGTAATTGAGTGCAAGCTAACCGGCAATTCTAATGAAAGGTGGCCAGGGCATTTTCAGAAACCACTTAATGTCTGGAAGAGAGTTTGCCCTAAAGCAATGCAGGTGTATGCCAGATGTTCAGACTTTAAATGTGTGTATTCTTGCATGTATGCATTTATATGGGGCCATCTGTGTTCGTGTATCTATTTTAAACCACAGAGAAAAAAAAGACTTGCATTGAATCCCAGTTGTAGGTTACTTGAGGATGGCCTGTGTCTTCTATCACATAGTGTATGGAAATGTTAATAAGTTAGGATTTCGCTCGAGGGAAGGAAACAAAATGAAGGTGAGAAGGGTTGAAAAGGAACTCCGAGGGATGGAGGGAGCTTATGCAGAAAGGAAGCTTAAAGGAAGAGAGTAAAAAAAAGGAGGAAGGAATAGAGGGAGGGCGGTGTTATCTGTGCAAGCCCCCAATTATTAAAATATTCGTTCACCTCAAGTTCAACTGATTACTAACCACGTACAGTACTGGAAAGCCCTTAAAATATGTCTCTTTCGCTATAGTTTCAGCTTGTTCCCTGCCCAAGTATTTCGCTCTCTCTGTTGTCGTTGAGCGTCAAAAGGCTGTCTAGATTATTATTATTATTATTGCATTTATTGAGCGCACAGCTACCCGGAGGTTTCCCGGCGCTTGCCTTGGGAACCCGTCCTGGCTTTTCCCTGTGAGATAGCCCCTACAGGGCATCCCCAAGGTGAAAGCCAGGCATCCCGCCGCAGGGGGGGCGATAGCAACAAGTCTTTCTATATCCTCGCAAATTGAACGGTCCCACTGCAGTGGCTATTGCATCATGGGTGAACTGCTAAAGGGAGTTGCTTCCAATGTTTGATTGGCACTTGTAGGATAGCCTTCTTTTTGAGATGCCCATACTAGGATGAATAATTGATCAGGCCATAAAGGCCTATATTTAAGAGACAGTACTTAAGAGTGATGAAACTGATGAATGACCACAAGACCTGCAAGTCTGCACTATTTCCTCTACGTAAGTAATGTAGGTTCTTCCATCTGAAGGCACAGGCTTTTAAAACTTCCTACCACAAACTGAAAATTAAAGGTGGCATTTATTTGAAACAAAAATGACAGATTGTACACAAAGATTTGATTCGTTGCCTAGGGTCACACTTGCCAATCTAAATTGAGGGAACATTGCTTAATGCTCAATTTAATTGGGCCAGTAAATAATGCGCCATGTGGTTTAGTATGGAGGGCGTGAGGAGGCAATGTGGTTCATTTGTTGGGCAGCTGTTGTCAAAGAACCTGCAAAGACTCGAGGAGGAGTTCACAGGCAAAAGAGCAACAATTTGTGTTGTGTCTGGTGACTGCTAATAGGATGTTTGGAGATGCGAGGTGAGTTTTATTAAAGGGATTCCCAATTCTTTGGCAGATAAGCCCCCTTTTCATTGTGAACATGAATATTTCAATTGACGACAGTGTTTGGTTGTGTGCCAGTGCTGTTGATCCAGTGCTGTGGTTATGTGATCCAAACATTTTACTCAAGGTTGCAGAGTTGGGGCTACTCTCTGAACATTCCCTAGACGTGCGTTGCAAAGAGCTGTTATGAAGACGGGGTTAACATATGCTCTTCAAATTCTTGAGATGCATAAAAAAAGGAGAGAACAGTTTTACACCAACTTAATACCCTGCCTCATGTACATGAGTGACAGCTTAACTAATGCTTAGTTTAGTTTACTTTAATATATTTTTTATATTTAAACGTCAAGTACCCAGGAGCAGCAAGTTGCTGAAAATATTATTAATTTGGAAAATAATGCCCTCTTACCTACTCTACGTATTTTGTTATTTTACTTTTCTCAGCCTGGTTGTTCAGTTCTGTCTGACTTCACTTGCTTAAGTGTTTTTCTTTTGAGTGCTTTCCATCCAATTTCTCTTTAGTGTTTCTCACACCACAAGGCATACTAACGACTACCGATACAAATCCAACAACCTGCGGTCGATTGCAGTCTGAATTTTCTGTCCATGGGGTCAATAAGGCTGTGGCACCTTCTCTGGATGTGTTAAGGTGCATTGAACAAACCTTGCAAATGTTAAGAGAAAATAGCCTGCCTGGCAGACAGCGTGCGATTTAGAGGACATGATTCCGCTGACTGGATGCAGGCATTTTAATATATCAAGACGAGTAATATCCTCGACAAAAGCACTCATTAGAGGATTGTGGTTCGGACAATCTCGCGGATTTTATCAATGGTAGCATTTTACAAGTTAGCTTGTAAACATTTAAAGTAAATTTTCAATAGGGCTAAAACTTGGCATCAAACACTGCTAATGACAGATACCCTTTTACCCTTAGCCTATGTTATTAATGTCAATGCTTATTCTTTCTATTCTAAAGCTACATCTCAACTTCTGAATATCGTACGATAGGCTGACCTACATTGTCTGAGTACTCTGTGGGATTATGGTATTTTTCTTCTATTATTCTTTTTTTGTTCAAAATAGTGTGACACATCTGGTGCATCCACTGCAGATACGATTCCCTACTTTCATAGCTTTCTCTATATTTTCCAAGACTATGACATGTGGGGAAAGACAAGTAGCTCTAAACTTTAAGGACGTTAGAACACTAAACTCGAAATCACTAATACAATCAATGGCCGATGCTCAATTTAAAACAAGTTGGGGTGTAATTGGGTGTGTAGCTTATATAAAAACATTACAGGTCTAGACAGGCTGAAATTCAGCTTTTGGGGAGATTATAGTCCGTTAATTTGAGAACCCATTCATACAAATTGTCATTTATTAGTAAATCTAAAGAACCCTATCACCTCGACACAGCACATATGTCAGAAGTATTTAATTGTTACATTTTTGTGCAGTGAGTTTTCTTCAGATCCACGCTCCCCAAATATGTACCCAGCATAAGATTAATAAAACACAACCTGTCCTATAATGTGCATAATCAGATTTTTAGGGACCATTGAATTATATATGCCAGACTACCTCAAGATCCTTCGATCCTTACTTACTACAATCTGAAAGCCCTCTTACCTCTGAGTTTAGGGTGGGATGAACACTTCACGCAGAAGTTTTTGTGTAGTGTGTAGTGACTTTCCAGGTTCATCGATGTTTGACGTAACCGCACATCTTACTTAGTCAATATAATGAATACAATTGTCTTTGTTGGCATTAACACCTGTGGATTATGAATCAAGAGAATGCAGTTTATGTTTGATAAGCCAGATTTAAAAACGTGTTTCTTGACCCACTGATGTGAAAGACTCATAATAGGAGCAGTTTACTAATGGCCCATTCAAGAAGTGCAGTTTAAATGGCACACTAGGTCTGGATCATACTCTGGGAATAAGCAGACTAGTCCTGCACAACATTTATACAAAGGGGGTGTGCTTTGTATTCCCAAACACAGACGAAGCCCTGTTGGTAGAAACTTGCCCTGGCCATGTTCTCACCTGCATCAATTTATAAGAGGAAAGAAGGAGGTACTATTCATATATAAATGCATGATAATGCTCAGTACATCAGAGTGTATGTGAACCATGTGTAGTTTACTTAATTTCTACCTGTGTCTACAATTATAAAATTAATCATTAACCTTACCATCGACAAACCATGTACGCCGAGTCCAAGAAAAAGTGTTTGCTCATCTTCGTTTATGGAATTTTAGGGGTCAAGCTGGTACTGAACTACGTAAAATTCTGCACTGTCCCTGAACTGGCCAGAAGGGATGCCCCAGCACGCTATCACATACAGAATGTACCATCCCAGTTCTGCAATGCTGGCAAAACAAGGTTGAAAGGCAGACCAGTGGTTTGAAACAGTCTTCTCAACACATTGGCTTTTCAAGGAGTGCTAGTTGAATGACAGCAGGATACAAATTGTGAGTAGTCATTTGTGAATCAGGCCTCATCTAATTTGTTGAGTGTCACTTGTAGCTTCCAACTTGATGGTACTTCTTTTATTGTTCTTAGAAGAAGTAATAGCCTAGTGGGCCCGCCTGAGTTTGGAATATGTGACTTACAATTCACACACCGATCTTGCAGCATTTATAAAACCTACTGACCTTTGTATCCTTTAAATTAGGATAATATTCAGTACTAATTTAATCACCTTCTCCTTGTGAACTACTGTCTGATATATTAAATGAAAGCATAATTGTACTGCAACACTTCACTAATTAAAACGGAAATGAGTGTCGTCAGCAAACAGCTAGTGCAAACAGACATCCTCCACTGTGTTCACATATAATTATTAGTCTGGGCAAGCCATCTGTCTCATATTGTTATTTTTAGGACTTTTATTTTATCATGACTTCAACACTGTAGGTATGAAAAGGCTGATGTCTGCAGCTTACCCATATTCAAATAGGTGTCTTGAAGTCAACCATGCCTAACTGATGAGTTATCGATATTTTAAGCCCAATGCCTTGTCTAAGGATGGTGAACTTACACTGGCTTAAAGATCAATCTTGTACGGTATTTACTTTCATGGACTGACATTCGTACTGAAGCTATTGACATTGTTGCACCATTAAAATCAATGAAGTCTATCAAAGGTATTGACATTGCAAGCAGGATGTAATTCACGCCAATGTCTCTTTGCGATTAATAGGATGAAGGCAGTGGTATATTTTCAGGTTAAGCGTCTGAACCTTTGCTGTATTTACTCCACGCAGCCATTTATTGCAGATTTAGTGTATGTATATAAAAACATAAATAGGGATCACATTTTTGTGCACATCCCCATGAACTCAAAACAAATGGTGACATTTGGTCAGTTTTGAGAGATAATATTATGGTGTCTAAATTGTGGGAAAACAGACATTTCATCTGTGTTCAGTTAAACGCAAAAAAATGTGCTAATCTGCAATTGGTTGGCGAGTCCTAACTAAGGGGGTGTGAAATGTGCTTCTATAGTATTCCAGTAAGAGCTGTGAGACTAAAGAATTTGCATGCTATAATAAGGTAACACAGTTCTTCTGATTGAAAGCATCAGACCATGGAAAATATTCACTTCATGTGACGTCCAGATTTGTATGTCCTAAAGACAGCCTTTCTTCCGCAACAATAGGGCTGGGGCTGGAACACAGAAGGCTGCTGACTGCCTTCAGTAACATGACCACAAGTGACAGTTAGAGATTGTAAATTTAATTTCTGAATTTCATATTTTATGAAATTATGTCACGTGTGTACCTGCATCTGTATATATTTGTCTATCAACTTATTAATTCAATTTTTCACGATTACCTAAACTTAAAACTGAAGTCATTTGCAAATCCATAAAGGGATGCAATAGTCAGGCAAGTAGGGTTTTTATGTTGTTGTATTGCCTGTATAGAGGACAGGGTAATGTTTATGTGCACGAGCAGAGCTCACATTTGAATTTCCTCCTTGTTGAATGTTTTTTTTCCCAATAAAACCATAAATGCAAATGCATTTTTTTCTTAATAAGCAAAACTTGTACAGACATTTCAAAGTCTGAATTTCGAAGTTTCATTACCTTTTATTTTTCACTTCATATCCTTCTCAAGATATATTCTTTTTTTACAGTCATCTACGTAAAAAAATATCCATTGCCTCTTTTCTCACTACTGCAGAGACTAACTTAATGGCACACATATTATTGTGTTCTCTCAAAGTACAATTATGACACTGGGACGTTGGAAGAGTAATTTAAAGCTATGGAAGGACAGAAATCCAATAATGGCTGCTCCAACATTACACTGTTCTTCATTCTGTGACCCCGTACAACTTAGAAAATGTTTCCTTACTAGGTGGAATGTTCCGATAGTATTATAGCTTTCTGCCTTGGTTAGCACTGGCTTTAAAATCACCTCTTCCTTTTTATGGAGCCTCAGCACCAACTCAAGTTTACATCTCTGAGAGCGGAACAACAGCATAACCCTCAACAGCGAGCCATAATGACTAGGGTAGACCCAGAAGCTTGTTTGGTACTCTTCGGGCTTCTCAAACAGAGTGAGCGCACCAGCATTGTCCAATGGGGGCAGCTATTCATATCAATTGCATTTTCAATTGCTCGCTCCTTGATGTTACAAAAGTGGAGAACATGTAGAGTACCAACATACCAAGAGTGGGTTAACGAAATGCCCAGAACACAAAAAAAGACTGAGGAGGCGTACGCAAGGCTGGTTGGGGGCTTGAAGAGATTGAATGCATCTTGGCAGTTTATAAATTGAAAAGGCGGACCTGACCTTCTAGTAGGACAATCTGAGATAACTTGAAGCCTGTTATATTCCGGAGTTTTAAAACGGTGTAGGTGGTGTCATTAAAGATACATGTCAACTCCACAGTTAGAAACACGAGTAGGGATTCCCGGCACGATTGCACTTTAGCATTTCGTTAAATAGTAGTGTAATTGCTCTAGCTGTTTTTCTGAGATCTAGGGCGCTCAGGAATGCTTTGCTCCTTGATGCTGCCATTCTAGGTTGTTTTGAAATTAGACTCTTGGCTTTCTGCATTGCTGCAATTCCTCTTTTATTGTATACAGGTGGGACCATTGATTGGATGAGGGAATTTTATGAGTAGTGAGCTATGAGGCACAATGGCACTTTATGCGTTTAATCTCCATTGATAAGAATTTGATTAATTATGCGATTTTTGCTATTTCTAATGTATTTACTGTCCCAAAGCTTGTATGATCTTTCTTGCACGTTCGTATAATTTGTACAGGCTTCGTATATTTAGGGTGGATAACTTGTCCCCATGTGACGCTTTATAACATTTTAGTGTATTTTTGATCTCTTCTGTATTGCAACACCTGTACTTGTTAGTATGCTGCTGCTCGATTCTACTCAATTAAAAACAAGCATGACCTAGATGTCTGTGGCATAGCATGAATTTGTTTCTCTTTACATTTCATTTTGCAGTATGTGAGAGGTTGAGGTCTCTGCTGTTAGCAATCAGGAAGACTTCTCCACTAGTTCTATCACATTATGGACCCTAATCATGTCAAGTGATTACCCTGTATGGCTTTTAATGGAACTGACATTTGCCCTCCTACATATGTGATAGGCAGCACGATTTTACTGGCTTCCTGCATCACTTAAAGCCAGTACTTCTGCATGTTTAATGTAAAATGGCATTTCCACCGTTGCTATAATGATCACTTCCACCTTTAACTATTTTCCTTGAAAGCCCATATCTAAAGAAGGTTCTCAATATGTTAATACAGTTGCTGACAAATATTTTGCATTGCTTAGCATAAGACAACTTTCAGATAAATCACAATTAAGTTTCTACTATCAAGAGTAGAGTTAATTCCATAGGAATAGGTCACACGCTCTAGGAGGGCAATGGCCTCCGGTGCATTCCCGCATCCTGCATTTTCGGCGAATAATCCGATAAAAATGATCCTGTTTGTCATGTGGAATAGTTTCTTTCATTCCTAATGAGGAGGAAGGTTTTTGCGATATTCCTCTATGTTTCTTTGCTATTCTTTGTTTTGAACAGTGCCACTATGCAGCAGGTTCTGTTTTTGTTGTGTTCTATGTTGGAGAGACACTTCTTCGGTGCTGTGCTGCTTTCTAAGCTCTTCTCTTTGTCTGGCTCTCCTGTGGTATATCCTTGTGAGACATCAAGTAGGAGATAAACTGGTATTATGGAGTACATGACTACTCATTGACTAGCAATGTACATGTATTGACTGGGAGTCCAGTGCTTAATTTGTGAAAGAATGAGCGCCTGTGCCTAAAGCTACCCTCGGAAGTCTGCAAATAAATGGGGGAGCACCGAATACCAAGCCTGTGTAGTCCTAAATCCACCTCATGCCTCTTTAGTCCACTACCAGATACATTTCTGCCCTGTTATCTCACTCTTGCAGCTTCCTGCTTTCTCCCGCTGGGGCAGGTTTTCCATCTTTCTCTCCTCTGTCTTTTCACTTTTTGTGTTTTCTCCTCTCCTGCTCTCAGTAAACATCTGATGCAGAAAAATAAGTGCCAGTCCTTTAAAAATGAGTCCTGGTGGCCCCCACTGGCAACCACCTGCTCAAGTTAACGCAAGGAACTCCAGTACTTTTTTGAGAGTTCACAAAAAGATGGGCAAGTTGCAGCTGTCTTATATTTTAAGATCAAAACTCTGGTCATGAGCCTCAGCCCATAGACACAGGCAGCATGCCATTGCCTTTTCCTTAATTCTTTTCTTAGCGTTGTTGAGTAGATATTAAATTCAAGGGTTTTGAAAAAACCTTTGATGCCAAACTCAGCATGGTTCCTCAGGTCAACACTGTAGTACAAGTTTCCCATTCTCATTTAAGCTAGAGAGGAAATATCCCTCCTATCATCCTATCGAATGGCAACACCGAGATTTTTTTTGATGAAACAGTCATTATATGCTGCAAATCCACAGGCAACCACTTTCTTTCTCTTGCCTACATGTAATACCTCAGATGAGAGCTGTTGTGATTGATGGTGTCATATTCCACAGAGGCTGAAAAGGTGCAGTTCAGTTTGTCTTATCTTTTGTTTCCTAACCCTCCTCACATGTGAAGTATTGTGAATATATGAACTAACGTCAACTGCTATTTTTGCAGACAAGCCACATAACACCCTAGTCGTACAAATAGACAATGGCGTCCCGTGAAGTGATTTTTAGGGTTGGTGTGCATTGGGCCACAGTTAAAACTGGTGGAGCCACCCACAAAGAATGCAAATATTTATCTGTGTGTTTGCTTAAAATATATACACACACATCCATACAAAGTCAGATTTAGAACATTTCAAGCAAGCAATCATGAAGGCTCATGTATTGACTCAAGAAAATCACTTCTTTGCAGTGAAATGTAGTTATGAATCACATATGTGTGTTTCAAGTGTGGTGTCTTTTTTTTGTTTTGGTCCTGGAACATTCAAGAGCTGGTGGGGCAAAGAGATGGGCCAGGGCAAACAGAGCTGGGGCACGGGCCTCATCTGACCACTGACTGGAGACACCAGTGCAAATAGACTGTGTCCGCAAACTCAGTTTTTCAGTCAGCAGTTCTATAAAGGTGCTGGAGAAATCCATAGCATCCATATTGACTTTCCGCATGGAAATTTATTCACCTTTCTTCGACATGTGAAATATATCTAGATAATGCAAGTTGGGCTTAATCTCTACTCCCCTTTCCTTTTATATCAACATACAAAGGGGGGGGAATATATCCTAGGATGTCCTTTTTAGGACTGTGAATGTACTCAGCGTTCCTTGATAGATCAACCTTAAAAAGCCACCTTAGACAGGATATAGATCTTGGGCCTTTACCTATACTTACCCTTATTGACATATCAACATATACATGGGTCATGTCGCCCTGGATATGTACGTCGGGTCTGAAAATGTACTCACCCGTCCTAAATAGATTGACATAAAAAGCAGCCATCTTACTCGGGAAATCCATTTTGGGCCAGTAAATGTGCTCACCCTTCCAGCCATATTGCCCACAGGACGTGGCTCAAGAGGGTGCCATCCCCGTACACAGTGACGTCGTCTTTGCAAGAGCTGTCTAGGCGCAGACGACTTGGCACGGTGCCATATAGAAATACCATTCCACACTCATTCATTTACTACGTGACACTAATTGCCCTCAGACTTTCTGATGCTCCATTGCCAGCAACGCTGTCAGTAATGATGCATAATTTGTCAAGCATGTCTGTCGTCTGGGCTCAGCCCAGCAGCCGGAGTGCGCTTGACAAGAGAGGCCAGGATGCAGACGTGAATGATTGACAGTCAGCTCTCGGTTCTAGAGTGGAGTTACTGTAAAACCAGAGAACAGCATGTTACATCACCAATTCACCTGCGTAACATTGTTTATGAGCCTTTTACTGCATTAGGAAAAAGCATATGCTATAAAAGGTAAAAGCTTGCAGTGCTTAAATGCTTGTCTATTTTGGTTTTCTGCCAGTTGCAATGCTAATGTTACCAGTCTCTGAATATTGCTTTGCCCAGCCGAAATGAAATGTTAAATAGCTAAGACAAAGGGAATATGGAGATTGCTAACAAGTTTGTTTAACAACTGCAGATGTCCCCCAGGTTGTTTGTTTATTTTTTACTTGTTGTGTTAAAATCAATTTCAATTAAATGTAGTTTTCTAGCGTTTGAGGGAAATTATTGAATGTGTGGATTTCTATCAAAGTTTTCTCCTTGGGTTTTGGGCCAGCTATCAACAAATAGTATTTATGTCTGTGAGACATATACTAATATGTGAACCTATCAGGGATTCCTTCTCGCCGACCCATAAAAATGTTTTTGTTCTACCACGGTATGTTTTCGCTGGGTGCTGCTATCTTTTTTTCTCTGTGCAGGGCCAGCAAAAAGAAATTTGAAATAAACAAATGTGCTCATTTCAGTTCATACTACATTTTACTAAATGACTAGTGCCCATCGAGAAGGAATAACAACCAGTCAATTGCATGCCGTGTGCTCGATCTCTAGCTTTACCGGTGCACACATTCATTTCTGGACCATGCATCTAATTGCAAAAAAAGTGTTTGCTTCCCTTCAGGTGCAAAGTCTTGAAGTCTTGCAAACTCCCAGAAGGGGGCAGGAGTGAGAGATGGAGCAGCCAACCTTAAACACGTGGCCTTTCAATAATTAACGTATTGATCTTCTTGTTCTTATTCCCATTTTCAGGATTCTCATTTCCTTTTCCACGTCCCTCCTTGTTAGAGCATTAGCGCCTAGACACCTCTGGGTTGTAGAGCGCTTTATAAACGTACATTTAATTTCTTTTCATTTCTTGAACTGCATATGAACCTGGCCGGTCTTTGTAAGGCAGCAGGAACCCCCTAGGCCTCTGTATGTACGCCCTTAAAGTTATTCGTGTGGGATCAATAAGAAACTTGGGGCATATTACCAAGCAATAGCGATAATTATCGCTATTGCTTGGTTAGAGACAAATATTTACCGCAGCGCTGCGGCGATTTTTACCGCAAATAAACCTTGGTATTACCAAGGTTTAACGCAAATGCGGTAAAAATCGCCGCAAAGCATGAATATCGCTGAAAAGTCAGCAATATTCATGCATTAGCGAGCTAATGCTCTTAGCCATGTTATCCACCTCCCATTGGATAACATGGCTAAGAACTGCTCAGGGCAGGTGTTAGCTTTTGGAGATATTCCCGCTTAGCGCGAATATCTCCAAAAGTTGGTAATAGGAGATAGCGATGTTAGCGACTGTTTTCAGTCTCTAACATCTTGGCACGCCCACTTTGCATCTCATTAGTGATAAATATCACTGACATGCAAAGTGGGGCCCAAGATGGTCGCTATCTCCTACTAGCTGTCGCTAACTGGTGTTAGCGGCAGCTAGGTAATAGGGAGATAATTTTATCTCCGCTATCTTGGCTTTTAAAGCCAAAAAAGCGGAGATAAACCCCCTTGATAATATGCCCCATAATTCTTCCTCCCAGAGGGCACTCTAGGGGTGCACTTTTAATGCCACACCATTATTGGCTCATGGTATGCCCCAAATAACCTTTCTGCCTGTGCACTGGCACTGGTAATATGGGATGGGTACACGAGCAATGAGCTTTCCCAGATTCACATTGGACCACTTTTTATTACAAATGAGGGAGTGGCCCCTGATGTTCTGCAGACATTATATGTACATCTGCAAAAGGTTCTGTGACTCATTCTGTAATCCAAACGTTTCCCAGGGGCACAAAAGAGCGTTCCCCAGGGGCACCGAAGAACGTTCCCCAGGGGCACAGAAATCCACAGCTGTAATGCTCCAAACAATGCTGTAAACATATTCATAGTTATTTTATGGGGGACATTTGGTGTCAAACTGCTGTTTTGGGGGGAGCACGAAGCAAACATGTTTTCTATTTTGTCTTGCCTGTGTTTGTAAGTATAAAAGAGGCACATCTAGAAAGATCATACATAAATATAAGTGGGTTGCATTAGGTAGAAATCCTGGGCCATCACATAACTGCATGTTTGTCAAAGAGCAGAGATGAACTAAACCTGATTATGGCCTTTCACTGATGTTTGGATGCTGTGTAGAGAAGGCAGAATATTTTGATTGGGTTCCGGTCCAGTTCATGTTTAACACATACATCTTCAAAGACTGGGAATGACCACCAGGCATTTTGCCAGACTGGTTGTCAAGGCAACACTGGCTGTGCTACTTCTTATATTTGGTCTATCTGCTTTTACCAACACTACTATTTACACTCAGAATTGATTAAAAGTGTCCTGGGCGTAGCATGGAGAACATTAACTGACTAACGAAAAAGCAAGTTCTGGGCACTTGCTAACACCAAAATATGGGTGAAGAGTTATAGATGTCTTCATTTGTGGACTGCACACATTACCAAACCCTAAAGCGTATTCTCGACAATCCCAGGGTCAGTAAAAAGCAATCCCCGGGTTATGGTAAACCCTCAATTTGCATTCCTTCATGCTCCAGTGCGCGTGCATGGAAATATAAACAACAACAGTGCTTAGAGTGGTCACAAAGCATTCTCCCCAAAACTGTCTTCCAGGATGTGCTACTAATCTGCAGGGGTGGGGGCAGCTGGAAGGCAAATCTAGAACCTGGCCGTGAATTAGACTAGATCCTTGCCCTCCACATTTCCAGCTATTGCCCTGGGCCTGGATAATAGGATTCTCCGAGCATGGACAGAGAGATACTGATATTCTTCCAAAATTGTGGATGACTCGTAGCAGCACCAGGGAAAGGACTGGAAAACTAAATTGGCTCTGAGGAAAAAGTTCACAGCAGCCCACCATGGAGGAAGGTGTGACAAGATTGGGGGTATATTGTGTCATGCCAGCTCTTCTTGATTTGAAAGAAGTTCCCAAGCAGGCTACCACTTAGGAAAATGACAGAGTGGCTAAATGTTTAGTATAGTCCCCAACTAGGGAACTAGCCAATGCCGAGTCTTATACCAGTAATATTTCTGTTACCTCGTAGTAGTCAGAGAACCTATTTACAGATGTGACAAATCATGCATATTTTCTCTTTTTATTTTTTTTCTAAAAATCTAATTTTAAATGTGATCTTTTATATTAAAGGCACAAACATATTTGAAGCGAATTGAAATTAAATATCAGGAGAGTCTTAATGGGAGCCACGGATCTATGTTTACACCCTTCACAGCTCGATAAACAAGAACTGGAATGAGAGTTTGTGTAGACCTGAACGGTCGTCACATCCAGGTTTCATTAAATTGCCTAGTCCTACTCCCATATATTCCCATTTATTTCACCTTTCCCACTTTGAGGTAAATTCACATATCAATACAATCAAATAAATGAAAGCAAGCATATCTTTTGTTTGTGCGTTTTTTAAATAAAAGATGTATATGTAGGGTTGAGTTTCAGAACAGGATAACTGTATGTGTGTTTTCTGCCTTCCGATGAAAGATGTGGATTTCCCGTTCCATGGCAAGGTGGCATTTGTCAGACAAAAGCAAAACACAAGACCAGGAAAGGAAAATGTTTCTTTTTTGGTGGCAGTTCCCGTGCTGTCCCAAGACAACTGTCAGCATATGTGAGGAGGAAGGTTAATTGCTTACAAGGAAATAACAAGCAAGGGGTTTTGCCTTCTGAGTGTTCTGCGTGTAGCCTTTTTTCCTGATTTAGGCCTGAACTAGAGAACCAATTAAAATGAAATATGATCACGAAGCTAGGTCAGCCCCACCGAGCTATTGCTCACAGAGGAAAACAGTGATTGGTTATGCGTTCCACTTGTGACCCAGGCAGGAGACTGCAGTTAATATATGAGTCATACCTTTATATTGCTGCTCAGCCAATCAGGAGGCAGGACTATTATAACCCTCGTGTATCCTCTGTAAAAAGCCTATTTTTACTGTAAATAATTATGACAAGTGTGTTCATGTTTTTCAAATTACCTTTGCCAAATCTGTAGAAAAATATAACATTGTTGTACAATTGCTTATCCTTCCTCCTACAGCCACCACGGCAGGTTAAGTCGCTTTTGTTTTTTATTTTAACATGGTTAAAATAGATTTCTTCACAGTTTTCCAAATCACACGCATGCTACAAAAGATTATTATTTTTTTTTATCTCGGTGCGTAAAGAAAGAAATCATATGCTGTTTTACAGCAAATCATTCTGCCTGCAATAGTGTTGGGCAGCTAGTAATTTTCCAGGCGGAAATAAAAATAGGTGCAGGTGAGATTTGCATGATGCTTTGGCAGGGCTTATTTTATATTTTAAGCATCGAAAATATTTTATTGTTTATCCCCGAAGCTCCAGAGACTCGCAGAAGCCTTCAGGCTTCAGCTGTTGATTTTGCACACTTGGAGTGTTGAAGGTTTATTTTCTACACAAGACAGACAAGGCTGCAGATAACAAAGACCGATGGAGCATATCTTCCCACTGGCGCGTCCTTCTGTAGAACTCAACATGCAGCCTTTTCTACCTTTTAAATTGATTCTGCCTTCTCATAAATACTAATTTTACCCTTGGCGGTGATAGTTCACTTCGTGTTTATCATTTCTGCTGCTAGTACAAAAGTGCCTGTTCGATTTTCTTCACTGTCTGCAAGATGCAGCAGTCAAAATTACAGGCTAATGGTGAGATGAGGAGCTTATAATGTATGATAATCAATACACCGAGTCTGTTTCTTATGATGTGACACACATGAGTGAAGGAAGAAGCCCGCGCTTTGGCCTCATAATGCAAAATCTCCTGAAATACTGGAGGTTTTCTCATCAAGGTCACCTCATATTTGCTTCCTGAAATAAGCATTTTTGTGCTTCCTATTTATTAAGTTATTGTCACGTGGCAGTCGAAGAGTTTAGTCAATATTGTTAATGTGAAGACACACTTCTAGAACCATTGCAGTCTCCCACTATATTAAATTAGGCCTTTAGCAAGGTATCTATAAATGATTTCTGCTTAGTTAGAAATAAGTAATTATGTGTTGACAACACTTTTTCTCTGACATAAACCAAATATAATAAATATCAGAAATGAATTTCTAGGACTCCTCTTTTCTTAGCAGTGAGATCCATCTTTAGATAGTAACTACACGTATCATATCTATACATTACAAAATGCAATTGTGAAAAGGGGGACAGGTGTGAATTATGTTTCTATACTTCCACACTATATCCTTTTCACGTAGGGATGTCCAAAGTAGGTCGAGTAGGCTGGATCCATACCACATTTTCTGGATGAGCAATGATTATTTAAATCACTTCCATTAAAAATCATTGCATGCACAAGTATTCAATGTGAATACTTTGAACATCTGGCATACCTTTTGCGTCTTATACCCACATTAAACCCTAATTGTAAACAGAAACAGAGTGAAAGAGCCACAGATTCCAGTGTAAAACTAACTTAAGGAAATAAGCCAGCAGGTTTTTCACAAGCTATTTTTTTAAATGATTGTAATTTGATTTTACCCAAGTATCCGGTCCCACATAGGGCAATGGTGATACAGCAGCATTGGGTATAGAAATAGATGTCTCATAAGCAGCAGGTCTGGTGATTTCCAGTACTCTCATAACACTCTAGCACAGTAGCAAGTGATACCCTCACCTCCAAGTGAGTACAATTACATGCTGTTTGCCTTATTCCATTTAGTAATACCACACCCCCACTGGTTTCACTGCCTGGTAGTGTATCATGGACCCACTGGAAGGGGTTTTCAACACCAAAACAAATAGGCATCCACAGAATGTTTTATTTTTGCTTGTATGGTTGAAGGACGAGTGTCAGAATGCTAAGCTTCAGCAGGGTGTACAGGTGCCAAGTGGGTTTCATCCAGCAGTGTCCAGTTGATGTGTACTGCTAGTACTGTGAAAGAGTGTGGTAAAACAGTTTACATGGACTTTTTTTGCACTGTTGTTAGATGAGCAGGACTATGTTGGCTTTATCAAAAAGCGGTATGCAGTTCCTATGAAAAGATGAAGGTCTACCAGAAGGGGGAATACTCCCTTAGGAGCAAAGACTCACACACACCACAAGGGGTATTATGGCTCCTCGTTGGGCCACCGCTGCAATGCCCAACGGGCCCTGCAGGGAGGCTCGTTGTTGGAGTTCTTTTCTTTTTGCTGATGTGAAGCATGGGGTGTGATAGAGAAGTGTATGAACACAGTGAGTACTTTGTAGGAAATGTGTAGTAAAAATAACTATAGGAGCCGAAATGGATATAATGCTCCACTCAAGCACGGCAATAATGGGTCAATATGTTTCATGCCTGTTATTGTCTAAGAGATCATGGCATTTCATCAGGACAAGTAATTCTTATCTACTCATGTGGGGGTGGTCAGTGCAAGTGTATAGTACTATACCCTAAATTAGTCACACTAATGTATAGTTTACCTTCTGGGCAAGACCTACCAAAAAAAGAAGGGATAAACAGAAAAACAGAACATTAAAATACACTGTCATCATGATATATTATTTTCTGAAAAAGATAAGCAGAGATAAACAGGTAGTGCATTCTGGCCCACACGATTGGGCCCCAATAGGCTTGTAATTGTGTAAGTCCTGTACGAGAGACCCTCACACTTTTGCAAATCCCATATGGCTCTTTATCAGCTGTGCATACGCTACAGGTGACATGTGTGACTGTGTTAATCACCGGGGAAACTTCCCCATACTGATTATGTACCAATGGTGATAATGAATTGCATGTGTGCGCTTTTGCCTCTTGTGATTATAACTATAGCAGGGAACTTCACCCATTATGCACTCATGGGGGTGAAGACCTGCTTATCTCTGCTTATCTTTTGAACCAATTATATAGCATGATGACAGTGTATGTTCTGTTTGCCCCTCATTTTTTTGATAGGTCTTAAGCAGAAATTATTCTATTCATCCATCTGACTAATTTAGAGTATGGTACTAAATACTTGCATTGACCACCCCTACATGAATATATAAGGATAACTGGTCCTGATGAAATGCCATGATCTCTTAGACAATAAAAGGCATGAAACATGTTGATCCAGTATTTCCTTAGCTAGAACATGCTAGAGTGGACCATTATATCCAACTCTCACCTGAATTCACATTTTAATCATAGCAGAGGAACCCAGTAATTAAATTGTGTTTTGGGCCACCATAGCATTTGCGATGCAGGGCACAGAACGAAATTCGTTTTATTAATTTAATTGATTACTTACCTGCAATCATCCATATTCCGGTTTTTATCACCCCCCACCCTGCCCCTCCCCCGCCCCGCCTGCCTGCCCCACTGGAACTCCCTACACGGACTGCGGCTGCTCCAACTGCCAGGGTGTTGGAATTACCTAACCTCAAATCAAAGGCTTTCTTTTGCTAAACTGACTTGTGGTTGCATATTAAAGGCACATTTATAGTGGAAGTCTATTACTTGTCATTAATTAGTTCCATACCAATGTTGCTTTATCAATATACATAGTTGCCATCATTGTTAAAGGCCATTAAACAAATATAGCAGCCATAGCTGGTGAGCTTTACTCACTTTTATGAACAAAATTAATTTCATATTTGCCCTTTTGGATTTTTCCTTTCTCATTTCGTGTGCAATTTAGTATTGTTTACAATGAGACCACATATCCATGAAGGTGTGGATTCCTATTGTAGAGGAATGCAATGTTCTCTGAAGATGTGAGTCTTCAGCTCCTTGCAGGAGACTGGGGCAGTTCTGATTTTGATGAGAATGTTGCTCCCGATCCTAGAAAGGTAATGCGAAAGGCATTTTTTCTGGCATTCTCTTTTTTGGATGTTAATTGTTTCCCGTCTGGTGATGTCCTAATCTGTAGTGTGGTGCTGGCTAGCTAAAGTGGTTAATTGCTCTGTCTAGTATTCAGTTGTGCTATTTCTGGTGGTATTGTATGCAATGGTATGTTATGTTATACTCTCTCGTATAGCGCTCGAATCACCTTGAGGCATCTCGGCACTTACTCAGTATAATCAATCTCTAGTATAATGAAAGTTTAAGGGCGACTCCTTGCAATATAGTACCTTCAGGCTGGAGTGCTATGCTCACTTTTTTTTGCCTTGAATGAAATGTGTTGCTATATGTAGGGTGTCTTTGAGGGCAGCGGTTTAGTGTCAGAGAGACAACATTTTAGGGCGTTGCCACTATTTCAATGTAAGTGAATATACAGCCTTATTTAGAGTTTATCAGCTGTGAAATATACACAAAAAAACAACAGATGCCCAGTCCACCCTATCTATACTGCACAGGTATGACTGCACTCTGAATTGAGTGGACTGGACATTCACCACTTTTTGGAGGGTAGCCATGATATTCCAAACTCTAAATCTCCCACTACGACTCATATAGTTGTTCAAAATTGGCGTCTGGAACAAATGGCTTTTCTTTCTTCAGAAAGGTGAGCTAAGGTTAAAATTAAGGAAAGAATTACAATCAAGAAAAATAAAAAAAAGTAAAATTAAGCCTATATATTGGACTTTTAATTTAGGTGTTACCTCCATAACCTGTATTTTCACATAGTTTCAAGTCATCTATTGTATTTGTTACGATAAACATGCTTGCTATAGCATTTCAGTTTTGGAATGATTGAGACCAAAAGCAAGAGCCATGAAGTTCTTATTGTTTTGTATTGTTCCTTCATCAATTGTTTTTATTTGTGTTTTGTGTAATTGGTTTATGTTTCACCATTTCGTCATTTTCATTCGCACAGAGAGTCTTTTTGTCTAAAATTGCTTCTTATTACACGAAATGAGAATGCAATCCAACTATGATTGGTTATACATGGGTAAATCTAGCAGTTAGTGAAAAGACGAGCATTTTGAACAATAAACATCAACCTCGGAGATTAAAAGTGTGCGAGTAGAATGCTTTCCTTTTATCCTTTCACACATACAGTTGCAATATTTCTCTACTATTTGTGTACTTAAATGTAAGCAGTTTTCCTTTTTCCTGTTTTAAAGGCTACAGCTATTACTGAACGTATGATGATAAGATTGATTCTTTAGACATTTTAGGAAATGGAGAGCTATGTTCAGCTAATTAGGCTTTCACATTTGGGCACCAATGTGAGGAAGAATTGCTTAAAATGCTTCTAGAAAAGTATCTGTGATTCTGAGAACTGAAGAGTGCATTTTAAATAGAATTGTTCTTGAAAATGAAAGAAAACATTTTACATTTTTTCTATTTGCATTTTTAAATTTTGCTTAGTCTCCTAAAAACTGACAATCTTTATCAAACGTAGGGGGTATTGTTTTGTTGTAAACATTAAACAGATGCAATAGTAATAATAATAAGAATAAATCATTAACACCATTCTTATTAATTCTATTAGTATTGTTTCTATTATTGGGACTTATATGATACATACTGCTGCTGATAGCAACAACAGCAGCAACACCAGTAGCAATATTGATAATTATTGCAGCAATAATACAGGCGGCAAATACCATCTATATAATTAATAAAGTTAATAAAAAGATTATTACCATATTTCTTTTCAGCTCTCTAGTTGTATGGCGGGTCATGCATTTTCACAACCTCATGTCTGAGTCTCCACTGACAAGTTTGAATTTTAAGATGTTTCCATTTTTACTCTGATATCTCAAGCGTTTGATAATGCCACAGAGAAAAATCTCATTATTTTAGCCGTCATTCCAGTCGCCCACCTCTTTTTGCGGTTACTCCCATATAAGCCTGTACGCTTTTCATCATATGATTTCAGGTGTAAATCTTATGAACACCTTCTTGAAATCCTAAATATATAATTTAAGGGCATAACATCTGGATCTTGACACAATACACAAAGGTAGAGTTTTCCAAATACTTATTAAGAGGTTCATGGTCATCTTTTTTTTATAGTTAAGTTGCTTCCCATATACTCCAAAGTGTTATACAGCATTGCAATGTTAATTGTGAACATGTCTAAATTATTGCTTGTAGGTTACTTCAATTGATATGTGTCTAGTTGTATAAGTATCCCTCAACCAAATCTCAATTTACCAGATTCTCCATCTGCCTTCAAAACTAAACTGTCAGACAACTCCTCCTCACTTATGTTTGAGTCTCCTCATAACCTCCTGAGTTACAAATGCTAGGAAAAATAATGTCCGAAGCACTACATGTAAAACAGTGAATGCAAATAGGTTGGTGTTTTCCAAGAGTAATACATTCATACTTATTGTCTGATGTCTCGTTGGGTCAGCTGACAAGAAAAGATGGTATAAGTAAAGAGAGGCCTAACATAATGCTGTGCATGTGGGAAAAAGCGTAGACATTATGTATGAATGTCAAGCAAACAAAAAGAGTCAAAACGTCTTTGTGAATCACTAGGTTAAGGGTAGCAGTAATAAAAACAGTTCAATATGTAGAAAACTGTCACTCACCGACATATTGAAGAATATAAAGTAGCCAAAATAGGTATTTGAGATAAAGACTGCCACTTCTAGCTAAATTTCGTTTTGTACAGTGGATTCTCTTGAGATCAAAACCACAAATCATCAAATTGTCTTACATAACCAAAAATCAAACTTATACAAATATACACCAGGAATTTTTTGGAGCAAACATTCAACAATATTAACATACCAAACATTTGAAACTATTTTCTCTCTGCACAATACTACCACAAAATAACTGTCAAATGTCTTCCTTTGTACACTTTTTCTATTTAGGGAATACATGTCAGAATTTGCTGTAGTTGCAAAGAAACTCACTAAGAAACTAACAAAGAAACTCCTGTACTCATGGAAATCTTTGGAAGGCATAGATTTCCACAAGTACTCCAGCTTCCGAAGGGTTTTCTGGTTGGTTTAAAATCAGTATGAGTCAATCATAACAAAGTTGCGTTTGTCTATATATCATTTATTTTTTTCTCCATGGATAACGTGTCTTCATCCTCCCTGATATGGCAATTACTACTGCCTTTTATTGAAGTAAATATGTTTACACTTTCAGGGAAGGAAACAATCTGCAAAGTGTTCATAAATACACACAAAGATGTAGGTTTGTTGGTGATATCTCCATTTTGCATTACTTGATGAATGTCCCTTCCAAGTCCCTGAGCACTATGGGCCTCATTTATGAGGAACTGGCAGGGGGCAGCGCTGCAAATATTCTTGCTGTGCTGCTCTACGCCAATGTGAAAGGACAGGAAAGCACCGTATTTATGAAATACAGTGCATTCCTCTACTTTTCCCCTGGGCTGGTCCACAATTTGTTGCCTAACACCAATGTAGGCACTGTTGCACAATAGCACTAGGGTGCCTCCATTGCAGGCGGGATTGTTTTTGTGTAGAAAGGGACACCTTCCTGTACAAAAACAATCTAGAGTCATGAAAGGAAGAAACAATGAAGAGATATAGAAACATTTCTCCTACAATGGAGAGGCATACATTTTTTGGAGCTGCCCCAGATTTACATGACTGAGTAAATCTGGGGTAGGGCCAAAATCCATAGGTGCTGCATGGGACACCCACCTTATCACCCATGGAATGCCTCCTTGGCGCAGAGCAACGCAAGGCAGGAGCTTGCACTACTTTGTCTTACTCTATTTCTATGAGGTCATGCAAAGCCACGCAAAGTGGCTTTGCGTCATCTCATAAATATGTTTGATAGTCTTACACAACCAGAGAGTCAAAAAAGTGGCACTGTGTTGGCACAAATCTCTCATAAATAATCCTTTAAATGTATATTGATTAAAAAGCTGCCATATTTGAATAACTTCTACCAATTTAAGTGCAATATACGATTGTAAAGTACCACAAATACTAATTATGTACAACTGGATGTGGAATGTTTTAAAGCAATTTTATTTCTGTTTATCGAAAGAACACGTAGTTAACACTTCTCTATGCAAACTCCTTTATGAATTTGGCATTCAACTTAGATGAGGCTAATATATATTTGTGGACTCCATATTTGTACAATAAACTCCCAACACTGCCCTGCTAAGCCACTGTGTGTCACAAAGCACTGAAACCCTTATTAATTCATAAATAAGAAATTACATTCTGCCAGATTGGAATGCAGACTAAATAATTTTGGTACAATGAAAAAAATCTGGATTTTTTTCCCCCTTTGTCAATGCTTTCTTTATTTCTCTTCCACTTCCACAGCTAGTTGCAAAGGTAATCGCTACTCCAAATTTTACCTTGGTACATATTTTTTATTAGAGCAAAATCTGCCATTGGATTTAGAAGGTCTATGAAGGGCTTAAAGCCTTGACAGTAGTAGTTACGAAAGGGAAGGCTTTCGCTACCAGTTACATAGTCCTGGAGTGCTGAAACTACTTTATCCAAAATTGGCAATTCCAGGCGCAATATTGCATCTCTGTACCAGTCGATTGTGAGATTTTGGGCCAGATGTATCAAAGGGTTTTACCCATTCTGTGTCTATGGGAAAATGTGTTCATACATATATCCTTTTGTCCCCAGAATGGGGAATAAACATTTGCTCCTGGAACTGCCAGGTTATTTTCCACAAGATTTTCTCCGATTCCTAAAATAATTCCAGTGTCATTTACCACTTCCTATGAACAGAAGGGACCAATAAGGATTGAGGGGTGGACGTTAGAGGTGGAAAGGATGTCCTAGAAAGGGAAGTATAATGCCTTGCTTCCTCCCCCTGCCCTGCATTAAGGGGACAGGCAGAGTCTGGGCTGCATGTGAGCGCACAGCCCCTACCCTGACCGCAAGAGGTTTTTCCAAGGGTAGTGGGCCTTGTGTTCCTGCAGCTAGCAATCCCATGTGTGATAAGACTGTGCCAATGGTGATTGGCTCGAGTGACATCCTATCCGGGGACACCACTATGTAGAACTTATAATTGGCCCCAAGGTATAGTGGGTCTGTCACTGCAAGTGGGATAATAAGCAGGTTTGCTAAAGTCCGACTACTCCATGCTATTAAAATGTCTGATGTTCTGCATTTATTACTGTACCGGTGTATTTTCAAGCCAATTTAATGCAGTGTTATGTTCAGTCCAGGTATGAGTCATTGTAGCTAGCTCTTTGAGCACTAAAAAACCTGCCAAATGGCTTTTCTAGTTACAAAGTGAAAGTAGGGGTGAAATTGAAGTATTTTCCATAATACAGCATCTGAAAAAGATGCTTTTGTTTAGTTTTCTTTCCTGCATTTAACGGATCGCAAAATATGTTTCATAAACCATGAAATTATAACGAAAGCCTACCAATGAAAGGAAAACAAATATTGAATTTTCTGTTAAAAATAGAACGCGAAGTCTAATGCATCTGTCAGCAGCACATTACAAGGAGCTTATTTCAAGGCTCTTAACACAATAGGCTGCATACCTTTTTACATCTCCTAAGGCAACAAAATGCCTTTCTATAGCTCAGCACCAGGAGGCAAATAAAACTGAGCTTCATATAATATGGCCATACCTATTTGATACTACACAAATTGAATAACTTCGGTTTGATGAGTTTATATTTTTCTAATACTACGCACGTTGTTTTCGCTCAAGGAGATTCGAGGACATAGCCTTATTCAAGTCTGGTTATTAAAATCTAGGGGCCCCATTTAGGAGGCTGTGCGTCACTTTTACGCCGCTGGTGCGTCACTTTTTGTGACGCATCAGTGGGGTAAAAAATGCGCCTTGTTGCGCCATATTTACAAAGTGACGCATCTAGGTAGATGCGTCACTTTGTAAACCCCTGCGCCACATTATACCTGCGCCAGGTATAATGTATGCAGGGGAGTGTATTGACGCAAGGAAGGGTCGTAGAAGTGACGCAGTGAGTTTTCACTGCGTCACTTTTAGGATGCTGTTGCGTCAAAATCTTGCACCTGCCTCACAGCAGGCGTAAGATTGGCGCAGGCCCTTTCACATGGGGCTTGCCCCATGTGAAAGGACGCATTGCTGGAGTTGCGTCACTTTTGTGACACACTCCAGCAATGCGTCACTTTTGCGCTTACAGATACTTGAGAAATACTGACGTATCTGTAACTCCTTGCGACATGATGCGTCATACATTAAATATGACGCATCAGGAATGTCGCAAGGAGTGCGCACTGAGAAGTGACGCATCGCTGCTTTCACGCAGCAATGCGTCATTTCTCATAAATGAGGCCCTAGGATTTCATGTCCATCGCCACTAAACTGTGAAGGTGTCAGAGGACTAGAGTTCTGCCCTGATGTAGAAAACAGCAAGTAATTGCAGCACAAGTTACACTTTTTTTTATAGACGTAAAATTGTGGTATTTTATTAAAATTGCATTTATTATGATATATTTATGTTAATACTGTATATACCCCAGACTGTGTAACTGACACCCATAACCATAGCGGTGCCAATGTTGGTGTCTGGCTCACAGCCAGTAATCGAAAAGATAGTAACTCAAACTTTTGACAGTTAGCAGGTATGGAGAGACAGAGTGGACTAATAACCTGAGGTTTTGAAGATAACGTGGAGGAGGAGGCAGGACATAAGAGAAGGTTAACCATCAGAAGCAGATGCTAATGGAAGTGAAGATGGTTGTGTGGAATGCTTACTAGATAGACATTTTTCTCTTATTTATTTATTTAGGTGTTTTATGGTGGGCTGATTGTTATCTGGTTATAATACATGGGATGCAACAATCCCTGTATAAAACTCGTCTCTAATTTCTCTATGACATGTGACATTGTGACACACAATTTCACCTATTATAAAGAAATGATGTAGCCGCTTAACTGTAATAACTAATTAGAGTTTAGTTCTGACCTCACAATTTTTGAATCAAGAGTCAACAGATAAGAGGAAACGCTGGCCATGTCAGGTCATGGAGCATAATTAACCTCATAAGTGCTGCGCCTAGTCCAACGGCCGACGGCACCACTACCTCAGGAGTGCTGCCGTCGGCCGTTGGACGTTCGAACAAAGCATGGGCGGAAAATCCGTTTCGCTCGCGGATTTTGCGGATTTTCGGTAAATTCGCAATCCGCGAGATTCACGAATCTCCCGCAAAATCCGCAAATCCGCGAGCAGCGGATTTTATGGTTTGCTCGCACTGTTCGCGTGAGTTCGCGGCTTCCCAGTACAACTTCGCGCCCCGCGAATAAGTGCAAAATTGCAGAAATACGATCTTAGCAAAACTGAAACTACTTACCAGGTTCAAAAGTTCAGGCTCATCATTAGTAGCCATTTCCTGTAGTGCGTCCTGAGGGGCCCCTCCAGAGTTCAGTTGCCAGTTGCAACTATTATGTGACCCTGCTCTGAACCTCAGAATAGTTACACATATGCCACAAAGGTCCTGAATTACAGCTAAGGGAGACAAGCAGGAGCCAGGCTGGAAGTTCAAATCCATTAATCAGCCCCTAATTCATTATTGTCAGTTGGGGCAGGGCAGGTGTTGTAACTAATTTTGCAACAATGAAAGCACTTAGCAAGTGCAAAAGATCACTAATCTGGAAGCACTAAGGAAGCAGGTGCCAGTTAAAAAAATATTCTGTGACACATTAATCAGCCCCAAATTAATTCAGGTCACTTGAGGCAGGGAAGGTGTGCTTGCGTTGCCACAATAATGTACACTGACTGGACAACCAGAGGGTGCTGTGATGAAACAGAGGGTGGCATGGGTGGGCCAGAGGGTGGCATGAGTAGTCAGAGAGTGGCAGTGGTGACAGAGAGTGGCAGTGATGAAGAAGAGTGTCCCAAACAGGCTGGACACGTAGAAACAACAAGTTCGCGAAACTTGCGACCCGACAGGTAAGTTCGCAATTTGCGAAATTGTACAAAACCCTCGCGAACTGGCAGAAACCCGCGCAAACACAAAAATTTTTTGCGGATTGCGAGTTCGCAAATCCGCAAAATTCGCAAATGCGAGATTCGCAAAATTCGCCCATGCTTAGTTCGAACCTCACCTGCGCAATGGAACGTTCAGCACTGGAGCTGGACGTTCCATAGCTGCTAAGGTGTTAAAGCAGCTGTTTATGGAAAATAAATGAAACTTGGCTTTTCTTTCTTCTGCTCTGTTTTTCCATCGGTTGACAAGCTGAAAGAAGATATTCATTGCATCATTTTAATTTTTTGCACTCCTTAGGCAATTCATGAAAAGTTTGAATCTTCTGAATATTTCGACACATTCAGAGCAATACGCCATTTTTTTGTAAAACTGGCATGTGAACAGTTTCTAATACCATTTTTCAAAAAATATTTAACAGCCTTTTTGATGTGTTGAGTTATGCATTAGATGTTCTATTTTTATTCTTCATGTTTGCAAACATGCTCTCTTTCATAGGAAAGGGCTGTGCAACAAGGGTTTAAGTGGTTTATGAGAAAGGTGATGGTGTGACCAGAAATAATAAGGAATAAAGCACCTGCATGATAAGGATATTACAAGTCCCCTCGGAGTTCCTTAACCTTAGAAAGGAACTTGGCCTTCAGCCTTGTTTCTATATAGGGTAATGTAACTTCACTGTGACTTGCAATATCCTTATAAATTACTGTGGGGATACTTTATCCCATGTTATTTCGGTATGCAGTGTAAGATTGTTCAGAAACAAAGAGCAAAAGGATAAAGTTAGGCTGAAGTAAGTTTAGGCAAATATTATTATAAATGATTGTTCGATCATGGCTCATGGAGAGATTTAGCTAAATGATTCCTTGAAATATTTGGATTTAATAAAACAAAGAGTGCATGAGTTTACGGGTAGGTGAGTATTTATATATATCTAAAGCTAAATCTGCCCTTCCCTATCCTGCAGTTGTACTTATACCAAATAGTTTGTTCTTATTGTAGCTTGAGCCTCCATCAGCCAGACCTCATACGAGGAGTTATTGGCTCAAACAGAATGTGCACTTGTTAATGCGCCCTTGGGTGCCATGTCAGGGCCAAGAAGATACCAGAGTGCTGGATTATGCAGACAGAAGGGCAGTGATGAAGCACATCTGCTCAATGCTCATGCCCAGTTTTCTGCTCTTTAAATGCCGTAGACTTATTAGTTGACATTTGCAGAGTTGTGATGGAAAACAACTGTTTGATTGGCAGGTACTCCTATTAATTTACGCCAAATGAGAAACATTATTCCAATACATTATTAAATATCAACATCTGCTAACTCCTGCCCTGTTTCCCTTCCTGGCCTGCACAGGCAGATATTTTTCTGTATTTTGTGTGATTGTTGGCCACAGACTAGTAGTGAAAGAGGTTTCCAAGTCAACTGTGCTGTGCTCTTTGCCCATAACTTGTCAGCTTTGTGTAACTCTTAGAACCATGAATGCAGCAGAGAGTGTAAATTAGTCTTGCCTATAGTTAATCTTCTGGTTTAAATCAGCAGATAAGTTTTCGCTCAACTACTCACTGCCTCTTGGTGGTAAGGCTGAAGCACTTCCTGAGGCTGGATTATTTTCACATCCTGTGTGTATATTTGTCACAGGATCAGAGAAGAGTGCTGTTATGAGGTGGTTGTGAGGAATTATCTCATCCGCTGCCACACTTCTTCATCAGCACAATAGGTGGAAGGATGGAGTAAGCAAGTGTGATACGAGCTTAATGTAAATGTGCATAACATCCTGAGGAGCTTCCTAAAGTCTTCCTTACAGGCAGGAAACCTCAACAGCCTGTATTTAGATAAAGGCTAATCTTCGTGCTGCAGGGCGGTATTGCATGATTGGACATCCGACTCTGTCATAAGGTGTTCTTTCAAGCTTGAAACATATTGTTTTGTTTATCGCAAACGAAAAATGCAAACTAACGACAAATCCAAAATGTCTGCTAACTGACCAGTGGAGAGCCCTTTAGATGCCTTGGGTGGCATTGGCCACTGTACGGGACATCTCATAACATAGAATGGCATACAGCCATACATTCTTCACAGCCACAGTCACACATGCTGCTAAGTTTAGAAGTAATTTGACATTTTTTCAGCAGGAATGGTATGCAATTCATTTGACTCTTTCACGGGGGTGGCTACCATCAAAGAGCTACAGTCTAAGCAGGGTAATGGAAAGTCATATGCAAATTCCCTCAGTTCATGTTTGCTAAGCAGCTTAAGTTTTGTGAGTTGAACAATGCTTATATCGCATTGGCAGCACCCCTTTTTTAAATAACAAATTAATACTGATACTGCCCTATAAGATGCATGACATGTAACTGTGTAACGCTACAGCAAATTAGCTTGTTCCGTGGCACAAGGCAAAATGATGGGCCCCACCCAACAGCAGAATGTGATTGGGGCCCCTGAGACTCCCATATCTCACAGATAATGATTGAATTTGGCCTGAATGGAGGCTCACTGAAGGATAGAGTCCCCTGAATGGGTGGGGCACCCTGCGCCACAGGGGCTGCAGGGGTGTGTGTTATGCCCCTGAGCTTGTAGAGCACATTTTATCTGAGAACTGCGCTCAAAGAGCTCAGTTAGGGCAGCTCAAATGGCTTTATACACTATCACAGTTTTCTGCACTAATGTGTTCACTGCTGCACCCCAGGAATACCATCAACAGAAACTACCAGCCCAATTAATTTGAACTCCGCCTCTATTGAGTTGGAAACGAGGAGCTCGAGGTCCTGTGTTTTCTGTCTGAGTTGTTTTTCTCTGAGAAATTCTGGATCTCCGGATCGGAGGGCGTTAACTATTTCTGTCTACGGTAGCCCCCTTCTCCGGATTGAGTACCCGTTTGCTGCTGGCTCCCTTACTAAAATATTTCATACCTGTATCTTGCCCCTTCAAAGATTTTTCTGGACACTTACGCATTTTCCAGAATAGAGTGTCCTTTTTAGCTCCTAGCAAGGCCATCTGACTGGTGCATTTTACGCCGGGTCTTACAGGCTGGTGGATATTAATCCTTCTGCCCCCTGGATTTCTGTTGTTCCTCTCTCTCTTTATTCGTTGTTTTGTTTCTCGCCCTGAAGAAGGTGTAGCCCCGGCTGGGGCCACACACCGAAACGCGCGTTGGCGTTTTTCTGTGAAGGTGAAGCTGGATGATATCTACCCCTATCCCCTTCTACCATGATGAGCCGTATTACTCGGTCTCAGGACCATCTTGTGTCGTTGATTCATTTCTTGTGATTGTGTGAATATGATTAATTGGTGTGATTGAGATATTGAGCTGTGTGTTGAATGGGGGTAATTTTGAAGTAACAAATGTGCAGTATGAAGGAGGAGTTTGGAATGAAACATGTTGGTAATTTTTGTCTCTGATTTTTTTTATGTATTTATATGCACTATGTTAAACAAGATATCCTTTTGAAATATGTTTTAAAAAATAAATAAATGTTCTATTTTTGTACTTATTGAAGTGACTGATCGTCTCTGTAATTCCTGTGCTCTGGTGACAGCGGGCTTAATTGAGGATCCCCTTCTGGGACCTTGTTCAAATTAATTAGGATGGTAGTTTCTGTTGATGGTATTCCTGTTGTTCCCCTGTCTACCTGCCCCCATAATTTTCAGGGGGTCCCCTTCTTATTAGTCACTGCTGGACCACACCAAGGTCACATATTCGCTTTATTCTACACCCAGATCACATATTCGAATCCTGGTGGTTCTCAAATACTTTCATCCTCTTGAGTTGGATTATACAAGAACCTTTGAGTTGGGAAAATATAAACATATTTTATGTAGTGTCAAAAACATCACCGAATGTCCGCCTTATAAATAGACTATAGACCTTCTTCACAAAGGTAAGCTTACACGTTTATGTAAGTTTACTATCTTTTGCAATTCACAAAGCAAGTTTACGAATACTATCTTTACAACTGCCTATCCTTTTATATTCGCAGTCTCCGTCACGTGTGTAAATGTATTGCTCACTGAATGCAAAAAATCATAAAGTTACATAAAAGTGTAAGTTTACATGTGTGAATCGGGCCTTCTGCGTTCCATTTCCTTCACGCTCAATAAACATTACATATTGGAGGTACAGAGCTGAAAATCAACCCATTAACACGGCGAGCCGCCTTTTGTAGCCCCCTGAAATGTTTTACCCGTTCTTTTTCTATGCTGTAATTAAAAGAGACAAGAGGTCAGATTTGCACTCGCTGAGCTGATAGCTGCTTTCGAATTGGTATAAAGGGATCTCAACTGATTAGAGCTGTTGTCTGTTTGTCTTTCAGAGCAAGAAGAGTGTGTTAATTGCACAGATGAATGCCGAGTGCTCGGTCATTCAGACAGGTGTTGGATGCCGCAGTTCCCCCCAGCAAATCAGGCGGAAAATGCAGATTATCGCACAAATCTCTTCGTACCCACGGTGGAAGCCAATGTTGAGACTGAGACATATGAAACTGTGAACCCCACTGGGAAAAAGACGTTTTGTACCTTCGGAAAAGACAAACGAGAGCACACCATTCTCATTGCCAATGTTAAACCTTATTTAAAAGCCAAGCGTGCCCTGAGCCCCCTCCTCCAGGAGGTCCCCTCAGCCTCGAGCAGCCCGACCAAGACGTGTATTGAGCCTTGCACCGCCACAAAAGGACCCATCGAGGGCTGCGAAGTGAAGCCCGTGGCTCTGGCGGAAACAAGCAGCAAGTACTTGGCGACCGACAGCCAGTACCTGTCGCCCAGCAAACAGACAAAAGACCCTCAGTACATTGCGTCAGACCCCATGGCGCGGGCCTATGCGGATGTGCACTCGAGGGTGAGCCGAGACTCGAACGAGATGGACTCTGTTCTGGAGCAGCTAGATCACTCAAACCGGGACCCCGGTCGAGAGTCCGTGGACGCGGAAGAAGTGGTGCGAGAGATCGACAAGCTCTTGCAGGACTGCAGAGGATGTGACCCTGTGGCTGTGAGAAAATAGACCCGGAAGTCGATGTCGCTGCCTCTTCTCTGGAGGAAACAGTCTCTCTGCCCCTGGTAACCTTGGCTACACAGGGACAGTCGAAGGCCACTGCTGCTTTTTGGCTTTTCGTGAACATCTAAAGTGCCCACAATATATTCTTTCCACTGCTGTTCCCTTTTCATGAACAACACCGGTTACATTTTGACCAAAATGACAACATAACTGAGTCAATGAAACAACGAGGAAATAAATATTGTGACAATTAGACAATCCGATAGGAAGGTATGGGGAAGCAAAAACAAGGACCACCTTCTGACATTTTAAGACTGTCTGCTGTGGTTGATGCTGAATTCACTGTTTACTGATGAACCCAATGAAAAGCAGGGTTGACTTATTTCTGTGATGGGTTACTAGCGCACATCACAGGCTTCGATTGAAAGTCTGAAACGATCTTGCTGTCGTTCTAGCTACACCAAACATCAACACCCATTTGTGGTACACATTTCTGTATAAAGTTATCTGCCACAAATAACGAAAATATCGACATTCCAGATCATTCTTCAATAAATCACACCCTGCCCATTTAGTAATGCCACATGTCACATGAAACGTTAAATGTAAAATGATATAGTTCATCCTGTCCTGCCCATTCATATGCTAATTCACTTTTTTAATAAGATGGCATTTTTTTGTACACCTATTTAGCATTTTAGTGTCCAATAAAAACAGAAATATGTATCCTGTAAATGTCAGATCTAAGCTAATTGCAGATTTGATGATGTAGTATAATGTGAAGGTAATATAATGAGAATATTGTCAATATTAACCCTTCCTTATTCCTTTTTTTTTGGACACTAAAATAGCTCAGAAACGTGGAAATGTCCTAACCATCAACACAGATCACAACGTCATTTAAATGTGCAAATGTAAGAAGATTTAATGTGTTTACATCAAAAATGACATATTTTTATTGATTTATTGCAGATTCAGTGCATATGAGCCAAATTGTTGAGTGTATAAGAGCTATATTGTGTATTTTATTAAATTAATATATAGTTGTGTTGCAAAAATATTTGGGCTTACGTTGTTGTAAATGGCAAGTGCTGCCGCAGTAGCTGTCGAGCTCTATGAGTTTTTCCTCCTTCCTGATCCTTGTGAAGTGTGGGAAACAGTGCCCCTGAGCGAAGTCGTGTTCAATGTACGGTCTACGCCGCAGTACATAGTCTGTTGGAAATGTGTGTCACTGGGCTGAGGTAATCAAAATGAGTGAGTTACAAACACATCCATTAGTCATGGTTATGTATGAGGCCTAGAAGAAACCTCTGTTACAAATCATATTTAATAACAAAAATTCTGCTTGAACTGGTTCTTGAAACCTCTCGCTTTTTTTTTAATCTAGGCGATGCAGCTGGTAACACACAGATATCAGACAGCGGGTTAAATTTGCAAAGGATTCTACCATTTCAAGATTTTTGCCACCATTCATTTCACAGGCCATGGTCATGTTTCAGGTCATGTTTGGAAATAACTATGTATCCTGCTTCCTGCTGCAGATGAGAGTGGGTTGGCGTTGTTTCATCCTTGCTAGAGATATGGAGTCCTGCTCCCAGCTGACACACCCACCCGCTCACTCTGTATTTAACAACAGTGTAATTCCTTCCACAGGAAACTAAGGAAGCTAAAAAAACAACAGATTTTTTTTCAATTGTAACCAAAAATACATTTGAATAGCAGCGTAAACTACCTAGGGGGAAATCATGAGCGAATGGTTTCAGAAAAGCTATGCTAAATTTCTAATATATTCACCAGGCAGAAGATCCTCAATGAACTATTAATACACTCTAACATAATGTCACCCTGTGCAATCATACATTTATGCACAGATGAACCGACTTTGGCAATTGTTCTTCATTTTTTTGATGACGTCACTACAGTGTCATTGGCATTCAATATTGTGCTCACTCTTTTAGACAACCAACCACTTTCCAATCGGATTCCATTGCTTAGATACCTTGAATTTGCCATCTACGAATATAGGGCCGGGAATTTATTTTATGTCCATGACGTACAATAGAATAATGCAGTTTTGCTATAACTCCTGGTTTCTTACATGTTAGCAATGTCTGTAAATTAATTGCTGTTGCCGTTGTTTTATGTAAGGATTTTTGTGGCCCTGATGGTGATTGAAGCAGACAGAATGGTTGCTGCCTTTTTTTGCTCGTCCACGGAGTTACAGAATCTGAAGCCTATCCTATTTTTCATTCCTTGTGAATTAGGTCAGCCTGTGGTCAATTTTTCGTATTATGCTACAGGGTCAATGCAGTGTTGTGTCTCGTTTTCTTGACTATCCATATCACATTTACAACAAATTCCCACCCTCTCTGCTTTCCGCATCTGTGTCACCATTGCTTCAGTTGTTAAAAAAACAAAATAAAAAGTGCTGGTGCCCAAAGATGTTCGTAGGAGGCTAGAACTGGTGTTGCTGAATGCCAGGATGATCAAATACCAAGGTGCCCTATTCTTGATTGACACACATTCCTCTTTCTTCCATAAACTACAATTCCTATGTCTTTATAACAGTCTTGCAACTCCTTTCCCAAACCTTCTTGCTTCCTTTGTCACTCTTTTCTTATCTTTCTGTACCTGCCTATTTTCCCCTTTCTTTCTCCTGATCTAGGCGAAGTCCCATGAAAAAAATAAGCACCGACTTTCAAAATAAGTTCTGATGCCCATCACCAGCAACCATCTCCAAAATATGAGGCACTCAGTGTCACCCTAATAGTTGGTCATGTTCTTGTACTTTATCATTGGCTGCGTCTGTTTAGGTTTCATCACTACATTTAGATATTCTGGAATTTTTTGCATCATTTTGTAGACTTTCGTTGTGTTATATCTGTATCAGTTTTCCAGTTCCATATAGCTTAGCGAGTAGCATTTTTCAGGAAACTTGATTTCTTTGTTGATGCCCAAACATTGAGCTTTTGGAACATCTGAAAGTGTGTCAAAAAATCCGAAAATAGGAAGAAAATAAAACCAATCTGGACATGTGAGCACTTTTTAGAAGCAATTAATACGTAGCGAGATTCCACTGTATGTGTGGCACCCAATCCGAAACCAGAACCATTAAATATCAGCGGAACAAATTAAAGATGGGGCTTTGGAAGCAATTTCCCATAAGGTTGTGTGTCACCAGTGATTTGCTTGTTTTTGTTGTTACCACGTTCTTTGTCTTTAGTTATGAGTACTTGTTTACCATCTAAGAAAATAGTGTATGTACAACACACAACATTACATCCGAGCAGAGAGACTATGATTTCAATTGGCTCAAACTGTGAATCATTTGCCCGTTAGAATTCGGTGTTTTTAGTACAAACATTGATTTTTCGAGACTATGAGTTATCATAATTGTGTCATGATGTTGTCGCTCTGACTAAATCGCCTTCTTAAAGTACAGCGGCCATTTGTGCATTATCAATTAAACGTCTGATGTTATGCAAGGTGTTTTATTGAATGTGCAGTGCTACCTTACAATCCAAGTGTGTACTGAGATGTAGAAACATTGCAAAACTGTGATGAATACGTTATTCAATCACCACCGACGACCAAAAAAATAGAAACAGCACCTGCAACTGTCAAACCATGAAATGGTAGGATTCAGAATTCTGGGACATTATGGTGTGCTGGCAATAGGCATTTTTTCACAGTAAAATCATAAGTACTTAATATTTTAAAGTATAGGTTGTGAAAAAAACGAAAAGTGAAATTAAATGTTCGTGTCCCCTCTCTTCTCCATATGTTAAGCGAACAAAAAATGCAGAGAATTGCAAGTCAAATTTTAAAGCTGCTGTCTAAACTTGGAAGATGAGATCAGACAAATGACGACTAAATGAGATAACCCCCCCCCCCAGACTGATGCGCTCATTTCAAAGGTGTAAAAGGAGTAAAAAGTGACATCTTTCTACTGTAATACATAACAACCTTCCGATTGAGATGCCATCACTTAGCTGTGCCACACGATCACCTCTCACCAATGAAAGTCCAACTTCAAGAAAGAAAGAACTGGAGTGCAGGTTGGACACAGCCACTGGTTAGTCGTGCTGAATGTTTTCTTCTCAAGTTTGTGCCAAGAGTCCAGTTCGTGTTGCAGAGGGCCTCTAGGAAGACGGGCAGGCGCTGCTGGAGCTTCACGGCAGTGGTCCCCACAATGCTGCAGTGAAAATAGTCGAGATAACGGACCTTAATGCTAATTTGCGGTGCAAGAGATGAGGTCTTGGTGTGAACAGGCCGGTTTTGCAGTTGCAAAGAGCCCAAAAGCTTGATTTCAGTATCTATGAGTCACACCAAGGGCCCAGTGCCAGAGAAATACCACTTGGGGGCCAGGAACTCACTGTTGCTGGATCCAGGGACTGCTGTAGAATGTCCAGGACATTTTATCTTCCTGAGGCTCAGATCAGGAGGCCAAAAGACAAGCCCATGGAGTCACTGTGGAAACCTGGGTGCAAGTTGGAGTTGCATTTTCAGTTCTTCCCCTTTCAAGAGGGCAACAGGAAGTAGGTCAGCACAGCAGGGTGGCAGTGCCATTATAGCAGCAGTCCAGCAGAGTGGTAGTCCTTCTTCCTGGAAGAGTATCCACAGTTCCTGAAGTGAAGTTTACAAAGAGTTGGTGTCTGAGGTCCAGTATTTACACACAGTTGTGATCTGAAGTGGGAATAAGCTTCTAGATGCAGGCCTTTGACGTGCACAGATGCCCTGCCTTCCTGGCCCCAGCCGCAGACTAACCACAGGGGGTATGTAGCCCTTTATATGTAGACAGGACACAGCCTGGTCGGCTCCTCTCACTCATCCTGACAGTGATGGCCCATCTAGTCATACTTAACTGCCTATTGTGTGTGGCCGTCTAAGGGGAATTTGCAGGAGACAGGCTGCTGGAACCAAATGGCTAAGGCAAGAAAATACCAACAAGCGAAAAGTGGCATGTTCAATATTGCAATTTAAAGCCAACTATACCATAAATTAGGATCATAAATTGAGATTACAGATACACCAAACTTGAATTGATTACCTATTCCCATTAGGAAATTACACTTATAGAATGTAATAAGGTAATTCTAAAGCTATCTTAAGGTAGAGGTAGGCCTTGTTGTAGTGAGAAATGGATTTAAAAGTTTTTCACTACCAGGGCATGTAAAAGTTAAAAGTACTTGTCAAACTGTTGAAATATATTGCACCTGCCCTCTGGGCTGACCAGGGCCTACACTAGGGTTTGACCTATATGAACTAGAAAGGAAGGTTTAGACGTGGCAAAAGGTTTATTTTGCAAGGTTGAAATGGCAGTTTAAAACTGCACACCGGCTGCAATGGCAGGCCTAAGACATGTTTAAGGCTACTTAAGTAAGGGGGCACAATCAGTGCTGCAACCCCACTAGTCGCATTTAATTTACAGGCCCTGGGAACATGTAGTGCCACTTTACTAGGGGCTCATAAGAAATTAAATATACCAATTGGTTATAAGACAGTGTTACCATGTTTTAAGGAGAGTGCAGAAGCACTTTAGCACTGGTTAGCATCAGGCACGGCCCGTGCCGGGCGTTATACTGGGGCGGCGACGTCAGGCAGGGGAGGGTCAGGGTGGGGGGTTGTAAAATATGGGATATGGACCATTAGATGTAAGTACCGAAAAAAAAAAAAAAACGAATTTTGTTGCCTAGCTGCATCGCCAAATGTGATGCAGCGTGGGCAACGAAATTCGTTTTTTTTCCCAGTACTTACCTCTAATGGTCATTAGTAATGTGCATTGAGTTCCAAGGCCAACAAAAACAAATTCAGTAAAAAATAGTAGGAGAAAGGCAAAACATTTAGGATGGCTGCAAAGAGGGCCAAGTCCAGCAGTGTACTTTAGTGTGACACCCTAATGCGACGAGATTTCCCATATATGGGTCTTGTGCTCACTGTGACACAGGAACTATGCTACACCCTACAGAAGGCCCTCAATCAGGGGTAATGTGGTATTGAGATGCTTATGTTCTAGGTCAGGACAGTCTGTGCCTGGCAGTTCAAGCTGGATTATTCGTATTGGAGCAGAGTGAAGATGGATTTGCACATGGCATAATGATGGCAATGTGACTTTGAGAAATCACAAGTGATTTAAATTAATTCAAGTATAGCACCCATCACCTTTCTGTATACTACTTGTGAATGTGCCCATGGCAATACTTACCTAATGTATGTCCGAAAAGGAATAATGTGTTTCTAGTTTACTGTGAATATTTCAGCATGAGCCAGCAAAGGAACTGCCTTGATCTTATGAAGAACAGCATAGATTCTGTGGGCGAAATCTACACATTTAAACATTATTTCTATTCTTTAACATTCATGACTGAAAGAATGGCCTTGGAATAAATTATTCTCAGTCAAGTCTGCCCTGACGTGATCCAATTTGCAACTTTCACGGATTGCCCTGTCAGCTCTGTCAGTTGAACATGTACCTATTTGTTGAATAATCTTTACAAATGTGCCCCACTCACCAGGTGGACCAGGATTAAAACCATATCGTTTAGTGGGGTTACTGTGAGTAAGATTTGTTACCTTCTCTGTGTCCTGCTCATAAGCTTAGTGCTATTTAAATTTGAGGGAAAATTAAAACATAGATTTTTTTGAGACTAGGAAACACAGTAACAACAGCAGCTCAGTCTATGTCTAAGCGAAGGAAGTGCCACAACTCCTTAACTGTTGCTGGAGCCTGAGGATTAGCCAAGTATGGTTTCAAGTTTAAACACCTATGTTACAGACCTCGTCCTTGGTAAATCCTTATGGTCAATTTACCTTTGCCACCGTTGTATTGATGGAGCTAAAACAAAACATAAATTGTGCATATATCATCGACAATGGAACTTAAATGTTCAGTCAATGATGAGAGTTTGGTGAAGTTTCAACACCTATATTTAATTTAAAAGATTAGTATTGGTTTTTGTCATCTTTATTCAGATTAGTCAGTTTACAGAAATATCAATAAAAGATTGATTAGCAACAGCATGAATTAATATACAGAATTCCATAAAAGAAAGCATCACTAAACTAGTTAATTGACATAATCTAAGTAGAACCTATAAAGAGTCATTTTCGGAAAAGAGCAAGAGTGAGAATAAAAGACAAACTTCCCATAAAGAGTCATTCTGGAAAGTCTGCCAAGTTCCCCACAGCTGCAGTAGCAACCTTCAATGATAGAATGATCTCTGCCGTAGCATCGATCAGGGTAAAGTCCTTAGATAAAAAGAATAAGTCACCTTTGGCAGTAGCAATTGGTAACCAAGCAAACAATCAACTCTCCAGGAGAAGTGTTGCAAGGCCTGGGTCTGGTGTCTCCCTCTCAGTCGAACTACAAGTGCAATTATACTCCTGTCTTTCTAGGATCACTCCTGATTATAAATTAATTAGAATATTGTATCAATAATCTGTTAGGTGTCAGCTCATACAGCTAATGGGATCTGCTCATCTGATAGTGTCATCAACTTCCAATGTCTTTTTACTTGATTCCCACTGTAAATATTCACGCAGGTACATTATTATAACACTGTTTCAAATGTTGCTACATGGAGGAAAGTTCTCATGAGAACCTTCATACCTAAGCTAAAAGATGTGCTATGAGTTTCAATACGAAGACAAAGAGTTTTCACAGATGCGGAGGCAAACTATCAATTCTATTCTGATGAAGCATTCATAACTGTCTAAATCATGATTTATTATAACAAATACAGCAATGTCTCATTGTATTATAGTCAATGACCTAGCAAGGGGCAAGGGAACTACATGTAACATGGGTCTGAGCAAGAGCCGATAGAAAAAGGCTTTAAGGCCTACACTAAATGTGCACATAGAAGAATGATTACTTAGTACAAATATCTTTGAATTATACTATATCATAATTATTTCATATTCACTCTTTTAATTATATATATATATATATATCTGTGTGTGTGTGTGTGTGTGTGTATATATATATATATGTGTGTGTATATATATATTGAGGATTCATACATCTATTGCACCATTAGTAAGGATTCCTTCACATTATGTGGTGTGCACATACTGAATGGTGTAATTTTCTAAGTGAAAATATTTCTGCAGTAGTTTCAACGTGTTTCTAGAGCACAACTATAACATAGGATGCAAGTCAAATTTTTAATTTAGAACTAATTTCTCTCACTGTCTCACTGCTCTCCTCCTCAAAATTAGGAGCTCCCAAAGGCTCAGTGTGCAATAATTTGTTGTGCAGTTGTTCAAATAGGTTACAGAGATGTGTACCTTAGCAAACATTCCTGACTTTGTGGAGAAAAAATAAATCCACGCTACTTCAATTCATAGATTTGTGCATTAGATAGCAAAATATGTTTTTCTTTTCTGTAATGGGATAAATATGTCCCTTTTGGAAAGCCCTTTCTCCTACTCCACCATGAAATTTGGAGAAGTTCACATTCCTTTACCACCTTGCACATATAAGTACCCAAGTCATTTTATGTTGTTTTGCACATCTGTATGTATAAATAGTAGTTTTTGTAGTTTTGCATATCTGTCTATGTAGTTTCGTGGATGTATGTCCACGCTAAATGTTTGTAATATACAAGAAACTTAAATGTTTATTGGTGTTCCATGAATTCTGAATGGACACCCACTATAATGCACCTTTTCCAAGACAGCCCTTACAATAATGCTCAGGAAAGCCAAGTCCTCCAGTAGATTTTCTGCAGTACTTAGTTCTGTTATCAGGGTAAATCCTTCAATACCATAAATAAGTCAATAGCAGCTTGGAACGTACACATTCAGTTAACTTTTTGTGCTCCTTCAATAAATGGAGGTAAACTAAAAGTCTGTGAACAATTATCATCCTCTGCTTAATTCACTATCTATTATTTGAAAAAATTAAGACTTTACCTTGAATCCTGTGACCCTCACTGGTACTAGCATTTGATAGAAGAAGTACAAATTACACCTCCCAAGTGCCTACCATCACATTACCAACAGCTCCTTCCCTCCCACACCAGTCAAGCACAACACAGCTGATTTAAACAAGCTCTCCAAACCACCACAAACCATCACATGTTAACTTATGTCCAACTAAAAACAACTCCACCCCTTTGGAAACAGGAAGGGTCATCCATACAACAGCCAAATTGCACATCCTTCAAGCAGAGTATTATCTGAAATCATTTGTTCTAACTCATCCTTACATAACCAAAGCAGACCGACCGGACTTAAACTGAGATTGATTATAGAAAATCAAATCAAATCAAATTAAGCTTTATTCGGTTGTACATAGAACAACCATAAAAGCACAATGTATATTACATCTAAAAAATACAGTTAAAAACAGTTGGGTTAAAAAATGGTTCAATATCAACAGTATGACAGTTTCCCAAGTTTCCTTTCATCCCATGAGTAAACCCTTTTTACTCTTTATATGGAAGCTACGACCATAAGAGTATAAGCTGCTAATGCGTAGACATGGGAAGAATCAATACAATCGAGGTAAAAAGCTTACAAGTTAAAAAAAGTGACAAAACAGTTCACCATGAATTGATGTATACATACAGTAAGATCTAAAAGAGAAATACAACTGGTCTATTTTATAGATACACAAGATACAGGTCACTGTTGCACTAAATTATGCCTGTGCTTAATAGTCAATTTCAAGAAGTTTACTACTAATTTGGCAAAGGGTTCAACTTCTAGAAATTGAAGAGCAAGAAATACCGGACGACACCTGCGTAAGCCCATAATTTTTAAAATAGGAGAGAGCCACTGTTTCCTCAGATCCTGGTAAAACTTACAGAAAAGTATTGTGTGGATTGTAGTTTGGGGGGAGCAATCATCGCAGGGGCATGGTTGAGGGTCTTTTTCCCAGCTATTAATCTTAGGGAAGGTGACTAAATGGTGGAAGATGTTAAGTCTTAACCTTGTTAGCAGAAGTCTTTCATATCCTGAAAACTCAAAGGTAAGGTAAGGCTGGACCGTCATTGTTGTCTGAATCTGCAGTGAGTGTTGTACAGTGGATTTAGAAACCTCACTGGATAATCGTAAAGATTCTAGATGAGTCCGACACGCCTTTTTCAACCGTTTCATTGGTATTACTGCAGATGTAGAGGGCGAATTGAAATATTGTTGCATACCAAGGTTGCAAAGGAATTTTCTGACATATTCTAACCAGGTAATGTGGTGGCTCTTATCTAGGGAAATACAGTCCTCAATAAGCTCCCTACAAAGAGAGGTTTCACTGGTGGACCATATGCGGTGCCACAGAAGCAGGGGTTGGATCCTTATCAGATCTGTTATGAAAGTCAAACCCAACTCCATGTGGCAAGCACAGTTGGAAGTTCCCATTGGGACAGCCAAGATAAATTAAAAAAAGTTATTTTCCACCCTTTGGACCTCGTCAAGCTTGGTAAAGTCCCAGATCCCGGCACCATATATTGCGTTCGAAATACATTTGGCCTTGTAAATTTCAAGAAGTTCAACCGGGGGGGCGCCTGCCTAGTTTATTGGCAAATTTAACCAAGGCTGCTGTTGTCCTTTTAAAAGTAAGCTTCCTTGATTCAATGATAGGCTTCCAGGTGCATTTATTGTCAAATACCACTCCCAAATAGGGATAGGTGCCTGTGAAGTCTAATTTTTGATTTTCAATGTAGATGGGCCTGATGTTCTTCAGCCTTGGGCCTGCGGACATAACAAACGTCTTTTTGATGTTTATCTTTAGGTCCAGGTTAGCCATGAAGTCGTGGTACTTTACAAGGGCACGCTGGAGCTCCAGGGGGGTACGCGCTAATATGAAAGCGTCGTCCACATAGAGTAGGATCGGTATGGGGCGCTTATTTATAGTGGGGAGGTCCTTAGAACCCACGACCATGGCTTTTTCCAGGCCGTTGGTATAAAGATTAAATAAAAACGGGGCTAGGACACAGCCCTGCCTTACGCCACGCTCTACTCTAAATGGCTTTGTTAATTCACCCCCAGCTCCGAACCTAACTCTAGCTGTGGCGTTTGAATACAGCTCTCGCAAGAATGTTAACAGGGACTTATCCACTCCCATGTCAGCTAGGATGGTCCACAGCTTATTGTGAATGATGCAGTCAAAAGCTGCCGAGAGATCCACGTATGCCATATAAATGGCCCCCCTTCGCCTTGACATATTTGTCAATTAATAGGGATAAGTTAAGGGCTTGCTCTATTGTGCCCAGTCCCTCGCGGAACCCGAACTGGAGATCGGACAGAACCTTGTTATCTGAGGCCCACTGCTGTAAACGTTCTAAAATAATGCGACCGGACACTTTCCCCAGTGAGTCCAGCAGCGAAATAGGCCGGTAGCAGGTCCCCCTTCTTAAATATGGGCACAAGGATAGATTGGGACCATGAATCAATCAGGCCCACCTCACAGGTTGCCTGAAGGACCCTAGTTAAAATGGGTGACCAGAGTTCCATATTAGATTTAAAAAGATCAATGGGAACGCCATCAGGGCCTGGAGCTTTGCCATGTTTGCTAGCCATCAGGGCTGTCTCCACCTCCTCATGAGTTATGTTAATGGGCAACGGGAAGGAAGTTAAACTTAGCCCAAAAGGAAAGAATCGAGTTGCGGAAGGGGGTGAGCTGAATATCCGCTCAAAATAGTCAACCCACGCCTGCTCCTCAATTGCAACATCAAGGCTGGGGTTCACCGTTGTAGTAGCTAGGAAGGGGGACTTCAAGATCTTCCAGAACACGGCACTGTCTCTTATGGCACAGGAGGAATGTAGTTGGATCCAATGTTTTTTTTTCAGCGTATTCTTCCTGTTTCTGAGGGCCTGTTTATAAATTTTCCGGTAAGCGGCTATTTCCTTAGAGGATCTATCCTTTTTATGTAGCAATATTTTTAAGTCCTGATAGGCTTTCGTACAAACTCTGTCAAACCAGCCCTTATTGGTCGATTTCCCTGTATTCTTTTTAACAAAGAGGGATTCTCTAATTGTTGTTGTTAATGTTAAAAAGCTGGCCATGATCTCCTCGCTGGTAGTGGCTAGATCAAACAATTTCTCAAGAACTGGTCTTAGCTTAGAGACCAGTTTGGTGGTAATAGCCTGAGGATCTACCATTTCCCACTTAAGGGAGTATCCGTTGAGTCTATCTAGGGAGAGGTTGTTTTGGGTAAGGGTCGACTTGATATTAAACCTTTCCATTTCGTTAGACAATTTCAGTGTAATACTATTTGGGAAATGGTCACTAAGAATTATATCATGAGTTTTACAATTAATCAGGTCCCTTGATGCGTTTTCTGAGATAAAAATAAAATCAATTGTACTTAAACAGCCTCTACCGTTGAACGTAGATAAAACGGGGATAGGGGTGTTCACCAGATCATTAACCAGGTTCAATTCTAAGCCACATAGAATTTCATTCAGACACTGGCCAACCGCAGTGTGTGGAAAATGAGTTACAGGATTCCCGCTTTCATCCTCAACCCCACATACTATGCTTGCGCTATGTTTGCAAAGGGTCTGATTGAAATCCCCGCCACAAATAATAGTCAGTTCCTTTCGGACCTTAGCTAGTAGTTCATAGAGGAGTGTATTTATGTCCTTTAGGGTTTTTATTAGGTCGACTACATGAAGGTTATTGTAGAAGTTCACAATAACAAGGGCTTTAGAGTAGCTAAGGTGTAAGACAAGAATTTGAAAGTTTGACTCCAGTTTTAGTGGGACAATTCTTATAAGATGGAAGAGATTTGAAACAAAAATGGTCAATCCACCCTTAGCTCTGCCAGAAGGAGAGGGTAATGCTGGGGAAAAGTATGTTCTGTATCCCTCCAGGTGTATTTCTGAGGGAGCCCAGGTTTCCTGAAAGCATAAGATACTAAATCTGATAGTGAAGTCTAACCAGACACCATTGGTAATCTTTGCACGGAGCCCTGCGACGTTCCAAAATAGGATCCCATAGTTGGAACGTCTTCGTGTTTGCCCGGTTCCGTGACTATTCCTGTATATTCCCCGGGAAGGGAAGGATTATTAATGTTTAAAACTGGTTCAAAGATTGTATCAACACAAAGCTCTGTGCTACCTGCATTATTCCTATTGATGGTAGGTATATTGGCTTTATTATTTAAGGTAGGAACTACAGGGTCAGATGTTAGCTGAAAATAACCTCTATTTCCACCTGATTGCACCTTTTCTTTTTGTGGAGAAGAAGATCCACCCTCATTTATTTTGAAATTGTTTTTGACTGCTAAATATGTTCCCTTGCTCCTTTCTTTTTGACCTACTTTTGGACTGCCCATGCCCAGATATTGTAGTGGGATATCAGTGTTTTCCATAGTTTGCGGTTCTTTAAATACACAATCGTTGCGAGCTGGAGGGTCCCCCAAAACCCGGCTACAGAGTCAGTCGACTCCTTCCAACCCCGCAAGCATAGAATAGTGGTTAAATGTTGGGATATTAAAGCCGGGATTGTTGGTATTATGACCACGTATAGGAAGTGGACGGGGTGGTCTCTCCAATAGGGACTGAGGATAAAAATAGGTTAAGCCCCGAGTAGTAATTCCTTCCCCACATCTGCCGTCGAACCATTCCCCAATGTGTTTGGTTACTCTGTGATCCTTGAAGTTTATAATGATCACGTCCCCCGTTAGATCCTTGGGTCTATGGCCCAGCCACCGTACTCTTCTAAAGTGTAGTATTTCCCCGTTTATATTTGGAGGTAGCGGCCTGTTGTTCGCCAACCAGTGGACCACCTTATTTTTCAGAGTTCGAAAATCTTCAGTTCTACCTTCCTCTAATTCTGGTACCCCCGTCAAATTCACTACGTAGAAAATACAAATATAAGAAATACTGACATGTCCTTTGGAATTTTACATGCTACCCTTCAGTTGTGAATAAGTGAAATTTTATATGGGAGGTGGGGCGACCCTCCAAATTAGTAGGGTTCAATTTTGCATACAGTTTAGTGTGAAGAGGTAGATCTACCCCTGGGAGCAGTCTTTTCCCTAAAAAAGGTTGTGATATGTTCAAGTACATCAAACATTATTTGTTACTAAAATATAGATTAACATTTCTATCCCAATCTTGGAATAGGAAGAACAGTTATAACAAAAAGAGACAAACATGGTTAAAAACAGACCAAGGGAACAAACAATAAAATAATTTTCTACGTTTTAAAGCCCAGAAATGCACATAGAACAATGATGTTTTAAGAGTCAATTTATTTAATGCGCATTACCAAAAGCGATCACTGGATGTGACTCTTATTCAAAAACCAATTATTAGAAAAACGTTTCTGCAAATGTTTCTGCATGACAGAGACCGGGATGCTAGAGGCTAATATAGTTGCTTTTCAATACTCCTTGGAACAATCAGAGTATTATCAGTAATTCCACATTACTCTTTGACACAGAATTATCAAAGTGAGCGCAATAATGTGCACTCGCATAATTTGGAGGAAAAATCCTTCCAGAATAACACATATAGTGAGTGCTAGTAGCTACATTTATTTTCTTTGCTCAAAATGCATTCTTGCATCCATTTGGGACAGAAAGGTTCATTTTATACTAAGAAACTAGTGCCTAATCCCGGGACTAAGTTGGGGGAAAATACTACCCCAAATACAAAGTCAACCAACACAAGAGGCTGATCACGCTGCTATTTATGTTGATGTTGCATTTAATACTATTTCTTAGTGCAAAATGCACATTTGCATCCGTTTTAAATGCAAGGGGATATTTTCACTCTAAGAAAATAATACTAAATGCAGAATTACACTTCTCATGTAATTTTTGGATAATTCTGTATGATTACGCTACCCAGAATTCTGCGAGTTATGACCACCGCTACGTTTTGGACTGGTTGCACTCAAATCTATATGCTCTTCCTGGTGCTTCTTTGTAGATTTCATTCACAGATACTAGGGTAAAAAATCGTTCTCTGCCTGTGCTTTCGCCTCCAACCAACTGTCTCAGAATCTTGAAGAGGCTGCTAAAGGTAGATTTGGTCTCCATACAGCTTCTAGACTTCCAAGGAATGCTCCTTTGGTCTAGGTCTCTCTCTCGTCACGGCCCCATAAGGGTTCATTGTAGTCTGCTGCTGACCTGGCAGATGGCTGTCCCTTCCAAGATGGGGGCCTTTCCTCATCTTTTTGTGTATCTGAAATGGTACTGTGGAATCAGTGGTGTACGAGCCAGGCAGCACGAGTTTCGGAGGTGGTGGCCTTCCCTGCTCTTACATGCATTTGTCGCGGGACCGCAAATGCAGGACTTGCCAGCACCCCCTGCTCTTCCATGAGGCCACCGCGGGGCGGCAAAGGCAAGAACAGCCACGGGCAGCAAAGTACCTAGCTACACCACAGAGTGGGGTTTGTCAATTGACCTTAGGAGTTTATTTCATTTGAACCGGAGAACAAGTTACATTTCAGTCGTCTTCACCACAGCAAGCACAATTTCTCTTTATCTTCTCTTCACAGCTCACATAATGTCCAGGAGTATTGGATGCACTAGTGATGATGTCCCATTTTTTATCCAACACACTAGCCAGAGATTGATGAAATTCCCTGGACCAGTCACTGCAGCATTTCAATCACTATCCATCCCACGTTTGCAGTACTTCTTATCTTGCTGTCATGCAAATTATATCAAAAGTCTTTAACACAAATGAAGGCAGTCAAGTCAAGGCTCTTGTCAAGAGCTCCTAGTTTGCACCCCATTCCATCTTTTTGGAAGTGAAGAACCATCACCTTCCTGATCTGTCAATAGGTTTCTCCCCCCTTCTAGAGCAGGTACAAGTGTCTGCGAAGGACCCCCTGATGAAAGAGCTTCATCTTGCAATAACCATGTCAAAGTTCAAGCCTCAGCCTCGGCCCTTTGTTTGGAAATCTGTTCCTATCTATCTCAAAGGGAACTTCCCTAACTAAGTGGCTAGAAATTACCCCTTCCAAGCCTTCCTGCTTTTCTGAAGGACTCCTATTGTTATTGTAGCAAATGAAGGGTCCAGGTTTCATCAATGCTTACCACTACCATGATGCAAGCCCAGCAGAATTAAATTACAACTGGAGCTTCTAAAAAGCACAACATCTATTGTTTTTGTAATATTGTTTTTTAAGAAACTACCTTTATTAGGGAAATATATTCCAGATAAACAATAAAAACAAAATTACGTCATTTTTTCTATCATTTTACTGAGTGAAACTTCAAAAGTAGATTGTAATTCAGAACCGAGCCACTCCTAAAAAATGCCACTTTGCCTATGCAGTATTTAGGAAAAACAGGGAAACCCAAGATTCAGTGTGAAAATGGGTGTAATATGTGTAGTGTAAAAACAATGTTGCATTGTAAAATTACTGCAAAGGTTAACTTTGTTAAGGAATAACCATTTTGAATTAAAGCGGAAGACATTATTCAGATACGGCAATAAATAAAAAAGGTTTTGTATATTCTAAAATTTAAAGGCAATATATTTTATTTCATTTTAGTGAGAGATGTACTATCACAGCTATTCTTTAACAAACTAAACCTTTAAATGATTCTCCATGTCGAACATTTCCTTTGTGCTACTTTGCATCTACTGTGCAGTGCAAATAACATTTTGTAGCTGTTTATTTTAGTGACTTAATTTTCTTGAATATTTACATCTGCCATTTTTTTTACATTAAGAACCTCAGTTTGCTTAATTTTCTGGTAAACAAAAAGAGCAGATGCAGCAATTAGATGTTCTTGTCCAGCTTTGTAGTCTTTTGATGCATGGAGAGCCGAAACACAAATGGCTTTCCATGTTTTGTTCAAAAACCTATCCCTTCATTTTATTCCAACTGTTTAATAGATATTGGCAGTTTCTCCAAAACAAAATGTACCCTGGGGGATAACTAAAGCTGAATGTGAATTCACTTTTATCAGTATCAAGCAGATGGGCATACACACACCTGCTAAGCACATCACTGTTGCTTTGGGTAAAGATTAAGTGCCACTGTTTTTTCCCCATTCCTAATGCCTGGCTTGGTTTGTTTCAAAGAAGACTACTTTGTTTCCTAATTTTCTGAAAAACTATGGGTTGAGGATGGTGAACCTATGAATGAACATTGACAGACTTTCATCCTGTGACATTTGACAACTTCATAGGGGCTAATTTTATTGAGGGCATTCATATTTAGGCTTCTACCTCATAGGAGCACAAGTGACTTTTATGGTTCTTACTGACACACAGTAATATTAAACACATTTTAGAGAATAGATGGAAGGGGCATTTGGAACACTGTTTAGAACAATGAGAATGTTTACATTGCTTCTGTTTATCCAAGTATTTTGATAGCTCAACATAAAATTCGACAAGTCCAAGCTCCTTTACTTGTAAGTAATTTCTTATGGTGAAAACATTGGCTATGAAGCACATGGCAAATTGTGGTAATACTGCTATGTAAGTATTATTCCAACTTATGGTAAAACGGAGTGGGCATTTTTAGACGAACAATGATTTTACTATTCGCATTTTGAATGCTACTAGTTTTGAGACGGGACTATTGCACATTGTTGAAGGGCTCACTGGCATGCTTAATCTTTTCTCTAAATTTTTACATGAATTGGAATTTTAAGAGAATGTGTTTTACAAGAAAGAAAAGATCCACGCACATGTAGTTCCATGTTCTCGAAGGAAAGCTACCTTTGTATTACATTTTCCCGCCATGTTACATGTTTTCACTCTCTCTCTAAAGCTCAATTAAAATCAAGGACCATCTTAGGAACTTGGCACTCTCAAAGTGGATTTTCTCTACCTATCGCATATATTCCACCATTCATTATCAGGTTTTTGTAATTATTATTAGGTTTTTGTAAAGCGCGTAGTCACCCGTAAGTATCCCAGCGCAAGGATCCGGACAGACCAGAGGGTAAGAGAGGGGAAGAGAGGAAAAAGGAGATCAGGGAAACAGGTGAGTTTTCAGCCGCTTCCTGAATCGGAGGTAATCTGGTTCCGTCCTAAGGTCATGGGGGAGGGAATTCCAAAGGCGGGCTGTGTTGACCGAGAAGCACCGTCCGCCAGTGCGCACCCTCTTCACTCTGGGGATAGTGATGAGGCATTCATGGTCAGATCGAAGGGATCTTAAAGCTTATTAGGGCCTGATGATTTTTTTTTAGGATGGGGGGGCCTTTGTCCTGTAGGAGTTTGTGTGACAATAAGCCATAATTCTATTTCACTCAAAAAAGGCAAATTAAACACCTTTTGAAACATTTTTTTTTAAATTTCTCATGAACCATCCAAATCTCCGGCAGTATCTCTGCTTCTGCTAGCCAGAGAAACGCTATGGACAGGGACGACATTTAAAAGAAAAATCTGTTGAGTTTACTAATTCTGTAAATAATTAAATGTTGATTGTAATTCGATCACATAGACAAAGTTGGTTTTGAAGTTAGTCTTGTACAACTTTAGCATGGTAATGAATGGAAAGAGTGTCATAGATGTGATACAGTGAGCTGCTCTCTAAGCAGATGACCGCGCAATCCTGTTTGACTGGATTGGACAAGTCAGTGTTTGAGAGACTGCCCATGAGTTGACTCATTCCTTTATTTCTTTCTGGACTTATTCCTTCATTTTACACTGTTCATGTGCAATTTTCTATCTAACTGTTATCGCTCAGAGTGATTGGTTAACTGATGGGTGGTGGAATGGAAATATTCCCTTTAAAGTGAACAGGGATGTTTACTCTAAAGGGGACCCTGAGTGGCTCGACTGCTTGCAAAGCTGATAGCCTTACTTTTGTTGACCCCGCTGTCACACCAGTCGTGCATGTGCTCTGAGATGTAGGCCTATGCATAGTTTTACATAGGCCCAGAACATGATCTGGGACCAAGAGGGGTGCACCAAGTGTGCCTCATTACTGATATGGAATCTATACCCATGTCCTGTGTTGTTGATATGTAGTGGTTACAGTATGCCAATTTCTGTGACTTGATAGAAATGGACAGACCTTCTTCTCTTTTTCAGAAAGGTTACAGACTTCCACACCCACTCATCTAAAGTTCCCCTTGTGCTGATATCCCTTATATGTAAGTAGAGTGCATGTATTCATGGTATGTTTTGTGGTAAGACTCTTTGTTGTGGTGAGACTATGTTTGCTAGGTCCGGTGGATTTTTTTTTGGATAAACCCTTGTTTGATATAGCACAAAAATGGCATTAGGAGTACCACTTCCATAGACAGTGGAAGGGTATTGCCTGCTTTCTTAAAGCTGATAGGAGATTCAGACAATGAACTGAAGGTGTATGGAGAAAGGGCTGCTCCAAGAAATTCAATGATCACAAAATTCTATGATGGCCTTTAGCAAAGGATAGTTGATTAGTCTTTCATAAGCCCTGCTATTTGATGGATGTAAGTAGAGAGATGATAAGGTATCAGATTCTATGGTCAAGGGTGAGAAAATCTCTACGCAAGGCTTGCCCTTTTGTCTTTCCTTTATTTTTACTTCAAGAATGCTGAAGACAGCCAGGAGCAACCACATTACACTTAATTCTGGCCATGGTTCGGATACTTCTTGGAGCCAGCATCATCTCTACCTGCTATGTTCGCCAAAACCTTATGCAAATGCTATCTCTTCACCATAGCAGAAAATGACATTTGCGCTATAGGCAGCTACTGAAGTTAGCAAATGCATATGTTTGCTATTTGAGAATGGGCAAATGTTAATATAAAAAAACAACAAAAAACAATAAAATAAAGGTCATAATCACTTTGGCCAGCGGGCACATGTCTAAGAATTTATGCACCCAGTAAAACTGGAGCTTCAACATCTATGCTAAGTATAAAGCATGCCACTTTGTGTTTTTCATAATTTTTCTGCGTCATGAATTAGATTTTGCCATTCCTGAATCAAGCCTTCGTGGAAACAACCATAACATTTTCTCAGAATTTAAAGGAAAACATGACTAGAAATAGATATCTGACAAATCCGATACTTCAAATTTAGCTGATACAGAATGCAACTGCTCACCTCTTCACAGAAACTTGGTCTCCAGACAATAACTGTACCACTCGATGAATCCTTCATTGATTACCTATGAAACTGTCACTGAATGTAAACATCATACACTGTGCTTTCCTTTTTTACTTTAGGTCTTGCCTAGGCAGCTCATTCACTGTCTCTTCGAGACATGTTGTATCCACTGCATGGGCTTAGAGCACACCCATTTTTTCTGATTTGTTCCTTTGTGTGCCCTTCAAAATTCTTTGCTTTTTATGGTGAATGACTTGCATTTGTCATGCCTCTTGGTGTACTCTTACCGCCCATGGCAACTGGCCCTATTACTTGTAGGGTTTCACTTCTGCCCATTTATGTATTTCACCACACTTTTTGATTCTTTTGCTTCAGCTCGTGTTATAGGAATGTCAAAAAACACATTCAACCTACCCTGAAAATCAACTCCTTATCTCATTTCTTGTTTTCCTTTCCCTGTTGTCGGTGTCTCTGATGTTTTCCTTCCTTGGCATGTTCCCTCCTCCTCCTCCCTGCTTGTTCTGTTGTTCTTGTAGTTATTATATGGCCCATACTCGATCCAAAGGTATTGGCGCACTTTATATGAGCACCAGTTACATTACACAAGGCCGCATTCATTTTCAGTAGGCATGGGGATATTAAGTGATTTGCCCGGAATCACAGGATGTTGAGCCGATGTCAAGACTTGAACCAGGATCCCAGTTCCAAGGTTAGCAGCTCTGGTCACTATGCCACATCCTCCATATGATTTGTATTTGTTTTATGGGTGCAAATGATTAGAGTTGGGGCCACTCTTAACTAATAATTTCGTAGTGAAAGAATTCTAGGTCAGTGCTTTTGTACATCAAAAATGAGTGGAACCCTTATGTTATAAACACTGTAATCTCATCACTACTACATTTAATAACCAGTATTCTGCCTGACTGTACAATGGCCCCTAGTAAAGACTATGTCTAATTAGTGCACAATGATACCTACCTGACTATCAAATGGGAGCGGATTTATTTTAGAGCAGATTGGTGCCAGATGGCATGTTCCTCATCTAAGCATGAGAAAGATATGGTATTCAAACTGTAGTTCAGTAGAGATGAGGAGCGTTCACTCTGTGCCAAAAAAGAATGTAAGTAAATCACTAACATCTATTTATTATTGATTGCCTGACCTTAAAGCATCCTCAGTTTGGGATCACCCTTTCTAAATTTCCCCCCTGTAGGAGGCGTGGCTGATTTGCGTGCTTCCTTCTGTAGTGCTCCATGAACACTATATTTGAAGCTTTGCAAATGGCCCTGTTGCCCTGTTAGTTGGTGACAGTTTCCCCTTGCAGAATGGCTCTGGGCATTGAGGTACTAGTTACTGGGTGGGCAACCGCTTCTGCTGCTCTCTGTGTTATTTCTGCACCACATCTACCACATCTCCTCTAGCAACAGCAACACTGCTGCATGGACCGCATCTTCCCCCGGTACCCGGCCCCCAACACCGGCACTGTGCCTATCCTACACAATGAGTACCAGGACCTGTCAGCCCTGTGGATCTGTTCTTCTTCGCGTGAGTATGTGGGCGGAGGGAGTTCGATGCAGAGTTGCTAGGAAAAGAGGTAGTGGGTAGTGAATGTGATAGAAGCGCTTGGACGCCCCCGGGCAGCAATTCGCGCTCTACAAATTTACATCCATTTCCATTTCCAAGTGTATGGGTGAGACAGAAGTCTGTACACATCTTTGGTAGTACCAGCTCTTGTTTGAATGGTCAAAATCCCTTACATGGTCGTGGCTGCTCCTGTTTGACAAATTCATCTATACTCCGTATGCTGACCCCAGTGGAAAAAGGAATTAGAGTACATTCGAGGGGGTATTTTATTTTTATGAGGCTTAAAAGCATAGGACAAGGTTGCTCTGGCCCAGATTTAGAGCTCCTTTCAAGCCCCATATTACCAGGGCTTTGGTCCTGTACTTTTCTCTTAAAGCTATTCTTATCAGATCCTGTGGTCAAATTGTTACAGTGGAAGCAAGCAACGAAGGATGCTGATCAGGGAACAAGTTGCAAAAAAGAAGTGGGGGAACTAGCTAAATTGGGCAGTATGCAAGTGAAATCATGGCACGTGACATTGCACTTGGCATCACAGGAAGGGACATCACAACTAAGAGTGGGTGGTAAACTCCACTCTGCCAGCGGAATTCTCAGAGTTTTTCCCACTTTGCGCTCTTCTTGGAGTGCGAAGTTTGGCAAAAACTCCATCAGCCATGCGTAGCGGAATTTATCGGGGCTGAGAGGGGGAGGGAAAGGTTTATGATTCCTTGGGAGGGGAGAGGACGAGTTCATAGTGCGGTGGGCTGAAAGGAATGTTTCACAGCGCATTGGGTGGTAATGGTAGTGTGTATAGGAGTCCCATCCACTGCACAGGAGGCACAAGACATGACACATGCTGACACGCTCTGGGAACCTGGATGTTATTGGTAGACCCGTGCATTGTCTGTTATAAAAAAGTGGTCACTTGCCGCTTTCAGGAAGAAAAGTTCCTTGCTCCTTGAAAAGCTCCTCTCAGTGCCAGCGTACCCCTCCCCATCGGATCTGTATCTGTGCATTGTTGTACTCTCACACCATCTGTCACTGTTAAGCTCCGCCTTATTAATGGTGTTAATCTGGAAGAACCCCAAATCTAATGTCATTATAGCTAAACCCGCCGGGCTAAAAGTAGCAAATCAGTTGCCGTTTAAGATGTTGTTTAGTGTAGGGAGTTTGCTATCGTTTAAGAAGGATGTGAGGTAGTGCTACGCCAGCCCAAGGCATGAAGATTTCAGAAATGGGCCATTAATCCTCTTCAATGGCAGGCTGGGATGTAGCAGAGGACACAAGTGGCACATTCCACAGGCAGCTGAGAGGGCAGCAGTGGGACTTTTGTGAGCTTCCAGGTGGCAAATCCTTTCTCCCTGTGACTGATACCATTGCTCCAGGACAGTAGAGACCATTGAAGAGCCAACTGCTGGCACCAGGAAGACCGTGGTAACTTTACTTTGTGGTACGAACTAATTCAATCAACTTTACCCTTTATCTTTACGTTAATGTAGAGGCGATATTAAACCATTTTTAGAATTACTTTATTTGGTCGGAAACAATGAGCTTAACAAAAGGACAATTGCTTGACAGTGTTATAACTCTACTTTCTTAAACTCCCTAAAGCAGTCCAGGTAACCAGAACAAACAGTGTATATTTTTCAGGCGATATGAAATGCACAACAGATGTCCACACTGGGTGGAGGATTTCTTGCCTTGACGTGCCACAGTGACATTCGAGCACAGGCTTTGCAGTGCTTGTCATGAGGACAGACATGATGTCAACTTCAAGTAAAGGGCAGACTGGAGCTGACAGGAAGCATGCAAAAAGCATAATCCTGCAGGTTTTTATAATTTTTTTAATTCAAAACGATGTTGTAGAGCTGTGTTTCTGCACCTGCTTACAAAATCCTCTGGCACATGGGGAGCTGTAATGAGTAGTAGCCATGCGCTTTGAGGCAGCATTGTGAGAACTTCTCGAGTCGTCGTCACTATGGGGGAATCGAGCTCTGCGGAATTTCACAGAGTTTTTAGTTAACTCCAGTGCACAAGTCGTAAAAAAAGAAGTGGGGGGACGCTGTCACCGGAAGTGACGTCACAACAGGAAGTGATGTCACAAAAGATGCCGAGCTCCTTGTCCCAGAGAGGCCAAAGAGTGAAGTCCAGCTGCTTGGCAGGGGGGAGGGCGTCCCCCCATAAAATAAGTGGGGGACGCCGTCCACCCGCGTGGTACGCCAACTCGAACCCTGGTTAAATCCACGGAACTCCACGTAGTAGAATTCCACAAACTCTGCCCACCCTTAATCACAAACCAAGACCTCACACAAAGTGACATCACAAAAGCAAAATCAGATCTTAACCCATCACATATATGTTTAGCAGGTCTCTCGTGAGTATATTACATTAAGAGATTTAACAAATGAGATTTTGTATCAGGGTTATGCCAAACAATTGATGCAACCCAACACAAAATCCGGGCCTCAACTTATACATTTCTTTAAAATAAAAAAGGAAACTGCCACAAAGAAATTGGCAACAAGGAGAAATTAGGCAATAAATCTGTTCTGTTTCATTTCTTACCATGTCTGCATTTTAAAATATTTTCTGGGGGTAAGGCATCTGCTGCAGAGATCTTTGTTTGCCCAGTAAATTGCAGGGAATAAAACTAGTGGTACGATAACTCCGGGGGGTAACACATTTGCTGGTTAGATCTATATTTTGCCAAGACCCTGTTCTGAATTAATGTAGCAAATATGGTTAGTGTGTCTCCTCTTACCTGCAAATCATATCATGTAATATGTAGATGACAGATTTTTTATGTTATGTTGCTAGGTAAGGGGGTTACTGTTTTAACCCTGAATTCATTTTGCTACATGCAGTTCATAAATTGTCATACTTCTAATAGAACAGGTGACTCATACACCTTGTAATACTCACTGTCTTATCCAATACACCCTAATCATTGATTTAAAGACTTGTAAAGTGTATTGTCAATGTACAAATGTGTGATGTAAAGTACTCTGACAGCCCCCATTGGGACTAGTAGTGCTATAAAAGAAATAAAACAAAATAATATTTAAATTATTTGTGTAAATACTGGGAGAGGCCAACACATCTGATATTCCTACAGTGCACGTATATCTATTAGATACAGGGACTGATGAAAGTCAAAACCATGGCATGTACTTGTGAAGTGTTATTATGCTTTGTACATTGGTTTCTCCTTCATTGCATTTGAAAAAGCCCCATCACTGCCTCCATCTCATACAACAGCTACAAGATGGCTGCACACAGTTATAGTGCTGTTGACGTTTTTTTTGTTTCCGATCAGTTACAGCTTCGCCCGTCATGCCTACTTCCCCACGCATCCCACAGCACTGCTTGCCCACACCCAACCCTCCGAGGTCACTGCTTGTTTTAATGTACATTGGTAAAGCACTAAGTAGGTATCGGAGTGCTTTACATGAACAATAGGTACATTACACAAGGTCAAATTTTTTTGTGTGCACAGGAAGATAAAGAGTTTTTGTTTGTTAGGTAAGGTGGCTAACTTTGGTGTCATTACGTTCTCTACATTTGTATCTTCTCCAAAAAAAAATTAATGATCTGGCTGAGGTTATCAATGATGTTGGCATCTGCCATGCTGGCATTCATATAGGGAAGGGCGTTGCTTGTTTGTTACACATGTTCAGTGCTTTTGATATATGCCTGAGCTCCTCTATGTGGTGCTGCACGTGTGCAAAATTAGGGATTACCATCTACTTAGGTAGCCTGCCCCAATACTCGTGCTTACCTCCTTTCATTGCAGGGATATATTCTACTATTTCTGTGAAGCAGAATTAAACCAGTTGCAAATTGCATCTTTCAATTGCCTCCTCTCACCCCAAAGCTACCATACGTTAGAAACCTTTGCAATCACTTTTTCGAAATGTTTTTTTTTATATAGCGTGTACTTATTTTCTGAACTAATACTTCATTGCAAACAAAAAAAGAAGTCAAAAACATTGCCATTTACAACACCAATAACTCTGACTTTCACAATGCGAGGCAGATTGCATTGCAAATGATTGTTATAACACTGTGAGAAGTTGGCCTGGCATATGATGTCTCCAATTCTAGTGGGCACCATGCACCAGTCTAAACAACACTTATTGATGGTAGGTTTAAAGTCACGGATAAGTTTGCGCTATATAAAACTTTATAAAAAAAAAAACCTTTATAGAAAGCTATCCTAGTGGTAGCTGTGGAGAGCAGCCTTCAGGCTAAGACTTAGAGGCGAGTTAAGCTAGTTGTTTTACCAATTATAATCTCTTGAATGATCAAATGAAAGCACACCACACAAGGTATATATCAAATATATATGTATTTATTCTAAACACAAACCCTCTGGACAGAGGTAAAAGTACAATACAAGGAACTTAATGAGCATACAATAAGTTGCACAGTATACATTATGCTATAGGGGCCTCACAAACCATATACTAAAATAGTGGTATAAGAACCACGTGAGAGGTAGAAAGCAGGCCTACGGCCTGTAGAATCGCTGGGGCTACCAGGAACCACCCAAGGTTAGGATACAGGAGGCCCACGGGTGACGCACAAAGTGTCTGAACTCAGCCGCGGATCACCATTGACTTTCTAAGGAGAACGAACAAGTTACGATTTGAAAGATTAAGGGCACTTAAAGTTAAACTACGATGGAACCCTTTTAGGCTAGGACACTTCGAGAGTCAAGACCCACGGGAGCACCGAAGTATTCGTGATTAAATCTCCCAGGGAAGCCGGGTGCATAGGGGTCTTTTGGTGTCGGGTTTCGTTGTTGATTCCTATGGAGAGCTGCGAAGAAATGCTGCAGGTGACCAGAGGAAGAGTGTCCGGGTGGATCCTAGGGTGGATCGGAGATGTAAAGAGCCTGAAAGCAGAGGGGGCAGAGTCTGGGTCATTAGCCAATGACCAGGATGGCGAGGAGAAGATGCCAACCGATGTTGGGTGAAAGAGGTAAAGTTTCACTCTTCAGCCATGAGGACCAGGAGGTGTTGACGACAACCAGGAGCTGGATTCCAGCAGTACTATGAAGGATCTAGCTGACTGAGGAATCAGAATCTGTATTGGACCCAACAGTCTTGGCAACAGCAACTCACGCAAGATGTCAAGATGGGCTTTGATGCAAACCAGCAAGGTCTGAGGAACTCCTCCTTTGAAGAGGAGTGGGAGGACATCTGGAGCAACTAGGAAAGCTCAAGAAACAACGTATTGGCATTCGTGAGGGCTCACTATACAACGGACTAGGAACCGCAAAGGCGCCTCGAACTGCGGTGAAGAAAGGGGACTCAAGGGTCACTCGTGGAGTGCTGGCCTCTGTATTTCAGTGCAAAGGAGCTCGGAGCAAGAGCTTCAAATACCCCAATGCACAACTTCGGGATACCGCGGGAAGTAGGCGCAGTTTGAAAAATGCAGATGTCCAGGAGTTCCGGTCAGTCGTCTCATGTGTTAGCTATGGGTCTCAGCTTTGCTGGGAGCTTGGGTCAGCTTCAGAGATGTCTGGAAGTCTGTGCCCTGTCTCGCAGATTCTAAGGGAGTAACTTATAGGTTACTATGTGTCTATATATAAGGTAGATATAGGTATACTATATCTAAGTAAGGGGTGCTTACACTACCTTACCCAGGCTGCAAGTTCAGACCTGTGGTGTCAGTTTGGAGGGCTAACCAGGGGTGGCACAATACATGCTGCAGCCCCTGGTAGCCCTCTGTGGTCCCTATGCCCTGGGTACCTAAGGTACCATATACAGGGGCTCACAAGGGTGACCCAGTAACCAATCTGGTATGTACCTAAAGTATATGGTATCAATTTAGAGAGAGAACATCTAGGCTGTGGGCCTGATTAGCAGGGCCACAGCCATACTAAAGTCGAAAAACCAGTGAAACACAGCAAAAAGTGGGGGTAACCATAGGAAGCAGACCCTACTCTCCTACAAACACTGTAAAGTAATACAGCCATGATAATTCCAGCATTTCCAAGAGAACAATTTACTTTGTGTTTGCTGTTATGATGGGTAAAGGGAAAGGCTCTAGTTACTGTTCAATTTTGGTTGTTTTACTTTGAAGTAGGTTGAAAATGCATTCTTTAGATAACATGTCAATGTTCATAAAAGAACTGTAACTCTGGTTCTTCAAGTCCAAATAAATAAAGAAGAATACAAAACAAATCACAAACATATTGGAAGAAGTCAAGGAATTGTGAGCAAAAGGCAAGAGTTTGTGTTTGAGATAAGGTTAGAGGTGTAGGCTATGGTAATACACTTTTAGCATCTACCACAAAATTACATCAGGATATAGCAACTTAGGTGGACAAAATTTCTTTAGTTTGTCTCATTGCTTTCACTGGCCAGTGGAGGCACAAACTAATTTTAATCAAAGACATATTATCTGAACTAGGATATTAACAAAATCACTGTTCCCTAACACACCTCAGAGAGCCAACTTAATCTCTTTGGTCGAATCCTGGTGAACCACTTCCTTTGTAAATAAATCCCCATACAGTGGCATAGCAAGGGGGCAGGGACAGTCAGTCCAGGGTGGCAACATTTTCCCCCGCTCTTATCTGAAGCCACTGTGGGATTCACCAGCACCCCCACTTTTACACGCCGTGGCCGCGGGCGGCAAATGCAGGGACCGCCGTGGGAGGCATATGGTCTATCTATGCCACTGTCTCTATATGGTCTGGATCAGTTGTTCTACTCCTGCAAAGAAACTGGATGACGTAGGGGTGGAATTTCGGGGCTGGGTATTTCTGGTGGGATCTGTATAAAGTAGTAGATTAAAAAACATAACACATTGTTAATTGATTATTGTTCATAGTTCATTGACTTTTTCATCAGAATAAGCACATGAATAATGGCCACATACATTAAGTTAATGAACACTTCTCTTTAATACCAGACAGTGAGGGTTAGTGGGAGAGGTCAACATACCATAATGAGTACTATCCACTTGAAATAAACTAGGAATATATTTCTCAGAATGTGGTAAATAAAATTATAGGACCTCAACCTTGCCCCAGGGGACAGAAAGATCATTAGAAACTATGGGTTTAAAATAAGACAGAGTTGGAACAGCCTTCACTGACATCAGACCTGTCCTCCACTTTCTAAAGGGGCCTACAGTATTTCTACCCCCTCCCAGGTTGGGCAGAGTGCACTAGAAACCAGGGATAATGTAAAAAAGAATAGGCTGGGGTTGGCCTGCATTGGGCAATACCCCCATAACCTAAAGTCCCAACAGTCTTTCTGTCACTCCAGAAGGAAAATTATAGGATTTAGAACCAATCTGCCCCTCTGGAGTGGGCAAAAAGCTCACAGGATGCCAAGGGTCTTAAAATAGATAAAATAAAAATTGGTGTTAGAGCAAATCCTGTCATGTGCCCAAACCACTTCTCTAAAGTTGTACAGTTTTCTGCCTTCCCTGTGGTGGTGTTGTTGGTTGTGCGGATCCCATTGCATTTTCTTACCCGGAATGCCCAGAGAAAATAAAAATATGTGTGAAAAAAGGCTCCTTTCCCATATACTGTGACAGAAAGCTTGAGCATTTCTTGCAAATGGCCAAATTATCACCACCCTGCATTTATATACTTCTACTGACTTGAATGCTTCTGCCCATTTGTGGATTGATCTATCACACCCAAAAAGAACAGCCAAAATTTTAGCCACATGAAGAACTCATTGTTGCTATATTTACTTCACACCGTTCAGATTTTTACCAGCTGCTGGTGCGGGCGATAAGCCTAGTCACACATGTTGGGTTCAATTTATATCAGGAGAAGTGTGAATGTACTGGGTGGTAGGGATGTGTTGTATTCCTGCAGGGTCTGGGGCATTCCACTCCAGAAATGTGAGGAAACTGTGCCATTTTCACCAATGTTTGATGTTTGCAGTGCATTCTGGGTAATAAACATGTAGAGGGCTCAATTTGAAAGTAAAGCCACCCTGGACATCCCTTGGTGCCTATGTGTCAGGGTCTAGTATACTCGCAGGGTGATTCCCAATACTTCACGGGAGCAGAATGATGTCCAATTCCCCACCTAGAATCTCCTCAACCCTCACTATTGTCATGGAGGGCTTAGAGTGCTCCAAGGGGGAAAAGAGGATGGGGAAAGAGAGAAGAGTCTGCCTCGTCTAGAGCCTCAGGTTCCACTTGCTGTGGTGCTATTCACTACAGCCTACTATTCCTGGCCTTTAGATGTGCTGGTGACGCTGCATGAACTGTAACACAAAACCACACAATTAAATCCCTACACGTTTCCCTATTCTAGACAATTTTACTTTTATTGATAATCTTTTTGTTACATCTCATACCCTCTAAATAAATATCTTTTGCTACTCTTCTTTGAATAAATATGCATTGAGAAGTCTACGAAACAGTATGTGTTCTTTTCACCTTTCTGTTTTTTTCTGTTAATATTTTCTTACTTGTGATTTCTATTCTTTCCTCTTGTAAATTCTGTTGTTACACATAAAAACTCTTATTTTGCTCTATTTAAATTAGGCATACATTGTTGTCATAAAATGTATTCTGTACTAAAATTGATATGCACTTTTGTCTTTCATATATGGTACTTGTGTGACCCAGAATGAACCTGGCCGCTGCTGTTCTTTTCTTCACCTAGACCATGACTTACGGGTAAGTAATTATGTTTACTAGAGATTGTATTTTCTTCTTCACAGGAAAGTGTTTCAACTGAAAACTTTGAGTTTTTACTCATCAGACAAAGGCCGATGCCAAAACGAGACACTGCCGCCCTGGCACACATGCATTGAATGACCCACACTACTCTACACTACTCTGAAAAATCTAACTAAACTGCACACGCACTGAGGAACGACACTTCTGCGGCAACTACTAAGGTCAAGTGCACCACTCAGAACATGCACTTCACTGTCTTCTTTGAACTCTCTGGAGATCTCATCGAGGGATACACTAGAATTGTAACCTTTACGTAATGCAAATGGCATCTTACTAACCTGCTGATGCCACTTGGAATGCCAGGTTTGTAGATTGCAGCGCTTTGCAGCTGTGAAGCATTTTGTAATTGCCCTTCTATGTATTGCACAAATGCTGTGTGGAGCTACAGCAATATTAGTTTGGTAAGAATTGACAATATGCTTTCAGAAATGCATGGGTTTGATAGGTTTCAATGGGTGCTAGATGAACCAGGTTCTCGATAACATTGCTCTCCCCATCACCAGAATGGGACAATATGCAAGGAAATTTTTGATGTCTATGCGTTCTGTTTCGTGCCCTTTCCTGTCACGGGCAATAGGCCAGCCACACAAGTTAAGAAGTATTTTCATTACGAGAAATGAAGGAACACATAATAGTAGAATATTTTTTATTATCATTTGAAGCTCTCTCCATGTTTGGCATGCAATTGTAAGCCAGTGTGCAAGGAAGATCACTTTTTGCAAAATGTCCTCTGAGTTACATGATAGTTTGGGTAACTACAAATTCAGAGTTGTATATGTAACTACTATTCCTAAACTCAATATCTTGGGCACATTGAAACATTGCATAGGATTCCTGCATACTCATTTTTTATTTTATTAGAATAAATTGACTCTTGGTCGGTATCCTACCACACCAAGACCCCTTTTGAGTAACTGTCTGGGAGAAGCACAAAAAATCCAATGGCAGAGCCATTCACAGGAAACTGGCAGAAGGCACACATAGGTTAGGAAAAGAACACTTCCACTCACATAACCCAAGAGCTTGCTAGGGTAAGGAACTAGAGGCTACGGGGTGTTCAGAGTGAGCTGACCTCCAAGCTTAATATGTACACACAAAAGAAGCTACGCTGAATAAATCTCTGATTCTAGACACAAAAACAAGCACACTACACTTGATTAGGTGAGTTGCAGGGCATCTCAAAAAATGTAAAGGACTGTCCTCACACACCACCAGATGTCATGCTTCATCATTGGAAGTCCTCGCTCTCTAGAAACTGTGTTTGGTAGAAACTCACAGTTGGAACAAGCACATAACTTCTGGAGTTCAGGAAGAGTGCACTCTGATGTCAGTCAAGGGTCCAGGACCTGGGGGCACCTCTTTGGGTTCAGGACTCACTCCCGAAGAGGCCAGCAGCAGGGCTCAGGCAGTCCAGCAAAGTCCTTTGGTGCTAACCAGCTGGGCAGTAGCATGGAGGCCTCAGGAAGCTTGTTGTGTCCCCGTAGCTTAAGCAGGAGGTCAACCAACTGACTGTTAGAGTCACTTATGGGGTACTTGGGTTCAAGGCAAGCAGATCCAGTACTCCTTCTTCAGATAGCAGGGCAGTTCTTCTGAATCTTCCAAGGTCCAGGAGTGTTCTTATGAGAGGGTCTCAAGGTGCTATTCCTATACTCAGAGCCAGCCTTTGGAAAAAGGGGTAGCCCCTTTGTCTAACCGGTTCACTTTCCTTGGTTTGTCTCCAACCTGTTCATAGTAACAAGGTGCAGGCATGCCTAGTTCTGAGCTGGATATGTCACTGGGCAGCCCTTAAAAGTAAGGAAGGGGATGGCATAGGTTGGAGGCTACAACTCCCAGGGCAACGTGCTCAGTAGGAGAATACACTGCCCAATACCCAAGTCCATGTATTCCCATGTCTGGCAGAAATACACAATACACTACAGGAGAGCCTTTCAAAGTCAGCTGACCATCGGCTGGCAAAAAGGTACATTTGGTTTAGGAAGAAAAATATCAGCTTTCTAAAAGTGGAATTTTCAGAATACTCACTTAAAATCTAACTTTAGCATTACATATTATTTTAAGTTACACTACATATGAGTGGGAGAAGCATGTCTCTCTCTGTACCTCAATGTAAGTGATCGCTCATTAATTTTAATAAGGAATTCCTATGGGAATGGTAACCTTATCACAGTGAAAATTGATTTTAGGAGTATTTCACTGTCAGGAAATGTAAATGCATGTCCTACTTTTTAACTACCATTCACTCTACCCTATGAACCTTTAGGGCCTACCTTATAGGTGACATATAAGTATTAAAAAGAAAGGTTTAGGCCTGGCAAAAAGTTTATTTTGCCAGTTGAAATGGCAGTTTAAAACTACACTACAGGCTGCAGTGCCAGGCCTGAACATGTTTTGCTGTTCTACTTTAGTGGGTGGTGCAGTGAGTGCTACGGCACACTTGCAGCATTTCATTTACATGCCCTAGACACATGTAGTACCATTTACTAGGGATATATAAGTAAATTAAATGTTCTAGTTAGGTGTAGACCAAATTTCCATGTTTAAGGGAGAGATCACAAGCACTTTACCTCTGGTTTGCAGGTGAATGTGCATAAAGCTCCAATGCCAACAAAAATCAATGGGTGAGCGCAAAATACCACAAACGATGTCAGGTCTTACAAAACCTATTTGCTATCACATAACAATGTGTGATCAAAGAATTAACCTTAAGTTTGTCTATAGGTTTAGACATTCAATCTAGCATTTATTTTTCCACATTGCCTGGCTCAATTTGGAACAGTGTCACTTTGGGTAGCATACAGCACCTCCTTGATTATGTGACAGATATTTCACAGTTGCATATGGTGGATTTTGGATACGGGTCCTGAATATTGAACACAGAATATTCTGGGATACTAATATCATAGACAAAATATTCAGTGACACATTGTTTAAAATATCTGTACATTTCTAGAATATTCTTGTTATTCGATATTCCCCCCAAAAATCTATACATTGCACAAGACATCCATGTTTGAAATGGGGTTCCTAGTTGGCTGAGGTATGCACTCCGGCCAGGCAACAACCACACATCTAGTCAGAGTAAGCTAAGAACTCATTAAAAAATAACTTGTGCTCACCCTCTGGTAACCTGGCACAGAGCAGTCTGGCACATCTAAAGAAACAATGTGTAAAGTATTTTTGCAACACACTCACACAGTACCACAATGAAAACACCACAAAGAGACCCCACACAGGTTTCTACAATAAAATATTATATTATAAATAAAACTGAACCAAGAGCCAAAAATCCAATGTATAGAAGTTGAAAAAAATGAATTTTTAAGGAATTAATGCATTAAAATGCTTATAAGCAAATAACGCTAAAATATTATTTTAGGTCATGTTGGACCAGGGAAGAGTACGCACGCTATGGTGTTGCGGCTGGCTACAGGCCCCAGGCAATCCATGGTGAACAAAGTACCTTTTCTGGTCACAAACAGCGAGATGTGTCAATGTCATGACACGCTAGATGCCTCGATCTTCTCCATGTAGTGAAGGCGAGGCGTTAATTCCGAAGATGGGTGCCAGAGTCGAGAAGCGTTGAGTGATGCACTGGCTTCTGCCATGCTGTCGAGGGGATGCGTCAATCTCACCAGGCTGCAGTGGCTGTGATACACTGTCCAATGTGTTGGTCTCTGGAGGCAAATCTCTGGTTCTGATTTTACTCACGCAACTGGGTTGATGCGCCTGATCTGCTACTCATTAAATCTGTGTTGCAAGTATCTGGGCCACTTCCAGTGATCCAGGCACAGGAGCAGGGTTAGAAACCTTGATACCCCTGAGTCTCAAGCAACAGGAGGCAAGCCAACACACCCTTGGAAATCACTTGGAAGAAGGCAAAGTCCAGATCTCCTTCAGCAGAGTCAGAGAGCATCAGGAAGCAGGGCAAGTAGTAGAAAAGTAGGTCTTCCAGATCAGCAGTCCAGTTGAGTCTTTTAAGCAGCACAGCAGTTCTTCTGGCAGAGTTTCAGTCACAAGTCCAGTAGTTTCTGAATGTAGAGGACCAGAGACCAAGTTTGTAGACCCAAAAGTGCCTTTAATGTGGGTGTGACCTCAAAGCAACTAACTTAAGTAGACACATATCCCTTTCAACCCAGGCAATAGTGAAGACTCTTTTCCTACTAGCCAGGTATTTTTTACTTTCTCCCCCACCAACTCACACCTCAACACTTCATCCAAACACATAGTACCAACTATGACTGCTTCAACATACCCGTAGGTCATAGCACGCTCTATTCTGCAGCGGAACAGAAAGAACTCTATGATGAAGCATGCCACAAAGGGGTGAGGATTATCTAAGGTAAACACATTGTTTTCCAAAAAACATCAAATTGGAAAGAAAAAAAAACTTCATTTAACAGAGGGGCTCTCTATGGTTACCTAAAGGCATCATGTCCAGCTGGTACTGGCCCCTTGCCAATAAAGTGATGTTTACCTTGGCACTGCACTCTCCTTCACAAGTTTATTCAAATGTTGTTAAAAAAAGAAAAAGTACTGAAAGATTGTAACTGTGCCTATGTTTAGCTGACTATTAAAAAATCATCAGCAAATCATGTCAGTTTCTTCATCTACAAGCCAATCTCCCTTCTGACGTGCCCCATAAATTTTTTTGAAAGAACATAAATAGGCAACTCTGAACATTTCGTGAAAATATCCATGCATTAAATCACTCAGCGTTTGACACAGTTTTACATGCAGTACTCGTGTACGTGGGCGGGTCTTGGATTGGTTAAGAAACCTCTTGGTTGGGAGTTTTTTGGCTGTCTCCATTCTCCCTTATAGATCCAGTGCAGCTGATAACATCTGGGGGGTACCTCAGGGGTCATCTTTGAGTCCTATGCTTTTTAACATCTTTGTGGCCCCTTGGTGAAGGTTGGGAGATCATTGGGAATCGAGATTCTGAAATACACTGATGACACCCAGTAGGTTTTGTCATTTGGCCAGGAGACAGAGCTAACTAAAATGAGATTTGGGGACTGCATGCATGCCATGTCTCTGTGGATGAGACAGCAGGCCAGATTACAATCTTGGCGGACAGGTTTACTCCGATATCCCTTCCGCCATATTACAATTCCATTATATCCTATGTAACTTGTGTGTGGAGCGTTTCTGATGGAGTATCCCATCCACCAAATCGTAATCAGGCCTAGAGTTTTTTTTCCAACTGAATGGAGCAAAGATTGAAATTATGCTCTTTGGAAAAGCCACTCAGGCATGGTCAGATGACTGCCAGCCTCAGGAGCTTGGTGCTCCCCTCTGTCCTCAAAAGGTGGTTGGAAATCTAGGATTTATAATAGATGACAAGCTTTCAATGTCAAGGCCACATGTGGTAACTGTTTTGGCATATTAAGTGTTCTTAGAAAGGTGTTTTCATGGTTGTTTTTAGATTGTAGGAAGCGGGTGATGCAGGGACTTATCCCAGTCACATGTAGTGCAGTAACGCCTTGCTGTGGGCATACATTCTTTCTTGATGACTCACCATCAGTTGGTCCAAAACTCAGGTTGGTCTGCCACCTACCTATTAGCATCACAATAACTCCAATGCGTAGCTCCTTACACTGGCTCCCAGTTAGGAAAATGTGCATTTTCAAGCTTTGTTGTCTTGTTAATAAGGCCCTATACAGAGCTGGCCCTTTGTATCTCCGCTCTTGTGTCAGTTTTTCTCCTACTATCCAACCAGGGCTCTGAGATCTGCTGACAGCTCTCTGAATGCTCCCTATTTAATCCAGACCACTCAAAATGACGGACGTTCCTTCTCGTTTCTTGCTCCTCACTACTGAAACAAGTTACACGTTCACATTTGCTCATGTAGCTTCCTTTTGCTCTTTTAACCCCTTCGATGCTTATGACGGAACGGTTCCGTCATCAGCGTCGGTGGGGCTGTGCTGATGACGGAACCGTTCCGTCATGACCACACCCGTTTTTCGAATCTTCAGCACAGCGTGAAAATTCGCGCTGCGCTGAAGAGGTTAAGTTACTTCCTTGTGAGCAGCCGGGGACTGTGCAGGTAACAGGGGTAGAGTGGTGAGAGGGGGGTATTTTGACGGATGATGACAAGAAAAAATTAAATAAATAATTAATTTCCCCTCGTCATCGTCCGCCGAAACTCCCCCCACCCGGCCCACTGCTCTTACCTGCATTGGCCGCGGCTGCTTGTCAGTGTCAGGTCGAGTACTGCTTCCTCCCATAAGCCCTTAGCACACAGATACTACGTAAAGATTGCACCGGTCTGCGCTATACCAAATAGTCATAACACAAAATAAAACTGCTGGCTTTGCATTTGGGTGCTGCCATTTCCCCTCTTCAGAACCATCAGGTGTTCATGTAATCTAGGAGTACACAAATAAATATGTATTTTTTTACATAGATTGTGGTTCAAGGACTTATGGCCAGAATCATGCAGAATCACTTTAACTATCCGCTTGTGAGTTTGTTTGGTTATTCCCTTCCGTCCCCTTTGCTGTTCTCACTATGGTTTGCATTCTCTGGTTACTCTTCTACTTCACTGTATTCCTCTTGTTATTTGTAAAGCGAACTTTGCCCTTCTTGGATTGCAGAACACCACACATAAATAAATGAATGAATGAATGAATAAATACATAAATAAATAAATAAATAAATAAATAAATAAATAAATAAATAAATAAATAAGTAAATAAAGCACAAGGTTTACATTTCAAGTCAACGAATGGCAGGCAATAATCCTCCGGCATACTGATTACACATCATTTGAGTCACATAACTGTATGTCTATGGGTGTGTTACGTTTGTTGTTGCAATGCACGTTCGTGCAAACAACATGTGTTTTTGTGAAAAGCATTTTCTTTCAGTATATTTAATGTAAGTTGCCAATTTGAACTTAGCGACCAGTCCTATGATCTCATTACTTGACGACTGGGAAGCAGCAGAAGTAGAAACGTGTCATCATTTGATGACCACAACTCGTCAGTATGTTCTCAGCAAGCCTGTCTCACAGATGACTTTCCTGCTATGCTGTGTTGCGCGTTTCTGTTGTGGAAGAAGGTCCCTTTCACCTTCAGGTGTGGCAGCTATACCGACCATGGCAACCGCGACCTTCAATGAACCAGTCACAAAAATGCAGCACTGGGTGACTACTCTTTCGACTTCTTTGCAACAAAGCACCAACGCTGATGATGGTGTTCTACGTCACCCTTCTTCCCACAGTGTTTGATGTTCCCAAATACCTAACATTGATTTAAATTCTAGATTTCCTTGGTGCGTGAGTCTGCCTCCTGCGGGCATTCATGCAATAATGCTTCTGCTAGCTTGTTAGGCACAGAAATTGTGAGATGTGTTGCAGTGTGTGACACAGCAATCGTACACGATTCCATTTGGTTCTCCGTTATTACTCTTCTGTGCTTTGAAAGCAGTTTGAACGTCCAACGTTTGGATTTAGACCTGTCTGGTACATAGATCTCGCGCCAAAGTCATCACTTCTTTTATCCAAAAAAAGATTGTTTACACTTTCGGCCCATTGGTGCATGATATAACTGGTGTGCTGTTTATATACCTCATTACTACTGATTTCACTGGGTTACTGATAGTCGTTTGTCACATTCACTGATGCAGACAATACCATTGCTTACTACGGGTGCAGTTTTGTTAATTTAGTAACCTTTAAGTACATTACTTCTTTTACACAAGTAATATAATCTGTGTCACTTTCTGGAATGTACGCAACCCACCCAAATTTGAAAGGCTCGCTGGTCCTGTGGACATCACTGTAGATTGAATGAACCCAATGTAGGAGTTTGTTTGCAAAAGACAAAAACGACCCTAAAAAGCTGGACATTTTCTCCAAAGTCATGGGGGTAATTATTGTTTTTTGTTTCCCTTACTACCAGTTTTTTTTATAGTGATGGAGAGGAAAACACAGACACTACATCATCAACCCAAAATAGCGGAGTGGTGTAATGTGCTCTCTCTGGCAGCTCTTCTTCCATTGGGCACTGGAGGAACTATTCAGTGAAAGGAGCCAATGTGTGCCCCATCAATAGAATACTTATGGTCCATCCGTCTCTAAATGAGGCAGGCAGACAGAGGGTTTGGCAGGCAGTGTCCTCCCGTGTTAGACCTGGCACCATTGGCGTTGGTCTCCTTTCCATTGTTTTGCTGTTGCGTCCTGTGTTTTTGCTATGTTTTTGCTCGTTTAGATGCTTTGGGCACTTTGCCACTACTATTCAGTGCCAAAGTGCAAGTGTTCCCTATTGTAAATTGTTGTAATGGATTAGTGACTCCATGATTGGCTTACTTGATTTATTTGTCAGACCCTAGTACAGTGCACCATGTGTGTCCAGGGCCTGTAAATCAAATGCTGCTGGTGGGCTTGTAGCACTGATTGTGCCACACCCAGAAGCAGCTTATAAAATATGAATCAGGCCTGCCATTACAGATCCTGTGTGCAGTCTGGGACTGCCATGTCGACTTGGCAATTGTACACACTTGCCAGTCCCTAAACCTTCCCTTTTCTGCATATTAGTCACCCCTAAGTTAATCCCAAGGTACCCTCATGGGTAGGGTGCATTGTATGTAAAAGGTAGGACATGCCCTGTTGTGTGTGGCATGTCCTGACAGTGAATTACAGCCAATTTTGTTTTTCACTATGGCAAGGCTACCTGTTCCCATAGGCCTGAATAGGCAGTTTGATTATAACATCTTATAATCCTAACTGACCTAGGGAACAAGGTAGAAATTCTAGTTCAAGAAAGAGGAAGGATCATAGAGGAAGGATCATATCCGGTGAATTATCATTATATTGCTTTAATAGATAGTACAGCTAAATTAATTGGATGGATATTACTAAATAGACTGAAAGACTGGGTGATGGAAAATAAGATCCTTGCTGAAGTTAAGTACAGATTTAGGAAGAGCTGTAGTATGGTGGAGCAGTGTTCTAACCTAACCTAGCCTTACTAGATGCAAAATATTCTATTGCTAAGCAACACCACCATTATATGGCTTCATAGACCTATCTGCAGCATTTGATTTTGTGGCCCATATCCAATTTTGGCCCATAATGAAGGTGATGGTTATGGATATGGATGCCGTAATAATCAGTTTTATTAGCAAACTATATTCAGGAGAATTGTCAAAGGCCCGCTATGGGAAACAGGGGGAATGTACCAAACCTTTCAAAATTGAAAAAGGAGTAAGGCAAGGCTGTGTCCTTGCTCCTTTTCCATTCCCACTGTATACTTATAGATTACCGAGGCTCTGATTGAAAAGAGCAAAGACATTCCTTATACAGATTCAAATCCTCTCCCCGTCCTGCTGTACCCGGATGACCTGGTTTTATTGGTGAGAACTCCTCTGTCCTTGCAAAACTGTATTACAAATTATGTGACCTTCATGATGGATTTGGATCTATATGTTAATAAAACATAGTCCTTTATCATGGCAAATGAGGAGAGAATTTAAAAAAAGTACGTTTTCACATAGAAAGTAGGAAAATTAAACATGTGTATAATTTTCCGTATTTAGGTATTCTTTTTGATTCTTAATTACGATGGAATGAGATGGAATGAGATGGTGATATCTAGAGTTACCCTTATGTAAAAAGTATAGCCGCAGTCCAAAAATGAAGCTAACAAGCTGTTGAAAGTATGAAGGGAAAAGATTTCAAAGCCAGTAATGTAAGTTGAAGTCTTTATTCAGGTCGTCCACTCTCCACACTGAACAGTTTCCCAAACATTCTAACATAAACTCCCGGAACATTCCAAATGTGCAGGAAGGGAGGGTAGAGGGGAGGAACGTACCATTGAGGAAAAGAGGAGGATAAGCGAGGAGAGGGGATTAGGTTACAACAGATCTCCTTCACAGGGAAGGAAGAACATAACAGCATTATGGAACATTTACCAAACTAATCAGCAATTACTAGTCTGTCCCCCCTCCATGTCTGTCCATTCTCAAGGCGTACCACATTTCTGCCTATATTTTCCAATCGTTGGGAGGGATAAAATATGCTCTGCCCAGCCTGGACATGGGTAGGTTTCTTTACCATAACCGAGTTGTTGATTCTGAGGTTATGTTCTTTTACCTCGTTTTTTTAGTCATACCAATTTTTGAAATTGGCTTGGGGTTGCTGGATTTTCCTTAGACTTCCTCTATGGCCGTTTTCCTCTTCCTTTCCAGCTTCCAGCCAGAGAGGGTTCATTTTGGTGCTTGGCTCTCTTCCTCTTAGTGCCGCAAAAGGGCAAGTTCCGGTGATGAAATTAGGCACGGTGTGGTAAGCCCATGCATTCTCTGAGAGAATCGTCTATATTGTGGCTATTAGTGGTGGCCAGGTGTAAATGTTCTTTTATCATGCAGTTCATTCTTTCCACTAAGCCTTTGGATTTTGGGCCATATAGTGCAGTTTTCTCATGCTTGATATTTAATTCCTCTAGAAATTTATTCATCTCTTCGGATGTAAACTGCACCCCTTTGTCAGTTACAAGAACAGCCGGTAAACCTTCATTTGAGAAAACAGATTTTAAGAACATGATGACACTGTTTGTTGTTGTTGTGGATGTGAATCTGACATTTACCCAGTGTGAGGTATAGTCAAACAGGACGAGCATAACTCTCTTTTGGGATCCCAATGTTTCCATTGGGCAAATTCTGTTCATGGCAAGTTTTGTCCATGGCACGGTGGGTACCTCCACCGGAGACAAAGGAACTTTTCGTAGACTCTTCGTTTTCTCGCTTCTTGCACAGCTGATGCATTCTTTGACTTTCAGGTCCACCATTGAGTCCATCTTAGAGAACTAGAAATTGTTCCTCACTTTGTTTTTTGTGATGCTTCTTCCTAGATGTCCTTCATTGGCCAGGTCTATTATTTTATTCCTGGGTTCAGAAGGAGGCACTATTTTCTTATTGAAATATACTTTATCGTTAAGAATGGTTAATTTGTGTCTTACTTCCCAAAATTCTTTCATATCTTCAACTTCACTGCATCTTTCCGGCCAACCATTGACTATTAGTTCTTTAAGAGAGTTAATTTTAGTGTTCTTTCTCCTCCCTTCTTTCCATTCCTCCTTGGTAAGGGATGGTTGTTGGATGGCTAGGATAAGAGCTTCCAAAAAACCTTTGCGATGGTTAGGGTTTAGGGGAGATCTTGATTAGTAATCTGCTACCACATTTTCCTGTCCTGGCAAGTACTCGATTCTAAAGCAAAAGTTCTCTAGACCTAGAACCCACTTGGCTATTCTTGGAGAATCACAATGTATTTGTTTTGGTGAAAACATGAATATTGTGTTTGTGGTCTGTGCGGACAGTGAGTTTGGTAACCCATAGAAAGATTTTAAAATGGGCAATGGCCTAATAGCAAGTCAAGGCCTCTCTCTCGATTACTGAGTAATTACGTTCTGTCTGACTCAAGGTTCGAGATGCGATGATGGTCTCGCCACCTTCCCCCTTTTGAGATAATGTTGCCCATAAGCCCTTGTTAGAAGCATCAGTGCTTAGTATGGTTTTCTTCTTACGGTCAAAAGGTCCATGGGCTGGTGACTCAATGATTTCTTGCCTCAATTTATTTACCATCTCACAGTGCTTCTCCTCCCATTTGAATTCCTGTTTTTTCTTCAACAGTTCTCATAATCCATCGCATTTCTCTGAAAACTGAGGAACAAACTTGGCCATATACTCAATTAGGCCTAAAAAGGACTTGAGTTCCTCTTTGTTAGTGGGGTACGGGCATCTCTCACAGCTTGAATTAAACTGTGTTTAGGTCTAAGACCGTCTTGTGAGATGGTGTTTCCCAGATAGTCTACTGCATCTACTTTCATCTTGCATTTATCACGCTATACTGTCAACCCTGATAGACTTTTGCACACAGTTTTGAAAACAGTATTATGTTCTTCGGCAGATGACCCATAAATCAATATGTCATCTTGGAAACACACAGTGTTCGGGATGCCACTAAGCACTTGCTGCATCATCTTTTGGAAAAATGTGGCAGCAGAAGTAAGTCCAAATGGCATCCTGATGAACATATATGCTCCGAATGGGGAGGAGAAATCAGTTAAGGGTCTAGACTTAGGGTGTAGTTCTACTTGATGGTATGCCATAGACAAATCGACGACAGAGACAAACTTGGCTCTCCCCATGGTGCTCAACATTTCATTTATATTGGGAAGGGAAATCTCTCGACCCAAATATTATCATTAAGGCTGCGCAAATCAATACAGAGGCAGATTACTTCCCCATTGGCCTTAGAAGCTATGACTATGGGTGCCAAACACTCAGACGAATCTATGGGTTGTATGAAACCCAATTGACACAACATGTCCAGCTCATTCTTAAGAGGCTGTCTCATGAGAAGAAGAACAGGCGGGTTTTATGAACCGCTGGTTTTGTTCCTTGTTTGACTTTTATCTTGTGTTGAAAGTTTCTCAAAAGTCCCAGTTCATCTAAGAAATCTTCCACCAGAATAACTTAATCTCTATTGTTGGGGTCAAGTATAATACCCAACTCTTTCTGGTGTTTGCCAGCCTAGAAGATTAGATCCTTCTTTTACCAGATACACTTTGCCTACAGTAGGCCTTACTTTAAAAATTATTTGTGCTTCCATCATACCAACCAGGGGAATGGGATCTTTCGTATAGCCTTCTGGAGTAGTATCAGGTTTTGTTATTTCTGCAATTGATCTCCCTAAAATCTTTTATAGTCATCAATATTTAACAAATCACAGGGTGAACAAGAGTCTGCAAACATTTCTACGGTTTGTTATTGAGTAACACCTTAAATTTAGGGTATTCCGGTCTGGTACCACTGCTTACACTTTTCACTTGAAATACAAATTTCTAGTGTTGTACACTCTCAACATTAACTGCTTTGACGGGTGTTGTCTCCATCCCTACAAACTTTGGCTAAATGACCTCTTCTGTTGCACTTCTTGCAAGTGACAATACGGGCAGAACAGTGTGATTGTTACTTTCCCATCTATAGCATTTTAGACTAATGTGCCCTCTCATAGGTTTGCTGTAGGATTCCCCTTTGTTTTTTATTTTAAGAACATTCCTATTAGGCTCATCAGTTACTTTTATTTCCTTCATGCATTTAGTCTTGGGTTCTACAGCTTGAGCAAGAGAGATTGCTTCTTCAAGTGTGGGGTTCTTAGCTTATAACTTTTCCTGTATCCTACTGTTACTTGTGCATCTGACTAACTGATCTCTTATCAGAGAGTCATTAAGTTTGCCAAAGTCACACAGTTGGGTAATACCTCTTAACACTGCTACGTAACTCTTGACGGATTCATTCTTTCCTTGCACGCTGTTGAAAAACTTGTGGCGCTCAAGAACAATATTTATTTTATCCCCAAAATGTTTTTCTAACTTCAAAAGAGTAATGACGTACACATCTAGGTCATCATCTTCTTCTACCTCTGGTTCTGTGGTTCTGGCAATGTCTCATGCAATTTGCACCCATAAACTCCTAAATTATTTAGAAGAATGTGCTGCTTGCGCACTGCTGAGAATCTTTCTCCACCCATGGCAATCAAATACGACTCACATAATTTAGTCCATTCTTTCCAGTGAATCTCTGGTTCCCCACTTTCCTTTAAAAAGTATGGTGGTTGACTGATGCCTGGTGTACCCATACTGACAGGGCTAGGGTGGCACAAGAGTAGGAGGTAGGAAAGATATATAGATGGAGAATACAAGGAGAGCAGGAGGAAGGAAATCGACAGTAGAGACAGGGTGCAGGGAAGAAGGAGGCGAAGGGTTCTAAGAGCTACAGTAATAACTAGGGAGGAATGCAAACACAAAAGGACAGGCATTCCACTGGTGCCAAAAGGAGAGATGAAGGACTACATATTGTCTATGACCAAGATTAATTGTACTAAGGAATACTTGTGGAGGTTGAACATGAAATAGTGAAGCACTGACAAATGTACATAGATTGTAAAGTTTAAAGTGAAGAAATGCACAGAGTCCACAAGTATGCCGGTGTGCATATCACAATAACGGGTGTGCGTATCACAGAGGGGAGAACACGTACTGGGGTCAGCGATTTAGAAATAGAGGTAATAGATGAAAAGAAAACTAAGATAGGAGGTAGGTAGGTGTGCGTGGCACCGTGAGAGTAACACACAGTACATTTGTAGGGCGTGCGTATCACCATGGCAGGAACGCAGAGCAGTAGAATTGCGCAAAGCTGCCCGCTGTAGAGGCGAAAGGCTAAAGAATGTTTGAGGTGACACGCTGGAGTTGCAACGGAGCGCAGCGGCAAAGTACCAGAAAGACCTAACTTGATGTTGAGAGGCTAAAGGAGGACACAGGATCACAGCAGAGTTCACCCGAAAGAACCCCTAAAGCTTCGTGAAAAGAACAAAAGCTGGATTGCAGGCAGAGGCTCTCTGAGATAAAGCTGGATTGCATGCGGAAGCTCTCTGAGGTGAACCCAGCACAAAGGAGCTGGTGCCTCGGTAAACTTCACAGAGATCTCCTCACGAGCGACTGTAAGGAGACTGGGGCACCAGAATTGAAACTGTGTGGGTCGGGGGTTTCTCCTGATGGAATTTCTTCACAGCAACAGGTAATGTAAATGTAAATGTAAATTAATACTTGTATAGCACACTACTCACCCGCAAGGGTCTCAAGGCGCTTGTACGAATACCGCATTGGAACCCATCCTGGCTTTCCCTGTGAGGCGTTGACTCCTGGGCACCCCCAAGGTGGAGGCCAGGCATCCTTAGCGTTGTGGGGGCCGTTGTGGAGATTAACCAAGCTATTGCCCAGAGTTGCAGAGTGGGACTCCATGATAGGAATAGGCACTGAGGCGAGAATTATCAGGTCCATGGAATTTTAAGGCCAAGACCCGCCGAGGCGGGGAATTGAACCCTGGTCCTGGGCTAGACCTCTGCATCAGGGTCTGCCGCTCTAATCATTGAGTCACACTTCTCCACGATTGGGAGACCGGACGGAGACATCAGTTGTACAAGGAGAGAAAGTTGCGTGGCACACATGAATCCCTTCCTCCTGACAGGAAAATCCTCACAACTGACAGGGAAACTCCAGCTGGAAGCCCCATGGGGAGATCAGCTGTTCAAGTTGAAGAGACTGCGTCGCACACCTACGTGAATCCCTTGAGATGAGCAGACGACTGACAGGGAATGACAGGGAACCCGTGCTTTGGTGACGCCAAAACAGCATAACTGGTTAGGCGGTGCCTCAAACCTGGGTCAGCAGATAAGAGAAGCAAGTAACCCCAGGCAGGATTCCAAGAGGGACGTAAAGGGTGATGTCTTCACGATGGTTATTCAATGCAGAGAAGTAGAGGAGAACTCAGCTTGCTCCGTTTAAAGCCCAACACAATGTTAACTCCGAAGGCAGGCAACTCCACGGTTCAAATACACAACCAACCAAGTGCAGATGGTTGGGTCGGTCTCTGGTACAGTAGATTACAGTAAATTCGTTGGAGATAGTACAGAAAGGGGAGATGACCAGCTGCCCCTGCGCAGGACTGTCACCAGTATTGAAAGTATGAAGGAAAAAGATGACGAAGCCAGTAATGTAAGTTGAAGTCTTTATTCAGGTCATCCACAGTCCACACTGAAAATTTTCCGCAACATTTGAACATAAACTCCCGGAACATTCCAATTGGCAGGAAAAGAGGGGAGAGGGGAGGAACGTACCATTGAGGAAAAGAGGAGGATAAACGAAAAGAGGGGATTAGGTTACAAGACAAGCCTATACAGGAAATGGTTAAAATGTACTTGTCAAGAACAATACCAGTTGCCACTTATGGGGTTGCAATCTGGGGAATAGCACAAGTTGAAATTTTACAAACGATAGAGGATTGGTTTGCTAAACGGTTATTGTCCATCCCAGGTTCTTGTTCTAACCTCATTCCCCATAAAGAAATAGGTCTAGCTTTTATTAGCAATATTATTAAAATGGCTCTATTATTATTATGGCTCTCAATCTGGAAAAGGAAAACAGTGGAATTAAATCAGATCATTTTAAAAGATATTATGATTCTAGATCAAGCCCTTAAAAGCTCACTGTTATTTTATTTTAGATACACACTTATTTCTTTGGGATTGGCGTATCTTAATGAAAAACCAACCCATTGTGAAACTTAGTCCTAAATTAAGAATAAAAGAACTCTTTTTGTCCAAAGGTTTACAAGATAGAATGAACAGAAATAAAGAAAAAAGTACAATATTTGCATATCTTGCTCTACCCTCTGTGTTATATGGGTCTTCCTCCCAACTTGTTTTTGTTGAAAATCCATGTCACCATTATATTTTGACATGATTCCATTTAAATGTTGTCCCTTTGATGTCGGTTTATCCCACAATATTAATTGAATCAGCTTTTAGTGTGTCCATGTAATGCCAAATCAAATTAGTTAACTGTACTTATTTTATTTTACTGCTTGTTCTATGTGATGGAGAGGAAAAAGTTTAATATCCCATTACTGAAGAAATTCAGCCAGTGAAATTGCATAGCAGCACTTCTAGTTCTAAAGCAACTAGAAACTCCATCCATATGTTTTTTTACAGGTGGCTATTTCTCTAGTAGGCTAAGGGAACATAAACAAAGTCAATAGGGAGATAAAGTGCAAAAGCATAGACTAGGTCTTATATATTCTTATGGTGTAAAGCTTTGTAAGAATCTTAATATTTTGGTTGTGAATTAACTGATTCAAAAGAGGATTGTTAATGCTGCAAGATATTTTATACCCTGTACCATACTATTTTATGCTTCATGTTTTTGATTCTAATTGATTGTAATTTATTATGTACTTTTATGCATTTTTATGGTGTACTTTTATGCATTTTTAATGCGAAATACATTTTCGAATTAAACTTTTTAATTTCAGGATGCTAAATGAGCGTTCCCTCTGTTTTCACTCCAGGAGGCCTGTGAGCCACCTAACTTGGGTGAGTTATCTATTCATCCCATCACAGTGTATTTAATCTATCTGCCTGCATTTACCATTAGATAGGTCACCAACTTGTCACTAATGTTTTTTTATTTACTTGCACTATTCGCACTATACTGATAACAGCATGTTGATGAGTCTGTCGCAAGCTGAACCATAATTTGAATAAGACCCATGTGTATTGATGATTTCATTGCAGGTGAGCATTTTATAAGGTAACCACATTTAGGTTTTATTTGTGATTGGAGTACCCGTGATACTAATCTGTATTCCAACCTCTGCGTAGATAATATAATTTTCTTCGGTCCTGATGAACTGCCATGTTATCATTTTTTTACAGAATAGGCAAGAGACATGTTGACAGCTGACTTCTTAGAGCCCAAATTCCTAAAGGTGCTCCCTTAGATATCTGATATTCTCTCTCTTACTTTCCGTAAGGAACTGCATACTCATTTAAAATGTTTGAGATTCATTTGGGGCACATATGCTGGACCTACAAGCGCACCTGCTCCCCTATCTCCTTTTGATACATGATTGAAATGACTACAACTACCATGATGCCTTGTTTTTGTTTTGTTATAAAAACATTGCAATGGTATTTTTGTATTTCTCTATTTTCTTTAAGATTTTACTTATGCAATGTATTTGTCAATTTCTTTTTCACGCTATGTTTTATAATGTTTTTGTTTTTAATTTAGTATGTTGTAATTTTCTTGTTATGTTATTGAATTTATGGTATTTGTTCCTCCAATCAAAGTTTGTTGACTTAAACTTTTTAATGTATGTTAATTTTGTATACTGAATAAAAGTTGCCTTTTTAATAAATGTACTTTGCAATGGTTATATGGTGATTAATGCTACTTATTATTCTAGCATTCGAAATGTTTCTTTCACGTTACTCTTCTTGACAGTGCTCTGTGGTATATATTATATATGCTGTCTAATGATTGTTTTTCATTTCTGGTAATCATTTTACCCTCAAGTATTTTTTGTGCGTAACTTAAACTGTTTTTGTAATTTCTTAAAATGGTATTGAAGGGTATAATAATCAACATATATTGTGATTTCCTCTTTTAGATTGCTATATTTTCTTGCTTCACATTTATTTGATGTATAATCCAGACTTAACAATATTATATTTTTGTTTAATTTACAATAGGTCCAACACCCAGAGTATCTGGACAACCATCTGCCACTGCTACTGATTATACCTCCAGACCAGGAAGAAGCCTGCAGTGAGAATCCACTTTTGCAAGTATGGATGATGAGGAGCAAGCTGGTCCACCTGGTCTGTCTGGGCAGAGAGCTAGAGTGAGTCTCAATTGGCACACACCTACATCTCCCACCCTAGCTGTTACCACACCTCAGCCTCAGGATACTTCCACTTCTTGTGTCCAAAGGAACATCACTCCAATCTTGTGCCCTCAGTGCTGGCTGCTGTTGATCCAACACTACCACCACCACCTCCAATTCAGCTAGGACCCAGTAGGATGGGGCACACTGTGTCAAGGGCACAGAGTAGTGAGGGTAGTGTATGTGGGGGGAATCTGAATGCCAGCAAAGTGTGTGTCACCCAGGGCCCATAGACCAAGTCTTAGATTTTATATTCTGTTCCTGTACATGATGGGCCAGGCCCTTACAGAGCCCCGGGATATGAAGCAGGAGGAGAACAATGTTCAGACGGAAAATCTCAACTTGTGTTCCCTGACTGGGGTGCTACATGATTGTTTTATTCATATGTGCAGGGCTTTTCCAGCAACATCATCCCCTTTCTGTGGTCTAACAACATCTGGGCCTACAACATCTGCCTCAGTCACAGAAGGAAAGGCTCTATCAAAAGAGGAAATTCTCGCACACACCTCAGTTCCTGCAACTGTGGATCCACCAGTTACCCTCCAGCGGGGACATTCATCCAGATCAGTAGGAGGTTATGGTAAGACCTCCACCACCACCAACAAGAGATGGAGAACCTAATTTCCTTCAGTGTGTAACTTGTATTCACTCTGTGAACTTTTTTTTGGATACATTTACGTTTTTGATGCCATTTATATTTTGTACGTTGGTTTTCAAACAATTGTGGCTCTTCAATACAAATTTCAGTCACCATGATTTTCCTTTTTTGGCCTTTAATTTTTTAATCTTTAAATTTGCAAATTGTCTTCTGTTGAATTAAATCAACATTTACAAAACAAAGACTGGGTTTGTATTTCTTTTCTCAGTTTTTTCAAGTTTTTGTTTCATCATACAGTTTAAAAAGGAAAAATAAAAAGATTGTTCATTCATAAATAAATTACATGTAGGTAAATGAGAAAAATAAAAACTACAAATCAAAAAGTGGTATTTTATTAACTTCTAATACAGAATTTGATTTTCATATTTTTTTTAATACATTAGTGTTAGACCTGACATCATTGGCTTGAGTCTCTCCTCCATTTTTTCTGTTTGCCTCCACTGTTTTTCGATGTTTTGCTGGTATATGCTTTGGGCGCCGTGCCACTGCTGATCAGTGCCACAGCGCAAGTGCTCCCGATGTTAAATTGATGTATCGATTGTATCCATGTTTGGCTTATTTTGTTTACTGTCAGTCCCTGGTCTAGTGCACCAGGAGTGCCGGGGCTTGTAAATACAAATGCCGCTCGTGGGCTTGCAGCACGTGTTGTGCCACCCACAAGAGCGGCCTCGTAAAAGAATGTCTACGGGTCGGTCATTGCGAGACCCACGTGCAGTCTGGTACTGTCACGCGGGCTGCGCGAGTATACCTACTTGCCAGTCCCTCAAACCTTCCCTTAACTTCATGTTAGTCACCCCTATGGTAGGCCCACGGGCAGGGTGCATTGTAAGTCTAAGGTAGGACACGCCTGACCAAGTTGGCATGTCCTAATAGTGAACTACAGCCATCTTCGTGCATCACTATTGCGAGGTAACCTGCTCTCCGTTGGTTAGAATGGGCCGCCGGGATTATTAAAGCTATGATCCTAGCTGGCTCGGGGAGCATGGTGCAATGTCGAGTTTGGTATCCCTGAACTCGGGGTTTAATTACGCATCCGTTGGTGTAGATGGTTTCTGGACTCTGGGTTTGAAAATAGCACTTTTAGAAAGTGTCTATTTTCTTGTCTAACCATTTCTGGTTTCTGCTGGTCTTGCGTGTGTATGACAGGAGCTGGGTGGCTCCAGAGGTCTGGATGAGTCAGTGTGGGATGAGTGGGACATTTGCGTTGAGAGTAGGGGGAGAGTAGTTGCTGATAGCCTGCCCTGCCTGATACAATGCTGGCTCAACCTCCTGCCAAGCGACTGATGGCTCTGTGCCTGCCATGGACGATCCTAGCCCCACCTCCTGCCGGGAGGCCGATAGCTCTGCTCCTGCCAGTGACAATGCTGGCTCCACCTCCTGCTGGGCATCTGAGGACCCAGCCCTGCTCAGTGAATAAGCCAGGTGCTTCTGCCTGGCTCCACCCACAACAGACACAGGATGTTGGGAAAGTCCCCTGCATGGACAAAGGGATCAAAGCCAAAAAGGGGTATAAGAGAAGGACCCCTGAACTAAGAAATCAGATCACTTCTGACAAGGAACCCTGTAACCAAGGACAAGAGACCTGCTGATCTAAGGACTTGCCTACCCCTTCTGCCAGTGTGCTGTTTGCTGGGGGGAATCCTGCAGTGCTTCTTTATTTTTGCCAAGGAACCAGGAGAGAGGAACTGTGTGTGTACTCTCACGCTTGCTAAGAAAATCTCCAAGGACTGGAAGAGTGCCAGTCTCCTGCTGAAGTCACAGGGCTAAAGGACTTCATCTGCTTAAAGTGCTATTTGCTGGAACCTGTGAATCCAGCACCTCTGAAAGAACCAGCAATCTCGACGCCGACGGACGTCGCCGAATCCAGCTCGACACCGTGAGTGACGGCTCAAGTGTACCGCTTCCTCGACGCCGGCAGCCGGGCCCGATCGACGCCAGCAGCAACGCCAGTGAGTAGTGAGTACGGCTCCAGCTCCAAGGGACCTCGTGTCTGCACCGCTGCTGATCGCATCGCCCTCGTGCCCTCTCGACGCCGTGAGCGCTGCTCACACTTTTCCACAGCATCATCGACATCGACGACTACTGAGGCCGGATCGACACCGAAGATGCGACGCCGGATTGCTCGACGCCACTAATCATTATGTGCTTCCTTTTCCAAGGTACTGTGTTGTTGGGGGTCCGTGTGACTCCGGGCTCGACGTAGCGCTCCTCGCGGTCGACGCCGAACCTTTGGATTAACTTTGCCTCGACGTCGTGTAGCTCCCGTGTGGGTTACATTGTTGCTAAGAACTGTGTTTCCAAGAAGAAGATTTGCTTGATACAAAAGACTTTGTGCTAAAGAAGAAACTACCTTTGAACTATTATTTTCCCTTCCAAAAGTATTTATTCAGATTGTGTATATTTTTGTCGTTATTTGGTCTTGTGCCAAGCCTTATATAAAAATCCTTATTTTTATAATACTACTGTGTCGTGTCCATTTATAGTGTATTCACTTGGTTACTGTATGTGGTCATAAATGCTTAACACACAGCCTCTGAGATAATCCTGTTCTGCTCTGCCAAGCTACCAAGGGGGTGAGCAGGAGTTATCAAAGGGTGATCCCCTTGCCCTGACTAGAAAAGGTGTGTCCCTATTTGTCAGAAGAGCATACCTCTGCCAACTAGAGACAGCCGGTTCTAACATTGGTGGCAGCGGTAGGATTTGAACCTTGCATTTATGACCCATGTGCAGTGATTAGTGTGCGCTACATAGTGAAAGCAGACCATAGCGCAGCCACAATCTAATTTGGAAGGATCCATTTTTGGTTCTCCGCTTTTCTGAAACTTGATTTTTTGAACACTGCCAGTTTTGACCATGAGTGACACCGGAGTCACTACCCCTGTTGTTGTCGTGGAGGAGTTCGACAGAGCAAAGATAAACGACTACGGCTTGAGGGAGCTGAAATTCTTTTGCCAGCAGCTGAAAGTGCCTACCGAAGCCATCTCAAGAAAAGAGGAATATCTCAAAGCATTGCAGGCCTGGTTGGAGGCCAGAGATCCCACTAATCCGGTGGTGGTACCGCCAGTGGAAGGGGAAGAGGAGGCGCCAGCGAATGGGCCTGAGTCCTCTCCCGGAAGCAGTGTTTCCTCCAAAGGTCTTTCCCCTGAAGAACGAGAAGAAGGGGCGAAGGAGCGTGCATACAACATGGAAATGGCAAGGCTAAAGATAAATGGGCAGTTGGAGTTAGAGAATGCAAGAGATAGGAGAGAAGCTGATTTGGAGACCAAAAGGCTGGATTTCGAAAGAGAGAAGTTAGCTGTGGAGCCTGATACCAAGTTGAGGGAGTTGGAGATCCAAGCTAAGAAATTAGAATTGAATCCCTCTGGTGGCAGCATCCCATATGTGCCTGCAGAAAGTAGGTTTTATTTTCCCAAAGATGTGATAAAAGATTATCATAGGAACGAATAATTGGTCAGTGGTTTAAAGCATATGAGTTAGCATTGTTGGCCCACCAGGTCCCTGAGAAGAATTGGGGAGCGGGGTTGTGGGGTCGCTTTGTGAATGAGGGGAGAGATACCCTGTTAGACATGCCTGTTGAGGATAGGATGTCGTATGCTCATATGAAAGATGCTTTAATGTTGCGGTATGGCCTAACCCCCGAGAAGTACAGACAAGCTTTTAGAGAATGTAAGAAGTTGCCTGGTACGACGTGGGTTGAATATGTGTCTTATTTTTGCAGAGCCATGGATGGTTGGGTAAAGGGCAGCAAAGTGGAAAGTTATGAAGCTCTTTATGATTTGTTTGCTTGGGAGCATTTGTCTAATAACTGTTTCCCAGAGCTGCGCCAGCACCTTATTGATAGCAAGATATCTAACCCTAGAAAACTTGCTGAGGAGGCGGACCGCTGGGTCAGTACCAGGGTCCACAAGGGTCCAGTGGGAGACTCAGCCAAAGGTGGGCAGGGTCCCCAGTAGAAGAGTGGGGGGGACAAGGGTAAACAGAAGGAGTCTCAGAAAGGGCCCCAAAGTAATCCCCAAGGGAACCAAGGGAAAGGTTCCCAGCCTCCCCCTGAAAAGAAGCCAGGGGCCCGACGGGTAAACCTGTTCATAGGGGCCCCCTAACCTGCTACACTTGTGGGCAGGCGGGACACCGGTACTACGACCCCCAGTGTCCCATGAAGAAATCGAATGCACCGCCGAGTGCACCCCCCCGTCAGTTGGCGAGTGTAGCCCTGGGAGGGGAGGAGATGGTTGTCCCTGGTGGGAGGGGTCCCGCAGAAATGTCCCTGGTCTCGCTAGGAGACATGCAAATGGTCCCTCCAACCCTCTGCCTAGTAACACTAGTAAATATAGGCAGTGGGTGACCATTAATGGCCATAGAGTGGAGGCTCTCAGAGACACCGGAGCGAGTGTGACAGCTGTCAAGTGTCACTTAGTGTCCAGAGAGCAGGTGGTTCCCCACGCATTCTACCCTGTGATAGCTGCTGACAACTCCCAGAAAAAGTGTGAGGTAGCTCAGGTTTCCTTTGAATGGGGGGGAGTTTCAGGTACTCTTCAGGTTGCTGTGTGGCCCGCCATGCCTGTCGATTGTCTCCTGGGCAATGATTTAGAAGACTCCCCTTGGGCTAAGGTGGAGAGAGAGGCGCACTTGAAAATGTTGGGTGTGCCAGAGTGGGTGTGTGCAACCACTCGATCGATAACAGCGAGTAAGGGTGTTGATGGGGTCCCGGAGCCTGAAAGTACGGCCCAGGACCCAGCTGTGAAGAGAAGAGGCAGGAGGTGCGGGAAACCGGCCCCCGTAGTTCCCGTGGTCCAGGAGGAGGTAGACCCTGAGGGGGATGCCCTGGAGCCCACAGGGGAACAAATTGCCAAACTGGGAGACCTGCCCGAGCTGACCCATTGGCAGCAGGATGGTGGTCCCTCCAGGGAGGAATTCTGTGCCGAACAGAAGGTGTGCCCTTCTCTTGTGGGCATGAGGCAGCAGGCCTCACCCCAATCCTCAGGTGATCAGTCAGGGTCACATTTTGTGTACTGGGAGAACGACCTCATGTATAGCGAGCCTAAGGCTGCTGAGCCTGGGTCAGCCCGTGTGCTGGTGGTACCCCAGCGCTTCAGAGCCTTCCTACTGGGTTTGGCTCACGACGTTCCGTTAGCTGGACATCTGGGGCAGGACAAGACCTATGACAGGCTTGTCACCCATTTTTATTGGCCTCAGATGCGAAGGGATTTAGACATCCATTGCAAGACATGTCACACTTGCCAGGCAAGTGGGAAAAGCGGAAGGAAGCAGAAGGCTCCCCTCCAACCTTTTCCAGTGGTCAGCACCCCCTTTGACTGGGTGGGCATTGACATTGTTGGGCCCCTGGACCCCAAGACAGCCCTGGGCAACAGGTTTATCCTGGTCTTGGTGGACCATGCCACACGGTACCCGGAAGCCATCCCTCTCTGAACAGTGACGGCCCCTGTGGTGGGACGGGCACTGATGGGTGTTTTCTCCCGGATGGGGTTCCCCAGAGAGGTGGTGTCAGACCAAGGCACCAACTTCATTTCTAACTATAGGAAGTCTCTGTGGAAGGAGTGTGGGGTAACCTACAAGTTCACCACTCCTTACCACCCTCAAGGAAACGGGCTGGTTGAGAGATTCAACCGGACCCTTAAAGGCATTATTATGGGTCTTGAAGAACCAATGAGGCGGAAATGGGACGTCCTCTTGCCATGCCTGTTGTTTGCTTACCGTGAAGTGCCACAAAATTCTCTAGGGTTCAGCCCCTTTGAGCTCTTGTACGGTCACCCGGTAAGAGGGCCTTTGAGTCTGGTCAAGGAAGGCTGGGAGCAATCTCCCAGGAAGCCTCCCCAGGATGTATACAGCTACATGCTGGCCTTTCGGAACCAGACTCAGCGCTTCAGAGAACTTGCTCAGGCAAATCTGGAGGCCAGCCAGGAGGAGATGAAGCGTTGGTACAACCGGAATGCCACTCTGGTAGAGCTTCAGCCTGGTCAAGAAGTGTGGGTCATGTCCCCTGTGGAACCTTGTGCGCTCAAGGACAGGTGGACTGGACCATTTAAGGTTGTGGAGAAGAAGAGCGATGTCACCTACCTGGTGGACTTGAAATCTCCCAGGAACCCCTTGCGGGTCCTGCATGTCAACCATTTGAAGCCCCACTTAGAAAGGTCCGAAGTGGGCATGCTCCTAGCTACAGATGCTGGAATGGAGGAGGAGAGTGAGCCTCTTCCTGAACTCCTGTGTGCTAAAGAGCAAGATGGGTCAGTGGATGGTGTTGTCCTCTCTGACACACTGACCCTTGAACAGAAACAGGATTGTCGCTACCTGTTGGGACAATTCCCGGATCTGTTTTCCTTGGTTCCGGGTGTCACTCATTGGTGTGTCCATGACGTTGACACCGGAGACAGCCCTCCTGTGAAGCACAAGGCTTTCAGGGTGACTGACAAGGTCCGAGCTTACATTAAGGAGGAGGTCTCCAAAATGTTTGCGTTAGGGGTGGTTGAGTCCTCTAGCAGTCCTTGGGCCAGCCCAGTGGTCTTGGTCCCGAAGGCTGCAGCGCCTGGTGCTTCACCGGAACTTCGGTTCTGTGTGGACTACCGAGGACTCAATTCAGTCACGAAGACTGACGCGCACCCCATCCCCAGAGCTGATGAGCTCATCGATCGATTGGGGGCTGCCTGGTACCTTAGTAGGTTTGATTTAACGTCTGGGTACTGGCAGATCGCCTTAACCAATGGGGCAAAGGAGAGGTCAGCATTCTCCACACCAGATGGGCTATACCAGTTCCGGGTGATGCCCTTTGGGATGAAGAATGCCCCCGCCACCTTCCAGAGGTTGGTCAACCAGGTCTTGGCTGGACTGGAGGATTTCAGTGCCGCCTACCTGGACGACATCGCAGTGTTCAGCGCCAGCTGGGAGGAACACTTGCGCCACCTCCAGGAAGTGTTGTTGGCCCTGCGCAGAGCAGGCCTCACAATCAAAGCCAGTAAGTGCCAGATTGGGCAGGGTTCTGTGGTGTACTTGGGGCACCAAGTAGGGAGCGGCAAGGTTGCCCCCCTGCAACCCAAGATTGATACCATCCTGGCTTGGGCGCCGCCCAAAACCCAAACTCAGGTGAGAGCCTTCTTAGGACTCACAGGTTATTACAGGAGGTTTGTCAAGGATTACGGTAACATTGGGCACCCCTTGACTTCGCTGACTTCCAGGAAGCAGCCACAAAATGTGATCTGGACTGATGCCTGTCAAACGGCCTTCGATACCCTGAAAACTGCAATGTGCACAGCACCTATACTCCAGGCACCCGACTTTTTAAAAGAATTTATTGTCCAGACGGACGCTTCAGAGCATGGCGTGGGGGCTGTTCTAGCTCAGGTGAATGAAGAGGGCCGAGACTTGCCTGTAGCCTTCATCAGTCAGAGGTTACTTCCCAGGGAAACGAGGTGGAGTGCGATAGAGAGAGAAGCATTTGCTGTGGTCTGGGCACTGAAGAAGCTAAGACCCTACCTGTTTGGGACTCACTTCCGGGTTCAGACAGACCACAGGCCCCTCAGATGGTTGATGCAGATGAGGGGTGAGAATCCGAAACTGTTGAGGTGGTCCATTTCTCTACAGGGGATGGACTTTACGGTGGAACACCGCCCTGGTACAGATCACGCCAATGCTGATGGTCTGTCCAGATTTTTCCGCCTTAGTGATGAGGACTCCCTCGGTCAAGGGTAGTTCTGCCCACATTTCAGCTGGAGGGGACACGTGTTAGACCTGACATCATTGGCTTGAGTCTCTCCTCCATTTTTTCTGTTTGCCTCCACTGTTTTTCGATGTTTTGCTGGTATATGCTTTGGGCGCCGTGCCACTGCTGATCAGTGCCACAGCGCAAGTGCTCCCGATGTTAAATTGATGTATTGATTGTATCCATGTTTGGCTTATTTTGTTTACTGTCAGTCCCTAGTCTAGTGCACCAGGAGTGCCGGGGCTTGTAAATACAAATGCCGCTCGTGGGCTTGCAGCACGGGTTGTGCCACCCACAAGAGCGACCTCGTAAAAGAATGTCTACGGGTCGGTCATTGCGAGACCCACGTGCAGTCTGGTACTGTCACGCGGGCTGCGCGAGTATACCTACTTGCCAGTCCCTCAAACCTTCCCTTAACTTCATGTTAGTCACCCCTATGGTAGGCCCACGGGCAGGGTGCATTGTAAGTCTAAGGTAGGACACGCCTGACCAAGTTGGCATGTCCTAATAGTGAACTACAGCCATCTTCGTGCTTCACTATTGCGAGGTAACCTGCTCTCCGTTGGTTAGAATGGGCCGCCGGGATTATTAAAGCTATGATCCTAGCTGGCTCGGGGAGCATGGTGCAATGTCGAGTTTGGTATCCCTGAACTCGGGATTTAATTACGCATCCGTTGGTGTGGATGGTTTTTGGACTCTGGGTTTGAAAATAGCACTTTTAGAAAGTGTCTATTTTCTTGTCTAGCCATTTCTGGTTTCTGCTGGTCTTGCGTGTGTATGACAGGAGCTGGGTGGCTCCAGGTGTCTGGATGAGTCAGTGTGGGATGAGTGGGACATTTGCGTTGAGAGTAGGGGGAGAGTAGTTGCTGATAGCCTGCCCTGCCTGATACAATGCTGGCTCCACCTCCTGCCAAGCGACTGATGGCTCTGTGCCTGCCATGGACGATCCTAGCCCCACCTCCTGCCAGGAGGCCGATAGCTCTGCTCCTGCCAGTGACAATGCTGGCTCCACCTCCTGCTGGGCGTCTGAGGACCCAGCCCTGCTCAGTGAATAAGCCAGGTGCTTCTGCCTGGCTCCACCCACAACAGACCCAGGATGTTGGGAAAGTCCCCTGCATGGACAAAGGGATCAAAGCCGAAAAGGGGTGTGTATCACTTACAACGCAACTTTTACGTCGTAATGCTGTTACAACGCAGCTATTACAACGCAGGATCCATTACATCGGATGCCATTACAACGCATGGCATTACATAGCAGATGGTATTACAACGCATACCATTACATCGTAAGTATTGGTAAGTATATAATTTTTTTTCTTTTATTTAATATTATATAATTGATTTAATTATTATTAATTATAAATAAAAATAAATAAAAATATTTATTTATGTTTTTAAATATTATAAATGAAATTTATTAATTTAAGTAATTTTTTTAAATACGTATGAGTATAGGAGTATATGTTTTGGGGTACTGAGGTATATGTTTTGGGGTGTTTGGGTATTTTTAGGTTTTAGGGCAGGGTTTGGGTTTTGGGGTACAGGGGTGTTTTTAGGTTTTAGGGCAGGGTTTGGGTTTTGGGGTACAGGGGTGTTTTTAGGTTTTAGGGCAGGGTTTTGGGTTTTGGGGTACAGGGGTGTTTTTAGGTTTTAGGGCAGGGTTTGGGTTTTGGGGTACAGGGGTGTATTTAGGTTTTAGGGTAGGGTTTGGGTTTTGGGGTACAGGGGTGTTTTTAGGTTTTAGGGCAGGGTTTGGGTTTTGGGGTACAGGGGTGTTTTAGGTTTTAGGGCAGGGTTTGGGTTTTGGGGTACAGGGGTGTTTTTAGGTTTTAGGGCAAGGTTTGGGTTTTGGGGTACAGGGGTGTATTTAGGTTTTAGGGCAGGGTTTGGGTTTTGGGGTACAGGGGTGTTTTTAGGTTTTAGGGCAGGGTTTGGGTTTTGGGGTACAGGGGTGTTTTTAGGTTTTAGGGCAGGGTTTGGGTTTTGGGGTACAGGGGTGTTTTTAGGTTTTAGGGCAAGGTTTGGGTTTTGGGGTACAGGGGTGTTTTTAGGTTTTAGGGCAGGGTTTGGGTTTTGGGGTACAGGGGTGTTTTTAGGTTTTAGGGCAGGGTTTGTGTTTTGGGGTACAGGGGTGTTTTTAGGGTTCAGGGGTAGGTTTGTGTTTTGGGTTAATTAAATTATATTTACCATTTTTAAATTAATTAAAATATATTTAATAAATTAAATTAATTTTATTACATTAATTAAATTTTTAAATTAAATTAATTAAATTAAATAAATTATTTCAATTAATTTAATTTAATTTCAATTATAAAAATATGTACATTAAGTTAATTTTATTTTTTTAATTAAATTAAATTATTTCCATTTTTTATTAAAATTACATTTATTAAATAGATATTATTTTATTAAATTAAATTAATGGCTATTTTAAAATGTATTTTAATTAAATTAATTAAATTAATTAAATTAACTTAATAACATTTTTTTAAAAAAGGTATACTTACCTATACTTACGATGTAATGCCATGCGTTGTAATACCATCTGCTATGTAATGCCATGCGTTGTAATGGCATCCGATGTAATGGATCCTGCGTTGTAAAAATTCCGTTGTAACGGATTGCGATGTAAAAATCCGCGTTGTACTGACACCAATCCCCAAAAAGGGGTATAAGAGAAGGACCCCTGAACTAAGAAATCAGATCACTTCTGACAAGGAACCCTGTAACCAAGGACAAGAGGCCTGCTGATCTAAGGACTTGCCTACCCCTCCTGCCAGTGTGCTGTTTGCTGGGGGGAATCCTGCAGTGCTTCTTTATTTTTGCCAAGGAACCAGGGGCCTTATTTATGAAGGCCTTGTGCCGCCGATGTGCCACTTTTAAAATGGGAAAAAGTGACGCACAGGCGGCGCAAGTCCTTCATAAATAAGGCCTCAGGAGAGAGGAACTGTGGGGTCCATTAGGATGGCGGGCGGAAACAGTCCGCCCGCCACCCTAACGGAGATCGGGACCGCCCGCCTAAAGGGCGGGGGTCCCGACATTGGCATTAGGATGCGCCCGCCACTGTGGCGGGCGCATTCCTCAAAGTAACATTGTGGCGGGCGGTGCTCACTGCACCGCCCGCCACAATGTTAAAAACAATTGCACGCATTTGCATACTCGAAGCGGCAGGCACCGCACGATGCCTGCCGCTGCGATTATGCAAATGCAGGGGGGTACCGCAGGTACCCCCCCGTGTGCCACCCCCCTTTGCCCGTCACTCTGGGGGCCCACAGGGGCCCCCCAGAGTGAACACCGCATGCCTTTCCGTGGCGGCATTGCCGCCACGGAAAGGCATTGAGAAATGCCTATTCTAATATGGCTGGCGGTGTCTGATAGACACCGCCACCATGTTATTCCTTTTCCGCCCCGGCCGCTATGCGACCGGGGCGGAAAACAGGCGGGCGGTCTTTCCGACCGCTGCGGTCCCCTCCGCCATCGTAATATGGCGGGGGGGAATGCAGGGAAGGATGTCGGGCGGATTGCCTCCGCCAGGGTGGCGGTGGCCACCGCTACCCTGGCGGAGGCAATCCGCCCGACATCCTAATGGGCCCCTGTGTGTGTACTCTCACGCTTGCTAAGAAAATGTCCAAGGACTGGAAGAGTGCCAGTCTCCTGCTGAAGTCACAGGGCTAAAGGACTTCATCTGCTTAAAGTGCTATTTGCTGGAACCTGTGAATCCAGCACCTCTGAAAGAACCAACAATCTCGACGCCGACGGACGTCACCGAATCCAGCTCGACACGTGAGTGACGGCTCAAGTGTCCCACTTCCTCGACGCCGGCCGCCGGGCCCGATCGACGCCAGCAGCAACGCCAGTGAGTAGGGAGTGCGGCTCCAGCTCCAAGGGACCTCGTGTCTGCACCGCTGCTGATCGCATCGCCCTCGTGCCCTCTCGACGCCATGAGCGCTGCTCACACTTTTCCACAGCATCATCGACATCGACGACTACTGAGGCGGGATCGACACCGAAGACGCGACGCCGGATTGCTCGACGCTGCTAATCATCGTGTGCTTCCTTTTCCAAGGTACTGTGTTGTTGGGGGTCCGTGTTACTCCGGGCTCGACGTAGCGCTCCTCGCGGTCGACGCCGAACCTTTGGATTAACTTTGCCTCGACGTCGTGTAGCTCCCGTGTGGGTTACATTGTTGCTAAGAACTGTGTTTCCAAGAAGAAGATTTGCTTGATACGAAAGACTTTGTGCTAAAGAAGAAACTACCTTTGAACTATTATTTTCCCTTCCAAAAGTATTTATTCAGATTGTGTATATTTTTGTCGTTATTTGGTCTTGTGCCAAGCCTTATATAAAAATCCTTATTTTTATAATACTACTGTGTCGTGTCCATTTGTAGTGTATTCACTTGGTTACTGTATGTGGTCATAAATGCTTAACACACAGCCTCTGAGATAAGCCTGTTCTGCTCTGCCAAGCTACCAAGGGGGTAAGCAGGGGTTATCAAAGGGTGATCTTATTGCCCTGACTAGAAAAGGTGTGTCCCTATTCGTCAGAAGTGCATACCTCTGCCAACTAGAGACAGCCGGTTCTAACAATTAGAAACCAAGCACAATCCAACTACTTCATGCTCTATTAACAATTACAGTTCAAGACGTTCTAACCATGGAAAAATGCGGTATAATAAAAAAAACAGAATAGTTAACCAAAATATTATTGATGTATGCAATCAGCTGGAGCTAGATCATTGGTCTCAATATAAATCCCACATCAATCACACCAATAGTGCAAATAATGGCTTTACTCCATTTTGTGGGCACCGGATCATTCCAATACACTGTTGCAGTATTTGATGGCATGTCACAATCAACATTCAGTGGTGTTCGACAAGAAGATATTGCTTTAATGATGAGATACATTAACAGCTTCATTCACACAAAATGAGGATTTTGCCTATCTGAAGGGAAATGTTCATGCTGTGGGTCTCCTACCACATGTATTTGGAGAATTTGATGGGACACTTAATTCCTTAGTGGCAATATTAAACAGAAAACAAGTCTAAAGCAATCTTAAAAACTTCAGAAACATGCTTACATAAACAAAATATAAACATGAGTTTGTTTGATGTTATAAGGTAACAAACAGGCCAAAATGTATACTTGTGTCATGTGTGATGCTCTATCACAATAGTGAAGGATGTTAGGTTCCCCCTATTACAAGTGACAAAGCATAAAATGCAAATATGATACAGTTGATGTTCCAAATGTTGCATCAGCGAGTTAGTATCATAAAGAAACTATAGTAAACATTTGATCCAAAATGACTAATAACATAAGATTAATTGGCCACATTTCTGATGAAAAACAGATTACAAATATGTTTTAAATACAAAAATGCAATTAAATGTGTGGTAAAAATTACAGATGTCTTACTCAGTCACAAATGTGCATTCAAGCCAGTCTAGTTATTGAAAAATGATTTTGATAGGCATTCATTTTTTAAAAAAACATATAGGAATGTGAAAATTGGTGGCAGAGTAGCATACCCCAAAACATAATTGTATGACCTTTGTTATGTCCAGATGATGAATTAATAATGAAGTACATATAGATAAATTAAAGGGAATTTTTGCAGATGAAATGTTCCTTCACATATATGCTAGAGTATCCTATCTGCAAAACACAACATCAGGCACTGCATTTTTATTTGTATTTTAAAAAATATATATGGCTCCATGTTTGTAAAATTTACTGTAATGTTGTACCAATTCTTGACTGAACTGAAAGGCAGAACAATTTTTTTATTTTTTGTTCATAATGTTAAAACAGACTAAAAGTAACTTAAGATAATTTGGGGTAAAAATTAAGTTGAAACTACCAAAAATATTATTTTTGGATTTCGTTAACAGCATACGTAAATATGTAGTGCATGATACATTATTGATCAACTTAAGTACTGAATCCACAAAATTAATTTTATCATTTGAAAAAAACGTAAGTTACTTACACTAAGTTTTACCATTGTTAAATGCTCATCGAAAAGAAACAGGCTTTCAGTACAACCATTGGTACAACATTACAGTAAATATTAACACACATTGATTCATATTTTTAACAAAAAATATAAATCTGCATTATTTGCCTTGCATATCAAAAGATAAAGAGGGAGCTACCCTTTTGACAGGAAAAGGATTGGGTCGACAATCTTATGAAAACAAAAAACTCCTTCTCCTGAGTTTGGCAAATGGTTAGTGATGCTAGATTGCCCTGGGGGCCGTTTGCATCAGTGGGAGGGATTAAAGTATTGCGTAGGTTACCAAATTTACAACATGATATGTATCAGACCAAAAGATAGCATGAAAACATTGCATACACAAAAATTAAAAGTTTAATTCATTTATTCAAATAATTTCAAAATAATAACATGTTCTTCCATAAAAAACAATCTTGTGCACATTTGTCTTTGCTGTTAGTCAGCTATATTAAAAAAACTAATTTTTTTTTAAAAAAATGCTGCTAAGCATTGTTACAGAAGTCTACATGTACATCGTATTTATTTAGCCATAAGGAACAAACTGTCGACGCGGCGTTTCGGTGCCACAAATAATCTTGCACCTTCTTCAGGACTTGTTCATTTAAATCATATCTATAAAAAACATATCACAATACATTTCATTAGGTCCAATCTTTAATCTAACAATTGCACATTGATTCATTAACATTTTGGCTAGTATCCTAATATTTGGTAACCCCGCCATTTTGCAATCCGGATCTATTCCCTACGTCCCATGTATTACTAAGTTCCCACACTTTAGTATAACTGAGAGGGAAGACATAACTAGCGTGGTATATTTTTATCGCTAGGATGCAGTGTCATCAATTTCCTTTTGTCGGACACTGTGGTGTAAAGGTAAAAAAGGGCCGTCAGATTTTCGTCCATTCTTTATTATAGAGTTCCACCCACAGGTACCTCTATATTCTTACCTAGGTTTGTATTTCCTTCCTGGCACTACCTTCTCTGTATTTTGAGCAGGTTCTCTTCCGCTCTTGTGTTCTCCTCAGGAAGTTTTTGTTTGCTTTCCTTTTGCTTATTCTAGGAGAAAACACACCTTATTTTTAGTTACCCTGTTCTTTGGGCTCTTTTCTCCATTTTGACATAATATATTCTTATTTTTTACCTTATGTATCAGTTTCGTTGGTACTCCACCCGGGTTGATTAAAAATGGACCAACTTCAATCCTATCAAAACAGAAAAACATCTCTTTTTATAAGGGGTTGCCTTTCTATCACCTTTCTATGGTTATTCTCTACTGTCTCATAGCCTTCTCTCCCTGTTTGTCTTGAAAGAAAGGGCTTACCGGTCCTATTTTCTTGGTGTCTTACAGGGTTGGAAGGACGCCTCTGGGAGCTACCCGTCGCTGTTCTTTTCACCACTTTGTCTTCAAGATAATTTACGTTTTAGACTCTCTGGGCTTTAGTTTCCTTCTAATTGTCCTAACCCTCTGTCAGAAAGATCTTACCTTCTTGGCAAAAAGACCTGCTTTAAACTTGATTTCCTCCTTTTTTCTTTAGTGTAAAATCAAGGGTCACTTTGTTGGGCTTTTATAAATTCGCTGCCAACTAAGAAAAGCAACAAACAGTGTCTAAATGTACTGTTGAAGTAGTGTTGTATGCCTGGTGCCCATATCAATTTAGGTAACAAACCCCTCTCTTTCTTACTTGTTTTGGATAGCTGAGCTGCGTGGCGTCCTCCTCCTTCCCGGGCTGTTTGGTAATGATTTCCTCTCTCAATGTGCCTGGTATAAGTACTCTCACTAATTGGTTAATTGCTCGCACCTGGTCGCCCTGTTGAGCTCAAGTGGTGTGTGCTTAGGAGTTTGATGTCATCGGCGTGGTCGCCATCTTGTAATGGGTTAAATACCCTTCCTTTATATTATTGAATCACCTGTTTATTATTTATTGGGCTGGCTTTCGATCATATCTCATTGGTCATTATTTATCGTATTATTTATTTTCCATTAGGACTCTGAAGTGAGAAAATAAAGATATGTACCGTTAGTTCTTCGAAATCTCGCTACTGTTTGTTTTGCACTCGGCTCGAGTGCGTCAATTTGAATTGGCCTCTTGGTTGATCTATTGTGGATAGTCGGATTCAATTCCTCATTTTGTTCACCATTTCTGTGCCTTCAATCTTGTTCACCATTTCTATGCCTTTATTACCTAATGTTAAGAGTCTGCCGAACCTTTTAAGTGGCTGCCATTTTGAATTGGGAAAATATCGGACTGTTTATTTAATAGTTTTACAGTATTCTCACGATCTCTGATCTTGTTTACTACGATTTATTATCGACAGCACTCAATTTATGTGCATTCCTCTTTATTGGCAATTTCAAGAATTAAAAGACCCGTAGGTCACATTTAAATCACGATCATTCATGTTTTGTGGCCGTTATAATATTATACTTATTCTTCACATTATCAATAGTTTCCCGGTTTATTCCCCATTCTTGTGCCTCTGGTTCTAATTTTGGACATTCCAATCGGCGTTTACCGAACTTGTTACGCGGCCGCCATTTTGAATTGAGCAATTGTCGTATTGTTTATGTAGTATGCTTTGCCGTATTTTTATATGGTTGACATCTACCATTAAATTATCATTAATCCTCCTGCTGTTTCAAAGGACAAGTATCTTATATATATTTTATTTCTCTTTTATAAATTGATTGATAAAAGGGAATTTACTCCTTTATTATAAAGGAATTTCCTACTTTCTACTAAGTCTTAAAAGTAGGATTTTTCTCAATTTAGTAGTAGTAAAGTTAGGACTCCAAACTTTAGGATGCCTAAATCCCTTCTGTGAATACCGAAAGTCTTAAAATTAGGATTTTTCTCTATTTAGTAGTAGTAAAGTTAGGACTACTAACTTTACTACTACTAAATTGAGAAAAATCGTAATTTTAAGACTTTCGGTATTCACAGAAGGCATTTAGACATCCTAAAGTTAGTAGTCCTAACTTTACTACTACTAAATTGAGAAAAATCGTAATTTTAAGACTTTCGGTATTCACAGAAGGCATTTAGGCATCCTAAAGTTAGTAGTCCTAACTTTACTACTACTAAATAGAGAAAAATCCTAATTTTAAGACTTTCGGTATTCACAGAAGGCATTTAGGCATCCTAAAGTTAGGAGTCCCAACGTTACTACTACTAAATAGAGAAAAATCCTAATTTTAAGACTTTCGGTATTCACAGAAGGCATTTAGGAGTCCTAAAGTTAGTAGTCCTAACTTCTGTGAATACCGAAATGAGTAAGTTCATTCTGTGAATACCAAAAGTAGTAAGTGCATTCTGTGAATGCCAAAAGTAGTAAGTTCATTCTGTGAATCGGGCCCTTTGTCCTTTATTTCTAGAGGACAATGGATGGGAATTTTTCCTCTATTGCTATTAACCGGAATTTCATATTCAATTGTCCTACCTTTGATGATAGACCCTAGAAGTGGAATTGTATCCACTATTGTTTCAATCTTCATTCTATCATGTTACCCCCTTCTGCTGTCAGTTCACATTTGCTAGCTTACTCACCCACTGTTTTGCTTTCTGTTTAGTGTCTGCTTTGGTATTGGAACTAATTTGCTTCTTTGACTCTATTTCCCCCAAAGACATTCTTTATATGTTCAGACATGAGGGTATCACTATTACAGGATTTCACTGGTAGGACCCTGTTCTCTTCCCATCTATTCTACCCGTCATTTAGTTTTTAGACTATACATTATAGGATTCTCTCCCATTCCTCTTTATTATTCAGTCCTGTTTTGTAAGTGCTGAACCTGGACATGTAATATTGTTCCCTTTTCTTACGTTTTTTGGTTAGGTCTCCACCTCTTTTATTCAGAATAACAACTTCTAGAATGCACTATCCCAGGTCATCAACCTGGTGGCCCTTTTCGATCCAATGCATCACCAGTGGCGCTGTTGCTTTCTTTGTGCGGATGGCTGACTTGTGCTCATTTATCCTCATACTTATTTCCCGTTGTGTTTCACCTATATATGCCATTTCACACAGGCATTTAATCATATATATGACATTTTGAGTTCTGCAATTATAAAATGCTTTGTGGGTGTGTATTATGCTTCCATAGTTTATGTTGGGGCCTGGTATTATTAGAGGGCAGTTTCTGCAATTACCGCAGGCAAAGTTGCCCGTTGGTGTCGTGCCATCTATGGTCCTAATAGAGTTCCTTTTGCTCTTATTTGGGTAAGTTTGAACCAAGCAATTTCTAACTGTTCTGTTCCTTCTAAAGGCGAAAATAGGTTTGGGCATGGGAACATCACCGGGTTCGTTGATCAGTTTCCAATTACTGTTAATGCAGTTTTTTAATTTATTTGATATGCAGGAAAAGTTTGTCACAAAGACAATGGGTTTGACATGATTTTCTTGTTTAGTGTTGGGTTCAAATAAGCTTTCCCTATTGAAGTACTTGGCATGTTTGTAAGCTTTCTTTACCATTGCCTTAGGGTACCCTCTTTCTAGGAATTTCTTAGTTAAGGTCTTTGCATGTTTGTCATATTCCTTTTTTGTTGTGCAGTTACGCCGCACTCTTAAAAATTGTCCAAATGGTATATTATTTTTTTGGGCAGCTGGATGATGGCTTGTGAAATGGAGCATGGTGTTACGATCTGAAGGTTTTGTAAATAACTCCACTGCCAGGAAGCCCTCCACGTTTTTTATTTTGATATCCAGGAAATCACATGCCTCATTACTGTATGAAGAGGTACATTTCAGATTCTCATCTCCTAAATTGAGCCAAGTGATGAATTCTATCAGGTCTCCTTCATTTCCTTGCCAGATGAAAAATATATCATCTATAAATCGGGACCATTTTGAGATGTTTTCATAAAAAAGCGCTAATGAATTGAATATATGTTTGTTTTCAAAGTCTGCCACGTACAGGCATGCCAGGCTAGGAGCACAGGTAGCCCCCATGCTGGTCCCTTTTGTTTGCCTATACATGTTTTCTTTGAGTAGAAATATATTGTTCTTAAGGATCAGCTCTACACATTCTATAATAAATATTGAGTGTTTTGATAATTCCTAGTCTTCATTTCCCAACATCTTTTTAATCACCTTTATGGTGTCATTTTGGGGAATATTTGTGTAAATCGCTTCTATGTCAAGCGTTACTAACCATTGAGTGCAGGGATTAAACTCGGTATGTTCCACCTTACTTATCATGTTGGTGGTGTCTTTTAAATATGCTGGTTGCTCTGTAACTAATGGTTGTATAAACTTGTCCACATATTTAGTTAGAGGTTCAGTCAGAGAGTTGATACTTGAATCTATCGGCCGCATGGGCGGATCGTTGATGTTCTTGTGTACCTTCGGCAACTCGTAGATTGCCGGGGTGGTTGGCGTTTCGTTGTTAAGAAAATTATACTCTTCGTGATTGATTACTCCATCCTCCTTGGCCAGGAGGAGTAGGCTCTTAATATGTCTCCCTAAATCTTGCCACTCTTGCATGTTAGATTTTACATAGTGATTTGGATTGGACAGAAGGAGATTCATTCTCCTATCATAGTCTGTGGTTGCTAGTACAACTATACTTCTCTCCTTGTCTCCTGGTTTAATGGTAATCTCTTCGCATTCTTCAAGACTTCTAAGGGCCTTCTTCTCTTCCTTTGTGAGATTATTCTTTACCCAAATCCTTTGGTCTAGTATATCTTCCAATCCCCTCGTTATCACCTTTTCAAAGGTTTCTACATTTTTATTCACCATTGAACTCAAAGGAGTCCATAGTGACTTGGGATGTAGGCCAGATTTATTATCTGTGGGCGCTTTATCTTTTCCCTCGAAGTGTTTATGGAGTCTAATTTTGCGTACAAAATTTTGTAAGTCCCTCTCTAGTGTAAATCTATCTGGGGGGTCCTGCTATGGCAAAACCTAATCCCTTCTCTAATAAACTAATTTCCTCTTTTGCCATATTCCTATTTGCTAAATTTATTATTGGTGCTTTGGTTTCAGGAGTTAGTCCCATGCTCTCTGACTCCTGGTCTTCATGTAAGGACGTTGTTGGCCTTGGTTTGTCTGGTAGAATCCTCTCCCTCTCCCTCGTCCCCGAGCGTTTGGGTTTTGATTTTGATTCCCCTTTCGCCTGTCTAAAAAAGCGAGACTTTCTTTACTCTGTTTCTGTGGAATGTCTCTATCCTTTTCGCTGTGATTTGCTGGTGCAGTCTCATTCTCTGAATCACTACTCGTATATGATGTATCAGAGAATGTTACTCCCTTCCTGGAGCCTTGGCATTTGTTTGATTGCCAATTATTTCTAGCTGGCCACTCTTCCCTCTGTCTATCAAAGTAGTCCTTCTGCATATAGGGATAGACTACCTCCTGTTTGTATTGGTTAAGATCTTTCCTGAATGTATTGCTTTTCTTATTTATCAAATAGTCATTATACCCATCAAGATCCTTTTGGATTTCCTCCAGTTTCTGTTTTGCATCTTCTACTGAGGTGTTGATGTTAACTTTTTGTTCCATTTCATCCAGTTCTGCCTTTTCTATGATGAGGGTGACTTGCGCTGTTTCTAAAATTAGTAAAAGCCAATCCCTGCTACACCTATTCGCTATGAAAGTCCATGTCTTAATGAACTTTTCATTTTTTACAAATAAACTGGGTTCACTTTTAACCTGTAATCCTTTGGGGATCATCCCCTTCTTACAGTACTGTATCAGAAAATTAGAATGTAGTTCAGCCCTGATTATCTTTTTTTTTAAATTCCAAAGCTCTTCCCACTTTTCTACATCGGTATTGATTGTGGATATCGTATTAACAGTTTTTTCTGGGCCATTGACTAATTTATTAAATTGGTCCTCAGAAAAACTAAAGACTTTAAAGGTGTCCATTTTAACTTTAGGACAACCGCGTATCAATTAACGCCTCACTTCTAGGGTGAGAAAGAGAGAACAAGACTCCCTAGTTGAATAACTGTGCTCGAATATCAAAAGATAAAGAGGGAGCTACCCTTTTGAAGGGAAAAGGATTGGGTCGACAATCTTATGAAAACAAAAAACTCCTTCTCCTGAGTTTGGCAAATGGTTAGTGATGCTAGATTCCCCTGGGGGCCGTTTGCATCAGTGGGAGGGATTTAAGTATTGCGTAGGTTACCAAATTTAAAACATCATATGTATCAGACCAAAAGATAGCATGAAAACATTGCATACACAAAAATTAAAAGTTTCATTCATTTATTCAAATAATTTAAAAATAATAACACGTTCTTTCATAAAAACAATCTTGTGCACATTCGTCTTTGCTGTTAGTCAGCTATATTAAAAAAACTTCAATGTTTTAAAAAAAATGCTGTTAAGCATTGTTACACAAGTCTACATGTACATCATATTTATTTAGACATAAGGAACAAACTGTCGACGCGGCGCTTCGGTGCCACAAATAATCTTGCACCTTCTTCAGGACTTGTTCATTTAAATCATATCTATAAAAAACATATCACAATACATTTCATTAGGTCCAATCTTTAATCTAACAATTGCACATTGATTCATTAACATTTTGGATAGTCTCCTAATATTTGGTAACCCCGCCACTTTGCAATCCGGATATATTCCCTATGTCCCATGTATTACTAAGTTCCCACACTTTAGTACAACTGAGAGGGAAGACATAACTAGCGTGGTATATTTTTATCGCTAGGATGCAGTGTCATCAATTTCCTTTTGTCGGACACTAGCGGGCTGTGTGTAAAGGTAAAAAAGGGCCGTCAGATTTTCATCCCTTCTTTATCATAAAGTCCCACCCACAGGTACCTCTATATTCTTACCCAGGTTTGTATTTCCTTCCTGGCACTACCTTCTCTGTATTTTGAGCAGGTTCTCTTCCACTCTTGTGTTCTCCAAAGGAAGTTTTTGTTTGCTTTCCTTTTTCTTATTCTGGGAGAAAACGCACCTTATTTTTAGTTACCCTGTTCTTTGGGCTCTTTTCTCCATTTTGACATAATATATTCTTATTTTTTACCTTATGTATCAGTTTCATTGGTACTCCACCCGGGTTGATTAAAAATGGACCAACTTCAATCCTATTAAAACAGAAAAACATCTCTTTTTATAAGGGGTTGCCTTTCTATCAACTTTCTACGGTTATTCTCTACTGTCCCATAGCCTTCTCTCCCTGTTTGTCTTGAAAGAAAGGGCTTACCGGTCCTATTTTCTTGGTGTATTAAAGGGTTGGAAGGATGCCTCTGAGTTAGAAATTGCTTGTTTCAAACTTACCCAAATTAGAGCAAAAGGAACTCTATTAGGACCATAGATGGCACGACACCAACGGGCAACTTTGAAGGAGAAGGAGTTTTTGTCTCCAATATATTATGTCAAAATGGAGGAAAGAGCCCAAAGAACAGGGTAACTAAAAATAAGGTGCGTTTTCTCCTAGAATAAGAAAAAGGAAAGCAAACAAAAACTTCCTTAGGAGAACACAAGAGCGGAAGAGAACCTGCTCAAAATACCGAGAAGGTAGTGCCAGGAAGGAAATACAAACCTTGGTAAGAATATAGAGGTACCTGTGGGTGGGACTCTATAATAAAAAAGGGACGAAAATCTGACGGCCCTTTTTTTCCTTTACACAGAGCCCGCTATTTTGCACAACCACCAACACACACATACAACAACCACAACCCCACCACATCCATAACCATCAGCACATGGACAAGCACCGCAACCACTACCACAACCACCAGCACCACAAACCACCAACACATCTAAAAGCACCACAACCACCACCACACCCACAACCACCAACACATCCACAGGCATCATGTTGGAAATGGCCCTTTTTGCAGGGTTATTCCCAAATTTTTTGCTTCTTCCTGCTATTTTTTTCCTGACCTATGTTCGTTGGCTTTCGGACTCTCAATCAATCAATCAGGAGTTTGTTAAAGCGCGACTACTCACCCGTAAGGGTCTCAAGGCGCTAGGGGTGGGGGGGTGCAGGTTCCATTCCATCAAGGAGGGGGTCTGTCGAAGAGCCAGGTTTTGAGGTTTCTTGCGAAGATGGGGAGCGATGTTGTCTGTCTGAGGTGGAGTGGAAGGGCGTTCCATGCTTTGGCCGCGAGGAAGGAGAAGGAGCAGCCTCCCGATCTGGTCTTTCTGGTGCGGGGGACCACGGCGTAGGAAAGCTGGGCTGATCGTAGGGTTCTTTGGGGTGCGTGGAATTTGAGTCGGCTGTTCAGGTATGCTGGTCCGGTGCCGTGGAGGGCCTGTGTGCGTGGGTGAGCATCTTAAAGGTGATTCTCTGGGCACTTTACCACTGCTGATCAGTGCTAAAGTGCATATGCTCTCTGTGTAAATTGGTATTGTGATAGGTTATCCATGATTGGCATATTTGTTTTACCAGTAGGTCCCTAGTAAAGAGCACTGAGTGTGCCAGGTCCGGCAAATCAAATGCTACCAGTGGACTTTGTTGAGCACAGGCAGAGTGCCCCCAGAACTGGGGTTTGGACTGGGCTCAGAGCCCCTTGCTCGAAGGGATCAAAGACATTTTCGGGTATAAGTATTAGACCAAAAAACCCTGAACTTTAGACTTGCTGGAAACAAGAGGAACCTTTGCTGAGGAGAAGAGCTTAAGAAACTGAGAAGAAGTGCTGCCCTTGCTATGTGTCAGGGGTTGGCCTGCAGTTGGTGTTTCTGCCAAAGAAAGGAGAAGGACTTTTCTGTGTGCTGTGTCCCCTGGTTGAAGAAGGACTTTGCTGCGTGCTGTGTCCTTTGCCTAAAGAAAGCCTCCAAGGGCCTGAAGAAGAGCTGGCCTCCTGTTTTGAAGTCCCCGGAACAAAAAGACTTCACCCCCTGCCCCCTGAACTTCTCTGTTGGGAATTCTGACCTTTAGTGTATGTAACAAGGACCCCCTGAGGTACAAATTCTTTCAATTCCTAGGTCAGGGACAAAAAGATATATGAGAAGTAATAACCTAGGCAATTTAAGCAATTAGGTCAACTTGTCTGTACAATGATATAAAGGAGAGGTAACACATAAACAACTAAGGTTCTGCTTTTTATTGACATAGTTAAAAATACATGTTGCATTAAAAGATTTGTATCTAAAGGCAGTTTAGACCAAATCACATCAATATATAAAAACAATATCACAAATTCATAGAGAAAACATAATAAGTGGCACAATAATACATTCGACGTGCATTTCGGCGCACCAGCACCTTCTTCAGGAATAGCCATGTATTACCTGGAAAGAGTGTACAATAAAATACTTTTAATAAAAACTTTAAATGTCACATATATAAATGTAATTACAATTAACATGATTCAAAATAAAAGGGACATAAAGCAAAGCCTATTGTTGAACAGCATATGACATAATTATAACCTCTCAGTTAATAATAGACAAGAAGGTCTTATAATGGATACAGTCCGTTCAGTACCGTTTATTTCAGTGTTCATTTTTATCAAGAGTACGTAAACCCGTAATGACGATAGAAACCTGCATATCTAAGACTTATTTGTTTAGAAACTAAGCTCCAGTTTATTTAATACCTATCATTAAGAGCCATGTTATATATTTCCTTATATCTACGTACATAGGGCCATAGTTGTATCACATTTCCATTAGTGTTGGCCAGTTTTTAGAATGTATCAACACCTGAATTAATACTTACTGAATAGGTATATTTAACAGGTCAAATAGCGAAGACAACACTCTTATTGATAAGCTGATAAAATAGTCTGTAAGTGATACAAAAAGCATTCAATGTAGATGATAAATATATATGGTGTTATTGGAAACCCTAAATAGTTCTTAATTAGTCCTAAAGTTAAATTATTACTCACTTTCATGCGGTCATTTAATCTCAGTATTTTCCTATTCTCTGGATCTCACTTGTTGCTTCTCTTCGAGGTGTCGAAAGGAAGCAGCTATATTTCTTCTGACAGTGATGTGAACTGGACCCGCGTCCGGCTTAGGTAAAACGGGTTCACTTTTCACGGGGGAAGAGCCTTGTGTAAGGCACTGTGTATAAAAAAGACCTGTGTGTCAAAATCCGGAAGATAGACTTCACAGCTGCATAGAATTGCAGATTTGAGTTCAAAGATATATTCAAAGAGAAGGGACTGATACAAGTAATACTTCAGTTAAGGTTACCTAATATCTTTCCACCGTTAAAGTGACTTCCTGATACGTTTTCGATACTCGGTAAAATCCGGTAAAACACGAATTTCAAATGAGGCGTTTGAATACACAGAATATTGAAATGCGGTAAGCAGCACGAAAATTCGAACTGACCAATCAAAGAATAACCAAGACGCGACATTGAACTTACTGCGTGCATGTGTATCATGCTATCAAAATGTAATAATGTGGAGGAGATAGTTACCTAATTGTTTAAAAAAACACGATAAATATGGCCCTTTGATATATAGAAACTGACACGGGGCTGTGAAAATTTTAAAAACAGATAAAGGACTACTTGACGGTATTTGCATTTCATAATATCACAGCCCTCTCTTTAAATTGAGCGATATACAGCATACAGGCAAAAATTACCTAGTGTATCTGGGTCATTAGTTTCACTTCATGAGTTAAGATAAATAATAGAGCACGAAGCTGCAAGATAAAACATATAAATTCAAGTGAGCAAATAATGTGGAAAGTTTCAATGCAATTTAAAAAGATCTATTGGGCCACGTGCAGGTATTACCTAATGCGTGTCTGCAACAAATTTAGCCTTCTGGTTTACCAATTATTTTCTAATTTAGTTCTGACCTGCTAGGAGGTGCCTGTTACTGTGTGTGGGCCTCTGGAGGTTGTTACTGTTGTTAGGAGCTGGAAGAAACTAAAGAGAAGGAAGAAATCCTTTTTCTGACGCCGTCAACACCACCGCTGTGACGCCGTGACCTACACCGAGGCCCGGGAGCCACTCATGAATAGAACGACGCAGCGCCCAGCCTGCTCCGCAGCTCTGACTCTGTCTTCGCCAGCATCTGCATCTCCTTATAGCGGCGCCGATAACCACCGAGGCTGACTCGAGAAAATATCCGACATCACTGGAGCCGACATCGCCACCTTCAACACTGTGCATCATCACTGACTTCATTTTCCAAGGTACTATTGTTTGGGTGTCTGTGTGACTCCGCACCCAACGCTGCAATACTCGCGGGCGGTGCTGTACTTTGGATTTTGTGCTGTTCTGACGTCATGATAGCCCCAGTTGGTGCTATTTGATTTCTACAAGCTTATGTTTGCAACATCCTTTTTAAAGACATTTTACTGAGTATCTGTGTGTTGGATTTTTGTTGTTTTGGTCTTGTCAAGTTTAGATAAAGATATTTAATTTTTTTAAGCTAGTGTGGTGTCCATTTGTGGTGTTTCACTGTGTTACAGTGAGTGTTGGTACAAATACTTTACACATTGCCTTTCGGATAAGCTTGCCTGCTCTTGCCAACCTACCAAGGGGTGAGCAGGGGTTATCTAGAGTGTGTATCCCCATTACCATTTCTAGAAGCAAGGGTCCCCATTTGAACAATAATACCTACCTCTGCTAACTAGAGACCCCCATTTCTAACACATCAGCACACCCACAATCACCACCATACCCACAAACATCAGCACACCCACAAGCACCGCAACTGCCACCATATCCACAACCAACACAGCACCCACCATAACCACAAACACACTAACCACTAGAACAACACACTCAAAGGCAACACAAACACACAATAGCACACCTACATACAAGACATCACTAACCACAAGCAAACCCACACGCTCAGCAGAATATTAGACATCGGCCAAAAAAAACTACATCCAAACATACACCACAACAGCTAACTATATCTCCAAAACCTAATCCTCTACCACCCCTCCTACCCTTTCTCCTCAATCTGATTGTTTATCCTATCTTTCCTTGCCCCCTTCTAAACCTAACGCCACTCCTCCTAAGAAAAAACATTGAGGTGACTGCTGTGTGCCCAATAGATGCCCCTTACTGAGGAGGTTACCCTGTGGACTATGTTTAGGAAGCAACTTTATGGGCAACAAAGTACAGGTTGTTATTGAGGGAAGCCATTTTGTGGTTCTTATTTATTTTTGTTTGAAGCAAAGTTAATGAGAGAAATATTTACTTTATTTAGGAAAATAATGTAATGTTACAAAGTTTGTCCTAACATTATTATTTATTTACAATTCATAGATTATTGAATATTTTAATGATCAAAATGTGAACATATTCTTACCTACATTTACAATAGAACATTTAAATGTTTTTTTTTAATAAAATATTTCTAAATTCCAAATATTAGTTATACAAAATAAGCAATGGGCATTAACATATTGGTGCAAGCATTCATCATGATAACGGACACTTACACCAACGTAAAAGATCTTTATTTTAAATAGGTACTACCGGTGTGTTTATATTAATTTAATGAGTAAAAGAAAATAAACACATATGCATTACACCTTAAAATAAAATGGAAATTAAAATTTACTAAGATGCCCTAGACAAGGGTAAATGTTACATAAGCAAATTAAATAAATGATTTATGTTTAGAAATAACTTTGATCAGACATTTAAAAAAATGTGTTTCACCTTGTCTAGTGAAATTACTTAATTGTTTTAAATTTAAATTATTCAAAACGGCATAATGCATATGTTTATCATTTGATATTTGACAAAAAATAATTAAACACACCTTCATGACCACATAATGAATTTTCATTAATGTCACATTTTGTGAAAGTTTCTATTATCTTGAAGGAAGCTTGAACCAAATAAAAAAATAATGAATACAGGTGTGTCTTAAAATTTTCTAAACTGCAACATTACACAGACATATGCATTACACATTAGAAAATAAACTGCTTGTAACGGAAATTTTAAAAAGCGCGAATTCATAACAAATGTACACAGACAACTCAAAACAAAACACAAAGACGGCTTGCTTTGCTTCGTGATCAAGAAGCAGCAGCAAAGAAAGGACTTGGACGATTGGGTTCATGATGGAAAAGGAAGTGAGAAAAGAAATACAGGTAAGTTTCTACCTTGTATCCCTTCAAAACCACCAACTCCGCTGTGGAGGTTTTCCTGCCACAGATACGTTAGCAAGAAGGCACATCATGATTGGCCCTGCGAAAATATAGTCTCTAGACTCTCTACTCCCTCAGATAGCCCACTGATTTTGCCTATAATGCTGTTGACGTGTGAGGAAAAATCTAGCAGAGTCAGCAGGACTCGGATGGACTATCATCCATAGACCAAACATCATATAAATAGGAGGGAAGAGCACCTAGTAGGCAGGCTGAGAAACCAAAGGAAAAGTGATGGTTGGACCAGATCCAGCAATAGCTAATTCAGGCCATTAGTCCTGAAGAGGCACTTCAAATCAATTAGGGGTGAACTGTCGAAATCCTCTCCCCTCGGTTCTCAGATCTAATATGATCATCATCAATGTATAATAATTCAGTATCATACCTCTTTGAAACCATGTACTGAACTAGGGTTTGTACAGTGTTCTATGAATATGTTTTATCTATTTATGAACTCACTTGAGCACTGCATTGTGTGCACTTTGTACATATCTTCATATTGACTGCTACATATGGTTTACAGAATATACACCAGCAACATAAACCTGGTCAGTCATGCTCCTTCTGTTACTCTATCTGAAAATCGAAGATGGGATTATGTACAGTCCTACAGGCCCAGGTATCTCAACAGAGAACCTTCTTTAATACAGGTTTCTTTCTGCTCCCTTTCTTGACAACTATTCCAGCACATGATGGAAGCTTTTCAAAGCTGCTGTCATTGCCGAAATTATTATCCTCAGCAAGGTCCCCCATAAGGGCCACCTCAGCTACTTATTCCAGGGACACATCAGCTACAGGTACCTGTGCCTCAGATGTCACTTCCACGAGACCTACTAACACCACCTTCAGTGATATGATCAGTGTTTCCAACACCAAGAAATATGGTAGGCAAAGACATACCAGAATGCGATCAGCACTCAGACACTGATAAGGAAGAAGATAATTTTGTAGAAAAAGAGAAAGATCACAATGATCACCAGGAGAAGGAAGAATGAATGGACTTCTTCCTAACTAAAAAGGGCACAAAACATATACTGAAAATGCATTATCATCTCACACCTTTACTACATCAGACGCTGCACCATTGTTCCTCATTTGCGCAACAAGGTGCTAAATTTTTTCATGCAGCACTGCATTGACTGAACAATAGTACATTTGTGAATGCGGAAAAGAGCCATGTTAGACCTTTGGTCTAACTTTACCTTTGTACATTGGGCCCTAAGTTTAGACCCTAAGTCTAACTTCAAACCTGAAGCCGAAAGTTAGACTTCTGGTCTAAATTTAGACTTGAGGTCTGAAGTTAGACTTTAGGTCTAAACTTAGAATGAATACCTAAACTTAAACTTCAGGTGCAAAGTTAGAATTTAGGTCTACAGTTATACTTTAGATCTAAGTTTACCTTCGTGAATCGGACCATTCATAGCGCCCTAGATTGGCCTATATGCTGGTTAGGGCAAATCCACCTACCTCTTTTCCCACCACCACAGCATTGCCTTTGGGCTGTGAAACTAAATCCCCAGTGGTATAAGCTCACTACTCTCTCATCACTCGATAGCGACAAGGTGCAAAACGACTCATTAAGCAGTGGCTTCAGTGATATCAGGAAGTGTAGGCAGCTGCGATTGGGTGGGACAGCTGACAACTGACTCGACCTTCAGCAGACATGACACCGATGAATGCTGGCTATTAAATACTGAATGGGCAGTACTGCTTTGTGTCCATTGCATCCCCCGTCGTGCAGCTTGAGCGTATGGCATGGCGAAAGATCATTGTCAACAGTTCTCAACAGAGCTAGAGGCTCTTGGGCGGCTTCCAATGTTTATCATGGAATCGTGATCATGCATTACAACAGCACGGTAGGACGATAAATGGAACATTGTATTGAGAATTAATAAAGCCGATGTTTCTTAAGTAGTGCCTTTAATTATGCACAGAGCAATCTAGACCCCACACCCACTTCATAAGACAGAACGTGGTGCTGACAACTCTTGCTGGCATTCTGGGATTCCCAAGTTAATTATCAACATATGTTTACTAATTGCCCGATGCTTCACTACTTTTATTTTATTGTGTAGATGTGACATGCACATTCAGCAAGCTGCAGAACTTAACAACATAAGCCACTTTTTATTTTTATTGTACACTAGCTCAGAACGAAATTGGATGGTACATATCGTGTCAGTATTGTTTTTAACACACAAAAATGGATAAAAAGAATTAAAGCATAAACAGGCATGACTGCTCAGATGCACACAAAACTAAACGCGTTTGACGCGAAGAAAAGATAAATACAATGGGGCAGATTTATGAAGGGCTTGCGCCACGTTTACGCCGCCGTTGCGTGACGCAATGGCGCGGAAACGTGGCGCATCCCTGCGCCCTATTTACAACGTGACGTATCTAGGAGATGCGTCACGTTGTACAGCACTGCGCCATGAGGAGGCGTTCCTGCGCAGGGGGGGGCGTTCCTGCGCAGGAACGCCTCCTGAAAGTGGCTGAGTGAAATCTATGAGATTTCACTCAGTCACTCTCAGGGCAATGCTGCGTCAAAACCCTGCGCCTGCTTGAAGCAGGCGTAAGGCTTTGAGGCAGCATTGAAAGAATAGGCCTCCCCAGAGCATTGCTGGAGCTGCGTCGCGCTTGCGACGCAACTCCAGCAATGCATCACTTTTACGGCACAGATGCGTGACGCATCTGTGCCGTTTTTGCCCCATGGTGCGCCGCATCATAAATGCGGCGCACCATGGGTGGCGTAGCTGTGGCGCACTGTGGCGCATGTTAACTGGCGCATCCCTCGGGATGCGCCAGTTAACATAAATCTGCCCCATAATGTTTGCCTCCTTCTTGCACACACCTTTTGAAATGTGAAAAAAACGAAACACCCTCATTTATTTTTTAACATTGGAAATTGGTGACCTAGTAAAAATGCGGGAGAGCTTCCTGGCAACCAGTCTAGCCAAAATTGGTTGTTCATTCATGGGGTACATTTTGGATTATCTGTTTTATGATTAGAAACAGAAGTGAGTCCTTGTATCATTCTTCCCTTCTGTACATCTTTAAGCTGAATTTCTCTAAAATGAATGTCATTCTTCTCTGCTGAATTGGAACTAATCATTTTAAAAGGTCAGATTTGCATCAGTAGTGTCACATAACCATGCAGCGAGATTAATCAAGCATCCTTAAAATGTGCAAGCACATTTACAACAACCCAATAAGTTTGATTCCTCTTTAGAAAAAATGCGTATACTGGCGCTTTGAATTCATTTTTGAAAATTAACAGTTAACATTTTTTAATTGTAGCATTATAATGATGAATGTTAAGAGAAGTCCATCTGCCCCTGCTATAGTATAGAAATTGTTTTTTTTCTGTTGAATTATTCATCACCTTCCCCTTGCATAATTGCTCAGCAGTGCTACTTGCGTATCCAGTTGAGATAGTGGAAATCTTAGCTTTGGGTTAAAGCTTTTTTATAATTTCTATATATGTACTGTACTATAAGTGTAGAACATAGAAAACTTCTCAGGGGTCTCACTGATACTAGGGGCCTTATTTATGAAGGCCTTGGTCAGTTTTGCGCCGCCGGTGCGTCACTTTTTGTGACGCACCAGCGGTGTAGAAAATGCGCCTCGTTGCGCCATATTTAAAAAGTAACGCATCTAGGTAGATGCGTCACTTTTTAAACCCCTGCGCCACATTATACCTGCGTCAGGTATAATGTATGCAGAGGGGCGTTCCCCCGCAAATAGCCTCGTAATAGTGACGCAGTGAAATCTATGAGATTTCACTGCGTCACTTTTAGGACGCTGTTGCGTCAAAATCTTGCGCCTGCCTCACAGCAGGCGTAAGACTGACGCAAGCCCTTTTGTGACACACTCCAGCAATACGTCACTTTTGCGCTTACAGATACGTCAGAAATACTGACGTATCTGTAACTCCTTGCGACATGAGGCGTCATACATTAAATATGACGCATCAGGAATGTCGTAAGGAGTGCGCAGTGAAAAGTGACGCATCGCTGTTTTCACGCAACGATGCGTCACTTTTCATAAATGAGGCCCTTGGTCTTTTTAAACCAACAAAGAAGAAATTGGCACAGAAGCTGAAATATAAAAGTAACATCTTTATTAACCTAAAATGAGGGAGACTACGTCACACAGAAACCTTAGCAACTGAATAAGGCAGTCCAAGGAGTACAGACAACTGGGGCCCTATATATGCTTAGGGTTACATAGTCAGGACAAAAGGGGGTGGTGATGGATGGAGCATCTGAATCAATCAAACACTCACACCCAGTCAAAATATCTGGGTTTAATCCATCACCGTTCTTTAGCCCACTCTGCCACCCCAATTCAGACATGGCTATATGCAAATCAGTCTGACCCTGTGCCTCATGGGAACAGTTCAGTCCGAACTGCCAAGTCATGTCTTCCCTGGACCGGAAACAAGCTTCCGAGGACCGGTTTCTGGCATTCCAGCCGTCTTCAGCCCGGCTTGCTTGAATCCAGTGGCAAAGTGAGCAAGGGACCCACATCTGAGCATACCCTGCCACACTTATGGTGGCCAAAAGCAGTACAAAAGGGGGTGGTGATGGATAGAGCATCTGAATCAATCAAACACTCACACCCAGTCAAAAGATCTGGGTTTAATCCATCACAGCTCTTTAGCCCACTCTGCCACGCCAGTTCAGACATGGCTATATGCAAATCGGTCTGACCCTGGGCCTCATGGGAACTGTCCAGCCCGAACTGCCAAGCCATGTCTTCCCTGGACCGGAAACAAGCTTCCGAGGACCAGTTTCTGGCATTCCAGCCGTCTTTAGCCCGGCTTGCTTGAATCCAGTGGCAAAGTGAGCAAGGGACTCACTTCTGAGCATACCCTGCCACACTTATGGCGGCCAAAAGCGGTACAAAAGGGGGTGGTGATGGATGGAGCATCTGAATCAATCAAATATTCACACCCAGTCAAAAGATCTGGGTTTAACCCATCACCGTTCTTTAGCCCACTCTGCCACCCCAGTTCAGATATGGCTATATGCAAATCAGGCTGACCCTGTGCCTCATGGGAACAGTTTAGCCCGAACTGCCAAGCCATGTCTTCCCTGGACCGGAAACAAGCTTCCGAGGACCGGTTTCTGGCATCCCAGCCATCTTCAGCCCGGCTTGCTTGAATCCAGTGGCAAAGTGAGCAAGGGACTCACGTCTGAGCATACCCTGCCACACTTATGGCGGCCAAAAGCAGTATAAAAGGGGGTGGTGATGGATAGAGCATCTGAATCAATCAAACACTCACACCCAGTCAAAAGATCTGGGTTTAATCCATCACCGTTCTTTAGCCCACTCTGCCACGCCAGTTCAGACATGGCTATATGCAAATCGGTCTGACCTTGGGCCTCATGGGAACTGTCCAGCCCGAACTGCCAAGCCATGTCTTCCCTGGACCAGAAACAAGCTTCCGAGGATCAGTTTCTGGCATTCCAGCCGTCTTTAGCCCGGCTTGCTTGAATCCAGTGGCAAAGTGAGCAAGGGACTCACGTCTGAGCATACCCTGCCACACTTATGGCGGCCAAAAGCGGTACAAAAGGGGGTGGTGATGGATGGAGCATCTGAATCAATCAAATATTCACACCCAGTCAAAAGATCTGGGTTTAACCCATCACCGTTCTTTAGCCCACTCTGCCACCCCAGTTCAGATATGGCTATATGCAAATCAGTCTGACCCTGTGCCTCATGGGAACAGTTCAGCCCGAACTGCCAAGCCATGTCTTCCCTGGACCGGAAACAAGCTTCCGAGGACCGGTTTCTGGCATCCCAGCCATCTTCAGCCCGGCTTGCTTGAATCCAGTGGCAAAGTGAGCAAGGGACTCACGTCTGAGCATACCCTGCCACACTTATGGCAGACAAAAGCGGTACAAAAGGGGATGGTGAAGGATGGAGCATCTGAAACTATCAAACACTCACACCCAGTCAAAAGATCTGGGTTTAATCCATCACCGTTCTTTATGCCACTCTGCCGCCCAAGTTCAGACATGGCTATATGCAAATCAGTCTGACCCTGTGCCTCATGGGAACTGTCCAGCCCGAACTGCAAAGCCATGTCTTCCCTGGACCGGAAACAAGCTTCCGAGGACCGGTTTCTGGCATTCCAGCCGTCTTCAGCCTGGCTTGCTTGAATCCAGTGGCAAAGTGAGCAAGGGACTCACGTCTGAGCATACCCTGCCACACTTATGGCGGGCTAAACCGGTGCAAAAGGGGGTGGTGATGGATGGAGCATCTGAATCAATCAAACACTCACACCCAGTCAAAAGATCTGGGTTTAATCCATCACGGTATTTATCCCACTCTGCCCCCCCAGTTCAGACATGGATATATGCAAATCAGGCTGACCCTGTGCCTCATGGGAACAGTCCAGCTCGAACTGCCCAGCCATGTCTTCCCTGGACTAGAAACAAGCTTTTGAGGACCGGTTTCTGGCATTCCAGCCGTCTTCAGCCCGGCTTGCTTGAATCCAGTGTCAAAGTGAGCAATGGACTCACGTCTGAGCATACCCTGCCACACTTATGGAGGCCAAAAGCGGTACAAAAGCGGGTGGTTGGATGGAGCATCTGAATCAATCAAACACTCACACCCAGTCAAAAGATCTGGGTTTAATCCATCACTGTTCTTTAGCCCAGTCTGCCTCCCCAGTTTAGACACGGCTATATGCAAATCAGTCTGACCCTGTGCCTCATGGGAACAGTCCAGTCCGAACTGCCAAGCCATGTCTTCCCTGGACCGGAAACAAGCTTCTGAGGACTGGTTTCCGGCCTTCCAGCCATCTTCAGCCCGGCTTGCTTGAATCCAGTGTCAAAGTGAGCAATGGACTCACGTCTGAGCATACCCTCCCACACTTATGGCAGACAAAAGCGGTATAAAAGGGGGTGGTGATGAATGGAGTATCTGAATCAATCAAACACTCACACCCAGTCAAAAGATCTGGGTTTAATCCATCACCGTTCTTTAGCCCACTCTGCCACCCCAGTTCAGTCATGGCTATATGCAAATCAGTCCGACCCTGTGCCTCATGGGAACTGTCCAGCCCGAACTGCCAAGCCTGGTCTTCCCTGGACCGGAAACAAGCTTGCGAGGATTGGTTTCTGGCATTCCAGCCGTCTTCAGCCCGGCTTGCTTGAATCCAATGGCAAAGTGAGCAAGGGACTCACGTCTGAGCATACCCTGCCACACTTATGGCCGGCAAAAGCGGTATAAAAGGGGGTGGTGATGAATGGAGTATCTGAATCAATCAAACACTCACACCCAGTCAAAAGATCTGGGTTTAATCCATCACCGTTCTTTAGCCCACTCTGCCACCCCAGTTCAGACATGGCTATATGCACATCAGTCTGACCCTGTGCCTCATGGGAACAGTCCAGCCCGAACTGCCAAGCCATGTCTTTCCTGGACCGGAAACGAGCTTCTGAGGACCGGTTTCTGGCATTCCAGCCGTCTTCAGCCAGGCTTGCTTGAATCCAGTGGCAAAGTGAGCAAGGGACTCACGTCTGAGCATACCCTGCCACACTTATGGCGGGCAAAAGCGGTATAAAAGGGGGTGGTGATGAATGGAGTATCTTAATCAATCAAACACTCGCACCCAGTCAAAAGATCTGGGTTTAATCCATCACCGTTCTTTAGCCCACTCTGCCACCCCAGTTCAGACATGGCTATATGCAAATCAGTCTGACCCTGTGCCTCATGGGAAAAGTCCAACCCGAACTGCCAAGCCATGTCTTCCCTGGACCGGAAACAAGATTCCGAGGACCGGTTTCAGGCATTCTAGCCGTCTTCAGCCCGGCTTGCTTGAATCCAGTGGCAAAGTGAGCAAGGGACTCTTGTCTGAGCATACCCTGCCACACTTATGGCGGGCAAAAGCGTTGCAAAAGGGGGTGGTGATGGATGGAGTATCTGAATCAATCAAACACTCACACCCAGTCAAAAGATCTGGGTTTAATCCATCACCGTTCTTTAGCCTACTCTGCCACCCCAGTTCAGACATGGCTGTATAAAAATCATGCTGACCCTGTGCCTCATGGGAACAGTCCAGCCCGAACTGCCAAGCCATGTCTACCCTGGACCGGAAACAAGCTTCCGAGGACCGGTTTCTGGCATTCCAGGAATCTTCAGCCTGGCTTGCTTAAATCCAGTGTCAAAGTGAGCAAGGGACTCACGTCTGAGCATACCCTGCCACACTTATGGCTGCCAAAAGCGGTACAAAAGGGGCTGGTGATGGATGGAGCATCTGAATCAATCAAACACTCACAACCAGTCAAAAGATCTGGGTTTAATCCATCACCGTTCTTTAGCCCACTCTGCCACCCCAGTTCAGACATGGCTATATGCAAATCAGGCTGACCCTGTGCCTCATGGGAACAGTCCAGCCCGAACTGCCAAGCCATGTTTTTCCTGGACCCGAAACAAGCTTCCGAGGACCGGTTCCTGGCATTTCAGCTGTCTTCAGCCCGGCTTGCTTAAATCCAGTGGCAAAGTGAGCAAGGGACTCACGTCGGAGCATACCCTGCCACACTTATGGCGGCCAAAAGTGGTACAAAAGGGGGTGGTGATGGATGGAGCATTTGAATCAATCAAACACTCACACCCAGTCAAAAGATCTGGGTTTAATCCATCACCATTCTTTAGCACACTGTACCACCCCAGTTCAGATATGGCTATATGCAAATCAGTCTGACCCTGTGCCTCATGGGAACAGTCCAGCCCGAACTGCCAAGCCATGTCTTCCCTGGACAGGAAACAAGCTTCCGAGGAAAGGTTTCTGGCATTCCAGGCGTCTTCAGCCCGGCTTGCTTGAATCCAGAGGCAAAGTGAGCACGAAACTCACGTCTGAGCATACCCTGCAACACTTATGGTGGCCAAAAGCGGTACAAAAGGGGCTGGTGATGGATGGAGCATCTGAATCAATCAAACACTCACACCCAGTCAACAGATCTGGGTTTAATCCATCACCGTTCTTTAGCCCACTCTGCCACCCCAGTTCAGACATGGCTATATGCAAATCAGTCTGACCTTGTGCCACATGGGAACAGTCCAGCCGAACTGCCAAGCCATGTCTTCCCTGGACCGGAAACAAGCTTCCGAGGACCAGTTTCTGGCATTCCAGCCGTCTTCAGCCCAGCTTGCTTGAATCCAGTGGCAAAGTGAGCAAGGGACTCACGTCTGAGCATACCCGGCCACACTTATGGCGGTCAAAAGCGGTACAAAAGGGGGTGGTGATGGATGGAGCATCTGAATCAATCAAACACTCACACCCAGTCAAAAGATCTGGGTTGAATCCATCACCGTTCTTTAGCCCACTCTGCCACCCCAGTTCAGACATGGCTATATGCAAATCAGTCTGACCCTGTGCCTCATGGGAACAGTCCAGCCCGAACTGCCAAGCCATGTCTTCCCTGGACTGGAAACAAGCTTCCGAGGACCGGTTTCTGGCATTCCAGCCGTCTTCAGCCTGGCTTGCTTGAATCCAGTGGCAAAGTGAGCAAGGGACTCACGTCTGAGCATACCCTGCCACACTTATGGCGGCCAAAAGCGGTACAAAAGAGGTGGTGATGGATGGAGCATCTGAATCAATCAAACACTCACACCCAGTCAAAAGATCTGGGTTTAATCCATCACCATTCTTTAGCCCACTCTGCCACCTCAGTTCAGACATGGCTATATGCAAATCAGTCTGACCCTGTGCCTCATGGGAAAAGTCCAGCCCGAACTGCCAAGCCATGTCTACCCTGGACCGGAAACAAGCTTCCGAGGACCGGTTTCTGGCATTCCAGGAATCTTCAGCCCGGCTTGCTTGAATCCAGTGTCAAAGTGAGCAAGGGACTCACGTCTGAGCATACCCTGCCACACTTATGGCAGACAAAAGCGGTACAAAAGGGTGTGGTGATAGATGGAGCATCTGAATCAATCAAACACTCACACCCAGTTAAAAGATCTGGGTTTAATCCATCACCGTTCTTTAGCCCACTCTGCCACCCCAGTTCAGACATGGCTATATGCAAATCAGTCTGACCCTGTGCCTCATGGGAACAGTCCAGCCCGAAATGCCAAGCCATGTCTTCCCTGGACTGGAAACAAGCTTCAGAGGACCGGTTTCTGGCATTCCAGCCGTCTTCAGTCCGGCTTGCTTGAATCCAGTGGCAAAGTGAGCAAGTGACTCACGTCGGAGCATACCCTGCCACACTTATGGCAGCCAAAAGTGGTACAAAAGGGGGTGGTGATGGATGGAGCATCTGAATCAATCAAACACTCACACCCAGTCAAAAGATCTGGGTTTAATCCATCACCATTATTTAGCACACTCTGCCACCCCAGTTCAGACATGGCTATATGCAAATCAGTCTGACCCTGTGCCTCATGGGAACAGTCCAGCCCGAACTGCCAAGCCATGTCTTCCCTGGACAGGAAACAAGCTTCAGAGGACCGGTTTCTGGCATTCCAGCCGTCTTCAGTCCGGCTTGCTTGAATCCAGTGGCAAAGTGAGCAAGTGACTCACGTCGGAGCATACCCTGCAACACTTATGGCAGCCAAAAGCGGTACAAAAGGGGCTGGTGATGGATGGAGCATCTGAATCAATCAAACACTCACACCCAGTCAAAAGATCTGGGTTTAATCCATCACCGTTCTTTAGCCCACTCTGCAACCCCAGTTCAGACATGGCTATATGCAAATCAGTCTGACCCTGTGCCTCATGGGAACAGTCCAGCCTGAACTGCCAAGCCATGTCTTCCCTGGACCCAAAACAAGCTTCCGAGGACCGGTTCCTGGCATTCCAGCCGTCTTCAGCCCGGCTTGCTTGAATCCAGTGGCAAAGTGAGCAAGGGACTCACGTCGGAGCATACCCTGCCACACTTATGGCAGCCAAAAGTGGTACAAAAGGGGGTGGTGATGGATGGAGCATCTGAATCAATCAAACACTCACACCCAGTCAACAGATCTGGGTTTAATCCATCACCGTTCTTTAGCCCACTCTGCCACCCCAGTTCAGACATGGCTATATACAAATCAGTCTGACCTTGTGCCACATGGGAACAGTCCAGCCCGAACTGCCAAGTCATGTCTTCCCTGGACTGGAAACAAGCTTCCGAGGACCAGTTTCTGGCATTCCAGCCGTCTTCAGCCCAGCTTGCTTGAATCCAGTGGCAAAGTGAGCAAGGGACTCACGTCTGAGCATACCCGGCCACACTTATGGCGGCCAAAAGCGGTACAAAAGGGGGTGGTGATGGATGGAGCATCTGAATCAATCAAAGACTCACACCCAGTCAAAATATCTGGGTTCAATCCATCACCATTCTTTAGCCCACTCTGCCACCTCAGTTCAGACATGGCTATATGCAAATCAGTCTGACCCTGTGCCTCATGGGAACAGTCCAGCCCGAACTGCCAAGCCATGTCTTCCCTGGACTGGAAACAAGCTTCAGAGGACCGGTGTCTGGCATTCCAGCCGTCTTCAGCCCGGCTTGCTTGAATCCAGTGGCAAAGTGAGCAAGGGACTCACGTCTGAGCATACCCTGCCAACTTATGGCGAACAAAGTGGTACCACCCCCTTTTATACCGCTAAAGTTGAGGAAGCCAATGCACGAATAGAACATCTATTCGAGCAGCAGAAAAAAGCAGCGCCCTCCTGTGGTATGCGTGGTGCTATTCACACTGATTTTACAGCACGGAACAAACCCTAAGCGCTAAAAATCAGCTTGAGAAATGTGACTTACCTCACTCCACCACTATTGGAACTCCACAGAGCCTGGCTGAGTTTTTTTAACACTTAGTGGACTGCTTCCTCCAAATTCTTTCCTGTCTTTTAGATTTGTTTTTAGCATTAGTAGATCATTAGTGAACCACAGGGCCCTCATTTGCCTGCATTATCTTTCTGAATTATCTTGAGAATAATTTGATATAAAGAATTCTCTATCCACTCTTCAAATATGCAATGTATTTGATCCATGTCTCTTACCAATATTGGAACAGAACACTGTCTCTGTTGTTGTGTGGGAGTAAATTTACCTCGGTTTTATTGAGGTGAAATGGGATAAAATGATGATCTGACCAATGCAAAGGTATTGAGGTGGTTGCCCTTAACTCCAAATAATTGAAAAAATAATTTGTGAGTGGTCTGCAGAACTCTCTGTTTATGCTGAATGACCTCTGAGTCTAAAGTTAAATTGTTCGCATTTAGTAATCTCAAAATGGAGATTGTGGTCTCCCAGTACTAGATAATTCAACTTCTGCAAATATTGTTCATCTAGGATATCAGGCAGTGATTGTATAAACTGTGCTGGGGCACCTGGTGGGCGGTATATGAGAATTCCTAACAGCGTGAAGATTTGAGAGAGTTTAATTACAAAGGTTACATTTTTACAAACCAGGCACATGTAGGTTGGAGAAATTGCTCTCTAGTTCTTTTTGAAAGATAATGGCTACCCCGCCTACCAACTTGTGCAATAGCATTCCTCTGTGGGAGAGTGATTATAATGTCTGGCAAGAAATCCTTCTTCAGCCAGTTTTTGGTAAGAAAATTCAAATCTGGCATATTCTCTTCTAGAAAAAGGTAACAAGCTCTAACTTGCCACTGTGATGACCAGTAGAGATTCCACTTTTTGCAACTGTCTTCCTCTATTGACAGCTTAATCTTATATCTTGTATTATCTAAAGAGCTAAAATGTTATATAATACTTTCCATATATAATCATCTGAGTGCAATACCTTATTGGGTGTCTAAGCTATTAAGGCAGTCCTTACTTACTTGGAGCTTTAAGAGTTTGTCTCTCTGATAAACAGTTGGGGTTCAAAGCAAATGACCCTGGCCCAGTCCATAAGTGGACGGGTGCAGACGGGCTTGCCTTTGAAGCACATGCTGCTCATGTCCACTGCCTGTCCGCTTTCTGAGGCGCATTTAATAGGAGTCGGGACTTGACACCTAGTACACTGTCCAATATGACGTCCTGGTCAGTCTCACCGAAAGTTCAGGCACTGAACACGGTCAGAGTAAGATGCTGTGTGCAAAATATGCTTAAAAGTGTAATATTGAAATGGAAAATAAGTGCAATGACAGTTTCAATTAAAATATATTAAAAAAAACTTTTAGCAGAACTATTTTGAGTAGCAGTAGTGTATTGCCAAGCTTCGTAATGCCCCTTTGAAACGGATCCTTCCGATAGCATCCTTAACATGCCTTGGCAAGTAAAACCTTACAGGTTGACACATTTTAGCAGTTGTATACGGCTAATCTTGAGTTGTTTGACATGCACTAACTCAATTTTGCCAGTCAGTAACCTATTACCGACCTACAAAATAGGGTTTATGAGTCGATATTAGGAACGGTCATTTCAAGGGTGTCCCTTCGTAATAGCGAGTCGCAGGGGTAAGTATGAAAGTTTTGCAACCGAAATGTTGTCGTAAAATATTCATATTTTAGCTGACAAGAGTGGTAACCTATTCGCAAACGTGAAGGGGTCCCAGAGGAACCCCTATCCTTTGTGAATGTGGGCACCAACATTTATTAACAGCAGGCAATGGTCCCCCAAACCTTTGCCTATTAAAAAAGGAAAATGTCGCTTTCCACTTCATATTTTAAATGCACCCAAGTTTCCTTTAAGGCTGCAGTTAAAAAAAATGCTTCATTTAAAAAGCGATCACAGGCATGGTGGTCTGCTGACCCCAGCAGGCCCCTGTCCCTGTAATTACAAGCCATTCCCAATGGGTCGCAAGTTGCAACCTGCCTCATGAATATTGATGAGGCCGATTAATTGTGACCCCATTAGGAATCGCAAACAGTGTCTGAGACACTCTTGTGCATCACATTTTTTCAAGTTCATAATTGTGAGTTGCAAAAAGTCACAATTGGGAGCTCACAATATGTTTCTGTCATACATGTGGCCCCAGATACTTACCCAGCCCTATTCCCTAAAAGCATCATTACCACCCAATTCTCCAATTCACCTCTAAACCCTAATACCCTTACCACTCTATAGCCTTACCCATCCTTAAACCCTGAAATCACCCTTACCATCCATACCTCTACCAAACCCTAAACCCTAAAAATACCATCACCACCATATACACATCGCCACCCCAAATCCTAACAAACATTTGCAATGCAATCAGTCTTGCATTTGTGAAAGTTATAACTATTGGCATTGTAATTTATAATGTATTTTACTTGTGTTGTTTCGTTTGCCGTGGAGTAATGTAACAGTTAAAGCAGCTGACATTGAAATTTGTGAACTATGTTCGAGTTTTAAGATTGATTAACCGTCCTGTGCTTTAAGTAACTTTACTTTTTTCTTACTATTAACGGGGGAGACACATGAGATTTTCATTTTGGTGAGTAAAAATGCCAAAACAGCTCAGCTCACTTTCACGCTAGTTTTAAGTAACCCGTGTCAAGACCTTGCTTTTGTGACACGTACTTCATTTTGTTTATGGTCTTGTTTTACTCTTCCTTCAATCGTCATCCTGCTTACTGGGAGCGTATTTTTATTTGTGTTATCAGTGGTACACACACTGTTCTTTTTCTGTGCATTTTGGTAATACCACAGTGATGGGCGCACTATGTGATTCTGCACATTTTTAATACTTCCACAGTGATACACACACTAAGGGGTCCATTACGAAAGTCTGCCCGCCATGGCAATTAGGATGCCACGGTGGCATCCTGCATATTTTGCATTGTGTGCGTGCGGTGCTGTAAACAGCACCCGCCATGCATGCACCATGCATGTTGTGCATTGGCATGCACTGTATGACAGGCACTGTGCGGTGCCTCCACCTTGTGTATGCCAATGTTGGGGGTACCAAGGGTACCCCCCAAGTGCATTCCCCATGCCCCCACCCCCCGAGGGGGCCTTCAACGGGCCCCCAAAGTGAACACTGCATGCCTTTCCATGGCGGAGTTTCCACCATGTAAAGGTATTAAACCACCACCATAATGCAGGCCTTTTCCGCCCGGTAGGCAATCATGACGATTGCCTACTGGTGGAAAAAAGGCGGACGGTCTTTCCGTCCACCACGATACTGTCCATCATGCTAATGTGGCGGGGGGTAAAAGGCTGTCCGGCGGGCTGTTTTGCGGGCGGATCGCCACCGCCAGTAGGGGCAATCCGCCCGCCATGCTAATGGGCCCCTAAGTAACTTATTAGGTGAATAGTTGGACTGCATGTAAAGCAGCCAGTGGTATGCACACTGTTCTGTCCTGAGCATAATACTACAGTGATGCGCACACTAAGTGATTCTGCTTTTGATTTTTGATTGGATGTTTCTGCAGTGCTTCTAACACTAAGTGACTGTTTAGGTGAATAATTGGATGGCCTGCACATTAATAGTCACCCATCCAGTTTTGGTTGCTGGAAAGAATTTACCTCAACATGCAGACTGTACCAACTCCTCCCTTCTTTTTATATCAGCACCTGGAGATCCACCCATTAGGTGGCAGCAGTTGCGCAAGGTCTTTGAAAGGTATGCCAAGGTGTGTGGGGCTTCACTGAGTGTTGAACTGAAATCTACGCTAATGTTACATTGCCTAGGCTCTGAGGGGCAATAGTTTTTTGATCATCTGCCAGAGATTGTAGGGGAAGATCTGAATGTTGGATAGTAGGATTGCAGTTGGATAGGCACTATTTACCGAAGGTCAGTACCATCTTAGAACGGTGTCATTTTGGCAGTAGAAATCAAAAAGAAGGGGAAACAGTGGAAATCTATGTAACCAGTTTAAGAAAGTTGGCGTCCTCATGTAAAGTTTGTGGGTAGGTTGAAGAAAGGATACCGGATCAATTCATGCTTGGGTGCAACATTGAGGAAGTGAGGGATGACGAGTGGCAGAAAGACAAATCTTCTTTAGATGAGTTATTGGCCATTGTCAAACAAATTGAGCACTCTCTCAAGTGTGTGGAGATCATCAAGAAAGATGAGGTTAACCACATCAATTGTACAGCAATTCTCCCTCTGTGCTGAGAGCCTTTGAATCCCATGGTTCATGACGAGCTCAGCACGTCATGAGCACACAAGCAGTGTACTGCATGACGAGCTCAGCTCGTCATGAGCATGGAAGGGGTTAAGGGTGAGACTGTTCAGCTGGTGGCACATGCACCAGGTTATAAAGACAAAGACGAAAAGGGTAAGATACCCATCTTTCAAGCCAAATGCTATAGATGTCGGAAAATAGGACAGCGCATGACCGCTACTTCCTGCTCTGGAGGAAGGAGGAGGGCTCAGCAGGTATCCAATGAAGGAGGCAGTGTTTACGCTGCTGTTGCAGCACTTCTAGAGCCACCCAGATGAGTCTCCAGCGCTCTGCAGTGTTGTCTGCCTACCACCGGGACAGTAGGAGCCTCAGCATAGATGCTGTCAGGGTCTGCCCAAGGTGTCCTGTCTGCAGCGCAGGCTCCTGCACTGCCCACTGTAAAGACACACTGTAAACACACTTCAGAATACTAAGAAAAGAAAACTCATCTTTTTTAAAGGAAGGATATGACAGCACCACAGGTGCCTCAATGAGGAAGGGGGAAAGAGCAGAGGAAGCACAGCGGCAATGAAGTGGACACTGCAAGGGAAGCAAAAATTATAACCTGGAAATGTGACTATTGCCACACCATATAAAAACAACACAAATCGAAAGTTGATCTAAACAATAAAACACAATAGACATAAAGATGCCACCACCGCCCACAATATGGAAAAAGTAACAAACACCATGAACATGTTTCTATTTCACCATAGCAGTGCGACGCTCGTGAAACGGGTGCTCGTGAAACGGGTGCAGCGCTGACACAACAACAAAACAGGATCACTGTGTAGAACTGTTCATTCTACATCTACAAAAAAGTGCCACAGACACGAAATTTAATGAAAAAAGTGGAAGCTGACAAGCCCTCTGGCAGTTCTCCATGTAAGTTAGCAATTGAGAAAAAAGAAGGACAAAAAAGAGTCATTATCCAATTAGAAGCAGCATTTTTCAAAGGACAATGACAAAAGCCAATCAAAGGTTTGGCAAGGTATCTAAACCCGTAGACTGAATACGATTGCCTACAACAAGAGCAGCCCTACTCCCCAAAACCTGGGGCATTAAACAATATAGTAGCTACAGCGGTTCAGGGAAGAGCTTTTACATAATAAAATAATTACAAACAAAAAAATGTACAAATAAAGTATGAAGGCACCCACAGACAACACTTTCTTGAACACAACTTTGTGCTATCTGAATAACATATTACAGAACAGAAAAAGGATCAGGATAAGTACAAACATATAACATGATGCTCCTGGGGTAACACATAATAAACATCCATCCTGAGCCCTTTACTCTTTAATATTTATATGGCGCCCCTTATCTATTTAATTGAATTCTATGGGATACTGGTAACATCATATGCTGATGATACCCAATTGATTGTATCCCTCGATAAAAATTCCACAAGGGCTGAACTACATTTTCAGAATTGCCTTACTGATGTCTTCCAATGGATGAATGACAACCATCTTAAATGCAATTCGAGTAAAACTGAAATAATGCTCCTTGGGTAAAATGTCAACTTAAGCCCCTGTACATGGTGGCCTAAGGGGGCCAATCCACCTCCCAGTTCAGTGGAAACGGCTAGAAACCTGGAAATTCTTTTTGATTCATCTCTATCCTTTGACCACCAAGTAAGGAGTGTAGGAGGTAGCTGTTTTGATATCATCAAATTATTTTAAAAAATCTTTGATTTTCTTCTCACCGACTCAAGAAAGTCTTATACTCTTCCGCCTCTATTATTGCATGGCCTGATGGCAGGAGTAAAAAAGCTGACGCTAAAAAAACTACAAACCGTCCAGCACGCAGCTGCATGCCTAGTATTAAAATTGCCTAGGAAATCTTCGGCATCTGCGGCCCTCAGGAAATTGCATTGGCTTCCTCTCATAAAAGGATTCTTTTTTAAAACTTACTGACTTCTTTTAGAGCACTAAATAATATTGTCCCTAAGTATCTCTCAAAAAGATACTCGCGCTACAACCCCACTAGACAGCAGGTCGTAACTTAATCGATACTCCCACTTTTAACTACAAGAGCAAAGGGGAAAAACCCTTAGTGTCCTGGCTTCCAGGGCATGGAATGGTATGCCAAAGGAGCTAAGACTATTAGATCGAGAACCCCTTTTTTGTAAACAACTTAAAACCTGGCTATTTAACTTGTCAGATGCATGTGTATTGGCTGCTATCTAGTTCTCACTTCTGTTGACTCCCTTGCTCCTTAGTGCCAGGATGCTTTTTTCGGAGTGGCAGTTCGCGCTCTATAAATTCCGAATAACATAACACACCATAACATCACATAACATAACATAACATAACATAACATAACATAACATAACATAACATAACATAACATAACATAACATAACATATAAGACACAAAATATAATGTGTACAAACAAACACAATGGCACAAGAATGATGAACAAAATGTCTATTAAATCACAAGATTAACCACTTCGCCGCAGTGTGAATTTGGCCGTGGTACGGGGGAAGAGGGGTGCCAACGCAGCGCTCCCTTACTCATGATGGCTTCACACTGTCATGAGTCACGGGCGGCGTCTGCTTATGACGGCTTGGAGCCATCATGACCCCGGCCACTCACTAATTTGCCCGTAGAGGCGGGGAAGTAGTGCCGCATGGGCGGAGCAGCAGTTAGATGATGGTTCCATGCCGTCATGAGCACACGCCGCCCGTGGATCATGATTGCATGGAACTGTCATGAGCATGGAAGTGGTTAATAATGCAGTGACTGTGTCCTCTTTAGTTGCCAAATGGATTGTCAATAGCATTTCGACCTTGTCATTCAAAAGGTCATCAACAGAACACAAGATAAATACTTTGAAAGCAACCATCAGAAAATTGTTGATGACTGAATTAATCACATCAAAGAACCTGACGATGTAACCGAGGAATACAGGCTTGCCAAAACAGTTAGGGCTCACCAATTTCATAGATCAGATGAAGAAAATCAATTTCTTTTAAGGTGACAAATTTTTAAACGGACTGCGTACGAAGGGACACATACGAGAAGTCACAGTGATTCACAATGGAAATTCACTGAAATTGGAAAAAGCGTCAGTGAGAGTTTGCAGTACTTTCCGTCTACACCGACAGAGTCTGAATAAAGCTTGTCTCTAAATGAGCACATGCATGCTGCCTAGGTTTACCCTCAAAATTACCTTCCAAACCAATCCCCCTAGCCACCCCATTACCCTAAAAATACCCTCAACCCTATATACCTACCCAAACTTAAACTACAAATACCCCTGGCACCCTATACCCCTTACCTACCCTTAAACCCTAAAATACTCTTACCACCCTATACCTGTACCCAACCCTAAACTCTAAAAATACTCTTGCCACCCTATACCTCTACCTACCCCCAAACAATAGAAACACCCTTACCACCTTATACTCCTACCCACCAATAAATGATAAAAAGACCCGTACCTTCCAATACTCCTACCCATCCCTAAACCCTTAACACACCCTTGCCACCATATAACCCTACTCACCCTTAAGCCTTAAACCTAAAGAAAAAAAAAATATATAGATATATATATTTCAGTGAAAAAAAAGAATAATATATATATATATAAATATATATTCTTTTTTTTTCACTGAAAAAACAAAGGTTAAAATTACTTTATTCGGTACATTTTTCAGTGACAACATGAACTTTAACATTTTGAACTAAAACAAACAAAGAAATTCAACAGTTATAGTTAGAAGCACTAACTATAACTTGTGTCCTGCCATGCACTGCTCATGACCTCACATACGACATCACTCATGACATGTACTATGACTACATGAATATCCAAACCTGCTCCCTACGTGCATGCCAACAGAGAATTCTGAGCTCAGTTGTAAGGCATAACTGAAGAAACTGCTGTTTCTTTTCCTCTTTCCAAATAATCCACCCAAATCCATGTGGTCGACTTCCATTTATTGCTGATGATATGATGCCCTGAATCTTCTTTGGATCTTTGACAATTCCATGAACTGTATGCACAAAGCACAACTACTTATTGCTATATTTATTATTATTTGATTGTTTTCGGTGTGCTCATGGATATTATAATGCATCCGGCACAAGGAATGATGCTGATAATCCTTGTGTATAATAAAACGGTTTACCCTTTATATTGGTATGACATTATTGCAATGACTACATGTATTTCCTTGATAAAAATGTTTTTCTAACCTTGCAAACTATATTTTGTGTATATCATGTAATTGACTCAGTTCCTTTTTTCAGTGGCATGATTTTAACAACTACACATGCCTCTTGGATGAATTGGGTCATTTGGAATCCGGAACTATAATAATGTATGACTAATGAATTTTGGTGCTTCATTTGAACTGTCGATTGATTTATACATTGGCAATTACAAACCATGTTACTGAAACTTTGCTCCACTTCAGATGGGTGCAATTTGAATTTTGATTTTGACTCCATCCATCCAATTGTTTTCAGCCCTGATTTTTTTCCCCAGTTCTTCCTTTTCTCAGTTTTTTAATTATTTGTTCCTTTGCCCTTTGACGTATTAATTTATGGGTTCCCTATTTATTTGTATCATTAATGAACTTTACATAATCAGCCTTGAAAAAGTCCCACGACTGGTCACCAAGAAGGTGTGAAACATGTGCTCCCATGACCTTTAGTGATTTCTTCTCTATGTACTTAAGATATACAACTCTTGCGGGCCATAGAAGGTTCTGCAGGCAAGACAGCACAGTGGATATGCTGCCCCACCTTTGAAGTGTTTGACTCAATTCTGACCTTAAGACCATTATGTCTGGCTTCACAAACACGCATGACTATTCCTAGCACCTTCAGAAAGCACCAGGCCTGTGCACTGAGAAGGGGTGAAACATGTGTCTTTTTTGTTTCACTCTAGTAGAATTCTTGTGGATCATGAGAAAAATAAACAAAATAAAAGAAACATTCCGTGGTCACTTTGGACTTTTCAATCCATTTTGGAAATCCACCAAACAAGATGATCTAAGTATCCACCTCAGTCCTTCTCACAATCAAACTAATTGGCACATTTAATGTGTTTGTAAGTCCCTAGAAAGTGTTCCTAAATGTACCCAGGAGCTGTAAATTAAATGCTACTGGAGTGTAGCAGCAATTTCTGTGCCACTACTAAATTAGCATTTTAAAACATGTCTCTGGCTTGCCACTGCAACCTGTAGCAGAGTTATAAACTGCCATTTTGAACCATCAAAATAAGGATTTATACCATACCTTTAACACACCACCAAAGTAGGCCTTAAAGGCTCAAAGGGCAGTGTGCATGGGATTTACAAGGTAGGACATGTGCGTTTAAGTGTTAGAAGTCTTGACAGTGAAAAACTCATAAATTTCAATTTCACTGTTGTAAGGCATATCTCTCCCATAGGCCAACACTAAATAAGTGATAACTTCAGCTTGAGAGCAGATATATAAATGAAGTTTACACTCAAATCAATTGTAATTTGAACTTATTTTTTTAATAGTAAAGTCAGGTTTTAGATTATAAGTTTGAAAATGCAATTGGATTCAACCAAGCCTGGCTGATGAGAGGTGATGCCCCGAAACTTGTCCCAGGATGCTTGTTTCCGGTCCAGGGAGGACCTGGTTTGGCAGTTCGGGCTGGCCTGTTCTCATGAGGCACAGTGTCAAGACTGATTTGCATATGGATGGGTCTAAACTTTGGTGGCATGGTGAGGAAAAGAACTATGGATTTAACCCTGATCTATTGACTGGGGTGAATGTTTGATTTGCTCTGCATCCCGTCCATCACCTTTGTGTCTTTTACTCTATCAAAGTTGGCATTTTCCTGCTCACAGTTTCTTTCTAGGTGCCTCGGACAGTTAATAATTCCCCGTCACAAATGTGTATTGACCCAGACAGTGGATAGTGAGACCTGTGAGTAGCTAGGGAGGATCTGAACCCTGTCCTGATTACATTTTGAAGGACCATGCACACAGCACTCACAAAGGAATCTGACAGCAGGCCTGTACTTGCTTTTATCCCCCTTGGATAGTTTGAGGTCAGGACCATGGGAAAGGGAAGGACTGACTTAAACACGTTTTGGGATAGGTGAGGGGATTTCCCACACAAAGACTGGCCCCAGGTATAAAGTGGAGCATTTTAAGACTCTCATCAGAACACCCCTGGACCGGTAGAAGATTCAGAAGAAGGACATATATGCTGTCAAATGGATTGCCCTGTTGCTTGAAGGACTGCTTAGCTTTCTGAAGAAGGAAGGCTGGGCCTGCTTGCCTAGGTCCTAGGCTACCCAGGCTGGCTCCAACTGTCACTTGTCTGACCCACTGCATGAGCTACAGGGACACAAAAAATATTTCAGGAGTCTCCTTGCAGCTGACCAGCTGCAACTAGACCTTTTGGATGTGAATGGACCTGCCTGAGCCCTACTGCTGGCTTCTGCTGGAGTGTTTTCTGAACCAAAAGAGGTGCCCTCTAGGTCCTAGACCCTTGACTGTCATCAGTGAGCGTGCTTCCTGAAGTAAAATATGAAAATCCTGAGATTTGGGCTCCTAGTGACAGCAAACAGACCTATTCCAGCCAAGACTATGCTGCCCATGACAACCACAAATGTCAAGCTCCAGTGAGACCTGCTCTTCCACGCCAACAGAGAATGCCCATGATGGTCGACAACGCAAAACCAGCGCGATGCTCCATCGATGATTGGCTTTTTGTGCTGTAGCTACATACTTCTCCTCATGGCCTCCTCCAATGAAAATTCTTTGGCTCTTCAGCAGAACTAACCTGGTCCCGGTTTCTGTCCCAAACGCCATCACATCAGCCTGAACTTGTGACTTTCTCCTGGTCCAGTGAAAACAAATAACCAAGAGTGCTTCTTGGAGCTAACTTTAAAATGTAATGGCCCAGATTTACAAAGCTTCCCGTTTTTTATTTCTTAAATAGCCACTCCATAGACATTGCTATATAATGAATGCAAAATTATATGTACTAAATGTGCGGTTCCCTAATAGTGATTCCTACAAAGTAGGAATCACTATTAGGGAATAGCAAATAGAAAATTCCATTGCATTCGGGCCTATGGACAAAATAAAAAATTGTATGCACTTCGTAAATTGTGATTTCCTAATGAGAAATCGCGATTTAAGAAATGCACAGCAATGGGTGCTTCTGGATTTGAGGCCTCCCTGGAAGCACCCTGAATTTTCTGGTACACATGTAACTGCACATATGCTCTAGGGTCATATATGTTTTCTTCATGTCACATTAAAAAATGAATTTTTAAATGCATTTTTTTATTTTGCACATGGTTACTATACACTTCAAGTCAATGGTAATAGCATTGCCTAAATGCTTGATTCTCATTTAGGAAATGCCACTTACATGTGCTTTAGTATTCGCAAATAGCTATTCTCTATTTGCGATTCCTAAATCGTGGTAGCAATTTGCAATTTCTACCGGGTAGAAATTGTAAATTGCGACTGGTTTTGGCCTTTTGTACATCTGAAAAGACCATTTACCATTTCTTAACTGGCCAAAATAGAGATTTGGCCCGATAAGAAATGCTAAATGGCTTTGTACATCTGGGCCAGGATGTCCTGTTATATTGATAAGATTGTTGCTATTCTGGGATCAATTTTACATATTAAACTGTATTCTATTTTATTAAATTATCTGGCATTTTTTTCTGTGTTGTGTTTTCACTTTATTACTGTTTGTGTGCTGCATCAATACTTTACATATTGCGTCTAAGTTAAGCCTGACTGCTTTTGTGCCAGGGTTAAGCAAAGGTTAATTTAGGGACTTTTGTAGTTTACCCTGACAAGGAATGTGGTTATTCCTTGAGTGGGGCATTCACCCTTCTCAAAAAGTAACCCAATTTCTTACGTACTCCAATCAGAGCAAAGACACCTGGCTTAAACTCCACAGACAGTCGTGAAAGAAGAATTCCTGAGTAATGCCAAAAGTGGTGTGAGAAATATCGATCAGATTATGGAGTTTCAAATATTTTGCAACTCCAACATTTCCTGTGTGGAGTTATGGCACATATTTACATATTCTTTTAAAGACTATTGAGAACTTCAAAACAGTTTCATTGGTGTGCTTCTGGAATGATGATGACCTTCTCCAAACTGACTCTGATTTAAAATGTATGCCCCCTCTTATATGCAACTTGTGTCTATTAAAGGACCAGTGCATTGCAGCTGCTTGAATACTCAAAAGAAGGACCTACAACTCTTTGAAGACACCACCTCAGTGTCTTGCACAAAGGCCTGCTTTGACTTACAAGGAAAAATGACAAGAGCTGTACTATTCGGCTCCGAAAGGCTTGACCTAAATGAATGCCTTCCGGAACCAATTTGGACAGCTTTTAACGTTTCCGGGGATTGTAATTGGTTGTTCGGAATGGGGTAAGATTCACTAGGAGACAAGGGTTCCGAATAGGATTCGGCAAAGCCGAATCCGATTCGGAGCCCTTCCGAAGAGGATTGTAATCAACCCCTAAGTAATGCAATTGTTAGTGTAACCTGGGTAATTGACTCCAAAGAGCACCCTGTGATTAAGTGACATGCATCAGAGATAAGAGTATTGTTTGCAACATAAAGGTTGAATGCCTTCATAGCAGCTTTAGAGAAGCACTCAACCAGCTGATCTGGTTGTGATGCATTATGATCAGGCCCCTACAAAGCTATGTTCCAGAGGTCAAGCTTGAATGGTCACACAAGCTGCACTGCAGCTAGTGATTGGAAAAGCAAGTATTTTTTGACAAATTGCCTGATGTCTATGCTAATGAAACAAAAATCTGATTTCTCGTGGAACGGTTAAATCCAAAAGAGAATGCTAGAGGGGAATTGCCTGCACAGTAAGATCAGTACCATTCAGAAAGTTAAGCCAGCAGGTTTTCTCCCACATTTAACACTTGCTTCAGAAATTGAAGGAATGTGTATTAATTCCAAATGCTTAAACACTTCCAAGTACAGACGTCTCCCAGGGGATACCGCCTCTCAATATCAAGCCAATGCATGTTTGCATCTTTCAATATAAGGAGGAACACAAACTCTTCAATACATATGCAGGAAAATTCACTTTTTTATTAGAAAAGACAGAACTGTGCAACAGGTAATGGCTAAAAATAATTGCTAATACTCTAGTTTGCCATTTATCACTTTGGAAGTTCACAAACCCCTGCAGTCACCTCACTTTCATCTATCTAGAACGTGAATGTAGGTTACTAATTGTTATAATTGATAGCACAAAACGGAACTTGTTATGGTAACACCGATTATATATCTACACATGAAAGACCATAAAGTGTTTTAAGAAACTGCCAATGTTGTATTAAAATCAGTATTTCTGCTATAATAAATTATATAAAATACACAAATGGTGGTGGGAAGAATGCTTGCAATTTGTCTAACCACTGGCAATCACTAAGAGTAGCACTCCAATCTTTCTTTTGCCCACAATGCCACCTTAGCTTGCACTTAGCCGTATGCAAATCAGTCGTGACTCTACTCCTTTAGGAACAATCCATCCCGAACTGCCTGGCCGAATCCTGACTGAACGGGAAAACATGCAGCCCCAGACCAGTTTTGCACTGATTGAAGCTCTTTGGTCAAATGTAGCTTGTTCCAGTGGCACAGTGAACACAAGATCCACTTCTTGGCACACTTTTGGCCACTTAGGGCTCTACATCAAACACAGAAAAAGTGATGGGATGAATTCTTTAATTTGTCTAACTACTGGCATTAGCTTGGGGTAGCATTCCAACCTATCATTCTTTTGCCCACCACTGTATTCACACTCCATTACTTTTTGATGGACTTGGTCCTTGCTATAGGGTCATCCCTAAACATTTGGCCTCATCCCTTCACTTTTTTCTGAATTCATTTTTGTTGGCCTTAGACTTTGCACATTTTACCACTGTTAACCAGTGCTAAAATGCCTGTTCACTCCCCTTAAAACATAGTAAAATTGGCCTTATGCCCAATTGTCATAATGAATTTACTTGTAATTCCCTAGGACAGTGTTTCTACTTGTGCCCAGGGCCTTTACATAAATTACATGCTACTAGTGTGCCCACAGCACTGATTGTCCAAGCAACTTAAGTAGCATTTTAAACATGTTTCAGGCCTGCCATTGCACCTTGAGTATGTGGTGTTCCAAACTGCCATTTCGACTGGCAAAGTAAACCATTTGTCAGGCCTAAACCTTCCTTTTTAATACATATAAGTCAACTCTAAAGTAGTTCCTGGACAGCCCAAAGTGCTGAGTGCAGTGTATTTAAAAATTTGGATATGTATTTTTGTGGTTTACGTGTCCTGTTAGTGAAAACCTTATAACATTGTTTTGTACTACTGCAAGGCCTACCTCTCCCATAGGATAGCATTGGAGTTACCTTAATACATTTAAAAAGCTGTAATTTAAAAATGGGAGCCAGCACCAGTTCATGTTTGCTGTCTCTGGAATTGTAAATTAAAATCCTAACTTATTGTGGAGTTGGATTTTAAATTACAATTTTGACACAGTGTGGGTGACAATTGGGCTTTGTTTATTCCTCCTAGACAGTCACACACAATGGGGAGCTTAGGTGTGACTGGATGGGCCACCTCTGACACGATGGGTGGTTAGAGCTAGGCCCAGTCCCATTTACAGTAAACCCACAAAGAGCTCCATACACCCTGTAGTTTGTCTAGAGCCAGGGCCAGGAAGGCGGAAACCTATGCAATTCCAAAGGAATCCTCTAAAAGCTTCTCCCCACTTCAAAGGCACAACTGGGTATGTACTGTATGTAAACAACACCACTTCAGTACACTTTGGGACCTTTGGAAACTCTGCCAGGAAAAAGGACTACTGTGCTGCTGCAAGGGCTGCCACTCTGCTGGACTGCTACTCTAAAGGAATTGTTGCCCTGCTGCCTTTGGCCCTCTTGCCTGGGTAAGAAGCAGTGGACTGCATCTCTTGAACCCAGAACCCAGAGTGACTCCAAAGGCTTTTAAGCTGGCCTCCTGATCAGAAGCCGTAGAGACCCAACAGTCTGCCAACAACCTTGCATCTGCACCTTGACTCTGCGATTTGTGAGTCTACCCTGCAGAGTGGTGCCACCTCCATCCTGGACCCTTGGAAGTGCACAAACCAGAGCAGAACCAATGCATCACTGCTGCTGCATGGATTGGATCCACCTCAAAGATCTGCATCATACTGTAAATCATCAGAACCCCTGGATTTCCCGGACTACGTGACACTTCCTTGGCATAGGCCCTCTTATCCCCCATCAACAGTAGCCTTGACAATGATGCCGGATGCCGCATCTCAGCCTCGCAGCAGTTCAGAACCGATGCATCACCCTGACTTCGCGCCACATCCTCGACACTAGAATTTGCATCACAAACTCTGTCAGCGGAATAAACAATGACAACACAGGCACTCACATCGCTACCTCCCCTCATCTTAGAACTGACACATTGCTTCTGCTGCACAACACATCTCACAATATTACTATTACTAGCAGTAGTGTTACTATTTTTTCTTGACTGTTCTTGTGCATCATACCATATTGATACAAAAGTTATAGTAAGAGAATAGTGAGGAAAAACGTACAAATTATTTAACTTGATTTGTTAAATCATCTCTCTTGTCCCTCTGTGTTACTTGTTTTCTAATCCTGTGTCACAGCTTAGAGACACATTTAACAGTTCTTAAGCCATGTGACATGATTAAGATTTTTGTTTAAACAATCTCAAATGTACGAATTATTCAGTGATGTGCCACTATTCGACCCACAGAGAAGACATATTAACAGTAACAATATAGGGATATGGATGCTTTTTGCAAATTAAGTTAATGAATTTACAGTTTAAATTGATACCTGTTGATTATGTGCATAGGTGCATTAATTAAAGTGAGATTGTGTTAATGGTTGGATGGATGAATGAGAGCATGGAGGAATGAATGACTGATAGAGAAAGGTCATGGTTTGGTTATGAGTTAATAGTGAATGAGTCTATGGCTGAATGGCTCAATAAATGAAAGCATGGATGGATGCCTTGGAAGATGGGAGAAACCGGATAAATTAAGGTGGAATACAGATCTAATATCTATATACAGAACATAAAGGGTCTAATTATGATGCGGCCCGGAAAGACTCTAACTGATGCTGGCAGTCGGAAACTAAACTGGCCAGTCATACCGGCTGGCTTCCGACGGGTTCAATGAGCCTGTCAGCCATTCGGAGGCCGGCCTGTGATCCTAAAGGGCAGTCTTTCTGCCCTTGGTATTACGATAGTGGGTGTCAGACAGGTATTCTAAGTCAGGCTTTCTGACATGGATAGCCTGTCAGGGATCGAGCATAGGGGCACCTAGGGGGCCCCTTTGTTTGCGCGGCCTCTGGTTGGGGGCAGTGAGGGGCACTTATAATGCCCCTGTTAATCCCCGCAATCTTGTGGCAGGTACCTTAAGGGGTCGTGCCTTTGGGTGCAGGGATTATAACCACATCCCAATTCCCTTTCGGAGCATGTACTATGGCTGGTTTAAGGACATAATGCATGATCCCATGGGGAAATTTCGGAATGCGACCGAACACGGTCGCAGCCTAATCAGGAGGTCGGGACCACTGGCCGGAGGTCGGTCGGTCCCAATTCAGAGATGGTGTTAGACGGACTTGTAATAGGCCCCCAAATCACCAATAACTAGACACTTTCAAGACAAAACATGAATTTAATTTTCGATCCGTATATCATGAAACCGCAAATAACTGAAAGGAATATTTGAAACATCATACTTGAAAGACAATCCAGAATGATTGCAACATTGGACTTCATAAGGCCAACAGCGTGAAAGCAAGATCAAAATGTAATGTGTTTCATTTGAGTTTACATTATATTTATCAAACAAGCTACTACTACTACCACTACTAATTTTTTAGTTTGAATATCTTTTATTGCATTTTCTTTTATTTCGGCATGTACACATATATGAGTAAATAACATTGTCATGGCACAGGATAAACGTTACATGTCGTATCTGTTGTACAGTCACATTAATGAATATATTTAAGTGACGTAACAATAAAGCAAAATTGTGTGAACAGTTTGACACGGCCATTAGCTATGGTTGTGTAATGTATGAAGGAAAAAGTCATAAATCAACAACAACAGTTCACAAAATAAACCAATTGTTTCCTCGCCTCTCGCCAGTGGAATGGCTCGGTTGGGACATCTGCAATGTCATAACTGTGGTTCAAAGTAAAAACAAGCGTGTCAGCTATGCAGTATATATTCAAATCTTTTGTTCAGAACAAGAAACTATGAATAACAACCTGGGATTGTAGGGGCTAATGACTGGGTGAGGTCAAAACAATGTGTGTGTGGTTCAGATGGAGCAGTCAGGGGCGGACGCGCGTGGTACCGTGTCAGTTGTGGGCGTCGTCAAACACGTCAGGTAGCAGGCGCTACCCATGGGGGGAAAGCCAACCCAGGGACTCAATCCGGGGCCAACAGGGGAAAGAGACACGCAGGCAGAGGGGAGGAAACAGGAGGGGGGGAAGAGGGGGAGGGGGCAGGCACAGCCGGGTCAGCGTTCAATAGGGTAACAGAGTCTAAAAAACACCCCTTTGCAGGCACACTAGATGATATGCAGCCAGGGCATTGTCCCAGTTTTGCACTATGGGGTACTTGCGTAGTCCCGCCATCTCCTCCCTGTGTAAGGCTACACTCTCCGCCCTTGCCAAATTGTCAAATGAATTGTGCCAGTATATCGCTTGTGGAGGTGCACTATTCTTCCAGCCCTTGGTGATGAGGCGTTTTGCAGTTATCAGTCCCAGGTCCCAAAATCTAGTCTGGACCTTTGTCCGTGCCGTCCGCTTAAATAAGCCCAACAGGCAAGCTTCCCATGTGTGAGGTAAGCTACCCCCCGTCGCTGCTGCCAGAGAGGCCGACACTGATTTCCAGTAATCAGTTAGGAGAGGGCACACCCAGAGCATGTGTAAAAGTTGCGCATCTACAAGTCCACATCTGGGACTGATGAGTCAAGACCAAAATATTGGTTGATTTTATCCGGGGATAAGTACGCGCAATGCACAATATAGTATTGTATGATCTTAAAACGGGAGTTGCGCGGAACATTCGTCACCCCGGCCAGCACCAACGCCCATTCTTTATCAGTCCAGGCGCGGCCTCTATCCACTGACCATTTGTCTCGCAGGCGCTGTGAAGAAAATTGCGTGTGTGTGTGTGTAGTGCTTGTGCGAGCCAGTGCACTATGTGGGAGCTGTTTCCCATCAAGTGCAAGTACTGAATCAGTAGGTGAGCTGGCAGCTCCTCTGTTAGGTCACCCCAGGCTTGCGTTAGTAGACGGATAAGTGTTGCATGTGTTAGAAATTGTCCGGGAGGCAGTTCGTGTTGGCTGCCAGGGTTTCAAACAAGAGTAGAGTGCCTTCTGCATACAGGTCTCCCAAGCTCTCTAAAGCAGCGTTCGTCCAACTGCCCAGCGCTGTCTCCGTAAGTATGCACCCCTCCCACGGCGTCCCCAACAATGGTAGATTAGGGGCATATGGTTTGTAAGAACTTGTAAGCTTTAGGCTTCTCGTGTAGCACTTCCTCGCCACCACAAGGTGCAGTTGATTTGGGCAGCATACCCTAGCTAAGGGGTGAAACAGCGCGTGTATCTGCGCAACCGTCATGACGGTGTCGCCCGAAGCTGTATCACTCAAATTCTTTCCACTCAACCAGTAGGCAATCCACTGTAGTTGTGCTGCCAGGTAATAGAGCTCCAGATTAGGGATAGATAATCCCCCATTTATTGTTGCAGCATATAGCGTCTTTAATGCAACTCTGGGTCTCCCCGTATTCCAGATTAGTCGCCTGGTCAGAGTTTCCAGCTCTCGGAAGGTTCGGGCCGGGATATACACCGGAAGGTTGGCATAAAAGTACAACAGTTATTTTAAGTCAGTCACTGATTCGTAAAAAATGAAATTCACTGTTGATTTTTTTCCTGAATGTATTGTCATTCTCTTAAAATGTTTACTGTATGGTTTTTATATTCCTCGTTTTATCTGCTATTGATTGTAAGTTGATTTTAAATTGTATGTATATCTTTTATGATCTATGCAGATCGAAATAAAGATTGAAATGTAAATGTAAACAACAGCTTAGGCAGCGCTATCATTTTTGTAAGGGTAATCCGACTTGGGACGTTTAGTGGAAGGGAGTTCCAAAAAGTAACCTGTGCCGCGAGTGACGAAATTGCCCTCTTGAGGTTACCCTCCAGTAGGTCCGCAGGGTCACGATAAACAAGAATCCCTGAATAGCGGAAGGCAGTTGGATACCAGATGAGTCTCTCGCCCATTACTACGATGTCGATTTCTGGCATGTCTGTAGCAAAAGAATACACTCTTGACTTTGCCCAGTTAACTCAGAGTCCTGACACTTCCCCGAAGCTGCTGAATATGGAAGTGAGCACGCGTGGGAAACAAGTCAGGTCTCTAACGTAGATCAGTAAATCATCTGCATATAACGACACAGAGTGTAGCCCATCGGCCAAAGGGATACCCCAATCTGTGCCGGAATGCCGCCAAGGGCTTCATTATGAGAGCAAAAATTAAGGGGGAGAGGGGGCATACTTGCCTGGTGCCTCTGCGGACTCGGACCAGGTCCGATAGGAGTGTGCCCGTGCGAACCCGTACCACTGGATCTTGTTAGAGAAGTTCCACCATCTGAAGGTAGACCTCGCCCAAGCCAAACTTTTTCAGCACCTGCATCAGGTAGGGCCATTCCACAGAGTCAAATGCTTTCTCTAGGTCAAGAACTAAACACTCCGAGTGAGGCCACTGGGACGTGGCTAAGCTTTGGACTCTTAACAAGCGTCTGATGTTCTAAGACGTACTGCGGGTTGGCACAAAACCGTTCTGGTCAGTATGCACCAGAGTCGGTACCAGGGGGGCCAACCTCTAGGCTAGCGCAGACGCCAGGATCTTTTAGTCCGTGTTGAGGAGGGCAAGCAGCCTGTATGAACCCATGTTGAGTCCATCTCCGCCCGGCTTCAAGAGAGATATTACATTTGCCTCGTTCAGGGTTGGCGGGAGAGCAGAATCTTCAAACGCTGCCTTATACATCCGCAATAGCTCGGGTATGAGAATGATAGAGTGGGCCTTATAGAACTCCGCAGGTCATCCATCCGGCCCTGGGGTCTTGCAATTGGAGAGGGAAAAGAATCTCTTTCGCCGTGAGCGGTGCACCAAGTTCCTCCCACTGCGCATTGGTAACTGCTGGCAGGGGTAACGTTGACAGGTATTCTGAGATGTTATCCTCAGTGACCTGCAACCGAGAGCGATAGAGGCCCTCATAGTGGTGCGTGAAGGCCTCGTGTATAGCCTTCTGCGTATAGACTGTGATGCCCCGTGCAGTACAGATTGACAGTACAGGCGCAGTTTGGGTGCCCCGCCATATCAGCCAAGATAACAGTTTGCCCGGTTTGTCCCCAGCGTGGTGTGTGTGCGCTGACTGGGCAGCATAATTCAGGTTCTTCAGCCTGTCTAGAAGACGAGTGTGCGGTTCTCGGGCTGTCACCAACCTCGTGTCGTCTCCCTCAGCCGCCTCCCGTTCTCCAGCTAGCAAGGCGGATACCACTTCTATCAAGTCCCTTTCCACCTGTCACCACATCCCCGCCTGCATGCCCAGGCAGTTGCCCCATGTGACTACTTTAAACGCATCCCACTCAACTTGCAGGGCAGATGCAGTGCCGTTATTGTCCTCAAGATACTGCAAAATGCGGTTCGAGAGCGCCTCCCTATATGGGGCATCTAATAAGACATCCGGTTGGAGTCGCCATGAAGGCACCGGCAGGTGGGGGCGTTCCCAGGCAAAGTCCAGGGTGTGAGGGTTGTGGTCAGAGTGAGTGCGACCCAAATAACCGGTGTCTGTGACATGGGGAAGTAAATCGCTCGATAGCATAAACCATCTAGTCGGACATGTAGTTCATGGGCACCCGAATAGTACGAATAAATTCTCGTATTAGGATTACGATTGCGCCAGACATCATGCAAGTCCCACTGTGTTGCCCAGTCTGTGAGTGCCTTCGACGCTCCACTCGCCGGCGCATTGGCTAGGGGAGGGAACGAGCGATCTAACGCAACATTCAATACACAATTAAAATCGCCTCCAAAGAAAAGTGGCGCTAACACCGACGACAATCGTGAAAGGAATTGTCCCTGTTCCGTGTTAGGAGCATAGATAGAAGCTATAACTATCTGCTGTCCATCCAGTCTGCCCTGAAGAAGCACATATCTGCCCTCAGCGTCTATTTTACTGTGAGTGAGTGCAAAAGGGACCCCTGGTTGTATCCAAACCAAAAATCACACGCGCAAATGCCGAGAAGCCCGTGGCGTACAGCTGTCCCCTCCACCTGCGGCGCAGCATAAGCACCTCCGGGTCAGTCAAATGGGTCTCTTGCAACAATGCTATCTGCACCAGGTGCCGCCTAAGATACGAATAAACCTGGTAACGGCGTGAAGGCGTATGCATACCACGTACGTTCCAGGTACAGAATTTAACCGTAGTCATTGCATATCCATTCTCTCGTCCCCCCCCGCCTCCCGCCCCCAGTACACAGCCCAGCCGCATAGCAGATCGGACACCCACATAAATTACTCCAAATCGTATACATTCGGCCACTGCTCCGTAAACACACATCAGGGGAATAGGAAAAAATCACCAGTCTCATTAACCAGGGACACAATAACATAATACCATAAGGTCGAAAGCGGAACATGTTGTCGTCCAAACGCTCTAGGGAGCACTAAAAGTCCGTAAGTTCAAGGTAGGTTCACTGAGTCTTTAGCTCTATAGTTACAGGGGTTTCATGCAATCAGGGCGAGGGTGCTGCCCCTGTCACAGGCAGCTATTGTCTTTCAGCTCAGTTCCAGCGTGAGCTCTCATTACATGTTGGGTCTGTTCTGTTAAGGTCTGGGACCTGTTGCCTGGTAGCAACTCTTCGCAGGACGCAGCCAGGCACTCACCCCTTGGGGGCGCGTCCTCCCCCTGATGCAGTCCCACGACTCACCAACAGCGGCACATCCCTGGCATTGTACCAGCAAAGGGTTCGGTGTACACAACCGTCGTAAGCAGGGCCGGATGCTTCTTCAGAGTCCGAACTGCCTTGCTAGTCATACCTCAGTGTCTCATGGATTCAGTAGTATGTCAGCTGCAGACCTCCTCAGCGCCTGAGTAGCAGGACTATTGCTCGGGGACATTTTCATTCAACTGTATCAGCAGTTTGCGGTGTAACATCCGGAAGATCCACCGAAACTTGGGAGTCTGGTATGCCGTAGAGGTATTCATCATCGCTCACAAGGGCTTCAGGGCTAGCCTCCAAAACAGTATTCACTGTCTGCGAGCCGCTGATCTCCGCCGCCATGCGGAGGGCCTCTTGTTGCTCACTCTGCATACGTTCAGGCGTGGGGCCCACTTCCATCTCCGCTTGTGTCGGCGTCGAGATCCACGGTCACGTCGCATCTTCGGTGGCATCTCTCCAGGTTCCATATCAATACCGAGTTAAGCCAGGTCTCGACTGCCTCAGGAGTATTGAAAAAGTGTGTCTTGTCCTGTGCCACCACACGCAGGCAGGCCGGAAAGAGCAATAAATATTTCAGAGCCAGGCGGTGGAGTCGCTGTTTCACCGCTAGAAAAGAGTGGCGTTGGCGTTGCACCTGCACGGTGTAGTCAGGGAAGAACATGATCTTGGCGTTCTCAACCTTAATGTCGGATAATTTCCGAGTTTCGCGCAGTATGGCATCGCGGTCACAGTAGTTCAAGACGCGGATGAGCATGGGCCTCGGGTTGGAGCCTGCAGGGGGAGGGCACGTTTGTACTCGGTGGGCTCGCTCCACTACAAAGTGCTGTGAGAGGGTACCCTCTGGTAGTAGGTTCTTGAGCCAACGTTCCATGTGCTCAGCTGTTTCCCTGCCCTCCCATTGCTCCGGCAGACCCACTATGCGGACGTTGTTTCTCCTCGCCCGCCCTTCTGCATACTCCGCCCGATCTTTCAGGAATTCCACCCTATTAAAAAGATCTTGGACATGCCTGTCCATCTACGTAATCTTGGGCGTCATATCCGTCATAGTGGTTTCTAGGGCGGTCGTCCCGTCTGAGAGCTTTTTGTGGTCAGCCTGAAGGTGTGTCAGGTCAATAGCCACTCCGTCAATTTTAGTCTCTAAAGAGGTGCGAGTCAGTTGCATCGACTCTTCCAGCCGCTCCATTGAAGCAAGCATCGTGTCCAATTTGAAGGCAGTATGGTCCGGCTCAATCTGCTTCGCCATCTTCCCCTTCCCCTGCGTGCCGCTCGCACCAGCTCTTGTCTCCAGACATGGGAGTTACAACAGCGTCTCAGTAGCAGTGTGGGCTGAAGGGTTCTTCGCGACCTCAGGCAGGAATAGCGTGCCACAAGGGCAATGCAATTCAGCTGTAGGGAAACTTAGGCTGTCCACTTCTGCGAGTTATGTGAATGCCCCCCACTAGGAAGAGTGACTTAGTTCAAGCGGGGGGCGCCAGAGCAAGCGGTTTGCTTCCTTCCTAGGCACGGTTGGTGTCTATCAGTAGATCTAGGCGGGAGGTGCGCTTCCAGCTTAGTGAGCCAATCTGGAAGGCTAAATCCAGCAAAAGTGGCCTCCCCCGCCACTTACACGTATAATTGTAGTCAGCTTCCTCAATACGCAGGTTAGGACAGGTGACGGTCGTCACCTCACACCACTCTGCTTCGCCTCCCACCTGTGAGTGTTTTCAGAGAGGTAACAGCCCCCCCACGCTCAGGCACCCGTGTCCAGACCTCCAGACACACTCCCCCTCTATATCGCAGGTGCACGAGCCAGGCAGCAGTTGCTTGTGTGTTTAAATACACTCCATTAGTGGGCAGCCTCCAACCTCAGCCGCCGCCATAACAGACGTGGGGGGCGGTCAGTCGCTGCACAAGTTCCCTGGGGGTGGTCTCCGCTGCAGTGTTCGAGTCAGCAGGCCTCCGAGGAGAGCGCCAGCGACAGCTCACCCCAAGAAGCTCACAGCGGTGTACCTCTCCGGTTCCACTCCAGCAGCCCCATGTACCAGTGGGGGGGCAGAGCAGAAGGTGAGTTCAGTCGGCTCAGGCAGAGCAGGCCGCCAGCTCCCATGTGTCAGCCGAGAGGGGCCTGGGTGTAGTAGGTCGACCCAAGGAAAGCCAGTATCTGGAAGGTGCAAGGGTCAGGACGAGGTGCAAAGGGACTCTGGCTCCCGCATCACAGGCGATCCACCGCCAGTCCCACCGTCTTGGATCCAGCTCCGTCCCTCCATCAGGCAGTCGAAGGGGGGCCGGTCTCCAAAAGTGTCTAGTACCAGCTCCCTTCGTGTAGCTCGTGGGTCACATCGTGCTCCGGCAGCAGCCGGGGTCCCAGGCACCGCTCCAGTGCTGTTGCAGCCGCAGGCAGAGGAGTGCCGATGGCTCCAAGGTACCGAGCACCTCGCGCCATGGTTCACAGTTGCAGGGCCTAGTGGGCCTGGCGAGACTCCGGCCTCGGGTGATTGCGAGCGCCGGACGGAAGTGTCTTTCGGCGGGGTGTGCAGTCGTCCTCGCCAGCGGGGCAGTCAGGAGCAAGCTGTCGGTCCCAAACTTCACCAGTGAGGGAAAGACTGCTTCGGGCCCTCTCGCTGAAGTTTTCCGCCAGAGTCAGATAATATTAACGGATAAATTGCCTGTGGTAGGGGAGCTTCGCTCGGAGCTCTACCCAGGCACGTCTGCCGCCATTGCGTGCTCAGCCACGACCCCTACTACTACTACTAATAATAATATTAATGACTGAGTGTGAATACAGTGGTCTATTACCTGAGTTCTCCAACACTTTAAACATCAATTGCAATTAGGAAATCACAATTCCAAATATATGAAACTCCATCAAAATTCATTTGCGATTCCCAGATAGTCGCAAATTACCTCCCCCCACTAATACTCATGAGGTAGATCGCAAATAGTGACCCATCTGGAATATCTGAAAACATAGGAATGGTGGCCTGCTGGGGACAGCAGGCCACAATGTCTGTACTTGCTTTTAAATAAAGCAAATTTTTTTTTAAATGCAGTCATTTCATTTCATAAAGCTTTATTCGGAGCATTTAAAAAACATGTCCATAAAAGCACATATAATACAGACAATTCATACATAATTCATTAAAGAAAACACATGATATAAAATATACAATTATTAATTACAAACAATACATTAAACGATACATATCTCCAAGAAATACCACATGATACAAAATATCCAGAGGGGGATGGAATAAATATTTAAAAATGTACATACATTTAAAAACACATACTTTTCCTGGCGCTAATAGCTTTAAGCAAAAAAGAAGCGGTAAAAAAGCAAATGTCCGGGTGATTCAGATTAAAAAGCAGTCTCATAGCATCCGAAGTGTTTCTCACTCCAAATCTATTAAATATGGCTTCAAGTAGAATTTCCGTAACTCCTTATACAGTTCGCATGTTAATAAAAAGTGCTTAGTGCTTTGTTCAGTTTTATTATCACATTCACAGGGGCCAATAGGGCGCATTTTAATGTTTGGGCACGCAACCAGATAATGTACTATACCCATCCTCATTCTGGTTAGTACAAACTGGTGCATGGTTCTTGTTACCTGTGACAGATATGGGCTGAAACCTGTAAATTCATTCATGCTTTGTACAGTACACATGTAGTTAACTTAGAATCCTCTAGATGTTGCCTTTCATTACAGTGATTTAAAAAGATTGTTTTCACATTAGATTTGGGGATTTCCGAGAGACTGTAAGGGTCCGTTAGCACATTGATCCCGAATAATTTTTGTGAACATTCAATAATATATTTGATCCAAGGGATCTTCAAGTGCTGGTCCAATAAAAAGCAGTCCTTAATAATTGCTCTGTTCAATGAGGTACCATCACTGAGCCAGATAGAGCGCCACAATAGTATGGGCCTTAGCATAATCAGATCATTTAGGGCTTGGATCCCTGTTTCGTTATGAACCAAGGAATTGGAAGTAGACTTGGGTAAACATAAGAGCTTTTTCAGGAAGAGGTTCTCCTCTACCTGAAGGCTCTTGGCAGATGACACACCCCAGACACCTGCCCCATAGAGGGCCGCAGATAGACATTTTGCTTTGTAGATATTTAACATGTCTTTAATACGTCTATTCCCCAACTTCTTGGCAAACAAAAAGACCCCATTGGAGCTCCTAATCATCTTAGTTCTGACTACTTTATGTTCAGTGGCCCAGCTCCCATTATTAGAAAAGGTAATTCCCAAATAGCAAAAGTGATCAACTTTTTTAACTGGTTCACCATCAATAACATAGTGGGTTTTACCTCTGATTTTTGCTTTTCCCGAACTGCATTCCATTACATATGTCTTAGACTTATTGATCACCAGTTTCCTATTCTTAATGAAGGATACAAAACAATCCATCAGACGTTGGAGACCCAAGGGCGTGGTCCGCATAGAGTAATACAGGTATATTAAAGTTATTAACTCTAGGGGCATCCGCAGCGACTGCCTGCAGGGCAGATTCGACCTCATTAATAAAGAGGGTAAAAAGCAGGGGTGCTAAAACGCACCCCTGTCTGATACCTCTTCCTATCCCAAACTTTGTAGTACATTCCCCATTGGGTCCATAGCGGACACTGGTGCGAAGCTTTTCATACAGTCGGGCTAAGAAATATATAATGCCTTCAGGTGCACCTATTTCCAATAATTTGGCCCATAATATTGCGTGATCTACCAAATCAAAGGCGCTACTAAGGTCAGCAAAACATAGATAAAGCGACCCTTTTTTCGCCTGGGTATATTTTCCCACTAGTAGCTCTAAATTCAGGCACTGTTCAATATACTAGCCATGGTTTCTCCAATGGTAATATCTAAGGCTAGGGTGGGCCATCTATCTCCATTGGAGTCTGTTAAATTACTAGAGTCAAAGATGTTAGAAAAATGCTGGATCCACGAGTCCATGCTCACATTAGATGTGAGTTCTGGGGCCTTGTCATCTTTTAGGAATGGGCTGTTCACCGTGGACCAGAACAGGGTACAATTATTCGTGTCCGCAGCTTGGGTGAGATTATCCCAGGCTTCTTGCTGTAATTCAGCTTTTCTACGTTTGAGGGTCGTGTGATATCCCTGTCTAAGTTGGACCACCAAATCCTTGTCCCTTGGTTTTGCTGCAAGAGCCTCTTTAAGGTCATTCCGGGCAGTAGAGCAAGCATGGTCAAACCAACCCCTTATACACCTAACTTTAGACCCAGCCTCTTTAGTAAACTTTTTATTGATGATTGAATTAATCCTGTTAAAGTGGTCGATACTGTCAGACGAGGTGTCTTCCTGTTCTAAAATTGCCGTGATCTCCATCAGACAACTAGAAATAATGGAATCTGATGTTATGTCCGCTTTTTCTCCTTTCCACCTCAGTCTATATCCATTCTGTCTATGGGGTTCGATATTGGCAATGATACCCTGTTCACAGACATGATCGTTTTTCCAGAAAGTTAATTCAGTAGTCAAACAGTTATGGTCACTCAACATAATATCTTTCACCATGGGCATTGGGCATAACGGAGCAATGGTTGAAGACATGCACATAAAATCAATAATGGTATTCGCGTCCCTTCCTTTAAAAGTTGGTATATTTTCACCCATGTCGTTTTTAGCATTGTCCATAATTTCCATGTCATATTGAATCATAAAATTATTCAAGGTTTCCCCGTAGGTGTGATGGGGAAAATGGACTTCAGCTTCCCCCAGTCGGTTATACACACCGCAAACCTTCTGGGTGGATAATGGGCACACAGGAACATTAAAATCCCCCACAAAAATAAATTCAAATACACCATTAAAATTCTTCACGAAATTATTCACTGCCGTATCTAATTCATTAATTGCTACATGTCTAGTGTTATCAAAAACATTATTATAGAAATTTATCAATAGAATATTTCTGCCAATTTCTTGTGTAAGCCATAGAATTTGTGAATGCGCCCCCACATTAACAAACTTTTTCACTGAGATGGGTAATTTGACAGAAATTAGCACCATCAACCCACCTTTAGCTCTACCATGGGTTGAGGGAAGTGCTGGGAGCTCATAAGACACATACCCATCAATGCCTTTGAAATTTTTGCACCAGGTTTCCTGTAAGCACAGGATATCGAATAAATGCACAAAATCCTTCCAGCCTAACGCATCCTCCTTGCCCGCAATTCCAGCAATGTTCCAGCTAGCAATGTAACAAGTTACCTTCATTCTCTCTTGGCTAACATTAGGCTGTTCAACACTAGATATGGACATGTTATTCTCTATTATAAAAGGCTCTATGTTAGGTATAAAATTTGGGATATCACCCCCTGTCAACGTACAGTTCAAGCACACATCATTACCCGTTTCCTCAATTAACAAAATAACTTCTTCATTAAGGGTACTATTTCCTACATCCCTAGGAGGGTCAATCTCATGTCAGTCGTTCTGATCTAGGTAACTCAGGGACTGAAACCTGTTCTGTGTTGGGACCTGGTAAACCATTCCATTATCGTACAAAGGGGTGCTACCAAAAGTTACAAATGGGTTGGGGGTATGCATTAAGGGAACATTCCCCCCTAACATAGAATTCCCCATATGCAGCGGTGGGGTGAATAGACCATTTTGTGAACCAAAGAAGAAGTTAGGCATCACTGGTCTATTTACCATGGGTGGATAGATAGGATTACTCGGTACCCTCTCCTTACAATTTGTCGGAGTTTGCCCACCAAGATGATTATAAAAGTAGCCCAATGGTCTAGCAACTACTTCAGTCTCCGACTGTGTAATTGCGGCCGCTCTAAGCAAGACAGTCGCCACATGTTGTGGGTGCTTAAAATTTATTATCACACAATCCCCCCCACCGACTTTTTTGGTGTTACCTATCCAGTTGACTCTTCTGATGGAGATAATTTGGTCAGAATAGCCGACTGGATAGCCACAATGGCGGTTTAACCAGGAGATGGTTTTATTCCTCAAGGAGTCAGGTGTCTCATAATCATTTGGGGGCTGAGTGAGGATGGGGACGTTAGTTAATACCACAACGTAGGGTACACAGTCGGGTGGAAGATCAACTGGGCATCTACATATCCTAGCGGAAACCCCATTAGATCCTCCCGTCGTATCAGATGGAACTGGCACCACAGGTGCCGATACTTGCATGGGGGCTGGTAATTTGACACCCGGCAAAGTGCTTGTAACCCCATTGTTAGATTGCTTTGAAGATCTACCTGTTTCCTGAGTCGATGTGGGTAGTGGTTTCAGTGGTTCTTTAGAAGAGTGTTTCCTGGTGGTAATGGAAGGGGCACTAGTTGAGGCTTGTGGCTGCTCCTTATCCTTAGTGGGAGCAGTGGCTGGACAAGTTGTCTTTTTGATGTAGGCTAAAGACTTTTCTAAGTTGTCAGCATGCTTGCCCACCATACCCCTTAACCTAGCTACTTCCTCCTGGAGATCTCCTATTTTGGTCAGCAATGGCTCTACCACCATACTAAGTTTACTGAGAATGGTACTCATTAGTGAGTCAATTTGGTCAGGCTTAATGGAAACATATTTATCTTGGCTCGGAGTTCCTAAGTCCTCGGTATGTTCCAAGTGTATGGTATCTTTTTTCTTTCTTGAGATATGACTACCTCGCTTGGGGACTGTTTTTCTACAAGCTCGCATAAATTTGGAAGCCCTCCCAGATTGCTGAGGTGTCCCCCCAACATTATCACATTGGTCATCATCCCCCATTATTGACTTGTCTGAAACCTTAGTCACTTCAACATTAATACTATTAATACTATTATCAAGCTCTACAGGAGCGACCATCTCATTAACAATATTATCTGAGTTAATATAGTTATTTGCATCAACGGACAGGGTCAAAGGGGGGTCTGCAATAGTACTTTTTCCTAGTGATTTCCTTCTGTCGCTGTTGATTTTGGAGACCACTTTCAGTAAGTAATTGTCCAGTAGTGTACTTTGGACTGACATTTCAGGGCTTGATTTGACAGTATCAGGTGAATATTATTTAAAAACAAGGGGGACCAGTGGATTTTCCACGATGTGTCCTTCAATAGTACTCACAGTTCGTGCCAAGGGGGGTGGCCCTGCCCGGCCTCTTCTGGCCCCTGACGGCCACAGACGGCCCGCCCTTGTCCCGGGCTTCTCCCGGTCGCTCCCGCGCGCGACTCGCGGGGCGAGAGGTGGTGTCAGGCTTTAACTGGCGCCTCCGGGCGCTCTTTGCGCGTCACGGGCGCGCTGCATGCACAGGGCGTGCTGGGTAATGTGGTCCGCTTTCTGTGGACGCCTCCCGGCGTGTTCTCAACCAGCCGTTTACCTCACGGCAAAGCCCGTCGGCCAGAAAGTGTAAGTACGCCGCTGGTGTTCCCCCACTAGGCTCCCGGGGTGTCAGGCTTTAACTGGCGCCTCCGGGCACTCTTTGCGCGTCACGGGCGCGCTGCATGCACAGGGCGTGCTGGGTAATGTGGTCCGCTTACTGTGGATGCCTCCCGGCGTGTTCTCAACCAGCCGTTTCCCTCACGGCAAAGCCCGTCGGCCAGAAAGTGTAAGTACGCCGCTGGTGTTCTCCCACTAGGCTCCCGGGGGGTCAGGCTTTAACTGGCGCCTCCGGGCGCTCTTTGCGCGTCACGGGCGCGCTGCATGCACAGGGCGTGCTGGGTAATGTGGTCCGCTTTCTGTGGACGCCTCCCGGCGTGTTCTCAACCAGCCGTTTCCCTCACGGCAAAGCCCGTCGGCCAGAAAGTGTAAGTACGCCGCTGGTGTCAATTTTTCTCAAAGGAAAACAGGCTGTGTTTCAAAAATGTAAATCGAAAGTATTCTTTACATTTTTTATGAGTAGGTATTAGTCAGTGGGACCGCTGTCTGCTCCTAAAAAAGAATTTTTGCATGCATTCACAAAGGGGAGGGGGGCCCTTGGGGACTCTTTTTGCGAATGCGTTAACACCAAATTGAAATTGGTGTTAAAAAACTAATATTTTACCACCACATTTCGGTAGCAAAACATTCAACATAGCACTGCGAGTCACTATTAAGGAAGGGGTGCCCTTAACATGCCCAATCCTAATACCGAGTTTCTAAACCCATTTTGCGATTCGGTAAAAGGTTAGTGAATCTCAAAATTGGATTTTGTATATAGTAAAATGCTTTTTTTGGTAGCAAACAGCCTGACTGCAAACGCCCGATTCTGAGTATCAGGCCGCTTGCGACCAAAAAAAACTGGGTACATATGACCCCAGATTTTGCAAACTTGTCTATACCAGCAGGCTTTGCCAACTGAGTTTTCCAATTTAGGTCTAGGTTTAATGATAAGTAAATTAATGCAATGCTAGAGGCAGATTATGAGTAATGTGGAGGGAAGGGAGATATCCCCTGGCAGGGAGTAGCGTCACATGCTGACTGTGTGCATTGGCTAATGAATCGGCGAGGGTTAGGAAATGCGCCAATGCCCCAATAGCGAAAATACTGGTCTACTTATAATAGTGTGGAACAAAATTCAGTATGGGAATTCTGCTCCGGTCAACTTGTCATAAAGGCCATTGAGCTTACAGTTCGCTAGACACAGGTTATTCAGCTTTAAAGAAACCCAAAATTAAACATACTATTCAAATGTGTGTGGTTGTCTTCAATTAATTGTAAATATCTACTCGTTTCTGGACTTTGGACTTAGCGAAAAAAACAATTTCTCTTCAGGATGGATATTGCTGCTGTTGGCAATATTAAATGCACAAAAACGCTATAAACCTATAGAACCTTGCTTATTATCCTCTTCTTTTTTTTTTACAGCACTGCTGCTTTGAATATTGTTAGATTTTCTTGTGTGAAATTCAAGGGCTCCAAGCTGACTGGTTGACTGCCTAGTTCCAAGTTTTCTAATTATTATTTAATTCAAATGATAAATTATTAAAAAACCTAATGGTTTGTCGAAACACAAATCATGCTTTCTGACATGCTACTGGGAAGAACGCTTAGATTTACGAACAGTGTGACTGCTGCAAAATGCCAAAAACGACTTCAGAGCTGACTGCTTCCTGGCCCTTCCAGCAACCGTTCCATATACGGGATGCAAATGCGAAATCTGCAGGCCTAGCTACATTGTACGAATTGTCCGAAGAGTGGCTGCTTCTATCATTCCAGGCCATCTTCATAAATCTGGTTGTCTTCGGACCTAGACATACATAACCAGCATAACAGGAGCATTTGTATGAGATTCTGCTTGAGAGTTTATCTAAATCTATGTGCAATTTAGAGCTACCAAAAGAACGTGGACACTGAAGTTTAATTTGGAGCAAAATGTTCCACCTGATGCCACGAGCAGAAGAATATTGTCACAAACGTTCCAAGTCGTTTTTTTTGTTACATCGATTTAATGTTTAAATTAATCATCTATCTCTGAATAGCAATCTGCTTCCCATGTTTTTTTGATAGATTTTGCTAGAATTTGTATGCTCGTTGGAACCTATTTTTATGAGAAAAAAACAGGTGGAATCGTCGTGTATTTTACTTTAGCCCAAGATTACTTCTATTTCTAATGTAGGACAAAGCTCTCCTCTTTAGGAGCAGCTAGGCTGCGTTCACTGTAAAATGATGGCATCATATTGGAATAAAACAATGGGCCATATCTTCAGAGAAGTCCTGCAGTGCAGCACAATAAGAAAGCTGCTCTCCGCTGCAGAACAGCGCCTTATCTACTAAGATCCCTACGCAGGGAGGGACAGGCCTGTAATTTTGCAATATGAGGGTAGTACTACAAAATACATTAGGCCTTTTTTTACGTCACAATATCAATGTGTGTGCCTCTCAAAATACATAGTGAAACCATGTGCCAAGCATCTTTGATTTACAGTGAATTACTCCCCTATGTATGTCTCTCTATCCTGTCAGCTTCTCTCATGGTGTCTACCTTCACAACATCCTCAATTTAGACATGAGGGGATATCCTGGAAGCAGCAATCAAACCCTTGTGACAAGAGGAGAGAACCAAAGGAACAAACTAAAGATTTACCTATGAATCCAGTTGTTCTTGAACCCTCAGTGCTACCTGGAAGAGAAAAAGCAGGAGTGTGAACAGCAATGGGACTGGAGAAGGAGAAGCAACAGATAACACTGAAAACAAAAAACAGCCTTCCATTTTTTCTTCAGGAGCTGGACCAGGAAGGGATGTTGACGATGTAGAGGAGTCAGGATCCACACTCGGCCGAGTCACAGAGAGAAATGCCTTAAAACATCGATTTTTTGGAGCGGAGGTCTGTGGACCGAAAACACCAAAAGAGCAACCGAAGCGAATTGCGGTGAGCTAGGCGAAAAGAGGAGACCAACTCCACGGCTGCTGCATCTACTTAGCTCCACATGGGCAAAAGAAGAGCCTCTCCCTAGCCACACTCCGGGCGGAGCATGACTTTCATAAGCTTGAGTGAAGATATAGGGTTAGCAGTGGGGTTGGTAGAATAATCGCTGAGTTGATTTTGGGTACAAAACTTAACAAGAATGCAAGGCATACCTAATAAAATATCGGTAGTAAAGGAATGCTTTCACAGTTAGGAAATTGATACACAACCTGAGTTTAAACATGATAGGAAGGAGAAGCAAAAGGTTCAATGTAAGTTTATTTTGTGTGTTTTATGGCTTTATTTTTTTCTCACTATTAGTTTTTTTTATGAAGAAGTGTTTTTTTTTTAGGGCAGAGTAATAATTCGGTGACACAAGAAAGGGTACAGAGTTCCCCGGGAAGAGTGAAAGAAAAGAAGTGCGTGTACTAGAAAGAGGGGGGAATCCCTTTGTTGGAACTAAAACCCTCACACACCCAGATAACTAGGTGTCATGCTTCATCATATGGGTTCTGCTCCTCGTCAGACTGGCGCTGCAATGTCTGACGGGCTCCCGAAACCGGGGCTCTTTATCAGAGGTCTTTTGTTCCGGCCATATGGTGCATGCGTGAGAGAGGGCGGGGAGGTGTGGACGTGACGTGAAAAGGTGAAATTAAAAAAGGTGGGTCAGTCCACAATCTATATTATTCACATTGTAGACTCCCTTGATTAAAAGGTGGGAGGGGAGATAAATGCCCTGAAACTATCCGAGCATGTTAACTACTACCCTCTACTTAGGTCGACATCTTTCTTGCCTTGATGACAATTCCTCAGGACCTCGGTAAAGAGTACCACACAGTGAAAAGATTATTAAAACTTGCAATATGGTATACAACCTTCTTTGGTCAGTTATATCGGAATGCAGGTCGATTGGTCCTGCTGTAGTATTGCATCCTGTAAGGATAAAAACAATTCACAGAACAGCACGGTGAATGCAATATTCCGACATGGAAGTTTCGCAAAAAAGTTCAATGGGAGTACACACACAAAGCAGTGAAGAGTTAAAAACAAACAGCATAGTAAGGCGGTAATTGTATCAAACAATCGTCTCACTTATACAAAGTCATACAACAATGGAGTTAGAAGAAGCAAAGATTACTGCAACTTGAAGAAGGCCGGATACTATTGCTTACCCCAGAGAAATCCCTAAGGTACCTCGCAGTCTGCTCCCGTGGGACCGGCTGTCAAGGTATGGTACCTGGTAAGGGGAAATGTAATGGGCGATGTGTAACATCATCGTGATTCAATGGTCTAGGATGGAAAGGGGGAAGGGGTTCAAAAAGACCCAATCAGGACAGCACTTGGAAGGTGTCAGGCAACCTCGTACCCGGAGTGGCGGTTGCTTAGATAAGACAAATGTCCCGTAATGCTGTAGGGGCCAGCAGTGGCTGTAGTCTGCCCAGGGTGCGCGGGAGGACAGGGCACCATACGCAGCTCGCGCCGTGTCTCTGCCGGGGAAACCAACGGAGATCAGCGGCTGCGGCAATGCGCAGAGGCCCAGCACACTGCGGACACGCAGACAGCCGACCAGCCCCGTAGACGATACCGTGGCACGGAAGCAACTGGCCATCTCGACACCTGAACTCAAGGGTAGACGTGTGTCGGTACTGAACAACTCACCGGTGTCATGATACCAACCGAAGGAGATGGCAGGGTGGGAGGCTTACCTTCGGCGGCGCACGGTCCTGGCCGTTGGAACCTACCCCACTTACAGCGTCCGATCTGGGCGCAGAGCAGCTGGTGGCAAGACCGGGAGTGAATCATGGTATAAGAAGCCATCTATGTTGCGCCGAGTCGGCGCTTCAGCGAGAGCAACGCCACTGTCACCAGCTGTGCATGTGCGGCTACTGCTAGGACAGGGATTAGACCACATAGGAAGATCGGGACTGGAACGTAAAGACGGCAGCCATCTTGGAGAGGGTAAAGTGGCTTAGGAAATTGTGAGCAGAGTTGGCACACACAATAAACGACCATGGCAATGATCCATGGTTAGGAAATAGGATGTTTCTGGAAGTGTAAGCGTGGTCAGACAAGAAGAGTAAAAAGATGTCTGTCTAGCAACCCTTGAGTAGGTATGGGAAATGGTGGTTAGGATAGACCAACGATAATGCAGTAATGTTAGACGGTTCTGGCCGAGGAGTTGGCAGGTGCCCTGAACCGTCAGGGAAAGTGCAGGGAAGAGAAGGAATTCTCTGTGGCCACTGACCCCATGGTGTACTCAGTGGAATTAAGAATGAGTGAAAGACGCCTGAAGTCCTGAATAATGAGACCATAGGTTTAACGACCCAGGGATGAACAAGGGACCGAGTCGTTTAACCCCCAAGAGTCCAGTTTAAGACGATGGACCCATCTCTGTTCAGTCCTGACCAGGGCTTGTTTGGAAATGGCGGGGTGGGACTCCGGGACTAGCCATGTTAGACTATCCGCAGGATGGTTGTGCTGGGAGAAGTGTTCATATAGTTTTGTGTGTGTTTTGGAACACCTGAAGTTGCTTTTGTGCTCCATAATCCTCAATTTGACGTGCCTCATTGTCATCCCTATGTAGTTTTTCCCACAGGGGCAGGTGATCATATAAACACATCTGGTACTGTTACAATTTGTGTGCTTGCGAAGATGCCACACAAATGTATCGGAGAGTCTAACCTCCTTACACTGCAGTGTCTGTGGACATACCACACATCCACCACACGGAAAATGACCAACCACAGGGGGGAGTCCCCACAAAATGTTTTGGTTGTCAATGTTGTGTTTCTTTGGGCATGTGTGGATAAGGGCGTCCTTTAAGTTGGCAGTTCTTTTAAAAGCGAACCGGGGGCGCGGGATCTCTAAGCCACCTGAAATCACTATAGACCAGTGTTTATTTATGGTTTTCTTGAGAAATTACGAGTTTTGAGTCAAGCAAGTAACACAAGTTATTTGATCATCTGTGGCTTTGGGGTGTGACTCTAACAGGCTCTCTCTTGGGTTGTTCAGAGCTATTTTACGAGACTTATTGAGTAGTCTGGTAGGATATCCATGGGCCCTGAGGGATAATCTCCCATTTGGGCAATTCCTCAGGGTCCGGAGTAATAGTGCAGCCAAGTCTGATTTTCAAAGAGAAGCAACCCTCCTGCAACACAAGCTACAGGATAGAGGATATCCTACTAGACTACTCAATAACACCAGGTCCTCGGCAGTGGGCGGTGCTTTATGCCCCTCCTGGCGCTGGGTGATGAGAGGGGCGGCGTCCTGCACACGAGGCTGCTGGGAGGTGTAGTCCTGACCGGCGGAGCCAAGCCCGGCCAGTCAGGAAGTCCAATGCAGATTACTCGGCGGAGCAGAGCCCGGCCGCCAAGCTAAACAGGAGACAGATGAAACGCCTCAGCGGAGCAGGGAAAGCTCGACCGGCGTGAAGACCCCTTGACAACTAACAGCCACCAGACTCATCCTCATCCTCAACCTCCACAAACAGACACACATCACACCACACCTCAAGAATCTCTACTGGCTTCCTATACAGAAGAGATGCCAGTTCAAAATGATGACCCTTGCCTACAAAGGCCTCCATAACCAGAGTCCATCCTACATCACCGACTGCCTGAACTTCTACCACCTCACCAAACAGCTGCACTCTGCTTCTCTGGCCCTTGTTCACATCCCCTGCATCTGCCAGAGCCACAGCAGAAGTTGTTCATTCTCCTACCTCGCCGGCAAGTCCTGTCATGTCCCCTTCCCACCTATGAACGGCACCAATACTGGCAGACTTCAGGAAGGAACTGAAGACCCAACTCTTCAACAAGAGACCAACAAGACCTCAGTACCTTGCTATCCCCAGGGGTGATTAGATATGCTTTCTAAATACTGTTTGATCGATTGATGGATTCCTAGGCACTCATACCCTCATAACTGGATTAGACTAAATAATGTGCCAATTCCTTCTCACTAATGCTTTTAATTCCTCACTTTTGTTACTGTAAGGTGTGATTAACCTAACCGTCCCTCTGCCATGTTGTTTGGTTTTTCAGTTGAAGAGGATTTTCTCCCTTTCCTTTCTACTGACTACTCCATGTGTTTCTTTCAATAATCACATACTATACCCTCTTTGGTTGAATCTTCTAATCATTTCTTGTTGACAGACCATCAAATCAATGTTCAATTTACAATTGCCCTCGTCTCTGAGCATTTTGCCATAGGGGATACTTGCTATGACGTATCTCAGGTGGAAGGTAGTCGCACATAAAATTGTATTGCCTAAGGTTTTCTTCCTATGCAATTTATTTTTGGTGTTTTCATTCTTTATGAACACTGTTAAGTCAAAGAAACTCACTTTTTCTTAGCTAATCTTTCTTGTGAAATTCAAGTTTAGGATATTAATGTTGATTAGCTCTATAAACCTTCTGGCACTCTCATCAATTCCCCTTCATATCACAAAAAAATCATCTACAAAAAATAGCCATATAATCACATGCTCTTCCCAAATCTCTCTGTGGTCACCATAGAGCACCTGTTCTTCCCAAAAAGCCCATGTGAACACTTGCATAGTTGTGAGTGAAACAGGTACCCATCGCTGTGCCACGTAGTTGATCAAATAATTAGTTGTCGGACAAGAAATAGTTGTTCTCCAGACACCCTCTTATCATTGCAAGCAGCAAGTGGATATGGCTATGTAGTTTGGGTGACCTGTCCTTCAAGAAATTCTCCACCACCCTTAGTGCTCATTGATTCGGTATTTACACAACTCATGGTATCTTCTTTATTTCACATTTTGACTATCCTGTCATTGCTCTAATAGTGTTGTGGTATTTGGCATGTGTAGGGAGCATTATACGTCTGCTATGGTGGTCTCTCTCTGAATCACTTTTAAGTTCTGCTTAATCATTAACAGTACAGAATGCAGTATTTCATGTATGAAATGAACAGACTTCATATGTCAGGTTGGTCTAACTTACACTCTTCATATTTATTTCCTATGCATAGCATTTAACAAGTTCCATTGCTGATGATTATGTATTTGGTTGGAAGCATGTAAACACAGTAAAGATGATGAAAATATATTATATGACCTTGGATCTATGGACTGACATTTCTGGTTATTTTGTTCCTCAATAATGAATGCATGGAGCACGTAGATATTTACAACATATATGCGAGAGAAACTAGAGGGAGGAAGTCGTATGTTATAGCGTTACTCGAAGACCTACTCGATAAATACTCAGCAGAAATCAATGTTATCATTGTGAGTGTTTTAATACCACTTTCAAGCCCCTAGACAACAGGGAAAGCAACCTCCCAGAGGAACATGATGCGCAGTGGGCCATCCCAAAGTTAGAGCTCGCGCCTATAAAAAAATGGACTGACATGGCCATACAAATTAATTCCATCTGCCTAGGAAAGGGCTTTCGCACTGCAAATGGCAGGACCCCACTAGACAGATTTGGGGCAAATACTTTTAGCAATGGATCCATGGCCAGCCGTATAGACTATTTTTGGTCTGTCTAAATGTATGGCATACACTTGGTGACATGGTAGTCAAGGATCGGTTGGAAAGGGACCACAACCCCTAGTGTGCAACCTTGGGCTTGAGGCAACAGCAGATATCCACCCAGAATAGGTGCAACCCTCATCCTGGTGATGTAGTCCCCACCAACAACATGAGGCACCTAAAGTGGACAAGACTAGTAGAAAAGTCTGAACTAATGTCTTACATCACCAAGGAATTAGGCAATGCCTTGATAAAACTAGAGTCTACTACGGCTACGACCACAGCATTAAACTTACCATTGAGATCCATAACAAATTATTTACCCAGCTGCACACACATTTCTCGAAGCGTTGCAAGCCAAACAAACCAATAGAGAAGAAAGCCTGCTCCTGGTTTACCAAGGAATGCAGGCTTACTGGGAGGGCAATTAAAAAGGGAAGCCCGCTGCAGTCCATGTAGTCAGACAAGTTTATCAGAGAACCAAGAAAAAGGCTAAAAAAACATTAAACGAGAAAAGATGAGAGGATCTCAAGGAGGCTTGCTCCCGGAGCAATAGTAAAATGTTTTGGAGCATAGTGAAGTTGGATAGAGGAGGCCAGCAGGAACACCCACATAATCACATAGCACAGGATGATTGGGTTATATTTTTTAAACCACAGTATGCCTGCACCAATAGTGAACCAATTTCGATGGATCCCATCCATATACTCTACGAAGAAGATGCATTCAATAGCTCCAATGTCAATGCAGCGTTGGGAGCTGTAGTAGGAGGGAGGGCGCCTGGTCCTGATGGCGTACCTGCAGATACGTTCCTATATGACAAACCAAGATGGAGTAGGTACATCTTGTTGCTGGCCAACTCGGTTGCGAAAGGAACCCCCATACCAGATTCTTGGAAAGGGGCAGAAATAATCCCCATCTACAAAAAGGGAGACAAAACACAGCCAGGCAATTATAGGCCCATTAGCTTGATAGACTCCCTACAAAAGATAATGGGTAGGCTAATCCTCAACAAGATCCAGGAGTGGATTGACGAGAATTGCATTTTATTCCCGCTGCAGGCAGGTTTTCGTGCATACACCAGCCCCATTGACCAGTTGTTTTGATTCACACTGTTGTACTGGAAAACGGTGGCCCTGGCCAATGGCAGCCTGTATGCTGCATTTGCTGATTTAAAATCAGCATTTGATCTTGCTCCCCGCTCCAAACTATGGGTAATTCTGAATGAAATGGGGTTTCCTCCTAACATACTCACACTAGTTGTGAGATTGCATGAAAATAACTATGCCAAATTTTTTTGGTGTTCCTAGGGCATGGTCACTAGCCCCTACCCAGTAGACAGAGGTGTACGTCAGGGTTGTGTGCTGGCACCAACCCTATTCTCCCTATTCATCAATGGTATTGTATATCACATGGAACTGGAGTCCACCGATGCCTCGTCACTTGCTGGCAATAAAATACCAATTTTAATGTTCGGACAACACGTTGATTATTTGAAAGATCCCCAGTGGTCTTCAGAGGGCACTAATCATTTTTGAAGAATTCTCTACCACTCGTGGTCTAGAAGTCAACATGTCAAAAAGGAAATTAATGTAATTTAACCTCCACCAACCTTTTAAAAGTAAAATATTCATGAACAACCACCCATTGTAGTAAGTAAAAGCATTTACTTATCTGGGGGTCAATATTCAAAGTGACCTAAAATGGAAGCAGCAAATTGAGCTGACAACGCTCAAGCATCGACAATTGTCTAATGCTTGAGTACTAATCCGGGAGTACAATACCTCAATGACTAAACCATTAGCCCAGTGCTCCAGGTATATAATTTGAAGGTGGTCAATTCTGCACTTTATGGAGCTGAGCTTTGGGGGTACGGAAATCTGTCCAACCTTGCTGAAAATAGGTTTATGCATAACATCACAACCCTCCTTCAAAGTACACCAGTGTGTCCCCTATTGTATGATCTAGGAAGAAAGTCTCTGGTTGAGGTCGCAAAATTACGCCCCTTCTATACTGGTCAGTCTTTGGATCACACCAGAACTGAATCACTATGCTGCGGCCTTCTTGGACATAATAAGGGCTGTCACATTCCACAAAATAGGATGGCTAGAGAAATTAGAGATGCCCTAATAAGTATAGGTATGAGATCCCTATGGGAAGAACCAGTCACAGCTGCTTTCCTTCTAAAAAATCCTGAAAGAAAAATATTGGGAGATGATCCCGCACAAAACACTAAAAAATAGTGTGTCATCGACACTCATAGGAAACTTTTTGGAAGTAAAACTGACTCCAAGTTTAGAACCATATTGGGACATAATAGCTAAAACACACAACAGAAAATTATATTTTCAGTTAAGGGTGGGCTCATTGTCGACTAAAGCTTTCACAGCTAGGTGGTCTAATTCTTGTGACAATACCTGTCCCTTATGCCAGACCCAAGTGGAGTTGGTGGCACATTTGCTGTTTGTCTGTCCAGCTTATGCCACTCCTCGTTGAGCATGGCTTGTGCCAATCTGTAAATTACTTGGAACCAGAAGGGGTGAAGAAGCGGGACGAATTTTACGTACAAATACTTCTATCCCAATCATTACAGCTGTAGCGAAATTTTTAGGTTTGGCATGGGCCATAAGGTCACACTCCCTCTCCACCTAAAATATGTTATTATTGCACCAGTACATGGAGATCCACAACCACACCCTGGCCAAGATGCATCTCGCCTTGTATTGCTGGCTTCATATGTTGGTACCAAAGTTTAATAACTCGTAGTAGCGACTTCTAAGGTGCTTGCTTTTAATGGTTGTTTTTAGTGACAACTAGTAATGCTCTTTTAACACTATTTTATGTTTTTTTAAAATGTTATGATGATCAAATTGCATTGAGTTCAACAAAAAGAGAGGTAGGGAGAACATAACAATACACTCTTAGTCCCCAAATATATTGATCAAAACAAGGTAAGAGTGTAACAACCAGTAGTACAACCAGAGCAGAGAAAAGGTAGGTATACAATGCAATTAGGCATCTTCGGGACCCGGTTCCAGAGGGTGCATGCAGGTTTCCAGTGGGTGGCTGGCGTCGAGGGCGGTGTGCCGATTTCGCCACCACCCCCCTCCCGAGGTCCATGGTGTGACATTTTCTCACCATTCAAGTGCATTTAAAAAAAAATTTGGTCTCCATAATTGAGAGTACCATAAAGGGAATCATTTACTTTCCTTTTCCTTGCACTTTTCACATCTTTTTCACTTTCACGTCCCTAGGTTAGGGGGGGCCTTAGCGTGCCCATACCGCCGGGTTTAGTCCATTATAGGTCCTGACGAATGCCAGGTAATTTGACACCAACATTGGCAGAAACATGTTGACCCACTCATAATTTTATTGGAAACAGCCAAACAATCTATTTGGTTTACTTTCTAACACATTGCTTTTAATATGTCCAATTGATCAAGTAATAAATCATTTTGATGCAATTTAGAAATTTTTAACCTCACTACCAACACTATCACCTAGCACTCATTATTCCACATTACCCGCTCCGCAGTAAATCTGGCGTTGAAGCACACTGGGGAGGCATTCGGCCTCTCCCAGTGGGGCCCGTTGATGAAGCATGTCACCAACCAGGTTGGTGAGTGAGGGCCTTCTATACAAACCTAATTGGCGTTGTATACCTACCTTTTCTCTGCTCTGGTTGTACTACTGAGAGTCTCTTTATTACACTCTTTCCTTGTTTTGAACGATCGAATTGCATTTACATTTTTTTTCTCAAAAGTCTGTCAATAATGTTTAGCTACTTTGCACATCGATAATGAATTATTTTTTTGTAACATGTTTTGTATTTCGCTTTTACGACTAACTGTCGAATAAAGCTTGTTTGACTGACTGAATGCATTTGTAGGCTTTCCAAACCTTTTAATAGAATCCCTTGCCTGGAAAACCCACCCCCCAGCCCTGAAGTATATACTTATGCATGATATTTCATCATATTGTGGCAAATAAATATATTAAAAAATTAATTCGTACTTTCAAGTCGTCACGTTACAGATGCAAATGACTTTAATAATATTTTAAATATATACCCAAGTGGAGTCTTAAACATGTAGGTTTCTCTTTTCCTTAATTTTAATTGGCCTTGCAAAGTGCAGCCACTCCCATAGCAAACAGATGATAAATACTGTGCATTTTTTTGTGGATTAGGCACTAAATATGTAGATTTCTCAATTTTTATAGCTAAAACTATAATACATTTGCTCTTTGATCCACCAAAACTATTGTTTATACCGTCTAAACAATCCAAAATATTAGAGTGGACTTTAGCTAACCTCTAAATAACGATTTAAAAGCCAGTTTAGATTTAGGATCTGGACAGCTGTTGTCAGGGCATACTCCGTACACCACGCCATGGCCACATGATGGATGTTAACTGTTGGGAACATTTGCCTTTATCCACGGACATATAATCTAATTTACTCGGAATTGAACATGCTGACAAGCAAGGAGACTACTTTCAAGGATAAATGTTCTATTTAAAGGTTTATATTACTTAACTGTTATGACTTTTACACTCATTGTAACATAAAATACACCTTTGTCCATTTCATGTGGCAGTTACTCTGACAGTGAGAATGTCAATTGGGGCACTAATATCCTCTATGTTTCGACAGAACTTTGGGCTTTTGATGAATTGAGTAATTAGATGGCTATTGTGGTGCAACCCTAAAGTCCAGGTGATTTACATTGATTATCGACTATGTCACACTTTGGGCGGGCATTTCCTATATTATTCCTTAGTATTCCTTTCAAGACATGTCAATGTTCGGCACGATTATATTTTTTCACATATATTGTCATTGAGAATACAGAATTGCACCACAACAATGATCTCTCCAATCCAATCCAATTTCCCCAATACAGTGACTCTTCATTCTTTTGTACTGTATAATAATAGTATTCATATAGCACCTACTACAACTGACAAGGTGCTGAGGGGATTTACAGAAGGGATCCCACGGAGGGATCATGGGATCCAGTTTTAGACATGTATTTAAGGATAACAGAAGGTGGGGTATTTCCTTTCAACATCACTCATATGTCCATTTTTCCAAATGTCTGCAATTACCATAAGTGGATACTGCTTGCATGGGATACTTAATACTAATACAGAATAATCAAGTTTAGAGGTTACTCATTTTCAAGCTGTATACGTGGTCTGGATATTGTATCATTCATGCACAGTACTTCCTGTTTGTCTATGTAACAGTGTTTTGTTATGGACTATGTAGAAAGCTGCCTTATAAATGTGTGTAAAAAATGGATCGCAGGATTCGATTGGTTTTGTAAGTTCAGTAAAGAAAACGTAATAAATATGAAAAGGGCAAAGATAGTTGGGAGAAATTTGTACCGGATAACCAATAGGATAGTAACATGTCTAAATTAAGAATACTAAGTTGGAATGTGGACGGCCTGAACAGCAAAAATAAAAGAAACTTAGTAAAAGAGGAGATTAAGATGTACAATCCGAATATAGTTTTGCTATCAGAGACACATATTAAATATCAAGACCGCAAGCTGCTTTCACAATTGAATTATAATTTGGTGGTATGCTCTACTTTAGATGAGACTATAAGAGGGGTAGCTATTCTAATACAACGAGGTGCTAGATTTGTTACAACAAAAACCGCTTCAGATGCTCGTGGGAGGTGGGCAATTGCGCAGATGCAATGTGATAATTTCAAAATAGTACTATGTGTAATATATGGACCAAATATCGATGACCCTAGAGTTTATGAAGAATTGAGTTTATACTTATTGGATTGGGAAGGCGAACTGGTAATAGCTGGGGATTTTAATTGCACTATTAATTATAAAATTGACTCCACCGGGCGATGTAAACACAAAAGAATGTATAAAGTTAGAACAGCTATCTTGGAATTAGCCAGATTGAATAATGTCAGAGACATATGGAGATCAAAATATCCTCTTCAGGCAGGCTACACATATTACTCTGTACCGCATAGATCCTGTTCAAGAATCGATATGATTTGGGCCTCAGAACAAATTTTAGATAATTGTTTGATTGATATTTGCCCTAAAGTTACCTCCGACCACAACCCACTATTACTTGAGGTTATGTTTCAAGACCAAACTAAAGAAACACGAAAATTTACTTTTCCGAGACATTTATTAACAGACACAAGATTTTCAACCCTACTTAAGCAACATATTCAGGAGTTTAGTTCAATTAATATTAATACGGCTAACATTAACATGGTATGGGACTCATGTAAATGCAGTATCAGAGGTTTCGCCCAGCAGTATATATTTAGGCAAAATGCTGAGATTCGCCACAAGAAGAAACAAATAATAGACGAGATACGAAATATGGAAATAAGCTTGGCAGAGGCAACAAAATACGCAAAGAATAACATTGAAAGTATTAGGTTAAAGTTGGCGAAATTACAAGCAGGCTTATTAAAAACACTGAGAGAAAGATACACTTCACAACTACAAAAATATAAATTTAGACAATATGAAGGTGGCGATCGCATTGGGAAATTACTGGCCTTTAAAACCGCGGATTGGAAAGCTAAAACAAAAATCAAAGAAATAGTAGGTAATGACTTAAATACATATGACAGAACGGATCAAATATTAAACCAGTTTGTTAAATGTTACCAACAATTGTATACTCCAGAGACATTACCTGCAAAATCAGCAATAACACGATATTTAGAAAAACACTTAAACGCATCTCAAATACTCAGTACTGAAACAATTCAACAACTCAATTCTGTAATAACACTAGACGAAATAAAACGGGCCATAGATAGTTTACCATTAGGGAAAGCGGTCGGAGAAGATAGTTTACCAGGTGAACTTTACAAACTTTGCGCACAAGAATTACTACCTCTATTAGAGATAGTGATAAACTAAATTAGCTTCTCCAAAAAAGCACCTCCTTCATGGAAAATTGCGAAAATAATATTTTTTTTGAAAAAAGGGAAACCAGAAAAAGAATGTGGGTCTTATCGACCGATCTCCTTACTCAACACTGATGTTAAAATCTTTTCAAAGATACTGGCAAATCGGCTTGCCCCTAGTATGCCTTCTATTGCTAATTTACAACAGCACGGCTTTGTTATGGGAAGGGATACTACCACACATGTTAACACTTCAATAATTGCCTTTGATGTCGCTGAAGGTACACACATTTGTGGGAAGTATTAAAGAAACTGGGGCTTTCCGGGTCTTACTTGGATTGGGTTATGTCCCTTTATGATGAACCCTTAGCTTTGATTAGTTATGGAGATAAAGAATCAGCGAAGTTTAAAATACTAAGAGGCACGAGACAGGGCTGCCCCCTTTCCCCTTTACTTTTTGCCCTATCTTTAGAACCTTTTTTAAATGCATTAAATGACCAAGTAAACATCATTCCAGTGAGTCATGGAGGTACTGTTTTGAAATTAACGGCTTATGCTGATGACATAGCTATCTACACAAGTGATTTTAATAGAGCTATGCCAGAAATTATTAACGAAGCACAAAATTATGGTTTAATCTCAGGTTACAAATTGAACGTGAGTAAAACCCAAATTATAGCTAATTATACTCCTGATATACATGTCTATGACACTTGCAGAGAAGCTACTTATTTAGGAATCAAGTTAATGGCTAAAGTAGGGAAAATATTGGAAACAAACTATGATACTTTTCTAAAAGAAACCTCCACAACTCTTAAAAAATGGCACAAAATTCCTCTTAGTCTATTAGGCCGACTAAATTTGATCAAAATGAAAATACTCCCCAAGCTACTCTATTTGTTTAGAGCCATACCATTACAACCAAACCAATCTTTTTTTTAAAAACTAGACTCCGTTTGTAGCAGCTTTATTTGGGGATACAAAAAGGCACGCAGGGCTATAAAATTTTTGACACTACCAATTTCAAAAGGGGGACTTGTTTTTCCGGATTTTAATTTATACTTTTTGGCAACTTTTTTTTTTCGAATTCGGAGTTTATTAAAGAAAGAGTCTTGCCTATTTTTTTATCAATACTTGCTAGGTACCGACTCCAACCAATTTTTGCTCCGCACACATGACCCAAATTACTATAAACGGGTGAAATTTAAGACTGCGAAACATGCTATAAATATTTGGAAGAAAATTATGCACATCAGTCAGACTACATTCTATAATTCAGGACTTAGGCTATGGGACAACCCGGGTCTTCCGGGTACTTTCTCAGATGGGACAGGGTATCGCTGGATTAATTGTGGCCTCAATACACTAGGCGACATATTTGGAAATAATGGTATGTTAGATTTTGAAACCATGAAAATATTAAATGGCGTAACAAACGATATGCATTATCGATATCGCCAGCTGAGAGACTTTTTTATCAATAAAATGAAAATAACAACAATTACTCAGTCTGAAATTATAGAGTGTATATATTCCGATAAAACTAAATCACTTATAAAGCTGGGATATCAACTTTTAACCAAGGATAAATTCGAAAATACTACTAAAATTGCTACTAAATGGTCTCGCCGGCTAAATCGGGACATAAACTTAGAACAGATTAGTAAAGCTTTAACTCACATAAGTGATGTTGTGCACTCCTCCAACTTAAGACTGCAAACATATATGACTATTACAGAATTATATTACACTCCAGAGAGAATATCTGCCTGGGCTCAAGGGAACCAAACATCAGACAAAACAAAATGTGTGAAGTGCAATACTTATGCTGCTGATATAGTACACATGCTCTATTCTTGCCCGGCGTACTCTAGCTATTGGATGGGAATTATAAAACACCTTCAAGATAGTCAGATTAAGTTACCGGATTTATCCCCCCAATTGGTTTTACTTGATATCTATGAGACTCACTGTCCCAACCAAGATCTCATACCAATCTTGTTAGCATGTGCAAGATTAACTATAGCAAGAGCTTGGATATCTAAGAACACTCCAACTGTTGCTGAGTGGCTAATATTGGTTATAGAAATCAGAACCATGGAACTTACACTCGCTAAATATAGAGGACCAAAAACTCTAGCTAGAAAGGAAAAGATCTGGAAACAATTTTTTGAGGTATAAAAAACTGGGGGGTAGTGAAGATGTATGAAGATATATGTGAGCAATAATCAAATCACTACTATTTGTTTACGTGAACTAGCTCTTTTATTACTAGGGCCGTCCAGAGGTTGTATAATTTAATTCTTGCTCTACTTTCTTTTTTATTCTGTATCCCAATATCCTAACCCTTTAATTATAATTAATGTAAATTTATGCTCTCTAAAGACACTTGATACTGTATTTATGTATTATGTTTTGCTGCTTATCGTTTCCTGCGACAATAAAAAAAAAAAAAAAAAAAAGAAAGCTGCCTATAGGTCAAGGGGTAACAGGGCTGCCATCAAATGTGACCCCTCCATTTATTTCAGTGTATTGCATACTTACTCTATCTCGATTTTTATTGGAAATATTACTGGGATTGTGACTGAGGTTGTAGTACTATGTTTGTAATGTTTAACCAAGTTATGGGTAAGACAAGGAGACAACTGCACCACTAACATTAACCAGGTTATGTAGTTGCACCAGTCAGTTGCTTGAAAGTAGCTAGCGTGGGAGTCTTATTCTTTGGAGTGATTCCTTTATATAGGTGTTCATTTTAGGTGTTGAATATTTGGTTTGCCATATATACTTCTAATGTTTATACAATGGTGAAAAATAGGGGAGTGTTAAATTTTCTTTTGAACAATTGCATGAAATATTAGGAATATTTTGCAAAGTCATAGTAATTAGGCAAAACATAAAAAAAGGAATTTGGCACTGTTGAGCATGAAGGTTATCCTTGCATCCTCTTTGGGTGCAAGGATGCATATTGCAAAACAAAAAGCACAGCACATAACAGCTGCTCACATCTTGTTGTTCTTGTATGGTCACCTGTTGTTATGTTATGTTGGTTTGCATAGCACACTAATCACCTGAGAGGGTGTCCAGGCACTTGGGCAGGTGTGTGGTCCCCAAGGTGGCTTACTTGAAGCACCAGGTCTTCAACTTCTTGCAGAACTCAGGAAGTGAGGAGGAGGCTCTGATGTTTTGAGGGAGTTTGTTCCATGTCTTGGGTGGACCTAGCATGAGAGATCCTGTTTTTGTAGTGATCTATTGTTGCCCATATTTAAAGGTGGATTTTTATATGGTGTTGTATCTTTGGAGGTGGGTTTTGTCTTGTGAGCTCTTCGATTTGACCTATTGTTCTTGAAAGGTGCTCATTTGTATTTTTACCTTCTTTATCTCATCTTTTGTCCATGGTGTTTTCTGTTTCCTTTTTAGGTCTCGCCTATGCAGCGCACATGCGCTACATAGGCGGTGAGTGAGCAGTGGCAGGGCTCGCAGCTGCTTTGCGCGCTGTTATTGTGTACTGTGTTTTAATTGTGCTCTCGTAGCGCTTTTACGGACTGTGCTGCACAGCATACCTTCATTTTTAAAAATCTTTATTTCTGCACGGTAATTGGATGCACTCTTAGCAGTGTCTCCGCTAAAGCTAAAGCCAAACCCTTAGCGGACATAGGCTTCTAGAACCCCCCCGGACCCCCTGACTCACCAGACGCTTTGGGGTGCCTGTCTTGTCTTCCCTCCTCCACGCCTCGGTCCGACAGGGTGGCTAGCACCGTTGAGCGGAGGGCGTGGAGGTGAGAGACAGTCACTTCCGTTTCCGCCTGCGAGTGACCGGTGAGGGCTTTAAAAGGAGGATGTCATACCGGGAGCGCAGCGGACGTGCGCAGCGGGCGCGACGAAGGCGCGCCGAAGTGTCGCCAAAGTCGAGCCCGTCTGCGCCCGTCCGCGGCCGGTTGCGGGCTAGGGCGACGACCCCTGGTCGTAAGATCCGCTGGTCTAAGGAGCAGCTCCTTGGCTTCCGACCGCGCACTAAATCCAAATGCATGCATGGTATGACGAGTGATGATAGGGATTGTCCTCAATGCGGCTACTGCTTTACTACCTTGCTGCGGGACATTACGGAGCAAGCACTTTCTTGTGGCCTCCTCAATGTACGATCACTACGCAAACATAGACTTGATGTCTATGAGATGATCCTTGATAAAAAGTTTGACCTAATGTTTCTTACGGAAACTTGGTTAGACCAGTTTTCCGACTCGGACATTGTTGAGGCCACGCCGGAGAACTATTCTTGGGTTAGGCAGGATAGGCCTGAGGGGGTGGGAGGGGGGATTGCTATTATTTTTAGGAATACTTTGGGCTGTTGTCTAGAGCGCACGATGATTGTGGAGAGTGAGGCGGGAGTTTTTACGATCCAAATCAACGGGGGCACAACGATCAAAGGCTGTCTGATATATCGGCCGCCAGGGGCCTGTACTAAGTTCAGAGAGAGCCTGCTTGAAAATCTTATGGAGGCTACCCTACGCAGGGATAAATTTCTCCTTTTAGGAGACCTGAACATTCACTTAAATTGCCCTGAGGATACAGGGGCTAAGGACTTCTGCCGGGATATGCTAGCTCTTCAATTTGAATTGAAGCTATCGGACCCCACGCACCGCCAGGGACACCTTCTGGATCCAGTTTATGCTAACTGGGGAGGTGTGGAGGTGTCCGGTATAGAGCCTATCCCTTGGACAGACCACTTTCTGGTGGCATTTTCCATACAGAGCTTAAAATCCAACAAAGCTAGTCAGGCACCCCCTAACTATCTCAGGAGGAAGTGGGCCAAATTCTCGGTGAAAGATTTCAACCTTGCTTTAAGTAAGGGTGGCCAGCCGGGTGGTGAAGACATTGAAACAGTGGTCTTAAATCTGAATCAGCGCATTATTGAAGCGCTTGACCAGACAGCCCCTCTCTGCCGCACTTCCATGGGTGCTCGGAAAGAACGCTCTGCCCCATGGTATAGCAGTGAACTGAGGTTAACAAAGGCAGACTGTAGGCGAGCTGAAAGAGCATGGAGGGTGGCGTATGACAATCAGGCCAGAGAATTATTTTTGGAAAAAAGGCGCCTGCACCATAGGCTGATCAAAAAGTCTAAGGCGGCCTACTATGCTGGACAAATCCTGGGGTCGAAGAATTCGGCTAAAGAACTCTTCGGTATTTACAAGTCGTTGACCACGGTTAATTCATCTACTGAGCCGGAGAGTTCCTCTACGGAGTCATGTGACCGTATTGCCGAATAATTTTCAACTAAAGTCGATAAGATCTACTCGACTTTCCCCATTCCGACAACAGGGATTGACCTCGTAGCAGCTTTTGCGGACACAGAGTCGGCAGGGCACCTCACTAACTTCTATACCCCTCCACCTGAGGACTTAGTAGTGGTGTGTCGCTCTGTTAAATCAGGGTCCCCGTGGGACCCAGTGTCTCCCAAACGCCTGGCGGAAAGCCTTGAAGTTTTGGAACCTTATATGAGGCATGTCCTGGACATCTCCTTCAGTGTGGGGAAGCTCCCTGAGGGATGGAAACAGGCGGTGGTGCTCCCGCTCCGGAAGAAACCCCACCTAGGCTTCGAGGTATTAGAGAATCTGAGGCCCATCTCCCTCCTGCCGTTTCTGTCCAAAGTGGCAGAAAAGGTGGTTAATACTCAAATTATGAAGCACGTGGAAGAGACGGGACTGCTCCACGCGACACAGTTTGGCTTCAGGCCACGCCATTCCACCGAGTCTGCCCTCCTTATGGCAACGGAACATCTGAGGGAGGGGGTGGATGCAGGCCAAACTATGGCTCTGATCTTGTTGGACCTCAGCGCGGCGTTCGACACTGTAGCTCATAACATCTTGCTACAGTGTCTGAACAGAGGTGGCATCTCTGGCACCGCGCTGAGATGGATCCAGGACTTCCTCATGGGGAGAAGCTTCCGAGTTAGGCAGGGAGACTGCTATTCAAAGGGGGTTCCCTTGGGCCAAGGCGTACCGCAAGGTTCGTCATTGAGCCCGACCCTTTTTAATATGTATGTCGCGCCGGTTGCCTCGATTGTGGAGAGCCATGGTCTCCAATTGGTCTCGTATGCCGATGATACGCAGCTGGTGATCTCCCTATCGCACGCGCCCTGTCTTGCTGCCGATGGCTTCCGCTCGTGCATGAAAGATCTTGCCGAGTGGATGGCTATCAATTGTTTGAAGCTTAATGGCAACAAGACAGAGGTGCTGGTGGTGGGGAGAGCCCAGTCTGCTTGGTCGTCGGCATGGTGGCCTCCTTGTCTTGGACCAACCCCGACCCCCTGTCAAGAGGCACGCAATCTCGGGGTGTGGTTTGATGCGGATCTTACTTTCGGCCCCCAGATTAATCGGGTGGTAGGAGTCTGCTTCGGGATTTTGAAGAAGTTGAGAAAGGTCCTCGACCTGCTCCCGATTAGCGCCCGTCAAACCCTGGTTCATGCCCTGGTGACAGCTAGGTTGGATTATGGGAACCTGCTGTACCTGGGGGCTTCGGAGAAAAGCATGGCACGCCTGCAAGTGCTGCAGAATGCGGCAGCTCGTTTGATTCTTAGGCTGCCCAAAAGGGCGCCTTCTAAGGCGGCGCTTCAGAAGCTACACTGGCTCCCTGTAAGGAGAAGAGTGGAGTTTAAAGCCCTCTGTACCTGTCATCGAATTTTGAATGGCAGGGCACCCGGCCCTCTGAATAAACTGATCGAAGTGTATCAACCAACACGTGCGCTTCGATCCGCAGGGGGCGGTCTCCTTAAGATCCCTAGAGTCAAGAAAGCCCGTATGGGAGGCAGGTCCTTCAGATGCTTGGCGGCCAATAACTGGAACAAACTTCCAGTGGACCTGCGCTTGGAGCCGGAGGAAGCCAGGTTCCGAGCGAGACTGAAAACATTCCTCTACACAAAATAATTGTCGGCTCTGTCTTTGTGATCCCTGCTTGCTGCCTCTTCCTCTTTCAGCGCGTGGACACGCCGGTGTGCGTAACGCAGCGCTCTACAAATGTCCCAATAATAATAATAATAATAAAAGACCTTTAGCAATCGCTTCGGCTATTCAGCCAAAAACGTGCACGCGTTCCATTGCCTTCAATGGCAATGCTTGCACGTTTGGCGATTCCTTTGCAGGAGCGAGCAGCTGGCACCATACGTTATCAATTATCGCGCCTTGCTACTCGCTCCGCAAGGGAATCGTGCAGGCCCTCTCCTCTCTCCCCTCGCTGCCGCTTGAGGCGCGCGCGCTAAGGGTGTAAAGCTGCCATGCCTGCTGCACATGTGCTGCGTCTATTCTTCCTAAAAACAAAGGTTGCCTTTCCCTCTCCTCTGCATCAGTTTCTGTTCCAGTAATCCCTCCCGCAGAGATGCATGCGCCATCCGTCCTTCAACGCTCAGCACAAACACTACACACATCCTGCCCCTCCCCCGTACATCTTTCAAATAAAACTAAGAGATGGGAAAATGCAAACTCACCAGGCTGAGGAATTACTGCACATGCTCCTCTATTTTCCCAACCAGAATTCAAGACAGCAAAACCAAAGGTGCAAAGAAGACAACAATTGAGGGTTCCGGGAATGAACAAGGAAACTCCACCCCCAAAATCCGGCAGCCCACTGAGCCCAGGGACTCTGCTGACGTCACAAAAGTTTTTATGAATGGATGGAAATGGGGCTGCTTCAGAATTCAGCACAGGCCATGGTCTGACATCTGGAGTGTGCTGACAGAGTGGGGGAGGAGTGTCAGCCAATCGCCGCCAGGCAGCCCATGCACTGCCTCTCACCTACAATGGATCAGTATGGATAATAGACACAGCCCACCAATCTGGTGCGAGTCCTGCGCACCTCAGTGTTAATGTGACATTGATCATACTAGCTGGAAAGGGAGAAAGACAGCCGTGTAATTACTGCTGAGACTCCGGGTTACTACTATCTACAACACTTGGGGGGAGATTTTTGTGGAGAACAATATAACCCGACGCCCCACTCCCAGCCTCATCAAAGCATGGTCACTATTGAATTTTCAAGAAAGATTTTGATTGCCTTTGTTTCCTCTATTTTGAGCACTCAGCTGTTCAGAATTCCAATAACTACCATCTATCAGACACAGGAGAACTGCAGCTTTATGGCGCACTACAAATGGCATTCATTCGTGTTACAGAACATGGAAGTACTGACAGAGTGAAGGCATGACACTGTAGATATGTTTATCCATGTATGATGTTCATTGTATGGTAACAGGCATGATGCATAACTTTAAAAAGCTGAAGAATGGTTGTAAGTGGTCTCGGGTGTAAAACACTAGACAGTGTTGTCACATATACATGTTACTGCCTGACGTACTTTTGCTTTATTAAAAGGGAAGGAGCAGATGGTCAAAACTAGCTGCAGAGTCAGATGAAAGGTAAGGTGCAGAAGGAAACAGAACAAATGCATGGACATGTTAAAATGGTATTTTAATTCTCATGAGGTAATTTGTGTCAAATACAAATTAAACAACGTTTGCTAGTCCTCTCTGATGACAGCTATTGTGGAACCTAATAGCAAACCAACACAGGGTTTGCTGATAGGTTAAATAATGCTAATAGGGTTGCTGCATATGTTTTTATTGTCTCTACATGTGATGGACAGGTATTCTGATAAGTAACCAAATGCATATCTGAGATTTTCTATGGTGTGGTACCATACCAGCATCCACTGCATATGCACCAAGATTGCCAAGCACAAGATGGCAGCTATCCAAGTTTTAGCTGTGTGGATGCAAGTCTTGGTCAAGCTAGAAGGGTGGATTGTGTTGTAGAAATTTGAAGTCTAGCCTTGCAAAATAGAGGCAAAATATTCCACCACCCAAATAATGGAAACCAGCACCACCAAGTGTAGCATATTACAACACACATGACATATTTACATATACAACTACTGTGAAGCTCCAGCTATACATTGGTGAATGTTGGGCCCTTCACAGGAGTCCCAGGGCAATCAAGGATTACTGGGTTCAGTTTGTGTCAATCAGAGCAATTTACCAATTGTGTCCTGGGGCTTCACCCTACGGTTGGACCCAAAACAAATCACCAAGTACAACAATTTAGCACTTGACTCTCAGGGAGGTGGTGGGGTGTTAGAAATTCAACACCTAACAACCTTCAACAACAGTCAATAAACCAATGTCTAGCCAGTACAATGACTATTACTATTCAGACAACCCGAAATACAGAGGATTATCAACAGAGAGCATTATCTTTTGGGTACTAATAGGAGGAGTTACCACTCTATTCTCAGGGGCAGTAACATGCATTTGCCCATGTCCCACGAAGGGGAGTCTCTGTGGCCCCCGGGGAAGCTTTTGTAGCTTACTCAGTAATCCCAGCATATCATCTTTTACTCCCTTGTCTGAGTTCAGTGTCAAGGTCCCTTCTGTCTGGTAAAGTTCATGTAGTTCATTTTGAGCAAAAGATGCCTGCTGGTATCACTGTCAGAAGTGACATGCTGCTCTGGTGATGTTCTCTTTCATTGAGAGAGCTGTCCTCCGTTAATGCATTCAGTTGCATCAGTGCCAGCACCATAAAAGGGGGCTGCATCTGAGTCACAGTGCATGCAGTCCAGGTGGTCTTGCGACTTGGGTTCTTCTATGGGCCCAGTGACAAGCCACAACACAGACAAGTTAAGCGCTCACTGCGGGTAGCAGCAGTGATGTTCTCGTGTTGGGGCAGTCTCTTCACGGCACATGTACCATCCCTCTTCTACTTCGACCACAATGGCAGCCAGCTTCCAGCAGCACCTGCATGTTTATTGGTGTTACATAGTTGCCTCCATAATTTACCCTGTTGAGAACCACTGGCACCCTCTGGCTCAGGTGACCGTGCAGATGCCAGGACCTTGCGCCTCACCCATTGCATAGTGGTGCAGGTCTCATCCCCATGCCACAGTGCTGGTGTTGAGTCATCTTGCCTGGGTTCATTTACAGCCCCTCGCCTTCACAGTAATGTCTTCCTCGTATAAAGGCCCGCCTAGTGCCCCACCTAAACAGCTCTGTGCATGAAGTAGAGTCCTGGCAGCCCCTTAAGGTGGATTCAACCAAATTTTGCTAAGTTACTGATCCCAAAACAGGAATCGTAGAATGGGAGGTCACAAAACAGCCCTCAGCAACTACCACCAGCATATCAAAGAAGCCAAGGAAGCAGCCATCACCACCCGCAACACTCTACGACCAACCACACAAATGGAACTCTTCAAAATAGTCAAATAATTCTCCAAACCAACAGCCATAGAGAACACCATCCACCCCTCCCAAGAACTCAGCGACACCCTCTCAGAGTACTTCCACAGCAAGATCATCAACATCTACAACAATTTCAACTCCCAACCTGCCACCCTCAACCCCAATGACCTCAACCAACCAATGAACATCAGCCAAATTATTACCACCTGGTCCCCGCTAACAGCCATGACCATCTCAGCCATCATGTTTTCCATCCACTGCAGGGCGTTCACTGCTCCCTGCCCCCCCGCCACCTCTACAACCTCGCAACAAACCCAGTCAGCACACAACTTACCAGCATCCTCAACACCTCCATCTCCATACTAACCTTTCCAGACTGATAAAAATGCACAGATATCAGATCACTCCTACAGAAAGCCTCTGCTGATCCCAGCGTTGTCAAAAACCATTGTCCTCTCTTCCTGCTCCCCTACCTGGTTCAAGTACTCGAGAAAGCCATCAACCAGCAGATCACCGAATTACTGGAACAAAACCACCTACTGGATGCCTCAGAATCAGGATTTTGTGGCAACTACAGCACTGAGACTGCGCTGATTGCCGCCACAGGTGACATCAGAACACTCCTCGACTGTGGAGAAACGGTGACCTTGATCCTCCTCGACCTCTCCGCGGTGTTTAACACTGTCTCCAACAACACCCTCATTAAGAGACTCTAAAACATAGGCATACAGCAAGATGCCCTCAGGTGGATCACCTCCTTCCTTACCATACGCACACAGAGCCTCCGACGGCCCCTTCACCTCCGCACCCAAAGACATCATATGCTACGTACCACAAGGATCATCCCTCAGCCCCACCCTGTTCTACATCTACATGACCCCCCCCCCCCTTGCAGACATTGTCAGATCCCTCGGTCCCAACATAATCTCCTACACAGATGACACTCAACTGATCCTCAAGGAGGACCCTTCCAATGCCAAAACCAACATCTGCGATGCTATGACCAACATATCCAAATGGATGAGAGACAACTGCCTCCAACTCAACTGTGACAAACATGAAGTACTGATCTTCAGGAAGAACACGTCCGCAAGGGATCTTCAGAACTCAGACCTACACCGACCGACCATGCACGCACCTCAGCTGCATCCTGGACAGCCTACTGACCATGAAATGACAAGTCAGTGTAGTTGTCTCCTCCTGCTTTCACACACTTCACGTGCTCTGAAGAATCTTTCGATGGATCTCAGCCAACACCAGAAAGACCGTCACTCAGGCCCTTGTCACCAGCTGCTTTGACTGCGGCAATGCCCTTTACGCCAGCATCTCCACCCAGCTCCTCTGAAGACTCCAGACCACACAGAATGCTGCAGACAGATTGATCCTGGACCTCCCCAAACAAACGCACATCACCTCCCACCTGAGAGGTCTACAATGGCTTCCCATCCAGAAGAGATGCCAGTTCAAGATCCTTACTCATGCCTACAAAGCCCTCCATGACTTAGGACCTGCCTAATTCAACCATTGACAACTTCCACCAACCCTCTAGACACCTGTGCTCCTCTTCACTTGCTGTTACACCCCCCTCCCCCACATCCGTCGCAGCCGCAGGCATCGCCGGTCCTTCTACATCGATGCCAAGACCTGGAATGACCTTCCCCTCCAGCTCCATACGGCCCCCTTGCAGGCAGACTTCAGAGACTGACTCAAGACTTGGATCTTCGATGGAGACACAGCACCCAGTTGCTCTTTACAAATGTTGATTGATTGATTGATTGATTGATTGATTGATTGATTTATATGTTACCCTAGGCTTCTGGTCATGAAATTCTGGCACACTAACTAGATATTTTCTTCCACATTGTGATGCTGGGCTTAGAGACTGACTTAGCGGATTCCAGCAATTCAGTTCTGTGTCTGGATCTGTACAGTTCTGCACTTTTGCTATTTCCACCGAGAATGGTCCAGTCATGGTCTTTGACAAGACTTTGAGTGGGAAGCTTGAATGGAGCTTAGTGTCTCCTTTCAGGAAAACCCAAAACAAGGGCACAAAAGATAAGTGGGTGACCCAATCCTCTTCCTGTTATTGGGTGAAAGGTAGCACTTCTAGTGAACAAACAAACCCGCAATGCTCTTGGAGACTGGGTAGACACATTTAAAATCACAGGGGATACCTGTAGGCCACTTGTAAGGAATTGGGTCAAAGAGTCTGGTACAAAAAAAAACACACACTCGAGTAATTTCACATAACATTTAAATAGGTTTAGATGCATCTTTCTGGGAAAGAGACTGGAGGGTTTGGAGGACTCGGAAATGGAAGCTTACTGCATCCAGTAGAATCTCAACTGCTCACCTCCACATAGTAAAATTAACTTTGGGTTGGGTGATACACTTGCAGGGTACTTTGGGTAGCTGCAGCACAAAAGGTCAACTCACCATGTGTAACTTGCCTGGCAACATTTTTTGTACTTGCATTCATGGTGCATATAGGCCACACATAGCTCATGCAGTAGTGTCCGAAGAGGGAGGAAGGTATGCCTCACTGCAAGTTGCTGAAACAATAGCGCCAGAGACCCTTGAATGGGGTCACTCACCAATAAACAGTAAAGGGTATGAGCATAGCAGAAGACGCTATCTGGCTCAGCACTCAATCAATCAATCAATCATTTGTAAAGCGCACTACATACCTGCAAGGGTCTCAAGGCGCTGTGAGGGTCTTACTCCTCCCTCACCCCTTCTCCTTAAAAGTGGTGCACGAGCAGAGAGATAAGATGTGGCCTGTGAAGGGCCCTTTGAAATGGAAAAAGTAGCAAAACAGGGTTCCGACCTCCATAAAATGCATATTTGCTTTGTTTTCCCTCTCAGTTCCACAGTACCCACATCCCAAGTTCCTTGTACTTTACCTGGTACCCTTGTTTTGTAGTTTGGAGCCTTGGTTCATTTTGCTGTGTTTACTACCTCTAGCAATCAGTGCTGGTATCCCATGTTTCCATGGATGCTGGAAAGTTTGTTGTTATTTACAGCGTCAGTCAACAGCCTGCTTCATTCAGAGATAGGTAAGAGGGATTGAAAACTCTGAATTAACATGCCATCTAAAATGCTGGTATTTAGTAAATCTATTGTACCTCATTTGGTGTGTACACCTACATCCCACAGATCTGAAGTTCTGGACTGTTTGAAAGAGATGCCGCAACCACTTTAGTGACTGACATGTTTTTTTCTCTATCCTCCATAAACCCATTTCCCCTGGGTTACTTTTTCTGGTAGCAGTTCAGTCTACTGTCAGCTTAGAGACTCTGCCGGGAGAAGATACTCATTTGGTACACTGCTTGGCATCTCAAAATCTGACAAAGCTCTCCCTAGCAGTTGATATGTAAGAAGGCCTGTCTTGAAACTATCATCACATTGCTGCCACTACTATCAGATCTCTACAGCTTACTGAGAGGGCAGCATTCACTCTTTAAACAAGCAATAGCATAGCCAATAGGTCTCGCCTTTAGGACATTATAAGTGTTTAGCCATTCAACAGTTCATGTTGCACCAAGGATATTGTGCTGCATAATTAAATACTTATAAGGTCTCAAAGGCTAGACCTATTGGCTATGCCAATGCTTGTTCTATTGGCTAGAGGGTCTTCAAAGTGATTATTCTGTTGAACCCTTTGCTCCTCTGTTCATAAAATCTATCTGCTGTGTTAATCCCTTCGTAGTTTGCACTTACTGCAAGTTTAGCTTCAAGCTCTTCGTGTTGAATTTTTTTGGTATTTTCTATAGATGGTGGTTGTGAAGGAGAGTTGTTTGAATGTCTGAATGGCATAGCATAGATAAAAGAGATGGGGCAAATGTTCACTTGGTTGAATAATGTGAAGCTCTTTCATGTTGATTGAGTTTTGATTACTGAACACAACTACTAGTGTAAGTCCTTGAAAGTGAGATGGTTCGGAGAAAGGGTAGGATGCAGTTGTGGAGATGAGGATGGTGGATTTGATGTCATAGCGGAATGTTGAAGTATAATTGTGTTGTGATGAAGTTGGGAATGGTGAGGCAAGTGTTAGCATGGGGTTCTGTTATGCTGTGGATGTACTTAAAATCATGTTTTTTCTGTTGTGCATTTCGCTCGCGGATTTTGCGGATTTTCGGTAAATTCGCAATCCGCGAGATTCGCGAATCTCCCGCAAAATCCGCAAATCCGGGAGCAGCGGATTTTATGGCTTGCTCGCACTGTTCGCGTGAGTTCGCGGCTTCCCAGTACAACTTTGCGCCCCGCGAATAAGCGCTAAATTGCAGAAATACGATCTTAGCAAAACTGAAACTACTTACCAGGTTCAAAAGTTCAGGCTCATCATTAGTAGCCATTTCCTGTAGTGCTTTCTGAGGGGCCCCTCCAGAGTTCAGTTGCCAGTTGCAACTATTATGTGACCCTGCTCTGAACCTCAGAATAGTTACACATATGCCACAAAGGTCCTGAATTACAGCTAAGGGAGACAAGCAGGAGCCAGGCTGGAAGTTCAAATCCATTAATCAGCCCCTAATTCATTATTGTCAGTTGGGGCAGTGCAGGTGTTGTAACTAATTTTGCAACAATGAAAGCACTTAGCAAGTGCAAAAGATCACTAATCAGGAAGCACTAAGGAAGCAGGTGCCAGCTAAAAAAATATTCTGTGACACATTAATCAGCCCCAAATTAATTCAGGTCACTTGAGGCAGGGAAGGTGTGCTTTGCTTTGCCACAATAATGTACACTGACTGGACAACCAGAGGGTGCTGTGATGAAACAGAGGGTGGCATGGGTGGGCTAGAGGGTGGCATGAGTAGTCAGAGAGTGGCAGTGGTGACAGAGAGTGGCAGTGATGAAGAAGAGTGTCCCAAACAGGCTGGACACGTAGAAACAACAAGTTCGCAAAACTTGCGACCCGACAGGTAAGTTCGCGTTTGCGAAATTGTACAAAACCCTCGCGAACTGGCAGAAACCCGCGCAAACACAAAAAAAATCCGCAAATTCGCGAGAATTTGCGGATTTTGCGGATTGCGAGTTCGCAAATCCGCAAAATTCGCGAACGCGAGATTCGCAAAATTCGCCCATGCTTAGTTTGAGGGCAGAGAGTGAAGGGAGTGCAGAGGAGAGAAGAAGGCATCACATTTCAAGATGATATAGGATGCATAATGGGGAAAAACAGGTTCACACTCTTGCTGGAAGAGAAACAGAATGTGGGTGGAAGCATGAAAGAGGCTTGTTTATGTAGAATTAGAGTTCCCATCGAAAAAGTATTGTGCACTGAGTGGCTTTTGAGCTTTTAGAAAGTATAATGGCATTGAATGGAGAGCCAAAGATGAAAGGGAAAGTGCTCTGACAGATGGAGTATATAGGACAGTAAAGGAGTCAGAGAACTCACTGGAGTAATAAATAAATATGAATAAGGTATTTAGTAAAGGTAGGCAGTTGTCACGCTCTTGGGATGCGGCTTGGGTATGTGGGAGTTAGTTTGGGAGGATTGAGTGAAGAAGGACAAATGCGGAGTGTACATGGCTTACTACTACTACCTGCTTGTCTATCCAGGATATGAGTAAGGGTGTGCGTGATTAAGGGGCTTAATGTAAAGATAAAGAGGGGGCGACAGCACGATGGTAATGATTATTCTCTGCTAGTGTGTTCAAGTGTCTGACAGATTTATACAAATGTAGTTATGTATGGTCTGAATTGGTTTATCACAATTCAGGTAAAGAGCTGAGAATTAGCTGTGGTGGTCCTTGTTCTCAGTAAACAAAATTGAGTTTAGCACGTCTCATCAAAAGGGCAGGCCACCACAGTAAGGATTTTGGATAACAACATCTAAAAGCAGAGCACTACGTTTTAGTTGGACCCCGCTGAAGTCGTCTGAATCCCCGCAACCTTGCACAGAATCATGTAGAGCCTGGAAAGGGGTAACAGCCCCAGCCTTTAGTAGGCTTTATACCTATTGCTGAGCGAGAACTACTGTAATTCAGCCTTAGAGTTATGTGAGGCCTCTATCACAGCGGCTCCCCATGTGAACCCACCTGTGAAAATGGTAAGAATTAAGGCCAGAGTGGCGCTTGCTCCATGGTACACAGCCACACTAAAAAAGGAGAAGGCCGTATGTAGACCAATAGAAAGAAGGTGGAGAAAGTCCAAATCTGCAGCAGACAAACGCTTTTATCGTTAGGCCTATAGAACTTATTGAAACAGCTGCAAGGCAGCCAGGAGAGTTCATCTAGGCACCCGGATTATGGAGGCCAAAGAGTCATCACAGGAGATTTTTACTATTCTAATAGAGTTTACAAACCCTCGGGCTAGCAACCCGCTCCCGCCGGCAACACGGTAGTTCTTTGATCATCTGGCGTCTCATTTTACTAATAAGAACAACACTTATATGGTTCTTTTGCGGCAGTAGAGGACATTTATGAGAGTCAGGCTTCTAAGGCAATCCCCGGTTTGCCGCTCCTAGAAGAATTTCCCATCTTCACAGGAGAACAGGTGGGTGCCTTACTGGCCAAAACCAAATCAGGATCGATTTTAGATCCATTACCACCCAGGGCTATGAACGAGCTAGTCCCTATCCTGGCAGATACTTAGGCAGATATTTGTAACATTTCCTTAGTTACAGCCACCTTCCCACATAATTGGAAAGTAGCGTGTATTAGACCTCTGATGAAAAAGGCACTAGCAAACCCTACGGACGCGCGGAATTATAGACCCATCTCTCTTCTCCCTTGTGGGCCAAAATCATGGAAACAATTATAAATCAACAACTCTATAATTACTTAGAACAGAATAAGATACTGGATCCTTCCCAGTCAGGCTTTTGGGCATCCTATAGCACGGAGACTGCCTTGCTTGAAGTCACGGATACGCTCAGGATGTCGCTCGACAGGAATACTCCAGTTATATTAGTGCTGCTGGACCTGTCGGCAGCCTTCAACACCATCTCTCATCATATCCTGTTGAACAGGCTGTGAGAGATTGGTGTCGGAGGGTTAGCTTTTAAATGGATTCAGAGCTATCTCTCTGATAGAACCCTATCTGTCCAGTTAGAATCCTATGTGTCATCTACAGCTCCAGTGGACAAGGGGGTACCGCAGGGCTCTATATTGAGTCCCACATTATTCAATTTATTTATTGCCCCTCTGGCCTCAATCATCAGGAACTGTGGGTTTGAAACTATATCCTACACTGATGATACGCAGCTGATATATAGAGAAGGCTCCTGCTGAAACGAAAGCTGAGGGGCATATTATTAGGAACGTTGTTAACCTGGGATGCTATGAAAATTCACAAGGGCATATTATCAAGCCCATTATTGCCGTTTTAGTGGCAGTTTCCTGCCGCTAAAGCAGCGATAATTTTATTGCAGTTCTTGATAATATGCCCCTGAGTTCTTAAAGTGTATGATCAACATAGCAGATTGGATGAGGAGAAACTTTTACAACTAAATTCCTCAAAAACTGAGATACTCCTGTTTGGCAAGGCTGTAGACCTGTGGTTCTCAGACTGGTGGCAATCAGTATTGGGAGAGGCCCCCTCCCCTAGAAGTTGGGCAAAGAACCTAGGGATACAAATTGATATTCAGCTTTCAATGGAAGAACAGGTGAAGATGCTTGCAGGCTCCTGCTTCGGGACCATGTGGATGTTGAGAAAGATCTTTCATTGGATCCCGCTCAGCGCCAGGAAGACTCTTATTCAGGCGCTGTTATTCAGTCGCCTCGATTACGGTAATTCCTTGCTGGTAGGAATTAGGGAGGACCTGTTATCCAAACTGCAGGTCGTGCAAAATCCAGCTGCCTGCCTTGCCCTCAATAAACCAGCCCGAACTCCCTCTCTGCCTCTTCTACGCCAATTACAATGGCTGCCAGTCAAGATACGGGCCACCTTTAAGATGTTGTGCCTGGTCTTTAGGTCCTTGTACGGATTGGGACCGGCCAATCTGACTAACAAACTTAAATGGTATCAGCCTGCACGTGAGCTTAAATGTAGTAATCGTAACCTGCTGTGCTGCCAAAGAATCAGGAAGGTAAAAATGGAGGGTTGTGCCTTCTCCTATTTGGCGCCTCAACTTTGGAACGAACTCCCTGAACAAATCCGGGAGTGTCCGAATCTGTGCCATTTTTAAAAAACACTGTGCCAATTTTTAAAAAACACTTAAAACCTGGCTCTTTCAAGCCCACCTTATAGAATGCCTGTCTTTGTGTGCGTTACAATTGACCCAAATAAATAAATTAATACAGCTCATAAAAAGGAATGAATAAATTAATACAGCTCATAAAAAGGAATGGGCTCTCGTAAGTTCACTGTCGGATGTGGGAATCCAGAAAGGAAAAGGCACAGACTGCAATCCAAACAAGCTAAGGTATAGCACAGAAAGAACTTGCAATTAACATTCAGCACCAAAATTAATGCTTTTAAGATAAGATGAGGAGCATGCATCTTGTTTTCTCTTTTTGAATTGTTTTAAGTCAACTATTCAAACAATATGTCTCACCTTTGACGAATTCAATATTTATGCAGTCGAGTTTATGAAAATATTACTGCAATTCAGAAAAACTCATTCCAATGGGGTTTTCTTTCCTGCGAAAGGAGCTTAAAACCCGGGTTTAGGGTTCAATTTGTGCAGCCAAGCTAGGACTCAGGAGTTAAAAGTTAATTTGGGCAGATAGACTTCTCATTCAGGGAAGATACATTGATCTACCTGCAAAGTGGGCAAGAAATGTTTAAAAACCCAGGGGCAGATTTATGTTAACTGGCGCATCCCCAGGGATGCGCCAGTTAACATGCGCCACAGTGCGCCACAGCTCCGCCAGCCATGGTGCGCCGCATTTATAATGCGGCGCACCATGGTGCAAAAACGGCACAGATGCGTGACGCATCTGTGCCGGAAATGTGGCGCATTGCTGGAGTTGCGTCGCAAGCGCGACCCAGCTCCAGCAAGGCTCGGGGGTGCCCCATTTTAACAATGCTGCGTCAAGACCTATGCCTGCTTCAAGCAGGCGCAGGCTTTTGAAGCAGCATTGGCTTAAAAGTGAGTGAAATCTCATAGATTTCACTCAGCCACTTTTGCGAGGCGCACCTGCCCCGGAACGCCCACCCTGCGCCGGAATGCCCACAAGCGGCACAGGGCTTTACAACGTGACGCATCTGCCTAGATGCGTCACGTTGTAAATCGTTCGTAGGGATGCGCCACGTTTACGCAGCCTTGCGTGACGCAACAGCGGCGTAAACGTGGCGCAAGGGCCTCATAAATCTGCCCCCCAGTGTCTCATCGTTTTCCAAAATTGCAGTGCTAAGGTGGTGCCAGCACACATCCATATTTTTATAATCAATCACGTGTTGCTCATTAATTTGAAACGGTGCCATTAAAATGCCCCATTGAGCGTTATATTTTGTTTAAGAAATAATCTATGGGACTGGTTACACACAAGTCCATCTTTGATGAGTATGCTTCACTTGCAAATCCATTTTGCAGTTTATGGCTCAGACATTGCTCAATTGCAAAGGTAGACCAGGATTTACCATGTATTTTTTGCGGTCGCTGCATGATGCAACGCAGAGCGCATGACAGGATCATTCAAGAAACATATACAAAATAGATTTAGCTCCGGAAATTTGACGCTGGTGCAATGCTAAATGGCTTTGCATCATGCAATGCTACACTCCTACTGATAACTTGAAATGGCAAGTAACTGTGCTGGAACAGAGCAAACACCCCTACATTTCACACAAGATCAGATCTACTAAAGTATATTATATTATGTTAAATAGTTTTCTAGAGCGCTTAGCTACCCGGAGGTGCCTTGACGCTAGCTTAAATGGCAAACAGTGAAAAGAGTGGACCCAAGACAACAGTGTGTTAAATAGCCATGTTTTCAAAGAAAGACTTCCTGAAAACTGAGAGATTGGGGGCCCAATTAATGTGCAGTGGGAGCGAGTTCCAACCTTTAATGGCTCCCAATACAATGATCTTGCCATCCAAGGTTGCGCGCTTATAGCTGGAAGCACTGCAAATGTGGCTGTGGCTGAGAGTAGGGTCCTTTCAGGGGTGCACCATCTAATGCTGTGTTGTAGAACGAGTGGGAGGCCATGCAGAGCTTTGTAGGCGACGCGGAGTACTTATTGGTCTTCTTGGAAGCCAATACAATGTTCTTATAGGATTAGAATCAGAGTGGTGTTTGTGGATTTTCAAATGGAATCTAGCCGCTGCATTTTGTAAGGTTTGAAATTAGTTTAGCATGTCTTGGTGCACGGAAAGAATTAGGCCATTGCTATAGTCTATCTTTGCCATGACCAGAGATGTAACAAGTATCTTTTGGAGATGCAATGGAATGAAGAGTAAAATCTTTTTTATAATCTTCAGGGTAAAGAAGACAGAGGAGGTCACTGTATTGACATGGTCTTAGTGGATAAGTTTATCATCCATTAGTACCCAAAGGTTTCGAGTCTTCTTTATGGGAGACGGTATAGGGCCCCAATGTGTGGCCAGCAGGAAGGGGTCCAGAAGGAGGTTTGAGCTCTGAAGAGCAAGACCTCAGTCTTTGCTGAGTTAAAGCTTGAGGCAATTTTTGACTATCCAGGATTTGACAGCCAGCATGCAGCTTCTGATTCTGGAGCCAATGACACTGTTGTGGTTAGCTAAGGCGACGACAATCTGGGTTTCGTCTGCATATAAGGTCAAGAAACACCCAAAAATTGTATAAGGTCGTCCAGTGGGGCGATACAGAGGTTAAAAGTAGTATGATAAGGCTTTGCATGGCATCTTCCCTCCAGATGTAATGGGAATAAACAATATGTAAGTGAAAAATCACATCATATTCACATGTGTAATATGTATTTTTTGCAAAATTACACATCTTACGTGACTTATCTATGGGCATTTGTCAATACCTAAAAGTTTTACTGGACCTCAGTTGTACCTCAAGTGCAAAGGGCCAGATTACCTTAGACATCCTGGCATGCAGTACAGCACTGCACATTCCTGCACTTTATTATGTGAAAGGGAGACAGTGGGACAGCACCATATCCTCCAAAATGTGGCGCTGCTGTCCATCCCTGCATGGGTGCACTTTAGGCTGCCCTGCTCCATTTAACACCCTTGCACCATAGCAGAAGGATGCCTGTGGGATGTCTAGTATAGGTTTACACTAGAAGGGCACCCTTCCAACGCACAATACTACACTTCCACACAGTTAATAAATGTTTTTTACTTTGTGTGCTGTACAGTATAGCGCACATCCAAAGTTAGAAACATTTTGAGAAAAAAAAAACTTTCTCATATGTTACACCTGGTTTAAGAGTCATACATTTTAGCAGAAAGTCTTTTCTACCTTTTTTATTGAATGGGTCTTTCCATTATAATGCATGGGTAGTTGCATCTGAATGCCCATGCATCGACCATGCTATATCCCCTTGAAGCACAGTAGCAGAAAACCCTGCTGTACATTCTTTAGGGCTACATTATAAAGCAAATCAAGATTTACACAGAAGAGTAATTTGCAATTCAAGATTTTACTCTGGTTTGGGTCAATTTATGAGCCACTTTACCAGTGCAGTTTTTTCATAAATCTGGTCCAAGATGTCTTATATTAGAGCAATCTTGCAACGTTTACGGCCTGATTACGAGCTTAGATGTCATATAACACCTACTATGAATACAGAGTTTGGTCTTTAATGCATCAAAATCCACATGAAACAGTAAATACTGTCGGCTGGACCTGCAGAAATGTTTCAAGGTTGAGTTACTTATTTACCACATCTGATAATTATGAAATGCGTTAAATTCCTTCAGACTCGTAATTCCAACCCATGCTTTAACAGGGGTTTACGCATGGGTGGAACCGACCTATTTGTAAACATGACCTTATTGTCACACTGAAACATCATTGCCATCCAACTCTTTGAAAATATCGCGCTACACATTTTTTCATCTTTATAGTAGTTGAGCACTGAAGATGACAGTGCAGCTCTGCATTGCTTGACTTTTAGTACACCGGGGGCCTATTGCGACACAACGACAAACATGTGAAATCAACAAGAATGTACAGTATCTTACATGCGCTATGCAACACCATGAGTATATTTATATATATATATTTTTGTGTATTTATGTATACATATATATGTATATATATATTTATTTATATAAAAATTAATAAACAAATATATATGTGTGTGTATATATTACCTACTGGCTATCGCCAGTAGGTATATATAGTTAGGATTAATTCCCTATGGGATTTTTGAAAATTCTATGTCTAATAACTTTGGCGTTTGAGGACGGAATCGGCTGAAATTTTCAGGAAAATGGCACATTTTGTTTCTGAGCAGCCCCTGAAAATTTGGTGGAGTTTCGTCAAGGGGGGGCTGAGAAAAAAGGGGGGTCCCAAAACGCGTTTTTCCCATTCATTTTTCCATAGGGCGGTTGGACTCACTTTTAGCTCGAACGGCTGAATGGATTTGCACGAAACTTGGCAAAATTGTAGGGACTGTTAGCCCGATGTGCCTTTGCTAGGTCTCAATATATGTGCTCCAGTAGTTTTTGAGAAATTAACGTTCAAAACAAGATATATATCTGTAACAGCGCTCCGGGCAGCGATCCGGTCCGCGTACTTTTCGCGAAACGGAACTTTGCGCGCAGAAAGCTGATTGGCTCTCCGGTGTCTGTCAACATTCTAAACAGTCCGGAGCGGCCGCCATCTTATCTCTCGGTAGGATCGAGAGAGAAGAGGTGAAAAACGAAGGGGGAATTTATTGAAAGGGTGCAAGGTATACCCCTCTTGACCCCTTAGGATTGTTGTTGGGGTTATTAAAGGGTCCCGTGGGGAAAATAAAAAAAAAATTATTTTTCACGGTAGAAGCGTTTCCCGGGCCGCGAACTGGGCCGCAAACTGGTAGCGAAACGGGAATTCGCCATTTTGTGCTTCGTTTTAATTGTTTAGAGACAAAAATTATTGCCGCACATCGGCCACAATGCATGAATATCGTTGAAAAGTCAGCGATATTCATGCATTATCCAGCAAATGCTCTTAGCCATGTTATCCACCTTCCATTGGATAACAGAAAGCTGATTGGCTCTCCGGTGTCTGTCAACATTCTAAATAGTCCGGAGCGGCCGCCATCTTATCTCTCGGTAGGATCGAGAGAGAAGGAGAGGTGAAAAACGAAGGGGGAATTTATTGAAAGGGGGCAAGGTATACCCCTCTTGACCCCCTAGGAATGTTGTTGGGGTTATTAAAGGGTCCCGTGGGGAAAATAAAAAAAAAAATATTTTTCACGGTAGAAGCGCTTCACGGGCCGCGAACTGGGCCGCAAACTGGTAGCGAAACGGGAATTCGCCATTTTTTGCTTCGTTTTAATTGTTTAGAGACAAAAATTATCGCCGCACATCGGCCACAATGCATGAATATCTTTGAAAAGTCAGCGATATTCATGCATTATCCAGCAAATGCTCTTAGCCATGTTATCCACCTTCCATTGGATAACATGGCTAAAAACTGCTCTGTGCGTGAGCTTTTTTTTTTTTTTTTTTTGCTGCGTGACGTTTGTTAACGTTCGATTCGATGGAAATCAGGAAGTGTTGAACACCATTTTGTCACTGCGAGTAAATATTTTGTTATAAATGAATCCTTATTGATAAACATTGTTTGCGCCATATTGCGTTTTTGTCCAATGCCACAATTTTGTCGTGCACGGCAGCCATTTTAGATGCCTTGACCAGGGCCACTCTCTGCACGCCGCCGATTCTCAGCATGGCTCCCCACCCTCGCACGCATCTCCCCCACGCAATGGTCACCCCCGCTCTCTCTCTCATGCATGGGCCATATACTTCCCCCATCTGCGCTGCTCTTCTCTGAGAATAACACCCTGTGCCCGCTCGACACCTCCCTTTCACCCTATTCACTACCGCACCCTCTGACACTCCTCTTCCTCTGTGTCCGATTGTCCAGGCCGGACCTAGGCTATCACCTAGCCCTGCGGATGTAGTTTATGGCTCCAGCTGTAGAGTATCCAGACATGCCAACCCTCCCGATTCAGGTGTGAGACTACTGATTTCAGTGCTAGTCTTTCGCTTCCCGATTCCTGCAAGGAAAAACCCGGGGGCATATTTCCAACAACTAGCGGTAATTTTTGTCTCTAACTTGTTTAGAGACAATAATTATCGCCGCACTTCGGCGAATTTTATCGCACATAAACCTTGCTATTAGCAAGGTTTATCGCAAATGCGATAAAAAACGGCCGCAATGCATGAATATCGCTGAAAAGTCAGCGATATTCATGCATTAGTCAGCAAATGCTCTTAGCCATGTTATCCACTTCCCATTGAACAAGCGCATGGTCTTTTAAAGATTTGTGAAGTACTCGGGGCGGCGGTGTGTGTGTGCCCTCTTTCAGGAGCGGGCGGGGGGGCACTGCCAGCAATTTGCAGGCCAGGCAGTGTTCAACACGTGCATCACCCTTTCTCTGCCTGCTATTGCGCTCCATGCTTCGGAAAGGTAAGAAAAAGAACGTGCATTTGAGTTTGAAATGTCCGATCTTGTAGCAGTACACTTGCAAAGCCCACACATGACAATAACCCGATTCAAGGCCCCATTCACCCGATTTTTAAAAAAAATATAGTACTCCAAGACAGTTACATTTTAAAACTTTATTAATATTTAAATATAACGAACGCAACAAAAACTGTAAATATATTTAACCATTTTTTGAAATTAACCAGAACTATAACGATAACAACAACAACAACAATAATATAACTTTTATGCCTAAATTACGCAAACATTTAGCTAATCTGCTAAAGGGGGGAGTCGCCATTTCTTTACAATAATCAATAATGAAAAATCCACATCAATAGGGTTGCCCGTTTTCTCGATGCAGCACTATAGTGCAATATACACAGCACCTGGGGTGTCAAGAGTGAACAGGTCTTTCTTTGTTCCTTAAGATGTTATCTCCGAGAATGCTGATGCATTGGTGTCTGTACACTTCTTTGTCAATTCTGTCAAGATGATAACTGCTTTATAAACAGACGATATCTTTGTTTACTCATTAGTGTTAAGTGTGTCTGAAACTACAGTGCCCTTCTGTTTTTTTTTCTTCAGGCTCTACAGAGTTTTGTGTGTTGTTCTTTTGAGCGACAATTATTCCAGAGGTTTCAGGTTCACTTGTTTTGTTCTGCAGTGAGTTAACAGCTTTAGAGAGTTCATGTTTATTTGCTATGTCCTGCTGTTCGTCAACTGCTTCAGAGACGTCAGCCTCATTTTTTATGTTTCAGTAGATCCTGGACCTGCCCGGCCGCGCCCAAAATGGCGCCGGTGTAAATGGGACTCGTAACTGCTTGTTCTGTACTGGTTGCCCAACCTTGATATCACGAGATACATATGCAGTTTTGAAGCACATGGCGGAGGCTTGTCTGCTGTAGTGGGGCGCCCCTTTATCGTTTCAGTCGCCATTCCGCCCGCTTTTGCTACACTGTGCCTTTTCCGCCATTCAGCTGTTTAGCGCCCGCTCTTACGGCTGCAGCGTCTCGCTCACCATGTAGTTGAGTTGCTCCCACTCTTGCGGTGCAGCGGTAGGCGGCTGCCACAGGACTCTTAAAATGGCGGCTGGCTCTTCGGATTCGGGCCTGGTCCAGTAAAATGGCCCTGGGACACCTTGGAACTCGGACGCTTGTCTGCCAGGGCTTGGGTTCCATTCTCGAAAGCGTCCCCTCAGCCTTGAAGATTGTACAAAAGTCTTGGGGGCCCTCGACTCCCGCAGGCTTCCGGTGGGGAGCGGCTGCCATGATTGCTTGCGGAATGGCCACGACGGAGCTACGAGATGGTGGTGCTCTCATGGTGACGCCAGCTTCAGTCTGAAACATCCAGAAACAAGGTGGGGCTTTCATCGTTTGGGGAAAAAAAATGTTTTAATCCAATGAAAAGTGTTATTTTTAGGTCACATGACCTAGTCTTACATAATTAGGAAAAGAAAAGTAAAATGAACCAATGAAAAGTTTTATTAACAAGTCACATGACCTGTTATGCTTACGTTACGCGCTGCGCGGCGCGCTCTGGATCGTTTCCGGGAAGCTGCGCCTTGCGCACCGGAGCACTTCCGGGTGCGCTAACGCGTCGCGTCATATGACGCATTACGCGACAATGCAGGTGCAGAATATAGTCAAAATGTCTCCACCAACCAGCGGTCGGAATTCCACCGCTTTCAGCAGTCCAAAAAGTTCGGTCAAATCTTAAGAGCGGGAGCAACTCAACTACATGGTGAGCGAGACGTTGTAGTCGCAAGAGCGAGAGGTAAACAGCTGAATGGCGGAAGAGGCACAGAGTACCAAAAGCGGGCGGAATGGCAACTAAAACGGTAAAGGGGCGCCCTACGACAGCGTGTCTTCAGGTGAAACGGATTGTGGGACAAGGTCCAGAATGAAAGATTCTTCAAAAGGGAAAAAATTCCGCCGGACCCCGGGAGCCGGCCGCCTATGCCGGGGGCGATCTCAGGCCTCACCAGGGCAACACGACTTGGGGAGGGGGCAGGAGCCAAGCGCCCCCTCTCAGTCCGCGCCATCTCACCGCCCCTCGGGGGCGTCCGTCAAGCGGTTTAGGGAGGCACCGTATCACATTGTTTTCCAATGCAGTCAGGTCCACAAATGGACCCCACTTACTTTGAATAGTGAAGCTGCAGCAGGTGCAAATAAGGTTTAAACAGTGTTACAAGAGCTGCTTAGAACTCTGAAGTATGGCACTCAACAACCAGGACTTATGCCATTTATGTAAGGCAGTGACATGGAAGCAACTCAGGGACAAAAAGCATGAACGAACATTCACGTATGAAAATCATATTTGGAGAAGGGGTAGAATCCAAACGCCCCCTGCCAGTTCGCGCCACTACACCGTATGTGGAAAATCTGAAGCCATCATTCTACAAACTCTCAACGCTTGTTATCAGTGCATGACTTTCATGCTCGATCGATTGAGCTAGCCGGATCGGGCAATAAAAAGTATAAAATAGTTATGTAAATAGTTATTTAATAAAATGTTTTACTCTGTTTCTTTGGTGGTGTGTTGTGTATATTTATAATATTTGCATAGGGTTTGCCGTTATTTTGGGCGGTGTGGGTGGCGGAGTCGAGCTGTTTTGCAGCCCTCATGGTGTGGAGCTCAATTCATTTCACTATTTTCGTATTTCTCATGAAGGGTTATTCCTAATGTTTGTATTTTACCGAGGTTAAAAAGAGATCGAATTAGTGGTCTACTGATTTTGCTCGATTACTTTTATTTTTTTACACGATTTTTCACTATCTGCAAAGACTAAACAGAGTATTGCGACTTTGTGCTTGTTTGTAAATAGAGAATGATCCAAAGAGAACCAATTGTAAAACAGTAAATGCTTGGATAATAATTAATCAAATGGAGAGACAAGCAGGTACGACGGATTACAACAGGGGTAAAGGTCTGAGTTAACTACCGTTCACTATCTGCAAAGAGAGAGTACTACTAAGAGAAAAGAGGGGAGTGGGGGGGCAGCGTTCAAAGCACATCAGCGTGCATAAACACGAAAACGTTTTTACCTATCACGTACTTGACATTTGACAGCTTTTGATATTTGCTATTAAAAAAACATTGAAATTCACAGAAAAAAACATAGGTTATACTCCATATATAGTTAGGAATTTGCATTTACAAAACCTTGAAAATTCAATGAAAAAACCATTGGTTTTAGGCCATATATAGTTAGGGATTTGCATTTAGAAAACCTTATTTTACTCGCATAAAACCATTGAAATTCCATATATAGTTATAAGCGCTAACTATATATCGCGCACCCGCAATCCACTGCTGATGATGTCACATATTACATCATTCATGACATGGTTAGTGACATCACTGATGACATCACTGATGACATCTCAAATGACATCACTGATGACATCACTGATAACATCTCATTTGACATGACTGATCACATCACTGATGATATCATTCATGTGATAATACCATGAACCTCTTCAGACTCTAATATAACCTTAGATACAATCAGTGTAAACAGACAGTCACTCATCCATGGAGTTACTCACACACCTAGTCAGTTATGCCAAAAATCAATCACACCTCCATTTTCTCAACTATACAGTTATACACACCTTACTTATTCAAACATATACTAACACATATTTACTTTACTCTCTTATACAATCTCTGATACATGTTCACAATGATCCATACAGCCACTCACACATTCACTAGCTCTTATGCACAGTTATTTATAGATGTCAACTCTCACATGTACTGTGTTTTACATATGTACTTAATTTGACATGTAGCACTGAGATATCCATTCACTCACTAATACACTCATGCACAGTCAACCGCCCATACAGCTGTTTCCACATGCAGTTTTGAATCTATACATATAGTGAATCAACTACTCACACATCTATGTACAGAGTCACACACCTCCCAGCCACCCATACACACACACTCAGTTTCCCATACAAATACTTGGACAACCAATCAATAACCCATACAGTTACTCATATAGCTACTGATCAACATATGCAGCAGTTTGTAGAACAACAGATATAATGATGCACAAATTAAAACAGTTTAGTCACTAACCCATGCACTCAGTGAGACACATTTAATCACTCACTCATACAGTCAGTCTTGCACCTACTAAATCCTTCATCCAGACACTTATACATCCACTCATTCTTCAATATGTAAAACATATTCTAACTTTACAGAAACATACAGTCACTGGATGTTGTAATCAGTGATGTCATCAGTGATGTCATTTGAGATGTCATCAGTGATGTCATCAGTGATGTCACTAACCATGTCATGAATGATGTAATATGTGACATCATCAGCAGTGGATTGCGGGTGCGCGATATATAGTTAGCGCTTATAACTATATATGGAATTTCAATGGTTTTATGCGAGTAAAATAAGGTTTTCTAAATGCAAATCCCTAACTATATATGGCCTAAAACCAATGGTTTTTTCATTGAATTTTCAAGGTTTTGTAAATGCAAATTCCTAACTATATATGGGGTATAACCTATGGTTTTTTCTGTGAATATATATATATATATATATATATATATATATATATATATATATATATATATATATATATATATATATATATATATATATATATATATATATATATATACAAAAATCCACTGCAAGCTAACATGAGTCACTCGCGTGAATTAATGCCCCAAAACATAAGGTAAGCTAAGCAAAACATAAGCTAGCAGCGGGAAACAATGACCATCAGACAGGCACCAACTGCCGGTATGTTACCTAACTGTTTTTGAATCGCCTCACTTTTTGCATTTTTTAAAAGCTAATTCAACTCGAAGGAAAGGTTTTGATTTAACAACTGAATTTAATTTTGAACCTTCTCTGGTGGGCCAAAATATGACAATTACAAAAAGTGTTTCTCGGGCATTTGAATTTGAATATTGCATTGCTGCCCAGCGAGAAACTCTGTCCCTATTAATGTCTTCCTTTATGTTTTATCTCGGTGAAACGCATCCTGTTCCGACTTCCTTTTAGTAAAGAGCCACACTAATGTGCATTGAAGTCAAGCAGAAACGCTCTTTTGTTCCTATTTATAGAATAGATGTTTTCCTAATTTGCCTCCTTCCTGCCCTAACTCTTTGTTATTCTTGTCTCATGTCTACTAACCTTTTAGCAGCAATTATATTTCCATTGCAAGCGTATTTGTGTCCCTAGTAACTCGCTACATCCTTCACCTTTCATATTTAATCTGACTGTGAAAAACGGCAGAAACTGCCCTTTCTTCTCATTTTTAGCCTAGGAAGAAAAAAGAACCTTTCATCTAAAATTGTATTCATTGATCAGTTGTTTACTTCTTGTGATGAGAAACCTGTCTCTGTGTCTGGTAAATTCTTTTTTTTGTTCATGCACTACAACCATTGAAACGTAGCCTTTATTAATGTTAGGCTAGGGACCATGCAGCATCACCAGAACCCTTAGTTCCAGCTCCAGTAAATGTAACTCAAAATGTCACCAGCTTTTAAGAGAAACACTCGTTACAAAATAAGTGGGAAAATACAAAAGACGCTGAAAAAGAAAGGGGGTGGAAAACGAAGTTGGAGGGAAAGGCGGCGTGTGACCCCAGAACCAGTGAGGTGACAGAAGAATAGAATGGGCAGCAAAAAGAGAGCATGGGGGATTTGAATAGAATAGGAGTAATAGGCCATGACGAGAATAATGTATTGTTCGGAAGTGGCCAGCCCCGATTATCTGTAGAAGAGAGAAGAAAGGAGACAGTGGGACCCCAAAAGAGAGGAAGCAGGGTGAAGGGAGAGTTGCCTGATATAATAACAAGCATTTGCAATGCAAAAGGTCTTCCATTTGCGAGAGTTTAATCTATTGGCATTGTAAATGACAGTGCCTTTTATTTATGTGTTGGGTTTTAAAACATAACTAAAAAGCATTGTGATTTACAATGCCAATAGCTTAAACTCTCGCAAATGCGAGACCTATTGCATTGCAAATGCTTGTTTTATTTTAACCTGGATTTTTGCCTACTGAATTTTTAGATTTCGCTTCTGACCAACTGGGATAGTTTGAAAAATGGCACATTATAAAAGAGTATTAGAGCTCATGTGGCACTTAAGTATAAATGTGTGTGAAATAATTGTGTTTCACTTATCAACGCTGGATTCTCTCTAACACATTTGTACACATGATGGCTAAACTTATAGATTGTTCAGTCTTTTAAGAAGCTGGGACTGACTTGTGATGGTGGGAGTCATGGAGGAAGTTGCACCCCTACTGTGTGGTCTAGAAAGGGGTCAGAAGTCCAAAAGACGGGGTTTTATAGCAGGGAGCCCTGAAGTATTTTATGTTCATAAATGCTACTAAATTAGGCAGCGGACGATATCCTGATTTGCCCAAGACGTCATAATGCTTGTCCTGTGCCTACGGACTTTCATTAACAAAGTCTACGCAGTATCCAATACACCATACAACTGCAAAGACATGGTATAAACAACAAGATCAAATTCTGTGAGAGGAAAAATAAGAGCTGGTCCCTAGAAATCAGTCCTGGTGGGCCCACTTGATCAAATTAAGCCGTTATGAAGATAACAGTAAAAAGTCCCAACATGCTTATTGCTCTTGCAGGGAAAAATATGAGGACTGGTTGAAAGCCTCCATCATTGCTGACATAAGTTCTTGAAGCAGCACAGTGCTTTACAATGAAAACAAAACTATTTGAGTAAGAGGAGCCTCAGATATAATGTCGAAGATCAGAAGAGATTGAGGGGACCATTTACAATGGCATATATCACAGAATTTCAATATCAATGGATGCGCTCTGTAAACTAGTGATCATTTACATTTTTGTCAAGTAGGGGAGATCAGGAAAACATATCAGATTTAGAAAAGACAAGTTGCTTGTTTACTCCCTCAATGTGCACGCATTCCAAATATTCAGAGTGACCTGCATATGAAGCATGGTTTGTGTTCTTTCAAACGCCTGATCTATAGAAAACATAATGCCCAAAGAGAAACCCGGTGTGCAAATATATACGAACAGCTTTGTAACATATGATTTAGCATAGCGAACATAAGCTGCCAAAAGTAAGACATACAAGTAAAGTTACAAGTTTTACAGATCAACTGTGCTAGGGAGACGCAGCCACAAACTGAAAACATAATTTCAGTCAATAAGAGCGCCTAGAGGCCCACCCAATCGAGAATACAGCGCTACACCAAATATAAATAAAGTGACACAAAATAATCGATTCATAGCAAAAAGACTACAATGAAATCGGTCTCGCTTTCGAGACCTTATAAATATTTAGTCATAGCGCAGCTCTGTGCTGCAGTTCCAATGTAGATGGAGACGTGCCTTTTGCTGACACAATGTTTTTTGTTTTAAAAACAACACAAATAAATAACATGTAAAGACGCACACACTATATAATCTTTAGAAAACAAATCTTGTTTCTAACGCTTCGGGAAGAGTGTGGGCACAAGCTTTGGAAACTTATTTGGTTCTTTTTCTAAAGTGAACACATGCTTGCCGAAGATAAACATGTCCTCACTCTACTAAAGCAATAGAAACAAATCTTCTTTTCAAATGCTTTTGAAAGCCTGTGCGCTTTAGAAAATAACTAAATAAGTTTCCAAAGTGCATACACACGCCTCGAAACAATAGTGAGTCAGTGCAGCGCCCACCTGCAGGCATATCGAAATACTTGAACCGTGCTCTGACCTGTGTAGTCAGCCATCTGGAACACGTTGTGATGGCTGACCAGGAGGAACCTGAACGGGTAATGGCCAAATAGAAGGATCGCTTAGATATGGCGGTGGAAATGCCATGTGCACACCTTAGCCCCTCAAGTACCATGGAGATTCCACTTGAGTGTAGGCTGACTAAGAATATCAGCTTTACAGTGTTTAAATGAACTTTTTTGCACATTTAGAAGAATATATTTGGAGACAAAGCTAATGTCTCATCATCCCTCTTTGGAACGGTGCAAGAGACCCATCTTGGTTTAGTGGAATATCAAAATTAAATATTTCCTTTTAATGCATTATCTGGATCTAAAAACATAGCATCCCAGAGTAGGACAACGTCTACACTCCACCCTCTTTCAATACCCAGGATGCATTGGCCCCCACTCCACGAAGTGTTAGTTCAAATATCACAGATTAAAGTTCAAGTGGGTTTTCAAGATGAGTGGAACAACCCTACCTTGTGGCGGGAGCTCGGACCCTGCAAGGGAGGCCCGCGCCATGGACCGTCCGAGGCTCTCAGCTGAGTAAACAAGGCGGTGGGCGGAACCTAAGGGAGGCAAGGGAAGAGAGGCGAGGGAAAGAGAACTAGATGAAGGAAAGACATGACGTGCGTGTGCATTCCTGAAACCGAAACCTGTCGTGGGGCGGGACTTCCGTTTTCTGAAGCCCGGGCCCACGGAGTGCTGGACAGAGAAGCAGTGGAGACCCGGGGCTCCCATGCCCGAGGGAGAGCCCCGCGGAGGCTGAAGAAGTTCGATGGTGCCGACGAGGTGAGTGGGGCTTAGTTGTAGTGGGGAGGGGGTGTCTCTGTATGTTTATGTGTGTGTGTGTGTTTGTGTGCGCTCGTGTGTGTGTGTGTGTGTGTGTGTGCGCGGCGGCGGGTGTCTCTATGTGTGCGTGCGTGTATGTTTGCTCGTGTGTGTGCGTGTTTGCGTGTCTCTGTGTTTGCGCTTGTGTATGCCTGCTTACATGAAGCTAAAATAAAGACAGGAGATGGTTAACGCGCGCGCGACCTGATCCGATTCGGTCAGGTTGCGCGTGCCAGTCTCTTGTCTCCTCTTTTAGTCCTTCTAAGCAGAACCGCCGACAATAGGCGCACTTTGCGACAGCAGGGCTTCGCCCTGCATCGCAGTGCGAGACCTAAAAAGGGGTGAGCCCTCCTTAGATCAACTTGGGAAAAGAGAATGCTTAAGGCCAGAAAGAGTACATAAAGTCGAGAGGAGCGAAGGAAATTAAACTAAAAGTGATAGTCTTTGGGTATTTATGGAAACATGGAAGAGAAGGATAGGAAGAAAACACCAGAGGAAGTTAAAGCCCTTGAATCACTCACAGCTATTACAAGTACTGGTTAAATATGCTATCCTGATCGAGTTTACATCTGGCAATATAAGCAAATAGGTTTCACAACAAATGTGGAAGGAAAAGAGGTGACAAAGGTCCTTTTTTACTCTGAATGTGTAAAGCAGATGATGATGAAGACTGTGGCAGAATTGGAAAAGAAGGTTATAAGATTGATGCAACTTGGTGAATTGGTTATGGAGGGGAGTAGCCCTAGGAGCCTTAGGGCCATCACCTATGATGCAGGATTACGCCCTGATCAAATACAGTATAGCTTATCAGGGGATCAGGACAGAAGAATATTTACTGATAGAAGCAAGGGAGGTCTACAAGTAACAATAGTAAATGCTGTAAAAGGATCATTGTTGAGTAATCACTTTGAATCACTATCTGACTCAATAGCATGTTGTGATGCTAATTTAATGGGAGGGATTAGTGATCTGGACTAGGAAACGGAGTACTCAAACACCTTAAGGATATTGACATGGAACATGGGGGTATAGGAGACAGTCAACCCAAGATACTTTCAAGTAGATGTTGGGAAGCTACGAAATTGTAAGTTTCCAGGAGTCTTGGCTGTGCGATGTACCCAAGGATTTTTTATGCTTACTAAAGAGGCCATGCTTATGGTCCCCGGACGTCCTTCAGGGGGACTAATTACTTTAAAATCATCTAAAATAGCCAATAAAGCAACTAGGTTAAAAGTTAAAAGTTGATAGCTATTGGCTAGTCAGACAGAGATCTAAAGTGGCCCCTGGGCAAGAAGACAAATAATTGTGGTCAACAAATATATACAGCCAGGATATATAATAGATTATGAAGTGCAGTAGAAGAAGATTTGAAGGTATCTGCACAGCAAATGCAACACAGCTGATAATGATTTTTGGGGAATTAATCATAAATTGGAACCCTCTTTTAGCGGTAAATTGTTTAAAGAACTATTAACTATAGCACGGGTGCCCCCAAACATTTTCCGTAGTTCAGGTGGCTCTGCACAAGATGAAACCCTGGTAAAGATCCTAGGAACCATAGGGCTCTTTTGTGTCAATGGATGAGTAGACACTGCTCCCCAGAAGAAAGACTTTTAGCATAGGTTGTCAGAGCTATCTAATTGATTATACCTTCATAATTGCTTGTCACTTAACTGAAGTAAAAGTGTTAAAAATGCTGCAATGTGAAGGTAGTGATCATTTCCCATTGCGGGTATTACTCAGGATAGAGCAAGGGCTGCAAAGAGATAGAGTGACCCCACTGGAGATTGAATATGCTCAACGCATAACCACCTATATAACTTGAGGATAGTTTGAATTTGCTTAATGAATTAACGATTGACTATCCATCTCTTGGTAAACACGAGGAACGTGAGAATGTTCTAACATGGTATGGCCAAGTGATTGAGCAGGTGGTAAACTATTTGAGGGTACAATTAAAACCAGAGCTTGCAACTAAGAAATGTGATTACGAGAACGGGGGTAAGAAAAATGGTTGTTTTAATAATAAATGAAGGATTTTACAATTGAGGGCACGGCAATGGGAAAGATTGTTTAGGAAAAGTCAAGATAAGGTAACAATGGAGAGTTTCCCCTTGGCAAAACTTGAATACAAAAACAAATTGAAGGAAAGGAAATTGGAGTATATGACAAAAAATTGGCAAACTATGCTTGAAGGGATAGGCACAAATAACATAAGGACATTTTGGCTGTTGGTGCAGGAGGGGGATGTGCAAGGAGAAACAAAGCACATAGTGGAAGAAGATGACTGGATTAATCACTTAAGCAATCTATATGACAGCAATAAGATAGATGAGAACCTGGAAAATATGATTAAGGTTGAAGTAGAAATAGAGCTGCACTTCTCTTCCCAGAAGATAAAAGAAACCACCCAATCCCTAAAACTAACTAAAGCAGCAGGGCCTGATAATCTAACAGCAATTATATTTGAAAAATTATGTGGATTGGTGGGCTAGCTTTTTAAATGTAGTTTTCCAAAAAGTCTTGACTTCTTGGAACTTCCCCAAATGTTGATAAGGGGCAATAGTCAGGCCAATATATAAAAAAGGAGGATGCCACACAGCCCAAGAAATATCGCCTAATTAGTTTGCAGGATGTGGAAGAGAAATAATTTTCTAAGATACTGTTAGGCATATTGAAGGCCTGGGTAGAGCAGAACAACCTAAACCCGCTAGAGCAACGTGACTTTAAAGAGGGCCCCTCAACAATAGATATTTGCCTTAGTGTGTGGGCAATGGCAAAAAAGGCAAGTGAATTACGAGGCAGATTGTTTTGCTGTTTTGTCGATTTCCAGGCCGCTTTTGATTTGGTTCACCGTGGCATTTGCTGGGGTGGCTCGGTATCAACAAGGTGATACTCTCACTAATTCAGGAACTGAATCCGCAGATTTGAGCTCGGTTAATCTTAGGTACACTTGGGACCCTATCAAAGAAAGTACATATAAAGAATGGACTACACCAGGGATGCATCATGCCCCCTCTATTGTTTCATTATTCCTGTCCGATTTACCAAATATGTTACATTATGTGGTGGTTTATGCCCTAAGATGGGCGGGACCCATATCCCATGTCCGCTATATGGTGATGATCTAGTGATAGTGGACATGACGGAACTGGGTCTGCAGAAGAAATTGGACGCCTTCGACGATCATTGTTCAAAGAACTGCCTTACAGTCAATTTGGGAGAGACTAAAATAATGGCACTAGGGAAAGGAAAGGGATTTTTTAATTGGCAACTGGGAGAGGTCAAAGTTTAGGTGGTGGGCAAATATAAATATTTGAGTATGTGGTTCGATACCAAATTAAATTGGAGGGACCACATAGAATCACTAAAAGCAAAGGCACTTTCATCAGTATGGGGACTAAAACAGTTCAAGCCGAAATATGGAGGCCTGTCTCTATGCCCCATTTTGCAATGGTCTACCCACAATTTCATTACGGAGTGTAGGTACTATCTTTAGGCAGTAAATTTGATTGGAACCTTGAGGAGGATAAAAGTGTGAAACAGCTCCTTGCTGTCCCACCATCATCTAGGATCCAGGCTGTGAGGGCAGAATGCTAATTTAAAGCCTGGAGTTATCAGAGGCTGCAAGCTACACTGAATTTTTGGGAGAGATTGAGTAGAGAAGGGACCCTTAATATATCACACCTTTGTAAAAGGAAATATATGAAAGTGACCTGAATTGGGCATCCCAAGTTAGATGCATGCAAGCTAAGATCTGTGTCACACTATCATTAGAGTCAGAACAGTGGAAGTTAGTGCAGCAGATTCCCAAACAAGAGCTATACGATATTATAAGCAAAAAGGCTCAAGAGGATAATTTACTTTATCTGGGAAGCATATCATCTACCCAGATCTTGGTAAAAGGCTGGAGCAATGATTATATGTTCCCTTATATTGAGTCCTTGCCAAGTCCTAAACTTAGAAATGTCATATTGAAATTTAGAGTTGGTCATAATCCATGCAATACAGACAGGAAGATAAAAACTGCATTGAGAAATGAGCAGGGCTTGTATGCATGTAGGCTAAAAGTAAAATGCAGTGGCCCACCTCTTTTTATTGCTTATAGGATTATGAATATGGATCAAGCTCTTATTCAGTTATTAATATGAGATTTTTCAATTTGCAATAGGAAGATTTTTATTTGTAATACATGAGTCTTTAAAAGGGCTGCTAATATAATTTAAAATGTCCCAGGGGTTGAAATTAGAATTCTCCCATCATTTGATGCCACATTGATGTCCCTATATGTATAAAGAACTGTAAATGTTACTTCAATTTAATTATTTCTATACTGGTCATGAGTTTAAAACATAGTTTGTATAGAGTGGCACTACTCCTATTTGTATTGTAAGTGTTATTGGGTTTTATTGTGCTTCACAATATTCTTATCGAGGCACTATTTGTATTGCTAATATTTTTCACTGTAATTATTTTTTATTGTGTTGTTATCTTTTACGGCTATATTAGCCAAATTAAGTATATTGAATTGAATTGAAGAGAAACACTTGAAAATTAACCCAACAATATGTAGTAAACAGAGCTTTCAATAAATAATTTAGAGGCTGCTTCTTCTCAGGTGATCTCAAACATGAAAATCCCGGCACGCCAGATAAGTCAGCTGTCACAACCTTTCAGACAGGACACGCCAAAGCTGGCATGGCCTCTTAATATAAGACCTAATGAACACCCAGCTGGACATTATAGGATATTGTAAGTCGCTAGGGATTTGCATGACAAAAGACACAAGAAACCTCATAAAAAACAAGACATAGAGATGAATTTGCAATAGGTATGGAGGTATATATTTTGTGGGACATGGTGAAACTGTGAGAATGGCGTCATTTGCAGCCAGGCTGTTTTCTCTGACCACCTGTTTTTATTGACTATGTTAAGGAATGTTGGAAGGGGTGGGTTAGTTAAACCAACAAATAATAAACTCCAATCACGTTTTATGGCACTCGCAGTAGATATGCATAGATGCACATTAAGGAAGTCATGTACCTTCACCCGCTCCCCCTTTCATGTTCCTCATCCATCCAACAAACTGAGTTAGTTGCTTTTCGTTTGATAGCTGCAAGAGGTTTTACATTTTCTATGCACCTTGCTATTATGTAACAATTTAGTCTTTGGGAATGGTTCTAATTGTCTGTGACTTTTTTTTGCATCCAGGCATTTGGTCAAAACTAGAAAGAATGCAAATGCACCCTGTAAGAAATGGGGGTTATCCAAATCTCCAAGGAGGTAGCATGGCATCAAGCGGGCAGGCCAAACTTCGAGGACATGTGAAGCATTCAAGCAGTACCCACAGACGACACACCAATCACACCACAAAAGAGTCACGACACCACCTTTGGTTGGAAAAAGATTAAGTTTAGTGATGTCTCCAACCTGCAAGGTAAAAAGGAACAAAATAGTGGTAGTCACAACAAGGCGCCAACTGGCACCAGAGCCAAGTACTTCAGAGGGGGATTATTTACATGGGTCAAAAAGGGTTGAGTCCAAAGTCCATGCTGAAAGAGAAAAAGGATGGAATCAAAATGTCATAAGATCTGGGGCCAATCTGGCGGGGCCAACTCAGACTCTCATCCTAAAGGGAAGGCTGTAATTGCAAAAGTTCTACATTAACATAGTTATACATCATGCACATAAACACCAACCCAACCCCTGTTAGGGAAAGAAAACATTAGGGCATCACAGCATAACATGGACAGGAACACCTGCAATAAATCAGCCTGTCTGGCCCATCAATCTGGTACATAAACAAGGGCCTGGAATAACACCTCAGGCCAACCCATTGACCAACTTAGGCGGAACATACATCGCCAAGCATAGATATCAGGTAAGAGCCTTCCTCATATATCAGGAACACCTGTAAGGAAATAGCTAGGCTCCCTCTACCAACAACCTTGGGGTATCAACATCAGGATGTACACAACAGCCCACTCTTATTAGGCCCCTGACGTCCCAATCCCAGGTCCGGGACGCAGTACGCTAGGCACTCTACTTTAACATAAGGCTCAGCCCTAACTAGGGAGAACAGGCAGATAGCTGTCACCTAACCACTAGGCCCGTATTACCTTGAACCTAATGGGGGCCAGCCTCTGGGCCTAAGAAACCTCAACCTAGGGCAAACCCTCCCCGGGGTCTACATATTTAGGTGGGACACTTCAGTGAAAATTAGGCAATTCAGGTATCCCGGGACTCTGCAGCAACAGTCACCAGCAGCCTTTCCTTGGTTTCTGGGTATTTAGGCTCCACCTAGTCAACAGAGGCAGGGGAGGGGCGGACACCGACCCTGTGCCCCGTTGCCCTCTCCAGCCCCACACTGTATATTGTTGCCCACACTCACCGGGCTGTCCAGGACCTCCTTTGCGGTGGGGGCAGGCACCGGCAATGTGCCTCGATGCCCCTGCGGCACAGTGCTTTCAATTGCAGGGCTTCCCTGACCATCCGGGAGCCCTGCGGGACCTGCAGCACCTTCTCGTGACCTCTGTCTCTCCCAGGCCCCTCTTATCTTATGGGGACCCGGGCTGCAAGGCGGAGGGGGGCAGGCACCGACAATGTGCCTCGAGGCCCCCTGGCCTAGCGCACGCAAAGGGAACTTTTCTCCCCTCTGGGGGATTCACCCGGCTCCTCTTCCTCACCGGGGGCCGGGGCGGCTCAATCGGGGCTCCCTCCTCCTGACGGGAGCCTCGCAGCTGCTCTGCTCCGGGCGCCTCAGGTCGGGAGGCGGGGCTGCCACCGACAGTGTGCCCCGGCCCCGCCTACCTCACCGACCCCTCGTGTGGGGCACAGACCGGCGGGGTGGCCTCCCGCTCCGGTTGCTCCTCAATCGGGGCTCCCTCCTTGGCACGGGGGCCCCGCAACAAAGCTTCACCCGGGTCCCCCTCCTACTTCACGGGGACCCGGGGCTTCGATTCGGCTTCTTCCTCCAGTGCGGGGGCACTCACCGGCGAGGTGGGCACCCGCTTCGCTCGCTCTTGCTTCGGGGCTCCCCCCTCGACCACGGGGGCCCCACTCCGGCGCTTCACCCGGGTCCCCCTCCTACCTCACGGGGACCCGGGGCTTCGATTCCCCTTCTCCTGGCCTTCCCGGCCGACCGCCAATCCCTGCGCGGCCTTCAAAGGTCACGGCCGCGCAGGCCAATCAGTGCGCGGCGGGGGCGGGCCGATGACGCGGCCGGGCCCCCGTCATGTGATGGGAGAACCTGACGGCCTCAGGGCCTAGCGCGGCCCTTTCTTCACTTCGGCGGCCCTCTCCTCACACCGGGGGCCGCCGCAACGGTATCCACAACGGTGGGGTCCCTTAAAGGCGGCGCCGGGCCGCGGTGGGGATTTTCACCAATTTACGACCGGCGCAAGGCAGCGCCAACACTCCTCGGGCTGCGGCGGTGAAATCGGCGGCAATAAGGGGTAGGCTCCCTTTTAATTAATTATTTATCTGTTGCTATTCTCCACAGAAAAAGGGGCACTTTTCTCAGAGGACAGCTCCTCCCTCAGCCCACACAATCCTCAGGGCCGACAGCACTTCGGGGGCCACACCAATCACAGGGCACAGTCCCTTGGGGGCACAATCCTCCCCAGGCAGCTCCACAGGCAGCAACAGTCTTTAGACTCCCAGCGCTTAGGGGGCGATACTGCCGATTACGCCAGTCAGCTGTCCACAGCCCTTCACCATAGGCACCTCACAGCCCAGTGCTTCCAAAGGGGCCACAGCTTCCTTGGGGGCATCAACCTCCCCAAAACAGCGCTATTGCAGCACAGCACCTGGCAGCACACCTCACAGGGGGGTGAACAGTCCCACAGTCCGCCTCAGGGGCACACTCCTCACCTCCTGGGCGTTTCCTCACGCAGTGCTGGCGTGGTACCCGGTCCAAACAGCGTCAGTGACCTGGGTAGGGGCCCTCCCTTGTCAGGGGCCCATGGGGACAGCAGCGGGGGGGGTTTATAGGGGTGCAGGGCCCAGCTCACAGGCCCATGTGGCGGTAGCACCTCACAGCAGGTCCCCTCCCTTCCTTGTCCCAGCGCTGACTGACTTTCTGGTGGCACTTCTCCCTATTTATACCCTCCTCCCTCACAGTGCCAGCACCTTCCAGAATGTTGGCAAATCTGGCCTAAACTGGTTCTAGGGGAGGGGGTGAGCACCCTGGGTGCCAGGTTGTCCCTCCAAAAGCTAGGGGTAGCTGGGTATTATTATCTAGACCGCTGACCTAACGCAGTCAGGTGGCACTACCCAGGGCCATGGCATCCTTTTTAAGAACACAGTACATTTTAGTCAGGTACATTTTAAAAAATGGGGATTGTTTTCTGCACACCATTTAATAACATTTAATCTCACCACAGGGCAACTCTTACCACACATGGTCCATACATATTTAATACCATGGGGGAGTCATTCAAATTAGGGGGGCAAAAAGCGAAAAACTTTTGGGGAAAAAGGCCAAGTCCAACACAACTCCCCCCCAGCCAAAAGCCAGGGTAGGCCAATCATTGCCTTGATGGACTTCCCTGCTTGGGGCGGAAAAAGGTGGACGCAGGCCCGCAACTACAGGAGCACCTGCAGTCTCTTCTCCACTCCGGAACCCAATGGTTCTCTCTCGCTACCCTCCCTTCAGCAACAAAACCACCCCACTGGTGTTCCCTAGTGGAATGTTTTTCTTTCCTAGAGTGGGAGGCTCTAGCCTCAGGCTGGTAATACTCTTGGACCACTCTCTTCTCTCCAAATTGCCACTGGTCAACCCACCTGGGGTCTACACCCTCAGGCTGACCAGCCCTTAGGGGCGAGGCTCTCCTCCCCCTACTTCTCTTCCTAGGGTTCCTCCATCTCCTACGCCTGGGGACACCCTCACACAACCACTCTCTCCCCAACCTGGAGTCGAAACCCTGTGGCTGAGCTGGTGACAGAGAAGAGGCCTTCCTCCCTCTGCACCCCCTCCCAGAGTTCCGCACCCTCCCACTGGGAGTGGTACCCCTGGGAGTCAATTTGGTAGGGACCTGCATTACAGGAACCCCACCCTCCAGGCCAGGCAACTCCTGAACCTGAACCCGAAGTCCAGGATCTAACCCCTGTGACTGGTCAGACCCCCGAACCACTGGAGCTCTGATTATTGATGCTCTGGGTTCTCCTGACATAAGGGGATCCCTCCCTCTGGATGACACATCGGGACAGCCTAGCCTCCCAACCTGGGGTTCTCTTAAAGAACACTCCAGGCCCGGTGACCACAGCTGGGGCACCTCGGGACACCTCCCCGTCTCACTCCCTTCAGGATCACTCCCCTCAGCCTTCCCAGACGCTCTGGCATTTACCCAGAGGTCTGCCTCCTGTGCAAGTTCCCTGGGGTCTGAGAACTCGCACTGCAACAGATGGTGACGCAGTCTTGGGAAACAACTCCTCAGCATGTGCTCCCGGATAACGGCATGGCACAGCCCTTCCCAATCCTCCACTGCTCTCTTCACCACCCAATCCTCCAGTACAGTCCAACACTCCTCCTCAAACTCTCCCAGGACTGATGGGACAGCTTTCCCCTGCCCCTGAACACTAACCCGCCCTCCTCTTCCGGGGAATCAGGCACAGTCTCCTGGGCTTCGGGAGTGGGACTCCTTGCACTGGACCTACACTCGCTGCCACCAAAAGCTAGGGGTAGCTCGGTGAATCCAGACTCCTAAAACCACTCTCAGGGGACAACCTACCCACCTGAGCTGATCTCTCTCTGGCGAAGGCCCTCTCCGCCTCCGCCATCCTCTCCAGCGCTAGGACTTTTTCAGTCTCTAGTCGCTGCTCTTCTACCCTCAGCTGCGCTAAGCCCTCGGCATGCCTGAGCTTTGCCAGCACCAGCTGATACTCCCTCTCTTCTCTCCTATCTACCCACTCTTCTGGGGACAGGGAAAGGGATGGGGCAGTGCCCCCGGGACTGGACCCAGTGCGAGACTCCCTATCTTTGGTGTCCTCCACAGCTACTGGCATCTCTGCCCTGTTAAACTCTTCCTCCTCCTCATCGGAGTAATTACCTCCCAGGGTTCTGGAGGGGGAGCCCGCTCTCTGGTCTCTAACCCACTGACCCTTTAAAACCTCGGGGGGTAGTCAGACAAGTCCCCATCAATCTCTAAGGGCTCTCCCCTCTTGAGGGCCTCATAGAGAAACAAATTCCTCCTAATGTTTCCTACTGGGGGTATCCCTCTCTCCTGGAGAAAATGTAACACTTCCTGCTCAGTGTGCTCCATCAGTTCCACTTCCTGGTAAACCAACCCCATTGTGGCGAGGTACACCCGGGACACACCCTCCCAGTGGAACAAGGGGACACAGTTGTCAAACACTTTCAGGAGGAAGCAATTTAGCAAACAACAATAATCCCCACAACAAGGCTCGGATTACATCCAAAGCTCTTTTTGCAGTGTAACCCGTGGCCGCTGTGGTACTGCGCAAACACAAGTCCTATCCCACCGCTTGCCACCAATGTAAGAAATGGGGGTTACCCAAATCTCCAAGGAGGTAGCATGGCATCAAGCGGGCAGGCCAAACTTCGAGGACATGTGAAGCATTCACGCAGTACCCACAGACAACACACCAATCACACCACAAAAGAGTCACGACACCACCTTTGGTTGGAAAAAGATTAAGTTTAGTGATGTCTCCAACCTGCAAGGTAAAAAGGAACAAAATAGTGGTAGTCACAACAAGGCGCCAACTGGCACCAGAGCCAAGTACTTCAGAGGGGGATTATTTACATGGGACAAAAAGGGTTGAGTCCAAAGTCCATGCTGAAAGAGAAAAATGATGGAATCAAAATGTCATAAGATCTGGGGCCAATCTGGCGGGGCCAACTCAGACTCTCATCCTAAAGGGAAGGCTGTAATTGCAAAAGTTCTACATTAACATAGTTGTACATCATGCACATAAACACCAACCCAACCCCTGTTAGGGAAAGAAAACATTAGGGCATCACGGCATAACATGGACAGGAACACCTGCAATAAATCAGCCTGTCTGGCCCATCAATCTGGTACATAAACAAGGGCCTGGAATAACACCTCAGGCCAACCCATTGACCAACCTAGGCGGAACATACTTCGCCAAGCATAGATATCAGGTAAGAGCCCTCCTCATATATCAGGAACACCTGTAAGGAAATAGCCAGGCTCCCTCTACCAACAACCTTGGGGTATCAACATCAGGATGTACACAACAGCCCACTCTTATTAGGCCCCTGACATCCCAATCCCAGGTCCGGGACGCAGTACGCTAGGCACTCTGCTTTAACATAAGGCTCAGCCCTAACTAGGGAGAACAGGCAGATAGCTGTCACCTAACCACTAGGCCCGTATTACCTTGAACCTAATGGGGGCCAGCCTCTGGGCCTAAGAACCTCAACCTAGGGCAAACCCTCCCCGGGGTCTACATATTTAGGTGGGACACTTCAGGGAAAATTAGGCAATTCAGGTATCCCGGGACTCTGCAGCAACAGTCACCAGCAGCCTTTCCTTGGTTTCTGGGCATTTAGGCTCCACCTAGTCAACAGAGGCAGGGGAGGGGCGGACACCGACCCTGTGCCCCGTTGCCCTCTCCACCCCCACACTGTATATTGTTGCCCACACTCACCGGGCTGTCCAGGACCTCCTTTGCGGTGGGGGCAGGCACCGGCAATGTGCCTCGATGCCCCTGCGGCACAGTGCTTTCAATTGCAGGGCTTCCCTGACCATCCGGGAGCCCTGCGGGACCTGCAGCACCTTCTCGTGACCTCTGTCTCTCCCAGGCCCCTCTTATCTTATGGGGACCCGGGCTGCAAGGCGGAGGGGGGCAGGCACCGACAATGTGCCTCGAGGCCCCCTGGCGTAGCGCACGCAAATTTATTTATTTTATTTATTATATCGATTTTTAGAGCGTGCAAATACCCGAGGGTGTCTCGGCGCTATTGTTACAGGACTCTCTGCCAGAGAAGGGGAAGTTAGGCTTGAAACAACCAAGTTTTCAGTTTTTTTCTGAAGTTGAGCAGAGTTGGTGCACATTTGATGTGGAGAGGGAGTGTGTTCCACAATCTAGCTGTGGCAACGGTGAAACGTTTGTCTCCCCAGTTAGCCCTTCTTGTGCGGGGGACTGTTAGCAGGTGGGCCGAGGATGAACGCAATGTTCTTTGCTGTTCAAGCGGGCGGAAGGCTTGTTTTAGAAATAGGGGGCCGTGATTGTGGATCGCTTTGTAAGCTATGCACAAGACTTTAAATTTGATGCAGCTCCTCACCGGCAGCCAATGTAGCTGTTGGATGTAGGGGGAGACAGATGCAAATTTGGGAATGGGTAGCAGGGTCCTGGCTGCTGCATTCTGTACAGTCTGTAATTTGTTGAGGACCTTTTGTTGTGCATTTGGAACTTTTCTCCCCTCTGGGGGATTCACTTGGCTCCTCTTCCTCACCGGGGGCCGGGGCGGCTCAATCGGGGCTCCCTCCTCCTGACGGGAGCCTCGCAGCTGCTCTGCTCCGGGCGCCTCAGGTCGGGAGGCGGGGCTGGCACCGACAGTGTGCCCAGGCCCCGCCTACCTCACCGACCCCTCGTGTGGGGCACAGACCGGCGGGGTGGCCTCCCGCTCCGGTTGCTCCTCAATCGGGGCTCCCTCCTTGGCACGGGGCCCCGCAACGAAGCTTCACCCGGGTCCCCCTCCTACCTCACGGGGACCCGGGGCTTCGATTCGGCTTCTTCCTCCAGCGCGGGGGCACTCACCGGCTGGGTGGACACCCGCTTCGGTTGCTCTTGCTTCGGGGCTCCCCCCGCGACCACAGGGGCCCCACTCCGGCGCTTCACCCGGGTCCCCCTCCTACCTCACGGGGACCCGGGGCTTCGATTCCCCTTCTCCTGGCCTTCCCGGCCGACCGCCAATCCCTGCGCGGCCTTCAAAGGTCACGGCCGCCCAGGCCGATCAGTGCGCGGCAGGCCAATGACGTGGCCGGGCCCCCGTCATGTGATGGGAGAACCTGACGGCCTCAGGGCCTAGCGCGGACCTTTCTTCACCTTTGCGGCCCTCTCCTCACACCGGGGGCCGCCGCAACGGTATCCACAATAGTGGGGGTCCCTTAAGGCGGCGCCGGGCCGCGGTGGGGATTTTCACCAATTTACGACCGGCGCAAGGCAGCGCCAACACTCCTCGGGCTGCGGCGGTGAAATCGGCGGCAATAAGGGGTAGGCTCCCTTTTAATTCATTATTTATCTGTCGCTATTCTCCACAGAAAAAGGGGCGCTTTTCTCAGAGGACAGCTCCTCGCTCAGCCCACACAATCCTCAGGGCCGACAGCACTTCGGGGGCCATACCAATCACAGGGCACAGTCCCTTGGGGGCACAATCCTCCCCAAGCAGCTCCACAGGCAGCAACAGTCTTTAGACTCCCAGCGCTTAGGAGGCGATACTGTCGTTTACGCCAGTCAGCTGTCCACAGCCCTTAACCATAGGCACCTCACAGCCCAGCGCTTCCAAAGGGGCCACAGCTTCCTTGGGGGCATCAACCTCCCCAAAACAGCGCTATTGCAGCACAGCACCTGGCAGCACACCTCACAGGGGGGTGAACAGTCCCACAGTCCGCCTCAGGGGCACACTCCTCACCTCCTGGGCGTTTCCTCACGCAGTGCTGGCGTGGTACCCGGTCCAAACAGCGTCAGTGACCTGGGTAGGGGCCCTCCCTTGTCAGGGGCCCATGGGGACAGCAGCGGGGGGGTTTATAGGGGTGCAGGGCCCAGCTCACAGGCCCATGTGGCGGTAGCACCTCACAGCAGGTCCCCTCCCTTCCTTGTCCCAGCGCTGACTGACTTTCAGGTGGCACTTCTCCCTATTTATACCCTCCTCCCTCACAGTGCCAGCATCTTCCGGAATGTTGGCAAATCTGGCCTAAACTGGTTCTAGGGGAGAGGGTGAGCACCCTGGGTGCCAGGTTTTCCCTCCAAAAGCTAGGGGTAGCTGGGTATTATTATCTAGACCGCTGACCTAACGCAGTCAGGTGGCACTACCCAGGGCCATGGCATCCATTTTAAGAACACAGTACATTTTAGTCAGGTACATTTTTAAAATGGGGATTGTTTTAATCTCACAACGGGGCAACTCTTACCACACATGGTCCATACATATTTAATACCATGGGGGAGTCATTCAAATTAGGGGGGCAAAAAGCGAAAAAAAATTCGGGAAAAAGGCCAAGTCCAACACACCCCGAAAGAAATCTGTCATTAACTGCGCTCACGGGCCGACCTCACACAGGGAAGAGTGTAATTGACTGAGCTAATTGACACATGGCCTCCCATGAAAGACACCATTGTCTACACCAATAGGCATGTCACACATAAAAGAGTGCCATTTACTCTCCTTGTAGGGATTTGCCTTATAAGAAGAGGTGTGTTTGTCTCCACTGTAAATGTTATCAAAGGGTTGCTTGTCAAAATGTTAACTACAAAAATTGGACCTGTCACACTTTGGACTGAAAGATATTGGTTAGCACAATATCCTCATATAAAACTTGAAAACTCGCTATCTGACAGTTTATTTTATTGCAGCTCGAGATTAGAAGGGACTACTGGAGTACCACACCTGTGAATGTGTATGCATTGTCGTCTCTCCCGTTTCTCACAGCATTGTAAAAGGAATTGCTAAAAGCTTCATAATGTGGTGCAGAGTTGAAGCAAACGAGAGTTCCCTGATGGACAGATACCCACTGACTAAAGGCATTTGGGGGCTAACCTCGACCAGCTCACAGGGACCAGCGCAGCTCCATCGTTCCCCTCTGCCATCGCATATCCAGACCAGCGACCGCCGTGCGAGGGGGGCGTTCTGGAACAAAAACTACACTACCCAGATGCCCTAGTGGCGGTACATGCCGCCACACCTAATTCCAGCGCAAGGAGGCGCTTCAAAAGGACTCCAGCACCGGTGGAGCGGGGGGACTAAAGGCATTTGGGGGCTAACCTCGACCAGCTCACAGGGACCAGCGCAGCTCCATCGCTCCCCTCCGCCGTAGCATATCCAGATCAGCGACAGCAGTGCGAGGGGGGAGTTCTGGAACAAAAACTACACTACCCAGACGCCCGAGCGGCGGAACACGCCACCACACCTATATCCAGCGCAAGGAGGCATTTCAAAAGGACTCCAGCGCCGGTGGAGCGGGGGGACTAAAGGCATTTGGGGGCTAACCTCGACCAGCTCACAGGGACCAGCGCAGCTCCATCGCTCCCCTCCGCCGTCGCATATCCAGACCAGCAACCGCAGTGCAAGGGGGGCGTTCTGGAACAAAAACTACACTACCCAGATGCCCTAGCGGCGGAACACGCCGCCACACCTAATTCCAGCGCAAGGAGGCGCTTCAAAAGGACTCCAGCACCCGCATCACGGGATCGCGCGCGGGCCGGCGCCGGGAGAAGCCCGGAACAAGGGCGGGACCGTCTGTGGCCGTCTGGGGCGGGTAGAGGCCTGGCTGGGCCACCCCCCGTTGATGCTCTGGTAAAAAGGAGGTAAAGAGATCTATGCCACATCTAGAGACTACTGACACTGTGCATTTTTTAAGGGACATAACATTGGCTATTGGGCTTCATGCTCTAGATGTTGTTGTGGTTATATATCCTGTGCTAAATATCTAACTGCTAACAATACTATGTCCTGTAAAGGGATTTCTACAAACACTATCTCTCAGGGGGGCTTGCTTAAGGGAACATTGGACCACTATCTAACCAGGGCAACAAAGGTAATCGATCAAGAATTAGAGAGAGCAGAATGACGTCTCTCTATAGAACCTACATCCAGTAAATGTTCCCCTTTGATGTCAGCTGATGTAGTAGAACCTTTTTCTTTATTTGAGGAACTAAATAAGATATGTAACACCAAATAGGACCCTGTGGGACAGGAAAACGCGCAAAGAGGTGTTCCCACCTGCCTCAGGGAAAATGTAAGTCCCCAGCCCAGTATACCAACTCAATCAAACGAAAGTCCCCTGGGTATTCCCCTTTCACCATTGGTTAAAGATAATATGCAAGCGATAGTGCACCCCCAGGCTCCTTCTGCTAACAGAAAACGAAAGGGTGCTAAACAGATGGGAACACTATCGAAACAACAAAAACTACATTCAAGTCCCCCACTGGACTATATCACCACCCAATAGCATCTAAGGCAGGCCCAATACCGGAAATTCAAGCATCTTGTCCACAGGCTACTCTATTGGCGCAGATTGAACACTTGGTTCTTTCAATAATATCCCCGCTGTTAGAAAGAGTGAAGAGTATAAGGGAAAGGCTGACGGGCATTGAGGAATCCACCAAGGCAAACGCACTACTTATGAAAAGAAAAGCAGGTTATAAGTACACACAGTCCTTAGCTCCTACTAATGCGCCAACAACTACTGCCCAAATACTGTTGTCCAAAATCAACCAGTAGCTCAAAAAATGCCAGCCTCAAATATCCAGAAACTAACCCCAAAACCTGCTATAGTGCAGAGTCCTGCCCCTAGTGTAAATCCAAACAAAGAAACCACTTGCCAGGATGGGATTGTCACTAACAAATGTATGATCCCAAGGAAAACTAATAACATACACTTACCACCGGAGGCCGCACCATTTGTGTGCGTCCTCTCAGGAGTGCCTGTGCTTAAAAAGGGAAAAATTGAAGGCCAACAGGAACTAAAAAATAAAGTATCATTCTGGCTAACTAAAAACAGACCCCTTCCACCAAACATCGAGGGAAGAATACTAAACGTCAGAAGGGTGGGCTGGTTAGGATCTCTTCCAAAAGATATTGTTGGAGACCTGGTTATAGTAAACTTCAGGGATAACCACGTCGTCCCTTATCTCCGAAGCTGGCAGCCACAAATAGGAGACGGCCCTATTGTAACCTGGGAACTAGCAGACTTCTACCCTAGAACATCCTATCTCCCACCTCCAAGAATGAATGCATAAAATGACTACATGGTGGGTGGTAGAGCCCTCGTATCGAGCAGCTATAACATACCCACTTACAATCGTTTTGATTTGTTCTCTGATTTACACTTGTTGGATTGATTGGTTACTGACATTACTTTGTAGGAAAATGTTTACTCTTTTATTTTTGTCCCTAAGAGGTAATGAATTATATGCCGTTGTTTTTTTTTTTTTAGAACTATATTGATCGGACACAATTTCACTTGCTGTAAATAGTTCCATCATTTTTAAAGTTTGTTTTTATATCGCGAAAATGTGATTAGCTCTGATGAATTGTAATTCTCTGATCACAAGGAAAACATGTTCTATATACAAAATGTTTAAATTTAATGTAAATGAAATTTTATGTCTTATGCATTTATGGTTATACTCTCTAACCGAATAAAATACTTTGAACTGAACTGAACTGTGTAACTAAACTGGGCCTTTCTTCATCATTGAAAACATGTTTCTTGCTTTAACCAGCAGTCTTGAACCAGCTCAATGACTACAGACATGAAGGAACCGTCAGGTAAAATACAAATAATACATAATAAATGTCAACAAACCTAGTAATTGCACGATTTTTACCCTGAAAAATGCTTCAGTCAGACACATGAAACAGAAACCAGCTGTACAGGAGCCCTGTACACTTTCACTGTATAAAACTCTAAAAACCAAGTACTCTGTTAGGGACAGTGTCCCTGTCCACAATTTGCACAGGCACCCCAATCAGAATTTTTGCAGAATAGATGTTTGCTTCGCCCTCCACTATTTTCACGTTGTGAATTCTGCATGTATTGTTTAATTTGAAATGTTCTGTCACCAACCAATTTAAAGACAAGAATCCCATAGGAAAAATTCCAACATGCAACTTCCTGTGTTTTTGCCACAACAATGTCTTAGTCAGTGATGTGATTATTTATGTAAGAAAACGCTGTCCGAACAAAATCGGCTGACATCCTGAGAATGCCTGTCTCGTCGTTCTTCCTGGCCTGCCTGCCTCTTAACTGCTCACTGCGCGTCAGATTTTTGCTCCGTGTTTCCTGCGATAAAAAAATAAATACATATAAAATTCTTCTGACTCTCGTCTTAGATCGCGCTACAGATATAGATTCCAGAAAACGACCACCACCTCTTACATCCTTTCAGCTGTAACATCAAGGGTCTTCCTTTTATTCCAGCTGAATCTTTGATCTCAGCTGGTTTCTTCCTGCCCCCGTGGCCTCTGCCTGCCAGCCTGCTTAAGTTCCAAGCTCCTTCAAAGGGGAAGGGCGCACCCTGGCCAGCAAACCAGCACACATTTTCTCCTAGAAGCATTATGATGAATGCAGTGCACAATAACGGTCACTTTAGAGTTTTCACAGGTCCTGAGCGTGCCCAGAGTTATTGAAGTGTTCGACATTGTTGGCACTGTCAATGATGTGCATCTCCGTAAATGTGAATCTGGATTATTGCCCTTCATCAACAAAGGTAAATGTAAATTGATACTTGTATAGCGCACTACCGCAAGGGTCTCAAGGCGCTTGTACGAATACCGCTGTGGAACCCATCCTGGCTTTCCCTGTGAGGCATCCACTCCTGGGCACCCCCAAGGTGGAGGCCAGGCATCCTTAGCGTTGTGGGGGCCGTTGTGGAGATTAAGCAAGCTATTGCCCAGAGTTGCAGAGTGGGACTCCATGATTTTAATAGGCACCAAGGCGAGAATTATCAGGTCCGTGGAATTGTGAGCCCAAGACCCGCCGAGGCGGGTTCAAGACCGCTGAGGTGGGGAATTGAACTCTGGTCCCGGGCTAGGCCGAGGTGGGGAATTGAACCCTGGTCCCAGGCTAGACCTCTGCATCAGGGTCTGCAGCTCTAATCTTTGAGCCACACTTCTCCATGTTACAAAGAGTAACATGTCGGGTTGTGTTTGCTTGGAACGGCTCTTCAGTGTCTTTTGGGTTTAAGTACCACGCATAGAGTGTAGACACAATCATAGGGGCTTATCAGCCTGAAACTCCAAATGAAGAGATTCAAGTGGGGGGGGGGGGGGTACACACACTGCTTAGTCTATTAGCAAACATTATCGCCCAGTATATTATACTGAATACAGTGCATGATAGCAGTCACTTTAGTTTACTCACAGGTATTGAAATGTTTGCCATTTTGGTCCAGCAAGTAATTGGTTTATCTGGAAACATGTTTCTGGATTAATATCCTTCATCAAGAGAGAGTAACATGTCGGTGAGGGGTTCTTAAAAATTCAGCTCAACGTCTTTTCAAGTTAAGTATCAATCTGGCTTTATCTGGGTGAACTGGCAAGGCGCAAAAAATTAAAATACACTGCATCGAATGTATCAAAATGAAGATTGTAACAGGCCTACCGCATATTTCACTTGTCAGACCTGTTCACTGTGTCAACTGAATGGCAGACAGGATTTTGAACGAGTAGATTTACAGAACATGTAAATGCCCAGAAGTCTCCTGGTGCTTAAGATCTCAACACAAACTGATCATTAACAGCCTAAATATTTAGGTTTTAAGTGCTTTCTTGAAATTCAGGCAGAATGCTGTTTCCCTAGGATCCAGTGGATGAGAGCTCCAACGTTTTGCTGCCCTGCAATAGAAGGAACACCCACAAACATATTGCTTTCGCTATGGAGAGAGTTTACTTTGTATCACACTGTTTGCAGACAGTGAAACTCTCCTGAATAATGCAACACAGAGTATTAAAGACAAATCTATTAAGAACAATGTGCACTCTATGCAACAAAAAGTCTAACTGCCAAACATAACCATAATCTAAAGGTGCTAAAGGACATACTACCTGCACCCTTCACGGCATGGTGAAACCGTTGCAGAAAACTCATCTCTTCTAGCAAAGCTAGTACAGATAGATATCTTAGTTCCTGGCATGCACAGTTTTCGATGTTAATTATAAATTGACAAGATTCTCTCTAATAACTTAAGACACCATACAAATGTTAGTATTTACTACGTAGAATTTTTCTCCTGTAGGAAACTTTTTCTGTAACACCAAAAACCTCGTCTGAGGCATAATGAACTCAAGTCAACTATCACCTGCACACAGAGCTACTTGTCTTGAATAAAAACATTTATAATGTGTTCAATACCTCTACAAAGCTATTGTGCATTAGTAGCACATGCATTTTGCAAACGCTTACATTCGTTAGCTAAATCCAAGCTGTACAAAATTAGGTATTAAAATAATATGACAAATACCCCCCACTATGTAAACTAGCACACTAATTGGATGATAGCATTAGTGATGCCATCACTGATGTAATTTGAGATGTCACCACTGATGTCAAAATTTTCATAGAACACGTGAGGATTGATAGCATAAGTGAGGTCATAAGCAGTGCATGGCAGAGGTGCAAGTTATAGTTAGTGCTGGTAACCAAAACTGCTGAATTTCTGTCTTTTTATGTTCTAAAAGTTAATGTTGCCATTGACAAATTCAACTAACTATAACATCACTTTATCCTTTGTTTTTTTCAGTAAAAAACAAAATATTAAATGTATTATATATACACACATACATATAACTAGATATAGTTAGCACCTAGTTTCCATAAGAAAAGCCTTTTGTTTTGCTAATAGCTTTGCTGTTGTTTGATGAATCTTCATAAAATTTTAAACATTAGCTTTCCAGCCCTTCAGCTGCCGTCAGGAAAGTTTCAGGGTGATTCGTCAAGCAGGGGTCAAGAAGAAGGGGGAGTCCCAAAACACGTTTTCTTCCCATGCAATTTCCCATACGGATTTTAGACATCGTTATATCCTGAACAGCTGAACAGAATTACGCTAAATTTGACAGAAAGGTAGATCTTGGTCCAGAAAGAGTGCTTTTTGTAAATTGGTGAAAATCTGTTTAGCAGTTTTGGAGTTATGAAAGAAAAAAGATTTACGTATATCTAGAGGGTGTGTTACTGCTACAACGCATCTATTACAACGTAATGCTGTTACAACGCAGCTATTACATCGCAAATACCATTACAATGCATGCCATTACAACGCATGGCATTACATAGCAGATGCTATTACAACGCATACCATTACATCGTAAGTATTGGTAAGTATTTTTTATTTTTTTTTATTTTATTTAATATTTTATAATTGATTTAATTATTATTAATTATAAAAAATATTTATTTCGTTTTTAAATATTATAATTTAAATATATTAATTTAAGTATTTTTTTAAATAAATGTGAGTATAGGAGTATATGTTTTGGGGTACTGATGTATATGTTTTGGGGTGTTTGGGTATTTTTAGGTTTTAGGGCAGGGTTTGGGTTTTGGGGTACAGGGGTGTTTTTAGGTTTTAGGGCAGGGTTTGGGTTTTGGGGTACAGGGGTGTTTTTAGGTTTTAGGGCAGGGTTTGGGTTTTGGGGTACAGGGGTGTTTTTAGGTTTTAGGGCAGGGTTTGGGTTTTGGGGTACAGGGGTGTTTTTAGGTTTTAGGGCAGGGTTTGGGTTTTGGGGTACAGGGGTGTTTTTAGGTTTTAGGGCAGGGTTTGGGTTTTGGGGTACAGGGGTGTTTTTAGGTTTTAGGGCAGGGTTTGGGTTTTGGGGTACAGGGGTGTTTTTAGGTTTTAGGGCAGGGTTTGGGTTTTGGGGTACAGGGGTGTTTTTAGGTTTTAGGGCAGGGTTTGGGTTTTGGGGTACTGGGGTGTTTTTAGGTTTTAGGGCAGGGTTTGGGTTTTGGGGTACAGGGGTGTTTTTAGGTTTTAGGGCAGGGTTTGGGTTTTGGGGTACAGGGGTGTTTTTAGGTTTTAGGGCAGGGTTTGGGTTTTGGGGTACAGGGGTGTTTTTAGGTTTTAGGGCAGGGTTTGGGTTTTGGGGTACAGGGGTGTTTTTAGGTTTTAGGGTAGAGTTTGTGTTTAGGGATAATTAAATTATATTTACCATTTTAAAATTGATTAAAATATATTTAATAAATTAAATAAATTATTTTACACTAATTACATTTTTAAATTAAATTAATTAAATTAAATAAATTATTATTATTAATTTAATTTAATTTCATTATAAAAATATGTACTATAAACTAATTACTTTTTTTTATTTTATTAAATTAATTACTATTTTTTAATTAAATTACATTTATTAAATAGATATTATTTAATAAATAGATATTTAATTAAATTAATTTAATGACAATTTTAAAATGTCTTTTAATTAAATTATTTTAAATAAATTAATTACAATAAACTAAATAACATTTTTAAAAAAAGGTATACTTACCTATACTTACGATGTAATGCCATGCGTTGTAATACCATTTGCGATGTAATGCCATGCATTGTAATGACATGCATTGTAATGGTATTTGCGATGTAATAGCTGCGTTGTAACGGAACGCGTTGTAATACAACGCGTTGTACTGACACCAATCCATCTAGAGACATGGATCCAAAGCGAATCCACCTATGTGGATTCACTGATCCACACGCCCATAGCAATGTCATGATTGGCAGGCCGCCCACAGCAATGGCATGTTTGGCAGGCTGCACCCAAGTGAAAAGTTGCAGCCACCATTATCTGAATTTAAAAACGGTTCCCAGGTGGAAAGTAAAGTAGAAATATGATATAAGTGGCAGGATACCTCTATGGGACTGATGGCTGGTTCTGTGAGGAACCCCTCATTGGGAAGAAATTGTGAGAATTCTCTATTTACCCAGGCACTCAGGGCAACCCCTGTGTATCCATGGCCCATCTGTGGATCCAGACCCCAATCAAAAATACACATACACCTACTCACAGATCTACTCACACACTCTCTCTCTTCCCCACATAACCACTCATAGACCTATGCATGCGTCCATGCTCTTACTCACACTCCCTCTCACACACCCATTCAGTCACTGATACACAAAATCAGATACACAGAGAACCACTCACACACCCACTCATATACCCACAGAGCCACTTACACACCCACACAGACACTCACACACCACCTGCTGTGTGAATCTGTGGTGCATCCGGAGATCCAGATCCCAATTAAAAAAACACATACGCCCACTCACACACTCTTTGACACACTCACACAACCACTCACACCCCCACTTAAATATCCATACACCCACTCACACATCTACTCACACACCAATACAGTCACTTACACATCCACTTAGAGAATGACTCACACATCCACTCACAGACCAGACAGGCACTTACACACCCACTCCCTCACACCCATGTACACACCCATACATCCACTTACATACCCACTTGCATACCCATACAGCAAAACCACTGGCACACCTACTCACACACCCATACAGCCACTCACAATTACTTAGAGACCAACACAGCCACTTACACGCCCACTCATATACCCACCAACCTTGCACTCACATGCCCACTTGCACACCCAAACAAACCCTCACACTCACACTCACACCCACAGTCACTCACACACCATACAGCGAGTCCCACACCCACTCACCCACCTACTTACACACTCACAGAATCACTTACACACCCACTCAGCCACTCACACACCTACTCATACATTTATACAGCCACTTGCGCACCACTTCACAGATCCAGAAACCCACTCACACACAAACAAAGAGACTAGATAGCTACTTACAAACCCACACAGTCACTCTACAACCCAGTTACACACCCACAAAGCCACTAACACCTGTATTCACACATTTATTTAGCCCCTTACAAACCCATAAAGTTACTTACACAGCTAATAACACACCCACACAAACGCAGTGATACAGTTATATAAATTATAATAGGATATGGTTATATTTAATATGTTTTTGTTATGTAATGGTTGTGGGCTTTTGGTTGGGAATGAATCCGCTGATCTGTCACAGATCCACCTGCATCATAGCCAACAGACCCTTTATTTGGCCTTGTACCCATGGCGCATCAAAGGGATAAATTAGATAAAAGGATTTGAAAACAAAAATAACCAGTTTTTTTAAAAGGCTTGGCTCTGAAAGAGCCTTTATGTTTATGGTGTGTAGATGATCATTAAACATAAAATGGGATGCAGTGTTTTAAGCTGTTGAGGAACACCCTGTTGCCTGTGAAATTGACTCCTTCTTTTCAATATATTCTGTCTATGATGAAGCGTACGTTGTTTTGGTATATAGAGCCCATGTTGTGGTCTCAGAGTAATGCAGAAACAGCTTTATTGACATGTTTGCTGGTTTTCTCCCTATGCATACAAAACTGGGTTCGAACACTACCACTTCTGTCTTTGGAAAATATTGAAGAACACCAAGGGGAAAAGGACATTAATTTGCCAAAGGTATCCTTCAATAGGATTTAAAAAACATACCCCAGTAATTGTGCCTAGGTCATTGCCACCACAGTGTACAATTATGCGGTCTGGATGTTGGCAATCCGCTATGCTTTCAACTAAATGCAGCAATTGATGCCACTTTAACCCAAGTAATGTCTACATTAGGTAAACCTATATCCATGTCAATGCAACTCTTTCTATCACTTTCTCTGGCCCAAAACACAAAACTATGGCCCACAATCCAGACTAAGGCCATTTTGGCGATAAGCAGGAGTAGCACATAGGAAAAGGCAGCAGCAGAATGAGGCAGTTTTAAAGATGAAAGGCAGTTTCTGTGGAGGACAGCAAGTAAAATATTAAAGAACATATTTGATTGGATGGTAGAGATGTGCAGGGAACTAAAAATAGGTAGCGAATTTTAGAAAAAAAGTAACATCTCTTCGGCTTTGGAAAAATAACAAAGGTTATGTTATTTGGGATATGATGTGAATTGCAAACAGTCATCCACACCTGTTGCAGTTAATGTGAAGGTAGTATGCTGCTGAGAGAAGGTCTTGTGAACTTCTGACAAACTGGAAGGCAGAGACTATTGGAAACATGGGGGCATATTATCAAGCCTGGGCGATAAAATTATCGCCGCTTTATCGGCAGGAAACTGCCGATAAAGTGGCGATAATGGGCTTGATAATATGCTCTATGGAATTCCAATCGAAACTCATGTTATATGTCCTTCACATTTAACATGAGCTTCGATTGGATTCCCATAGAGCATATTATCAAGCCCATTATTGCCACTTTATCGGCAGTTTCCTGCCGATAAAACGGCGATCATTTTATTGCCCAGGCTTGATAATATGCCCCATGGTTACTATGAAAATGGAGGTAAAAGTGTGTGAGGGAAGGGAACAAAATACACTGCAGTGAGAAACTGGAAAGCAGAGTAGTGTACAAAAATTGCTCAGTAGGAAGTGCATATCTTGTAATTGACAATATGTTACAAAATAAAATATAAATGAAAAGCATTAACAGCAGATTGTGTAATGCTTTTAAGGTCTTTCATGTGTATCCAAAGATCCTTCGCAGACAGCATGGGGGGCTGCGCTGAGCCCAGCTGCGGACCTTGTGAACTGCGAAAAACCTACCAAATTGGGCTTCTTTATAGGAAACATGGAAAGGGTTAAAACGTTATGACCATTTAGAAGTGATATAAAAAAAATAAAAGATGTAAGGAAGTCTGTGATTTGCTAAGTACAGGGGTATGAGTGAGCGCACAGGTGGAAGGTTATCCATTATTGGTACTGTTGTACCAAGAGTGGAGGAGGATTGTCATATTTCTGACTTGAGATTTGCAGTGGAAAACATATTAAAATATACTAAATTGGAAGTTGGACAACAGCAAAGAGATTTTACAAGTATATTAATTATGATGTACTATAAAAAAGTGTATTGAAAAATAACTATTAGTGTTTTTTAACTGAAAGAAAATGTGTAGCTTCTAGACAGTACAGTAAAAGAAAAAATAGAAGGGAGGTCAGATGAGAACATTAACTAAGAATATAGTGAGCAACAAAGGAGGAATTTGAATTGCTGTACTACAAATGTAGTTATTTCCATAAGCCATTATGAAATACTGTGTTTGAAATTAGATGTGGGTGGTTGATTATAGTATGCATTTTAATAGTATGTAATTTTTACCCACTCACACTGTCAGGCAGGCACCTACAGATCCAGTTACACTACCACAAAAGCACTTATATATCCACCACTCATATAGTCAAATTGTGACTTACACACTCAGTCACACACCCATAAAACCCACAAAGCATTCATGTATTCATCACTAACAGATCCACTTTCACACACAGTTGCACACCCAAAAACCCACTAACACAGCCAGTTACCAATCCACAGAGACACTCACATATCCATTTAGACAACCATACAGTCACGAAAACATCCTGTCACACACCCACACAGCTACTTACACACCCAGGGAAACAACCACAGAGGCACTGACACACTCACTCACATATCCACTCATCCTCTCACACACCGTCACCCACCCTTACAGCCACTTACACCCATACTCAGACACTTACACAGTCTCTTACACACTAACATAACCCCTTAAGCAACTACTCACATGCTTATACTATGTTATCTAATAATATGTAGTACAAAGTTAAATGTATTCCATATTTGCTTTTCAGAAATCTACTTGTGATTAAAGGTTAATGGAAGGAGGAAATATGAGGTGAAATAAATGTAACAAATATGCTTATTGACAGGCTCCATAAACTAGGTAACAGATTACTGTTGGAGGTTAGTTTATAAGTAAGTGCAGGTAGGTACCTACAACTAGTAATAAAACCACAATCACAAATAATGTCCAGTCAAGTCCCAATAAAGGAATCCTTGCTCAACTCTTGGTAGCTTAGTTGATGAGCAATCAGGCTTAACTTAGGAGACAGGTATGTAAAGAATTTAGGGGCATATTATCAAGAACGGTGTTAAAATTATCGCCGGTTTAGCAACAGAAAACTGCAGCAAAAGCGGCGATAATGGACTTGATAATATGCCCTGGAGAATTCCAATAGAAGCCCATGTTCACACCAGAACATGGACTTCTATTGGAATTCTCAAGGGCATATTATGAAGCAAATTATCGCCGTTTTAGCAGCAGTTTTCTGCCGCTAAACCGGCAATGGTTTTTAACGTCGTTCTTGATAATATGCCCCTTAATTTCACCAAAACAGTAAATAAGTAAAAAAAACAACTCAACAAAAAAAACACCATTTATATAAATTGAGAATATTTTTATCTTTAAAATGACATCAAAGTGACAAAAAACATCCAATGTTGGGAACCAGAAATATGAATTTTTAATATGTAAATGAAAAAATGTGCTTTCTAGTGCCTAAAAGTGAAAAGCGGCCGCCGCCGCAATCTGGTAGCACTGGAATGGGACAAAGTCAAAGTTTCAGGCTGGAGAGCAGGTCAGCTATGATGAGTGGTATGGCCTTGTCACATTTTTTTACTTTCTGACTTAGGGCCTGTTTTAGATTTCGGTAGACTGGTTACTCCGTCACAACAGTGAAGGATATCCAGTCCTCCAAAATATAAATCCCATAGGATAATGTGGGATATATATTTAGGCGGACAGGATATCCGTCATTGTTGTGACAGAGTAACCCTACTGCCGAAATCTAAATCTGGCCCTTAGAAAACTCTTTTGGAGCTTTTTCTCTCAACATCGAGTGATCTGGTTCTTGGATCTGGATTTCGGCTTGGAGATGGTGGCCTGTTGCAGCGAATTCCTCAGTAAATCCTGGAGGCCTTTGCTTTGTCATTGATGTTGAAGAACTCTGGAGGTTTTAGTGGGGCAAACCTACATGGTCAGGCGGAATCGCAATTCAACGTCGCCAGCTTGAATCTTGATGTCTTCTCCTGGAGCTTTTTACCAAAATTAGTCAAAAAGTTCCCAAACCTTTAGATCTTCCACAGAAAGGCTCTTTGAGGGTCAGAAATGGTCAACAGCACCAGCCAAGGGCTTAGGAGATCTGATTTGCCTCTTGTAGTGTGGGACTCCAACTCCCACATTACCCCTGGTCAATCAAATTAAAGTCCAGGTGAAGCTGGCCAGCTTGACTTGTCTTTGTGGTAGAGGATGCAGGTGACTTCTTCCAGCACTTTTTTTTCTGTTGCTTACCAGGGGATCCATATCTTTTAAGGAAGGCCAAGTTATCTTGGGGCATATTACCAAGCAATAGCGATAATTATCGCTATTGCTTGGTTAGAGACAAAAATTTACCGCTGAGCTGCGGCGATTTTTATCGCAGATAAACCTTGGTATTACCAAGTTTTATCGCAAATGCGATAAAAATCGTCCGCAATGCATGAATATCGCTGAAAAGTCAGCGATATTCATGCATTACGGAGCTAATGCTCTTAGCCATGTTATCCACCTCCCATTGGATAACATGGCTAAGAAATGCTCAGGGCAGGTGTTAGCTTTTGGAGATATTCGCGCTTAGCGCGAATATCTCCAAAAGTTGGTAGTAGGAGATAGCGATGTTAGCGACTGTTTCCAGTCGCTAACATCTTGGCACGCCCACTTTGCATGTCATTAGTGATAAATATCACTGACATGCAAAGTGGGGCCAAAGATGATCGCTATCTCCTACTAGCTGTCGCTAACTGGTGTTAGCGACAGCTAGGTAATAGGGAGATAATTTTATCTCCGCTTTCTTGGCTTTTAAAGCCAAAAAAGCGGAGATAAACCCCCTTGATAATATGCCCCCTTGTTGTTTATCCTAGAGAGTGCAGCAGGTGCAGTCCTTATGAGTGCAGTACTATCTTGTGCAGTCCAAGGGTCCAGCAGGGCAGACCTTTTTTTCCAGATGTTTCCAAACAGGAATCTGAGGTGCGATGCAGCTCTCCCATATTAATTACATATTCTGGGTTGGCAAGTGGGGGGCACCCCAACTAATGGGGTTCAAAATGCCATGCTTTCTTACAACAACTTCCTGGGAAATGTAGCATATTTTCTGTCCCAAAATACACATCTCAAAATGGGGAACATTCTCTATTTGAAGTTCAGGTCTGGATAACCCAATTGTTAGAAATTGAGGGCCATATTTACAGGTGGATTTCACGACCAGAACATCCCTTTTTTATTGTTCCAGGGGTGCAATGACCTGCCCATATTTGCCAAGCAGCACTAAGCCACTGTGCATGGCTTAACGTCGCTTTGCACCAAATGCTAACACTATGTAAAAGCAGACCATTAGATTGGTGCAATGAGGAGAAATACGTTTATTGCCCCTCGTCTTTCCTCTTTCTATGTGCGCTGCATTCTGAAGAACACACAGAAAGAGATAATGGCCTTTAAATATTGTTTATTTTCAGGAAGGCGTCCCTTCCTGCACATAAACAATCATTCCCTGCTACACAGACACCCTTGCACCATGGTGCAAGGGAGCCTGCTTTGTAGGGATGATTCCCTGCAACTCAGGCACCATTGTACTATGGCGCAAGGGTGTCTCTGTTGGCACTAGGCAGCTATTTTTACTACCAGAGCAAAGGAAAACATGGGGGTGTATTCTTAAGAGTGCAGCACATCCCTGTCTTTTTTAAATGATGCAGCATGGCATTGCAAAATTTCTGCAGAGCCACGCTCCATCACTTACTTGTGAATCTACTCCCAGGTTTGTGGATGGCAGATGTATGCATTCTGTCCAAGTAGGAACCCCAATCCTAGTAGGTGTAAATCAGATACTGACCTTAAATTAACCTATGCTCACCCTCTTGTAGCTTGGCAAAGATCAAGCAGGTTTAACGTAAGAGCAATGTGCACAATATTTGTGCAAAACTTTAAACAGTAACACAGTGAAAACACCACAAAAAACTTCACATGGTCAGTTATATCACTGATGACATCTGAAATTACATCACTGATGATATCAATGATGGCATAATCAAGTGAGTGTTTTTAAGAGTTAATGGGTTTTAAACATACATACTAACCTGCTACACACCTTTTGTTATGTGCTGTAAATCTGTTAAGTAGTTTTTGATATATTAAAAGAAATCCAAATTTGTATATCTACGATCTCTAATAATTTGCGAATAATGGCGAGCTTGTGATCTGAGATCTGCAGAGCTCTGATTATCTGCCAACCCTTCAGCCAGAAAAAAAAGAAAAGCAGCAGGGTAGGAATTTCCTGACACCTTAAGCTTGATCCTGGTGTGCCAGAGGCACCACGCTGATCTTCCATAAAAAACATTTTTAAAGAAAACATTTTGCTGCAAAATTGCAGATTTTTTTGCAAAAATAAAAAATAAATATAATAGAACAGTCCACGCTTGTTTTGAAAAGGGCTCTGGGTGGGACAGAGCTCAGATATTTTATTAAAAAAGGAAGGGGAACATAGGGCCCCCCCTTCTGAGGTTTTTTGACCCCTAAGGACTACCACCTCTCCAGGCACTATTTTAAATAATGAAGGGAGGGCGAGTGGACACCCCTTCTTGGACTCAAATGAGCCCCGGGGACCACCACCTCCCCTGGGCAATTTCAAGCCATATGGACCACCACTTCCCTGGGGCTAATATAATAAAGTGTGGAGGGTCACATAGACCCCCAGCACCATGGGGAGCACGACCTTCCCAGAGCAAAAATTATTCCATAATATAGGCTGGCCACCTGGACGCCCCTATGCCCTGGGGACCACCACCTCCCTGGGGCTAATGTTTTGCTTGGCAGGAGCTGACAGCTCCCGCCAAGCAAGAGCAAACACTTTGGTTCCAGCGGGAGGGAGCTGTCAAATTGCTCCTGCATGATGGAAGCAAAGATTTTATCTCTTTCCCTGCCCACAGACAAGTGGGCAGGGAAAGAGATGAAACTTTTGCTCTTGCAAACAGAGAGCTGCATTTCCAGTAGCTCCCTGTGTCAAATAGCAATGCAGACTCCCGCAGGAGGCAGGTAGCCCCATTAGGACCATGGAGGCCCTGAGACATCCTCGCGGTCCCAGAGCACACTGGGTGCCCTAGGGAGGCTCCAGGGCATTCATGGATACATGGCTGGACCCTAGGGTTGTGGTCTCTGGTACCAAATTGGGACTGGAGAGGAGGGACCTTGCTACCCCCTCTCCATTGAATAACAGTTTGGCCACGGGTTATGGTGTCTCCAGGGTCAAATTCAGCATCATAACGGGGGCCGCACAGCCCCTCCCCATTCAGTTAAGGCTGGGCCCTAGAGGATGGGGTGCCTGGGTCCAAAATCAGCCTGGGGAGGGAGGCCATGCAGTTCCCCTCCCTCATTGATCTATGGTGGGCCCAGGTGATGGGTCCCCAGGGCCAAAATTGTCCCAGAGAGGGGTACCATGGGGTTCCCCTCCCCTATTACAATTAACTCAGTCCACTTCATCCATTTTAGAGGGAGAATAATAAAGAAAAATAAAATGAATTATCTGATATGTGACCTGAGAGGTGTTGGACTGCTTTAATCTTTTCAACTAAAGCACCATCTATAAATAGATAGTCCAACCTTGAAAAGTCTCCATACTTTTTACTATGGAATGTGTACCCCCTTGCCGAACCCATTTGATGTCTCCCGGCATCCACCCATCCAAATTCCTTTATCATCCTTCTTAAACACTGTCTGGTGTTGGGTGTGTGTATAGAATTCCTTTTAGTAGATCTTTCCAGGTTAACATCCAATAGGGTATTAAAATCTCCGCCAAGAACCACCAGATTCCACTACAAGGTGGATAATGTCAATTCAAATCCTGTAAACCTTATGTTTCCCATCTCCCATCTGCCAGGGTTATCCATTTTTTAGGTCAAAACCCCCACCCCCACCCCTCTCCTCAGAAGGATAATGGCCCCCTTACAACAAACATCTAGATCAGAGACGACGTAACTCTCAATCCACTTTCAATTGAAAAAAGGACTCTATCCTCAGTTGCTATCAAATGGGTTTCTTATAAGATTATAGCATGTGTGCTACTCATCTCTAGATACCTAAGCACCAATATCTGCCTCGGCCTTGTCCTGAGGCCATTGACTTTCCATGTCAAAAACCTTATCTCTTTGCCACCCTCCATACATTTTTTAACCAACTCCACCTCAAAATCTCTTTGCCATAGTTAATATCTACGGCTGTAATTACCACATTTTGGTAAATTTGGTGAATTTGAAGACTTATTTTTTTCTTCCTATTCCACTGCTCCCCACCCAGTGCCCCTTCCCAACACACACCCTGAGCGATTCTCCCATTACTGACTGGCATCATATATCCTCTAGTCCACCCTAGGAGGAACACATAAATAAATTAAATAAAAGCTAGAGGACCACAAGGAAAACGTACTCTTAACGTCGACTACCTCCCCTTCACCTCTTCACCTTTTCTATATCCTGAAAAAAGTAATTACTTCAGATGTTGGAGGTCCTTCTATTGGAATCTATCAATGTATCAACATCTTTGACCAACCTGTAATTATACATCTTATTATCCCACATATTGCGTAGCGTTGCTGGGAATTTTAGTTACGCCTTAGCCTCCAATTTATGAAGCTCGTCCATTTTTGTACCGAGCCCCCACTGCCGCTGATCCGTTGTCTTACAGATATCTAACCTTATGATGAAAGAAAAATCTTATGAGGAGAAGGGGATATTCTTTAAGTCAATAGGATAGGTAAATAACCAGCATCTTTCTAGGTTAAAGAGATCCCTATGTGCTCTCTGTATTCCTGTTCCTAATTAATATCAGGTCTATCCTTGATATCCCATGTAATTTGACCCTGGCCTACATGATGTTAGTGGGTTACCTCACTCAGTGTAGGTCATGACCAGGGTTGAGGTTAGTCATCAGACAACCACAAAAGTGGGCATCCATTTGTTAGTTGGCTTAGCAATTAACATGGACACATCTAATATGTTGACTCTTGATGAAGGATTGTGCTAGATGTCAATGTAATGTGTATTAACCCCTTCCGTGCTCCCATCGGCTGTTGGCCGACGGGACCACTCCCTCCCCAGTGCTGCCGTCGGCCATTGGCCGACGAAGCCCCCCCACCTTTTAGAACACCCCCGTACTGCGGCGGAAAAACCGCAGCAGTTAAGGCGCCAATCTGACATTTATCCTCAAACCTCCTGTTACATTCTGTTTCTACATCTATTGCATCCATAAAGGTCAACGCACATTAGAGAAAGGCCATTTAGACTGCCATCACCTGGGAGGTGCAGACCCTGGGGGTCTTCAACCTGCATGGTGCCCACTGCCGACACAGATGAGAGGACCTGCGGCACTGGACCCAGAAGATCATGGAGGTTCAGCTAGGGAAATCCTCCCAATGTGGAAGGGTCGCATGCCAGACCTTGACACCCCCGATGTCTCGCATAATGGCGGTGGCCTACCTCGAACCTGAGAGGCAGTTGAGGACCCAATAGCCGCTACAACGGGGTGAGTCCTGGACAGTGTCACACATGTCATATTACTAGAAAAAATGGTTAGGGGTTCTGCCCACCTCACCCTCCCGTACCTGAGCAGGAGACATCCACGGATGAAAAAAGTAGAAAAAAATGGTACTGAAGGGATCAATCCACTTTTATTTCTCAAACAAGAAACAATTAATTTTCTTGTGAATAGCAAATTAAATCAAAGAAGCATATCCATAAATTCATATATACATATATGGGCGGGAAGCCAGAGAGGCACAACAGAAAAACATTATATATACAACACATCACATGTACATTCTATACAAATTTACAACATATATAATATCAAAAACACTTTTATGTACCCTAAGGAAAAACAATTTTTTTTTATATATATATATGAAAAAAATATATATATACATACACCAATTTACAAATGTATCTCCTCTTACGATCTAACGGAGTATACAAAAAAGGTAGTCCCAACAGACAGGCACCAGGGGGTTAACACATATACCCAACCTATATTTGTGTAGGTGCATAAATGAATAAATCAAATTTTTGTTGTATTGAACTAAGGGACTCCTTTCAAAGCCAAAGGTGTCGATGCAGTCGTGGTCGCGTTTCAGCCAGATGATATAGGCTTCATCAGGACATGGGTACTCTCATTTGCACGGCCCTGTCCAAATCAAGGGCAAATATACTCGGTCAACCCACAGCCCACCCGGAAGGGTGGGGTAGGTGCCACCGTCTCGGCTCAAGTCTCGAGAAATCTTAATCTCTACAGTGTGTCCGCCCAACACAATATATAGATTCCAAATCGTATGGTTCACAGGAATGGCTCAAGTCACACGCTCTTCCTGAGGTCTCCAAATGTAGCACTCGCGCGAGGAACCGGTGTCCGCTAGCAACGTCTTATTATTGCCAACTTTGTGTGTTACAGACGGGCATTTTGGTGGAGGCCAATGTGCCACACACAAGATGGGTCATTGGTAGTGTAAGTGTGCGAGTAGATGCATGCTGCTATGCTGTGACTATTGTGTTTCTGACCTGAAGCACAGCAGAGTCCTGTCAACTTCCAATTCGATAATTATGGGCAGACACCTGGCTGAGTGAAGTGAGTAATCATCTCATGATCTCAGTAGATCTGGGTGATAATTGCACCACACAAGCAACTGATCTTCCTTGTATGAGGAGTGATATACCCTCACTACTGTCTCTCATTTGAAAGTAGCCATATTGCATGTGACATAGCATAAAGTTCACAGTATATGCAATGACTATACAATAGTTCCCATTAGTAAGTGCTGGTTATACAGTGAAATAAGAGCACAAACATCAACGGTGCCATCTGTATTAGTGCCTACCTGTTGGCCAGTGTGTATTTGCCAGCAGATGTTTCAACTGCAATAGAGTTTTAAAGTACTCATTCACTGACTGGCTACATGCATGAGAGAGTGAGGCGTAGAACTGTGGGGATCATATGTCAGTGTCTACACTGATCCTTACAAGGCAATCTGAGTATTCAATACCAAAGTGTGGTGTAATGCATCCATTACTTACTGATAATGGCATTACTCCTAGTCTTACTCCCTCACCTTCCTTCTTAACATGTGCGACCCTCCACCTCCCCCAGATCCAACCTCAGCCTATACAAAACTCTGCCCGCCCCCACCTCCTCCTGTACGTAAACAAGCCGAGCTAGCACTCAGTTGGACCGTGAGGAGAACGGGAGGGCTAGAAGGAAGGTGAGGTAGTAGGACTAAGGGTAAAGCCATAATCAGTAATTAATGTACACATTACCTCTCATCCCTCCCACCCCTTCCCTCTTAACATGTGAGGACATAGCGAGCAAAAAATGGAGATGGACAACTGAGTGAAAAAGAATACCAATTTAACAACGTGCCCCAATCACAGTACAAAAAACATCCTCTTCACTCTCATCGACAACAAGACCCTGTTGCCCAGAACATTATCCAAACATTCCAGCCCAGCAATCCAATAGTGGTGGACAAAAGTGGAAGGGGAAGACCAGGTCAGAGCCCTACAGGTCTCCACTACCGAGGTACCCTTCAATTCAACCACCGTAGCCGCCATACTGTGTGTAGAACCCCTTTAACCCTGTAAGCCAAAAGGATCCGTAGACCGAATGCAACAACTCAACATAGCCGTGGAAGGCTTCTCACCCTTCTTAGCAGGACCAAAGTTCACAAACAAAGCGTCTCCCTTCCGGAAGCACTCCACCTCATGCAAATACCACAACAAAGTCCACCGCACATCAAGACAGTGCAAATGACAATCCTCATCCGAGGAATGATCAGGACAAAACTAAGGCAAAATCACCTCCTGACTGAGATGAAAAGCTGAATTAATCTTAAGGACAAAGGATGACACTGGCACCAGCACCACCCAGTCCGAAAAGATCTTGCAGAAAGGATACTTACAGGACAAAGCCACTAACTCACCCAAGCGCCTAGCTGAAGTGATGGCGACCAGGAAAACATACCTTAAAAGTCAAGAGTTTCAACTTCTAGGGGTCAAAGGAAAGGCAAAAAAGGACATCCAAGACAAACTGTAAATTCAAGAAGAAAAATAGTAAACCGGACAAAGAAAAAGGTTCAAAAGACCCTGAAAAAAAAGGCATCAGTCACCCTTCATCCTGTAAAGTGCGCCAGGAGCCTCGAAAAGCCTGAATTGCCTCCCACTGCACCTGCAGAGAAGCCACCGATAAACCCAAATGGGCACCATACGGCAGGAACTTCATCACCAAAAAGAGGTCAGCCACTAGAGGATCAACCTCCTTACCAGAACACAGGCCGAAAATTCCTGCCAATACCTAGTATATGAGAGAAGCATAGAGGAACTAAGAGAAGCCTGCAAGGTAACAGCCAAATGGTCAGGCACACATACCCAGCTAAGCCCCGCCGTTCAACTGCCAGGCCGTCAAGTGTCACTTCCTTAAGAAGTTCCCTGGGGAAGAGCCGGAAAATTAAACGGCGATGTAGCAATAGGAAGGACCCATACCAGGTCGCAACATAACCGGTCTAGGAGAGGAAACCAATTCACCCGAGGCCACACGGGCGCAATCAACATCACCTGCGCCGGATCCCTCCGGACCCAAACTAGAAAAGCCTGGAGCAGTGGAAATGGAGGGAAGCATACAGACAACCCGGAGGCCAAGGAAAAGTCAAGCCATTGATGCCCAATGCCATGAGACACCAATCCAGAGAACAAAACAGTTCCACCTTGGCATTCCCCGGGTGTGAAAACAGGTCCAACACTGGGAGGCCCCACCAAACCACCAACTGGTTGAACAAATTGGGAAGGAGGTAGAAATCGTTGGACAAGGGAATGTCCCTGCTTAAACAATCGGCACAAACATTCTCCACCCCCTTGAATGTAAAGAGCAGACAGACCCAGAACCCAGACCTGAGCCCACAGGAATATGTCTGGGGCTACTAAGTTCAAGGAACTGGGCCTGTTCCCCCCTTTTCTGTTGAAATAGGACTTCACCACCAGATTGTCTATCTAAACCAACACCTCTGGCCCGCATAGGGTCCTGAAAGTAAAGCAGGGCCAGCCAAATCACCCGCAACTTCCTCTAGTTCGAAGGCGTCCGTGGGTCTTGCAGGGACCAGCACCCCATAACCTGCTCTGACCCCAGCCAAGCCCCCCACCGGACAGGCTGGCAACCAAAGTCAACACCAGTGGAGTTGATGTGGAGACATGGAGATCCCGGCCTGAAGATGACCCTGGCAAAGCCACCAGAAGAGACGCTCCTGGATCCGATCCGTCATTGGCAGAGAAGACAACAGACTCTGGGCTCCCGGAGACCAACCCGCCAGAATCCAGTTGGCTCCGCAAAGAAGGTAAAAATGGACCTAGGGCACCAGAAATACTACAGAAGCCACATATCCCTGGACCCGCAACCCCTCCACGGACAGAGTAGCCTTCTAGGACATTAAGGCCAGACCTTGCAATTCAAGATAGGCCAGGCATCGGTCTGACAGAGTAGTAAGACCGCCCAGAGTTAAAAAATTAGCCCCAATGAAGACCATGTCTTGAGAGTGGGCAAAAGAAGATTTCTCCCAGTTCACCAAAAAACAATGGTCATGAAGAACCTCCAAGAACCTCCAAGAACCTCCAAGACCATCCTGACGTAATGAGCAAATGAGACTCCTCGGCATCATGAAGTAAAAGGCTGTTCAACTAGGGGTTAACAAACACCCCTTCTGCATGAAGGAGAGTCATGTGAGGCACTAGGACCTTTGTGAAGACCCTGGGAGAGGACTTGAGGCCAAAGTGGAGAACGCAAAACTGAAAATGGTCGTCCCTGAACACAAACTACAGGAAACGCTTAGAAGAAGTGGCAACAGGGATGTGTAGAGAAGCGTCCTCGAGATGCAACTAGGCCAAAAACTTGCCTGGCTGCACCAGAGGAATAATTTCTTGAATGGTCAACATACGGAAGTAAGAAGTCTGAACCAAGGAGTTGATCCCTTTTAGATGCAAAATGGGCCAAAAAAACCCTGACACCTTCTGCACCAAGAACAAAATGGAGTAGGTCTCGGTGCTGAATTCTGCACCAGGAACTCGGCTAATAGCCTGTTTGGTAATCACGTTTTCTACCCCCTCCATCAGAGCCAACCTGCATAGCTTGGTGGCTGGAACAGGAGTCAGTCAAACCCCTGTATCCAGAGGAACCTGCCAAAAATCGATCTCATAAACATGCTCCACTGTGTTCTTGACCCAGCAATCTAAAATATCCAGACGCAAAACCGGAAGGAAATGTGTGAGCTGGCCTCTGACTAGCAGCGATCCCTCCATACTGTAATTGTCAGGGTCCCTTCTTGGAAGAACCCTTAGGAGCAGAGGCTTCATGTTTGGGAGGGAAGTGCAGCTAAAATCATATCCTCCTGAAAGATTGACGGGACTTAAGCTTCGGGGATGAACCGGAGGGCCTATTTCAAGGTTTACTAGACGCAGCGACACCTTAATAAGGCAAGGCATGCTTCTGTTCCTTGAAAGCCTTAGTGATCATGGCCAGCAACTGATCCCCAAAGAGAGTCTGTCAATCAAAGGGCAATTTTAATAAAGCTACCTTCTCCCCTGGATCTGCCTTCCATTGCCGGAGCCACCAGGAACGTCTGGCCACCACCAAGGCCCCAGTGGACATAGCAGAAGACCTAATAACATCAGAAGAAATGTCTGCCAACAGTTTAACCTGCTTATCCATTGCGGCCAGTAGCTAAGAGCATTCAAAGCCACCCTGAACCGCCATGGCCAATCTATCAAAAACCTGCACCAAGGACTGGGCAGAATAAGCAGAAAAAGAGGCTTGCTCGCAGTGCCAAGTTCTCAGCATCAAAAGCCTTCTTAAGGCCAGAGTCCACCTTCTTATGAGTAGCATTAGGCGGGGTACAATCTTCAGGTTGAATAGCAATTTTATCAATCAGTGTAGCCAGGATCGAGTCCAACTGTACATTGTGGGGCAAGGGGGCATCCCCCTTCAACAAGGAGAATTTCTGGAGGAAGTTAGGGACCTGAACAAATGTCCACTTCATGTCATTCCCTCAGCACCATCTCCTTAACTGGGCCCTGAGAAAGCATGCCGTACCTGGAGGGCTTCATCATCCTCTCCCATAGGGAAAGGAGGAGACCCTAAATTGTCCTGCTCATGAGTCAGAATGTCCTACCTCTCTTCGCTGGAGACATACTTTTCACCAGAGGAGGTAGAAGGACCCTCTCAATCTGATGGGGACATGTCAGACCCAGGATACATCGTCCGAGGCTGGAAAGGTCCAGCCGGCAAGGGAAGAGCCTGCAGAGCTTTAGTCACAGCTGCCTCTATCATGCCCTGAACCTCCTCCCTGGACATGAGAGAAATGTCACCACCATCATGGCCTTGGACTCTAGGCCCCTTCAGAGGAACCGGAGACCCATCTGAAGAGAAAGAGGACACCACGTTGTTCCTCTTGCAGCAGACTGAAAAACACCCAGGATGTCAACTGATATATATGTAAAAAAAACGACTGCTGCAAACTAATGAGGCCATGCAAAAAATTCCTCCCAATGAGAAGCAAAAGGCAATAAACCCCCAAAAGAATAAAATAATGGGTTCCAACCCTTCCTACCGGAACTCCAAGACGTGTCTGCATTGGTTGAAGCGGCCCACCATGACCCAGAACCACAGCCGCACAAGGACCGCTGGACTCCGTCACGGTGTCCAGAAGTCAGTGCCCCACCCCTCGAAAGTGAGGAGACTTAAAAGTCCACCGCCCAGCAGGAATAACGCAGCTCAGAGAACTGTAGAGGCAGAGAACAGGACAGAAGACTCCCCTGCACCCCACAGAGAGGAAGATGAAAGGTAAGTCTCACCTAGGGAGGGAAAAAGAACAGGAGGAGATGGGGTGAGTGGAGCTTTTCATAGGCTGGAGTGGTTCTGGGGTGAGGCAGAGGGCGTCACGTGCTAAGAAGGAAGGTGAGGAAGGGACAGGGGGTGATATGCCTGACCATTGGAACTCTAGTGATCTCACATCTTCATGTCATAGATGTTCAGGGACACCAAAAAGCTTCAAATGTGTACTGGCTAGTGGATATACTATATGACTGGCGTCTTCCCCTGTAGCAAGCTGAATTGGGGATGTTCATAGCGCTATATGTGAATTCAGAGTATCTATTTCCCAGATATTTGAACCTCAAAGTTTTCAGCTAAATGTATCTGTTAAATGTGATACATAGCAAATTACATGTGCTCGTCTTTCATTTGTCTTTTTAGGTAGTGGACTTATGATGTAATTTGGAGCCCAAAGTGTCATCAGTGTGCAATGAGCATTTGAAGTGAAATGATGTCTGGCACAACTGTAATTGATGGTACAATGGGGTTTAACTTGACCTTCATGACATCATGATGTGTTATGAGTAATAGTTAGATTTGTTTGACTCTGAACCTATTTGGTTACATCTTTATACAATGGAATACAATAAGCGCCAACGTATGCAAAGTGATCAACTATCCTAGTATGGACATAAAGATGGAGTGCAGACAATTCAATCAATGCATTTGATCCTATCGGGGTTATGACATAAGTGGACCCAAGTGTTTGCAGGTTATGTAGCATGCATGCATTCATGTGCTCATGCTAAATTTGAAGCCAATGGAGTGAACCATGAAGGTGGTGAGATATGTGGAATTCTTCAATGTTTCCTGTTGATTTGTTATGGTCAGTTGTGGAAACGCAGTTGCAATAAATTCATTTCATTTCAGATACATCTAGGGCAAGCAGGGGAGAAGTGGCCAACATTGGTGGGGACTCAGCTGGTAACAGCGTTTCCAGACTTTAGACGTCAGACCCAGAAGGACCCAGTGACCAGGAGGGTGTGAGGAGTGCCCAGGAGGACAGCATCTCAAGCTCATCATCATCTGAGTCATCTTCTGATGGACACTCCTGAGTGGTGGTAGACCTAACAGGATTAGTTTCACCTTCACCATCCCAGTTCCATCCCCACCCTCCCAGTTGTCCCCCACAATTTGTCCGTTCCTGCTCCCCTAAGAGGGGAGTCAAGTCCTTAATTGCAGGCTCCTCAGCCCTTGCCCCTGTTAGCCCCACTGTCCTGAGCAAGGAGGCTATTGACCTCCTGTGGCGCACATCTGTGGGTCGACTGCAGTCCTGAATGCCATCCAGGGGCAAAGCAACCAGCTGACCCAGCTTGTTGCCTACATGGAAGGCAATCACACTGCCATGTCTGACTTTCACAGATCTTTTGATGCTCGGGACCTCTCTCTTATGGCAGCCCTCCACCCATTCCAGCTTTCCATCCCCTCTCCTGCCCCTTCCCCTTATAAATTCCATATTACCATTCATATGCCAAGCACACACACACACTTAAGCTTGCACACACTTCCTCAGACACAAGCACCACACACAAATGCAAGACATCAAAAAAGCTCAAACATACATGCGCACAGCAGACACTCATCTCCCTCACCACCCCTAACATACCCCCAGGCATCACAGCAACATACACAGAGCCTTCTACAGACACACCCATACCCACAGACAGCACACTCACAGACTCCACCACAATTTTCAGAATTCACACAGACACTTCAGCAATAGCCGTAGATCCCTCCACAACACCCAGCATACACAGAGACATGACAGCAAAAATCATAGACACCTCCACAGCACCGAGCATACACACAGGGCTCGATTCACAAAACTAACTTAAGACAAAATCCTAAACGTACTACTTTTGGTATTCACAGAAGGCATTTAGTAGTAGTAAAGTTAGGATTTTGTCTTAAGTCTGTTTTAAGTATGTCCTAAGTTTGTTTTAAGTCTGTATTAAGTTTGTCTTAAGTCTGTCTTAAGTCTGTCTTAAGTCTGTTTTACTACTTTTGGTATTCATAGAAGGCATTTAGTAGTAGTAAAGTTAGGAGTTTGTCTTAAGTTTGACTTAAGTTTGACTTAAGACAGACATAAGACAGTCTTAAGACAGTCTTAAGACATTCTTAAGACAAACTTAAGACAAACTTAAGACAAACTTAGGACAGACTTAAGACAGATTTAAGCCAGACTTAAGACACACTTAAGAAAAACTTAGGACAGACTTAAGACAGATTTAAGACAGACTTAAGACAGACTTAAGAAAAACTTAGGACAGACTTAAGACAGACTCAAGACAGACTTAAGACAAAATCCTAACTTTACTACTAGTAAATGCCTTCTGTGAATACCAAAAGTAGTAAGTTTAGGATTTTGTCTTAAGTTAGTTCAGTGAATTGGGCCCACAGACACCATGGTAACAGCCACAGACCCCTCCACAACACCCATCATACATGCAGATACTAAAGCAACTGCCACAGACCCCTCCACAACACCCAGCACATCCAAATTACTCCCACTTAAAAAACACAAACGCTCACTGTCACCCACACAGCAGACATCAACACAACACACAGTACCAATAGCAAATGCCCAGCTTACACTTACACTCCCTCTTCTCCCAACCCGAACTCCATCCTGAACACCTACCCATTTTCCACTTGAGGGTGTCATGTTTGCCCTTGCCCTTACCGCTCTGAAATCTGACCACCCAGTCCAAAACCATCTCCCACACCCAAACCCATCCGTTCAACTTCCCACTGCAGCCTTGAACAAAAGCATCCCTACCCCCCTGAACCCAGCTCTAAAAAGAAAAAAACATAAAAACCCTCAAACACCCAAACACATACCTTCCACTTCCCACTCCACCCCTGAAAAATAGCTTTCCACCCCCTGAACCCAGTCGTGAAAAGAAGAAAACTATTAAGAAAAACACAAACCCAAGAAAACTCCTCCCAAAATTAAACCCTCCCGTCCCTAAACCTCTACCACCTTCCCAAGTACCATCTTCTAGGTGCTTGCTATGCCCAATGGATGCCCCTTTCTGAGGGGGTTCCCAGGCAGTGTCAGTCGAGGCAAGTTTGGTGGCACAGCCTTGTGCTGTGGCACAGTGTGCTAATGTGGACTGGCCAGTGGCCTTTGTTTTACAGTATATTTTTCATCCATTCAATAAACCCTTTCGTACTTTTGTAGACCTTGGTCCTGTCATTACTTTTCTGACTATTTGATGGTATTGTATAGTGATGTGTGAGTACAGTTGTACTCGTTTCATCCCTGATTGCCGGTCCAGTTGAAGTAGTTAGTATGATGTGACCTTGGAATCAGTGCTGGAGTTACAGGACAAGGGGGATGGCTATGTGGGATCACATCCAAATGGGAGAGACATTGCATTGGTTTACTTGTTATCTGGTAAGTATTTCAGCTTTGCCTGGCCACTGTCAACGTCATTTAGCTTGAACTTCTACCTGTGATGTATGTTTGAAATCTATTAGGTGTGTTAATGTTAGATCTTTGTGTATCAACACATTGAGGGTATCAACTTGTCATACTTTTGTGGAGTTCTGCATGGGCATGTGTCCATTTTGCAGTATGTACCTTACAGCTGATTTATCTAGATGTGTAGGTTGAATTTTATTCATTCATTTATTTTCCTGAAATTCAATGTTCATATGCAATTTTTATCCAAATATTGTATGATGTTAATGCAACTTTTCACCGACGCTCCAAAATTTCATTCCATATAACTTCATAAATTCATAATTAATTTCTCCAATGCATTTCGAGCATATGCTGCTCTTCATCAGGGAGTAAGTTCTGAAAAAATAAACGTAAAGAGCAACCAATAAACTATAATTCAAGTTCACATATAGCAGACGTTTTGCATGCTTGTTTAATTAGTGTGACTAGGTGTGCCAATGTGATCACTCGTGAAGGTTTGTGAAAAGATCGTGTGAGGTGGTGCCTCTAAAATTACTCACGTCTCCAAATAGGGTGAACTCAAGGAATCATGAAGTTCGAGAATCATAAAGTCAAATCTAAGGAAGAAATAATAAGTGGGTGAGAAGATGAACGCGTTCTCACTGATGGAGTTAACAACGCGTATACTAATATTGCCGATATACACGAAGTTTGAAAACATTTCAAAACGTGAGCGCTTCACGTATAGTAAACGGAGACTCTTACCAGAAAATTCTGTTGTGGGAGTCACAAAGTATCGTTCCTCGTTCTACTCGAAAAGATCTCTACAGCTGCAATGCGCGAACCACGTCTTACATGCGATTCGAATGAAAGACTTCAAAAATGGTAAAAGGACTAATCAAAACATTGCGAGAGCCAGGAAAGTGAGCGCGGCGGCCATATTGTAAAAGTGAAATGATAAAGAGAAAGGAGACTAAGGTAGCGGCCATGTCTGTGTGGTGTCAGTGAGGTGTCACTAAACAAGTCGAGTGTGGTAAATTCAAAACAAATACCAAATGTAACATACTTAGTAGTCACATAAAACTAATTAAGCATAAGCATCCATTTACAGAAGTTTACAGAGCAAAAAATTACCAACAAAAGTTGGTTTCACAAGTAACACAAAAATTCTGTCCGTTCATTTAAACCATGTGGTTTCAAAGCCTGTAAGTGGTAAATCAAAAAGTTCTCTCTGCGCAATAGTTGTTTATTATTGTCCTTACCTTCAGTTTTATCAACGATTTCCAAAACAAGAAACCTAAGTTGCGCAATGTTATGTTTGAATTCATGAAAGTGGGTTGCTATAGTAGATTTTAGACTCTTTGGGCCATATGTATCATCATCACCATTTGCGATTTCTAAATAGCGAATTTTAAGGAATCGCTATTTAGAAATCGCTAAATGGTATGTATGTACAAAATCGGTATTTTCTAGTGATTTCCAATTATTCCTTATTTGCGAATTCGCATTTTGCGAATTTACAACATCAAGCCACACCTTCAAGAGGATAATCAATAAACACTGGCCACTGTTAACTATGGAACCTGATTTTAAAAATATGTTTTTGGAACCTCCTTTGTTTGCTTACACCAGGAATGGAAACCTAGGAAAAATTCTTAAAAAGAAGGACTCACGTAAACTAACATATTCAGGCACAATGCCTTGCTTAAACTGTCAAAACTGTCACAATATAATTCGTGGAACTGTGATTCATCACCCCATGCAGAGTCAAGAAATCCAACTACATGTATCTGCAACCTGTGAAACTGCAAATGTTATCTATCTGTTAAAATGTCCTTGTGGGAAGATTTATTGTAGGAAAGAATGAGCGAAAGATTTGTTTGCGCATAAATGAACACAAGTCTAACATAAGGACAAAGAGTCTAAAATCTACTGTAGTAACCCACTTTCATGAATTCAAACATAACATTGCGCAACTAAGGTTTCTTGTTTTGTAAATCGTTGATAAAACTGAAGGTAAGGACAATAATAAACAACTATTGCGCAGAGAGAACTTTTTGATTTACCACTTACAGGCTTTGAAACCCCATGGTTTAAATGAACGGACAGAATTTTCGTGTTACTTGTGAAACCAACTTTTGTTGGTAATTTTTTGCTCTGCAAACTTCTGTAAATGGATGCTTATGCTTAATTAGTTTTATGTGACTACTAAGTATGTTATATTTGGTATTTGTTTTGAATTTACCACACTCTACTTGTTTAGTGACACCTCACTGACACCACACAGACATGGCCGCTACCTTCATCTCCTTTCTCTTTATCATTTCACTTTTACAATATGGCCGCCGCGCTCACTTTCCTGGCTCTCGCAACGTTTTGTTTAGTCCTTTTACCATTTTTGAAGTCTTTCATTAGAATCTCATGTAAGACGTGGTTCGCGCATTGCAGCTGTAGGAGTTCTTTTCGAGTAGAACGAGGAACGATACTTTGTGACTCCCACAACAGAATTTGTTGGTAAGAGTCTCCGTTTACTATACGTGAAGCGCTAACGTTTTGTAACGTGGAGCGCGATGCCATTTTTTCAAACTTCGTGTATATCGGCAATATTAGTATACGCGTTGGTAACTCCATCAGTGAGAACGCGTTCATCTTCTCACCCACTTATTATTTCTTCCTTAGATTTGACTTTATGATTCTCGAACTTCATGATTCCTTGAGTTCACCCTATTTGGAGACGTGAGTAATTTTAGAGGCGTCACCTCACACGATCTTTTCACAAACCTTCACGAGTGATCACATTGGCACACCTAGTCACATTAATTAAAGAAGCATGCAAAACGTCTGCTATATGCGAACTTGAATTATAGTTTATTGGTTGCTCTTCACGTTTAATTTTTCAGAACTTACTCCCTGATGAAGAGCAGCATATGCTCGAAATGCATTGGAGAAATTAATTATGAATTTATGAAGTTATATGGAATGAAATTTTGGAGCATCTGTGAAAAGTTGCATTAACATCATATAATATTTGGATAAAAATTGCATATAAACCTTGAATTTCAGGAAATTAAATGAATGAATAAAATTCAACCTGTGAATGAACTTAAAGCTTCTTTTTGATTATCAAAGGAGTGCCCCAAATAAGGGATTTGTAGCCAATTTTATTGGAAACACACTTGTTTATCTTCTTGGCGTTTTACATGACGGAAAACGTCTCCCTGGGAGCAACCTAAAACTGTGAAATTGCCTTATAAAAATTGTTTTCGAAAAAAGACATTTACAATTTGACAGTGATAAGAGAGGTTGTGCACTCGCCAACATTGTTGTTTATCTAGATGTGTACCACATGCTGTTAGTGCTGTGCTTGCTTTGATAAGTTGCACTTACCCATTGCCTATACATGCATGGCACTTGGTTATGCTATTGGTTGTCCCTGATATACTTCAATTTCCAGGTCCAGTGAACATGGAATTTTTGTCAGACATACCCCAGCCTTTCAGGGTTCCACTGGATAGAGGCATATCTATTCTGCAGAGAGTGTTTTCATTGTGTTCTTAGAATGGTTCTCACACTGATTCTATTTAATTCCATTGACTGACATTGCCTTTTCATGTGGGGGATGTATGAGTCCATTACAGAGTTGTAGCAGAGAAGGCATGTTTCACTTTAATGACAAGCCCATACAAATGTTTATTTGACATCAAAATAGAACCTTGGATGTGTGCAATGTGAATGTGTCATATTCACTATAGCATCCTGGTTAGTGTTGGAGTGGGAAAGCCTCATGGTAGTTGTAGTCACTTCAATCTCACTTTACCAACACTTGACAAATGCTAAGCTGAATCATATGTGAAGATCAGTAGTAACATGGCAAACAAGTGAGAAAGAACAAAAGCAGTCTAGCATTTTGGTTAGAGTTGAAGTGACACAGCCTCATGGTGGTTTGGTTACTTCAATCTCACTTTATCAACACTTGACATATGGTAAGCTGCATGAACAGTGAAGATTAGCAGGTACATGGCAGGCAAGTGAGAAAGGTTAAAAAAAAATGTGTGTCACAGACATCAATATGTGTGATATTGAGGAAGAGATGCTGTTGTGGAGCACAACATAATACACACACCACTGTCACTGAATATAATTTACACACACACGGCCATTAGTGTACAGTGTGCCTGTGCAGTATCAGTGTTTTGGCCTAAGAGGGCATCCTACAGATGTATTTTTGATTACTGTAATGAAACAATCTCAGACAGGGTCCATTTATGTATGTAAATTACTTAGGGACCGGACTCCTTTGTCTGGTCCATGGCAGGCTTCGTTTAGCAGAGGAGTCTAAGGAAACTGGTAGTTTTTTGACTTATGGCCAATCCCGTGTATGACAGAGATCGGTTTTGAACGTGGTCGAGCAGGTACAGCAGTAGTAAAATGTGTCCAATGGGATTTATGATGGTAGAAGATAAGTACAGGTGAGTACAGTTGAGTTTCGGCCTTATATACCTCCCTTTCCACTGTGTCAGATGTGGTGGTTCGACAGGTATGGTTATACTGGCTGTAAAGCAACTTGTAATTGAGCCGGCGGTTTCACTGGCTGTCTGAGCCTCCCACAGCCTCAAAAGCCCATTCTGTGGCCACCGCAGTCTGAGTTGACTGGTGGTGTTGGCAGTTCGCAGGCAGTCTTTGCAAAGGCAATCTGCACAGCTCGTAATACATCGGTAAGTCAGCCAAGCTCACTGTGGTCAGACCGCCACCACGGGTACGGCCGTTCACAGACCACCAAACTCGTATTAAGGCCCTACGTATGACAAGTACAAGCCTTCCCACTGATACCTCTCCCTGGGAAAGAACCATATTTATTAGTGTGTGGGAATGGTTTTCCCTGCCCACTCACAGCTCTTCCCAGCATTACAGACATATACAGTAGTATGTTGGGAAACATTGTCTTCTGCACTAACACCTAGCTAAAGGACAACTTGGATATACTGTACAGTTTAGCGAACCAGTCACCTCTGTCTTCACAACGTTCCTTAGAGCAACAGTGATATGCAGTGCTGTCTGGGAAGGGACTCATCTCTCCTTGCTAACATGTCTTACCAAGTTAAGAGGGGTCAACAGTAGGGTTTGAGAGAAATGTGTCTCTCTACTCATACCTCTTCTCAGGCTGACAGTTATACATAGTAGACTATGGGGATTAACTGCCCTGTTTCCTGATACAAGTCTCTTGCATGATAACTCTGTGTAGAATAGTGAGAGGAAAGATTGTCCTCTATACTGTGATTTGGCTCTTAGATAATGCTTGTGCAAATTAGGGTATGAATTTTGTGGTCACCAGTATGATGGGAGTAAAGTATGGAGTTGAAATTACCTCTATGCTCAAAGGTATGTCTTACATAACATCTATGGAGACTATGATATGAAAAGACACTGCCCTCTCAGGTGAGACATCCCCAAAAATAACATATGCAAAGTAGGCTGTGGGTAGAAAAAGTTCTCTCTGCACATACCTTTCTTCTTACTTATGAATGTCCATAGTAGAGTATAAAATGCAGTATCCTCTCTGTTCAGAACTCTGTCTTGGATAACCGGTGTCTATATTTCACAGTTGAGATATACTTACCTGTGTTTTGAACACCTCCCAATGGCAACACTCATACATATTAATGTGTGCATAGAAGCGGATAACAGTGTGTATTAGAGTATAAACATGCATGCACCTCTGTGCAAAGATCCCTCTGTGTGACTATATTTACCTATACCACAGCATGCATCACCTCACTTTTGTATGACAGCTACCCATTTCTGCAGTGCAAAATAGTTGTCTGCTCTGTTACCAACTCTCTAAAGGATAAAAGAGGAGCATAGTACCATTAGCATACATATACATCTAATAACATATTCACATTCCCTCAAAATGGCACTGCCAATTTTAATGAATTTTGCAATACTATAATAAACTTGAAATTTATAATAAGTATTGAGAAAACTAGCCACCGTAACATTAAACATATTTAGTACAGCAAAACTATTAAAAACAATGCAGCACTACACCATCTACAGTAACAAACAATATAAACAACAATAACATGAAAAAACAAACAGCTTTAAAATACATTAAAAAAAATCTGAAGCTCATAAGAACCTCTTAAGCCCCCACCCCTTTTCGCTTTATTTGCCTACAGGATTTTGATGTAGGTAGCACTTCTTTTTCAGTCTTTTAGCCACTTTAGCATGCCAAAGAGTCTTTAGATTTATGCAATGTTATAACAGGCTAGTAGGTAACAAACTCTCAGTGAAGCAGCATATCTATATATACAGTTCACAAAACTGAGCTCATCTAGAGTTATCTTGTGCTGTTGAAGGTTTCATCTTTGCAGGCGACTCCACATCCTCCCAACCTGAATACACTGTACCTAACGGCATATTTATGTCTGAGCACCTCAATAATCATGCTTCTTTTAATAAGGATCTTCTTTGCTCCTTATGTAAGCAAATATTATTTCCACAGAAACAACTTTTCATATTCCTCCTTACAAAAAAAAGACGAAATAACCAAACTGATAAAAGTTACATACAGTACATACAGGTTAATAATTGATAACAGTGATACATCAGTATATTTTGTAAATATTTCTACATTTTTCACCCACAATCACATAATTATATCTAATTCACTTGTTTTTTCTTTCTCCTGAAAAATTCCACACCCTCACCCAGTGCGCTATTTTCACAAAAAAATGATGACATGCCATCAAAACATACTTCATAAAAATGTATACAGTAACACATTCCTCTTGAGACACCTTTTGTAACACTCACCACAGCTTTTCACTTTAAAAATAGTAATATCAGCACTCAAACACTTCATAGGGCTACTCTATATGTACAATGAGGTTCATAACAACAGTACAGCTTGTATTACTATATTCTTTGTTTTATAATTTGAGAAACACTCCTTACTTTACTTACGCATACACACAGTTTGTACATTTCATGTTTTAAACAATATGCAAACCAAGCTCATATCTCTCTACTTTCTAATTTGTACCTCTCAAAACCCATATTAACACATCTACACCTCTCTAAACAACTTTTCAGTCTGTAAGCATACTGTAGAATAAGTGTACCAACATTAGTACACTTACAAACACTTCACAACAAAGTTTTTGCAATATATCGCTAAATACCTGAGCTTGTAAATATTTTTTTAGTGCAAATGACCACCCCAGTCTGTTTCAACTCCAGATAAATAACTTCTTCTAAGCTCAACTTAAAGAGACTTCTATCCCCTCCAAAGCACCAAGGACAAACTGAGCTATTTCTAGTTCGGCACCCAATCACTTCACATCATTTCTCCATTCAAGTATTAAGAATGGCTATTATCAGTTGAGCCTTGGCCCTATTTTCCTTTTTTTTCCCATTACGATCTTGGAAGACTCTCAAGGGAAAGTAAATTACTTTGTAACAGGCACAGTAATTTTCAACGTATGTTTTGAGAGATGCTCGCAAGATCGAACAAATTCCATGAAAAATAACCATCTGCTCATCACAGTACTTATCTTTTGCACACTTCCTCTTCAATAAAAGGACCACAACATGCATTCCTACTAATAGAGTGTATTGAGAACTCATATAGTCCTGTTATTATTCATGTTCCTGTGAGAGTCCCGCGTGATTGTAAAAATTAGGTAAAAACATATATACATAAAACAAATTCACAGTATTTATCCTTTAGACACCTTCTCTCTAAATCTAGGGTTACAGCATGCTGTTCTGCTGTCCCCTTCTATTGTTTTTTACTCATATTCACAACACCTCCAATTTTTAACAGTAATAATGGTGGCCACTTCATTTTTTAAATTCCAATACCCAGCCAATCATAGAATGAAGTCTCATGGAAAAATGGGCCTCTCGGCTAATCACAGTGCTCCATTTTTGATTTTGCACTCCCACGGAATGCACATTGGACTCTTGCGAGCCTAAGTGCCAAAATTTGGAATTATATTTTACCCTTAATATCTCATAAAATACAGAATGGATTTACACCAAATTACAAAAAGCACAATCTGGGAGCAAATATCTAGTTTCCTGCTGAATTTGGTGTAATTCCGTTTAGCTGTTTTTTCTTTGATCTGTCTTATAAAAGTCCATGGAAAATTCATGGGGGATTTTATGTTTTGGGATTCTCTTTTTTCTCGGCCCCTGCTTGATTGATCATCCTGAAACGTTCTAGGAAGGAGCTGAGGTTGATGAACTGTTTCTTTGGAAGGTTTTGTGAAGATTGTTTAAATGGGGCAAACTGTATTACCAAACCAAAAAAGTGCTCCATCGATGGGAAAGCAGATCTAACTATAGTAGGAGAAAAAGGCATTAATGTTGTTTTGTTGCTCACCATGCCATTCCAGTTTGGATCCAGCCATATGGAAATCAGTCTTGACCCTGCGCCCAATGGGAACACTGCCTGCGGTGAATGTTTGACATTGTTCTGCATTCTGCCAGCAATTGTTCTTTTTGCATGTGTATTTATAAAGCTCGCTTTCACTTGCAATAGAATTTTGGTGCTTAGCAGGAGTGTTTTCCCTGCCTAAGGTAAGTTAGCTAATTGAAAAGCTAGGTTCTCAGGTTATTGCAGAATTAAAGAAGAGAGGGGGATTATTTGATGTGGAGTGGAAGGCTTTTCCACAATTTAGAAGCAATGTATGAAAACACCCATCCTCCTGAAATGGTTCTGTGTGAGATGTGTGCGATTAGGAGTCCTGCAGAGGGAAGGTGTCTGTGTGGTTGGTTGAAAGAGATGTGACTGTTCACATAAAACAGTGGAATCTTTGATGATGGGTAAGATTTCCTTGCTGCTGTTAGGGACAGGATCGACACTTGGTGTGCCATACGTTAGATTTAAAGTTTGGGCAGATTTCAGGAGCTGTAGGTTTTTATGATCAGTGTATACTATCACAACATATCCAACTTCCTGAAGACAATGTTATTATTCATGAAAGGCGTCGTTAATGGGAAGCAATTCTTGAAAAGTTAATTTTTGGGACTAGAAGGCCCAAAAACTGGATGTAGTTGACCAATACTGTTTTGTCATTTGAATAACAATTCTCCAATAGCTACATCTGAAGCATCAGCTTCAATGTAAAGCAGTTCCTCAGGATCTGGGTGAACAAAAATTGGTGCTGTAATGAAAGCTTTCTTTAGAAATTAAAAGGCATCTTCTGCCTCCATAGACCATTGAAGTTTACTCCTTTCTTCAGAAGACAGGTTATAGGATCAATGTCTTTTGAACATTTCTTTATGAAACAATGATTGAAGTTTGCAAATCCTTTGACACTTTGTACTTCTTTAATGTCTTTGGGATGTGACCTATACATAATAGCCTGGATCTTGTTTGGATCCATTGAAAGTCCTTTAGCCGACAAGATGAATCTAAGAAATTCCACTTTGTCCACGTGAAAGGCACACTTTTAAAAATTAACATACAAACTGTTCTCCAAGAACTTTTTAATAACCGCCCTCACATGTTGCATATGCTCTTCTAGATCTTTTCAGAAAATTAAGATTGCATGGATATAAACCAAAGCGACTCTTGTGAAAAATTCTCCCAAAACGTTTTTAGCAAAGAGTTGTATATCAGCTGGGGAATTGCAAAATCTCTAGGGCATCACTTGGTATTTGCACAATCCAAATCTGGCGCAAAAGAAATCTTCTACTCAACTCCTTTAACCATTTAGAATAAATGGAAATCACCGCGGAGATCCAATTTTGAAAAATGTATTGGTTTATTTAACTTGATCTAAGATCACAGAGGTCAATGGTAGAGGGTACCAATTTTTATAGCTACTAAATTCAAGGCTCTATAGTCAATACAAGATCTAAGCTCTCCATTCTCTTTGTAAGAAAAAGAAGATGGGTGAAGAGACAGGTTACTGAGAAGGATAAATAGATCCATTGGCAAGATATTGCTCAAGGTATTATTTTAAGAATTGGTTTTCATTTTCAATGAGAGCATAAATTCTTCTGAAAGCTAAATTTGCATGTTGCTCTAGTTCAATTTTTCAGTCCTATGGCTTGAGTGGAGTTACATTTTCTGGTTCAATCTTATCAAAAACTGTTGCAAAGTCTTCAAACATGAGTGGGATTTCAACTTTTTCTATAGTACAAATCATGTTTCATTGCATAGCTAGAATCTGGGCTTGGGAGGTCTTTTGATCTTTTTTCAGAGATCGATAACAACGTTCCGAAAAATTAAAAATGACCTATTCTGCAGGGTCATCCTCAAATGATTTTGCCTTCCTCCTCCCATTGTTGCTGAATTCATTTTTGTTGGCTTTAGGACTCTGGACACTTTACCCCTGCTAACCAGTGCTAAAGTGCTTGTAATCTGCTTCTTTAAACATGGTAACATTGGCTTCTCTACAATTGGCATATTTAATTTACTTATAAGTCCCTAGTAGAGTGCTCTACATGTGCGCTGGGCCTGCCAAACATATGCTACTAGTGGGCCTGCAGCACTAATTGTACAACCCATTTCAGTAGCCCTTTAAACATGTCTCAGGCCTGTCATTGTGCCTGTGTGTACAGTTTTAAAATCCAATATCAACCTCACAAGTTAACCCCTTTGCCAGGCGCAAACCTTCCTTTTTGTTAAATATAAGTCCCCCCTGAAGTAGGCCCTGGACAGCCCAATGGCAGTGCAGTGCAGTGCAGTGTGTTTAAAAAATATGTTTGAGTTTTACATGTCCTAACAGCAAAAAACTCTTAAATTTGTTTTTCACTACTGATGTCTCTGGAATCACAATTTAAAATCCTAATTTAGACACTCTCATTTCTAAATTAATCTGGCAGGACCATAAAGCTAGTATTTGCCTAAAAAACCTCAGACTTCCTAGATCTCTAGGGGGTATAAACCTGACTGATTTTAAATCGTACCAATCTGCATTCTCAGCAAAGCAAGGTCTCTACTGGTTCTCTACCCCCAAAAACTATGTTCCAGTTTAGTTATAACAGTGGAAAAAGCTATAATCCAAAATCTAAACCCACTCACGTTACTTACCTGTAACTCTCTAAAATAAACGATATCTAAATCTATATTTAAAAACACAAAAACCTCTCTCTTACAATTGGACAAGAAGCTCAACTCAAGCATTAGACTCTCTAAGCTAGAGTCCCTATGGAACAATCGTAATATTAAATACAAAGGTAAACCATTTCACTATGAATTGCGGTTCAATAAAGGCATTTTCTTTACTTAAAACTAGACCAGTCCTCGTATCCCTATCCTTTAAGGAAATATAGGACAAATATGGCTTAGATATGATAACATTCTATAACTTTCTTAAAATCAAAATGCCTCATCAAATCTAAACTCCATAAAACTTCTCCATTGCTACCGAACTTCATCCTCAAAATTAATAAACTGGGACACAAGGTTTCTAATATCTACAAATTACTGGGGCTAAAAACCTCATCTTTAAACAAAAATATTATTACATTCTTTGAGACACACTTCTAGAGCTCTCCATCTGAATTACAATCGTCCCAAATTTTGTATTCAACCACCCAGTGCAAAGTCTTCCCTATCCTATCACAGACTAAACTATGTTTAATCTACAAGCCTTAGTAGACTCCAGCATGCCTTCACTCTCAACACCTACTTCAAGACCCGACGTGCTGGAACTGCATGGAAGAGATAGAGGAGTTACCTTATCCTCCATTGCAAATCTCTATAAAAATTCAGGGATAAAGTTTTCCTGTTCCTATCTAACCCCTTTAGCTGCCAGTTTAAAAAAGATTTCTCTTTGCTGACTGTGGGTTTTCTCAATAAAGATATTAAAACAATCATATAAGGACCTACTGGACCTTCTTCTTACTTCTGCAATACAAAATAATACTGTTAAATTGGAAGGATACAAAAAAAGTCTCCTTCAAAAATTGGATTAACTGGATTACTCATCTCAGGAGCGCAGATAACATCACCCTCCAACAATCTCCCTGGAAACTGCCAGTCAACCGTATCTGGGATAAAGTGGATTACTACTTTGCCACAAAAAACACCCTGACCTTATAAGCCGCCAGACCAACCAACCGTCCTTCTCTACCCCGCATCATGCCCTGCACTTGCCTGACAACCTTGGTCAATTCTCACTGGTTACCCCAACTTACGCAATTCCGTAGGCAGGCTCTCATGCAACTGCTGGTTGCATATCTCATGCTCGCTCAACAATTCTCTTATCCTTCTCTCCTCTGTGCAAATACCGGCTCCTTATCAATCCCTCAGGAATGCAGGCCATTCTTTGCTGCTTTGCCTTGCTTTACTTTTATTTTCTTCTGGGTTACCTCTAATTTGGTTTAGATTGATATGTAATGTGTTGTTTGGTTTGCTTTATTTATATTTTTGAAATCTGTTTGTAAACTCACCCCTAAGCTGTACATGAGATCATTGTATCACTTCCAGACCCATTATTAATGTGTAAAAAGTCACCTCTTTACAAACAGTTGATTGTTTACCTTGTTTTATTCCAAAAATGCTTAATAAAAATAATTTGTAAAAAAAATCCTAATTTATGGAGATGTGAGATTTTAAATTGTAAATAAGAAATACCACTTTTAGGAAGTTGGCATTCTCTTACTTTAACACCTTCAGCGCGGCACGAATTCTCGCGCTGTGCTGAAGGTTCTAATGAGCCAACGGGCTCATGACGGAACGGTTCCGTCATGATCACAGGCCAACCGACGCTCATGACGGAACCGTTCCGTCATGAGCATCGAAGGGGTTAACCATGTGGTGCCTTTTGCCTATCACTGAACACACATCTGAGGTGGGTGACAGCTGGCTATTTGCATTCCCTTCAGACATAGACACTCAATCAATGCTTAGGTGTGAACTGATGGGTCTTAATAGACCGTTAATTGGCTTTATGGGGCAGAGCACTGCCTCACTTACACCTAAGTAGCCAGTCCACACAAAAAGGGCTGCATAACCCCCTGTGTGGAGTCTGGAGTCAGGGCAGGAAGGGTAGGGCCTCTGTGCACTTCAAAGGCCTCTTTTGTTGAAGTCCCCCATTTCAAAAGCACATCTGGGTATGAGTACTGGGTCTCTGACACAAAAAAACCAGTTCTTCTGGATCTGTGAATACTCTGCCAGGAAGAAGGGCTGTTGTGCTGCTGAAAGGACTGTTACTCTGCTGGACACCTGCTTTGCTGACCTGCTGCCTGCTGGGAGTGAGAAGGACTGGGCCTGCATCTCTACAACCCAGAACCAAAGGGATTCCAAGTGCTTGATGGCTTGCCTATGTGTCTCTTGTTAGAAGTCTCAGGGACATCAAAGACTTCAATCCACTTAACTACAGCACCTGGGCTCCACAATCTGAGAGTCTTCCCTGTAAAGTGGTGTCAATCCAGTCCTGAGCCCTTGGAAGTGCGTATAGAGTGTTGTTCTTGTAAAAATCCACACGTTAACACCGTTGCGCTGCTCCCTCAATTCCGACACATTACTGCCGCCACAAGGACCGAAGAAATTACATTGCCAACTGAGCGATGCATCACCTCCAGTTCTTAAAGCGTCCTCAACTTGTGTGGCTTAACGACAAAGCTGTTGCGTGCTTATCTAGGATCCTGATCGATACTGTGACCTTATGCCCCTATTCGGCTATAAATCCATTTATTCCCTATATTGGCATAACCGTTCAAGTGCGATATTCAGAAACTCATCTCTGGCCTCACACGAACAGAGCCACATTCCAGAATAGCTTTCTCTGCCACTTCCTTTGCAACCAATTAGTGCAATGACAGAGCAGAAGTCACTATCTGAGATTCCTAGATTAACACTCTAAGTTCTTCAACAAGATAAAAACTCAGCAAACCTGGAAATCCCCGCTTGCTGTGTTTTGATTAGTAATAGAACTCTAATGAGCACTGATAGACGATCACTTCCTAGTGACATCTATATTGACGTCTTATGTCCAGCAAACTTACGTCAAACAAGGCACCTTTCAGGTATAAATATTACCAGCGTTGCCTTAAGCAAAGGCTGCTGTTTACACTAATGCCATCGCTGATGCTAGCTGCTGTCTCGTTGCTGTTGGTGAAGCGAGGCCCCTGTTGCCCGTCGCCTGAAGCTGCTGTTATGCTGAAGATATCATAGCTGCTATCGCTACTGCTATCGCTGCTAACTAGCGAACGATGGTGTGGTGAACCTAGGAGCTGAACAGCCGTCCCCCTGCAAGAGCCCAGCAGATGCAAGCTGCCCGCGGACGCTGTCCCCCCTCCTTCTCCTCCTCGACGCGCTGAAGAAGAGACGCTGCCTTTCTCCTGCCGAGAAATCCAGCTCCAGCGTTTCTATTCTACCCTTGCGGGTGACTGGGATATCGAGCCCTGAGGGAGATACCAGACCTCCATCATTCTATTCCAGAGGTATGGTGTTGACTAAACCCTTGAGAGAGAATTCTTGAAGCAAACCTTGGCAAAACCAACTTAACTTAAAGCTACTTACTTACTCCCCTCCCAAGTATTAGGCTTAGGTCAGGTACACTGGGGTAGGCGTAGTTAGAAGCACCAGTTGAGTATTTTAGCCTAATGTATATATGAATGTATATATGTTTTATTCTTTTTAAACCATTGTATGGCTAAGAAACCATATCAATGCTTTTACAGTATTATTTCGCAATACTTATCTTACTGTACGTACTTTTTATAATAACAAGTCTTGCAATTGTGGCAATACATTTCTCTTGTACGAGAAGAAAGACTGTTCAATAAATGTTAACCCTTTATTGACAAACGCCCGTCTCTCTATTCTCTACATATTGTGAAAGTAAACTGCACCAACCTGACTGAGTAAAATAACTGTCTATTGTTTCACACGACCCTAGAGATTGACTCTTATCTGAGGAGCAAAGTTGTCATGTTGCATGGTTGTTGGAAAACTGAATCCCTTCTTGTCTGTGCCAGGGAAGCTGATCACTTCCTATTTCAGTCAAGAAAGTTTCCAGTGACCTCTGAGCTAGTTGGTAACAAACCCAATTAAGTTTAGCATAGTCAGTACAGGCCTGGAAGATCCGCACTTCTACGTCGATACTATTGTTTATGTTATTCCAATGCGCAGGGCCTATTGGGAAAATAGGAACTACGCTACAAAGCATTGCCTACAGCCTGAGGTTCGATGATGATGCATCTATGCCTTGCGCATGTCAGATCCGACTCATCACCTACATCTGAGGGGATCGGCAATTACGCATCGCCTCGTCTGCTCATCTCATCTTGTCCTTGATGTCAACACAGACACAAACCAAGGTACAGTTTCAGCAGGCCAAGGCTGGTGCCTGTTTCCGATCCGTGATACATCACACTCAGCCTGAACTTTTGGATTTGACATTGCCTAGTGCAACCAGAGAGCCCCGGTTTGGCGCTATATGCGTTAAGCTCTTCATTTTAGTTTATTCTTTAAAAATTCATAACTCCAGTCATACTTGTTGGATTTTGTCATCTTGTTTTGTTCAATAATTAAGCTCTATGTTTCTAACTTGGTGTAGTATCTTGTTGTTTGTTTTTTTTTGTATCTTGTTGTTTTGTTGTATTTTCACTGCTGTACTGTTTGAAGTGTTGCACAAATACTTTACACATTGCCTCCCAAATGAAGCCTGACTGATCTGTGCCAAGCTACTAGAGGGTGAAAAGAGATTACTTTAGGTTATCTGACATTAACCTGACTAGGATAGTGGTTCCTGCTTGGACAGAGTGCGTACCTTTGTCATCCAGAAACCTAATTCTTAACACCGACAATAACTTGACTTCATTTGAACAGTTCTTTTCTACCAGTTGATTTCTGGATTATGCTCAATTAACCATGTAATCCTAAAATTAACTGGAACTGAGACGCATCAATCAGGTTAAATCTTATCTTTTTATAGTGCTCGCTATTGTCTATCAACTCAATAGGCTCAGTCTCCTCATTGTTTTTGGACCTGAGGTTAGGTTAGTTCGATCTGCAGCACATACAGATTCTATGACCTTCTTCTTGAAGAAACATATACCAAACTTTTTGACATATTTGATGTCACAAAAAGTCCTGGTGGCTCCAGAATCCAGAATGACAGAAACTCCTTGAGGTTTTTTTTTGTCTCAAAAGAAACTGTGGGATGCAGGGATGCAGATTGTAGAGAGTTAGCAAACTGCTGCTTTGCTGGAGTCTTCTTTTGTTGTACTCTCATCAGGTCAACCCCCTTCACTGATGGAGTTTCTATTTTACAAAGTTGTTCTGTTGGGAATTTTTTGAACATTCTCTTATGAAGTGTCCTGCTAGACAGTAATACATACACAAGTTCTCCGATCATATCTTCTCTTCTTCTTCTGTTGAAAAGGGACCCATTATGCTGCCAATTTGCATTGGTTCTTCTAGTGAGTTTGAATCCAAATTCTTTATGGTTTCTATTTTACTTTGATTGTAACGAGGAAGTGTCAGACGTAAATCTCTTCTCCTTTCAGTTTTTCTGTAACACCAGGTCAATTAGTTTGGAGGCTTCCATGGGTCTTTCTGGTATTTTAGCTAGGGCATCTTTTAGGTCTTCCCAAAGACCTCTATAAAAGCAGCTGCTCTCTTTCTCTTCAACCAGTCAGCTTCCATTATTAATTTATTAAACTGAACCAAGTAAGAAATTAAATCTCAATTCCCCAGTTTAAGGTCTAACCGTTTGTTATAATTTGCTTGAGATGCAGATCTTCAATCAAATATCATTAGGAATTCAGTCCTGAACCTTGCAAAGTTGCACAGCATAAGGACATTTTAGAAGACCAAGGGCATTTACCAGGCTGCCGTGCCACCTCTCAAATGAGACAATGAGAAGGTTACAGTTGATTGGTCTTAGGCAAAAATAACTGGTCTGCAAAGGAAGCGTACAAAACATTGTGTCAAAAAATCTGTGCCTTGTGATTATGCTGCAGCTCTGGTGGACGTTGTCAAGTTCGATCGTTTTCATTGTATTGAATGGCTAAAAGAACTACGGGGGCTTCTTGTAATGTTAAAGCTGGAACACCTATGGGGCAATCATGATGTGGCTAGTTTTCCTTCGAAAGCAAAATTGAAAGAACTATATTGGGAGATGGTGTATGTAACAATGTTCTGTAAAGGTTCCCAATCAAAACTGACAACTCGCTTTCGTGATGTTAAAATGTATCCATCATGCGAAACATATTGGGATATAATTGAACGACCACATGATAGGAAACTATACTTTCAATTTCGTATAGGAACATTACCAGTGAATGCTTTTAAAAAACACTGGTCTCCAATGTGGGATGAACACTGCTATTATTGTAAAGATCAAATAGAGCACATTTCCCATTTGTTGTTCTGCTGCCCATTATATGATAGCCCTAGGCGTAAATGGTTAAAGCCAGTGTGCTTGAACATTGGCACCCGTAGTCAATCGACAGCCCTCAGAATACTAGAATCTGATTGTTCCACACCATTTGTAGTTGCTGTAGCTAAATTTCTTGCTTGGGCATTGGCAATCTGCACGCGCACTTTAAAGTCAAATGTAACAATAACATGAAATAGGGTTGTTATAATTTAATAATTCCACTGTATGAATTGTTTTTAAAAGAAATTAATTTTTAGGAATATTTGGAAATCTTCTTGTATTTTTAATGTACAATATTCAACTGTCAATGTTTAATATGTATTTTAGAATTATTTTTAGCTGTAGTATTTATTGTAATAGGGTTAGGAAGGATGCTTTTATGACAAATGTCGAATAAAGCTTTGAAATTGAATTGATTGTCCCTGCTAAAACATTCAGTGGGACAATAGGGGATATGAAATGAATATCTAGTGTGGACATTTCTGATGCTATTGTAGGGGATGGCTTGCTTGCTAACCCACTAACATGAGATGAAGTTTCTGGAATTGAATCATTTAGTCTCTTAATGTGAGATATTGTATTTCTTCTCTTGGACTTTTATTAGTGGGGGTTAATTGTATTTACATACTGTCTATAAGAACTGCTAAAGCATTAACATATATACCACCTGGCATCTTGCTCAGGTTGAATTAATTCTTCTGGGAGCATTAACTTGCCAGAGTCTGTCAGAGAGCACCAACCTGTTCTAGATAATTCCATGGGAGCAGATGCACATGGCCAAATTCTTCCCTTCTGCTGCACACTCAGAATTAATTGCAGGCATGTAGCACAACATAAGCATGGGAGAAAGGGTGAATGGGAGAGAAAGAGAGACCCCCTCCAGAGTCAGGTGCCCTACTATGTTCTTCTGGGTCAGTTCTTCTTCAGATCTTCTCTGGGTGTTTTCTTATATAAGAGTCTCAGCGACACCTACATATAATGACAATGACAAGCTTAATATAGACAACACATTTCTACACTACACAACTATAACTCTCTGACTCAATCACTTCCAAATCAATCATATATCTTCCTTGTAAATTCTTTTAACCAGCTACTCTCTTTTCCTGCAGTACAATGGTAATTTCTTAGGAAATAAGCAATTTCTTTTATAAGGATTGTTGATTTCTTATATTGCGTCTTTTCAAAGTCTTACCCATTTGTATCATAGTATCTACAAGTGGTATAATATATATATATATATATATATATATATATATATATATATATATATATATATATATATATATATATACATATATATATACCATGTGACTCCTCCTCGAATTTCTCAGCGTCTCAGGCCCAGCACAGCCTCGCACGCCTGCAAACAAAGGGAGACGGACCACAACGAATCAGCATCGGTGAATTTATTGATGTTTATTGATGCATAGAGCAGCTACGCGTTTCTGGCAAGTTATGCCCTTGATCACGCTGCATATATATATATATATATCATTTGTACCGCTTTCCTGATGCGCTCTGGAATCTCGCCAGCCGGCAAGAAGCACACGGACACGGACCAGTTAGGTGCTGAAGTTTATTGCAGAAAAAAGTCAAAGACGTTTCGGCTCAACGGAGCCTTGTTCACATGACAACGTTTCTTTGAACGGACAGCCCTTTTAAAGTGCAAGTGTTAACAAAATTGACACCACCTGTGAGTTTTAAGTATGGACATGAAAGACATACTACGTCAGTTTCATAGTTAAAATACAGCAACCGAAATCAGTTACTACATTTAAATTTCTGTAAAATACCATAATTAAATACATTTGCTAATATGACATAACAAGATGTAAATCCTTGTGGGTTGGTAGAGAAAAGAGTCTCAGTAAAATACATTTTCTCTAATAGATTACGTTTCAGGTTTTTATATGCTACATGACTTTAAAAAGCAGTTTCTACCTTCTGCTCTAAAACATTGTGTAAAATGGTTAATTGACTGAACTCATGGTAAGGGCATAATTTAAAGTGCAAATGCTTTACTAAAGATGTGCAAATATTGCTTTCAGTGCTCACTTTTTGTGCAAATATCGCAAACTGTGCAAAATATAGCAAGTTGGGCATAATATCCCCCATCTTCATGTGCAAAATACGCTACTATCTCTAATCCAAAACCCGAGTCCAAATTCATACACAATGTTAATACCTTAACCAGTAAATCTTAGATATAAAATATACGCCTGGTATAGTCAATTAATACAAAACATATTGAGTTTGTATCGCATAAAAAACTGTTATTTCTAGATCATTTAGACATTTCAACAACCCACATAATTCACAATCTTACCATAAATAATATAGGCAAAAACAGACTTCATAGTCCATACACTGTGATAACAATAAAAAATCCCTAAAATTAAATCACAGAGGACTGATTGGATATAAGGGTCCATATAGTCCCTATCTGTATAAAGTGCCCTTCAGTGGTGAAATTAAAATCAAATTTCATTTCAATATAAGTAGCAGCAAAGTTCAGTTCTATTTTCTGATGTATATCTAGTCGCAGCCTTCCCATGGTGCACATGTGGTATCACCCAGCCGGGTGGTTCCTACACGTGCACCCCACCCAATCAGTGAATTTATTGATGCATAGAGAGCAGCTACGTGTTTCTGGCAAGTTATGCCCTTGATCACGCTGCATATATATATATATAATATATATATATATATATATATATTCTTTGAGCGTTTTTTTCAAAAAGGGTTGATGAAACAACATCCTCTTGTAAATTATGAAAATCAATAATGGTTTTATATGAATTGTATATTTATATATTTATATGTATATATTTATGAGGTTTTTTGTACATGGTATTTATTTGCGTATTTGCACATGTATATACTTCAGTTTACTTACCCACTATGGGTTGTATTCAAGATGGAAATGGATTATACTGTTATCAATGATAGTCCCTTTGTTGTTTCCATGTACCCTTTTGCAAGAATGCTATGTGTTTAATGTGGTGGTTACAATCTAGTCCACCTTTTGTGTCTATGACCAAGCTAGATAAAATCCCATGTAACTTTGCGATCACATCATGTGATCAAGACAGTGGATACTGTCGAAACGCGTAATGGCGGGCATGCTGAGCAAGATTGAGCTAAAATAAAATCACACTTGTTGGCACCAATTCTGGGTTCCTCTCTTCGTCTGTCCGTAGCTGTGAAGGATTGTTGCAGCCTTTGTGGACTTTGGGACGAGTTCGCTGGAATACATTGCACCTGGAGGCTTCCGTTGGTGCGAGAGGAACCCCTCCCCCTTTCAAGTGGTTTGGCGGCGGGAAGCTGAGAGTTTCCTTGCGGGACTGTCTCTACGTACTTTGGCTTGAAGTTAGCCGCCTATAACCCCTGGACGCTGAAGAATCCTGCCTTGGTTTTCGGAATCGCGGCGCTTGGTTTGGAGAAGATTAAGTGTACAGCGGTAATCCTGCAAGGTAGGCGAGGAAGATTGTCCGGTGGGGAGTGTGCCTGGAATAGCGTTCTCGAGTTAGCAAGTGTATTTGCCTTTGGGAACGTCTTTCCGTTTAAACGAGTGTGGCTCTAATCACAAGAAAGTTACAGCACAAGCATGTCCGCGGATGTATTGCGGAGCAGGGAAGAGGCTGCCGGCCTCGTGTTTGTACAACCTCCGGCTGGGGGGTCTGACTCTACACGGTCAGCGGCAACCGTTACTAATGCGAACCCGACAATTCGGGATCTTTACAGAAAGCTTGAAAAATTGAAAATCAAAGAACAGTCCAAATGGTGGGAGAACAAGTCTTTAACCATGTACCTACAGGAAGGACGGGTTCCTAGAGGGTTACGAATCAGCTTAGCCCCTAGTTACGAGTCACCCGACCCAGACATGCTCACTGAGTGGGCAGAGGCAAACCTAGAGTCATCAGCAAAGCTAATGAAAATATTGGTAAAATATGCAGAATCAGACCGCTGCAAATTGCAGGTACAAATAGAAGCATTAGAAGAGGAAATTGAAGGTATGGGAACGAGTGAAGCGACGGACAAGATGCGAGTGGAAATGCAAATGAGATTAAGCAAGGAAGAGGACATTATAAAAAAACGCAAAGCCTACAAATTCGAGCGGGATCGCTTAGATTATCTACATGGGCAAATCTTCACATACGCCAAGCGCTATGAAAATATCAAGGCGAGGGCTAGAAAAACTCGTGTAGCCGCGCCTGATAATGTTCCAAGTGTTCCAACCTCTTCGGATGCGAGTTCTGTGGGCAGTGAGTCAGAAAATGAAGGGGCAAGAAGTATGCCGTTGGGGTTTACAGCACTCTCCAAGGCCCAGGAAATGAGCTGTATGTGTCAAGATCGCCGGGACACATTAAGATCCAGAGGGCAGACTGGCGGTCCAAACGTCAAAGGGCCAACAGGAAACGAGGCGAAAGGAGATGGTGCAACAAAGCCAAAAACAAACAACAGCCAAAAGAAAAACCGCTGGAACAGCAAGAAAACGGCAAAAACACAGGCGGTAGCCCCCACACAATAATGAATCTGTCCACATTGAAACTGACTGAAAAGGAGGCCAGTATTTTGAGTCTTGGTTTGTCATATTGTCCCCCGTGCAATTTTAATTATGCAGACACAAGGATGGATGCCTTCCGTTTTGTGAGAAAGTTAAAACTGAAAAAGTATTTTGAATTACAACCGGCGAGGAAAAAGAAACTTGGGGCAGTTGATATGGATGCTATCACCTTACAAGCAGGTGATAGAGAGGACTTTGATGAAATATGGGGATTGCAGGAGGAAATAACCCCCTCGACAATGTTGCCTTTGGTAAGATCAAGAGTTGATCAAATAGTGGGGACTACCCCTTTCAAACCCAAATCAGTATTTCTCCCCATATTGCCTCATGACAATATTGATGTGTACCAAGATTTGATAACCAAAGATCTAAAACAGCTCTACATCACCACCAATAAGAAACGGGGAGTGATCAACAAATTAAATCAGAGCTACAACACCTTGGTTAAAAAGCTTGAGTCTGACAACACCATCCTTGTCCGCCAAGCGGACAAAGGTGGAAACATTGTACTGTGGCCTCGCCAAATGTATATAGAAGAAGCGGACAGGCAATTACAAGACCATTCTTGTTACAGGAGGAGTAATGTGGGAGCAGTAAAGTTGGCATGGGAAGATCAGAATGCCAAACTAATTGCATGGAAATGTGGCAATTTAATAACTAAAGAGGAGCTAGGATTTTTGAAGAAAGAATTCCCTGTTATACCCTCTTTTTATTTACTCCCAAAGGTCCACAAAAACACACAAATCCCTCCTGGCAGACCTATAATTTCTGCAATTAACAGTTCCACGGAAAAAATGTCAACTTACATAGATTATTTTTTACAGGACAGTGTTAAGGGCTTGGACTCCTATGTACAAGATTCTTCAGATTTTGTTAGAAAATTGGACAATTTTATTTGGAATGAAAATTGTATACTCATAAGTTTGGATGTTACATCCCTGTACACGTCTATACGTCATTTGGACGGTATCAGGGCTGTAAACTATTACCTGAATAGAAGACCTTTGAATTTTTCTGCTCATAATTCCATGCTCACTGCGATGATTAAAATTTGTCTTGAGCAAAATTATTTTTTGTTCAATGGTCAGGTATATCAGCAGGTTAGAGGGGTAGCTATGGGGGCCTGTTTTTCTCCCAGCCTAGCGTGCTTGCACATGGGCTGGTGGGAGGAACAGGTCCTCATGGTACAGCATCAGGCCATCATGGAAAGGAATGTACCAGTCTATTTGAGATATATAGACGACCTTTTTCTCATTTGGCAGGGTACCTTGCTGGAGGCCCAGGAATTTGTAGAAAAGTTAAACAAAAATGATCTGAACTTGGAATTTACATCCTCTATGAGTAAAACCCAACTATGCTTCCTTGATATAGAGGTTTATGTACATGAAGGTAAATTAGCAACACGGCTCTATAGAAAGCCAACTGCTGGCAACTCCATTTTGCACGCAGGAAGTCAGCACCCGCATCACTTGATACAAAGCATCCCCTTTGGGGAGATGCTTCGCATCAAAAGAATCTGTAGTGATGAGAGGCAATGCATTAGGGCTATGGATGAAAGCCGTTTACGCTTTTTGGCACGTGGATATTCAGCTAAAACGGTCAAAAGGGCCATGGAACGAGCCAATAATCTGATCAGGGCAGAGATTCTAGTGCCCAAATCCAAGAACAATATGGAGTCAGTTATTGAACCCAAAGAAAGCTCGAGAGTGGTGGTTACCTATAACCAGCAGCATAGGGAAATCAGGCGGATTTTCAGCCGCAACTGGAACCTAGTGACGGGGGATCCCGTCATTGGGGGTTCAGTTGGCAGAAGGCCCGAGTTTTCCTTCAGGAAATCTACCTCCATGTCTGACAGGCTAGTGAAAAATCATCTGGAACCCCCAATATCTAAGACCTTTATGAATTTGAGGAAAGGGTTCCGAAAATGTTCCAGCTGCAAAGCCTGTCAAAATGGATGCAATACGACACGTTATTGCATCCCTTTCAAGGAAGATCCAGTTCAGATAACTAAACAGTTATCTTGCAAAACGGAGTTTGCCGTTTATGTGCTGCAGTGCCCCTGTGAGCTCAGGTATGTAGGGAGTACCCGGCTGCCGGTTCACAGGAGAATACTGCAGCACTTGAGGGCGATCACCAATAGGGACCAAGCCTACCCTGTGGCACGCCATTTTCAGGCGGTACACGGGAGTGATCCCAAACATCTTATCTATTTTGTGATAGATTGTGTGCCACCCCTGAAGAGAGGGGGTAATAGGGATGGGCTGCTCAGGGTACTTGAAACTAGGTACATCTTAGAACTCAACAGTCGTGCCCCTGGAGGTCTTAACGCCAGTGAGGACCTATACACTTGTTTGTAGTTCTTATTAGAGAATGAGGTGAATCTATACCAGAGCTTGGTTTTCTCATACTGCTTGGTTGTTAGAATGAACTGTTCCAAATTCAATTTGTTAAATCTGTAGTCCAACAGTATTGTTTTGCATTATTCTGGTTGCTGCCGTGTATTTACATCTGTCAGATTTATAACTATCAAACAGGGAGGGGCTCCTCCCTTTTTAAGGAAATGAGATATTTGCACCTAATCACTTTCAATATACTTTTTATTTGCAATTTTTGCAATGATGGCTGCTCCTTGTTACAATATGGGAATTAAATACGTTTACATAGGGTCTTTGTTTACATATAGCACATGACACTTTTTTGGAAAATCCCCACTTGGGATATATTCTTTGAGCGTTTTTTTCAAAAAGGGTTGATGAAACAACATCCTCTTGTAAATTATGAAAATCAATAATGGTTTTATATGAATTGTATATTTATATATTTATATGTATATATTTATGAGGTTTTTTGTACATGGTATTTATTTGCGTATTTGCACATGTATATACTTCAGTTTACTTACCCACTATGGGTTGTATTCAAGATGGAAATGGATTATACTGTTATCAATGATAGTCCCTTTGTTGTTTCCATGTACCCTTTTGCAAGAATGCTATGTGTTTAATGTGGTGGTTACAATCTAGTCCACCTTTTGTGTCTATGACCAAGCTAGATAAAATCCCATGTAACTTTGCGATCACATCATGTGATCAAGACAGTGGATACTGTCGAAACGCGTAATGGCGGGCATGCTGAGCAAGATTGAGCTAAAATAAAATCACACTTGTTGGCACCAATTCTGGGTTCCTCTCTTCGTCTGTCCGTAGCTGTGAAGGATTGTTGCAGCCTTTGTGGACTTTGGGACGAGTTCGCTGGAATATATATATATATATATATATATATATATATATATATATATATATATTCACTGAAAAAAACCATAGGTTATAGACCATATATAGTTAGGAATTAGCATTTACAAAACCTTATTTTACTCACACAAAACCATTGAAATTTGCATATATAGTTAGTTGCACTAACTATATATCGCGCACCCGCAATCCACTGCTGATCATGTCACATATTACATCATTCATGACATGGTCAGTGACATCACTGATGACATCTCAAATGACATCACTGATGACATCGCTGATGACAACATCCAGTGACTGTATGTTTCTGTAAAGTTAAAATATGTCTTACATATTGAAGAATGAGTGGATGTATAAGTGTCTGGATGAAGGATTTAGTAGGTGCATGACTGACTGTATGAGTGAGTGATTAAATGTGTCTCACTGAGTGCATGGGTTAGTGACTAAACTGTCTTAATTTGTGCATCATTATGTCTGTTGTTCTGTAAACTGCTGCATGTGTTGATCAGTAGCTAAATGAGTAACTATATGGGTTATTGATTGGTTGCCCAAGTATTTGTATGGGAGACTGAGTGTGTGTGTGGGTGGCTGGGAGGTGTATGACTCTGTGCATAGATGTGTGAGCAGTTGATTCACTAGATGTATGGGTTCAAAAGTGCATGTGGAAACAGCTGTATGGGCGGTTGACTGTGTGCATGAGTGTATTGGTGAGTGAATGGATATCTCAGTGATACATGTCAAAGTAAGTACATATGTAAAACACAGTACATGTGAGAGTTGACATATATAAATAACTGTGCATAAGAGCCAGTGAATGTGTGAGTGGCTGTATGGATCATTGTGAACTTGTATCAGGGATTGTATAAGAGAGTAAATATGTGTTAGTATATGTTTGAATAAGTAAGGTGTGTATAACTGTATAGTTGAGGAAATGGATGTGTGATTGATTCTTTGCATGACTGACTAGGTGTGCGAGTAACTCCATGGATGAGTGACAGTCTGTGAGTGTCTGTTTACACTGAGTGTATCTAAGGTTATATTAGAGTCTGAAGAGGTTCATCGTATTATCACATGAATGATGTCATCAGTGATGTGATCAGTAATGTCAAATGAGATGTCATCAGTGATGTCATCAGTGATGTCATTTGAGATGTCATCAGTGATGTCATCAGTGATGTCATTTGATATGTCATCAGTGATGTCATCAGTGATGTCATTTGAGATGTCATCAGTGATGTCATCAGTGATGTCATTTGAGATGTCATGAGTGATGTCATCAGTGATGTCACTGACCATGTCAGGAATGATGTAATATGTGACATGATCAGCAGTTTGATTGTGGGTGCGCGATATATAGTTAGTGCAACTAACTATATATGCGAATTTCAATGGTTTTGTGTGAGTAAAATAAGGTTTTGTAAATGCTAATTCCTAACTATATACGGTCTATAACCTATGGTTTTTTTCAGTGAATTTTCAAGGTTTTGCAAATGCTAATTCCTAACTATATATGGTCTATAACCTATCGTTTTTTCAGTGAATATATATATATATATATGTATATATATATATATATATATATACATATATATATATATATATATATGTATATATATATATATATATATATATATATATATATATATATGTATATATATATATATATATATATATATATGTATATATATATATATATATATATATATATATATATATATATATATATATATATATATATATATATATATTACCTACTGGCGATAGCCAGTAGGTATATATAGTTAGGATTTTTTTCCTATGGGACTTTTGAAAATTCTATGTCTAATAACGTTGGCGTTTGTGGACGGAATCGGCTGAAATTTTCAGGAAAATGGCACATTTTGTTTCCGAGCAGCCCTTGAAAATTTGGGGGGGTTTCGTCAAGGGGGGGCCAAGAAAAAAGGGGGGTCCCAAAACGCGTTTTTCCCATGTTAATTTCCATAGGGCGGTTGGACTCACTTTTAGCTCGAACGGCTGAATGGATTTGCACGAAACTTGGCAAAATTGTAGGGACTGTTAGCCCGATGTGCCTTTGCTAGGTCTCAATATATGTGCTTCAGTGGATTTTGAGAAATTAACGTTTAAATCAAGATATATATCTGTAACAGCGCTCCGGGCAGCTATCCGGTTAGCGAACTTTTCGCGTATCGGAACTTTGCGATGCGAAGCTGATTGGCCCTCCGGTGTCTGTCAACATTCTAAACAGTCCGGAGCGGCCGCCATCTTATCTCTCGGTAGGATCGAGAGAGAAGAAGAGGTGAAAAACGAAGGGGGAATTTAATGAAAGGGGGCAAGGTATACCTCTCTTGACCCCCTAGGAATGATGTTGGGGTTATTAAAGGGTCTCGTGGGGAAAAAAAAAAAATATATATTTTTCACGGTAGAAGCGCTTCCCGAGCCGCGAACTGGGCCGCAAACTGGTAGCGAAACGGGAATTCGCCATTTTGTGTTTCGTTTTAATTAAATTACTAGGTATAAGGGGGAGCGGGAGACGTATCCTGATCCCTTATGTTTTCCGAATATGTTGATACATGTCTTCCAGCGGCTGTGCGTGAGCTTTTTTTTTTTTTTGTTGCGTGACGTCTGTTAACGTTCGATTCGATGGAAATCAGGAAGTGTTGACCGCCAATTTGTCACTGCGATAAAATATTTTGTTATAAATGAATCCTTATTGATAAACATTGTCTGCGCTATCTTGCCTTTTTTGTCCAATGCCACAATTTTGTCGTGCACGGCAGCCATTTTAGATGCCTTGACCAGGCCCACTCTCTGCACGCTGTCGATTCTCAGCACGGCTCCGCACCCTCGCAAGCATCTCCCCCACGCACTGGTCACCCCCGCTCTCTCTCTCTCATGCATGGGCCATATACTTCCCCCCATCTGCGCTGCTCTTCTCTGAGAATCACACCCTGTGCCCGCCCGACACCTCCCTTTCACCCTATTCACTACCGCACCCTCTGACACTCCTCTTCCTCTGTGTCCGATTGTCCAGGCCGGACCCAGGCTATCACCTAGCCCTGCGGATGTAGTTTATGGCCCCAGCTGTAGAGAATGCAGACATGCCAACCCTCCCGATTCAGGCGTGAGACTACTGATTTCAGTGCTAGTCTTTCGCCTCCCGATTCCTGCAAGGAAAAATCCGGGGGCATATTACCAACAACTAGCGATAATTTTTGTCTCTAACTTGTTTAGAGACAAAAATTATCGCCGCACATCGGCGAATTTTATCGCACATAAACCTTGCTATTAGCAAGGTTTATCGCAAATGCGATAAAAAACGGCCGCAATGCATGAATATCGCTGAAAAGTCAGCGATATTCATGTATTATCGAGCAAATGCTCTTAGCCATGTTATCCACCTCCCATTGGATAACATGGCTAAGAACTGCTCAGGTCAGGTGTTAGCTTTTGGAGATATTCGCGCTTAGCGCGAATATCTCCAAAAGTTGGTAATAGGAGATAGCGATGGTTAGGGACTGTTTCCAGTCGCTAAAATCTTGGCACGCCCACTTTGCATGTCATTAGTGATAAATATCACTGACATGCAAAGCGGGGCCCAAGATGGTCGCTATCTCCTTTTAGCTGTCACTAACTGGTGGTAGCGACAGCTTGGTAATAGGGAGATCATTTTATCTCTTTTTTTTTGGCTTTTAAAGCCAAAAAAGCGGAGATAAACCCCCTTGATAATATGCCCCACGATTCCTTGGGGGTTTCAGCTGACAGGGCTTGGTATTGTGTTACGTGGTAATTTTTCCATGAAACGTCAGAGGGTCGATGCAGGGGTTCTAGAAGAGGTGATAAACCATTTAAGCCTCATGAACAAGCGCATGGTCTTTTAAAGATTTGTGAAGTATTCGGGGCGGCGGTGTGTGTGTGCCCTCTTTCAGGAGCGGGCGGGGGGGCACTGCCAGCAACTTGCCAGGTCAGGTAGTGTTCAACACGTGCATCACCCTTTCTCTGCCTGCTATTGCGCTCCATGCTTCGGAAAGGTAAGAAAAAGAACGTGCATTTGAGTTTGAAATGTCCGATCCTGCAGCAGCACACTTCCAAAGCCCACACATGACAATAACCCGATTCAAGGCCCCATTCACCCGTTTTTAAAAAAATAGATAACACTCCAACAAAGTAAGGTTATAAAACTTTATTAACTACTAACTTTAACGAACGGAACAAAAACTAAAAACATTTAAACATTTCTCAACACAAAAAGCAACAATGGTTAGAAGTTGTCTTTTGTGCGAATAGTCCCAAGGCAGCACAACGTGCAGAGTTCTGGACGGCACCCAGGTGATGTCGCCTGGGTGCCGCACTGGTTTAGGGATCCTACAATGCTGCTCCGAAAATTGGCGTGGGGCGTCCCGGGTGGGGCGGGGGGAGGCCTCGTCAGTAGCGGTCTGTTGTGCGAATAGTCCCAAGGCAGCACAACGTGCAGAGTTCTGGACGGCACCCAGGTGATGTCGCCTGGGTGCCGCACTGGTTTAGGGATCCTACAATGCAGCACAGAAAAACAGCGTGGGGCGTCCCGGGTGGTGCGGGGGGAGGCCTCGTCAGTAGCGGTCTGTGTCCAGTGTCACATGGCTGACACAACATGTACGACAGGCACCCAGGTGATGTCCAGTAAACTGCCGCACTGGTTTTGGTATCCTACAATGCTGCTCCGAAAATTGGCGTGCGGCGGCCCGGGGGGGGGGGGGCGTGGGGGAGCCGGCGTGAACGGGCCTCCCCAGGTGGCGGCCATGTAGCTGAGTTGCGCTCGCTCTTGCGGCTACAGCGTCTCGCTCACCATGTTGTTGAGTTGCTCCCACTCTTGCAGTGCAGCGATAGGCGGCTGCCACATGGCTCTTAAAATGGCGGACAGCTCCTCGGTTTTAGGCCTGGTCCACTGAAATGGCCCTGGGACACTTTGGAACTCGGACGCTTGCCTGCTAGGGCTTGGGCTCCATTCTCGAAAAGCGTCCCCTCAGCCGTGAAGATTGTATAAAAGTCTTGGGGGCCCCCGACTCCCGCAGGCTTCCGGTGGGGAGCGGCTGCCATGATTGCTCGCGGAATGACCACGACGGAGCCACGAGATGGTGGTGCTCTCATGCTGACGCCAGCTTCAGTCTGAATGATCCAGAAACAAGGTGGGGCTTTCATCGTTTGGGAAAAAAAAATGTTGTAAACCAATGAAAAGTGTTATTTTTAGGTCATATGACCAAGCCTTCCATCTTTAGGAAACCAAAAGTAAAATGAACCAATGAAAAGTTTTATAAATAAGTCACATGACCTGTTATGCGGCATAGGGCTACAAAAAGCGTAGAAAATCCGTTGGCACGTGAGGCGGCGTCAGTAGCGGACCGATGTGCGAATAGGCAGAAGGCAGCACAACGTGCCGAGATCCGGATGGCACTTGTTGGTGTCGAGCAAGTTGCTGCACTGGTGTGGCCATCCTACAATGCTGCGCTGAAAGACGGCGTGTTCAGCTGAGTTCCAGTCACTCTTCCGGCACAGTGACTCGAACGCGCCGAGATCCGGATGGCACCGAGGTGGTGTCCAGCAAGTGGCCGCACTGGTGTGGCCATCCTACAATGCTGCGCCGAAAGTCGGCGTGGGGTGCCCCGTTGGCTTATGAGGTGATGTCAGTAGTGGACTGATGTGTGAATAGGTCGGAACCAGCACAAGGCGCCAAGATCCGAATGGCAAGTCCTGGATGTTGAGTGCCTCAGTTGAGAGTTCTGAGCAGTGCTTGTAAGACTGTCTGAAGCTTATTTGCACCTGCTGCAGCTTCACTAGGTCCGGCGGAACTTTTTTCCTTTTCCTTTCTGCTTCTTTTCCTACAATGCGTTTCATCTGAAGACACGACCAGGTCCCTGAATGTGTGCAGGGGGACGCTATTGATTGAATGAAAATAGCGGCTTGACACAAAGCTGACTCAAGCGTTACTGTTGGTGCTATACAGACAAAAATTGGTTTTCAGTTTGTACATTCTTCAGGTTTTTTTTTTCCATCCAAGTCTGATTGAGAGTTTGTAGAAAAATGGCTTCAGATTTTCCACATACTACTCTTCAACATTTTTCCTAAATGTAACAATGTGAAACTCACTAGGAGAACGGCTGTTTCTGTTTCCTTTCAAAATGCTGCCACCAATATTTTCTGAATGGAAGACACCATCTTGTAGCATAAAGGGCCGAAAGGGGTTCTGGTCTGGCCGATGGTTGGTGGAGACATTTTGACTATATCTTGGACCTGCCCGGCCTCGCCCAAAATGGCGCCGGTATAAATGGGACTCGTAACTCCTTGCCCGCAAATGTATATCTAGAAAATGTTATTGTAAGTGGCCCTGTCGTATTTTAATTACAAAATGTACGTCCACCGATTCCGCAACTGTTAGACACCTTTGTTCTTGTCACCTAATGGCCCGCTCGTTACGTTCTTCTACAGTGTAAATGTCTCCTCATCATATACGATTTCAGTTTGCTCCGTGGCCGGCCCACGTGGGTATAGGCCCGTATTTGTATACTGACATTTTCATAATAAAGGTTTTTAAAACAAAACACGGTAGTAGTATTTACATTTGTAAAGTTTTTACTTTTAGTGACTGTTTTCGAATCAGTAAAAGGCAAGTGAAATAAAGCAGTCCAATTACATGACGGATAAAAGGTATAATATGTAGGAACGCAGTAAAGATAAATGGTCAAGGGCAGTTGTGTTTTTCATGTCTGCAACATAAAGTGATCGATAAGAATCTGATAATCAGGCGTATCGGCGACTAAGACAGCAGGCCGAATCTCTTTTACTCAACGGCTTCGTCATGGAAGGAAGAAACGCCCTTTTTCTCGAAAAAGGAATATAATTTACTTGCAAGACAGTTGTAAATTTTCCGGGAAAGTACATTAGCCTGGAATATTATAACATATGTTTGAAAAAAAAATATTGTTCGAAAATAATAAAAAGCGTAATTTTTAGGTCATATGACCAAGCTTTTCATCATTAAATTAACAAAAGTAAAATGAACCAATGAAAAGTTTTATTAACAAGTCACATGACCTGTTATGCTTACGTTACGCGCCGCGCCTCGGATCACTTCCGGGTGCGCTAACGCGGCGTGTCATAAAACGCATTACGCGACAACGTAGGTCAAGAATATAGTCTAAATGTCTCCACCAACCAGCGTTCAGAACACAACCCCTTTCAGCAGTCCAAAAAGTTCTGTTAAATGACAACAGAGGGGACAGGCAACAAGAACCATCAGTCAAAGAGGGGAGGGCAAGTTCTTCTCTTCCGGGTCATGTTGTGGCGCTACCGGAACTGATCGAATTGGTAGTCTATAGTGTTTCTGGATGTTTCAGACTAAAGCTGGCGTCAGCATGAGACCACTACCATCTCGTAGCTCCGTCGTGGCCATTCCACGAGCAATCATGGCAGCCGCTCCCCACCAGAAGCCTGCGGGAGTCGGAGGCCCCCAAGACTTTTGTAGAATCTTCACGGCTGAGGGGACGCTTTTCAAGAATGGGACCCAAGCCCTAGCAGACAAGCGTCCGAGTTCCAAGGTGTCCCAGGGCCATTTTAGTGGACCAGGCCCAAAACCGAAGAGCCGGCCGCCATTTTGAGAGTCCTGTGGCAGCCGCCTATCGCTGCACCGCAAGAGCGGGCGCATCTCAACTACATGGTGAGCAAGACGCTGTAGTCGCAAGAGCGGGCGGTAAACAGCTGAATGGCGGAAGAGGCACAGTGTAGCAAAAGCGGGCAGAATGGCAACTAAAACGATAAAGGGGCGCCCCACTACAGCTTGTCTTCAGGTCAAACGGATTGTGGGACGAGGTCCAGAATTGAAGAGTCATCAAAAGGCAAAAAGTTCCGCCGGACCCCGGGAGCCGGCCGCCTATGTCGGGGGCGATCTCAGGCTACACCAGTGCTATAAGACTTGGGGAGGGTGTCGGAGCCAAGCGTCTTCTCCGAGTCCATGGCCATCACACCGCCCCTCAGGGGCCTCCGTCAAGCTGTTTAGGGAGGTACCATATAACATTGTTTTCAAATGCAGTCAGGTCCACAAACGACACTCACTTACTTTGAGAATAGTGAAGCTGCAGTAGGTGGAAATAAGCTTCAGACAGTGTTACAAGCACTGCTCAGAACTCTTAACTATGGCACCCAACATCCAGAACTTATGCTATTTGAGAATGGTAGTGACATCGAAGCATCTCAGGGACCAAAACCATTAACGTACTTTCACGTATGAAAATCTTACTTGGGGAGGGGGCAGGAGCGAAGCGCCCCCTCCCAGTCAGCGCCACCACACCGTATGTTGAAAATCTGAAGCCATCGTTGTACAAAGTCAACCAAACTTGGATTAAAAAATCTAGAAAAATGTACAAACTGAAAACCAGTTTTGGTCTGCATAGCATCAGTAGCAACCCTTGAGTCAGCTTTGTGTCAAGCCGCCATTTTGATTCAACAAAGCACAGGCATTGAAAAAGGCTGAAATTCAGAACTCTAAACTATGGCACCCAACATCCAGGAGCTTGCCATCCGGATCTTGGAGCCTTGTGCTGTTTTCGATCTATTCACACATCGGTCCACTACTGACATCATTTTATAAACCAACGTTATGTAAATAGTTTTTTAATAAAATGTTTTACCCTGTTTCTTTGCTGGTGTGTTGTCTATATTTTTAATATTTGCATAGGGTTTGACGTTATTTTGTGCGGGATGGGTGATGGAGCCGAGCTGTCTTGCAGCCCTCATGGTGTGGAGCTCAGTTCATCTCACTATTTTCGTATTTCTCATGAAGGGTTGTTCCTAATATTTCTATTTTAGCGAGGTCAAAAAGAGATCCAATTAGTGGCCTACTGATTTTGCTCGATTACTTTTATTTTTTTACACGATTTTTCACTATCTGCAAAGACTAAACAGAGTATTGCGACTTTGTGCTTGTTTGTAAATAGAGAATGATCCAAAGAGAACCAATTCTAAAACAGTAAATGCTTGGACAACAATCAATGAAATGGAGAGACAAGGAGGCACGACGGATTACAACGGGGGTAAAGGCCTGCGTTAACTACCCTTCAGTATCTGCAAAGAGAGAGTACTACTAAGACAAAAGAGGGGAGGGGGGGGGGGGTGTAGCGTTCAAAGCACATCAGCGTGCATAAATACGAAAATGTTTTTATCTATCACGTACTTGACATTTTAAAGCTTTTCATATTTGCTATTAAAAAACCAATGAAATTCACAGAAAAAACCATAGGTTATAGTGGATATATAGTTAGGAATTTGCATTTACAAAACCTTGAAAATTCAATGAAAAAACCATTGGTTTTAGGCCATATATAGTTAGGAATTAGCATTTACAAAACCTTATTTTACTCGCATAAAACCATTGAAATTCCATATATAGTTAGAAGCGCTAACTATATATCGCGCACCCGCAATCCACTGCTGATGATGTCACATATTACATCATTCATGACATGGTCAGTGACATCACTGATGACATCACTGATGACATCTCAAATGACATCACTGATGACAACTCAAATGACATCACTGATGACATCTCAAATGACATCACTGATGACATCACTGATGACAACTCAAATGACATCACTGATGACATCTCATTTGTCATCACTGATCACATCACTCATGTGATAATACAATGAACCTCTTCAGACTCTAATATAACCTTACATACACTCAGTATAAACAGACACTCACAGACTGTCACTCATCCATGGAGTTACTCACACACCTAGTCAGTCATGCAAAGAATCAATCACACCTCCATTTCCTCAACTATAAAGTTATACACATCTTACTTATTCAAACATATAATAACACATATTTATTCTCTTATATAATCCCTGATACAAGCTCACAGTGATCGATACAGCCACTCACACATTCACTGGCTCTTATGTTCAGTTATTTATATATCTCAACTCTCACATGTATTGTGTTTTACATACGTACTTACTTGCACATGTAGCAATGAGAAATCCATTCACTCACCAACACACCCATGCATAGTCAACCGCCCATATAGCTGTTTCCACATGCACTCTTGAACTCATACTCCTAGTGAATCAACTGCTTACACATCTATGCACAGAGTCACGCACCTCCCAGCCACCCACACACACACTCAGCCTCCCATTCAAATACTTGGGCAACCAATCAATAACCCATATGGCCACTCTTATAGCTACTGATCAACACATGCAGCAGCTTACACAACAACAAACATACTGATGCACAAATTAAGACAGTTTAGTCACTAACCCATGCACTCAGTGAGACACATTTAATCACTCACTCATACAGTCAGTCATGCACCTACTAAATTCTTCATCCAGACACTTATACATCCACTCATTCTTCAATATGTGAAACATATTTAAACTTTACAGACACATACAATCACTGGATGTTGTGATCAGTGATGTCATCAGTGATGTCATTTGAGATGTCATCAGTGATGTCATCAGTGATGTCACTGACCATGTCATGAATGATGTAATATGTGACATCATCAGCAGTGGATTGCGGGTGCGCGATATATAGTTAGCGCTTCTAACTATATATGGAATTTCAATGGTTTTATGCGAGTAAAATAAGGTTTTGTAAATGCTAATTCCTAACTATATATGGCCTAAAACCAATGGTTTTTTCATTGAATATATATATATATATATATATATATATATATATATATATATATATATATATATTCACTGAAAAAACCATAGGTTATAGACCATATATAGTTAGGGATTAGCATTTACAAAACCTTATTTTACTCGCACAAAACCATTGAAATTCCATATATAGTTAGTTGCACTAACTATATATCGCGCACCCGCAATCCATTGCTAATGATGTCACATATTACATCATTCATGACATGGTCAGTGACATCACTGATGACATCACTGATGACATCTCAAATGACATCACTGATGACATCACTGACATCTCATTTGACATTACTGATCACATCACTGATGATATCATTTATGTGATAATACAATGAACATCTTCAGACTCTAATATAACCTTAGATACAATCAGTATAAACAGACACTCACAGACTGTCACTTATCCATGGAGTTACTCACACACCTACTCAGTCATGCAAAAGATTAATCACACCTCCATTTCCTCAACTATACAGTTATACACACCTTACTTATTCAAACATATACTAACACATATTTACTCTCTTATACAATCCCTGATACAAGTTCACAATGATCGATACAGCCACTCTCACATTCACTAGCTCTTATGTTCAGTTATTTATATATGTCAACTCTCACATGGACTGTGTTTTACATATGTACTTACTTTGACATGTAGCACTGAGATATCCATTCACTCACTAATACACTCATGCAGTCAGTCGACCGCCCATACAGCTGTTTCCACATGCACTTTTGAACCCATACATTTAGTTAATCAACTGCTCACACATCTATGCACAGAGTCATACACCTCCCAGCCACCCACACACATACTCAGTCTCCCATACAAATACTTGGGCAACCATTCAATAACCCATATAGTTACTCATATAGCTACTGATTTAAACATGCAGCAGTTTACAGAACAACATATATAATGATTGCCAAATTAAGACAGTTTAGTCACTAACCCATGCACTCAGTGAGACACATTTAATCACTCACTCATACAGTCAGTCATGCACCTACTAAATCCTTCATCCAGACACTTATACATCCACTCATTCTTCAATATGTAAGACATATTTTAACTTTACAGAAACATACAGTCACTGGGTGTTGTCATCAGTGATGTCATCAGTGAAGTCATTTGAGATGTCATCAGTGATGTCATCAGTGATGTCATTTGAGATGTCATCAGTGATGTCATCAGTGATGTCACTGACCATGTCATGAATGATGTAATATGTGACATCATTAGCAATGGATTGCGGGTGCGCGATATATAGTTAGTGCAACTAACTATATATGGAATTTCAATGGTTTTGTGCGAGTAAAATAAGGTTTTGTAAATGCTAATCCCTAACTATATATGGTCTATAACCTATGGTTTTTTCAGTGAATTTTCAAGGTTTTGTAAATGCAAATTCCTAACTATATATGGTCTATAACCTATGGTTTTTTCAGTGAATTTCATTGGTTTTTTAAAAGCTAATATCTATAGCTGTAAAATATATTCTTTGTTACGTGACGTATCACGTAGCCCGTGAGACGCCTCATGATGCATCGCATAACCGTGACGTATCGTCTCTGCAGCGCAAACCAAACCCGTAACGTAAGCGCGCCAGAGCACGCTTAAAGATATATATATATTTTTTTTACCTTAATTAGACAAAATCCACACGTGCACATATCACAAACGTTCCAAAAACACAATATGTCGGACTCCCATTACGCTGCCAGTTAGCTGCCCGGTTAACGTACCGGAAAGCACCTCTACCGCGAAAAATCGCAATATTTTTTTCTTTTGCCCCGCGGGCAACTTTAATAGCCCCCTCATCAATCCTAGGGGTTCACCTTACCCCTTTCCTTCATTTTCACCTTTTTTTTTTCCACCTCTTGTCTCTCGATCTCCAGACTGTTTACAATGTTAACAGCCAATCAGCTACTCCTCAGACTCCCGTTACGCTGCCGGTTAGCTGCCCGGTTAGCTGCCCGGTTCGCGTACCGGGACGCGTCTCTACGGCGAAAAAATCTGAATTTTTTTAAAAAAAATTTTTTGCCCCGCGTGGCTCTATAATATCCCCCTCATCAATCCTAGGGGGTCAGAAGGGGTCTACCTTGCCCCCTTTCCTTCATTTCCCCCTTTGTTTTGGCCTCCTCTTGTCTCTCGATCCTACCGAGAGACAAGATGGCGGCCGCTCCGGACTGTTTACAATGTTGACAGCCAATCAGCTACTCCTCAGACTCCCGTTACGCTGCCGGTTAGCTGCCCGGTTAGCTGCCCGGTTAGCTGCCCGGTTCGCGTACCGGGACGCGTCTCTACGGCGAAAAAATCGGAATTTTTTAAAAAAAATTGTTTTGCCCCGCGTGGCTCTATAATATCCCCCTCATCAATCCTAGGGGGTCAGAAGGGGTCTACCATGCCCCCTTTCCTTTATTTCCCCCTTTGTTTTGGCCTCCTCTTGTCTCTCGATCCTACCGAGAGACAAGATGGCGGCCGCTCCGGACTGTTTAGAATGTTGACAGACACCAGAGAGCCAATCAGCTTCGCATCGCAAAGTTCCGATACGCGAAAAGTACGCGAACCGGAGCGCTGCCCGGAGCGCTGTTACAGATATATATCTTGTTTAAAACGTTAATTTCTCAAAATTCACTGAAGCACATATATTGAGACCTAGCAAAGGCACATCGGGCTAACAGTCCCTACAATTTTGCCAAGTTTCGTGCAAATCCATTCAGCCGTTCGGGCTAAAAGTGAGTCCAACCGCCCTATGGAAAAATGAATGGGAAAAACGTGTTTTGGGACCCCCCTTTTTTCTCGGCCCCCCCTTGAAGAACCCCCCCCAAATTTTCAGGGGCTGCTCAGAAACAAAATGTGCCATTTTCCTGAAAATTTCAGCCAATTCCGTCCACAAACGCCAAAGTTATTAGACATAGAATTTTCAGAAATCCCATAGGGAAAAAATCCTAACTATATATACCTACTGGCTATCGCCAGTAGGTAATATATATATATATATATATATATATAACATTTCTATGGCAAAATGAAACCCCTCATTTTGTTTCTTTGCAAATTAAATGTTTTAAGTGTTAACACTTTATTCCAATCAAGATGATTTCAGGTGTGCCATAGTTTTGTCATAAGTAAGACTGTTAGCGCTTAGTTGTTCTTTAGAACATTCTGGGACATTCTGTCACTGGGCTATAGTTGGGCTACATCTGGCTGATATTTGGGCTACATTTGTTTTTTTTTTGTCTCTGGTGGCCATCTTTGGGCTACATTGGGCTGCATTGGGCTACATTGGGCTACATTGGGCTACATTTGGGCTCTAACATATATATAGCCCAATGTAGCCCAATATATATTTTTCAAAGTTAATTTTCGTAAAACCACTGGAGCATATATCTTGAGACATAGCAAAGGCACATCGGGCTACCAGTCCCTACAATTTTGCCAAGTTTTGTGGAAATCCATTCAGCCGTTCGAGCTAAAAGTGAGTCCAACCGCCCTACGGAAAACTCAATGTTAAAAACACGTTTTGGAACCCCCCTTTTTTCTCGGCCCCCGCTTGACAAAACCCCCCCAAACTTTTAAGGGGACGCTCAGAAACAAAATGTGCCACTTTCCTGCAAATTTCAGCCAATTCCGTCCATCAACGCCAAAGTTATTCAACATAGAATTTTCAGAAATCCCTATTCAAAAAAATCCAAACTATATATACCTACTGGCGACCGCCAGTAGGTAATATATAACATTTCTATGGCAAAATGAAACCCCTCATTTTGTTCCTTTGCAAATTAAATGTTTTAAGTGTTAACACTTTATTCCAATCAAGATGACTTCAGGTGTGCCATACTTTTGTCATAAGTAAGACTGTTAGCGCTCTAGTTGTTCTTTAGAACACTCTGGGACATTCTGTCACTGGGCTTTAGTTGGGCTACATCTGGCTGATATTTAGGCTACATTTGTTTTTTTTTGTCTCTGGTGGCCATCTCTGGGCTACATTGGGCTACATTGGGCTACATTTGGGCTTTAACATATATATAGCCCAATGTAGCCCAATATATATTTTTCAAAGTTAATTTTCCTAAAAACCACTGGAGCATATATCTTGAGACATAGCAAAGGCACATCGGGCTACCAGTCCCTACAATTTTGCCAAGTTTTGAGGAAATCCATTCAGCCGTTCGAGCTAAAAGTGAGTCCAACCGCCCATGGAAAACTCAATGTTAAAAACACGTTTTGGGACCCCCCTTTTTTCTCGGCCCCTGCTTGACGAAACCCCCCCAAACTTTCAGGGGACGCTCAGAAACAAAATGTGCCATTTTCCTGAAAATTCAGCCAATTCCGTCCATCAACGCCAAAGTTATTCAACATAGAATTTTCAGAAATCCCTATTCAAAAAAATCCTAACTATATATACCTATATATATATATATATATATATATAATACAAGTATGTATCCAAAGAAAGGGACAAGGATGACTCTCCAATTTGAACTTTATCCTTAAATGAGGGCTTTCAAATTCCTTTACACATATTTTTTCTATGGGATTTCTTCTCTTCAGATGAAGCGTTATAACTTCTTCTTCAAATTTGCTGCCTCAGATCCTTTACTCAGTCATTCTCTTCCAGAAACACAAACTATTCTGATGGGGAAATAAGCCCTGGTGTGTACATCTTATTCTAAACAAGCATTTACAATGCATCGGTCTTGCCTTTGCAAAAGTTAGAGCTATTGGCATTGTAAATGACAACATTTTTGTTTATGTGTTGGTTTTGAAAACAGATAAATAAATGGCATTGTCATTTGCAATGTCAATAGCTCAAACTAACGTAAATAACCAAGAGGCAAAATCAAAATAGATATGTTCCCTAGTAATTGACATATAACATGCGATAATATAACATTATGAGACATAACAAAGAGTCCAGTTCTATTAAACAGCATCAGAAAGCACTATAACAAATGACACACCATCATAGCACATACCATCACAGCAGCATACAAAATAGTATAGCATAGCATAACAGGGTGACATAACAACACAACTGAACACATGTTATAAGACGACAAAAACAAAATCATCGCATTCTAAACCAAAGCATAACAGGTTGACATTATAAGGGTCTCTTTCCAGAGTCCCTGCACCTCAGAATATCTCTACTTAGGAACACATTCCATGGGGGGGCAGCAGTGACCACCCGTCCATCTACGTCTCACTTCAAACAAGCGCTAGAACCGCAGAGACGCTCTCAAAACGAGCAAATATGTGGAAATTCTGCAAAGCCTGTAGCAACTCTAGTGAGCTTTTTTTGGACTTGTCCTGCTCCTGTAACTAATGTCTCAAATGAAGGCAGGCAAGAGAGCCGAAGAACAGGTGATATGGCAAAGATCACACCACTGGGTGAAGTAGAGAAGCTGGGAATAATACTGACGTATAGCAGACTAGGGGCAACAACTTTACAACTATCCGGCATCACCCCACACTGCGGTCTATTTTTGGAAGCAGTGATTATTTAAGATTGGATGTAGGTGCAAGAGAAATACTAATGTTATGCAAACTCATTCTAATGACGATAATAACACGTACACAACTACTACGACCAGTAATTAGGCAATAAAATTAAAACCACCCCCTCGCTAGTACTCCTACCAATGAGACCGATACTAGCAACATTGGTATTAATTGGAACATAGTATTCATATATCCAGCTCCCAGACACAGCTCTATCGTGTGGAACGCTTTGAACACCAGCGAATGCAGGCACTGCAAGGATTGTCTGTACAACCAATCACCCACCCATAGACATCTCAATCAGGTGGGACTGTCGTGAATTTTCATCTCTCCGAGGTCGGTAAAACACTAGGTCCATTCAGCAGGCTTCTGATGAGGGTGCCTTGTGCTTCTGTGAGGAAGTCAGACCTGGCAGGAAGCGTCACTTAGGAACCTGATTTTACCATGAGGAGTGCGTGTCCCCTTATTCACTGCTAGCACCCTGCTGTGGAGCCCCCCACCTCCAGCACATATATGCAGCCAACACACGTCACAACAAGAGCAGTAACAACAAGGCCGGCACGCGCCTGTGCACGAAAGTAAACCCTACAGCCTGCACTCTCACTCAATCTTTGTCAAAATCTAGATTTGAAATAATATATCATCGACATTTCCAAAAACGCCAGGCTGTCCTAAAAGAAACACAAACGTCTACGGGTCAGAAAACACCCCCGCCTACAAGGGAATAAAAGCAGTGCAAAACGCAACCAGGGGGGCGACAAGTGCCATAAAGAGACAACAACTACAGTCAAATGAAAAGGTGGATTTCAAGTGAAACAGCAGTAGTGTGGACAGTGTCATGAGCCCTTGCCAAAGGAAGGAAATGCTGTTTGAGTTTTAAAATGCAACAATAATCGGGTTGGAGTGAGGCCGCGTAGGCCTCTGACAGGACCACGGTGCCACTGCACCTACTGCACCAATGGGAATTTAAGGATGACTTGTGCACTTGGACACAACACCACAGTGCAGTACACACACACTGTCCGTGGGTGCACAGTGTGACTGGCTGCGGTACATGGATGGAGTGGCTATTTCTGGGGCCTCGCTTTGCTCTCCCAGCCGTCCACACTGTGTCCGTCTGTCTGTCTCGTGTCTGTCTCAGGCTCCGCTGCACTCACTCACCGCGTCTCTGCCAGCAGCAGTCTCACTCCTGGTCCCGAGCCCCGGCCTCTCTCTTCTCCCGCTCGCTGCCTGCCCTCACTCCTGCTCCCAGTGAGTGAGTGTTTGCTCACAGGAAGCAGCTGGCTGCAGTCACCCCTGTATCCAGGACAGCGGCGGGGGCTCCTCGGAGCTCTGACAGCCCCCTCCCTCCCCCAGCCCCACCGGGGCCTTGTAAAAGCCATCTGTCTGGGATGGGAGGGAGCGGAGAGGCCACCGTCCCCGGCCCCGACTGGCGCTCACAGATCTCGGCCGCGAGTCCATCAGGGAGGGATCCGTTTAACTGCCACGATACCAGCCCCACCACCCTCGGGCCGGGAAAGGCCCATGCTCTGCCTTCTGTGGGTTTCAGAGAAATCAGTGGATCTGCACGGACAACTGTGGTCTGTCCTGCCTACAATGGGACACCTTCATTCACTCTGAAAGGAGCCAATGATTGGATAAGCAGATATGCTCATCCAATCATTGGCTTTACTGTTTAACACTGTACATATCCGTGTAATTAATTGGAATCCTAGACCAGTAGGTGTGCGCAGAGGGGATTGGGGTCAACGGTGTGATTAAGAAAATAAAAACATTCTGTTGCTTTTTCATTATTTCACCTTCAGGTATCTTCATGTAATATGAGGCACAGGTTAAAAGAACAAGCGCTCACCATTTGTCTCTAAGCCCCGTCCTTTTCAGACTGGGCGGCCCGACTTCCTGTTGGGATAAAAGGTTCCTTATCTTCTTTATGGGGCAATCTGGACCCATAAAGAAGATAAGAAACCTACTACACCAGTAGTAAGTCGGGGAAGTCAATATGGAAAAGATGGGGCTTAAAGAGAAAGAAGAACGTCACTAGGACCTCTTCTCCAATAGCTGGCCACCGTTTAGGAGGCCATCCAATGGAGAAGAGGGGCGGGGCTTAACCTCGCTAGTGATGTTCTCTCTATCTCTTTAAGTCTCCCCAGTGACACTGCGCAGCCATCGCAGGCTGAGACCTAAAAACAGGGCTAGATATACTGAATAACAAGTCAAACATTTTCTTTCAGCAAGAGCTTTCAAGAAACTCTACTCTCCTCTGTGCAGAAAACAAAGTGTGTGTCTTTAGAGGCATGTGTGCCCGAAGGAGAGATTAGTGCGAAGCAGACAAAAATACTAGAGGCTCAATGCAGCTGCTAGTGCCCACCATTTTAAGCCTAAGGGAAGCCTGAGCATGACAACATCACTAACAACCATTTGAGTAGCAGTGTGAGGTGGGACCTTTATAAAATCCAGTGAGAGTACAGAGAAACCTCAGATTTCCTCTTGTCAGGTGAGCAATTTCTAAGGCTAGTGACTGTGTCCTGACAAGATGTCTTCATCTATGGCATCTTGACTTGTTCTCCATTTGTGTCCACTTGCTTGCAATAGTGTTTGGCCAGCCTGAGTTCCTCTTTCTACCAACTGGCATGTGGGTGTGCTCTTGCCGCTGAGTTGCACTTCAGGGGAGCCAGGATGTCGCTGCTTGAAGGGATCCAGCTTTAGTGGTTCTTATTGGCTTTTGGCTAGTGGCTGGTGTACTCAGGCCAGTGTACGAAGAGGGATGAAGTCCACTCCTCTTTTGTGATGGTGTTCCAGTGGCTGTTGGAGGTTTTGGTGGCGGTAGGTCTGTGGTGGTGGGGGTTGGTATGCTAAAACTGACAAGGGGTTGGTGTGTCGAGGTCATGGTTCCTGGTTATCAAGTGATTGAGACACTCTGAAGACCTTCTATAGAACATAGACATGTTTAATTCACCTTCTATATATCCCCTTTAGACCCCTTTCTGGGTTAGAAGTTTCAGGGACAGTAAGCATTTGACCACTGCCAACTCTCACTGAATCTTTGAAAGAAACACAACTTTAAAAACAATAAAATCTGCCACTTTCTCTTTAATGAAATCAGGCCGCTTTCTGTTCTTTTTAAATTTATTTGAAAACAATCACATACATAGTAATTTGCAGACTCTTACAGGCCACGATCCCTTTGATTTTGACCAGTCGAGGTGAAGCATAATAATAAACCAACATAATGAAGACAAATTGATCATTACTTATAATAAACTGCTTTTTGTGATAAAAAAATAGAATATCCAGCCCAAATGAGTAATCAAGAGTTTAGATTTTATTCACAGCACAGCAACGTGGTTTTAGTTAGCTATACTACTAATTGTTATTCTATACATTAACAGGTTAACAATACTGAGTAAAGCTTAAAATGGCCAGGCTCTGAATGATGGCGTCATTACCATGCTTCTGCAGCTCACTGCCTCGGGAAAAAAACACCCCTTATCGTTCTAACTACTTTGGCAAACGTCGCGTGTTCTTGAGGTGACTGTTAAAGCTATTGATTGCGCTTATCTGACGTGTCTGATGTGAACGTGTTTTAAATGTTCTACATCACATAGCCTGACAACAATCTCGAATTATCTTGTAATTCTATACCAATTCCCTGAAGTTTTAAGTGTTTGATTTTGCTTGGAACCAAAAAATAGTAAGAAACATAATATTTTTACTGTTTATAGAAGCACGCTTCTCTTCCTGGTAAGTTAGTGCAGCGCATGGTAATTGGCTTGAATCTCTTGCAGAATCCGGGCCTGTGCATCGCTTGATCTGGCACCTTTCAAGCTAGACGTTTCCAGAAGCTGTGCCAATGCCCATGTATGGTCTTCGCATTCCCTTTATTGTAGTCATCACGTTTGGAGCATTTAGCCAGGCACACAGAAGTGTTTATTTCTCGGAAAACCGTTTCTACGCTTCTACGGAAACCAGCTTTCCCTCGCAGCACTTGTATGTACATTGTAATGTATGCTGTGGTTTCCGAATCAAGCAAGTGCCCTGCAAAATATTGCTGGGGCAGGACGTTCGAAAAATGTACCACACGTGAATACAGATCTGAATAACATGCAAACAGAGGCTTACCTTTTGTTTCCTGCTACCACTGTAATTGCTGTTTTAAAACTGCACAACTAATCGAGACATGTTGTCTTTCAAATTCCACATTAGTACCAACAGAACAATGCTTCGCTGAACACACATTTTCTTTAATGCTATGTGTTTGCATTTGTACATTTCGATTTGACATTCTGCTATTACTGACAGAGTACTAACAAGTCAAATTGTTCTTGAAGAAGGGCAGCGTAATTACCATTTTTATCAAGTGCTGTATGTATCCTTTCGGGCACTTAAACAAGGAACTGGAGAGTTTGGCTAAGTTCTGTAAAGAAGTAAATAGTGGTAGTGTGGGGAGCAGTTAGGCTTATCCAGAGGGTGTGTCAAGCATTTATTGCATTCACTCAATCAAGACTCATGCACACACTCATAGACTGAATCCAGACCAATTGGGTAGGTATTAAAAAGGTATACTTGTATTTTATTTCTAGAACCAAGCAGAACTTGGTACAGATTGGTAAAATATACTTGGGATACAGGATTTCACAATGAAATACAGTTATGGCTGAATTTTGCAATAGTTACATTTTGGTAATGATTCAGAAAGCAGCTTGCATTATACAAACAATACTTTTAGAGCATTTTAGTTACTTTTGGAATACTTTGAGTACTGGGGGTCTTATTCCTAGATACCACACCTAAGGTTGTAATAATACACGATAGTTAAGACTTTTTTATACTTTGCAGTGTAGTTTCTCTTTTCTCCATACAAATTTCAGTTCAAAACTTAGAACCTTTCATGCCCAAAATCTTATAACATGGGTTCCTATGGGAGAAAAAGTGTTAGCGGTTTCTCAGGTAAGTACATTACTTACTAGTGGGAGTTTTGGGTGTTAGGACCAAGCTACCCCAAGGTCTAGATGGGCACTACTAAACAGGGGCAGACTAAAAAGATTGCAGCAACGTGCTTTGGGATCCTTCGGAACCTCAAGCCGATCCTAAGGTTTTTCGACCCCCAGACGCGCCAGCTTGTGGTGCAGTCAGCCATTCTCTCACGGCTGGACTACGCAAAATCCCCACTTTTAGGGGTGAACCAGGCTGAAAAATCAAGACTGCAACGTGTCCAGAATGCAGCAGCAAATGCCTTGACAGTTCTCCCTCGATATAAATCAGTGACAAGCACGCTCACTAAACTCCACTGGCTCCCGGTAGAGAACAGGATTCATTTCAAGACCTTATGTCTCGCATTCAAGGTCTTGAAAACTGCCTCTACACCTATGCTGAGCCCACTTTTAACAACATACACACCCCGACGTGTCCTCCGACCGGAAGGCCAAAACTTGGCAGCTGTCCCTCGTTTCAAGTTGGCCCGGATGGGCGGCCGCTCCTTCCGGTACCTCGCAGCTAATCTCTGGAATGCTTTGCCTTCCCAAATTCGTGGTCTCAATGACCTGCTGTCATTTAGAAAGGCCATAAAAACCCACCACCTCTGCTAAACCATCTATGTGTGGGAATTCTAGGTTTCCATCTGCTGTGGCTCACTTTCCTTTCTTTCTGTAAAGCGCCGGGACGCCCCTTTGCTGGAGCAGCCGTGCGCTATAAAAGACCATATAACATTACATAACTCAATGTGCACCATCAGCAGCACTGCGGTGGCTGGGTGCAGAGTGCAGGGGCCCAATGTTAGCCAATGAGACAAAGGGAGCCTTCAGATAGGGACTGCTGATGAGAAGGCTACTTGGGTGTGGGAGCAAAGTTACAGGGGTTAAGGTCAGCAATACAGGGGCCAACGACCAGCACAGGAGCTACACCACCAGTGGCACTGGAGCAGCTGGGTGTGCAAAAATACGTTGGGGACCCTATACTTTTCAATGGAGACCTTTGGTTCAGAGAAGTTGCTGAAGGCTCAGGCAGGGCGGCTTCCTGAAGGTGACAACCGGCTGAAGAGGTAAGTTAGGATCTTGAGTTATACCTGGCCATCATTAGTTGGGCCACCCAAGGCTGTGAACGTTGGGTGCAGGGGTGTCTTCTGGTGTCGGGTTTTCTTGCCAGCTCCGGTCGCTTTCAGGGGCACCCTTCAGGTTGAGGCTGCAGGCATTGTCTTGAAGCTTTACGGAGGTCAGGGGTCACAAGATCCCATGTCAGAATCAGTGGGGAGACCTCCTCGTGGTGTTGGGCCACTCGAACTCGGGCCTCAGGCATTGAGTGCAGAGTGGTGCAGAATCACTGAGTCTCTTGATTCCAGATTCTGGTCTTCGAGTCTTTATTGGGAAAATCCGGCACTCACTGAAGATAGAGTCTGTTATGTGAGGGCAGGGCAGGTCCTCCAGGCTATGGGGGGGTGCTGAACATGACGGTTTCTTCACTGTAGGCAGTGTCAGGACAGGTCAGAAGGGATGGGCCCAAAGCAGTAGGTGTTTTCTTCTTCCAGGGTCAGCACGGCTCTTCAGTGCTTCATCTTTCTTCCACAAATCTGAGGAGGCAAGGTTCAGGGTTGCCCTTAAATACAAGATTTAAGGACATTCAAAGGGGTGAGCAGTTTTGGGCTAAGGAGTCCCTTCCTGGGGGTGGGTACACCCCCTATTATGCCACCCTCCAGTTGGAGGGGGCATGAGTCTCTTCCAGATTAAGTGGGTCTCCTCATCTTCAAGATAGAGGGGACTGAGATGTGTGCTTTACCCCGCCTCCCCCACCTGAGGGGTGGGGTGGCTCATTTCCTGGTTTGGTTTTACCCCCAGTTCTCCTGCCCAAAAGAAGGGGCAGAAATGGTGGGAGCCAGTTGCTGAGGGCAGCAAAAGGCAGGGTCAGCTCACAAAGGGGGCAGGCCTTCGAAGCTTCCCCTTCATGGACCCAGCCCATCCTGGGGGAGGAGGCATGACACCTCTGCCCAGAATGGGCTTTGTGTCTGGACCCAGAGGGCTGAGGATCTCTACCCAGGGGCCCAGAAACCTGTTTGGTGGTTGCAAATGGTGGGCAGCCAATCAGGAACCATACCAGGGCTTGCTGATTTTCAGGTGGCATCTCTAAGATGCCCTCTGAGTGCATTTTACATGAAATCCCACACTGGCATCAGTGTGGGTTTAATGTGATGAGACGTTTGCTACCAAACTTCCCAGTTTTTTGTAAAGCCATTAAGGAGCACTGGAGTTCATAATGACCAACTCTGAGACCATATAATCTTTATGGCTTTCCTACACTTATAGTGTCTAACGGGCACATGCATCCTCGGTACATTTTGCGATTCCTTATTTGCGAAATTTAGGGAATCACAAGTAGGGAATCGCAAAATGAAATGCATAATTTTTTTTGCAATTTTTATGCGATTCGGTAAAAATCGCAATTTTTACTGAATCGCTCAAAAATGCGAATTCTTGTTTGCGAATTCGCATTTTTGCGAATTCACAAATAGCGAGATCGCACACATGATGCATCTCAATACAATTACTGCCAGGAAGCTAGGGAAACAATCAAATGCACCTGATTCAGCATTTGAACTGCATGAGAGACTTCTGGTAGTTGGAGCTGTGCCTGTTGGAAGTGGAGGAGCCTGTGTTTTTTTCTAAAAGAATGGATCAAGAAAATGTGTCTGAAGAGCAGAATGCAAGGAAAAGAAAAGTGAAATTTAGTGACCAGGAGTTAGAGATTCTAATAGAAGAGGTCACAGCGAGACAGGAGCAGTTGTTTGGCAAACAGTCCCTTAAGGTGCCAGAAGGGGTGAAAAGGAAACTTTGGCTGGCAATAAAAGCCAAAGTTAATGCCGTAGGCGTAGCACACAGAGACATCACCAACCTGCAGAAAAGATGGTATGATCTGCGCAGTCGCGCAAAAGAAAAAATTGCGACCCGCATTAAGCAGACCCCCCAGGATATAGCGGCATGGATTAGCAAATTTAGCGGCACAAAAATTGAAATTTAGCGGCACAAATATGGAAATTTAGCGGCAATTTTGCGGCATTTTATGTGGCCATTTGTCCTACAACAAACACAGATATCTTAGTTTTTTAAGTTATTTAACAACATGAAGCTATGTATATTTGGTTTCTTTACAATGTAGACACTTTGGGGCAGATTTACAAGCCCCTTGCGCTGCTTTTACGCCGCCGTTGCGTCACTTTTGTGACGCAGCGGCGGCGCAAAAGATGCACCATGGTGCGGGGTATTTACTTTGTGACGCATCTCCCAGATGCGTCACGTTGCAAAGCCCTGCGCCACAAGAGGCGTACCATTGCAGGTCAGTTTGTGTCTTGCAATAGCCTTAGAGCTTGGTGCCACTGTACCTGCTGCACTAATGATGGCTATACCTATCGCCCCTTTTATTAGTAAACACGTTAAATAGTACAGTGTATTTTGAACACGACCTGATATCCCACCGGATGCCCGTTCGACAGACCTAACCACTAGAGAAAGAGCAGTCAAAACCGCCAAGTGGTCACTTGTTAAACAGTAGCAAACTGTATGTTGGTACTTGTAGTTTCGTTGCAAAATTTCAGCCTGCAAATCGTCTCCGATTTAAAAGCGGGGACTGGTTGAAGTGGACACCCATGACATGGGGCCACTTGACGCCTGTGTTAAATTTCTCGCCTCTAGGATTTTTCCCATGGCTCACTCCCTGGGGGAAATGGTCTGCAATAGGTGAGCTCAACCCTCTGACTTCATCCCTTGTCCAGCGCGCCTCTGCAGATACCCCGTCCCGTGTGCGCCTAAGCTCTCTCGGCTGAGTGGTTCTGTCTGTTTATCTTGAGGGACAGACATCTCTGCACGGCGCTCCGTCTCCAAGCCAGCGAATAGGGTGACCAACTGGCATTGGTGCGAATTCAGGACAGTGAGTGTAAAAATTCAGGACAAAGGGTCAAAATTCAGGACACAAATTCAGGACAGGAGCTCAAAATTCAGGACAAAACATCAGGACAATAGGTACGTTTTAAAGACACATCAGAGGTCACACAATAGTATATAAGTAAGCCCAGCCATTTCCAAACATATTCAACCGTTTGCAAACCTATCCATCATGTATCCTTCCATCTATCATTTCACTCATTGATCCCTTCATCCATCCCCTCATCCATCCTTTCACTCATCTCCATTATCCATCCACCCTTTCACCCTATCCATCTGTACACTTATCCATCCACTCTTAATCCCATCCATCCATTCACTCATCCATTCAGCCATTTACCCTTTTACCAATCCAGCCATCTTTTCACTTACTAATCCTTCCACCCATCCACTATTTTAGTCATCCATCCATCCTCCCTTTCTCTCTCCATCGACCCTTTTCACTTAGCCATCCTTCCTTCCATCCATCCTTTCACCCACCCATCATCCATCCATCCATCCATCCATCCATCCATCCATTCATCCATCCATCCATCTGTCCTTCCCCTCATCATCCATCCTTCCCCTCATCACCCATCATCCTTTTCCCTCATCATCCATCCATCCATCCTTTTCCCTCATCATCCATCCATCCATCTACCCACCCACTCTTCATCCATCCATCCTTCCCCTCATCATCCATCCATCCTTCCCCTCATCATCCATCCATCCTTTCACCCGCCCCCTCATCATCCATCCATTCCCTCATCATCCATCCATCCACCCTTCCCCTCATCATCCATCCTTTCACCCACCCCCTCATCAACCATCCATCCATCCATCCCCTCATCATCCATCCATCCTTTCACCCACCCATCCATTCATCCTTCCCCTCTATCCATCCCCTCATCCATCCATCCTTCCTCTCATCCATCCTTCCCCTCATCCATCCATCCTTCCACTCATCCATCCTTCCTTTCATCCATCATCCATCCTTCCCCTCACCCATCCATCCATCCATCCATCCATCCATCCTTCTCCTCATCCATCCATCCTTCCCCTCCATCCATCCATCCATCCTTCCCCTCATCCATCCAACCTTCCCCTCAATCCATCTTTCCCCTCATCCATCATCCAGCTACCCTTCCACCCATACATCCAGCTATTTACATTTCCTCTCCAACCTTCCCCTCTCATCAATCCATCCATCCTCTCTCATTATCCATTTATTCAATCTTTAATTCATCCATTCACCCTTTCACTAATTCATCCAGCCATTCACCCATCCCTTCACTTACTTACTCGCCGACCTTTCCATATTAATTTTGAGCTGAGCCCTTTTGAGAAGAGGCCCATCAAGAACTTCACCCTCGCTGCAGGGGCCGTTCCAGGACTGGGACAGAAGCCACCCAGGGCGGAGACAGGATCCACCACAGGGGGGGACAAGAGCCATCACAGGTGTAGGTGGACTGGAGCCACAACATGGGGGGACAGGAGCCATCACAGGCGGGGGTGGACTGGAGCCACCACATGGGGGGACAGGAGCCATCACTGAGGGGAGGGCAGGAGCCATCACAGGAGAGGGAACAGGATCCACCAGGGTGGGCACAGGGGTGGGCATGCAATATTCTAGTATCATCTTGGGCTCCTCGCCCCCTCCTGCACAAGACAATGAGAAGACAGGCTCTCTGTCCAAAATGCCATCCCCCACTGTGATGTACAGTACTTACAGGAGATACTCTAAGAGAACTGATTGAACTGATTGTCCTCCATACTCTGTTAATCAGTGTGGGTGCGATTGTGCCATTTCTGTATTTTCTTAAATTATAGACTGCATGTTTGAAGAACTGAGGTTTGCCTACAATTTAGTGACAGTAATTACGCTCTGTGAAGAGAACCACGTGCTGCCTCAGTGTAATCAGGGGTGTAATCTGGCCGAGTCTCGGATGTTTGGGGCCCTGGGTAGATATGGAATGTGTGCCCCTCTAAATAGCAGAGACATGACACATTCAGGGCTGTTTGCATGTGAATAGATGTCGCAGCTCCTGAACCTGCAGCCCCTCCCTCTCAGTCACCTTCGAAGCACCTCTTAACAGGTCATCAAGGGCTGGAGGTGTGAGGTTTGCCATCCCGCTGTGACGCTTCAATGCTGCTGAGTATCTGAGGAGCTTTGGTGCAGCATCGGAGTGAAGAAGGGAGGTGGGTGCAAACTGTGCCGGCTTTAGGGTGGGGCAACCGGTGCCCTGTTAAAATGACGGACAAATGGCGTCCGTTAGCAAACACTTCCTTGTTCGAATGGTCCATGAATGGTGTGGGCAGACAAGCGTGGCAGTGAAGGCTGGGCGTGGCGTAAAACTCAGCACTGGATGTCTTTGGCTGCTAGCCCAATTCACAGGCGATAGCCACATAAAGCAGACCCCCCGGATATAGCGAAAAATGCCGCGATTTCTACAAAAATGCCGATTTCGCGGGCATTTTTGTAAAAATCGCGGCATTTTTTAAAAAGTGCTGATTTTGCGGCAAATCGCGAAATCGCAATATCCTGGAGGGTCTGATTAAGACTGCCAGAAGGACTGGTGGAGGACCTCCCAAAGACAAGCCAAATACACCCCTTGAGGACCTTGTTGAAGGAACCCTTTCCACAGAAGCGGTGATTGGATTAATAGACATTGACACATCAGAGCTACCAGGAACTTCTCAAGGTAAAGATGCTTTCTGTGTTTTTAGATGTAATGTTTGTCTTTGCTGGCCATTCCAAATTACATTATAAGTGATGTTGGTTTATTTCACCATCTGCTTCAATGTTTTACCTATGGATGTGTGTGCAATACTAATTTTCATAGTAGCTGCAATGCATCATGGTACTTGTAGTTTCTTCTTGACATATGCAGAAAACATTTGTTAATTGTGTTTTCCTAAAACAGAAAAAAAGACATGTAGTAATAGTCAAGCAAAGTAGGCTGTAAACATGCATTGGATATACAAATGAAGTACTTTATTTAATGCAACATAAAGTACATTTCACACATAGTAATCACATTTTTGCACTATTTTAACTATAGATGCAGACCTGGACACACATTTCATAGACTTTGCTGAGTCTTTCACTGAGGATTTGCTTAATTCAGTTGAAAATCATTCTGAAGCATCCTCACCAACAGTCCAGAGAATTAATCCACGTCACAGAGTACGTGAACTTCCAGAGTCAGACAGCGATGTACCACAAAATGATGTTGTTCAAGTCCAAAGTACTCCACAAAACCCTGCTCCTCCGCAAAGACAGCTTGGAAGACGTCATAGATTGCAGCAATTTTTTAGGCGCAGGACACGTCATGGGCATCGCAGATCAAATAATGATGATGACACCAGTGCCAGTGTGGTAGAATTGAAGCTTTTAAAAATTCAGCGTCTGCAAGGAAAAGACATTAGGGTCATTAAAAGAAAAATGAGTAACATCAGTGTTGATTTTAGTGCCATTAGTACAAGTTTATCACAAATATCTGCACACATGGAAAATGCACATATGGTGTCCTCTGAAAAACTGGAAAGAATAGCAGCTTCCATGGATTCCACGTGTGCAACAATGCAGGCACAATATTTATTACAGTCAAAAAGGTCAAACCGGTCTTTCATTTCTATGCAATCATGTAGTAGGGCAATGAATAGAATGTGCATGGCCACCACACAGCTTATCAAGAATGCAGTTGCCATGCAAAAGGGCCTGACAAAGTGCTGTGATGATGTTTCCAGAGGAATGTCCTCACTCATGACTCTAACAAATAACATGCAAGTTGTGAAAAATAGTGAAATACCTGTGGAAGGGGAGGTCAGTTATGTTGGGGCAGATGTAGCAGAGCAAGGGAGTAGTATCCAAGTTGTGGAACGCTGCAGCAATAGGAAAAGTGGCAAAGGAACCAGCATGACCAAGGGCACTGACAATGTCACAAGTAAAGCCTTAGGGGTGAGAGTTAGAAGGAAATAGCATGTTTCCTAAAGTGACATGATACATTTGTAATCATAAGATTTATGGTTTTCAAAGGTTTACAATAAGTTAATACATTTAACTTTACTTTATCCAAGAGCCATTATGATGTCTAAACGTTTTATTCTCACTTCATTTCAAATTAACCTTAATAAACAGAACATGTCACCAAAATATCAGCATTGTAAGTGTCATACCTGTGTTAAAAGTAATGTTGTGTGATCTCTGCCCACCTTCTCCTTCCCTCTGCAGCGTCTGGTCCATGTATTCTGGCTTGGGGTTGTTGGTGTTGGCTGTCATTGTTTTGCAAGACATCTTCAAAATCCAATTCAAGTCCTCTCTTAGTTGCTACGTTGTGCAGCATGGCACATGTTGCTACAATCTTACAGCAAACTTGAGGGCGATATTGTAAGGCACCTCCAGTTTTATGCAGTATGCAAAATCTAGATTTCATTACTCCAAAAGTTCTTTCAATGACATTGCGTGTTGAAATATGGGCATGGTTGTACTGTTGCTCTTTGCGAGTAGTAGGAGTCAGATAGGGTGTGAGTATGAATGATCTGACACCATAAGCACTATCACCTACAGTACATGAAAAGGTGGAGTACAAGCTATTAGTATAAATGCAAAGTATTATTTCAGTACTTAAATATATTTCCATAAAAATCACTTACCAAGCAAATAACCATCACCAAATTCTCCAGCCAGCAGTCTACCATGAATAGCACTGTGTCTTAAAATGTAGGAATCATGGGCACTTCCAGGGAAGCTAGCAACTAGATCAGTGATAATAGTTTTGGAGTTACATATAGCTTGATTGTTGAGGGAATGGTAACATTTCCTATTGCGGAAAATGTACTGATTGTCAGAAGGAGGATAAATAGGAATATGTGTGCCATCTATGCAGCCAATGACATGTGGGAAATGTGCCAAGTTGCAGTAGTCTAACTTTGTTTGAAGCAATTCCTGCGCAGTTGTAGGGAAACTAATGTAATGCCTTATCCTTATCAACATAGCAACTAGAAAATTATTAAAAAACTTAAACAGTGAACTCTGGGAGACTCCACCAGCAATGGCAATGACACCCTGGAAAGACCCCGAGGCAAGAAGGTGGAGCGAACAAAGTACCTGAACATGAGTAGGAATGACTTGGGTCCTACGTGTCTGCCTCTGCAAAATTGGGTCCAAATCTGCAATCAACTCTAAAATAGAATCACCATTGAGTCTATACTTATCATATATCTCTGGCTCTGTCTGCCCTAATAAAGTTATGCGCAATCTAAAAATTCTTTCACTAATCATCCTTCTCCTCCTAGCAGCAGCTCTCAACCTCATCCTAAGTGCAACTACAATGACTTAATGGCATATAAGGGGAACTACAATTCCCCTTATATGCCTTTCTAATCACTTTCACCTTATGCACTGTTAGGAAAAAAAATACCACCAGCTCAGACCTCTTCTAAAAATAAGAATTGCAATTTGCGGTTTCTAATAAAATCGCAAATTTCGATTTTTCATGCATGCACTTTCTGATATTGAAAATGCGATTCCTTATTTTTTGCGAATTAATTTAGAAATCGCAAACACTATTGCGATTCCTAAATTTGCGATTTGGACTTTGACATTGATGCATCCCAAAATTCAATTTTGCATTCTCAAACGTCCGACACTGTAGGTAGGGGCACAGGGTTCATGCCACTATGCCCTCACCTGGAGACTTGTGCACCCTGCTAGAAGGGTAACTTACCTAGGTCTCAGGCAGTGGGTTGTAGGCATGGCACACAGGGAGGTGTGCCATGTTGTCTCTTCACTTTTCTCTGCACCAAAACACGCAGCCTGCAATGGCAGTGTGTGAGTGTTAAGGTACATGGCCCCTTAGGGTTGCACAATCGGTGCTGCAGCCCTTTTAATCCTTCCTTGGTCACAGTGCCCTTGGTACTAATGGTATCCTTTACAAGGGGCTTACCTTGGGTATAAAGGTACAGCACTGAGAAAGAATACAGTCCCTGGGAACCTGATTGGCAGGGACCCAGGGCACATCAAGTCAGGTTGCATCAGATGTCAGGCAAAAAGTGGAGGATCACTATGCAAAAAGGGACACTTGCCTACAAACTCTAACACCCAGAATGATATTATATAAAACTCCAGGACTGGAAAAAGTGTCCGATATATCTTAATTGTAGGTGGTAACCATACTGCACTGTTCCAATTGAACCAGGATGAAGCTCAAACTTGCATAAAGTTGGTCCCTATCTGTAGTTACAGAGTCAAGAAAAAACAAATGTTTTGGAATAAAAATCATTATCAGAAGCTGAGATTAATTCAGGCATTCCAGCCTTTCTCTTTTTTTTGTTGGTATTATCAGTGGGATGTCGGAAGCACAATGGGTATTCTGAGACATAGTTCAAGCGGTTGTAATGCCAAACATGAAAATAATTTTTGTTGGTTATTTAAGTTGACCATCCATTAAAACATGTCGGAAAAGACCCCAAAAGCCACAGCTAATTGGAGTAAAAAAATGAACAATATAGAAAGAAATTATTGGAAATTACCATATTTTCCTTGGTGTACCCCCAGATTTTCGCCTGACTGGTTTATCTGGTTGCAGGAATATGTGGGCTTTACACCTGCTAATCACTGGTAAAGTGCCTGTGTTCCCCCTTTCAACATGATAAAATTACCATACCATGGTTGACATATTTAATGTACCTATAAGCCGCTAGTATATGGTAAAAAAGTGTAGCCAAGCCCTCAAAGTTAAATGTTACAGTGGACTGCAGTATACATTATGCCATCCACTACAGTGACAATGCTATGCTATACTAAGGGATTTGTAAAGCACATGGCAACCCGGAGACATCCCATTGCTGGTGGCCAAAAGAGTACCACTACACCAAGATAAGACGTGACAGCTGAAAAGATCAGTTCCTATAGAGTCAGGTCATGAGGGATTTTTGGAAACTCAAATCATTTATGATAGATCTAATGGCCAGAGGGATGGTATTCCACAGCTTGGCTGCGTTGAAGCCAAATGACTGTCCTCCACTTCTGGCTCTTTTCACAGTGAGAGTTGGTGGATTAAAGAAGCCTTCTGGGGGAGAAAGGGTTAACCTGTTGGCGGGAGGTGGGGGGTGCTCACAGGAAAGAATCTGTACACAAGGATTTAAAGTCAGTCCTTTGAGCCAAAGGCAACCAGTGACAGTCAATCAGACCCTGTCTAATTCAGCCATACCTGTGTGTCCCTAACAGCAATCATGCAACTGCATTTTGAATGACTTGGAGTTTATCACTGTTTTTTGGGCACCTAGGTAGAGGGAGTTGTAAACAACACTGCTCACCTACCATGTGTAGCCGGTCTGTGCAGTTTTAAAACTACAAATATCAACCTGTCAAAATAATCCCTTTTTGGTTTAGAAACAGCTACAACTTTTTGAGACTTTACAAAATAATAACGTTTAGTCCAATTCACTGGTGAAGTTGGATTTGTAAAAAATATTTTGGGAAAAGGTAATTTTAGAAAGTTATTTTTCACTTCCTAAAGCCTCTGGAGACCCATTTGCATGAGCTTCAACTATCAACTGAAAGCTGAATAGCCCCCTTCATGAGGTGTTCAGATTGCTTCCAGAGAAGGAAAAAGGCTTGGGTGGGGGAAGGTGTTTTCTGTTCCTCTGGCAGGATGACCATTTGTGCTGTGTGCCCGTAAACGTGATAAACTTCAAATAGACCTACCTTATAACAGACAATTGACACTTGGACAGGACACGCCGTCAAGTGGTCTGGGCACCCCCGTTTTCCGCTGAAATGCCTCCGCTGGAGGTAGGGGTCCCGCAAGGGTCCATTCTTAGCCCCTGCCTGTTTAATATCTACATGGCTCCTCTGGCGGAGGTAGTGGAGTCTTTTGGTGCCCAGATCATATCCTATGCTGACGACACCAGCTACTTTTCACATGTAACAAGGGTGAAGATTTTGACGGCAATCAGATTGGGGAGTGTCTGGAAGCCGTGTTTGAGTGGTTTCAGAGACATAGCCTGAAATGCAACTCTGATAAGTCAGAGTTGCTTTTCTTTGGAAGTCCACCAAATCCTGAGTGGAGGTCCTGGTGGCGCACAGGATATGGCACCGCCTAGGGAAACCTCATTAAAAGCCAAAAATCTGGGCATCCTATGCGATATAGATCTTTCTTTTAGACCTCAAGTCATAGGATTGACTGGTAAATGCTTTGGTATGTTGAAGATGATGCGGAAATTCCTCCCCCTAATATCTCTTCAACATAAAAAAATCATAGTTCAAGCCCTGATAGGTTCGCGGCTTGACTATGCTAATGCTCTCTACTTAGGTCTCCCCAAATATCTCTTAGCTCGTTTGCAGGTTGTGCAAAACTCGGCCGCTAGAGCTATCTTTGGACTGCCGCGAAGGGCACGTGCGTCAGAGCTGCTTGAGAAACTGAACTGGCTCCCCATTGCCAAGAGAGTCACTTTTAAAATCTTGACTCTGGCCTTTAAAGCCCTTCATCACATCGGCCCTAAGTATCTCCAGAAACGGATGGCTTTTTATGTTCCAAAGAGAACCTTGAGGTCTGCACAACAAGCAAATGCTATTGTCCCTATAATCAAGCGAGCCCGTACTGGAGGCCGCTCTTTCCGTTATCTGACCCCTTGCTGTTGGAACGAGCTCCAATTGCGGTGCGATCATTGTCCAATTTGCTCGCCTTTCGAAAAGAGCTGAAGACCTGGCTTTTCACCCAGTAATATCTTTGCCACCTGCGTAGAGCACAGTGTTATGTATTGACTTTTTTTCTTTGCCAAAGCGCCGGGACACTCTTGTGAGTAGCCGTGCGCTATAGAAGAGCTTTTATAACATAACATAACAGGGCCCTTGTTTGTTCCCCCAGTCTGTCAGGTACCAATCATAGTGAGAAAGGAGCTGACCATGAAAGTGGTTTAGAGTGAGCACAGAGTAGGGGTTGCTCATTTTCCTGGCTACACCTCTGGGGTGGGCAAATAAGATCCAGACAGGGAAATAAATGTGCTGTAATCTCCTTTAGGTAGAGAGGGGCACTGTGAGATTTCTTGCAGTAGGACACACAGAAAGTGCTGCAAAATGGGTAAGGTGCTCCTGGAAACTTTTACCCTATTGGTTAGGGAGGGGTCTGTGACCTGAAAAGAACCTAGAAGACTGGGCCTGCTCTCCTTGTTGTACCCAGAACAAAGAAGTGGACTCCAAGGGTCATGGGGCTGACCTTATGTTCAAGCTACAGGAACACAACAAAATACAAGAGACCTTTTCTACAACTGCCCAGCTGACTAGTTCCAACTGAGCCTGTGCTGGGTTCTGCTGCTGACTTCTGTTGGACTGAGCCTTGACCCCCCCTGAAATTGCTGTCCCCAAAGTATTAATCTCTTGACTGGTGTCAAACTGTACTGATCCTAACCTTTCCAGAATCCGGAGACTTAAAACTGTTTTGGCTCGTGTTAGAAATGGGATCTTTGATTTTCCTATCATGGCTGTCCTTTGATACCCACGGCACGGAGCCACCATTTTGTTGTTTCTTGTCCTTTCCCTCGGTCCGTTGGACTTCAACCTGCTGACCTTCATACATTGCTCCTCGGCTGGACTGCCTTATCTCTGTCTCTCCCCCCCAGGCCCCTGTCTTTCCTATCACCTATCTCATCTCCCCCCCTCCCTCTCTCTACCCCCTTGGATGTCTTATTTTTCTGTTCACTCTGTAGATAAGTAATATACAATCGTTTTTAGCCAAATTGTTGTGAAAATGAAGTCCTGAGCGAATTTACTATTTGCATAGTTACATCTCTAACCACTAGTATATGTAGTAGATTTTTGTACTTAATATCACTATTCTGTGCTTCTGAGCTTTCCTGTTTGCATTTCTCCCCTGGGTGACTCTGCAACATATACATTTCCTTTTCTGCTATCTGTAGCTCTTGCTTGTGGGACTCTTAACTCACTGACTACCTCTGTTCTCCCTGACCCTTGCCTTTCGTGGATCCTGTCTTTTTCTGGATCGCTAACTTACCCTGGTATTGAATGTGTTGTCTTTCTGTAATTAATGGTATTTTGTCTTTTGCCGTTTGTTTCCCTTTGACTAAGCACTCCTTCTCGGTGGAGAAGTGTGGCTCAATGGTTAGAGCGGCAGACCCTGATGCAGAGGTCTAGCCCGGGGCCATGGTACAATTCCCCGCCTCGGCAGGTCTTGGGCCCAAAATTCCACGGACCTGATAATTCTCGCCTTGGTGCCTATTCCAATCATTAAGTCCCACTCTGCAACTTTGGGCAATAATTTGCTTAATATCCACAACAGCCCCCACAATGCTAAGGATGCCTGGCCTCCACCTTGGGGGTGCCCAGGAGTGGACACCTCACAGGGGAATCCAGAATGGGTTCCACAGCGGTATTCGTACAAGCGCCTTGAGACCCTTGCAGGTGAGTAGTGCGCTATACAAGTATCAATTTTTAGGTAGGCCTTGGAGTCTAAGAGATCCCTCTGAGAGAGTCAACTGTGTAAAGGGAGCCTCACGCAGCGCATATGTGGGAAGGATACCACTTCCCCTGGGATCACAGCTTACCGGACCTTGGACGCAGCTTTTACTCGTCTATCAGTTTGTGCCCCCTTCACTCTCCCCCTCCTCTTTCATGCTCTGTCTCTCACCCTCCCCCACCGCTTTCCTTCTTTAATTCTTTGTCTACTTCCTCTGCTTCGATCCCCTCTCCCCTGAAACTCTCCCCTTGCCTGCTATGCCTCCTAGCCCCTGTCCCTTGTGCCTTTTGACTAAGCACTCCTTCACCCCCTGTTGGGGAAAGATCCAATATTTATACTCCGGAGTCTCAGTGATCCCTCTGAGAGAGTCCACAGCGCCTAGGGAGCCTGAGGTATGGTATGGCGCCCCTTGCCCAAGCACTCCCTCTCCCCTTTTTGGGGAAGGATCCAGTAGGTAGGCTGTGGAGTCTCAGAGACCCCTCTGAGAAATGAAATGAAATGAAATGAAAAGAAGATGTATTGAGCACTACAGCTGCCCTGAGGCATCCAGGCGCTAAAACTAAAAGAGTGCCTTTAAAAGAAAACAGAGGGGTTCTGATTACTGAAATAGAAAAGTTTTAAGCTGCTTACGAAAGCTAAGCAGGTTAGGGTCCGTTCTCAGATGCAGGGGGAGAGTGTGCCACAGCTTTGAAACATTATAAGAGAAGGAACGGCCTCCTGCTCTGGCTCTCTGAATTCTAGGAATCTTAGCCAGAGATGCAGATGATGACCGGAGCATTTTATTGGGTAGATAGAGGGAAATCAGAGAGTGATTGATTTCTGGACCCAATTTCCAAAAAGCTTGGTGAGCAATACACAAAGATTTGAACTTCACCCTTTCCCTGATGGGCAACCAATGCACAGCTTTTAACCCTGGCTTTATGGGGGTTCATCGTGGGATGCCAAGTAGTGCTTGAGCTGCACAGTTTTGGGTTCTTTGCAGTTTTTGCAGGCTATACTCTGGCGCCCCAAGATACAGGGCATTATTGAAATCCAGGCGGGATTGAACAAGGCCCTGTATGACAATCTGCTTGGCCTCAAATGGAAGGAGGGGAAGGATCTTCTTTATCACCCTAAGGAGGCCAAAGCAGGTGGCCGCCACCTTTGTAGCCTGTGTATTGAAGGTCAATGACTTATCTAGCCATACCCCCAGACTTTTGATGTTATCTCTGGGAGCAGGAACTGCACCCATGCTCAGAGGCCACAGCAGCTCCAAAGTGGAGGGAGCTGCCGAGCCCAGGAGCATGAGCTCAGTCTTATCGTCATTGAGCTTCAAACAGGAGAGAGTCCACTGCGTAAAGGGAGCCTCTCGCAATGGAGATGGGGGAATGATACCACTTCCCCTGAGATCACAGCTTACTGGACTTTGGACGCAGCTATTACTTGTCTACCAGTTTGTGACCCCGTCACCCTCCACCTCCTCTTTCATGCTTTATCTCTCCCCCTCCCCACATCTTTTCCTCCTTCATTCTCTGTCTACTTCCCCTGCTCCTACCCCCTCTCCCCTGAATCTCTCCCCATGCATGCTTTTTCGCTCATGTGTATGTCCTTATTGTTTGTTTCGACCCAACATATAACTATGTAGCTATGCTCTGAAACTGTGTAACCTTTGTAACAATGTAACCTGCAACTATGGTCTGATACTCATGTAAAGTGCTCTGATACCTCCGGGTCTAGGCAGCGCTACATAAAACCTTTCAAATAAATAAAAAATAATCAGGGCTAGGGAGTTACACGCTGAAGATAACCCTTGCTCACCCTCTTGGTAGCTTGGCAGCTTGGCAGCTTGGCAGCTTGGCACGAGCAGTCAGGCTTATCCCAGGGGCAATGTGTAGAGCGTTTGCGCAACACACACACACAGCAGCAACTCAATAGGTACACCACAAAGGAAACTCCACACAAGGTTATATAAAACAATAGCCTTTGTATTATCAAAACACATTAGAATCACAACCACATAATGTACAATGTGCCAACTGGCACTAGGCAATATTTACAGGTGACTATATACACAGGACCATGCCAATCGAGCCATGGTCAGGGCCTTCAGAATGCAGGTAGTGAATATAAAACACAACCAGTAACTACTGCTACAATAATGACCTCAGCATTATCCCTGGTGCATAAAACACATTAGGCCCAAACCTAAGCATAGTTAAGTACAAAATTGGTTCTGTTGGGTAAGGCAAATCACTTTGAAATGCTAATAAATGCAACTCAAACATTTAGAAAAACTCTGAAACATATGCACGGAGGATATAAATACTCAAGCAATCTACTGAGAAACTTCATATAGACAATGCATTGATTTCATGTGATTGTTTTATATATCAGAATTCATTCGTTACATCCGAATGAATTCATTGAATGATAACATTAGTTTCTTAAGGAAAGACCGTCAAACAATAGTGAAAATTATGTGACAATTGGTGAAAGGTGCTCGGTGCATGAAGCAATGTACAGTGAAATCAAGTATTATATATATATATACAATTATATACCGGGGTTAAATTGGCCAGAATCTATTTCACAACCAAGGAGTCATAGTGTTCATGTAGTGGCTCCTGGAGTTTCTGGACCACAGGTGAGCGTTGACGTTTTGACCCTAATGCGCCCAGTTGGTGGTCGCAGTGGGTCTTTATCAAGACAGGAGGGTGGGGATAGGACAGTATGTTGATCAGGAGGAAATGTCTCTGCCTGAAAGGGTGCCGCAAGGTCAATTCCGAATTCATTTTCTGGGAAAACGGTCACTGAAGGACCGGAAGCAGCATGCTGTCTCTTGGCATCTAGGTAAACGCACTGACCTTTAACCTTAGCATAAACACATTACGAAATAGGCCTCACCAGCATAAACACATTATGCAATAAATAACATTAGAATAGGCATAATCAGCAACATAAACACCTTATGTCCTAAGCATCACATAAATCACATTGTGGCCTTGCGCCCTACCAACTTACAACTGACCCCAGGCCCACTGGCCTTTCACTGGGGCTCCAAATGCCCTTTGTCCATAAATGTCAGGTCTTGAATTGGGGCCTCTCAATTGTCCACTAGCTGCCAATGCAGCGAAGATGCTGCACAATGTACTGGGGCACAGGGAAGCGTCTCACCCCCTCCTTATCACCAACAAAAATACCCCCAAACGTTGCAGCTGCCCGAGCTGTTGCGACACAGCTGCGATTAGCACTGGCACTCACTGTGCCTCCTGGGTCCCCACTGGGACTCTAAAATAAAATGTCCCCTAACGGGGCAGCTACTCCACTGTGGTGGTGCAACTGAAGAGAAAGAACAGGCACTGGCACTACTAGTGCTTCATGAACCTCTCTGGGATTCTGAAACAACTTGCCCCCATGGTGCAGCTGCCCGCCTTGGCAGCGCAGCGGAGACATAAAAAGCAAGCAACATGGTGCCTCAGGGAGTACTAACAATGTGCAATACAACAGCTACAAAGACCTCAGGAGGATTGGGGCCAATCTGCCAAGCTGATCCGACAAAGGTATGTTGCCCTTGGGCCAAAGATTCTGTTTGCTCCCACTCTGAGCTTTTCAGTTGCAAATCCTATTCAGTGGGGCCTCATAGAGCACTTTTCACCTGGAGCCTTTAGCGTTGCCCTTCTTAAGACACCTGAGGTTGAAAAAAGTGACAACATCCGAAGGCAGTACTCTTCACGAGGCAAATGCACCAAAAGTATCTTGCCAGCAAGGGACCTTTTCTGGGTGCTAAATTCAAATTTGACTAGCACAAACCTTAACCTCCAAAAGTCAGTACCTTTACCAAGACCTCAGCAAGTAGCTAGTCAATGACTTGTGTCACTCTATGGCCACAACCTGCTGCCTTTCTGCGCTACAGATTTCGTTTTTCCATTTCAGAACTAAGACAGAAGGTTAAACTTCCAACTTGGTCGAACCAGGTTTATGTATCAGACCCATGCTCCATCACAGTTTGCCTTTATTTTCACCTTGGGACTGGTCAACTGCAGCCAGAAGAGCACGGTTGGTGCTTAATGCTCTCTCACACTTTTTTCGCATTTTAACTTCAACAAGCATTGGCAAAGTCAAGAGGTGTGGTTTTGGAAAACCGAGATGATGGTTACATTCTGTTTTATTTTCATTTCAAGCATGTCCCGCAGAAAAAAGAAAATGTGCTTGCAAAAAATAATATTACATTTTTAAAAAATTCAGTTTTGAGGCTGGTTTACTAGTGACAATTTTAAATGACAAGCCAAGAATAGAATAATTCAGAACCTAACCAAGCGATCAAATTGCAGGCAGCTATGATGATACAATATGGCTTAAAACACTATATAACAGCAACATAAAAAAGCAGATGGACAATAAAGCCCAATCTAACTGAGCAGCCAAAATCAATAACCAGTATTTAATGTTAAAATATAAAAAAGCGCACTTTGAACAGCTTTGGCACTGAAGAGGAAGCAACTATTTTTAGGCTAATGTGAACAATGTGCACATGCTTTGTGTAGTCACTCAAGGTGAAGGGATGCCATTGGGTAAACTGGGATGACCCATTGCCCCATGATGTATGCTGTGGTGGGTTCAAGTAAAATAAGAATTACAATTCAGGCAACTAATTGGTTGAAGCCTGCTGACCAAACGTCCCTCTTTGTGTGTATATTATATATTATTGTTTTGTAAAAACAATAGTCTAGAGCATAGGTCTTCAAACTTTTGGATGCCGAGATCCCACTGTCAAAATTTCCAGACCTAAGGACTCCCTCCTGAAAATAAATTCTAGAACTTGGTACTCTTCAACACCAACAACCAAAAACACCCCCAGTTTCCATGGTAAATCATTTTTACTGTGAGGAAATATTATTAAAGGGTGTTTAGCAAATTAAAGGTTTGTGGGTGACTGAAGTTTGGAGTCACAGGCTTACTACACATTTCAAACCAAAAGTCTCTAAAAAGGCAGGAGGTCCTGGAATTATGATGTAATTGAGGACAAATTATGGCGCAGTTTAAAACTTGTAAAGGTCGAGCTTTAGAGGTATTTTGCAAGGTATGTGTTAGAACAATGTTAGAACTGGGGGTCTCTAGTTGGCAGAGGTAGGTACCACTGTCCAAATAGGGACCCTTGCTTCTAGTCAGGGCAAGGAGATAACCCTCTTAGATAACCCCTGCTCGCCCTCTAGGTAGCTTGGCCTGAGCAGTCTAGGCTAACCAGAGGGAATGCGTAAAGTATTTGTACCAACACTCACAGTAACACAGTGAAAACACCACAAACTGATTCCACAACAGTTTAGGAAAATAAAGATATTTACTCTAAACTACACAAGACCAAAACGTCAAAAATCCAACAAACACAGTTCAAGGATATGGTTTCAAAAGAGTTCTTCAGGTTGTAATCAAAGTTCTTTAAGTTGCGTTAAAATAATCCACAGATGCGTGAAAAGTTCACAGTTGCGTCATGTTTACTCACAGTACCTTTTAGATGCAACAAAGTTCCACAAGCAGGAAGCTGGTGCGGTGGAAAACAAGCGATGCGTTGCTCCTGAGACCCTGGGGAGGCGATGCGACAGCCCCGCTGCAGCAGCGGGCGTGTTGCGACGAATCCGGTCTGTATGGGGAGGAAGGCCGCTTGCGTGGATTCCGGTGCGTAGGTTCCGTAGGAAGTCTGTTCTTGCAAAGGCACGATGCGTAGATCTCGTAGGGGCTGCGACGATCTCCGGGGCGACGATGCGCGGTCCAGCGGTGATCCTCTCTCTCGCAGCTCCTTGATGCGATGGTTCTGCGACGATGTTCGCAGCGACGTGATGCGGTCCGCAAGCAAGCGGTGCAGCGATCTCATCCAGCGACGACAGGCTCTGCGACGACACTCGCAGCGATGTTCGATTCTCCCGCACCGGTCTGGTGCGTCCCGCAAACAAAGGGTGCGACGGCTCCGGCAGCGGCGTCAGGCGCTGCGCCGATCTTGACCTTCGTAGTGGCGGGAAACTTCTCGCACTGTCGGGGATGCGCTCCGCAAGCGAGCAATGCAACACTTTTCAGTTTCAAAAGTCTCTCAAGCTTAGTTACAAGCTTCCCAGCTCAGGTTCAACTTCCAGAGGCCCCACAACTGGATCAAGCACTCTAGGAAGGACAGAACTCTCTCAGCAGAGTTCAGGGAAACTGGGGGTGAAGTCCTTTTGTTCCTGGGACTTCAAAAACAGGGAGCCAGCTCTTCTCAGGCCCTTGGAGATTCCTTCAAGACAGGGGACACAGCTCACAGCAAAGTCCTTCCCCTCTCCTTGGCAGCAAAGCAACAGCAGGTCAGTCCAGCAGAGCAACTGCAGGACAGTCTTCCTTCTTCAGAGTCCGCTTTCTCCTTGGCAGAGGTTCTTTCTTGATTCCAGGATGATCTAAATTTCTGTTGTCAGGGGTCCTGTACTTATACCCCTAAAGTCTTTGTTCTCTCTGTACATGTGGGCCCTGAGCCCGGTCTGAACCAGTTCTGGGTGGATCCTGAGCACTTTGTTTTGCTGGCTGCATCTTTCCTTTCAGAGTGAGGGGCAGGGTCCTCAGCCGCCCAGCAGGAGGTGGAGCCAGCATTGTGGCAGGCAGGCACAGCCCTATTCAGCCCAGGTGCTAACTCCTCCCACCACTCAGGTTGCAATTGCATTCATTCAGCCTAGTGCTGACTCATCCAGCCTCTGAGGGAATTCCCCAGCCCCTGTCACTCACAAACCAGACAGTCAATACACAAACAAGCCCAGGCACACAGAAGGGTCAGACAAGAGAACAGCAACTTTCTAAAAGTGCTGTTCTCAAACACAGGATTTAAAAACCACCTTTCCTAAAAGATGTGGTATTAAATTCTGAGTTCAGGGATACTAGATACTTATGTCCTATCTTGTTCCTATGGGAAGAAATGCTGTTAACCACTGTAGCCAGCATCCCCCATGTTAACCTATGGAACAAGATAGCCTTACAATAGTGAAAAGCGAAAATGGCCGTAATTCACTACCAGAGCATGTCACCTGCACTAGTACATGCTCTACCTTTCATATACACGGCACCCTGCCCAGGGGGTACCTTGGGCCTTCCATAGGGGTGACTGATGTGCACGAAAAGGGAAGGGTTAGGCCTGGTCAGCGGGGACGCGGACCAGGAGGACATGGCAGTTCTAAACTGCCCTTAGGCGCTGCAGTGGCAGGCCCGAGACACCATTTTAGAGCTACTCCTGTGGGTGGCACAATCAGTGCTGCAGGCCCACTAGTAGCATTTGTCATCACTGGCCCTGGCACACCCCGTGCATTTTACTAGGGACTTCATGGTGATACAAATATGCCAAACATGTATATCCAATCGGAATAACAATTTACATAGGGAGCACTTACAGTCTGGCACTGATCAGCAGTGGCAGAGTGTCCAAAGCATCTAAACCAGCAAAAACGAATCCAGCACAGCATCAAAAAATACAGGAGGCAGAGGCAAAAAGATAGGGGTAATCACGCCAAAGATGCCAGGTCTAACAGTATGGTAGACTACATGCACTTGTGAGTCCTGCTGACAATATATCTGTGGCAATAGCACAGAAATTAAGAGTAAAACTGTCCATCCGACTGTAAAACAGGTCAGCAAGCAGCAAAACAAAGCACACACACTGACCTGACTGGCCACCCCTGTGGGCACTGCCAGACCGCCCTATAGGTAGGGCTACTAAAATTATGAGGCAAGGGAGGACCAAATTATGCAGAGAGGTCGACTAAATTGTGTGGTAAGAAAATGTAAATAATGCTATGTGATGAGCATATTTTGGGATACTACTGCTTCATTATTCTGAAATTTTTTACACACAGTAACACTGGGCAAAAGTTTCACCTCATCAGTACCAGTTTATAAACAAAATACAGCAATGAACAACAGAAAGATGTCTAGTCAACCTTTGATTTGTAAAGGGCCTTCCACCCTGCAGGAATATGTGTAGCCACATTAGAAGGTCACCTGGTCCTGGTCGGGAGAAGTAGGGTGTCCCTTAAAACCCTGGTGGTCTTGTGCAGAGTTAAACAGTTCACACATGCCTCTTTCCTCCTACCCCACCCTTCTCTGTCAGTTAAAGTATGCCTGATCCTGTCTCTCAATGCCTAATAATCACACACAGGCCGGGAATTGTCTGTCCATGCTCTTCCCATTCATCCCATCAATGTTATGCCCACTCCAAGCCCCCGGCCACCCAGGCCCCCACCAAGCACACAGCCTTTCTGCCAGCTGCATAATTCGAACAGGAAAGACCCACGTGGGACCGCACAGTATTTTGAAAGAGTTCTACCTTTAAAAACTTGTGGGAGGACAATAATACACAACCTCCAATTGAACAGGAAGGACGTGTGAAACTGGCAGGAATTAAGCGTATCTTATAGTATTTAATCTGTGGTGCTCCTGTTTAAGGTGAATTTTGAACACGTATTTATCTGAGATGGAAAACTTGCAGAAACTGAGATGGAAAACTTGCATAAACTAACTACATTGGGAATGGCCTGGGTTTTAAAATATTTTAACCAGACTATCGGCACTGTTTAAAAACTACTAAATGGAAGGCGTCTCTCCTCTGATTGAAGGTGACCCTACAAATCCTTTAAATTCATTGTAGCGAGTATACAATACTGTCTTGATAAAGATAGAAATACTATTTTGACCGTCGAAACGCGTCAACGCCTCAACATAAATACACAATCCGTCAGCAAAAAAGCATTGTTTAGTTTACCAATTATTGAATTACTGATTCCGTGACTCAAATATTGTCATTTGATGGATGTGTATGATCTGAAGACATAGTGTATTTGTCTTTTCTGTTTTTACTCTCTTCTTTTTATGATGTGTTATTGATTGATTTTTAATCTGTTTTGTTGTAATATCAACTTGATATACTTTATATGGTAGGTGTTTCACACTGAAATCCACATAAAAAAACTTTTTGAATGACAAATAAATGAATGCATTTACTTTTATTTGACCTGGGTTATTCCTTGTTTTATATGGTTCAATCGTGTACATGGGGACAACTGAGTGTGGTGTACTAATATGTGATTTGTGGTTCGTAGCCAGATTGACTGTTGGTTTAAGATAGATCTTTGTACCTAAAGGGAATTCAGCTTTACCAGCTGCATATTATACCATAAGATGTGTATTTGTAAAGCGCACCTATCACTCAAGCTGAATAACAGATGTTTATTGTTACCCAATTCAATGGTACTCATTTTATCGACCTCAGGTGGATGAAAGGCCAAGTGGACCCTAAGGGATTTGAACCTGTGACCATGAGGTCGAACACAGTTCCCTACAGTCGATGCATCAGTCCACGAAGCCACCAGACCTGGCTTGATGGCAGCGTCATTTCAAAAAGGGGGCAGAGCACCTGCAGCCTGCCCCACAGTTCCACTGCCCCAACCCTGCCTCGGAAAGAAAGTAAAAGGCACCCCCCCTAGCCCTCTGAGGGCTTGAGTCCAAGTGCACACAACACATGATGTCTCTGGTTGGTTTCTACAACATACAGCTCCAGAGATTGCACACTTTAAATCCATTATTGGGATTGGAACCATTAACCAGTACACGCTTCTCCAAATGTAATTGCCCCTGAGTCATCTCCGGACAAGTGCCCTATTAAATGCACATCATGCTTCCCTCACACTATATCCATTTACTTGTGAAGCACAGTGGGATTGTGACGCTCCCATGGAAAGGTTGTGTTGCGTCTGAAGGGCCATGAGGCTTCCAGCCGAATTATGGGTGCTCGTTTTCATGTATTTTCTACTCATTTCCCCTTTCCTATATATTAATTTATCTCCCTTTAGCATTTTCTCTGTCACCCTTTTTCTTCTTCTTTCTCTGCACCTCTGTTTATCTGTTTACACTCTTCCTCTCACCATTTCCCCTTGTCTCTTTGCTAGTCTTTTTTTTATCTCTGCATCTAGTCTTCTGCCGTCTCTCTTTCTCGGCCTAGCCATCACCCAGGCACACTCATCCTTTATTTCTTTTAATCACTCCTGTGGTCATTCTCTTCGTATCATGCACTAACCGTTCCCCTCTTACACCCCTTCTCTCTCTCTTGCTTCCTCTCTCCCTCACACACATACATACACACACACACCCACACACACAAACACACACACACACACGCACACACGCTCACACACACACACTCTTGCTCTTTCTCTCTCACACTCACTCTCTAAGGTCCTAAAGGCAGGACCTATTGGCTCTGCCAATGCTTGTTCAGGTATTCAAAGGCAAACAGACTACTGTCTATTAAAATACATATCCTGTAAGCCTACCATAGATGAGGGAAGCAAAGGCTGCCCACTTCCCTAGGTGCTGCTCACTCTTATGGGTGGCAAAGGACATCAGTGTTAATAGAAAGTTGTGCACAGGAGTGCTGAAAAATCTAGCAGTGCAGCATTGGCTAACCTTTTAGATCCCAGGCACTCACACGAGGTTGCCACACCACCTAGTGATAACAACACTCTATATTTATGGCACCTAAATCATCAAGCCAGTGTCAGTAATCCCCCTGCAAACATTTTAGTTTTAATAAAGTTCAGTTTATTAATGGTTACTCCAATAAGTAGTTTGGCCTCAAGACTACTTCCAGAAGGGTACTTTATTTCATGTTGCTTTTGAAAGCAACAGGAGGTCAGCCACCAAAAAACATAATTTTGAAGACGTGTGTGCAAACTTTATTATACTTATTGCATGAATCCAACATCTGTTAAAGGAGTTTACATACATTAACGCAACAACGATACATGGTGACAGTTAAGGATATACAAAAACATCAGAAAAGTCTTCTGTACCAGGAAACCAAATTATCTTATAAGTACTGTTTTCGGAAAAAGTGCAAGGCTCAAGCCCACGTTAGATCGTGTTACCACTTCCAGCAGGCCCCTGCCTCCACGCCACCTCTCCCATTTCTCCCCGGTAGAACTCAGTACTCCAGTTTCTCTGTTCAAACTCTCAGGCACGAACACTTCTTAGCGTGTCCATTTAACCTACGATTTCTTGTCCCTAATTATTATCTCAGCCTCCTGTCAGCAAGCCGGGAGTTTGGCTCCTCACCTCATGGCGGCGGCTCGGCCAAAGAAGGGAGTTTTTATGAATGGATGTGCTGTGTGTTACATTATTTTAAGTACGTGTGTGGAGCCGCAAAACACTCATGGCTCTTTGAGTCGCCCACAGATTCAGCAGGAGTAGTTCTTTCCTGCTGGCCAGAGGTGCCCAAACGCTGTTAACCATCTAAATAACTTTTAGAAAAACAATGGTTCAGGGATGGCCTGATAAGGTCCTAAAGAGAGTAAAGCAAATGATAAATTAACGCTGGGGAGCTATAAATGTAGGTTCATATAGAATCTTTTATTTAATTTCTTTTTTTATATATTAACAATTCTCATAATGTTTTCAGGTGCTCATATGAGTGACTCGGTGCAGAACGTGACACACTTGAACATAGTGAAAAAACAAAATGTCACACAACAACAAGGCTAAAAACCACAGAGATATATACAATGAAGTGGGGATATTTCCTTGGGTAGGTCGACGACGTTTCGATCTATATGAATTTAGATTATCATCAGGACTGATGAGCCTCCTGAAGCTGCAAAGAGGTGATTGGAATTAAAATTAGCATGTGGACCTACAGAATCATTTTCTTATCTTTAGTGATACTTTTGCTCCCAGTGTCATGATTTATTTCCATGCACATTTCGATCAAAATGGATAAGGGGGCGCTTAGCAGTCTCACCAAATGTGTGCGCGCATATTTACTTATCTAAAAACGGGATGTAGCATGTTTAATGCATGCACTGTCATTATCGTCGTACGGGTGACTTACTTAGTATCTTAGGGTAATTGAATTTCGAATGACAAACTTTTTGAATCACAATAACTGGTTTTCCAGAGAAAATTTCTAAAGGAGACAGAAAACCAGAGTCATTTCAAGCAGTGGACATGTAGATAATTGTTAGTTATTACAGAGCTCCAATAGTCATGGCTTTTCACAATGATTCAGTCTAACCTTGGAGCAGCGTTTCCTTGATATAATATAATCTCTACAACATATAAATAGTCGGTGACCAGGCTCAGTAGCGCTTCTAGTAGTCCTGGTAGTGGCTAGTTTTCAGAGTACTACAATAGTCATTGCGTGAACGGTGCTGCATTAAATTGCCAATGAGCAGGCTCAGTTAGTTATGATAAAGTGTAGTTGCCAAAGGAGGAGTCAGGAATACTAGCAGAGCGAAGGCTAAATCAATACTGGACTTACTAGAACCGAAGGAGTACCTATGTCCGGAGTTAGAGTGGCTGATCAATTTGACTTAGATGAGGGTCCTTCTCAAACCTGCGGGGTAACATTTCAAGTATTAACATAAGGAACTATCAGTTTAAGGAGCCTTGGCAGAGTGAAAAGGCGGAGGAAAAAAGAAACTTACTGAGTATATTAAAAAACGTAGTTTTTTAGGGGGTCCGAGTAGAGCTCGATCAATTTGGCTTAGATGAGAGTAGTGTGGCTCACTGGTTAGAGGTGGCAGACCCGAGAGCAGAGGACGGCCCGGGACCAGGGTTCGATTCCCGGCGCGGCAGGTTTCTGGACCAGGGTCAGCGGACTCGATAATTCTCTCGCCTCGGTGCCCACTCTGATCAGCGATCACACTCGGCAACTCTGGGCATTAGCTTGCCTCATCTTCACTAACGGCCCCACCAGACCGCCGTGGATGCCTGGTCTCACCCTGGAGATACCCATTAAGGGACCATCTCTCAGGGAAGCCAGGAAGGTTTTCGCAGCGGTCGAAGCGCCTTGGGACCCTACGGGTAAGTAGTGCGCTATATAAATGCCAATACATTTACATACATACATACATTTACTGGAACCTGCGGGGCAACATTTCAAGTATTTACATAAGGAATTTACTGAGTATATTAAAAAACTGAGTTTTTCTGAAGGTCCGAGTAGCGCTGCAGTCGCTATAGAGGAGGATAACTTGTTGGTGTAGTAGTCGCCTAGAACTACGGGGCAAGAGTGCAGAAAATTAATTAAGTAGTTGCAACTCCATCGAGATAGAGCACATGCGACAGGGAACTTACTTAATCAAGGCGGGTAGGCGGCTGTAGGAGGGCGTCCGAGTGCCTCGCTGTTTAGCTGCTCTCACGCTGAACGCCGGGTCGGGACTGCAATAACAGCCCTTCCTGGTTGCGCGCGCAAGCGCAAGAGCGATTTGTGTTCGCGCATGCGCGTCAGGGGATTGTCGCGCCAGTAGTGTTTTGGACACGCTTGTGTACCCATTAAGCTACTATGAAGTCGTTTTGTCTGTTTGTAGTGCGTATGGACAGCGTTGGTTATACTTAAGATCATAGGATCGGTATTGTGAGAATTATTAGCGATTAGTTTTTTAAGGAGGATGCTCCTGAGAGGTAGGAGAATCGTATTTGTGGGATTCATGGTAGAGGTTGGTTACAGATTAATATTTCAACTACTGTTTCTTCTAGCATATATTAAACAAACAATACAAATTTGCAATAGACAATATTAAACAGCACATTTTAGCTGAAGGATAACATGATAATATCGCGCTGGTAGTGATCAGATACACATGTTCCATTCGTCAAGGGAATTGAGTCCTTTCTCAATAGTTTTACAATAGTAAATCCATTTACATTCCAAGCGATTCAGGACAATCTGTTGATTTCCTCCCCTTGCATTTGGCGCAAGTTTATCGATAACCTGCCACTTGAGGTCATTTTCAGAGTGTCCCAATTCAATTCAATTCCTGCTCCTATGTTGCGATATCCGTGTCTTACCTTGTTGGGTCGTTTGGCCAATGTAGAGCAATTTGCAGGGACATTCAATGCAATAAATGACATTTTTCGAGTTACAATTGGTGAAGAAATTGAGAGTGTGCTTAAAACTTTCATACTCGAATACTTTAGTGTTCTTTGTGAATTCGCATGCCATGCAATTATTACATTTAAAATGTCCTAAGACTGGTGGTAGATTAAGGCTTGTTTCAATTGTATTGTTCTTAGTTGGGCAAATTGCTGCTCTCACAAGGTGGTCTTTAAGGTTTCGACCTCTTTTAAAAGAGAAAAGGGGGAGACCTGTATTTAGCTCTAGAGGGTCTAGTACAGTCCAATATTTTTTAATTAGCTTGGATAACTTATTGCTGACTGTATTGAAAGTAGTAACGCAGGTGGTTTTAGATAAGGCTTTTTTGGGTTGGGGTTCATGCAAGTGTTCCCTGTGTGTATACCACGCTCTTTTCATAGCCCTTCTTACAAGTTTTCTCGGGTAGCCTCTAGATGTTAATGTTTTGCATAGGATTTCAGCCTCTGTAAAGAAATCGTTTTTATATTTACAATTCCTTCTGATCCTCAGGAACTGACCATAAGGAAGGCCGTCCCTCAGAGCCCTTGGGTGTGCGCTGTGGTATTGCAGGAGGGTATTGCGTCCTGTGGGCTTACGGAACAAGGTGGTATATAGTTGTTCATCCTCACATTTAATAGTCACACCTAAGTAATCAACTTGTTGTCTATTATGCGAGTAGAGCAAATTGAGCACAGAGTTTGGCAAAAAAACCTTCACCTACCACCTCTGGAGCAGAGTTTACTGCTCACCCCACGTCTTATTTTTGATTTTTCAATTCAATTTATCATCTCTTAGCCCATTTGCATGTTAGTCAGCACTGATGTTTCCCAAAAACTTTGTTAATCACTTGAAGAGGAGTTGGAGGGGGAATGAGTGCAGCTCTCTCTGCTTTAGTCCTTAGCAGTGTTGGTGTTCTCAGGCTCTGCTGCATGGAACACATCAATATGCGCTCGGGCTCTGCCCTGTCTTCATCAGTGCAGAAGAGCTCATAAAGGCCGGCTATGTCTACAGCAATGTTGATAGGCTTTTGCTCCTCCGTGTTCACCAAGTTCCCTTACATCGTCAGTAACTTCACTGAGCTCAGTTAGGCCCTGTCTGGTTGATCTGTGTTTGCTCAGGTCCTGCCTTTTCTTTAATCACAAGGGCACTTGATTTCAAGTTTTTCAATGTGCACTAATGACTGCAAGGTATCCTCGTGGCTGGGTCATGCATGTAAACCAATCCTGGAGGAGCGTGTGAACTGTGCACAGAGCAAAAGGAGTCAGGCCGCATTCTCCAGCTGGCTTTAATCTCCACCCATATGGCCATGGAATACCGGATCCCCCCCCTTGTGTTAACCAACATTATAAAATTGACAAGAGGGATTTCATTGGAGGCGGGGGTCGTACAACCCCCGGCTTTATTTATTAAAACATAAAAGAAAATTAAAAATAAAATAAACAATATTTACACAAACACCCAGAAAATGTTCATTAACATTTGATTACAAATGATATATACAGATATCAGATGGCTAACCTTAAGATACTTCAAGTACAAGGTATTTCCTCTCCGAATCTAACATATGAATCATAATCATACAGTAATTACTTTTCTGTGTATCCTATTTGGGCCTACGGCAAGGTCACTAACTGGTGCCAGATCATTATCAATTAACTAGGCCCTCCAGTCGGAATGCCCATGCACAGAGGCCCATTTACCATGAGGGTACTTCCCCCCGGGTTACCCCGTACACTCTATTAACTCCATTAAAGGGGCCTTTGCATCTCTGCGCCGTTTACTGATGTCATTGTGCATGTGTGGGGTGGCCAACAAGCCTAGAGAAAGTGTGACTCCACCCTCCCCTGCAACCATCCAGCCAACCGGCTGTACTGCCCCTGGAGTTCTAGGGGAGACCACTTGTGCCTCCCCTTGGGTGACCCCATTCAAGATTGGCGCCGCCCTCTAACGACCTTAAATTTACAGCTCACCAATCATGACCTTACCGCAACAGATCAGCGCAGTTGACCGACTATCTGGACCTCCCTACCCTCCACACTGAAAGGTCATGCCCTGCCCTTAAAACTCACTAGCCAAGCCAAAATATTTTACAACAGGATTTCATTACCTATCCTAGTCAGGTGGATCCCGTTGATGCTCCTTACTGAGTGATTCAACGCTTTCACAGAATCCCCCCCTCCATTTAAATCTGGCCACCATCTGAGACCAAACTATGGTGCAGCCTTGTCGCATCCTAGCTAACCACCCTACTTCTAAGATTATGTCCTCCATCAAGCCTCTCCTACCAAGATTCACCAGGTCGTTCCCACCCAAGTGTAAGATAACTATCCTGGGTGGAACTCCGTATCTACTCAACAGATATGAAACAAAACCCCTGAACTGACTAAGACAGAGACCCCCTTTTCCATGGAAAGATACCCTAAAACCGTCCTTCTAAGCTCTGTGTCTATAATTTCCTGAAAGAAAAACTGAACTCATGCGTCTTACATATGAATGACCAATGACCCAAACAACATGTGCTCCTGCATCTTGTGGATGTGCCCGTTGTTGTGATGTATCTTGTTGCTGGTGCGCCGATGCCAGTTTCCCCCCTGCGTGGCAGGTTTGAGAAACTAAAATGTAAGCAGAGGATGGGGCAGGCATCAATACAAGTCAGCAATGCCACACTCACAACATGTGTAGCCGCACATAGCGCTTATAACAATTGGAGGACCACCTCCCAATTCTCTTCACACTGTTGCTGTGCAAACCTCTAGCTGTTGCTTCTGTGGCAGCCCCTACTCTGAACGAATGTGTTCCGAAGCACTTTGGATCCAAACCTGTCCTGTCTATTGCCATGTCCAAGACCCTTTTGAACTGGAATTTGGTAAGCGGTGTACCGTCAGCATGTATCAGCAGTGCTCCCCCCATTGAGCTATTCCTCCGTCAGAGGAATGTTTCTAGCTGAGTCACTGGGCAGCAAGGATAATTCTGTGCACGGTGAAGTACTATCCCTTCGCCACGGGCTTCCTGGTCTGTTTTGGATTTTCTAATGGATATTCGTAAAGTGTCGCCCTGTAACCTTGCATGTTCCAGCTGCAGCCCTCCTTGCACGTACTGCTTATTGCGTGCCACCAGCTTCCCTATCCTAAAGGCTTCATAAAAGGCTAGTGAAAAAGTGGCTCTGAATAGCAACACTTTCCCTGTTGAGCTGCAGATGTCACCAAGAGCTGCTAGCAGTGATGTCAGTAACTCTATCCCAATTGGGCGTCTTGTGTCTGGAGCTGACCCCTGGAGGCGCCGCCACCCCTTCAGTGCCTTTCTCACAATGAAAATATTTGTGGGATCCCTGCTGTCCTTGATTTGCGTGAAGAAAGAGATTGCTGCTACATGTCGCCTGGCTGTTGCCGCAGAACGCCCCTCCTTATTCAAAGTATCCAGATACCGGAGGAATGCCCCTGTCTCATGCCAGGTGTAAACCCAGTCCTGTCCCAAAAAAGCGCAGTAAGACCAAAACGCCCCTTCGTAAGCTTTCCTGGTTTTGGGAGGTAGTCTAGCTGCCACGAGGTTCTGTAGCTGGGGGCATCAATCTGCCGGAGTACTTCCGGGAAGAATGTTGGAGTTGCCTCCGCAGAGGGTAGATGTTTCCTGAAAACCTGCACCTTGAAGCGAGAGACTGCGTCAGCAGCATTATTTAACACCCCTGGGACATGTTTCCCCTTAAACTGTATGTTCAATTTCATACACAACAATACTATTTCTTTCAGCAAGAGGAGAATCATTTTACACCGTGCAGCATGTTGGTTGATGCATTTTACCACCGTCATGTTATCTGAGTAGAAAATCACTGATTGATTACGGAGATGATGAGGCCAAACAGTCAATGCCACCCAGATAGGAAAGAGTTCCAGGAAATCAATGTTGGCTGTTGGGCCATCCTTGACCCACCACGCCGGCCAATGTTGTGCCACCCATTTGTTCCCAAGTATGGCACGAAATCCCAAACTGCCCGCAGCGTCCGTCCATAAACCCAACTCTTCAGACGTGGTGGGAGGACCGGGCCACACTACCCTGCTGTTGAAACCCTCACGAAATGCCATCCAAATACGCATGTCCTGATGAACCTCAGACGACAGTCTTGTGTGATGGTGCTTTTCTTTGAGGCCTGTCACGACCTGTGCGATGGAGCGGGAGAATGGTCGGGCCATAGGTATGCAAAGTTCAATTGACCCACTGTCTGTTGCAGCTGATGTAATGTTACTTTATCTTTTGCCAAGCATTGTTGCAGTGCTGCTCTAAATTTCACAATTTATTCTTTATGTAACCGGAAGTACCCCTGCACTGAGTCCAATTCAATGCCTAAAAATTCTATTGTGGTTGCTGGACCCACCGTCTTCCCCGGCGCCAGAGGAACACCGAATGTACGCATGAGCACGCAAAATTTCTGCAATGCCCAAGCGCACTCCCGGGAGCCCGCCAACCCCAGAAAGAGAAACTCATCCAGATAATGCATGACATACTGGTGCCCTGTCACCTGTCTAAAAACCCATTTCAGGAATGAACTGAATTTTTCAAAGTAAGCGCCGGAAACAGAGCAACTTATGGGCATGCACATATCCATGTAGAATTTGTCTGAAAATTAAAGCCCAGGAGGTTGTGATACAAGGGATGTACAGGCAGCAGTCGAAAGGCTGACTCAATATCTGATTTGGCTAGCAAAGCCCTGGGGCCCAGAACCCTTAGCATATCAATCAATCAATCATCGCATTTATATAGCGCGCTACTCACACAGAGGCTCTCAAGGCGCTGGGGGAGGGGGGTCAGCTACTGCTCGAACAGCCAGGTCTTGAGTTGCTTCCTGAAGGCGAGGTGGTCCTGGGTCAGGCGGAGGTGGGTGGGGAGGGAGTTCCATGTCTTGGCGGCGAGGTAGGAGAAGGACCGTCCCCCTGTGGTGGCTCTTCGGATGCGGGGGACGTCGGCGAGGGCGTGGCTGGTCGATTGAAGCTGGCGTTTGGGAGCGTAGAAGTTGAGGCGGCTGTTGAGGTATCCTGGGCCTTGGTTGTGTAGGGCTTTGTGTGCGTGGGTGAGGAGAGGGAAGGTGATTCTCTTGTTGACGGAGAGCCAGTGCAGGTCTCTCAGGTGTCCGATGATGTGGCTGCGACGGGGGATGTCCAGGATAAGTCGTGCTGAGGCGTTCTGGATCCGCTGGAGTCTCTTCTGGAGTTTGGCGGTGGTTCCGGTGTAGAGGGAGTTGCCGTAGTCCAGACGGCTGGTGACGAGGGCCTGGGTGACCGTCTTCCTGGTCTCGGTGGGGATCCACCGGAAGATCTTGCGTAGCATGCGCAGGATGTTGAAGCACGACGAGGAGACGGCGTTGACTTGTCTGGTCAGGGAGAGGGAGGAGTCCAGGATGAAGCCCAGGTTGCGTGCCTGGTCAAAGGAGGCATACTTCACGCTACAGGTTTCCTCATTTAATGAATTGCCTCTAGGGACTGACAGATTTTGAATCAACCTGAACTCCCCCTCTTCTTTCTTTGGGACCACTGCCAGGGGCGAGCAAACAAAATTTGTTCTAAGGGATTTGATCAAACGGACCAGCTATTCTGCCCAAGCGTAGTTCGTTTGCAATTGTTGCTGCTGCTAACCCCGGGTTGGTCCTTACAGAAAGTTGATTTTTACACTCGGGTGTCCCTGTGTAATCAAATGCAGGAAACCTGAAGCCATGCAAGAAACCTTCTTGTAAAATCCTAGACGTTGCTTGATCTGGGTATCTGTTTAACCAAGGGGTCATAGCCATAACGTCAATGGGTGAGTGTGTTGCAAGTTGTGTCCCCTCCTTACTCCTGTTTCTTCTTCCCCCTATGTCCTGATTTTATGAGGCATTTTGATTCTCGGTGAGAAGGGTTGTTGCAGATAGAACATGGGTGTCTGAACTTACAAGTGCCTTGTGCCCTGGTGCATGTCCGTCTATTAAAATACCAACATGTCCCCTTCCTTCCCCCTCCGCTCCCTGGACTAGGGGCGTGCCCATGTTTTGGGATGGTCGAAAGGACTGAGACACATGAAATGTGTGACCCTTGTTCGAGTGCTGCGCTACGTTACCCGGCTGCCCTGGCCCAAACTGATCTAACCATGAGAGTGTGTCAACTGGGTCACAGGAAAGTGATGAACTGCCTTGGCCTTCCTGAAATTCATGTCATAATCCTCCCACCCAATGCCCCCATATTTGTCATGGGACATAGTAATCCTGCTCTGGTAACAAGCCAAATCTGCTTGTAAGTTATGTGAACGCTAAGCTATTATTGCCATAAATACAGAAAAGGCCCTAATCCAGTTGCTCAAATTCTCCTCCACCCTGAATTTCAACAGTTCAGCGCACAATTCACGAGGAAGCATCCAATCTTTCTGTTTCCTTGAATATTCCATTTCCCTGTCATCCGCCAGTAGAGAGAACATATTAATGTTCGCACCAGACCATACCAACTCTGTCACTTCACGTGTTACATGCCTGGCCAAATGTTCCCTTCCTGTGGGTAGCACACCCGCACCCAGTAATGGCAATGCCTATTCCTTACCTATTGCCCCGACTCCAGCTGACGCCCTGTTCGGCTCATGCCAGAGCCGAACAGGGGGTCTTCCTACTCCTGCCCCCATAGAAGGAATGCAGATGAGAGCCGAGCAGAGGGGTCACCGAAATGAGTCAGACATGCATGCTTTTTAGGGTGGGTGGGCAGGGTGCCTTTTGCTTTGGTTTAGATCTGTGTATACTACTTTTGGTGAAGTGGAACATGCGTAGTTGACACATAGATGCTTTATGAGTGTAGGAGCTCTATATCTTGTAAAAAGCAGCTGGGCATTCATAGAAGCTCTTGTCTGTCTTGGCGTGGTGCACCCTGGCATTTCCGCCTAAAATTACAGCACCCAGCTAAGTGGACTGAATGCATGCTCATTGATTGTCCTCCAGCATTTCAATGCACAGGCCAGAACCAAATCAATCACACTTGGCAGGTAAGATATATGACGACGTAGGCGCCTGTTGTTTTTATGCACTTTTCCCTGTTAGGGAGCACTTGCTAGAGGTTATCTTTCTGTGGTGACATTTAATTTTAGAGCGGCGATAAAAACTAGGGGTGGCTGAGCAAACTCCACCCGCTCGTGGAACTTCACAGTATTTGGTGCCGTTTTTAAGTAACTCAGTGTAATCCACAGAGTGAAACTCTGTGAGCTCTGCCCAGGACTATTTTTAAGCCCTCATGTTCCAGGCCCAATTTCAGGAACGTTGCTTTGAGGACATACATTTAACAATTACAACAGTGTGATTTCTCCAATTATAAGTTGTTCTGAAAACACTCATATACTTTGCCTTTGGGCATTAAAAAAGTTTCTGCAAAAGTGCTAGGTTTCGAAGAGAGGCCTTTGAGGGGACTGCAGCCTTAACACTGACCTAAGCCATACTACTCAAGTGTTGCTTGTTTTAGGCTGCATAGGGAAAGAAAACCTCTCTCTCTCTCTCTCTCTCTCTCTCTCTCTCTCTCTCTCTCTCTCTCTCTCTCTCTATGTCTTTTTATGGTACTTTGTCGATCCTCTTTATTACAACTAACAGCTGTTCCTCATCAAGGGTAAAAAGCTCTACGAATATGCATGCCTATAGAATACCAAAAACATTTGGGCCTGAAGGCAAACTTTCATACATGTGATGCTTGCTAAAGGGAAACCCATAAAAGCACCTAAAAGAATTTCAATGTATTTCTTCTTATTATACTTTCTGAATCTGCCAGGGAAAAGTCATAGACAGTCCAGTATACTTAACCTTACCTGTAAGAGATGAAAGTCAGGGTAGGCAGCTGTTTTTAACAATCAGGGTGTCAAACTTTTGGCTTCCTAATGAGGATCAATAATTACTAGCCAACTCACAAATTAGTGATCAAATTTAAAAACACTGTTCTCAGAACTATGCTATAGACATAGAGTATTGAAATTGGAAGACTAAACCTCCTAAAGAACTTCAATCTAACAAGAATCATGCACACCAGAAGCTCTGCTGTTGTTACATAGAACAAGGGAAAAAGAACTTTATGTTCTGAAAATGATCAATGACTCTCTCTATCATGCATTAAAAAAATTAGATAATTATAAGTCGTTTCCAAGGAAAGAACATGAAGACACATATAATAAAAGATCATTTGTTATTGTACTATGGATCCAAAATCAATGAATATAAGTAATATTTTAATAAGCTCAATCATGAGTCTTACATCACGCAGTTTAAAACCACACATTTAGTCAAACTAAATCTATTACGGGGTAAAAGAATCCATAAAGATGATGGTTCAGATTAGAGTTTCTTGCCACCAGCAAAGATGAGAGGATGATTTAGAAGAATTCTCTTAACATGGAAAAAGGCAACAGGTTAAAATCCACTAAGGAAAATTCCATGGGTAAGGAGATTTTAGCTATTATCAGGAAATTTCGAATCTGGTCTCTCACCAGACTGCTTCAAATCATTCAGCAGTCAAGTCCATTAGCAAAGGGAAAAAAGTAAGGGGCATGGAAAGTCCAACACTATGATAGGTAGGTAGGAAACCAAGAGATATATTCCTATCCCTCCTCCTTGGAAAGCCTCTTTTCATACCCCAAATAGGTAATTTGTGACATCAATTGTCACCATACTGGTCTGATCATGTGACTATTCTTCTGCTCATCAGGTACAAAATGGATACCCCAGCATATTTTCCCATGTTGTTTGTGAGAAATGACTGTCAATTACTTCCTCACAGGTTAGTTGACAAAGCACCTATTTATTTTATTGCCCTTATGTATTAAGTTAAAGGATCAAGTTACCATCAAATCGCTCACAACAAAGTACCGAAAAAGTGTCTATTGCTTTAGGAATGTTGCGCAAAAAGGACAGATAAAGCAGCATTTGAGAAAACATAGCAAACATCCACTACCAGGCTATTAAATAATGCAGCCTAGGGAAAGAGGCAAAATAATGCAATTTAAAGTGAGCATTTCTTATTTAGGAAAGTAAACTTAAAATTAAGTTTAAGAAGAAGGAAATAAATCAAGCACATAATAAAGAGAAATAATTATAACATTGTCAGTGATTACTGCATTGAAATGTTCAAATCTAAATATGGCATACTACCACAATTTTAAAAGTACAGACATGCAAACTATTCTTAAAACTCATTATTGTAAAATTGTTTTAGGAAATCTAAAACTCTAATAATATCACACATATATACTGAAAGTATTATTCATGTACAATGTAACAATTTTAATTTCCACCAGTTTTTCATTTGCTATGCTTCATTACAAGAAGGAAATAGATATGCTAAGTTTCATAATTAATATTTGCACAATTGGGTGTATGACTCATTTGTTATAGAGATATACTGCTTCATTTTAATATTTTTTTATTTTGCATCCTAAAAAGCATTTCCATCAATAATCTTTCATAACGACTTTGTTAAAGTAATAAGGTAATCAGTTATTAAACATGTTAAATTCATTATTCTCAAAATTCTTCTTTTCTATAAATCCAAGCATACTTTTACTGTGCTGGTACTTCAGCTTTTTCAGTTTCAGTGTTAATTTTCTAGTTTTGTGCAAAGTGTACATTAGAACTTCATTGTCAAAATTCTTTTTAATGTCATGTAAAGAATTTCTCAGCTTTTACACTGAAGCAAAAGTGATGTTGAAAGTCTACATGTCAGTGGCAAGGAACTGAATGAAATGGACGGAAATAAATGGTACTGCGCCATAAGCAAATAAATGCCTTATGCTATAAGGAGCAAGAATGCTTAAGGCAGATGCAACCTGATTACAAAAGTGGCATACAACAATACTGCAGTACAAATTAACTTTAAATTTATGAGCTACGAATTAGATATTAACCAGCTGTTTGTGAAGAAACATTTATGTTCAAAGCCGAACCAATATCATTACATTATCTGCTGTCATGGACTAGTGGAATAGAAGGTTTATCTACTTACAAACACCATTAACAAATTGTCATGCCACACCGTGCTGCAAAGCAGCCCCAGAATGAGGGTCAGGGGTTGTGTGTGTTTAGTGTTGCCCCCAGAAGAGCCAGCCCACCTTCAAAGGTGCCACACAGGGGCCCAGAAAAACTCCCCAGACAGCCATCAAGTAAAGAGCTCCAATGGAGAACAAGGAGAAGATCCAAGCTGCAAAGGTTTGTAAGGCTGACCCAGCAGCTAGAATGTCACATGGCGCTTTACAAACTCTGACTGATCAAGATCCACATGAAGCACCTGAGCGACCACTACTGTCAAACAAAGTAGATATGGCTGCTGTTTTCTTAAAACCACCAACTGCATTTGATATGGTCAAAAAGCACAATATTGGCAATAGATGGATGGCATGAATAGAGAATGTTGAAGATTTCATAGAATCGATAGATGAAAACGATGATATAAGGATTCGGAGGTATCTGAGGAATGTGGCTGATGAAGGAATAAAAAAGTCCATGATAAAGATACCACAAGAAGGTGAATTGACATAGGATGAAATCAAAACTGCCTTGAATATCAAGTTTAATCCAGGGCGAAATGTGGATTACAAACAATACGCATTCAGTCAAGAGAGCCAGAGACCAGGTGAGACCATCAATGAGATTGTGGAGAGACTGAATTTTCTGGTGAAGCACTGTAAATTCAATTTATTTATGATAAGGAAGCTATTCACCTCAGAGTAATAGACGGATGTCTGTCAGAGTTATTTCTGCGAAGAATGCTGAAGGAAACGCTGAGTTTAGAACAAGTCTTCAAGGCTGCTTGCTCTAAAGAGAGTGCTGATCGTCAAGTGACTGACATGCAGGCTAGGGGCATCCAAAGTGCATCAGTCATGAGCATTAAAAGTAAGCCCAGGTACAAATCTGAGGGACAAAAGGCGATGTCTCGACATAAAAAGAGAACGTGTTACAGATGTGGATTGTCATTTCCACATGAAGGTAAGTGCCTTGGCTGTGGCAAAGTGAACCAATCCATGATGACTTCCAGGGCGAAGAGAAAAGTAAGTGCATCACAGTGGAAAGACAAAATGGCTCAGCGAACGTTATCTCAGTGACGTTCAACATGCTCCCACAAGGCCAAACGTTCACACCAACTGAGGCAAATCGATACAAAACGAAGTTGATTGTTGTTGAAATCATCGGCAAACAGTGCCTCAGTTTCCAGTGAAAGTGAAAATGATAAGTGTGCAATGTCGATTTTGTGCCAAACACATTCAAACATTGTACAAAGATCACTCTCATAATAAATGGGTGTACTATTCCATTCATAATTAACAGAGGTGTGTCGATAAATTTCATGCCTGAGTAGAAGTATCAAGAAATATCACCATTACCACAAATTACTAAGTCAAAAACGAAAGTATACACATTGCGCTGCTTAGACACTCTTAAAGAGTCAAGGATCTTTGGTAGCCACGAAGAAATGGAAGAAAAAGTTGGGATAAGCACTGGTTCATGAACTTTAAGGAACAGCTCCAAGTGCTCAGTTTTAATACCACTGCTCATATAGAACTGATATCAGTGAACTATAATATGAATGTTCATCATGAAATTGTCAGTCAATATCCTTCACTATTTGATAGGCTAGGAAAACTCAAAAACAATGAAAGTAAAGTTACCTATAAATGATGATGTTCATTCTGTTGCTAAAAGACACAGACACATTTTATGACACTTGCAAGATGCTTTTAAAATGGAACATAAGTTGTTACGTTAATCATTAAACGCCACATTAGTCAACGCTTCACTGGTCCGACACCATGGGATTCTCCATTGTAGTAGTGCCCAAAGGAGACAGTAAAGGAGATGTATGCACATATGTTGACATGTGTCAGGCCAGCAAGACAATTGAGAGAGAGAGAGAGAGAGAGACGTCCCAGTCTGCACATTGCTGATATGATAACTCAACTGAATGGTGCAAAATTGTTGCTTTGTCTCAACTTAAATGAAGGAAAAACCCAATTGGAATTTGAAAACAAATCCAGGTACATTACAATCTTTTCTACGCATATTGGTCTGTTTCACTATAAATGATTAGGTTTTGGTGTATCCTCTACTGCAGAACTTTTCCAAGACGTCATTTGACGTATCATACAGCCTGTAGAAAATGCATTTAACTATAGTGATGAAATATTAGTTTCTGGAGCCACAAAAAAAGAACACAACAAAGCTCTCATGCAAGTATCGTGTTTATTGACCAATGCAGGCATAACTCTGCTGACAAATGTGAATTCCACAAGAAAAGGTTGAAATTTGTTAGCCATGCTTTTCCTGATTGGGAATATGAAACCTGATTCAGCAAAAGTGCCAGCATTGTCTGTTGCAAATCCCCCACAAGACACTTCTATGTCACGATCCTTTCTTGGACTGACCATTTATTGCTCAAAATACATATGAGACTTTGCGATGGTCAGTGCACCGTTACAAGAACTAACAATAAAGAATGTATCTTTTATTGGGCACATGGCTGTGAGGAGAGCTTCCAACACATCAAGCAAGCATTTGAGCGTGCCACTGAAATGGCCTACTTTGATCCCAAACTACATGCAGAGTTTGTAATTGACACTAGCCCTGTCGGGTTGGGTGCAATCCTTGCACAGTACAGTGGACAGCCAAACGCCAGGAGACATCTTGCATTCGCAAGTAAGAGACTGTAACAAAGAGAACATGCTTAATTGCATCCTGAAAATGAATGTTCTGCAGTGGTCTGGGCCTCTGACTGTTTCCATGTTTTCTTGTATGGAAAACCTTTCACTGTACTGATTGATCATCTTTTTTTATTTTCAATATTTTTATTGATGTTAGCAGGATGACAGAAAAAGGCAAAAGCAACAAAAATTCATAAATAATTTCATACAAATGTATATGCTAAGAGACAATTAAATTATATATGTTATAGGCAAAATAATTCTGATATATAAACACAATAAAAAGGGTTCCTATTACAGAATTAAACCAAAGGGGCTTAACAGTCATACAACATTATAACAAAATAAAAAATTTTAGTCTAGAAAAGTACCCCAGATTGTATTAAATTTAGTCAGTGAGCGTGTTCCCCTAAGGTTTGCTAGGGCTAGCTCCATGGCGTGTATCTCTGTTACTAAAGTCCACCACTTCCAAACCGTCGGTTGTTCTAGGTCTGTCCAGGCCCTAGCCAGGATTAATTTAGCGCATGAAAAAAGTATAGTGGTTAAGGTCGGTTGTAAAGATGGAGAGAGATTAAGATCTAGTAGGACCGAGGCGGCAGTGATGGTAGGAAGCGAGATGTTTTTTAGTCTTAGTACACTCAATATATCGCCCCAAAAGATCTTAAGTTTGGGGCAAGAGTACAAGATATGAACTAAATTGGCTGCTTCTAGCGAGCATTTGGGGCATTTAGTGCGACTGCTAAAGGAGGGATTCGGAGACCATCTGGCATTTCTTTTAGGTGTGTAGTAGAGCATACAGGTCGTTCTATATTGTTGTAGCCGGAGGCTGGATGAACGTACAAGATTGTTTATATTAACAAGAGAGTGCTCTATCTGATTAGAAGTAATATTTAAATTTAGTTGGGTACTCCATTTCGCGGCCAGTTTATCACTATCATTTGTTTTAAACATGCTAAGTATTTTATAAGATTCAATAATAATTGATTTATTCTTGTTTGAATAAAGGTAAGTCCATATGTCACATTCAGAAATATTTTGTATCTTTTTTTATTGATCAGATAATCATGAATTTGCATGTGTTTGAATCTAGAAGCTTCTGGTAGATCATACAACTGTTTAAGTATATTGAATTCTAAAAATCCCTGCGAGCCGTATAGATCCTCCAATGTCTTAATCCCGAGAGACGCCCAGCTATGAGTGATAAAATCTGTAAAGATACCCGGGAGGCCTGGGTTGCCCCACAAAGGTAGTTTTGGGTGATAAAAGGTTGTTTTGCAAAATTTTTATATATTATCCCATATCCTAGCAATATCTCTAGCAGACTTAAATCTTACCCTTTTGTAGTAGTTCGGGTCATTTATTCTGAGCAAGAAAAATAATGAATCTTGTTTCAACATAAAAGAGTGAAAAAAGAGAGTTCTATCTCCATGCAATAGAGAACGTATACGTGTAAAAAACGAGGACCAAAAATATAGTTTAAGTCCGGGACATTCAACCCTCCTTTTTTATATTATTTTTCAGCGTTTTTAGTGACCTTCTTGCCCTTTTGTAGCCCCATATAAAGCTACTCAGGAGCCCGTCTAGGTGTTGGAAAAATTTGTTATTTAATGCCAGTGGAATAGATCGAAATAAGTATACATACTTTGGTAAAACTTTCATTTTAATAAGGTTTATTCTACTAATCATATTCAAAGGTAGTTTATTCCATTTTTTCAAGGTAAGAGTAGTTTTTTTGGTCAGATCATTATAATGATCGTACTGATTGATCATCAAGCACTTTTAATGATATTTGGCAATCCCAAATCCAAAATGCCTCCTAAAATTAGACGCTGTGGCTCAAAGTTATAAGAATATCACTTTCATCGTTGAGGGAAAGATCAGAATACAGGTGATTATTTTTCAGGAGTGCCAGTACAATGCCCCGGTACCCCATTTAAGACGGCAAAGCCCCACATCAATTTTATTGTGAAATGGAGAACACTAGTTGCCATGTCTTCAGAACAAATTGTCTCTGCCACGAGCCGAGATAGTGACATGTTAAGATGAAATTACATTATTGCTCATCAATCTCACTCCAGACCTTTCACTAAAGACAGCGAGTATTTCAAGGTAAAAAATTTAAGAGATGAACTTTCAGTGGCTCATAAAAGGCCTAAGTCTGCGAGGAACACAAATTATTTCTCTTGAGAGTCTACGACAACAAGTAATCGACGTCGCTCATGAGGGATACGGAGGAACCGTTGGCATTAAGAGAGCTGTCAGTGACTGAGTCTGGTTTCTGTATTCCAAAGAAAAGGTCAAAAAAGAATTAAAGACTTGTTGTATATGCAACTGTCTTTCATCTGAAATTATTCAGCACCCCTTGAACATTTCAGAATTGCCACACCATGCTTGGGAGAGAATTGCTATTGATTTCTTTGGTCCTCTTTAGAATAAACATCATCTTCTATTCATTGTTGATGAATACTTCCATTTTCCTTTGACCGTTCAAGATGGAATCTTAGTGAGATAGTCTTTACCTGCAGTATTAAAGTCTGACAACGGACCACCTTTCAATTGTCAAGAATAAAATAACTTTCTAAATCGCCTCAATCTAAAGCATCAATAAGCACTCCTCTTTGAACCCAGGCCAATAGCCTGGTAGAACGGTTCATGAGAACTCTAAAGAAAGATGTTCAATGTGCTGCATTGGAGGTTGACCTAAAAGTGTTTCAAACACTACGCTTTGAGATTACAATTCAATCCCTCACTCAAGGACAGAGGAAAGCCCTGCAACTCTCATGTTTGGAAGAGCATTGTCAAGAAAGCGGCCCCAATGGACCAACCTCAGATCTAAGAATGAGGAAGACATTCACTCTATGGACTTTGGTCACAAACAGAAGATGAAAATATATGCTGACTGATGACAACCTGCAAAGGACTTCACATTTACAAGAGGAGATTGAGTGATTGTTAGTCAATACAGAAGAAGGAAATCTGATGCTACTTTTGAGGTTGAACCCTTTACTGTCACCAGCACCAAAAGTTATATGGTGACTGCCAAGCATCCTGGGAAGTACCTTGCAAGAGAGTCCTATAATTTCTGACATGTGGCCCATCACTCACCAAACATCGTTGTTAATGTAGAGACAGGGTCTGAATAGACTGTTGATGCCTCTGTGTCTGCTGAAAATTCCACCTCACCTGTACATATCACTGACACTTTGACTGCCAGTTCCCTGTTTCCAGTGACCTAATTAGGACATGTGATTCAGGTGCCACAAAGCTTAATTGAAGTATTGTGATGGCTTGTGTATCTATGTATTTATTCATGTATTTATTTGTATACTTATTTATGTATTTATTTATTGATCTATTTTTGAAAGTTATGACTCTTTATTAATAAAGTGGAGATGTAGTGTCTTGTAATAAAAGAACGCTGAACTCTTTTGGTTCCCACTCTACACCGTAGGCCAAAGTCAAAAGCGTTAGTTGGATGAGTGAAAGGCAGGCTTAGAATGTTGAGTTATGACTTGCATACAGTGGAATAAAGATGTGTAATATTACTTTACATGTGTGGCGTACCTTTTGGCGAGTGCCTAAGCTGGCAGGACACTACAAGGAGGAATAAAGGAGCAACAACATGAAGGTTACATCAATCTACTAAAGAAAAATAAATGTAATCGCCCCTGGCACTGAAGCTAACTTGTGTTTGGAGGTGCTCCTTGAGAAAGTAGCACCAAATGCAGTCACTCAAAATGAAGTTAGCCAGTGGTTGAAGGAGGCTGACCGATTGTCCCATGCTATATGCCATAGTGAGTGGAAGCCAAATTTGAATGACACAACAATAGAACAATGGTTGAAGGAAGTTGGCTGAAAGCCCCTATATAAGTATATGTGTAATACAATTGTAGTAAAACCAAAAGCTCTTGGTTATCACAAGAACTAAAAATTCATAACCCTGCGCCGGGAAACCCTTTTTGGGTAGCTGCTGCGCATTATCAATGCCAAATAATAATAATAATAACCCTGGTTTCAATATTAGCGTTGTTTTGGTGTTATTTTATTTATTATCACTCAACTGTTTGAAAATGGCCAACTTTGGAAGGTCCTTCCAAGACATTTTGCCTTTTTCTTCTACTTTTTCTGACCTCATTTTGTTGGCTTTAGGACTCAGAGTCCTTTAACACTGCTAAACCGTGCTAAAGTGCATGTGCTCTCTCCTCTAAACATGGTAGTAGTGGCTCATACCCAATTGGCATACTAAAATTACTTATAGGAACCTAGTAAAGTGCACTACATGTGCCCAGGGCCTGTACATTAAATGCTAGATGTAGGCTTGCAGCACTGCTAGTGCCACCCGTTTAAGTATCTCTCTCACCATGTCTCAGGGCCTTGCATTGCGAGTCTGTACATAGGTGTAATTTCAGGGGTGGGTAATGTATTTTCTGATAAGTAGTTGGGTACAGCTGCTTTCAGTTGGGTATGGTATGGCGTCTGTTGGATTTCACCGACATTTTGACATAAAACCAATTTCTCCATCTCTCTGTTTTGACAATCCTCCAAATGTTGGTTATTTTACAAAATATTATCACTTAGTAATCCTACCAACCCACACTATTATCCCTTTCCACTGTTCCTTAAGCCCCTCTAATGTGTACTACATGTTGTATAATATACTTTAACATTATATGCATTTGTGAATGTTGGAAAATCTGAATCCCCCCCCCCCCCCCCAATTTTACCGGCCAAGCTAAGTCCGTGAGTCTGCATGTGCAGTTTACACTGCCAATTTCGACCTGGTAAAATAAAAATTTTGCCAGGCCCCAACCTAACTTTTTATTACATAGGATAACATTGGGATTACCTCATTACATTTTTACAAGTGTAATTCCAAATGGAAGATATCCCTGATCCAACTTTGGTGTCTCTGCAATCACAATTTAAAATCACAACTTATGGTAAAGTTGTAGTTGAAATTGCAATTCTGAAATTAATAGATAAGTGCATTTTTTAACATTACTGATTTGGTGCCACTTCCTGACTCGGACCACAAATCTGGGGTGAATGACAACTGGGCTTTATGCAGTGAGTCTGGTGCCAGGGCAGGAAGGGCAGGACATCTGTGCATTTGAAAGCACCAACCGGGTACACATACAGGACCTCTGACACCACTTCAATACACTTCTGGACCTGTGAAGCCTCTACCAGGAAGAAGGACTGCTGTGTTGCTCAGAAGACTACCACTCTGCTGAACTGCTGTTTTGCTGAACTCCTGTCTTGCCATGCTGACCTGTTGCCCCCTGCCCTCTTCCTTGGGTGAAGGGACTGGATCAGATAGACTCCAAGGGCTAGCTGGCTAGCCTCCTGATCTGAAGTCTCAGGGACATAATAGACTTCCAAACAACCTGACTCTATCATTGGTAAGCCCACCCTACAAAGTGGTGCCCCTGAAAGTGGGCCTGAGGTGTTTCTCCAGCGGAACTGATGCATTCTTTGCTGAGCGACACACCCCGAGCAGAACTGATACGTCTTGTTGGCTGAGCAGTGCATCTTTGAGCAGAACTGATGCAATGTCAATGTTGTGTGGATTAGACTTGTAGCAAAAAACTACTATTGCCGCGGCATCCCGCATCTCAGACAGCTGCATCGACTTCAGAACCTACACTGCGTGACACTTTTCCTGGCACATGCTCCTCGCATCCCTCGTCGACGGTGGCCTTGAAGACGATGATGAACTTCGCATCTCAGGTTCACTGCTCATTGAAACCTAAGCATCCCTCTCACTGCGCCTCGCATCCTCAACACAGGCGTCTGTATACCAAACCCTGTTGACCGGAGTTTCTGTGTCGATGCAGGAGGACCTCCCACCACAACCTTATTACATCTCAGGACTAATTTGTTGCTTCTGATACGAGAAGCATCTGCGACACAGAGCCAAGCATCACGCCGCAACTCAGATTTAAAGTACTTTGTTCAGAGTGCCTAACAGGATCCCTGTAGAAGGCCTACGCTCCATCACAGTTTTCCTAAACTTTTGATTCTGGCTCGGTCCAGCATGACCAGAAATCCAAAATATTAATTTTTACTTGATTGTGCTATTTTTCACTTTAAACTCTCAAATTCAATGTTTCAAGTTCTACTTATTGGATTTTTGAGGTTTTGGTCTTGTTTTAATTATTCAATTAAGATTTATTTTTTCTAAACTGGTGTCAAATCTATTTATGGGGTGTTTTTACTGTTTTACTGTTTGAAGTGTTGCAGAAATACTTTACACATTGCCTTTAATGTTAAGTCTAACATAACTGCTCTGTGCCAAGCTACCTGAAGGTGAGTACAAATTAATTTAGGGGTTTCCTGACTGTTGCTTGCTTATGGTTTATACCCCAGTTAACCACCAACCCAATTTCTGACATTAGTGATCAGCAGTAAGGATTAGATTTGTGTCTATGGAGTGCCATACAGTGATTTGGTGTGCTCTACCATTTTATACCTTAGACCAATTTGTTTCTTTTTCAATTCTCCTTGATTTGGCTTTTTGCTTTTTCCAAATTGAGTCTCACCCTACATACCAGGCTGTGACCATACATGTAGGAATGAAATATGAACTCATTTAACTGGAGAATTGCACTGTGGCAGAGTTCATGGAGTTCTGTAAGGAATGAAATCTTCCAGACAGAAAAGGCACCAGCAAGTTGGAGCTTCAATACATTCTGATGGCCTTAGGGGAGGTTCGCCTGTCACTGGCAGCAACAGAGGACCAGGATATCCTGGAAGTCCTGGCTTGCCAGGCACATGTTCAGCGTAAGTTACAGACACTGGGTTAAAGTACCAGTTTCAAGACACCCCCCTGGTGGGAGGTAGAGTGGGAGTAGGGTGCGATTAAGCCTGGGCTTCTACTCCCCCACTCTGAGACACATCAGAGGTCAAAGAAACCTCAGGAGGCCCTAGGGAACCCCTGGCCAACCCCAAGGCTGGAAGAGAGGTCTATCCAATGGCTCGTGTGGGATCTCCTCCTGACAGTGGATGGCCTAGACCTGGCACCAGACGCTGACAGCTGTCAGTGTCCTCTGCTGGTTGATGTTCTTATGGACAGAGTTTAACTTGGGTTAGGGACAGAAGTCCAATCCAAGGGGTGGAATTGATACATCACTTTGCTGGCCATGGTGGTGCTGTCTACTTACTGGGACCCATCAGTGAGCAGGTTAAGACTAGGTGTGGCACAGAGGTAGTTCACAGGTGAGGAGAAGGATTCCCCATGGTTCAGTTTAGTGGGTCAAGGGCGTGTAGACAGAGGGATCAAATGGAGTTCAGAGAGTCATAGAACTGACAAGAGTCCACGTTCTATAGCCCTAAATAGGGAAGTTCATCAAGGTATTGATTAGTCTACCCTGAATTCAGGCTGGAGGATGGTTGGGATCGAAACTGGCCCTTTCTGCATGGTCAACTCCAAACTTTTTGCCTTCCTCCCTTACTTTTTCTGAACTTGTTGTTATTGGCTGCAGGACTCACAGCACTTTACCATTGCTAACTAGCACTAAAGGTCATGCACTCTCTCCTCTAAACATGGTAGTATTGGCTTAAACCCATTCAGAATATTCAATTTACTTTCAAGTCCCTAGTAAAGTGCACTACATGTGCCCAGCGCCAGTAAATTAAATGCTACTGGTAGGCCCGCAGCACTGCTTGGTCACCTGCTTAAGTAGACCTCTAGCCATGTCTCAGGCATGCTATTGCAGAGCCTGTATGTGCAGGTTACACTGCCATGCTGACCTAGCAAAATAAACCTTTCGCCAGGCTCAAACTTTCCTTTTTAATATATATTTAAGTCACCCCTATTGTGGGACCTGGAAAGCTCACAGAGTAGGGTGCAATGTATTTTATAAAGCAAGATAAGTACTTTTAAGTTTTACATGTCCTGGTAGTAAAAACATCTTACATTTGTTGTTCACTACTGCAAGGCGTATATCTCTAAAAGGAGAATATTTGTACTACCTTGGTATATCTTATAAGTGTAATTCCCAAATGAGAAGATATAACTCACAACTTGGGGTGAAGTTAGATTTTAAATTGCAATTCTGAAAATGGCACTTTTAGAAAGTTGACATGCTCTTACTTTAGCCATTTGGTGCCTTTTGAATGTCTCAGGCCACATATCTGGCATAGATGACCGCTGAGCTTTGTGGATTCCCTGTAGACATCCACACACAATGGGAGCATTGGCGTGACTTGATGGGAGAATCTGGCAGGATGAAAGAGAGGAGCTGGACCCAGCCTCACTTACATCTTAGTAGACTGTGCCCTGTCCTCTCACAAAAACTGCATGCCCCTCTGCAGTGAGTCTGGAGCCACGGCAGGAAGAGCAGGACCTCTGTGCACCTAAAATCCCCAATTGGGTATAAGAAATGACCTCTGACACCACCACTTTAATACACTTCTGGAACTGTGAAGACTCTACCAGATAGAAGGACTACTGTGCTGCTGAAAGGACTGCCTCTCTGCTGAAGTGCAGTTTTGCTGAAGTCCTGCCTTGCTATGCTGCCCTGCTGCCTGCTGCCTTCTTGCCTTGGTGAAGGGACTGGCCCTGCATTACTTTCCCCCAGAGTGACTGATCTGAAGTGTCAGGGTCATAAAAGACTTCCACTCAACCTGCTTCTGCACCTGACTCTGCCATCTGTGAGTCTATCTGGCCAAGTGGTGCCACCCCAGTTCTGGCCCCTTGGATGTAGGCCTAAGGTTTTGTCTCCAGTATAACCTATGCACCCTTTGCTGAGTGACACCCCCGAGCAGAACCAGTGCAGAACCAGTGCATCTCCTTGGCTGATGGGACAACTAGCTACCTAAGACTGGTTCATCTGACTCAGGTCTTGTCAGTGAGGTAAATATTGAGTCCTGTGGTACAGTTAGCATAGCAGCCACATCTAGGCATAGTCATCACACTTTGGGTGTCTTCTACGAATGCAAGGTGATGGAAGGAATGCTTAGATTAATCTCAGCTTCTGATGATTGCTCAAATCCACATTCCTAACCATCGTTTTTCAGATATTGTACCATTCTATATAGAGACCTGCCTCATGCAAATCAGTCTTGGTTCTGCTCCAAACAGGAACAGTCCAGACTGAACCACCAAGCCAGGGATCCTCCAGATGGAACAAAAAGCAACCCTAGACCGATTTTGACCAACCTATCACTCAGCAGTGATTTATACCTTGAGTCCAATTGTATTTTGAGAATATGATGCATGTCTGGGCCTATTCGTCCCAATTAAAGCATGTACTGCATAAATAAAAGGAGGTCAACAGAATGTTTGCATTAATCCCTGCTGCTGGCAATCACTCAAGATATATTCCTAATGATCATTTTTCATCCACTGTGCTATTCTAGCTAGAGAAACACCTTATACAAATCCGCCTTGGTACTACTCCAATAAGTACAGTCCAGCCCAAACTCCAAGGCCTGGTCCCCCCCATATGGGACCCCAGGCAACCTGAGACATGTTTAGACTTACTTAGGTCTCATCACTGAGGTACGGCACCATGAGCACAGGACCCACATCTGGCCATACCCATTGCACTTAGGGCATCTACTGCGAAACAACAAGGTGATGGAAATTAACCTTAACCACTGCAGATCAACCGCATTCTAAACCATTCCTATTGGAAAGGACCTGGCTTGGCTATTTGGGCTGACATGTTATTTTTGGAGCAGGACCAATGATGATTTCCATATGGTTGGGTGTAATCTGAGGTTGCATGGTGGGGAAAAAATTATGAACTCGGATGCAACCTGAGTAATACCCAATGGCTGAGATTCATTTAAGAATTCCAACACTCACTTTTCTTTATATCATTGTCATACCCTACATGCAATGGATATACCCTGCTGTGGGCTCTGTGCTAACAGTGACACTGGTACCAAGATGCAACCATCTGAAGAGACCCAAGTAGACTGAAACCAGTCTTGGGTTGCTTGTGTTTCACTGAAAAGAGGGCTGAAGTAGCATGGTGGGCACAAAAATGACAGACTGGGATGCAGCCCAGGTAATTACCAGGCTGAGATTAAGTTAAACATATAGGAATATATCAAATAAAGGATGCTAATACTGTTAAATTCTATGCAGAAGCATGGAAATAGGGTACTCAGATATTATTGTGGAAGGAGTTTTGTTGTAAATAGAAGTCCATGAGCCAGGAGTATAAATAGGTTATCTTTATTCAAGTTGAGTTGCAGGTCAAGTTATTAAGATGGAAAGGTAAAACCCCACCAGGAGTGACCTCCCGGCCACTCAGCCTGCCTGCGCCAACTGCCAGATGACACACAGGCTAAGCCCCCAACATTCCATGATGTCACTGAGGATTCTGGCAGTGACACCATGTGAGCCACAGGGAAAAGAGACATAGATAAATATAACTCATCTCCTTTCTTTAGGGAAATTACAAAAGAGGAATTAGAATAAGCAACATCAACATCAGTGTACACATCAACATCAATGTACACCATACTTTTGAAAATAAAACATTTATATTGAAAAGGAAATATTAACATTAGATTCTCAGATAATTAGTCCCATCCCCTTCCCTTGGGAAACACAACACAACACAACACAACCACCATGAAGACTAATTCGGTTTCTTCTCCGTCACCACACCTGTAACAGGGTATGAACCACCCTGTGAACTAAAACCGGAGTACATTCTGCTCCCCCAACAAAAACATAATAGGGTACACACTTAACACAGACATCACCCACACAACAAAATAACCCACACACTATCACGCCCACGCATCACATACTCAAACCAGAAACCAAACAAACCGACTGGCCAGGTCAGTAAGTGGCAAAAAAGGTCCCAACTCATGGCGTAACAGTACAACACCCAAAAATTGGAGCACACTTCACTCCGTAACAGGGTACACATGACCCCGTGAACCACACCCGGGACAATCATAGCCCACAACCAAACGTGTAACAGGGTACACATCACCCTGTGAACCAAAATTGGAGCACTCTTCGCTCCGTAACAGGGTACACATGACCCCGTGAACTGTTACTGGGACCACCATGACCCACAACCAAACATTTAACAGGGTACACCATACTTTTGAAAACAAACACAACACCCTGTGAACTGAAATTGGAGCATTTAGCTTCCACACCAACTACAAAAGGGCACACACCACCCTAGTGCTGGCACACTTAGCTTCCATTACTTAATGCCCTGTGAAACATATTTGGGACACTGAGCTCCCACAACCTTATAGCCATAAGGGTAGACCAAAACTGAGGCATGCACTACCACACAGAAAGTAAATATACACTTAAAGCCTCACAATTCTAAGGAACACTGGCAAGGCTTACAACCCTTAGAAACAGAACTAGGGCAAAATGACGACATAAAATGCAAATCTCTCCCTAAAAGCAAGTCGCAACTTCCACCCTCACCCTCACATAACAACTTAGTCACAGTAAAATTGTACAGAAAAAACAAGCTCCGGTGAACGATTTTTCAACCGAGGTCCTCACCACACCGAGTGCTTTGACAAGTTCACTGCCGATGAATTTACCGCTGGGGTGTATGTTATTGTCACCATGCAGGCTGATAGTAAATAATAAACACCTGCACCATTTCGATACTGTCATGAAATCTGTACGGTGTAAAGTTCACAGGAGTATTTCAACGCTCGGTGATTATCTTTAAACATCTGGCAGTCAATGCGTCTGGCAGTCAATGCGCACTCCACGGAAGCAGTCAAAATAGCAGCACGCAAGACACGCTGCACCGGGTGGCTCTCGGCACGCCAGTGCCGGCAAACGTGTATATGCAGCCATGCACAAAGAGGACGAAACGTCACAGAAGGCTGTCCGGCTCTCCGGCTGAAGCTCGTGAAACGGTGAGCAGCGTGTGTTCACTTTGAGTTTTGAAAATCCAGGCAGCCGTTTAAGTTTTGCCGTTCACCATACATGTTAAAATTTATAAACTTGACTCAGTCCCAATAAAATGACTGCAAAAACACTCTGTGACACAGACTGTGCTCCCTGGTTTGTTCTCCATTCACCATCCTTGCTTTTCCTGCAGAGCCCGGGATACATGTCATCCCTGCGCTGCTCTCTTTCCGCAGCGCTTAGTGACGAAGAGACACGGAGTTGACTTGAGGCACTATGGGCTGCGCACTCTCTCTCTCTTTCTCACAGTGATGCTAAAAAGTGTGTAAGCACCGATCACTCCACCGGCAGATGAAAGCTGTGCCTCCATTTGCCCACAGCTGATGTCAAATGCACGCCCATGTAGATTCCTCTAAGTTAAGTCACAAACACACGAGCACTACATCAATCAGGTGCCAATTTAATTTAACTGCACAGACATCACAAAAGTTACATGGATACCTGAAGTAAGGGGTCAAACGTCTTGGGCAGCAGCAGGGCGTCCAGATAATAACGGACACTGGTGGGGTTTGTGCAAGGCGTTTCTCCTTCAGTAAGATGCTTAGTTTCATAAGGCTCCTTTCATTAAAGTTTCTCCTCAAAGCTGTAGGTTTCAATAGTTCCAGTTTCTAGTTTCCTTATTAGTTTTCTTATCCGCACGCTGTTGGTTCTCTGTATGTAGGCTCTTTCTTGTAGTTGTAAGTTCTCCTAACGTCGCCAAAAATGTTGTAAATAGAAGTCCATGAGCCAGGAGTATAAATAGGTTATCTTTATTCAAGTTGAGTTGCAGGTCAAGTTATTAAGATGGAAAGGTAAAACCCCACCAGGAGTGACCTCCCGGCCACTCAGCCTGCCTGCGCCAACTGCCAGATGACACACAGGCCAAGCCCCCAACATTCCATGATGTCACTGAGGATTCTGGCAGTGACACCATGTGAGCCACAGGGAAAAGAGACATAGATAAATATAACAAGTTTACTAAGGCAATTGCCAAAATCTAAAAGCTCTGTTAATGATACATCCCCCACACAAGAATCCCCTAATTTAAGTTAAGAGTGGTGGATTTTTCCTTGTAAAATAGACAATTGCACAAATCCACACACATCTATGAAAACACTCATCCACACTCATAAACAGACACAGACACACATTTGATTTCAGACACACACACTTCCACTATTGATTGTGCTCTAAATGCTTATCGTGTATGTTTTAACATGTTAATCATTCACCACAACAGCTTCCATTTGGGTTTCATTTAATAGTCTATCTCCTGTCATGTATTTGCCAAAATTATCCTTTTGTCTTGACCAGCTCTCAATGTCGAGAAGATTTTTAGGGTAGCCCTGTTACATATATTCATATGTGCACTGTAGGAAATGTTTTAGAGTAACATATGCATTTATAAGTATGCTCCTTCCGAGGTTGAATGATAAAACAAAGCATGCCTTAACCACGCATGCCTAAACAATGCAGTCTGACGCTGCGACCGCGTCTTTACCATGCATGCCTTTACAATGAATTTTGCTGTAAAGGCATGATTGGTAAAGGGATACACATGTTAAAAATCACACCCTAGCCCCCTCCCTGAGCCCTAAAACCAGATACCCCAACCCTACAATCCACCACACCCCATCCTTATAAACTACCCAGACTAACCACCCTGAGCCCTAAACCTGCCCACAACTACCCCGACCCCAGGCTCCCACCGTTAAGCCTAAAACTGACCCCCAGCTCTGAAAACTGACCCTTCCAGTCACCCTGAGCCCCAAACCCCCCCCACTGCCCTAAAATCTATCCCAAACCCCCCTCACCATGTTCCCTAAAACTGACGCCACAAACCAGGGCCCCAGCCACACTTACAAAGCTGTGTCCCAGTCTTTCCCCTCCCGATCCTTTCTGTTCCTCTGCCCACTCTCCGCTCTGCATCTAGATCGCTGACTGCCTCCACCATGCATGTGTATGCTTAAGACATATGCTTGGTTAAGACATATGCGTAGTTCAGCAAGCATTGCTCCACTAGTGTTAAAGCCGCATGCGTGGCTCAGCCTCCTGTTGTAAATGCTGTTTCCCCTCATTCAGAACATTCTGTGCAGAAACTAATCAGGGAAATTAGTTCTACACATGGAGCTCCCTTTGCACCATGTCATTCATCCACAGCAATTCTCCCACCAAATGACTAATCCTGAGGCTTCCCTTATCTATTCTCCTGTCCCTACGGCTGTCTTTCTTCTTGCAAAGCACCACCTGCAGTTCTGTTTCCCCTCTCTCTTCCTCCACTGCAGTTCCATTTCTCCCTCAAGCTTGTCTCACCACAAGCTTACAACTCTTCTCTCTTGCAGTCTCCATGCTAAGATTCACATCTCCTCTGCTTCGATCGGCTACTCTCAGCTTCAGCAGCAAGGGTGCAATAGGCCCTATGAAAGCAGGGAGAATGGCCTCATTCCCAGGATTGTGTAATAAAAAAAGTTCTAATTAGGGTGAGGTCGGCTCGTAACATCACAGGGCCAATGTCCCTATTTATTTATTTTCTCCCCTAATGATAGCCAATGATACAGGGGTGGCTCCTCCATTAGGGCGGAGGAGCGTCGCCCCACTGTTTTCTCGCAGTGCAAGAAAGCAGAGATATAAAATGGTATTTGAAAGCATAGTGCCAACATCGGCCCATACCCCAAACCGCTCACAACAATTTCCCATAGTAACGGACACCACACAATGTTTTGTTGGATGAAAGTTGTTGCAGCTTTATTTGCATAAACATTATGCCAACATGTTGGGTTATCTTACGGGCGATCCAGGGTCAGGTCGCCTCTCGCCACCTGCCCACCTAGAATGCAGAGTAAGCCTGGTTGGGGTTGGTTGGGGATGGGTGGGAGGGTTTGCCTGGGGAGTAGTGGCTTACTGAAGGTTGTGGGCCCTGACTGTTTGGTCCGTCCTCTGGGGCCAACCAAACCGGTCAAGCGCACTGTTAATTTTCTCTATGTAGGCTGCATGCAGCCTGCATAGAGAAAATGGCCTCCCTACAGGCGCCTGGCTGGGCGCTGTCTGTGCCAATCACAACGCTGCCATGGATTGACTTAGGGGAGGAAGGCTGCCTGTTCTTGGTAAGCAGCAGGAAAATGCCAAATGTGAACCCGGCCAGGAGCGGAGGCAGTGCAGTAGCCGGGGAGTACGTTTTTTAAAAAACTGCTTACACCCTCTAGCCCTGCCGAACCCACACGCGTGCCCCCACACCTGTGAGTCATGTGAGCCGCGACTGCAATGATACATCACTGACAACTTATAGCTCTTCACCTACTTCTGCTTCTCTCTCTCCTTCTTCCCCTGTAGTTCCAATTTCACCTTCCCTAGGCCCTCTGTGCAGACTGTCTCTTCACAGACTGTGTCTTCACAACAGATGGAAGGATGGATCACGTCTTGTTTGCCAGCCACTTGGATTTTAAACGTCCTAGTCATATTTGTATTGCTCTGCCAAAGCCTCTCTTTTCCAGCATATAAATCCATATTTTGTCTCTTTGTAAGAATGGCAGGCAGGTATTCAAGTGCTCCAATTCCTGAAAAAAAGTTTTACGCTGGAGCAGATTTTTGAAAAAACACTTTCAATCAATCCCATGCATTTTACATTAAAAGTCATTGCTGGGTGAATTTGCCTTCTCATACAGATTGTGTATTGGGTACTGAAACTTGTGGGGCCGATTCACAAAGGGATTAATGAGTATTTATTTGAAGCAGTGTGAGAAGAGTACTGATAAAATAGCACATAAATGCCTTTATGAATATCCCCAAAAATGTCAAAATCCCTATTAGTAAAAGTGCAGAGAAGGCACCATCCTACACGCTTGAGCGAATTTCTACATCCTAATTTATTGTTGCCTGACTATTTTCATTTTAATCTGATTGTAGAAATTTGAGCCAATTGACAAAGACATCGATGAGTACTTGAAGACCACTACTTCATATGCTCTTAAAAGCCACTTTGTAGACCTCAAAAAATATTTTTAGCTTCACCCGACATTTATTTTCAGTTTCTTGGGCCCATTTCATGAGGTTAAATACAGTAGCAGTTCCTTGAGGGAGTGCTGCTGGGCGGTGGCGTGGGGCGGGGCAGAGGAGGGGCAAGAGGGGGGCTTATAAACCCCAGCAGACGGCTTATCGGAGTTAGGTAAAGAAGAAAATAAATAAAATGAATTAAATTGTGCACGCTGCAATGCCAAATGCTTTGGAGTGCGCACATTAATTCACTTTATATTATTTATTTACTTACCTATCTCCCATCAGCTGTATGCAGGAGTTTATTAACCCCCACCCTGCCCCTCCCCGGCCCAGCCCCACCAGCCGGGAGCACTCTCTCATGAGCCGCTATTGGTTAAATATATGTGTGGATTACTCTTCCCTCTAGCTGCAACTCTCAACTTTTTTGCAATTCCCTATTTCTGAGTGGAAAGTTACAACTAGGTGTAGGCTCACATGTCTTCCTCCCCATAAATGAAGATCTCTGCCACAGAGTAATCTTCGTCCCATTTCCTTACTGGCAGCGCCGGGTAAAATGCTTGAGAAATTAATCCAGCGGCAGCTAAATAAATTCACGGAGGACAGCAACGCTCTGCATGAAACACAATCAGGCTTTAGAGCCGGTTTCAGCACCGAGACCGCCCTGATTGAGGTGGCCGAGTCAGTCAGGTGGTCGCTGGACTCAGGAGCATCGGCAATGCTGGTGCTCCTGGATCTATCGGCCGCCTTTGATACGGTGGATCACGACAGGCTATTACAACGCCTGGCTGGGATCGGCCTCCAAGCCCAGGCATTAGGCTGGCTCCACTCCTATCTGTCCAACAGATCGCAGAAGGTGGCTCTTGGTACCTTCTCCTCAGATTCCAGGAGTTTGAACTGCGGGGTCCCACAGGGCTCTGCCCTGAGCCCGCTGCTTTTTAATATTTACTTGGCCCCGCTGTTCACACTGATTGCCAATTGGGGAGTCACTGCAATTTCCTACGCTGATGACACCCAGCTGGTCTTCCCATTCTCTGAGGTTTCGGAGGCAGCATTTTCTAACTGTAAGGGCTGCCTCCGCGACGTGGCCTGTTGGATGAATACCAACAAACTGAAATTAAACGCAGGCAAAACGGAGGTGATCTTCTTTGGCACAAGCGACCACCCCCCCGCTGAGTTTTGGTGGCCGGAAGAGATGGGTCCCGCTCCATCTCCGAGCATAAAGGCAAAGAATTTGGGGGTTACATGGGATAATGGCCTATCCTTTGCTCCCCAGATACAGAAGGTCGTTGGAGGATGCATTGGTAAACTGAGGAGCCTACGCAGATTTCTCCGACTGCTCCCAGTGAGCTGCCGCAAAACGATTATCCACGCCACAATCACTTCAAGGCTTGACTATGCCAATGGCCTCTATTTAGGCCTTCCGAAGTTTTTGTTGCAAAAGATGCAAATCGTGCAGAATTCAGCGGCTAGACTACTCAGGCAGGTCCCTTTTAGACATCACATTTCTCCCCATTTGCGCATGCTACACTGGTTGCCTGTGGCAAGTCGCATAAAATTCAAGGCGCTCACCTTGGCCTACAGAGCCCTTCATGGGACCTGCCCAAATTACTTAAAAAAACGACTGCCTAGATATTCTCAGGCCAGACTCCTAAGGTCTAGCTATAAGGTCCATCTCCATGTTCCTCGAGTGAAAAGGGCGCGCTTAGGTGGAAGAACTTTTTCCGTAAGTACGGCACGGCTTTGGAACACCTTGCCACGGGAAATCCAACAAGCACCCTCCGAACCTTGCTTCAGAAGCCTACTGAAAACATGGCTTTTCACGCAATAATTCTCTTCTCTCTTGCATTATGACTCTCACTGCCCATGCCAGCGCCGGGACACTTCCTACGGAGGTAGCTGTTGCGCTCTATAAAACTCAGTATTATTATTATTATTATTATTATTAGTGTTAGGGATGTCTGCACAGAAAAGATAGCAGTGGTGGAGGCAGAGACTGCCAGCTACATTTTTGTGAATTGCATTGGGATTTTGAGGTAGATTCCTATCTCACGCGCAACAAAATGCAGTTTGTGAATCGGGCCTTTACTGGGAAGAAAAGATGTCATGTTTCCATCTTTTGATTTAATTTAACAGCCTAATGTATTCTGGGAGTTCTTGTCCGGTGTAATGAAAACATATTGGAATTCATGACGTAATTAGTATTTGATGAACGGATTTGTTTACTTTAATTTTACATTTTGCATTGTTTAATGAGGATAGAGTTTATAAAAAATTAAACTAAACCATTCTTTTTTAAATGTAGTGGCTCTGGAACCAATTCAGAAGAGACATTTCTAGTTTCCCATGTACATTTTACTGCTATTATCACAAAATGTACATTTTAATGTACTTTAAGGCAAGCAATGGTGTATAAAGTGTTAAGGACTTTTTAAACCGTTTGCTGCTTCGAACGTTCTCTGCCAGTGCTGAACGTTAAAAAAATGGGTGGGGCCGCATCGGCCAACGGACATGTGCAGCACTACCGAGGTAGTGCTCGCGACGACCGTTGGCCAACGGCAGCAGCCGACGGTTTAAAGAGACTTGAAAAAAGCAAAAAGTAAGGTGAACACTTGTTTATGCCAGTGGCCTGACATTTTCGTAACAGCCCTCTCTTAATTGGATACAGTTTGGGAAATTTACAAGCCGAAATGGAAGTTATTGAACAAAATGTTACATATTTAAAAGTCTGGTACACTTCAACGTGGTACCTTAAAAAAATGTGCTGAGGTATTATGAGCTTTCCAACATTCTGTGATTAAAAAAGGGATGAAAATTTCAGGTTTTAGAAACCACAGGGAATGGCTACTTTGCCTGCTGAGTTAAAGGATATTATTACCAAATGCGGAATACTGGGGAGAGTTGCTGAAACCGATTGGGTTAACTAACCTATCTATGCATCTTACTCTGAGGGGATTTATAGACTGCTACAATGCTGGTTCTGCTGAGACTGCATCAAATGAATTGAAAAAATAAGAAATAGTAAAAAGCAGCAGATCAAAGATTGTGGTCAATGTCCCCCTGGGGTATTTCGCGCGAGGGACGACCTCACGCGGCCTGATTGGGTGGTGGGAGGGGCTAGGTCCAAGTGAAGGGAGGGGAGGGAGGGTTTGACGTCACTCTGAGCGAGTGAGAGGAGCGGTGGTGTCGTGTTTGACAGGAGCAGCTGTGAGGTAATCCTGTCAGTGCTGTCACACGTTCAGTGAGCTGTTTTTCGACGATTTTCCTGTCAGTAATTGAAGAATGGCGGCTGAGGATATTGCCATAGAGGCAGTTAGAGCATTGATGGCTGTGGGACGGAGTGATTTGCTGAGACCTGGCGCTGTGGTAGATACCTCAGTGGTGGTGAAGCGTCCTCGTCGCCTAGCAGCGGAGGGAGTGTCGAGAGCTGTGGCGGCCTGTCAGCCTGTTCACAGTAACGTTTCTGAGGAGGAAGGTGGCGTGAAGGTGCCGGCAGCAATAGCCAGGAGAGTGCGTTCTGTGAGCAGAGGAGGTCGGGGTAAGAAACTTCCACCCCTGCGCTCGTCTTCGGCCCCAAGTGCATTGCGGGAGGGCCGTAAGTTGGTCACTACACCGACCAGACGACGGGCCGGCCGGCGCGGAGGCAGTGCCGGTGGTGTTTTTGACATGCGCGTGTCGCATTTCCAGCTGGCTGAAGGAGATGCTGACAGGGCTTTCGAGGATCATATGGCCACTGCGTCACAGGAGTCTGGAGGGGCCCGGTCACGACCCGGCATGAAAGTTTTGTCAGACATGCTCAAGAGGTCAGGCGGCCCGTTGGCGAGCGGCAAGAGAATTGAAATAGCACCAGAATTAGATGCTGACAGGCAGAGACAGACTTTGGTGGACTATTCCAGCGATAGCGGGTCCGAAGACTATGCTCTGTCAGGAGTTGATGAAGGTGACGATGGCAGGGGCGATTCACCTGACGCCGAGGAGCAGCTCCAACGGGATGAGTTTATGGACTGCCAAGACATTATTGTCCCTCAGTCTAGAGGCCCCCCTAAGCAATTTCTTGATGAAAATGTTCATGTCAATGTAACATATGATTTTCAATTTCCACAGTATCAGCAGCTGAGGGGGGGTGTGATGTGGCAGCCTCGAGTTAGGCAATTCAGGAGCGGGAGGTGGGGGGACATGGGTGGCAGGGGTGGGGGCAGGCAAATGAAGGAGGCTGCTGCATTGTTTCCAGACGCCAGGCCTCCGCCTGGGCGTCCTGAGGTAGCTTTTGATGCGGGGTCTGCGACTCTGCAAGGCCAATGGGTGTGGGTGGAGCACACGGAGCTGCCAGTGCCAAAAAGGTCTGGCACCTCGGCTTCACGAACAGCGGGTAAGTATGTCATAGGTCCTCGCTCGAGCGGCGAGTACCTCACGGGGGCTGCTGGTCTAGTGACGGATGAGCAGTTCTTTTTCTCTCAGTCAGCGCCGCAGAGCGCGGTAATTGGGGGAGGGGTTGGTTCAAGAAGCGGATCTGGTGCGGATTTCATACCTGCGACTGGGCACTTTTCACGGAGGCCTGAGTCAGAGGTTCAAAGTCGGTTTATTAACTTAGCGTCTGGCACTAAGCCAGGTACAAGTTTTGCTATATCGGAAAATGAAAAACAGTTTGATGGTGATGATGGTGAATCCGATAAAGAAAATGAGTATTATTCAAGAGGTGGATTGGCTCATGAAGGCAGGGAGGGGGCTGGGAGGGGGATGAGACGAATACCGTCTGCCAGTGTGTTTCAGAGTTCTGGAGCGGTTCTCTCACCGGCACGTGGGCAGATTGGACATCATCAGCGTGATGGTCTGGAAGACTTTCGTCAACGGGCTGCGCAGTTACCAGCAGGTAAGACAGACTGATGGGCTGCTTGGACACGGCCGTTGGCAGGTGGTACAGGTGTGGCGCCTGCTGAGAGTGGGCATGAGTTGGCGGTTGGGGGTGAAGGTTTGGGGGCGAAACATGGGGAATGCCTACAGTCTATGACAGGGCAAGGGGGGAGGTCGGATAAAGAAGGGGGGGGGGCCCAGGTCATCTGTGACTAGTTCAGGACCGAGTGAGACTCCGAGAGTAAGCGGCGCGAAGCTGCCTTATATGGGGGTGTCGATGCCTTTGGGTATACATTTGTCAAACAGAACTAAGCAGCGTATCTGGAACCATGATTACGTGGATGTTTTCCGGCTACTACATAGGGATTTACAGGCAAGGGAAGGTTCCAAGGAGGAGGAAGCTGAATTGTCTCGTCGGCCCAAAGTGCCGAAAACGATTGAAAATTGGACAGCGGCGTTCCTTATTTATTCCAGCGTGTATTGCGAACGTTACCCTGAGAGAGCGGTTTCGCTGTTTAAATACATAGATGTCATTAGAAGGGCGCATTACAAGGCAGGGGGATATGCGTGGCTAAATTACGACGAGGAGTTTCGGGCGAGAATGAGTTTATTTAACGATAAGCCATGGGGGGAGGTCGATCAGGAGTTGTGGTTACAGTGGTTGTCGGGTCATTCATCTGCTAACGCGATCCATACGGCAAGTGGGTTGCCGATTCCTTACCGGCCCTTTTCTCAGCGTCCCGCCACAATGGGGCGGGTTGTGTCGGACGGGGTCAGTTGCCCACAACCGGAGCATGTTGGAGCTTTAATAGAGGTTCCTGTGTGCGCCAGTATTGTAAATTCAAGCACGAATGCGCTCAGTACGGTGGCAGACATGCCATCTTTCAGTGCTTTCCCAACCAGCATTCCGGAGAGCATGGTAGAGGTCAGAGGGGGGGCGAGGATCAGTGCTGCCTCTTATGCCAAAAGGCGCCTACCCCAATTAGATTGCAGGCCATGTTGAGTTCGTTGGAGAGGTATCCGGACGTGGAAGGAGCGGCCAAGTTATTCTGGGGGTTTCGGCTCGGCTTTAGGATTGGCTACCAAGGCCCCAGAGTCTTGCGATAGGCTGATAATCTCAGGTCCGCAAAGGAGATGGCTTCAGTGGTGAGGGCGAAGTTGCGGAAGGAATTGGATTTGGGGAGAATAGTTGGCCCTTTCGCGGTTTGCCCTTTGCCCAATTTAATTGTGTCGCCCCTTGGTGTTAACCCAAAGAAAGCGCAAGGCGAGTTCCGCCTGATACATCATTTGTATTGGCCGGAAGGGCAGTCAGTGAACGACTTCATCTCCACCACTGACTCTGCAGTGTCATATTCGTCAGTGGATGACGCTTTGGAATTGGTACGTAAGGCCGGGGTGGGAGCTGACCTTGCTAAATGTGACATTCAGGCTGCCTTCCGCCTTTTGCCTATTCATCCGGTGGATTTCGAGTTGCTGGGCAAGTATTTTGACGGAGAGTGCTACGTGGATCGTGTGTTACCCATGGGCTGTGCTATCTCTTGCTCACTTTTCGAAACCTTTAGTACATTTCTGGAGTGGTGTGTAGTCCAGCGCTCAGATCATGTGGCGGTATGTCACTACTTGGACGATTTTTTGTTTGTGGGCAAAGCGGAGATGGAACAGTGTGCTAGAGTTTTGGCATGTTTCCAGGCAGTGGCCAAGGAGTTTGGTGTGCCTTTGGCTGAAGACAAGACGGAAGGTCCAACGTCCACGTTGACCTTTTTGGGTATAGAGATAGACACAAATGAAATGGTGGCTCGTTTGCCACGAACAAAAGTGCAGGAGATCAGGCTTTTTCTTCAGGAAGTTTTGGGAGCCAAAAAAGTGCAGTTGCGCCAAGTCCAGAGGCTTCTGGGATACTTGACTTTTGCATGTAGAGTTGTCAGGGCAGGCAGGACCTTTTGTTGGCGTCTGGGCTTTGCTATGGCGGGGGCGTCCTTGCCCCACCATCACATCCGTTTGACAACGAAAATTAAGGAGGACTGAAGCATATGGTTGCGATTTTTGGATGAGTTCAATGGTGTGTCTGTCAATTTTGTGACGGAAGACACTGTCTGGCCGGTGCAAATATTCTCGGATGCGGCCGGGGCCATGGGTTTCGGATTGTTTTGGGAAGGCAGGTGGTGTGCGGAGCGGTGGCCGGCAAGGTGGTTACAACAAGGTCGCAGCATCGCTTTTTTGGAATTCTTCCCCTTGTTAGTGGCGCTGCAAGTTTGGGGTGAGGAGTTCAGGGACCGCTGCGTGCTGTTTCATATCGATAACATGGCAGTGGTTAGCCTGGTTAATGGGCAGTGGGCCAAAGATGCACGGGTGCTGCAATTGTTGCGGGCTTTTATGTTACGTGTTCTGCAGTTGAATATTGTTTTTAGAGCTCAACACATCCCTGGTGTCAACAATTCACTTGCCGACGCTTTGTCTCGTTGTCAGTGGCAGAGGTTTCGGGACTTGGCACCTGGAGCGGACCGATGCAGGACACCGATTCCGTCGAGCATGTGGGACCTGGGGAACTGAGAATGGCAGAGTTTGTTGAACAGTCCTTAGCTGTCTCCACGCGACGCAGTTATCAGCTGGCATGGTCTGGTTTTTTGGGATATGCGGCACAGTGCGGCAGAAACGGTACAGCGGTGCAACATGAAAAGTTTATGTGGGAGTTTGTGTTATATCTGATAGACAAAGGTTTGTCGCCATCAACCATTTCAGGCAAGTTGGCGGGAATTTCGTTTTATAGTCAATTGTTTTTGGGGTGTGAGGTTCAAATGGGCTTCCGTTTACAAAAAATGTTAAAAGGTTTTGGAAGGTCTGTTTCGCAGGAGAAAAAGTTGAGAAATCCCATTACATTCGAATTGTTACAAGAATTGTTGGGCGTTGTGCCCGTCTGCTGTTATGATGAATGGGAATGGTCTCGATTCAGGTTATGTATGGTATGGTTGTTCTTTGGTGCATTTAGGATATCAGAATTACTGGGGTTGCGAAATCAAGCGGGGATCCAGTCATCGGATATCGAAATCCTGGGTAATGGAGTGTTGCAAATTACATTGAGGCAGTCAAAGACAGACGAGGCAGGGAAAGGGATGTTGGTGCGTCTGGGTAGGAGCGGGGTTCGGGGTTGTTGTCCGGTGGGGGAGTGGGAGTCATTTGTTGAGTCTGCTGTCTTTCAAGAGGGCGGGATATTTTACCATAAGAATAAAACACAATTGACTTGTTCCCAATTTTTAGCTGTTTTACGGAAGGCCTTGGTGTTGGCGGGGGAGAATCCACAATGTTTTGGGACGCATTCTTTCAGAATCGGTGCAGCTACCGAAGCAGCGAGGTTGGGTTGGGGGAAAGAGGAGTTGCAGCGAATCGGGCGATGGAAATCCAATTGTTGCTTTAAATATGTCAGGTTGTAAATGTTTAAAAAAAAAAAAAAGAGAGGGGTTTCGAGTTGGTTACTGTTCCTTTTTCCATCACAGGTCGAGTGGCGTATTTTCCTCGGAAAAAGAGGACCTGGATTGTCGGCCATTCGATAGTGAAATGGGCAGCGAACTTTGCTGAATAGCAGCTGTGTGCGAGAGGTCTGGGCTTGTATGGTAATGACCATGAGGTGATTTGGAAAGGTTTAGGGGGGATGAAATGGGGGGAGTTGTTCCCGGTTCTAAACAAAATGGCTGAGGTTTGGGGCATTCCAGACTTGCTGATCCTGCACTTAGGAGAAAACGATCTGGTTGACTGTTCTGGATTAGCTTTAATAAAGCAAATGAAACTTGATTTGGCAGTGATAAAAGACAGGTGGGAGAGGGCGCCCGGGTAGTGTGGACGGAATTTTTGTACAGGAGCTAGTGGAAAGGAGCCAGGGTTCATGCGGCGGTGGAAAGGGCTCGCCGAAAAGTTAACAAGGCTTTGAAATCGTACTGTGTGGCGATGGGCATCACGGTCATTGCACACGAGCATTTTAACAATGAAATGTTGCATTTGTTGAGGAATGATGGGGTTCATCTCTCACAGATGGGTCAGTCCTATTACCTGATGGAACTTAGAGACACTTTGGCTATGGTGTGTTGACTTGTGGTGTTCCAAACCAAACAATTGATTGGACAAACAATAAAGGCAGTGTTTTCCTTCACAGGGAATTCTTACAGTGACTTGAGCGGTCCATTTATGACTTGGGAGGAAGGTTTTTGGGTGGCGCAGGAAAACTCAGAGGTTTTCATGGGTGGCGTGTGTTAAGGGGATTGAATAATCTAGAGTGGATTCATCCTTTCTCTAAGGGGGAGGGCTTGGGAGGGTAGGTTGGGGAAGAGATGGAAAGAAGAAGGAAAACATACGGATGGTATGAAAACAAGTCATGGTTATTTGGAAATAAAGCATTGGAAATGGAAATGGTTTATATGGAAAAGGTTTGGAGAAAATAAAAGCAAAAGGTTTGTTTGGAAAAGTTTATGTTGCGGGTCTGTCTTTGGCGGTCCTGGTAATAAAGGTGACCTTTTATGCTATATTCAGAGTTGTGTGAGAGTCCTTATTTGCGCGATGGGTCCCCAAGGGCACTTGGCAAAGCCAATGTCCCCATGGGGTATTTCGCGCGAGGGACGACCTCACGCGGCCTGATTGGCTGGTGGGAGGGGCTAGGTCCAAGTGAAGGGAGGGGAGGGAGGGTTTGACGTCACTCTGAGCGAGTGAGAGGAGCGGTGGTGTCGTGTTTGACCCACTCACCCACCATGGTTGCACAAATCAAGGGTAGGGTGTTCTTGTCCACCGTCGCGTGTCACTGTTGGTATGTGTTTTAAAAAAAAAAAAAGAAAACGAAAAGATAAGAAATAAATATATAAATAAGTACATGCATAAATATTTCTGATACATGACAAATTGTCAGGATGTCACCTCAGGACACTACAGGCAGACTCTTTTTGTTGTGTTGTGGCGTGTGTTAAGGGCATTGGATAATCTAGAGCGGATTCATCCTTTCTCTAAGGGGGAGGGCTTGGGAGGGTAGGTTGGGGAAGAGATGGAAAGAAGAAGGAAAACATACGGATGGTATGAAAACAAGTCATGGTTATTTGGAAATAAAGCATTGGAAATGGAAATGGTTTATATGGAAAAGGTTTGGAGAAAATAAAAGCAAAAGGTTTGTTTGGAAAAGTTTATGTTGCGGGTCTGTCTTTGGCTGTCCTGGTAATAAAGGTGACCTTTTATGCTATATTCAGAGTTGTGTGAGAGTCCTTATTTGCGCGAAAGACAAATGTTAAGCTTTTTGCCTGCAATTTAAAGCATTTTCATGCGTATATTATAGTTTTAAATGTTTCGTTTATTCTGCCAAACGTATATAAAAAAAATACCACTAGGTGGCAAACCAATTGTGGAGATTTAATAGTTTTCAGATTTCTAGGGCCCTGCATCTTGTTTTGTGTAAGAAAAGGGGTTTGGTAAAGGTGGAGACGTATGCCACATGGTCAAAGCTTAAGGTCCGTTTTGCTGTAAAATAAGGTGGCAACTTTATGGTCAGTAAGAGTGAGGAGTGTACATTTTTGCTCCTTGCGCTCTGCGTATCATCCACAGCGTGGGTCACCTTGCTTACAATGGCTGAATATGGATCATATCGCTTGCACTTCAACTGTTGTACTTATACATTAATCACATTATCAGGTGCTTACCTATGGCTGCTGTTAGCAATCACCTAGTTGTTGCAAGTGCTCCATACTGCAGCTTTTCTAGTGCCATCCTTCTTCTTGTTTGACTAATTACACTCTTTCAGCTTCGTAATTTTGACTCAGTAGGTATATCGTTTATCTTTCCCTTATTTTTAACTGCAGCAATGTCCGCTCATTTACACATTCAAATCTCCATTTGTTGAAAGAAAGACAGCATCTTTTTGAAACACTGCTTGCCAGCTGTTTTATGAAAGGAGATCCGAAGATGTGTGTATTTGTTCTTTTGCCTTTTTTGTGGCGGTAATCTGTTGTTTTGTTGTTTGTGACGTGTTTCGTGCTTTGCTATTGCTTTTACTTTTTATGCTGTGCTATGTTTGTTATGTTGCATTGTTTTGACTGTTTTATGATATTGTGCAATTTTATGTTTTAGTTGCGTTGACACGTTGTTTTGTGCTATGTTATTTTGTTAAGTTTAGTTGTTTACCTCAGAGATGTCAAAAACTGCTGCTACTTTCTAGCAAGAAGCAGTACATTCCTTTAAAGTTCCAGCTGGGAAACAACAGTTTACCGTTTTCTATCTAAAGTTCCAAAATACTGCTCCGCAAGCTTTTCTACTATTTAAGGCACCCCCATCACGTTACCACAGCAGAGTCTGACTTAAATTAGCACTGATTACGTTTGTGATATGGCCCTTTCTCTTCGATTCCCGGATACTGCTGTTTAGTGCTTAATTTGAGACACTGGTTCCCGGTGCTGGGCATCAGCACTTAATTTCAACATCAGCAGTTATGACGATCTGCCACATAGTTGCGCTGTCTGTCTAATTTAGAAACTAGCTAGCACAAAAAAGTATATATTCATTCAAAACACACTAAAGAATGCCTGCTGTCAAAGCCATTCTAACAGCTTTGGGTGTCTGGAATAGTCTAAATTGTCACACCTGTGGGAGTGTGGTAATTAGTTGTGTTAGTAATGTCAGTGACAGGGAAGATGGGGGCAATAGGTAGTGCAAGCTTTAGTGGCCTCCTGACGAGCGCACTGGCACTTATGCTTTTTTTTTTACGAATTAAGCACGGCGTGCTGTGCTAGTACTGTTTAAGATGTTTATTGATTTTATATACCGTAACAGTCCTGGTCACACATCTCTATTGCGCAGTGCCTTTGATAACCCCGTTAGTATTACAATGTTAGTGGATACACTTAACATTGTCTGCACATGTTCAATGTGCACTAGAAACAATTAGTTTAACATCTGAAGACTTGGAACAGAGATTGCGACGGCATTCGTTTCCAAGCCTAGCCACTATTTACTGTATTGTGTTAAAATGTGTTTAATTCATTTCAAGGAGCGATCAGTTCAAAATGTTTTAATTGCTTTACCGTTACTGCTGTGTTGAAGCTTGGCCAGAAAGCATTCAAGCCTAATTTATGTGTGATTACAATGACTCTGGCAGATAGGTGTGGGAGGCCCTTTTATGAGATAAGCTTCTGTGCGTGCACTTTTAAATGACATTCTCTTAATGAGAGTGGATATGCATGCATAGCAAGGATGGACATTATCACAAGTGTTACAGTTACCCAAATTAGTTTTTCTTTCACAAGCACTGTCGGCTGATGTGAATGGGCAGGAATTATTTAGTTTTGCAAAGAACCGATACATATTGATGAAGTCTTTACATAGATGTAGAGCTTTAACTGAGACGACCATATTATAAAATGTAAAGAGAAAAACAATTCCGAATCTTCTAAGTCAAGCTTTTATGATATTTTTATATCGAAATAAAGCCTATCAATCAATCAATCTAAGTCGATACAAAAGTACTCAGCCAAAAAAAAAGCACCAGCTAAGGCAAATGTAGCCCATTACAATAGTCAATCTTAGACAGTACCAGAGAAGTAACTACTGTTTTCTCTAAGATAGCTGGAAGAAACGGTAGAATCTTCTTGGTACGCCTGAGGTTATAGTAGGAGGCAGAAGTAACTGCATTTACCTGGTCATGGTAAGACAATTTGTTGTTAATAAGAACTTCTAGGTTCTTGGTTACTCTCAGAGGTGTGGGAAGTGGGCCTAAATCACATGGCCACCGTACAGGAGACCAGAAGGATGACTGGGCACCGAAGATCAAGACCTCCGTCTTTCCTGAGTTTAATTTCAGACAGTTCATCGACATCCATGAACTGACTGCCTGCATACATGTGCAGAAACTTGCCCCAGTTCCAGTAACAGAGTCCAACAAGATGACAATTTGTGTGTCGTCAGCATAGGATGTCAGGGAGGAGCCAAAAGATCTTATCAATTCTGCCAATGGAGTGACATAGACATTGAACAGGGCCAGACTTCGCAAGGACCCCTGGGGTACTCCGCATGACAGAGAGTATGTGTGAGAGACAAACTCACCTACTCGGACAAACTGTTCAAGGCCGCTAAGAAAGGAGTTAAGCAACTCCCATGCCCACTCCAATCCTGCCTAACCACTCCATCAGCAGCCCATGATTTACAATATTAAAGACTGCTGATAGGTCCAGCAGGATAAGGGCAGCTCTACCGCCCTGATCAAGAGATAACCTAATGTCCTCTTTGACTTGGATGAGAGCAGTCTCAGTGCTGTGGCCAGCCTGAAAAACAAATTGGGTGTCAACCAGAAGATTGTTAACCTGAACATGACTGACAAGTTGTTTGCTCATGATTTGTCTGATAGGATTTGCCGGCAAAGGTAGGCATGAAATAGGAGGTAGATATTAGTGTTATGGGTCAAGAGAAGGTTTTTTGATTAGAGGCAGGACTGAAGCCTTCTTCCAAACTGAGGGAAACAAGGCAGAGCAGCACAGAAGATGAAAAATACCGATCAGTTTAAAAGCAATAGTCTCCTCTACTAAAGTAGCAATCCTCTGCGGAAAAGGGTCATATGTAGAGCCCACTTTAGATGACTTAAACATATTGATGACCTCTTTTCCAGATGGTGGAATAAACTGACAAAGAGTGTGTTATATCCTCAGTATTACATTTACATGTAATCAGCCTAGGTCCTTCTAGCTGCTCAGCCAGAGTGAGAGATGGTAACAGAATGTTGGTGTGACTGTGATGAATGGACTGCCTGGGTGTCTAAGTGGCAGAGTGGTGACAGTTAGAGATGGGCTGAGCAGCTAGGCAGGCTGCTCCTGGTGGAGCTGGTACATGGCTGGTACTTGAACAGAGCTGGCTAGACTAAGAAATATGTTAACTGGACATGGAACCAATAAAGAAGACTTGGAAATACTACAATGCTACTTGTGTCTCTATGTGTAGGGTACAACATTATTTTGGCGAGGAGCAGACTTACTCATGAGTCTTTCCTGGATCTGTGGTAAAACAACAAAGAGAAAAGACAAGAAACAGAGAAAATACAATACACTACAGTAACCAGTTAAATTACAAGAAAGTAAGGCAACTACATGAAGCAGAATGGAGTTCCAGACAAGCCAGCCGCACTTGTGTCCTTGTCAACGGACGCCCCACCCTCTAGTGTCATCGCCATTTTACTTTAAGTTGCATCCCTGAGCTCTGAACATTACCGCTTTCTTGTGCATAGTTCTCTCCTTTAGTATTGTTATTTTTGTTTTTATTTAAAAGAAATGGAGAATGTTATATCCTCAGTATTTCATTTAAATGTAATCAGCCTAGGTCCTTCTAGCTGCTCAGCCAGAGTGAGAGATGGTAATGGAATGTTGGTGTTACTGTGATGAATGGAATGTCTGGGTGCCTGAGTGGATGAGTGGTGACAGTTAGAGATGGGCTTAGCAGCTGGGCAGGCTGCTCCTGGTGGAGCTGGTACTTGAACAGAGCTGGCTAGACTAAGAAAGATGTTTATTGGACATGGAACCAATAAAGAAGACTTGGAAATACTACAAGGCTACCTGTGTCTCTATGTGTAGGGCACAACAGAGTGCTGTTCATAGCCAAAGGTATGGAAGTCATGGATCCGAAGAACAGATAGACGATATGGTAGAAAATGTTTTGTAAACAACTTCAATGAAAAGCATCATCCGCAGTGTCGCCGAAAGACTAACTAAAAACATTACACATGTAAGTGGTGTGAGAGGTCAGGTTTTTCATGGTAGAAAAAAGTAATTTTAAGGAATTTGTAGCTGCTTCAATTTTGCTCGTAAAATAGGCAGTTTTTTTCTTTATAATCAAAGATTTATACTTGGCTAGACACATTTTATAATTAGCTTTCTCTGATTTGGAGTAACCAGCTCTCCACTTTTTCTCATGTCTCTGACAGCACTGCTTCAAAGCTCTAAAGCGCAGGTTTGCTATGATTTTACGCTGTGATTTGCATCAGAAAAGTGTTGCAAATTAATTCAAGAATATTTTTTCTGATTTTATTTTATTTCCAGTGCTAAACCTGTTTAGAGGTGGAAATAACATGACTGCGCACAAGGGGGCGTATTATGGATGTTGCATGGGCGTTCCCATGCCACCACCCAAGGTTTCTAACGTTAACCCAATTTACTAAATAAAGTAGACAGGGTTTGGCATCAGAAAATAGCAGGCCCTTCAACCAGGCTGTTGGACTTGGCCCCTTTTGCAGGGTCATCACTGAACTTTTTGCCTTCCTCCTGTATTTTCTCTGACCTGTTTTTGTTGGTTTCCTGACTCCAGGCACTTTACCACTTCTGATCAGTGCTAAAGTGCATATGCTCTTCCTATTGTAAATTAATCTATGAATTTGTGAATCCATTACTGGCAGGTTTGGTTTACCTGTCAGACCCTAGTACAGGGCACCAGGAGTGCCCAGGGCTTGTAAACCAAATGCTGCTGGTGAGCTTGCAGCACTAGTTGTGCCACCCACAGAAGTAGCCTGTAAAAGTGTGTCTAAGGTCTGCCATTGCAGAGCCTGTCTGCAGTCTGGTACTGCCATGTTGACTGAGCAAGTGCACCCACTTGCCAGTCCCTAAACATTCCCTTTTCTTCATATCAGACACCTCTATGGTAGGCCCAAGGGCATGGTGCATTGCAAGTATAAGGTAGGACATGCCCTGGTGTGTGTGGCATGTCCTAATAGTGAATTACCGCCATTTTTGTTTTTCACTATTGCAAGGCTACCTGTTCTTCATAGGCCCAAATGGGAAGTTAGATTATTACATATTATAATCCTAGCTGACTCAGGGAACATGGTAGAAATTCGAGTTTATTATGCCTGATAAAATACATCTTTTAGTGAAGTTAGTTTTAACATTCTGTGTTTTAGAAAGTAGGTATTTTCGTGTCTAACTATCCAAAGCCTGCCTCTGCTAGGTTGTGTATTCCTTGCCTGGAGTTTGAGTGACAGGACTGGGGGATTTAAGGAGACAGAATGAGTCAGCCCAGTGGTGAATAGAGAGATCTGCATCTAGATGGGTGGGAGGATTTGCACCTGGGACCTAAATAGGACTGTGCCCACCACCCACAGTGCTGGCTCCACCCCCTGTGGTGCGTCTGATGTCTCTGCCTTACACTGTGAAAGAAGAGAAGGAATAATGTCAACAAAGTGCTCCAGGGCTGTGCTTTCCCTCCACAATGCTGGCTCCACCTCCTGTTTTGGGGCCTTCTGAGGGACTGCGTGTCGCAACGAGCTGGAAGCGTGACTCAACGAGGAAGAAGTGTGTCACCATGGCTGCTGCTGCCGTCGCATCTTGAATGTCGGCACTGTAGCTGTCGTATTGCCCCGTATCGAGAGAAGCATCTCGCAACAAACAGGAAGCGTGTTGCTGTCACTGCTGATGCCGTTGCAACTCCAAGGAAGGGTGTCGCCGCTGTAGCTGTCGTATTGCACCACCCCAAGAGAAGTATCTCGCAACAAGCAAGAAGCGTGTCACCGTCGCTGCTGCTGCCATCGCATCGTGAATGTCGGCGCTGTAGCTGTCGTATTGCACAGCAACAAGGAAAGCGCCTCGCATCCACGGAGAAGCGAGCCGCCATCGGAGCTGCTGCCGTCGCTTCTTGGATGTCGCCGCTGTAGTTGTCGCATCGTGCGGAAGCTTCTCGTAAACATTGGGGAAGAGTGTCGCAGCCGAGGCTGTTGCCGTCGCATCGCAGAACAAGGGTGTCGCTGCTGCAGCTGACGCATCGAACCGAGACTACTCTCATCATCAGAGAAGCGTGCCACATCTGGAAGATCTTCACGTCTTTATTTCTTTGCACCAGAGCTTTGCCGCGTTTCCATCGCCGCAACATTACTTTTTGTGGAAGCGCAACGCATCGTAAGGTACATTGACGCAAAGTGTTGCATCTTAAGAACTGAACTAAACTAAGCTAAAACTACCATTTTAAGTATAGTATTGTGGATTTTTGTCGTTTGTGGTCTTGTGTTAAGTCTATATAAATAATACTTATGTTTAATATACAACTGTGTGGTGTCCATCTGTAGTGTTGTGACTGAATTACTGTATGTAGTAGTAAGCTTTATTTCGATATAAAAACATATCATAAAAGCAGAACATCATAGCATAAAAACAATTTAACAGTAATCAAGACAAAGCAACTTGCATTTCATTTTTTTAAAAAAAGCATCTCATCGTTTACACGAAAAAAACATTAAATAGATAAAAATTAGAAGGGAACACTTTATTGGATCGTCAGTTGTTTCGCAGTTCTTATGCGCCAAGCCCAACCTAGGAATTTTGCCAAACAAACGGCAAAAAAGGGTCTAGCATCTGAAAGCAGTATTCTTATGGCTTCCAAATGTGAGCGAGTTCCCAGGCTCCTACAAAGAGGCTTCAACCACCTCCGTCTAGGGGCCACATAGGCTCTACACTCAAACAGCAAGTGGGCAACAGATTCAACTTTTAGCTCACAGAATGGGCAATAGGGTACAGTTTGCAGGGGTGGTTTCCAGGTAGAGGTAAACTGGCATAAAGGTAATACCCCGACCCTAAATTTAAAATACAATGCTCTGTCGTGTGAACTATGGATCAGATCCAAATATGGTTCCCTATAGGGGATGTCTTTAACTATCAAGAAATTGGCAACAGATTTAGGATGATTTGTTTTGCCTACTCTCTCATTGTCCACCCATGACCAATATGCCTTCTTCAATACTTGTTTTGGAGGTGCTGTTTTATTTTCCCACGCGGCTCCTAGGCCCAGCTTGTACAGAAGCCTCTTGACCTCCCTAAGCCAGGTGACCTTATGCCAACCTGGTAGAGCCAATAGATCTTTTAGGGCATCTGCATAGCTGTGGAGTTCGGGGACATTCCAAATTCTGGACCATAGTAAAAGAGGGCGTAGTTTAGCTTGCTCACAGATTGGGCGGGTACCTGCGTCGAGCAAAAGGGGGATTGTGGGAGTGCTGTGGGGTAGCCTCATCAGATCTTTATGAAATTTATTTTCTAAGTGAATTACTGAAGAATTACTGTATGTGGTCACAAATGCTTTACACACTGCCTCTGAGATAAGCCTGTCTGCTCGTGCCAAGCTACCAAGGGGGTGAGCAGGGGATATTTTAGGAGTGTACCCCCTTTCCCTGACTAGAGGCAAGGGTCCCTATTTGTCATAAGTACCTACCTGTGCCAACTAGAGACCCCCAAATCTACAGTTGCTATAATGGAGAATCCTATTTTTCTCCTTTATTTTCCAACATCGTATGTGTGCTGCACTGTACAGCACACATACAAAGTGTGAAAGTGATTTAAAAGTATTTTGTACTAGAAGTGTATCCTTCCAGTGCAAAACATATACTTGACTCATTGAGACAGCTAAATTCTGCACCAGTGCTCGGAAGAGGGGAGGAGAGTGCCATATTTCAGTAAATTTGGTACTTTTCTGCTCTCTCCTTCTCATGCCACACAGCACGGCATTTGCCACTGCTGCACTGTCTTAAACCAGGGACAGATATTTTATGTCTTTTAATCTTGTTCCTTTTAACAGGTGCCAATGAATGAGCACCAGTGTCCAACCAATGTATATACTTCAAGACCTCTAATTCAACATCCTCTGAATAGCCAGGATGAGAATTTTGTAACATTTGGGCAAACACATCTGCTTGAATTTGGAGCCAGGCACGTGAGGAGGCCCAAGTTGGATAATACAGTAACTCCAATGTTTTCCTACAGGAGAGATATTCCTTGCAGAAGTGAAAAACAAATGTAGGCCTTTTTTACTACCAGGACATGGAAAACCTAAAAGCACATGTCTTGCTTTTTAGGTCTCACATAGGCATCAAGCAATCTGTATTACTAGTGAAACTCCACCCATTGTGTTTCTCTTTGTTTTGCCACTTGCCATTGCTTTTCTTATCTTGCTCAATGTTGGCTGGTGGTCCGATATGTCATTTCCCTTTTCTTCTGTTTCTGGAGGAAGCAACATTGACCAACTACAGTTAACTTAAACTGCTGGCTGTTATCTTTTTATTTAGGGACTACCTTTTTCCCTTGCTGCTCGTATTTCCACATCTGGCAGCTTCCTGCCCTCCCCCACACTGTTTATTTAATATGAATGAGATCTCAGATTATTTTTTCATAATTAAATGATGCAGCCCACACCGAGGCTCGAACCCTGTTCCCCTGCTCTAAATTCGGCAGAGTTATATGTTGAGCCACCTCCTCACACCACTTGTTTTTACTTGTATGTTTCCCTAGATCATCCGCGCAGCACGCTGCTTATTTTCACGCTCTCATTGGCTTGGGTTCAATATTTATAAAATGACCTGTTTGAAAATCACGTTTGTGAAATTGCTCATTTTGATCAAAAAAGATTCAGCTATCACTCATGTTAGTGATGCACTGATGTCTCCCAATGCTGTGATTTCTAGAGATTAAGCTCGTTCACACAAAAGACTAATTATGTAGCTTAATGAAAAATCTCTTTCTGGCACTAAATATAATTATAATGCTGGGGTACATAAAAATGAAGCCCTCAAGCCCTCACCCTCCCACCTCTGTGTCTACAAGGCTACAGTCTGCATCGATCATCTCAGCACTCCACTCCCCGTGACTTAACATCCATTGTTCTGCTGTCTTAACTTGTCTGGGGCACTTTATTCTTCACAAATAGAATTCAGCTGCTGTAGCCGCTGTCAGGTTTTATCTCAGCTGAAAGACAGAGCAAATCGGTCAGGCCTTTACTTCACGTGTTGTTAAAAAAAACGTACACCAAGGTCTTCATCCGGAGCGGCGGTGGGTCTCGCGTAACATGGAAAGCCTGCGAACACGGCAGATAAAACATCCTCCAGGTGAACTTTTTAATTGCACAGTGACTGAAACTGATGCCAAACACTTCCCCAACATTGAAGTGCATTGCGGTGACTGGTGTCACGTGTTTAGTGTGCCTTTGGGCCTTCTTCAGTTTCTTTGCATCTCCTAAATTTGTTAAACAGTGGAAGTTGAGTCCAAGAAACCTTAAGAAGCTCCGCCCACTGTCTCCTTCCACTGCTCCACCTCACTGTAGGCAGTGTAGATGCACCAGGTATTTTTTTGCTGGGACAGTAGATACACTGTTCTGTATTCTGAGCATTGCAAAAGCGTATTGCAGTGTATGTGGCAATACGTTTTTGCAATACTCAGAACACAGGAGTGTTGCAGTCAGTTTGCAGTGAGAGGACACTCGATTTATTCTGGTGTTGATGGCACTGGATCGGTAAACACAGCCCAGGACCCCCAGGACTCCCAGTCCAGCTGAGCTGTGAGCTGTGAGTTAGTAAAATCGGATCTCTACCAGTGCAGCCCCAGAGATGGGCACGTGCACACACGAAAGCTCCTGCCGACTGCCCACATCATTACACCATAGCTCCCAAATGATAACATGGCAGACCGGACCAAGGCCATCAAAGTATCAAACAAGAGAGAGCAGCTTAGCGCTGTGGCAGTGCATGTCACTGCACCCACCAGGTAAGCCATTTACAACGCCATTTACAACACCAATAGCTTTAACATAAGCAAATGCAAGACCTATTGCATTTCCAATGCTTGTTAAATACATTGCACCCTGCCATTTGGCGTGTCAATGGCTTTCCATTGGGGTGACTTATATGGACTAAAAAGAAAGTTTTGGACCTGGTAAAATGTTTATTTTGCCAAGTCACCACAGCAGTTAAAAACTGCAAATACAGGCTGCAATGGCCCACTAGTAGCAGCTAATGTACCAGCCCTGGGTACATGTTATGTTATGTTATGTTATATTGGATTTGTAGCGCGCACTGTTACTCTGGAGTGTCCTGGCGCGGAAGAAAGCAAATGACGGAGCAGGAAGCGAGTTAGTAAATCATGCTGAAGAGGTGTGTTTTTAGCTGCTTCTTAAAGATCTGAATCTCCGAGATGTAGTACCATTTATGGGGTCTTAGAAGTAAATTAAATATACCAATTGTGTGTAAACAAACTTTACCATGTTTTAAGGAGAGTTCAAGCACTTTAGCACTGGTTAGCAGTGGTAAAGTGCACAGAGTCCTAAGGTGCGCACAAACAAATTCAGTAAGAAATAGGAGGAGTAAGACAAAAAGTCTGAGGGTGACCCTGCAGAGAGGGCCATTTTCAACATAGACATTGCAGACTCATGTTTAAAATGGCCACCACCATGTGAGGTGTATGTCCTATTAAGAACTTTCAGCCTTATTCATGAAGGCTAAATCGGCTCGCAAAGGGCCGGATTCTGAGAATCCGGCCCTTTGCGAGTGCGATTTTTGCATTTGGGATTCAGCATCCCAAATGCAAAAATCGGTAATTGCTAAATCGCTAAATTGCGAGGAATTACATTTAAGGAATCTCTATTTGAGATTCCTTAAATGCAATTCATGAAGCATTTGAAAATTGCGAAAATGCAATTTTGGGCCGCTATTTACCGAGAGGTCAGACCTCTCGGTAAATAGCAAAAACTTAGAAAAATGCTTTTAAAAGCATTTTTCTAAGTTGCATGTTGCACACACACATGTCCTTTGGACATGTGTGTGCGCAACACCTGTTTCAATTTGCATTTAAGGGGTGCTACAGGGTGTCCTTTGGACACCCCTGGCACCCTTTAAATCGCTATCTTATTTGCGAGTAGCAAATTGCTAATCGCAAATAAGGAATACTCCCCATGCATTCCTATGGGCCTTTTGGCCCATAGGAATGCATGGGGAGTTATTCCTTATTTGCGATTAGCAATTAGCTAATCGCAAATAAGGAATCAGTGGGAATCGCAATTAATATTGCGATTCCTACATGATTACCGTTTTGCGAGTCTCAAATAGCGATTCCTTATGATTCGCTATTTGAGCCTCGCAAAACGGCCCGATCATGAATCAGGCTGTTTGTGATTAAAGAGTAATGAAGTCATAGTCTGAACTATAATCAACTGGCTAATCTGAATGTTAAACAATAATATCTGTGATTGTTCGTATCCTCTAAGATACTTAGGCTTCTCCCCCCATTCTCCCCCCCAATCCTGAGTCTCTGATGATTGGGGCACTTTGCACGTAAGCCTTCAGAATGTTTTATCTGCAAAAGGTACTTTGTCCACATTGCAGTCCTATTTTTCAATATGCTGGGAATTCTTAAGAAAGCCAGAGCTTGTGAAAGGAAATGCAAAAATAGCCAAATGTAGCAATTTTTTTTCTGGAAAAATGAGAAAAAAAGTGTTTGTAAGAAAGCATATTTTTTTTCTAAAGAATGCATCAACAAAAGGTTTGCTGCACAAAGATCACCATCCCCCTAGATTTAGAGAAAACTGAGTGGTAAAATAATATTTTTTACACCAGTTTTGCATTTATCTAAGTGGTAATTGATTTTTAGGTCTCGGACCGTAGGCTGCGCTTGTGCAGTCTTGCTCCGAGATTTAATATCTCCTAGAGTGGGGCTTGAACCCGCCCCTCTTCTCCATTGGCTGGCTTCCTAAACGGAAGCCAGGCTTTCGAGGAGAGGGGCGTCACTCAGTTCAAGCCCCGTCTTTTTCAGATTCGGGGGTGTGTTTTTTGCAGTTTTTAACTTGGTAGCATACTTGTTCTTCTTGCTTGCTGAATACACTTCCAAAAAAACACATACATAGAAGACATCCTCGAAGGTAAACGCTTTGTAACTGCACGCACTGACAACAGGGGACACTTGCAATGGTACATGTCTCTTGAACAACTCATTGCACGCATTTCCCTCCCTCCTTCTCCCGCTCCTCAGGCCGGCCGCCATGTTATGCACCGGAGAGGGAGTGAAAGGAGGAGGGGCAGCGAGTGCAGCACACGTCCCTCTGGAGCCGGAGCTGAGTCTCTCCTAGTCGCGGCCCGCAGCTAGGATAATGCAGGTAAGGGGTTTGTGCTTGCTCGTTGTGCTTGCTTTTCTGCCCCTGCCCCCGTTGTGCTTGCTCTCCTGCCCCCTTGTTCATTGTGCTTGCTTTCCTACCCTCTCATTCATTGTGCTTGCTCTCCTGCCCCCTCACTGTGCTTGCTCTCCTGCCCCCTGGCCATGCTTGCTCTCCTGCCCCCTGGCTGTGCTTGCTCTCCTGCCCCTGGCTGTGCTTTCTCTCCTGCCCCCTGGCTGTGCTTGCTCTCCTGCCCCCTCGCTGTGCTAGCTCTCCTGCCCCCTGGCTGTGCTTGCTCTCCTGCCCCCTCACTGTGCTTGCTCTCCTGCCCCCTCGTTTGTTGTGCTTGCTCTCCTGCCCCCTGGCTGTGCTTGCTCTCCTGCCCCCTGGCTGTGTTTGCTCTCCTGCCCCCTGGCTGTGCTTGCTCTCCTGCCCCCTGGCCGTGCTTGCTCTCCTGCCCCCTGGCCGTGCTTGCTCTCCTGCCCCCTGGCCGTGCTTGCTCTCCTGCCCCCTGGCTGTGCTTGCTCTCCTGCCCCCTGGCTGTGCTTGCTCTCCTGCCCCCTGGCCATGCTTGCTCTCCTGCCCCCTGGCTGTGCTTGCTCTCCTGCCCCCTTGCTGTGCTTGCTCTCCTGCCCCCTGGTTGTGCTTGCTCTCCTGCCCCCTCACTGTGCTTGCTCTCCTGCCCCCTGGCTGTACTTGCTCTCCTGCCCCCTGGCTGTGCTTGCTCTCCTGCCCCCTGGCTGTGCTTGCACTCCTGCTCCCTGGCTGTGCTTGCTCTCCTGCCCCCTCACTGTGCTTGCTCTCCTGCCCCCTCGTTCGTTGTGCTTGCTCTCCTGCCCCCTGGACGTGCTTGCTCTCCTGCCCCCTGGATGTGCTTGCTCTCCTGCCCCCTGGCAGTGCTTGCTCTCCTGCCCCCTGGCCGTGCTTGCTCTCCTGTCCCCTGGCCGTGCTTCCTCTCCTGCCCCCTGGATGTGATTGCTCTCCTGCCCCCTGGCTGTGCTTGCGCTCCTGCCCGCTCGTTGTGAGCGTTTTTTCTGGCCTCTGTTCCCTGTGTGTGGCTCTTGTGTGTGTGGCTCTGTGTGTGTGTGTGTGGCTCTGTGTTTATGAGTGTCTCTGTGTGTGTGTGTGTGGCTCTGTGTGTGGCTCTGTGTGTGTGGGTGGCTCTGTGTGTGTGGCTCTGTGTGTGTGTGGGTGGCTCTGTGTGTGTGTGGGGGGCTCAGTGTGTGTGGCTCTGTATGTGTGTCTGGTGGCTTTGTGTGGGTGGCTCTGTGCGCGTGCAAATGCGATAGGTCTCGCATTTGCGAGCGATTAAGCTATTGGCATTGTAAATGAAAAAGGCATTTATTTATGTTTTAAAAACAAAAACATAAATAAAAATAATGTCATGAGCAATGCCAGTAGCTCTAACTTTAACAATGCAGAGACCATTGCATTGTAAATGCTTGTTATATGTGTTGTTGTTTCTATCTGTTTGCAGTTTTTCAGGGACAATACTGTGAAACCCCTGATCCAACTGGAAAATTCTATATTCCTGGAAGGTAGAGGAAATTCAAAAATTCAGAAAGTGATCATTAGTGTATAACGTTCATGGTCTTTCCAGAGAAACAAATCATTGAAATAACAAATATTTAAATACGTACGGAAACATAGAAATAGGTGACACATTTTAATCTGTATGATTTTGTACTAATGGCCCATTTATGAAAGTAATATATTATTATGTCCTTCAGACCATTTGGTCACAGGGATATATTGAGTTTGTTCGTTGTCCAAAAACACTTGCTATCCAGAGCAAAGAATTGAGTTGCACATTATAATGCTTTTTCATTGTGTAATAACTATGCTTCAATTGCTATGCTAAAATCTGTGTTTCCTTTCTAACAAAACAATTTATTTACATGTGCATATATTATTGTTATGCTAATGACTTGTATTATACTGACTAGTACGGCCAAAACTGACTGTTGTTCTTCTTATTTCTAATGACCTACAAGTGGTCGAGATGGAGAATAAAATGCAGAATCTACTCTGAATTAGCTGATACTTGAGTCCAGAGACATCTCTATTCTCTACTAATGCTTGTGCTGCTGACCAACAATAATTGAAGATGACACCTAAGAAAGGGGCTCCAGCTATGAAAGCAGCCAGAGAGGACAAGTACTCTGTTGCTACCACTGGCATCAAGCCATCATTCTTTTTAAACCAACATGTACGTCATAAGGTACCTGCTACACCCTTTTCTGGCTACGATGACATTGAAATGAGGATCACCCCTGAATCAACAATAGTAGCATCACCACCAAAACCAAGGTCGATGTCTCATGCGTCTGTAGTGACTGAAGTCATGGCTGAGAACAATGAGTCTGCAATTAAACTGTCCCTGCAAAATGGATGGTCCTAGGAAACTCAAAAGCAATCAGAGTGTTCTATAAATGTTCTTCTTGAGGTAGGAGCAGAATAGGAAGTTAAACTTGTTCCACTGCAGGATGTTGTCACTACTCTTACATCAAACACATAGGGGTATATTAGAATGGCAGGCAGATGGCGATCCGCCCTCCATTCTCCACCGCGGCCTGCAATTTACCCCCTGCCTGATCATAATGGCGGAGGTACCGCGGCGGCCAGGAAGACCGCCTGCCGCTTTCCCGCCCAGTCGATGAGTCGACCGGGTGAAATAGGTGTGAATATGGTGGCGGTGACTATTAGACACTGCCATCCATATTACTATGCATGCGGGGAAAAGCCTTTCCGTGGTGGCGAAACACATGGGGATTTCTCTGTTGGAGGCATGTTGTGGGCCCCCAGGATGTTGGGGTAGGTGGGGGGGCACATGGGGTTGGTAACCCCCTGCATTTGCATGGACCACTTGGCAAGCACCACGCGGTGCCTGCCACGTTGTGCATGCAAATGCACACATGCCTTCTTGTATTGCGGCGGGTCCTGCTGACAGCACCACCCGCTGCAATGTAAAGAATGCGGGATGCGCCCACCAGTGTGGCAGGGGCATCCTGATTACCCATGCGGGACCGCCGCACCCTTAGTGGGTGATCCCATTTTCCGGGGCAATCGCGAGCGGTCAAAGTCCGCCCGCCATCATAATAGACCCCATAGTGTTCATTATATCCTCTGAGGAAAAATAATATCTCTTCCCTATCTTTTCCAAGCCCCCCTTCAGATGAAGGTGACATGAAGTAGATTCCAAAGTACCACTAAAAGGGACAAAGAAAAAGGAAGATTTAATAACTTCTAGTTGGCATTGAGGATCATCTTTAGATCTTGCATTCACAATTGCACCGCTAAAGACTCTACCTAGTCAAAATGTTTCTAAGTTTGAAGGTAATTTTCTGACCTGTAACAGTCTGACCTGTGTATTGGACACATGCTCCATTGTGGTCATGCCTAAACCATACCCTGGTCCTGGGCTAGCACAACCAGTTTCTTGAAGCTGGTACTTTGTCTTGTTTATGTTAATTGTATTCAAAACTTCCCCTTACTGGATTTTTGTCACATTGGTGTCATTTGTTCATTCAAATCGGATTTGTGTTGTGTTGTAATTTTGACTTTTTAGCTGTTTTGGTATTTCTAAACTCCTTTCACATTTTCTTAACTTAAGCCTGCCTCCTCTGTGCCATAACTACCTGGGGTTGAGGTCAGATCTAAATTACAGAGACTTTTACTGGACCTAATGTGAATAGTACCTTTAAAACTTGTGTTGGACTGTCATCCACCCCAACAATAACAGAATCATATCAGCACTCTATGCAATGGGTTGGTTTTAGGTATTTCCAGGATTTTAGACAAAAATAGAAAAACACCCTGCCAGAAATAGGTATCAAATGGTCCTCTCAAGGATCCAATTCTGTTCAAAATGGAGCTATATTACCAGGTATCAAGGCCAGTGATTTCAAACCATCCTTTTTATAGAAAACATATATTTTTATTGATTTTCAAGCACATATTTATAACAAGATATTCAAAGATCATTGGTTTAGTGTTCTATAAAAACAATCATTGTGATATTTCATATCAGATAGGGGAAAGAACATCCTCATACAGTGCAGAGTTCCAATCACTCCGGGGCAGCAAACGGGGGCTCAACAGTCACTCACACTTTTAGGAGTTCATTCAAACTTGCATACATTCAAATCATTCATACAGATAAACATCATAGTGTCTGCAACACAATAGATGAACTCGTAGTTGCATAGACAGGGGTGCAGAAATAACCCGGCAAATTAATTGGTATATTGTTGCCGTTCTGGGTGGCCGGGTTATTTCTGCACCCCTGTCTATGCAACTACGAGTTCATCTATTGTGTTGCAGACACTATGATGTTTATCTGTATGAATGATTTGAATGTATGCAAGTTTGAATGAACTCCTAAAAGTGTGAGTCACTGTTGAGTCCCCGTTTGCTGCCCCGGAGTGATTGGAACTCTGAACTGTATGAGGATGTTCTTTCCCCTATCTGATATGAAATATCACAATGATTGTTTTTATAGAACACTAAACCAATGATCTTTGAATATCTTTTTTATAAATATGTGCTTGAAAATCAATAAAAATATATGTTTTCTATAAAAAGGATGGTTTGAAATCACTGGCCTTGATACCTGGTAATATAGCTCCATTTTGAACAGAATTGGATCCCTGAGAGGACCATTTGATACCTATTTCTGGCAGGGTGTTTTTCTATTTTTGTCTTGATTCCCCACCCCCCCCCCCCTTCCTGCCTATATCCTGTATCTTTTTGGGGAACCCCCTTCTATTGTATATTTCCAGGATTTTAATCTAGTGCATCGGTATAGGAAACTTGGAAAGAGTAAGTGTTGACATCAGTGACACTAGAGAGCATGTTGTAAGACTGCTTGAATGACCAAACCGAATTCTACATGGATCAGGCATGGGGAAAAGTTACAGTGACCAAAATTAAGCATCCTAGCAAGTAAATATCTAGCATTTTTTGTAGCCAATTTATTTTCTGAGGTGATTTCAGTGCAGTTGCTGCAATTATCATAGTCAGATGGACACGCCTCTCTTCTCAAAATGTGACGAGACTGATGATGATTTAAATGAATAAACATCTCACCTCCACAAGTTATCAGGCTTTAGAAGATTTTAGATGGATGGAGGTTAAGTCTTCGAAATCTCAAGCATGAGAAGTTATTGTCCTCCAAACTAGGTCCCTGAATATAAAGATAAACTATACAGTCTGGACTAAAAAGTGAAACTAATATTCTAGTAATGAAACAGAAATGGCCACAGTTTAAAAAACTAAATTATTTTTCATATTTATATTTGTGTGCCTAGATATGTAAATACATTTAATTAGAACATTGTGAAAGACAAAAAGTTAAGAAAGACGGACTTTTTATCCTAATAACTAAATGATGACGAAGAAAGTTGATTCAACCTTAAGGTCAACCGTGGGCTTTCAATTGAGTACCAACCTCTAAGTCTGCCATAGACAGCTCAATTTTCTGAAAGACCAAGATGCCTCCCACCAAAGACCTTTCTTTCTCCACTCTCAGTGAAACTTGAAAGGAATGCATTGCTTATGTTTGTTGCTTCCATGGAAAAAGATACGTATAGACATATATCACACTTGAAACAGGTGACTTGTAATAATTAATGAATAACAAATAATCATTCATGTGACGGATGTGAGGGGCTTCAGTAAACTTGGTATTTTTAATATTTGCTGATCATTCTGGGTGCACGCTTCTATAGAACTTGGGGAACATTTTACCTTGACTCTAAGTCTAAGTTTTCTTTTCTTGTTCAGATAAACAGTTTTTTGTAGAGAAAAGTAAAATCTTTGTTTTCCTACAATTACATCTAGAAGAAGGACCCACCTCTAACTACTATTTGGGATAAGACTCAAACAGGCATCCTCTATAGAATGGAACCAGGGAATGTATGTAAAATAATTCTGACTAGTGGAGTGGCAAATCCTATGTGATTTATATAGTGGACATGATGGGCAAATCTAACCCTGACTTGTGCATTGTTTGGGTGATAAATTGCACATGGTATATGCAGCTAATTGTCTTGTTGCCTCTATTTAGTAGTAGATTGACTTTTAGTTAATGGTATTTCAGTTTATGTTCTTCCCTCTGAGGCTTAGCACACCATCTTCGCATCAACTCTGAAATATTTTCTTTTCAGGTCTTGTCCTTTGCAAGGAATCAACATGAACTCTTGCTCTGTGGCTCAGCCCTGTTGCCAAGACCAACAATGCCAAAATGTAGTTGCACCATTTTTATGCTGTATCAATTTCATTTTCTTTTAAAAACTATTTTTAACTGCTTGTGTCCTTCCTTTATTGCAGTCCAGACTTGATGCCTAACTTAGGAGGACTACTAAAGGCTGTTTCAATAGGTTAATTTAATTGTTACCTTCCTTCTAAGACGCGCTCCTGGGGTGGCAAAGTGTTGTGTCTGTCTCCCTCTCAAGTATTCCCTAAGTTCCCCTTACCACCCATTAATTGATTCCCTGACCTTCTCCTCTCGTTGAGAGATGTGCAGTGCTGTGTTTTAGTTCCACAATTAACAGTTCCCACACCTGGAAGGTCGGATATGGTGTGAGCATCTTCAAAACTGCTACAGAAGTATGGAATGCAAATTGCAAAGTCACCACTACTATGCCTCCTACTCTACCCATAGGATGGCCTAATGTTGGAAATCTATTACCATACTGAATAGTTGAATAAGGTTAGGTAGGGTGCATTTTTTCATAATATTTACCGAATAGAGAATCAACGTAACCTTCTCCTGTATCTTGATTTGCACTTATATTTAACATACTCCATACGTTGCTTATGCTAGCATATTTTGTAATCATATGTAATATTTGAACTACATTTTGAATAATAATCTAGGACACTATAATATTTATAATAATCCAGGACACATAATTTCATAAATGACTCTAGAGTATGTAGCTTTACTATGTCTTGGATATTCAGCTAAATCTGTGGGGCATATTACCAACAACTAGCGATAATTTTTGTCTCTAACTTGATTAGAGACAAAAATTATCGCCGCACATCGGCGATTTTTATCGCAGATAAACCTTGCTATTAGCAAGGTTTATCGCAAATGCGATAAAAAACGGCCGCAATGCATGAATACCGCTGAAAAGTCAGCGATATTCATGCATTATCGAGCAAATGCTCTTAGCCATGTTATCCACCTCCCATTGGATAACATGGCTAAGAACTGCTCAGGGCAGGTGTTAGCTTTTGGAGATATTCGCGCTTAGCGCGAATATCTCCAAAAGTTGGTAATAGGAGATAGCGATGTTAGGGACTGTTTCCAGTCGCTAACATCTTGGCACGCCCACTTTGCATGTCATTAGTGATAAATATCACTGACATGCAAAGCGGGGCCCAAGTTGGTCGCTATCTCCTATTAGCTGTCACTAACTGGTGTTAGCGACAGCTTGGTAACAGGGAGATAATTTTATCTCCGCTTTCTTGGCTTTTAAAGCCAAAAAAGCGGAGATAAACCCCCTTGATAATATGCCCTTCTGTTCTTTAATGTTGCACATTTCTTTTGCTCATTCACCTGTTCCACTCAAAATAAAAATCCTTATTCGCTGTGATGGCGTCACTTTCTGTGGCTGTTAGGGCTGTCGAAGATAGTTCTGTGGGTTTCATGCCCTTGCAAACTTTTGGTGAATGGCCTCAGTGTGGGGTAGAGGGCTAGCTGCCCTGGAAGTGATGGCTTCTATAAAGGAGAAAAATAGATGAATTCAAAATCAACTGCAGGCGCGTTTATATAGTCAAGTACACAATATTGCTGGGTCTTAAGGGCCACTGGAAGTGTGTGATTCTGAGTTATTGGGATTTTTTTTATACATAATTACTATTTACAGTTCTTGACAGAAATTAATCCAATAACACCTTCATCAGAGATTCTCTAGAGCAGTAGTTCCCAAACGTTTTCGAAACACAGTCCGCTTTTTAGAACTACACATTTTCATCACCCACTTAACTTTCCTGGACATGAGAGGGGCGGTTTTGGAATGTAAGTAAAGCTTTGTGCTGCAACTGTCATTTACAGTCAGCACATTTTATTTTCAAGTGGCCACTAACTTTTCAGAGACACACAGTTTTACTGAGAAAACTATATAATACACGGTATTCTGCAGGCCCTGTATAAATGAAAGTCCCTAATTTCTCTATAATCCGTGACTAGTGACACTGTAGCTGATTATTCATAGAATATGTCAGAACCCAACTGTAATACGTTATTGTTGTCAAGTTCTGATGTCTCAATACCTGGTACCAGAGCCAGCAGCTGAGGTGAAAGGCAGGTCAGGTCACGGAGGGGAACAGCACTTACAACGCATTTTTTACAACGCACTACCATTACATCGCAACCATTACAACGCATACCATTACAACGCATTGCGCTGGGGGGCGCTCTAGGATAGGAAATATATATAATTTACTATCCAACACCTTCCCTGCTATCCACGGGGACTGGAGTTGGAATAGTAAATTAAATAATTCACTATCCAGCGCCTAAAAGCCTTATGCGTTGTAATGGACTGCGTGGTAAAAACCGCGTTGTAAAGGCATGCGATGTAAAAGCATGCGTTGTAGTGACACCAATCCGGTCACGGAGCACCTGTCTGACCGTTTAACCGCTGCGCAAAGTCCGCCGCAGTGCGGCGCTTTGATCAAGTGGGAGGGGCCAGGTCGGCCAACGGACGTGCGCAGCACTATGGAGGTAGTGCTCACAGCGGCCGTTGGCCGACAGAAGCAGCGAAGGGGTTAAAGCAAAGAAAATATAACATTGCTTTTTATTCTTCTGCTCTATTTTTCTAGATTGCAGTGCGTAGCAGAAAGAACATGATCCTTTTTTGCAATCTGTAGAAACCTACAGAAAAGTTAGAATCTTTTTACATGTTTCTAGATATTCTGAATTACTGCACCTTTTTTTAAAAAGTGACTCATATTGAACTGTTGCTAATATCCTTTTACAGGAAATATCCAACAGGAATTTGCACTTTTAGTTCTATTTTTATTCTTCATGTTTGCAAAAATGCTCTCTCTTTCTGAAAGAGCTACATGCCAAGTTTAAGTGGCATGTGGGAATGGTGATGGTGTAACCAAGTATTATATGGGATAAAGTACCCCTCTGCCATTCATGATAAGGATATTGCAATGAATACAGGGACCCAGATGGCCTCCATTGACACTATGGTGAGTGCCCTGGGTTGCCACCAGGGACGCCCATCTTTTATTGCATCGGGCCCCAGGAGATGGGGCCCACGGGACGTAGTCAGACCGGACAGTAGAAGCTATGTTCCCTCCTACATATTTTTTTTTTTTTAAAGTGAGCCTGGAGGATGGAGATTCTAAGGCCTGGCCCTATGGCCAAGCTCCTACAGCGTGGTGTTGACTATATGAGGGGATGTTGGGTGAACAGCGGGTCAGGCTGTTCACCCAACATCTCCTCATATAGTCAACACCACGTTTATTTACGTATGGTATATAAGTATAACTTTATGGTAAAAAAACATAGAAATTCCCCAAAAAAAACAAAGGTTAAAGTAACCTTCTATTAGATGACTATGTCGGTAATAACATTATTATTTTAAACAAAAAAAATAGATATTCAGCAGCTATAGTTAGCAGTGCTAACTATAACTTGTGCCACCGCAATGCACAGCTTATGCCCTCACATATAACATCACTCATGACATTTTCTTTACGTTTTGGCCCCAGGGACCACATCCCCTGGGACACAGCTCAACAAATCCTGCCCACAGAGAGAAGCTAATAGTGCTGCTTCCTGTTGGCAGGAGCCAAATTTAGATCTGTGTCCTGGCCTGCATCACAGTGCATCACATCTAAACTCCGCTACTAGCAGGGGGGGACATTTTGAAGCTCCCGCCAGCTGGGAGTAGACTTGGTGTTTGCACCTGCTTTATGGGAGATTTAAAAATGCTCCTGCCAAGCAAGAGCAAACACAGGTTTCCCTGCCCGCACCAATGCAGGCAAGGAAATTGCTATGTCCCTAGGGTTGGCAACCTGGGACATAGCTGCTGAGCTGGCCCCAGTGGTGGCTCCCCAGGGCCAATAATGGCTGAGGGAGGAGGCCATGTGACCCCCCTACATTAAAGGATTCGACCCCAGTGATGGGCTACCCAGGGTCTACTCAGGCCAGGGGAGCCCATTGTGTGCATTTATGGCCCCTAGGAGGGCTCCCCGGGGCATTAAGAGACTCAGAGAGGGATTCACAAGCCCCCCTTTCTCATAGAAATAAATGCTGGCTCATGGGGTCGGCTCCCTGTGGACTCTCAAGACACAGGGAGTGGAGCCATTTAGCCCTTCTCCACATAGATATTAATATCACCCATCGGAGCTCACACTCGGGGATGCAAAACCCCCCTCCTCTTTCTAAACATAGCCCCAGGATTCTGCTCAGTGGGGCTTATACTAAATAGTTGCGGCCTGGTCACCGTTTTGTTTTTCGAAAGAAAAAATTGCACTCAAGGACACACAGTCCAGTTATTGGTGATAAGCCTCTTCTTAGTAGAATTGTGTGAAGATGAATAAATCGAATCCACAATAGTTAGATTCTTCCACAGTGTTTTTACGTGATGATCAAGTTCTCATACAGTAAGATTTGATTTGCTCATCTTAACACAATTCTACTTAGAAGAGGCTTACCGCCAATAACTGGACTGTGTGTGCTTGAGTGCAACTTTTTATTTCTATTGAGTCAGCCCTGCACCTTGTTTGAATGTGAGACTAATTTGCACTGAATGTGGCTCGGTGCATAGCATGACAGCACCACCATATGCTGAGAACTTGAGATAGTTTTTTGTTTTAAGAAAACCATGTCTCTGTGATAGATGTGCAGTCATTAGGGCTGAGTCGCCATTTTTGTCACCATTTTGTTTTGTTGTTTTTCAACCCTGTGAGTGTCATGTGGGATAGCTGCATATTTGCCATTTTTACTTTGGTTCCCAGGGGGGATCCCACTGGATTCCGCCTTGTGACCTAGAGCATCAAGGTATCCCTACCCTGTTAGCATATATCTTTTTTTTTACAACTTGAGGTTTGGGGACTAAGGGACAGATGTACATAGGTTTAGCTTTGCGATTACCAAATTGTAAATGTTTGTGATTTGCTATTTGGGAATCACAAACACCTATGTACTAATGTGTCTTTGGCACATTTTACGATTCCCATGTGATAACAAACAGACATACCTCATTACTTTTCATGAGATAGGTCTTGATTTGTGACCGATTGGGAATTTCTAAAATCAAAGGGCTGGTGGCCTGCTAGGGCCTGTAGATGACAATGTCTGTGATTGCTTTAAAATAAAGCAATGTTTTTGTTTGACATGCAAACCATTTTCCTTAAAGGTAAATAGGTTGTATTTCAAAAATAAAAATGAAATGTTTTCATTTTTCAAGATTAGGGAGTGATCAGTGAGACCACAGCCTGCTCTTGAAAAATCTTTTCGCCAACATTCACAAAGTGAAGGGGTTGATTGGGGACCGCTTCCCATTTGTGAATTGGTTGCTACTCTAAGTTCGTGGTAAAATGCAAATGTTTTGCTACCGCATATTGGCCGTAAAACATCAGTATTTAGAATTAATGCCTTAAACACGCCCGTTCCAAATACAGAATCACAAATAGGGCTTTGTACATGTGAAAAAGCATTTTTTCATTCGTAAATGACCCGATTTTGTGGCACGTTCAGTTTGAGACCGAAAATTCACTTTATACATTTAGCCCCAAGTCCATGAGTCCTGTAATGGCTGCCAGTAAAATTGTTCCAATGTTTCTGGCAGCCAATCAGGGCACCCACTTAGCAATGTTGGGGACCGTGTAGGGAGCCTCAAGACCCCTAGAATCCCTGCTCGCTCACCACCTCCTGCAGGAGCCAGCATTGCTTTGACAGAGAGGGAGCTGCTAACATGCAGCTCCCTCACAGTCAAAGCAATTGTGCTCCTCTTTGAGAAAGCAAGAGCAAAAGTCTCTTGCTTGCTCAAAGTGGAGCACAAATTGTTATGACTTGGAGCAACGGTAAAGCTCCTGCCAAGCCATAGCAAACAGCTATGTCCAGGGGTTGGGCACTCTAGTATATAGCAGGAGCCGACACTGGGGGGTGGTGGTCACCAGGGCCATCTTTGGTTCCAGGAGAGGGGCAACACGTGCTTTCTGGTCCAACATCTAGCCTTTTGCCAAACTTAGTGTAATTCCGTTCAGTGGTTCGGGCTGCAGTCGTGGTAAAAATTTTTTAAAATAAAACACGGATATAACATGGGAAAATGCATTTTGGGACCAACCTTTTTTCTGAACCCCCACTTGACGGATCACCCTAAACCTTTCAAAACAGCAGCTGAACCAAAAAGGATAGGTTTTTAAAAAATGTCATGAAGATTTGTCAAGCGCTACTAAAGTAATTTGCAAACCAGAAAACGTTTTTCCTATGGTCTAATTATAACTACCTACTGCCTATATATAAATACAGCTGCATGCTGATTGGCTGTGAGCTGTCTGTCAACACTCGAAACCAGGAAGTGTTGGTGGCCATCTTGTGCCTCGCTAGAACCGAGTCACAAGAAAACAGTAACACAAAGTTGAGAAATAAGGGAAGGGTAGGGTAGAGACATTCTGACCATCTAGGCTTGCTCAGAGGGTCGTACATGGATGTTTAGGCTCTATTTTTTATTTTTATTTTTATTTTTTAAAGCAAAAAAATCGCAGGCGTACGTGTATGGAAATACGTACAATTACGAGCAGGAGCTGCATGCTGATTGGCAGGTTTTTAAATGCTAATTCCTAACTATAACGTGTGTGAAACCTATATTTTTTTCAGGCGGTGGGGAGGACATTGGCTAAAAGAGCGAATACAATCACAACCTGGTTCACACTTTGAAATATAGACTCCGAGATAGAAAGTAATACAGCAGAGCGTAGGCAGCGGATATGTCAAACGAGACTGTGAAAGAAAGGGAAATGGCCTCATTAGAGCTTTTCCAAAATTTGCCGAATGTATGTAGCTGAAGGGCGGCTCCCACGTGGGCTGAGAATTCTTTTAGCACCAAGCTACGACCAACCACACCCAGATATGTTAAAGGAGTGGGGGTTAACCAAATTGGACTCTTCAAAAAGATTGATTAAAATACTAATCAAATATGCGGAGATCGATCGTCTGCAACTGTTAAAAGACATGGAGAGTCTAAATGAGGAACTGACAAAATTTGAGCCTAATGAACTAATACCAAAGTTAAAAAAGGAAATACAGGAACGCCTAAAAGTACACGAGGATAAAATAAAAACAAGAAAAGCATGGAAATTTGCACGTGACAAAGACGATTTTGAGAATGTCAAAATCTATACATTTGCACGCAAGTTCGATAATGCAAAACGCCTGAAAACCAATCAACAAATTCCCCCTACAGGCACCACATTGACAACAGAAGGTGGCGCCAGTGGCACAATGCAAGATATGGAAGCGGGGGCCAGTGAGACAGAATCCAACAGCAGCAAGACCAGCAGCCTGTACTCAGATGAGGACCCCTTGGGGGCATCAGGCACCTGGGAACCACAACGTGGACTAAACTTAGGCGAAGAGGTTGATTTTTTAGTCAGCGCCCGCCTGCAAAGTCTGCGTTCGCACAATCAGCAAACGCAGTATCAAAAAGGACAAGAACCAACAACGCCGGAAAAAACACAAAGCAAAACAGCAACAAAAAGAAAAAGCAATTCTGGCGCAAAAACAAAAACAAAAAACAATAGGGACAAAAAATAACACCATTGTCAACCTATCAATGGCGGTATTGACAACTGCAGAGGAACAGCTACTAAGTTTAGGTCTCACATATTGTCCAATAACAGACTTTAATTATACCTTCATTAGAGTCGATGTTTTTAGATACATTCGAAAATTAAAATTGCAAAAGTTCTTTAACATAAAAGAAGGGCTAAACAAAGTTGAAAGTATCACCAACAGTACACCCACCACAGTGTTGGAGGCGCGAGATACAAGAGGGCTTCTCACTCTGCAACAATTGGGTGATCCTTCCAATAGTACTGAAGATAACACCAATGTATCTACACAACAAGAGCTAAGAGATGCTGCCATATACCAAATTGGAGCAGGCGCTAGTCCATTTAAACCAGCCTCCAACTTCATTCCTCCCAGGCCAAAAGATGCTATCAACGCTTTTCACGAGGTAGTTACAGCAGACCTCAAGACTCTGTACCACCAAGTCAAACATCGAAGGTGAATCAAAACTTCTAAAGAACTAGAATACTGGGCTCTGGTTAATAGACTGAAAAATGATCAACATAGTCATCTGGCCCCAAGCACAGTACATTGAAGAAGCTAACAGATAACTGTCCGACATTGTCTGTTATGCCAAAACCAACATCAAAGAATACGATTTGGCTAGAGAACATTTAAAAAAACTCCTTTTCAGATATAAGAGGGAAGGATTAATCTCCAGCGAAGAGTACACATTTCTTCATGTGGAACAACCAGTCTTGCCTAGATTTTATTTGATTCCAAAAATACATAAGTGCAGGTCTCCGGTTCCGGGAAGACATAGACAGTGTGACGGAACACCTAGCACAATATACTGACTATTTTCTACAGTCTCTTGTTACGGATCTGCAAACATATATAAGGGACACGGGCCACTTTCTACAAAAACTAAATAACATCGCATGGACAGAGGATTGTATATTGGTCACGTTAGATATCGAAGCCCTCTATACCAGCATTGACCATCATAAAGGGCTGGAGGCACTGGAACATTTTCTAAGTATACGACCAGTGCACTGTTACAATCATAACAAGATGCTTAGTGAATTTGTGAGCTGGTGTTTATATCATAACTACTTCTTGTTTGGCAATGATATCTATGTGCAGAAAAGGGGTGTGGCCATGGGGGCCTGCTTCTCACCTAGCTACGCGTGTCTTCACGTCGGCTGGTGGGAGAAGCGGGTCCTCATGGGGACACATCATGCAATTTTTTCAGCTAATGTGGTTATGTGGGTTCGTTTTATTGACGATGTGTTTTTAATTTGGAGAGGAAATGAAGAGGGTGTGAAAGAATTCATCAAGACATTAAATGTAAATGAGGACAATCTTAGATTCACACACAATGTCAGTAAGACAGCTGTGGATTTTTTAGATGTCAGAATCTTTCACAAATCAGGGCAACTAGTCACCACCCTCCACAGAAAGGACACGTCAGGAAACACAACCTTACATGCCACTAGTGCCCATCCCCGCCATGTTATAGATAATATCCCCTATGGCGAGCTCCTCCGTTTGAAAATAATCTGTAGCAATGAAGAAGAACTGAAGGTGTGCACAGCTGAAGAACTAGACAGATTCAGGGAGCGAGGATATAAAGAAAACATGCTTAAAAGAGCAGTAAATAAAATGCAAATAAGATCTAGAGAAACTCTTTTCAAACCCATAACATCGAATGTGGTCACTACAGTGGATTCGGCTGACTCTACTATTAGATTTATTACTGCATACAGTGGCCAGGATAGAAAAATTCGGTCCATCCTATGCAGGGCCGGACTGGGAACCAGAACCGGCCCTGGCAAAGTCCTCAGCCGGCCCCCCTCCCCCCTCCGGGAGGAGAGGGGAGGGGGGAGAGGTGCGACCGCGCTCTGTGACAGGGCCGGTTTTCGGCCGTTTTTGTTACAGGGCCGTTTTTCCAGCATAACGGCCCTGTAACAAAAACGGCCCCCAGGGGCCCTAAACCGGCCCCTAACCATGCGGCCCACCGGGGGATTGCCCGGTGCCCGCAACGGCCAGTCCGGGCCTGATCCTATGCAAAAGTTGGCCCATACTAAAAACTGAAGCGTGTTATCTCAATATTTACCTGCCCGGCCAGATATTACGTTTCGGAGGGGACCCTCGTTACGGACACATATCTTTAATCCCTGCCCTGAGCTGCCCAAAAAGAAAAATTGTATTCCACTCCGGCTGGGGTTCTACAAGTGCAGCAGTTGCAGGATTCGCAAATTCGGAGTCAACACTCAACATTACAACACCCCATTCAGCCCAGTACCTCTGCCAATCAGAGGGAATTACGGTTGCAAAACAGAATATGCTGTTTACATCCTGGCATGCACCTTTGGTCTGAGATACGTGGGAAGTACCAGGCTTACGGTGCATGCCAGGATATTGCAGCATATTCGAGCAATCGCCAACAATGACAGCTCCTACCCGGTAGCTAGACACTTTAAAAGTGTACATGGCAAAAATGTCAAGTGTCTAAGCTACTATGTCCTCACATCAGTACCTAAACCCAGAAGGGGAGGAGATCGGGATAGGATGCTGTGGCAATTAGAATCCAAAATGATATTGGAATTGGATTCTAAGGTACCTAACGGGCTCAACACTATGGAAGATCTGTATTATTTTTTATAAAACTGATATGTGCTTATTCATACAATCTCCGTAGTTATTATATTTGCCAGCACCTTTCGAACATAAGGCATGGGTGGTTAACTGCTCCAACTATAACCTTCAATTCATTTATAGAAATTATTATCAATCCCAGTCCGACACCCAGAACAAATCTTTTTTTCGTTCTCTTTTTTTTAATTATTTGAAGCAGTGATGGATCAATGATCCTCCTGCGGACACCTAATCACATTTATACACATTATAAATAGGATGAAATAGTCATTATAGTAGGGGTTGCCATCCAACAAATATGTCCCCGGTATTTGGGTAAACATAGAAAAATGTCATGATTGAAACTATGTAGATATATTGGTTTCCTAACAGTATTTTAATGTTTTGCGCCATATTGCACATTTGAGTGTCAAGTTTACATTATCATTGCTTTACATTTGAATAATAATTTAATCACAATGATGAAATTGAAGGTTTTTAAGTATGTATATTATTACTTTTTAACCATGAGTTATTATGTAGAGGGATTTTATATATACATATTTATTGAAAATATTTTTTATCTATGTATATATTCAATATGATGTGTGTCCTTATTGCATGGTATTTATTTGCAGTTTGCACATGCGCAATTGCACATGCACATCGCACTTTATGAATACTAGTTTGGAACGAATATATACAAATTTGCATTTATGCAGATATCAAACAACTGTTGCTAATCATGAAATGAAAATAATGTATCTATGATTGAGTAAGAAATGGCAAATGCCCCGGACGAATTTTGTGTGACTTCAACCTACCAGTATTTTGTTTATTTTCATTTTGGTCACATGGTGCACACAGATTCAGTTAAAAGGAGGGCATTATGGGAAATATTTCTGATGTGAACAAGGGCAACTGCCCGAAACGCGTCGTCTGCCACGCTGCTGTAAACTTTATCGGAATAAACTACCTTTTGCCAGCATTTTGGGATTCGTTGGACTTTCTGTGAGCTGAAATGTTGGTGATTCAGATTTGGCCTCTCGTTGCTGATATATATAGATATCTATATATAGATATCTATTACCTACTGGCGGTCGCCAGTAGGTATATATAGTTAGGATTTTTTCCCTATGGGATTTTTGAAAATTCTATGTCTAATAACTTTGGCGTTTGTGGACGGAATCGGCTGAAATTTTCAGGAAAATGGCACATTTTGTTTCTGAGCAGCTCCTGGAAATTTGGGGGGGGTTCGTCAAGGGGGGGCCGAGAAAAAAGGGGGGTCCCAAAACGCATTTTTCCCATGTTAATTTCCATAGGGCGGTTGGCCTCACTTTTAGCCCGAACGGCTGAATGGATTTGCACGAAACTTGGCAAAATTGTAGGGACTGTTAGCCCGATGTGCCTTTGCTAGGTCTCAATATGTGTGCTCCAGTGGATTTTGAGAAATTAACGTTTAAAACAAGATATATATCTGTAACAGCGCTCCGGGTAGCGCTCCGGTTCGCGAAATTTTCGCGTATCGGAACTTTGCTAAGCGAAGCTGATTGGCTCTCAGGTGTCTGTCAACATTCTAAACAGTCCGGAGCGGCCGCCATCTTGTCTCTCGGTAGGATCGAGAGACAAGAGGAGGCCAAAACAAAGGGGGAAATGTAGGAAAGGGGGCAAGGTAGACCCCTTCTGACCCCCTAGGATTGATGAGGGGGATATTATAGAGCCACGCGGGGCAAAAAAAAAGAAAAAAAATTCGATTTTTTCGCCGTAGAGACGCGTCTTGGTACGCGAACCGGGCAGCTAACCGGGCAGCTAACCGGGCAGCTAACGGGGCAGCTAACCGGCAGCTAACCGGGCAGCTAACCGGGCAGCTAACCGGCAGCGTAACGGGAGTCTGAGGAGAAGCTGATTGGCTGTCAACATTGTAAACAGTCTGGAGTGGCCGCCATCTTGTCTCTCGGTAGGATTGAGAGACAAGAGGTGGAAAAAAAGTGTAAATGAAGGAAAGGGGGTAAGGTAGACCCCTCCTGACCACCTAGGATTGATGAGGGGGCTATTAAAGTGCCCCGCGGGTCAAAAAATAAAAAATAAAAATTCGCGATTTTTCGCGGTAGAGGCGCTTCCCGGTACGCGAACCGGGCAGCTAACCGGCAGCGTAACGGGAGTCCGCCATCTTGTGTTTTTGGAGCGTCCGGTTCGCGTACCGGGTAGCGTCCCGGTAAGCGTAACAAGGGGAAAACCAAGAGAAACAGTAAAAAAAAAATTAAGGGAATAGATTTCCAGCAAACTTGGCAAAATTGTAGGGATTGTTTGTTTGATGTGCCTTTGCAAGGCCTCAAGATATGTGCATGTGTGGATTTTGTCTAATTAAGGTTAAAAAAAATATATATATCTGTAAGCGTGCTCCGGCGCGCTTACGTTACGGGTTTGGTTTGCGCTGCAGAGGCGACGCGTCATGAGGCGTCTCACGTGGCTACGTGATACGTCACGTAATAAAGAATATATTTTACAGCTACAGATATTAGCTTTTAAAAAAACAATGAAATTCACTGAAAAAACCACAGGTTATAGACTATATATAGTTAGGAATTAGCATTTACAAAACCTTGAAAATTCACTAAAAAAACCATAGGTTATAGACCATATATAGTTAGGAATTAGCATTTACAAAACCTTATTTTACTCACACAAAACCATTGAAATTCCATATATAGTTAGTTGCACTAACTATATATCGCGCACCCGCAATCCACTGCTGATGATGTCACATATTACATCATTCATGACATGGTCAGTGACATCACTGATGACATCACTGATGACAACTCAAATGACATCACTGACAACATCACTAATGACAAATAAAATGACATCACTGATGACATCATCCAGTGACTGTATGTTTCTGTAAAGGTAAAATATGTCTTCCATATTGAAGAATGAGTGGATGTATAAGTGTCTGGATGAAGGATTTAGTAGATGCATGACAGACTGTATGAGAGAGTGATTAAATGTGTCTCACTGAGTGCATGGGTTAGTGACTAAACTGTCTTAATTTGTGCATCATTATGTCTGTTGTTCTGTAAACTGCTGCATGTGTTGATCAGTAGCTATATGAGTAACTATATGGGTAATTGATTGGTTGCCCAAGTATTTGTATGGGAGAGTGAGTGTGTGTGTGTTGGTGGCTGGGAGGTGTGTGACTCTGTGCATAGATGTGTGAACAGTTGATTCACTAAATGTATGGCTTCAAAACTGCATGTGGAAACAGCTGTATGGGTGGTTGACTATGTGCATGAGTGTATTGGTGAGTAAATGATATCTCAGTGCTATATGTCAAAGTAAGTACATATGTAAAACACAGTACATGTGAGAGTTGACATATATAAATTACTGTGTATAATAGCTAGTGAATGTGTAAGTGGCTGCATGGATCATTGAAAACTTGTATCAGTGATTGTATAAGAGAGTAAATATGTGTTAGAATAAGTTTCAATAAGTAAGATGTGTATAACTGTATAGTTGAGGAAATGGAGGTGTGATTGATTCTTTGCATGACTGACTAGGTGTATGAGTAACTCTATGGATGAGTGACAATCTGTGAGTGTCTGTTTACACTGAGTGTATCTAAGGTTACATTAGAGTCTGAACAGATTCATTGTATTATCACATGAATGGCGTCATCAGTGATGTTGTCAGTGATGTCATTTGAGTTGTCATCAGTGATGTCATCAGTGATGTCACTGACCATGTCATGAATGATGTAATATGTGACATCATCAGCAGTGGATTGCGGGTGCGCGATATATAGTTAGTGCAACTAACTATATATGGAATTTCAATGGTTTTGTGTGAGTAAAATAAGGTTTTGTAAATGCTAATTCCTAACTATATATGGTCTATAACCTATGGTTTTTTCAGTGAATTTTCAAGGTTTTGTAAATGCTAATTCCTAACTATATATAGTCTATAACCTGTGGTTTTTTCAGTGAATATTATATATATATATATATATATATATATATATATATATATATATATATATATATATATATATATATATATATATATATATATATATATATATATATCCTCACTACACTGACTTGCTGAGTTGAGGATTTTAAGTTGACTGCTGTTTTGACCATTTATAACTGAGATATTCATGAGTCTTTATTGTTGTCTTTGATTAACATTGTGTAACTAATTTTAAACATCTATTGACAGTTTACCAACCTTATGTTTATGCTGACTTTGTATTCTTCATCATGTGACTGTGCACTTGACTTTATTTCTAAGTGCAGTAGAAATGAATTTGGATACCGACACGGCCCGATGAACATATGTAATAAAATCTTGTTTTTTAAAAATCAGCTTTTTTCGCACTTGTTACAACTCTAGCACATTTTTTCTATGCACTTGCACTTTCGGTTTTCTTATGAGTAGGATGGCAATATTAGTATTGGGGACTCCCCCATTTGTTGCCCGACGGTTGTAATTTCATTGAGGGGACTGGACTATGTTTTATGATTTTAAGGCACATTTCAGCTGTATTAGCAGCAGCCATTACAAAGCATATACTGCTTATTTCCCAATGTCTCACAGCCTTATTTAGTTGTATTATTTGCATAATACTTTTAGCTGCGTAAACAGAAATGTTGTGGCAGAGATACAAACATTGATTGTAACATGGTTCTATGTTTTTAAATGAATGGGGCTGTTCCGTTTTTACATCAATTCTTTTTACTATTGCTATTATTCAAGGGAGTGGCTTTACTTTTTAATTTCCCAATATTTATGTTTGAATTGGTCCAGTGTGTCATATGATCAAGACAGTGGCAACGCGGTCGAAACACGTCAGGCTGGACACTCGTCTTTGCACTATTGCTGCTGCTTCAATTTATTTGCAAAAAAACTTCATCTCAACGAATACGCTGTGGTCCGTTCCTGCTTCCTTGCCGAGCATTTAGGGAGCCAGGAGTTTGGTTTCTTCATACATATATAGATGTACATAGAGAGAGTTTTTCCTTGTTAAAGGCAAAGGTTAGATTGACGTTATGGTTCGGTAAAAATGTCAGTTAAAACATACTGTTTTAAACAAACAAAACCACTGAAATTCACCAGTTATATTTACCTCAAATAACTATAACTCTTACCTCAATGTAACAATAACTTGATCCCACCATTCACAGTGTTGTTGTCAATGATGTGATTTCAGTTTCTGCAGTAACAATTGTGTCATAGAACCGGTAATGAGCAATGTAAAATTGGAGGTGATTAGCAGTGCATGGAATGGTGAATTGCTGGTGCATCTCAGTGGTTTTATTAATTTAAAACAGTATATTTTAACAGACATTTTTAGCTAACTATAAAGTCCCTTTCACCATTGTTTTCTTCAGTGAATTTCTTAGTTTAAAAAAAAAAATAATGTGACATGTCATTACAATTCTTAACTTTAATGTCACATGTCTGTGTTGTTTAAAGTAAAGTAAGACATGTATGTGTAAGAAACAAGGACCCCCTGAGAAAGTGGATACTACAAGTCCTAGGTCAGGGATTAATAGCGTGTGAAATAACAACCACGGCACTTGAACTAAGAATTCTTTCCAATCAATTAAATAAATTTAAAGAAGAAGTAGTAGGTCTGTACTCAAAATTTATTATTGACCTTATCTAAAAACAACAATCACAAAACATACATAATAACCATCAATTTAGACATTATCAAAGTATTCATAAATTCAACAATACATAATCCATACACATTAAAAAGTAACAAATCACAGTTTAAAAGGTGGCATAACAGATAGTTCTCTACGCGCATTTCGGCGACCAGCGCCTTCTTCTGGAGTAGCCACGTATGTCCTAAAAATAGGAAAAAGCAATAAAAGAAAAACAACATTTAAAACAATATAACATAATATAATTACAGATACCTATACATAAATAAAAATTCATAACACAATTCAAATCTGGTACAGTTAACCTACAGCAATATAATTACATCTTCTTTTTAGAGGAACAAAAACGAGTTTAAATAACTCAGTAATGCCATAAATAAGGGCTTTCATTTCTTTGTGCATTTTAGTTTCAAACCTGGGATCAGCATGTAGAGAAAAGGGGGTGAGAGGGGGGGGTTTGAAAACCAATAGTTGAGTTTCCTGAATAGGTGGAACACCATTTATTTCTGATTATAAACATAGAGCGGAAACACCATTATTTTTAGGCAGAAGTGCTCTCTTATGTTAAAAAGTAACAACGGCCTACTTACTCAATTAAGGAAGTAGACAGCAACCTGATTTCATAAAGCCTCAGCGTAAATGCATAAAAATCTTCTAAGAGGCAATGAATGATAAAAGTAAGTAATTGCTCTTGTATAAAGCTGTTTATTTAGCACACCATTTACAGCTATAATACTTACATGTTCTTGCACGAACTTAGTTGCAAAATAACCCCAAAAGTAAATTAATATCTGATAGTGGTGAGGGGATAGAACAGGATAAGCTGAAACGAGAAGCACATTTTAATTATGCAACATTGCCTCCTGTGAAGTAATAAATATAACACTGAAAAAATGTTACTTGTTGCCTCCACCTCTATTCTGTAAAGATCAAGTAGATTCTACTCTTGCTCAAGCACGTTAGCCCACCAGTACAGTACATCTCATCATTGGGTGTGGGCGAGGCCAGTGCAGAAGGGAATTCTGTCTTGCACTTACCACCAGTGGAGTGTCCCTTTGGCAAAGCTGTACTCATAACGTCACTGCCAGACTCATTTTGGACATCCCAGGAAATGCCCACACCTCATCACACCTCAATGCATCCCACTGCTATCAGTTCAGGATAGATGCAAACTCAAGCTGCTCACGTACGCCTACAAGCTCTGCACAAAATTAGGCCAGCATGCCTGAAAACACCGCTTCAGCTTCTACCAACCCACCAGACACTAGAGGGCCAGATGCGGATGACAATCCTTTTCACACATCACAGCCAAAGCCTGCAACACCTCAGAACTGCCCCATCCCTCATGAACTTCTAAAAGAAGCTGAAGACCTGGCTCTTCCAGAAAAAAAGATGGATGATTCTAGTCTTCCACCTTCTCGGGCCCTCGTCCATACTCAACACCTGGATACCCTTGTGATGATTAGCTGTGCTTTAGAAGTCACGTAATTTAATCCATTGCTGCGCCGATCTGAAGGAAGTGGCCCTATTGGGGTCACTCACGACCACCTCTCTACCTTCCATACAAAAGGAAGAGTCGGACAGACAGTAGAGAATGCAAACAAATATCTATTTAATCAGGTACACTCAGAGTGGAGCCCAGTCTGCTCAGTGGCTTAGGGTGCTTCAGAGGGACTGACATCAGAAAGCAGAAAGAGACATTATGTACATTTCAGAATCAATGAAGACATGCCTACAATGGAGTATTCCAAGAAGATGCAGCAAAGCAGTGAAGTAAAGAAAATAAGCTTAGAATCTGAGGCCGGGCACACACTATCTATTACTCAAGGTCGATCTGCCCCTGCCCGCCACTAGACAATTGGGAGAAGGCCTCTATCTAGTAGGAAAGGTCTGCCCTAACAAGGAATTTAGTGAAGCAAAACCTAACCTCCACCTCAGAAAATATCACACAATGTCATGTTCATGAGGCTCTTTTGGAAGGTGCGAGACCCACTGCCTTCCTCTACCATAACTGGGATCTTGAAAACAAAATAGCAGACAAGCAAGAATTAGTTTGTTAATAAAAGCACAGGGGCAAGTAAAAAAGACAGGAAGTGAAAATAAAGTTAAAAAAAATAAGTCAGGTGGGTAGGAGTTCAAATTGGAAGGAGATCATGTTGGAAACAGACAGGCAGAATCAGGCTAGAATCTGGAGTGCTACACCCAATTAAACTGGATGCTCACGTATGTCTTGATAGACGTGAATTCACATAACATTTAGCATGAAATGTGTCCCACATTTTAGATATGTAGAGTCAGGCTGTGCCATATTTGTTCAATTGTCCTGTCATTTCATGTAATTTCTACAAAGGAGATTACATGAGTTTCACCCAGGCTGATTACTTAGCATCTCCATTTTTCAAGGCTCTATCTATCTCTTTTCTAACCCTCATATGGCAGAGCCTACATAGTGCTTTCCCCTTATGTATGTCATGATGTAGACAAGTGGGGATGATTATAGGTTGAGGCCTCAATTATCACCCCTAAGTAATAATGATACCACAGGGTATTTTATTTGCTTGTTGCGATAAATAACACCTATTTTTTAATCCATAGAGAATACCATAGATTTCGGTGTTTAACACACCAAAATCTGCATAATATGGTAAATACCATAGGTTTTTCCCATTTTACATTTTGGCACGTTTGACCTGATGACATTTAACAAATGTTGAGTTATTTAATGCATCCGACAATTATTGGCTGTGTTAAATACCTCAGAACTCATACTTCTGACCCATGCATAAACAGGAGTTCACTCAAGGGTCGGAATATTATGAGCAACTCGTAATCAGGCCCAATAATTAGTTTTACAGTTCATGAAACTGTGTGTCTCATCAAAATTCATGAAAGTCATATTTTGGTCTCAGCTGTACTGGTAATAAATTCCAATAAGTTGATTCCTGTACATGGCTGGAAATCACACAGAAATGTTGTATTTTTTCATCAAAACAAATAGTAAACATCAGTAGACAATCCTTAGGCTTCTGGTTGGAGGCTACAAGGCAAAGTAGTCTGAGATCAGACATGTAACAACTTGTGTATGAGCAGAGAGTTTCAAATGTTGATAATTCTTTTACCAGGAGCAAAGTGCAGGTGTTCATTGCAGAGAAAATGTGGTAGTAATGCGTTTTAGATCTGACATCCTTAGTGTGGAATTCCCCTCAATTTTTTGCCTTTGACCTGCTTACCTTCAACCTAGGCTACACAGTGTGACCTCAAGGGTCAGTTGACTGATCTCCTGTATGAGCTACTGGGACATAAAAAGCTTCCAAAGGCCTCACTGCAAACACGTATCTGACAAGCACCACCTAAACCTGGGTCAGCCCTGCTGCTGGCCTCTTCTAGAGTGAGTCCTGAATGTCAAGAGGTGCCCTCCAGGTCCTGGACCCTGTGTGAACTCGTCTAGAAGAAAAGGTGATGATTCCGATGTTTTGGGCTCCTTGTAACCAAGAAGTGACATCTTTGTGCAGAGAATTGACTGCCGGTGAGGAGCACCAACGTAAAGCTCTTGCGTGATCTGTTGTTTGCACTGACAGTGTCTGTCTGTGATGGCTGCCAACGCAAGGCTCCAATTAGACCTGCTCTCCATGCCGACAGCAACTGCCCATGTAAACTACCAGGGCGAATATCCAGCAATGTCTGGCTCTTTCCACTACAGCAAAAGCTGTATTGCACTCTGGAGTACTGCACACATCTAAATCCTCCTCCTCAGGCCCCCGCCAACACAAACAGCACCATCCATGCCAGACTTGAGAACGTAACTTTCAGCAGGTCTAACCTGGACCCTGTATTTGAACTGTACTCCATCATAGTCGACCTGACCCTCCCCATGCCCAGCGAGCCCAGATAGCCGTAAGTGGCGCTTTGTGCTTTTTGATACTATTTTCACCTAAATCTTTAAAAACTCATACCTCCAGTTCTCCTGATTGGATTTTTGTCATTTTTGCATAATATTGTTTATTACATTTAGCTCTATTTTCTGATTTGGCTTAGGGGTTTTCTTGTTTTGTGTTTTCAATGTATTACTGTTTGTGTGCTGCACAAATACTTCATACATTGTCTCTAAATTAAGCCAGATTGCCTTTGTGCCAATTTACCAGTTGGTTAAGCACAGGTTAATTTTGGGACTGTTTTGGTGCACCCTGACAAGTACTATGTTTATTATTTGGGTGGGGCTTCCACCCCTCTAAACTAATAACACTATTTCTTACACAGCAACTCTGGTCATGTGATAGTGATGTGTTTGGAAGACTGTTTCGTTACTCTTTAGTAGTTACAAACGATGAAATGCTGAGATGGTGACATCATTTGTTTGTTGACGAAATTAGAACCCATTGTTGATATTTTTTCTACTGAGAGCGGGAGGGGGTTAATTAATCAGGACTAGTTCAAAGAGTAGGGGGTAGATTGATAGGTGTGTGCGTTACACAGTAACTAAAAAAAAGACTCCAATGAGAAGAGAAAGTCTAAGAAAAAGTCTCAAATTGGAAAGAAAACCGCGGGTAGACAGTGCCTGCTAGACTGTTGTGTTGCTTCTGGTGTAATCAATAACGCATCAAAAAATATATATTCTTTAAAGAAGAGAAGCAGGTTTGCTTGTTGCATTCATGCACTACTGCAATGTGAAAAGTGACATAGAACAGTGATACATTTATAAGGTTTGTGTTGACTAAGAATGACCTTACTTATGTGTTCTGTGTCAAAATGATATTATCCACTTCAAATGTTTTATCAATATAAATGAACCCCTCATTGAAGGGAGAAGAAATCACTTTAAAACCATACTTAAGTGCAACCCCATTCTCCTTTGGGTTTTCAACAAACCTTTTTTTTTGCAAAGGAGGTAGGAGAGACACTCAAAAGTTCTACTCCTGCAAACATAATCAGACTGAACACTTGTCCAGCATCCAACCTAATTGTACCACGTAACCAACCTCTTTTCAGAAGTATTGGAATTTATTGTGATTGACCTCCTTCAGCCTTATTGGCACTCCAGCTTCATCACCCTAACACCTAACTGGTTTAACTTCAACCTTTCCAACCTACCAGACCAAAGGGCCTACACATCAACTACATGGCCCAAGATCCTTATCCCCCATTCTGCTGGTCTTACATAGCTGGTAATCGGAGTGATACAAGACCCACTGACATTCTCAAATTAATGTTGAAATGGGGCGAGGAGTTGGCCTAGCGGTTAGAGCAGTCATCTTCGAATCTGGAAAACTGGGTTCGAGTCTCGGCAACGGCCCTGTACACCCTGTGATTCTGGGAAAATCACTTAATCTCCCTGTGCCTAACTTAAAAAATAATGTGTCCTCATGTAATGCAACTGGTGCTATGTAAAGCGCTCTGATACCTTCAGGTCGAGTTTGAGCTCTGTAAAAACGAAAAAAATAAATGTTTTATGTGACTTACTGTGCCCCATCCCTTGCTGTCTTCCAGAAGCATGGGGTCATGGCCTGCTGGTAACTCATGGACTTGAAGATTACATGCGACCAGCTCTAATGCAGCTTGACTTACAGAAATACAAGCAGGATATTTAAGATAGCCTTCTCTCTCTTAGTCTGTCTTTCTTTCCAGACACACCAGTCTGGCAGGCGATCAACTATGCCCAGAATTCTGTCTTAAAGCACTCGCCAGATGTGGCTGACTTCCCATCCCAGGCTTTTTTCAGGAAGCAGTAATTCCTTATTGTAATCTACACTTCCTAGCTACATGACCGTAAGGTGTCTGATGAATTGAACTAATCTATCTGCAAACTATATATACTAGGGGCCTCATTTATGAGGCTGTGCGTCACTTTTAAGCCGCCGGTGCATCACTTTTTGTGACGCACCAGTGGCATATAAAATGCACCTTGTTGCGCCATATTAACAAAGTGACGGATCTAGGTAGATGCACCACTTTGTAAACCCAGCGCCACATTATACCTGCACCAGGTATAATGTATGCAAGGGGGGCTTATTGACGCAAGTAAGGGTCGTAGAAGTGAAGCAGTGAAATCTATGAGATTTCACTGCGTCACTTTTAGGACGCCGTTGCATCAAAATCTTGCGCCTGCCTCACAGCAGGCGTAAGACTGACGCAGGCCCTTTCACATGGGGCTTGCCCCATGTGAAAGGACGCATTGCTGGAGTTGCATCACTTTTGTGACACACTCCAGCAATGCGTCACTTTTGCGCCAAACAGATACGTCAGAAATACTGATGTATCTGTAACTCCTTGCGACATGATGCGTCATACATTAAATATGACACATCAGGAATGTCGCAAGGAGTGCGCACTGAGAAGTGATGCATCGCTGCTTTCACGCAGCGATGCGTCATTTCTCATAAATGAGGCTCTAGCTATTTAGAGGTCTGATACTGAGAGGTCACTGACATTATGCTTTCCACACATATGTCTGTAATATGACAGACTCAAAAAGAAACGTAGAATGTAACTAACTCTTCACAGATCCACAATCTTATCATATAGAAGCTCAAAAGTGCGCAAATCTGCATTTCTTTTATCCTCCCTCTTTACGCATGCTCCATTGATTGCTGCCCGGAAGTGTTCTATGAGAAACCTGGTGCTTGAGCATGCACATAAAAAAAAAAATAAAGCAACTCACGTTGATGATTCTTTTGACAGGATATAGCAGAAATGAAATTGTCAATGTATTTTTAAAATGTATTTCTGCACTGCGGTGGGGAACTGTAAAAGTTAAATTCTGACTACTCTGTGTAATGTTAAATTGGGTCTGGCTGGCCGGAATTTCTCCGCATAAATTACTCCGGGTCTCAGGGGAACAGAGATAAGACGTGTTGAAGAAAAACCTATGCACAGTTGCTCCAGAGCCTCATTTACATATGGCATGATAAAGAAATATTTACTTAAGTAAATTATTTTGTCAGCCAATTTAAAGATCTGATTCATTGCTATCTACTCATAATTAATATTACACTTTTCTAATCTATAGATAACCATCCATTTATGCTTACCTTGTCTTTCTCTCGTTGTGAGAGCTCAAGGTTATGTAATCTGTTTGAAGGATATGTAGGAAATCATATAGATACAGCTCAATGTGCAAAAATATGATAACATTCTTTCACAGTCTTTTATTACATAGTTATATGTGGCAAAGCTAGTAATTAATATCCTTTGAATCTCAATATTACAAACCTTTTTCTGCGTTGTAGTATTTGCTAATATTTAACAATACCGAGTAATCACACCATCGTGCTTTACTACGACAGTAAATTAGCTTATGTTATTGAGATTTACTCTAAATTTCAATTTGAATATAGAATAGGGCCCTATTCTTAAAACTAGCCTTGCACATCATTTTCTAAAAAAGTTATATTCCCTGAAAATGTGTGGGGATAGTTTTTGAGCCCCGTGTCTTAATACAATACAGGACGTGTTGGGTGTGTGCGAGTGAGGCAGTGAACGCAAACGCTTCACTGCCATATTCAGCCTGGCTCTCCATGAAAACGAAATTAGCTGACATCCACCCACAACTGATAATCATCAGATCCAGTGGCGTAGCAGGGGGTGGGTTTTGTAAATACAGGAGCCAATTCAAATTGAAAAGAACATTTAATGAAGATTATGTGAAGCGACCCCCAGAGCCAACCTCTCATCTCCTCAGCCAAGCTTCTCTGCTGGACTCCACATACCGGATTCCAACAGTAGAACCTTGTTGCTAGGAGCTGATTGAAACTAAACTATTACATAAAACATAACACAGCTCCCTTTATACACAAAACATGTTAAAAACAAACGTAATCATAATTTTTCTTAGGTCTTACTTTTGGACGTGTACTTGGAGCTTTCGTACTGTTTTCCAAGTCATCATTCATATTCTCAGAGTTTTCATTAAACCCAAATCTTAATTCAGCATCATTGCATTTAACCACTTTGCAAATGTTCCACCACCACTTCCATCCAATCTATCATGATATCTTGTTTGATATTTCTTTTGATAGTGTTCTACATTATTACGTATTTTGTCTTCTTTCACACATATCCTACCACTTCTGCCCATCCAAGCAGGTACAGCAGCAGTACAAGGAACTCTCCCATTGTGAAGAAAAAATGGGGTTTCTCCAGTTACTGAATTCGGAGTAGTCCTATAATTCCACAAACATTTTTTTATGTGGGTTCTCCAACACTTATTCATAGATGTAGCTAATTGAATATGTTCTCCCAAAACTCGGTTGAAGCGCTCAACCAAACCATTTCCCCTTGGGTGGTACACTGGTGTGCTTAAATGCCTGACACCCCATTTCTTCAAGAAATATTAAAACTCATGAGAAATAAACTGTGGACAGTTGTCTGATAACATTTCTGCTGGACAACCTTCTCTTCGAAAAATTTCCTCACAAAAAGCGATGCCATCAGTTACAAAAGCCACCTCAGGCCATTTAGAAATAATAATCCATCAGTACCAATGCATACTTCTCAACTGAACCCAAACCTTCAAACGGGCCACAAATATCAATTCCAAGTCTTTCCCACACTTTATCAGGCAAACTCATGGGCGTGATGGGAGAATTTCTTAAAATCTGAGACTTATCGCTACAAGTACATGGTATGCACTCTCTCACAAATCTCTCTATGTCTCTGTCCATATTCGGCCGCCAAAAATCCATCCTAGCTTTTCTTTTGACGGCTGACAATTCTCCATGACCTTCATGCAAAAAACCCACTTCTTCTTATTATTCCATCTACAACTGATAGTTCTTCCCATACATCCTTATACATTGCAATGTCATCTTCTAGTTTACCACTTTTTACCAAAGGTAATTCTTTCTTTACCTTTACTAAAGATGTATCCAAATCAATTGCCTCTCTCCATTCATTTTCACTAATGGCCTTATGACAGTCTTCAATGCCAGCAATTAATAAATCGTCATCCTCATTGTTTTCTTTGAATTTACCATCTACAGGGAACCGTGACATACAATCGGCATTGATGTTCTTTATTCCAGGCACATACTTTAAGTCAAAAGAGTATTCCTGTAACCTATACAACCATGATGCTATTCGTGGCATGGTTCTACCTGCTCCTGATGCAGTAAAAAGATCCAACAATGGACAGTGATCTGTGCGAAGTTCACATTTTGTTTACCACACATAAACACAAACATGTTGTACACTCCATGAACAAGCTAACGCTTCCTTCTCGATAGTGGAATAGGAAGGTTCAGCACATTTAAGTGTGCATGATGCAAAAGCTATTACATTTTCCTTACCATCATACTCTTGCATCAACACAACCCCTAAACATATCCACTTGCATCAGTTACTATGATAGATTTATTCTGCGGATTAAAAGATTTGTATGTGGTGGCATTATCTACTGCCTTCTTTATTGAAACAAAAGCATCCTGACATTAATTCGACCATTTAAAATGAACACCTTTTTTCATTATGTTGCTTAAGGGTTGAACTATGTCAGAGAAATGATGGACTAATTTTGCATAATATTCAGTTAAACCTAGAAACGATTTCAGCTGATCCTTGTCTACAGGCGATAGAGCCTTCTCTAGGTCTTCCACTAAATTCATTTTGGGTTTTATTCCTTTTTGTGATAATGTATGTCAGAGGTATTCAACTTCTTGTTGACAAAATCTACATTTGTTCAGACTTATAGTGAGGCCTGCCAATTCAAGTTTCTTCAATACCATTCTCAGCACATCATCATGTTGAAACTCATCCTTTCCCCAAACTAATGCATCATTCTGAAATACCAAGGCATTCTTAACTTCCTTTAATATTTTTTACATTATCCTTTGAAATACAGTGGATGCTGAGGCTAGACCGAATTGCATCCTTATAAATTTAAATGCACCCTCTGATGTAATGAAGGATGTTAAATGCTTAGAATCTGTGTGCAAACGTACTTGGTGATAAGCACTTGACAAATCCAATGTAGTGAAATATTTACCACCCTCAACACATGACAACATTTCATTAATTCGGGGTAAAGGATATCTATCCACCCAAATACAATCATCTAAGTCCCTCAAATCCACACACATGCAGATTTTTTAATTGGGTTTGAGCACGATCACTATCGGACTTAACCAGTCAGATGCTTCTATTGGTTCAATAATTTTTTCATTGCACAACCGTTTCAATTCGTCTTTCAATTTTCCTCTTAATGCCATGGGTACATTTCGTACTTTGTGCACCTTAGGTGTGGAATCTTTCTTGACAGTTATTTGATGTTCAAACCCCTTTAAACATCCTAATTCTTCCTAGAACAAATTGGGGAAATCCATCACCCATTTATTATCCCCATCACCATTTGTTAATAATACTTGTAGTGGATGGTTAGGATTTAAAATAATGCCCAAACCTTTTTGTTCCTTCCACCCTAGCAATTTCCTATCCGATTCTACCACATAAATTTTGGCAATAATAGAACGGTCCTTGAATTGTATTTTGGCATTAACATAACCCAAAACTGGTAATTTAACACCGCAATAACCGAGTGGTTCTACATCGGTCAGAATCAAAGGAATAGACTCTAAACATTTCCAATGGTCTTTATTTATTAAGATAAATGAGAAACACGAATCCGCCCACATATGCACTTCATACTTATTGATGTACACCACACATTTGGGTGGATTATAAATCTCTGTGGTATTGTTATGTAGCGTGTTTACCCTTTCTATTACCATTACTTCAATGTCACTTTCTTCATCAATATCCAGTTAACTTCTTACATGCACATTTTTAACTTCATCAATATTGTTTACAGTTTTTCTCCTATCTGCATTCTCATTAGATTTACACACGTGGGAGAAATTGCCAATTCTCTTACATTTGTAACAACGACTTCTTACAGCAGGACATTGTGTAGCATCAGCACCATGTCTGTTACTGCCACATCTGTAGCAGTTTCTTTTATAATTCACTACTATTTTTTTCCATTCCACCCTTTTCATCCTTATTAGTTTTGACACATGTCTTTGCATGAGAATTCAATGTGCACACTTTGCATGACTCAGCGTCAGTCTTTGGACTATTTTCTGCTAATTCCTTTACATACCGAGAAGTATTCCTAATACGTCTAGCGATCTCAATAGACTTTTCTAATGATGGATCCTTTAGATCTAATAGCTTTTCTTGGATTTTCTTACCATTGGTTCTATTTATAAGCTGATCTCTAATAATTTCATCTCTCAAATCCTTAAAATGTGCATGTTATAGATAATTTTCTCAAAGCTGCTACATATTGTTCTATCTTCTCTCCTTGTTTCTGTGATCGAGAGAAAAATGTGTGTCTCTCTACAACTATGCTTATTTTTTTCCAAACTTTTCAGTTAAGGCTTTTAAAACCATTTCATACACATCTTCCTCTTCCTCATCAGACGAATTCTTACCATTAGCAATATTTGGTTGAAAATTTGGTAAAGTCTTTAAAACATTTCTACCCTCAACACCTAAACAAACTTTTAAATTCCCTAATTTTCATTTAGCAATGAACACATCGCCACCAATTGCTTCAAGGTAAGTGGTAAAAACCTCTTTCTAATCCTCCCAATCCATGCAAGGGGAACCCGGTTCAGGAAGAAATGTAGGTGGAGTACGAATAGAAGACTGCGTGGCCATAGTTTTATCTATGCAGTACTCAAACAAGGTAAATAATTATAATATTGTATTGACTTAAAAGAATGTAACTGTAAATATTACCTAAAACCTTCACTAATTTAACACATATATTCATCCACGCTGCACATACACACAATCACACAAAAATTATGATGCTTCTAGTATAACCACTTCCCCTTGACTTGTATAACAACTATATTAGTGATAACTATGGCGCTTTGTTACAATGTGTCAACCAGATACTTTACAATTACTCGACGTCCGTGTGTACACCTCGTCCAAAATGCGGTAAAATAGTTAAATTCACCCGCAATTCCTACCGCAAACTTAGGAGCGATCGTAGTGCAGAGTTGCGACTGACTGTGTTATCAAAACAATGATAACATGTCAATCAGGTCACTTGATTCACAAGTTCTCGCCGCTTCCGCGTTGGTTACTAAGCTGCCGGTAAACGTAACTCAACGTAGAATGTTTATGGACGAAATTGCCTGCATATACTGCGCATGCACATGCACCCGTCCTTCATTGGTTGCAGATTTTGTCAGCGTATGGCTTCCACCTCGTACTCACACGTTCCCTTACGTAGTTAGCGTTGCTTGGTAACAGCTCCTGCCTTATGTCCTGCGCCGCATCTCGTGCACCTCTCAACGTGGATTCAGAAGAATTCTCACCAACAAAACAAGGTTACACGGAAATTTCCGAATCACAACAAGTAAAAATTGAGAGTTCCACTGCAGCAGACAGCAGTCCTGACAAACAAATACCGACCTCCGTGGATACAACGCTATCACAGCTCCAGTGAATCTATCATGCAATCCACTCCAGTAACGATGTTCAGATACAGTCTTTCAAATCATAACAACCTTGTTAGTCCTTCAAGTATCGCAAAGGTTGCTGAAATGTTTTTTTTTAAAGGCATCAGATGTCCATCACTGACCTTAAATGATAGTAGTTGATTAATCTGCTGGTCTTCCTTGCTAATAATTCCTTTTGATCCAGAAATATGAGAAATAATTATTTTGATTCACTGTAATCTTCTCATTGGCTCCAGATGTTTCTCTTCATAAACTCCATCCCATCCTCGTCGCCATTTTTGTAAATACAGGAGCCAATTCAAATTGAAAAGAACATTTAATGAAGATTATGTGAAGCAATCCCCAGAGCCAACCTCTCAGCTCCTCAGCCAAGCTTCTCTGCTGGACTCCACATACCGGATTCCAACAGTAGAACCTTATTGCTAGGAGCTGATTGAAACTGATTGAAACTAAACTATTACATAAAAACAGTGGGCTGCTCCAGGTAGCACTTTTTGGGGGCGGCGGCGAGTGCAATGCAAGTTTTCTTAATTTTTAGGCCAGCCTAGGGGCAGCATGCATGGTCTGGGGGGCATGCTGTACTATAGTATGCTCTTGAAGCCCTGCCCACTCCCCTTCCCCATTTGTCATTGGCTTATGTCATTGCCCTTTATAAAGGCTGGCTTTTGATTCTTACATAGGCTTGTTAGTTCCTCCTTAGTATCGCCTTGTCTTCACTTGTAAACTCCAGCATGGACCGGCCCTTTTACTTCGGTTGTTACACAGTCTGCTTTATAAGTTGGTGAGCACTATTTTCTTTAATGCTCTTCCCTATTCCACCCACGACATCGGATCACCTGCTTGCTTTTTCAAAAATATTTATATATTTTAATATAAATTACAGCGCAGTCCACTTTATAGCGGCAGTACTTATTTAATTAGTTAATATATGGTGCGGTCCGCATTCACTTTAGTAGGTGCGCCTATTTAATTATTCATTACCAGCGTGGGCTGCTTTCATTCCATCTTTAAAATCTTGTCCAAACATTGGCATCTCCTCAACTTAGACAAATCACTGGAAAAATACATTACTAAGAAACAGATAATAATATATAGTAGAGGGAAAACACTTAGAGACATTTTATGCTCTAGCTATCTACCCCCGACCTCCCACTGCAACATTGCTACCAGATAAACCTAAGGGTCTTTACAAATGTAGTTACTGCATTATTTGTCCATATGCTTGTAACAAAATACATGAATTCAAGTACAACACTAAAATTACGTATAAGATCTTAGATTTCATTAATTGTAACACCAAATTTGTTGTATACTGCATAATTTGCACATTTGGGATTATTTATGTGGGTAGTACTGTACGTCCCTTGAAAGAGAGAACACATGAGGGCCATTCGCTACACGATATGATCTACCCTCTAGAGGTACACTTTAACATTATCAACCTAAGGATATCTATGACTAAAATCAGGTTCCAAGAGATCGCAGAGGCACGATGTGACCCGAGAGGGGGTGATAGGACCTTGTCACTTAGAAGAGCTGAGTCCCAATAGGTTTTATGCCTTCGGGCTGTAGAAAAGGGAATTAACATAGATAAAGAATTAAATGTGTTTCCCAGTGATTAATGGACTAAAAAGTGCTGCTTTCAAAATCGTGTAACTTTTCAAAGTTGTAGAGGTGATTGATGAGAATTGCCTTTGATTTCTCTTGTTTCTTTAAAGCAGCCAACACCAATCTAAACGAATGATGAGATGAATAATTCTTTGTTTGTCATTGAAAAAAAAACGACTTACTGATGTTTGTATCATATGTCACATACAGGATGAAAAAACTATTGAAAATACGAGTAAGGTAAATATTATGTACCTTGAAATCAGGAGAGAAATAATTATTGTGTAAATTCTTTTCATATACTCTAATAATTGGATGTTTAGCTTTGTTGGAAAATGAAGGTACTTGAAAACATTGTTTAATGTTCAAATTCGGAACCTCGATGTAAAGCACCAATAGCATATGTATTGTATTATCTAATTGTGCTCTGGGATCTTATAACGAGATCTGTTCATTTCCATGTGTGTTTTCGTTCATGCAACAAAAATGTTCGCTGATTATTATAACTCGTCTTTTTTTTCAGTACATGGTGACGGATCTTCTAAACCTTTCAACATCTTGTCTAATATGCATTCGAAAAAATCAGGTCATTCTGAAGTGTTTTTACCTTTCTTTTTAATCGCGAGCTATGGTACAAAAGTACTCAAGCCTTTTTTAGACACTCTTTTGGTCCCTATAGATATATTCTTTTCACTGTGAATGATTTAGCCATTTGGGTTCTCTCTTTACTAGTTATAATAGCAGGAAATGTTACTCTTTGCACGTTTCAAGATGGTGGATTTTCGTTAATATTAAAGGTTAGATTCTCTCCACCGTCTTCGATCTCTAATACGTCGGTCACAGATACTGTCTAAGACGTCATCGGTTTTACGCATGTCTTGGACCTAATGGGTGGAAAATATATAAACTGTTAGGACGGCACATGAATTTTCGATACTTTGGGGCAGATTTATGTCGGACTTGCGCCACGTTTACGCTGCTGTTGCGTCACGCAACAACGCGAAAACATGGCACATCCCTGCGACCTATTTACAACGTGACGCATCTAGGCAGATGCGTCACGTTGTAAAGCCCTGCGCCATATGAAACCTGCGTCAGGTTTCATGTGGGCGTTTTGTCGCAGGGTGGGCGTTCCCTCGTAGGAAAGCCCCGTAAAACTGAGGCAGTGAATCCGACAAGATTTCACTGAGTCAGTTTTACGACGCTGCTGGGTTAAATCCTTACGCCTGCTTGAAGCAGGCATGAGGAGTGACGCACCACGTTATGTATGGGTGGTCTCTGTACATTGCAGGAGTTGCGTCGCACTTGCGACGCTACTCTAGCAATGCGCCGCCCGTACACCACAAGATGCGTCATGCATCTGCCCTTCCTTGCACCATGGTGCGCCGCATTGTAAATGCGGCGCATCTGTGGTGCCGCAAGGAGGGAATTGCATGACGCATCAGTTCTGGCGCATCCCTGCTGATTTGCAGAGATGTGCCAGAACTCCTAAATCTGCCCCATAATATCTTCCAGGGAACGAACGGGCAACATAGAGGACCAGGTTTGTAAACCAAGAGCATTTTACAGCCATTTGTTGCCACCATAGTAGTAATCTTAGTTAGGAAATATTTTGGCTAGACTTTCATTTAAGATTGTGGCTATCTCCTGTTCTGCTTTAAGGGCATATCACAGCCCGGATGCATGTTTAACTCTTGCCACAAAGTCGTCGGACATCACAAAACTTTTGGAGTGTCTTATCATCGGGTACATTACCCAGCGATTATACACAATATCGGGTGGTATAGTTCTAAATCTCGAATTGGGCTCTCCACAGGATCCCATACTTTACTTGAGAGCTTGATAAAACAGCATTGGCATTTTCTGAATACACCACTTTAAATAATTAAAAATACTTTGTATTTCTTGTTGTTTTTCAGGGTCCCTTCTTAACCCTGGTGCTTATCAACCCTGCTCTATGGTGGGAGTAAGTGAATTTATGACATTTGACTTTATAAGCAAGATATTTGTTTGGCTTTAGAAGGAGCCTTTGACTTATCTTTTGCAGTAAATGAAGATGTGACATGTGAGTTTATAAACAAAATATTTGTTGGCCTTTGAAGGAGCCTTTGACCTATCTATTGCAGTAAGTGAATATGTGACGTTTGAATTTATGAACGAGATATTTGTTAGTTTTAGAAGGAGCCTTTGACTGATTTTTTTGCATTATTAAGTGCCTTTGTTCTAACTGTTTGTTTACCCCTCTATGTGGGAAAGTGAGGATATGTTTTTTCCACGAGCACTTTAGATAGACTGCTGTGACATAACAATATATCAGCTTCTATGTTATCTTATTGTTTATTCATGATGCTTAAATAAATAGCAGTTTAAATATATTACACTTGGGAAATTATATTAGGTCCATATGCACGGCTAATTACTATACCTTACCAGATACGCAGCCAATTATATCATTACTTTCTTTTCTAGGATTTCTCTAGCTTACTCAAATGCTTTAAATCTGATTCAAATTTCCTGTCTACACAGCAAGAGGAATAATTCAGACACCCAGCAGGTGATTTAACAGGAACTCTAGTGTTATGGATTTTCCACATCTCTCTGCTAAGATATATTATAACTAACTGTATAATTAAAATGGTCTTACTCCTTCTCCTTCTTTTTGAATCCCTAAATTTAAGACCATCCTATACACTAATTAGGTTTGGTCTGGATATATCTTTCTAAGAATTGTGGGGGAGACTACTCAATAAGGACATGATTGGATTCTCAGAACACTATCTTTTTTACTAGTTTCTCTCAAATAAGGTCGATATTGATAAACAAATAAGGAACTGAGATAGACTATTCTCATTGTAACGATATTCCATATCTTTAATGTTTTTATCCTTTATATTTATAGGATTCTTTCGCATATTTATGCACGTTTAATGGCCACGACTCTCTATTTTAGAGTAGCGGAAGAACTTAGTGTTTTAAGGTAGATACTTGTATGTTTGTGTTACCACTTCCATTGTAATATTAATCCAGACCCTTGAAGTTCCCATATTTACATTTTCTTTATTTATAGTTTTTATTTGCACAATTTGACGTACTTCTAATTGTTAAGTCTCCTTACTTAGAATAGTGGAAGGACCTAGTGTCTATAGGTAGATATTTTTTATTATTATTTTTGGAATATATATATAAATAACCGCTTTTTTAATAGCATGATCACTTTTCACAGTATGGGTTTCTCAAATCTTAAAAAACTGATTCAATATTTATTTAATAAAGTTTGAATAATTTACACTTTCTGGCTTCACTTTTCATTATTTGTTTTTCTTTTTCTGTGTACTTGGGTGTTCTTTAATTAAAGTTGGGTATCACTGAATCACGTTCTTTGTTTTTAGTCACTTTGCATGATTAATTTTCATCTCTTCTCCTTGTTTTGAACCTCGAAAAAACAAAGAGAAAGACAATATGTCTTATTTGGCTGTAACATCTGTATATGTTTTGATATTGTTTGCAGCCTTGAAAAAGTTACATTGCGTAACAAAACACATGTCGGCTGCCATCATCTCTCAAAAACACTGGGATTACGTCTATTATTGACTTAGACAGTATATTTTTGTTACCATGCTTTATGAAACTTGATCTTTTGACATTTGAGCGTCATGTGAAGTACCATTACTAGATAATTAAAAATTGAACTTTTTGGCAAATGATCCTAGAAATGACTTATTGAAAGCTATTGTGGGCAGTCTAAAAAATAGAGCCAAGACTGTTTTTTTTGACTATCAGAGACTAGAATATGGACATTTAGAGCGCCGAGACACATTATTTTTTGTTCTAGTAACACGGAAGCTCTGAAGAATTTCCGTGCATCGACATCCTTGGGTAGTGGGATGTCTCTGTGTTCTCAAGAGGCACCAAGAGTTGGAATTGGTCACTGACAGGAACTTATATGTCTGTTGATAGGATTGATGTGCTACTGTACTTCCTTGATGTGTTTATCTGATATAAATAAAAGGCATTGTAATTTTCAATGCCAATAGCTTAAACACTCGAAAATGTGTATTGAAAATGCATGTTTATTTTGTTCCCCTCGCCGTCGTCTGTCGCCTCCATCCCCCCCCTTACCTGCACCTGACGTCACTGGGTGGAAAACTCAGGGACTGCGCCCGGCTGGCAAAAGCTCTAGCTACAGCCACCGATCGGATCCCTTTAGGCACTGAAGGCATGGTAATGTGGACGGCTGATGTCAGCAAGCTCTCTTCCCACCCTTCAAACTCACTTCATAGAAGGGTGAGGTACTGAAATCTAGTGGGCCTGTTAACATCGATGTATTTATTTACATTTCCTCAACTCAATTACGGGAGGGATTACAAAATGCTCAGGATTTACAATGCAGACAGGGGACATTTATTTCTGACCTCTGGCAGTCTTGAACCTTCTCCTACAGAAGCCCTGCTCTAATGCAGGAATGTCTATGGGGAACAGGAACTGTCCCTGCACCTTTCAGCACATCTCTCAGCGAATCCAAACACAGGTCAAAATAAAGACTTTATTAATCGGGCCCATACTCTGTTTCAAAGTATCAATCATTCTGCAGTGTGAAAGAAAAATTGAGCCCATGATGCTTAGATGTTTTGCCAAAGACATCACTTTAGACTTGTTCTGCCTAACCCAAAACAAAGTAGCATTATACATGGCATATACTTCTATAAAATGAAGTGCAGTCTACTCGTGCAAGGCGTTACTCTAAGGAATTGGCTCAACAATGGCCACCAGATGTGACCAGTAGCTCAAGCAAACAAGCAGCAGCTCAGCAGCTTCCTTTTATTCAATGCAATAAAGTATGTTAGAACATTAGAATGTTGAGCAATCCATTGTAGAAAATAGAGTGCTCCAGGCTTCTACTAGCCAGCAGAAGCCAGAAAAGCAACATTCCAATGTTGTTTTCCTTTCAAAGCTGCTGCGTTGAACAAAGGCCTTTTGGACCCAGAGGGGATTAAACCCCCTCGTGCCTCTAAAGACCTTCGATTTTACTAATTAAAACATTCTTCCCTCGAGGGCCGGAATGTTCTAATAGCCTTAGAGCCCTCCTAGCGAACTGTACTGGCCATTAAAGACCTGATCCATTGTTTAACGCTGGAGCTGGCCTTTAATGGCCGTTAGAGCCCGCTAGGTCGGGCTCTAAAGCTATAAAAAGGCATTCGAAACAAACTGACTTCTGTTAATGTTTTTCACATTTTAGTATTTCATTGAATGTGACACGAAAGTGACAAAAAAAACAAAAACAATGCATGGACCAATGTTCTCTTTACAACCTCAGTAAACTCCTTCGTAATAATACCCAATTCTGCTTTTTGACGTGTTAGTCAATGCAATTGTTATCATTGTCAAGGCAATCCACTTGAATGCTAGATATTGCCCCCATTGATTTTGATTGCAGTCCTCAGTCCACAATGAGCAATGTATTGTCATCAACAACATATACATATTAGAAACTCCTATGATGTATTAAATGATTCAAACTTGGGGATGTGGCCCACCAAGATGACCAATGAGAGGCAATAACTGGAACCTCTGGTAAACCCCACGCTAATTATATGACATCCTGACACACACACCACTGATGGGTGAACTTGCAAGAAGTAATTCTCCAGTTGTTGAAGGTCAGACAGCTGCGACCGGCCAGGGCCTGCTAAATAATGAGGGCTGAGGTGTTGAAATGGTGCAACTGTGATTTTCTAGGCACTTCTGGATGGCCCGAGTGCAGTAAGAGTGTGGGGCTGCAGGAAGACCCCTAGATGGGCCTGAAGGCCTGGAAGGACTAAGCTGGCCACAGTGGAAAACAGAGAACAGTAGCCCTGCTGGTATTCCATGAGCATGCTGAAGGTGATTTGCCTGAGGAGTTCCTCCAAAATTGGATTGTACATGCGTTTTGTCATCCCTCCATCTCTCTGATGTTTGTGATGGTGTCCAAGATGTCTGCTGAGTGCTCCGCCATGGTTGATAACAATAACATTCCTAAATTATAGTGAAAGAGAAACTATAGTCAGGCAGTAAGTCAACAAGACACCTCCTTCTTTGAATGCCATGTCATTGCAATTTTCCCATTGCATAACAATGGGAAAACCCAAAAATCCACTGGACCTGGGTCAGGTAAGTTACAGAAACACAATTGGTCCAAACAAAAACTCTTTAACCATTAAACATCTATAGCACCCACAACAAAAGATTTCGTATAAGTTTTTGAAAATCAATTTCTCAGTGTTTAGGTTTTTTTGTACCAAAAAATCAATTTGTACATCATATTGTATAATGGAAAGGTGCTCCAAAGCAAGTGCATAGAAGCAAGTTCCCAGAGGAGTTCTCGTGCAAAGTTGGGAATGGAAGAAACAATGCAATGGAATTACAATATTTACAATGGATAGAAGAGAGAAACCTGTCTAACACATATTCTTTTTTTTTAACTTCATTTACCATTTTCAAAAAGAACCACAATGTCATTACCAGCTCAAAGTCAAGAACATTTGCAACATTACACAGTATTTGACAGCTGTGCCTGTTGTACATGTGATACGGATCCGCATGACTTCTCTTGCCGTGGCTTAACAACGTTTTCATACATGATGCGCCACCCTGACCAATCACATTTCTAGCAGCATATTTCTGACAGATAACATTTCAGTAGTCATATTCCCGTAAAATTGGTGTATCCAAGTAGTGAGCTTAAGAATCAGAGTCCTTGAATTTAGCCAATACCTGCAGGTACAATCCCGCTATTTGGCTGCATATGAGACTGTGATTGTGTTGTGGCTGTGTACTGTTTAAAAGGACCCCAGATATCCCAGTGGACGAGATTTACTGGGAAAGATGGAAGCATACGAATTGTAATTGATGTTGCAATATGCAAGACTGGGCAGCCAGTCCTTTCTCTGTGGGAACGCCTTTTGCCTGTATTTAAGTGCTATCTCCCTTTTCACCAACAGCAGCCCCAAGGCCGTGAAGTTCCAGAACGGTTTAGGTATATTATTTACATAACCCAACAAGGCTATGGCCGGTGTAGGGTCTATATCAAGGCCAATCATGTCCCCCAGTGTATGAAATATGGCAATCTAGAATCTGCCTATCATGGGACAGGTGCAGACCAGGTGCGCAAAGTCTGCATGAGGGGCCCTACATTTAAGGCAGCAGTGTGGCCTGTCCGTGTCTATTCTGTGTGACATTTCGGGTGTGATGTAAATTCGCAGTAAGAATTTGAAGTGGAGAAGCTTATGCCTGCTATTCAAGGACACCTCCGTAGTTTGTAAACAGCTTGCAGTCCATTGATCATCGGACATAGGGTGTCCCAGGTCTGCTTCCAACGCGGCCCGTATCTTGGTGTCATGTACTGGGACAATCTCTGCGCAGGCCCTATATAATTTAGAAACCAAATGTTCCCCTGTTTTACTGTCTACTATTATGGCCAGAGGGGTTAGTGAGTCAGGTTCGATAGGGAAGCCAGGGATCCTAGCTTTTGAAGCTGCTTGCATGCGGGCAAGCACAACCCTATCCATAAATGAACCCTCTTGAAACCAGTCTCTGTCGGACACGGAGAAGTCAAGTCAAGTCAAGTTGAAATTTGTATAGCGCACTACTCACCCAGATGGTCTCAAGGCGCTTTGGGGAGGGGGGGTTTGTTAATTATCAAACAGCCAGGTTTTGAGTTGTTTTCTGAAGGAGAGGTGGTTCTGTGTAAGGCGTAGGTGGGTGGGGAGAGAATTCAAGGTTTTGGCCGCTAAGTAGGAGAATGATCTTCCTCCTATGGTGGCTCTTCGGATTCGTGGAATCGCGGCGAGGGCTTGATTGGACAATCGTAGTTGGCGGGTGGGGGTGTAAAAGGTCAGGCGCGTGTTGAGGTAACTGGGTCGTAGGTCGTAAAGGGCCTTGTGTGCGTGGGTGAGGAGACGGAACTTGATTCTCTTGTTGACGGGGAGCCAGTGAAGGTCTCTCAGGTGGCCGGAGATGTGATTGTGGCGTGGTATGTCTAGGATGAGTCGGGCGGGGGCATTCTGAATGGGTTGGAGTTTTTTCTTTAATTTGGCTGTGGTTCCGGCGTATAGGGTATTTCCGTAGTCCAGCCGGCTTGTGACAAGTGCTTGGGTGACCGTCTTTCTTGTTTCGCTGGGGATCCATCGGAAGATCTTTTGGAGCATGTGTAAGATGTTAAAGCATGATGACGAGACGGCATTGACTTGTTTGGTCATTGAGAGGGAGGAGTCTAGAATGAATCCTAGGTTGCGAGCATGGTCCGTTGGTTTGGGCGCGTTGCCTAGGGCCGGTGGCCACCATAAGTCGTCCCATGCAGAGGGGGATGATCCTAGGATGAGGACTTCCGTCTTGTCTGAATTCAGTTTTAGGTGGCTGTTCTTCATCCATTCGGCTACGTCTTTCATCCCTTTGTGTAGGTTGGTTTTGGTGGTGTTTGGGTCTTTGGTGAGGGAGAGGATCAGCTGATTGTCGTCAGCATAGGAGATGATGTTGAGGTTGTGCTGGAGAGCAATGGCTGCGAGGGGGCTCATGTAGACGTTGAAGAGGGTGGGGCTGAGGGATGATCCTTGTGGTACTCCACAGATGACTTTGGTGGCCTCTGATCTGAAGGGGGGGAGGCGGACTCTCTGGATTCTTCCCGGCGAGGAACGCGATGATCCAGTCCAATGCTTTTTCTTTGATCCCGACGTTGCTGAGGCGCTGTACAAGGGTGCTATGGCAGACCGTGTCAAACGCTGCGGAGAGGTCCAGGAGTATGAGGGCAGCTGTTTCCCCGTTGTCGAGTAGTGTTTGGATGTCGTCTGTGGCTGCGATGAGGGCGATCTCGGTGCTGTGTTCGGCTCATAAGCCGGATTGTGAGGGGTCGAGGGAGCCGTTAGACTTGAGGAAGGCGGCGAGCTGGTTGTTGACAGTTTTCTCTATGACTTTGGCAGGGAATGGGAGGAGCGAGATTGGGCGGTAGTTCTTAAGTTCGGTGGGGTCTGCTGTAGGTTTCTTCATGAGGGCACTGAGTTCGGCATGTTTCCAGCTTTCCGGGAAGGTAGCGGTGTAGAGGGAGCAGTTGATGATATCCTGGAGTTGGGGTGCGATGATAGAGTCGGCCTCGATGAAGATGTGGTGGGGGTATGGATCGGTTGGTGATCCGGTGTGGATGCAGTTCATCAAGCGGATGGTGTCTTTGGTGCTGATTGGGGTCCAGGCGCAAAGGGTGGTGGTGGGGGGCTTCCGTTCGGTGGTGAGGAATTGTTTGCCGAAACTGTTATGTATGTCAGCGATCTTGCTGTGGAAGAACGAGGCTAGAGAGTCGCAGAGGTCTTGAGAGGGAGTGATGTCGTTGGTGCCGGCGCTGGGATTGGTAAGCTCTTTGACGATGCTGAAGAGTTCCTTGCTGTTGTGGGCGTTGTTGTCGAGTCGATCCTTGAATGCTGATTTCTTGGTGGATTGGATCAGCTGGTGGTGTTTGCGGGTGGTGTCCTTGAGGGCGGTCATGTTGTCTGCGGTTGGGTTTTTTCACCAGGCTTTCTCGAGGGTGCAGCAGTTTTTTTGGAGTTTTTGAGGTCGTCATTGAACCAGGTGGCTTTTTTGCTTCTTGGGTTGTTGTGGTGGTTTTTCAAGGGTGCTAATTCGTTAGCGCAGCGGGTGATCCATTGTGTGAGATTGATGGCTGCATGGTTTGGGTCCGATGCTCTGGCGGGAGGGTTTTGCTTTAGCGATGTGGTGAGCTGGTCAGTGGTAATTTTGTTCCAGTTTCTGGGGGGGACTTGTTGTGGGTGGTGGTGTGTCGTGGTTTTTCTGATGTTGAAGTGGACACAGCTGTGGTCCATCCAGTGGAGTCCTGTGGCGTGATTGAAGGAGATGTGCTTGCTGGAGGAGAAGATTGCGTCGAGCGTGTGTCCGGCGTAGTGGGTGGAGGTGTTTACGAGTTGTTTGAGTCCGAGATTGGCGAGGTTGTCCAGAAGGGTGGTGGTGTTGCTATCGTTGTTCTTTTCTAGGTGGAAGTTGAGGTCCCCTAGGAGAATGTAGTCCTCGGAGGGGAGGGCGTGTGGGCTGATAAAGTCAGTGATGTCTTCGCTGAATTGTGTGCGGGTCCTGGGGGTCTGTAGACGAGGGTGCCTCTAAGTGTGGTCTTGGGGTCGGTGTGAATCTGGAAGTGAAGATGTTCGGCGGCTGTGAGGGTGTCGTCGACGCTGGTCGTGATGCGGATGGAGTTCTTGTGGACGATGGCGATGCCTCCTCCTGTTTGGTTGATGCGGTCCCTTCGGATGATGTTGTAACCATCTGGGATGGCTATGGCGATGTCGGGCGCTGATGAGGCGTTCATCCAGGTTTCTGTAAGAAAGGCGACGTCCGGCGACGTGGTGTTGAGTAGGTTCCAAAGTTCAATGGCGTGTCAGTGGACCGAGCGGGTGTTGAGCAGGATGCACTTCAGGTGGTTGTTGTTTGGGTTCTGATTGGTGTTTGTGGTTGCAGTGTGGGTCCTGCTGCAGCAGAATTTGCAGGATTGGCAGGTAAATGGTCCATGGGAGCGACCTGGGGCGGCTTGGTGGCAGTCGGGGAGTCAGCCGGTGTTGAGTGCAGTGAGGGTTGCGGCGTCGTACGTTAGACGGGTGGAGTGGTTTTTGCGGAGGCCAGGGAGTCTGGCTCTGAGCGCGGTCCAGGTGCGGACGGGCATAGACGGGCTTGCCTTTGGCGCGCATAGGGCGGGCCCGCTGCGCGTGAACGCTGCGGGTTTGCCACTCTGCCATAAGTGGAGAGTGGAAGGGGGAGGAGCGAGGGAGGAGCAGCTGGGAGGCGGGAGCTGGGTGGGTAGGAGCAGTGATGCAGGAGGGGACGGGGGTTGGGCTGAGCAGCGGCAGGGAGCGGGGTGGAGGGGCACAACAAATGGTCTCTGAGAATGAAATCGAAACTAACCAGAGAGTCACTGCGGGCAGCGGTGGGGGCAGCAAACAGGGGGCACAACTAAATTCAAGCAGAGCACACGAACACAGGCACAACAGTTATATATGGCGCAAAAGTGATTATAAATTAAATAGAATATTAGAATAAATTAGTGCACAAGAACGGATCCTTGGCGGCGATTTTCCAGGGCACAGCAACTCAGGGGCACACCGGAGACACAGCGGCAGGGGTCAGGCACGAGGCGGGTGGAGCGACCGGCTCTGACCAGGTCAGGTCGAGTCACAGCTCCCCGTCTCGTCAGTACAAGCCTATACTGTTCGTGGGAGGGAGGAGCAGCTGGGAGGTGGGAGCGGGGTGGGTAGGAGCGGTGATGCAGGAGGGGACGGGGGTTGGGCTGAGCAGCGGCAGGGAGCGGGGTGAAGGGGCACAACAAATGGTCTCTGAGAATGAAATCGAAACTAACCAGAGAGTCACAGCGGGCAGCGGTGGCGGCAGCAAACAGGGGGCATGACTAAATTCAAGCAGAGCACACGAACACAGGCACAACAGTTATATATGGCGCAAAAGTGATTATAAATTAAATAGAATATTAGAATAAATTAGTGCACAAGAACGGATCCTTGGCGGCGATTTTCCAGGGCCCAGCAACTCAGGGGCACACCGGAGACACAGCGGCAGGGGTCAGGCATGAGGCGGGTGGAGCGACCGGCTCTGACCAGGTCAGGTCGAGTCACAGCTCCCCGTCTCGTCAGTACAAGCCTATACTGTTCGTGGGAGGGAGGAGCAGCTGGGAGGCGGGAGCGGGGTGGGTAGGAGTGGTGATGCAGGAGGGGACGGGGGTTGGGCTGAGCAGCAGCAGGGAGCGGGGTGAAGGGGCACAACAAATGGTCTCTGAGAATGAAATCGAAACTAACCAGAGAGTCACAGCGGGCAGCGGTGGCGGCAGCAAACAGGGGGCACGACTAAATTCAAGCAGAGCACACGAACACAGGCACAACAGTTATATATGGCGCAAAAGTGATTATAAATTAAATAGAATATTAGAATAAATTAGTGCACAAGACCGGATCCTTGGCGGCAATTTTCCGGGGCACAGCAGCTCAGGGGCACACCGGAGACACAGCATAAGACTCAGGGAATACATACTCGGAGAAACCAGCACCCTGAGCAGTTTTTGCAGGCCCAACTGGTGTTGGACACTAGTTGGTTCATTTGATTTTGATGCTATAGGCACAACAAAAAGTCACAATTAATTGATTTCTGACTAAGACCGTTTCTGGTGTGACCAAGAGCCACTGTACAGAAAAAAGCCTTGGTGGCTAATAGGACTTTTTATGTTTGTATGAGGGTTGAGTGAATGTAGAATGCATGAGAAGAGTTTGGTGAAATTGAGGGATTGCTTGCTGGAATGTAATGTGACGTCAACTGTTTGTATTTTTTTTCAAAGATTGTTTTCTCCCTGATCTGTTGTATATATCAATTAAAATTTGATTTTTTGATATAGAAATAAAGGCAATTGATAAGCCTAAGGCTGCATTGTTTAACAATCTTTGCATACCTAGAATGAAGCATTGGAATTAATCATCAGTATCAGCACGTATCTTTGCTGGTTTGATTTAGTGAGAAATTAAAGCAGGAGAGCCATGAACAGCACACCGCCCCGTTACCAGGTGTACCATACCGCTCAATGACACCCAGAAGTATTGCACAGAGGGTGGCCCATACTTGTAAATATGAACTATAAGATTAAAAAAGCGACTTCAATCCCCACACATATATACAGACTCAAACACACATAGAATGACAATTCAAAGGATATGTCTGACTCATGAACACTTCTGGAGCTCAGTAATCCAAAGTAGGGGCTCTCCAGCGATGCTGAGAGCCTTAACTGCTCGTTAAACTTAGTATCAGAGCATTTTAAGTGGGACCATCTCAGTGTGGGACATGGTTTTTTACGTCAAACCTAATCCTTTCAGCTCCATCTCGCTCATTAATCGAGTAGGTTCAGAGGATCCAACCTTTGTACTCAGACCCTCCTCTGTGATGTCTGGTCTTCCTGTATGACAATCTGTATTTTATGTTCCCTGTGATCCTATGTAGCTCCCTTGTCCGGGCTGACACTGCCCAGAGCCCTCCTGAGTTTCTGAGGGCCTACTGTAATTGTCCCAAGGTGACACTGTTCGAGCACTCTACCCAATTTGAGACTTCAGTCAGGGAGTCAAAGAAATAATTTGTTGTCCTTTTGTAAAGGCTGGTAAAATTGCAATTTACAAGAGGTATAGAGTATATGCTTACTTCAGAAGGTGTGCCCAAATTGCTTTATTTTAGGAGATGCACCTGTTGGGACTAGAAATTGATAAACTGCGTAAATAATTGAGGGGTCACATTGTAGTAGCCTGTCTCGCCTCCTCTTCTTTGGGAGTGTTGATTTGTATTTCTGATGGAGTTCTGCTTTCATACTAGCGACGATCTCAGACCCTATTGACAGATATGTGTTCATGCTGGACATTTAGTAAGGCATATACACTTGCATTGTGAATATTTAAGCACTTCCTAAATGATATAATACATGTAATAGACTCTCACGTACATACACAGTTTCTTTGGGTTAGTAATTTTAATTGTAAACTTGACGGGCAATTGTATATATACCCACCTAAGGAGGGAATACAACTAGGAAAGCTTGCAGTACTGAAACAGATTCTACTACATATGGAATTGGTGGATGTAGAACCTGTTAACACAGCAATTTTCTCTTCACTCTCTGACTTATAACATTTAGAGCAAACTTGATCTCATCCTGAATACAGTGACCTGCTTGAGAGGGGGTGGGGGGTACTGATTCCTACCTAAATAGATTTATTTTCGATTATTCACCTTTGTCGCTGATACTCAACCAAAGCTATAAACTTCCAAGGATCACTTTGTGGTGGCTATGGCTTGAAGCTTTGATGTAGCTCACTTGTTTGTTTCCTATTCAGCACTTTGCGACACATTTATTTGTCACTAATAATAACACTGCACACACTTAGGATGTGGAATTGGAAGCTTACAATGGTGGTGTGCGAGGGGGTGAATGTAGTGCTTTTGAAGAGACCACGTTATGACCCTAACATTCTGCTATGGTGTTGAAACCCTTTAAAGAGATTTGCACTATCATTTCTGACCAGAAGTGGAGAGATGGGGTATGCATGGTTGTTGGGGATTTAATTATCAACAAGCAACGCCATATTTATGACTAGGTAAGAGCTTCTTTTGACCTTGGCCCCAGACAGTTTGTACAATATGCACATAAAGAACAGATGGCTAGACATATCTGGTCCAATTGTTCTGAGGAGTCATGTTAGAAATGGGGTCTCTAGTTGTCAGAGGCAGGTACCTTTGTCCTAGTCTGGGAAAGGAGGATACACTTCTAAAATAACCCCTGCTCACCCCTTGGTAGCTTGGCACGGGCAGACAGGCTTATCTCAGAGGCAGTTTGTAAAGGACTTGTGAACACGTACAGTAATTCAGTGAAAACACTAAAAAAAGATACCACACCAGTTTAGAAAACAAATTAAACTTCATCTAAACCAACAAGACCAAAAACTACAAAAATCCAACATATAATAAGAAAAACGTGAAAATACAGTTTCTCCGGCTCAGAAGCTCCACCCGGGGCTACCGCAATAATAATTATGACAGAGTCTAGCAATTCAGCCAATTGCGTCCATGCCGGTTAGCAAAAGCGTTGACAGACTCAGAGACAGTACCTGTTGTTGTTCTGGGTGACACAATGGTACAAGCCGGCCTGGGGAAACCATTGCGGATGCGATGTGAGATGGAAGCTTTGCAGCGTTCAATGTCCTCATCAGGCAGCGGCTCATTGACAGAGTCGATGAGAACAAGGCTTGCATTGCAGGGTGAGGAGGGGCTCGATGCGCTGCTGGCAGGTCACGATGCGGCGACAGAGGGAGTCGATGTTCAAGTCGGGCAGGCACAGAGTCAAAGACGTCAGGGCAGCATGTAGCAAACCGGTGTGGAGTGTGATGCCCACAGGACCTGGTGCAAGCAGCGGCTCACTGACGGAGTGGGTGAGACAAGGGTTGCATTGCGGAACAAGGCAGTGCTCTCTACGGTGCTTTCAGGACACTGAATCCTGCAACGGAATCGATAACAGAGTAAGTTACCCTTTTCTTCACCAGGCAATTAAAACTAGCAGTTCCAGAGATGGTGTCCAGAAGATTGGTGAGATCTTTGATTTCCCTGAGATCTCGTGAACAGCGGGAAGTTCAATTCAACTGGAGATCTTTGTCAAGCAGGGGACACAGCAAACTGCAAAGTCCTTTCTCCTTTCCTTGGCAGAAAGTAGCCACAGTAGCCACTGCAGGACAACCCCAGACAGCAAATCGCACAGGGGCAGTATTCCTCCTCAGTTTCTCTGGCTCTTTTCCTTGGCAAAGGTTCCTCTTGATTCCCAGAAGTGATCTAAAGTTCTGGGGTCTGGGCCCCAATATTTATACTTCAACATCCTTTGTTCTCTGAGGCAGAAAAGCCCTGTGCTGCATCAAAAACGGTTCTGTCCTCTCTGGTGCAGCATCCTGGCAGGAGTTGGAGACAGCATTGTCCTTGGAAGACCAGGCCCATTCAGGTGAAGGGAAATCTCCTCCCTCTACTCTAAATGCAGCCCAGGTCTGTTCAGTCCTGCCCTGACTCATCAGGCTCTCTGGAGCCACTGGTCCTCCCCACCCCCTGTCATCCAAAACCCGGACATGCAATACACAAACCCAGCAGAGGCACACCTGATGGCTAAGCAAGAAAATACCTACTTTCTAAAAGTGGTATTATCAAACATAGAATGTAAAAATCATCCTCACTGAAAGATAATTTTAACATTCTGAGTTCAGGCATACTAAACTTTATTTTCCTACCTTGTATCCAGGGGTAGTTATGTGTATAAGATGCTATAAACATAAACCCCATTCTATCCTAAGAGAACAGGTAGCCTTGCAATAGTGAAAACGAAATTGGCAGTATTTCACTATGAGGACATGCCACACACGAATCTATGACATAATATCGACAGACAGAATATCTCCATACAAAAATATCGACACAGAAAATATTGAAGTTATATCTACATAATGGTAAGTACAAAAATATCGAAAAAATAATATCGTAGTACAAAAATATCAAAATTAAAAATATCGTTTTTTTAAATGCATTAATAATAATTTACAATTAATTTAAAAATACATATAATTGTACAAATATTAAATAAAAAAATTAAAACATATTTAAAAAATTATAACTAATACATATACATTTAAAATAAATTTAAAATTCTACATATACATTTATAAATATACTTACTCCACATGTTACAACAGTAGAAAAAGCGTTGGATAGTGTAGGGGTTCAAATTACTATTCCCACTCCAGAGAGTGCAACAGTAGGGAAAGCGTTGGATAGCGTAGGGCTTTAAATTACTATTCCCACTCCAGACAGTGCAACAGTAGGGAAAGCGTTGGATAGCGTAGGGGTTTAAATTACTATTCCCACTCAAGAGGGCGCAACAGTAGGGAAAGCGTTGGATAGCGTTGAGGTTTAAATTACTATTCCCACTCCAGAGGGTGCAACAGTAGGGAAAGCGTTGGATAGCGTAGGGGTAAAAATTACTATTCCCACTCCAGAGGGTGCAACAGTAGGGAAAGCGTTGGATTGCGTAGGGTTTCAATTACTTCCCACACTACACCGTAACACACAACACACTAAACACAATTAATAAAAGTTTCAATTAATCAATTAATAACAATACATATTATTAAATTGATGTAAGTATAAATGAACTAATTAACACTTATTAATGACCAATTAATTAACAATAAATACCAATAAATAAATACAATCTCTTTAATTAATTACATGTAATTATATAACACCCTATTCCCCTATAAACACACAACCAACTACACATAAATAAATCACATAATTTAATCACTTAATAATTATTAATTATCAATTATTTATTAATTAACAATAACAAAAAATTATAAATTAAAAATATTAACACTTTAACTCTAATTAATGTAATTTACTAATTAATATTATTTAATTACAAATTAATTAATAATTACCAATAACACTAAATTAAATATATTAGCACAATAAATCTAATTAATTTAATTAACTAATTAATATTAAATAATTAACAATTATTTATTAATTAACAATAACAATAATAACTGCTGAAATTCACACATTTTTAGGGCCCTGAGCTGTGGCACACGTCTGCAGCAATTGATTTTCCCGGGCTGCCTCATTCAAAATGAGCCCATGACTGGCCCTGATGTGGCAGTGCACGGCTTCCGCTATTTTTAAAATCGTTTACGCGTCCCGCGTTACCTGTTTCCATTGGCTACATGTGTAAGGACCATCACGGTCACATTCCGCCAACCGCATGTGCGCGCTACCGCGGTGGTGCATCTTTTGAAAATCATCACTCACTGGCATTGTAATGACGGAGCACGCATTCCGCGGGGGCGGGGCTGGCTAACACATACACATGAATGTGCAAGTGGAAATGGCAGTTGGTATCCCCCCTTTCAGTCACATAGCAGCACCCACCGCAGACCGCCGGGTGCGGGCGGTCACCCACCGCCGTGTGCGGGCAGTCGCCCACTGCCAGGTGCGGTGCAGGCCGTGGTTCACCGCCCTGTGTATTGATGTTACCCTGGCATGGATGGCCATGGCCGGTCACCCACCGCCAGGTGCAGGCGGTGGGTGACCGGCTATGGCCATCCATCCCAGGGTAACATCAACACACAGGGTGGTCACCCACCGCCCGCAACCGGCGGTGGGCGACCGCCCGCACCCGGCGGTGGATGACCGGCCATTGCCATCCATGCCAGGGTAACATCAATACACAGGGTGGTCACCCACCACCCGTACCCGGCGGTGGGTGACCGGCCATGGCCATCCATGCCATGGTAACATCAATACACAGGGCGGTCACCCACCACCCGCACCTGGCGGTGGGTAACCAGCCATGGCCATCCATGTCAGGGTAACATCAATACAGTGAAGTAGTATGGCTCACTGGTTAGAGGTGGCAGACCCGAGAGCAGAGGACAGCCTGGGACCAGGGTTCGATTCCCGGCGCAGCAGGTTTCTGGACCAGGGTCAGCGGACTCGATAATTCTCTCGCCTCGGTGCCCACTCTGATCAGCGATCACACTCGGCAACTCTGGGCATTAGCTTGCCTCATCTTCACTAACGGCCCCACCAGACCGCCGGGGATGCCTGGTCTCACCCTGGAGATACCCATTAAGGGACCATCTCTCAGGGAAGCCAGGAAGGGTTTCGCAGCGGTCGAAGCGCCTTGGGACCCTCCGGGTAAGTAGTGTGCTATATAAATGCCTATACATTACATACATTACATTACATACACAGGGCGGTGGGTGACCGCCTGCACCCGGCAGTCTGCGGTGGGTGCTGCTATGTGACTGAAAGGGGGGTACCAACTGCCATTTCCTCTTGCTCATTCAAGTGTATGTGTTAGCTTGCCCCGCCCCTGCGGAATGCGTGCTCTGCCATTGCAATGCCAGTGAGTGATGATTTTCAAAAGATGCACCATCGCGGTAGCGCGCACATGCGGTTGGCGGGGTGTGACCGTGATGGTCCTTGACCATGCAGCAAATGTTATGCCTAATTGCAGTATCAAGGATCATCTTTTGTGTTGGCGGAAGGCGTACCCGGATGCCGTGTGAACACACACTGCATGTCTCCGCGCACATGTAATGTTTATAGGTGTACATGTGTATCAGGCCATGTCCGGAATGCGTCAAGAATCATTATGTCATGGGAATGGCCCATGTCCACGTGTCTCATTTATGTCCATTAGTTGCATGTGTGGTCATACTATTGACTTTGCCAGTGGTTAACAAAGGCCACTGATGTGAGCCCAAGTTGCGTCATATGTGCAACTTGGATGCTTGATTCCTGTCTAGGAAAGACATGGGTTGGTAGTTCGGGCTGGACTGTTCCCATGAGGCACAGGGCCAAGGCTGATTTGCATATAGCTATTGTCTGACCTAGTGTGGTGTGGAGTGCAACAAAATGATGGATTTAGGCCCAGATCTTTGTACTGGGGTGAATGTAAGACATTGTTCTGCATTCTGTCCATCAACTGTGCTTTTTGTAATTTTCACCCCGAGTGGGCTGGGTATGCTCAGACGTGAGTCCCAGGCTCTCCAGTCTCCACATCACTGGAGTCAAGCTATCCAGGCTGAAGAAGGCTGATAGCCAGAAACCGGTCCTTGGATGCTTGATTCCGGTCTAGGAAAGACATGGCTTGGTAGTTCGGGCTGGACTGTTCCCATGAGGCACAGGGTCAAGGCTGATTTGCATATAGCCATTGTCTGACCTAGGGTGGTGTGGAGTGCAAAAAAACGATGGATTTAGGCCCAGATCTTTGTACTGGGGTGAATGTAAGATATTGTTCTGCATTCTGTCCATCAACTGTGTTTTTTACAATTTTCACCCCGAGTGGACTGGGTATGCTCAGACGTGAGTCCCAGGCTCTCCACATCACTGGAGTCAAGCTATCCAGGCTGAAGAATGCTGATAGTCAGAAACTGGTCCTTGGATGCTTGATTCCGGTCTAGGAAAGACATGGCTTGGTAGTTCGGGATGGACTGTTCCCATGAGGCACAGGGTCAAGGCTGATTTGCATATAGCCATTGTCTGACCTAGGGTGGTGTGGGGTGCAAAAAAACGATGGATTTAGGCCCAGATCTTTGTACTGGGGTGAATGTAAGACATTGTTCTGCATTCTGTCCATCAACTGTGTTTTTTGCAGTGGTTAACAAAGGCCACTGATGTGAGCCCAAGTTGCGTCATATGTGCATGGCTATGTGGTGACGTCTTGGTTTTGAGGTCACACGTTTCTAATTGTACACATCTACACAGGACATTAAGGCTGTGTACCCGCATTTTGAAGCAGTCGTGAGTGTGTGGTTTGTGTGTGCAAGTAGCAATGATGGGGGTATACATGCATTCTGTGTATGCGTCTGTGTTTCACCTGTTGTATGTCCATGCCTGTCATGTGAGGATGCACAGCATTGTAGGTGGGGTCATGGGTGCATAAAGACAAGGAGAGTGTGTTCCATGTTCGTGATGTGTGTGCATGTCCATGTGTGTCTGTGGGGATGCTTGTCCACACATGGTCCCTCAGTCATGTAATGTTGGCTGTTTCTTCAACATGTGTGCTCGAACCTTTGGAGAGGTTTGCACACAGGATGTTGTTTGTGGGTGAACATTGTATGGGTAGTTAGCTGTAGTGCCTTATATTTCTGTCACGTCACACATTCAATCAGTGTCTGCAACATGTATTATTTGTATTGTTTTGGTCAAGATGTGATAGTGTGGCACAGTTGTGCGGTGTTGGTCTATTGACATCTGCTCCCATCTACTCCCACACAGGAGGGCTCAAAATGTGCATCGACCATACACTGTGCTGGAGGACATGGTTGAAGAGGATGTAATCTGCAAATTCCAGCATGACCAACCGACATTGCAGGACCTTGTTACCCAATTGGCACCTCATCTGCAGCCACGCAGGCCATATCCAGGAGCAATTATACCCACAGCAAAGGTGATGGCGGCACTTCACTTCTTCGCGACAGGAGTGGTGTGGCTCACTGGTTAGATGCAGGAGACCTGTAAGCAGAGAACGGCCCGGGACCAGGGTTCAGTTCCCGACGCGGCAGGGTCGTGGACCAGGGTCAGCGGACTCGATAATTCTCACCTCGGTGCCTACTCTAACCAGGGAACACACTTGGCAACTCTGGGCATTAAGCTTACCTCATCTCTACAACGGCCCCCCACAGACGCCGGGGATGCCTGGTTTCACCCTGGAGATACCCAGTAAGGGACCATCTCACAGGGAAAACCAGGACGGGTTCCCCACCGGTCTATAGCACCAGGACACTCGGGTAGAGTAACAGTGCGCTTTACAAGTATCCCACATTTACATTTACATTTACTTTCCAGTACACAGTTAGCAATGACGCAGGGATGTCCCAATCCATGTTCAGCATGGTACTGCGGGATGTGCTGCAAGCCATGATGCATTACAAGGATGATTACATCCATTTCCCACGTCCGGCGGAGCTGACTCCAGTGAAAGGTGACTTCTATGCCCTGGGCCAGATTCCACACGTAGTGGGTTCTATTGATGGCACACATATTGGTCTGATTCCACCCCAGGCTCGTGAACCCATCTATCGCAATCGGAAGCACTACCATTCTATCAATGTGCAAGTGGTGTGTCTGGCTGACAACATCATCTCCCATGTGTGTGTCAGATTTCCCGGGTCCCCAGATGACTCCCACATCCTGCGGAGCAGCATTGTCCCCCAATTGATTGCTAATCTGCGTCAAGAAAGTGCGTGGCTTGTAGGTGAGTGTGCAGTGATGACTACTGTGTTGTATGTGTGCCATGCTGTTCACACCAATCCTGGTAATGATGTATGTGTCTGTTATCCCCCCCACCTAGGCGACTCTGCATACCCAAACCGCCCGTGGCTGCTAAGCTCCCTACGGAATCCTACTACCCCAGGTGAAATGCGCTATAATGAGGCCCATGGGAAGACACATTGGGTGGTGGAACGTACATTTGACTGCCGAAGTCTAGGTTTCGCTGCCTGGATAAAACCGGAGGGGCCCTGCAATACTCACCCGGCAAAGTATGCAAAATAGTGATTGCCTGCTGCATGCTCCACAACCTGGCCTTACGCAAGAACATTGAACTGATCATGGACCCTGCAGACCAACAGGTTGCTCCGCCTCCCGTACCACCCATGTCCCGTGATGAGGATAGTGGGGAGGAAGGTGTGGACCAGAGGCGTCAGCTAATTGATCGCTACTTTCCTTGAATGTGAGTAACTACCTGATGTGCTGATGTTCAATGCGTGACGTATGTCTGCTGGTGATGGGTGGATGTGGTGTGTGAAGGCTGCCTGTTATGTTCTGTTTGCACATGTGTGTGGGACATGGTGTACGAGCAATGCTCCCAGATGTTTGTCCCGTGATCTGATTACTTTGAGATAATTGGGGGATGTGGGATGTTGCAGTACGTTGTTGTGTGATGGGTGTGATTCAGTTTCCTGACCTGTGCTTGTTGTTCTCTGATTGTCCATAGGTCACTCACACAGAGCCATGATTCCAAACAACATTAATCCCTGCACCTGGTGATGACAACAACTGTGACAAACCTGTGTTTCAACATGGAGATCACACAGCCTTCAGTGTTTCCATGATTTTTATTTACAGGGAGTGGATTACTGTTAGTGCATATTTACAAATAGGGGTTGGGGGGAAGTGTGAGTTGAAGTTCATATCAGATGACAACATCGTGGGGACACCACATTGTGTGATGTACACCTAGTCCAACAGACGTGTGCCAATGCTTGGCATTGTGGGGCAAGATAGTTCGCAGAGTGAATGCCAGGCTCAAGGAAGGGTGAAGTCAGTGGTGGCCCCTCTTCGAGCGGGTGGATGGTGCATTGCCACTGCTCTGTGCTGGATCCAGCCTCGAACGGCCCCTCCATCTTGGAGCCGGAGTGGAGCCAGCTGTAGGGGCAGGTTGTTCTGGGACCACCTCCCTGTCAGTGGCCTCAGGTGATGGGGCGGGGGTGTTGGTGCCCAGTCCCGCTGGCCACTTGGGGGAGGGGGAGGTGGTGTTGGTGCCCTGTCCCGCTGGCCACTTGGGGGAGGGGGAGGTGGTGTTGGTGCCCTGTCCCGCTGGCCACTTGTGGGAGGGAGAGGTGGTGTGGTGCGGGATAACCACTCCTTCCGGAGAGCTGTTCGCTGCCCCATGAGGTCAACAATTTTCCCAACCGGGTGTCCATGGACCGCAACAGCTGGCAGGTCTGTAGCGAGTCTTGGTGTGCCTGATTCCCCTGTGTCTGTGACTGCTCGTAGGAGGCTTGCACTCTGGCAATGGCATCCAGGGTCTCGGTCCCAGGATAGGCTGGGTGTTGTTCCCGACCTCGCCTTGCACCTGCACTCCTGTTTGTGAGCTGTGGCCTCACCTGTGTCCTCCCCATCCACTCTCCCTGCTAACCTGAGATGTTGATGGACCATCATCTGATGATGGGTCAGGCAGGGTGGCACTGGCAGGAGTGGTGGTGGTGGTGGTGGTGGTGGTAGCTGCACAGCTCACAATGGCAGGTGTTGGTGTAGTGACACTGGCCAAGGTGGTGGAGGCAGGGATGTCCTGGGAGCCTGATGGTCCTGGGAGTGTGCTTGGGCCAGCATCGTCCTCTGCACCCAAGGTGTCCATGGAATCTTCACCGGAGAGTCCTGGCTGAGAGGGGGGCGACTGGTGCTGGCGGTTGCTGGTTTTGTCTGTCAAGTTGCGATCACCTGAGGGACAAGAATGTAATAATCAATGCTGTGGACATGACAGGTTTGTTGTTGTTACATTATAAATTTCTAAGGAATCAGGACATGGTTGTTGGTGTCATCATGTTGGTGTGGTAGACAGTACTGGCCATTATGGTGGTGTGGAGGTGGGGAGACAATACTTGTTTTTGTGTAGTCCGGTCCTGCTATTGTATGGTGCCCCTGTGAAGATGGCTAACTACCTGTAAGTTTGACGGGGGAGGTACACTGGTCAGCAATTGGTGGGCGGACTCCATTTTGCTCTGTAATGGGACATGGGGGCCAGTTGGGAGTTGTAGTGCTGGACCCCCCCACACACCCACCCACCCCCACCCCCACCCCCACACTCCCTGTGGACATGGGTCCTGTTGGGAGTTGTAGTGCTGGACCCCCCACCCACCCACCCACCCCCACACCCACCCCCACACTCCCTGTGGACATGGGGACCAGTTGGGAGTTATAGTGCTGGACCCCCCCAGTCACCCACCCACCCCCACCCTCCATGTGGACATGGGGGCCTGTTGGGAGTTGTAGTGCTGGACCCCCCACCCACCCCCCATCACCACCCTCCCTTTGGACATGTGGGCCTGTTGGGATTTGTAGTGCTGGACTCTCACCCACCCACCACCACCCTCCCTGTGGACATGGGGGCCTGTTGGGTGTTGTAGTGCTGGACCCCCACACCCACCCCCCCACCACCCTCCATGTGGGCCTGTTGGGAGTTGTAGTGCTGGACTCTCACCCACCCACCACCACCCTCCCTGTGGACATGGGGGCCTGTTGGGAGTTGCAGTGCTGCACCCCCCACCCACCCCACCACCACCACCCTCCTTGTGGACATGGGGGCCTGTTGGGTGTTGTAGTGCTGGACCCCCACACCCACCCCCCCACCACCCTCCATGTGGGCCTGTTGGGAGTTGTAGTGCTGGACTCTCGCCCACCTACCACCACCCTCCCTGTGGACATGGGGGCCTGTTGGGAGTTGTAGTGCTGCACCCCCCACCCACCCCATCACCACCACCCTCCCTGTGGACATGGGGGCCTATGGGAGTTGTAGTGCTAGACAACCACCACCCTCCCTGTGGACATGTGGGCCTGTTGGGAGTTGTAGAGCTGGATTCTCACCCACCCACCACCACCCTCCCTGTGGACATGGGGGCCTGTTGAGAGTTGTAGTGCTGCACCCCCCACCCACCTCACCACCACCACCCTCCCTGTGGACATGGGGACCAGTTGGGAGCTATAGTGCTGGACCCCACCAGTCACCCACCCACCCACCCCCACCCTCCATGTGGACATGGGGGCCTGTTGGGAGTTGTAGTGCTGGACCCCCCACCCACCCCCCCATCACCACCCTCCCTTTGGACATGTGGGCCTGTTGGGAGTTGTAGTGCTGGACTCTCACCCACCCACCACCACCCTCCCTGTGGACATGGGGCCTGTTGGGTGTTGTAGTGCTGGACCCCCACACCCACCCCCCCACCACCCTCCATGTGGGCCTGTTGGGAGTTGTAGTGCTGGACTCTCACCCACCCACCACCACCCTCCCTGTGGACATGGGGGCCTGTTGGGAGTTGTAGTGCTGCACCCCCCACCCACCCCACCACCACCACCCTCCCTGTGGACATGGGGGCCTAGGGGAGTTGTACAGCTGGATTCTCACCCACCCACCACCCTCCATGTGGACATGGGGGCCTGTTGGGAGTTGTAGTGCTGGAACCCATTCCACCACCCTCCATGTGTGCCTTTTGGGAGTTGTAGTGCTGGACTCTCACCCACCCACCACCAGACTCCCTGTGGACATGGGGGCCTGTTGGGAGTTGTAGTGCTGGACTTTCACCCACCCACCACCACCCTCCCTGTGGATATGGGGGCCTGTTGGGAGTTTTAGTGCTGGACACCCCCCACCCCACCACCATCCTCCCTGTGGGCATGGGGGCCTATTGGGAGTTGTAGTGCTATACCCCAACATCACCACCCTCCATGTGGGCCTGTTGGGAGTTGTAGTCCTGGACTCTCACCCACCCACCATCACCCTCCATGTGGACATGGGGTCTGTTGGGAGTTGTAGTGCTAGACCCCCCAACCCCCCCCCCCACCACCACCCTCTATGTGGGCCTGTTGGGAGTTGTTGTGCTGGACTCTCACCCACCCACCACCACCCTCCCTGTGGACATGGGGGCCTGTTGGGAGTTGTAGTGCTGGACTCTCACCCACCCTCCACCACCCTCCATGTGGACATGGGGGCCTGTTGGGAGTTGTAGTGCTGGACACCCACACCCACCCACCCACCCCCACTCTCCCTGTGGAAATGGGGGCCAGTTGGGAGTTGTAGTGCTGGACTCTCACCCACCCACCACCACCCTCTCTGTGGACATGGGGGCCTGTTGGGAGTTGTGGTGTTAGCTGCTTTGAGAACATGCAACCATGGGAACGTAGGAGACAACATTTGTGGTTGATCATGGTGGGTGCATTTAAGCCCTGGACTTCACATTTGGGTGGCTGTGTGGTCCACATATATGGATTGGAGCTTGGGAGATGTGTCCTGGCAGTTGTGCAAGGCAGACCATGAAAGTGTGATAGTGGTCATTGGTTTGTACATACCAGCCTCTATTCCCTCTTCTGTTCCTTCCAGGCTCTCAGGGTGCGGAATGCCCAGCACCTTCTCCTCCCATTCGGAAAATGGTATAGGCTCCGGGGGAGTGCCGCCGCCAGTGTGTTTTGCCCGCAGGTGGTTTTTGGCCCTGATGCCTTTCACCCTTGCCTTGAGGTCATGCTACCGCCTCTGGATCTCGTGTTTGGTGGGTGGCACGGTCCCTGAAGCATTGACTCTGGTCACTATCCTGTCCGACATGGTGGTTTTAGGTTCCAAGGTGGTCTGCTGGACTAGGGTACCCAACAGATGTCGTTCGACACGGATGATTTCATCCACCATGACCTTCAACTCACTCTCTGTGAACTTGGGGCTTTTCTTGGGTGCCATGGTGTGTGATGTGCAAGGTGTTGGTGAGGTGTGGTGGGGTATGCAGGTGTGTGGTATGTAGGGATGGTGTTGTGGGGTTTGTGTGGTGGGTGTGTTGGTGTGCAGGTTGTATGTGTGTTTGTGTGTGTCTGCTGTTTGTGCTATTCTGCCTCTTTCTTCCAGCTGTGCTGTGATGCAAAGGATTGTGGTAATGGAAGGGATTTATTTTATACTCTGTGTGGTGGTTGTGTCCCAATGGTTGTTGCCAGTCAGGTGTTCTGTGGGTGTGGTGACTTGGGTGCTCTTGTTTGTGGTGGGGGGTGTCATTGGGGTGTGTATTTGTTGAGGGTGGGTGCTTCAGGTGGGTGTGTGTCCTGTTTTAGTGTTTTATATTTACTTCCGTCTGCCATTTTTTAATCGGTTTGACGGCAGGGGTGATGTTCGTTTGGTCCTTCCGCAGTCAAGCTCCGTTTGTCGGGTGCTTTTTTTCCGCAGCGGTCGAGGAAGGTGGTGAGTTCCATTGGGATGGCGGGGTTATCCTAATCGTGCGGCCAGACCCTCCACAGGGCTGGCGGCGGTTGGGCCTGTTTCCGCGGTCAATGCGTCCGCGGCGGACGGTGTTTCTGTGGTACCGTCCGCTTGTGGCGGTCTTTGATGTGATCCGTCCGCCGCGGTCGGTCTGTGATGACAGTAATATCCTAATCGCTACCACGAATTATCCACGGTCGGGAGTATTTTTGCCGCGACCATGGCAGACGGAACCCGTTTCCGTCCGCCATCCTAATGGGCCTCTAAGTTAGCGGGGAATTTTCAAGACGTAGCGTATGTGCTGCATATTATAGGCATTGATTGTATGGGTGGGATAGGGGATGGTACTAGTTATGGTGGCAGTACCGATACATGTATTTTCATGTGTTTCAATTGTCTTTTCATTGGGTTTCTTTTGTTTTCTTCTGACATGCAATAACATTTATTATAAAAATAATTCAAAACTGTAACTTGAGCACTACAGGAAACCAGCACAGCAAATACACTTTGCTCAGCATCCCTAATTTCTCAGTATGTGTCAAAGTAGCAGCAGCTGGTGACTGATCCAGCACACCACAGTGCTAGCCCTCGGGTTGCTAGTGATGACTTGCATTAGAAACTTGATGGTGTTTGTTTTATCTTGATTCCTGCTGGAAAGAAGAACAATATATTTTCTGATTTACTACCGCTGTTTAATCTAATTTGCTTTGTAATGGATCATTTGCATGGAGACATTTGCATTTTATTTATCAGCAAATGTTATGACCCACCTGCCCTACTTTGGATGCTACAAAGAAACTATATAACATTGTTTCGAACAAACACAGACATATTACGCCTCTACCAAAGGAATCAAAAGATCAGTTAATTTATTTTTAACACTTTAGTCAATTTGTTTTTACGCCTACATTTCTGCCAACAGGGTGCTAGTACTTCTATCTAATTCAGCAGCAGATTTTCATTAATGTGATGGAGATAAGAAGTTATATGAGGATGTATTTATATCTGCATCATCTCCCGAGCAGAAGTATCTGCCTTTGGCTTGGACAAACTCCAATACTACACATCATTGACACTCATTAGTGGCTCTCCCGTTTAAGGGACCTTAAATTAAATTTGGCGATTTTACTTTTAGTAGTTTATTTTTATATATTTCCTCGAAGGCATATTGTTATTAGAGAGACAGCTGTCGTTGTAAAGGTTACTGCTCACAATCAATGATCGGTAGCTGGCAGTTAAAACAGTTTCTGTATCCCAGAGAATATTAACAGGTTGTGAGTTATCAGCACCTTTTGATCATTTTGATAACACAACTGTACCTCTCTCTGCCAACTGGCCTCCTTTGTAAGGTTGCTATTTATGTCATTTGAATATGGCAAGGTGTCTAAATGTGCTGTTGTTTGAAAAACACAATTGCCAATTTAATTTTAAGAGAGAAGAAGTGTAGTGTATCAGCCTCAGAAATGACCTGCTCATTCCGGGCCTCATTTACGAAAAGTGCTGCATTACTGTGGTAAAACAGCAATGAGACCATTTCATTGCGTCTGCCTTGCGACACCATGGCTGCTCCATATTTACTGTACAGTGCTCCATGTGGCAAGGATTGACAGATACGTCAGGAGTTTTGATGTATCTGTCTGCGCAAAAATCGCGCCTTGTTGGAGTGTATCTGGAAATAGATGTAACTCCAGAAATGTGTAATTTCACATGAGGCAAGCCCCATGTGAAAAGGCCTGCGTTACCCCTTATGCCTGCATAATGATTTGACGCAGTGAGGCCATAGAAGTGGCGCCGTGAAATCTCACAGATTTCACTGCAACTCTTCTAGGAGCCTTTTGTGCACAAAAACACCCAACCTGCATACATTATACTTGTCACAAGTATAATGTAGCGCAGGGGTTTACACAGTGACGCATCTGCCTAATGTGTCACTTGTAAATATGCCGCAGTGTGGTACATTTGTACGCTGCCACAGCGTCACAAAAAGTGATGTAGCATAAACCCTTCATAAATAAGGTCCTCTGGGGCAGATTTATGTTAACTGGCGCATCCCGAGGGATCCGCCAGTTAACATGCGCCACAGTGCGCCACTGCTACGCCACCCATGGTGCGCCGCATTTATGATGCGGCGCACCATGGGGCAAAAACGGCACAGATGCGTGACGCATCTGTGCCGGAAATGTGGGGCATTGCTGGAGTTGCGTCGCAAGCGCGACGCAGCTCCAGCAATGCTCTGGTGGGGCCTATTCTTTTAATGCTGCCTCAAGCCTTACGCCTGCTTCAAGCAGGCGCAGGGTTTTGACGCAGCATTGCCCTGAAAGTGACTGAGTGAAATCTCATAGATATCACTCAGCCACTTTCAGGAGGCGTTCCTGCGCAGGAAGGCCCCCCCTGCGCAGGAACGCCTCCTCATGGCGGAGTGCTGTACAACGTGACGCATCTCCTAGATGCGTCACGTTGTAAATAGGGCGCAGGGATGCGCCACGTTTCCGCGCCGTTGCGTCACGCAACGGCGGCGTAAACGTGGCGCAAGCCCTTCATAAATCTGCCCCTCTGTGTGCAAAACACCTCAAATCAGCTTCACACAGATTATAGAGGATGTGGCCTGTCAGCTTGAATGACAGTACTGGGGTCATCAATGAAAAAACAGGACTTGGGGGGACCTGTGGGGAAGACAGCACATAAATAGGAGCGGAGTATGCGTTTTGGTACTCATGATCAGCTGTAGACATATTTTCACTGACATGAGTGCAATATACAAAGTGAACTACAGCTGCTAAGTCTGAAACATACACATTAATCATAATGACAGTTAAAGCAGGCAGGCAAACTTGGTTCGGGATATTTAATTTAAATCTTTTGCAACTTGTGTGGATGATACCTCTGAGAATGAAATCCTTATCTTTATTTTACATGCAAAACAAGATTCATATTAACCTAGATTATTGCTACTCGATCTTTATTGTTGTTAGCTAAATGTCATGACCATACTAATTGGTAATTAAATTAAAACTACTAATCACAATAACACACAAATATTTTGAAATGCCTTTGTCTTCTCATCATTTCCCGAATATTTACATGCTCATTGTGCAGTCAATCAATTAAGACTAGTTTCCAGGGCAGACCATACTTAAAAATAAGTGTGACTCAAATTAAAATTTACAGCTTAATTGAAACTATGAGCCAAAACAGCTCTGATTTATGAGATAAAATCAGAGGTGACATAAGCTGCTATTAGCATGAAGATTTCTTCAGTGACTACCTGCCTACACAGGACTGTTGCTTCTTTACAATGTGTTGCATTATGCTATCCGGAGAGAGTATGTGATTTTTGTATCATTTTGACCTGGTTTTCATATAGAGTAGTAAGTGCTTAACATTTCTAGCCGATCACAATCATATTCATGCTTATTTAAAATTCATATATTTTTTAGGGTAATGTCCGGTAGAGAGTCCAGCCTGAAATGTATATGTGATATTATTCGAGTCTCTGAGTATAGCATATAGGGATAGGGTTCCAGTGACAAGTTGTTTTCAACCCCCAAGTAGATATATAAAACGCTTCAAGCTCTTGCTTTTTCTGTGCACCATGCATGAATGGTTCGTATGAGAAAGTGCCTCTTTTTGAGTTGTCATCCCATTATTTCTGGACTGATGCTACAGGCTTTTTGACTCTGTGCATTGTAACACTTATATTATGGGCCCACTGCATGTGCTTTCACATATAAAACATGTTCAAATTGGCTAACTCCTAATTGGCATACTTAACTCTCCTATAAGGCCATAGTATATGGTGTCCCAAAATACAGACATAGCATGGAAAGTTAATTGTCACCTAGGGTCTACAGCACCATTGTGCCACCCACTAGCGTGGCAGGACACACATGGCTCCTGGCCTATCACTGTAGCTTGGCTGTTGCAATTTTGAAAATGCAGCTCAACCTGTCAAAGTTTCCATTTTTGACATGAGAAAACCTCCCTTTCAAAAGATAGTATGTCATCTCTATATAAGCCTTAGGCAAGACTGGGTACATGGTATTTTAAAGCAGAACATGTAAAACATTTAAAATTAACATGTGCTTACGATGCCTAGCACCCTAAATCTATTTTTACAGTAGGATGGTTGACTGATCCATAGAAAAACTAAGGGAAGCAATATTAAATATTAATTATGTTATCTCTGGCTAAGGATTAGCTAGGAAAATGATGGAATGACTTATTTTAATATTTATTACAAGCTCAGAGTTTTTTGAGAAATACGAATGAAAAGTGGAGATAACATTTTCCTGCATTAAGCTCCAGTCTGCTGCTTGCCTTGGCCTCCAGCAGTCAACCTGCTGGTGAATAGCCATGATTAGGTGTGAAAACTGCTCTAAGACCAGAGAAAATAGCACAGGTTGGGTAGGTGTTTTTGTTCCTCTGGCAGGAAGATCCAGGAACTAAATTAAGTTCAAGGGGGCCTCCCCTGGCACAAGCAGATGCGAGATGACACCTGAAAGGACTCTTCTTTTGTCCTCCCACACAGGCAGACATCAACTCTATTTGGGGGAAAGCTTTATCAAGAGCTAGGTTGATGTGGCCACTTAGGAGAGACCACATATCACCCTGGCCACACTCCTGAATGCGCACACATACTTTGTACAAGGGGAGAAGGGTTGTTTCAGCTTGAATTTAGAGAGTGAGGGGCACTGTGGGGTTGTTTGAAGCAAGACTGACTTTAACCTATTGATTAGGGAGGGACCAGGTGTCGCCTGGACCCTCAAGCTAATGCAGGTCATAAATATGCCACTCCAAGACACCTTCTTGTGAACACTCCGGACCAGTGAAAGAACAGAAAAAGGACTGCACCTGCTGTTTGAGACCTGAGAGGAGACCTGAAGGGCTCGACCAGCTCCCACTGGTTCCTGGGGCCAAATAGGAGGACTCAAGGATCAGTTGGCTGGCATCCTGTATGCTACAGGGATGCAACAAGCTGAAAGAGACCTTTTTTCTAATGTGGCCTTCTGACCAATACTAACCGGATCTGCCTGGATTCTGCGGATGGTCTCTGCTAGAGTGAGTGTTGATCCCCAAGTGCTGTTCCAGAGGCCTAGGAACCTTGGCTGTGTCACACTGGACTTCGTTATCATTCCTGAAAACCAGACACCATGAGGTGAGCTTGAATCCCACTTGCCTATTCCTGGGCAAAATCTGTGCGTGTTTATGTCTGTGGGCACAGTGGAAGTGTGGTGAGGATATGGGATAAGATACAGGGTGCAGAACGGTATTCTCTAGCATTTGGGACTGAACCAATTCTAGCAGCATCAAGCTGCCAGTTTTTTGGACTATGAGCAAAAAGTGTACACATACAGACACAAGTACATTCACTCATACACATGCACACACCTTACCTCAAACCATGATCTCTCCTATGGGACTGATCTGTGATACGCCTCAATAGATAAACAGCATGCCTTCCTGCACATCCAATTAACTGAAACAGTACATTCTATACGTCTTTGATCTGTTACTGCTGATTCTTCTACTGACTGAAATTGTGAACTGTTTTGTAATGGTCGGGTCTCGATTAGCTGGCTTCATCACTATGCACCAATAAATGCACTTTGAGTTGCTTGCTACAGATCTTGTGATAAGCAATATTCTCAATTCCAATAAACAGTGTTTCAAGCCTTTTAACGTCCAGTCGGGAAAGTGCTGTCCACATTTTGTAGTTAAACTGAAAGGAGGCGCCTAAAGAAGACATTCTTTGTGCTCTTCAATGTTCATTGAGAATGTGTGTGACACAAGTGATTTGGTGCCAACTTGTGTTTGCCTGTAAAGGCTATAAAGCTCAATTCAGACAATATTCCCAGTCGCAAAACTAATCAGTTGTGAACACTACCCAGACAAACTTTCAGAGATTCCATGGGGTCCAGTGGATAGGAGGCTCCTTTCTACTCTGGATGAACTCCCCTACAATATTCCCTACTAGTGTTACCATTGAGCGTCTATTACCCTAGTGTGTGGCCTTATGCTATGCCATAAACTGTTCACACGCAAATAATAGACAGGCAGCAGATGGTCTTAATTGTGATTTCCTCTGCTACTGCTAAAATCTTGCAAGCGGAAACATTATGAAATTTTATCCGAGTTCAATCTGCGCAGTGCTGAAGATGGTATCTAGAAAATCAAATGTGCCTCTAAATATCAATAGTAAACTTTCAACTTACCTATTGCAATGTTTGGTTCAACAAGGCTCTGCCTGAGCGTGAAGTACTGCTGGTCAATTCTATATTAATAGGGTATGGGCACTGCTGTAGTAGTGGTCACTGCTGGACTCTCATAGAGAGACTCATCAAGTTTATTATTTGAGGCCAGTCTATTGTAAATAGTCACAATGCTTACCAATTTAAATTTGAATGGCAGAATATGCCTGACCTTGCTGTCAGTTAATAGTGCAATTCCAGCCTCATATGAGGTTCACAGATACTTGAAGTGTATTCATGGATCTGATCAGCCTCATATAGTGGTTCACTGTTATACCTGTTAGTTTATAATGTGAGCCCGGCTTTTGGAAGAAGATGTAGTGTAGAAACTTACAGATTCTGCTGTCAGTCAACGGTGGGTGAAGTCAGCCTCGTACAGGTTCACCGACTAGCTTACAGTTCCGGGTCTATGATCAGCCATGTTTCCAGGTTGTTATTCCCTGCTCTCAGTTTAAGAGATGAATCCAACCTCCTATACAGTGTGCATTATTGGGAATGAAAGTACACACTGCTAATCCAAGGTGACTGAGGATAGTTGTCAGAGTGCATTGTGAGGCCAGGCTCGGAGAGGCTCTGAACCCCTATCACTTCATGGCGGTGAAGCTAGTTTCCCACAGATTTGCACAAACCCAACTGTTGGTGAGCAGGCGAGAGCAGCCTCCTGGAGAGAAGTCTCACCATTTTATTTTTTGACTGGGACACCTCAACTCTGCTTGGGGAGTTTAATGTGCTGTGAAGATTGTTCAGCACACGAGACATGCAAGATCGTGAGACCCTGTGATGATGCAAGCGTTAGGGTGTGGTAGAGACTGCCCCTTTGACTACCCACTTTGGAATATATTTTGAAACAGTGTGAGAACTAGGGTGGTTTTATTGCTCGCTATCATTTTTGAGCGTTTATTTTCTCTATTTAATTATCCTTTTTTTCTTTCTTTTTTAAATCTTGCTCTGCCTTGCTCCGATTGTTCGGAAATGTGGACAAAGGAAGAGACTGCTTTCCAAGTTCTTTTAATAAAGAAATCTGGAGTCCCCCGTCCGCGCCTACCTTTAAAAACACTTAGAGAGGCCCTTTAAATACTTAATGAATACATATACGACAATCTTCCTCTTCTAAAGCTCCGAGCAGCCATTAGAAAGTGATTGATTTTAGCCTCTGTATTCTGGCCTGAATTCACTAGGACACGTTCACGCAGTTCAAGGCCAGTACATTAAGACAGTGCATCAATCCTGTGCATCCCTCAGCAGCTTTCACCCCTCGTTTGTCATGTATAATATTAGCAGCATCTTTTGGACTTCATCCATATTAACCAACGCACGTAATGTATAGCGCAGGTCATCATTTCCAAGACATGATTACCATGCTCGGAAACGTGAGGGTCAAAGTCATACTTCCTGCAGCACTGCGGGCAACAGGGATGCCCTGTTTTCAGCGGAGAACAGATGCGAGGCAGGTAACAAAAATCTCCCTAAAACAGCAGTGCAATGGAAACAAGGGGCGGATAATCACATCCAACTCTCTAATCGAGTTCTGGCTGTCAGACACAAGTATTCCGCTCAGCCCTGCTGTTTGTTAGTTATTCTACAGCCGTGCAGAATTGCATTCAATTTCCCAGGAAGTGAGATCTTGTGAAACACGTTCACACCACAGGTGAATCTTCAGGCTGGAGAAAAGAAGTGCTCTCCAGCGCAGAGACTAATTTGCCTGCTTTTTTTTATAATAACATTTAATTTGCTCTTTTTAAAACCAAACACTAAAATCTCTGGGGGGGTTTTGCCTGAGAGAATACGATAAATCTGATCCACTTTAACTTTTCTGTCATCTGCCATTTATTTGCCATTTTGTCAAGGTGATAAAGTGTTTCTGTTGGCAAGGGACTTACTTTGTCGTACGCTTTTAGTTTCCGGAATTGGTATCCCAGGAAGTGAGTGGGTTGCCTGCCAAGAAGTCCCTGTGGCACGGTTATGTTGGCTCGTATTAGCAGTTTTTGACCGCCAAGGTGCATTTGTGCAGTTGAAAGTCGTGTAACTTTGAAATATTAGCTTGCCTCTCTGTGTTGTTTTGCCCACACGATCGAGAAAAATATGCAGATAAAGCCCGGTGCCGCTCGGTGACAGCGCTTCGTCTACTTACTGTTATGAAATGTTTACGGTCTTCATTTCCAGTGGTTTCAGAATCGCGGCAGCTTGACATCAAACAACATCCCTCCCGCGCGAAGAACACGTTGCCAAGCCTTATTGGAATACACGCGAGCTTATAAATACTGCATGCTGGAAATTTGCTTGACAGGTCCCATCACTTTGTAAGCAATATTTTTCATTCGCCAACTTTGCATGAAAATGGCATTTTGCCCCGTTTTCAAACTGGGAAAATCAGTCAAGGTTGGCATCTCCATTGCATTATTTAATACATCAGTCAATACCACCTGGTGTAATTGAGTCTTGTTATGTAATAAAGATAGTTGTTAAAGCTATAGATTTTTTTGGAATGTCAAATCAGCCAAAGGAACAGAATATGGGATTTGAGCTAAATATGATTCAACACATCTAGCGATCCCGAAGCCGGATAATACATTGACCTTTCCTTCAAATGTGTTCAAAATCATTTGTAATTGCATTGCATAAAAACAGCTGCATTAAGCATTTGATTATTCTTCATGTCTGCTCAGTGAAACATGTCACATCTATTTACTGACATGAAGGAGTCGAGATATCAGTTAAACAATAAAAGCAGTGTGAATGTTTAATTTTTTCCTGTTTTTTCTTCACTAGTAAATGTGCAAGAGCCCCACCTGCAACCACCGGCACAAATTAAGCACTGCAGACGGTACCTTACAACTCTTATTGTATATTTGACAGGTAAGTAAACGTTTCTAACTAGAATTGGATGTAAGCAGGCTCAAGGGTCCTGTGTTGATGGTATTGGAGCAGGTAGCATAGGTTAAGAAAATATATTAGAATGTCCATTAACAGGCTTAGGGTTGAAGATAGAAGCATACAATATATTATTAGTACTTAAACATGCATTTTCTAACATGATTATACTTGAAACCCACTCTGGTGATGACATTTGGCCTTGCAAATTTATAATAAAGTGTTTTTGGTGGTAGTTGGTGTACTTTCAGACTGTTTGGACATTAAAACGTTCTACAGCAGGTGAACATAGAATGTGAAGGTGACCCATTGTTGTTTGGGTTCGAATTCCATAAAAAACAAAAGACAAGAGGCGTTTGGCAAAACAGGAACAGTTTTGTTTAATTAAACAATTTGGCTGGGAGGCAGTTACAGGCACAAGGCCCGAGGACTGTATCAATTTACATTGGGTTTGTGTTAGTCTTTGATACATTTTTACATCAAGCCATAAACGCAACCGGTGTACCATACATGTCAAATGGTTACTACAGGTGGTTCTTGACCTTGCGTGGACACAGTGTGTCCAGTGGTGAATGTGTCCAGATGTCTGGTGAGGGAAGCGTGTGATCACTTTGTGTGCTACATTTTGATTGGCTATATGTTCCTAACTCATGTGGCATCCAACTTTATGGTGTTTGTCCAAGTGCACATACACCATTGGGCAATGTATGCTTCATTGGGAGGTAATATCCCCTGACCATTGTGATGTCACTGCGCCTATCTGTGGGATTGATCAATAATTTCCTGTCTGTGTGTTTGCATGCCAGCCATACACCCTCTCCCTTGTGACCCATGAATCAGGGATGTCGGGTCTAGGTCGCAGGGCCAGCCTGACAACATACTTGCAAGTCGAAGTTGATGTGAACTTCGGGTTGTGTGATTTTATTAATAGGGGTGATTGTTCATTTTTGTCGATAAATGCTTTGATATCCATATTATGCTTCCCCCGTCTAGTTGATTCTTCAACTACACTATTCAGCTGATGCATTTGTACCATTATTTTAATACTCTCCTGCTGATCCCTTTGCTCATTTTTGACTACAACGGCCTTTCTAGTTTTCTGCATTCTACATAATTTTGAGAACTGCGTTTTTTCAGCAGGTGATCCTCAATTTTACTACCCCACAAACCAACAGGAACACAATGACAACTGGCAGCAACGATTTGAACAGACAGTAGATCCATTGTTGGAGCCAATAGTACCAATTTAAAACCCACTCCTGCTCAGGGGCACCTCTTTCTTCACACACACTTCTCTGTAGATTATGTAGTGCTTGGATGGCAAGTGTCAAAGTTCAATTGTCCATACCATTCCCTGGGATGAAAGTGCATCACCGATCTTGGCACAGGTCCCTCTCTTCATCACAGTCATTAGGTCCAGCACATATCGATGCTGCATTACAATGAGGTGGATGGCTCAAATTTCTTCATTGATCGTATTGAGGCTGAGCTCATTGCAGTTCATCATCTTGAGCATTTTCTATCTGGTGTTGTGTAGTTCTGTGGTAATTTGGCAGCAATTAGGTTAGCATTAGCAGAAGACATCTTGTATTTAGAGACTATCTTGTCCATTTTGCGGAATCCATTTTGTATTTCTGGCAGCCATTTTGTTTGCCATGTGCTCGCCATGTCCTCTATCCTACCTTCCTGTTAACTGCTCTTGAAATCTGCCTGGAGACTAGATATATTTAGTCTCTTCTGCTCCACACATGCTCAGTTGAGCTTACAGCTTTCCTCAACTTGTAACTGTCAGGATGTGTCCACCAGAATTAGCTAACTATCACCCACTCCCACTTGTTGCCAGCACACTCTCCGTATGACCTTGTATTCATTTGAAACCAGCATTCTGTACTTGTACCACCTTTATTTGAGCCCCTGTGTAGGTATAAAAGGACCAAGCTCCTTCCAGTCATTGTGCTACTTCATGCATTACCGAAGGGTGCTGTGTGAATGTAGTTTCACCTCATGAGGTTTAATAATCTCTGTCTTTTCTATTCCAGTTTCTGTGCCAACTTCTTCCTATTGGTCTGAGGACTCTGTGCAGAGAAGGGCGAATCCCATGCACTGGTAGGCCTTGCTGAGGCTCACAACCACAAATTGGCGCTTCCAACATGGGGCTCATCGGCGACTCGGATGCCCGAAGGACTGGTCGCGACGAAGGATTGGAATCTCACTTTGGACGCGATCGCTGCCTGAGGAGACCCGAGTCTTGGCACCCACAGCGTTTATCCTTTCTTTCTGATCTGACCATCCAGGTGGCGGCAGTCCTCGACTGAGATCTCTTCTGTTGATTCACCGTGCAGTGACCATTGGTCGATTTGAGAACTTGGCAGTTGGAACCTGGACATCATTTGATTGGTAAGAACCGTTTTGCGGCACTTGCTGTTGGTTTGACGCCTTTGATTGGTAAGGTAGTTTAGAAACACTTACTGCGGCTTTGTTTGTATGATTGGCCAATATTGAACCTCATTTGAAAATATATATGTTTTGCAATACATATAGGCAGGTAATGAGGAGATTTTTCTCTCTATTTTAATTTGTTTGAAGGGCGCAACGTACGAAGAGTACTTTAAGCGCTACTTTGATCATAATACTGCATATTCTGCACTATTTTTGGCATGCCTGTTTCCAACACACTTCGTAGGATGTGTTGCTTTTGTAGTGGTACCAATTTGAGACTTGACGAAGCAAATGCCCCCCCCTTCTGGGAGGGAACGCCTAATAGGGACATGTATGTTAAGTATGGTATTTCTTCCATAAAGTACAGCACGTTATGGAATAAATATACTTGTAAAGACCCTGAGTTGCGTTGGCCTATGCATGGGTCATTTGATTTGCGAAAGATTCAGTATGTGGAGCAACGGATGTTTAAGCGAAAGGCTAGGCAAGATATGTTTGACTGTGTACGAATGTGGGAGAAACAAGTGCGTGAATGAATGAAGGGTGAGCAGGCCTTGATTGAAAAAGAACAGCGAAAGAGTATCCATGTGAAAGGATTGGAAATGAAAAATAGGGAAATTAAAGAAATTCAAGAGAGGGAAGATAGGGAGCGTCATTTACAGGTAAATGGCCAATACGCTGTTCGTAGACCTCTTTATCCTATTCTTAATAAACCCCAAGACGACTCTCTCTTATTAGATCGTTGTCCACCTCCGTATACTCTTCCTTTTAAAAAAAAAAAAATTAAAACTTTTTTATTGACAGCACAAGCAGACGTACATTTAAAAAATAAAGCATTTTTCAACAAGAAAAAAAAATAAAAGAGAAAATTATAATACATAAATTCCTTGAAAACTTAATCAAATAGAAAATAGGCAAAGACATTTACAGTATATTAAAGAAAAATACATCAGTTTCTTCTGCATCAAATAGGCTCTGACCATGAAAGAAATAGGAAATATTCACAAATCTAGTACTGCAAAGATAAAGTCGTTCAATCGGGAATAGGGAACAAATTACCCCAGATTTTATCAACTTTCTTCAAAGAACCAATCCCTCGAATTTTGGCAGTTGAAAATTCCATATCATGTATCTCATTTACCAGAAGCCACCATTCGGTTACCAATGGTGGTTTATCTGCGATCCAAGCCCTAGCGATTATCAGTCTTGCACAAGAAGTTAGAATAAACATTAGGTCCTTGTAAGTAGCAGTATTTGGTTGTATTCCCAAAAGTATCATCTCAGCAGAGAATTTACCAAAGAACATTTTATTCAGTTTCAGCACTTTTTCTATTTCATCCCAAAATGTTTGCAGAGCCGGGCATGAAAAAATTATATGTACTATATCTGCTGCTGGTAGATCACATTTTGGGCATTTTGTACGTTTGGATAATGCATTATTCCCTGACCACTTAAAGAAGTGAAGCGGCGTGTAGTATAGCTGGCATACAGTATTGTAAGATTGAAGTTTTAAGCTAGAAGAGATAGTTAAAGAGTTACTTTTATGAAAAATAGTGGAAATGTTATTTGGAGAGATGGGCTTTCCTAAAGTATTAGTCCATTTCTGTGCGATTTTAATACAATCATCAGGTTTAGATTGACAAAGACATTTGTACCCCAGGCTAATTATATCACTATTTGTTTCCCCGTAAATGCAGATCCATAATTCTGAGTCTAAAATTTCCCTTAGTTTCATTTTATTCAGGAAGAAATCATGTATCTGTGCGTACTTGAAAAGAGCATTTACAGGTAGTTTATAAAGTGTTCTTAAGGTATCAAATGTTAAAAAACCTGATGATCCGTATAAGTCGGAGAGGTGGTTTATGCCGAGATTAGCCCATGTTCTAACTATTGGATCGCTAAAAATCTCGGGTAAGCCCGGATTATACCACATGCTTAGCTTTGGGTGAAAGAACGTAGTTTTATTAATAGCCATAATGGTATACCATATATGGACTGCATCTTTAGCGGTCTTAAACTTCACTCGTTTGAAGTAGTTCAGGTCATTGCTTCTAGCTAAAAATTGTACAGAGTGTGCTCCTAGCATAAATTGGTGATAATAATAAGGGTAGTTAGAAGAAAAAAGGCTACGTATCCGACCCAGGAAAGAAGCGTAAAAGTAAAATTTAAAGTCGGGGAAGTCGAGGCCGCCCTTAGTAGCTGTTAGTTTGAGAAGAGACAGAGCTCTACGATTTTATTTTTAGCCCCAAATATAGCTTCCTAGAAAACCATCCAGTTTTTTAAAGAATAAGTTGTCAACAAAGAGCGGGATGGACCTGAACAGATACAAACATTTTGGGAGAATGTTCATTTTTATAAGGTTGATTCGTCCTATTAAATTTAAGGGAACCTTGTGCCATTTTTTAAGGGTCCCTGTTGTCTCCTTCAAAACGTATCATAGTTTAGAGCCATCATTTCTTTTAAATTAGATGTTATTTTGATACCCAAGTAATTCGCACTGTGGCAAATCCCCAAAGCTGGGGCCGGAAGCTTGTAGTTAACAATGATTTGCGTTTTGTTTAAATTTAGTTTGTATCCTGAAACCAAGCCGAATTCATCAGCTTCCTTAATGATCCCAGCTATGGCTTTAGGTACGTTGGTTATATAGATTGCCAAATCGTCTGCATAAGCAGTAATTTTGAGGGAGTTATTACCATGCGTAAATGGGATAATACATTCTTGGGTCAGTATTGAATTAATTAAAGGCTCCATTGCGAGAGCAAACAAAAGGGGTGACTGGGGGCACCCTTGACGTGTTCCTCTTAAAACCGAGAAACTATTAGAAATTAAATTGGCATAACCAATTTTTGCATTGGGTGAATCATACAGGGCTTGAATCCTGGTAAGAAATTGTTTCCCAAAGCCCATCCTCCTTAATAAAGCCCAAAGATGATCCCACCCCACTCGGTCGAAGGCTTTTTCTGCATCTAATAACACCATACCGAGTGGGGAGGAATTAGTATTGGCAACGTCAAATGCAGTAATAGCAGTGTTAACATGTGCTGTCGTGTCTCTACCCATCACAAAACCGTGCTGGTGTTGACTAACTAATTTAGGCATTAGCGGGGCTAATCTCATGGCTAGTAACTTTGAATAAACCTCAGCATCAGCATTTATCAAGGAGATGGGCCGATAGGACCCACACTCCACAGGTGATTTATCCTTCTTTAAAAAAAAGATTATTTTAGCAGTTTTCCAGGAGTTAGGGATTTTGCCTGTGTTTCCAATTTGATTAATCACTGAGCAAAGTGTAGGTAGCAGTTCCTCGCTGCAGCATTTATAAATTGCCATTGGAAGTGTATCATCGCCAGCGGATTTCCCCTGTGGGAGAGAAGAAATAGCCATTTGTATTTCGGATAGTGAAAAATGTCCTTCAAGTGGTTCCATTAAGTCAGGTTCCCTGTTTAGTGACCAATTCTTAGTTAAGTATCTTTGCATGTTCTGTTCAGTAGGGGTAGTTTCAGGTGTGTAGAGGTTACTGTAGTATGTTACAAATTGTTGTAGTATCTGTTCTGGTTGGTTGTAGCTAATCCTGTCCGCCCCTTTAATGTTTTTTATCATAGAATTGGCCCTGTCTTCAACAACCTTATAAGCAAGAATTTTGCTGACTCTGTCACCACTTTCGTATTGAGGCTGTTTGTATTTATGTAGTTTCGAGCTAGATTTTTCTCTTAAAAAAGTTTTAATTTTAGACCGAAGGGTAGTCAGTTTTAGTTCCAGTAAAGGTTTATTTTTTGAAGTTCGTCCCCCTAAGTTCTCTTGTATGATAGCCTCAGCCAGGTGTTCTTCCAGTGCCTGTATTCTAGAGGTCATTTCCAAGGTCTCATCTTTTCGTTCTTTGTTTTGTCTCATAATAAATTGCTGTGCAAACCATCTGATGCTCGCTTTACATGCATCCCATACATAAATGAGGTGTGTTGAATCTAGGTTAAGTTCCAAGAATTCTTTATTATGTTTCTTTAATTGAGAAACAAAAAAAGTATCTATTAACAAGTGCCTTGGAAAAGAAAATAACCTGGCAGCCGGTTTAGGAGATAGTATATTAAACCGTAGTATGATGGGATTATGGTTCGAAGTTACTTTTGGGCAGATCTCCATTTTACTGCCCTGTAAAACCCGATCTGTCGTCCAGGCCATATCAATGCGGGAGTACATTTAGTGGGGGGCAGAGTAGTATGTATAACCAGCAAGTGTCGGATATAGGTTCCTCCAAGCGTCTTTTAATTATGAATGCGCGATAACTCTAAAATAGCTGCCCTGGCTTTACGCATACGCTGTGATGGATTCATCTTAGTCGTGTCCCTTGTGTAGTTCATAACACAATTGAAGTCTCCCATCATTATTATGTCTCCTTCCCAGTCCAAAAATTCAATATTGAGACAATCAAAAACCCCTGCATCATCAATGTTTGATCCGTACAAGGCACATAGTACATATTTTGCATTCATTAAATTAAATTGTGCTAATGCCCATCTACCGGCTTTGTCTGCAGCAGTTCTAAGTGCCATTATCTTCAAAGTTTTCTTCTTAAGTATAGCGACACCCCTAATTGGTGCATTCAAAGAGGTGCAAGTAATCAGTTCATATCCCCCTTGCTCCATCATCTTACGATCCTGAAATCGAATGTGAGTCTCGTTTAAAAGGGCAAAGTGAGGGTTATACATTTTCAGTTCTTCGAAGACTAACTGTCTTTTAATTCTATTGTTGAGACCAGAGACGTTCCATGCTAGACAATTTATTTGAGACATGTGTTCGATTTTAACCTCTGTAAGCAGTGCCTATTGCATTTATTATTCAAGTCTGTACATGTGCTTGTACTGTTGCTTTCACCCTTGTTACCTCTACCCCTTCCCCCCTCTTTCCTCTCCCCTTGAGCTTCTCCCCCTGCTCTAGAGGCCACACCCCAAGTACCTACCCGGAAGCCTCCCACTATCTTCTGCTGCCGTTGAGAGGGCAGCTGACCAGAGAGGTCTCCCCACAATCTCCCCCTCTGAATTAAACTCGTATACAAGATCCCAACCCATCCCGACCCAAAAGAAAAGTTTAAAGAACAAAGTGATTTTTCTTAATTTTCAGATTCTAGGTTTCTGTAAGGTTAAGTGTCCATTTTTGCCAAAAGTTGCTCTGCGTCTTTAACATCGTTAAAAAAATGAGTGTGCCCTGCCTTTATAACTTTAAGACGCGCAGGTTCTTGGAGGTATGCTGTAGCCCCCCTAGACTTGAAAGAGTCTATCAGTTTCCGCAGCCCCCATCTTTTGTCCATAGTAGTCTTACTAAGGTCTGATTTAGCAAAGAAAGTTATATTATCACAAGTCACCGGTGTATTCGGTCGAGCTTTCAATGAAATTGCCTGTCTTAGCAAGTAGTTGCCGAAGTAAGCCAGAATTGGTTGAGGGTATTTGCTCTCTTTATACTTAGAAATAATCGGTATTCTATGTACCCGTTGGAGTTGGCAATCCCAGTCCCAGTCGCCCAGGTCTGGGAATGCATTTTGAAAAAGTCGGATCAGGTAGGCCCTTCGGGGATTCCAAAAATTCTTAGATTCTGGCACCTCTGTCGGTTTTCAAGATCCTCGACTTTGTTCTTCAAGGTCTCTATGTCTTCCTTATGTTCTACTGTAGAGGCAGTAGTAGTGGCCAGTGTTTCCTCGACATTAACTACTCTCTGCTGTAGTTCTTCAATATCTTTAGTAACTCCACTTAGCTTGTTAGTGACTTCCTGTAGATAGTTATGTATCTTACAATTGTCTTCCTTTAGTTGGCGAAAGTGTTGTTGAGACTCTTTGTGATGGACCACTAATGTTTTTAAAATTAAATCCAGAGAAGAAGAAGAAGTCTCAGTTTGAGAAGGGATAGGAGAGAATATGAGAGAAGTAACGGGAGATGTAATGGGTGTAGCCATAGTAGCTGATGTGACCGGTAATGCAGTTGCTGGTTGCATAAAGTAGTAGGTGTAAGCACTACAGGTGTGACGTCCGTAGAGACCATAGTGATAGGTGCCAGATTGGATATTGAATTTCGAGCTGAGTCTGAAGTTGGTAAGTCCCCTTTGCGAGGAGGGGTCCGAAAAGTATAGTCTTGTGAGTTGTCAGCTTCTATGGGGTTGTTTATAGACAACTTTTGAGAGCCCCCTTTAACCTGCATCCATTTAAGTAAGGGGCTTTGGTCTTTGATTATGTTCCCTCCTATAGCTCCTGTAGCCTTTGAGAGTAAAGTTGTAAGCAGTGTTGCTGTTTCTTTAGTCTTCCCTTTCTTAGCTCTTCCTTTTTCTTTCCCCTTTCTTTTAGTGACAGCTGATTTTTCTTTTCTTGTTTGGGCTCGGACATTCTCAGTTCGTCTGCCTATCCCTTCCTCCACTCCTTCCTCCATTCCCTCCTTTCCTTCGACAAACTCCTCATACTCGTCGTCGTTAGAGTTAAGTTCCTGTATTGAGTTAGCCTCAGTATTCCCCATGTCATTATCGATATTGGAACTTTTCTCTTCTATAGTTGTATTTGTACTTGGTAGTGGCGTCAATATCTGTGCTTGTAAATGCACATATGTAGGTTTTTGGAGTTAGCGGAGTGACTATGGGAGACGTATCGGTTTGTAAAGGTACGTTGATATTGGGTATGTCAGTGTCAATATCAGTATTCAGCTCTAGTTCAGCTCCCCCATTGGAAGCCTCAGAGACCTCAGGAGGTCCGGTTGTAGTACTCAGCATAGATTGCAAAGATTGCGCAGATAATACATTGTTTGAATTACTCTCCGCTGATGAATTACAATCTGACTCTCCCCCTGAAGGTACATCATTATTTAGTCCCCCTTGTTGAATAGCCTTGCTACTAATGTTGCCAGTCTTTTTGGTCTTATTATTGGCCTTATCTGCAGTAATATAGTCCTCTTTTAATTTGGTTTTGGTTTTTAATTTGGACAAAGTCACTTTCTCTTTTACATTCAAAGTAGTAGGGGGAGGTTAAGCAGGGGTTTACCAGCTTGGAGCTCCTGTTGACTGAGGCAAGATGTACGTGCCCCCACTGCAGGTGAGATGGGTCTGATCGGCTGTGCTCTTCCTTCATCTATTCCTCTCCTCAACTCTTCTGATCCCTCCTTCAGGGGAGTACCTTTCAGCAGAGCTTTATTCTGCCTTGTATTTTTTGGAGCCATGAGAGCCATAAGGGTATGCCTTCGTGCCCGTTCGTCTTATCTAGCCAAGTCCTAGTTGTGTAGACAGAAATCAGTTTGGCAGTCAACCCAGGCCGAGCCTCGCCGGGAGTCTTTTGCTGGTGCTGGTGCTGGGTGGGGCTGAATGAAGCTAGAAGGAGCAGCGCGGCACTCCTCAAATCACGGGTCTCTGATCCAGTAGTCAGTAGTCAGTAGTCATTAGCCCGTAGCCAGTAGCCAGTACCCAGTACCCCCCCTGATAGTACACTAACAGGTACAGGTAACTTTCATTTATTCAGGAACTTTTCAGGAGCTTTCAGGAGCTTTCAGGAGAAGCGGTGCTATTAAAAAAGCACTGGTTTTGGAGCTTTGGAGCTTTGCGATAGTCGCAGTGAACTCAGGGAAAACCGCTCCGAGCACCCCCCGGTAACAGCGCTGCTTCTCTGCTCCTCACCTCTTTCAGCTTGCAGTTCCCCTCACCCAGTCTCGGTCTCAGTGCCTCAGTTTTCGGCGCCTCGGCTTTTCAGCTCTGTCCTCGCCGCATCTTGTTGCAGCCGTAAGCTGTAAACCAAAAGCCGCAAGCCGCGGTCCGCAACCGCAGCCGCAGTCCGCAATCCGCCCAGCCGAGCTCAACTGAGTCGAGCAGAAGTTGGCTGAAGGTAGCGGTAAACGCCAAACTACACAGAACGCCAAACAGACGCCAAACAAATCCCAGTAAGCAAAAGACTCCGCTGGATCACTCGGGCGCCCGCTGTCGCATCAGTCGGTCTCAGTACCCGGCTTTCTCATTTCTTTCGTGGTCGATCAGTTAGGTTGATGTGCTGTTATTCGCACAGGAGGGAGATCTCTAAGCGAGGACCTCACTGAAGCGGCTTCAATCCGCCATCTTGCTTCCGAATCCGTATACTCTTCCTTCTGCACCTTATGAGTCAGATGAGGACTCTTCTACAGACCAGGACAAAGCTAGAGAAACTCGCTCAATGTTATCTGCTGAACGTGCGTCTCAGATTGGATCTGCTGCGCGTAAAGCCTTTGGTAGTACTACTACTGCTTCTGAACTTCTAGATAGTATAAAAAGTTGGCAGGAAAGGGAGCAGATATATTTTACTGAGGTATTTGCTGCAGAGGTTATTGAACTATTTAGGAAACATTTGGTAGACATGGAGCCCGATGATGTGGCAGCTTATTGTAAACAATTACGTGACAGTCTTTTTGTCTTCTCCCAGGTGGCTGACACAATTAGACGCTTGGTAATGCTGCGTGTTGAAGCATCCCGTTTGCGAAAGGAGAAAAAGGCAGCAGACGCAGCTGCACCAACATCTCAGATCAGCATGGCACGAACTTCTACTCTTGAAACAGATAAGAATGTTATAATTAATGTGAAACCTATGCGGGAAGCCGCGCCTTCATATGTTCCTCCTAATGGAACTGGTACAAATGATGATAAGACTTCTGTAGATGCTAAAGGATATTTTATTTATAATTGGGTTTACACTCCTTGGATTAGATCAGATGTTATGGCCCTTAAAAATGCATTGCCTGATCCGCGAAAGAATCCAGCAGCCTTTTGTGAGGAAGTTGAGGGTGCAATTAGTTCTTGTATTAAGACTTTGCCAGATATTGATTTGTTTTTTGGATTAATATTACCGCCTGATATGTGGAGAACTGTGCATAAAATTGACGACCGTGCGACATTTGGAGCATTATGGAAAGATTTAGAGCAGTTAAATGAAGATAGAAAACCTACACAGAAACCATGTCAATTAAGTTTAGATCTTCCGGCAGCTATATTAGTTAAGCTAAAGACGATTATTCCCCCTAAAAAGATAGATTGGACTGTATTAGCGTCGTGTAAGCAAAAGGCAGATGAATCGGTTTCAGATTTCTTTACACGCTTTGAAGAGACATTCTACGATTTTAGTGGCCAGTCATTAACAGATGACACAGGTAGGCATCTGTTTGTCGATAAATATGTCGCAAACCTTTTGCCAGGAATAGCTAGTCGCCTAAAGGCCAGTGACTGTTCATGGACTACCTCTTTTCCAGTTTCTCTCCTAACCATGGCTCAGTATTATGAGCGACAAGAATTAGAAGCTAAAAATAATGAGGATAAAAAGTCTAAAGAGTTGAAAACAAAGGTTATGTTAGCACAAACTTATGGCCCAATTTCTAGAGGTAATGATAGAGGCGGACGTGGATCTTATGGTTTGTCTTTTCCTCCTTATACTCGTTCGAATTTGTCTGTTGATCAGTGTGCGTATTGCAAGAAATTTGGACATTGGCTTCCTGACTGTCCAGTACTATGTGCCCAGCAGTGTTCACGTGGTCGGGGACAAATGAGAAATCGTTCGGGATATTCAGGGCCTGGAGGAAGCATGAATGATCGCGCTAGGTTTGATGCAACTACACGTGGACCGGAGGGGTCTAATACTTTTGACAGAAGGAACCAATATCAAATGTATGACTATGTGCCGTCTGATTTGCAAGATTCTGCTAATGCATAGGATTGCCTAGGATGGGGTAAGGAATCAGTTGAAGTTCCAGTAGATCAGAGGGGTCCCTATGTTACAACACATGTTTTTGGTTCTACTGATCAGTTTCTGGTTGATGCAGGAGCTGCTCGTAGCGCCTTGTCGAAACAATTGGTTCCAAGGGCTCCCCTGTCTGGCTTAACCATTACATCGATAGGTTTCGATGGAACACCTTCCCGTAGCCCATTGTCACAACCACTCGTATTTCACGTTGATAAGTTTACTGGTCCATGTCTGTTTTTGCTTTCTCCAAACACACCAGACAATATTGTGGGTCTTGATATCCTTAAATATTTCAGGGCTACGATACGATGTTCTCCGGAAGGAGTAATGGTTATTTTGAATGACAACTACCCTGTGATTTAGAGATCCTGTATTGTTAAAGAGGACATTGCACTAACCTCACTCCCTAGTACTTTGTGGGCTACTTCAGACACCGATGTAGGGCAAATGGTTATTCCGCCAGTGCATATTAGTGTCAAGGAGGGTGCTTCATTGCCAAGACTGCCTCAGTATAAAATTTCTCGAGAAGGAGAAGAAGCACTCACATGTATTGTACAAGACTTGATCAAAGTAGGGGTCGTAGAAGAAGTTCCTTACAATGTTTGCAATAGTCTGATTCTTCCCATTTTGAAAAAAGATACTGACACTAGGATTTATAGATTTATCATTGATTTGACAGAAGTCAACAAGATTGTAGTACCGCAGTACCCTGTGGTTTCTGACATAACAACACTACTTACTTTGGTTCCTCCGACAGCAACTACATTCTCTGTTATAGACTTGAATAACGCTTTCTTTTCGATCCCTATTCATCCTGATAGCCGATATTTGTTCGGGTTCACTTTGAATAATCGATTGTATAGATTTTGTAGAGTTCCTCAAGGCTATACGTCAAGCATTGAAGAGACAGCTTGATTCCTTTACTTTACCTGAAAGAGTGGCTCTCATACAATATGTTGATGACATCTTGTTGGCAGCTGATACGCCTGAACTATGTGAAGAGTGTACTTTGTCTTTGCTTTCTTTTCTTGCTACACACCATCATAAAGCTTTAGAAATGCAATAAATTAATAAATAATAAATAAAGTGTCACGAAAGAAATTGCAATATTGTAGAACGAAGTTGACCTATTTAGGACACCTTCTGTCTAAGGAGGGCCATGCACTTACACCAGATCGCATTCAAGCAATTTTAGACACACCAGTACCTCCCACACAGAAAGATGTCCATGCATTTATTGGTTTGACTTCATTTTGTAGGCAATGCATATTGGGCTTTTCACACATTGTTAAACCCCTGTTAGCGCTTTTGACTAAAAACACTCCGATCCCCCTTCCATGGACAGATGAATGCCAAAATTATTTTCATCAGTTAAGACAAGCTCTTAGCTCTGCACCAGTGTTAGGCACACCAGATTACACGAAAGCTTTTACACTTTATGTACACGAGAAAGATGGTTGTGCATTGTCTGTTTTAGTACAGACACACGGGGACAAACAGCGTCCCTGTGCATATTTTTCTGCAGTTCTTGATCCTGTTGCTTGTGCGTTGCCTGGATGCTTCAGTTCAGTTGCAGCAACAGCTGTGTCCATATGTCTGAGTGAAGGGATAGTTTTGTCACACAAACTGTTGGTGCTAGTATCCCATGCAGTGGATGCCCCAGACTAAGACACAGCACTTAACTAGTGCTCATTTGACAGAATACAAACTGACACTGTTAGCACCTCATATTACTTTCAAGAGGGGTGCGACACTGAACCCAGCTACTTTGTTACCATATCTTGCGACTCAGTCCCAGTCAAAAGAACCTCACGATTGTTTATTCCTCACTGAGGAACAGACAAAGGGTCGCATCTATTTGCAAGATACGCCCCTTCCAGATGTAGATGGAGAACTGTGGGTTGATGGGTCCTGTCTGAAGTTACCAGATGGCACGACTTCAGCTGCTTAAGCAATTACCACGCTTGAGACAGTAGCGGAAACAGCTCGCATACCTCAGAAGTCGGCTCAAGCAGCTGAACTAATAGCTTTGACACTAGCGTGTGAACTTAGCACTGACTTATGTGTGAACATTTACACAGATAGCCGCTATGCTTCTGGAGTGGTTCATGATTTTGGCCTACTCTGGAAGGAAAGAGGCTTTCTTACATCCCACGGGATGCAGATAATTAGCACATAACCTCTTGACTGCACTTACATTCCGAACGAAAGTTGCTATTATGAAGTGTAGCGCACACAAGAAAATCATTGACAAAATAGGACAAGGCAATGCCTTTGCAGATCGCGTAGCTTGTGAAACTGCGATGCAACGAAGCACTACATCTATTTACGTAGTGAAGTCTCAAGCTGAGCTTTGGCATGACGCTAGAGAGGACGTATTGGATATACAGAGATCTGCTTCTGTGGAAGAGCTTGAGCAATGGTCTAAAGAAGGAATGTTAGACGATGAGGGTTGTTGGAGTAACAAAGAAATGAATACGTGGAAATTGCCTGTAGCCTATTTACAGCCTATGGTTCAAATGGCACATGGGCCGGCACATGTTGGAGCTCTAGCAATAACTAAATTGCTTGCACAAGTTTGAGAGCATCCTGAAACTGCCAGCACAGCTAAAAGAGTGGTACAGTCCTGTTTGATCTGGTGGCAGTATAATCCTGGAAAAGGTACACAGACTCCTACAGGAGGGTTTGCTACACCAACCGCACCTTTTGAAGTCTTGAAGATGGATTACATCCAACTTGAGCGCTGCAATAATCTAAAATATGTCCTAGTGGTCGTATGTGCTTTTAGTAAATGGATAGAGGCATACCCTACAAAGGATAATACTGCTCTTACTACAGCAAACATGCTTCTGAAGGAGTATTTCCCTAGATATGGTGTTTGTAAGCTTTTGTGGAGTGACAACGGACCTCATTTTATTGGGCAAGTTGTTGAGCATGTCCTGAAAGGGTTAGGGATCAAACAGAAATTCCATACAGTCTTCCACTCACAATCAGCAGGATTACAGTGCTACTTTGAAACTAAAGTTGACAAAAATACTGGCTTCCACGTCTTTGAAGTGGCCAGATACACTCCCTTTGGCATTGTTGTCCATAAGATTGATACCACATTCACAATCAGGTCCTACCCCCTATAAGGTGGTGTTTGGGAGACCGATGACTATTTGGGGAGTTCCTAAGCCACGCCCCATACATGATGTGAACATTTACACAGATAGCCGCTATGCTTCTGGAGTGGTTCATGATTTTGGCCTACTCTGGAAGGAAAGAGGCTTTCTTACATCCCACGGGATGCAGATAATTAGCACATAACCTCTTGACTGCACTTACATTCCGAACGAAAGTTGCTATTATGAAGTGTAGCGCACACAAGAAAATCATTGACAAAATAGGACAAGGCAATGCCTTTGCAGATCGCGTAGCTTGTGAAACTGCGATGCAACGAAGCACTACATCTATTTACGTAGTGAAGTCTCAAGCTGAGCTTTGGCATGACGCTAGAGAGGACGTATTGGATATACAGAGATCTGCTTCTGTGGAAGAGCTTGAGCAATGGTCTAAAGAAGGAATGTTAGACGATGAGGGTTGTTGGAGTAACAAAGAAATGAATACGTGGAAATTGCCTGTAGCCTATTTACAGCCTATGGTTCAAATGGCACATGGGCCGGCACATGTTGGAGCTCTAGCAATAACTAAATTGCTTGCACAAGTTTGAGAGCATCCTGAAATTGCCAGCACAGCTAAAAGAGTGGTACAGTCCTGTTTGATCTGGTGGCAGTATAATCCTGGAAAAGGTACACAGACTCCTACAGGAGGGTTTGCTACACCAACCGCACCTTTTGAAGTCTTGAAGATGGATTACATCCAACTTGAGCACTGCAATAATCTAAAATATGTCCTAGTGGTCGTATGTGCTTTTAGTAAATGGATAGAGGCATACCCTACAAAGGATAATACTGCTCTTACTACAGCAAACATGCTTCTGAAGGAGTATTTCCCTAGATATGGTGTTTGTAAGCTTTTGTGGAGTGACAACGGACCTCATTTTATTGGGCAAGTTGTTGAGCATTTCCTGAAAGGGTTAGGGATCAAACAGAAATTCCATACAGTCTTCCACTCACAATCAGCAGGATTACAGTGCTACTTTGAAACTAAAGTTGACAAAAATACTGGCTTCCACGTCTTTGAAGTGGCCAGATACACTCCCTTTGGCATTGTTGTCCATAAGATTGATACCACATTCACAATCAGGTCCTACCCCCTATAAGGTGGTGTTTGGGAGACCGATGACTATTTGGGGAGTTCCTAAGCCACGCCCCATACATGATGTTCCTTGTGTTCTGATGAATGATTATTTGGCACAGTTAACCGACAGTTTGATTTTTATTCATCAACAGGTTCGAGAAGCGCTTCCTGACAGATCTACAGGTGAGGCCCATGAACTCCGTCCTGGCGACTATGTGATGGTCAAGGTCTTCGACAGATCGAACAGCCTGGAACCGAGGTGGCGAGGTCCGGAGCAGGTAGTTCTGACTACAAGGACAGCAGTTCGAGTGACGAACAAGAATAACTGGGTCCACAGGACGCGCTGTAAGCGTGTGTCGCCTGCCTTAGTGGAACCTGCTGCGCTGACCGACCATCGAGAGATTCTGGAGACGGAGAGGGGTCAAGCTATCTCACCTGACGATCTGCGGAAGTCTTCCCGGACCACACGATTCCTGGAGCATCGCAATACCACTTGAGACCGAGGAAAGAATCTGCAGTGTTGAACGAGACTGGTTGAGCTACCGCCCTGGGTTAGTGAAACGGAATGCCAATATGACAAGGGGGGGGATCAGCCCTGCGTAGTGTAGTGACACCCGTCTTGATCTTCGATGAAAAAATCAGCGCCTGCCCAAGGGATAAGAGCTCCAACAATTGTTTTCAACAAGTTTTTAGAAAGATCAATCTTCACTGTTGCTGAAATGAATAACAAAAGAATCATTTGTGCTGTAGGGTTTGTTGTTGCCCTGGTGGTTATGGCAATATTCACCTGGTTTGTTGAGAAAGTGGCTCCTGCTCAACAGCTTCTTGTTGCCACTACTCCAGTACCAGTGGAACACCACAACTACACTCTTCCCTACCATGAGCAGAAGCATCGACAATCCTACCAAAATAATACCTTTATCCAGATGTTGCACCATACTCACAATGCTATGAATGCTACCAACTGTTGGGTGTGTGGAATGATACCTGCACATCAAAAGAAAGGAGTAACACCTTTTATTCCTCTACCGTTTTCCCATAATGGTTCATGTCAAGCTTGGTATGCTCTTTTGTTTGCTTTCGGAAAGCCCTCAGTAGGTGGAATTATCTTTCGTTTGAATAAAGTATGCTACCAAGTTGAAGAAGGTTATCCTCCAGCTAAAGGGACCAAATGGGAATGGGAAGAGTACCAACCGAACATTTTTTCGACACCATATGTCTTCACGAATATGAGGAACATTAAAGACAATGGACCTTTTGTAATTTCGGTGACCAGCGCTAAAGCAGAACTGTGTACAAGTAGTGCTGGAAGAATTCCAGTAGGACGGAGTGAATGTATTTTGACATTGACTATTGAAGGTGCTAATAACAGTAGTTTTACATCGTCGCACAATACTTATTTTGTATGTGGTAATAAAGGATACTATCAATTACCTGTTGGGTGGTCCGCAGTATGTTACATATCATTTTTGTTACCACCCGTGTTCTTGGCCCCTCCATCATATCACCTGAATTTAAAGTTGTATAATAACATTTCCAAGAATAGATATAAACAAACAATAAGTACAGTTGAAGTTGACCAGACAGATACCACTTTGCAACAATATGTCGATTTCAATTTGGGTTGGGGGTCCGCCAGAGTTGTGTTTTGGCTCCAACTTTGTTCTCTCTCTTTGTAAATGGTGTGGTACACCATTTGAGAGAGGTTCCAACTGATGCCCCAACCCTTGCTGGGGAGAAAACCCCCACCCTCCTATTCGCAGATGACACACTATTGGTGTCAAAAACTCCCAGTGGCCTACAAAAATTGTTAGACAGGTTCAGTCAGTTTTGTGATATACGGGGACTATCGATTAACACTAGCAAAACGAAACTGATGACACTCTCCCCATCTAAACGCTTTAAGAACTGTATCAACCTGAAAGGCATCCCCCTGGAAACTGGGGAGTCCTTTGACTATTTGGGCATTAGGATGAATAATCAAATGAAGTGGAATACCCATCTGGCCAAAATGCTCTGCACTGCCCTCAGCACTCTACGGGTCAGAGTTATGGGAATTCAAGAATGTTTGCGATTTAGAGGGATCAGAGAATACGTTTTACGGAGGCCTGGTTTCTCTCCCTCTCTCCACCCCTTTGACTCCGCTCTGCAGAGACCTTGAGAAGCATTCCATTACAAACATTGCAAGATTACGACCGCTACTTTTCTGGGTGCGCCTAAGAAGGACCCCCGAACTGGCCAACTATGCCGCCGCATTAAGTGAGATCATCAGTCTAGAAACAGGGAACAAGATCAAGTGGATCTGTAAATTAAAGCTGTTGGTAACAGAAATTGGGTTTGGAGAGACATGGGCAAGCCAGACCCCCACCAGTTAAACAAATTGTTAAGAAGGCATACTGGGAATGGGTGAAAGGGGAGTAGGCCCGAACACGCAATTGGTGGACCCTCACAGAACAGTTTTTAGAGCACAAGCCGGATGCAAAATTTGAGCATTATCTCAATTTTATACAATCACCACGAGATAGAATGCTCTATATAAAGTTAATGCTAGGAATTCTCTCTCTTAACGAGTTGGTAGCGGGCTGGAGAAACCATAGTTTAACTTCTGTGAGTTGCGCATGGTTGCCAGGTGCCTCAGAAACTATCCCCGATTTCCTCTTTGTGTGTCCCGCTTATAGGGCCGCCAGGAGGAAATGGCTTAAACCTATTTGCAGAAATCTGGGGTTTAAGGACTATAGGGTAGCACTACGCGCATTTAAAACAGATACCTCTTTCACTAGCATGATATGTGCGGTAGCAAAATTCTTGGGCAACGCCTGGCTGATACGTACTAAGCTGCTAAAGCACAGTAAGAGTTAGTGATTCAACGGCCCAAATGCTGTATATATACCACTTTGTATATGATATCTGTTTTACTGTATATACTGTATACGCTTTTTAATGGATTTTGAAGACAAATTTTATAGTGTTATTAGTTGTATGAATCGATGGACGTTTATTTCTAAATCACCCTTGTACATGCTTTTATGATATTTTATATCAAATAAAGTACATACAACAACAATTTGGGTTTGTTTTTCTTTGTGGGTGCTGCATTGAATAGCAGAAAGATAAGGCGATTAACTCTTGTCGAAGCTGTCACCAATCAGACAGCTATGGCACTTGGGAACATTACAGAGGAACTTCAAATGTGAGGACTGTAGCAATCCAAAATAGGGTGGTGCTAGACGTGATCTTGGCTGATCGAGGTGGTGCATGTCGTATCATCGGTAGCAGTTGCTGTATATTTATACCAGATCACTCACCATCAGTATATGATACAATCTCACAACTGCATAAGATTGCTGCAGAAATTCACACAGAGACTGGTACATTTACATTTTCGAACTGGATATGGACACTCTTTGCCACTTGGGGCTGGAAACTACTGACTATTCTATGTATACTAATGGTGATACTATTTACATGCTGTACTTGTATACAATGTGGTCCTATGCTTTGCTCCATGTGCATCACTGCTTGTACACCTGCCAAAAGAAATATTGCAGATATAAAAGCACAGCAAATGTTGAATAAAGAGATAGCTGAGATGATGAACATCAATGTACAGGATGCATATCTAGATTTCGCCAGATAAACAAATGTCTTCAGCTAATGCTGAAAGTGTAGTCTGTTGTAATTTGGCAGCGATTAGGTTAAGCATTAGCAGAAGAAATCTTGTATTTAGAGACTATCTTGTCCATTTTGCGGAATCCATTTTGTATTTCTGGCAGCCATTTTCTTTGCCATGTGCTCGCCATGTGCTCTGTCCTACCTTCCTGTTAACTGCTCTTGAAATCTGCCTAGAGACAAGATATATTTAGTCTCTTCTGCTCCACACATGCTCAGTTGAGCTTACAGCTGTCCTCAGCTTGTAACTGTCAGGATGTGTCCACCAGAATTAGCTAACTATCAGCCCCTCCCACTTGTTGCCAGCACACTCTCTGTATAACCTTGTATGTATTTGAAACCAGCATTTTGTACTTGTACCGCCTTCATTTGAGCCCCTGTGTGTAAAAGGATCAAGCTCCTTTCAGTCATTGTGCTACTTCATGCATTACTGAAGGGTGCTGTGTGAATGTAGTTCCACCCCATGAGGTTTAATAAACTTTGTCTTTTCTATTCCAGTTTCTGTGCCAACTTCTTCCTATTGGTCTGAGGACTCTGTGCAGAGAAGGGTGAATCCCTTGCACTGGTAGGCCTTGCTGAGGCTCACAACCACAGTTCCTACTAATCCGAAAGATCTGTGCATTTGTTGGACAACAGCAACTTTGGGCGAGGTGCCTAGACTGATTCTGGGCACCCCGCAGGATAGGTTGGCTTAGAGACCAGTTAGCTTCCAGTGCCAACATAAGCACCCCTAACCAAACCAGGGCGCGAATGGTTCTGGAAACAACTGAATATGACAACCCTGACTCCTCAGGGATCATGGTAACAGATCAGAACCTTTCTCTCAGTCATGCGTGCTTTTTTGTTCTCAGAGAAGTATACAGCCAATACAGATTGGGATGTTTTCAATATATTTATTGAACCAACGTTATTCTTGTATAAAATACATGTGCTGCAATAATAAGTAGACAGAAGCAGATAAAAGTGATTAAAAGCAACAAAATAGTAAGTAGTAGATATAGTTCTACCATGGTGCTAAAACTGTGTATATATGCAGGCATATAGAACAAGATAGTAATCAGGCGTACTCCTACAATGCAAGCCCTACTATGTGTGTCTTTGTGTATGTAGGTGTAAAGCCAAGAATCCCCTCAAGGGATAATCCAACCTCATTACCTAGTAGGAGAGAATGTAGTACTCTGCCTGGTCACGAACTGGACACCCTTCACTGAGAATTCATGTAGATGTGTGGTGAAGTCTCAGCATGCAGAGACCCACGGTGTCAGTTCAAGTGCCGCCTCTACTTATCTTCTGAGATGCTTAATATTTACAATAAAAAACATCCCTGTAATGTGCGTATAGATTAGTAATGTTATGGATATGTAGATGCCCTGCCACCCTGTGGATGAAGATAGAACTACATCTGTACCTCAGGCGTAGAGGCCTTGTGCTTGGTGTTCAAGGCATCATAATGATGTTAAACGAAGCCAGATTCGTAAATAGAATTTGTTTCAGAGAAACTAATCCAACATTGTCACACCCGCAAATATGTGCAAAAGGTCACAGCAGTAATGTTACTGTGCAACAAGAGGACAATGTATGACAATGTGCAGCTTCGCTACATGGACCAAGCCCGGGCACATAACTCTGGTTATTTGCAACCAGCAGGTATTAGCTTTTTTCTATAGGGTGTAGAAGGGCATGAAGAAACAAAGTGATGGATGGAATGCTTCAATTAATCAAGCCTACTGGTGATTACTCAGGTCTAGATCCCAATATATCATTTTTGCCCATCATGCCACCTCAGTTTGGACCCAGCCATCTGCAAATCAGTCTTGACCCTACTCCTCATGGAACAGTCCAGCCCCGCCTGCCAGACTATAAACCCTCCCTGAGCCAGAATACAAACAACTCAGGACTGGTTTCACTCTTATTATGGGCTCATCAGCGAGGTATAGCTTGATTTCAGTGTCACAGTCATCACAAAAACCATGCCCAGGCATACACGTCACACTTATGGCATCACAAAACAAGTGATGGATGTAATGCTTGAACTAATCTAAACCACGGTTGATCACTCAGTCCGCATGTTAATCCCTCATTTATTGCCCACAAAGCCACTTCAGTTTGGACCCAGCCATATGCAAATCATCCATGACCCGGTTCAGGGAGGGCGTGGCTTGGCAGTTTGGGCTGCACAGTTCCTGTTAGAGCTGGCTCAAGGCAAATTTGCATATAGCTGTTTCCAAACTGAGGTGGCATGGTCTGCAAAATAATGATGGACTGAGATGCGGCCCTGAGTAATTACCAGTGGATGAGATTAATTCAAGCATTCCATCCATCACTTTTTACATACAATAATATTTCACCATAAGTGAGATGGGTATGCCCAGATGTGGGTCTCGTGCACACAGATCACTAGAACAAAGCTATACCTAGCTGAAGAGCTCATAACTAGGGCAACACCAGTTCCGGGTTGCTTATATTCTGGTTCAGGGAGAACCTGGCTTGGCAGTTTGGGCTGGATTGTTTCCATTTGAGTAGGGTTAAAACTGATTTGCATATGGCTAAACTGACATGACATGGTGTGCAAAATAATGATGGACTGCGAAGCAGCCCGAGTAATTACCAGCTGCTGAGATTAATTCATGCAGTCTATCCATTGCTTTTTGTGTACACTAATATGTCTCCCTTTCTAAATTAACCATGGTACATATTACTTCCATTTCACTATTTAACAATCACTGGCTACAGGTCTGTCACTCTTACCCCCATCATGTCTGTTTTTATAACTGTGTGTGGCAAAATGTTTCATAAACTTCATAATCTGTGTAAATTAAAAAATGTCAATTCTCATTTGCATGCTTCCAGGCAATAGGACAGACAAAGTGAGAACATAATTACCTCCATTTCTGCTTCACTCTAATCCATAACTCTTATCTCCATAAGTCCTACTTGGTTCTGCCTCTCCATGTTTTCGACATTGCACACCATTTTCCTTTGCTTCCCTTGTTCCCCTTGTTCTCTTTATTGACATCTCCTCTTTCTGTTTTTCTTGGTCTTCCTCGAGAACGTTGGCCTTCTATTTCTTTGTTTACACACATTACTCTGAACTCCTCTATCATTTTTATCTAGACATTTTTATCTTGGATCTTTTTTTTTCCAGAGAAGTCAGACACTTCTCTTTCTGTACCTGAACTTGTTTACGATCCTGAGTCCACTTTGTTTTAGATTTCTGCAATTGACGATTCATATAGCTCATATGTCTTTTTAGGCATAATCAAATATCTGCGACCAAAAGTGTGTAAACGGCCTTTGTCATAATGGTTTCTTTCTCTATGAAAATTTTAGTTGTTTCCTCTTAATTCCCCCTTCAATTTTAGTCAGACGACCTTCACCTTCATTACAAACTATTTTTATTGTTCCTTTAATTGATTCTTTTGATAATTCAGAGTTCAAGGATTCAAGTTACTTCAGAATTTTGTTTCTGTCAATTTTAGCATGTTTCACCAGGACTCGAACAAGATTCATTGATGCTGATGAGCTGACTTCTTCCCTTTTCATAACTGGGAAACAAAAATATGTGTAGACTGTGTGACATCCTTCCCACATCAATATACCTCTGGAGTGATGTCCTCTCCCACCACTTTGTCAACTCTACCCTACTTAGGCTTTCTAACTATTTTAACTTCTGATTTAAATTAATTTGAGGCACTGAGTTTTACAGTAGTGTAGCACTCCAAAGTGAGTTATTCCTATCCACATCATTGTAGAACTCAGCCGCCACTTCCTGTCTCCTCTTAACTATTGCTTCTGCTATTTTATTAAAAGCCACTTATACAAAATCTATATGCACTCCTATATTCCACATCCAGGTTATCTACTGCAATTAAATATCATATTTTCCCAACACTAGCAGTAACCGAAATTAACAAGGAAAATGATGTAATAGCGATTTACTTACAGACCTGAGTTGCGTGTCCTACCAAATACTGCCTCACAATTCTCAGCCGGCGTGCAGTCTATAGGAACATGATTGTGTGGATTGAAATTGCTTGACAGGTATGCGCATGTGTGTTGGGGGCTCAGCATGAACTATTCTACGTAGTTTGGGATGGATTTGGCATACCGAGCTTCCTAATCAAGGACGGTGCAGCCCGAAGCATGTCTTCATCCAACTCACACATTAAATATGAAGCAAGTGAATCCCTTTCAAGAATAAGGGCATACTCAACAGTTAAGTGTCTAAGATTGGCTTTAATTAGCAAAGCAGCACAAACGCATTTCGTCCATACCCGGCCCTGTCCATGGTTAGAAGCCATTAGTGAAAGTGGCACATAAAAACAATATACCACGTAATTTAAAACGCTGTTAAACAAAAATAAATGCTCTTGATCCGCTGGCATATCAATATGTACACAACTGTGTACCACAAGTTCACACCTGTATTGCAGCATTCCTGATGTCACCAAACACCTAGAGGCAGATTCACAAGAAACAGACACATCTGAACAGATGCATCAGTTTCCCAGCTCCTTCATACGAAATCCTTGTGCCACCATGGATGCAGCGTATTTACAATATGGCAAACCATGGTGCAAGGATTGATAAATGCGTGAGAAATGTTGACGCATCTGTTGGTGCAGAACTGACACATTGCTGGAGTTGCTCATGAAAGTGACGCATCTCCATCAATGCACGACAAAAGATAGGTGAGTCCCATTAAAAATGCCCTGTGTCATGCCTTACGCCTGGTCTGAGCAGGCATAGGGATTTTGATGCAGTGAAGGCGTAGAGTGACGTTGGGAAATGTTGTCAATTTCTCTGCGCCAATTTTACATGGGTTTATGCATGGGAACGCCCACACTTCATACATTATACCTGGCGCAGGACTTTACAAGTTGATGCATTTCCCCAGTTGCGTCACATTGTAAATTGGTCACAACTGGGCGCATTGTTTAGGCCGCCACTGCGTCACAAAAAATGACTCAACAATGGTGCAAAAGTGTCGCAAGGGGCTTGTAAATCTGCCCCAGCATTTTTAAATCCATTTAATTTCATAAAAAGCATGGGATTGGCCGCAGGGCAGCTGAAGGCAGTGCGCTGCATGCAGTTGTTTGCAGGGCCTTGGATCCAGCTATGCACAGCAGGGGAATGGGCATAGGGCCAGGCACCCAAACCCCCGTGGTTGCGCACAGCTAACTATGTAATGTTAGAATGGTATTTGGACAAAATATTGAGTTAGAAATATCAAGCTGCAGAAATATCATGGGGCATATTAGCAATAACCACGTTAAAATTACTGCTGTTTTAGCGACAGGAAACTGCAGCTAAAACGGTGATAAAGGGCTTGCTAATATGCGTTATAGAATTCCAATAGAAGCCCAGGTTAGATGTCCAGCACATCTAACCTGAGCTTCTATTGGAATTCTATAACTCATATTAGCAAGCCCATTATCGCAGTTTTAGCAGCAGTTTACTACCGCTAAAACAGCAATAATGTTAACGGGGTTCTTGCTAATATGCCCCCAAGTTTTTAATAAAGTGATATAGAAATATCGTGAGCAAACATATCTTGACAAAAATATCGTTTTTTGAGGTAAGAAAGTACGTTTTGTAAGCTTCTTTATGTATTTAGATAATATTTTAATTATATATGTGTTATATAGCTGGTGTAATTGCTGTTAAATATAGTTTGTCATTTTAAGGTATTTATATAATTTAATTGTAAAATAGTGATTTATAGATTTTTTGTGAATTGTGAGATTGTTAGGGGTACAGGGCGGGAAGTTAATTAAGTATAATTAATTTATACATCTTTTTTATAATGTTCATTATTTATTTGATTATTAAGTATGTAGATTGTGTAAATATTATTTTTTAAAGTTGTAATATTTTAGGTGTAGGTTGCTGGGTTTGTACGGGTATGGTGGGAAGTTAATACATGATAATTTATTATTATTGATCACTTATTTATTAGTTCATTATTAATTAATTATGTAAATTGTGTAATTATTCATATTTTGTAATGTATATGTTAGGTGTGAGTTATAGGGTATGTAGGGGTACAGGGCAGGAAGATAACGTAATAATAATTGATTAATAATTTATTTGTAGGACATTATTATTCAATTAATTGTTAATTCATTATGTAAATTGAGGAATTATTAGAATTTTTTAATTTGTATTTTAGGTGTGGGTTGTTGGGTTTGTAGGGGTGTAGGGTGGTAAGTTTATTAAATAATAATTGATTAATTATAAATGATGAATGTATTGATATATTCAATTAAATGCTAATTAATTATGTAAATTGTGTTAATATATTTTTTTATTTAGATATATGTTAAATGTGCATTGGTCGGAATGTGGGACTATAGTGTGTAAATGTAACGGAATAATTATTAAATAACTTTTTTTCTTATATTGTTTTAAACATTTATATTAATTGTAATTGTTTAATAGCTTTTTTTAATGTATATATTACATTTTATGTTAATAGTGGAACATTTCCGAGTTAGGCCCATGTTGCGAATCAGCTAATTTCTTACATTTCCCTACGTACTGAGTACAAAAGTTGTCCTATCTTCATCCATGTAAAGACAATGCTATGTATATATCCATAACATCGCTAATTTAACGCCCACATTGTGAGGTCGCCTTCTATTATAAATAATAGGCATCCCAATAGATTAGTATAGGAGGTACTACCGCTGACACTGAGGGTCCTTACATGCTGAGGAATCACAACGTAACCACCTGACTTCTTGTGAGGGGTGTCCAGTTCGTGACCAAGACGGGGTCCTTCACTCTATCCCATCAGGGAAGGGGTTTGGATCGACCCTTGGGGGGATTCTTGGCTCTGCACCTACACACACACTAGGTACACTTAAAGTAGGGTTGGCATAGTAGGAGTACTGCCTTGTTAATATGCCTGCATATAAACAAATATTTAGCACCATGGTAGAACTAAATTTACTATTTATGCTGTTCGTGCTCATAGTCACGTTTATCTCCTTCTATCTACTCATCATTGCAGCTCACGTATTTTGTGCAAGGATAACGTTGGTTCAATAAATATTATCATAGATGCCCCATTGTGTATTCTCTGTATATTTCTCTGAGTATAGGTGAGCATGAGTGATTGAGCGAAAGGTTCTGTACTGTTTCTGCGATTCCTGAGGAGTCAGAGTTGTCATATTAAGTGGTTGCCGGAGTCCATTTGCTTCCTGGTAAAGTTAGGGGGACTTACAGTGGCACTGTGAGTTATCTGGTATATAGGCCAACATATCCTCGGGGAGTGTCTGGAATCAGTCTTGATGCCAAGCCCTTAGTTTATGTTGCCTGACAAATGCAGAGGTCTCGCGGATTGGTATGAACTACACAACATGGTACCGCCAACGTTGATTAAGATCCTATTTAATGGTTAAGTCTGAATAGTTCAGTCAGTCGTGCTTTCTCAGAAACACCTACTCACACTTTAACGTGAGACGTCCGTAGTAGGAAGGAAAACAAATCTGTCTCAGCTGAGAAGGTTTACCCTATGTATTGGCTGTAGGTTAATCAAGCTTAGAGGATTATAAAGGGTTCCACCTTGTGCACACTATATCACTTTAAAATGCAATAAAATAATAGTACTGTGACAATAAGAGAGCAAGACGATGACATTTGAGAACAGTTAATAGGACGAAATGTTTCAGATATTTGCAGACAGGCAGTTACTATGAAACTATTACAACATGGCCTCCCGGCAATGGGTGGAGATTTTACCTTCGCTGTAGATGCACCTGAAGCATTCAGAACAGAGGTTATCTATACTTGGGTTAAATTCCCGTCTGCTGATGCACACACATGGTTATTTCATGAATATATTGAAAATAAGCAACCTGAACAGAATTTTTCATTAAATCACCAAGAACACATTTGTTGGTTTAAAGGCGCCCTACCCCATAAAACAGAACATGTGAGACTCGGTCCGCTCATTAGAGAAGGAGCGACCTGGCCGGTCTTAGCATCAAACATGCTGCATCCAGACATTGGTGTCCTAACACCAGCAGGGAAGTACAACATTTACAGAGATGTAGTAAATATTTACAGGAATCTAACTCACTAGGTAATGAGAGCATTAACAGTTCAAACTGCGGTGGCTGCTCAGACTACACAACCACACACAACTGATATTAGCCACAAACACTAAATGCAATTATGGGAAAGGTACCCACCAGCTGGGAGAAAATCCAGTTCTGGGTAGCACAAAAAACAGCACAGCTTGAAGCAGTTTTCCCCCTACGGGCCCGTAGAATACTGACAATCTGCTTGCTGATGTGGTTTGCTCCCCAGTTAGAAGATTGGAACACTTGGGGTACAGACTTTACTGCCGTATACACCAGAACGCATAATACTCCTTCAGTAGCAGTCATACCAGAGGTACTGAAACAGATTCAGAATGAGTTTGGGGTAGAGCCTGCCTTGGTTCTGGGAATGAAACTGATGGGCAATGTTGCCCAGGCATCTAACATTATGATGAGTAACATTAAAGTGGAGGCAGCAGCCGTGGCTATATACACCAACACCTGAGGAAATTCACTCCTGCACAGCAGTAGTGTGAAATACCTAAGACTATCAAAGAAACATATGCCTCTTTAGGCAGAGATAATCTAGGAGCCAAACCTGGGAAACCAATAGTTAAGAGTAGTTCTGAAAAGGATAACTCTAAGCAAGCACCCAATTCTTCAAAGAAGAAATGGGATAATAAACAAAAAAAACCAAAAAAAAACACAGTCACAGGGTGGGTCTCCTCAACAGGAACACACAGACTGGAAATATAATTTGCGCAACTCTAACAATATTAGAAAACCTGATAGGTATCAGGATTTTCATACACATTCCTCTTGTTCCTTTCAGGATCAATCCGGGAAAAGAACAGAGAGACGGATGGTCAGAATTAAGATTGGTAGAGCTAGTCAAGCCAAACAGAGACACGCATCATTCTTGTGACTACATAATTAAACTGGAAGATAAACAAAATACTTCTAAACCTTAATTAAAAAAGAAAAAAGCAGTCAGGTTTAAAATCAGAAATGCCCAGGCTACTGAGGCTTCTGAACGGGGAATGGGCAGTGACAATGCTATGTAATTATCAATAAAGGACTAGCTTCGTTGTGTTTTTAGGGAGACTCAGTACGTACGCATGATGGCAAACCACTTGGTTTGGTTGTTAAGCCCTCACCCACCACCTAGTTGGTGGCATGCTTCATCATCGGGCCCTCCACAGTGACACCGAATGTGTCCCGGGTGTGCTTCGACTCCAGATTACTGAGGAGCTGGTATACTTCTCTGAGTGTGCTGTGAGGGGGGTGTAAGAAAGTGATTTAAAAGCTATGCAGTGGGTCCCAGTTCCCGAGGGTAAATAGGTAACTTTAATATCTGGGCCCACGCTAGCGAATAGAAAGGCAGTCGGACGTAGTGGAGTGAATTATGAGCTCCCACGTCCTATGTGGTCTACATGTTTCAGCCAGGCCTTTTATATTTACATCTGGCTTTCCTCAGGACCAATGAGTGTGTGGGTGAAAAAACTATAAATTATATAAAGTGATATGTGTTGTTAAAAAGTGTCGCACACGCTAAGGTGCTATACGTGTATGGAGGGGGATTCCCTCTGCTTTACTGTACACATAACATAAAGACACAAACAGACGTACAGGGTAGCGTCAATAAGTATGGTATACTTAATAACACAACATAGTGCCGGCAGTTTAAGGTGTGTGGACGACCTTTACCGGCAGGTGGAACGTGGCCATGAGAGCTGCATGGCGGTTGTGACTATAAGGCGGTTTAAAAACGGGGTGTAAGTGGTGGGCTAAACAGCGAGATAGACAGAGGGTGAGAAACAGGCAAGAACATTTCTTTTTCCTCACACTTGCTATTTGCTGTTAAAGCCTCCTGGGTCACCTGGCAGGGGGAAAGGACCCTAGGTATTGAAGAAGGCAAAGATTAGAGCCGGTCCTGTTGGGAGAGAAAGCTGCTGCTTACCTAGGCAGTCGCGGAGAGGTTGTCTCTATACTCACGATATTGTCGGTATGCGAGCTCCATGAACCTGTAGTCCTGCTGCGGTGTCCCGAGTGACTGAGTGGTTATCACGGTCGGGTATTTATAGCCCTTCGGAGTAGCAGCACCTGTGGAGGGGTGTGGAGCAGTGGGCGCGGCCAATTAGAATGCGCCTATTCGTTTAGTCTACTGCGCATGTGTGCGTGATCAGAGAAAGTACAGCGTCACATTGTGCACAGTGTGTTTCTGGAAAGAGCATGCGCATTAGTGCTGGTAGAGCATTATGGTTTCCCAAGCTGTTTTCTAATTTACAGGTTTAAAATAAAGAGTTAAAATATGAAGCCATAGCACTTATGGGAGGTACAGACTGGGATCAGGCCACGAGTCCAAACGGGGGAAGGGATTCAAGCGAAAGGAGATCAGTTTTTCTTGCTGACTAGATAGTCAGTGAGTTCCATGGTATGGAATCGTTAAGTCCCGTTAAGTGAGTGGAAAGGCGGTAAATCCACAGTTGTTCCCTTGTGAGAAGGGTTTTCTCATCACAATTTTCGAATTGTTCAATCACAGTCCATGTGAAATCGTTAGGAGTGTGATTGTGGGTCAGAAAGTGTTCTGTCAGTTTACTTATGTTTTTGACACATCGCATGGTGCTCCTGTGCTCGGTCATTCTAGTTCTTACTTTCCTGGTGGTCATGCCGATATATCTGAGGCCGCAACGGCATGTGATCAAATATACCAGGTTGGAGGAGTTACAATTTGTAAACTGACGTTGTGTCCAGGTTTTTCCATTTTCCAGATTCAGTGTCTTTGAGGGGGAGGTAAGATGGCAGACACTGCAATTGTTGCATGGTTGGTGTCCAGTGAGTTTCGGTAGACCCCATGCGTTAAGGATGGTATTGTCTGTGGGTCGAGGGTTTGTTCTTGGCCTTGTAGACACTAGCTGATCTTTCAAATTTTTTGCTCTCTTGTAGGCAAAACGTGGAAGCTCCCACTTTCTCGATCCTGAATTGATGATCTTCCAGTTTTTTCTGATTATGTTGGACACCTGATTAGAAGCAGTGTTATAGGTTGTTACGCAAGTCATAATGGGTGACTCAGATGGTTTAGTAATGGTATCAAGGAGTGCCTCTCTGTTCTGATTGCGTGCCCTTTTGCAGGTCTTGGAGATGATTCTGGTTGGGTAACCGCGCTCCTCGAGCTTATGAACCAGTGCTTTTGACTGCGATTTGTAGTCTTGAATCTTACTGCAATTACTTCTTATGCGTAAGAACTGGCCAAAGGGAAGATTTTCCCTAAGAGGCCTAGGATGGAAACTGTCAAAGCGCAACAAGGAGTTACGTGCGGTAGGTTTGTAGTGTGTAGTGGTAATCAAACCGTTTCGTTCTTCTTTAATGTTGAGGTCCAAAAATGCTAGTTCTGTTGGGCTGCTCGTACAGGTGAACCGGAGATAGGTGTCACGGTCATTAATCCATGTCAGGAATTGTTTCAGAGTTTCCTCGTTACCCTCCCAGATAATGAAGATGTCGTCGATATAACGACGCCAGGTTATGATGTTGACTGAGTGACAATGCTAGGCAGTGCGGCTGAAGTCACCATAGATTGCCAGAACCTGATGGACCTTCTGGGGGTAGTAGTGCTGAATGAGCATATCATGAAGGAAACACCTGATACAAGGGTAAGTGTCCCACATCGTTTATACGAAATATTGGTGCAATGACATACCCAGTAAAATGAGGGGTCTCATTTGTGAGAGCCTGACCTATGGTTACGACATTCTTTTGGCCTAAAAGGATTGGCCACTTGAGTTCATATTGGATTGCCCAATGGGAGAAGAAGTCATTTTGCCTGCTTTTTCTGACCTAGTACCAGAATCAGTCAAAAATCAATACACGCCGGAGTGGGCATTAATGTTATCTCCTGCACTCTACCACAATCATGTTTGGTGGGATAAAAAGTGACCTCATCTCCAAATTCCATTAAAATTAATTCCTCTACCAGAGAGATAATACCTGATTAAATATGAAGCAAATAAACAAGTCAGGGAGATCTTAGATCAACGTGAATACCAGGGTGTAATAGAGCATTGCACCTCACCTATAAATAATCCTTAGTTTTCCGTAATGAAACCCGATAATTCATATTGTCTAGTCTTGGATTATAGACATTTAAATGCATCCACACGCACATTTGCAGTACTGAATGAACACAATGCCACACTAATAAATAACATTGTGCAGAAGAAATACAAAACAACACTATACATCTCAAATGTATTTTTCAGCCAAAAAATAGTGCCTGGAAGTAGATTTGTGAGCACATTCTCAGCGCTAGACTCTCAATGCCACTTGTGTTGGATATCCCAGGGGTATAAGAACAGCCCAGTATTATTTTCAGACAGGGTAACAGAGTTACTTCAAAACTTTGATGAGGAAGCATTGTCTTTGTAGAGGATATCTATCTGATGGATGATGAATTAATGGAACACTTGGACAGAGTGAACAACATAATTCTTGGGTTTGCTCACCTGGATTACAAATTCAGTTAAAAAAAATAAAAAATTGCTCAGCTCAGTGTCCTATTTTTAGGGTACCAGTTGTCAAGTAAAGGCAAAAGCCTTGCAACATATTATTTGGGAAAATGTGCTCTACTCCAACATCCAACAACTAAAAGGCTACAATCCATTTTAGGATTCTTGAATTTTGGTAGGACATATATTTTGGATTACGCAGAAAGGGTGAAACCTTTCTACAAATTAATTAGACCTGATTTTTCAGAGCAACATTTGACACAGGAACATACTTATATTTTACGTTCCGTACAAGCTGACATGCTAGCTTCAAGGCATATACACACATGTATTAACAAAACTAACCTGGTGATCTGCATATTTGCTGGACCTACCGGGTATATCTACATCACTTTTAATGAATGCAATACAGTACCTATTGCTTACAAATCACATTTGAAAACAAACACTGAAAAAATTCTCCCAGCAGTACAGACTACTGTAGTAATAGAGAGGGAGTGGTAGAGCAGGGGGAACACATAATTGTCGTAAGACAACCAATATGATTGTCGAAGACAACCAATATGAAGAGAGTGGTGCGGCGGATCCTTTTCAAACAGAAAGAAAAATTCTATCTATCCTCCAGGGACATAGGAAGGACGGAGTGCCAAGGCCCAATGGCCTGCCTGGGTATATTTTCAGGGAAGATTGTAATTACTGGGCACCCCACATTCATGGCTAATTCAATTAATGCTATGTCATTTCTGCAGTACCAGATTCATGGAAAGGTTCCATCCTACCACCCATCCATAAAAAGGGGGACACCTCCAACCCAGGGAATTATAGATTGATTGCACTACTGTATGTGGAAGGGAAGGCATTCGCTAAAGTGCTCTTGAAAGAGCAAGAGTCATGGATAACAAAAAAACATATAATCCCTCAATACCAGAGCGGCTTTCGGACGAACTCGTCGACCATGGATAACGCCATTGCGCTTTCATACCTGGCAACCAAGGCAACTGGGGCCACCACTCCTCCATTTTATGCATGTTTTGTGGACTACTGTGCTGCGTTTGATGGGGTTGATCAAAACATACTGTGGGTAAAATTGGCTAAGTGAGGTATACCAAGAAAACTCCTTGCAGACATTTTATCACTCTACACTGTCACCTGGGTAAGTGTTAAGCTCACACGCACATGTGCAACTGCCAAGATCTTCATGAACAGGGGGCTAAAACAGGACTGTGTGATCGCCCCCACCCTGTTCAACTTATACACCGCAGACTTGGGAGATGCACTTTTAAAAACTAACATCTTTCCTCAAAAAACTGGGCCACCTCAGTCTGCCGATTATGCAGCATGAGGATGATCTTGTTTTATTGGATCAAACAAGAATAGGTATGAAAAGGGCATTAGAGATGCTACACTTCTATAAAATGGAAAATAAACTAATAGCTAATGCAGCAAAAACAAAAGTGTTGATCTTTGGCCACAAGCTAAAAAAGCTATCATTGGTATGGCAGCTGGGCCCTCTAAGGATAGTACACCTACCTGGGAGTACAGTTCTCAGATACCTGCAGCCAGTACTGCAGGTAAAAGCACTCGAGGCAAAAGCAATGGCAGCCAAGCTAACATATGGCTTGTGTAAATTACACCACAAGCTTCGAAGCCACTCGAGGGAGGGGATACGATGAGTAATGCAAGCCAAGCTAATGTCTACACTCAGCTATGGCCACCTTGCTTTACCTGGTTTGCTGACCAAATAATTGGAGGGCCTATACATAATGGCTTATAGAAAAGCTTTCAAGCTCCCATATTTGACAAGGTGTTCACTGATCTGACTAGAGTTAAACATAACAGCAATGGACATTGAATGCAAAAAAGATATCGTCAAATTTCAATATAACGTGACTAATGCATATCCGTGCACAATCGGGGCAGCGCTACAAGTGGTTTTCACAGACAATAACAGTCGCTGGTTGAGGTATTTCTTGATGGGCAAAAAAACATTGGGATTACCAGCTGATCTTTTAGCAGACATACCAATAACAAAGCTTAGTCTAAAGAACCTGCTAAAAAGTGTGGCAAGAATATCTTGAGGCAACAAGACCTTGAACGAATCAGACCTGTTAAGGGTGCAGAGGGACTTATTCACTCATATGAAACAACTGCATGCCAGCCCTACCTAAAAGCAGGGCTGGGAAGGCAGGCTCTACAAAATGTCATGATGGTGAGGGTCTTACCTTTGCCAATACAAGATTATAGAGCTCACTGGAAAAATTGTTTGTTAAGTGGGACTGGATGTTGTTTGTGCCAATATCATACAGAATCTGCAGAACATGTTATTTGCTGTTGCCCAGCTTTGCTGTCTCCAAGGCATTTGTACTTAAGAACCATGGGCCCGATTCACAGAATGAACTTAAGACTCAATCCTAAACTTACTACAGTTTTGGTATTCACAGATTGCACTTACTACTTTTGGTATTCACAGAATAAACTTACTACTTTTGGCATTCACAGAATGCACTTACTACTTTTGGTATTCACAGAATGAATTTACTTATTTCTGTATTCACAGAAGTTAGGATTCCTAACTTTAAGACTCCTAAATGCCTTCTGTGAATACCGAAAGTCTTAAAATTAGGATTTTTCTCAATTTAGTAGTAGTAAAGTTAGGACTCCTAACTTTAGGACTCCGAAATGCCTTCTGTGAATACCGTAGGTCCTAAAATTACGATTTTTCTCAATTTAGTAGTAGTAAAGTTAGGACTACTAACTTTAGGACGCCTAAATGCCTTCTGTGAATACCGAAAGTCCTAAAATTACAATTTTTCTAAATTTAGTTGTAGTAAAGTTAGGACTACTAACTTTAGGATGCCTAAATGCCTTCTGTGAATACCAAAAGTCTTAAACTTAGGATTTTTCTCAATTTAGTAGTAGTAAAGTTAGTAGTCCTAACTTTACTACTACTAAAATGAGATAAATCGTAATTTTAGGACTTTCGGTATTCACAGAAGGCATTTAATGTTAATGGCAAAATATTAGAAGAAGTGCACCCATTTTCATCCTTTGGAGGGTACTTTCAACTCTGGTTTTTCAACTTTTTTTATTGAGTTTCCCATAAAACATAACAACAAAAAAACAAGCAGTTCCAATATACAGAGTACAGTCCAATAGGAATATTGCCCCCTTGTATCAAATCCATGTCATAATCAACAGGGTAAAACAATGAAATACAGGTCTTAGGAGGCCTAAAAACATACATTTAGAATATTGAATGATGCGTCCAAGACATTGCCCAATTACTCAGTGAAAACAGAAGGGTATAAATGATCAAACTTGGCTGTCACGTTCTGTACATGACATGGAAACCTGAAGAGGCATCTCACTCCTAGGTATCTGAGCTGGTGTCACCATTCTCATTTAAGTTATCCAGAACTAACCCCCAGGTCATGATTTCATCGTCTGATTTCTCATCAGTATTGGTAAAGCATATATGGACCTCCTCCACTGTTCCCCATTCACAAAGGTGCCAAAGCCATTAATGTAACTGTGGCAGCCTGTCTCCTATCTACTCAATGACTATTCTTCATTTTGTTAAAAGCAATGCAAGCTGGGCAAGCTTTTAAGGTATCTTGCAGCCCTTCGGTTTTGCCATTACTCCCAAGAAGCAAGCCAGCAGGTTAGGGGACATCCAAGCCAGTGGCTCTTACTATGGCAGGTACCACAGTCCTTCAGAAATTATGAATCCCAGCACAGCTGCAGGATAATTGTAGAAAAGAGACCCCCAGCTCTCCACATCTTGCACAGCTAGCTCCTCTCAGGAGGTCTATCTTGTTCAACTGCCTATGGGTCACATAAGTGCGGTGCAGGAAATAAAAATGAAATCAATAAAATCTGTGGTTAGAAGACACCTGCTCGTGCACTTGACATCCAGTCTGGATCGGTAGCATGCTACCTAAATTCCCGACTCAAGCACCTTGCACAACGCACTCTGAGCTCTCCATGTGGGCCCGTACCACGCCATAAAAGAGGGTTAAGAGATGCCACCAGTTCCCCCCCCAGACCAACCTGCTGAGAACCTGGGATGGTAGTGGCGCTGCTGGGAATCCAGCCCACACCTCTCTCGCTGTATTCTTTAGTTTGGCACAGTGAAGGAAGTGACTCTGGTCCACCCCAAATGCCACCTGAGCCTCCTGAAAGTTAAGGAAAACCTCCCCTGTGTATAGATCATTTGCCACAGCACATTCCCCCAAACTCCCTTGTTCCATTGACATATCCCTACCGATTGCACGAAACGGGTCCAGGACCCACAGACTGAGCTCTCTATCAAAGGGGGCTCTGCATAGCACCTACTTAACCACAGTTTCCCACACCATTGCTATCTGTCTTACCAAGTAGGGTACTGGGTGGTCAGAGAATCCCCCTCTCATCAACAACCACACCAGAGTATCTCTGCCTAATATGTCTGCATTCAATCTCTTCTCCCAGTTGTCAGAGTGGGTCACACAGTTCTCCGCATGTTGCTGAGTGGTGGCTTAATAATAGGTTTGTAAATCTGGGAGGGCCAGTACCCCATCCTACAAGTCACATTTAAGGATTGACGGATCCACTTTACTGTGTCTCCACGCCCACAGCAGTGAGATAAGTAAGTTGTCCAACTGTTTGAAGAATTCCGATCGAAGCGGGAACAATGCCTATTGAACCAAGTAATAGTTAAGAAACAGGAGGAGAAGGAGGATAAACAAAGCTAGGTCGGCCTCCAGTTACATGTATCAAATAATCAGGAACCCATGGTGGTGGGTTCAGAGACCTAGTTTGTATGTTATGGTTACTGCATAAGTTATGACAGTGCTTACCAAATAAGAAAGAAAAATTTCTTTCTAGAGTCCCCTCACTCACCGGGGTTTCCCCACGGTGACATGCTTCATCATTGGGGCCATCCCAGTTCTCTACGAAAAGGGGCGTGCTGCGACTAGCGAACTACGCAGGAGCACTATATTTGTGAAAGGCTATGTGTGGTGTAAAGTGTTGTGGTGGTGGAGTGGATGTGTGATTTAAAAATACCGTGCTAGTGGGCCTCAACAATTTATTCTGCTCCTAGTTTGGTATATTAAAATGGGGTGACACTGCTATTTAACCTTGAATTGGGTCAAATCAGTGTTCTATGGTCAACATGTTTCAAGCTCCCCAAGCTTTTCATCAGGACCATACAGGGTCCAGCCCTGTATATACCGCTCCTATATTTTAATAAATAGGATTAGTTCGATATTTTTCTAGGCGCTGTTAATATAAACATGCGTATTATACATACGATTTGTACCTTAATGATGTTTCTGTAAAAGAGAATGACACATGGTTAGTGGCAAACATCCCCTCCTTAAGAGCAAGGGGGTCACACATGAGATTCACATTTTTTTGTAGGGCGGTGGTGTCCCTTGTGCACCTTATTGGTGCGTGCAGGCTCACAAATCTAGTGCAAATAAAAAAGAACGATGTGAAAGACGTGGTTTTGTGAATTCACACATATAAACAACACAGGACTTAATGTGACTATAGACAAGACACACAACATATATATATCCAATTTCATCATGGCAAAGGCATATTTACATGTATTGGTGCTTAATTGCACTTCATGGTCTCAGGCGGGGGCGGGATCACCTCGTGGAAGCATTGCTGTTTGGGTTTTAACTGTAATTGTTAAAGTAGCGTTTCCACGAAAAATCGCGTTTCCAGTGGAGAGTCTAAGGCCCACATGCATCATTGTGTCATTTTGCATTTCTTAATTTGCGAAAAATAAGGAATCGCAAATTAAGAAGTGCAAAATGCTATGCATCATTTTTTTTGGTATTTCTTTGTGATTCGGTAAAAATCGCAATTTTTACCGAATCCCAAAGAAATACCGAATTCTTAAGTTAATTTTCGCAATTCCCATTGATTCCTATGGGCCAAAAGGCCCATAGGAGTCAATGCAAATTGCAAGTGGCACTTAGAAAATTTCATGGGTGCAGGGGGGGGGGTCCAAAGGACCCCCCCATGCACCCCTGAAATGTATTTTTCGCATCATGTTGCACACACACATGTCCTAAGGACATGTGTGTCCGTAACATGAATGTTGAAAAAAAAGCATTTTCAACATTTTAAACACTTTTTCCAAATTTACCGAGTGGTTCAACCACTCGGTAAATTTGGCACCCTATTTGCGAATTTTCACTTTTTTAAATAATGATGCATTGCTTTTAAGAAATCGCACATCTGCGACTTCTTAAAAGCACCCGCAATTTTAGAACTCGCAACAATGTTACGAATTCTAAAATTGCTTCATGCATCCAAAAAAGCACTTTTGCATTCGCAAACGGCCGATTTTAAGTAATCGCACCGTTTGCGACTACAAAAATGCTTGATGCATGTGGGCCTCAGACCCTCGTTGCGATCGATACGGGATCATGTCCGTTTGTGCTTAGTATGCCTGTACTTACTTCCGTATCGGTGAAGCCGCTCGGTATTACCTATTCGTTCCCCTCCCGACCGCATATTGACGGCGGTAGGGCGGGCGGTGTATTTGAAGCCACCGCGCTTCCGAGTTGGGGAGGTTATGAGAGCTAGACCGTTCAATGCATTGCGGCCATGTTGGGAGGACGTTAGCGTAACGGAGCGGGTCAAGGGTTGAAGACATGTGTTTTAAAAAAAGACCCTGTAGTGCCGTTATTCAAGTCGTATCTGCAAAAAAATATTTTTATAATGGTGTTGAATTAATGTGCTTCTATTATATTATATTTAGAAAATTTTTGGTAAAACGAAAAACGATGGTCGTTTTTGTGTGCTGGGGTCATTGGAAAAGCCGATTAATGGTGGCATGGTGGTTGGTGCACTCAGTTCCTTAGTGCAATGTTGGTTGGTGCACTCAGTTCTTTCTAGTGCCCTGGAAGGTCTGTCATTTGATTTTATCAAGTTTCTTGGATTAGTAGGTCAGGTTTCAAATCTGGTGAATGGGTTACTGTCTTCATTGCCCAACACCATTTTTAGATCCGGTTAGAAGTTGTAACGCGTAGATCTAAAAACTTGCTTATGGTGATCCTTAAACAATCCATATTTGTAACTCTGAATGGATTTGGTTTGTACGATGGTTCACGTTAGTCTCTAAAAGCACCCCAGGGAATGTCATTGTTTAGCCCAAGGGTGTCTGTGTGTAATCTGAACACCCATCTCTGTTCACGTTTGTGCAGAATTTTCTCCAGGTTATCTTTATTTCTTACAATCTCTAACACTACCCATGTCAAGTCATTGGGTGTGTGATTATGCTCAATGAAGTGGTTCGTCATCCTGGTTGTGGCTCGTTTACAGCGAATGTTGCTCCTATGTTCCACTATGTGGGTACTGACCTTCCTGGTGGTCATACCTACATAGTGTAAATTGCAGGTGCATGTTATTAAGTACACCACCCCACAGGTGTTACAATTGGAAAAACCTCTTAGTTCCCATTTGGTGTTGTTATTGAAAAAGACAGTTTTTGTCACCGAAGTTAAATGGCAGACACTGCAATTGTTGCAGGGAAAATGCCCAATTGGTAGTGGTTGTGTTCTTACTGTAGGGTTTGTGAGTACTGGGCGAGTGTGAACCAAAAAGTCGTTTAGGTTTTTTCCCCGGCGGTGGCTGAACATGGGGGTGGGTATGCTGAGTCCACCACTGTTAACCACAGGCCAATGTTTTTTGATTATCTTTGTGACTGTATCAGATACTTGATTAAATGTTGTAATGCAGATTGGTCTAATGTTTTCTGATTCTGATTTCTCTTTTGGTTCCAATAAGGCATCTCTGTTGTTATTACCTGCCCGTTTTTTGGCTTCTTTTATTAGTTTATTGGGGTATTTCCTGCATTTCAGCTTTTTGCTCAAGTCTTCTGCTTGAATCATGTAGTCTTCCTTGTGGCTGCAATTCCTCCCCAGTCGCAGGAATTGACCAAAGGGGAGGTTTTGTCTGAGGTGTCGAGGATGAAAACTGTCATATGTTAATAGACAGTTGCGAGCTGTTTCTTTGAAATGGGTTGTTGTGATGAGACTTCCTGAATTTGCATGTATGTTCAGATCTAGGAACACTAGGCTTGTTCTGCTCATGGAACTTGTGAATTTCAGGAAACGATCTTGTACATTTAACCATGTCAAGAAGGATTTTGCTTCATCTTCCGTTCCTTGCCAGATAAAAAAAACGTTGTCTATGTAGCGTTTCCATGTCAGTATTTGGTGTCTGTATGGATTCGTCTCGTTCAGAATCTTGTTTTTTTCCAGTTGATGAACATACAGGCCCGCTATGCTCGGCGCAAAACTGCTGCCCATGCTAGTCCCGTGCTGTTGTTTGTATAGCGTGGCCTCAAACCGAAAGAAATTTTCAGTGAGTGCTAGTTGGCAACACTCCATCACCACATGTCGTGGGGTATGGTATTTCCATTCGCTCTCAAACAGTACCTCTTCCAGTATTTGTAAAGTCTCTCTATGTGGCAGACTTGGGTATAGACTCTCCACATCCAGGCTGATAAGGATGCTGGATGTGGGGTCAAAATTCAGATCTTTCAATAGGCAGAGCACGTCTTTGGTATCCTTTAAGTAAGTATCAGTATTCTGTACAAGAGGTCTTGAAAAGGCGTCCGCAAAGTTTGATAGCGGTTCCAGAATTGAACCAATCCCCGAGACTATTGGTCTCCCTGGTGGGTTTTCAAGTCTCTTATGGATTTTTGGGATTGTATAAAAATAGGGTGTTATTGGTTTTTTATTGTTCAGAAATTCTGTTTCTTTTCTACTCAGCCAGTCATTGGCCAGGCATTCCTCAATAAGGTACGCAATTGAAACCCTCAACCGTTCAGTGGGGTCCTCTTTGAGGATAGTATAGTTTCTTGTGTCTCCTAAGAGATGAAGGCATTCCTTTCTATAGTCTGCAGTGTTCTGTAGAACTATTGCTCCGCCTTTGTCGGCTGGTTTGATCGTGATTTGGTCATTTTTGGATAATTCTTGTATTGCTGTTAATTCTGCCTTGCTGGTGTTATGGAAGACTTTGACTGTACACGTAACATAACATAACATAACACCAGCAAGGCAGAATTAACAGCGATACAAGAATTATCCAAAAATGACCAAATCACGATCAAACCAGCCGACAAAGGCGGAGAAATAGTTCAACAGAACACTGCAGACTATAGAAAGGAATGCCTTCGCCTCTTAGGAGACACAAGAAACTATACTGTCCTCAAAGAGGACCCCACTGAACGGTTGAGGGTTTCAATTGCGTACCTTATTGAGGAATGCCTGGCCAATGACTGGCTGAGTAGAAAAGAAACAGAATTTCTAAACAATAAAAAACCAATAACACCCTATTTTTATACAATCCCAAAAATCCATAAGAGACTTGAAAACCCACCAGGGAGACCAATAGTCTTGGGGATTGGTTCAATTCTGGAACCGCTATCAAAATTTGCGGACGCCTCTTTAAGACCTCTTGTACAGAATACTGATACTTACTTAAAGGATACCAAAGACGTGCTCTGCCTATTGAAAGATCTGAATTTTGACCCCACATCCAGCATCCTTATTAGCCTGGATGTGGAGAGTCTATACACAAGTCTGCCACATAGAGAGACTTTACAAATACTGGAAGAGGTACTGTTTGAGAGCGAATGGAAATACCATACCCCACGACATGTGGTGATGGAGTGTTGCCAACTAGCACTCACTGAAAATTTCTTTCGGTTTGAGGCCACGCTATACAAACAACAGCACGGGACTAGCATGGGCAGCACTTTTGCGGCGAGCATAGCGGGCCTGTATGTTCATCAACTGGAAAAAACCAAGATTCTGAATGAGACGAATCCATACAGACACCAAATACTGACATGGAAACGCTACATAGACGACGTTTTTTTAATCTGGCAAGGAACGGAAGATGAAGCAAAATCCTTCTTGACATGGTTAAATGTACAAGATTGTTTCCTGAAATTCACAAGTTCCATGAGCAGAACAAGCCTAGTGTTCCTAGATCTGAACATACATGCAAATTCAGGAAGTCTCATCACAACAACCCATTTCAAAGAAACAGCTCTCAACTGTCTATTAACATATGACAGTTTTCATCCTCGACACCTCAGACAAAACCTCCCCTTTGGTCAATTCCTGCGACTGCGGAGGAATTGCAGCCACAAGGAAGACTACATGATTCAAGCAGAAGACTTGAGCAAAAAGCTGAAATGCAGGAAATACCCCAATAAACTAATAAAAGAAGCCGAACAACGGGCAGGTAATAACAACAGAGATGCCTTATTGGAACCAAAAGAGAAATCAGAATCAGAAAACATAAGACGAATCTGCATTACAACATTTAATCAAGTATCTGATACAGTCACAAAGATAATCAAAAAACATAGGCCGGTGGTTAACAGTGGTGGACTCAGCATACCCACCCCCATGTTCAGCCACCGTCAGGGAAAAAACCTAAAAGACTTTTTGGTTCACACTCGCCCAGTACTCACAAACCCTACAGTAAGAACACAACCACTACCAAGTGGGCATTTTCCCTGCAACAATTGCAGTGTCTGCCATTTAACTTCGGTGACAAAAACTGTCTTTTTCAATAACAACACCAAATGGGAACTAAGAGGTTTTTCCAATTGTAACACCTGTGGGGTGGTGTACTTAATAACATGCACCTGCAATATACACTATGTAGGTATGACCACCAGGAAGGTCAGTACCCGCATAGTGGAACATAGGAGCAACATTCTCTGTAAACGAGCCACAACCAGGATGACGAACCACTTCATTGAGCATAATCACACACCCAATGACTTGACATGGGTAGTGTTAGAGATTGTAAGAAATAAAGATAACCTGGAGAAAATTCTGCACGAACGTGAACAGAGATGGGTGTTCAGATTACACACAGACACCCTTGGGCTAAACAATGACATTCCCTGGGGTGCTTTTAGAGACTAATGTGAACCATCGTACAAACCAAATCCATTCAGAGTTACAAATATGGATTGTTTAAGGATCACCATAAGCAAGTTTTTTAGATCTACGCGTTACAACTTCTAACCGGATCTAAAAATGGTGTTGGGCAATGAAGACAGTAACCCATTCACCAGATTTGAAACCTGACCTACTAATCCAAGAAACTTGATAAAATCAAATGACAGACCATCCAGGGCACTAGAAAGAACTGAGTGCACCAACCAACATTCCACTAAGGAACTGAGTGCACCAACCACCATGCCACCATTAATCGGCTTTTCCAATGACCCCAGCACACAAAAACGACCATCGTTTTTCGTTTTACCAAAAATTTTCTAAATATAATATAAAAGAAGCACATCAATTCAACACCATTGTAAAAATATTTTTTTGCAGATACGACTTGAATAACGGCACTACAGGGTCTTTTTTTAAAACACATGTCTTCAACCCTTGACCCGCTCCGTTACGCTAACGTCCTCCCAACATGGCCGCAATGCATTGAACGGTCTACCTCTCAAAACCTCCCCAACCCGGAAGAGCAGTGATTTCAAATACACTGCCCGCCCTACCCCCGTCAATATGTGGTCGGGAGGGGAACGAATAGGTAATACCGAGCGGCTTCACCAATAAGGAAGTAAGTACAGGCATACTAAGCGCAAACGGACATGATCCCGTATCGATCGCAACAAGGGTCTTAGACTCTCCACTGGAAACGCGATTTTTCATGGAAACGCTACTTTAACAATTACATTTGAAACCCAAACCGCAATGCTTTCACGAGGTGATCCCGCCCCGCCTGAGACCATGAAGTGCAATTAAGCACCAACACATGTAAATATGCCTTTGCCATGATGAAGTTGGATATATATATGTTGTGTGTCTTGTCTATAGTCACATTAAGTCCTGTGTTGTTTATATGTGTGAATTCACAAAACCACGTTTTTCACATCGTTCTTTTTTATTTGCACTGGATTTGCGAGCCTGCACGCACCAATAAGGTGCACAAGGGACACCACCGCCCTACAAAAAAATGTGAATCTCATGTGTGACCCCCTTGCTCTTAAGGAGGGGATGTTTGCCACTAACCATGTGTCATTCTCTTTTACAGAAACATCATTAAGGTACAAATCGTATGTATAATACGCATGTTTATATTAACAGTGCATAGAAAAATATCGAATTAATCCTATTTATTAAAATATAGGAGTGGTATATACAGGGCTGGACCCTGTATGGTCCTGATGAAAAGCTTGGGGAGCTTGAAACATGTTGACCATAGAACACTGATTTGACCCAATTCAAGGTTAAATAGCAGTGTCACCCCATTTTAATATACCAAACTAGGAGCAGAATAAATTGTTGAGGCCCACTAGCACGGTATTTTTAAATCACACATCCACTCCACCACCACAACACTTTACACCACACATAGCCTTTCACAAATATAGTGCTCCTGCGTAGTTCGCTAATCGCAGCACATCCCTTTTCGTAGAGAACTGGGATGGCCACAATGATGAAGCATGTCACCGTGGGGAAACTCCGGTGAGTGAGGGGACTCTAGAAAGAAATTTTTCTTTCTTATTTGGTAATCACTGTCATAACTTATGCAGTAACCATAACATACAAACTAGGTCTCTGAACCCACCACCATGGGTTCCTGATTATTTGATATTGAACCAAGTAGACATACCAAGGCCGGGACACCATTTTTGCCACTGATGTCCTGCCATTCACTGCCAGGGGGGCATCTGGACAAAAAAAACCATGGAGGCCTGAGGCATTCCAGAAGAGTATCAACATTCAGGTGTAGAAAAGCATCCTCAGAATAGGCAACTCATGCCTAGGTAGCAGAACCCCTCAGTTTCCCATCAGTGGCCCTGGCACCCAGATCAAGCTCCCTAGTGGAAACAGCAGCAACTTACAGACATTCACCCGGAGCCCAGACACCTGCCTATTAAATTTGGTACCGGGTGGTCTGGGCTATGGACATAAATCAACGAGTCATCCGCATGTAATGAGATGACATACAGGAGGCCCTCTACTCGAATCCCCTACTGCTCCAACTCCAATATAGCAGCAATGGCAGAGTTTCACTCGTGAGTGCGAAGAGTATGGGTGACAGGGGGCAACCCTGTTTAGTCTCCCACCTCACTGCCCAAGGCTCTGAGAGATCACTCCCAACTCAAACACAGACCATTCAGCCAGTGTAAAGGAGTAGCACCCACCTGTAGAACACAGGCCCAAAGCACATACAAAGCCCAGCTTTTGAATTTCTTACCCATGAAGTGGGTCTCCTAAGGACAGGCTATCTGCACCTTATGGCACCTCAGGAAAGAGTGGACCCTGCATCTCTTAGTGTAGTCCTTCAGACCTTGCACATTCCATGCCACAATATTTGTACATTCAGCCTTAGTGTTGTATGTTTGCCCCAGGGGATCCAACCAGCCTCCCACCCTGATCCGTCTCCAGCATGTAGCAGCCTGGGCAAGTAAAAGCTACCAGAAAATAGCTGTAGGGTACTGTAAATAAAAACTTAACCTCCCACTAGCTGAGGTATTTCCATGCAATAACTCCCTTAGAACACTCCCGGGCATACGTGATATTAAAAATGACAACACATACTGAATATCCATTTTTATCCTCGCGTCTAGGACCAATAGCCTAAAACCTGAACAAGTGTGGTGGGAAATAATGCAATGCCATGTCAACCATAAATGCACATCTGGTAAATCTATGTTAACTACCTCTAGATCCCTACAAGCAACAGTCTAAAGCAAGATATCACATGGTAAACTCAGGCAGTATATACAACTTCTGAAAACAGGAGACACTCCCCACACCTTCCCCCACAAAAGAGCAGCAGAGACAAAGAAACAAAAGAAAACAGAATACCAAAGGCACCCTGGAATATCATGAGACTCACTGAGAGTGTGAAAGTTCAGCCATCAATTTCTCCCAACTTCATCGCTGACTCGGAAGCATCCCTCGATCCCCCAGCTGCCAAATGAGTATTCAAGGGCACCAAAACCATAGTCCTGTCTCCCTGGATTTCAACCCTAAAGGTGTCCTCCTTATTGGTCTGCAAGGGGAAATCCATCTCCATAGACGCCCATGGCCTCCAGTTGGGGCTACAAGCCCCAAGAGCACTCTCAGTGCCTATCTGCCCCCATCTTATGCCCCCATCTTATCCCATCCTGAGTACCTTGTCCCATATTTCAAGTCAGTGCCACACATCCTCAAGGGTGTGAAAAAAAAGGGACTAGCCTCCTGATTGGCCCAGAATCGGGCAGGGTACAGGGGCATATAGTGGATACCCACTGTGCACAACTTTGCTTTCATCTCCAAGAAGCTCTTCCTGAAGCCCTGGACCTTGTTTTTCTAGTCTGGCTAAATAGATATCTGATAATTCTAGAACTGGGTGGTGTCTGTTTCCAGTCAGCCTGAAGTATACAGTCCCAGGCCCTGGAATTTAGGATCCATACAATAATTGCTTGCGGGGGAGACCCCAGGATAGGAGGAGCCACCTGTGCCTGATGCTCTCTTTCAATTGCAAACATGGAAGGTTTAAACACATCTCAAATTCAGCTCTCCACGAACACCTATGTGGCATCACACTCAGCCCGCTCCGGAAACCCAACAAGGCAAACATTATTGCAGGGGTGCCTGCCCTCAGCGTCCTTGAACCATGCCTTAAGATTCCAGATTGGGAGGGGACTTCTGCCATTTGCTTCTTCAATGCGGCCACTTCGGATTGCAGCTTAGCTATGGATCCCTTCACCTCTCGAACTTTGGGCGACACTTTCATGAGGTCAGCATGTAGGTGATTAACTTCTACCACCACTGTTTCTATTTTCACCTGTAAAACCACTCAGGTCCCCTGGATAGCCACAAGTGACTTTGCATGGGAGGGCTCCTTAGCAGATGCGCCCTGGTCAGTTTCCTCCCTCTCACCAGCCTTTCACATCTGACACTGCAGGAGGGGGGTCATGGAGGCATACTGCTCCATAGTGTACCCCTGAGGGGGCTGGCTACCTATTCCTCCCCACACATGCTTCTCCTGGGTACTCCCAAAGGCACCTCTTGCCAACAAATCAGCCAACAGTCTCCCGGGCACCTTGCACTTACCCCACATGCACCAGAGACAACAGGAGATATGCAGGCATTTCTGCTGCCCCGCACTTGAGCACTGTCTCTTAAGCCACAAGGCTTTCTTAACCAAAGCAAGCAGGGTGCACACATGGGACCAGGTGCTCTCAGGGCCACAAATACACCCCCTGCAAGTCAGCAGAACTGGCCTACAGGGCACTGACGGCTGTCCAGGACACCTGCCAGGTAAACAGCAGAAGTTCATGCAAGCCCCTGGAGGACAAGGGTTGAACAGGGTGGCACCAGACATGTACCCTAAACATCACAGGGCACAACACTTCACCTGGGGGCTCTCAGCTGCTCCGTTGATGAGCTGCACCTCCAAACCCAGTCCAGGGCTCTCTGGTCCCCTCTGCACCCAGCAAAGACTGGAGAATGGAAGGCACTCCAGTTCAGCCCAGACACCAAGCATGGAGGGCCCACGAGTCACAGAGGGCAAAGAAGGGGGAGGCTGTGCAATCCTACCGGCCCGTCCTACCTTGCAGTCAGTTCCCCACACATCAATGAGCCTAGAAAGGGGCAACCTCTCCCACTCTGCTCTAGGGATTTCATGGGAGTAGCAGCACTCGAGGCCCCCGACGACTCAGCCATCAGGATGCAAACCAGGCCGGACTCAGGCCATGGTGAGGCAGCCTCAGAGGTTGGTCCATGCCCCCCAGGTCCTCCTAACTCTTTCACCCAAAAAGGCACCGATCTGGGCCATGAGCCGACCTCAAAGGGGGATCAAAGCATTAGGATAGCCTCCCCACAGATCCAGTCAGGTGGCAGAGATAAGGCTAATCCCCAGCATGGCCTCTGCTTTTGCTTTAGGGCTCCGCGGTCTCATTGCTGCAACTCGCTGAAGTGGCCACAGTATCGCCGACTCACATCAGCACGGGTTACAGGCAGTGTGTAGCACCCACAATAACCTTAGCTTGGCACTGTGGGGTGTAAATATGGCAGGATGATGGAGGATTATGCCAAGGCCGCGAGGAGCTCCCTAGAGAAGTGTCCTGCCGGCTATCTTGCTAGGCCATACTCCCACGTTTAACTCTGGTAACTCATGGTAACCATATCTTACTATCAGATGATGAAAATATTTTGAGTCAACAGGGGCCATGTTTAATTTTGTTAACCCTGGGCGAAGAACTACGCTCCGTTTGCGGAGTTTCGGCAACTCCGCGTTCCGCGGAGAACGCGTAGCTGTCGATTACTCCGCGATCCGGTGCGTAGCGTAGTTCTCGCGCGCTGAATAACATTATCGCGTGCGCGGCAATGGCTTACCTTGGTTCTGCGTTCGCTTTTTCCCGGTCGCGTGTGCCACCATGTTTGTAAACCCTCCCGCACAATTCCGTGCGACTGTGCGAACGCGATAACGTCATTTGGATGCGCGATAGCGTCATAAGGACGCGCGAGGATGCTTGTTGGTAAGATCGAGTTGCCGAACACGCAGAAAATGCAATCTTGCACAGAATAACTCGCGAGCATGTTAAAAGTAAAACCATAATAATAAATTACCATTTTGGTTAGCAAAAAAGTGAGAAACCCCTTAAAGTTGTACCTTTGGCTGTATTTTTTGGGGGGAAGGAGTCCTCTTTTTGTTTCTACTCTATTTTTGAAGATTAAGGAGGAAGGGCCCTTGAGTTTACAACTTCCTGTTCCTGTCCACCAGGCTCCTCCCAGTGCTTTGTCCATGAGGTGCTCACTTTCATTTGGATTTTGAGCTGGAAGGATCACTTTCTGTGTGTGTTGGCTGCATTACTGCTTTTTCTTGGATTTTATTGAGGACTTTTGGATTTGGAATTCTCTTTTTCAAGTAAGTTTGAGAAATGTATGAGTGAGTATGATGTTGTAGACTTGTGTTTGTTTGATTTGAGATTTTTTTAACTACAGTATTCAATCCTGGATTTAAATTATTGATGGGGGCCTGTACTTTTATGAGGTCCCAACTTGTATTTCTTTTTAAATTTCATCCAGGCTACATAGAGAGGTACCCATGGGTAAAATCATGTTTCTGTGGTCTGTGTTTAAATTTTTATTCAAGTTTGTAAACAAACATCATGGATGGCATTGGATTATGGTCATTATGCAATAGCAATGTCTGTTGTGGAATTTCTGTTTGTGTAATTTAAATGTTTTTATTTTTTTAAGCCAATAGCTGACCCTAGTACTCCATGTAGTTAGTGTGTAGGCATGCTTGAGTTCATTGTATTAACTTTCTGTGGTTTGCCTGGCCATGTGTTGGCGGCCATTTTATGTTTCCAGCCACTTTGCTCTTGCCATAGGCCTCCAACCTTGTGGCCTACTCTGCCAGTAGGCCAGAGGTACTACTCATAGGGTCATGAAAGTTAATCAACTGTTTTTGTGGTGTACCCTTAATTAGAAAATCATGGATGGCTTGGATTGATTTAGAAAATCTTATTTTTATGTGTGGGGTATGTCAGGTTTTGGGTGTGTTTAACTAATCTGTCAATTTCTGCCATTAGGTAACCCTAGGAATACAGCTTGGGTAGTTTTGGTAACTTCGCACAGTGTGAGAACATGGCCTTACATTTTTTGTCTTGTTCGCACGCTCAATGTTCGTGCTCGGGAACTCGATAACGACGTTTGTACGAATTCGCGCTGCTGAACACGCCGATTTTGCAATCTCGCGAACAATATGTCCCGAGTTGCATAAAAGTTTCTCGAAAATGTTTAATGTGTTTCTTGTGCTACAAAAAGTCCTCATTTATGTGTCATTTGGTTGTAGTTTTCTCTTATTGGAGCATGGACCACTTCCAGTTTCTGTCCTCTATGTAATGATTTCTTGTTTATGGGTGGGGTGACCAATTTGGGCGGTGGTGTGTCCATTTTGTGAAGCTAAGCATTGTCCCTTTGCCATAGGCATTTATTGTCTGTCTTCTCTTTCTTTTCATGTTGTTGTGGGTGGCCAGGCCATGTGGTGGGGGGCATTTTGCGTGTACTTCCTTTGTGAGGATTTTTGCCATGTTGTTGTTGGTGGCCAGGCCATGTGGTGGCGGCCATTTTGTGTATGCTTCCTTTGTGACTGATTTTGCCATGTTGTTGGTGGCCAGGCCATGTGGTGGAGGCCATTTTGTGTATACATCCTTTGTGATTTTTCCATGTTGTTGTTGGTGGCCAGGCCCTATGGCGGCAGCCATTTTGTGTGTCCTTCCTTTGTGCTTTTGCCATAGGCATCCAAGGTTTTTGACTATTCTGGCAGTAGGGCAGAGGTACTACTACTCATAGCCATAGGTGCATTAAAGTTAATCAACTCTTATTGTGGTGTATCTTTAATTACATCGTGTATGGCTTTGGATTGCTTCACATTTTTTTTTATGTTGGTACTTTCAGCTTTTGGGTGTGTGTAACTAATATGGCACTCCCTGCCAGTAGGTAACCTTAGGAATACAGCTCGCATATTTTTGGTAACGTCGCACAGTGTGGACACGCGACATTACATTTTTTGTCTTGTTCGCGCGCTCAATGTACTTGCTCGGGAACGCGATAACGACGTTTCATTCAATTCCCGCTGCCGAACACGCCGATTTTGCAATCTCGCGAACAATATGTCCCGAGTTGCATAAAAGTTTCTTGAAAATGTTTAATGTGTTTCTTGTGCACCCAAAAAAACTGGAGTTGTCATTTGGTTGTAGTTTTTGGAGCATGGAACAATTCCTGTGTCTGTCTTCTTGTTTCTGGGTGGGCTGACCACGTGGGCAGTGGTGCAGCTACTTTGTGAAGCAAAGCAAAGCATTGTCCCTTTCCCATAGGCATTTATTGTCTGTCTTCTCTTTTCTCTTTCTTTTCATGTTGCTGTGGGCGGCCAGGCCATGTGGTGGCGGCCATTTTGTAGGTACTTCCTTTGTGCATTTATCATTGGCCTCCCTGCTTTTGGTCTGATCTGACAGTAGGCCAGAGTCCCAGAGGTAGTGGTTAGCGGGGGTGCTTTATGTAGCTGTTTCTATTCGGTCTATTCACTTAACATCATTAGGGCATGTGTGTATGGCATTGCATTCCCAAATGTGTTGTCTGGGCAGGGGTGTAGGTAACTTTTTTGTGTGTGTAATAATTTTATGCCTTGTATGTGTTTTTGCGGTGTAGGTTTCCAACCTCTTAGCCATGGGGTATTTTATTCCTTGCATTAACCTGTCATGTGTAGCAGGCATCCTTTTTCTGTCCATATTGGTATATATAGGCCTGCTTGACTTTATTGGTTCTTTCTGGACTTCATGTGGCTGGGAGCTGTGGTGCTGGTAGTATTAGTCTTCTGTTTTGTGTTTTATACATTGGCCTGTGTGTCTTTCAATTGTTCATGTTGGCTTACTGCTTGTTTGACTGATGTTGTTCTGCCTTCTTTGCTTGTAGGTGCACAAAAAAAGACTGAGGAGGTGCTGGTTGTTTTCATCCATCGCCCGTTCTACTGCCAGACGGACGTCCTTCAGTTGTACGCCACGTGTGGTGTGTGACTCATCTGACCACACATCTCTGCAATTTGTGCTACTGAGTACTGCTGTGTGCTGACATCAGAAGAAGATGGGCCCTAAGAAAGCAGGTACCAGGTCCTCCACCACCAAGAAAGTTGCTGAGAAGAAGGTACAGAAGAAGGAAGTGTCACTTAAGTCTGGTATGGACCCCAAAACCTTTTTTGGGCCCCCAAAAGGTACGCCTGCAGCAGCGGTGTCCGGGGTGCAAGCTGGGGCCAGCACATCCGCATTAGCGGGGGCAAGCCACCAACCCAGGGCCAAGCACATGAGGGTCGAAGAGGTAGCCAGCCTAGTGTTACAAAGCAGTGATACTGAGCCTGAACTAAACTTATCGCTGTCTCAAAGTAGTACACAATCCACGCAAGATGAAAGTGCTCAACAACCACCGCCAGCAATAGATGTTCAACAACCACAACCACTTCCCGCAATAGTTGTTGAACAACCACAACCACCGCCCGCAATAGTTGTTCAACAACAACAACAACCAAATCCCACAATAGTAGTTGTTGAAGAACCACAGCCCGCAATAGTACTTCCTCAAGAACAACAACCACCATCTCCGCACGCAATAGTAGTAGTTGTTCCTCCCGAAGTCGGGGCAGTTCAGGAAGTAGAGCCTCATTCTGAGCAAGAAGAAGAGGAAGCCACTTCTGGAGGTGATCTATTGTCTTTCAATTTACCAAGGGAAAGGAGGGTTAGTGGCAGTGCATCGAGTTCTTCGCCAAGCATCCCTTCAGATGACCTTGATAAGGATTGGCATCCACAACTATCTGAGCATTCAAAGGAGAGACATCCCAAGACCAGGCTAGGAAAAAGGAAGGATCCACCAAGGCTTGAACTTATGGAGGTCGATGTAAGTGAGCAGGATACTGCTGGTGATAAAGACGGGTCTGACACTGTCATCATCACGAGCATTATTCCTGGTGCAGAGGATGTAGAGACCAACATTTTCACCCTATCCAGTAGGGCTGCGATTAGTGATGAGCAGGTAGCACGTATAACTCCTACACACTCAGCACCCAAAGTAACACCAGCTCCCATTTTTTCATCAGCGAAGGCCCGGCAGCGTCCGACCAGCACAAGCGCCACCTAAACAGAAGGAGGTAGTGACAGTACTAGTACTGAGCTGTCACATAGGGAAATTCAACAAAAATCCTCCAGTTCATCCGGCATTGGATGTGGGTCCTCTTCCTATGGCAGGAGACAAAAGTTTACCTCCCCAGTGTGGGATTTTTTTACGGTTCACCCACATCAGGAGAACATTGCTATATGCACCATTTGCCATGTCAATGTTAGTCGTGGTAAGATTGGTACAAACTATGGTACTGGAGGCCAAACGACCCATTTGAAAAAAACACACTTAATCACGTGGGAGAACCACCTTGCAAGCTTAAAAAATGTAAGCACTGGTGTTGGTGGGGATACAGTACTACAAGGTCCACTCATGGCTGACCAGGAGGAAGAAGAGGGAGACGATGACCTTCTATCTGGGAGTGGTATACAAATGAGCCCTGTCTCCAGCACTGGAGTGGTACAGTACATATCCTCCGCATCAGCAACTTCTCAGTGGCACCAGAGTCAGCTGGAGACACCAAGGAGTGCAAAGTCTGCGTTGCAAGGTGGTCCGTCTAGCATAACAGAAAGAAATACCAAGCAGCGTACCATTACTAGCATAATTAGGCAGGAGGGAGAGTACGAGCGGAACCACCCAATAGCACGTTTGTACAATGCGAAACTTGCAAAAATGTTGGCACTCGACCTTCTCCCATTTTCATTTGTTGAGGCAGTGGGATTTCGGGAATTAGTGGCAACACTCTGCCCAAAATGGAACGTTCCCAGTCGCTACTATTTTGCAAGAGTTGCTATTCCAGCACTACACCACGACGTGCTGGAATTGATTGGGAAAGCCTTACAACAGAGTGTTGTCCATTATATCCACCTGACAACAGACATGTGGAGCAGTTGCGAAGCCACAGATTACATGTGCATCACCGCACACTGGATCTCTTTTGCAGGTGTTAAAGACAAGTTAACTTCACGCCTTGACGTTGCTGGGATTTTTAATGATACTCGCAGACATGCAACTGTAGCCATGTTTGGTATGGAGAAAACTCATACTGCTGAAAACATTTTGTCTGAGTTTAACAGCAAGGTCTTTGAATGGCTGCAACCAAGAGGCCTTAAGATTGGTTTTGTTGCCACCGACAATGGCAGTAATGTAGTGAAGGCAATGAGAGAAGGACATTATTTCATTATTTCAGGGTACCCTGTTTGGCACACTGCATTAACTTAGTCGTGCAAGACTTTCTGAAAACTGAAGCCAAAGTCAGCAACATACTGACCATCTGCAGAAGAATATGCACGCATTTTAACCATTCTTTTAAAGCACGGAAGCTGCTACGGGTCATTCAGTGTGAGCATAAATTGCCAGTCAAAGCACTGATCCAGGAGGTCCCAACACGTTGGAACTCTACTTATTTCATGCTTGAGCGTCTCTTTGAGCAGTACATACCACTGAATGCTTATGTCATGTCAAGAAGATTAGGGGATCCTACTGTTAATCTTAAAACCATGACCGTTGAGATGTGGCAGTGGGACATCATTAAATGCTTGACAGAGATGCTACTACCTTTTAAGGTCTTCACACGTGCAGTTAGCAGGGAGGACTGTACTATGGGCCAAGCCATCCCATTGTTGTACATGCTTGAGCAACAGCTGAAGGAGGTCTGTGAAACATACGAAGGTGACGAAGAAAAAGTTGATGCATATACCTTGGCCAAGGCCTTAGCCAACCGCTTATCTCTAAATGCAAGGCTTCAAATGATTGTGTCAGATCAACATTACATAACTGCAACAATGTTGGATCCACGGTACAAATTATTTGTCAGCAGTAGCGCAGTAATTCCTTTTTCAGATGGGGATGTTGCCAATTACAAAACTTCCATAGTTGTGGAAGCTAATGATTTAGAAACTGAACGGCTGTTACTTAAAGGCCTGCCAGTGCCAGCCCAGGACAGTCAAAGTACTCCAGGCCATCCTCCTGAGGCAAGTTCTTCAGAGCATGAGAGCAGTGCGTCTGCTTCCCAGCAGGCACCAACAGTACCAAAAGCAGCACCTACACGATCTGATTCAGCAGACACAACCAAAAGCATAACTGCTTTTTTTCTACAAAAAGGGATGGGTAAGTCCGTTGCTGTTGCAAAGGGGAAAGAGGACCAGCAAAGCCAAGCACCAATGAACACTGAGCGGATGGTTCAGGCCTATCTGGATGACACAACAGAGGTGTTCATGGAGCAAAGCCCATTGGTCTATTGGTATGAAAGAAGGAGACAGTGGCCAGTGCTGAGCAGGCTGGCGATAAAGTATCTGGCTTGTCCTGTAGCCAGTGTCCCTTCTGAGCGGGTTTTCAGTGCTGCTGGTGCCATTGTGACATCGAAAAGGACCAGTCTCTCCCCCAAAAGCGTGGAGAGGCTGACAATGATAAAAATGAATCAACACTTCATACCACCAGACTATAAAGTACGTGAATCAGAGCAGGATGAAGAAAGCGAGTCCGAAGACATCATCACTACTGTGTTACATGACCTACTTCTGTCTGAACCCCCAGAGTTTGAGGACAAGCTCCTCTTCCCTGACAACTAGGCTTTTAAATTGTTACTTTCTCCCTTCCTTTATTTGTGTTATTTATTTTCTTAATAACAATGGCTTTCTGGTGCAAAACTGCTAATAAAAACCACAACCAAATCCATCCCCACCACTGATTCTTTTTATGTACCTACTGGAGTTGCACGCCTGTGCATTTATTTTCACTGTATCTTTTTATTTACCTCCTGGAGTTGCACGCCTGTGCATTTATGTTCCATTTTGACTGCACTCCTCGGGGTCTTGCTCCATCTTCTTGACTCCCACTCAAGTCAATACAATTCCATCTTGCCAGCCATACATTGATGTTGTAGATGGAGTATAGTACAATAACAATAATGTAGCCTCTAACAGTCCCTCCATAACAAGTGAACCATACATGACTACAGCCATCCTCTATTTCATTTGAAATCTGCAACTCATCAATGTCTTACTGAGTCTTAAGGCTACCACCTCTGTCTGCAGGCATTCATAGACGACTCTTCAGTGTCAAAACTTGAGCAGGCATCCACAACTGAAGTCAACTTGTTGTGACTCGTCATTACTTTTAAAAGGCTCGGCAGCATCTGTGATCAATCATCTGACAGTGAAAGAGAAGAGCAAGACAGGTATATTAAATGAATGATGCCATGCATTGCATTGGATGTATTGTTTTGCTGACTCTGAGCAAATGTGCATGGAGTTGAAGTATACTAGTAACTTCAGACTCACGTGATAGCCAATTTTTCCATGTTATTTAATAATATAAATTATTTACGCACTCGTGTTCCTACTACTACAGATGCAGTCAGGACTTAATTTATCGTAGTCACTCACTACAGACTGAGTTGCTGTTGCTGTTGGACTAGACGTGCCACACCTGATAATGATGGTGACCACCATATCTTTGCACGCTGTCAGGCAGTTGGATCTGAGCTGATTGATGTACGATGTTTCTTGGAGTGGAATACAAGGTAATAAATACAAATAAGAGGCACAGCACAGTAGACCCAGGCTACTACATGTGTGTGCACTGTGCAGTGGTAGAGTACAATAGTGGTATGATTGATGACTGGGAATGACGCATTGATTTTGTTGATTAATTTTGTAAATGCTAGGTTGCTTTTTTATTCCCCTTTCTGTGGCTCAGTGAAATTTTTAGGGAAATGCAGTTTGTGTTACGGGCGACCCTGTGTCGTCGTGGGCCTGTTCTGTGCTGGCTCCTGTCTTTTTTTGTACTTCTAGATTAATAATGATGTGCAACTAGTTGACTTATACATATTGTATCGAAGCCGCCTCAGTCTGAAAGTCCTCTCTTATGACTACTCCTCTTGTATTATTTATTTGATCTTCACTGTATTACAATTTGTTTAGGTCATTCACATTCTTTTGTATTTGCCTTTTCTTTTTCAGGCTGGACGTTTTTCACCCACTGCTATTATACTATGAGCATCAACTCACCCTTACCACTAATCCTCATCATCAAGCAATTGGATGGCGGGAAACCAAGAATGATATTCAGCGTGTCCTTTTCCTATGTTTATTCCTTACATTCATTTGCTAGTGGATCAACATCATAAATCATCGTCTTCATTGTTTTGCTTTTGTTGTCTCCATGCGTACTGTTTTTCTTTCTCAAACCTTTCCCCAAACCCCCGTACCCATCCATTCAACAAACCCTAACCCTCTTCCCCCGGGCTGCGTGGTTTCATTGAGGTGTGATGTTTGTTACATTAAATATACACCAACAATTTGATCACGCGCTTGCTGGGGCAGATGTGGTGAAATCAACAATAGTAAAATTTCAACAAGGCATGGCCAGGATCTTCTTCGGCTTCCCAACTCAAGCTCTGTGTATAATGCCAAATAATTTACCATTACCATCAAACAACGAATACATCTAATGAATTGGCGTCATTGTTTGGGTTTAAGTTTAAAGCATTATGATTTAGAAAAGTTTGACGTTGCCGTGAGTACTACAACTACAGTTGAACTTCTTATCTTCTCTTGCACTTAGTTTCCAGTCCCCAAAACCATTGTTTTGTTTCAGTTTAGCAGTTGCAATATTGTTTTTGGGTCAGTCGTGTAATGTACTGTACTTAATACTTATACTACCCCCACATTGTCTGTCACGCAAATGACTGCCTCTTTCTTTTTGTCTCAAAATGCTACTGGCAGGGTCTGTCTACTACTAGTACTATCACAGAAGTTCAGAACCACAGATTCTTCTCCATTGTCTTGGGAAACAAATGCAGCCCTTGCAGTGCCACACTTCATCATAAATCATCATCAGCAATCACAGGTAAGATAAGTTTGCTGTGAGGTATAACGCAAGACAGACTGGTAGTTCTTCTAATACTACAAATATAACTCAGTGAGGGTTTACCGCATCTATCTGTCTGCATGGTAAAGATGTGGCCAATATATTTTTTTATTTGACAGCACTGTCCGCTGACCTGCATGGCCAATTAAACCTTGCGATGTTGCACAACGTACATTATTTGGTGAAACAGTCCCCCCTCCACCCCCCCAACAAACACAAATGAACTTCAAATGTTTTCTTTTGAACATAACTTTGTGTCTCGTTTATTTTAACATAATATAAATAAAGATGATACAAAAATAAAATATATATTAAATCTTACCCCACAGCTGTCCCTACCCTCCCCTAACCCCAACCAAATTTCCACGTTCAATGTAATGTAAACCCCAACACCCAATTCCCACCCACCAACAAAAGGATTGAAAAAGGGGCAAACAAACAGGGTCCATCTCAAAGCCGGCGGGATTTCAAGTGTTTATCCACAATGAGCTTCACACGCTCCTCTATTTCACCCTCAAGCCTGGCTACCCAGAGGAGAATCTTTGTTTGGAATTGACAGCACCTACATTGGCATGCGTGTTGTGGGGGGGCGGCCGATGCTGAAAAAATCTGGCGGCGGGCGGCTGCCTGACCACGGCGACGTACTCCTGCAGGCTTGGGGGCCGGGGCATTGGAAGAAGCAGCAGCTGCTGCCGCCGCCTCCTCCTCCTCCTCCTCAGCCTGAGCCACCAGCCGGCGGTAGGCCTCAACGATGGCCTGCAGTTTCCGCTGCCGGGCCCGGACTGCCAACTCCTTTCTCGTTGGTTTTGAAGGAGTAACTATAAAGAAAGAGACAGAATTGTTGTAATCCAAAATCCCAGCAAATCAAGAACACAAAATGTATTCAACACATAGTGGCACAGTACAGTAGCACTAGCAAGCAAGCTGAGTACAAAAAATGGTGTTGTATCTATCTTGAACATTCTACGGCCTATATAATTAATTTGTTGGACTTTTTGGCATGGCATTATGCCTGCCCTAGTAGCATAGCATGGGTGTACTTCAACGGTCACACACATACGAACAGCTGTCTTTTTCATATCTCGTTTTTTTATATCATATACTCTGTGCTTCCGGGAACAGTGACAGTCTCAAACTAACATTAATTAACAGGGGCCAGCTAGTACTAGTAAATGTCTAGTAGAGACTATCATTCTTTATATCGCGCAACAAACCTTAGGTGGTTTGTGTTTCGCCAGCAATGACCCGGAATGCATCCAGTCGTCCCCTCCTTCCCTTGCCTTTGGGTTTGACCAAAACACCGCTGCTGAGACTATCCACTACCCACCGATATTGGGTGTGTCTCCCACCCACGCAGGCAGCTGTGTTTTCCCCTTTCCATGCTTCCACAACAACCCATGCATCCGACTGCTATCAGCCACCTGCATTGCTGATTCCAAAGTATCCTTCTATATTAGATGATTGGTGTTTTTTCCTTGCTCCTTTCATCATACTTAAAATCAATCTCCTTAGTGTTAATCCATCGCGGTCATGTAATGTTGTGGATAAGACTTTTTTAGTCTGCCACCAACCTTTCACAGCTGAGTTGTAGTCAGATAGAAGAGGCCTGTTATTTTATCAATTCCCGCCGGTGGTAATGCTAAGCTTGGTAATGACAAATAAAGGTGGCGTCATATATTGTCCAGTAGAACTTCAAGTTCATTATAAATATCAGAGTACAGTGAGGAAGTTTTCCCCACCCACCAAGTAATGCGGATCACTATTGAATGTAACTTACCATCGCCCACCGTTGTTGGCTCCTCCCCCACTGCTGCTGGTGCTGGTGTAGGTGCCTCTGGTCCTCCTGTCCCCTCCGGGATCGCCTCTGCTGACGCTGCGCCGCTGTCCCCGTCGGCAATGGTGGAGGGTACCGGTTCTGCACCTATAAAAATAAGTACACCTTTTTAGATGGATGCACAGCCCCCATTGTACTTGCTCACCAAGAATGGAGTTCTGCAAAACAGTTAAGTACAACGTAATCAGTAGTAGTCCACATTGCCTAGTACAGCAGAGTCACTACACATATTAGCATTCATTTGTTATGGTATGGTACCCAAGCTCATCTCATCTCTACTGCTACTCTAGTCCTTGGAAAGTTAGACTGAACCATGTAACCAGTTTGTACATCAATGTCTACAGTTTTGCGCATGCTACCTCGCAGCTTGTTGCGCAGTACGAGAAGACGCCTTTGAGGCCACATGATTGTTCAAAGCATACACCTGAAGAGTTTGGAAAATAAAAAGGCCCGTATTTACTTTTTGAATGTGGATTGGGGAATCGAGTTTGCTTACAGCCTCAGGTTACACCTTTTTTTAGCATGACTGCTAATAACTTGCATAAATGTATTTTTTTTCATACTGTCTAACGTGCACCACTTTTGTCATTATTTTTTGGCAGATGAGAAGATTTCCTTCTACGAAGCAGAGATTTCCAGAGCTTACCAAAAAGAGGCATATGTAACCAGTATACGTTCAATGGTGAGGGGTCTCCGACATTTCCCACATTTCCCTATCGTGCACTGGTAGCTGTACAAATGTAGATTACTTTATTCAGCATTTTTTAACTCTGGATTTTTTCTGGTGGGCCTTGACGTATTTCACGGAACAACTTAAAAACATTGATGTTACTTACTTAGTTACTTCTAACAAAATAAAGCTTTTGAAGTACCACATTGACTCGGAAGTATATTTTCAGTGTCTGTTGTCTTGTAGACTTACATGAGAGAGTGAGCAAAAGGGGGTTACTTAGGTTATGGATTGTGTAATAAAAGCATTGGGCATCTTGGTAATGGGGGTTCAGGAGTGGGATAATTGAATAATTGACCAATGACTGAGCCCATATAGGTTGTCGTTCAGTGAATTGTGGGTTCCTCAGAGTTCTGTGACTGAGGTGTAAGTAAGTAAGGTCCAACCTGCCTATCACCAACATCCAATTTTCTGGTGCATACATAGTTATGTATGTGACTGCATAGAAGAATACCCGCAAGAGTAGTAGTGGTATACTAACGTTTACAAAATACTAGACCAACATCTGGATGCATACTTGGTTGGTGTCAATTGGCAAAGAAGAGACATTACAGAGGAAAAAGCATAAGACAGGAGTGGACCCTGTGCCTGCAGCTATTCTATCACAGATTTTTTGAAAAGATTAATACCTTAACTAAAGAGTGGGCAACAGGGCAAGCTTACCTACAGACAGTCTAGTAGTAGCACAGAGAGTCATAGCAGAGGCTCTTTGAAGGAACAGAAAGGCAGGGACAGATACCCCAAATTTTGAAAACATAATCAAAATCAAAAAAGCATTTGTCAAAATTTATTTAGGAATGAAATGTCATTATTCGGTTGGAAAAAAAAAGCTCCGTTAGAAAGTTAGGGAAATATCATTGTTCCAAAAGAAAGCACTGTTGGACTTACTGGGGACAGCAGCAGGATCCTCAGTAGAGGAGCTCTGTGCCTGTGGTTCACCCGCCGACTCGGTCCCAGCCTTCTGCTTGCCCCTGGGTTCTGTGGTTCATGTAAGAAATAATAAAGAAAGAGAAAAACATTGAGTGCTGTGAAACATAGACATCATTTCAAAAACCACTGCTACAACATTAAAAGAAACACACATTGATCTACCAAATGACTACTGCCTTGCATGATTCACTCACTGTATATATACTTGGAGAAAACAAATCAAATGTTCCATAAACATTCTGATTGCAGATTACTAAGTAACACAGAGGCAGTAACAACTGAACAACACCACCGATTCAAGAATGGGGTAATCAATTATCTGTAAGTAGGCATTTCTTTTTTTATTTTTGCCAGCAAAATGCATAGATCACAAGGAGGAGACATGCTTAACTTTGTGCATACTAACACAAAATTGTACGTTTGTTGCATCATATTTTGTTCTGCTACTGACTGAATGCTACTGCTGCCCTACCCACTCACTAAACAAACTACATCAGTTCTATGGAGGGCTGAGGCAGGGGCGGCTCTAGGCTCATGGTGGTCCTGGCCAGGGAGCGTAGGTAGGGGGGCCCGGAAGAGGAGGTCGGACGGAGCACGGAGGCCAGTGAAGAGGGGGGAGTCAGGGTGTTTGGAAGTGGAACAGAGCCGGAGGCACCAAATCCCTGCCAGGGGCCGCCACGCAAATATGTATCCATCCTCTGAGGATTATTAAATTAAGGATATATATTGGTGTGGTGGCCCCTGGCGTTTGGTGGCCCTGTGCAGTTGCACAGCTTGCACATGCCTAAAGCCGGCCCTGGCTGAGGTAAGAAGAACAAAGTAACTTTAGCATTCATTGCCAGAGGAGGATTCATGCAGAAGAGAAGGCCGTGAAAAAAAAATGATACAATATGCAAACACATACAATTATCCATCAACCGCTATTTCACTGGCGGAAAAAGGAAGGACACGACTCTATTAATAGCATTAACTAACTTCAGTTCTCTACAATAAAGAAAATCTCACATCAATAAACAGCAAAAGCTAGCGCCAAATTGAACACGCAAGAGTCAGTGAAGAAGCGCAGCACAGACCAGTGTCATACAATTACAGTAGATATAACGGAATATATCGGAAATGTAACTAGGAGCACCAGTCATCGGGTTACTTATTCAGCCAAGATTTACAAAGATACAATAACAATACTTATACTACTATAGATATATATACACACACTTTTTATTTTGGGTAGCCACTCACCAAGACCCACGACCTCGACACCAAGCAGGTCCAACAGGTCCTGCTCCCGGTCCAAAATGTCTGCCCAGCAGTGGGTCAGCTGATGGTGGGTACGCTGGATACCGGAGCAGCGGAAGACTGCCCGGCGCACCTTCGCCCACCACCGGAGACGCTCTTCAATCTGGTGGTAGCCGGAGCCGGGCCTGCCGCCTGCTGCCAAGATCAAGGGGAGGTGGCGCTGGATAAAAAAGACCAGGGCAGCCACCTCCTCATCCCCAAAAAGTTGGCGGGGCTTCACCCCTAGGGGGCGCATTCTGCCGCAAGGCAGCCGGGTTTTTTGTGGCACAGGCGCCCTTGACCATGGTTCTGGGTGGAGGGGAGAAGAAAAGTTCAAGACAAAAAGGTAGGGGAAAGAAGAAGCAAGGTAAAAGAAGGAAGTAAAATAAAACAATAGAAAAGTTGTAAAAGTAGAAATAAAATGAAAAATATAAACCTAGGCACAGAGAGAGATAGGTAATAACTAAAGAAAGTTTGAAAAAGTGGGTAAAACGACCAGGATTGAAGAGATATCAGCAAGATGCTAAAGTAGACCCAAAACCATAGCCAGAGTGTGTGATCCAAGATGGCTGCGCCCATCGCGACCGTGTGGGTAGGTTTGCGCGATATTTAGCGCGATCACGCACTTTTGTAGTGCGAATGAGAAGATGAGTTCCCGAACATGTCTTGCACAACCCGAACACGTTACTTGTGACCCGGAACAGGAAATAAGGGAACGCAAGCGGGCGGGACAAACCTCTTGGGTAACTTAGCGCGCTAGCCATCCCGAGCATGCAGGTAACGCCCCGAACACGCGCACCGCGCTCCCGAAGACGAAAAACGGCGGGCAAACGGGTCTAGCAAGCAACTACGCATGGCTGCGGAGCTACGCGTAGTTCGCGGAGTGCAAGTGCGTCTTCGCGTAGCTCCGCGGAGTCCGACTCCGCGAACTACGCCCAGGGTTAAATTTTGTACGCATTTTAGGAAGTCAACTAATTGCACTATTACTTGAGGTGTTCAAAATGTAATGTGTGCCTATTCTATTGTACATGGCTGGAATGTTTGGCTATACATCCATTCCAAAATTCAAAATTTAGGAGAACTAATTTTGTTGCTATTTCCTATCTATCCCTATGAGGAGCCCACACTATTCTTGTCATGATGAGTTTGGTCTTACCTATATTGAAGATCTAATTACATTAACACCATTGTTGATTTGGGATTTTTGGGGGGAATAATCTCAATGCCATTGCGAAGTGGAACATCAAAGAGTACTGTTTACAATGTTTCAAAGGACCAAAAATCCTGTGACTTTTGTATATTAAAACTGCCATGGACTATGTGCAGAGAGGGACCCAAATTTTGTTATCCTACTGCTAACATTATAATCAGACAGACTTTAGATAACGTTGTCCTTTTTGGAAAGCAGATGTAACATGAGGGAGTCAACCTGATGTGTAACTGCACAAAATGTTCTGGGTTTGGAACCATCTTTTTTAATTGTCATGGGATATTTGGAAATGGCTCTTCTTTCTAGGTTTAGATCAGGTACAATACACAGTATGTTATCCTTTGCCTTGAGACAATAAAATAGTGGATTATCATGTATATGTCCATGTGATGTTACTTCCCCAGAGACACTATTGCACTCAGAAATGCAATGTGCGGGAGTCAATTGAATTTACTAAATCTGATGTGTAACTGTACAAAATCTTCTAGGTTTGGAACTGTTTCTTTATTGTTTATTTTTGGGCATTTAATTGCTCTATTGAAGCACTACAGGTTTAACAGATATAGGGGCAGATGTGTCAAGGAATTTTTGCATTCCCAAACAGGCAGATTTGCATAGTAAGTACCTAAGAATAATATATCTCATGTCCGAAGTAGAACTTCTTTATTGAGCTGATCTTTTACATGTTGGAATCAAATCTTTATTAGTTGAAAACATATCTCAATTCATTCACATCCTTTACAAAGGGTGTGAATTGACTTCTGGAGAGAAGTTTGAATGCAGAAAATAAAACCGTACGGTGAAAGTGTGAGAGAAATAGTGAAAAGTTACTTAAAAGAGCAAATGCAAGGAAAAGGTACAATGATGGAAGTTGGGAGCAGCAAGGAAGTAAAGAAGAATTGGCAACAGTTATGAGTGAGAGAAAGAAGAAAATAAAAATAGCATTCTTGTGATTTTTTCCAGAGAAAACTTTGGGAAACACTGAATAAAATAATGAAATCTATAATAAATCAAAACTTAAAAGAGTAAAGCCTAAATAAACTTTTTTTGACTTGGAGGAGAAGCAAGAGAGGGCATTTGGAGGGGAGGTGGTCTATATAGGAGGCTAACAGCTACCAGGCGTAAACAGTGAAGATGTTATAGAAAATACATTGAACCCCTTTGTCGAGGAATAGCAGTCTAATTGACTGGGAAGGGAGAAAGTAGTAGGCGCAAGGATGGGCAGGATTCAGAGAAACATGGGACCGCCCTGGATAATGCCAAGCGCGAGGCTCGATGAGCGTGCACTTAGGGCCCGGCCTCTCGGCTCCTCACCACGCCCTTAGGAGAGTAGGCGGCCGGCTCGCCCAATGGGCGACCAGCCGCGATCCATTTCCTGGTCGGCAGGTGACGCGCATCCGGTGCGGGTTAGGGCGGAGACTCTGGCCTAGTCAGGCTCTGGGAGTCGTGGTCCCGGTCTCTTGCCTCTCCTGCGCCGGATGTGCGGACACCTCGCCGCACCTACTTAGCTTAACTTAATTTGGTTGGCCTCGACTTAGTTTTGGCTGTAGTTTACTGTTAGCTTGGAACGGGTACTGTGTCCTGGTCCAGAGCGGCGATCAGGATCTCGGACCACGCGACGGCCGGGAGCGGCGTCCTTCAGAGCAGCCCACTGACGGAGATGAGTTTGATTGCAGACGGAGAGCAGCAGCAACGTTGTGCCAGGAGCCAGGTTGGAGGGTGAGGTGTCGGGTGTCCCGGGGAGCTGCGGGCAGCCGTGAGAGGCGGTGAGGGGCTGTTAGTACGAAGCCGCTGGGCTGGGGGTCTCTCCCGTGGCCCGCAGCTTCCTGCAGTGTCCTGCGTCTTTGTTGGTGTGCATCGGGCGCCTGGCATCTTCGCTGCCGACCTGGGGGGGTGGGGAGCAGGGTTCCGGGGCTGTGGAGCAAGCTTGCGGGTTAATTGATCCCACCTTTGAAAGAACATCCACTGTCAGTGCCCATGCTTGTGAACGGATTTGAATTTGTGCTGTGTTTACCATTGCGACAGCTTTTCGGTTCTTGATGAAGTCTATGCTGGGCGGTATGCCAGTAATAGGGGAGGGGTCAGAATTCTCCGAGATTTTATATTGTCATGGCTGATTTGTCTGATACCCCTAATTAGGTGTTTCGGGTGTTTTTTCATCAGGGTAGTTAGTAAAAGGTGATGCACGGCATAAGGTATGCTAATCATTCCTAAATTCTCATATTGGGAACATCTTAAGGTCTCCAGTATAAACAAATAAAATGGACCGTAGACAATATATTTACTATCAAGAGCAGTTTAAAGTTATCCGTAATGTCAGTCGATACCACAAACAATTCTCTTCTGAAATGTAGTGTAATTCTTGGCATGCGTCACACGAGGTTTGTAGATCGAAGAAGGACCGATGTAATGGTGCGGGTGAGACCGGTTCAGTCACAGTGCCTAGACCCCTTCATTAGATTGCTGGCAAAGCGAGGGGCGTCAATTAAATGGGGTAACGGAATGTAACCTTGTACAGCAGAAGGCGCCTTCAAAATTGCGAATATAACATACATATGTGGGGGCATGTCCCTTAATTAATGCGCAGGTTGTACTACTTTATGAAAAGGACTTGTGAAGCCCATATTAGAATAATGAAAGAAGAGTCGAAGTCATTAACAAAGTAACCAGCAGTAAGTTCATTATATGAACAGGAATGGACACTGTACTAAGAGTACAAAGTTGGTTGTATATGGTGTTAAGACCAGGAGGTACATATGGTGACCTTGTTACGGGTACGGCATGTTAGTGATTGTCGATAAAGACAAAAGGCAAGGGCAGGAGACTGCAGACCCTGGAAACGGAGCAGTAAATGATTGATAAAAACATTGCTCTCTCACTTAATTATCATAGGAGTAATACAGACTGAATGTCAGAATGGAGAATCATTGAGCCAATCTGCATGCGCCTACAAAAAAGGGAGATTGTGGCTTGCTGAGGGGTGTTTCGCCAGATAATGCACAGCGCACCTGGAGGCATTGAACAATTGCGTGTTCAGTACTTGATTTACAATTGCTTTACAAAGCAAGAGGCCCAAATGGCTCTTGCGTCTCCCTGACCCCTTCCCCCTTTTAGTTCTGTCAATATAACACACAAAACCCCCTTTTTTAGTGAGGGTTTTGAGGAGGTAAAAAGGAAGACAACTCAATTGGAGTGAAGTGAAACGCTTGAGATGAATCTTGGATGAGCATGCGCGACAACTGTCTCAAGGGTAACAAGGGCTTATACAGGGTTAACGGCCAAGATCACTTACTCTGTGTAATCAAAACAAACATATGAAATGAAGGTACCTTGAATGTCTAACGTGGGAGGGAGCAATTATATAGTCCCTCAAAGGCTAGTGCGAACAGGCACGTGAGCCCTATACCAAGGCTCCAAGCAGGGGACAGGGTCTGGCATTGAGGGAAGACCCCCTTAAGCACCTCCAAACAAGAGTGTACGATGGGAACTGTAAAATAAAAAGGAGAATCTTCCGGTTTAAAAAAACGCACCTGTGCTAAAAATCACTGAAATGGATTAATAACTTAAATGTGCTTGTAAAAAATGTAACAAACACTGCAATATAGCTCGGATGGAACCATGAACATCTGGCACTTTGCAGAGTATCAGATTCTGGTAACTGACCATATGGTCTGATGGAATAAGGTTTGGTGTTGCAGGCATTGATTCTGCGTCAAGTTTTCTCGTGCTTCGGCAGAAGCACATACCAAGGGTTGCATGCCAGATAGTGATGCCGTAGACGTAGAGCACTAATTTAAAATAGGTAAAAAACGTAGCAGAGTGGGCGCGCATTCTGTCGCGATCTTTGCATCATGAATTTTCTTCCCTTTCGATAGTTTGCAACCCACATTATTGGTAAAAAATATAGTAAAAATCACACAAAAATGTAGAATTAAGTGGAAGCGTTGGTCTTCTTGCCAATGTATCATTGCACTTCAACTTCATGTTTCAGTGATTTCTGTACAGTAAGTGTGCTAAGTGAGTAGCAAGTTTGCTTGTTTGTTGTTGTTTTAAATGTGTCAAACTGCAAATTTGCAGATATTATTCAGAGCACTCATGATTACAATTGGTTTATTTTATGCTCATTTTTCACACATTGGGTCATTTCATTAGGGAGTTGAAGAAGGGTGATTAATTATTTTAGTTGGCAGGTCACAAGACTTAAGTTGATCAACTTGGTGTGTAAAGGTGGGTGGATCGGGTTTAGTCTTATAATGAGGGCATCAAGATGAAGCAACAGAGTTGCGTTTTTTCCACTCCATACTCGCCCATAATGGAGACTATATTTGACACCAGGCGTGTTCTCAGTGTGGAAGGGAGGCAGATGCCCACCCCTTCCTGAGGGGGGCCAACAAGATAGGAGGAACGTAATAGTGTTGTAAGGAAAGAAGGCCCTAGTGTAATTTTTCCGATTCATCCCCTTATATGGGGATAGAGTAACATATTCTTATAACATAGAAATCAGTACCTTATTCGGACTGAGCCTATGCGGACCAAATACGGCATAGTTACTTCCACTAAGTTCTTAGAATCGACGATGATTTCTTAGAGGATCCTGCCTTCAGCAGCTTAGGGACTTCCCCTTGCTTGTATGTTAATGTATCTAGGAATCAATGAACTTTCTATGAATTGAGTCCTTATACGACATTATTAAGGCTAATCACACGTCAAGGTCCCTCCAGCGGATGCAGTGAGAGATGCTGTCTTTCCTCCAGGCGGAAATTTCAGCTCCAGTGTTTCTGGATTTCCCTGGCGGGGGAGCTGGGAAATCAAGTTCCGTAAAAGAGATACGAGACCTCCTTCATTCTAAAACCAAAAGTACAGAGCATTCGTAGAGAATTCTTGGGATAGTCTCTTAGCAGAGAATTACTAAACCTAAGCTACTCCTCATTTACTCATTCCCTCGTACTAGACTTAGGGTGGTACACTGGGGTAGGAGCACCAGTTGAGTGCTTTTAGCCATCTTTTAGCATGGTGTTTAATTTGATAGGTTTTAAAGCAACTTATGGCTTGGAAACCATAGAATACCTGTACAGTACTATATTATAATACTGTTCAAGTATACATCGTACTTTATAACCAATATTGCCATTATAGCAGTGCATTTCTTATGCTTGAAGTTCACAAGCTAGTCCCGGCCGTGGCGGGTCTTGAGTGCCCTACTTATTTCACGGTAGTGCAGCAGGTGCTCCATATGTTGGGGCCGAATTTTGTACTAAAGAGCCGACGGCCTCAGTTGATTCTTTAGAATTAGGGGCGGCAGCCTTAGCGGCAAGGTCGGGCTCATCACCTGACACTGTGAAGAGAGTGGGATGCTGGTGGTCGGCTTGTTTCCCCTTCATATCAAACCTCGGTGGCTGTTACATAATGCTTGCAACTTGGTCATGACTATGCCTGACTTTTCCATTTCTCTCCTGTTCATTAGTGTGCCCTGCCAAGGTGGTAGGGGTACGGGGCACTCATCCGGGCGGCACGCCAAGGGGCGATTGCAGCAGCGGCGAGTGAAGAAGCTACTAGGCTTGAACGGGACGGAGTTTTTGGGCGGGCGTCAGGGGCATGCAAATGCGGCAGCTGGGGCCTGCACGATGCCACGCCGGTCAGAGGGTCCCAGAGTACGACTAAGAGCCTTGAGGGCTTCAGCAATCCAAGTTGTGCTCAGTGAAGGGCCGCTTGTGTAATTCACCACACCACACCGAAACGACCGCCAGGGATCTGACATTGTGGCTCAATGGGGGATTGGCCAAGTTGTGCTCAGTGAAGGGCCACTTGGGTCATTTCTCACACCGAACGATCAAAGGAGATCGGATGTTTACCGAGATGATGGGCATCTATCTGACTTGGGCATGGATATAGAGATCAGAGGCAGAAGGTCTTTTAGGCAGAGCTTATGTGGTGGTGGGGAGGGTGACGGATCTTGGGGCCCTGGTCACCCTTGTGGCGTTAAAGACACTGTAGAACATTGACATGGACTTACAGAGTGAACGGGAGTCCTCCTTTTGCGTACTCCCTAGGCCAGCACTGAGGGGAGAGACGGTAAGCTCTCCGCACTGAGATAGGGCCCACCGGCTGGGGAGGCAAGGGCGCCAGGTTACGAGCCTCCTGGGATCCTGGGCAGCCTGGTGGGCGAGGGGTGGGCCCCGGATATGGCGGACAAGGACCAGAGGGAAGGGGCCCATCACCCAAGGACGCAGGTGGGTTCCACCTTGCGTGGGGTGCTCAGATATGGAGGGGCGGGTCAGTGGGCCCCTTAGTACTGGGGGAAAATAAGTAACTAGTATAACTCAGAAATTTGAATGTCAATATTAAAATGTTATTGATCTTATCAATTTGTAATATGTATTGTTTAGTCATGTTTATGAAATTTTGATAATTAACCATGGCCGTTTTACCCCCACCCTTTCTTTGAAGTATGAATTTGATGGTGGGTCATATCAACTGTCTTGGCGGGCGGGGAGCATGCTGGGAGGTCCGGGCTCTATGCCAAGCACGAGGCTCGACGAGCGTGCACTTAGGGCCCGGCCTCTCGGCTCCTCGCCACGCCCTTAGGAGAGTAGGCGGCCGGCTCACCCAATGGACGACCGGCCGCGATCCATTTCCGGGTCGGCAGGTGACGCGCATCCGGTGCGGGTGAGGGTGGAGACTCTGGTCTATTTAGGCTCTGGGAGTCGTGGTCCCGGTTAAGCATGGGCGGAAAATCCGTTCCGCTCACGGATTTTGCGGGTTTTCTGTAAATTCGCAATCCGCGAACTCTCGCGAATTTACCGAAAATTCGCGCGCAGCGGATTTTTTTCTTCGTGATACAATATTGCGGCGTGCAGCGTTCACTTACCGTCATTCGTGGGTTTGCTGAGTTGTTTTTCTCAATATTTTGCGAGTGCTGCGCCATTTTGGATCTTGCTGCGGGATCCCGCGGGAGTTTGGCGAAGCATCACGAGAGTTCACAATTGCGAACATGTAGGTGCGGCGGGCAGCAACAATCTCGCACTCGCAAAATTACAACATTTGCAATTCTGCACAAGAAATCCACTAGCAAGCAGCATAGTCCTTCTGAAAATGATGATTTTTATCAGAATAACTCCTTAGGTTGACATTTGCCTGCACTTTTTTGGATTTGAGGCCTTTTGACTTTCTTTGGATCACTTTTGGATTAGAAATCAACTTTCACAAGTAAGTTTGTTTGGGGCATTACAGTTGCTGCTCTGCAGAAAAACGAGTTTTGCAAAACTGAAAGCACTCAGCAGGTGCAAAAGTTCACTCATCATTAGTAACCATCCCCTGTAGTACTTCCTGAGGGGCCCCTCCAGAGTTCAGTTGCCTATGTTTGTTTGGGGCATTACAGTTGCTGTTCTGCAGAAAAACGAGTTTTGCAAAACTGAAAGCACTCAGCAGGTGCAAAAGTTCAAACTCATCATTAGTAATAGTAACCATTCCCTGTAGTGCTTCCTGACTGGGGCCCCTCCAGAGTTCAGTTGCTAGTTGCAACAATTCTATGACCCTGCTCTGACCCTCACAGCAGGCTCATAGAATAGCTACAAGTAGGCCACAAAGGTCCTGGAAAAAAAATGCACTGCAACAGAAAGCAAATTACAGATAAGGAAGCAGGTGCCAGACTGGAATATAAAACAGTGACACATTAATAAATCAACCCCAAATTAATTCATGTCAGTTGAAGCAGGGCAGGTGTGCTTGCTTCCCCCCCCCATAATTTAGAGTGATGATGAACCAGAGGGTGGCATTGATGTACCAGATGGTGGCATGGGTGAAACAGAGGGTGGCAGTGGTGAAACAGAGGGTGCTGGGAACCTGATGTAGAAACAACATAGTCACGACCGTTGCGAGCCAACAAGTAAGTTCGCAATTGCGAACTGGTACAAAACCCTCACGAACTGGCAGAAACCCTTGCGAACACCAAAAAAAAATCCGCAAATTCGCGAGAATTCGCGGATTTTGCGGATTGCGAGTTCGCAAATACGCAAATTCGCGAACGCCAGATTCGCAAAATTCGCCCATGCCTAGTCCCGAACTGGCAGAAACCCTTGCGAACACCAAAAAAAAAAAATCCGCAAATTCGCGAGAATTCGCAGATTTTGCGGATTGCGAGTTCGCAAATACGCAAATTCGCGAACGCCAGATTCGCAAAATTCGCCCATGCTTAGTCCCGGTCTCTTGCCTCTCCTGCGCCAGATGTGCGGACACCTCACCGCACCTACTTAGCTTAACTCCCACCCACCCGTCCCTTTGATCAGTAGTTTGAAGGGGGCGTGGCGTTAAAGAGACTGTAGAACATTGACATGGACTTACAGAGTGAACGGGAGTCCTCCTTTTGCGTACTCCCTAGGCCTGCACTGAGGGGAGAGACGGTAAGCTCTCCGCACTGAGATTGGGCCCACCGGCTGGGGAGGCAAGGGCGCCAAGTTACGAGCCTCCTGGGATCCTGGGCAGCCTGGTGGGCGAGGGGTGGGCCCCGGATATGGCGGACAAGGACCAGAGGGCAGGGGCCCATCACTCAAGGACGCAGGTGGGTTCCACCTTGCGTGGGGTGCTCAGATATGGAGGGGCGGGTCAGTGGGCCCCTTAGTGCTGGGGGGAAATAAGTAACTAGTATAACTCAGAAATTTGAATGTCAATATTAAAATGTTATTGTTCTTATCAATTTGTAATATGTATTTTTTAGTCAATTTTATGAAATGTTGATAATTAAACATGGCCGTTTTACACCCACCCTTTCTCTGAAGTATGAATTTGATGGTGTGTCGTATAAACTGTCTTGGCGGGCGGGGAGCATGCTGAGAGGTCCGGGCTCTATGGATTTTGGCTAGTTCATAGAAGATGGAGTGCCTTGAGAGAAAGGTAAGTCAGTGTTGGTGGTTTTGTAAAGGTAAGCATTTTCACAGGTTGAGTTATTTGGCTGAGGTCTGAATATTTAAAGGAATCAGTAAATGAAGTTGGGGGTAGGTGAGCAGTGAATAAAATGTGATTATTAATCAGTAGTAGTGATTTTTGGGAAAGTTGGGGTCATTTTGGAGCTGTTAAATGTCCTCCAGTCTTCTTTGACTGGTCTCTTGTGAGGGTTCTATGTTTGGATGGTATAGCCTCATGAAAGGTGGGTGTTGCATAGTATCCAATCCAAGCTTTAGCAATGAAGAGGAGGCCCAGGTTTACAATGGAGATTGGGGTGCCAATGTTTAGACAATTCTTGTTTATTGGTCATTCCTTGATTAGAAGCCAGCTCAGAGGGGTTAAGTTTTGGAGAGTTGGTAGGTTAGTAGTAGGAAGGAGGAGAAGGCATTGGCCTCATGCGGCAATCTGCTGAGGGTCGTACTAAGAACTCACTGGTCTTGATCCAGTTATGATGCCTTCAAGTCCACATACAAATAAAAAATGGGTAGTTGTTCTGGGCCGATAATTTCCAACCAGGCCAGAAGGGGGAACAAGGGTCAGAGGGCCAGCCAACCTTCCCTGGACCATATGTTCAAATAAGTCTTTAGTTTCAGAAGGAGGGATGGGATTGTGATCAGCCAGAATCAAATACTTCCCTCTCCCTAGAGATGGGAGAAACAGCAGGGCAGTGTGAGGTAAAGAAAGTAAATCGGAGATAGAAAACCCTTGGCCTAAGCAGAAGAGGAGGCAGAAGGCTTCTAAAAGAACCAACAATCTATAATGATATGCTGAGAAAAAACACAGGCAGAGGGCTGATGTAGATATAAAAAGTCATTGTTTTTTATCCTCCTAAAAGCCTTACAGGCATTGTCAATGTAGTGGACTATTTAATGTAATTCCTATATACTATCAACTGAATAAAAACCCTGAACCGTATGAAATGGGTGGCCCAGGTTAAGAAAGCACGTTATTACCTTTACAGTGATGTGATGTGCTACACATATGCTCATTACATAACTCTTCTTGTTGACTAACTAGAAAGAAAACGAATAAAACCTACATTTGTAAGGGCTTTGTAGTGTAAAGTACACTTCATGGCTTTCTAATACTCACGCAAAGATTACCCTTTTTAATGTGAATGGGAGCCAAATAGATTATATGTTCATGTGAATTTGGTGAAATTTGGTGCAATCTTGAGATAGTAGTGGTTTAGGGCTTTCTTAAAAAAATAGATTCTAATAGAGATTGAAAATTCCCTTAAGAAAACATTGTTTACACAATGAAGTCTTTGCTGTCTGATGGAGGATAAAGTGAGAGGAAGATTGTTCGGTGAATGACAATGGGAAAAGAGCAATACATATTATGGTTTTCCATATACCCAGAGAGAAGGAACAGTTATAGAAACCTACAGCTAGAACAAAGCAGTCTCAGTAGTGCTTTAAAGGTAATACATCATAACTTACAATTATAATATATAGGTACTTGTGTTGTTGGTTATTAAAGTCCTATGATGTAATTTTGCTTACCTGTACAAGTTTTTAAAACCCCAGAAGCCTGCCTGCAACTGCTAAGAGAGGAGGGCATGTAAAAGACGAATAAGGAGAGGGGACTTGAGGACACAAAACAAAACGAATGAGGAAAATGCTTTGTAAAAAGAGTTTTACCTAAGCAAATGGAATCTGACCCAGGTAGCCAGCCATTGACACATGACCAAATTGTAGGGATGAAAAATAAGTGGGAAATATTATAGAGCAGGAAGGATCTGGAGAAGGAAGGGGATAGATGTTGGTTAGAGGGATGCCAGTGAGAGAAATAGGTGAATGGCAGAGAGTTGTTAATAAATATGGACATTTTAAAAGATATTAGGGTAGCAAGATAGAGTCTCTGCAAGTCAAGAGAGTGCCCACTCATTTCACAATATGAAAACTCACATTTTAAATAAGCCTTACCTGAAATTTAAATTTAGCTTTTAGCCCACAACTGAAGAAAGAGCTGAGGCGCAGCAGTAAGGAGAGACGGGCTTCTAAAGAATTATAGTGACCATAAGGTTGAGAGATGTTATGACTTTTACAGTGGTGGAAAGAGTGTCAGGTTGACAAGAAGTGTTCAAATAGATAATCCAAAGGCCAAAATGCACCTCTCCTCTGCACAAATAATCCAACAATGCAAAGTGGTGCTTTGTAATAAAATGCGACATGAAGGAAAAGTCAATCAGCTCTCTAACAATATAGGGGTCCATTAGGATGGCTAGCAGTGCTGGAACCAGCGCCAGTGGTGGGGCGGTCCCACACTGCCAATTAGGATGCGACCACCACCCTTGCGGTTGCATTCCCACATATTCAACATTGTGGCGGGAGGTGCTGTGAGCAGCACCCGCCACAATGTAGAAAATGCATGGCGTGCTTTAGAATGCACAACGTGACAGGCACCACGAGATGCCTGCCACCTTGTGTATGCCAATGTAGGGGGGTACCATGGGTACCCCCCAAGTGCAGCCCCTCACCCACCCGGGACCCACAACAGGCCCCCACAGCGATTCCAGCATGCTTTTCATGGCTGAGTCTCCACCATCGAAAGGCATAACACCGCCCACATCATAAAGTGGATGATGGCCCCTGCAAGACACCACCACCATATAGGCCTTTTCCGCCCGGTAGGCTATCATGACGATGGCCTACCAGTGGAAAAGCAGTGGACGGTCTTTCTATCCGCCGCAGTACCCCCGCCGCAGTACCCCCCGTGCTATGGCAATCTGGCGTTGGCGATCCGACCACCATGCTAATAGTGTTTTAGCATAAAAAGTTGGCATAGGCACAATGCCAAACACATCACATTATGAAGAGGAGCCAGTTCTGTACCTCTGAAATTCAGGTGAGCTTGGAATAATGTCTATCTATGTGAATTTTCTTTTTCTCACACTATGATGTCTTCTGTTTGTCCCAAATCTTTTTTAAGTGTTCAGATTAAGCTGCATTTCACCTTTGAGAAGGCATTTCTTTGTATTTTCTATGTTGTTCGATGAGGGGATACCATGTAAGTATGCCAATGTTAAACATTTCCAAGATACCTGATTCCACTCTCCATTTTTCTTTGCCCTGGAGTATGACTAAACTATAGTTCTAAGCTGTGGGGAAAAAAATCAAGCTCTCCTGCCAAACAATTTCCCTGGGGTATTGAAATTGAACAATATCAGTCTTAAAGTGTTAAATGGTAAGTGTGGTACTTTGGGTATGGATTCTGCGCTTTAATGGGTGTTATGTCACTGAAAAGGGAGGGTCGGTGAAAGCGACATGACACACCTTTGACTTGCAAGATCATCATCATTTGTCTGACCCCTTGTTCCACCCTTAGTTCAAAAGCCACATCTAGCCTCTCAGTAGCTAGAAAAAAGGAAAGGTGTGTAAATGAAAGAAAATTCACAATAACATTTCTGCTGTGACCTTTTGCACATTTTTGTATACGTGACAATGTTGGATTTGTTCTTCTTCTGTTTACACATGTAGCTTCGCAAAACCTTATCATGATGCCTCGAACACCAAGCACAAAGCCTTTAGGCATGAATATACAAATGTAGTTCTATCTTTACCCACAGAGCTATCTATATATCCATAACATTGCTAATCTAAAAGTAAATCGAAAGGATGCTGTTTATTATAAATAATCAGTATCTCATATGATTAGCAGAGGAAGCACTTCAGCTGACACCGAGGGTCCCTGCATTCTGAGGCTTCACCACGCAGCGGTCTGACATTTCCCTGAGGGGTGAATGGTTCTTGACCAGGACGGGGTCCTACATTCTCTGCCGCCAGCTAATGAGGTTGATCTGTCCCTTAGGGGGATTTTTGGCTTTACACCTTCGTACACTCTAGGTACACATAGAGTAGGGTTTGCATAGTAGGAGTATGCCTGATTACTGCCTTGTTCATATGCCTGCATATATACACTGTTTTAGCACCATAGTAGAACTATATCTACTGTTTACTCTTTTTGTGCCGGTAATCACTCCCAACTGCTTTTGTCTACTGATTAGCTCAGCACATGTGTTTTATACAAGAATAAGTTTTGTTCAATAAATATATTGAAAAACATCCCAGCGTGTATTCTCTGTATTTTTTTCTGAGAACCAAAAAGCACGAGTGACTGAGCAAAAGGTTCTGATCTGTTACCACAAACCCTTAGGGGTCATGGTTGTCATGTTCAGTGGTTGCTAAAAACCATTTGCTCCGTGCTAAGGGTTTGGAGGGCTTATGGTGGCACAGTGAGCTAGCTGGTCTCAAGGCAAACATATCCTGTGGGGCGCTTGGAATCACTCAAGAAACCTTACCCAAAGTTTATGTTGTCCAACAAATACGCAGTTCCAATGGATCAGTGGGACCTACACGACTAGTGTACCAAATGACACGCATGGGGGAATGGCTGCTACCCATAATTAGAGTTCATGTGTGATGTTGGGGCACCTTCAATAATCACAATTGTATGCTCAGTGTACATACTTCACATATTGTTAATATAAAATACGTTTTAAAAAGGGTAATAATATTGGTTATAAGACTGTACAAGCTTATCAAATGAAAGGATATTTGATTGGAGTTTGATCATGAAATACCATGGAATAGATTCCCAATTCTTTGAATTAAGGCGTGTTGACTTGAGGCATCCTCCTCATGACAACAATAGAGTTGTCTCATATAATAACATCCTAAAGTAACTTCTCATGTTGTGGATAGCACCAGTGCATAGAAGAGAGCTTTGGCAGGTAATTAACAAAGAAGATAACTTGGCTCTCACTGTCCTAAGGGCCCAAAGTACTTTGCTGGCCAAACTAGTAGTCTGCCTTCCTTATTTAAGGCAGGAAGGGCCATCAGCATTCCATCAGCATTGGCCCCATTGGCTCTGTTGATTAAAATCCTATTCTGATGGGTTGAAAGAGTGCTGACCTATCAGATTAAGAGCACCCAACCATCTGTCGAATATAGGCATGCCTGCCTGAAGTCCATTTTTCTGTCCAGCACAATAAAAAGAAAAATTAAAATCATGTTCATGTTCATGACCCCCACACACAGGGAAAAATTCTCTGGGTGTGGGGGTTATGAATTTATTTTTTACTGAGTTTTATATAGCACAAACTTGACCTGGTATCGGGATTCAGAGCGCTTTACATAGCAATAGTTGCATTACATGAGGACACATTCCTTTTTTTTGTTTTTTTTTGTTAGGCACAGGGAGATTAAGTGAATTGCCCAGAATCACAGGATGTTCAGCGTCATTGCCAAAACTCGAACCTGGTTCCCCAGATTTGAGGTCGACCGCCCTAGCCATTCGGCCAAGTCCTCTATTGTTTACTTGTTTGTTTTTGAAAAAACAAACTCCAACATTTGGTGTATGGTTGTAAAAGCTGATGACAGTTGTTAGAAATTGGGGGGCATATTATCAAGGGGATTTATCTCCGCTTTTTTGGCTTTAAAAGCCAAGAAAGTTACCTAGCTGTCGCTAACACCAGTTAGTGACAGCTAGTAGGAGATAGCGACCATCTTGGGCCCCACTTTGCATGTCAGTGATATTTATCACTTATGACATGCAAAGTGGGTGTGCCAAGATGTTAGCGACTGGAAACAGTCGCTAACATCGCTATCTCCTATTACCAACTTTTGGAGATATTCGCGCTAAGCGCGAATATCTCCAAAAGCTAACACCTGCCCAGAGCAGTTCTTAGCCATGTTATCCAATGGGAGGTGGATAACATGGCTAAGAGCATTAGCTCGGTAATGCATGAATATCGCTGACTTTTCAGCGATATTCATGCATTGCGGCCGATTTTTATCGCATTTGCAATAAACCTTGGTAATACCAAGGTTTATCTGCGATAAAAATCGCCGCAGGTCGGCGATACATTTTTGTCTCTAACCAAGCAATAGCGATAATTATCGCTATTGCTTGGTAATATGCCCACCGGTCTTTAGTTGTCAGAGGTATAATCCCTGTCAAGTAGAGACCGACCCCCACATGCATCAAGCATTATTTGAGTCGCAAACGGTGCGATTCCTTGAAATCGGCCGTTTGCGATTCCAAAAATGCTTTTTTGGATGCATCAAGCAATTTTAGAAATCGCAACATTTTTGCGATTTCTAAAATTGTGATTGCTTTTAAGAAATCGCAAATTTGCGATTTCTTAAAAGCAATGCATGCGAAATCGCAATTAGGGGGTCAAATTTACCGAGTGGTTGAACCACTCGGTAAATTTGCAAAAAGTGTTTAAAATGCTGAAAATGCATTTTTTTCAACATTCATGTTACGGACACACATGTCCTTAGGACATGTGTGTGTGAAACATGATGCGAAAAATACATTTCAGGGGTGCATGGCCTGCGCCCATGAAATGCATTAGCAAATTGCGATTTTCAAAATGAAAATCGCAATTTGTTAAAGCCTTCCCATTGATCCCTATGGCCCATAGGAAACAATGGGAAGTGCGAATTCGCACTTTGGAATTCGCATAATATTTGAGAATCGGTAAAAATTGCGATTTTTACCGATTCTCAAATATTTTGCACAAATGTACATGCATCCCATTTTGCATTTCCTAATTTGCGATTCCCTAAAAATCGCAAATTAGGAAGTGCAAAATGAAACAATGATGCATGTGGGGGCACAATCCTAAGTCACAACAGATTCCTAAATTATCCTGTGCTCACCCCTAGTAGCAGCAAAAACAACAATTTAGACAGAATGGTGAGCAATGTCAAATATTCACCCCAGTGTTGAGATATGGGGTAAAATCTTTCGTTTTTTTTGCTCCCCAAGCCATTCCAATTTAAACTTAGCCTTCTGAAAATCAGTCTTGACGCTGTTCTCAATGTGAATCGTCCAGCCCGAACTGCCAGGCCTGGTCCTCCCTGGACCAGAAACAAGCAATCTAGGACCAGTTCCAGGGTTTCACCCCCTCATCAGCCAGACTAGCTTGAATCTAGTGGCATGGAGAACACAGGGCCCACGTCTATGCATACCCGTCCCACTCGGGGAGACAAATGGAAAAAGAACAATTGATGGACAGAATGTTGAACAATGTTCACCCCAGTACAGAGATTTGTGCCTAAATCCATATTTTTTGCCCTCCGTGCCATTCTAGTTTAAACCCAGTCATATGCAAATTAATTTTTGCCCTATTGCAATTACGATGATACGTTTTCCAATGCACCAATTTCTGTAGGCGTGAAGAGCAGAGTCTAGTTGTAGATCCATACGTTTCCGATTTGTGTGGGTCAGGGACCCAGTTCTAATGCCAAAAAGTGCCTTTGAAGTCGACATAATCTCTTTCAGCCCAGTCCTTCTGCCAAGCTAACCCGGGGGGGGTCAATCAATGCTTAGTGTGTGGACAGGACCCTACTTATTGAAGTGAGTCAGCCCCTCTCATTCCTCCTTGCCCAGGAAGACCCATCAGAATGTAGATACATGCTCAGAATACAGATGGCCATCACCTTCTTGTGTTTGGAGCTGTCTAGAGGAAATACACAAAATGTAGCTGTCACCCAACCCAGATATGTATTGGAGACAGGATGAAGGCACAAAAGAGCTAAGAGCAGAGAAATATCCACTTTCTAAAAAGGGGTGTCTTTGAAAATAACAGTATATCCAACTTCATGAGTAAAGAGAATTTATCACAACCATTCCAAACATATGAAACATGAAAAGGCTACTCCTCTGTGATAAGGACTTACAGTTTAAAACTGTATTAAGTCATTCCGAATGCTAGCCTACGAGAGGAGACGGCCTCACAGTAGTGAAAAACGAAATACGCTGTTTGTCACTAATAATGAAGGAATAATAATAAAGTAGTTTATAAAGCGCCTGGCGATGCCATCCCGGCGTGTCCCCGTGCTGTGGAGATCAATTTAGCAAGCAACAGTATCACCGCCTCTGCCTACAAACTGCATTAGAGATTATACAAATGGGTTTTCAAAAGACTTCTGAACATGGTCTCAGATTCTTCCAATCTTAGGGATGTCGGGAGTCTGTTACAATTTTTTGTCACTACAATTCTGAAAGAGCGACCGCCGAGTTTCGCTCTTTTTACACGAGGGATCGTCAGTTGACCCGTCCCCTCTGAGCGTAAAGCTCTTTTAGGGTCATACCTATGTACTAGATCTTGAAGATACGATGGAGCTTTATGCCAGAGTATTCTATGGCACACTAAGAGAGCTTTAAACATAACTCTCTTCCTGACCGGTAGCCAGTGTAGAGCCACTAAAGCTGGCTTGGATGCTGCTCACCTAGGGAGTCTCAGAACAAGACGAGCTGCTGTGTTTTGGAGGACTTGCAGGTGCCCCAGACTTTTGTCTGTGGCGCCTAAGAACAAAACGTTCCCGTAATCCATGCGGGACGTCACCAGCGCCTGAGTCATAGTGCGTCTGGCGTCCAGCGGAAGTAAGTCTAGGGTGTGATTAAGAGTTTTCAGTACTCCAAAACACTTTCCCACTAGGCGGTGAATGTGCCCTTCGTCACTGGCACACAAATTGCTGCCTAGCGCCAACGCAGGCACCCTTGCACCTCGCAGGCACCATTACACAACCCTAGAGAGGTGTAGGCTTTTGACTCATTCTCAAGTTCACAGCATGTTGTAAATCTGAGACTGTGTCAAATGCCATGGGTGCTATGTGACAATAAACAAAAAAATTGCTAGCCCTCCCACTTATTTAGTCTCTCTCTATGCTTTTGAGACCACAAACAAAAAACAAAGTCACTTTGTTTGTTGGGTAATTTTATTTAACCCTTTTACTCATTATTTTTGGTAAGATTTATCTTTTTCATGGGCAAGGAGAACACTTTATATACACCTATACACAATACAAAAACATTTATACATATTTACAACTACTATACAAATACCACATGAACAATGAATCAAACAGTTATCCACAAACTTCTTTTGTAAAACATATATATAGCAATTCTATATTCACAAATAATTAATCTTTGCGAGATAAACAAACCGCTATTAAACCCATAAGGTGAGAAAAAATGCGACAGAATTCAAAGTCAATTCACAATAAATTCCAACAAAATGCATGCGCCCATCAAGGGCAGATATTTTGTGGTGTCTGTCTGCCGTTTGCCGACGCGTTTCGAATCTGTAAAGGATTACAGATTCTCCTCAGGGCTCTCTCAATGTATTCAATCTACACAAAATAAAACGAAGTTTGTTTTAATGTTTGCGACTTAAGATGCTGAAAAACCCCCTAGAATGGCTGAACTAAGTTAGACTAGTTACCTTTTTAAAGGATGCGGTGGGCTCTCGTGATCCAATTATGCACGAGGGGCTGTACGCCGCAGAAAGTCAATGAGATAGAAGGTTTATTCTGGAAGAAATAATTCATATGCTTACAATGCCATCAAGGGCAGTGCCATGTGACTACTACAGACCTAAAAGTACAACATCCTACCTCTGTCGAGTGTGGCGTTGGATGCTATGTTAGATCCTCTGTTTGCTCATTAAAACATTTCCATGCGACCTGCAAAACATAATGGTAGCGCTCAGTATTGACATTGTTTATGGCACAAAACGCTCGTGAAGTGTTACGGAAATATTATTGTGAGGCCACATACCTAAAGTTCTGGTGAAGAGCGCGTGGCGCCGATCGCCATGCCGTGTGCTCGTAGTCCTTGTTAGAAGCCCGATTCAATCGGTAGCGGGGACTCGTGTTCCTCCCCGATGTTTACAGTCGCCCGGCTCACTCGCGCTAAAAGACAGGAAAGGGGCCCTTAGTCCCTAACTAGAAAAATTCTAATGCGCTAAAGTCTCACGCATTTGGAGCCTCACAACCACTAACCTTTCTTCTGGGTTGGCGAACCAGGAAATGCAAAACGCTAGGACAGCCTGGTGGCTGTAAAGGGCTCCTACATCATAGTGAGCCTGAAGCTGGGCATTGTGGATGTTGTAGTTTGTCAGTGAGGAAGTGCATTTACTCATTACAGGCGTGAAATTTCTAAAAGTGTGTTCAACCCTGTTTGGGTACTATTGAACTTGAGTATTAAATAAGCCTCCCTTTTCAATAGGATCTGTTCAATGTTGATCCCTATTTTTGGTTGGTTGATGCTAAATAGCACGGTCCATTTAAAATCATTTTCTCTGTGTTGTTTGTCAGAGAAATGTTGGACTAGGGGCGCAGTTAAAACTTTATTTTTAATACGCGACCTGTGTTGTGTCATACGCGTGTTGGCCTGCTGATTGGTCTTACCAATATAAATTTTGCTGCAGGGACAAATTATAGCATAGACAACATTTTTTGTTCTGCAGTTGGTGAAACTAGTGTGAGACCATGTTGTATTAGAATGTTGAAAGATGGTACCCTCAATGGTTGTATCGCACGCGATACAGTTCCCACACCTATGGTGTCCCTCGATGGGTTTAAGACCCCATTTCGACAACAAGTCACTTTTGGGTTTGGCTATTCTTATATCCGCACGGACTAATTGCTGGCCAATATTCTGATTTCTTCTGAAAGCGAATATTGGACGAGGAATAGGTGTTTCCAATTGTTCCAGCAAATGCCAGTGTTTTAATACCATTTGACGTATGTTGTGAGTTTCAGCACAGAATGTCGTCACACAAACTAGATTTTCAAGATCACGTTTGACTTTTGTTTCAAGAAGACACTCCCTCGGTGTACATCGTGCTCTTTTAAAAGAATGTTTGAGTAACTTTTTGGGATAACCCCGTTGCATTAATTCTTCACAAAATTTGTGCCCATGTTGATCAAATTGTTCCAGCTCCGAACAATTTCTCCTGATTCGCAGGAGTTGTCCATATGGCAAGTTTGCCCTCAGGTTTCTAGGATGTGAACTCCCATAGTGGAGTATGGTATTCCTATCCGTTGCTTTCTTGAAAAGTGAGGACTTCAAGGAACCGTCAACATCTCTTAATTCCACATCAAGGAATGTCATTTTGACATTGCTTGAGTCAACCGAGAATTTTATGTCATTTTATCTGTTATTGAGCCACTGGTGAAAGTCACTCAACTCGGTGTGGCTCCCCTGCCACAGGAGCCACACGTCGTCGATGTAACGATACCAGTGCACAATGTGATGTGCAAAAGGGTTGTTCACCTCCACGTATTTTTTCTCGTATTCGGCCATGTATAACACGGCCATTTCTGGGGCATAAGGGCACCCCATAGCGGTGCCCTTGATTTGCATAAAGAAGTCGTTGTTAAAGCGGAAATAGTTTCTTTTGAGGGTTATTTCGGCCAATCGCAAAATGAAGGATGTTGGGACTCTATGTGGTCTTTCCCTTAAATCTAGATAGAGTTCCAAGACCTCCAGTGCTTCGTCTTGTGGTATCTGGGTATAAAGGGACGTCACATCCATGGTTACCATGAGTTGTGACGTGTGGTCGAACAGGGTCCCTTCTACCTTCACTAGGAAATCAGTGGTGTCTCTTAGATAGGACCTCACATTTGCCACAAAGTGCTTGAGGAAGAAGTCTATATACTTTGACAGGGGCTCAAGACATGAGTCGCAGCCCGACACGATTGGTCGCCCCGGTGGATTTGATAAGTTTTTATGAATCTTTGGTAAGAAGTATGCCACAGGAGTTCTTGGGCATTTTTTTACCAAAAAATCACTCTCTTTAGGGCCCAGGAATCCACTTTCTCTGCCTGTTTGGACAATCTCTGTGATTGAGGCCTGGATCTGTTGTAGCGGGTCCTCCTGCAGTTTTCTGTACCATTCTTGGTTGTTAACCTGCAAGGACCCCTCTGCTAGATATTGTTCTCTAGGCCATATTACCACCGCCCCGCCCTTATCGGCCTGTTTGATGATCAATGAATGATCTTCTTTCAGGTTTTTAAGGGCCGATCGTTGTCCCTTCGAGATGTTTTGTTTCACAAATTTCTGTTTGCTCTCTAGTTTAGTGATTGAGGACAACAAGATTTGTTCGAACGCGAGTACCTGTTTTGGAATATTCTGATTGGGTACAAAAGTAGACTTATTCCTAAGGCCTGTTGCTTCCATGCTGATACTGGGGGGTTGGTTAGCGAAGAAGACTTTTAGTCTGATTTTGCGGCAAAACTCTATTGCCTCTAATTTTATCTTAGTGAAGTCTGTATGTTTAGATGGAACAAATTTAAGTCCTAAGTTAAGGACAGATTCTTCCTCCGTTGTCAGGACCCTAGTTGATAAATTCACTATGGTAGAAGAGCCCGCTACGTTTTGTAGAAGTTTCTCCTGGTTCGCATTTCCCATGGCTGTTTGAATCTTACTTTTTGTTGTTGGCCTTTCTCTAAAAAAGGAGTTTGTTTCTTATTACTATTCCCTCTCGCTTCAGAGTCGGAGGACTCTGAAGCTGAAGTCTCAGAAAATGTTTTGAATCTATTCCTGGATCTTCCTTGAAAATTTGTCAAAGCCCCTCGAGATTCAGTTTGAGAGTAATAATCTTCTTTGAGGAATGGATAAGCTCTGAGACTGTGTCAAATGCCATGGGTGTTATGTGGGCACACCCACCCTAATGACCATTGCATGCCTCCCTATCACATTGTGAGGCAACGCAGCAACTTGTACTGAATTGATTCTCACTATATCTATGAGTCCATGAAATGCCATGCAGGGGGGCTTTGCGTGGCCTTGCAGATATGGCTCTACAGTGTGCACCCTTGGAGTACCATTTAAATTGACGGGGCTTGTAAATGAGCCCCTAAGTCTGCCTACCTTAACTTAAGTTCCAGTCCACTTACATCTTTCCTTATAGTTATTTTCTGGGGGATATAAACTACTGAAGATCTAATTGGGAATGTACTACACCTGCCCGGCATCATGTTGGCACAAGCTCCCTACAGTGGAGAGGTGTGGCTCACTGGTTAGAGGCGGCAGACCCGAGAGCAGAGAACGGGCTGGGACCAGGGTTCGATTCCCGTCGTGGCAGGGTCTCGGACCAAAAATGATCAGCGGACTCGACAATTCTCGCCTCGGTGCCTACTCAATCCAGGGACCACACTCGGTAACTCTGGGCATTAAGCTTGCCTCATCTCCACAACGGCCCCCCACAAACGCCAGGGATGCCTGGTTTCACCTTGGAGACTCCCAGGAGGAACTATCTCACAGGGAAAGCCAGGACGGGTTCCCCAGCGGTCTATAGCGCTACGAGGCCTGCGGTGCGGGTAGCAGTGCGCTTTACAAGACACACTTTACAGTGCATTCTGAGAAGGGGGCAATGCCTTAATTACCCTTTAAACCAGGTTGGAAACTATGGCCAACCATCCTTCTTGTGATTTCACACCTTAGAAATGCAATGCAACTAATTGGCACGTGGCTACTGCCCATGTGCACAGGGAGGCTGTAATTATAAACTGGATCCCACCACAACTTATTGAATAACTGCATTGACACAGACACACATGGACCCTGCTGTGGTTCATTCTGAACCTGGAGCTGTGTTCCATCAGTTCCTTAATGCTAGGACTAAGTCTAATGCCGTAATGAAGCTTTTCTGGTCTGACCTGGTCCTGTTGCACGCAGCAAGAGTTTGACACCCAGGCACCTGTACACGGATATCCACGAAGTTCTATCTACCCCTTACCAGTGACAAGAGGAGGCCTACCAAAGAGCAAACAACCAACAAGTGCAGGAGAGTCAAGTTACAACATTACCTGACAGTAAAATTCCTTTAAAGGGCAAACTTTTTGCTTTTGCATTTCTTCAGATTCAGAAAAATGTGTGTCATTACACTGTGTCGCATTCATTATTCGAATCTTCAGTGGATTCATAGTGGAAAGCATCTGAGGCTTGGTGGCCAAACCTTTTTGGTGCAGACCCCTCTACATGAAACAGGCTTCCATCCCTGTACTCATTGTTCTCCTTCATTTTCAATAGAAAAAATAAATCTAAGAACATTTTAAGTTGCTACACTTTTTTGAATTTTCAGCCTCTCTACTTGCAGCGAGATTCTTAGGATCATGATGAACCATGCTTACAAAACGCAACACATTAGCTATTTCATGCTTTGCGATTTGCGAGGATCACTGGATGTGGCATCACTTGATACCTCTACATATTTCCATTATAATAGTACTTTTTTTTGGCAATCCACTAAAATGTGCGACTATATGAATGTATGTATAGACCATTACAACTTTATTTGCAGAATGCGGGAAGAAATGGGAAACTGTCTGCAATAATACAGTCCTACAGCACCACCAAATTGAGCCTCTTTGCTTGATTTCCTATAATGAGATGCAACTTTAGAACTCATGGTATCATTCTGATAGGTGCAGTGCCAATCTCTATGTGTTGTGTGCAAACAGATAATGGATGTTCTATTATTCTAGTCCACCCCCCCTCCCCACAATCCACCAAAGGTGATTGAATATTGTAGCCATACTGGCCACTATCAGAGTGTAATACCCAGACACATGAACAGCAAACGTTGTGGCCAGTTGTGCATAGAGCAGCACAGAACACTACACATTTACAGGCATTGGTAGCGGAAACTTGAGATATACAACATGGCACGTGGTGGTATGTGATGCCCTACCATGCCAGCCACTGGGGTGTCCTATCAATAGCTTTTTTCAGAGACAATGTAGAGCTCAAGTCCAGCCACTAAATGCTGATGATCTGCTGTGTGTCTGCCACCTGCTCCACAACAGTGCCATCAAAACACAGCTGCCAGTCATACCATGGGCCATCCCACGAAGGGTCAATATTGCAACTACTTTATAATCCCTGTCAACACAAACCCTCATTCAAGTTCCCTTCATGACAACTGTCGCACTGCATGACATTCTGCGTTCCCCATTCCTTGCTATCTGGCATAGTGGAGTGTGTACATTTTGAATTGTGAAGCGATAACTGGGTTGAATCAGGGCCGGTCCTAGAACTTTTGGGGCCCCGGGCGAAAGGGAAGATGTAAGGTCCCTCTTATTTGCATGTATCATCACAAGAAGTAACATCACAGAAAGTGACATCTCAGGTCTATTGATCTTATTTGGCATCCCTGAAGAGACCTAACGTGGACATCAGTAACAATAACAAAAAGATAAATATGCAAATGAAATAATTACATATATTTTAAAACTGTATTAAATGGATTATATTTGTCACACTGGATGGAAAAGCTAGTTCCAGGTCTTAGAAAGATGGATGTTTTTTTACTTCTTGTTAACTGATCGTTTCCCGATGAGTGCATGGTGAACATTCCAGTTCTGTCTCATAAGGGAGAGAGATCCTGTTGGGGTAATGAGGAGTGCAGGTCATTCAAAATATAAAATGACACAAGAGAAAACCTCTCACAACATGGATGTAATTGCAAATTTCAAAAGTCTCCCTTATCATTTTGTGTCATTATGGTGCCACTTTAGGATGACATTAATACTAAGTAATTTCTTTTAACATAAATCTTCTCACCAGTATCCCACACGCACATGCTAAGAGTCTTAGGACAATCTTTTTTGTGTGTGGGCTCTTTACTTGCCAGAATTATGTTAAGTGCAAAAAACACAACACATATAATACAAAATTACAAGACACCATTGCAAACAAATGAAGATTGTACATCAATAAAAAAAGACCTAGAACAACGAGACCACTGCTAAATCATACACTGACTTGAAGGTATGCTGCAGATTCAAGGGGTTTTCAAATCTACGTTTTTGATTTGGTATTAGAATTGGAGAAATGCAAGTGGCCGGCTTTAGCTCTGGTGGAGCCCTATGCAACAATGTTTGTTAGTGTCCCCAAATGGCTCCCACTGCCACGGATTCCCTCACTACCACCCTTTAACAGTGCCCCTCAAGTCTCAATAACCACATTCTCGCACAGATGCATTTAATTTTATTTACAGCGCTACTGCTACCAGTGTAGGGTGTCAGAGAATGTTATATTACACATATTATACAGACAATCTAACATACGTGTATAAATCACTGTATAGGAAATGTTACATAAGACAAAGGACTACAAGGTGTAGGAGTCACATGACAATCATATTAGTAGACATTATAGTTTATTAGTGATTGGTCTGGATAAACACAAACTCTGAATTTAGAACGTAATACCATGGTTGGGGGTTCTCTTTAATAGCCAGAATTGAGTTCTATCCAAATGAATCCTTGAAGTGTGGCTCAGGGGTTAGAGGCGGCAGACCTGGAGCTTGAGTTTCGGCCCTGGACCAGGGTTCAATTCCCCGCCTTGGCGGGTCTTGGGCTCAATAATCCCACGGACTCGATAATTCTCGCTCCGGTGCCTTCTCGACTCACGGGTTCACACTCTGCGACTCTGGGCAATAGCTTGCTTAATCTCCACATCGGCCCTTCGCGGCGGGATGCCTGGCTTTCACCTTGTGGATACCCTTCCAGGGCTATCTCACAGGGGAATACTAGGACGGGTTCCCTAAGCAAGCGCGGAGATGCCCCAGGGTAAGTCCTGCGCTATATAAGTTTCATACATACACATACATACATACATACATAAAATAACCAAAGACTAGGGAAAAACATAACCCTCCAATGTATACCTTGCAGTTTGCATGCAGCTCTTAAATGACAGTTAATAGCTCACTGTTCAATGTTAGGATTTTGACTTATTAACTGCCAGCAACAAAAGGATCTCACTGACAAAAGCAGTAACCCACTGACCTATTTACATTATGTACACTTTGTGATCTGTATGGTACATGTTCTTTGCAGCAGGCACATTAACCCTATGCTCTACCTTTCCACAAGTCAAAACTTCCACTAGACTAACCTCCGATCTCCCTCAAATAGGAACATAAATCAATGGAGTTATCATGACATTTTTATTGTAGCCGAAAATTGGCCAGGAAGGAGGCAGTAAGCGCTTTTAAAAACAAAATATACTTGCAAACATGATGTCCCCACCCGAAGTGAGCGCTCAGTGTGATGTCACGGGTCCCAACACCCTAGAGCCTCCTTGCTCAAGGGTTCTGTGACCTTAGTGACAGAGTCACTGATGCTCTATGGTGTGCTGCTTAATAGGCCTGCCCAAAAGACTTGAGCTGAGCTTTAGGGGTCGTTGTGGACAGGCCTTCAAGGTTAGCCCACACTTGCCATCGCTAAGGTCCACCTGCTGCTTCTGAGACACCAGGGCTTATAAGGTCTAGTGGTCCCTCAGGAGAGTGGTCTGCTTAAGAAGGCTGAACCTGGCTCCCCAGTTCCTAAGTCGGCAGCTTTGGCCATAGTGCCACATCCTCTCCCCACTGAACACCATACTGCCTCACTGAGAGAAACTCGCACTACCTTCAACTACAACCCAATTGTGCCCCGCTATAAATACCATGATGCAACTCAATTCAAATTACGCACTAGACTAGAGTAATATTCTGCTCAAAAAGAATAAGGGCCAGATGTACGACCACTTGCTTTTGTGACTCGCAAATTGCGAAAAATTGCGAGTCGCAAAAGCAAATGTACAACAGTGTCAGAGACACTGTTAGCGATTCCCAATGGGATAGCAGAGTGCGAGGCTCATAAATATTAATAAGCCACTTTCTATTTTCGACCCCATTGGGAATGGCTGGCCCTCCCAGGGATGGTGGCCTGCTGGGCTCAGCAGACCTTCATGTCTGGAACTGCTTTTCAATAAAGCTGGTTTCATTTTTAATGCAGCCGTTTTTCTTAAAGGAAAACGGGATGCATTTGAAAAAAATAATGAAACGTTTTTGGTTCATTTTCTAAGGGCAGGCAGTGGTCCCTGGGACCACTGCCTGCCCTTAAAAAATATTTTCACGTGCATTCCCAAAGGGAAAGGGGTCCCCTGGGGATCCCTTCCTGTTTGTGAATGCTTTACCACCTACTTGAAGTAGGTGGTAAATTGCGACTGTTTTGCAACCGCAACTGCAGTCGCAAAACAGTCATACATAGGGCTCAGACTCGCTATTAGGAAGGGATGCCCTTGAAACGCCCCCTCCGACTAGCAAGTCACAAATCCTAATTAGCGAGTCACAAATAAATTGCGATTCACTAATTAGGGTTTGTACATCGCCCTTAGTTGTTTTTGCATACGCAAACCCGTTTGCACATGTAAAAATACTTCGTACATCTGGCCCAAAGTGACAACATCCTGGAAAAAGCAAACACTCATGAGGAATATAAGATTAATTAAAGCATGTGAAATGTAAGAAGGAAGAAATTGGTTACCTTAACTCTATTGCACTCATTATTCAGAAATCAATGAGTGCTTTTGCATGAAAAGTTAAAGACATGACTACAGGGCCAGAAGGGACCCGTTTCAATATCCATTGCTTATATCCTTACAACACGTAAGCAGTATGGTTTAATAAGACAACATCCCTGAACACGGAGTGGCGGTACACATTTTGTTTACCAATCCACACATCAAGCAGGTATTTCAGTACCTCCAGGAAAGGCCCCCTCCCCACCCGGGGAAAATAGTGCTGTTCGGAGAAAGACATTAATACAAAAGTAGTGCTTCATTGGCAAACTCTGTAAAGTGGCACTAATGTGCTTTGGGTTTGAATAAAATCAATCTTGTCCCTTTTCGACCCACTCTGTCTTGCTTTAGTTATTTTTCAATTTCAATAAATTTTAAATGCACTTTCCCACAAAAGAATAGGTGATACAAAAGTAAACAAGCGCCAGTTGATCTGGCTGCTCCCTCCTCCCCTCACCCACCTCTCCTTACCTGTGTCTGGCTGGTCCTACAAACAAAGGGGCCTTCTGTCACCTAGCAACAAAATGCAGAAAGGGCGCCTAGAATGGCCGGTACTTAACAGAGGTGTTGCCTCGCCCCTGACACTGTGAGCACACATAATTGCTGGCCCAGCTGCTGTGACTTCCCTACTTTGTTTGTCCCTTCCCCTCACCCCGGCACCCCCAGGAATGCCATCACACCCTGACAACAAGGTCAAGACACCTCGCATTTGTAATTTGATTGTGTGGGGCAGGGGGCCCTGGATGCTAACTGTGAAAGTGTGGCCTTTCACAGTGAAGAGGGGGCTCCCTGTGTTTTAACTGAGCACGAGGTCTGGGGCAGCTGCCCACGCTGCCCATGCCTAGCGCCGACCCTGGGTTGAATACTCTACCATGGTTTGTGGAGTCCCCGTAGGGGAATACAGCGGAAAACATCTGGAAATAAATGGCCTCATGTCAATGCAGAACACATTCACCAATCCAGTGAAATGTACCAAACATGAAAAATGCGTTTAGAAAATCCTGTATTCCAACTAGGAATTGGTTTAACGTATCTTGTAAAGTATCTTAATAATGTATGGTGGAAGTCACACCTCCAGCATTTCTGTTCCCGACCTGTCTATTCCCAATGCGCCCGGAGTGAGTGGGAGGGGCGAAACTTGTGCCCCACGTTCGCGAGGCACATTTTGCACCCAAGAAATGTGTCCGCCTGTTCTATGTGTTCACATTTCCTTGACAAGTATGTTAATGGGATTCTCTCTAGACAATTCAGATGTCAGCATTCAGTTGTATTACCCGTGAATCTAGATACCAAGAAATACCCACACTACAGGAATAGAACATTCTTTCTAGCTCGGTTTGCTTAGTTTAGCAATGCTTCTGACAGTTATTCAATGAGTCAAAACGCAGAGCCTCATTTCCACCTTCCTTGGCACTTAAATCGCAATTTACTGTTGCTTTCAGTTGCTGTGTGTACTATGAGTGATGGGATTGGTATTCGGTGCTTATTTGCATCAGAACAGGCAGACAATGATAAATGAATATAATGATCTGTTACAAGTGCTTAGAAATCTGGTGGTAAAAGCGAGACTGGCTATTTAGTCTAATCAAGACGACTACTACTTCAAACTCTAATGGTCTGTCATAAATTGTCACAGCAATGTGCTAACACTGAATTCGAAAATATTCTTTGTCATCGCACACATTTTAAGACAATCTATTATTTCCACGAATAAAGAAAAATAGATGCACTACATCAAAAATGTGTGACATGTATTAATTTTGCAGACAGCACTTATTTCCTGTATAATTAAACTCCTAATTTCTAAAGCCTTTAAGTCATTGGTTCAAGTATATCAAAAAGATGACAACTGCTATGGTGCTAATAATACTTTTGCATCTAGTAATTACTTTACAATAGGGAATAGAGCCCTTGCTAAAAAATATCTCCATATCGTTTTTTACAGAATTTACCGAAATGATGGTGCCAGAGTTCACAACTGGGGCTGATATCTTGTCCCTACTTAGCGGGGCATCCCTCGTTTGTAGCCCCAGAATGGGTAAAAACATGCACGCCCTGAATTTTCCAGATTCAACACTGCATGAGGTCCCTGATTTCAGAGCTGCTTCCATACACACTCTCCGCCTTTTTATGTCCCCACATCTTGTAAAGGTTGTGATCGGGTGGGGCAGTGTTAATCCAAGGGACACTGCTTGGCTCAGCTCATGCTCCCCTATGAAAACTGTCTACCGAATCCTACCTTTCATTCATTGTCATCGACAGGGTACCTGATGGCATCAGGTTATATGACAATAGATGGGTAATATCAAAAGAAAGTCCTCTGAGGTTGCACATCTGTATCATAGAAGCCAGTAGTGGCATCTATACCAGGCGACCAAGAAAGCCCAAGTATAGGCCCCCTGGGGAAAGGCTGAAGGGAGAGCAGGTGAACGTGCCAAAGCTTAGACTTTTCGATGTGTCTTTTTATCTTATTACTTTTTGGTTGGGAAGAAGGACGTGGATCCTCTTAGTTCTGTTCCTGTGATGTCCATCCATATTTACAAATGGTAACTGAGACAACTGACTTGTTGACGACCTTCTGGAGGCAGGGGTCACAATCAGCAGAGATCCTTGGATGACCGCCCTCTACCGGTATTTATGATGTTTCAGTGCTGCATGTATGGCCAGTTTGGAAGAACTGGAGTCCGTTTGCAACTGACTGGAAACGGATTTCGAGGATTTTCCCAGGGAAGTAAAAGCCAGTGATCCTATGATAGATAACTTAATTATTTGTTTACTCTTTTTAATGTTCTTTATTATGTTTAACATTTGAAAGCACTCATTCCTAAAAGAGATCCATTTGCTAAGCCTTTCAAATCATTTAACATCTCACAATTCACCACTACTAAGAAACTTAGGGTGTGATTCACAAAGGTAAACTTACACTTTTTTGTAAGTTTTTCTTTGCTGTAGTAACTTTACTACTTCTTGTTATTCAAAAACGACTTGCCGGATCCTAAATATAAACGCGCACTTTTGTGGAGGTTTGCTATTTTGTTTTTATTCTCAAACTATGAGTTAATAGTGATTTCACGACTGCAGAGATTCTGCTGATGGGGTGGAGAACTTTGGGCCATATTATCAAGAAAGGGCGATACATTATCGCCGCTTTTATCGGCAGGAAACTGCTGCTAAAGTGGCGATAATGGGCTTGATAATATTCCCTTGTGAATTACCATAGAAGTCCAGGTTATCACCAGAACCTGGGCTTCTGTGGGAATTCACAAGGGCATATTATTAAGCCCATTATCGCCGCTTTAGCGGCAGTTTCCTGCCGATAGTAGGTGCGATATTATATCGCCCTTTCTAGTTAATATGGCCCCTTGTTCCCAAAAATATAGGCTGGTCCTATTTTGCATAGGCTGAATTCTGTGGCACGACTGCAGAGTCTCTGCAGTCATGCAGTCATAGTCATGAACTATTAACTCATAGTTTTTTCATAGCAAGAACTCCGCACATAAAAATATAGGCCTGTCCAATCTTTCTATGTACAAGGTTCTGTGCCCGGACTACGAAGTCTCCACAGTTGTAAAGTTGTTATTAACTTGTGGTTTATGAATAGACAAAAAATAATAAAGTTCCACAAAATTTCAAACTTACCTTTGTGAATAATTCCCATTGAGTGTACTTAAGTTAAGCAGACAGCCATGTGAGAGTTTATCTTCAACTATTGAAGATGATTAACCACTGATGACTTTTTATTTTTTAAATGTCACGAACCCATTTGTTGTTTGCTATTATGTGCACAAACATAGAATTAACAGTTTATTCAAACAGGATGGGGCCTTAGACCAAATACATTAAAGAATCATGAACTATATCACAGTTATTCAGTGCAATATGCACAATGTGGATGGGATCTCAATGTGTCTTTGGATCACTGCTGCTGTCCTGACTGCTAAATTTTGAAATTTCTGTAATATAATCAAAAGCCTATTAAGTCGTACATTAGTGATTTACAAAAACCATACATGGTGCCAAAGATATTATTGGCTAAGGTTGCTCTATGTCCTTCCAAAAATAAGAGATGCAATGTATGTATAGAGAACTTCAGACAACAGTTGAAGCTCTTCATCAATTTTTTTTATTTTCTATCCAATGTATATGCTTTGATACAAGGTGAGTTTAGATATTTTGAGTTGTTGGAAATATTATGATCTCATATCCTATAACAAGAATATACTCATTCAGTGTTCTCTGGTTCACACACATCTATGATTTTACTGTAACGTGGTGCCCTCTCACGAACAGAGCGGTACAAAAGGGGGTGGTGATGGACAGAGCATCTGAACCAATCAAACACTCACACCCAGTCAACAGATCCGGGTTTATTCCATCACCGTTTTTTAGCCCACTTTTCCACCCCAGTTCAGACATGGCCATATGCAAATCAGTCTGACCCTGTGCCTCCTGGGAACAGTCCAGCCCGAACTGCCAAGCCATGCCTTCCCTGGTTCGGATACAAGGTGAGTTTAGGTATTTTGAGTTGTTGGAAATATTATGATCTCATATCCCATAACAAGAATATACTCATTCAGTGTTCTTTGGTTCACACACATCTATGATTTCACTGTAACGTGGTGCCCTCTCAAGAACAGAGCATCTTTATTCACAATAATCCAAGAGCCAGACTCACTGCTGAGTTTCTGCAGCAGTGTAATCGAATCCCTCTTTTTACAAGATAAGCAGCTTCAGCAGGAGCTGAAGACACACATCGAATAAATGAGGCAACAAAGGGAAACCTTGTAGACTGCAAAGGTCAGATTTGATAAAAGAAATCCTCAAAGGTCTTCAACTAGGTCCTTGAAATGCAGTCAATTTGGTGAACAATCTGAAAGACTCCAACAAGTTACATCTAAGAGCCTGATTTAAAGATCCGCGGATGGGCTACTCCATCACAAATGTGGTGGATATCCCATCCACCATGTTACAAGTGCATTATATTCAATGTTGTAATACAACAGATGGGGTATCAGCCACGTTTGTGATGGAATAACCCATCCACTGAACTTTAAATCAGGTCATACATTTCTCAGTATTAGAGAGGGTTATCAGAGGTATAAAAGGTTACTTCAAGACAAGCATTTTCTAAAAGAGATGCCACTGCCTCAACTGCCACCTCAGCTGATGGTCCTTGGTATTGACAAGAGCAAACTATGTATACCTACTCGGGCAAAAATAGAACCTACTGTCTCACAGGCAACCGCCCTTCTCCAAATAGGACCCATAAATGCCACTGGAGAATGTATCTGTGTTAAGGGTGAGCATGTTGATAGGGTGTCTTATCTGACATGTTAGACAGTGGTGGGACCTTCTCCTGGTGTTTTTTTCGGTTTTTAAGAAATTTTTCATTTTCACAGAGGCACCTGTTATGACCATTTGAATGTGTTGTTTTTGTACTATACTTGTAATTGTAAATTGTATTTATATAGCTCTAACTACAGCTGAAGAGGCATAAATGCTATTCACGACCAGTAGCACCCTACTCCGGAACTCAATATTAGAGTTTAACAGCTAGTAGATTAGTATTTTATTTTCTTGTGCATTAGATGTTTTAACTTTGTGCTTTTGATTTTTTTGTAAAATTAGTAGAGTTTAGAGTAGGGATAGAATGAAGGGAATTTATTTGAAAGGGCAAAGACTAAGGGCTAGATGTAGGTAATTTACAATTACCGATTCGAAAATACCGAATTTTACTGATTCAGTATTTTCGAATCAATAATTGCAATGTAGATAATAATTCGGTAAAAAATACCGAATTGGTAAGATTCGGTATTTACCGAATCGGTATTTACCGATTCGGTATTTGCCATTCATTCCTATGGGCCTGGAGGCCCATAGGAATGAAAGTCAATTACCGAATCGGTAATTACTGATTCTGTAAAATTGTGAAGAAGTCAAGGGTGGCAGAGTGGCACTTTGACACCCTGTTGCACCACTGATTAGTCCTGGTGTGCACATGTGGCATACATACATGCCCTAAGGGCATGTATGTCTGTCACATGGCACAGGTGTAAATGCACATTTATGCATTTACATAGGAATTCCTTATTTACCACCAACTAATAGTTGGTAGTAAAAACCGAATTCTTAACCCGTTGGCTGCTTCCGCTTTTTTGCGACAGTGCGCCGTTTTAAAAAACGGGCGCGGTCGCCTCGGCCATTGGCCGACGGCAGCACCAGCGAGGTAGTGCTGCCGTCGGCCAATGGCCGACGGCAGCAGCCAACGGGTTAAAGCCCAGAAGCACTGTTTACAGTGCTCCCTACATATTATTTACCGATTCGGTAAATACCAAATCGGTAAATGATGATTCGGTTAATACCGAATCAGTAAATACCGATTCGTTATTTACCGAATCAGTAAAATAGCCACCTACATAGGAAAAGGCTTTTACCGGTCGCTAACGGCCGATTTCGGCCGTTACCGACCGGTAAAAGCCTACCTACATCTAGCCCTATGTTGTTTATGTAAGTAGTGGTCATGCATATGTGTTAGTTCGGTGAAATGGCTAAAAAGGAGGTAAAAGTTTGAGAAGGATTTTTGAAAGGTCATAGTAGTTAGAAAGGTCTGGTATGACTCAGAGAGAGGAGGGATGAGGCACAGGTTGAAGGGGGATTTATTATATATAACAAAACTGAAATTATCTTATATATACACATGAAACTTGGTAAAGTATTAGTGAGTAGAGTAAACACCTCTATATAAATAGCAAACGTACGTAGAAGCAGCAATGTTTACATGATCTGATGTGCACATTTACTTGTGTTGAATTATGCTATTTTTCTTTCAAATAACTGTAATTAACTTATACAAACACATATACACAAGCACTTACTAAAGATTTAGAAGCAGGCATAGACCCCTCTATTTTTCACCTATATGTATGTAAAAAAAAGCAATTTTGACATGGTTCGAAACACACATGTATTTTGTGGTAAAATATACGTTTCCCGTTATGTAAATAAATGTATCTGCTTATAACAGGAAGTGTATTTTAATGTACTTTGATAATTGTATAACAACAACCTCACATAGTTTTCCATGTCCGAGTATAATGGTGTTATACATGATTGTTATGTGAGTATATTCGTCATGTTGGGAAGAGCAAGCTCTTGAATAATGTTCTGAATGTCAGTGGAACATTTAGTTGGATGTTGATTTGTAGGAGATTACATGGTTTAGTTGTTTGAATAGAGAAAGATTTTCCACTCATGGTTTTTTTCTTGCATGTAGGAATTTGAGGTGGATAGCCATTCTCGAGCGTAGCTTCTTTTGTTGTATTTGTCTATTTTATTTCTGATGAAGAGTGGTCCCTTGCCATGTATTGGTATATTTGGGATACAAAGAAGTTTGAAAGTAGCTTTTCTCGTAATTGGTAACTAGTGTAGGCCCTCAAGGCAGGGTAGATATGTGATTGTAGATTTACATGGAGGAGGAGTTTAGCAGTCGTGTTCAGAATTCTCTGTAATCTTCTAGTTGACAAAGGCAAGCCTTGATATAAACTATTAGCATATTCTATTGATTGATTTGGCTACCTTATCCACTTGTGAATTAATTGGCAGCTTGGCGTCATGGTAATTCTGAGCTTTCTTACCACCTTAGATTTTTTTTAGAGTAGTCCTAGATTGTCGTACCATGTACAAAGCAGGTCATAGTCTTTCCGGCAGCACAGGTGAGTATTTAGAATTTGAAGGCATTCAGTTTGAGGTGTCTCCTTGCCATCCATAGGTCAGCAGTCCAAAGGCAACTGAAGATTTCTGATGTTCCAACTTCCTTTGGGCGTTCCAATTTAATAATTATCTGCATGTCATCTGCATTGTTATAGCAGGTGAAATCAAAGCCATTAGTCAGATCTGTTAATCATTTCTTGTAGATGTTGAAAAGCATGGGTGAGATAATTGAGCCTCGAGGAACTCCTGCTTGAATACAGTATGGTTTAATAGAGAATGGATATGTGTGTATAATATTATTTCTATTGTGTGGGTATGATGTGATTCAAGTGAGAGCTGTGGCCTCTATTCTAGCTTCCTCAAGTCTTTGGATTAATGTATTATGATCCACTGTGTCAAAAGACACTGAAAGGTCCAAGAGAAGAAAGGGAAAAACCCCTTTTCTGATCTACTCTATTTTTAAGGTCATACTAAAGAGACATTAGGGCTGATTCAGTGTCTTTCCCTGAATGGAATCTAGTTTGGAAGAATGACAGCATGCAATGGTCTTCAATGAATTGTGACATCTGGGGGAAAGTTGCTCTTTCTATAAGTTTGACCAGGAATGGTTTGTTTGCTACGGGTCTGTAGTTGTTGTGGTCTTAATTTCCTACGTTTTCTTTAACAGTGGGTGTATGTGTGCCTTCTGGGAAAATGCCTGTTGTTGATAAGTGTTCGAAATGGGGTTTCTGGTTGGCTCGGGTATGCACCCAAACCAGGCAGAACCTACCACTCTAAGGGAGTTACACACTGAAGATAACCCCTGCTCACCCCTTTGATAGTTTGGCAGATCATGGATAAGGTATAAAGTGTTTGTGCAACAAACTAACACAACAGTGACACAACAGGCACACCACAAAAGAAAGTCCAAACAAGGTTATATGAAAATATCCTTTGTATTATCCATAAACACACATTAGATCACAATCACATATATTTACACTGTGCCACGAGGCACTTGTCATAACTTCACAGGGATTACATAAATCACTAGGCTAACTGGGCCTATGTCATAACTCTTACAGCTAGAGCTACAAGTAACTATTAGTAGGTTTACACTTAGCACAACACGTTATGCATAAACAAAATCAACAGTACACCCGAGTAAACACTTGTAAATGGCACATATCATAATAACACCATGATTGCAGTTAGCATAAAACACTATGCATTGCCAGATGTCCACCACCCATCCGGGAACTACAGTCAGTGCGGCACCCACGCTTTTATGAGGGTACAGGGGGTCTTCCCATAGGCTTCTGGGCCACATACTCCCAGAAATGCAGTAACCCTAGCATGGGGCCTCTCTGGAGGTCTCACCCTGGGCTTCCCAATACACATCAATGCCTCTCCCCCAAAACAAGGGCCCTGAGGATATGTGAGGTAATAGTTGGCCACATGAACTAAGTAGTCCTTTGGAAAGTGATCCTTTTTAATTCTGCATTCATCCAAGTGGCATGTTTTCTTATTTTATGCATCAGTTTTTTCACAGAAATTAAGAGATCAAAAGTTTTCAGGAGCCATCCATACAGTGTTTGTACAGAATTGGCTGTGATAAGATCTGTGATGGAGGTAAGTAGTTTTTCGAGTTCTTCCAAAATCTGCTTGTTCCAACATGCCAGACCATTCTCTTTGTAGTTGTAGTAAGATGATTTTAGATCGGATGAGCTGTGGTGTCTACGGTTGGAGGGTAATGATCTGACCACATGAATGAAGTAGTCCTTTGTAAGGTGACTAAGTCTGGGTTGGCAAACATGATGTGTGGCTCGTAATGTGTGTGGGACTGGGAATAAGCTTTTGTAGGTTATGTGTGTCTGCTCCATTGAGGATGGTTCTGTGGTGTACCATATTAAGTTTGTCAAACCATATGTTGAGGTCATCAAGGATGCATATGTTGTAAGAATGTCATAGATTGTTTCTAACAATGTGTCTGGGAGGGTTGCATTGCTAGGTGGTGGCCTGTATAAAAGGGCAAAGTAACATGAAAAGGTGGGGTAAAGTTGCATCTGACAAGGAAGATTTTACAACCTTGTAAAGGAACATCCCCAGGTTTGGTGAGATTTGTTGTTTCTTTAAATATGAAGGCTAAACCTCCTAATTTTGTGGTGATATAGTCAGTTTATTATCCTAGTGGAAAAGCTTCATGAAATGCGGATGCCATATCTTCCTACAGCCATGATTGAGGTATGAAAACTAAGTCAGTTCTGTGTCTATCAATAGGTGGAATATGTGGTACTCTATTTTGTTTAATAGAATGAGCAACAATCAATAGGTAGACTAAAAAATCTATTCTAGAGGTTGTGTGAGTTTGTGCTGCAGGGGTGTGAGTATCATCCTTAAAAGTTGAAGGTGGTGCACTAGTTGGTGGTGTTAATTGTTGGAAGACAGAGAAACTGTTGGTTTTGTTTATCATCGTGTCCCTCCAAATGGTTGAAAATCATTTTTGCGGCTGATCGAAATTGAGGGGTTAAGCTGTGTGTGAAAAGTAGGTTTGCTTTGCGATGAACAAGGGGATGTTAGGTTATGAAGAGTGCTGTGGAGTTGCTTTTTTGTGTATTTTGAAGGTGGGAGCTGCATGGGTGACGGGTGGTGGTGTACCATGAGGGCCATGTTTTATGGCTCTGAATTGATCAATGGAGGATAGATGTGTGGGTGAGCAGTGTTGGGTGTTTGTGGATTGAGCTCATGATACATTTCGAGCTCCATACATTACCCCATATGCAGGTCAAACAAGACCAATACAAATTCAAGTATGAATGAAGAAGCATGCCAATGTAAAATGTGAAGACAGCCTTGGCTGCCAGAGGCATTGATGCTGAACTAGAAAGTGTGATGATCATAGCAGGCTTTTGAAAATATTGCTATTGTTGGGGTTACCTAAATGAGAAGACCACTTTTCTTTGTCTACATAGGACATCAAAAAGAACATCAATGAGTCACAGACTCCGGCAATTCCTCAATGGTTCAAGACAGGTTATATAGAATTTTGAAAGACTTGTACATGATTGTTCACAAAGTACTCAGAAATCATACATGCATCATAAATGTAACCACATTATGTAACAAGTTTTATTTTTGCAATATCTACAACCTCTGTCATGAGGTGCTTGAGTTACAACTTGACCATTGCTCTCCATAAAGTACATGAAGGTGACATCAAATAATTGTGAACTCTTGTGAATGAATTCGATGTTGTCAGAGTGGACTTGTTATTAAATAAAATACATGCCACAACATCTTGATGATAAGATCTTTAAGATCACCAAGTAGCTCGATTTCTTTATAGATACTGACCTTATCTTTTCTAACCACATCACAAATAGCACAAGAATTGTCTGATATCAACTCTCCTTGCTTTCAAGGTGAGTTATTACTCCCATAGTCAGAGTTCAGATCTGTTTTCCTGGTACTGGTTCGGTCTTGTCTCGATGAAGAGAATGTTACTTTGGGTCTTCCACACTCTCATCTAATACCACATTGTTAGAAGGTGGTTCTGACACTCTGGGCCGCAGGGATTGTTCGCTTTTTGAGAATCTATTTGTTGAACTTTTACTGTGGGGGAGCCTCATAAGTTTGGACTCACCCACAGTGAACTCATGATGAAAGAGACTGCATGTAGATTTTATTGGTGTCCCCCTAGCTTGACTAGGCCGCTGCACATCAGATGGAGTAAGGGGCACCGGGCTTGTTACATGCAGACACATGTGTAAATGCGTGTGCACACATGTACAGGCTCCACAGGGGAGATTCCTGGTGTGGGCAGCCCAGGAGGAGATACAAAGAGAATGGTCGGGCAGTACTTATGCAGAATTGGGTGGTGACATGAAATAGGCTTTATAAGTAACCTGTCAGGGAAAGTCAGTATGTTTTACTGGTTTCCCTTCATTATTCTCCTATTGGGACGGGGGGCCCATGTGCTAGTTTTACTCTCCTAAGGACTACCAATTCCAGACACGCACTAAAGTCCACTGTAACTGGTGTGAGAAGAAATATTCTGCAGAGTCCAAAGTCATATTTATACTGCTTTTGGGTCATCCAGAAATGTTATATTTTCCTGAGTCAGCTATAACTAGGGCCTGACTGCGGGCTGACCCTAGCAGGCTGGATTAATCACCTTCCTTCCAAGAGCAAAGGCCTTCTCTCCAAAGAGAAGATGGGTGAAGCTGCAGGCTCATCCATCAGCAGCTGTAACTGGGTGCCAGGCACCAGGCTGCACAAGGGAGAAGGCAGGGTGGAGTAGGGATTTTCAGAGACCATGTGGCTGGAGACCCCTGGAGACGCCATCTTGAACCAACCCAGATGCCTGGGCAGGGAAGAGGAAGCAGGGGCAGTGAAGTGATGTGTCACTCTTTGACACGACAAACAGAGACTTCCTGCCAGTCCCCTCCTCAAACTTTAAAAAGTGTTTGAACAAGAAGAGAAGCTCTCTCTGGGGTGTGGTCTGCTGAGGAAGACTAGTTCTGGAGCCTGGCGCAATGGGCAGTTGGAAGGAGGAACCCGCTGACTGTCCCAGGATTCTGAACAGCACCAGGAGAAGAGACCGGGACCAGTGCGCAGAAGCTGGGGCCTCTGCACAGGGGGAAGAGCCAGGTGACAAGCTGTTGCAGGTAGCCAGTGAAGACAGCTCCCCACTGCATCCACCCTCTGTGAGACTCAGAGGGAGAAAGCAAGGGCTCCCAGTGGCTAGAGAGCCCCACCAGAAGCAAGAAGACGGTCAGAATTGTGAAGATTGGTCCCCTGGGGGCTGAGAAATTCCCCCCAAAAGGTAGGCAACATTTGACCTCTGGCAGACCAACAACGAAGCATGTGGGGCTAGCCGCCAGTCTTGAATATGCCCCCAGGGTCGATCAGGTCCCTGGGGCTGCCCCCAGAAAGAAGTAAAGTTGGGGAGCGCTGTTGCGCTTCCCTTGAACTGGCCCATGAGGGGTGCCCGGAGCCCAATCTGGCCCCCAAAGGCATCCGTGGAGGGGAAACGCTGTTGGGCCCCGTTCGAAGAAAGTTTAGATACCAGGATCCCAACTCCGCGCCCGATGGTGATGGCGCTGCAGAGGAGGGAGGCGTGCCATCGCGCAACCCCCCTCGCAGGAGAAGTCATAGCCGGGGAGCACTGTCGCGCTCCCTGTGAAAATTGCCCAATTAATGGTGAAGAGGAGGAGGGGGTGCACGTACACTGTTCCCCCCTCACAGACAAAGTCAAGCTGGGGAGCGCTGTCGCGCTCCCCGTGAAGTACTCATGGGCCTGGGACCCCAACTCTGGGACCCGATAGAGCCGCTACCAGGAGCCCACCCTGGCTCCCGGTGAGAAGAATGAAACCAGGGGGGTTTTGGGCACGCCCCTCCCGCGAAGAGGTCCCCCTTGCGGGGGCCAGGAGCCCACCCTGGCCCCTGCCAAAAAAGCACAGACAGAGAGCGCTGGTGCGCTCCCCGTGAAGAGAAGGAGGAGGGGGGAATGCCCCCATATTCCTCCAAGGCCAGTGGAACCATTGCGGGTCTCAGTGTCTGCCTGCCAGATTGGGCAGACCAACAATGTGGTGCCAGCTCCCATGGTAGCACACGAGGGTGCTGGCCGTGCTGCTACTAGAATGTACTAGAGCTCCCATAATTCCTTGCCGGCCAAGACCGCACTGCAGGAGCAGAAAGTGATTCCTCTGCTTGTGGTGGCTCCAGGAGAATGATGTCTCCTCCACATGTGTGCAAAGGTGCAGAGGGAGCTGCAGGAGCAACACAGTTTCCCTCAGCATGAAAATGGATGTCTCCCCCTAAGTCTCATGGGACTTGAAAAGAATAACCCCTCAAGGGCTCAGCCAGCATTTTAACACCTCCTGGGCTGGAACTTTGTTTCTACAGCTGAAGATGTTTTGAGAAGTGTGCCAAGTGATGAATGGCTCAGTTGGGGATGTCTGAAGAAGGGCATCCCCTGGAGGTGAAGTGGTGCAATGCATTCTAATGTCCACAAATGTGATGACTACTGTCATTCTAAAGTGATGCTTAAACATGTGTTTGTGCTGCTGCGCTTAGGTGAAGAACCCAGACTGTTAGCCCTTAAGATGTAGAGGTGTATACTTCATGGTCAGTAGGAAATGCTCAGTCAGAGTTGTGTGTCGCCAGGGCAGGTGTACCTATTTTGGTAATGGGGTGGGTCGCCTCTGAGATAATGCCAGTGCGTAGGGCCCTCGCTCCAGGTTATGTTCAGCTAACTGCATTCGACGGCAAGATGATGTGCATACATGGGAGTGGTGGTACTAGACCCCACCCCCCTGCGGGAGGGGTGGAGATTTTAGGCAATTTCACAAAGTAATTCCAACAGCTTATGTATATTTCTAAACATACTCTTACTTTTTTAAAGCAAAGTACACACTGGACAATAGATTATTAAGTGTTATTGCTGCACACCTGTAATGGTAATATCTAGCCCACACCACCTCCCTTGAGTAAGCCTCAGACTGCTGTGCAACGATACCCTCGGAGAGTCAGGCCGTACAATTGGGTGTTTGGTTCCCAGTGAAGGACAAATGCAGTCATGTTATTTGTTCAGGCCACACAGATTTTGCCTCGTTTTCCAACACACATAAAATGCGCTGTTCATCTGGTGTCCTGCCTGATTAAATGTCTACTATGACATCAACAGATGTACAATCAAAGCATTTCCTTAGCTCTCTCAGTCCTCCAACATCACCTTGAAAGGTTACTGTGCATATTACCTGAGGAATATTAAATTATCACACCATACCTGGATAGCAAGATTAGCAAGATTAACATGTTGGGTGGATCGTACAGGAGGAGCTAGAAAAAAATAAATCAATGACAGGTGTTATATTGCTTGCGCCGATCAGCCGATATCAGCAACTTATTAAAACTTGACAGGTATGTACTCTTCTCCACTTGTAAATAAGTTGAATTTAATATCGTCTGTTTTTGAATAGTTATTTGTAATCTTACAACACTTATGGAGAACAGAAGACCCATGTCATCAAGCAAAATCTCACACTGGAATCTTACCATTTTCTGATTCCCAGAAGAACCTTTGACATCCCTTTTCCTCTCCCTGTCTTTTCTCTCCTACCATCTCCATGCTTCCTTTCTCCTCCCTTTATAATCCCCCTCCCTCCATACAATAGCGAATTGTTCTGAATAACACTTTGCTGCTGTTGGAAAATGACCCCCTCTGAAGTGTCACTCAAAACTTTTTCCCTTCCTCCTTCACTTTTTCAGACCTTCTTTTTGTAGGCTTTAGGACTCTGGACACTTTACCACCAATCAATCAATCAATCAAAATTTATAAAGCGCAGCTTGTCACCCACACGGGTATCCTGGTGCGTGCTGTAGGTCACAGTCAAAACCCAGGTCTTGAGCCTCTTTCTGAAGTCAGTCACCGAGGGTCAGCAAGGGTGAGGTGCAGAGTTGGAGGTCATGGGTGTTGTAAAGATGAATCCAGGAAAGCAAGCAGAAATAAAAGGTTTATTGTAGAGTTGCACAGGAACCTCCAGCTTCACCCACAACCTGCTTCACAGCTCAGTTCAGTCCTTTCTAATCATAACACTCTGAGCTGCTAGGCAACACATTAACATTCCAAATGAGACATCTCTACACATCTCCCCCCACATATGCTACAATAAAAGAAACAACATTGGAAGAAATTATTTACACAATGAATGATGATAAAAAGACGACAATAAATGAAAAATTTAGTCACCACCCATTAGAGGAGAGAAACATTTAGCAACATTTCCAAAACTCCAAGTTGACCCATCACACAAAATTACAACATTCCTTTTTACTTCCTTCATTTGAATAGGTTTAGAAAATTTGCTGTCTCCTTTAGCAACAGTACCACCGCGTTTTACCACCACCCAATCACCCGATTTGATATCAGGAATCTTGACTCCTTTTGAATGATCATAATGTTTGGCAACAACAATTTGTTTATTAGCAACTTGCTTTCCAATCACATCACGATCCACCCACACACAATCTCTGTCCTTCAACCACCCTAGTATCTCCTTCAACCCCGGTTCCCTCCCTTTAAGAGAAATGAAAGGTGAAATACCAGTCATAGAGTGCGGTGTTACTCTATAAGACCACATTAACTTTTTCAACTCCTCAGACCAAGATAAACCATTGCATAAAGAATGTTGTATATTGTCCATGATCAAACGATTGATCCTCTCAACTAAACCATTCGCCTGCGGTCTAAACAAAGCGACTTTTTCATGCTTAACACTCTTACTACAAAGAAATTCCTCCATTCTTTTGGAAACCAACTGGGGACCATTATCTGACACCAATATTTTAGGAATTCCCTCATTTAAGAAAACTTTTTCTAGAAATTTAATTACTTTTTCCGTTGTAATAGTCTCAGATGTTTCAACAACAAACCACTTAGAATGGTAATCAACTAAAACCATAAGAAATCTACAACTTGATCCTAATCTGGAAATAGGACCATTAAAGTCTATTGCCAACCTTTCCCAAGGACGTTCAGGAAATTTCACAGGAGCAAGAGGAGATTGCCGTACAACTTTGGTCTTATCACTAGCAGCACAAGCATAACAATCCTTTTTTTTTTTTTTTAAATTCTTTTTATTGTTGCATCAAAAAGCATAATTGTTGCCATAAATCAGCAGTCGGCAGGGCGTCAACATTCCGCCTCTGTCCGTAGGTGTCGCAACTTTTATGCCATCAGTATCAAAGTAAAGTGCAAGATAACAACATGAACACAATAAAACATCCCCCAAAGCAGCAGCATACTACCCCTACCCCCCTCCACCCCCTCAGACCCATCCTATCTTCCCCTCGCAAGGCCTCCTCACACTCTCTTACATGGTCTAGCCATTCAGTATTCGTGTGGTTCTTGTGAATAAGTCGGGCAAATCTACTGCGTCAGACAACCCTCCCGTCCGACAACACTGCCCCATATCGGTTTCACTCCAGACCATGGAATTGTCTCCATTTTGCCCATACTCTCCGGAACTTCTTAGGGCACCCTCTAGCTTTGTACGTTACTCTCTCTGCGGCCATATACAAGTCCAGACCCCTCCTCCACTCCTCTATATCTGGTGGTTCGACTGCACCCCAGTATTTTGCAACATCCCTCTTTGCCACTACCAATGCAAGGACCAAGAAGATTATCAGAGGGCGTGCAAAGTCCACCTCAGTCGTCATACCTAGTAGTGCCAGCCTAGGGTCGCGTGCTAGAGCCACTCCCAGAACCTCACTCAGTTCCGCGAATATGTGATCCCAGTACGTTTGAATAGCGTCACACGCCCATATCGTGTGGAAGAAATCACCACTCTGGTGGCGACACCTAAGGCACGCCGAATCTGGTATTCTTCCCATTTTAAACAGCCGCATTCTATCAAAATAGGTCCTGTGGAGCACGTTCATCTGGATTAGGCGTAGCCTCGATTTAATCGCCACCTCACGTGGGAGCATGAGGACCAACTCCCAGTCCAGGTCCTCCATACCCCCCACATCAGCCTCCCACTTACTCCATAGTCCCTGCAAGTCACCCAGCATGTTGTTAGTGAGTGTTTTATAGGTGAGGGATACCGCCCGTCCCAGTATCTGCTCCTGAAGCAACCTACCCTCCAGTGGAGCATATTCTGGAATGTCTGAGAGTGTAATGTTTTGCGCCCTCCATGCATGTCTTAGCTGTGCGTATTTGTAAAACTGGGTGTTGTGGAGACCAAAGTCAGTCTTAAGCATCTGGAAGGACTTCAGTTCCCCTCGCGCAATCACATCCCCAATTGTTGAGATGCCTATATCGTCCCATCTTCCGAAGCCACGCAGTTTACTGAGTTCCCCCAGCCATTTACAGTGCCATAACGGTGTCTGCCGGGTGGGCCTCTTGTCCCATCCCATGCGCACCGTGGCCTTTTTCCATGCTGTCAATGTGATCATTGTGGCCGGTAGAAGCGACTGTCCCAACGTCCCTCCATATAAATAGTATAATAGGTTTCTGGTGGATAGCTTAGCCCTCTCTAGCGCGTACGTGGGGTGGTCCGCTGCCGCATGCAGCCACTCATTAATCGGTGTAAGGTGTTCCGCCCAGTAATACGCCTCCAGGTTAGGAAGGTAGATCCCCCCACTATATTGGTGGCGCTGCAGCGTTGTAAGTGCCACCCTCGGCTGTTTCCCCAGCCACAGGAAGGCCCTAAGGTTCGCATGGATTTTATTCATCGTTTTTGCTGGCAGTGGGTAATATTCGTTCTGTAGCGCGTACAGGAACTTTGGTAGGAGAACCATTTTATATAGCGCCGCTCGTCCCAGTAGGGTGAGTGGGAGCTGGCGCCACCCGTTCATCTCCGTCGAGGCGCGGTCTATAACTCGCGCAATATTCTTGCGGTAGGAGAGTCCCCTGTTTAGAGCGATGAATACTCCCAGATATTGAAAGCCGTCCTTGGTATGTATGAGTTGTCCCGGTAGGCACTCCCCCCGCTCCAGACCATGTGGGTCGTAGAGGACTGATTTATGCCAGTTCACGGTATGGCCTGCCCTAGCGCCATAACCCTCCAGCTCCCTGAACAATTCCGGGATCGTAGTGTCTGGCTCAGTTACAAACAATAGCACGTCGTCGGCGTATAGGGATATTTTCTCCTGTGCCGAGTCTACACCACCCCGCGAGAAACCCCTAATCCCAGGGTTGTGTCTGACCCTGATCGCTAGAATTTCAATAGTGAGTGTAAACAGAAGGGGTGATAACGGGCATCCCTGGCGAGTGCCCCTGCTGATTGGGAATTCGCGGGATAAACTTCCGTTAACCCGAACACGCGCCCTCGGTGCCGAGTATAGGAGCCGAACCCATGCCTGGTACTTAGGGCCGAACCCTTACCTCTGCAGCGACGCCATTAGGAAAGGCCAATGCACCGCGTCAAAGGCCTTCTCTGCATCTAGGGAGAGGAACCAGTGGGGCTCGCTTCTTCCCTCAACCTCCTGTAGCCAGTTATGTGTGCGACGGAGGTTCAACTTGATCGCTCTCTCCGGGAGGAAGCCTGACTGGTCCATATGTATAAGATCTGTTATTACCGACCGCAGTCGTTTAGCTAAGATAGTGGCTAGGATCTTTGTCTCCATGTTGAGGAGGGAGATGGGGCGGTAGGAGGCGCATTCATCTCTTGGTTTGCCCTCCTTATAAATCGGTACAATATTGGCCAATGCTAAGTCTGGCGGCAGGCTCTCCGCCTGGCACGCCTCCAGAAACAGGGTTTTTAGGTGACGCTGCAGCAGGTCCGCAGCCCGTTTGAAAAACTCGGCCGGATATCCATTCGGCCCAGGGGTCTTCCCTGGTTTCAGCGAGGCTATGGCATCAGATATTTCCTCAAGAGTCACCGCTGCCTCTAACGCCTCGCTAGCCTCGGGGGACAGAGTCGGTATCTCCATGTCGCCCATATATTGCAGCGCGTCCTCCTCCGTACCCAGATCCCTGGCTCTATAGAAGCTTTCATAGTAGGCTGCAAAGGCTTCCGCAATAGCCTCGTCTGTGTGTACTTGGCTGCCGTCTGCCAATGTGACCCGATCTACCCATCTCGCCGCCCGTTCCTTTCGTCCAAGCCATGCTAGGAGTCTGCCGGACTTGTCACCCACGTCATACAACCGGTGCAGGGTTGCCAACGCCTGTGTACGCGCCTCGTCCGTTACCAGCTCCCTGAGCCGCCGTTGTTCATCCAATAGTTTACGCAGTAGTACCTCTTCCTTCTGTCGCTGATAGTCCGTCTCCAAGGCTAGGATAGACGTCTCTACACTGGCTACCTCAGCCTGTTGCATTCGCCGCCTCTCCCCTAACCTGCTCTGTATACGGTCTTGTAGGACCGGTTTCATCGCCTCCCAGAAGGTGATCCCCGAATCCACTGTACCCTCATTTTCGGCCACATAGACCTTGATGTCAGCCCTGATGCCCCGCCCCAGTTCCGGAGATTGAAGGTCCCAAGCCACTAGGCGCCATTCCGTCTTCTTACCCCCCCCTCCCGCACCAACTGTACATACAACGGAGAGTGATCTGACAGTCCTCTCGCTTTGTATTCTGCCCTGACTCTCGATGTAAGGTTTACCCTGGACATGAATATATAGTCTAGTCTTGAGAAGACCCTGTGAGCCCCGGAGTAGTAAGAGTATGTCTCTTGGGTGGGATGGAGCCATCTTCAGACATCCGTGAGTCCAATGGCATTCATCTGACGTGCTAAGGCCGTATTTGTCCCCTGGGTATGTGGTGCCCCTGACCTGTCTCTTGCTTCGCACATAACATCATTAAAATCCCCTCCCACTATTTGTATCGTATCTGCTGTATCCATGAGTATGGAAGTGATCCCTTTGAGGGTGCGTGCCTGTAGCTTCGGGGGGGCATATACCGAGATAATCGTGTACCTACGCCTCTTCCAGGTCCCCTGTATGCCTGCGTATGTCCCCTGTGTGTCCATCCAGGTACGGGTGACCGTGAATAGTGCAGTTTTCTTTACGAGAATCGCCACCCCCCTGGAATCTGTAGTGTATCCAGCATGGGCTAGCACAGCATAACGGCCCCTTGCTATAAAAGCGCATTTATTGCCGTGAAGGTGTGTTTCCTGTAGAAGGATGATGTCTGGCGCCACCCTCTTGAGGTAAGCGTTCACTAAGCCCCTCTTGATCTTTGACCCTAGCCCATTCACATTCCATGTTAAGACGGTGACCCCCGTGTCACCCCCCTGCAGGGTGTCTAGTGTACCTGCCATCTAGTAGTACGACATTTGTCCCAGATGGGTCTCTGTAGTGAAAGTGGTGCTAAGTGTGGTAAAGCGTGATGCTGCTGCTCCTCAACTGTCCCCTCCCTCCTCCCCTGAACCCTCCAGAACCCCAACTTGAGAGAATTCGAAAACCTTCCCCCCTTCACCCCCCTCCCCACCTCCCTCCCCTTCCAGTCGCATCCCAGCATGGGACCAAACTATCCACGGGAGAAGGCCTGTCGCCCTCCCACATTTCCCACCCATCACAAACCAAATAACTTTAAATGTAACCCAAACAACATTTAAGGGCGTGTCAACTTGCGTGCTCCTCTTGGCCGAACGGCGATCTCACTAGTCCCAGAGCCTCATAGGTCATGAGTGCGAGTCCTGTGTGTCCATAGTGGGCCCCTGGCCCGACGAGTCCTGCTCCAGGTTGTGGATTTCCTTAACCAATGGGTGAACTGATTCTCCAACATCATCGTCCTCTTCACCACCAAAGGCGTGTCCCTCTGACTCATCCCCCTCTTCACCCTCTGAGCGGATACCATTTCTTAAACAGCTAAATCTGGAGCCCGCTACCGAGTCGTGACCCGGCGAAGTCGATCTGCCACCTCTCCTGCCACTGGTGCCGCGGGTCTGGTAAGGTGTTGCCGGGGTTTGTCTCTTCAGCCTTCCTGGTTTCCTTCGGTGCGGTTTGGGTAGCTCCCAGCGTGGCCCCTCCCGCACTGACCTGTCCATGGCCTCCCGTCCGGCTGCCTCTCTGCAGTTCAAGATGGGGCGTTCTTCAAGCCATTGCCATGCATCCTCCGGATGCGGGAAGAAGATGGACTTGTCCTTATAGATCACCTTGAGTTTTGCAGGGAAGAGGAGAATGTATGTAATGTTCATGGATCTCAGTTTTGCCTTTACGGAGTCAAAGGAACGGCGCTGTTTCGACACTTCCTGGCTGTAATCCGGGAAAATCATTATAGTTGTGTTCTCCATCCGGATCTCTCCCATCTTCCTTGCTTCCCTTAAGATTAGGTCTCTATCCGCATAGTTCAAGAAGCGCGCTATAACTGGTCGCGGCCTTGCGCCCTCCGGCGGTTTGGCTAGGAGAGCCCTGTGCGCCCTCTCAATAATGAAGCATGTGGAGAACTGCGCAGCCGGGAAAGTAGTCTTAAGCCAGGCGTGTAGGAAGGAGGCCATGTCCCTCCCCTCAATTACTTCCCTAAAACCCACAAAGCGGAGGTTGTTGCGTCTAGATCTATTTTTCGCAGCGTCCACCTTCCATTGTAGTTGACAGTGCGAATCCTGCAGTTCCGCCAGGTCCTTTTTCAGTGCCGTGATCGAGGCATTGTGTTCAGTAACCCTAGTTTCGGCTTCTGTCACCCTGTCCGTCAGATTCCGAAAGTCCTGTCGCAGCAGTGTTATCTCCGAGCCTACCTCTCCAATCTTTTCCTCCAATGCCGCCTGGGATTCCTGAATGTCGCTCCTGGATGCCTGGATGGCTGCCAGTAACATCGCGGTTTCGGACTGCGGGCAGGGCATCGCCCGCTGCTGCTCCGCGACATGTTTTGGCGCCGCAAAGTTGTCCATGGGGCCCTGCTTCGTGGGCTTAGGGAGCTGGTCTCTCTTCTGCATGGCCGTCCTCACCCTCGGAGGAAATCCCTCTCTGGTTTACCCGCCCGTGCCCTCCGGTGCTCCCAGTGCGTGGGTCAGGCCAACCCGGTGTTGGTAGTTGCAGCTCGTTTCGCGGCACCCAGAGCCTCCAGTGCCATGAAGAGGGACGCCTCCCTCGTGTAGCTCCCTGTCGGGTATACCACGTGTCTCTTTTTCAGTAGTGCGGCTTCACACCCCGATCTCCACACTGTCGGAGCCTTGTCGGATGCCCCTCTGTGCTCCGCCACGACTTCCCCACGTAGTTACTGCGTTCCTGACGGCTCTGGTATTTGAGCGTCCCACTGATACTGCAGACGCTACCCAGGCCGAGATCTGTGCGCCAGGAATGTTCCGTTGTCAGACGGGCACAGGAGGGAGGGAAAGGCCGGCCGCGCCGTATCTTGCTGTGGCTCCGAGGCTCACCCGGCGAGCTCCATGTGCCCCCACCAGATCCGGGCGGCTGTGTGCGTTCCAGACTCCCACGCTGGTCTGTCTCTGGTGAGCACTATCCCCGCCTGCGGGCCACGCTCTCCCTCCTTCACCGCCCGCCTCCTCCGTCACCCCTCCATAGCGTCTCCTGGAGGGGTCAGTAGAGTGTACCGTCCGCATCAATATAGGGGGGGGGGCCGGGACCCAAAAGCAGCACTCTCACTCTTCGGGCCCCCCCACGCACCACCACTCCATGCTGTCCTGCGTTCCCGGTAGCACCACTCCGCACTGGAGTCCACCCGTTCCGTGTGTGCAGGTCCCCCTGTCACCGTCCCCGCCTCCGGTGTGGCTCACCATTTGTATTGTGTCGGGTGGGGAGAGGAAAGGGGCGGGGGGAAGATAGCCGGCGCAAAGCGGGTAGGGCCTGGGCACCACCGCGCAGTGTTCCTCTAGTGCGCCCCCAGTAGTCTCTCACGTCCCCCCGCACTGACCGTCACAGTGGAGCCTTGCAGGTGCAGCCTTCCTGGGCTATCGCTGGCGTCTCCGCCGCCTCTGGTTCGCGGTGCCCGATGTTCGCCGCTTTTGCGGCAGGCGACACCACCGCTCCTCCGTTACTCGGCACCGCTGCTTCCCGGTGTAGAGGCGGCCGTCACTCGTCTCCTCCCTCGCTCACCGGGCGCAGAGTCCTTCAGTCGCCATCTTAATAAAGGCGGCAGGGCTCCCGTGCAGACTCCGAACCCCCTCTGGGCGTCTCGATGGCCGGCGCCCCGCAGCACCGGGCCAGGCTGGGCAATGCCGTGGCTCAGATTTCAAAGTCCCGCATTTGCCAGGGCCGCTGGTTCGCCCCACTGCGTCGCCGCCTCAACAGAAGGTCGCGGTCGCCATCTTGGCCCACAGGGCTCTGCAGGATCGGCTGCTTCTATCTCGCCTTCCGGGCGGATTCAGCTCGGGCCCGCAGTTTCAGAGTACCTCTCTGCCCCCAGGAAGTCGTGGAGATCAGATTCGTTAGGCTCGGGGTTATTAGTATCGTCGGATTTCTGTGCCGTGCGGCCGGAGCTCCGGCAATGCACGTCCTAGTCGGCCATGCTGTTGCAAGCATAACAATCCTTGACGACCGCTTCAACTTCCTTATCTAAACCTGGCCACCAGAATGATTGACGCACACAACGTTTGGTCAAGTTCCTCCCCAAGTGACCTTCATGTGACATATTAACAATCTTAGATTTAAGACTCTCAGGTGGTACCAACTTGACTCTCCTCCACAACTTTCCATCTCTCACACTCAACTCTTCAACAACATTGAAAAAACCTTTGAAGCGCACATCATTGTTCAGTTCACAATTCCAGCCGTTAGAAACAGCATGTATTACCTTATTCAATACATCATCTTTTAACATTGCTGCATTCCATTGTACCAGTAGCATCAACATTTCCAACAGAGGCTTCATCATCTTGCATGTTTACTTGATAAGCTACAATATTATCAATAGAAGGAATAAAATCATGAACATCTTCACATGAATCATCTATTTGATGAACAGAAGGCATCTTAGTCCTACAAACCTTAGCAAGATGACCTCTCATTCCACATGTTCTACAAATCGCATTTCTAGCGACACACTTGACACTGGAAGCTATGTGACCAGGGGCACCACAACGATAACACTTGATGGATCGAAAAGTTGTAAGCTTGGCATTAGTAGATTGATGAAATTCTTTGCTCTTATCAGAAAATTTATTATCAGGTTTAACTTGGAATTTGTTAAATGGCTTAACTATTTTAGTTTCATCAACATTGGCATGAACTTCTGAATCTTTAGAAATTGAAACTTTCACCGCTTCATCCTTATTAACAAGAGAATTAGAACACTTATCCATTTCTTTTATCCACTTATCAGTATGTTCTAAACCCTTTGCTATTTGTATAGCTTCTTCCAATCCTGAATCTTTTATAAGTAACTTCTCACGTACTCTTTAGTTATTAGTACATCTGACAATTTGATCATGTATAAGTGAATCTGTCAGAGCCCCAAATTGGCAAGTCAATGATAATCCTCTTAAAGCAGCAACATAAGATGCAATATCCTCATCCATCTTTTGTATTCTACAAAAGAATTTATGTCTTTCAAGAACCACAATAATTTTTGTCGAAAATCTAGTTTCTAGTATCTGTTTCTAACATCTGTAAAACATTTGCAACTTGCCCATCTCCATTACCAAGAGAAACTTCAGGTAAATTCTCATATAACCTACGACCTTCCACACCCAAATTATGTAACAATATAGCTTGTTTACGTACTGGCCCAAATTTATCAGCCCCAGTGGCAAGAATATATGTTAGAAACAGCTTTTTCCATTCTTTCCAGGGAATGGTTGGCTCACCCGGAGTTGGTAAGAAAGATGGTGAAAGGACAAGGTTTGATCTCCCATATTGAAAACACAGAGTGAATTTTGTAAAATACACCGGAAAGAGAAATATTAGTTAGAAATAAAGAAACAAAAACAATAAATCAAAATAAAAACCTTCATCCAATGTTGAGTTAGTTTTCCTCCACAGTTAATCCGAAGAATAGATGTTGAAACAATATAAGAGTTTTGTTCGATAAAATGATGTTCGATGAATTGATGTCAATGAGGAAACGCTTGTGGCAGTCTCGAAAGATGCAAACGATTGATGTCAATGAGGAAACACTTGTGGCAGTCTCGAAAGATGCAAACGAAAACGAAGATCACCGCAGAATCAACGTCTCCGAATATAACTCTTCCCAACGAGTTAAAATGTCCGACAGACGCTGGACGCCACGTAATGACGCTTGACGGATGAGGTCAATGACACAGTCACAATTTGTAAAGAAGGGGAGTTTGGTCCTGGGATGCAGGGGTAGCTGGACCAATTGAAATATGAACAATAGAGAATTTGCTGGCCCCCACGTGAATAATTATTTCAAATTTTAAGAAAACACAAACAAAGAAATTGTCTTCTGCTTGTGAAGGTATTTTATTTAAACCTTTTAGAATTTTATCGAGTTTCTTTATATATTTTCATGGGTGAGAAAGATACTTATAGACCACATTTATACATATATACAACTATTATACAACAAACATATATACAAATATAGACAATTTATGTGCAATCTTCTTTTTCAAAAGCAACGATTTCACAAATAATGACTCTTTGCGAAATATTTCTCACTTATAATTACCACAAAATGAAATAGAAGCAAAGGAAGGGGGCAACCAAATTATTCTAAGAAAGGTCAATATCAACTTTGGAGAAAAAGTCAAAGTGATAAACAATAAATTCTTGTTCACTTTCTTTTAGTGCCTGCCAACAATAAAATCTTGTTCACTTTCTTTTAGTGCCTGCCGGCGCGTTTCGAATCTGGAGTAAATTACAGATTCTCATCAGGGCTCTTTCATTGGGGGTAATCTTAAGTTCTGGGCAACGCGGTCCCGCGGGTCCAATACATGTAACGAAGCTAGTGAATTCCTGGGTCCTTTTAGTGACTGTGGACCTATAATGGTGTGGTCAGCGTGAGGGGGTACGTTTATTCTGTTTTCGCTCTTCGCACACACACGGGGATTCCAAAGGTGCTCTGTATTGTTTTCTTTAACTGCAGAGAGTGTTATGATCCTCTCCGATCTGGCACGCCTCTGTTATTTCAATTCCGCCGCGTGGGACAGTAGTTCGGCGTCCTCCGCGGTGTTGGAGACAGCGTGTCGATTCGCGCTGTAAACCTTCCTCTCACTATGGCTTCCTCTAGCAGTCAGGCAAAGAGTCATTATTTGTGAAATCGTTGCTTTTGAAAAAGAAGATTGCACATAAATTGTCTATATTTGTATATATGTTTGTTGTATAATAGTTGTATATATGTATAAATGTGGTTTATAAGTATTTTTCTCACCCATGAAAATATATAAAGAAACTCGATAAAATTCTAAAAGGTTTAAATAAAATACCTTCACAAGCAGAAGACAATTTCTTTGTTTGTGTTTTCTTAAAATTTGAAATAATTATTCACGTGGGGGCCAGCAAATTCTCTATTGTTCAATGACACAGTCACAGGCATCGGAAACTCACGAGAAAAAGTCGGAAGTCGGGTGACGAATGGCAGCGCTTCCTCGAGGAGCGTTCGAGCAATGTCAAACATCAACAACTGCAACAACTGCGTGGAAACCGTTGGGAAACCCTCGGTGAGAGATATATACCTTCTGTGGCTAAACTGCAATAAACTGCAACCAGTAGAAAAATTTGTAATGAAACACACAAAAATAGTGAGCGAGCTCCTTCACACAAAACGTTTTTCAAAACGATAAAGGAATCTGTCACATCAAAGTTTCATAAAATTGAAGACTAATACAGCAATCCTTTCAAAATTCTTCCATAATTGAGCTCCACGGGGTAAAACGGAAATCTCTCATATAGGTTTCAAGGGTTCCTTAAGTCCAATAACTCTCTCTTTCTTTGCTCATTTAAGTCTTTCAAGGGTTTCTTAAGTCCAATAACTCTCTCTTTCTTTGCTCATTTAAGACCAGTCAATATGAAATCCAGGAGAGCTTAGTTCAGAATTAAATCAATTTACTTACAAAAAATTGGGTGAGAAATTCAGAGTCCAAGGGTGGAGGCACCAAGATCTGCCCCTTGCGCAGAAAATGTGTAGGTTTCCCTCGTCGCCAGTGTAAAGATGAATCCAGGCAAGCAAGTAGAAATAAAAGGTTTATTGTAGAGCTGCACAGGAACCTCCAGCTTCACCCAGAACCTGCTTCACAGCTCAGTTCAGTCCTTTCTAATCATAACACTCTGAGCTGCTAGGCAACACATTAACATTCCAAATGAGACATCTCTACAGGTGTTTCAAGCTTTGGCGTCGGGATGGGAGAAGGAGCGTCCTCTAGCTAGTAAGCCGCATATGCACAGAATCTGTGCAAAGGCGAGGTGTGTGGAGCCGATATTCCTGGAGTTTCAGTGGAAGTTTATGTAGGCGGTCCTTGGTCATGGAGGGCTTTTTAGTGTGTGTCAGGATCTTGAACTGGCATCCCTTCTGGACTGGGAGCCTACTGAGTAATGTGTGTTCTCTTGGGCAGGTTGAGAATCAGTGTGGCAGCTGCGTTCTGGATCATCTGGATTCTTTGCATGCGTTCAGTTGTGGTGCCTCAATACAGTGCATACTCGTAGTCCAGTCTGCTGGTGATATGATCCTGCGTTACGGTCTTCCTTGTGTTGATGGGGAGCCACTTGAACATTTTGCAGAGCATGTGGGGCACGTTGAAGCAAGCTAAGGGGAAAATGTTGACCTGACATTTTATGTAGAGATCACTGCCGAGGGTGATGCTGAGGTTGTGGGTGTGGTCTTTAGGTGTGGGGGTGGGTCTGAGTTCTGCCCGCCACTAGGAGTCATTTCAGAGGGCAGTGTGTTTGCCAAAGATGAGTGCTTATGTCTTGTCTATGTTGAGCTTGAGGCAGTTGTCCTTCATCCAGGCTGAAACATTCTTAATACAGTTCTGGAAGTTGGTCTTCTTGGAGGTGGAGTCTGCTGAGAGTCATAGGCGAGTTGCGAGATGATGTTGATGTTGTGCAATATGACAATGTCTGTGAGTGGTGTTATGTAGATCTTGACGAGGCCAGGGATGAGGGATGAGCCCTGGGAGACATCGCAGATGTTGTGCTTGACCTGCAATGTGAAAGGAGGGAGTCGGATTGCCTGGGTGCATCCCAATAGAAAAGATGACATGTATTTGAACGTGCGTGTTGTCTGTTATACCAATATGGCATAGGTGATTGTTGAGTGTGTGGTGGGAGACCGTGTTGAAGGCTGCAGAGAGGTTGAGCAGGATCAGGTGCTGCTGATTCTCCTCTGTCGAGTAGGGTGCAGATGTCATCTGATGCGGCAATCAGGGCTGTCTTGGTGCTGTGATTGGTTTGGAATCCTGATTTGAAAGGGTGCAGTAGGTTGTTTCTCTCCAGGTGTTTGGTGAGTTGGAGGTTGATGGCCTTCGCCAGGACTTTGACATTGAAGGGGAGCAATGGTGATCAGTGCTAAAGGGCCTGTGCTCTCTCCTCTAAACATGGTATAATTAGTTTACACAGGTTTGGCATATTTGATTTAAAAGTTGGTCCTGTGTAAAGTGATAAACCATATATCCAGAGCCTTTAAATTAAATGCTACTAGTTGGCCTGCAGCACTGATTGTCCAACCCACAGAAGTAGCCTTTCAAAACTGTCTCACACCTGCCACTGCAGGGCCTGTGTGTGCGGTTTATTATCACTTCAACTTGGCATTTAAAACAACTTGCCAAGCTTGAAACTCCCATTCTATTGCACATAAGTCACCCCTAAGGTTGGCCGTAAGTATTCCTAAGGGCAAGGTGCTGTGTAAATTAAAGGTAGGATATGTACTGGTATGTTTTGCATGTCCTGGTTGTGACAAACAGTCTATATCATTTTTTTACTACTGTGAGGTCTACTCCCTTCATAGGTTAGCATTGGGAATTCTTCAATACACTTTAAAGCTGTAATTCCTGATCAGAAAAGAGTATATTTTTCCTGTTTGGAATTGTAATGACAAATTCTCCTTACTGGTAAAGTTGGATGTATCCTTACTATTTTAGAAACAACACTTATCTATGCTTATAACTCGGTGTGCTTCGGAGCCTGTCTCCAATATATGTCTGGGTGGGTGACAGCCACACTTTGTGCATTCCCTTTAGACAGACACAACACAGGAACAACAGGTGTGTCTTAGTAACCATCTACATACATATGCGTAATGATGGCCTTCTTTAGGCAGGATGGAAAGGAGGGTATAACACTTCATTTGAATAGACAGGGTCCTGTCCCTACGCAAAACACTGATTACCCCCTACGGATAGCCTAGCAGATAGGACAGTGTTGACAGGGATACTTGTACACTTCAGAGAGCTGCTTTGAAGTCACTCCCACATCAAAGGCACTTTTGGATATAAGTACTGGGTCTCTGACCTCCTAAATTCAGACACTACAGAACTTGGAATTATAGCTCTGCCATAGGAACTGCTGTGCTGCCGAAGGACTCAATTGGACTGCGTATCTGGAAGACCAGCTTTTCTGTTTGTTACCCTGCTGTCTGCTGTTCTCTGACTCTGCTGAAGGAGAGCTGGACCCTGCTTCCAAGGGCGTGTTGGCTAGCCTCCTGTTGCTTGAGACTCATGGATATTAAAGTCTCTACCCCAGCTCCTGTGTCTGGCTCACTGGAAGTGACCCAAATACTGGCAACATGGATTTCACGTATCTCTTTTCTGCGTGTATCAGAACTGGCGCATCTAAACAGATGCTGGAGTGAAATCATTGCATCAGAACCAGTGCTTTGCCTCCAAGATTGACTCATCGGACAGCATGTTGCTGCTGCTGCAGCTTGGTTAGATTAATGCATCTCCTCCACTGGATGGCAGAATCCGGTGCATCGCACGACGTCTTTCAACACCAGCACCCGTCTTAGGAACTGACGCATTGCGTTCACTGTGTGGTGAGGTTTGACGCGTCTCGCTGTTTGCAACAAGAAAAGGCACTTTGTTCACCAGGCCTGCGCGGGTCCTGTGGCCGGCCGGTGCTCCATCACAGTCAGCCCAAACTTTGACTTTGCCCCGGCCCAACGAGACGTAAAGTAACCATTTTAGGGCTAATTGCTTCTACGCGCTTTACTGCATTTTTCCTTTAAAATTCCAAACCTCAACTTCTATACATTGAATTTTTGTCAGTTTGGTCTTGTTTTGTTTAGAATATAATGAACTATTTTTATAAATCTGTGTCAAGTCTTTTTGTGGTGTATTCACTGTTAGTGTGTTGGAGTGTTGTACAAATACTTTACACATTGCCTCTATAGATTATCCTGACTGCTCTGTGCCAAGTTACCAAAGGGTGAGCACAGGCTACATTTAGTGTTTATATAGCTTGCCCTGACTAGATTGGTGGTTCCTGCCTGGCAGCCGCGGTCGGTGGTAAGAGTTCCTGCAGGGCAGTGACGTGGGGAGGGGGAGGGGCAGGGTGGGGGGTAGTAATGTATGGATAACAGAGTTTAACAGGTAAGTAAACATATAAATAATTACAATGAATTTTGTTGCATGCACTGCATCACCAAATGCGATGCAGTGCGCGCAACAAAAGTCGTTTTATTTATTTATATGTTTACTTACCTGTTAAACTCCGTAATCCATACATTACTACCCCCCACCCTGCCCCTCCCCCTCCCTACGTCACCGCCCTGCAGGAACTCCTACTACCGACCGCGGCTGCTGCCTGGCCTGGGCGCATACCTCAGCCAACCCGGAATCCCATTTCTAACAGCTAGTTTTTAATTTGGTGTTTGCTACATGAATCTTATACTTACACGCATGCATGGCATCCGAAACGAAAAAGTAAGGTTGACATTGTGTTCTCTAGATTTTGAACTGTGATTCTGTGTACGGAAAAGCCTTTAGGTTATTGATTCCGGATTGCATTTCACTCCCTTAGGTATTGTTTGGATCAGAATTGTCTTAAGTTTCTTTCCCCATTAATTTACAGACCTCATTTATTGTCTTTTTGATGCCAGTGGTACATCAGTGCTAATGTCGTTTATCAGTTCTCTTTCTCTTATGAAAGGCAAGCTGTTTTAATATATTTGGAAATTTGGCCCCAATTTTCCATGGTTTTTGGACCAAAATGGCATCCTGAAAATGAATAAGATGAACAGTATGTGTTGTTAACTAATATCAATCGTATGGTTTCATGTTGAATTTACTGCGTACTGTCTCGTAAAGCTATAACAGTTACATCGAATACGGAATTATGGGATATTGTTTTGAAGGCTGGCATTGTGTACAATTTTAGTTCAAACATGTTTGAATTTGTCGGTGGTTAATTTTTCTAAAAGTTGGGTAGGGTTGTCTAATATCTAGCCAGCAATTTATCAAATAATGAAAGCAGCTAACAGCATAAAGCAACATGCTTTGTAATTTTCATAGCATCCTTAAAGCAGATGAACATTCCGGTTTGCATTTAGTGAAAACCAAAAGCACATCTCGCTCCTCTCAAACCCATAGTATTACAATTATTGAAAAAAAACATGAAGCTAAGAGAAACAGAAAAACAAAGGAGTTTCAGAACATGCATATGACCTTTCCAAAAAAGTGTATGGATTCTTGAAATGCAAACGTGCGTCTGTCTCTCCATTTATGAAATATCTATACAGCGTTTCTATTCAAATCTTGAATTCAAAATGTATTTTGATTCAAATGTAAAAAATGATAAAATGCAATAAATAAAGACACTTTTGTGGGCAAATATAAAAGCAGCTATGACTATAATAACATCGCGCTATCTTTTTCAATCGCTAGCATACCAACAAGCGGAAAAAATAAACTTGAATTTACTAGGGTCATATTCAAGAATTCTGACAACTATTACAATAGAATAAAAAAGAAATACTGCCTCTGCCAAACTGTTTAAATGAAGCAGCCATTGCCAGTAAAAAAAAAAAAAATATTGCTAACTGAAAACTGTATAGTGATCGAGCCCAGATGGTGTCCACTTAAAGATCATCCTGCTTAAGGTAAGTGAGTATTTGCAGAACAGATGAGTCTTTGGCCTACATTTATTATCCTTCATGTAATGGAACTCAGTGTGAAAAAAATGCTGCACTACGAAAATAGTAAAAATAAAATGTGCATGCCATATTTACATAAAATAGCGCTTAAGTAATCTCATCTGTGGCAAAAAAAAATACCAGGTTTGTGAGACACTTAGCTGTGCGCTATAGCACAAATTCAAGCCAGCGGTATATGGCATAGGATTTGCACTCGAGGACCACATTTTAGTAGAGGTTCTGACACAAGGACACTCACATAAGGAGAAGCCAAGCCATGTAAGGTTTGTCATTGTGCATAAATATAATAAACATATTTCACAATATACCACTTGTCCGCTTGTTCGAGCCTGGTTTAACTTGGCGTAAGGATTTGCCAATAAGCCATGTCAAGTTACTTTAGCTGATCTGGCTTTGTGTAAATTCCAAGGGGCATTTGCTCTGGTCTGCACCAGATACGCCTTCTTTGCAATAATTAAAAGGATGTTTGCAATTCAAAGTGAAAAATGAATTTGATTTTCCCCAAATTTCGACTTCCGGTGCGGGCAACCTGTAGTGCTTGAAAGTTGGTCCACATGAACTTTTCCTCAGCTTTGTGTCACTAAACACCACTTAATATTGCACGAGTGCCAGCACAAACCTATAGCCTGCACAATATGCAACAGACCGCAAGGTTAAAAGCCTGGATATTGAGTACGATCGCCGAACTCAAAATGTACCATCGGCTACTCGTCAAAATAAGACAGAAGAATTTTTCTGAATTAGTGTGACCCCCTAGGTCTCAGACTCCTCAATGGGCATTTCAGCGGAGACATCGGCCCTGGCTGAACAAGAGATGCAGGAAAGTCTATTTCCTATATAGACTTTAGCCTCAGAACTGGTGGACTCTCCAAATACATCGAAGACTTCTCCCTAGGATCTCGCTTTGACAATGATCACAAACAGCAGTACATCAATCTCTACATCACATCAGTCCTTTAAAAATGGAGGCTGGACCCTCCGCCAGTTCAGTGGTGCCGACTGAAAACTTAAAACAGCAGAAATAGGACAATGAAATCAGTCGAGAAGTTGTACCCTGGATAAGAGCTCAATTCAATTCAGCTACATCCCAACACAACTCTCCTATTAATAGTAGTCTCTCTTTATCAATCAAATACTTCTGGAATTTCAAGTTAAGTTCTCACTATGCACCATGTCACGCAACCTGCTTTGTCCTAAATTCAAACTGACGTAAGACCTGAAGGCCTTGAAAAGCGAAGTCAACCACAAAATGCGAACTCTCTTCAAGTAGTCTTCTTCCCTATCTATGAAACACAATCTAAGCAAATCAAGATCCCTCTTCAGGAAAGCAATCTGGCATGCCAAAAAGGAAAACAATGAGGACTTTTGAATTCAACTGCTATCTGCAAGTAAGGAAAGGAATACTAAACGATTCTGGTCACTGATCAACCAAGCCACAATTGGAAATAGGTGGGGCACTAATGTAAACATCTATGAATGCGCACAGGTCTAATTCTTGTCAGCTAATTTTTCACCACAGGCCGAATGCTATCTACCTCCTGCAGCTCTCCAAGGGATTTATCTGCACCTTTGAACCATCCTTGATATAGCAAAATGGAGGAACATTGTGTAGTAAAGCTGACAAGGCTGAGAAAAGATGGAGCTCCAGGCCCTGACAGGCTACCAACTGCCTTCTTTACATCTGACCCCATTTTTTTTTTAGTCTGAGGTGTTAACATCGCTGATTAAAAACTGCTTGGTAACTAGCACAATCCCAGACTCCTGGAGAGGATCCATTATTCAACCAATCGTCAAAGGAGGAATGAAATCAGACCCTTGCCACTATTGGCTCATTGCCCTAATCGATAATGACGTCAACGTTTATGTCAGTCTACTACTTGATGATCTTAGAGCCTGGGCAAAAGAACATCAGATCATACCAAAAAATCAATGCGACTTCAAGATAACTTTGGCGCCTCCTTGAAACTGATGGCCCTGGCACTCATGTGTGACAAAGAAATCAGAAGCAAAATGACTCTTTATTCCTGCTTTTTGGACTTCAAAGCCGCTTTTGATAGCATTCCAAGAGGGCCTGTTTGGTGTAACCTGCAGGATTGAGGTTTGTTAGAGCAGTAATGCAGCTGTATACCAACACCTGGGTGTGGCTCAAACTGGGTCAATGCTCCTATATTTCAAGGAGAATCCCTACAATTACTGGGCTGAAGTAGGGTTGTGTGCTGGCTCCCAATCTTTTAAACTTCTACATAGCTGACATGTCGAAGCACCTCGATGATGCAAACTTCCACCCACCCAAACTAGGAGGCCAGAGCATGACACACTTGCTATATGCAAACGACCTACTGCTCCTCAGTCAGATAAAGATCAACCTTCATTGGCAACTGTCCACCTCACAGCATTGTTACTATCATTCTCGAGTCCCCCTCTCTCCTGTCCCCTCTCTCCTATCTCCCGTCATACCTATTGGACCTTTCCAAGCTTTGCCCACACAAGGATAAGAATGGGGGTTACTTTAAGGGCACAGATGGCCTCGATTGCCATATACAGAGGAGTCACTTCAGCGATACCTCATTACACTACACAGTCCTCTATGGGGACATCTCCAATAGGTGACTTCCTGTATGACTTCAAATACTTTTATGGTTTTATGTTTTTCTCCCTGAATTGCCTGACTGCTTTTAATTTACAGCACACAATGGGATTGAGATTACTGACTAATTCCTCATGTATTTCAAGACCGGTTCCCCTCCTGAGCTGCATGCCAGGTTAAGGTGAGGTCTGTTCTCCTGGGAAATATGGGTAAGATATTAAGACAATACAGATTGGCTCATTACAAGTATCTTGTGAATTGTTAATGATAATGCACATCAAATTTCTCATTATAAGTATCTTGAGAGATGTGAATGATAATGCATGTCGAAAGGTGCTTATCACTGAGTGGGGTTCTTTATAAAAGATAGTAAGAACCAAGAGAGAGCATATGGAGACTGTAAATCTGAACAAACCTGCATAGGAAATTTCTAATTAGTTTTCCCAATTATGCCTTTGTATAGGTGTTACCAGTGAATTCCCTGAAAAAATATACCACAGATAGACTAAGGATCAACGGTTTTGTATCTTTACCTTTTTATTATGATTTCTCTTCATTTGGAGTTCCCAATAACCTTTTTTTTTGAGTATTTGCTACCACCCATGCCATTCTGTACTACACTGGAATTCCGACATATACACTTTATAGCTGCACAAGTTGGTCCTGATGAAAGCCGAGACACCTCATTTTAAGGGTAAATTGGCTGAAACATGTAGACCAATATCGTCACTAACTGCAAGCGTATGTAACTCTCTGCCAATGCCCTGTTTTTAACCCTAGCCCCATGACGTGTCAATAAAGGTACATTACGTGCCTGGTGCATTTTACTTTTTCACACTCACTTTTTTCTTTTTCTGCATCTCTCACCTGACTTGATGTACAACTCATCATTGTGCTATTTAGCATACATTTGATTAGAAACAAAACATTCTTGAGCTACTCCCTACCAGTGAGGACGTTGTAACCCATGCAAGGACTAGGTATTCCTGTACGAGGAGAAACGAAGTGATGAAGTATGCCACCTTTGGTGGGTGAGGGATTTCGTCCTATAAAAGGAATATCCCAGGAGTTGGTGATATACCTTCCCGGATAACCTCTCGCTCTCATTCAACTCTTTAGACCTGAGGGTTCTTTTTTCTGTGATTAGTATGAAAGTGGGCAGAACTCACCACAATCAATGCAATGTCCTTCACGCTTTAGCTTAAGATTAATCATATAGTGAGTTGCACGTCACTGTTCACATGGGCCAGGTTCAGCCACGCCACTAGTTCATTTTGCACAGTGCATTTTAATATCTACACTGCTACTCATAACAGTTTTAACATGAGCAATCCTGCTACTCTACTCTCTAAGGTTGTGCTTCTCCCGCATTATTTACATTATTTTATTGATTATTATCTTTCTCGGCACTGGTCTGCTCTAATAATGCACTGCCTGGACTACACTAGGTCATCCTTTAAGCAAGACACGTCTGTAACCCATTCTCATCTAGTAATGATTGTCCATCTGTTGTTCCACAACAGGCCTGTGTACTGCGTATTTTGTACATTGGTTGTAAATTTGCACTCAAAAGCCCGATTTGTTATATGCACTGATTGTACTTTTACTCTCTCTTTAAAACATGGCTCAGCTGAATCTTCTTCATCTGCTTTTTGCAGATCTGTTTAGCAACAGGTCTGTGTTCTGTGTATTTAGCACATTACTCTAATCCTATGCGCAAAGGTCCGTTTTGCTATGTTCTGTTTGTTTTCTTATTCATTCTGTCAAATAGGATTCATCTGAAACCTCTCTGCTTGTATTTTGCCATGCCTGCCGTCACTATATGGTTTTATCTTGATAAATTGTATATTTTATCTTTCTTTGCTTTTTGTAAAGGTTTTTATGTAACCATACAATAAAATTGACTATGGGAGGAGGTAATGCAGAATTCCAGTGTGCGTCCTTAGAGCTGGAGACACCATTGGCCCTAAACATCAACTTCAATAAAGTGCAGCATGCAGGTAGGAACTCCGGAGAGCAGCATAATACATGCAACATAGATTATCTTTTAAAGTCACAGAACCTGCAGGCTGTGCACCCCAAAGTGCCTGTCCAGTCTGAGCAAAATTCATAGATTGGTAGGATTATTCACTGAGCTCTCAGGATAGAATGCCTGGGTTATTTAGTCGGGGCAGACTTTAGATATGGTTGCCACTTTGTGTCCTCGTATGATTTTATTATGGGGGCGGTGTAAGAGACGGAGGGAGCAGGTGCCAGAACAGATTTCCTCTAGCTTAGCGCAGCCTGCTTTCTCAGGATGGGTTTTATGCTTGAGTAGGGGACATCTGAGGCGTCATCTTTCCCACATTGACGTCTAGGTTGCAGGCTGCCTATTTGAGGTAGGTAGATGAAGGGTTGGCGGGAGCCGTGTAGGTCACTTGAAGCACATTCATTAAAGAATCCAACATGACTCACAGCGTGGCATAAAACGGAACACAGCTTTGTACTCGACGTCTTGAAAGTGAAGATTGAATTCCAGATGAAGCCGCGAAATGACATATATCAAAAAATTCAGGGCATAGAATGCAGCAGTTTGGTCATACCAACAAAAACACATGAATCGCCATATTCACAGGTATCACTAAATGCTGATTCAACCACACAGGATGCAGTCAATACTTGGCTGTATCGCATCTGCGCCTCTATTATACGAGATGTGGGGATGTAAATACCAACTGTAGGACCAGGAGCACCTGCGTGCCTACCACAGTTAATAAGTAATTATTTTATGAATTCCCTAAACCAATTAAGCAGGGGGCCTCCGTCTAGATCTCACCCCGTTCTGTGACAAACGAGGAAATCCCCCGAGGGTGCATCCTTCCAGGTGAGGGGGGGGGGGGGGGGGGGGCACAAACTGTAGCTTTTAGCGGGAAGACCTCGCCCGGTCACTATGTATTCAAATGTACAAAGCAACTGCACACGAATACGCTGAGCAGCTGCCGGTTGCAATATCATTCCTTGCTACTTATGGATAAGAGACTCAACTGCCTATATGAAACAAATCGTAGAGCGAAATTGACTCCCAACCCATAGTGATCCGCCCTTGCGGGCGACTCCAACGTGTAGGAGACAAGGAGGACATTTCATTGATCGATGAACCATTAAGAATAATACCCTAGAACCACCCACGCTGTGAGGGGTCATCCACAAACTTAAGGTTGCCCGATGTTTTTATAGTCCTGATGAAGACTCGCATGGCTCAGGCTTAATTCACCATCAGGCCCCAAGTCGAGTTGAAACGTCGACAAAACCCCCCTTTCCTCTTTGACCTGGACCGATATACCCCAACCCTTCTGTGCACCACAATTTATCAAACACATGGGTTGTTTAAATGTATTATTATTATGGTTGAATTGATTCAAGGCCAGGCCATACAAATTGGATGATTGTTGATCCATTTTGTTGATCCATGATTGTTGATCCATTTTGTAATATAACCAAATAGTGTTTCTTGTTTTATGTCACCAATCTCTGCAATTCTTTTCTGTTTTCACCACTCAACTTTGTTCTATTCACATCTCCCTATCTTGCACGCTCCCCTTGGGGCAACCAATATGACCCGTATGTAATGTTTGACCGTCCACATCTTTGAGTGGCGATAAAAAATAAATTGCCTTTGATTATATGCTTTTCTATTGCGTTTTATGACATTGATGCATTTATTGATCTAGAGTATATTGTTCATACTCAAAAAAGCTTCCATTAGTCAGCATTGACTAATTGCAATATTGAGAAATAATAGTCTATGGACCATTGTTTTGTAATACTGGTTGCTGATTCCCAGCAGCCTCTCTTCTGCCCATGCATTAACAATTCTGGTGTACCGGCCATGCTGCTTTCTCCTTAGCATCTACCGGGCCACGGCACCCAGCCTGCACAGCTTTTCTCTGGGCTCTGCGAGTCAGGTGAGCGTGCCCACTGCATCTTCCACCACTCATCCCCTTACCAGAAATCGAATGCTGTCTCGGGCTGTGGTGAAGTCTTGCTATCCCAGCGAGCTTGGACAGACAAGCTTGGGCCTCCCTAAGCAACGCCGGACGTCTCGCGAGTGCTCCCCTCTCATGGCTGTCCTGCAAGCGCAAAGGACACACCAGACTTTAAATCAAGAAAGAACACTCACCCCACACTATCAGAAACCATAGAACAAAGAAATAAAGCATTCACCACATACTTCCTCTTAATGTCCAAAAATGATGCGCTCAGTGCCGGCTTCATAGGGCCTAAATTCAAACCGCAAATGGAGCACTTCTAGGTGCTGGGGAATTGCAAAGAGTCCTACTGAACCCCTCACAAGAACAGGGGTAGGGGAGGCACACCCACGAGCCCCTAAAGAACTCTTGAGGGCACCAAAGCACAAATGTAGACAAAAGGCCAGAACACAGAGTCCCTGTAGGTAGGCAGGCAGGCAGGCAGGCAGGCCTTCTTGCAGCCCAGCCGGCCACAGGTCGGCACAACAGATAAGGAAAGCCAATGGCCGTTCCTCCTGGCATCATAACAGTTCCTTCTGGCAAGGTGCAGTCTGTAGAGCCAGCAGCGTCTGGTTACAAGTCCCAAGCAGTGTCCAAATCAATGGGATACAGCCCCTGCACTTATACCCATCTTTGATGTGGAGGTAACTTCAATACAAACTATAACACCTTCGCTGCTGGGCACATTCCCCCACTGTGCTGGGGGGAGGGGGGACGCGCTCAGCACCCCGTGCTCATGAAGAGCTCAGCTCGTCATGCAGCGCAGTGCTCATGTGCTCATGATAAGCTCAGCTCATCATGACCACACCCGTTTTCATAGAACGCTCGCACAGCAGGGGAATTAGCCCAGCATGCGAGCATTCTAACGGTCATGACGAGCTCAGCTCATCATGAGCACACGAGCACCGTGGCTCATGACGAGCTGAGCTCGTCATGAGCATCGAAGGAGTAAAAAGTGCACAAAAACCTAATTCAATCCCAAGACCTGGCTCCAGACACTACAGGGGGTGCGGAGAGCATTGTGAAAGGTAGGCACAGCCCTGCTCAGATGCTGGAGACAACTACTCCCTTCACTCTAGCCCAGGAACACCCATCAGGGTTTGCAGAGCACACTTCAACTCCCTCTGTGACTGTCTAGAGTGAATGCACAAACAGGCCCCTGTCAGTCTAAACCAGATGTTTATTAGAGTCGGTCTGCAAAGCACAAAGACACATAAGCATACAGAAAAGCCCACTTCTAAAAGTGGGATTTCTAAAACAGTAATAAAAAAATCTGCTTTATTCAATAACAGGATTTATTACCAATCAATCAATCAATCAATCATTTGTAAAGCGCACTACATATCCGCAAAAGTCTCAAGGCGCTGGGATTGAGGGGGCGCTACTGATCGAACAGCCAGGTCTTGAGTATCCTCCTGAAGGTCAGCAGGTCTTGGGTCTGTCGTAGGCTCAGTGGGAGGGTGTTCCATGTCTTGGAGGCAAGGTAGGAGAAGGATCTCCCGCCGGTGGTTGTTCTTCGGATGCGCAGGACGGTGGCGAGTGAGAGGTCGGCGGAGCAGAGCTAGCGGTTGGGGATGTAGAAGGAGAGCCATCTATTGAGGTAGGCTAGGACAGTCTTGTGGAGTGCTTTGTGTGCGTGGATGAGGAGCTTGAAGGATATCCTCTTGTTGACGGGGAGCCAGTGCAGGTTTCTCAAGTCGGGGGTTATGTGGCCGTGTAGTGGTACGTCGAGGATCAGTCGTGCCGAGGCGTTTTGGATACGTTGTATTAGTTTGATAAGTTTGGTCGGCTAGAGGGTGTTTCCGTAGTTGCATCTGCTGCTTACGAGGGCCTGGGTGACTGTCTTTCTTGTATCTGTCGGGATCCATCTGTAGTTCTTGCGGAGCATGCAGAGGGTGTTGAAGCAGGAGGAGGAGATGGAGTTGACTTGCTTGGTTATTGAGAGTGTTGAGTCGAGGATGATTCCCAGGTTGCGTGCGTGGTCGGTGGGTGTCGGGGCCGCCCCCAGTGCGGTCGGCCACCAGGAGTCATCCCAGGCTGAAGTTTTGGAGCCGAGGATGAGGACCTCCGCCTTGTCCGAGTTCAGCTTCAGACGGCTGATCTTCATCCAGTCAGCGACGACCTTCATTCCTTCGTGGAGGTTGGCTTTGGCAGTGATGGGGTCCTTGGTGAGGGAGAGGATCAGTTGAGTGTCACTGATTTAAACGTACCAAACATGGCAACAATACACCTTCCAGATTAGAAATTACCACTGAAACACATATCAGGGAATTCACAATGCAATCCTCGGAGAGGAGCAACATCACTGCATTGAAACATTATATAGGCTATTTGTCACTACCAGGACATGGCAAACATGAATGGCACATGTCCTACCTTTTACCTACACTGCACCCTGCCCATAGGGCTACTTAGGGCCTTCCTTAGGGGTGACCTATATGTAGTAAAACACACATTTCAGACTTGGCAAGCCCTTTAAATGTCAAGTCACTGTGGCAGTAAACTGCGCACAAAGGGCCTACAATGTCAGAGGCCTGAGACAGGTTTTACAGGCCACTTCTGTGGGTGGTACAAGCAGTGCTGCCGACCCACTAGTAGGATTTAATTTACAGGCCCTGTGTATATGGGATACTATTGTACAAGGGCCTTAGAGGTACATTAAATATGCCACGCAGGTGTAGACCAATCATACCAAGTTTACAGGGGAGAGCACATGCACTTAAGCACTGATTCGCAGTGGTAGAGTGCCCAGAGTCATAATGCCAAAAAAAACAGGTCAGAATCAATACAGAAGAAAGGTAAAAAGTATGGGGATAACCCTGCAAATGAGAGAATAAAGCAGCAGCGGGCCTTCTAAAAAAAAAAAATAGATCAGCCAAGGCGTTTCGCTCCCACATAGGGAGCTTCCTCGGGGCAAAATATTAGTTGTGCTTCAGACGACGTTATGGAGATTTAACATTTATCTTGATGAAGGAGTTCAAACGGCAGTGTGAATCGAGACCAAGTCATATCCACTGGTCCTTCAGAAGAACTCCTTAGTGTATGCAAAAAAGCGCGAACCAGTATGTTGCTTCAAACGAAAATTCACGGATCCCTGGAATGGTTCGCCTCAGGGTACCTTGCACAGGAAACAGTAATTCTGTTATGCGGTTAAGATCAATCAGCCGGATGTTGTGGATACCGCTAAGTGCACCTCCCGTTCACGTCTCTAAATGTATAAGCTCATAGGCATGCAGTCTCGCCCTGTCCCATATTTTGGACCCAAACTATTTGAGGTGAGCCAACGCGGCACGGACCAGCGTGGTAATCTATTTTTTATATAAATGACGACCTTTCTTATGAACTTTTAAAAAAAATAAGGAAGACTTATTTTCATACATCTCTTTTGGTTTGGACTTTGTGTTTGTGCACCCCAATCAACTTAAAAAAAAAACCCTGCAAAAGAGGTCAGGTCCAACACGCAGTCTCAGCAAGTGAGAAACCCATTTCCCAGTTATGGCCCTCCATGGTCATTCAACCTGTCAGGGAGCTTAATTTGGGTTGATCTTTGTCCACATCAGCTGCAGATAAGGGGGATTCAGCTGGCGATAACTTCATCAGTTCCTTAAGGCAATCCACTAGGTGTTCCCAGGCCCATGCTACTTCTTTTTACCCACGACCCCATCTCCCCTCCTGGAGTAGGACCAAACTCTCATATCCCACCCACTGCAAGAGGCCCTTCCTCCATTTAGGTAGGCGCAGCCCTCTTGCCACTATCAATGCATTGTTATTTCTAGATTGGCAAGGACCAGGGCCAAATCCACAAATTTGGTAGTCACCTTATATTATTTTGGGTGTGGGAACCCACCTAGTTTGTATTTTAATTCTCTGTACTTGATTTTTACACCTAATGCATTTTCTCACTGTAGTTGGAACCCAATCAATCAATATCACTCAATCAATAATCTTTATTGTTCAGTTAATTAAAATTAACAATTGTTATAAGATCACAATTTAAAAGTATCATTAAATAAAATCTGGAGTTTTTGCATATCACCATGCAATCATCCTTTATTAGTTAAAAAAACAGTAGACACAGCTAAACATCAATCCCAGATTTAACAAAAAAATGTATATACATGCTCTAAAAACCATAAGACAGGATTGCATTACATGTGCAATTACTCTGGAAAACAGGGATGAATACTTTGAATTGGTGTCAAGGTCATTCCACAGGAGATACTGAGGCAAAAGGGGCAGATGAAAGATCATGTAACATAATAGCCTTTAAAGAGCAAATACTCAGGAAAAAATGTGCTTTAATGTTTGTTTTGATTTCATGTAATCATGCAGGGCGTACTGGGCCAGAGAGAGATGGACAACCAGGCATAAAATGTAATAACTTTGAAAATGCAAATATTCTAGAAAAAGGGCTTACAGGGACATGCATCAACCTATTTAGGAAGTGCAAACGGTGCGAATCGCAAAATTCGGCCGTTTGCGATTCCTAAATAGGTTTTTGGGATGCATCAAGCATTTTTGGTAAAATCGCTATTTTTAGCGAATTCCAAAAATGCGATTGCTTTTAAGGAATCGCAAATTTGCGATTCCTTAAAAGCACTGCATGATTAATTTTAAAATTGCGAATTCGCAATTAGGGGGTGCAAATTACCACGAGGTTGAACCTCGTGGTGATTTGCGAAAATTTGTTAAAATGCTCTATTTTGCATTTCAAAACACTGTAATGTTACAGACACACATGTCCTTAGGACATGTGTGTTTGAAACATGCACTTCAAAATACATTTCAGGGGTGCACAGGGGGGTCCTTTGGACCCCCCCCCTGCACCCATGGAATGCATCAACATTTTGCGAATTATAATTTGCGAATTCGCAATTCCCATTGATTCCTATGGGCCTTTTGGCCCATAGGAATCAATGGGAATTGCAAAATCGCAAATTGGAATTCGCATAATATTTGCGATTCGGTAAAAATTGCGATTTTTACCGAATCGCAAATTTTATGCACTTTCTATCATGCATCCCGTTTTGCGATTCGTTATTTGCGATTCCTTAAAAATCGCTAATAAGGAATCGCAAAACATTTTATTGATGCATGTCACCGATAGTGCTTTAGCTTAATTTTATGTCTGCATGTAGAAAATACTGGCCCAAGGAGAGGAAGACGACAGATCATAAAGGGTCTCTGTTGTTAATACTGAAAATAGTCCATGACAGAAAGTGCATACTGTTTACTCATTGATGCTGCAAATGCAGACTTAATGACTCAGACAAGCTTGCAATAGTACAATGTTTACTGACTACTGTATTTTCAGTCAGTTTGGAGACATTCACCAAATCATAGTCAAAGAGCACTACTTTATAATTCTGTTATTGCTAGTTTTGAGTCTGCGATACCTATACATGCTATTACATCGCTACTCCTGAGGCGGATGCCGGGAGGAGTGAGCCGCACGAACTGAGATTTTATTATTGACTGAATTGAGTTTTTAATATTGACATCGCACTGTTATTCTTGCTTCCTTGCTTTTAAATTGCACTGTTTTCTTTGCCCTCGTTCCGGTTTCTCATTCTGCACCGCTCTTTGTCCTATCATTTCTCTCCTGAGGCGGAAAGCCGGGAGATCTCTCTCTGTGCTGTTTTAATAACTGATACTGGGATTTTGTAATAACTTTCCTTGGGGCATTCTATCACTTACCTGATTGCTGCGCCGCTCTTTCCTGCCACCCTGCTGCCACATTTTTCCTCGTTGCCCCCTCTCAGCCGACTAGGAGCTGAGGGGCATTGTGGGACTGGGAGGCAGTGCACTAGTTTGGTGGCAATCTTGAGAGAGGCAGGCTTGCTAGTTGGAGGACTAGGCTTGCTGCCTCACGGGCGGGCACTATAAATCCAGCATCCATTCGGGGTTCTGGTCAGACCTGCTATTACATCGCTGCTCCTGAGGCGGATGCCGGGAGGAGCGAGCCGCACGAACGGAGCTTTTAATATTGACTGAATTGAGTTTTTAATATTGACATCGCACTGTTATTCTTGCTTCCTTGCTTTTCAATTGCACTGTTTTCTTTGCCCTTGTTCCGGTTTCTCATTCTGAAATCTTCTGAAAGTAATTTCACATGCGCTCTGTTGAATACTCGGTCCGTGAGCCGGCATGCTTTGGATCTTTTTAATCTATTAACAGATTTCAAACCTACTTGCCTCTTTTTGACGGCGACTTGGCTTGGCGAGCGCTCCGGCCCAGACATTGCCAACGCTCTTCCCCCTAACTATTTTATAATTAGGAAAGACCGGGGAATTGGCAAAGGCGGAGTGGCAGCTTTGGTGGTAGACAATTGTACAAGTTAATATGTAACTTCCAATCCAACGGAAACGGCTTTCGCCAGCTTTAAAGGTTATTCTCTTTGGTTCCCCGTCTTTCATCAGACAACAAATAGAATTACCATACAAGAGACGTCCTGAGTTGAACCCATTGCGGGTTGGAAATATCACTGCATAATAAATTAGATTGATTTTTCTGGAAATAGCCTTGAGAAAGTCGTGGGTTACATTCCCAATACGACGAAACACGTGCCGGCTGTGAATCTCCAGAAATAGGCTGTGAATCTCCAGAAATAAACTACAAAGGAATCTACAAGACCCTAAGGACAAGAATTATTTATGAATGCAAGAGTGATGAATAGGAGCTTTTTCATATGTAGGCTTTGCCAAACTTAAAGAGGGATTGTGGTTCTCTTTACCTTGTAGCGCCGTCCCACAAATAGAATCTTTTGAATCCAAGTGTAAGATTCTAAGTGGCGCCATTAGACCTAAAAACAATACCACTAGCCGAGCATTTCTTTCCTCTTGGATCATCTCAAGTCTCACACCATCCTGGCAGCAGTAGCTAGATACTTAATGGCAGATTTATTAAGGACTAGGGTTGTCCTTGCATGATGCAAGGCATTGCAAGGCAACTCAAATCCTTAAATGGGATTTTCGAAGCCACGCTTTTGCTTTGTAAAGAAATGTAACACAACGCAGTGGCTTGCACTGGTACGTTTTGTTGTGGTAGCGGTTTCATGCATGGAGCATGGGGTTCCATTGCATCCATCCATCCCCAGATTTACCAGAGGCAGTAAAAGTAGGATTGAGCAAAAATGGTGTGACTACACAAAGAGGCACAAGGAGAAGAAATATCTTTATTTCTCATTTTTACATCCTCTGTCTATGTTTAATGCATTCTGCATCACACACAGAATGAAAATTGTCTCCTAGGATTGCCCTTGTGCATGAATATATCTATTTCCGCACAAAAACAATCCTGCCCGTAATGCAGACATCCTTGCAGCATGGTACAAGGGGGCCTGCGTTGATGCTATGCGCTGCAAGGTGCACTTAATTTAGAGATGGATTATGAACATAATATCCTACAATATTTGGATTCAATAACAAATCCTAATGAACAATAACTGTTCGAATTTCGTCAATGATACTTTCTTTAAGGTGGAAGAAAAACACTCAAGAGTTTGCATCTTCATTTAGCCTGACCTCCAAAATGTTTTGCTTTTTCCATGGCCACTCTACTTAAATCACATCATAGTTCTTTCTGCTGAGGTGATTGCATCAAGTGTGAGCTGAATGTCTTGTGGCAGTGTGCAAGGTGAACAACAAGAAAGTCAAGGTGTTTCTACAAATATACACAACGTTTAGATTTATGACACTGTTTAAGTGAGGTTGGCATCTGGGTGTCCTTTGACAATGAGAAAGTGATGCTTCTGGCACCAGTTGCTGCAATTCTGGGTGGTTTTAGCTGGAGTATCAGTACTGTTATGTTTCCAAACCTAGGCCTTAGTAGAAGAGCAACCTTTTACTTACATTCGTCCCACCTTGCTCTGCATAACAGTTCTAGCACTGACCTTTACCCAGTTATGTGATGAAAAAAATCTCAATTGGTTTCCTTGAAACTAGCCTCATTTATTCAGCATGAGAATTCCTAGTAAAATCCCCTGTACATGACGTACATTACAGGATTACCATATTCTGAACAAAAGTCATCGCTGTCTTCATCCTAGGGTGACAGAGCTACTTTGCAAAATAGCAATTATTGATTTTGGCTCATTTAAATAATCATACTCACACCATATTGATTGTGGTAGGAACCCCAAGGCTATCTTTCTCGTATAAAAGAATCACACCTTCACTAGTTAACTAGAGGAGATGCTTCCATGCTGACACAAGAAACATAGGTCCCTGCAAGCTGAAGCTTCAACATGCAGTAGTCTGACATCACTTGTGGGGTGTCCAACTCGTGACCAAGATGGGACCCTTCATTCTCTACCACCAGCAGCGAATGGGGTTGGTTGGTTCCTAGGGGATTCTTTGCTTCACACCCACATACATGCTAGGTACACTTAGGTAGGGTCTGCATCATAGGAGTAGGCTTGATTACTATCATGTTTTTATTCCTGCATATATTCAAAATTCTAGCACCAAGATAGAAATGCACTCAGTTAGTGCCTGCAATCTTTTACGTTAGCTTCTGTCTATTGATTGTCACAGCAAATATGTTTTATACTAGAATTATGCTTGGTCAATAAATACTTATTGAAAACTTCCCCAACGTTTATTCTGTATATCTCTCTGAGACGGAGTGAGCATGATTGACTGAACGAAAAGTACTGTACTGTTTCCACGATTCCTGAAGGATCAAGGGCTGTCATATTCAGTGGTTGCCAGAAACTATTTGCTCCTTGCTACGGTTAGGGGGCTAATGGTGGCACTGTGAGCTAGCTGGTCTATAGACCGACATATCCTTCGGGGGTGCCCGGTACCAGTCTTGGCAACAAGCCCTTAGTTTATGTTGTCCAACAAATGTGCAGATCCTATTTATTTTGAGGAACTACATGACAGTGCAGCAGTGTAACTAATTCATTCTCCTGATTGCAATTAGAGCCATTTTTAGCCCTTTATAACAGTTCTTCTTCTCATGTTCAATGTCAATGCTTCTGAATCACAGTACAGTTTTGGCAGGCTAAACCAGGGAAGGCGGATACAAACACAGAGCCCAAAGACTGTGAGCAATCCTTAACAAGTGACAAACCTCATACATACCTCCATGCATAGCTGGCAAGTTTGCTGGGTCAATGCAGGATGTGCTACTCCAGTCTAGGATATTTCTTTGAATTCTGGGACTTGTAATACTTCTTTTATAAGGAATTAGCAAGACTAGAAGCCCTAGAATTCAAATAATAAAGCTGGACTGGAGCAGCATATCACACATGAACCTGTGAAATCTGGCAGGGTTGCCATGGGTGTTTATGCATGAGATGAAGGTGTTGGGGGGAAGAGATTGTTAAAAGGCATAGTTGAATAAGAGTTTCATAAGAAAGGGAAGTATGATATATTAGTGCCTGGTGCAATGATGTCAAAGGAACATACCCCACGCTCCTTCAGCAAAATAAGTTGGTGGCAATTACCAGTATACAGCATATGCCCTTTGAGCAGTATCGACAAAGAATCAGATGAGAGTTTTCCTGATTCCCATCTGGATATACTTTTTTAATTATTTGGGTCTGTCTGAAGATACACAGCTGATGATGACATAAAACAGGCTTTTTGCCTGTTGACACCAATTTAATTGCATTCAGTGTACACATTCAAAGATGGAGTTGGCAGTGACAATGGCTGCACTTTGAAACAGAATGATTTCATCTACAGTCATATATATGATATGAGGTGCTTGAGGTCTGGATCACATGCTATAGACGTAGAAAGAAGGATATCTATACGGCCAAGCCAGCTCTCTTCATCTGTCTGTTATGATCTCAACCTCAGTCCAGGACAGGAATTTCCAAATGTGCTCTGTGAGCACAATTCACATTTTGATTACCACCGATATTTCAACACACAGAGCCAAACAACATGATCTTTAGCATGACGTCTCAGGTAAAATGGCATTCATTCCATGTTCCCAAATTGTTTACCACCCACATTGCATTCCTTTTCACCGAGCTAGCCTGTAAACCCCAACAGCCCCATGTGACCAACTGGGCAATTTCGGTGTTCCCTTCTTAATACGACAAGTTAAGAAAGAGACAACATTGTAAATAAAACATTGTTAGTAAACCTTTGGTCAAAGAAAGTGTCTATACTACTGTAATGTAAGTGGGCTTTACACAGGGTGTGCAGCCGAGTCAATGTAAGTTTGCTTGTCTCTCAGTGTTTGGTTGTTAGTCACATGAAGACCAGTGAAATCCTGTGCTTGTGTCTATATAATGCTATGCTGTAGCTGTATTTGTAGACTTTAGGTTTACGTTTGGCCTGATTCACATTACGTGCAGACGACAGCAGCCAATGCTTGGGTATACCTAATGGGTCTGGGCAAAGAATGCATAGTGTATCTGGATGGAATAAATGTACTGAAGAGTGCAGAATGCACGTATTTGGAAGAAAAACATGCATTCAGAACAAAGTGGATGTTAGTCAAGGGGCTGTATGACCATTGTGATTGCAAGCATGAAGTGTCTGATTGCGCTACTTTTGGGTAAGGTAGGGGTCAGGCCTTTTCAATGCACTCATCGCTGAAGAGCTTCTGTAGTACAAGTGGGGACTTAGAAGCAGGCTGGGTGTAGGCTGAAAGCAATGGATTTCCAGGCTGGGTGCAGACAAGGTGAATGTGGAGCAGCGATGGGATGTCTGCCTGTCAAGAGGAAAATCCAAGGACACATATACCAGATCATGGAGACATTTTGGGGCAGATTTACAAGAAGGTGCCGCAGCATGGCACCGCAAGCCCTTTGGCTGCGCCACCACTTTCAGAGCACAGGAACGCGACATATTTACAATGATGTGTTGCATTCCTGTGCTCTCCCCTGGCGCACAAACAGCTGCCATGAGCAGGTGCAGGCACCCTTGCACCAGGGTGCAATGATGCGTGCTTCATGGGGAGATTGTTTTTGTGCAGAAAGGGGCACCTTCCTGCACAAAAAGAATCACTATAGGCATTTTCCTCTTTCAATGCATGCTGTAGAATGCAGCACACACTGAAAGAGGAAAAAAAACCAGGAGAAATGAAAACATTTCTCCTTGTTGGGCCTCGCTAAGCCACCCCTAGGGTGGCTTAGCATACTGACGCATTTCCAGATTTACGAATCCTCGTAAATCTGGAAATGTGTCTGGTTCCATGGGTGTTGCGAACACCCACAACAACACCCATGGAACGCCCCTTTCATGCAAAGTGCTGCATGTGAGGGGACCATATATACAAGGACAGGAAAAGCCATGCAAGGTGGCTTTTCCTGTCCTTGTAAATATGGGGCAGTGTAATGCGCTAGCATTACGTCAAAAAGTGGCATACTAGCTGTGCAAGGGGCTTGTAAATTTGACCCTTTATGTTTATGAAAATCTGGAGGAAACAAAGGTAAATTCCAAGCAACAATCTAAGTCCTGACTAGAGCTGGACATGGTCATATACAGTGCTGGACATTAGCTAATGTTAGTGGTTTAGGGGAGTAGCTGGGCACAACATTATATTTGTCCTGGAGTGTGTGCACACACTTCAGCACTTGGCTAGGAAAGTAATAGGGGAACTGGCTGCTGTGCTGGCCTACTGCAGAGCCCTTCCATTGAGTGCACCTGAGCTGATAATGTTTCCCATACACAATCAGCCTGTGGGGTTCGTATGAAAAAGTAAAAATCTTACAGGATATTTATAGTCTATTTCCTTACATCCACTACTGTTAATGTCAGTTTGCTTAGGGATATCCTTCTGTCTTATTACTTTCTTACCCAATCATGCTACTTTACTGTGTTACTCTTGCAAGAATCCCATAAAATTGTCATAAAAGATGAATCCCTTAATCCTTCTCTGCTTATCTAAAGATTTCCTAGTCTACTTCATCAGTAGGAAATATCTGGTTTGACCAATATCCACGGTTAAATACTACTTACTTACAGATAAGTACAGAAAAAAAAAAAATGAATTTTGTTGCCCGTGCCGCATCACACTTGGCGATGCAGCGCGGGCAACGAAATTCGTTTTTTTGTTCGGTACTTACCTGTAATGGTCCATATCCCGCATTTTACAACCCCCCACCCTGACCCTCCCCCGCCTGACGTCACCGCCCCGGTATAATGCCCTGCACTGGCCGTCCCTGGTTGTAATCATGCTTATGATTTTCCAATGCTTTTCTGTGTGTTTCACAATTATTTCCAGTAGTAAAATATGTTGTAGTTATGTTTTTTTAAGGCATTTTACTTTTTTCTTTTTTTTTCAAGTTCCAAGAGTAAGTTTATTTGAGAATAGCAATCAAACAACAATACTTCGTACAAATAATCAATAAAAAATGTCATAGGTGAGGGAGAGGAAGTAAGGGATATTGATGCTACATAGCTACATTATGTTATGTTATGTTAAATGGGTATTTATAAGCGCACAATTACTCCATAGAGTGTCCCGGCGCTGAGGCGTGAAAATAAACAGATAAACTATGCCATGTGACAACCAGGTTCAGTATTAATGCTGGAATAGCCAGGTTTTCAGTGATTTCCTAAACGATAAGAGATCTTGCATCAGTCTTAATTCCCCCAGAAGATTATTCCACACTTGTGCCGCCTGAACCAGGAAGGAGCGCCCCACTATCCGTGCTTGGTGGTGTTTAGGGGCACATGCCAACTGAAGTGTTAAAGACCTTAGAGCACGGCGAGGGCAATAGAACTAGACTCTCTTCCTGATGTACCCTGCACCTTTGGCATGGAGAGCCTTAAAAGCCAGAAACATGGCCTTAAAATGTATCCTCTTGCGGATTGGGAGCCAATGCAGAGTTTCCAAACATGTGGACGTCCATGCTCTTGGGCCCAGCAGGAGTATTGCTCTGGCGGCTACATTCTGGGCCACCTGCAACCTTGACAGTAGATACTCCGGCAACCCTAGATACAGTATATTCACATAGTCCAACCTAGAAACTATCATAGCTTGGACTACCGTTTTTTTATGAATGATAGGTAGGCATTTTCAACATGCCAAAGCAAGAGCCGACCACTGCCTGAATCTGCATAGAAAGGCTCTCATCCAACTTCATCCATAAGTTTTTCACTGTTTGGCAGAAGTGGAAGCGGGAGACATATCAGCTATCCACCAATTATGCTATGCACTGCTGGGGGGTGGCCGAACAAAATAATCTCTGACTTTTCGGAAATACTTTTAAGCTGATTAGCCTGTAGCCAAGAGAACACTTCAGTCAGACAGGAATTAATCTTGTCTCCTTTAAAATTGAAAGTAAAGAGAAGCTGCGTGTCGTTCGCATGCTACACAATTTTAGTTCTATGAGCCTCGACCAAAGATGCTGGTGGTACCATATATATATACTGTGGAACTCTCACCACCAGAGGGGGGATGGGGGCAGCAAAAGGTGGGGACCAAACTATTTGCTGGCGGTCCTTTTAAAAGGAGGCAAACCAATTGAGTACCGTACCCCCCAAAGCCTCATTCCTGAATTCTCCCCAGGAGTCGGTCATGGGAGACGGTATCAAATGCGGCAGATAAGTCCAGTAATATCAATGTGGCTTTACTGCCTTTATCTAGCACTTCCACTATGGATTCTGACACTTCCAGCAGCGCCATTTCAGTGCTGAAGTTTGCCCGAAAACCAGACTGACTCTGGTGGAGTATTGAATTTGTTTCGACAAATGCAGTGGTGACCTGCTTCACAACTTTTTCCAAGTCTTTAGAGATAAAAGGACGCAGAGATATTGGCCTGTAGTTAGAGGCCAGTTCTGGGTCTAAAGTAGTTTTTTTTATTAAGGGGAGAATTTTCGCCCTTTTCCACTGTACGGGGACCAGGCCCGTCTGCAACGACAGGTTAATGATCCGATTCACCGCAGGATTGATAATCTCCGCTATTGATACTATACTGCTGGCCGGACATGGGTCTGTAGGAGAGCCGGATTTAGGGCCTTTTATGATTTCTAATGATTTCTCCAGGGGAACCAATGGAAACTTATTCAGGGTTGCTTCTCTCACATGAGATAAAGATAAGACTGCCTCACAACTATCGTTCAACACCGGGGACATTCTCGAGAAGGTCTCCTGAATAATTTTAATCTTGTCATAGAAATAGGAGGCCAATCGGTGCGTCCATGCCTCCGTAGGGATGAATGACTTAGCCCCCGCTATAGAAGAGGATAATTCACTGACTATTCTGAAGATTTCCTTATTTTTGTTCTTTGCTAGTTCAATTTTAGCGGAGGAAAACAGATTTATCTCCTCAAGAACTTGTTTAGAGTGGGTCTTCAGCTCCTGTTTATAAATAGTTTTATCATTAGGATTGAAGTGTTTCCTCCAGCTCCTTTCTAAGTGTTTACAGATCCTCTTGCTTTCTGTAAGGACCGTTGTTAACCAAGGGGCAGAGGACCATACAGTTTTCACTGGGTGCACAACAAGGGGTGCAAGTTTCCCTGCTCGGAGCTGAAGCCAGTTGTCCAGATCCTCTGCATCTGCCTCTAAATCTCCACTGAAAGATATAGGATGCTTATTAATAGCAGTGCTCAATGTATCAGGTGTAATTAAATGGAAAGGTCTAAAGTTACTAAGCTGAGACTTCCCTGGGGCCTTGGGAAGGGTCGATTCCCTTCTAAATGTAAAATCCAAAAGGAAGTGATCAGACCACACAAGGGGAAGTGCTTGGAACATTCCTATTTTAATAGTGGAGCAAATCTGATCAAAAGTGAGGCCCTTTTCATGATTGGAAAGATGAACATAAGGGACCAGTTCTAGCGCCTCCAAAGACTCTTGTAATCTGATTGAGTCTGAGCCTCCCGGTTTGTCTATGTGCAAGTTAAAATCACCCAATACCAGACTGTGTTAATGTTTCAGGACAAAAGGTGAAACAGCATCGCTGATGGAGGCTAAAAACCTTCCGGCAGGGCGAGGGGGTCTATATATTAGAATGCCTGCCAGCGATTGATGAGGGGACACCCCCAAGTGGATGCCAAAACATTCTGCACCCTCTACTACCACTGAAGGGACTATTTTACAGGTAAATTTTTTTTTTAAAATGATAGCGATACCACCCCCAGTGCCCACCTGTTGATCCTTCCTGGTTACCTGATAGCAGGCCGTGATGGCAGAGGCTATGGTAGGGTCGGAGGCCTCACTTAACCAGGTTTCCGTTAGGAATAGAAAATCCAAGGACTTCACTAATAGGTCATGAATATTGAGGGCATGTTTAGTCATAGACAGTGTATTAAGAAGCATTGCCCAAAGTTGGTTGTAAATCTGAGATTGGTTAGTATCCTGGTTCCCTAAGTTACAATTGAAAAAGAAAATACAATGAGAAATATGTATACCTTAAAGCAAATATTAATTCTACTATAAAACAAAAGGAAGATGTGATATTATATCAATGAATTGTCATGTATATATTGCTGAAATGAAATAATGAGCAATGCCAATACAGTTTGAAGGAAGTCAAGGAGGCTTAGCAACTTCTTGTAGTGAAGGTTGGGGCATAAAGGATTTTTTTGCACCATCATCCAGAAATTGTGTGACAGGAGACAGTAGTTACAATCATTTTGTGGCAAGCGAAATTAGAAATACAAGAGTCGTGTCTATACTATGATTATGACAGATAGCGTACCACCAGGCGAGATATGATAATTTAGAGGTGTCCTTCCAATTCTTTGTTATCTGTTGAAAAGCAGCTGCTAATAGCAGATCTATGATTTGCATGTGCAAATATTTTTTCTTCCAATCAGAGGACATGCTACCTAAGAAAATATTATTAAAAGAAAGGGGGACTGAAGTATGAAACATGGTGTTAATTTGAGACGAACCCGCTCCCAAAATTTGAATACATTTGGGCATGTAAATAGCATATGTTTTAAGTCAGCAGTGTCATGGGAACAAGTCCATCATGTACCGGGAGTAGCAGTATGTAGCCTGCGTAAATGCGTGGGTGTTAAGAGTAGTTTGTTATAAATGAAAAAAAAATGTTTGCGTAGTGCTAGCAGCTCTAGATGTTTTCATTATTTTTAGCCATATTCTTTTCCATACAGAGACAGGCCAGTCAATGTCAAAGTCAGTCCCCCCGGAGAGTTCAGTGCTAGATTTGTCTCTAATTATGGGAGGGTGTACTAAACATGAATAAATAGTAGAGGCTTTAGGACATACATGAAGAAGACTATTCCAAGTATTATCAGTCTGGGCAGTTGAAGAGGATGTATATGAAAACTGTGCACAGGTTTTAAATATCGCAGTTCGCAGAATTGAACATTTATGCTTGAAGGAAATGGGTAAGTGATAGAGATGCCGTATCCGCAAAAACTGAAGAAGTGTGCCCTGGTCAAAAAACTGGTGTACCCAGATTAAGCCATTTATTTATCCATACTTTCCAGTGTATAGTTTTTGTTTGACAAGTATAAATTTGTTATGCCAAACTGTGGATTTGAGAAAAGTGTCAAAATCATGTGGGACCAGAGGAAGAGTGGCTTGTAATAATTTACATGAGTGTTTGATTACTGGTGTATAGCTTTTTTGTGGTTTGAGAGTAAAAGAAAGACATTCTTGAAATGAAAATGGTGGTATAAATGAAGCTTCAAGGTCAGCCCATAATGGCTTATTAGATGTTTAGTCAGAAATCCAATGTGATAAATGTTTCAATTGAAATGCTTTATGATATTTGGAAAAATGGGGAAAATTAACACCGCCTTCTGATTTTGGTTGTGTTAATTTTTGTAGTGCCATTCTTGTTTTTTTTGTTCCATAAAAACGATGTTAGTATAGAATTGATCTTATGAAAAAAATTGGCTCGTATAGATATTGGTATATTGGAGATGGTATAGAGTATCATAGGGGTAAGCATCATTTTAATGGTGTCTAAACGACCCCACCAAGAGAGGTGAAGTGGATGCCATCTTGCAGTGAGTGTTTTTTAATATCTATACATTTATCTAAATTTACAGAAATGGATGATACCATGGAGGGAGAGAACCATAATCCAAGGTACTTTATGTGCTTGGAATTCCATGCAAATTGGTATATCTGAAAGTCTTCTTTGAACGTATATTTGGTTAGAGGCATAACCTCACATTTTTTCAGTATTTAGTTTGTACCCAGACACTATGCCATAAGCTTCAACCTCTTGTAAAAATGCAGGGTGTGAAGACTGTGGTTGAGAGAGGAAGATTAATATATCGTCTGCACATGCTGCTACTTTGATGTGTTGGTATTCAGATGTAAAACCAATAATAGAATTACTTTTTCGAATTCTAGATCGAAAAAGTTCTAATGCTAGGTTAAAAAGAAAAGGGGACTAAGAGCAACCTTGGCAAACTCCTCTTTTAAGAGTGAAGTAGGAAGAAATAAGACCATTAGTAGAGATGGCCACCTTGGGTTCTGGATAAAGTAAAGCGATCATGGAAATCATTTTTGGGCCAAATCCAAACCATTTAAGAGCATGAAAAATAAATGGCCATGAGACTCTATCAAAGGTTTTCTCCGTATCGAGGGCAATTGCAGCTAATGAATCTGAGTAATGAGACATTCTGAATAGAATGCCAAAGAATAATATTGTGTTGTCAGTGATATTGCGACCTTTGACAAATCTTGATTGTTCCTTAACCAGCAACAAAGGAAGGTGTGGCTCTAATCGTATAGCTAATGTTTTCGAAATTATTTTATAATCCACATTAACTAACGAAATGGGCCTATAATTTTTGCAATATCTGAAATCCTGACCATCTTTCGGTATTAGGCATATTAAGGCTTCTAAAAATGAACCTCATGAGTTGCACGAGGAGGTGAAGGAGGAAATGAGAGTGAGTAAGTATAGAAATCAACTGTAAATCCGCCAGGACCCGGGCATTATCTTTTTTAAGAGTCTTCAGTGCATTTAGCAACTCAACTTGTGTAATGTCCGTTTCTAAAGTATCCAGACTGGAATGTAGGATATCAAGCTTTTGGATATTAGAGTAATATTGAAGTATAGCTGTATCCAAAGGCATATTCTCTGTTGTATAAAGTGATTCATAAAAACGTTCAAATTCTTGCAGGATTTCGGGATCTTTATGTTTTGGTATTTGATAGTCCTCAATAATAGAGTCAATGTGAAGCCTATTTTGCTTAATCTTGAGATAGTTGGCTTGTGATTGATTTATTTTGGCCGCCATAATATTTCACACTTGTCTTCAGCAAAAATAAAGAGGCATTTTCAGTCGAAATTTTATTGAAAGCTATTTTTGCATTTATAAGATGTTCTAGACTGTTCCTCGTTTTAGAGGTGTAAAAGGTGTCTAGTGTCTCAATTTTAGTAAGAAGTGCATTATGGATTGTTCAGATTGATTTGCGCTTATTTGATGTATACCTAATAATAAAATCATGGGTAGTCGCTTTAAAAGCATCCCAAACTGTAAGGAAGGGGAGATCATCAGTTTGGTTAGTTTGAAAAAATTCATGGATACAAGAAGTAAAGAATATATTAAAGTTAGGGTCAAGAAGTAAAGAGTTATTGAAACGCCATCTCTTGGGTGATATAGATTGGTGTAGGATGTCTAGTTGAAGCACAACAGGAGCATGGTCAGAGATGAGTATGGGTCCTATATCTGCTGAGAGCAAAGATTGGGAGACGTGTGTGGTAAAAATATGGTTGATTCTGGACTGTGTTTGATGCGTGTAGTGAAAAAGGAGTAAAAAAAGGAGTAAAGATGGGTTGCAAAGTCTCCAGGCATCTACTAAGTTTCTCTGCTCTATAGCGCACAAAAAAGCTTTGTGTGATTTGTTTGGGATGAAAGGGACTTTAGAGTTCCGATCAAGGAAGGGATCCATCACTTGGCTACAATCACCTGCAAAAATAAAGTTCTCTGCTGGATATTTTAGGAGTAGTATGGAAATGCGTGACCAAAAGGAGACATTACCCTTGGTAGGGGCAAATATGTTAAATAGGGACATAGGAGTTTTACCTATCAACAGGTTAGTAAACAAACATCTACCTTCACTTTCTGATCCCTGTGAGATGAGTTTGGCATGCAAAGCTTTATGACATAAGGTTATAACACCATTTCTCCTACCATCCACTGGTGAGAAGAACATTTCCCCAACCCAGTTTTAATAATTTGTTTTCTGTAAGATGTAACTCCTGTATCAGAGCTATATTAACATCCATCTTAGATAAGTGGGAGAGAACTTGTTGTCTTTTAATGGGAGAATTTAAGCCTCTGACATTCCAAGTGACGATTTTTAAGAACACATATAAAACAAAATGAAAGTTCATGTGAACCAATATTAGCATATATATTTTCCAATATAAACGTATAATAGGTACGAAGTTAAATAATATGAAGGTCAATCGATAAATATATGAGAGACTAAAGAAACAAGAAAAAAAGAAGTGATAGGAGGATATATGATAAGTGGTAGAGTCAAAGAAAGAAAATGAATGAGTAATAGAGGAGAAACAGATTGGTATGATAAGTAGTAGAAGAAAAAAAACTATACCTACATAATATCCAAAACAATTAAGGGGTGGGGGGAGGAGGCCACATGGAATGGTGACACATCCAGACTCCATGGGGTTCAGCAGAGAGACTCCAAGAGGAAACATCTTACTAAACAGACACATCAAACATACGAGACTGGAACCTCTTAAAAGAGAAATGTATTAGTATCATCCAAATATACTACTAAGTTAAAGCATTTATCATAACTTTAAGACAATACTGTAAAAACATAACCTAAAAAAAACAAAAGATTATCCAGGTAAACAAACTAATATGCTATACTTGTACTCAGACCAAGCCATTGCAATAGTTAATCAGAACGGTATATGGAGCGTATATACCCAAAACTATCAGATTGAGTTACTTGAAACGACCACTAGGAATGTCCATCTTTTCCGGGCAGTGCAGGTTAAGAAAGCTTCTTAGCTTAACCAGATCTTCGTACGTGATGGTGTTATTATTAAAGGTGACCTTGAAAAGGCAAGGGTGGAATAGGCTAAACCGTGCTCCAATAGAACGTAAAGTTGGTCTCATTGCTAAGAACTCTTTGCGTCTATCTGCCGTGTGTTTTGCATAGAAGAAGAAGCTGGTTTCCTGAAGGAGAGATGCGTTTCATGGATCTGACCGCTGATCACACTTTGAGAAGATCTGTATATTCAAGGAAGTATAAAATAACCCCTCCCAGTTTCCTCAAGCCTGAAGACGTTGATTGAGGAGGACCCAGTCTGTAGGCACATTGGATGTTGAGAGGGGTGTCCTCAGGTAGGTGGAGTACTGTTGGTATAAACTGCTTGAAAAAAGTAATAGGGTCGGAGCCTTCCGGCAGTCCATAAATAAAAAGGTTATTTTGTCTATTCCTGTTTTTAGGTTTTCGACCTGTTTCTGTAGTAAAGTAATCTGGGAATGAAGATTTTCAGCTTTGACTAAGGATGAGCCCATAATTTCCACACTATGTTCTACACTAGTGAGTCTTTCTTCCATTTTTGTCCAGCCATCCATTGGAATTTGTAATTTGTAATTTGTTTCTCCAACAAAAGGGCGTAAAGCCTGTATCTCCTCCAAGAGCAGGTCCATGCATACAGACGAAGTTTGCTTTGGTCGGGATGGGGGGTCTTTTTTCAACCTTTTAGTTTGGGCTTTAGTAGCTGTAGAAGAAGCATTTGTGGTAGATGAAGAAGCTGCTTTAGGTTGCAAAGTCACAGAATCCCCCATTTGTGTAGGAGAATCACTTATCCTTGAACAGACAATAAATGCATGATTTGTGGATGTGGATGTTAACACGGTTCTTACTTTCTTCAATCTGCCTATACAACAGTACAATACAGCTTTAATGCTTCAGAAACTATGTAATGCTTCAAGAAACAAGGACATTTGTCTTTTTGATATTATTAGTGTTAATACTATGTCTTAGCCACAGCAAAGGATGAGCCAACCAGCTAAAAGTCACGGTTTATACCCTGCTATGTTCCAATAAAGCCACAGGAGTGATAAAGATAATTAATAATTGTGGGCAATCTGTAGTGTACAACAGGATAAATCAACTACTTTGCCTAAAGAAGCCCATAAGGTCGAGTGCCACTCTTGGTCAAGCCACACGTGTAAAAAGATGTATTTTTCCTCAGAAGAAATGGATAGAAGTCCAGAAATTATTAACTTCATTAATTTACAGCCCTGAAAAAGAGACTGTGCCTCAGCAAGCAGAGCGTGTTGTTACATTGAAAACAGAAACTTAACTGCACGGCCAAGTGTTGAAATATTTTCAATTATCAATATCAAAAAATTACAAGCATATAAAGGGTCACTTGGATGTTTATGGTCCTATGACCCAAGTGCCAACATGTTTCAGCCCACCAATTGGCTCAAAAGGGGTCCTGGGCTTTCTTCAGGGCAATAAATGTAGAAGTTCCCTCCCTGGTTATGGCAGTGGATAACTATCACGCTACTCCTATTTCGTGATAAAGGGTAGATAGCTGCTCCTTTTGTGAAAAATAAAAGACAAACTTATCTTTAGTTTAGAGGATATTCAGGCACATGCATCAGTATTGCTTTTTGCGATTCCTTAATTGCGAAAAATAAGGAATCACAATTAAGGAATTGCAAAAACCAATGCATGAAGAAATCGCTAAATAAATTGCGAATTCTTAATATTCCTTAATTGCGACTCGCAAATTGCGAATCGCAATTAAGGAATACCTCCCCATTCATTCCTATGGGCCTACAGGCCCATAGGAATGAATGGGAAGACATTCTCAATTTGCGATTAGCAATTAGCCAATCGCAAATTGAGAATGTGATTTCAAGGGTGCAGGGGTGTCCAAAGGATACCCTGTTGCACCCCTGAATTCAATCTGTGCACAACATGAAACTTTGAAAAATGCACAAAAGTGCATTTATCAAAGTTTTCACAAATTACCATGAGGTTCAACCTCATGGTAGTTTGCTCCCCAAATTGCGAAATCGCAATTTTTTAAAGTTTCATGCATTGCGTTTAAGGAATCGCAAAATGCAATTCCTTAAATGCAATTGCACTTTGAGAATTCGCAAATATTTGCGAATTCTCAAATTGCGAGGGCCTTCACCCTTCACGCATTCCAAAAGCAGATTTTGCGATCGCAAACAGCCGATTTTTGCGATTCGCACCGTTTGCGATCGCAAAATCCTTTGATGCATGGGCCTGATTGTTCCTTCTTCTCCATCTGTAGGGAAAAGGAAAACAAAAAGAGAAAGCATAACGCAACAATATTATTGTAGTGACTTTTGCGTTCCATAGGTGATGTGCTTAAAAGGTACACATGAGCATGGGTGTACCTTTTAAGCACATCAACTATGGGAAGCAATGGTCACTACAATAATGTTGTTGCATTATGTTTTATCTTTTTGTTCTTCTTTTCCCTACAGAAGAATGCCAAGGACCCATTTTGGGCCAATTGGTTGGCTGAAACATGTTGGCACCAGGGTCATAGGACCACAAATATCTAAGTCACCCTTTATATGTTTGTAATTTTAATATCCCAGACGATTCCAAGAATAAAGGGATAGCGGGAACCATCTGAGGATTTTTATCTTTAGGACCCCCTGGCCACATCTACCAAGAGCTCCCTGAAACATGGTTGAGCCCACCCTGACCTTTAGGAGTCAGGGTGACCCGATGATGAAGTATGACACCACTAGGGTGTGTGAGGGTAATTAAAACAAAAGGAATTATTTCCTTTCCCACAACCCAGTGGGCAATAATTAGGATGCTTCAGTAACCACCTTCCCATACCTAACCAGGGTTTATTAACTTTTATCTCAAACTGTGGGGTACTTAATGTGATTCAGGTCTTTGATGCAGGGCCTATTGAGACAACAAGATGGAAAGCTATATCATTTTTCCTGGTGCCAAACAGCACACCCTGTGTTTTCTTGTTCCAAAGGTGTCTCTCTGTTTCACCCACACATCTGCCTAAAGAGAACCACACACAAAACAAAGAGGACTGTCAATCGACAAGGTGTACACTCTCAAGGACATGGGTATTTCCAGGAGCTAGGTCACAAAAAGAAGAGACAGATTTGCTCATTTATTCTGAACGTAATACTTTAGGCGTACTAGACACAAAGAGGACCACACTTCAAGAGTCGTTGCACATTTAGATCCTGATAATCCTGATAGATCCACATAATTTGACACCAAACCAGATAATTCAACTCAACAACACTATTTGTCAACACACTACATACATCCAATCCACACCACAGAATCCTGAATCATCCCACAAAACAGCACACCATGTAATCACATTCCACTACACACCACTCCACAATACAAAATACCATCTACATAATTATAGTCCCTAACACACAATCCCATGTCACATAATTCAAGTACACTCAATACCACATAATTACTATCCACATATTTCCACAGCACACCATACCACCTAATTCTACTACACAAATCCACTCCACACCACACAATTCCACATATAACAATTCAAATCAACACACATAATTCCACTACACACTGCATACATCCACTTTACTCCAAACTAAAACACATAGCTGAAAGACATTGTAATTTACAATGCCAGTAGGTCTAACTCAAGCAAATGCGTGACCTATTGTATTTACAATGCTTTTTCTAGTTGCTTCTAAGTAGCAGTGTGTCATGCTTCCCACTAGTGGCATCTCATCCCATTTTCTATGAGTGCAAGTGTTTGCATTGCTCATCTGTGCCATTTGCACATACCGTCCACTAGGACCAGATTATCACACTGCCACCAATGTCATAGTTATACATTGTCATAAATGGCATCCTTCTGTGCTGCTCTCCAGTGCCATTCTATCGCCCTGCATATTAGTACCGACTCCCTATTTTATCCGGAAGTACCAAGTCCTCGACCGGAGGAGCATCCACGAAACCCGGTGAGTGAAGGCTTCACTTTTTGGGACACTCCCAGCTGGCCCGAATTCCAGTGGGCAGCTGGAACGTTGGGGACCAGTTCGTCCCCAGTGCTGGGGCCAGGTTTTCCTCAGTGCCGCAGTAGCGGGTCACTGCAACAATGGGGATCATTCTGTTTAAAGTCCCTAAGCAGGGCTTTAGTGGCACAGTGAGTGCCAGTGCCGGTTTTTGTTTCCAGCTGCACCGCAGTAGACGGCAGCTGCACCGTGGGGCAATCTTCAGTTTAGGGTCCCAGTAGGGGACTCACAGGGCACAGTGGTGCCCGTGCCATCTCCAGCTGCCCTGCGAGTGTGCAGGCAGCTGCAACGTTTGGACACATTTATTTATTTCAGGGTTCCAGAGAGGGGCTGGTGCCCGGGCTCATTTTTACAGCTGCCCAGCAATTAATGGGCAGCTGCCACGTTTAGGCAAATTCATTGCACACTTTTACATCACTGCATGTGCATCCAGCCCTGACTTTTGTGGGACATAGGGCCTTTTGAGTACCTGAGAGAGGCCAGTTGGCCGGGGGCCAGTTTCAGGGTGTGGTACCCTCGATTGGGGAACACTGTGTTTATACTGTTTATTGTCCAATGTGTTTATGCTGGTGACGCTTTGTACCTCATGTGATTTATTAGGAGGTTGGCGAATAATGTGGTTTTATGCTAATTTGGTCTATGCTAATATGATTCATGCCTGACATGATTTAGGCATCCTATATTTTAAGTTACAGTATCTAGGTCTCGGTTCAGTATTTTACCAGTAGTTACTGGTTGTGCTCTACATTCACTATTTATGCTATATTTACAATTGGTAGTTTGTGATGGTGGTGACAGTGGCCCCATTGGCCCTGGCGTGTGTAAATAATCCCCTATAAATACTGCCTGGTGCCCGTTGGCACAGTGTGTGATTATGATCTAATGAGTTTATTATAATAAAAAGTCTATTTTTATATATAACCTTGTGTGGAGTTCCTTTGTGATGTGCCTAGTGTGTGGTGCTGCGTATATGTGTTGCGCAAACGCTTTACACATTGCCTCCGGGATAAGCCTGACTGCTCGTGCCAAGTTACCAAGGGGGTGAGCAGGGGTTATGTTTGGCGTGTTACTCCCTTGCCCTGTCTAGGTCTCTGCCTGGCTTTGGCACAAGCCTTAGCCAACCAGAGATCCCATTTCTAACAGCAAACAAGAAATTCAGAGCAAATGTGAGCTAAGTGCAACCTGCACTAAAAAGGTGTATAGCTTTGTAGCCTCATATAAAAACACTGAGCACTCACATCCTCTAGTAGGGCCCATTTCACAAAGGGATCCATGACCTGCAAAGCCCTGAGCATGGAGCCTATGTTCCCCGGGGCTGAGTTTGCAAGCCCAGGTGGAATCCCTGCACTGAGCACTGCAGTGTTTAGATTCCACCAGAGCGTGGAAACCCCGTCCCAAGCAGAGAGACTCCACACCCGCAACCCATTTGTCGCAAGTCCCCCTGCGGATTGGACCCTATAGTGTGCATGGTCATGGCCGGCTGTTGCCTTTTTCACCCTTGAATGCTAGGAAGCTGACGATGCACCAATGTCCTATTTATTGAGAGTTCTGAGGGACTGCAGAGGTAATATCATACAAATTACCATCATCATCGATGTAGAACACTAACTGTGGGCACTCGTTCCAGAGAGGCAATATTTAAATTACCTATATCAGCACATTGTGTACAATGGTGGTAAGTGTATGTAGCCTTCAACCGTGTGTGGGACTTCCTGCTCTAATCTAGTTCTCAGGTTACTTTCCTCAGAACTTAAGCCACATTGTAAATTCAACTTAGCACGCTAGTATTTCAAATTCTAAGTTCTCATTAATTTGATCTAAAGAGGCTGAAAGAAAACCTTGTAACAATCTTAACCTTCCTGTGTAGTTGTCATTCTGCAGTTTATCTGTTTGAAAGACATGGACAGGGCAGGCTTCCATTCTAGGTGGCTTCAGCAGGCTCTTCGCAGGGTCATCTCTCAGAACAATGCTTCTTGCTTGTGAAATTGGTACAATGGACTAAAAATCCTTACTCCAAACTTGGACAGATTTGCTATCTGAAAGGCTTGTAGGGTTTGGGAGAATTAAACCAGCACTATTACCCCCTCACCTTTAGAGATTTTCAAAGAAACAGGCAAGGTTCGAAACAGCCTCTAAGGTCAACTCAAAGCTGCAGTTACTGTTACTATGGTTAACTTCAGTTTAGCATCTACATTTCACATATAAGTTTAAAATAAATCATCATAATAATTGTAGCTATATCCTAAAGCAGATCACCTGCACCCACACCTGTTTAATGTAGTATAATGTGTTTAATGACAACTTGCTATGCTGCCTTACAGGGAAAGAGCTGGAATCAGCCATATCTACTAATATATGACATATTCATGCTCTCTCCCTGTGCTGCCACATTTTGTACTACCTTAATCCAACACAGGCACACTTGTGCCATGGTGCAAGGGTGCCTGCATTACAATAAAACATTCTCTGCAGGAATGGACACCTTCCTGCACAAAATCCTCAGATTAATTTTCCTTTTCCATTGTGCTGCAGAATACAGCACACGTAAAAAAGGAAATATTAAGGAGAAATAAATATATTTCTATATGTCACCCCTATGTTGGTTTATACCATTTTGATGCATACCCAGGTATACTAGTCTGATTAAATCTGGGAATTCCTGACTAGCCATGAGTGGAACCACCCACACTCCTCCCATGGAGCACCTTCCCAATACTGTGCAACACAATGTACACAACCAAGTACACAACCTGTACTGCCTGACGTTACTCCAAATTTACTAAGTCATGCAGAGCAACACATGGTAGCTCTGCATGACTTAGTAAATCTGATTTAAGGACTAGCGTTGTCTTTAATCACCTCGTGAGATGAAAGGACAACACATGTCCTTGATAAATCTGGTCCCTGTATTTGACCAGTGCTCCTTTGTGGTCGCCCTTAACCTTTGACTTTGACCTGTCCTAGTGTGACCAGAAACCTGGGGTTGGCACTTTGTGCTTTTTCTTGTTAGAATTATTTTTAACATCTAAAAATATTATCTTTAGTTACCTGCATCCACCTTGTGTCATCTTTGTGCCTATCTGCTCATAAAAATGCACTCTATTTTTAAAAATTGTAGTGGGAATTTTATCATGTTGTAGTTTCTTTTTTCTAACTGTTTTGATGTGGATAAATGTTTTATTAATTTCTCCTAATTTAAGCCAGTCTGCTTTGTGGTACATCTACAAACGGATTGTGCACAGTGTAAATTATTGAACCTAACTGCACCTGCTACAGAATTGTGACATTTTTACATGGTGATGGCTCACATCACCCTCAAACTAATAATCCACATTATCACATAAATGTAACCCCTTAGGTCCCCAGCACCTTCCTACAGATGGTTTATTTTAGAATAGGAATAGTACTTGTTGGACTTGGCCCTTTTTGGCAGGTTCACCCCTAAACATTTTGCCTGCTCTCTGACATGATATTGGTGGTTTTAGACCTCTGGTCACTTTAGCACTGTGGTCCAGTGTAAAGTGCGTTCGCTCTCTGTGTTACCTTTGTAAGGTTGGCCTACCATCCCATAAGAATGCATTGGGGATTCCCGGATCAGTGTGTGTCAGTGGTAATTCCTGTTATGAGAGGAGCAGTGTGGTCAAGTCTGTTATGTATGAAATTGTGTGAATAAATGCTGCACAATGGTGTGCGCAGATTTATTGTGGTTATTTTAGAAATGCCTCTTTTAGAAGTTGGCATTTCTGTGTCCTATGTGTCTGCCTGCCTGATGAGAATTGCATGTCTGGCTTGAGAGTGACAGGAGCTGAGGGGTTTGGGTGGCTCTAGGAGGGGCAGGATGAGTCAGCGCTGAGCTGAATAAGACATCTGGGCTGAGAGTAGTGGGAGGGGTAATACTCTGACTCTGAATAGGACTGTGCCCAGTCTTCACAATGCTGGCTCCAACCCCTGTGGTGTGTCTGATCACCTAGCCCCCACCTGAGAAAGGGGAAGAGGAGCTTCCAGAACAAAGTGCTCCAAATCCCCCCAGAAGCAGTTGCAACTGGTTCCCCCACGCCCTGCACCTTACACAAAGGAAATGTTGATATAAATATAGGGGCTGTGACCCTAGGAAAATGTTCAGTCTTGGTGTGCTGGTCCTGCTGGGACGTGCTGCTGCCTGGGTCCCAGGGGGGCTGCCATGAGGGCTTGTCTCCCTGGACTCTGCCTTGCCCCTGGACCTGGAAGACCCTTTTATTTTAGACCATTTTGCTTCTTATCATCCTCCAGGATCTCCAGGACTTTATGCAGCATTTCCTTTGCACCCTGGGAGCGCTATCTTCTAAACTTCCCCCACAGGAGAGGGAGAGCATGGGGTATGTGCAGCACTGAGCTGCAGACCTTGGTGAGGGAATCCCCCTCGTAGGGATTCCCCCATTATGCCTTAAATGCGGGAGTCCACCCGCTCATTTGTATATCTAAATATCTAAATCGCGGGTGCCCACCCCGCTTTAATGTCGTTTTTTGCTTTTATCTATTTGGCGGGTGCCCACCTCGCATTATGGTGCCTTTTTGGCGGGTGCCCACCCCGGCAATATTTTTAAATTAAAGCGGGAACCCACCCCACATTTCACCACTGCAGCCCGATCTGAGTGGAAATGTACTGGCCGGAGGCTGCCAATCACAGTGCGACCGGAGCGGCAGCGTGATGCCTGACTTGGAGCAAGACTTCCGCATTAGTGAAGCAAGCCCAGTCCTGCATCCACCGGAGAGCGGAGAGAGTTCTGCCTTCGCCCCGTTGCTGGAGAGGATGTCCAGAGAAGGGACCAGGCAGAGTGCCAGTTCGGAAGTCAATGGCTTCGCGAGCAGGCACCCGTCAGCTGTGGGAGCCCCGCAGGTTAACAGGCAGAGAGGAGCAGAGTCCCCACACAAGCCCTGGTGAGTAGGGGCTTCATTGGTGTTGTGATGCCTTGTGAGGCACAGTGTTGCTCCCCCAAGGCACTGAAAGTGCCAGCCTTTGTTTGTGCTGGTTCAAGGCACAGTATATGAGCGGCCCCGACTGGCAGTGGGTCGATACAACGTGGGGCATGATTTCTTTTCAAGGGCCCGTGTCCCTACCAGTTTGACCATATTTTCAGCTGCCCCGCTTGCGAAAGGGCAGCTGCGACAATAGGGGCATTTTTTGAGAGCGCCCCAGTCGGGCCCCGAGGGCACAGTCATGCCAGGGCCCAGTTCCAGTGTTTTCAGCTGCACCACACCAGTGCGAGCAGCTGCTACATTTTGGCTCATTGATTCGGAGGGCACATTGAGAGCCCAGGCCTTCATTTGATATGCACAGCTGCCCAGCAAGTAGTTGGCAGCTGCATCGTTTAGGCCATTCTTTTTTTGGAGACATGTCTTTTGAGTTAGGAGTGAGATGCACTGCTTTGCCCCATACTTTCACAGATGCGCAGCAATTGGTGCCAGCTGCAACGCTTAGGTCTGCGCAATTGCTCGCTCTTGACTTCTGCTGCATTGGCAGCGCGCCCTGACTCTTTGACATAGGGCATTTGAGCCCCTTTAAAAAAGCCAGTAGGCCAGGGGGACTATTAGGTTAATAGGGCGCCAGGCCCTATTGTGATTATGTGGTGCTAGGAAATGTGATTTATGGACCACTGAAATAATATCGAGAGACAGAATATCGACCATCAAGAATATCGAAGACAAAATATCGACTGACAAAATATCGAGTTTCTATCTACAAACAGGTAAGTACAAAAATATTGAGTTACAAATATCGTTTACAAAAATATAGTTATAAAAAATATCGACTTTACTAAAAACAATGTTAAATTAAATTAATTAATATTAAAAATTAATTACTAAAATATACTTAAAAATACCTAAATTACCTTATAATAATTAAATAATTAATGTATGTATGTTTTAATTCATATTTCTTAAAACATATATATATATAGTAACGAAATATAATTAAAAAATAGCCAATATTATTAACGTACAATAACAAAAGTGTAAAAATTACTATTCCCACTCCAAAGAGTGCAAGCATAGGGTAAGCGTTGGATATCGTTGGGGAAATATTACTATTCCCACTCCAGTGGGTGCAACAGTAGGGAAAGCGTTGGATAGCGTAAGGATAACAATTACTATGCCCACTCCAGTGGGTGCAACAGTTGGGAAAGCGTTGGATAGCGTAGGGGTTAAAATTACTATTCCCACTCCAGTGAGTACAACAGTAGGAAAAGTGTTGGATAGCGTAGGGGTTAAAATGACTATTCGCACTCCAGTGGGTGCAACAGTAGGGAAAGCGTTGGATAGCGTAGGGGTTAAAATTACTATTCCCACTCCAGTGGGTGCAACAGTAGAGAAAGCGTTGGATAGCGTAGGGGTTAAATTTACTATTCCCACTCCAGTGGGTGGAAACAGTAGGGAAAGCGTTGGATAGCGTAGGGGTTAAAATTACTATTCCCATTCCAGTGGGTGCAACAGTAGGGAAAGTGTTGGATAGTGTAGGGGTTAAAATTACTATTCCCACTCCCGTGGGTGCAACAGTAGGGAAAGCGTTCGATAGCGTAGAGGTAAAAATTACTATTCCCACTCCAAAGAGTGCAACAGTAGGGAAAGTGTTGGATAGCGTAGGGGTTAAAATTACTATTCCCACTCCAGTGTTTGCAACAGTAGGGAAAGCATTGGATAGCGTAGGGGTTAAAATTAATACTCCCATTCCAGTGGGTGCAACAGTAGGGAAAGCATTGGATAGCGTAGGGGTTAAAATTACTATGCCCACTCCAGTGGGTGCAAAAGTAGGGAAAGCGTTGGATAGCGTAGGGGTAAAAATTACTATTCCCACTCCAAAGAGTGCAACAGTAGGGAAAGCGTTGGATAGCATAGGAGTTAAAATTACTATTCCCACTCCAGTGGGTGCAACAGTAGGGAAAGCGTTGGATAGCGTAGGAGTTAAAATTACTATTCCCACTCCAGTGGGTGCAACAGTAGGGAAAGCGTTGGATAGCGTAGGGGTAAAAATTACTATTCCCACTCCAAAGAGTGCAACAGTAGGGAAAGCGTTGGATAGCGTAGGGGTTAAAATTACTATTCCCACTCCAGTGGGTGCAACAGTAGGGAAAGCATTGGATAGCGTAGGGGGTAAAATTACTATTCCCACTCCAGAGAATACAACATTAGGGAAAGTAACTATTTCATATATTATTCAAAAATCTAAAAATGAATATCTATTAATAATTAATTAAAAATAAATAAAAATGTTATCTAATATAATAATTAATATTTTGAAATTACTAATTAACAATAAATATTTCAATTAATCACCTATTAATACAAATTAATTAAACATTAACAATTAATTATTTCATAATTAAAAATTATTTTACAATTATTTCTAAATAAATTAATTTTAATTAATTTTATTATTTTATTAATTAATAATAAATTACTTCCCACCCTATTCCCCTATAAACCCACAACCCGCTATAGAAATTAAATTAGTAAAATTTACATAATTACCAATTAATCAATAAATAAAAATTAATTAACAATTATAATTAATTAATTCACAAATATAAATTATTTAACAAATAATTACTAATTACTATCAATAAATAAATGTACATATTTAATTAATTATAATTAAATTACTTCCCACCCTATTCCCCTATAAATCCACAACCCGCTACAGAATTAAATTAGTAAAATTTGCATAGTTACCAATAATCAATTAATAATAATTATTTTCCAATTACAATTAAAATAATTAACACATATAAAATAATTAACAATTAATTACAAATTACTATCAATAAATACATTTACATATTTAATTAATTATAATTAAATTACTTCCCACTCTTTTCCCCTATAAACCCACAACCCGCTACAGAATTAAATTACGCAATAATTATAAAAACTAAATTCATTAAATAAAATTATTCATAACATAAATTCACACTTTTCACACATATTATAACATAAAAATACACTATGAAAAAATTATATATTATTAAAAAATCGATATTTTTAACTATCTATATTATATACTTCGATATTTTAACTATCTATATTTTTAACAGTCTATATTAAAAACTCGATATTATGTCCAATCGATATTTTGGACTCGATATTATGTCTGTGCACCGTGATTTATATACTATGATCTATGCACCCTGTTTTATGCCTCAAATGTGGTTTTATGATTCTGAGGTTTTGCATACTGTGTTATGTTTGAGTTTACTCTCTGCTGTGGTTTATTTCCTAAAGTGAGTTATGCTTAGGAGGTTATGGTCTAATGTGTTTAGGCTTATGAGGTTGGCGCAGAATATATTTCACACCTAATGTGATACTGTACATAATATGATTTATGTTACAGGATGAAGCTGAGTATAGTGTTTGCCAGTAATTACTGGTTGTGTTCTACGTTCATGATAAGTCTTACTTTTACTATTTTTACTAAGGCGTCGATTCCGATCCGGTAAAAAGCGCTCCGAATTGCTGTACGGAGCGTTTTTCCCCATACAAATCGTACCAGAAGGCGTCCCCGTACGATTGTGCAAGTACAATCACAACCGAATGCGTCACTCCGTACGTCCCGTAAAAAACGCCGTACGAATCGAAAGTCCGTACGAATAGCAGTCGGCTGACGCTCGACGCTACGTCCGGACGTAAATAGACCGCGTCTCCCGCACCACAAAGTATGATCCATGTTCCACACACTCCGTACAGCTCTTTTCCTATGAGAGCTCAAAACTCCCGTAAAACCGGACTCCGGCACGACCCGCACCCCGGTACGCGACAAGCAGGACATGGACGCCATCGTTCGTGTAATCCCTATCCTGTACGCCCACCACCTCGTACTGAGAAACCGACGACGGCGCAGAAGGTGAGTACAACGAAGTTCTACATACCTGTACGTCTTGCTACACGCGCACATCTCCATTTCACGATTGTAGTGTCTGCCCATGTTGCGCCACACACTCCCGCACTACACCAGTGCAATACGCCGCACCTACGTCATCGACCACGGGGTACGGCGGGTCACCGCACTACACCAGTGCAATACGGAGACCGGCCGTACCTACGTCATCGACTAGGGGGTACGGTACGTCACCGCACTACACCAGCGCAATACGCCGCACCTACGTCATCGACCACGGGGTACGGCAGGTCACCGCACTACACCAGTGCGAATACGGAGACCGGCCGTACCTACGTCATCGACCAGGGGGTACGGTACGTCACCGCACTACACCAGCGCAATACACCGCACCTACGTCATCGACCACGGGGTACGGCAGGTCACCGCACTACACCAGTGCAATACGGAGACCGGCCGTACCTACGTCATCGACCAGGGGGTACGGTACGTCACCGCACTACACCAGCGCAATACGCTGCACCTACGTCATCGACCACGGGGTACGGCAGGTCACCGCACTACACCAGTGCAATACGGAGACCGGCCGTACCTACGTCATCGACCAGGGGGTACGGTACGTCACCGCACTACACCAGCGCAATACGCCGCACCTACGTAATCGACCAGGGGATACGGCAGGTCACCGCACTACACCAGTGCGAATACGGAGACCGGCCGTACCTACGTCATCGACCAGGGGGTATGGTACGTCACGGCACTACACCAGCGCAATACGCCGCACCTACGTCATCGACCACGGGGTACGGCAGGTCACCGCACTACACCAGTGCAATACGGAGACCGGCCGTACCTACGTCATCGACCAGGGGGTACGGTACGTCACCGCACTACACCAGTGCAATTGACGTGTGGCACATACGCCTGCAATGTGATTGTAAGTGTAAGTGGTGAGCAGAACACCCACCAGTGCCCAGCATCAGAGTGTGTGCCTAACACCCCCCCTCCAGTGCCCACCAGTGCCCACCAGTGCCCAGCATCAGAGTGTGTGCCTAACACCCCCACCACCAGTGCCCCCCAGTGCCCAGCATCAGAGTGTGTGCCTAACACCCCCCGAACCAAAGCCCCCCAGTGCCCACCAGTGCCCAGCATCAAAGTGTGTGCCTAACACCCCCCCCAGTGCCCCCCAGTGCCCCCCGTGCCCAGCATCAGAGTGTGTGCCTAACACCCCCCCCAGTGCCTCCCCGTGCCCAGCATCAGAGTGTGTGCCTAACACCCCCCCACCAGTGCCCCCCAGTGCCCCCCAGTGCCCAGCATCAAAGTGTGTGCCTAACACCCCCCTCAGTGCCCACCAGTGCCCCCCGTGCCCAGCATCAGAGTGTGTGCCTAACACCCCCACCACCAGTGCCCCCCAGTGCCCAGCATCAGAGTGTGTGCCTAATACCCCCCCACCAGTGCCCCCCATTGCCCAGCATCAAAGTGTGTGCCTAACACCCCCCCAGTGCCCACCCCGTGCCGAGCATCAGAGTGTGTGCCTAACACCCCCCCACCAGTGCCCCCCAGTGCCCCCCTGTGCCCAGCATCAAAGTGTGTGCCTAACACCCCCCTCCAGTGCCCACCAGTGCCCCCCAGTGCCCACCAGTGCCCAGCATCAAAGTGTGTGCCTAACACCCCCCCAGTGCCCCCCAGTGCCCCCCGTGCCCAGCATCAGAGTGTGTGCCTAACACCCCCCCACCAGTGCCCCCCAGTGCCCAGCATCAAAGTGTGTGCCTAACACCCCCCCAGTGCCCACCAGTGCCCCCCGTGCCCAGCATCAGAGTGTGTGCCTAACACCCCCACCACCAGTGCCCCCCAGTGCCCACCAGTGCCCAGCATCAGAGTGTGTGCCTAACACCCCCACCACCAGTGCCCCCCAGTGCCCACCAGTGCCCAGCATCAAAGTGTGTGCCTAACACCCCCCCAGTTTCCCCCAGTGCCCCCCGTGCCCAGCATCAGAGTGTGTGCCTAACACCCCCCCACCAGTGCCCCCCAGTGCCCCCCAGTGCCCAGCATCAAAGTGTGTGCCTAACACCCCCCCAGTGCCCACCAGTGCCCCCCGTGCCCAGCATCAGAGTGTGTGCCTAACACCCCCACCACCAGTGCCCCCCAGTGCCCAGCATCAGAGTGTGTGCCTAACACCCCCCCCACCAGTGCCCCTTAGTGCCCCCCAGTGCCCAGCATCAAAGTGTGTGCCTAACACCCCCCCAGTGCCCACCAGTGCCCCCCCATGCCCAGCATCAGAGTGTGTGCCTAACACCCCCCCACCAGTGCCCCCAGTGCCCCCCAGTGCCCAGCATCAAAGTGTGTGCCTAACACCCCCCCCCAGTGCCCCCCAGTGCCCCCCCATGCCCAGCATCAGAGTGTGTGCCTAACACCCCCCCCACCAGTGCCCCCCAGTGCCCACCAGTGCCCAGCATCAGAGTGTGTGCCTAACACCCTCACCACCAGTGCCCCCCAGTGCCCACCAGTGCCCAGCATCAAAGTGTGTGCCTAACACCCCCCCAGTGCCCCCCAGTGCCCCCCCGTGCCCAGCATCAGAGTGTGTGCCTAACACCCCCCCCACCAGTGCCCAGCAGTGCCCCCCAGTGCCCAGCATCAGAGTGTGTGTGGCTAACATCCCCCCCCTGCCCAGCTGTTACACAAAAACACATACCATTGTGAACCGCATTACCATCTGGAGATTGACACATATGAACATACCTAAATTACAACATGACACCAGCTCCCAGGCACACAGCAGTCACAGACATTATCACACAAAGTCAACTTCAGAAAATAACAAGAATGGCTTTATTCAGCTGCTCCAAAAAAGAAACGCAAATAAGAGTCCCTGCTCATTAAAGGCCAATGTCCAGTCCAAAAAAGTCTGAGCAACAGTTTGTACCTCCATGGGTGTGGGCACACCCAAACTTGCCTGCACATGGCGTTTAATCCGCAGTGGAAACGATGTGGCCACCATCTGTGGAATCCTCCGGCACCGCATGGACAGGAGAGGGAAGGACAGGCGGAGTGGGTGCAGGTGTAGTGCATTCAGCCACACTGGCTGGTGTATTGCCAAAAGTAGCTTCGAAAACCTGGCTGCACACCTCAGCCAGTGTGGAAAAACTACCACCTGAACCCGGGGACACATTGGGGTGGAGGTAGAGGGCTGTGAGTCTGTACTCCTTGGTGTGTGGATGCGTGTGTGCGTTGTGTCCCCTCTCCCTGTGGGTGTGCCTACATCCCCTTGAGATTGCGTGCGTGGAGCTTTGAGCTTTTTCTGACGTGTGGGTGTGCTGGGTGTGTGTGACCTGTGGCGTCTGCGTGTATGTTGTGTAGATATGGGAGAGGCAGAGGTGGATGGGTCTGAAGGATGGGGGGGAGACAGATGCTGCTGGGAGTACATTGCTGCCGTCAGTGTTGACTCTATGGCAGTCACACTCCGACGTGGAGCAGACATGGCCGACGACATGCCCTCCATGAACGACACCAATTGTGTAATCAGTTGTGTATGTCCATGGAGGACAGTCAGTATGGATGTCTGACCTACTGCAATCTGCCGGAGTGGGTCCACAGTCTCAGCACTGAGGGCCGCAGGGGACACAGGGGCAGGGGCTGCGGTGCCGGGAACAAAGGAGACACGGGTGCTAGCACGGACCCTAGGGACACTAACGACTGGGAGGGTGGAGATGGTACTGGAGGAGGGGACGCCAGCCAAAGATGATGGAGAGACCCTTGCTGCATATTCCCCCTCCTCCTGAGAGTCTGACTCGGAGTTGTCGGCATGGTAAGATGTGTCAGTCACATGTCGTCCGGCCAGCAGACTCTCATCACCCTCCGTGCCACTGCCTCCCTCTGACTCCTCAAAGCAGGTGGCACTGTCGGTGTGTCCCTCTTCCTGGTCCGCGCCTGTGTCCCCTCCAGATTCAGATGATGATGCTGTGGCCAAGGAGAAGAATAAAAACATATCAGTCACCTGTACACATCAGACATGTCAGCTACAATTCATTAGGCTTCATTTCTGAACATGGCATGCATCATGAGTCACAGGAGACTGAACACTGCACAATGATAAGTCTAGTTGTGGGAAAATTGCATGAGACACTAAGCATAATGTATAGTAGGATACAAGCAACAGTGAAGGGAAAAATCTATCATGAGCGACACAATGATGATTGACTGCCTGACAACAGGATAGCTGATGAAGCATCACAGCTCATTTACACACCCTGCCACCCAAACCCAGACCTGCACATGTTGAATTTCCTTACACCTTGTGCCACATGGGAAAAGTCCTTCCTGAAGTGACATGTGATGCGCCACAACGCCGCCACCGCCGAGAGTCATTACCTGGCCATTTAACACTGCAAACGCTCCAGCCGCCACCGCCAAGAGTCACGAGGGCAGCAGACTCCGCGCCGCCGCTCCGGGGACCACAACACCCGGCAGGCCTCGCGGCGGCGCGTGGCAGGTGACGTCACACGCGCCAGAGAGCGCCAACAGACGAGATAAAAACAGCAGGATCCCGGCAGAGCGGGGGAGAGCACCGCAACGCCGCCACCGCCGAGAGTCATTACCTGGCCATTTAACACTGCAAACGCTCCAGCCACCACCGCCAAGAGTCACGAGGGCAGCAGACTCCGCGCCGCCGCTCCGGGGGACCACAACACCCGGCAGGCCTCGCGGCGGCACGTGGCAGGTGACGTCACACGCGCCAGAGAGCGCCAACAGACGAGATAAAAACAGCAGGATCCCAGCAGAGCGGGGGAGAGCACCGCAACGCCGCCACCGCCGAGAGTCATTACCTGGCCATTTAACACTGCAAACGCTCCAGCCGCCACCGCTAAGAGTCACGAGGGCAGCAGACTCCGCGCCGCCGCTCCGGGGGACCACAACACCCGGCAGGCCTTGCGGCGGCGCGTGGCAGGTGACGTCACACGCGCCAGAGAGCGCCAACAGACGAGATAAAAACAGCAGGATCCCCGCGTCGCCCGGGCCCTCTGTGGCCCTCTAGGGGCCTGAAGTGGCCGGGTCGGGCCACCCCCCCAAGATCGACTGGTAGGACCTGCAAGTCAAAGTCATCATAAACAACAGACGGAGCGCGGGGCACCAATTACTGCTCAAGGATGACCAAAACGCTGAAAGCACCGATGGCAACAAGATCTACTAGTAGACTGAAAACCGTGAGTACACCTTTGCCCACTATAACTGCAATAGACATAATGCTGCAAAAAACTATTAGTGTCGTGGCGGATGCCATTCAGGACACAGAGAGGCGTCTCTCCTTGACACCAGACTTATGCTTCCCAGACTTGTCCTCGCACACTACTAACAACACCCAAAACATGGATGACACTGCTTCATCGCAGGAGTCTTTACTGATGCAATCATTCTCGGATTTACCAAGGTCACACGTTAAAGAGAATACTCCCAAATTTTTGTCCACCGAGTCTACAACGAATAATTTGGACAATAGCCTTTCGATTTTACCTAACCGTGTAAGCAATAAACAACATGAAAATGCTACGTCTTCAGCTTTGGTTGCCCACCCAGTGGAGAGACACCCATCGACTACTGATTTAACAGAGTCTCAAACCTCTAAACAACCCAATCTTCTTAAGGGCACTCGAAAAAAGCGCAAAACAAAACTTCCTATGAGGAAAACCCATTTCCTATCAGGCAAACCCAAACGTTCTATTAAAGATATGTGGCATCAAACAACCTTGGGGAAACCCACTGAACCAACACATGGGGGGCCCTCACTAACTCCCCTACAGGATCACTATGCACATGGAAACACCAAGAACAATACAGGGAGATCCCTGGTCAACGAGGAAACAGGCCACACAGATAAGATACGTACCACGAACATACCATCCATGAGTGAGATTGAAACTCTGATTAAATCACTCTTACAACCTATTAGCCAACAGACTGCTAATATCGAAAAGGCTTTGAGTAAGTTTGAGAGGGCTCAAAACGATATATTATCCAGTATTCTTAAACTACTCAAAATACCTAAGACACCTCCTACCTTTGTCCCAGCCTCTACAACCCTCAATGTCAAAAACCCAAAAACTGTAAAAAAATCAAGTGATCCTTCAAAGGACACAGGTAAACAGAAAAAATCACAGCATCAGAGTCCCCCCACAATTGACTTGACGTCAAACCTACAAACAGCTCATCTTACAGACAAGATTACAGTTATACCTACAGTTAATATGCAGAATACCCAGTTATGTGCGGATGACGACGACAGTGAGTGGGCAACAGAGGGTTATCTTTCTAATATAAACACAGGCATTACTGAGAATATAAGACACTCTGCTCCACCAAACGCTAACATCCCTACTAAAGTAACGGGAGCACAGCAACCTAGACCCACTACAACACGAACACCATCATATATAAACTTACCACCACAGTCTAATCCCCACACAATAGTCATGATTGGGGTACCGAAAGCAGATGCAAACAGGGAGGAAACGCATGAGGAATTAAAGAACAAAGTGATGCAATGGCTAACCACACACAGGCCACTTCCCCCCAACATAATAGGAACCATCTCTCATGTTAAAAGAGTAGAGTGGGTGGGCACACGTTTTAAATCCACAGAGGGCGACTGCATTGTGGTCACCTTTAAATACGCAGGAGCGGCGAAATATATTGCAGATTGGAGGAGCCCTGTGACAAATAGTCTGATCCGTACAATGGGTCTAAGTTACTTTTATCCCGTTCGCTCAGATAACCAAAGGAATAAAATTAAACATCATCATTATGCCCAAGAAGGACCCTTTACCTCGCAGCTAAACCCTCAACCCTGGCCGGCCCCTTTTGTTCCCCATCAAGGCATGCCAGGGAGTTTTGCATCATACCCACATGCTCACCCTTGGGAAAGTAAAACATATAACTATCAACCTCCAGCAACATTTGAGAGACCAGGGCCCATTCACCATCGAGCTTATAACCATCCTAACTTTCAGTATAATAACTATGGGTTCCCAACGTCCAATAGATATGATGTATTCTACAACCACGACCAACTGGACGAGGTTGATTGACTTCCATCTGACTTACCCTTTGCTTCATGCCCTATCAGGGTGGATAACTCTGTAGGATGCAAGGCCAATTCATTAATAACCTCTAACCCCTCAGAGGTCAACTTAGCCAATACCGCTAAAATGACGAGATCTATTTACTCAGTTAGCCCCTCTTCAGAACACATCCCCACCCCTCCCTTACCTGAAGCATGCAGCCTCTTTTCCTCCACAGTCCTTCAACCCTCATTCACCACCAAAAATCATAAGATGAACTTTGCAACAACTGCTAATCTACAACTGCAACATTCTCCTAACATAACCCCTGCACCATCTTTAGTTCACAATGATTCCAACCCAATTAAAATACTGTCATGGAACATCGCAGGATTGGCTTCCAAAATCAACGACCCGATGTGGGTAGCCTTCGTTAAAAATTACACCATACTATGTTTCCAGGAAACTTGATTAGTAGACAGTAATGTCTTCATTGAGGGATTCTAAAGTTTCTTTGTCCATGCATCCCCCTCACCCAGTGGCAGGGCAAAGGGGGGCTTAGCAACATTTATTAGTCTGTCCCTTAAATCTGAGATAAACTATTTGCAGCTGGACAGTAGGAATATCCAGATCCTGGACCTCAGAAAGGGGAAGAAAGGAATAACCTTGGTCAATTTTTACAACTCTGTCTCTTCTCTGGGCGAATGTAACATTGTCACTCTTCAAAATCATCTAAGTGATAGCCGGACAAAATTGTCTCAGGATAAAATAATTGTTGGCGATTTCAACACGCACATCTGTGGAAACCCTTTTACAACCCCTCTGGGCTCTTTGGGTTGTGGAAACAAAGCAGGTCCTCACTTTGCTCATTGCCACTGTGGAACAAGATTGAACACCTTAATGGATGCCCTGAACCTGACTCCGGCACTATCTCTGAAAGTCGACTCTTTTACCTTTAAAAATCCAACCTATAAAGGTTCTGAGTCAGGTTCATTCATAGATCACATTCTCCTTTCAGCTGGTGTGGTCCATCAGGTTCCTAACTTTGATATCCTTGAAAGCATTCACAGCGACCACAACCCTCTTTACCTTGAGCTACAACGTGGTCCTTTTGTACTTCGGAAAAATATTAAGGACCCGGGAGTGCTAAAACCGGTTAATAACAATCGCCGCCTGAAATGGAATTTGATAAATAGTGACAATCTGCACGAGACCGTTGTAAAGCACTGTGAACCTGAACTCGATCTCTGTGGCTCAAACTCCACTCCCCCGGAATCCATCTTATCTGCCTTCGCAGTGGTGACAAAAAAGATTGATCAATTGCTGTCCGTACCCATAAAGGGAACAACTGTCCAACATCCACGATGGTTTGATCATGCCTGTTCCTCAGCTAATCGAAATCTAAAAGCTGCCCTCAAGAACAAGCCAAGAGACTCTGCACTCATTAAGGCCCTACGTGTAGAATATAAAAACGCCCTTGCATCTCGCAAAAAGACTATAAAAACTAAAATCTGGGAATCTTTGCTCGATCCCTCAATTCTGGGCAATAGCTCGAAGTTTTGGAGTATAGTTAACAAGCCACTCTTTGATGACCCGAATGCTGAAAGCCTCGGAACTGTCATACCTGAGAACGACTGGATCTCTCATTTCAGTTCCATTTTCATGAGTGACGCTCCACAGACAATGCAAACACTTAAACTCCTTGAAAATACTCCTCTGCACTTTGCTACTAAAGAAGTTGAATTAGGGATTCATGGCCTTACTAGTAACAAAGCACCGGGCCCAGACGGTCTTCCACCGGATCTATTTAAATCCAACATTCCCTTTTGGGCCCCAATCCTCACAGCTGTCATCAATGCTGGGGCCGTAGTGGGGGCTCCTAAGTCCTGGGGAGCATCCACTATCGTCCCTGTATATAAAAAGGGTGACAGAACAAAAGCGGCTTGTTATAGACCAATTTCCCTGATAAATTCAGTTGCAAAGGTAGTGGGAGGGATCCTCTTAAACCGGCTGAACACGTGGGCCAAACATAACAGTATAATGACTCCTGTCCTGTATGGATTCAGACCAGGGCACTCTACAACTTCCCAATGTCTGAACTTATATTTAATCAGCGGCAAATATACTCAAGCCAGAGAAGGAACATTATATATGGCCTTCATGGACCTTTCTTCGGCTTTTGATTGTGTCGATAGAAGTAAACTCTGGGAAGTCTTGCAGAACATGGGCGTTGAAAATAACTTGATCAACTTTTTGGCTGACCTCCATATTGACACGCGCGCCAATGTCCGTTACACTAAAGATCTGAAAGTAACGAGAGACTTTAAAATCAACCGGGGGGTCAGGCAGGGCTGTATTTTAGCACCTTTTCTTTTTAATTTATATATAAATGAACTCGAGGAACATCTTTTAAAAACTGACACGGACTATCCTCGCATTGGAAAAAAGGGCGTGCCTGTTCTGCTATACGCAGACGACGCCGTTCTCCTATCCAGAACTGCACTCGGACTTCAAAAATTATTAGATTCCTTTCTTCAATTTATGACCTCACGTGGCCTGAACATCAACAACTCCAAATCATTCACTATGATGGTAGGTTCAGGGTCAAAAAAGCGTTACCCCTTCTCAGTCAATGGGGAAAAAATACCATCTACAAAAACCTTTTCATACCTTGGAGTATTGTTTGATCATAAACTTTCATGTGGCCCTGCCATAAACAAAAAGAAAGGTGAAATACTAAGGACCAACACTGGAATAATGGACTTTGCACGCAAAATGGGTAACACCCCAGTGTCCGCCGTAATGAAGCTTTACCAAGCGAAAAGCATAGCGGTTGCCTGTTACGGAAGCGAGCTATGGGTCTTCGCCCCAGTGGATGCCACTTCCAGGACCCGGAGCATGTTGGGGGTGAGGTGGCGGGTGCCGCCATGCCGGCGTGGAGCTTCCAGCTTTAGCTGTACTCTGGCGATGCGGCGGCTCCAGCACCGGATGTCCTGCCACCTCTTCTTGATGTTCCGGAGCCTCCTGCGAGGCCCCCCCTCACTCCTGACAGCCCTGGCGATGTCCAGCCAGATTTCCCCCTTCTCATAGGCAGATACCTGTCACAACCTCACTGGCAACTGTCCCCCAGGTGCCAGCCTTTGCGCCGTTCTTGGGTGGTGGTGTCCCCGATACAACACCCTGTAAGGCACTGGCGTGGGAACTGTGCGGCAGTATACCGCCATTAATGCTGCAGGGGGGGGTTCAACTCCTACGAGCCGGCCACAGCTCATGACAGGCCTGATTATGAGGAAATGGGTGTCAATGAGTATTGGGAGTGACTTGAAGACCCACTGACACATGAGTGTCGGTCCCAAGGTGACAGGACAGGTGGACTGGGGCATGCAAGTGGTCTGGACACCTAGCCAGACACTGGTGATGTCTCTACTCCAAACGTGTTAATGGATGAGCGGCCAACGTACAGTGTAATGTTTATGTGGGCGGCCATTGCCTTGCCCAATCATTTCCCCGTTGCCGTGGTGAGGACCAACCTCCTCACTGAGGTCCTTCAAGTGCAGTCACGCTCCGCTGAGCGTCTGCAGGCCTATCCTGAGGAATGTACTGTATCTATATTGTTCTGCATGTACAGGCACGCTGCATGTTTGGCTGTAGATAGGCACGTTGTCAGACGACCACACCCCTCCCCGGACCGGCCATGTGCCCTGTCCTCCCACCCCACCCCAGAGAGCATGGGCATCCTGCCCGCCAAATCACAGACCACATTCCCCGTAGCTCCGCTGTAGAGGGTATCCAAGAGGTCTGAGCAGTACGGACAGATGTCATCATCCTCCCTGAGTCTGGGACTGAGTTCTTACAACATCACATGCCTCTTTGTCCGCTTCCCACACTGTCTGTGGGACATGGCTGTGTAACTGCTGGCAGAGTGTGCGTTGTAGGTACGGGCAATACTTGGCCAAGCACTTGTAGGATGCCAGTCAGCGACACCGTATTTCATCCAGTGATGGCTCAATATCCCCGACTCACATAGATGGCATCCAGGGAGGCAAAGTTGTCTGAAGATTGGTATGTATTCAAAGTCAGGAACATGCTACTTACTACTGTTCCATTATGATATTTTGTTACGAAAGGTAAGTAACCAGTTCATACATTTCAGTACATCTTCTGTAGGAGCACCCATATTGTGTCCTTGCCGTGATTACAGGGTTTCTAATGTACGCACACCATACCACTTGTGTAAATGAAGCGCTCATATGTGTGATGGCATCACAGACCATTTGTGACTAATCAAACATTAATGCAGTATGATGATGTTCATGTAATAGTTAGGGAAATATCACACCGCAACATGACTATGTCAGAACTGTGCAAATGATGCCACATGTGGTGTGTGTATTGCTGTAAGCTGTCTGGATGTGCAGACAGCCTCCTACTGACATTCACATGCCGTGTGTCACTGAGATGATACATTGTCATGCTCAATAAGACCTTTCCATCCGATGTTTTGTATGCATGTCATATCCATTCCACAGACCACAGGTCTTGTACTGTTCACGGAGGAGTGGCTGGGAGTAGGAAGATGTTACAACAGTGTGTCTCCCACGCCACACTCACACTTATCTAGATTTGTTGAAGCAGTGTTGCTTGTGCCATGTACATTGTTATTGTCTTAGTCAGACAGTTGAACACATTTCCTAATATTGGTGTATTGCAGGGCACCCCCTCTGGAACGGCCGTTACCTGACTTGGAAGGCATGAGGGAACGCAATTGCATCCGTCGTTATCGCTTCACCAGACAGATGATCAAGGACCTGACGGACAGACTGGAGGCTCACCTGCAACCACGACACAGGTATCCAACGGGGCTGACACCCAAGGTAAAGGTGATGGCAGCCCTCCATTTCTTTGCCACAGGTACGTTCCAATTGACCATAGCTGATGTGGGAGGGATGTCTCAGACCATGTTCAGCCGTGTATTGACAGATGTTTTGGCTGCGATGTTGCTCCACCTTGATGAATTCATCACATTCCCTACTCCAGAACAGTTGACAGATGTAAAGGGGGAATTCTATGCCCTGGGACGCATGCCACATGCAATTGGTGCAACAGGAGCAAGCGTATCGCAACAGGAAACACTACCACTCAATAAATGCCCTGGTGGTGTGTCTTGCCAACATGATTATCTCACATGTCTCTGCACGTTTTCCAGGATCGTGCCACGATGCTTTCATCATGAGGCGTAGCAGGGTACCACAGATGATGCTGCAGCTGCACAACCACCGGGCATGTCTTGTTGGTGAGTATACTCTGTCAGCTATGTATGTCAGTATGTCACACCTTCTTCATCTGAATCATATTACACACTCATTTCCATGATGTGGATTTGCAGGAGACGCTGGATATCCAAACATGCCGTGGCTAATGACTCCACTACGCAACCCCAGGACAGCTGCAGACCAGCGGTACAACAATGCTCATGGGAAGACCAGGCGGGTGATTGAGCGGACATTTGGAGTCCTGAAGAGCCGGTTCAGGTGCCTGGACAGGACAGGCGGAGCCCTCCAATACAGCCCACGCAAGGTGTGTGACATCTTCACTGTGTGCTGCATGCTTCACAACATGGCAGTGGAGAAGGCCGTGCCGCTCTACCTTGACCCTGATGAGCTGGAACATCCGCCCGTAGAGGATGAAGGCCTTGCCCAGGATACCAGTGATGAGGAGGTAGAAGATGATATCCGGAGTCACCTCATCCGCAATTTCTTCTCATAATGGTGAGTGATAGCTGGTTATATGTAATACATGTATTACAGAGTTGCATGGGCAGCATGATGTGTATGCAGCAGACTGTATGCAATGTCACTTGGATGTCTGTAGTGCTGTGTCACACTGGTGCAGATGTAATGCAACACACATACGTGCTATGTGTGTGCTTGGAATGTACAAGATTACTACAACAACTGGATATTGTACAGGACATTGTCTGAATGACATTGTAAAGAATTTGACCCCTTGTGTGCCACTCTCATCCACAGCTCACCCTGCCTGTTGTCCGTTTGGGTCATCGTGGTCACCCTGCTATTGCTGAAGATGATTGCAACGTCAGCCTAATCAATGGAGCATGCATGGACATGTGGAGAAGTTATTTTGGGTAAGGACTCAGACGAGGCTGTTTACCGTTGGTATGTGTTGAAACGTGTGGTACATGTTCATGTGCATGTAGTGCGACCATGAATACATGCAACAACAATATGTTACTTATTACATGTATGCCCACTCCCATGACAGGATAGTCACCCCATCTGACAGTCATCTGTTGTAGTTGTATACTCTGGTGGATGCATCAATGTGTGTAGACATTGCCACTGCAACATTGTATATACCATGGTATGACATTGTGTCAGAGGTCTCAAACACAGACTCTGTGGGGGATTGCAGCATCACTGTGCGCATTTGAATGTGACTGGATCCTCACCTCCACCTTGTGGGACAGTCCAGTTTGGTTGCCATTCTACCATGTCGTGTAGGTGTTGCCCACTGTATGTTCCACATGTCCTGAGAATTGTCCTGTGAATCTGTGGACATGGATGCATTGCCCCTTGTTGCACTATTTCATGTCACTGTCATGTTGTTACCTCCGTGCAGGTTGAAAATACTGCTCCACCAGCCTTCACAGTGAGTAGCACTTCTGTTTTGAATCACATGATGCCATGTATGTTTTGCTTGAGACATGACAATGTTGGGATGATGCATATCTTAATTATTGTGTTGCACCAGTGGAGTGCGGGCATTCACATGATTCTCGAGTCCTGTGCAGCATTTATGTGCAATGGTAGGGTATCATTTTGTGTTTTGGTTCAACTTCACTTCCAGTTGATATTTCTTCTAACAGCATCTCATGTTTAGCTTAGTAATGCTATGTTGATAGATCAAAAGACTGGCTACACAGTGCCTTCATTGCATGTAGGTCATTAGCTTCCTCATCATATGTGATTCTTACAGCTGTTGTGGGTGAAGTAAATTTTGCCTACATGGCCCTTATGGGTACACATGATCAAAAACAGATATCACAGTCTGCGTAAGTAGCATTGCCAACTGTTTTCATTTGTTTGTGAGGTCCACCGCATCTGAGCCAGTGAATGTATTTTTACCAACATAGGTCTCATTGCATGGTTGCTCACTTGTGAGCGTTTCACAATACTCTAATGGATCACAGACTGTCCTAGGTTTTATGTGTCCGTGTCATTGCATCGGATCTGATGTGATAGCATGATGACTAATGTAATGTTGTCTCCAGTCATTTTACTGCACAGGTGTGACTGGTACAGTGTATCACATGAGGTTTTTGTATTAGCAGTGACATGAGAATGTACTCCTAATGGTTATTTGCCTCTGTTTCAGGTCTCCCTCCCAGCAGTTCCCATCCTCTCCTTCCGTCGCCTGATCACCCTTTTGTGTCTGTCATTTGTACTCAGACCAAGGGGCTATTTGGAGGTGGAACCCTTTGAGCATCACACCACTCTGATGAAGAAAGGTACGGCCAGTCCTTGACAGGCTTCTACCCAATATTACTGCTGCATTACAGGTGACATCATTAATAGTGTCATTTTGAGTCCTTGCCAATGCACATGTATGTTTGACAGTGCTCCATGGGCTCACAATGTAATTAACTCATGTTGTGCATGACGTGTGTTTATTTTTAAGATTCTGCCGCCTTCATGTCAACGGGCATGTCCCTTTAATGTGCATGATTAGTATTTGGCATGTAGTATGCTTATGCTTGTTATGTGTTGACGTGTCCAGCGGGCACATGCATGGTGTATGGGAAGGCTGTAATACTATATTTTGTGTAAGGTCGATGGCTTTGTAGCAGCTGTTCAGCTTTCCACACCCTAGCTGTAGTCTACACCTGCTGAGGCTGTGTGTCCTGTGCCCCACTTGTCTGTAAGGGCCCTGATACAGTGACTGTGATCTTTGGTCATTACTGTGCCATTTTATTTGCATTGACCCCGAGTGAGTCAGACACTCCTGCCTTCACATTCACATGTAACTCTGTGGCTTGCAAATGCCCTTGCGGTATGTGCCCATTTGGCAAGTTGTCACAGCCCTCCTGCCGTCATGTCTTCACTCATTGCTGCTGCATGCACAGGCACGATGCAGCACACACGATCCAGGTACACAGACACCCACAGGATGACCCTCCTTCCATCCTTTTGTAGAGCATGCTCCTGCCACCCTACACACAGACAACACCAGACAATCACCCTCCTGGTATCACAATGCATCTGACTCAGCCACTGCAGCTTATGTGTCTGTGTGTGCAGCACATACTGGCACAACTATGCAGATTCACATGACATTGGGTCTACGTACTACCAGGTCATGTGCCGTGTACAGCACACACACACCTTCCATAGGCACAATATTGTACATTGTTACCTTGTCAACACCACAGCAGGAAAAATCATCTTGCTAACAGTCACGTGGCAGTACACAACCTGGTCACACCACTTCGACATAGCTGTCACAGTCAGTCAAGTTGCCACAGGGGACACACACCATGACCACGTCTCTTGGGTGTGGTGTGATTTACCCAGTCTGGTGTAGGTATGTGTCAGACGTGGGTAGTTCTGTATGCGTTGCTCCCATAACAGGAGTCTAGTACTTGTAGCTACATAGGGGTAGGTCACCTAGTCAGGTGTGCTTGTGTAGAGAGCAACAGCCCATTGGCCACAGTCTGTCCTGCCACCCTTGTCCTTTGCGCCATTCATGACATCCACAGTACTGCATCATGTTGATGATAGTTCACATAACCCTAGGACACAATTGTAGGTACTCCCTACGTGGACAACTAGTTTTGTCACAATGATCTGTACACCCCTAAATGTGACTCTCCTGGGCCTGGCTGTGATAGCAGTTTGGCATCCAAACCCCCCTCCAGCATTTACTATCCCACACAGTTGTGTCTTGCCATCCATGTATGTAGTTGTTAGTGATTTCTGACCGATGTGTGTCCTCACACAGAATCTGATACAAGTGTGTGGATTGCTGCTGTTTGTTGCATACCCTTGCATTGTATACATTTGCGCACACACATATCATTTTATGCTGTGGTTCAAAGATAAATCGACAAATGCGTATGTGGTTCAGTGTATTTATTTGGTGATCTTGTGCTGGACACGTGAATAGGTGCTGTACATAAAGGGGTTGAATCCAAAGTTCAGTGGTGGAGATGAGATGCCTTACAGTTACTCTCAACAGAGTCCAGGCCACAGTGCTTGGCATCATCGGGTAGACTGTGACCAGCAAGTCCATGTGGGAGAGTCGCATAGGGGATACTGTTGCACTCAGGGGCAATATGCCAGGTCCTGTGTCCTGGGAGTCGTGCATGGGCCACTGCCCCTCAATGTCTTAGCCGTGGACGACCGACCTTCCTTGGGGGGCCCTCAGGTGCAGGCCTGGACGATGCATGGGAAGCTACGTCAGAGAGTTCCTCCTCCTCCGCCTCCCCCCTCCCTGCGGCTGGTGTCACACTTTGCCGTGATGTTGATGGCCTTGTGACACAGGGAGGGTGCTGCATCTTGGCAGCTATCTAAGGTAGCGATTGGCTCATTTCCCGATGCACCGTCAAGAGCTGAGCCAGACTTTCCTCCACCCGTCCATAATGTTGTTGTTGCCTGGCTATTTGCTCTGCCTGCTGTTCTTTCACCTGGTTGAGGACCTCCGCAAGCTGGCCTACCTCCCTGGTGTCCCGCCGGTATGCCTCCAGGATGTTAGTGAGTTCAGGCATACCGGTCCCTGCAGCTGGCTGTCCAGATTCCCGCCTCCGCCTTGCACCTCTGCCACCACCCTGACCCACATGTGCACCGCCTGCACTTGTGGGCACATCCGGTCGACGGGCCCCCCGAGTGCTGGCAGAGTGGAGGTTGTCAGCCACCTCAGGGGCGCCCGACAAAGGGTATCCCTCATCTTCAGACAGGCCCTCTGATGGATCATGTGCAAGTTTTGACCTGTCTGCTGTGATGTGTTGGGAATGGTTCCGGTGGTTGGCAGAGATGTTTCTGGTACAGTTGCTGCAGGTGTTTGGGATCCAGAGGTGCCAGGTTGGTTGGGGTCATCCACAGTGCGTTGAGTGGCATGGCTGTCGGTGGGGTCTGTGTCCGGCTGAGCCTGGGACTGGGATCCTTCTCCCCCCTGGGGGGGGTTGGGCTCCACACGTTGCCCTGTGTGTGGGAGAGAGAGAGACACTGTTAAGGCACTATCAAGTGACATATTGTTTATTTATCCATTATCTGCATCACTGTTCCACATGCTTTACATTGTTGTCATTGTTCAGTTGTGCATGTAGTGGTAGTAAATTGACATGTACTCAGGGGTATTTTCATTCTTCCATTCTCTTGACAATGACTGACACAGCCATTGCTGTGTCTGGTATTGCCGGCACAACACATGTTAAGCATTGCTCAGGTTGACGCAACATCCAGGATATGGTGAAAATCCTTATGCCTGCGTCAAGCATGCACAGAGTTTAGATGCAGCATGTTGATGTAAGAGACAGGGCATCATAAATTTGCATGACATCAACTACTTTGGATGTATTTTGCTGTTCCGTGATGGCCACACAATGCCAACACCCCTGGACCTGTGCACACACTTATCGGTCATGGCTTTTGAACGTGTCACTTCTCTAAGACGCATCACCTTGTCAATACCCATGTCCATGTTGGTATTTACGTGCATCCACATCAGTCATGAGATGGGGCACGTGCATTGTTTGGAAGGCACAATGGACTGGAGCTTCTGCAATGTGCATGTCTTACTTGTATGCATATTCATATGAGTGAGTGTTTAGTTGTGATACATGACAATTGTGACATTGTTGCACTCCTATGCTTGTCCCCAGGGGATGAGTTTCTGTAAGGGGTGTGTATGACAGGCCATGTCAGTAGTTTGCGTGTGATTAGCAAGCCTCAATCGTTAATAATTTGGCTGCCCCCTGATGTGGCATGCTGGCATATTTGTGATTTTGGGTTCATGCACAGGATGTGTGACCTTGTCCTGGTATTTGTGTTTGCAGTGATCACATGAGAGACTTGTGGTGCCTACACCTGTGCCCATTGTGTACTACAGACCATTCCCAAATGTGTGTCCTGACACAGTACATTGTCCACTGCAAATGGTGGGTGTGTTGCAGGCAATTAGTAGATGACTGCTGTCCCTGGACATTCATCTCTATGGTGTTTTGAAGGCCTGTGCAGTGCTTGGGTGCAACTGTCTGCGTGCCCAGGGGGCTGAGGTGAGGTGACTGAGGCAGGTAGACAGAGGGATGGAGGGAGACAGAGGGAGGGAGGGAGTGCAACGGGGGAGGGGGCGACAGGGGGAGGGGGCGACAGAGGGAGAGGGCAACAGAGGGAGTGGGCGACAGTGGGAGTGGGAGAGAGAGGGAGACAGGGATGGAGCAAGGTTGTTTGTGCGTGCTTGCTCGCTACACTGCCTTACTGTGCCACAAAATGTTGCTTCTCTGGAATGCCGGGCCCCGGGGGAAGCAGAGTCGCAGACTAATCTTCCCCCGGGGTCTTTTGCGCAGGGGATAGGCCAGGTAGGGGAAGGGGAGGAGTCAGGGGGTGGGTATTTAGGCGCGGGGGAGGAAGGGAACTTTCTCTTTCTGCGCCTGGCACCATCGGGAGGGAGATCAAAAGGAGGTTAGTTTAGGGCTAGTTATTCTTGGAGTTACCGTAGTGTCGGGTTTGGGTAGGAGTTTGTCCGGAGCTGTTTCACGGCAGCTGTTTTTTTTTTGTACAAGCCTGTAGCATGGTTTCTGGCGAGATGTTGGGGGTATCCGCGGTACAGGTCCGGGAGGCCTTGCTGTTGCTCGCGAGGGCCGGTCGGGAAGACCTTATCCAGCCGGGGGTTTTGGTCCAGGCCTGGGTGGGGGCCACCAGGGGCACGCGCGCTGCCTCGGCCGGGGTTAAAGCCGCGGTGGTGGCCTGCCAGGATGATGAGCAGGACACTGCGGGCCCGGATTGACGAACGGAGGGGGGGCGGAGTGCCCAAGGACTCGGCGCGAGGCGGGAAACGCAGGAGCCTGCCCCCGCGGGCCTTCCCTCTGCTCGAGTTTTTGCCTGGGGCCTCGGGGGCGGCCGTGAGGGCCGCGCCCCCCGCGCTTCCGCCCCAAGGGCCTCTGCTGGTGCCGGCCGGCGCTACGCAGGGTGAGGGGCAGGCGGACAGCCTTTCTGGGCCTGCCCTGGAGCAGGCGGGAACACCGGGTGGGGGGGGGCCCTGGGTTTTCCGCGCGGCCGGCTCTCAATGATCCTGGGGAGGATGTGCTTGGGGACGCCTTGCGAGAGTCTGAAGGGCTGGAAGAGGAGGCCCACATTGACCTGTCCACTGGCTCTAGGGCTGGCACGCCGGCCATGGCGAGGCAGGTGGCGGTGGGGGACCTGGGGGGCCGGAGTGGGACCCCCACTCTGGTTCCCATTGGCAGGCCTGGTTGGGTTCCTGGTTTTCCGCAGGTGGGTTTCTTCCCCCAGGGGGCTGAATTTTTTTCGGCTACTGCCCGCACCCTCCCCCTCAGATCTGGAGTGCCGCTTCCTGGGAGGACAGGGCCCGGGGAGAGAGGATCTTGGAGCAGATTTAGGAGGTCAGGTGGGCCGAGGAGACACGGGCCAGGGTGGGGGCCGTGTGGGGCCATGAGGTTGAGGGCCCTCCCACCCCGACCTCTGAAGAGGAAAGGGAAGCAGAGAGGGAGGAGGAGTCTAGGAGGGTCAGGGCCAGGAAGGCAGTGCAGGTCCACCCCCCCAGGGGGGGTATGGCAGGTGTAGGGACGGCCAGGACGGCTTTGAGGCCTGATGGTGCTGGGGCCCACTCAGGTTTGAGCGACCTGAGGGGTGGGCAGGGATCCAAGCCGGCGGCTTTAGGCAGAGCCCGGGGGTGCCTGGCGGGCGCAAGACGGCTCCAAGATGCAGGACGGAAGCAGTAGGGCAGTCCGCGGCGGCTGTCCCTCCACCGAGGGCTCGGGCACCTGCAACCCGTGGCGGATCTGGAGTGTGTGGGCGGGGAGGTGTGCAGAAAGGTGTGAAACGTGCAGTGAAGGAGGTGGACAATGTGGGTGTGGATCTGGAACCGGTGCTTGAGTTGGATTATGGTGCCAAGAGTGATGAGCTGGAAGACGGGGAGGTGCGGGATGACTTTGAAGGCGTAGGCGGCACAGCGGACAACGGCGACCTTGGTGTGTTACAGGTCAAAACGGCGACGAAGACAAAGGCCGGATCGGCGGCAGTCCAGGTGACGGAGTCCAGAGGACGGCCCCGGGAGCGGACCTCGGCACTCACAGTTGAGGGTGCCTGGTGGGCAGCTTGGGAGGACGCCCCGCGGGGGAGGGGGAGGTCGGAAGAGGACTTGCAGGTCGGTGAGTGTGGGGGACGGTTCAGTGCGGGAGGCGGTGAGGCCATCGGGCGATCCACCCGGGGATGGTAAGGAGGTGGATGGTAAGTCGGTGACTTTGGGGGTGCAGACGGACAAAGGGGATGGTAAGGATGAGAAGGGAGTGAAGGTGCCTGAGAAGCTCCCATATATGGGGCTGGCGATGCCTCTGGGGTCGCATCTCTCGGAGAAACTCAAGGAGCGGATCTGGAAACATGAATTTTTTCGATGTCTTTAAGTTGCTCCATAGGGAGGTACAGGCTATGGAGGGGTCTAAAGAGGAGGAGTGGGAGCTGACGAGGTGCCCTAGGGTGCCGGTGACGATGGAGAATTGGACGTCAGCTTTCTTGATCTATGCCAGCGTTTATTGCCAGAGGTATTTGGACAGGGCGATTGCACTATTTGAATACATGGATATCATTCGCAAGGCACAGATGCAGTTCGGAGGTTTTGCTTGGTTAAGCTATGATGAGGAGTTTCGAGCAAGGGTTAGCGCGAATGCCGAGATGTGTTGGGGGGAGGTGGATCAGGAGCTTTGGATGCAGTGGATGGCGTTGTCGCAATCCACGGCGTCCACTCACACGGCCAGCGGCCTACCGGTGGTGTGTCGGTCTTTTCCGCCGCGCCCCGCCCAAGGCGGGGCGGGGGGTGGAACAGTGCCCAGCACCATTGTCTCGGGGCAGCAGTCCAAGCAGGGGGGTTATTCCACGGGGGCCTGTTGGAGTTACAATAGGGGGTATTGTTCCAGGTATCCCTGTAAATTCAAGCACGAGTGCTAAAAGTGCGGTGGGAAGCATGCCCTTACGCAGTGCCTCACGCTCGCCACCCCCTCGGAGCAATGGCGGAACGCCAGGGGGTGGGGCCAACCTGGACCGAAGGGCGCCTACACCGATTAGGGTGGAGGCAATGGCCCCGTGGCTCTCGTGCTACCCGGATCAGGAGGCTGCAGCGCGGCTCTTCTGGGGTTTCACTGAGGGCTTTAGGGTGGCCTACCAGGGTCCCAGGGAGCGCCGTTGGGCCGAGAATTTGAGATCTGCCAATGAATTGCCGGGGGTAGTGTCTGCTAAGTTGAGGAAGGAGGTTGAGGAAGGAAGGGTGGCTGGGCCGTTTACTGACTGGCCGTTGCGGGACCTGATCATTTCCCCGTTGGGGGTGGTGCCGAAGAAGGAGGAAGGGGAGTTCAGGATGATTCACCATCTGTCATGGCCGGAGGGCCATTCGGTGAACGACTTTATTGCAGTGGAAGATTCGAGAGTGCTCTACGCGTCGGTGGACAATGCGATCCGCCTGGTGAGGGTGTGTGGGACGGGAGCAGAATTGGCAAAGTGTGACATCAAGTCTGCTTTCCGTTTACTGCCTATTCACCCGGCGGATTTGCTCTTGGGCATGCAGTTTGGGGGGGCCATCTACGTGGACTAGGTTTGGCCCATGGGGTGCGCCATCTCCTGCGCTCTGTTTGAGCTCTTCAGCTATTTTCTGCAGTGGGTCTTGGTGCGGGTCAGTGGGTGTCGTGAAGTCACTCACTACTTGGATGATTTCCTCTTCCTGGGACGGGCGGAGACCGGGGATTGCGGCAGGGCCCTGTCGTGGTTCCAGGAGATGTCCTCGCATTTTGGGCTGCCTCTGGCGCCCGAGAAGACGGCTGGTCCCAGCTGTTGCCTCTCCTTCCTGGGTATAGAACTGGATTCAGTGCGTTGGTTGGCGCACCTTCCTGCGGTCAAAGTGAGGGAGATTCTGGCATGTTTGGAGTGGGCTGTGGGGGAACGGCGGATTCCTTTGAGGGCAGTGCAGAAGCTTCTGGGTTTCCTGAACTTTGCGTGTAGGGTGGTGCGGGCAGGGCGGACGTTCTGCAGGCGGCTCGGCATGGCCATGTCGGGGGCGGTGCTTCCACATCACAGGGTCAGGATCTCCATGGGTGTGAAGACGGACTTGAGGACATGGGTTACCTTCTTGCAGGACTTCAACGGTGTGTCTTAGGACTTTGACGAGGAAAGGGCGGTCTGGCAATGCCAAATTTACTCTGATGCGGCTGGGTCAGCAGGGTTTGGTGTCTTGTGGGATGGCAGGTGGTGTGCGGAGAGCTGGCCGGCCTCCTGGATCAAACAGGGCAGGAGCATTGCCTTCTTGGAATTCTTCCCTTTGCTGGTGGCACTGGTGGTGTGGGGGGAGGAATTTCGAAATAGGTCAGTGCTCTTCCACGTCGACAATATGACGGTGGTGGAGCTGGTGAATCATCAGAGGGAAAGGGACCTGAGGGTGCTGCGACTGTTGTGGAGGTTCATGTTGGCGTGTCTGCAGTTGAATGTGGTGTTTCGAGCTAAGCATGTCCCTGGGGCGAATAATGACATTGCGGATGCTTTGTCTCGTTCGCAGTGGCAGCGGTTTTGACACCTGGCACCGGGAGCGGATACGTGCAAGACCGAGCTGCCGGCCGGCATCTGGGCCTTGGGGGAGTGAGGATGATTGGGCTGGTGGAAGGATCACTGGCTGCGACCACAAGGAGGACTTATCGTTTAGCATGGTCTGAATTTAGCGCTTTAATGGGCTGGACGGTGGATGGGGTAGTGAGTGGGGAGTCAACTGTGGTACAGGGGCTGAGGAGTTACGTGTTGGCTTGCATGGATCGAGGTTTGACTGCGGCTACAATATCTGGAAAGTTGGCAGGGATATCGTTCTACTGTGTTTTGTTCCAGGGCTTTCACCCAACTAAGGATGTGATTCTGGCCAGAATGTTGCGGGGGTTGGGGCAGGGAACGTAGGGTGGGTGGGGGTAGGCTGAGGGAGGCGGTGACGTTTGAGTTGTTGGTCAGGCTGGTGGGGGTGTTGCCGGAATGCTGTTATGACCTGGGTGAGGTGGGTCTTTTCGCTTGTGCATGGTGTGGATGTTTTTCGGGGCGTTCCGGGTGTCTGAGCTTTTGGGTACGAGAAGTGGGGCTGGGAGGTTGTTTGAGGAGGTTCGTGTGGATGAGGGGCGCTTGGGTATTTGGCTGCGATGCTCCAAGACGGATCAATTGGGCAGAGGCAAGTGGGTGTGGTTGAACGAGTTTGGCGTGGCGGTTTGCCCAGTGTTGGAATGGCAAACTTTCCTGGGGACAGGGGGGGTGCGTTGTGGGGAGATTTTTTGTCACGCATCTGGCGCGAGAGTGACGGCGGGCCAGTTGTTGGCCGTGTTGCGTAAGGCCTTGAGGCGTTTGGGCATGGATGAGGCTGGTTTTGGGACCCACTCTTTCCGGATTGGGGCTGCGACTGCGACTGCGGCGGCAAGGTTGGGTTGGTCCTGGGATAGGATTAGGAGGATTGGGCGATGGAAGTTGCGCTGTTGTGAGAGGTATGTGAGGAAGTAGGATGGTCCCAGGCAGGATGTTGGTTGTTTTGGACTGTTTTTCTTGTTCTAACATCTTTTTCTTCGTAGGTTGCATGGGTGGACCGGGCGGTAGGACAGTGACTTGGATTGTTGGGCACTCCTTCGTGCATTGGGCATCCAAATATGCGGAGCAGCAGGTTTACGGCCGTAACCTGGGACTGAAAGGACACTTGCACGAGGTACAATGGTGGGGCAGAAGTGGAATGCGATGGGGGGCACTACTGCCCTGGCTCGCAAAAAGTGGTCCCACAGAGGGGATGGCCGGATTTGTTTATCATTCTTCTGGGGGAGAACGACCTGGTGCAACTGTCTGCATTGGCATTGTTACAACTCATGCAGCGGGACCTGGAGGTTTTGAAATCGAGGCTTGCGGGGACCTGCATTGCCTGGACGGAGTTGGTCCCCAGAAAAGTGTGGAGAGGGGCTGTGAAGCATGGAGCCATAGAGAAGGCTCGGAGGAAGCTCTATAGGGCTATGAGACTCTACTGTGCGGACAAGGACATTAAGGTAATTGCACATGGCGGGATACGACTGGAGGAGCGGTTAGTTTTCAGGGATGACGGGGTGCACTTGTCCCAGCTGGGCAATGCGTACTACATGATGGAGATGAGAGATGTGGTGAGCAAGTTGTGGAATGAGGCTATCTGGTGTCGCAGGGAGTGAATGGTGTGTGTGTGGTGGATGGGCAGCCCTGAGGGGGGGGGCAGTGAACCACCCTACAGGGGGTTCACTGGTTGGCAGGATTTTAAGGGACAAGGGGGTCAAGAGCGGGCACACCCATCCCTTGGGGGGGGAGTTCGTAGGGCGGATAGAAGCGTGAATGGCACGACGCAAGGAGTGGGGCTGGATGACGAGTGATTGAGGGGCAAGAATAAAGCGTGGTTGGAGCCTCTAGGGCTTGGTGATGAAGCAGGACGAGTGAAACGAATGAGGGGGCAGTGTGAGTGGGGGTTTGTTGTTATTATTATGTTGATGTTACTGTTATGTTCAGATTCGCAGTTCTGGTCTAATGAAATGGCCTTTTACGCTGACACTGCGTGGTCTGATTATTGCGCGAGGTGTGTCCACCACATGAAATTGTTTGGCAACTGTAGTATACTATCTTGTGTGATATTTCCCTATCCCTGTGCATTGGGCATGGTGCTTGGGTGTGTCCCTGGGACATATGGGATGGGAGTAGCCTCCTACCCTCCACCTTCCACCCTTTGTACCTCCCCCTTGCATCAATACCCATGTTGTTTAGTCATGCTGGGACTCATGGCCACCCACCCCATGCTGCTGGGCATTGTTGTAAGTCCTCCCCTGTCACATGTTTTTCTTGTACACTCACCAGGCTCAACGGCTCCTGCTATTCCGTGAACTCCCACCGGTGCCAGCAGCTCCATGACTTTCTGCTCCCAGGGATGGTATACAGGAGGTCTGCGGGGACCACCACCTCCAGTGTGGTGTGTAGCGGCGTAGTCCTGGTCCATCTTCCTCCTGACCATCCTCCGCAGATCGTACCACCTGTTCTGGCAATCCGCCCTGGTGCGCCTGATGGGTGCAACAGCATTTACCCGGTCTATGATCCTCTCCCACAGGCGAGTTTTTTCTGTCATGCTGGTCTGTCTGACCAATGTGCCAAACAGCTGTGGCTCGACTCTGATGATTTCATCGGTAAGGATCTCCATCTCCGGGTTGGTGAACTTTGGATTCTTGGGTGTGCCCATGGTGTGGTGTGTATGTGATTGAGGGGGTGATGGTGTGTATGGATGAGGGTGTGTGGTTGTGATTGTGAAGGGGGTGGTGTGGGTGTAGATGTGATAGGGTGTATGTGTGAAGGTATGTGGCTGCAATTGTTGGTGTGCTCTCAGTTTCTTTGCTATAATGGGTATGTTGCAAAGGATGATGGGTTGTATGTGTGGATCCTTTTATAGGTGAAGATGTGGGTGTGGCTTATTTTGAATTGGTTGGGTGTGTCATATATGGGGTGGGTGTCAGTGTTGACCTCTGTTTAGCTGTGACCAGTTCATTCTTACCCAATGGTGTGTACACATGAGACATGTTTGGTGTTGTTGTGGTGTTTTGGGTTTTGGCGTTGTGTGCGTGCGGTATTTGGGCATGCAATCGAGTTGTACGGGCCGTTGGCGGGTGGGGTGCTCGGGTACGCTTGTTGGGGGGGTGTGCGTGTGGTACTTGGCCGTGCGATCGAGTTGTACGGGCCGTTGGCGGGTCGGGGGGCTCGGGTACGCTTGTTGGGGGGGTGTGCGTGCGGTACTTGGCCGTGCGATCGAGTTGTACGGGCCGTTGGCGGGTCGGGGGGCTCGGGTACGCTTGTTGGGGGGGTGCGTGCGGTACTTGGGCGTGCGATCGAGTTGTACGGGCCGTTGGTGGGTGGGGTGCTCGGGTACGCTTGTTGGGGGGGTGCGTGCGGTACTTGGCCGTGCAATCGAGTTGTACGGGCCGTTGGCGGTTGGGGGGCTCGGGTATGCTTGTTGGGGGGTGTGCGTGTGGTACTTGGCCGTGTGATCGAGTTGTACGGGCCGTTGGCGGGTCGGGGGCTCGCGTACGCTTGTTGGGGGGGGTGTGCGTGCAGTACTTGGGTGTGCGATCGAGTTGTACGGGACGTTGGCGGGTCGGGGGCTTGCGTACGCTTGTTGGGGGGGTGTGCGTGCGGTACTTGGCCGTGTGATCGAGTTGTACGGGCCGTTGGCGGGTCGGGGGGGCTCGCGTACGCTTGTTGGGGGGGTGTGCGTGCGGTACTTGGGCGTGCGATCAAGTTGTACGGGCCGTTGGCGGGTCGGGGGGCTCGCGTACGCTTGTTGGGGGGGGTGTGCGTGCGGTACTTGGGCGTGCGATCGAGTTGTACGGGCCGTTGGCGGGTGGGGGGCTCGGGTACGCTTGTTAGGGGGGTGGGCGTGCGGTACTTGGCCGTGCGATCGAGTTGTACGGGCCGTTGGCGGGTCGGGGGCTCGCGTACGCTTGTTGGGGGGGGTGTGCGTGCGGTACTTGCGCATGCGATTGAGTTGTACGGGCCGTTGGCGGGTCAGGGGCTTGCGTACGCTTGTTGGGGGGGGTGTGCGTGCAGTACTTGGCCGTGCGATCGAGTTGTACGGGCCGTTGGCGGGTCGGGGGGGCAGCGTACGCTTGTTGGGGGGGTGTGCGTGCGGTACTTGGGCGTGCGATCGAGTTGTACGGGCCGTTGGCGGGTCGGGGGGGCTCGCGTACGCTTGTTGGGGGTGTGTGCGTGCGGTACTTGGGCGTGCGATCGAGTTGTGCGGGCCGTTGGCGGGTGGGGGGCTCGGGTACGCTTGTTGGGGGGGGTGTGCGTGCAGTACTTGGCCATGCGATTGGGTTGTACGGGCCGCTGGCGGGTCGGGGGGCTCGCGTACGCTTGTTGGGGGGGGTGTGCGTGCGGTACTTGGGCGTGCGATCGAGTTGTACGGGCCGTTGGCGGGTGGGGGGCTCGGGTACGCTTGTTGGGGGGGTGTGCGTGCGGTACTTGGCCGTGCAATCGAGTTTTACGGGCCGTTGGCGGGTCGGGGGGCTCGCGTACGCTTGTTGGGGGGTGTGTGCGTGCGGTACTTGGGCGTGCGATCAAGTTGTATGGGCCGTTGGTGGGTTGGGGGGCTCGCGTACGCTTGTTGGGGGTGTGTGCGTGCGGTACATGTGCGTGCGATCCAGTACGAGCCATGGAAGGGGGGGTCGCGGTCGCGTAGGCTTGCGTGAGGGGTACACGTGTGGTATTGATTGCGCTTGCTGTGAGGCATGGGATCCCGTACGAATCCATCTTCATGCGCGACTAATTTGGCCCGTACGAATCGCGTACAGGGTTCCCCAACTGGATCGTACTTGTGTGGTTTTACGGCAGGTTTACAAATCGTACGGTTTGATTTCCGACGCAGAGTCGTACGGGGGCTTCGACTGTTGTTCGTACGGATGGCTGATATTCGTACGGGAATAGGCGCAAAAGGATCATACTACGCTGGTCGGATGGTTTTTTACGATTCGTACGGATTCGGCTACGAATACGATTCGTATGGGGGATTTTTTTTACCGGATCGGAATCGAGCCCCAAGTGTTGATTCCGACAGTGGTCCATGTGGCCCTGTCATGTGTATATAATCCTCTGAAATATTGGCCAGTGCCAGTTGGCACAGTTTATATTGTCTGATTTCTATCCTAATGTGTTTTATGATAATTCAAAGGTCCGACTGTCCTATTATGAGTGTGATGGTCAGACTGCAGCCAGCACGCTGCAACACCACTGGCACCACCAGGGTCCTGGAAGTCACTGTGCAAGCGGTGTTCAGAGGGGGGAGTAATGGAGGCAATGCCGAGCCCGGCACCACCGTTCAAATTACGGCTTGCTGCAAACCTTTTCACAGCGGTAAAACTGCCATGAAAAAGCTAGCAGAATGGCAAAGAGGTGGCCCAAAACAGGGTACCCAGATATTGTTGCCCATTCAGTGATGTGACTGGGGGCACATATTGTGTCCCTCCATGCCTGCACTGTCGTGCGTGCACTGCATGGCATGCATGACACGGTGCATGGCAGTAGTGCACGCATGACAGGGCACGGGTGGCCGGGCTGCTGCATTGGCTTCAGGCTCACTCAGTGAGCCAAAGCATGCAGACAGCTGAAGATCACAGCTAGCACACTGCCAGTCCATGGTCTAATCGGAATACGGAAGTCTTAAGACAGTCGGCGCAGCGGCCTTGAAGTGTAAACGGCTTCGGCGGTCCAGTTGGTCGGACCACCTAAGTCGTAATAAGACCAATAGTGTTTTTATGGTAATAAAGAAAGAACAACTTATATAACAATGGTTTTCAAAGAAATATAGTTGTAACTGTAATTACACAATACTTTTTCATATATGTAATTCTTTCACACTTTAATTGCTTGAAGACATAATCTTATTTTTTAGACTTTTTTTTATAAATTAAATAGTATTATGTCACATTTAGAGTAGTATGTGCTTCATTATATTTCTTTAAATGTTTGCATCATTTTGGGAATTTGTGTGTACAATAAACGTATAATAAATGTGTATTGCATTTAAATAATTTTCATGTTAAGCAGTCTTTTACGATTTTAATTTGGCCTTCATTTGTTCTGTGATGTCTTTATTTTCTATTCCGTTAACCCAATTATTCAGCATTTTCAGAAGAATCAGTCACAGTTGCCTAGAGTAGCTGAATGTCTAAGATACAACTTAATTTACTTTGGGGCATATTATCAAGGGGGTTTATCTCCGCTTTTTTGGCTTTAAAAGCCAAGAAAGCGGAGATAAAATGATCTCCCTATTACCTAGCTGTCACTATCACCAGTTAGCGACAGCTAGTAGGAGATAGCGACCATCTTGGTCCCCACTTTGCATGTCAGTGAAATTTATCACTAATGACATGCAAAGTGGGTGTGCCAAGATGTTAGCGACTGGAAACAGTCGCTAACATCGCTATCTCCTATTACCAACTTTTGGAGATATTCGCGCTAAGCGCGAATATCTCCAAAAGCTATCACCTGCCCTGAGCAGTTCTTAGCCATGTTATCCAATGGGAGGTGGATAACTTGGCTAAGAGCATTAGCTCGCTAATGCATAAATATCGCTGACTTTTCAGCGATATTCATGCATTGCGGCCGATTTTTATCGCATTTGCGATAAACCTTGGTAATACCAAAGTTTATCTGCGATAAAAATCGCCGCAGCTTAGCAGTAAATTTTTGTCTCTAACCAAGCAATAGCGATAATTATCGCTATTGCTTGGTAATATGCCCCTTTATTTTTAGGCAGTTGTGTCTAGGTAGGTGTAGTAGTAGTAAACTGTTGTATTACTTTATATTTTTGTGTTGTTTAGTGGTAGATAGTAGTTAGTGTTACATCATGTAATGTAGTAGTTGTGAGCCTAGCTTGTGTAGTGAAACTGGTTAATGGCACTAATGTGGGGCTTTTTAGTTAGTTATGTTATGTTAAAATGTTTTTATGTTTATTGCAATACTTTAAGTTCAAGATTCACATTTTTTATATTTTAGATTTCCTGAAGCAGTGTTTAGTTACATTTTCCTGTATTTTATGGTTACCTTGGAGTGCTGAGTTTTTCATATGTTTAGATTTTTGTTTTAACTAGGTAACTTTTGTTGGCTAAATTTAATGAACGGCATTCTACATTTCCTTTAATTGTCCTGGTTTCTTGGAGCAGTTCTTTGTTACTTTTTCAGGTTTGACCTAAAAGTTGTAATACTGTATTGGATCTATATTGGAGAGTTTTATCTTTGGTATTTTGGGGGGTTTATTTTTCCTGAATGTGGACTTGATTTTTGTGACTGTTAGTTGGACAAGGACATTAGCTATAAAATTGTGAGTATCGCAATTAGTGTTTTTTGGGGCTTTCCAACAAAGGCACTATGTAAAGTATTTGTGCAACACACACATACAGCAACACAATGAATACACCACAAAAATATTCCACACAGGGTAAAAAATATAGATTATATTTGTATGAAAAAAACAACATCAAAATGACTAAAATCTAATAGGTTGAACTGGTGTTATGAATTTTCAAAGAATATTGTTTTAGGTCGCACTAGACTGAGGTAAATCCAAAGTTCAGGTTGACCAGGATGGAGCACAGTCGGATACAGTTCCAAACAGGTCCCACTGAAGTGTTACCTTTTGAAGATGAGTGAAGAGCGAAGTGCCACTTTCGTGGGTCACTGGGAGCAAGAAGAGCGTTACCGACGGTGATCCAGCGAGTGCAAAGAGTCGGCCCGGTGCCATGGACGGAAGACGTGGCCTCATGACTGTTGACACTGAAGCTGGCTGTGCAAGAAAAAGATGCTGTGTGAGTTGGAGCTCATCCTTCGTGTGAGCAACGCAGTTCCAATGCACGGGCCCATTCACAGTCGTGAAGAGCCCAAGAGCTTGACTTCAGGGGCCGAGGAGTTGTAGGTGATGGAAGCAACTGCAAAACCCACTTCTGAACTTGTAGGGGGCACCTCACACAAGGTTAGGACTCACAGAAGGAAGAGTCCAGCAGCACCAGCAGAATTGCAGGAAGTCTTTTGTGTCCCTGACACTTTAGTATCCTGGAAACAAGCCAGTAAGCCCTTGGAGAGCACTTGGAGGGAAGCCTGAGTCCTTCCAGCAGAGTCAGGGAGCAGCAAGCAGCAGGGCCACTAACAGAAAAGCAGTCCTTTGGAAGTGTCTCCAAATGCTGTGATTAAAGTGGTAATAACAGCTTTGTATGTTTGTGTTTGGGTAAAGTTTTAGTATTGTTTGTATCATTGGTCAATCTTGATAATAATTTCTAAGGTAACCCTTTTTAATCTCATTTCAAAGTTCATTATATGTGGGGGCGTGGCTTGTGCGCCGCTGAGTAATGGCCGATCGTGCTTGAGCTCGGGGCAACGGAGGCCGACAAGGAGGTTTTCGAACCCAACAGGCGAGGGAGCTTCTCTGGAACCGGCGCCACAGACGTCGGAACATGCGGTGAGTAGCCTGGTGTATTTTCGCTGCTCCCGCTACTCGAGGCTGTTTGATTCGCGACGTCCTTCACCTCAGCATGCATGAGTGGCTGCCATTTTCTTTCACGGTGGTGGAGCTCGCGTTTTTTCACCTCTTGCAGTGCCTCCCATGTTATATCTGAGGCAGACAGGTATTGAGGATGCTATATATCATAAATGTGGTGCCAATGGACACTTGAAGGGGATTTTCTTTATTTTTGAAGTTTACTGGAGCTACAGTGGAGCCTACATCCAAGCTACAGTGGAGCCTACATCCAAGTAATGTGTGCCTGTGCATTTCCAGCTCTTCTTGGTGCAGTTTGTATCTTCTTTTGCTGCATTTCCATTGCACATCCACTTATTGGTGATCTGGTCATTGTGAGTGTTGTACGCAGCTGATAATTTGCCTGAGAATGTGACACTGAGCGGTCTTTTATGCACAGCACTTAGACCTGCTCCTCAAATTGGTGATTACATCGCTGTAAGGCATTTAGGGTTTTGTTTTTTCTGGCCCTGAACTGCTCACGCTGCTGATTCCCAGGGCGCTGTTTCCGAACAGTGAGGTGTCTGGTGCTACTCCAGCACAGTCAATACACGTTGTGGGCTTTTGCATTATCTCTCTTGCCTCTTCTCATGGCAGACAACATGGGCTTCTCTCCCAAAATTAAGGACACTAAAGGCAACCTTAAAAGGTCTAAGCTAACTTCTCCTACTTGACTTTCCGCTTTTATGCCACGTTTGAACGTTTTATCTCTTAATGTGCGTGATTTGAATCATCCGGTGAAGAGGGCAAAAATGTTGGATTATTGTAAAAATCTTTTTACCGATTTAGTACTATTACAAGAAACAAAAATATCGTACAAAGAAGCCCTACTATTGAGGAAAGAGTGGTTCCTTGATGTTGTGTGCTCTGAGGCCCTTGGTAAGAAAAATGGGGTGGTGACGATGATTTCAAAAAATTCGGGGTTGACTGTGGTTACAGCGGAGCATGATTCAGAAGGCAGGTGGTTGCTGGCTCGCTTATCTAATGGTTCTCTTGATATCTATGTTATGAATATTTATGCACCTACTAGTGATGATCCATCTTTTTGGGGCTATATTTCTCAAAAACTTTCAGATGTTCCTCATTATGGCAATTTGATAGTGGGTGAGACTTTAATCTCCTTTGCTCTCCTCAATTTTGCTGAACGTTGAGAACCTCATACTTGGCGGTTAAATTCAGAGATCCCGTATGATCAAAGTCAAGTTGCGTTACTCAACGAGGATATTGATAATTTTTTCTCTGAGAATGAGGCCTCGGTCAGCTCCCCGGTGGTATTATGGGATGCTTTTAAAGGCACGATTAGAGGACAAATTATTAAACGAATGGCAAAAAGGAATGCTGATATTAGGACAGAACTTACTGATTTAGCAGATAACATAGAGCAGCAAGAAGCTCTCTATTGAAATTCTAAAGATAAGAAGTTTTTACAAACTATCAAGACTCTAAAATATTCTTTCAATTCTATTGTCACTGAGAGAGCTCACATTGGTGTTCAGGCACAGAAGTCTAAATGGCTACTTCTAAAGAATCCGGCGGGTAAGGTCTTGGCGGCGACTTTAAAGTTTCAAGAATCTAATATTAAATCATCTCAGATATCTTGTATTAATGATAGCTCTGGTACTCAGGAAATTTCAAACTAAGGAAATCTTTGAGGTTTTTCGTGAATATTAAAGTAACTTGTACACTCCTCATGATCAATCTTCGCTTGATCAATGCCAACAATTTTTAAATTCAATTCCTATTTAGACTGTTTCTGATGATGATGGTTTAAAGTTGGGTAATCCGATTACATCAGAGGAGATTATTTATGCTATTAAGGCCACTCGCTCAGGGAAGGCTCCAGGTCCAGATGGGTTTCCCATTTTGTTTTACAAGACCTTTCTTCCATCTGTTGTGTCTCACCTTAAAGATGTGTTCGATAGTTTTATCTCATTGGGCTTGGTCTCTGGTTCGGCTGCGGAGGCTACTATTTTAGTAATCCCGAAGGAGGGTAAAGATCATTTGGATCCTAAGAATTTTCATCCCATATCTCTCCTTAATATGGAAGCGAAAATTTTCACCAAAATGTTGGCCAAACGTTTGGAATCCTATATTCCGTTACTTATTCATCCATCACAGACTGGTTGTGTTAGATTGGCTAGGGATAATATTCAAACTTTTTGCCATATCATAGGGAAAGCAAAGTTATCTAACCTTCCGGTGGCGGCTCTTGCCCTCGATGCCGAAAAGGCTTTTGATAAGGTCTTTTGGCCTTTTATACATGCAGTGCTTCGAGTGCACAATTTTGGAGATTCCTTTACCAAGATGGTTATGTCTTTATATGCCCATCCTAGAGCAAATATTAGAGTTAATGGTGCTACTTCTTCTTTTTTTTAATCTTTTTCGGGGTACTAGACAAGGATGTCCATTATCGCCTCTTCTGTTCTTATTATCTATTGACACGCTTCTTCGGTTACTCAATCTTCATCAAGATATAACGGGTTTTTAATTTGGCTCAAATTGTATCAAAACAGCTGCTTATGCAGATGATGTACTCATTTTCTCTGATGATATAGCTACAGCAGTTCCTGCCATTTCCGAAACCATTATCTCTTTTCTAGTGTTTCAGGTTACACTCTCAATAAGGATAAAACTGAGATGTTTCCCCTCAATGCATATTGCTTTCCAGCACACATGGGGAATGCTGGCTTTAAATGGCAATCAAAACAGATTAAATACTTAAGAATTTGGTTTCCCAGTACTCTATCAGACACAATAGCGTTTAATGAAGCTCCAACTTTGCTCAAGATTCGTCTGCTTCTGGATACTTGGTCTCCTAAGTATATCTCATGGTGGGGACATCTTCAAACGTTAAAAATTATGATGACGCCCATTATTAACTTTGTATCCTCTATGCTTCCTAATAGGTTATCTTCGTCTTTTTTCCATGACATTGACTCCCTTACCTCAAAGTTCCTCTGGAGTGATAAGAGATCCAGAATGGCCTATAAACATTTAAGGAAGTGTCACGATCCTCCTGTCTCTTTCTAGTTGAAGCCAGCATTAAGATCACCAGTTGTGTACATTCATAGTACATAACTGTATTATCCCATCTGGAAAACCCACCCCTGTCCCGTGCACCAGCACCTCTTTAGTGTATATGTGTAATGACTTGTGATTCAACAATTCTTTTTAAATGAAAGATTGCAGCCTAAGTTGTGTGCTATTTCTATTTTATCTAGAATTGTGACCATAGTTTAGGCGTTTTCATGGATTAATCTGAGGTATTCCAAGTTTCTTATGTTCTGCAGTAATATTGTGCGTGGTTTAACATTGCCGTCGTAAAGCCTTCTGCATGCTGAAAGCCGAAGGCAGTTAAACGTGCGTGCTTTTAACATTGACGTCTGAAAGCCTTCTGCATGCGGAAAGCCGAAGGCAGTTAAAACTTGCGAGCGCACGTTTCTCCTGGGTGCGGTCGGTATTTAAACCGCACCCAGGCTTCTGGAACTCGCTTTGCCTCTGACTTTCAAGAGGACAACATCGCGAGTTCCTGACATCGGGTTTTTAGTTACCAGCGCTTCACCGGAGAACATCGCCTGGAGCTCAACAAACATCACGACCTGCGCAAGGATAAAGAAGAAAAGAGAGCATCGCCTGGAGCTCAACAAGCATCGCGACCTGCGCAAGGATAAAGAAGACATTAAGCTAAGTGTTGTTTGAAAGAACTTTGCAAGGTGCCCAACGCAAGAGAGAGACATTAACCTTTGAGAGGAATTGAATTTGACTTTTAATCCTATGTTTGGTGCCTTTAGGGGAGATTTTGAATATCTGATCTTTTGAGTCTGGTAATTCACAAGAAGTTCATTGTGAGTTAAGTGTGCACAAACTGAATCTGTTCTTGGTGTATTCACAAGAATGTCATTGTGATTTACATGTGCACGAGTTGTTTCTTTTCTTGGTGTATTTATTTTCTTAGGTTAAGATACACAGGAACTCATCAGAACCCACCATTTAATATTGTGAGGAGATAGTTTTCAAGTAAGTTTAAGTAGCAGGGGAGGGAGACAAGGAGAAAGAGAACAATTTGGGAGAGATATATTTTAATAAACATTTATTTATTTACAGACTTTCAATCGGTAAAAGTCCAACTCGTCTACAAGACTACTCCAAGACTCCATTCCTGACAAGACAAGAAATACTGGACGGTGAATAGAACCAGACTGATCGCAGGTAGGAGTCAGCTAGGTTTTCAGCTCACTTAAGAAGGAAGAGGGTGGAGGTGCTTTAAGTAGGAATTCTGTAAAGCTAGAGTTGATTAGTAAGTATTATACCCTTGTTGATTCGCAGGTCGACAGCCAGACGTATAACACTCCAGTCAACGTCCAGTACCGGCCCTCCTCCCGAAAGTTCTAGTTAATGCTTAGCTGTAAATTCTAGTCAACAAGTTTTAGTTAGATTTTTTGGGAAGTTGGTCCCTTGCGTCTCTGCGAAATCCTCTACGTTGTCTACAAGAATTCCTGTCATCTCAAGGTAAGAGACAGCGTATTTTTGGTCTTGACAGGAAGCCCTATGATATGGGGGTGTTGTAATTTCCCTGATTGGGATAGATATCAAGTGGCTTTCTTAGCTTCCCAAGGGGCTCTTTGGTTCTCTTCTGATCCTCGTCATACGCCGGCATGGGTGTTGATTGAGCAAGAATGATCTTTTCCTCTACCTTCCTCCTCTTTCTTAACTACGTCCTCATTGCCTATTACTTTTTCTCAGGCTATTTGTTTAGACACCGTTGCGGCGGTGAAAACTATTGATAAAAAAGTAACTAAAACAATACATAAGTCTAGCTGGTCTTCTCTGTGGCGAAATCCCAAAATTAAAATTGACATTGATTCGACCTTGATGTCCTATTGGGCCAGCAAGGGGATTACGTTAGTTCATCATCTTTATGATTCGAATCATGATCCATTACCTTTTTCCTCCTTAGCTCAGCAGTTTTCTCTTTCTAATTTGGATTTTTATACCTTTTTGAAAATTAAGGTTGCTCTTGCTAATGTTCGCCTTGATCCAGTCTCTCATACAATTTCTCTTTTGTTGATGTGGCTCAAATCGGGTCACGTGGCTTCTAAGACATATACATTTTTATCTTCCAATCCGCCTGTGTTGACTACCGTTACACAACAGAAATGGTTACATCACTTTGACCATGATCTTCTTAAACATATCTCCTCAGATACTTGGCAAATGATTGGGAGACTCTCTCTTCGTCATAAAATTGCCCCCTCTCCTATTCAGTCTACATTTTTTTCTCTTAATTTACTGCATTGGACTCCGGTACGCCTACATTCTCTCAATCTCTAAGACAACTATCTTTGTTGGAATTGTAACTTAGCCGCGGGTACATATCAACATATGTTTTTTGAATGTTTCCTACTCCAACCTTTTTGGGATTGGGTTCATAAACATCTCAAGTTAATATTTAAGATCCAATTTCAGCTCTCTTTTCCACTAATTTTGTTGGGGCCATCGGCGTCACCTCTACATTGCCATTGGATTCTCTAGACATGCAGTTATTAGATCTGTTGTTGACAATTGCGGTGAAAATTGTCCTTACGGAATGGAAATCAATTGGGGCCATATCCTATCTTACATGGTGGGCTTGGGTATCTTTCTTACGAGGGGCTTATACCGCTGTAGAAGAGTCTTATCTTTCCCCTTCTATTTCTAGTGGGGTATCGAGATCTTTGGATGGATATGTTGACTTGGCCTCGAAGGGGTTGGTGGAACAATATCCCTTGTATCGTCTCTTTAATTTATTTATTTCTTTCTTTTTGCCGTGCTGCAGGAGACCCCCTCACTCTTACTCTTATTTTCTTTTTCCTCTTTCTCCCTCTTTCCTACTTTCTTTCCTTTCTTATTTTTCTTTCAATTAATTCTTTTCAAAGTGATACATCTGATTTTTTAATACGGTTCCTCTATGATATTGTTTTTCTTTTGCATTGTTCGTAGGAACTATACATGCCAGTTTTGCATCTGAGTTCTTGTGTTATTCTTGGTCAGTGTATGACTTGTTTATTGTATTTAACATTTATATGTCCTTCTTTTTAAATTAATAAAGATATTAGAACAAAAAAACTTCACTATATGTTGTACTTTGTTTACTAGGTAGAAGTGCATTAATAAGGGGTATGTTAGTTTCTTGATATTCTCCATGGATGGTATATATGTGTGTGTGATTGTTGGAGAGCAGCTTTTGAAATTGGCCTCCTTCAGCCACATAGCCCAATTTGTCAATCTAAGTAAATTGTTTTGTCTTTCAAAAATTATTATTCTGATGTCGCTCTTTTTATTGACATCCTGGAGAAATGGTTTCTCATGATGTGTTAACGCTATGTGTTCTGGTATGTAAATGCCTTGGTAACTTCTAGGAGCAGCAATTTTGTACTTGGACTTGTAGCTTTCCTGGTGAGTGCTATTAATCTTTTTAGATTGGATTTTGCAGGTAGTTTCCCCCTTACGAGCCTGATTACGATGGACCAACTGACCTCCAGTCGGCGATCCGACATCGCCATTACAATGCGACCGCACATGGGGCAGTCACATACTCCCATCTCCCAAATAGAGCTTTTGCTGCAGCCATAAATCGGCTGTAGCACAAGCTCCCATGGAGAAATGGAAAACTGTGTAAATCCATGAGGTGCCTGCCCCTCCTGGCCCCCAACCAGAGCCTGCACAGAAATGAGGGCCCTGCTAGTGGCCCCAAAAGTCACTTTCCGACAGGCTTTTCAAGTCGGAAAACCCAACATGAAAAGCCTGTCGGAAACTGACATCCTAATCATTATGATTATGAGTGGCCTCTGACTGGCCGACAGGCCCCTTGAGCCCGGCGGAAGCCAGTCGGTCAGACCGGCCGGTATCAAAAACAACAGCATTTATCATAATAAGGCTGTTGGATTTGAAACCTACGATGTGAGTCAGAAAGACTCTCACCTCAGAAGCTTTCTGACTCACATCATCTTAGGCCTCTATGTGTTCTGGTACCATGGAAAGTTTATTTTTAATATACTGCTTGTGATTTCATGAGGGCTACTGCTTGCTTGTTTTAAGTCATATAATACACATATCTCTGTTTCATTTCAGGGGTGATAGTGTTCTCTCACATTAATTACAATATCATCTTTAGTTGTGGCTTGCACATAACATGCATTACCTTAATACTTGGTACATTTCCAGTTATCAATTTTGTTTCTTGAATATTGCTTGCTGAGAGTTTTGTAAAAGTTTTGTAAAAGGTAGATCTTGTTTTCTCGTGGATACCTGGCAGAGTTTCTTTTTAAAAAAAAATATTTGTATTGTCTTTTTATTTACATGGAACATACAAATAAAAAACATACAAAAATGACTGGCTGTTGGTCTCTTTTGCTTAATTTGGCACAACAAAAAACAAGTCCTGAGCAAATTGTTTGTTTCTGTAGGGTTTTTGGTTACAGAGCCCTATTGGTTGGACATATCTGTGTCTACTTTGCTTTGGGCTTGACACTCTTCGTTATGTGCTGGTTCCTAAACAAATAACATGGAAACATAAAACATATAGCTGTTGTCTGCTGGTTGGAGATCGGCCTGAGGTACCGTAGTTTATTTTGGGTGTAGGTGCGCGAGTGGTGGTGTCTATGGTGGTTTGAAAGGGTCTAGGGCGATGTCTAGTGAGGACCACATCTCTCTGTTTGGTTTTCTCAACGGAGTGTATTTTAGAACTGCACTATCTGCTCTTCTCAAGAATGTTATCCAGTTTAGCCACCCCTAAATGTGGCCTTGGAGGTAGGAGGAAGTCTAAGAGGATTCTGTCCTGTTGTGTACTGATGTCGGTATTCATGTGTGCTGTTGTTAGAGTGCAGAACTCTTTCTTTAGGGTGCAGTTTAGTGTCTGGTTTGTGAATTCGAACACTTTGTCCCAAAACTTTTTTACCTTGTTGCACAGGAAAATGTTATACTCAAGGTCTCCTGTGGCGATATTGCAGTTCCAGCACAGGCTGTTATCTCTTAGGCCTAGTTTTGCTAGGTTAGAAGGGATCCAGTGTACCTGGTGTAGTAGCCAGAATTTTGTTTGTGCTAGTGCTGGAGATATAATGTTCTTCATGGGGGATGACCACATGTTGGCTGCTTCCTGTTAGGTTCCTGCCTATCTGAGATTCCCAATACTGTTTGTTTTTTCCATTGAGTTTCGAAGAGGTGGTGCGTAGGAGTTTATACAGGCGTGATACATGGTGGCCTGTCATGTGCAGATTTTCCATAAGTTGGAAAATTGAGGGTGTTTGGGAGTTGAGGTTTGCTTTTGTGAACGCTGTTTTGATGGCCAGGAAGTTGTAAAGCTCCACTTCTGGCATATTAAACCTGCTTTTTATGATGTTGAAGGTGAGCGGTGTGCTCTCCTCCTCTAACTGAGCCAGGTGTGAGAAGCCAAAGATTCTTCCATGTATCTATGCCTAGTGGTTTGCTTTTGTATTTTATCTTGGGGTTTGCCCATAGAGCTATCCATTTCGAATGTCTGATGTTTACTTCTAGTTTCTGATCTACCTTGAGGAGTGCCATTTTTGTTATTTTGAGCACAGGGTTATTCTTTAGTGTTTGTTTATTGGCTGTTTGTAGAGTTAGGGGGTCTACATTGTTGAGGATGGCTTCCTTTATGTCTAGCCATGTTGGTGTATATGTCTGGTTTTGTGTTACCCAGTGCAAACCCTGCCTGGCAATACATGCTGTTTGGAAAGTTCATAGGTCTGCAACATTGAGGCCTCCTAGTTCTTTCCTCAGTCTCAGTTTTTGTAGAGCTAGTCTGGGCTTTTTGTCCCTCCAGATGAATTTGTTAAGAGCCTAGTCTATTTTCTTGTTGAAGTCATCTATTAGTGCTAAGGGGTGCATGCTGGCTAGGTAGTTGACTATTGGAGTTACCATCATTATGACTGTCTCTACTCTTCCCCACCAGGTGATGAATTTAGGTGACCATTTTTCCAGCAGGTCTTTTATCTTTTTCAATGTGCAGACCTCATTTTGTTCAAGCGTGCTTCGTAGGTTTCTCCCAAAAATGATTCCTAGATATTTTATCGATTGGTTTGCCAAGTCAGCCCAGAGTCTCCTAGAACCTCTCTAGTTGTGTGTATGTTCATGAGCATGTACTCTGATTTGTCTCTATTTAATTTGTACCCTGAGTGGGAGGCATATGAGTCTATGGTGCGCATGAGTGCAGGTATTGATTGTGCTCGGTTTTCTGTGATGATCAGCAGATCATCAGCGTAGGCCGATAGTTTGGCCATTGTTTTGTTGATGGAGATGCCTGCAATATTCTTATTGGTAAGGATATCTTTGATCAGTGGTTCTAGGGCCATTAGGAACAGCAGTGGGGATAGTGGACAGCCTTGTCTTGTCCCACTCTGGAGATCAAAAGATGCTGAGGTGGTGCCGTTGATGGCTATCTGCGCTTTTGGGTTTTTGTACAGGGCCATAACCTTCTTGGCGTATGTCTCCCCTAGATTGTATGCCTGTAGCATTCTTCTACGAAGTTCCAGGACACCCTGTCAAAGGCTTTTCCAGTGTCTAGTGTGATTGTGACTGCTGGGGAGTTTGTGTTTGAGCAGTGTTCTATGACTTGGCAGAGGAGTCTGGTTGCTTTGAGTGCCTCCCACACAATGCCGGGGTTTGTATCTTGTGTTCCGTTGTCTGTGATGTAGTCTGCGATGGATTTCTGGATTTTGACTCTGTCTTCTTGTTTGGCTAAGGTTTTAGGATTGAGTCGCCATCTGTGGGTTAGATGTTCATTATAACTCCCGGCCAGGTGTAGGCTGATACATGCGTGATCTGATATTGTTCTGGCTGCTATGTCTGTGTGTTCGGTTAGGTGAGTGCGGGTACCGGAGATAGGAATGTAGTCTATTCTGCTGTAGGAGTTGTGTGGGTGTGAGTAGAAAGTGTAGTCTCTGGTGTCGGGGTGCTGTTGACGCCATGGGCCCGCTAGGTCCAATTTGTTGCAAAGGTTACATAGAGTCTTGTGGGAAGTCGGGGTGTGTGTTTTAGATTTGGCCTGTCTGTCTAGTGTCTGGTTTAGTGCCATGTTGAAATCACCCGCAACTACCATTATGTTATTTGGGGGGCTGGATTCCTGCTCTTTCGTCACCTTCTCCCAGAATGGAGTGTCATCTGTGTTGGGTGCATAGATGTTGGCTACCAGTATTGTCTCCTCTCTTCTTTTCAGCTGTGTGATCAGTAGTCTACCTTCCTTGTCATGCTGCACATTTTGGATGGTTATGTTAGATCTGGTACTGATCAGGATTACCACTCCTCTTTTTTTCCCAACTGCTGGTGAGCATGCTACCTGGCCTATCCATCTCGCTCTGATTTTGTCTGCCTCTTCTAGGGATAGTTTTGTTTCTTGTAGTAGGATTATGCCTCCCTTTGTTTTGGCTAGGTAGTCTAAGGTTTCTCTTAACTGGGTGGTTGAGACCTTTGACGTTGAGTGAGATGATCTTGAGGTCTGCTAATAGTGTACTACTACCTGTTCCTGTCATTGTTGGCTGCTTCTTGGGCTAAATACACTTTGGCCTCTGACGGCCCTTCCATCTTTGCCTTGCTCCCTTCCTTTGGTAAGTGTTGCCTCGGTGCCGAGGCCGATCTGTGTGATTTGCTGGTGGCCTCCCTGATGGAGACCTGGACATGACGAACACCAAAAACTTGACATACTTGACAAAGATGACATATAGGATGAAAAAACCTACTCCCTGCTACTGCACAACCCCCCATTTTCCCTCCCACCCACCCACCTTTTGTCCAGTCCATCCTCGTGCTGTGGGCGTGCTACAGAAAGATCCCTCTCCTCCCGTCTTGACCCCGGGGAGGTGAGACCTTCAATTTGTCCTGAACAAATTATTTGCTACTTTAAAGGATATATATAGAATGTCTGGGTCATCCGTGCTGGTCCCTGAGGTAGATTATCATCATCGTGCTGTGCATGAGGCTGTTCCTATAGTCACTGTGAGTCCATAATGCTCTTCCTTCTCTCCGGCTGCACTTCTTCTGTGTTGCCGTTGTGTATTGCTTGCAGCTCGGTTCTTTGGTTTCTTCTTTTGGGTTACTGAGAGGTAGATTTGTTGTAGTGTCTAAGTTTGAAGATATATAGTCTGTTTCGGTATGTCTTGCGAGGTAGAGTTGTGTTTATCAAGGGCTTCTCTAGAATTTTTGTTCAACTGTGATTCTTTTTGCTTGTAACTCTTCTTCTTTATTTGTTGGTCGGTGCGTAGCTGCTGTCCGTTGCTGTTCCTGGTCATGCGCTCCTTTTTGCCTTCGGCATAGAGTCCTCCATTTCGTGCGTTGCTGGCCCCTGTAGGTACCTTGTGACGGTGACGGTGACTGGACGGTGAATAGAACCAGACTGATCGCAGGTAGGAGTCAGCTAGGTTTTCAGCTCACTTAAGAAGGAAGAGGGTGGAGGTGCTTTAAGTAGGAATTCTGTAAAGCTAGAGTTGATTAGTAAGTATTATACCCTTGTTGATTCGCAGGTCGACAGCCAGACGTATAACACTCCAGTCAACGTCCAGTACCGGCCCTCCTCCCGAAAGTTCTAGTTAATGCTTAGCTGTAAATTCTAGTCAGCAAGTTTTAGTTAGATTTTTTGGAAAGTTGGTCCCTTGCGTCTCTGCGAAATCCTCTACGTTGTCTACAAGAATTCCTGTCATCTCAAGGTAAGAGACAGCGTATTTTTGGTCTTGACAGGAAGCCCTATGATATGGGGGTGTTGTAATTTCCCTGATTGGGATAGATATCAAGTGGCTTTCTTAGCTTCCCAAGGGGCTCTTTGGTTCTCTTCTGATCCTCGTCATACGCCGGCATGGGTGTTGATTGAGCAAGAATGATCTTTTCCTCTACCTTCCTCCTCTTTCTTAACTACGTCCTCATTGCCTATTACTTTTTCTCAGGCTATTTGTTTAGACACCGTTGCGGCGGTGAAAACTATTGATAAAAAAGTAACTAAAACAATACATAAGTCTAGCTGGTCTTCTCTGTGGCGAAATCCCAAAATTAAAATTGACATTGATTCGACCTTGATGTCCTATTGGGCCAGCAAGGGGATTACGTTAGTTCATCATCTTTATGATTCGAATCATGATCCATTACCTTTTTCCTCCTTAGCTCAGCAGTTTTCTCTTTCTAATTTGGATTTTTATACCTTTTTGAAAATTAAGGTTGCTCTTGCTAATGTTCGCCTTGATCCAGTCTCTCATACAATTTCTCTTTTGTTGATTTGGCTCAAATCGGGTCACGTGGCTTCTAAGACATATACATTTTTATCTTCCAATCCGCCTGTGTTGACTACCGTTACACAACAGAAATGGTTACATCACTTTGACCATTATCTTCTTAAACATATCTCCTCAGATACTTGGCAAATGATTGGGAGACTCTCTCTTCGTCATAAAATTGCCCCCTCTCCTATTCAGTCTACATTTTTTTCTCTTAATTTACTGCATTGGACTCCGGTACGCCTACATTCTCTCAATCTCTAAGACAACTATCTTTGTTGGAATTGTAACTTAGCCGCGGGTACATATCAACATATGTTTTTTGAATGTTTCCTACTCCAACCTTTTTGGGATTGGGTTCATAAACATCTCAAGTTAATATTTAAGATCCAATTTCAGCTCTCTTTTCCACTAATTTTGTTGGGGCCATCGGCGTCACCTCTACATTGCCATTGGATTCTCTAGACATGCAGTTATTAGATCTGTTGTTGACAATTGCGGTGAAAATTGTCCTTACGGAATGGAAATCATTTGGGACCATATCCTATCTTACATGGTGGGCTTGGGTATCTTTCTTACGAGGGGCTTATACCTCTGTAGAAGAGTCTTATCTTTCCCCTTCTATTTCTAGTGGGGTATCGAGATCTTTGGATGGATATGTTGACTTGGCCTCGAAGGGGTTGGTGGAACAATATCCCTTGTATCGTCTCTTTAATTTATTTATTTCTTTCTTTTTGCCGTGCTGCAGGAGACCCCCTCACTCTTACTCTTATTTTCTTTTTCCTCTTTCTCCCTTTCTTATTTTTCTTTCAATTAATTCTTATCAAAGTGATACATCTGATTTTTTAATACGGTTCCTCTATGATATTGTTTTTCTTTTGCATTGTTCGTAGGAACTATACATGCCAGTTTTGCATCTGAGTTCTTGTGTTATTCTTGGTCAGTGTATGACTTGTTTATTGTATTTAACATTTATATGTCCTTCTTTTTAAATCAATAAAGATATTAGAACAAAAAAAACTTCACTATATGTTGTACTTTGCTTACTAGGTAGAAGTGCATTAATAAGGGGTATGTTAGTTTCTTGATATTCTCCATGGATGGTATATATGTGTGTGTGATTGTTGGAGAGCAGCTTTTGAAATTGGCCTCCTTCAGCCACATAGCCCAATTTGTCAATCTAAGTAAATTGTTTTGTCTTTCAAAAATTATTATTCTGATGTCGCTCTTTTTATTGACATCCTGGAGAAATGGTTTCTCATGATGTGTTAACGCTATGTGTTCTGGTATGTAAATGCCTTGGTAACTTCTAGGAGCAGCAATTTTGTACTTGGACTTGTAGCTTTCCTGGTGAGTGCTATTAATCTTTTTAGATTGGATTTTGCAGGTAGTTTCCCCCTTACGAGCCTGATTACGATGGACCAACTGACCTCCAGTCGGCGATCCGACATCGCCATTACAATGCGACCGCACATGGGGCAGTCACATACTCCCATCTCCCAAATAGAGCTTTTGCTGCAGCCATAAATCGGCTGTAGCACAAGCTCCCATGGAGAAATGGAAAACAGTGTAAATCCATGAGGTGCCTGCCCCTCCTGGCCCCCAACCAGAGCCTGCACAGAAATGAGGGCCCTGCTAGTGGCCCCAAAAGTCACTTTCCGACAGGCTTTTCAAGTCGGAAAACCCAACATGAAAAGCCTGTCGGAAACTGACATCCTAATCATTATGATTATGAGTGGCCTCTGACTGGCCGACTGGCCCCTTGAGCCCGGCGGAAGCCTGTCGGTCAGACCGGCCGGTATCAAAAACAACAGCATTTATCATAATAAGGCTGTTGGATTTGAAACCTACGATGTGAGTCAGAAAGACTCTCACCTCAGAAGCTTTCTGACTCACATCATCTTAGGCCTCTATGTGTTCTGGTACCATGGAAAGTTTATTTTTAATATACTGCTTGTGATTTCATGAGGGCTACTGCTTGCTTGTTTTAAGTCATATAATACACATATCTCTGTTTCATTTCAGGGGTGATAGTGTTCTCTCACATTAATTACAATATCATCTTTAGTTGTGGCTTGCACATAACATGCATTACCTTAATACTTGGTACATTTCCAGTTATCAATTTTGTTTCTTGAATATTGCTTGCTGAGAGTTTTGTAAAAGTTTTGTAAAAGGTAGATCTTGTTTTCTCGTGGATACCTGGCAGAGTTTCTTTTTAAAAAAAAATATTTGTATTGTCTTTTTATTTACATGGAACATACAAATAAAAAACATACAAAAATGACTGGCTGTTGGTCTCTTTTGCTTAATTTGGCACAACAAAAAACAAGTCCTGAGCAAATTGTTTGTTTCTGTAGGGTTTTTGGTTACAGAGCCCTATTGGTTGGACATATCTGTGTCTACTTTGCTTTGGGCTTGACACTCTTCGTTATGTGCTGGTTCCTAAACAAATAACATGGAAACATAAAACATATAGTTGTTGTCTGCTGGTTGGAGATCGGCCTGAGGTACCGTAGTTTATTTTGGGTGTAGGTGCGCGAGTGGGTGGTGTCTATGGTGGTTTGAAAGGGTCTAGGGCGATGTCTAGTGAGGACCACATCTCTCTGTTTGGTTTTCTCAACGGAGTGTATTTTAGAACTGCGCTATCTGCTCTTCTCAAGAATGTTATCCAGTTTAGCCACCCCTAAATGTGGCCTTGGAGGTAGGAGGAAGTCTAAGAGGATTCTGTCCTGTTGTGTACTGATGTCGGTATTCATGTGTGCTGTTGTTAGAGTGCAGAACTCTTTCTTTAGGGTGCAGTTTAGTGTCTGGTTTGTGAATTCGAACACTTTGTCCCAAAACTTTTTTACCTTGTTGCACTGGAAAATGTTATACTCAAGGTCTCCTGTGGCGATATTGCAGTTCCAGCACAGGCTGTTATCTCTTAGGCCTAGTTTTGCTAGGTTAGAAGGGATCCAGTGTACCTGGTGTAGTAGCCAGAATTTTGTTTGTGCTAGTGCTGGAGATATAATGTTCTTCATGGGGGATGACCACATGTTGGCTGCTTCCTGTTAGGTTCCTGCCTATCTGAGATTCCCAATACTGTTTGTTTTTTCCATTGAGTTTCGAAGAGGTGGTGCGTAGGAGTTTACACAGGCGTGATACATGGTGGCCTGTCATGTGCAGATTTTCCATAAGTTGGAAAATTGAGGGTGTTTGGGAGTTGAGGTTTGCTTTTGTGAACGCTGTTTTGATGGCCAGGAAGTTGTAAAGCTCCACTTCTGGCATATTAAACCTGCTTTTTATGATGTTGAAGGTGAGCGGTGTGCTCTCCTCCTCTAACTGAGCCAGGTGTGAGAAGCCAAAGATTCTTCCATGTATCTATGCCTAATGGTTTGCTTTTGTATTTTATCTTGGGGTTTGCCCATAGAGCTATCCATTTCGAATGTCTGATGTTTACTTCTAGTTTCTGATCTACCTTGAGGAGTGCCATTTTTGTTATTTTGAGCACAGGGTTATTCTTTAGTGTTTGTTTATTGGCTGTTAGTAGAGTTAGGGGGTCTACATTGTTGAGGATGGCTTCCTTTATGTCTAGCCATGTTGGTGTATATGTCTGGTTTTGTGTTACCCAGTGCAAACCCTGCCTGGCAATACATGCTGTTTGGAAAGTTCATAGGTCTGCAACATTGAGGCCTCCTAGTTCTTTCCTCAGTCTCAGTTTTTGTAGAGCTAGTCTGGGTTTTTTGTCCCTCCAGATGAATTTGTTAAGAGCCTAGTCTATTTTCTTGTTGAAGTCATCTATTAGTGCTAAGGGGTGCATGCTGGCTAGGTAGTTGACTATTGGAGTTACCATCATTATGACTGTCTCTACTCTTCCCCACCAGGTGATGAATTTAGGTGACCATTTTTCCAGCAGGTCTTTTATCTTTTTCAATGTGCAGACCTCACTTTGTTCAAGCGTGCTTCGTAGGTTTCTCCCAAAAATGATTCCTAGATATTTTATCGATTGGTTTGCCAAGTCAGCCCAGAGTCTCCTAGAACCTCTCTAGTTGTGTGTATGTTCATGAGCATGTACTCTGATTTGTCTCTATTTAATTTGTACCCTGAGTGGGAGGTGTAATAAAGTGAGATTCACACTGGATTAAGTTCAGTAGGTTATATTTAATCAGCCCCAACCAACAGTCAGCTAACAACTCAAACATAGAATTACAAGATATGGGAACCTTGGTATCATGTGGTTCCAAACTCCAGGTTCCAACATGGAACCAGAAAACCCAGGATGACAGGTCATCACACTTCTCCCTCTTAAACACTAAACAGGTTTACATGTCCAGCAATGAAGTAGGCAACGGAAAGAAAAGGTAAAGCAAAGAAGAAACTATCTAGACATAATCACGCAAGTTAACAGGAGGCCTACATACTCTCACACTCTTGCGAGAACAATTAGAACGCAGATCAGGAACAGCAACAGCATCATCACATTTCCCCTTTCCACCAAAATGAGAAACACGACTATTGTTCCAGATACGACCATCCTCCGTCTTTACAGCATTTTTGAAAATTTTCACAATGGTTCTAGGAACAGAAAACTTCGACCAGTTTTGACAGCCCACAGGAGCCCTGATTTTTACTACCTCCCCCACCTTGAACTTGGAATCCTTAGCAGAATTTCTCCTATCCACATAAATTTTCCTTTTTCTCTGAAGTTCCAATTCCCTTTCTCTCCATGCACCCACCCCATTATTTTTTACACCCTTGTCTGCAGCCATCCAGGCAGGACACAAACAAGTATTTGGTGCTCTTCCCTTGAAAAGTTCAAACGGAGTCTTTCCTGTGGTAGAGTGAGGAGAGAATCGATAAGCTGAAATTCTGTTCTGTAACTCTTTTCTCCAGTCCAAATTGTTAACCCTTGCCAACTGAATGCTTTCCTTCAAAGTTTTGTTGAGTCTCTCCAAAGCACCATTTGCTTCTGGGTGATACAAAGAAATCTTCTTATGAACTATGCCACACTTACTGAGATACTCCTCGACTTTCCCAGAACAAAATTGAGGCCCATTGTCAGAAAGAATGGAGTTCGGAAAACTCTCACGTTTAAAGATAGACTCCAAAAAAGAGATAACAGACTCACTTGTAATCTCCCTTACCAAACTGACCTCAACCCATCTAGAATACAAATCCAATAAAACCAACATAAATGGAGTTTGATGCTCGCCATGTAAGGGCCCCACAATATCAACTGCAACTTCATCCCAGGGGGACCTGGGCAACCTCCTGCAAACCATAGGAGAAGACCTCGTCCTCAAAACTTTATCACTTGCCTGACAAGAAGAGCAATCCCTAACAGTGCGTTCCACCAACAAATCGATACCTGGCCACCAGAAGTCCATTCGTATGCGTTCTTTCGTCTTGGAAATACCCAAGTGACCCTCATGAGACATGTCCACCAGAACACTTCTGAGGTTAATAGGAGGAACTAACCTAGTACCTCTCATGAGTAAACCATCTACCACTGCCAACTCATCAGCAATCAAAGACCACGGCTTCTTTAAAGAACGAGACCTACCATCTTCCAACAATTTAATGACCTCCAACAATTCCTCATCCTTACTCAGCTCCTCTCTCCAAGCATCTTCTTTCACCGCCCCCAAGGTAACATCACACACCTTTAATTCAGCCTCAAAATCGTCAGCCAAAACCTCCTCAACATTTTCTACAACATCCACCAACCTAGACAGACAATCTGCCGAGACATTAGTTTTTCCTGGGATATATTCAAACTTGAACATAAACTCCTGCAAAGAAATTACCCATCTCCTTATTCTTGCCGAGATGGAGTCTAAACCCTTCTTTTCAAACACTTCCTTTAGCGGTTTGTGATCAGACCTGACGGTAAAGGAGGAACCCCAAACAAACTTCCTGAATTTATTCACAGCCCAATATATACCAAGCGCCTCTTTCTCTATGACAGAGTAATTCAACTCTGCCCCCTTCAAACATCTCGATGCACAAGCTATAAGGACCTCCTTGCCTTTCCTCAGCTGTAACAACAAAGCACCCAGACCCTTACTGCTAGCATCTGTTACAATAAACGTTGGATCACCTGGAACAAACGCCTGCAAATTTGGTGCATTCCTCAGATCCATCTTCACCTGATCAAACTCTCTGCTACACTCCTCAGTCCAATTAAACACAGCATTTTACACATGATCTTCCTCAGATTAATAGTCTTATCTGCAAAGTTTCTGACAAACTTATTGTAAAATTCTGCCATGCCCAAAAATGATGAAACCTCTTCTTTTGAACATGGTTCCTTCAATTTCTCAATTGTTTCAACAAGATCCTTTTTTGGACAAATGCCCTTCCTAGAGATATGGTGGCCCAAATAATCTAGTTCATTGACACCAAACTTGCACTTGCTCTGACGCAGAGTCAAACCAACTTCCAACATTTTCTTCAACACCAGGCAAACCCTCTCATCATGTTCCTGTTCGTTCTTACCAGAAATGAGAACATCATCCTGATAACATCTTACCCCCGGTATTCCTTTGAACAGATCTTCCATAATTCTCTGGAATACCGAGGCTGCCGAAACCAGCCCAAAAGGCATTCTTAAGAACTTGAATGCACCCATTGGTGTAATAAAACTAGTAAGCTCTTGACACTCTTCTTCAAGCGGAACTTGGTGATAAGCCGAAGCCATATCTAAGGTGGTGAAATAGCAAGCCCCATCTAACGTAGAAACCAACTCCTCTATGTTTGGCAAAGGGTACTTGTCAACTATTACCTCTTTGTTTAAAGCACGAAGGTCAACACACAGCCGAATCTCATTATTAGGCTTCCTCGCGACCACAATTGGTGCGAGCCACTCAGTTGCTTCTACTGGTTGTATAACCCCAGTCGACAACAACTTCTCAATCTCTTTACCCACAGCATCCTTTACACAAATTGGAATGCGTCTTACTTTAGCAGCAACAGGTACCGCACCCAACTTCAGTTTGATGTTGTGATTGTAACCTTTTATACATCCTAGTTTCTCACTGAACAACTCTTTATAGTTCTTAATGAACTTGTTCTCAACATTGTCTACAGCCTGTACCTGAATAACTGGATGAGCATTTGGATTGAGACTCACACCCAACCTTGCCTGATGAGACCAACTCAACAAGTTGTCACCCCTGTTTACCACATAAACTTTTGCTTCTGTATACCTCCCTTTATATTCAATGCAGTCAAAAAAGTAACCCATTATTTTTATGGGATGTTCTTGGTAACCTGTTGGTCTTATATCCGGTTTACACAAAGTGTTTTCCTTCCCAAACACATTTTCAAACACCTCATTTGAAATAAAGGTAACATGTGAGCATGAATCAAATTTCATCAACACACTTGCTTCCCCAATCAACACATAATCAGAAGGATGTTCTACAACATCATCATTAATCTGAAAGCTGACCAACTTAGTCTCAGTCTTCATATCTCTCTCAATTCTTGTTCTACAATTTCTACCAATGTGTCCCTTTCTGCCACACACATTGCAATTGAACCTAAGAGCAGGACACTCTCTCGCATTTGCCATATGCCCATATTTCCCACATCTATAACAGGTTCCTTGAAAAGGAGTTGTGAATTTCTTACTCGATTGTATTTTAGAAATTCCACCATCAACCTCCCCTTTCAACCTGTCCTCCTCACACACCTCTTTTTTTTTCTTTTCATCCTGTCTCTTCACAGCCTGACACACCACTTCTTGTGTTGAAGAACTACTTGGTTTTTCATCCTTTTTCTACTTGCTTAGTTCCCCAACGCATTTTAACATATGTTCAACCCTTTTTGCAATACCTACTACTTCTTCAAGTGCAGGCTCATCCTTTAGCCACAACTCTTCCCTTATCTTATCACTCACGCATCTCAAAACGAACTGATCCCTAATTCGTTCTTCCACTAAACCTCCAAACTTGCAACTTGAAGCCAACTTTCTTAGAGCAGTAATGTACTCCTCAACACTCTCTTCCTTACCCTGCTCTCTTAACCCGAAATAGTACCTTTCCATGATTGTACTCACTTTAGGAAGATAATGTAAATCCAACTGCCTAGCACACACCTCATACTCATTCAATCCTCTTTGTTCTGCTTGAGGAATGACCGGAAGAGTCTCCAAAATCTCTTGACCTTCTCCGCCCAAACAATGCATCAATAAAGCATGCTTCCTTTCACCACTCAAATTTGCACCACACACCCTTGCGTAATTTTCAAAGATCTTTTTCCATTTTTTCCACCTAATCAGTGGTTCACCCGGTTCCATCAGGAAGAAAGGAGGTGCAGTTACATTCTGCATTTTACAGCACCAATACCACTCAAAACCCTTACACCTGTACCACTATTAAATCTTTATCAACAAAGTACCACCTCCCTTCCCTCAAAAAGGTGTGCCCATCACCGTCGACAGGCTTCAAGTTCCTCAATGTGGAATCTGTCCGGCAAGCTCCTCCGGCTTTTCTCTCCCTCGCGTTTTCACTCGTTTTCCTTACAACGGGTCCTTCAGTCCTCCTTCTCCATTGAAGTATATATTCTTATAATGCCACGCTCCAAACCGCTGTTTCAGTTGTATCAATCCTCTTGAAATGACAGAAAAAACGAATAAAATCGATAAAAAAATCCAAGATGGCCGCCACTAATCCATCACAAACATTCAGACTTGTTTCCAAGGTGGATTGGGCTTTCTTTTCTTCTTTTACAAAACCAAGTCAAAATGGCCGCCACAACATTAAATGTTTCTTTCTTTGGCTATTTGAGCTTGTTTTTTTTTCTTTTCCCAACTTAAAATGGCCGCTAGGAAACAATTGTATCAGTTTCTATGGGCGATCTCGCTTGTTTTTTTCTTCCATGAAATACGCCCAAACCAAGATGTCCGCCACCTTTTTCTCAAACAAAAGGACTTATTTCTTAGGGAAATCACCCTCAAAAATCGACGTCAGTTACAAACTCCGTTTTTTTCTATTTTCTTCTTAAAAATAATTGTAACAGTCTACCTTTGCCGATTTTCATCGCGTTTTCGATTTCCTCAAAGTCCTTCACCGTGTTTCCTTCGCTGGGCCACAGCTGTACCTTGAAGATGTTGGTTAATCTTCCTTCACCAACACAGCTGTCACGTGAGATTTTCTCTTAATGTTCAGCTATTCACCTGTTGTTGAGGCTATCCTGCACGAGTGGATCCCATCCAGAAACGTCGCCAGTGTAATAAAGTGAGATTCACACTGGATTAAGTTCAGTAGGTTATATTTAATCAGCCCCAACCAACAGTCAGCTAACAACTCAAACATAGAATTACAAGATATGGGAACCTTGGTATCATGTGGTTCCAAACTCCAGGTTCCAACATGGAACCAGAAAACCCAGGATGACAGGTCATCACAGGAGGCATATGAGTCTATGGTGCGCATGAGTGCAGGTATTGATTGTGCTCGGTTTTCTGTGATGATCAGCAGATCATCAGCGTAGGCCGATAGTTTGGCCATTGTTTTGTTGATGGAGATGCCTGCAATATTCTTATTGGTAAGGATATCTTTGATCAGTGGTTCTAGGGCCATTAGGAACAGCAGTGGGGATAGTGGACAGCCTTGTCTTGTCCCACTCTGGAGATCAAAAGATGCTGAGGTGGTGCCGTTGATGGCTATCTGCGCTTTTGGGTTTTTGTACAGGGCCATAACCTTCTTGGCGTATGTCTCCCCTAGATTGTATGCCTGTAGCATTCTTCTACGAAGTTCCAGGACACCCTGTCAAAGGCTTTTCCAGTGTCTAGTGTGATTGTGACTGCTGGGGAGTTTGTGTTTGAGCAGTGTTCTATGACTTGGCAGAGGAGTCTGGTTGCTTTGAGTGCCTCCCACACAATGCCGGGGTTTGTATCTTGTGTTCCGTTGTCTGTGATGTAGTCTGCGATGGATTTCTGGATTTTGACTCTGTCTTCTTGTTTGGATATGGTTTTAGGATTGAGTCGCCATCTGTGGGTTAGATGTTCATTATAACTCCCGGCCAGGTGTAGGCTGATACATGCGTGATCTGATATTGTTCTGGCTGCTATGTCTGTGTGTTCGGTTAGGTGAGTGCGGGTACCGGAGATAGGAATGTAGTCTATTCTGCTGTAGGAGTTGTGTGGGTGTGAGTAGAAAGTGTAGTCTCTGGTGTCGGGGTGCTGTTGACGCCATGGGCCCGCTAGGTCCAATTTGTTGCAAAGGTTAAATAGAGTCTTGTGGGAAGTCGGGGTGTGTGTTTTAGATTTGGCCTGTCTGTCTAGTGTCTGGTTTAGTGCCATGTTGAAATCACCCGCAACTACCATTATGTTATTTTGGGGGGCTGGATTCCTGCTCTTTCGTCACCTTCTCCCAGAATGGAGTGTCATCTGTGTTGGGTGCATAGATGTTGGCTACCAGTATTGTCTCCTCTCTTCTTTTCAGCTGTGTGATCAGTAGTCTACCTTCCTTGTCATGCTGCACATTTTGGATGGTTGTGTTAGATCTGGTACTGATCAGGATTACCACTCCTCTTTTTTTCCCAACTGCTGGTGAGCATGCTACCTGGCCTATCCATCTCGCTCTGATTTTGTCTGCCTCTTCTAGGGATAGTTTTGTTTCTTGTAGTAGGATTATGCCTCCCTTTGTTTTGGCTAGGTAGTCTAAGGTTTCTCTTAACTGGGTGGTTGAGACCTTTGACGTTGAGTGAGATGATCTTGAGGTCTGCTAATAGTGTACTACTACCTGTTCCTGTCATTGTTGGCTGCTTCTTGGGCTAAATACACTTTGGCCTCTGACGGCCCTTCCATCTTTGCCTTGCTCCCTTACTTTGGTAAGTGTTGCCTCGGTGCCGAGGCCGATCTGTGTGATTTGCTGGTGGCCTCCCTGATGGAGACCTGGACATGACGAACACCAAAAACTTGACATACTTGACAAAGATGACATACAGGATGAAAAAACCTACTCCCTGCTACTGCACAACCCCCCATTTTCCCTCCCACCCACCCACCTTTTGTCCAGTCCATCCTCGTGCTGTGGGCGTGCTACAGAAAGATCCCTCTCCTCCCGTCTTGACCCCGGGGAGGTGAGACCTTCAATTTGTCCTGAACAAATTATTTGCTACTTTAAAGGATATATATAGAATGTCTGGGTCATCCGTGCTGGTCCCTGAGGTAGATTATCATCATCGTGCTGTGCATGAGGCTGTTCCTATAGTCACTGTGAGTCCATAATGCTCTTCCTTCTCTCCGGCTGCACTTCTTCTGTGTTGCCGTTGTGTATTGCTTGCAGCTCGGTTCTTTGGTTTCTTCTTTTGGGTTACTGAGAGGTAGATTTGTTGTAGTGTCTAAGTTTGAAGATATATAGTCTGTTTCGGTATGTCTTGCGAGGTAGAGTTGTGTTTATCAAGGGCTTCTCTAGAATTTTTGTTCAACTGTGATTCTTTTTGCTTGTAACTCTTCTTCTTTATTTGTTGGTCGGTGCGTAGCTGCTGTCCGTTGCTGTTCCTGGTCATGCGCTCCTTTTTGCCGTCGGCATAGAGTCCTCCATTTCGTGCGTTGCTGGCCCCTGTAGGTACCTTGTGAGTTCTGCAGGGTCTTAAAAAATCATGGCAATTCCTTTGTTGTTTATCCTGAATTTTGCCGGGCCTGTGGATGAGAAGGCGATGTTTTCTTTCCTTAGTTTGTCCCTTTAGGCTAGGAACCCTTTTCTGATATCTACTGTCGGCTTTGAGTAATCCTGCGTCAGGATGATTCTGTGGCTGTTCCATATTAGGTTGGGATTCTTTCTTGCTACGTCGAAGATGGCGTCGGTTTGATGAGAGCGTAGCGGTTTGCATATTATCGGTCTGGGGTTACTTCTTCCCACTTGTCTGCTTGCTGGAACTCTGTATGCCTTATCCAACTCAAAGGGGCCTTCGAACTTCAAGTTTGTTAGTTTTGGGATGAGGTTTTGTATGAGTGAAATGCACGATCCCGCTTTGTCCTCCTCTTCTTCTGTTAGCCCAAGAATTCTTATGTAGCCCTTTCTACTACGGTCTTCAAATTCTGCTGCCTGTCTTCGGAGCTCTGTGGTTGCTTTGGCGATATTGCCTATGGCTTTGCCCGTTAGTTGTGAACGATCCTCGATGTCACAGACTCTTTGCTCTATTACTTCCACTTTGTTGTTTGTTGCGTGGATATCCGCTCTGATTACTGCTAGCTCCAGTTCTATTTTGTCAGTCGTTTTTTTGGTTGATTTGGCAAGTTCGTGGACATCTGCCAGCTTCCTTAGGATACTGCCTAGTGTTCTATTTATGTCCGTTTTTTGTTTGATTTGTGATTCGTTAATGCCCTCTAGTCTATTTTTCTTTAGTTACTATCACCGCCTGCCATGTTGTTGGGGTCCGCTTGTTGCGGTGGCTGCGCTTAATTTGTGCTTCTCTTTTTGGCCCTGTGGCTGCAGTTGGTGTTGCTTTGTTGCTGCGTTTTTGCGCCTTCTAGCCAGTCCCCTTTGTTAGAACACATTTGCCTCCATTAGCTCTCAGTTGCTGTCTACTGCTCGTTCTCGACTTTTGCTGTGCTATCGCTCCGCTACCGAGATGGCTTCGCCTTATTTGTGTTTCGTTTTTGGCCCTGAGGCTGAGGTTGGTGTTGCTCTGGTGCTGCGCTTATGCGCCTTCTAGCAAGTCCCCTTTTGTAAGCTCACTTTTGCCTCCGTTAGCTCTCAGTAGCTGTTTTTTGCTCGTGCTCGGCTCTTACAATGCTAACGCTCCGTTACCGAGGTGGCTGCGCCTTATTTGTGTTTCTTTTTTGGCCCTGAGGCTGTGGTTGGTGTTGCTCTGGTGATGCACTTTTGCGCCTTCTGGCAAGTCCCTTTTTGTTAGCTCACTTTTGCCTCCGTTAGCCCTCAGTTGCTGTCTTCTGCTCATGTTCGGCTCTTACAGTGCTTTCGCTCCGCTACCAAGATGGCTGCGCCTTATTTGTGTTGCATTTTCGACCCTGAGGCTGCGGTTGGTGTTGCTCTGGTGTTGCGCTTTTGCGCCTTCTAGCAAGTCCCCTATGTTGACTCACATTTGCCTTCGCTAGCTCTCAGTTGCTGTCTACTGCTCGTGCTCGTGTCTTGCAGTGCATGTGATGTTCCCCTCCCGCAGGCCTTGTTGTTGTGAGTTTCATTTTATTCCAAAATGGCTGCGCCTTTGGGGTGTTTCGGTTTCGGTTTGAGGTACACACGCCTGAGCACACAGCTTTATATTCTTTGTTTTGCCCCCTGTTGGTGATCTTTTGATCGATTATCTGGCTCTTGTGCTAAGCGGAAAGCGCGCACTGACCTTGGGCACCTTGAGTGCCTGTGAAGCCCTGGGGCTACGGTAGGTGTTGATCTGGTGTCGTTCTTATGCGCCTTTTAGCAAGTCCCCTATGTTAGGTCAATTTTGCCTCCGTTAGCTCTCCGTTGCTGTTTTCTGCTCGTGCTCGTCTTTTGCAGTGATTGTGATGTTCCCCACCTAGAGGCCTCGTTTGTTGTGAGTTTCATTTTATGCCAAAATGCCCGCGCACATGGGGAGTTTCGGTTTCTGCTTCAGGCAAACACGCCTGAGTTAACTGTTTTGATCTCTCTTTGTTTTGTCCCTTATTAGTGATTTGGCGGATTATCTGGCTCTTCTGCCAATTGGATTGGAAAGGGCGCACTAACCTTGGGCGCCCTGGGTACCTTTGAAGTTCTTTCGCTGCGATCGGCTCTCATTCTTATCTGTGCGTCCGCGCCATTTTGGGTGTTCTCCTGCCCGTTCTGATGCCAGTTACCGCGAAGGTTAGCCTGTGCTTGTTTCCTCCTCAGCGCGCTGTGGCGGACCTGTATTATTCCGACGTCTGTTGCTCCGTAAATTAGTTCAAAAAGGTCTCGATTCTGGCTGCTATTTGGCTTATGGTCCCGGGGTCAGGCGGAGCTCCGGACTTAGGCTGCTTCTCCCCTTGCCATCCAAGCCATGCCTCCACATGGCAGAGTTTAATCTTTTTCTAGTGACTTTTTTGGCTGAAAAATGTTCTCTGTTTCATAGCTCTTTTTATAAATTTACAACTGTTTGTTAATTTGTTAGAGAGTATTATTGATTTGTTTGTTTCATGCTGAATCTTATTGGTTACTTTGTGTACATTTTCAATTTATTTTCAGTTTGCGTCTTATTTGGTGGATGGTAATCAAGTTGCTTTTCTTTATATATGCATATGTGCCTTTAGACCCTTACGCGTGAGTAGTTGATCGATACAAGCCATTGATTGATTGATCAATGGTGTATGGGTGTTTGGTTTCGATATTATCATTAAATGTGTGTATTTTAAATCTTGCATTATTTTATGTAATATTTTTTCAATCTGATTAAAGGTTGTTACTCTTTTCTTTTTTTACTTTTTTATTATTGTTAAACAATGTTTATTTATGGTGTTGTTGTTTTTAATATTTATCTGTTTTTATTGATTTTATATAAATATTTCTAATGTGCTTTTTGGATTTGGAAATAATATAGGTGATATTTTGATAGACAACATGGATGTTAATATTTTTGTAGTATTATTTTTATTTAATGTTTGAACAATATTCAATGGTAGTCAATATTCTTGATTTAGATATTCTTTTTTTTAGATATTTTTGATAGCGATATTTGTGTTAGCAATTGTTTATTTGCTGTTTACCTATAAGGAAGTGATATTTTGATTTTCGATATTTTTAATACTGTGGTAAATCAATACTATTTTTCGCAACTGATATTGATATTTTCAAATGCATTGAAATATATATCTGCAATATTTAAATTAAGCTTGTCAGACAGATAATAAGTAGAGAATAGATTCTGATATGACTGCACTTTTAAGTACAAATGCAGGTACATCGTATTGAGCAATTCGCGGGCACTTATTGTGTAAATACATTTCTAGTTTTTGTTTGTTTTCGATATGATAATTCATTCAGATGTAATTAATGGCTAGGCTTATATTTTTGGAACTACACATCAGCATTTACAGTTTAAGATATACAAATAATTAGAAGGTTGTGTTCTTTGCAAGGATAATTAGATCAATAAAGAAATACAGTCTCATGTCTATTTCTATATTGAAACAAATGCAGGAATAGGTGTGCAGATTAATTACAGTGTCACAGGCACACATTGTTTCTAGATTGAATTTCAGGATTATAACTGTACTCCTTTTGTTCATAAATGTTGATTTGGGGATCTATAAAGTATTACATAGACAAATTGGGTGTACCCGTGCTTATATCAGTGAATGCGATGTCAATGTACACCATGATATATGCATGCACAACAGCTGCAATACTAATTAATGCAATGTTGATGTACACCATAAACTATGCATACATAACAATGTCAATACCAGTAAAAACAAGGTCCAAATACACTATGCAACTGTACACATAATAATTAGAATGTCGGTAAATATGATATCAATGCCTGCCATGTTCTATGTACACCCAATAACAAACTTGTATCATTGCTGTCAAATTCACCCAAGACGACCTTCCCATCAGCCCTGTGTCAGAGATACATGGTCAGACAGGCCCTGCGACCCAAACCCAGGTCTACCGCTTGATACGTCACCAGTAGGGTTAAACTCAGCCCGGAGACAAATGAGCAACCAGAGACCTGATCAAACCCACAGATAGGCTGTTACACTACAAACAGGTCTAAGGAAATTGGCCCTAATAAAAAATGTTTGGCCAAAGCCACACATTTCCAAAATAAAACAAAGTTATGTACCATATGTAGTCAGGAACACTCGGCCAATCAGAGCAAAACATTCATACCCCACTTAGGGCCCGATGTAGGTAATTTTATTTTACCACTTCTTAAATACCGAATGATACCGAATCGTATTTAAGAAGTGGTAAAATAGACGGGGGGGATGTAGGTAAATACTGAATCGTTAAGATTCGGTATTTACCGATTCTGTAAATACCGATTCGGTAATGCCCATTGATTCCTATGGGCATTGAAGCCCATAGGAATCAATGGGCATTACCGAATCGGTATTTACAGAATCGGTAAATACCGATTCCAGAAAGGGTGCTGGGGGTGTCACTTTGACACCCTTTAGCACCCCAAATACAGGCATGTGTGCCATGTGGCACATAGAAATGCCCTAAGGGCATGTTTGTCTGTCACATGGCATAGGTGTGCATGCACACATGTGCATGCACACCTGGATTCTGTATTTTACCACCCAATTGGATTGGGTGGTAAAATACCGAATCTGAAAGGCCTGTAGCACTGGAAACAGTGCTACCTACATCAGGAATATTCCGATTTGGTAAAATTACCAATTCGGTATTTTACAGAATCGGTAATTTTACCTAATCTGTAAATTTACAGATTCTGTAAAATATAGCCCCCTACATCTCAATCACCAAATGCCGGTCGGTAACGGCCGAATTCGGCCGTTACCGACTGGTATTTGGTGACCTACATCGGGCCCTTAGTGATCTTGCGTTCCCCATACTAGACATCTGGATGCATACACACTGGCCCACACTAGCTCTCCCCGAGGTCGAGAGCCACCTGTGTCCTCCTTATCAGATGTACGTATTCATAATTTATGACTCGGCCCAGACCTACATGCTCTAAAATCATTTTATTGTACCTGACGACCTGTATATATAATTGGTCAAAACTTCTGTACATTGAGACTATCTTGGGCTGCTGCTCTCACAGCCACCGCGTTTAATTGAACCAATGTGTTCCTGTTTTGCCAAATACCTATTGTCTTTTCATTTTTTCAAGTTAAATTCAAATCTGAGCAACACCTGTCAAAAACCTTAAACAAGGCCCTATTTACCAAAGACAGGACACTTGTCCATCATGCGCACACTGTGTGTTAAAGACTGGTGACAGGACTCTGCAAATCGTAGGTTTCCTAACCCACATCTTTGGTTTAAGAGAGCTAAGTAAACCTACACCGCATTTACCTTTTTGAAGATTTGTGTTTATGACTAAAATCAAAAGTTTGACAGTCGCGGGTCATTCTAAAAAAGTTGGTGAATGTCCCATCCACACTGTTTATAGTGTATATTCAATAGATAACTGCAATTTACTCCCGGATGAAGGAACAAAAATTGAAAAACGTACATATGTTGCTGATGAATGTGACAAGATGCACAGACACACAGACACACATTCATATGTACACACACACACACACACACACACACACACACACAGAGAATCTTTGTCTTTCTCTTTCCATATCTGTTTCTCTCTCTCTGCCTCAAGATCTGCAAAAATTCAAGTTAGTCATTAACAAATAGAACATCCTCAAAGAGCGCATCACATCAAGTGGAATAAAGACAACAGTGCCTCATGATTGAACTATTAGGGGGGCATTGCCGGAGGGGGTTGAGAAGGCACTAGTTCTGGAGATGGGTACATTTATTTTCTTGTGTCAGATGCATATTTAAATTGGATCAGAAGTATTTTTATAGTTTCACTATTTACAGAGACTTAGGACAATATTTACAAAACTGCCACAGCATTCAAAGTTACTGGGCAGTGCTCCATTGCATGACAGGGAGAGAGCTGGATAGTGCAGATCTACTAATGTATGTCACTATCCTGCACTTACCGAGCACTTGCATGAAAAAAGGCCTCCGACTACAATTTTTTTTTATTCTTTGTTTTTTTTTCATGTTTATACAGCAATAATAAGCATGTTCAGCATTCAATTCCAATTCTGAGCGGTACATGAATTCAATGTCCTGAACTTACTTATGAACTAAGAACAACAAATTGGTTTGATATTTTGGATTTGCAAGATGTTACCTTAAACTTCAACATGTAGAATGTTTTTAAATAAATGTAATTATTTAGATACAAGAAAATGCTATTCTTAATTGTGTTTATGGATATAATATTTGTTGACGGTTTTCATGAATGATCAGCTCCTTATATAGGAAGATTGGCCAAAGGAGATTGCAGTTGGTATTTTGTAAATGTTTTATTTTGATAATATGTTGTACATAGTCTGATGTTTGGGCTTATTGTTTTTGGATTGTCTGTTTAATGGTAACTATTCAATAAGAGACAAGATATAATTCCGTCTTGATAAAGGTGGTGCAATATTAAGCTACAACACCAAACGCGTCGCCGCATAAATTACACCATTAAATCCGAGGAACTACTGAGGGTGCCATCCGTTAACAAAACTTGCACCAAAGAAACTTGATTCTAATCGGATTAATATTCTATGATGGTTTTCAATTAATTCACTTTGCTTTCTGTCTCTTACTTATATTTTTAATTGTGTATATTTTTGTTGATATTGTGTTTTTAACATTTGGAAATTGTGAATTTTATGTATTTTTAATGTATAATGTTATAACTTTATAATAAATCTACAACAAACTCACATCAGTTAATTTTTGTTATATTTACAAAATTTAGGTCATGGTTTGTTTAGGAGCATTTTGATCTCTGACACTGGAGTGAATGAAGGGTGTTTGCAATTTATTAGTGCATAAGCCTTCTCACTCAATGGGCCCTTTTTTTTGTTGATCACAACATTCAATTCCAGCACAGCTACAAATCGTTTAAGCACGGTAATACATCACATACCAATCCATATTACTTTGGCAAGAGTAAATGTAAATGTAAATGTATTTGAGCTTGTAAAGCACACTGCTACCCGTAGGTTTCCTGGCGCTGTATAACGCTGGGGAACCGCCCTGGCTTTCCCTGTGAGATGGTCCCTATTGGGCACCCCCAAGGTGAAGCCAGGCATCCCCGGCGTTGATGGGGCCATTTGTCTGGAGTCTTTCGAGTCCTTTTCTTCTGGGCTTCAGCCTTACGGTGGTGGTCCGGGGCACAAACATGTAAAATTCTATACTGATAGGAAGAGGGTTAGCTACATCTCAGGAAGGAAGTGCACACATTTGCCTGTTTAGGTTCAATCCACTATGTAGTTGGTTATGTTTGTGGATAAATTGGATTATCCATTCTTGTGCAAGTTAGTGCCAACGTTGCATGCATGCCTTGGGTGTATGACAGCATGTTACGCGATTGGGTGCTCAATGAGATACATGGTGAGAGGAGCCCATATGTCTCGAGGTCTGGAAGTAACAGGGATCAGTTCAGCATATGTATTCAATTGCTCTTGCCACAGGATCAGGTTGCTCAGCCATTCCTTAAATTTGGGAGCCGCTTCCCCTGCCCCATCTACAAGCTACCCTGTGCCTGGCTAGTGTTATGCTGAAGGTAACAAATTGGCGCTGCAAGTCTGGAATCGCCTCCACATATTTTAACAACACCAGCACATGGGACATCGGTATTTTCAATAAGGTAATGTGCGCCAGTACTTTGAATATCTGCTGCCAGTACATATGTACATATGACCATGCCAAGTGCGGAAAGTCTGCCTCGTTTGCTTTGCATCTATTGCACCTTCCATTCTCGCGGGGACCATAGCAGTGCAGTCGGGCAGGGGTGTAATATGTAAGCTGTAAACATTTATAATGGGTGATGTGGCGCCTGCTGTTCGCAGAAACAAGCTCAGTCTGTTTGCAGCAATACTCCCACTGTTAGTCTGTGATATCACATTCCAGTTCCTCCCTCGCTTTGGCTCGGGCCGGGCATGGCTTATAATCTATATCTGTGTATATGCTGTGGTATAGGGTCAACACCAGTTTTGAGGCATCAGGGGCGAGCAGCACGTGATGTAGTGGGGCGACTGTGGGGGGTTCCTGGGGATAGGATGGTGTATGTTCTTCAAGACCTTGCCTCAGTTGCACGTATAAAAATATATCCATAGAGGATGCTGGTGTTGCTTGAAAGAGCTGTGACATGTTCTTAAATTGGCCATGTAGATAGAGATCTCCCCAGTGAAGGATCTGGAATTTGGATTTGGTCTTGGAAAAAAATCATTCAGCGAGTAGTGCCATCTTGGGGTGATATGTAAGGGAGAGTGTCGGAAAGTAAAGCATTGGTGCCTTGAGTATATGAAGGAGACGCTGCCAGGCTTTAATGGTGCAATCTACGGAAGATGGCAATTCAAGCCTGTTTTCAAGTTTGGACAGGATAATCCCATCTAATCGGATAGGATGTGCCAGCCAATGCTCTGTGGTGACCTGGGGTGTATATCTGGGGGAAGGGGGGGGGGGGTGGAACCAATAGTGCGCAAAGGGTGCCTGGGCGCAGAGGTAGTACAGTTGAAAACTAGGCACGTCAAATCCGCCCTGCGAATATGACCTGGCCAATATCTCCCACTGTAGCTGCTGTTGCTTGCCGTCCCAGACCAGTCTTATGAGTTCTGAACTGAGCATGTTAAAAAGGGACAGCCAGGGTAGAGTGGAATATTTAAAAAGAGGTATAGAAACTTTGGGAGAATAATCATTTTAATAAGTGAGATGCGTCCCGTCATAGTGAGAAGAAGGGCTATCCATCTAGTGATGCAATTTGTGATGTGTTCTAGTGCACACCCATAATTCCCCCACAGGAGCTTAACGTGGTAGTTAGTGACCTGTACCCCCAGATACTTCACTGTCTCGTCACACCATTCTATGGGGTAATCAGTGGGAAAAGGTTTGCGTCGCCAACATCAGTGGGAATATCTCAGATTTAAACCAGGTATTGGTGATGCCTGACATGTCACCAACTCGTATGAATTCTTGCAACAATGGGATGAGATTATGAACCAGATTTTTGACAAATAAAGTGACATCATCTGCATATAAAGAGACCAATATTGGACGCAGACAGCACCTGAGGGCCTTTTAAGGATGATGCTTCCGTAGTCTCGCCGCAAGGGGCTCAATTGCAAGGACAAACAGTAACAGGGAGATAGAGCATCCTTGCCGGGTGCCCCTCGTAAGTGGAACAGAAGTGGAGACGTGTCCATTTATCTGCACCCGAGCAGTGGTGGATGTATACAGGAGACGGATCCACGATAGAAACCTGATTGGGAGTCCCATGCATTGCAGTATGGTGAACAGGTAGTCCCATTCCACCGAGTCAAAGGCTTTTGTGGCATCTAAAAAGACAACTACGGGTCAACCCTATACATCATAGAGAAAAGTGTGCGAAAATAATGAGAGGTCGCCTACCCGGTATGAAGCCTGCCTGGTCTGGCAGCACCAATTTCTTCATCAGGAGGCTAAGTCTGTTCGACCAGTAGTTTGGCAAGGATCTTCGCATCTGTATTATTCAGGCATAGCGGACTGTACAAATCACATTGCTCCGTAGGCTTGCCTGATTTGAGCAGAGAGATGATGAGGGCCTCCCTCATGGTAGCCGGCAGAACCTGAGACTCCAATGACTCCTCTTAGACCTCACTCAGAATGGGAACCAGTTGCTCGAGGTAGGCCTTTTAATATTCTACCGGTAGCCCGTCAGATCCCAGAGCCTTAAGGGATTTCATTTGTATAATCGCTTCTCTAAATTTATCCATTTCAAAAGGTTTCAGCTAGGAACTCCCGCTGGGTGTCTCCCAACCAGCCCAGGGCGATATCATTTAAGAAAGGATTGATATCCGGGTGCACGGTGCGGCGGGAAGTGTATAGTGTCATAGAAGGCAGTGAATGTATCTAAAATGGCTCGGCTATCCATATGGCATGTGCCCAATGAATCCAGCGCAGTCATCACATAATTAGAAAATGTTGGCTTTTGTATATCCTGGGCAAGCGCCCTGCCTGGTCTCTCCCCTTCCCCGTACCAGCGTGCAGTGAAATGTTTCCCCCGGAATCGAGTCTCCCACTCCGCAGTGTCAATTTATTAGGTGAGTTTGGTCCTAAGGTCAGCCGCCATGTGCCTTATGGGTCCCGCCACATATCTGCTTCCAGGTGTTTTAGTTCGCCCTCAAATTTACGCAAGCTGGGCTGAATGTCTCTAAGCACCCCAAAGCTCTTTACCATACAGAAGCCATGGGTTGGAACTTTAAAAACTTCCCAAAGCATGCCCATGCTAGAAACCAAACCTTTGTTGCGACTAAAAAAGTCAGAAATTTCTTCTCCCAGCTCAGTCTTCAATACCATATCTAAAAGTGCCTCGGGTACCAGTCTCCAGCTGAACGGGGGAGCAGCGGTGCAGGGGAGAGTCAACTATAGAAACACGGGTGAATGGTCTGAAAATGTTCTAGCCAAGTGGGTTGGGGAAGGTATTCAAGGGACCATCCCTCTGGTTACCAACCAGTAGTCTAACTGAGACCAAGCAGCACGAGCAGTGGTGTGGTATGTGCCTTCTCTCTGTCCTGGGTGACAATGCCTCCATGCATCCACCAGACCATGAGCATTGAAGAGCTGTGAGAGAATCTTTTGTGACCACAATACAAAGGAGCAGGGGACAAGGAGCTAATTGGAAGAGGTCCTGGACCATTGCTCCTAAAGGTAATGATAATTACTAATGGTGGTACCAGTTCCTAAAAGGTAATGGAAAAGTTGCAGCCTATTGTGTTTGCAAGATAGGACGGGGAGTCTCCAAGAGCAAGGTATGAGTGTGAGTGAATGAGGAGAGATACCCCTGTTTCTGTTGTGCCCTCACACATCCTTGCGAGTGTAAAGCATCATCATTGGGCACTGCTCCTGGTGGGGGTGGCGCTGCAGTCCCTCACGGGCCCTCAAAGAGGGCTGTTTGATGGAGATCATTTTAGGAGTTGCCGCAGTTGTGCATGTGGGTGTGTGGGACAGGTGAAGGTTGTGAGTGAGAATAAAATAACCCGTTGCTACCCCAATGTATTTATTAGAGGGTCCTCGGGGTTAGGTTAAAATCTGTACGGGGATGGAGATGCTCTTTATGCTGGTGGAATGGGAAAAAACAAAGAGATCCCCACTTCTCTCTCCCCGTGTGACTATGTAGTGTGGTGTGTTTAAATGTGAGTGGTCGACATGTTTCGCACTATCTAATGGTCCCTAATGGATCCCAGAGCGCTTCTTCAGGACCGTGAATGTAAGTGTAAAAAGGGGAGGAGTAGGGAAAAGACACCCTATATTCCTACCATGCCTTCTGTGAGGATGTCTGAAGTTTTAAAGAGCAACGTCTTATTCGTATGCTCTAGTTCAAAACACTTCCTGAAGCAGAATAGGGCTCCTTCGGCGGAAAAGCCGGCTAACGAGGAAGGAGAGTTTCCACCCGCCAACCGAACCTGGGGACCTAACAGCCTGCCCAGACCGTCAGAATGGGCAGGCTGTTAGGTCCCAAGCTTTGAGACATGACTGGCCACCCCCACGAGGAGCAGTGCCCAATGATGATGCTTTACACTCGCAAGTGTGTGTATGGGCACAACAGACACAGGAGGATCTCTCCTCATTCACTCACACTCACACTTTGTTCATGGAGACTCCCGCCCTATCTTGCCACCACAATAGGCTGCAACTTTTCCACTCCCTTTTAGGAACTCGTACCACCATTAGTAACTATAGAGAGTCTCTTGTGTCCATGTGTAATGGTGTGGTTGAGGATGGGAACAGTCTAGTGTAGGGCACAGTGCGGTATTGAAATCCACTCCCCAAATAATATGTGTTGAACCTATTTTTAAGATCTCTCCCCAAAGGGCATTGTAGTAATCAGGGTCATCAATGTTAGGACCATAGCAACATGCCAAAGTGAGAGATTTCATACCCAGATATCCCCAGAGTAGGCAGTACCTACCCAAGGGGTCGCTCATCGAGCCACCCAAGATAAAGGGAGTACCTTTCCTAATCAGTACTAATGGGCCCCTGGAGTAGAACGAATACAAGGAGAATACTGTTATCGACGCCCACCTACTTCCTAAGCAGGGCCCCCGCGGGGATTAGTGTGCGTTTCTTGAAATGCAGGTACATGTATCTGGTCTCTGTCCAGGTAGGATAGCAGTTGTCTACATTTATGGGGTCTCCCAGGCCTTGGACATTCCACGTGAGTAGATTTATCCGTTGGGGATCAGTGGTAAATGTTTGCGTTGTAGATAGGTGTTAAATTATGCCATATTGAAAGATCGGTGTGTAAACAATACAATGTTTGTCAATTTGTGTAGCCAGTGCTGTAACATGCTGGAATAGTGGCAATGCAAAAACAGAAATCTACCCATCCCCACCCACCACAGTACCCCAATCATGGCGGGAGTAGCCCACCCACCCATACCCCAACTCAGCAATGAAATAGCAAGGTAAATTAATAAATTTCGTAAATTTAAGGCAATGAGGAGCAACAAGTGGTAAGGGGGATTTCCCATATTGGGGTCGCTGGGGCAACACAGAAACAAACCCATCCCTCTCTCCGGTAAAGGCAGGGTAGATCTGGAGTCCCAAAGGGGGGAGTGTCTGCCAGAGGGGGGAGGTGGGGGGTGCTTGGCTCATCCTGAGATGTTACCGTCTGCCATATTGAAAATTAAGTACAATCAAAGTCTACCGCCGGAGGGAGCAAGTTATGCATGCAGTTAGGGTCACTTATCGGAGGTCCACTGCCAGCAATTTGTACTTCAGTCCCAGATCGCCGGCAGGCCATCTGTTCCCATCCACAGGGGCCGTACGTGGCGAGTCTGGACAAGGAGCTCCAGCCACTTGGGAGGGGCTATACATCAACTCACACCTCACACATCCAGAGAAAAGCCATCAATCTGTTTGATGAGAGGGCGACCTGGAAGCCCAATCCTCTGATGATCCTCCAGGAGAGCGACGTTGGATTGTTTAAAGGAATTCCTCCACCTGATGCAGGTTTGTGAAGATGTTGCTTTTCCCTCAGTAAGTTATCCGCAGATGCGCTTGGTACAGGAGGGCATATTCAATCTGAGCTTTCCGGAGTCTTTGTTTAACACCTAAGAATTTATCTCGGGCCTCCTGAACCGCCACCGTGAAGCCGGGAAAGATGGTAAATTCTACTCCGTCATAGTGCAAGTTCTTGTATTCCCTAGCCAGCCTCAGAGTGGCATCCCGATCGCGGTAATTGAGGAGATGTGCTATGATTGGCCTAGGAGGTCGGGGTCTTAGGGAATGGTGCACTTGTTCCAAATGAACTGGGAGGAGAAGGGGTCCTCTTCACAGGCGCCCCGCAACAGCTTTTCCACATATTCCTCCATGCGGCCTGTATTGGTGCTTTCTGAAATTCCCATAATTCTAATATTATTATGGCGGCTGTGGGCTTCCAGGTCCTCATTCTTGGCTTGATTACTTTAAGCAGCTTGTCCATTTGCGATACCTGTTGTTGCAGCTTCAAGGTGGAGTCCTTGGTATCTGATACGCCGCTCCGCTTCTTTTAGCTGTCCATCGTGCTTGTCAACCTTCTAAACCGGGAAGTCCAGGCGCATGTTCATTGTGTCAATTTTTCCAGACAGATCGGATATGCTGTGTTGTAGGGCTAATAGCAATGATTTGACCTCATCTCCCTGTGTCGGAAGTCGGGATTGTGCCATGTCTCCCGTTGCTTGGAAAGATTCTTCAGAGGTAGATCACGTGGCTACCCTCTTGGCATCAAGTACCAGCTTGGATTGTTTACCATCTGGTTCGCCCATGACCCACAAGGCAAATTAAAAATGAAGCAGTTGGCGTGTCCCAGGTGGATGCCGGCCAGGCCACTCTTGTTCGAGCTAATGGAGAATTGGGTTGGGGGGTCAGCCGCAGCACAGTAGATCCGTCTATGTGCTGTTGCTCCTGACTACAGCAGCGAAGCACAAAGTCCTCTCGGCACCTTTCCTCGTTGTCTGATATCCAACACAGAAGGGGAAACAGAACGCAGCCCCTCACTGGACAGCCCCTCTGCGGTATGGAAGTATTCACTGCCTCTGATCAGTGCGCTGGGTGCTCCAGCGTGGTTGTGCACAGTGCATTTCCTGGAGAGGTCTGGTCGTTCAATCAGCAATTACTCTCTATGCAATGGGCCCCCTGCACAGTCTTTAGTGATACCGCAACATGCGAATTCGCAGCGGAGGACCATGGAGGTTGTCTGGCCAGGCCGGCAATCCCCGCATTCATGCAGGGCCCACTGTCAACAGAATGCCCAAGCGCTGGGGAATCAGTCGCAGCCCTGATATTTCTGGGGCACCAACAAGTGAATCGCTTGTCCCTCGACATGTGCACATACAATTCTTGCAGGCAATTCCCCGTGAATAGTCTCCTCAATCAGTCTGCTCTTAGCCCAAAAATCAGTTCCACATTACGATCAGCAGGGCTCCAATACGTGCTCCTCTCGCCCGTCTGCAGCGCTTCTCATTCCTGCAGCCAGGGTTGCATAATATATTCTGCACTCGGGGCCAAACACACATCCAATAAACTCACCACCGTCAGCTGCTGACGTTCTACCCATGGGGGAGGTAGCGGCTATCACAGGTGTGTGTCCTCTCCAGTCCCTGCCAGGGGGATGCGGCCCGACACCCCCGTGGGGCGATAGCAGTTATTGCAGGCATGTGTCCTCTTCAGTCGTGGCAAGGGGGCATGCGGCCTGGCGCCCATGTGGGGAGCCACAATGCTCGGGTTGTCTCAGTAGCCGGGCAGGGCTCCAGTCTGGAGGTTGGAATGCTCGCCAGTCAGCGTCGTGGGGCTCCTCTTTCCACACAGAGCAGCCACTGCGGCTAAAATCAGTATCAGAGTCAACACCGGGCTTAAGTTGCTAGCTCCCGGTGTTATTTTGCAGATGTCTCAGCAGGGGTAGCGGATAAATGAAATATATGTGAGCCAAGGAGCACGGAGCCTCACAGGCGTGCAGCCATATCAGTCATGCACCACCTAGCGCCCCCTTCTGACTACTATGTGACCTCCTTAGCACCATGGTGTAAAGGTGTCTGCTTGAGGCTAGCTTAAGTATTGTACAGAAAGGGTACCCTTCTAATATGACATTCTATGCCTCAGGAACTTTTTCAAAGAGGAATAAATGTATTTCTCCTTTTTATCACCTCCTTCAAAGTGGTGTTATTTTTTGGTTCAATTGTCTGTCTACTGCTACTAGTAGATAGGAATGGCTATGGAATGGCTATGTACCACCCATGGAATGCCCCTTGAAGCAGTCATTACTATGAGGTACTATGCAAAACAAGTTTTGTACTGGAAAGTGAATCCAACAAAACACATGTTTCATATTTTTACATAACATCTGTGATGCAATCCTAGTACAGAATGTTTGTAAATCTAGGCCTTTGTGTTTTCCAGTTCATGTGCTAGAGACATTGACATAATTAACATATCTGTAGGAAGCAGATAACATTATTTACGGACTAAAGTGCTGGAAAGCATAGGGAAAGACACAGATAGGCGTGTTAGCTCCTCTTAGACCAAGAGAGGCTCGGTCAAAACAGAGGATGAGCCTGATGCTTCAAACCAAAAGGGTGATCATTTCATCACAAATTGATAAGCCTCAGGAAGTGGTAGTATAAAATATGTACCAGCAATGCACAGCACTTCATGAGTAACACTGTACAATAGAGAGAAAAATCAGAAAGTCAAGTCAGAGAGTCACTGCATATACATTTTAGTTCAAATGTATTATGTCATGAAATTACATTAGATGTTTTGTTCACATTTAAGGGAGATGGGAGTTTCTATCCTCTAAATAATGTTAGAGAAGGCACCAGGAGTGGTCATTCTGTATTTCGAAGTACCCTTTCCTGCCCTGCATTCTTATGCACGAGAAGCTCTGGGTATTAGCTTGCTTCCCGAGTTGAGGCTGCTTGTGAATACTTCTCCCACATAATCAGACCTAAATAAATTGAAACATCACTCTTGCATCCACTGCTCTGTGTGGTCCTGGAATGTGAAGTAGTGCTTTGTGTATGGAGATCATGAAAAAACACATAGGGGCTTATTTACAAGAATATTGCGGCACTGGAGCATCAATTTTCTGACGCTCCTGTGGTGCAGGCCTCTCAATCATATCCATGAAGTGAAGAAAAGCCACCCTGTGTGGCTTTGCATGGCTTCATACATATGGAGTAAGGCAAGGCAACGCAAAGCGCTGCCTTGCCTTACTCTGCGTTAAGGAGGCGTTCCACTAACATTGCAGTGGGTCTTCTCCCACAACACCCAGTCTAAGGCTGTCTAAGGCTCCTAGGACCTCAGAGGCAGTATTTAGGGTAGGACTCACTCCAGTGGAGGCCCCCAGTAAGGTTCACTGCAGGTCCATTTCCTCCTGGACACTTTGGGGAAAACACTTTTTGACATATATTGTGTCAGTGGAGCCAAATTAAAGATCACCCTTACCCCTTCTTTGAACTGGGTGAAAAGGTGAGCAGGTCCAGTCCTTAATTGCTCATCTTAGGGCACAGATAGCATGTCCATTCCTCTTTTGTTCTTCAACAAATCCAGAAAGTTACTCTGCCCAGGTGCCTTGGGTTGCCATATTTATGCCTGGTACCATCTTGTGGCTGGGAATCACTGCTGGAGACTCCCTAACCAAAGGAATGAACGTTAAAAGGGGAAACCCCTACCACTTTTTCAGTGGTTCCTGTTTGCCTTACTGCAAACGGAGCCATAATTGCATATTGTAGGACATTTTCTAGATAGTTAAATTCTTCTGTCAAACTAAACTTGGGCTCTGAGGGTTGTGAGTGTGTAGAGGAGTGCACTACGGTAATCATCTTTGTCTCTCACATCTTACACTATAATACAGTTTTTAGCGGACTCTGTACCCACAGCAAACCCAGAAGCAGATTTTTGGAAAGATAAAAAAGCACAGTTCCTCAGCAACCAGATAGAGGATACACAAGAATTGTCCCGGTGTCCCGTTCGCTCCCCTTCAAGTGCACAAAAGTCTTGCATGTGTCTCAGCAGATGTGTCAGGCAGGCTTTGACACTGTGGTGCCAACTTAGCATAGCCCCACATTGGTCAGTCGACAGAGTGCTCCTGGGAGGAATTTCTCACCACTTCCTGAGCTCAGCAAAGTCTGGGAGTTGCTGGAGAGTAAATACAAATTAAGTTACAAGAATTTCAGACAAGGAAAAGGTAGCATTTTAAAGTTACTTTTTCGTAATATTTATAAAAAATCTCACCATTCAACTGGATTTTAAGAAACTATTAAAATTTGTTGTTTAATTATTTTTCTAGCTTGCCCCATTTCCGAAATACAATACCAGTATTTTAATCTCTACTCTGATTTTCTACATAGGACACCTAGGCCTGCCACAGCGAAAATAGCTTTTAGTGCCTTATCACTGTTGGGACGCAATATTGCACCCCGCCTTGTAGACTACACACATGTGTATTGGTGACTTCATAATATTTAAAAGTACAGTCTTTACCTGTCAAAAAGTGTTATTTTGACTGGCTGCACTACAGTTTTTACATTGCATCAGTCAGACTGCACAGTGTTGGCCTGTGCCCATGTTTGCGTTACTGGTGTAGTGGATGGCAGAATGGCTGCTGAGTCCACAAGTAGCATTTAACATCTCGGCTCTGGGTGCACATTCTATGCCATGTACTCAGGACTTACAGACAAGTTAAATGTGCCAATGTAACCATATTTAAAGAGGGAGCACTGGCACTTTATTCCTGGTTAGCAGAAGTTAAATGCAAAGAGGTCTAAAACCAGCATGAACAGGGTTTTGCAAAAGGTGCTTTCAATCAAAAAAAGACACTGGGGTAGAGGAGGGGAGGGAGAAAATTCTGTTATGGGTATCATAGGATACAATCGTCCTGTCTAGACTAATTTTTACAATAGATACTGTACCACCCTGTACTTGATTATAAAATAATGGCCTAGTACTGTTGCCCCTAAAGGACTGTTCATTATTTTTCTATTTCTGTTATTTCTGTAATGATATCCACTAGGTTCTGGTGGAAGGACACATTTGCCAAACTGGTACATGCACATTTAAAAGGGATTCTTCCTGCCCATCTGTCATTAGGGTCTAGACTCTAGAGCTACATATATGGATTACAAGAGAACCCTGTGGGTCATTTTTATCACTGCATAATAAGTGTATCTCTTTGCACAAAGAGTACTGAGTGTCCAGTCATTATAAATATAAGAGTACTCTGTGACCTTTTTGGAAAACTGTGAAACCCTCAGTCATGTTAGATGAATTATGGTATCCATGTTCCTGTCTTATAGCCATTTGTGACTTAGTTTGCCAATCAAGCTTGTAATGTTTTCCCAAATCCTGTCTTTCATTCAATCTAACTCCTCCACGACTAGTTTAAAAAAATAAATTGGATTGAAAGGCAAACAGTACAGTACATTATTACATTATTAATATCAGCTTAGGTGATCCCCATTGCAATATTAGTCCAACTTTATTCCACATCTAGATTTAGTCATGTCCATAGGCAGTATCTTCTACACAAATCTGCAGAGCACATAACACAATAAGATCTATCACCCACTGCCCACCTAATCTCTCCTTCTCCTAATTCACCAGTCCCAACATCTCCCAATGCATGTATGTGCATGACTCTCAGGTAGCATTGGGATTTGGTGCATTATAAAATGGCATCTCGCACTACCACACTCATCCGATTTAGATGGGGTGGGGAATACAGGTCAAGTGAAGACGCTGGACCCTTAGAGTAGTGAATTACCCAATAAGGGGTTCTGCTATATAAATGTTGTTTCTAGTTTGGGCAGTCAGGCGACTCAGAGAAGCCCACATCTTAGGGACACATTTGCGCCCACTAAGGTACAATCTTGTGATTGCACCTCAATATTACTAAGGGCTGAAAAGTTAACACAAGGAGATGATGGACGGAGCACTGAGATTTTTCAGACACTCACCCCCAGTCCCTATCAGATCTGGGTTGGATCCATCATTGTTCTTTAGCTCACTTTGCCACCCCAAGCCAAACCCAGCCGTATGCAAATCAGTCTGGAGCCTGTTCCTAATGGGAACAGTCCAGCCTGAACTGCCATGCCAAGTCTTCCCTGGACTGGAAACAAGCATCCTGGTATTGGCAGAGTATGCCCTGACAAAGGTCCCTTGATCACTTTGCCACTGGATTCAAGTTAGCATGGCTGATGACAGGTGAAACCTCAAACCAGGTCATAGGATGCCTATTTCCGATCCTGGGAGGACATGGCCTGGCAGTTCTGGTTGGTCTGTTCTTAGGGGGAACAGGATCAAGACGGATTTGCAAATGGCTGGGTTTAAACTATAATGGCATGGGGAGCAAAATAACTATGGATTTTGGCCCAGATCTCTGTACTCGGGTGAATGTTTGACATTGTTCAACATTCTGTCCATCAATTGTTCTTTTTACAGGCTGAAAAGTTATAATTTGAGGTATTTCACCAAGCGTTAAGTTGCACTTTTATCTATTTTGTTGTCGGGTGTCCTGTTGTGTGATATCGCTAACTAGGAGCGGTTTATGTCTTGGTAAGTTATTACCTGGTGATATACCAACAGAATATATGCTGTCTTGTGTTCTTTGATGTGATATTACTAAGGGTTAATAAGGTCATATAAGTTACCATGTGGTGAAATAGCACCAGTATATACATTGTCTTGGATTCTTTTGATGTGATATCGTCGTTAACTAAGTCCAATTATGATCTGACATAACTATGGAGTGGTGAAATACCAACAAGACACATGTTGTATAGTGGCAATATAATATGTCACTGCATTAACAAATGGTGACCACGCTGCATGGAGTCATGAAGGGGCTTCCAATTACCATTTTAAATGTGAGGTATTGTCGATTTGCTCTGTGACATGATGACGTGTATTTCAGCCTTTTTGGAAGAATATTAACATACAACATGGATATGTTTCATTGTTCAATAATGCATTTAATTATTTTATTGATAGTATATTCACTCTTTCTATAGACCAAGTCAGGGTAGCTATTTTTAGGTAGTATGATGCCTACCTTTATGCACTTATATGCTTCCTAGATAGATCAGATAAGGGTGGATATGTACGGACAACATAATGCTTAATTATGTATTTTATTCCCAAGAGTGTGACTACAGAGAAGCGTCTACCCCTTTTGAGCCGAGGGGGCTAGCTTAAGAACCTACTTAGGTGAGATAGAATAAATCCTGCGCACATTCAAAACCATATATCTCAGCCCTATGAGTGGTTCCTGAAGGTCTGTGCATATAAGTAAGGAATGGCCACCTTGGCATGATGTGTGATGTTAGACTGGAGTGGGGTCTCACTTAATTATGCACAAGAGTGTGCATGTTTGTGATATAAGCACAAGTGGGTATGTCGTGCCCACCAGAGCTGACTATTCATGCTAATTTATGTCTATAATGAACATTTAGTTTTTGGTGTCATACAGGTTCATGAATATATACAGGTAGGAGAACCTCATGTCTCCTCACATTCGCTACTCCATTAGAATTATATGAGGGTGGGTAGAGTGGTCGAGGCGCCCTGAAGAAGGCCGAGTGACCTTTTAGGCATATTCAAATTACCGAAACATGTCGGCATATTATGGATGCTGGAACAATGGATTCTTAAAAGGCATCAGTATCTCAGTTTATAATCCTTATATGGGTTCCCACTGGATAAAGTTATTTGGGTAAATCCGTAACCATCTTGACTGGACCTCTAGAAATGTCCAGAAAAATTAATTTTTAAGAGCTTGCGAAAGCAATTGAGTCCGTCCTATCAAGGTGAGAAAAAAACCACCAATGATGAAGTATGCCACTATTCGGTGGGTGGTATGTTTTTTCCTAATGTTTTTAATATTCCGGTAGGATGAGGCACAAAACAGAGTCAGGAGCAACTTGTCGGGCTTTCACATTTTTGGGGTGTAATTAGTTTTTTTTTTAAAGTAGTCAGTGTGCTAATATCTTATGTGTGAGCTTGACTTGTCTGTGGTGAGTCTTGTGTTCACCTGTGGCTTGGATAGATAAATAATGCCCCATATGCCCCAACTGGGAGGTTATTGGGAGCATCAATGTATAGGTTTCTATTTGATCGTTACAGACTGCTACACCTTTTATCCAGTAAGGAGTGTTTTGGCATCTCCAGTACTTGCAACTCTGTGAAATGTCTGACCCATTTGGTGCATCTTTGACATATCTCTATAGCGTCCCAAGTAGGTGAGGTGGTAGGAAATGGCTTGTCATTTAAGCCAGCAGTGCAATGACCTTCTCCAAGAAGGATTGAATAACAGGGCACTCCCATGCCATATGGAGGAAGCCTGCATGCTTTGCGCTGCAGTGCATACAGTTATGAATTTAAAACGGACTTATACATTGTTGGCAAACTGATGTACTATAGTCCCTACATGCATATTTGCAGTGCAAAAGTTAGTGATGATAATTTAGAGATATTTGACCAGTTCGGGCACAGCAGTATTACCACTCTAAATTAGTTAGAGGTATGTCTAGATCATCATCCAATGCATATCTAGTTGCTATCGTCCCTATTACCCACTGTTGAGATATTATTCTTGTCATATCAGTGGATGTTATTAGTTGTGTTAGTGGGGGGGAAATCTATTTGTTCTGCCAGATAATTTGGGAACTTTTCCCAAACTATGTTGTGTAGTCTTGCAAATATAAATAAATCCAAGGTTGTAGGGTTGCCACAAGCCTGGAATTGTTGCAGCATAAAGAACTACCCCACCACGTTGAGGTGGTCATCTAGTGCAGGTTTGCCTGCACAGTTATTTCTAAGGTAAATGGTAACATGGGGTGTTTTAAATGGGGATAACGGGGAAGTACAAAAAGTTGGCTCCCATTCAATGACACAGTGTGTGCCATGCCCAGCATATCGTAGCAACTGTTCTCACTTCCCTTTGGGGGCTTGTATATCTCTGGTAGCGTATTGATATTAGTGGTATACTCACAGACTGTTTGCTTTGAAATTTCAGATAGGGGATGCCAGAAACTGGAGTTTATGGTTGGCAGAGGTATGCACCCTGTCCAAGCAGGAACCACAATCCTAGTCAGGGTATGTCAGAACACAACCTAAATTATCTTGTCCTCACCCTCTGGTATATTGGCACAAAAAAGCCAGGCTTAACTTAAGAAGCAAATTGTAAATTATTGTGGAATAATTCATACAACAACACAGTGAAAATACCACAAAAAGATCTGCATCAGATAAGAGAAATAGATTATGATTTTATAAATAACACAAGATCAAAACAATAAAAATCCAATGTGCAGAAGTCGTGATATGGATTTTTAAAGAATAAATGTCAAAATAGCGCTTAGAATCAAGTAACGCTTAAAGAGTTAATTAGTCATGCTAGACCGGGGAAAGTCAAGAGTTCAGGCTGATCGCGATGGAGCATGGGCCAGTAACAGGACCCACGCAGGCCCTGAAGGAAAAGTACCTTTATCCTTGTTGCAACAGTGAGATGCGTCAGTGATCCCCATGCATCTGAGGTGTTGCATCAAATTTCTCCATGAAAGTGCATCAATGTGTTGATTCTGGAAGTGAAGGGTTGGTTACAAAGTGCAGCAGTTCCGAATACAATGCTCCGGGTTTCTGCACGCAGTAGATGCGATGCACCGATCTTCCTAACAGAGTAGTGGCGATGCATCAGTTCCGAAGTACTGGTTCAGAGCGCGATGCAAAAGTGCCCAGAGCGATACACTGGTCTGGTTCCCCCAACAGCACTGATGCATCGATTCAGCTCTCAAAGCAGAAGACGCATCCGCTCTAGTGGAGCAAATGCCTAGATCCACTTCCAAGGGTCCAGGACAGGGGTGACCCCATTTTGCAGGATAGACTCACAAGCAGATTAGCCCAAGAATTAGAACAGGAGGGTTCTAAGTCTTTTGTGTCCCTGAGACTTAGGCAACAGGAAGCAAGGCAATACGTCCCTGGACTCACTGTGGGTTCAAGTGATGCAGGTTCAGTCTTTCTCACCCAGGCAGAGAGAGAGCAGCAGGCCTCATGGCAACACAGCAAGGCAAGAGTTCAGCAAACAGTAGTTCCAGCACAATGGCAGTTATTGAGCAGCACAGGAGATCCTCTAAATCCTGGCAGAGTGGCCACAGGTTCAGATGTGTACTGATTTGGTAGTTCCAGAGGCCCAGTTCTTATACCCAGTGGTGCCTTTGAAGTGGGGGAGACGTCAAATCGTCAAATCAAGCTTTCAAGTGCACAGAGGTTCTCCCTTTGTGCCCTGGCTCTGACACTCTACGGGAGGGTGATCTTTCCTTTGTGTTTGGACACAGCACCTCCCTTTCAGGTGTGTCAGCTCCTCCCTCCCATCCTGCTGAGGATGGCCCAACTGCATGCAGATTACCACTCAGGCACACATACCCTTTCTTTATGTGTGAGGGTCTAAAGGGAATGTAGGAAGCCGGCTGTCACTCACCACAAACATGTATTCCAAAGACTGACAAAAGGCACCAAATGGCTATGGCAAGTAAATACCAGCTTCCTAAATGTGCATGTTCTAAACTAGAATTTAAAATTCAACTTCACCATAAGTTGTGATTTTAAATGTTGTGCTCAGTGACACTAAACTTGAAAAGTCTATCTCATCACAATTGGGAATTACACTTAAAATATGTCATATGCTAATCCCATAGTTATCCTGTGAGAGAGATAACCCTTGCAGTACTGAACAATGACTTTGAGAGTTTATCACTATGAAGACATGCACATTTTACATTTACATGTACATCTCCTGCCTTTTAAATACACTGCACCCTGCCCTGTGGGGGTACATAGGGCCTACTTTAAATGGGAAACAACGTTTACAATGCAAAAATTACATCGCACTACATTTACAATGCAGGCATTACATCGCAATATTCTTTACAACGCATGTCACTACAACGCATCCATTACATTGCATGTCACTACAACGCATGACACTACACCGCATGTCACTGCAAAGCAGGCATTACATTGCATGTCATTACAATGCATACCATTACAGTGCATAGTACCCCTACACTATCCAACACTTACCCTACTGTTGCACCCCCTGGAGTTAGAATAGAAATTTTTACCCCTACACTATCCAACACTTACCCTACTGTTACACCCCCTGGAGTTAGGATAGTAATTTTTACCCCTACACTATCCAACACTTACCTTAAATGCAATGTAATAGTATGCGTTGTAATGTTATACATTGCAAAGGTATAATGCGATGGAATGGAATGCGTTGTCAGTGTAGTTTAAAAAAAATCATTGTAGTGATATGTGATGTAAATGTATGCATTGTAAAGGATGTTGTGATGTAACAACGGCGTTGTAAAGCTATGCGTTGTAAAGGTATGCGTTTTAACATCATACATTCACCTTAAACATTACTTATTGTATAAGAAGGAAAGGTTTAGGCCTAGCAAGAGGTATTACTTGCTAGGTCAAACTGGCAGTGTGATACTGCACACACAGGTTCTAGAGTGGCAGGACCGAGAGACATAGTTAAGGGGCTACTCATGTGGGCAACACTATCAGTGCTGCAGTCCCACTAGTAGCATTTAATTTACTGACCCTGGGCACATTAAGTGCACTTTGCTAGGGACGTATACGTAGATTAAATATGCCAATTGGGGATGAACCAATATTATCATGTTTAGGGGAGAGATCACAGGCCCTTTGGTTCTGATTAGCAGAGGTAAAATGCAAAGAGTCCTAGAGCCACCAAAACCGATGTGAGAAAAATGGAGGGAGACGTAAAAAATTTGGAGGAAGACCTCACTAATGTTGTCAGGTCTAACAGGTACCAATGGTTTGCATAGTGTCCCTGTGCCACGTAGTAGTATAATTCAAAATCGGGGACGTCAACCACCGCGCTTGTGTAGGTGGGTCAGTTTATCCCGATATATCAGAGCAACACTGCTGTACCAGATAAAGTTGACCAAGAGGGACTTGAGTATACTGAAGAAATGTTTTTTAAAGGTGAATGGGAATATTTTTAAATAGATAGAGGAATTTAGGTAAAACTAACACTGGGCGGAGACCTCCGCTCTACCCGCGGAGTGTGCAGAGATTTGCCTTCTCCGCGTTCCGCAAGGCAAATCTCCACATACTCCGCAGTGGAGTGGAGTTGGTCAGCCCCCGCCTCCACCCCCCATTATAAAAGAAACTTGAACATTATTAAAAAATAATTTTAAAACCACTCACCTGGCATGCGGTGTCCCTGGGCTGCCCTACTATTCTTCGCTGTCTCGCTAATCCTTGTGAGAACTGTGCATGCACATTACCATTGCTGAACAGTCATAAGTACATGTGCTCACTCCTTAAATAATGGTAATATTGGCCTATTCCCAAATGGGATTTCTAATTTACTTATTTCCCCAGTGAAATAGTACTATTTTTGACCAGGGCCTGTAAATTAAATGCTACAAATGGGCCTGCAGCACTTATTGTGCCATGTAATTTAGTAGCCATTTAAACATGTCTTTTTTAGGGCCAAACATTCCTTTTTAATGCATATAAGTCACCCTTAGCGTAGGCCCTCAACGGTCCAGCAGGCAGGGTGCAGTGTATTTAAAAAGTTGGGCTTGTACTTTTCAGTTTTATATGTACCAGTAGTAAAACATTCTTAAATAAAACTTTCAGTGGTGCAAATGCCTACCTCTCTCATAGGATAATATTACAGTGACCTTATTACATTTAATAAGCTGTCATTCTGAAATGGAAGCAGGTAATACGTTCATATTTGGTGTCTTTGGACTTGAAATTAAAAATCCTAACTCATGGTAAAGTCAGATATTAATTTACAAATTTAATAATGACATGTTTAGAATTCTTGCATTTTTTGTCTTAGCTATTTAGTGCCTGTAACCTCACCCTGGGTCACATGACTGGGTGTAGCTGACATTTGAACTTTCTGTATTCTTCCTAGTCAGACACACAAAATAGAGATCTTAGGTGTGCCTGGATGGTCCATCTCTGGCATGATGGGAGGGTGGAGCTTGGCCCAGCCCTACTTATACCTGAATAGGCTATGTCCTTACTTATGCTGAATACCCCCTCTAGTTAGTCTGGAGCCAGGGCAGGGAAGGCGGCATGCCTGGGGACTTCAAAGGGAAACCTCTAGAAGTTCCCACTTCAAAGGCACAACTGGGCATAAATACTGGACCTCAAACACCAACTCTTCAGTACATTTCCGGACTTGTGGATACTCTGTGTTGAAGAAGGACTGCTGTGCTGCTGAAGGATTACCCCTCTGCTTGACTGCTGCCCTTCTGGACTACTGCCTTACTGGACTGCTACCTGGCTGTGTTGACCTGCTGCCTGCAACCCTCTTGCATGGGTGAGAAGGACTGGCCCTGCATCTCTTTAACCCAGAACCCAAAAGTGACTCCAAGCTCTAGTTGGCTGGCCTCCAGATCTAAAAGCTCCAGGACAAAACAGGCTTCCAAAAACTTTGCACCTGCACCTGGACTCTGCCACCTGTGGGTCTACCCAGCCAAGTTGTTCCACCCCAATCTTTGCTTCTGGTAGAAGTTGGCCAAAGGTACTCTACCAGCCTCTGTGGATCCACCAGAACCAACACATCTCCTGTGCTCCACAGCTGAGCCTCAAGCAGAAATGACACATCACAACTGCTGCATGGATCGAAATTTTCGTATAGTCTCACATAGTATTGGAACCAGTTGCCACATCGGAACTGCTGCTGCATGATGCATCCTCAAAACAGGCCTTTGCATCACTAATCAACTGCAGCCTCAGCGACGTTGCCGGACTCCGCTTTGCAGCCCTGAAGCTACTCTGAGCCCATAACTGCATGACCCAACCTCGACGGTGAGCATCGCATTGCGGTGACGGGATCCTCAGCGATGATATAGGACCTTACACTGCTGCCTCGTCGTATCTAAGAACTGACTCATCGCTTAGGCTGCACAACACATCTTTGATGCGGCTCCTTGCAATGCTTCGGATTTAACATGCTTTTTTCAGTGGGCCTTCCTGGGTCCCTGTAACAGGCCCGTGTGCCATCGGAGTCGGGCTGTACCTGTGACTTGCGTGACCAGATATTCACAGTTGGCACTTCATGCTTTTGCTTTTAGGCACTATTTTTCCTAAAAACTTCAAATTTGAATTTCTTCAGCCCCACTGATTAGATTTGTACCCTTTTGTTCTTGCTTTATTTGTTAAAAATATATATATTTTATTAAACTGGTATGGGATGCTTTTAATGGTGTGATTTCACTATGTTACTATTTGACGTGTTGCACAAACACATTACGCATTGCCTCTGAGTTACGCGCCTGACTGCTCTGTGCCAAAATACCCGAGGGTTGAGCAGAAGTTAATTTAGTGATTGCTTGTGACTTCACCCTGCAAATAATTGTGGTTGATGCCTCAGAAGGATTTCACCCATTCAAAGAGTAACCCAATTTTTTACAACAGGCTGTCAGGCCCCGTTAAAGCATCAATGGCAGCAATAATATTCCTCCACAGATATTGAGTGACTCAGAAACTGTTGATGGCCATGATCATACCAAATCAGCACTAGGTAAGCAGATATATGTGTAGCAGGTCTGTGAGTCACGTTTCATAGAGGAGCTTATAATATGTCACAAAATCCGTTAGGTCATCATTGTTATCTACCAGTGGCATGCTTGTCTGGGATGTAATAATATAAATGCTCTCCTGCGGGCCAATGGCTTCCCTGCACACCTTCCTTTGTCGCCCACAGATGTTCCTCTGGGACCCACCCCTGTAAGTGTTCTTTTTTGTTGTTGCTTGTGTCAGCCAATCAACATCATTTAGTGATTCTGGGATTGCCTTCTTTATTCAGTGTAGCTTGTTTTATGAGAAGGGCTTGTCTGCTATGTTTTTGTTTTATTTGACTAATGGGCTATCAGCCTGATTCATGAAAGGTAATTGCGCTCGCAAAGGGCCAGATTCTGAGAATCTGGCCCTTTGCGAGTGCAATTTTTGCATTTGGGATTCATCATCCCAAATGCAAATGTCGCTATTTCAGAACTCGCAAATTTGCGAGGAATAGCATTTAAGGAATCTCTATTAGAGATTCCTTAAATGCTATTCTTGAAACATTTAAAAATTGCGAATTCGCAATTTTGGGCCGCTATTTACCGCGAGGTCAAACCTCGTGGTAAATAGCGAAAACTTAAAAAAATGCTTTTAAAAGCATTTTTCTAAGTTGCATGTTACACACACACATGTCTTTTGGACATATGTGTGTGTGTAACATCTGTGTAATTTGACATTTATGGGGTGTTACAGGGTGTCCTTTGGACACCCCTGCACCCTTGAAATCGCAATCTCATTTGCGATTAGCTAACTGCTAATCGCAAATAAGGAATGACTCCCCATGCATTCCTATGGGCCTTTAGGCCCATAGGAATGAATGGGGAGTTATTCCTTATTTGCGATTAGCAATTCGCTAATCGCAAATAAAGAATCTGTAGGAATCGCAAAAAATAATGCGAATCCTACATGAATCCCGTTTTGCGAGTCTGGAATAGCGATTCCTTATGAATCGCTATTTCAGACTCGCAAAACTTCACAATGATGAATTTGGCCGTATGTTTCTATAGCCAGTCTAGCTTGTAGTTCTTCAAGGCAGCTTTGCTTATAGATGTATAGTGTATAACAATGTATGGGAACTGTGATTGATAGTATGATGGGTCAGAATCAGTTAGCGTGGGGAGGGTCCAGTCAGGTAGGTAAAAAAAGCAAAGTATTCTCTAACTAAAATGAGATCTTTAGTTTACATGTAATTGTATTTAAAATGTAATTCAGACATCATAACTGAACAAGCATTGATAAAGGCAATATGTCTCAGGTATGACACCCACCGGCGTCATCAATAATTTTTAAACATAGTGTACAGCAGTGCAACTGCTATGCAGCATGGCTAAAAATAAACTAAAAAATAGATACTGTGACATGGCAGTTGAGTCAAATGTAAGCACATGCTAACATCGATGCCTGTGTCTGCAAAATGAGGTGAGCATTGTTCTTTTCTTTTTATTGACCATTCCCATTCCCAGATATGTTAGTAAATAACAGATATTGTGATATCTCCCCTGAGGCGGAAGCCGGGGGACAGGCTCTTAAATACCGCTAATGTTTTTAAACGTTACGCTTTATTTTAAGGTGATTTGTTAACATTTTATTTAAAACTTAATTGGTGCTGAAAACTATTTTGCCCTATCTCGAACCCCGCTCCTCACGTAGCAGACTACGTGCTCACACGTTAGGAGACAGGGTGTGAACGCCATTTTGGGTGGACGCCAAGGTCAGCGTTCTAGCTGCTGGCTGCCTCCCCTCTCCTGTCTACTTAAATCGTGCCTTTCAGCGGCGCTTAGAACTATTGTGATATCTCCCCTGAGGCGGAAGCTGGGGGACAGGCTCTTGAATACCGCTAATGTTTTCAAACGTTACGCTTTATTTTAAGGTGATTTGTTGACATTTTATTTAAAACGTACTTGCTGCTGAAAACTATTCTGCCCCATCTCGAACCCCGCTCCTCGCGTAGCAGACTACGTGCTCAAGCGTTAGGAGACAGGGTGTGGACGCCATTTTGGGTGGACGCCAAGGTCAGCAATCTAGCTGCTGGCTGCCTCCCACCCACCCTCCCTCCCTTTCTATAAAGGACCTTAACTACCCGAACGCGCAGCGGGCGGGCGCAGCGGGCGTACCAGCGGCGCGCTAAAGGCAAGCCCGTCTGCGCCCGTCAGCGCCAGTACAGCACCAACCCCTGGTCATTTTTACCTAAATCATCAATCTAGGAGAGTTTACAATCGCGACCTGCTACTGAGCTTAAGTGGAAGGGTGGAGGATGACTGCACCTGCATAATACCAGACAAAGAAATGCTCGCTGAACCTAAGGTTTACCCTGCATGTTGCTCTCGCCTACCTGCTATGGTATGAACTCCAATCGAGGGGCTAAATAGGTCCCATTACTTCAGTGAGGATAGGGAGGAGAATACAATTAACTGTTTACTCATTAATGCCAGGTCTTTGGTTAAACATAGTACAGAATGTGCAGAACTGATTCAAGAAAAAATCATCAAAATTGCATCTATCACAGAGACCTGGACAGATGCGGCATCAGGACCGGTCCTAGTCATTGCTACACCTGCAGGCTATTGTAGCCATGTTCTGGACAGAACCGGTAAAAGAGGGGGTGGGATTGCTATCATTTATCATGCATCGATCCAGGGATCATTTCAGGCGGTGTTCTCACAGACCCATGAAGCACTGGGATTTAAGCTTTCCATATCAAATCATTATACCTTTCAGGGCTGCCTTTTATATAGACCACCCGGATCTAGATCTCAGTTCCTCGATACCGTGGGTACTTTTCTGGAAGAAGCCCTCTGTACCAAGTCCTTTACCGTTTTAGGAGATTTTAATTTTCATTTAGAAGGAGGCTCAGACCCGGACACTTCAGCTCTGGTCGATGTAATGCAGGCGGCAGGACTGACTCAGGTGGTAAGGGGAGCTACACATACAATGGGGCACACTTTGGATGGCATTTTTACAAATAATCCAGACCTACATTTTAGTCATACAGAGCCCATGGTCTGGTCAGATCACTCAGTGGTGATTTTTACGGTCCACATACCCCAGCTGGTTAGGGCTAGACAGGACAGGAAGCCAGCCAAGCTGTATAGACCTTGGAAAAAACTTGATGGAAGGGCACTGGAGGATCAGCTCACATCCTCTATATTTACACTACCCACAGATGTAAATGAAGCTGCCGAAAAGTACACAAACTGGATAGATCAAGCATGTACTATTTTAGCGCAGCCCAAACTCTGTCGCCCTACGCGTACAGTACCATCTGCTCCCTGGTTCACCCAGGAGTTACGAGACCATAGGGTGATCTGTAAAAAACTGGAGCACGCATGGCGCGCAGATTATCTGCAGGCAGATAAAACTAAACTTAAAGCCAGTCAAAAGATATACAAAGAAATGATTAAGAAGGCTAAAAGTACGTATTTCTCTGCTCCAATTGAGGGAGCCAAAAACTCTACTAGAGAACTCTTCGATACAGTGGCCAGTTTGGTTACTCCTAAATCATTCATTATTCCCCCAAGTTTGGAACTTTGCGAGACTCTCTCTAAGTTTTTTTTAAACAAAGTGGAACTGATCTTTTCAGCATTAGAACATCAAGTGGGGTTGTCTCTTCTTGAAGGAACAGATAGGACCACTCTGGTGAATCCACACGAGGCGAAACTCTTGGAGTTTCGTCCGGTGAATTCGGAAGAGATAAAAAAGCTACTTGTGGCAACAAAATCAGGCTCACCTCAAGATCCCTGCCCAGCCTCAGTGGCACAATTGGCAGCTACCCCCATATCATGCATGTTGACTGAGCTATTTAATTGGATGTTTAACCGTGGAGAATACCCAACATGCTGGAAACGAGTATCAATTGCTCCTCTTCAAAAAACCAACACTCAACATCTCAGATCCTAATAGCTACCGGCCTATAGCCAGGCTGCCACTACCGGCCAAACTCATTGAGAAAGTCATGAATGCAGAGCTATGCGACGTTCTCAGGTCCACTCAGTGCTTGGACATAGCCCAACATGGGTTTAGGGAAGGCCATAGCACCAAGACTGCCCTAATTAAGTCCACTGAAGAGATCAGGAAGGCGATGGACGCAGGAGGATGGGCAGCTCTGGTGCTCCTTGATCTTTCCGCAGCCTTCGATACGGTCCATCATATTATTTTGGTGGATCGTTTAGAAGGCTGCGGAATTCAAGGGACAGCCCTGAGCATGCTGAAGTCCTTCCTAACTGACAGGGAGATTTTGAATCTAGACCTTTCAAACTCCCAGGAGGGGTCCCTCAGTGCTCCTCCCTGAGCCCCACACTATTTAATATTTACGTTTCCTCCCTCGCCCCGGTGATTCGATCATTTGGTTATGAACTAACATCTTACGCAGATGATACACAAATTGTGGTATCTCTGCTCCCGGGAAGAGAAGAAGGAATAGCGGCAAGGTTCCAGGACTGTATGACTGCAGTGAGCTCATGGATGGCTAGCAATTGCCTTAAGCTGAACTCCTAAAAAAACTGAGGTTCTTCTTTTTGGTACTGATGTTAGTTTCTGGACTCCCAAATGGTGGCCCCATGATATGGGAGCCCCACCCATTCCGGCAACAAAAGTAAAAAACCTAGGTGTGCTTATTGATAGTCAACTGTTTTTTAAACCACAGGTTAATGCCTTAACATCTTCCATCCACTGGATCATGAAAACTATCAGGAAAATTCTCCCTTTTCTATCAGACAGTAGCAGGAAAACGGTGGTGACAGCACTTGTTCTGTGCCGCAATGATCACTGCAACAGTCTTTTCCTGCAAGCCCAGCAAGGGCTTCTCAACAAACTACAGATGCTGCAAAATGCAGCTGTTCGACTAATTACTGGCCTACCCAAGTTTGCACCGGTTGCACAGGAATTGAGGAAATTGCACTGGCTCCCGATACGCAAACGTATTATGTTCAAATCATTGTGTATGGTGTTCAAGGCAGTGAATGGACTTGGTTCATCCTTTCTTCGACAACATTTTCAACTGTACACTCCAGGAAGACAGCTAAGATCAGCAAACAAAGGGCTAATTAAGACTGATCGGATCAGGAAAGCTCGATGGTGAGGACATACTTTCATCTCTGGAGCCTCCACTATCTGGAATAAATTGCCCCTGGCCCTGAAACAAAGGACCAACCTGATGGCCGTCAGGAAAAACATTAAAACATGGCTCTTCGACCTTTAGAAACCAACGACCGACATAGGGGAGAAATCATATCATTTCAGCGCCAGGACACTGCCCGGTAACAGCGCGCTTTAAAAATGGTATAAATAAAATAAATAAATAAATGCAGTGTAAAAAAATTACTTTTTGAAATAGCGCTAATGCGCTTGTTTTGATACAGTGCTAATGCACACTTTAAAAAGAAAACAAACACAAAAAAAAACAAGGCCTTAGATGGGGAGTGTTACAGCATTCAGGCAGCCCTCTGCACAACACAAACTGTATTTTTTGCTCCTGAGAAAGTGTTTGTGAGTACCCATGAGCTAGTGCATATTTGCCTAAAAAATGTACCTCCTGGTCTACTAGGTCTCGGAACTCTTGGCACAACTGATGTTGCTCTTTCATTGTTTGGCTATCACACCCCTCTAATAAAAGTCTTAAGGGCTATATATAATGTGGCATATTTCTCAACTATGTCTTTGTTGAGCTGGAAGTATTCCATTCTGACTGTGTATAGCTTATCCCAAAAGACCTGGTCTAAGAGGGAGTCTGTGGGGAAACGCCCTTGTGGCCTGTATGAGCAAGAACCCAGAAGCTACCTCTGCCAGTTAACTGGAGAATGATCTGAAAGAGTGTGGGGTAAATGGGTAACTTCCGCAGCCTGTGTCCCTATGTCAGATGTAGATAGCCAGTAGTCCAAACGAGAGGAGGAATTGTGTAGATAAGAGTGGTGTGAGTGTCACCAGAGGTCACAGAACCCAAATTTATATAAAACGTCTTTCAGGACTTTCAAGGATTTCATGAGAAATGCTTCTGTGCTATCAAGGTCTGGATTTAACACCAAATTAATGGCCCCTCAGCATAGTATTGTGCTCTGAGTGTAGAAATATGGCAAGAATGTCTAGAAAGAAATGAGAAAAGTTGATGTTTGGAACATATATGTTTATGAGTGCCATTGTTACAGTTTCAAGAGATCCAATCAGGCCCAGAATTAGTCCGTCCATATCTGCATGAAGGTGATTTGGTTGGAAATGTTTGGGTGGAGCAGAATATCGCCCCATGAGAGTATGTGCCATAGGAAGAAGGGAACCGTTGGAGCCCTATTTTTGAGCAGCGTTCTTATCAGGTTTTGGGGGGGAAATGCATTTCTTCTAGGAGTGCAATGTTGACAGAGTGCCAATATAAATAGGCGAGCACTCGATATGCTTTGCGGTGATCATTCAGACCACAAATATTCCAAGAGATCAAGGAAATATTTTTCCTTTGGGTCCCATCCATGTGTGAAATGACAGTGGAGTGTGCCTTGAACTCCAGGTGTAGAGGTAGAGTGGTGTAGCTTACAATCGGATCACATAAAATGTACCACAATATATACAGAAAGTCCAACTAATCCACCATTGCCTTTTTCAGTCATGGCCACTGCAAAAAAAACATTTGTAAATTGTAAATGAGAAATCTTTAATTTCTACATCTCCGATGATGAGATTACGGCATAAGCAACAAAACGAGAAACAGGTGAATCTCATCTAACACATAATAATTTCAGAATGGCATCAGTAGTCTTTATCTGTCCAAGAACCAACTCTTCCAAACAATGCACCAGTCCTGCTCAATCCTCTCTTCCAGTGTCCTTGGGGTCAATGCCTGTCTCTCATACCAAGCTACATGATAGTGCTCTGGTGATGTTCACAACATCTGGTGATCCTCACGGGTTAAACCTGTTGCTCTGTTATATTAGTATGCCCGGTTGACAAATTGGTAGAACAGTTTTTGTTTTCCACAAAAGTATGGCAGTGTAAATTGTCCTTATGGGATTGGCCCACCATAGTGGGTGGACTACGGGGGAATAAACGTTTTTGTTTTTTTAACACAATCACATGGCACAGTGGGAATCAATACTCATTTTGAACACCCTGCGTGTCAGTAACTGATACCTCTAGAAAGTGTAGTTATTAATCAGTATATGCATGTAGCACTTTTCCAATGCAGTATAGGAAAGTAGGAAAGAGGGTGACCTCTCTGAACTGGAATGTCGGGAAAAAGGACAAGTCATGATAACATTTCATGTACTAGCAACCTGAGACAGGCACCATATATACATAGCCCTTCTACAGGACACTCACTTCACTCTGCATACAGAATATACCTTTACGGGTAGATTGGCCTCCCATTATATCACCTCATCCTATCCATCCTACACTTGTGGAGTTTCCATTTTGGTTAGAAAGGGCATTGATCTACATTTATTGGGTACCTATGCAGATTTTCAGTGATGGTATATAATATTACAGGGAAGATTAAGCCTAAACAGTTTCACAATAGTGAATTGTTATGGTGCAAACATAGATGATCTATAGTTCTATGATAGTGTGTGGGGCAATGTGCTCTCGACTGAGCCAATGCTTTGGGGCAAGGGTATTCTATGAAGTTTTCAGGATCAGGAGGTCAGCAGTTTTCATACAATGCAGCCAAACTATGGAACCGGATTCCTGAACATATTCGCCTGGAACCCAATTACCTCAGTTTTAGGAAACAGTTGAAAACTTTCCTTTTCGTCTGAAATGTGCTTATTGAGTGAGGTGTTACACCAAGCGCTGGTATGCCCTTGGGTAGCCATGCGCAATACAAGAGTGTATTCATTCATTCATTCATTCATTCATGTAGCTAGATCATTGTTGGTGACAGAGGATAATGTTGCTAGCCATATCTGAGCCATAATGCATAGACATAAACTAATGGAAATGTTGAGATTCAAATTCCCCCTGACTAGTGAGGACACATTTCACTCTGCAGTCCAGAATATGTGGTCTAGTTTGGATTTTTGGTATGCCACACAGGACTTTGAGCTATGGGTGAGGTGACCCACCTAGCCCGTACATTGTTAAACTGGAAATCAGTAGACATTATGAGTACAGTACGGGAAGTCTTTAAGGTGACTTGGAGGGGATGGTGCATCTCTAACCATGCTGGGGTCTTGAAGTCCCTACAGGCCCACTTATCTCTTTTTAAATGTGAAATCAAGGTCTTGTAGAAAACCTTGCACTCCAATGGCTGCTCCCATGTATAAACTCCAAGTCGAGATTAGCTTTCCGAATTTATGGGAGTGGCTGTTTGAGAACACACATTCAAATAATTGATACATCAGGAATGTGCCTTCAAGACATGCCCCAGATTGTACAGGAGTTCATGTCATACTTTATTTATCTCTCTTTTCCATGGGCCCACAGCTGCATTTCTTAATAGACATCTGCCTGGAACATACAGCCCTAGGTTGGGTTAGTAATTCACATCACATTTATTTTACTCAACCTTTATCTCTAGAGTAGATTAAAGAAGTGACCAGTGTGCTCCACACCTTTACAGCACCTGGCTTGGATGGGTTTCCATCCAAAAGTTATGTGCACTGCACAGAATTACTGGCTCCTCATTTAATGGTGCCATTTGAAGAGGCTATTGAAAAGCGGGCGCTCTCCCCATCCCTAGAGTAAACAGTGCTTATAACATTATTGAAACCATGCAAATTGACACAGAGCTGCAAGTCATACCACCCGATGTCATTGATTAACTGTAATGCAAATTTACCCATAAAATTGATTACTTATCACTTGTCTCTAATACTGCTAGAATTATTGCGACCAGATCAGCCTGGGTTTATGCCAGGATGATCTACAGTCCATACTTTCACACTATTTTTCCTTACTACAGGATCTGAATTAAGACCTTGCACAGTTGCAATCTTTCTGGAGGCCCGTGTATTTTTTAACTTAATACGGGCCTCCCCTGATTATTTGTACGCTAAGTAAAACTTATTTTTTCTTCACGAGAGGCTAGAGTGTGCATAAATGCAGTCATGTTGCCACCCCTTACTATCTCAAGGGGTACAAGGCAGGGCTGCTCTCTATCCCCTGTCTTATTTTCACTTGAGTTGGAGCCTCTGGCAGCCAAACTTCACTAACACTACTCTAGCTATACTTTACAATATATCAGTCGTCATATCCTTATATACCATTATGCCTAAGATATAAGTGTTTATATCAGGAAACCCAGGGAAAGTTTGAATTATCTTTTAAGGGAATAAATCAAATCCAGGGCCTTGTCTGAGGTTAATATTCATTGAAGTAAACCCCAAAGATTCCCTCTTACTAAATGTGCAGTGCGGTTCACGCCAGATTTTTCTTTGGATTAGTGCCCAGGTCTCTAAAATATTTGAGCATCTAAATAAACCAGGACATGGATGCCGTTCTTAAAGTTAACTGTGGGGTGGCTGTCAAAAGGTCACCAAACAGAGTACTCCGTGGATATCCCTGCCATTATCACTGACTGGGTGGATAGGCCTCATGGAAATGGCGATCCTTCCTAAGTTACTTTACTTGATTGTAAACATAACTCTGCAACTAACTGGCTCCTTTTATCACCTACTTCTCACACTGTTTTTTTTTTTTGTTTAAATGTTTTTATTCTTTTAATACAGTGCATAAACATAACAAGCATGTCACAGTTGGTCATCAAGTCCCACCCTTCATCCCTCCACCCTTCTCCCCCCTCCCGTAAAATCAATTTACACTCCCCTGCAGTCTCTAATTGAACCCCGGTGTTCCACAAACCCCCGCCCGCTGAGGTGCAACGTCCGCTACGGTACTTTCCTTTATCTAGGGCAGACTCCCCCAACTCACAGTCCTCCATCCAGTCCATGGTATTGTCGCCATTTGCCCCATACTCATACCAAATTTCTTCGGGCAACCCCTTGCCTTGTATGTAACCCTTTCCACTGCCATATATATGTCCATACCTCTCCTCCACTCATCCAGTTCCGGGAACAGAAACCGGTCCTTGGATGCTTGATTCCGGTCTGGGAAAGACATGGCTTGGTAGTTCGGGCTGGACTGTTCCCATGAGGCACAGGGTCAAGGCTGATTTGCATATAGCCATTGTCTGACCTAGGGTGGTGTGGAGTGCAAAAAAACGATGTATTTAGGCCCAGATCTTTGTACTGGTGTGAATGTAAGACATTGTTCTGCATTCTGTCCATCAACTGTGTTTTTTGCAATAGAGATAATATAGACATGTGCACTGTGCCATAGCACTCCTCTCCTGGGCATAAGTGGGATGGACTGCCGGAGCGTGCAACCAATCATTTATGGGCACCAGGAGTTCCGCCCAGTAATAGGCTTAAATGTTCGGCAGGGAAACTCCCCCATTGTATTGGTGTCGTTGTAGGGTCCCCAATGCCACCCGAACCTGTTTCCCCAGCCACAACAGGGCCCTCAGTTCTGCATTTATGTCCTGGAACCCCTGCGAGGGAGAGGGAAGTACTCGTTTTGTAGGGCGTATAAAAACCGTGGCAGCACTATCATTTTAAACATGGCCGCACGCCCCAGAATCATGATGGGGAGCATCCTCCATCTAGCCACATCCTCGGCAAAGTTATTTAGAACCCGCACAGGAATTGAGGAAATTGCACTGGCTCCCGATACGCAAACGTATTATGTTCAAATCATTGTGTATGGTGTTCAAGGCAGTGAATGGACTTGGTTCATCCTTTCTTCGACAGCATTTTCAACTGTACACGCCAGGAAGACAGCTAAGATCAGCAAACAAAGGGCTAATTAAGACTGATCGGATCAGGAAAGCTTGATGGGGAGGACATACTTTCATCTCTGGAGCCTCCACTATCTGGAATAAATTGCCCCTGGCCCTGAAACAAAGCACCAACCTGATGGCCGTCAGGAAAAACATTAAAACATGGCTCTTCGACCTTTAGAAACCAACGACCGACATAGGGGAGAAATCATATCATTTCAGCGCCAGGACACTGCCCGGTAACAGCGCGCTTTAAAAATGGTATAAATAAAATAAATAAATAAATGCAGTGTAAAAAAATTACTTTTTGAAATAGCGCTAATGCGCTTGTTTTGATACAGTGCTAATGCACACTTTAAAAAGAAAACAAACAAAAAAAACAAAACAAGGCCTTAGATGGGGAGTGTTACAGCATTCAGGCAGCCCTCGGCACAACACAAACTGTATTTTTTGCTCCTGAGAAAGTGTTTGTGAGTACCCATGAGCTAGTGCATATTTGCCTAAAAAATGTACCTCCTGGTCTACTAGGTCTCGGAACTCTTGGCACAACTGATGTTGCTCTTTCATTGTTTGGCTATCACACCCCTCTAATAAAAGTCTTAAGGGCTATATATAATGTGGCATATTTCTCAACTATGTCTTTGTTGAGCTGGAAGTATTCCATTCTGACTGTGTGTAGCTTATCCCAAAAGACCTGGTCTAAGAGGGAGTCTGTGGGGAAACGCCCTTGTGGCCTGTATGAGCAAGAACCCAGAAGCTACCTCTGCCAGTTAACTGGAGAATGATCTGAAAGAGTGTGGGGTAAATGGGTAACTTCCGCAGCCTGTGTCCCTATGTCAGATGTAGATAGCCAGTAGTCCAAACGAGAGGAGGAATTGTGTAGATAAGAGTGGTGTGAGTGTCACCAGAGGTCACAGAACCCAAATTTATATAAAACGTCTTTCAGGACTTTCAAGGATTTCATGAGAAATGCTTCTGTGCTATCAAGGTCTGGATTTAACACCAAATTAAAGGCCCCTCAGCATAGTATTGTGCTCTGAGTGTAGAAATATGGCAAGAATGTCTAGAAAGAAATGAGAAAAGTTGATGTTTGGAACATATATTTTTATGAGTGCCATTGTTACAGTTTCAAGAGATCCAATCAGGCCCAGAATTAGTCCGTCCATATCTGCATGAAGGTGATTTGGTTGGAAATGGTTGGGTGGAGCAGAATATCGCCCCATGAGAGTATGTGCCATAGGAAGAAGGGAACCGTTGGAGCCCTATTTTTGAGCAGCGTTCTTATCAGGTTTTGGGGGGGAAATGCATTTCTTCTAGGAGTGCAATGTTGACAGAGTGCCAATATAAATAGGCGAGCACTCGATATGCTTTGCGGTGATCATTCAGACCACGAATATTCCAAGAGATCAAGGAAATATTTTTCCTTTGGGTCCCATCCATGTGTGAAATGACAGTGGAGTGTGCCTTGAACTCCAGGTGTAGAGGTAGAGTGGTGTAGCTTACAATCGGATCACATAAAATGTACCACAATATATACAGAAAGTCCAACTAATCCACCATTGCCTTTTTCAGTCATGGCCACTGCAAACAAAACATTTGTAAATTGTAAATGAGAAATCTTTAATTTCTACATCTCCGATGATGAGATTACGGCATAAGCAACAAAACGAGAAACAGGTGAATCTCATCTAACACATAATAATTTCAGAATGGCATCAGTAGTCTTTATCTGTCCAAGAACCAACTCTTCCAAACAATGCACCAGTCCTGCTCAATCCTCTCTTCCAGTGTCCTTGGGGTCAATGCCTGTCTCTCATACCAAGCTACATGATAGTGCTCTGGTGATGTTCACAACATCTGGTGATCCTCACGGGTTAAACCTGTTGCTCTGTTATATTAGTATGCCCGGTTGACAAATTGGTAGAACAGTTTTTGTTTTCCACAAAAGTATGGCAGTGTAAATTGTCCTTATGGGATTGCCCCACCATAGTGGGTGGACTACGGGGGAATAAACGTTTTTGTTTTTTTAACACAATCACATGGCACAGTGGGAATCAATACTCATTTTGAACACCCTGCGTGTCAGTAACTGATACCTCTAGAAAGTGTAGTTATTAATCAGTATATGCATGTAGCACTTTTCCAATGCAGTATAGGAAAGTAGGAAAGAGGGTGACCTCTCTGAACTGGAATGTCGGGAAAAAGGGCAAGTCATGATAACATTTCATGTACTAGCAACCTGAGACAGGCACCATATATGCATAGCCCTTCTACAGGACACTCACTTCACTCTGCATACAGAATATAACTTTACGGGTAGATTGGCCTCCCATTATATCACCTCATCCTATCCATCCTACACTTGTGGAGTTTCCATTTTGGTTAGAAAGGGCATTGATCTACATTTATTGGGTACCTATGCAGATTTTCAGTGATGGTATATAATATTACAGGGAAGATTAAGCCTAAACAGTTTCACCATAGTGAATTGTTATGGTGCAAACATAGATGATCTAGAGTTCTATGATAGTGTGTGGGGCAATATGCTCTCGACTGAGCCAATGCTTTGGGGCAAGGGTATTCTATGAAGTTTTCAGGATCAGGAGGTCAGCAGTTTTCATACAATGCAGCCAAACTATGGAACCGGATTCCTGAACATATTCGCCTGGAACCCAATTACCTCAGTTTTAGGAAACAGTTGAAAACTTTCCTTTTCGTCTGAAATGTGCTTATTGAGTGAGGTGTTACACCAAGCGCTGGTATGCCCTTGGGTAGCCATGCGCAATACAAGAGTGTATTCATTCATTCATTCATTCATTCATTCATTCATTCATTCATGTAGCTAGATCATTGTTGGTGACAGAGGATAATGTTGCTAGCCATATCTGAGCCATAATGCATAGACATAAACTAATGGAAATGTTGAGATTCAAATTCCCCCTGACAAGTGAGGACACATTTCACTCTGCAGTCCAGAATATGTGGTCAAGTTTGGATTTTTGGTATGCCACACAGGACTTTGAGCTATGGGTGAGGTGACCCACCTAGCCCGTACATTGTTAAACTGGAAATCAGTAGACATTATGAGTACAGTACGGGAAGTCTTTAAGGTGACTTGGAGGGGATGGTGCATCTCTAAGCATGCTGGGGTCTTGAAGTCCCTACAGGCCCACTTATCTCTTTTTAAATGTGAAATCAAGGTCTTGTAGAAAACCTTGCACTCCAATGGCTGCTCCCATGTATAAACTCCAAGTCGAGATTAGCTTTCCGAATTAATGGGAGTGGCTGTTTGAGAACACACATTCAAATAATTGATACATCAGGAATGTGCCTTCAAGACATGCCCCAGATTGTACAGGAGTTCATGTCATACTTTATTTATCTCTCTTTTCCATGGGCCCACAGCTGCATTTCTTAATAGACATCTGCCTGGAACATACAGCCCTAGGTTGGGTTAGTAATTCACATCACATTTATTTTACTCAACCTTTATCTCTAGAGTAGATTAAAGAAGTGACCAGTGTGCTCCTCACCTTTGCAGCACCTGGCTTGGATGGGTTTCCATCCAAAAGTTATGTGCACTGCACAGAATTACTGGCTCCTCATTTAATGGTGCCATTTGAAGAGGCTATTGAAAAGCGGGCGCTCTCCCCATCCCTAGAGTAAAGCAGTGCTTATAACATTATTGAAACCATGCAAATTGACACAGAGCTGCAAGTCATACCACCCGATGTAATTGATTAACTGTAATGCAAATTTACTCATAAAATTGATTACTTATCACTTGTCTCTAATACTGCTAGAATTATTGCGACCAGATCAGCCTGGGTTTATGCCAGGATGATCTACAGTCCATACTTTCACACTATTTTTCCTTACTACAGGATCTGAATTAAGACCTTGCACAGTTGCAATCTTTCTGGAGGCCCGTGTATTTTTTAACTTAATACGGGCCTCCCCTGATTATTTGTACGCTAAGTAAAACTTATTTTTTCTTCACGAGAGGCTAGAGTGTGCATAAATGGAGTCATGTTGCCACCGCTTACTATCTCAAGGGGTACAAGGCAGGGCTGCTCTCTATCCCCTGTCTTATTTTCACTTGAGTTGGAGCCTCTGGCAGCCAAACTTCACTAACACTACTCTAGCTATACTTTACAATATGTCAGTCGTCATATCCTTATATACCATTATGCCTAAGATATAAGTGTTTATATCAGGAAACCCAGGGAAAGTTTGAATTATCTTTTAAGGGAATAAATCAAATCCAGGGCCTTGTCTGAGGTTAATATTCATTGAAGTAAACCCCAAAGATTCCCTCTTACTAAATGTGCAGTGCGGTTCACGCCAGATTTTTCTTTGGATTAGTGCCCAGGTCTCTAAAATATTTGAGCATCTAAATAAACCAGGACATGGATGCCGTTCTTAAAGTTAACTGTGGGGTGGCTGTCAAAAGGTCACCAAACAGAGTACTCCGTGGATATCCCTGCCATTATCACTGACTGGGTGGATAGGCCTCATGGAAATGGCGATCCTTCCTAAGTTACTTTACTTGATTGTAAACATAACTCTGCAACTAACTGGCTCCTTTTATCACCTACTTCTCACACTGTTTTTTTTTTGTTTAAATGTTTTTATTCTTTTAATACAGTGCATAAACATAACAAGCATGTCACAGTTGGTCATCAAGTCCCACCCTTCATCCCTCCACCCTTCTCCCCCCTCCCGTAAAATCAATTTACACTCCCCTGCAGTCTCTAATTGAACCCTGGTGTTCCACAAACCCCCGCCCGCTGAGGTGCAACGTCCGCTACGGTACTTTCCTTTATCTAGGGCAGACTCCCCCAACTCACAGTCCTCCATTCAGTCCATGGTATCGTCGCCATTTGCCCCATACTCATACCAAATTTCTTCGGGCAACCCCTTGCCTTGTATGTAACCCTTTCCACTGCCATATATATGTCCATACCTCTCCTCCACTCATCCAGTTCCGGGAACAGAAACCGGTCCTTGGATGCTTGATTCCGGTCTGGGAAAGACATGGCTTGGTAGTTCGGGCTGGACTGTTCCCATGAGGCACAGGGTCAAGGCTGATTTGCATATAGCCATTGTCTGACCTAGGGTGGTGTGGAGTGCAAAAAAACGATGTATTTAGGCCCAGATCTTTGTACTGGTGTGAATGTAAGACATTGTTCTGCATTCTGTCCATCAACGGTGTTTTTTGCAATAGAGATAATATAGACATGTGCACTGTGCCATAGCACTCCTCTCCTGGGCATAAGTGGGATGGACTGCCGGGGCGTGCAACCAATCATTTATGGGCACCAGGAGTTCCGCCCAGTAATAGGCTTAAATGTTCGGCAGGGAAACTCCCCCATTGTATTGGTGTCGTTGTAGGGTCCCCAATGCCACCCGAACCTGTTTCCCCAGCCACAACAGGGCCCTCAGTTCTGCATTTATGTCCTGGAACCCCTGCGAGGGAGAGGGAAGTACTCGTTTTGTAGGGCGTATAAAAACCGTGGCAGCACTATCATTTTAAACATGGCCACACGCCCCAGAATCATGATGGGGAGCATCCTCCATCTAGCCACATCCTCGGCAAAGTTATTTAGAACCCGCTTGACATTCCACTCATAGGAAAGGTGGCTGTCTACTGTCAGATACACCTCTGGATACAAAAACCCCTCGCCCGTCGTCTTCAGTCTCCCAGGCAGGGGTGAACAGTCCGTACCCCCTCGTGGGTCGTAAAGAATGGATTTGTGCCAATTAATCCGGTAACCTGCGTGTGCTCCATATTTGTCCAACTCCGAGAAAACCGCTGTGATCGTTTTAGTAGGGTGGGTGATAAACATGAGGACATCGTCCGCATATGGCGAAATGTTTTCCTCAAGGGTTTCTGGCAGCTCTATTTTAAAACCTTTAATATCTTCATTCTGTCGGACCGCGCACACTAGTACTTCTAAAGTAAGCGCAAAGACCAGTGGAGACAGGGGGCACCCCTGTCGGATCCCCCTTCTCACGGGGAAATCCTCCGACACCACCCCATTGACCCTAACTCTAGCTCTAGGGTCTGTATACAGCAGCCTCACCCACTGTTGATACTTGGGTCCAAAGCCAAATTGGACAGTGTCCCCGCAAGAAAGGGCCAGTGGACCGCATCACAGGCCTTTTCGGCGTCCAGGGACAAGAACAGGTGTGGGTCCCTCCTCGTATTCACCTCCATCAGCCAATTATGGGTCCTTCTAAGGTTCAACCTGGTGGCCCTTTCTGGGACAAAACCCGTTTGGTCCAAATGGACCAAGCCCGAAATCACCGCCTCAGTCGAAGTGCCAGTATTGTTGCTAAGAGCTTTACCTCTACATTTAGGAGGGATATGGGGCGGTACGACGCACAGTCCTCCGCAGGTTTACCCTCCTTGTATATCGGGATGATTGTGGCCATGCGTAGATCGGGCTGCAGTACCCCCTCCTGTGCCGCTCCCTCAAATAGCGCCAGAATATGACGCGCAAGGAGGTCCACCGTCTTTTTGAAAAATTCAGCAGGGAACCCGTTGGGGCCCGGAGACTTGCCCGATTGAAGTTTAGTCAAACCCTCCTTAATTTCATCAATGGTGATGTCACCTTCCAGTTCCCGTTGGTCCTCCTCTGTGAGCACCGGGATGTCAAGTTGGGCCATGTACCGCAACGCGTCCTCCTGGGAGCCCAAGTCTCTAGCCTCATAAAATGTCCTGTAATACTCAGCAAATGTCCTGGCTATCTGGTCGTCTGTCCGCCTCACTCTCCCCTGCTCATCCCTCACCTGCTCTACCCACCTTGCATCTCTCTCCTTCCTGCTGAGCCACACCAGCAGCCTCCCTGATTTGTTTCCTATGTCATACAAACGGTGTGACATCGCCAGCGCCTGTGTTTTGGCCTCGCCCGTTACCAAATCCCTATAGCGATGCTGCATATCCTTAAATTGTCTCAGGGTCCCGGGATCTTTAGTGTGCAAATGCTCACGCTCCATATCTAGAATCTGGGCTTCCAGTGTCCCTACCTCCTCCTGTACCCTCCTCTTTTTCCATGCCAGTCTGTTCTGGACCTTGTCCCACATGACCGCCTTAAGGGCTTCCCAGAAAACCACCCCCGACGAAACAGAACCCTCATTCTCATCAATGGAGACCTTCACGTCTGCCCGTAGGCCTTTTAGTATTTCCTTGTTCTGTAGATCCCAAGCCGTTGGTCGCCATTTCTTGGGCCCCGCTAGCCATCGCCCTCCTACCTTAGCCAGAAAGGGTGAGTGGTCGGATATACTATCAATCAAAGTAGGGAGAAGGGATTTGACTGTCTATTCAATTCCCCATTTCAGTATACATAATCAATAGTGAATGGACACTTGTAACCACGTTACATATAGATTTTATGGATCACCCTCATAAACGCTATGTATCTTTGCGGTTTATATCGTTTTTCCGCCCCACATATGAGTTACGGCATTATCATTGGGTGTTCCAAATTTGTGTTATGTAGTATGTTCACTTAAAATAGACTCTCACCTGATTTGAACTTTAATTGTCAGGTGTGAATTTTTGTAGATAAAAGTAAGGGATATAATAGAAGATTGTGTTAATGGATCTCTTTATATCACTTCAAAAAAGGTCAACATGTTTCTGTCCCATCTTGCCCAGCCGGGTCTAAGGGACATTCGTCAGGACAAACAAACAAGGTTTAAAATGTGATTCACACTATTTGTGTGATATCTAGTGGATTTTGGCCACTCTGTCTCCAAATTAGGTATGTTGTACCTGTAATGAATGGAAACACAAAAAGCATTGGGGGTACAGATATAGCACTCAACAAAAAAACTCTTTTGGAGGTTTACAAAAATGCATATTTTTTGCATTACAATGGATTGGAAAAGAATTGTGCTTATGAAGACAATCATGTTGTGCTGTGAGGGAGGTGACAGTAACATAGTGGTTTTGTTAGTCTGTGTTTATCTATGAAGGGATTTAAAGTAGTACCATATCTTCGATCTTTGACTCACTGATTGGTAATCACTGTGGTCATTCATTTCAGAAATTGTTGTATTATCTGGCTAAATCGTTAGGAAAACATAGTGGTGACTCCTGATACTTCGTTAGGGAAGTAAATCGCAGTATATGAATTGAAAGTATAATTACCTTCAATGGAATAGACCGTGCTTTAACAGGAGCACAGGATTCTCTGGTCCTAAGCTAAAAATGGGAAGAGTCGTAAAAAGCGGGTTCTAACTTTACTGTACTCATCTTAAAGAGTCTGGATCCTGTGTTGGTAACCGTGCCTCTCACCCGCATTGTGGAAATGCTCCGCTTCTGGTGCTGGCTTTGCTCCCGATTACTTGGATTAGTTTCCGCCTTCCTTATGTTAGAAAGGTGTTTGTCGTTTGGAAATAGAAAGAGGACTGCAGCGATTAATACAATTTTTACGACTGCATTCTCTTTTCGAGTGTTTGAATATCAACAATTGTTTATCCGCGCTGAGTCCCTAAAAAATTAATCAAGGGGTGATTTTTCCGCGGTTTGATTTCAAAATAGAAATATTACGCGATTGAGTTTTCAGAAGTATACATTTTACAAATAGTAATTTATAACATGCCCGTCTGTTCAGATGTTTAGATGACAGTAATGATGTACAAGGGCATTCTAAAACTCTTAGGATTAGCTTTTATTTCTAGAGGTTGGTTGTGTACGTTGGGTTATGACAAACTTTACAGTGATTAGAGCCAGAAAGAGGACTGGACTAGTGATACTGGCCTTATGATATAGCTATTCATGTTAGAAACTATCTAAAGTGATGTTCTAAAGATAGAATATAATAAAAGACGACATTATGTTGTAAAATGTGTTGTCAATACAAGTAGTGTTTACTAATAGGTTAGTAAACATTAGTCTTGTGTTGTGATTTTTGGGCTGATAGGGACAGAGGACAGCAGTGGTTACTTTGTCAGTACGATTGTTAATGCTCATAGATGTGTGTTAAGTATACTTAGGACCAACTTTTCAGAAGTTTTGGATTTTGTCCATGATTAGTGTAGTTATTCACACTGCAAAAACATATTATTAGAATCATTTTGACTAGTAAATGGCAGGTAACATTGTTGTCAATCGTGCAAGCCTTTTTGCGTTCTACTCATTATGCAAAATGGTGCCAAACGTTTTTTTGCATTCTACTCATTATGCAAAATGGTGCCAAGGTATATTGTCATTGAGCCCGTTCTGATGTGTTTTCAATCGGTTCACCCATCTTTGCTCCTTTTCAAATAGTATTTTTTCAGCGTTAGATGTTTTGTCGTGGAGCATTTTTAGGACTGTCCATCTTAATTCTTCTGGTTTGTGGCCAAATTCAGTGAAATGTGAACATCATTTTGTTGTGTTTTTCTTTAGTTTGATGTTGCTCTTATGTGCTCCAATCCTGGTTTTTATTTTTCTGCATGTCATACCAATATATTTTTTGTTACATGGACACCATATCATGTAAATGACATGGGTGGAGTTGCAGTTGGTATGCTGTTTTTGTGTCCAGTGCAGTGTGTCGGTTAACTGTAATGACTTTGTCACAGTTGTCAATTTACATACTAGACAGGTCCCACATGGATAATGGCCAACGATTGGGGTCATTTCTATGTTCCTTATTTGAGTTGCTCTTTGGCATTTAACTGGTCTGGTATGTACTAAGATGTCTTTGAGATTTCTTGTTTTTTTGTTTGCAAATCTAGGCTGTGACCAGTTGAATTTGCCTGTTGTTAGTATTCTCCAGTTTTTTCTGACCATCTTCTGCATTGCATAAGTTGCTGGACAGTAGGTTGTGACACATGTCGTCAGATCAGGCGTGGGTTGTTTCACATTGGTTTGTAAAAGGCAATCTCTTGGTTTGGTATTTTGCTCTTTTACAGCTTCTCGCTATTGTTGTTGGTGTATAGTCTCTCGATTCCAATTTTTCACTTAATTCTTGTGATTGTATTTTATAGTCAATTGGCCTACTACAGTTTCTTTTGAGCCTTAAGAACTGGCTGTACGGTAAATTGTCCCGCAATGGTTTCGGGTGGAAACTCTTGTATGATAAGGGACTATTCTTAGCTGTCGGCTTGTGGTATGTTTTGGTTTCGATCTGTCCATTTTCAATGAAGATTGTTAGATCCAGAAAGTCTATGTTTGTGTTGTTAGAGGTGTAGGTAAATCTGAGTCATTTATCTCTGTCGTTCAGCCATTCAATGAATAAAGTTAGATCTTTGTCAACTTTCCATATCATTAGGATATTGTCTATATAACGTTCCCAATAAAGTATATTGGAAACGAAAGGATTAGTGTCAGTCAGTACAAATTGACCTTCAAAATTGCTGACATATAGACCAGCCACCGATGGAGCAAACGCACTTTCCATGGAAGTTCCATGGCTCTGTAAAAACAAAGTCTCATTATACTCAAAATAATTTTCTGTTAAGGCTAGTTTGCAGCACTCTAAAACAAAATGTCGTGGGGTTGTGTGTCTCCAGTCCATCATGAACAGTGTGTCTTCCAACATTTGTAGAGTTTCTTTTTGGGGCAGACTCGTATAAAGTGATTCCACATCTAGTCCTACGAGTGTCATGGTTTTTGAATCGAATTTCATTCCAAAGAGTTGGTTCAGGAGATCCTGTGTATCCTTCAAGTACGTAGGTGTTTGTTGCACTAAAGGTTTCAAGAATTGATCCGCAAATTGTGATAAAGGTTCTAGGACTGAACCAATTCCTGAAACTATTGGGCGTCCTGGTGGTGGGGATCTCTTTTTGTGTGTCTTTGGAAGAGAGTAAAAGAAAGGTATTTTTGGGTCTTTAGTTATTGAATACTCAGCTTCCTTCTTAGTGATCCAGGAGTTAGTCTCCGCTTCATATACCATCAAAGCAATCGTGTTTTGTAATCTCGAGGTAGGGTCAGTCAGAATTCTATTACAGAATTTTGTGTCTGACAGAAGGGTGAGGCATTGTTGGTTGTAGCCTTCTTTATCTAGGGTGACAATGCCCCCCCCTCCCTTGTCCGCAGGTTTCATGATGATATTGTCATTTTTTTGTAGTTCCTCCAAGGCTCTGCGTTCATTTTTGTTCAAATTCTGAAAGGGTTGTGTCCTGTTCTCACTCAAGCTGTCTGTACTTTTTAGGAAAGCTTGTTCAAAGGTTTGTAACTCTATTGGAACTGAACCATTGGGGGGATTAAAAGTAGATTTTCTCCACAGATTTGTATCTCCATCATTTAGTTGTAGTTTCTGTAGTTTATTCTGCATTATGAATTTAATGCACAACAAACTACAGAAATTGGGGAAAGATTTAAAAAGATTTAGTCAAGAAAAAATGCACCCCTACTCGAAAGCCATGACAACGAATCTGGAGGGTACAATTCATCTGATACCTCAGATGGCAGTTCAGATGATCTGATTCCAAAAAGAGGAAGAAATAATCACTGTTATCAACGGCCACGTAGATCCAAAAGATGGCAAAGACCAAATCAAATACCGTTCTTCCAACCATATATGCCCCAATACACTGGCTGGTTCAATTCTTACAATCAAGGTATGCATTCAATGCCTCAATTGATGAACCAACATATGCCAGGAATAAAGAATGCACATCAACAGCAGCCTTTTTTATTGAGAGGCCAAAATCAACAAAAAGGTCGTCGAAGAAACCTAACATGGCAAGACCAGCAACGGAACATAATGACCCGCAGCATGTCCTCAGAGGAACCCAGCACAAGCAAAACCAATCATTAATTGTGAACCTTACAATTAGCAACTTATCTGAGGACCAAAGTTGGGGCCTCAATAATGACTGGGATTTGTCACTACCCCTCCACTAGACACATTCAAATTGAAATGTGAGTTGGCAGAATTTTGTAGAACTCTAAAATTGAAAGCATACTTTTCGGACTCAACTCCCCAACTAAATGATGGAGATACAAATCTGAGGAGAAAATCAACTTTTAATCCCCCCAGTGGTTCAGTTCCAATAGAGTTACAAACCTTTGAACAAGTTCTCCTAAAAGGTGCAGACAGCTTGAGTGAGAACAGGACACAACCCTTTCAGAATTCAAACAAAAATGAACGCAGAGCCTTGGAGGAACTACAAAAAAATGACAATATCCTCATAAAACCGGCGGACAAAGGGGGGCATTGTGATCCTAGATAAAGAAGGCTACAACCAACAATGCCTCACCCTTCTGTCAGACACAAAATTCTATAATAGAATTCTGACTGACCCTACCTCGAGACTACAAAACACAATAGCTGTGATGGTATATGAAGCGAGACTAACTCCTGGATCTCGAAGAAGGAAGCAGAGTACTTGATAACTAAAGACCCAAAAATACCTTTCTTTTACTCTCTTCCAAAGACACACAAAAACAGATCCCCACCACCAGGACGCCTGATAGTTTCAGGAATTGGTTCAGTCCTAGAACTTTTATCACAATTTGCGGATCAATTCTTGAAACTATTAGTGCAACAAACACCTACGTACTTGAAGGATACACGGGATCTCCTGAACCAACTCTCTGGAATGAAATTCGATTAACAAAACATGACACTCATAGGACTAGATGTGGAATCACTTTATACAAGTCTGCCCCAAAAAGAAACTCTACAAATGTTGGAAGACACACTGTTCATGATGGACTGGAGACACAAAACCCCACGACATTTTGTTTTAGAGTGCTGAAAACTAGCCTTAACAGAAAATTATTTTGAGTATAGTGGGACTTTGTTTTTACAGAGCCATGGAACTTCCATGGGAAGTGCGTTTGCTCCATCGGTGGCTGGTCTTTATGACAGCAATTTTGAAAGTCAGTTTGTACTGACTAACATTAATCCTTTTGTTTCCAATATACTTTATTGGAAACGTTATATAGACGATATCCTAATGATATGGAAAGTTGACAAAGATCTAACCGTATTCATTGAATGGCTGAACGACAGAGATAAATGGCTCAGATTTACCTACACCTCTAACAACACAAACATAGACTTTTCGGATCTAACAATCTTCATTGAAAATGGACAGATTGAAACCAAAACATACCACAAGCCGACAGCTAAGAATAGTCTCTTATCATACAAGAGTTTCCACCCGAAACCATTCCTTGCGGGACAATTTACCGTACATCCAGTTCTTAAGGCTCAAAAGAAACTGTAGTAGGCCAATTGACTATAAAATACAATCACAAGAATTAAGTGAAAAATTGGATTTGAGAGACTATACACCAACAACAATAGCGAGATGCCGTAAAAGAGCAAAATACCAACCAAGAGATTGCCTTTTACAAACAAATGTGAAACAACCCACGCCTGATCTGACGACATGTGTCACAACCTACTGTCCAGCAACTTATGCAATGCAGAAGATGGTCAGAAAAAACTGGAGAATACTAACAACAGGCAAATTCAACTGGCCACAGCCTAGATTTGCAAATAAAAGAACCCAAAATCTTAAAGACATGTTAGTACATACCAGACCAGTGAAATGCCAAAGAACAACTCAAATAAGGAACATAGAAATGACCCCAATCGTTGCCCATTATCCATGTGGGACCTGTCTAGTATGTAAATTGACAACTGTGACAAAGTCTTTACAGTTAACCGACACACTGCACTGGACACAAAAACAGCATACCAACTGCAACTCCACCCATGTCATTTACATGATATGGTGTCCATGTATCAAAAAATATATTGGTATGACATGCAGAAAAATAAAAACCAGGATTGGAGAACATAAGAGCAACAACAAGCTAAAGAAAAACACATCAAAATTATGTTCACATTTCACTGAATTTGGCCACAAACCAGAAGAATTAAGATGGACAGTCCTAGAAATGCTCAACGACAAAACATCTAACGCTGAAAAAATACTATTTGAAAAGGAGCAAAGATGGGTGAACCGATTGAAAACACATCAGAACGGGCTCAATGACAATATACCTTGGCACCATTTTCCATAATGAGTAGACGCAAAAAAAATTTGGCACCATTTTGCATAATGAGTAGAACGCAAAAAGGCTTGCACGATTGACAACAATGTTACCTGGCATTTACTAGTCAAAATGATTCTAATAATATGTTTCTGTAGTGTGAATAACTACACTAACCATGGACAAAATCCAAAACATCTGAAAAGTTGGTCCTAAGTATACTTAACACACATATATGAGCATTAACAACCGTACTGACAAAGTAACCACTCCTGTCCTCTGTCCCTATCAGCCAAAAAATCACAACACAAGACTAATGTTTACTAACCTATTAGTAAACATTACTTGCATTCACAACACATTTTACAACATAATGTCGTCTTTTATTATATTCTATCTTTAGAACATCACTTTAGATTGTTTCTAACATGAATAGCTATATCATGAGGCCGGTATCACTAGTCCAGTCCTCTTTCTGGCTCTAATCACTGTAAACTTTGTCATAACACAACGTACACAACCAACCTCTAGAAATAAAAGCTAATCCTAAGAGTTTTAGAATGCCCTTGTACATCATTACTGTCATCTAAAACATCTGAACAGACGGGCATGTTTTAAATTACTATTTGTAAAATTTATACTTCTGAAAACTCAATCGCGTAATATTTCTATTTTGAAATCCAACCGCGGAAAAATCACTCCTTGATTAATTTTTTAGGGACTCAGCGCGGATAAACAATTGTTGATATTCAAACACTCGAAAAGAGAATGCAGTCGTAAAAACTTTATTAATCGCCGCAGTCCTCTTTCTATTTCCAAACAACAAACACGTTTCTAACATAAGGAAGCCGGAAACTAATCCCCGTAATCGGGAGCAAAGCCAGCACCAGAAGCGGAGCATTTCCACAGTGCGGGTGAGAGGCACGGTTACCAACACAGGATCCAGACTCTTTACGATGAGTACGGTAAAGTTAGAACCCGCTTTTTACGACTCTTCCCATTTTTAGCTTAGGCCCAGAGAATCCTGTGCTCCTGTTAAAGCGCGGTCTATTCCATCAAAGGTAATTATACTTTCAATTAATATATTGCGATTTACATCCCTAACGAAGTAGATAAATATCAGGAATCACCACTGTGTTTTCCTAACGAATTAGCCAGATAATACAACAATTTCTGAAATAAACGACCACACACAGTGATTACGAATCAGTGAGTCAAAGATCGAAGATATGGTACTACTTTAAATCCCTTCATAGATAAACACAGACTAACAAAACCACTATGTTACTGTCACCTCCCTCCCAGCACAACATGATTGTCTTCATAAGCACGATTCTTTTCCAATCCATTGTAATGCAAAAACGATGCATTTTTATAAACCTCCAAAAGAGTTTTTTTGTTGAGTGCTATATCTGTACCCCCAATGCTTTTTGTGTTTCCTTTCATTACAGGTACAACATACTTAATTTGGAGACAGAGTGGCCAAAATCCACTAGATATCACACAAATTGTGTGAATCACATTTTAAACCTTGTTTGTTTGTCCTGACGAATGTCCCTTAGACCCAGCTGGGCAAGATGGGACAGAAACATGTCGACTTTTTTTGAAGTGATATAAAGAGATCCATTAACACAATCTTCTATTATATCCCTTGATTTTATCTACAAAAATTCACACCTTACAATTAAAGTTCAAATCAGGTGAGAGTCTATTTTGAGTGAACATATCTTTTCACCTTTTTTTGGGGGACCACTTTTATCTCTGGACACTACCACGCTCACCACAGATTGCCTCAGGCTTGAGGCTGGCATAGCACAAATTTGGAACACCCAATGATAATGCCGTAACGCATATGTGGGGCGGAAAACTGATATAAACCGAGAAGATACATAGCGTTTATGAGGGTGATCCATAAAATCTATCTGTAACGTGGTTACAAGTGTCCATTCACTATTGATTTTGGTCTGATATACCACTTGCCTGATATTCTGCCGTATCTTCCGTACTAAATGTCTGTCCTGCCATAAAGATTTAATCTAATCTGGAGTATACCCGGTGGGTTCCAGAGAAGAACGAATAGACGCTGGCATCTGGGTGAAGCCATCTCCAGACGTCCACCAGTCCCCAAGTAGAAACAGTTCAGGAAAGTAAAGTGTGGGTCAAGTCTTTGGATCTGTCTCCCATCCTATCCTGTCGGGACCATTACATCATTAAAGTCACCCCCCATCACCTGCAATGTCTCAGATGTGTTCAGTAAAATTTTAGTGATTCCTGAGAGCGTCCCTGACTGCAGTTTTGGCAGTGCATACACAGAGATGATTGTGTATTCCTGTCTCCCCCATAGTCCCCCTACCCCCACGTAGGTCCCCAAGGGGTCTATCCAAGTCTGCGCGACCAGGAAGTGGAGAGTCTTTTTAATTAGTATGGCTACACCTCTTGCGCCTCTGGTGAATCCCACATGCGCAAGTATTTTAAATTGCCCCCCAGCTAGAAAAGCACATTTGGTGCCCTGTAGGTGTGTTTCCTGCAACAGGACCATGTCCGGGCCCACCCGCTTGATATAGGCGTGCACCAACCCTGGCTTAACCTTACTGCCTAAACCATTGACGTTCCACGTGAATATCTTAGTCCCCCTCTGAGCCGGGATTGCCACCTCAGGACTACCTGTCAGTGTAGCTGGCATCGTGGTGCAAGTTTCTTAAGTACTGTGGAAGTAGGGCTTCTGACTCCCAGGTGTGGATGCCAATCCTGAAATGCCTAAACAACCCCCCCTCTCCCAACTCACTACCCCAACCAAAGCCTGAACTCTCCTGCTCCCGCCGCCCCCATTAAACCCCAAACAAGAAACAACTTTTCCCCCCCTTCCCCCCTCTCCACCCCCTCCCCCATCCAGTCCCATCATCGTGAGAGACAGTTCATAGGACTTCCGGGTGAAGAAGGTCTGTTGCCCTCCCAAGAATACCCCCTAGCAATCCGCTCCGAAACCTCTAACTGAAAAACATATATCGGTATACTCGCCAAACATTACATGGAATAAAATACATGAGTCAGTAGAGATCAAAGCACTATTACAGGGGTTAGCTCAACTTGTGTGCTTCTCGGCCATGAGTCTATGGTGTTGTCTGTCCAGCTGGTCCCATCTTCACGAATTGGAGTCCGGAATGTCATCCTGTGAGGCTCTGCCACTTTAGCCAATTCTTGCTCCATATCATTAATCGCCACCACCAGTTGATGCAATGACTGCTCCTCTGCTTCCTCACTCTCTGATGAATTCCCTCCTGTCTCTTCCTCCCCTTCCGACCTGACGCTCCCGGCTAGGCAGTGAAATCTGGAGCCCACCAATCCTCCAGGATCCGAGGAGGCTGCATTCCGCCGCTGTCGACTGACCGATCCTTGCGTAGGATAATGCGTTGTCGCTAGCTTCCTGCTGCCTCGTGTTCTCCGTAGTCTCTGCGGTTTCGGCATCCCCCTCGGGGCCCCGGTGCGGGCCCCTTCCTCTGTTGCTCTCCGCATCCCAGTCGCCGGTCTCGTCAGGGGGGGCGCTCCTCCAACCATTGCCACGCATCCTCCGGGTATGGGAAAAAGTGCGTCTTTTCCTTGTACATGACTTTCAGCTTCGCCTGGAAGAGCAGCATGTACTGAATATGCAACTCTCTCAACTTAGCCTTCACCGCGTCGAAGGAGCACCTCTGTTTCTGGACCTCCTGGGTATAGTCTGGGAAGATCACAATCTGCATATTCTCCAGCCGGATATCTCCCAGTTTCCTGGCTTCCCTTAGGATCATGTCCCGGTCCACATAGTTTAGGAAGCGAGCGATGACCGGCCGCGGTCTCTCCCCCACCGGTGGTTTCACCAACAGCGCCTGATGGGCTCTCTCTATTACGAAGCAGTTGGAGAACTTCTCTTTCGGGAAAGTCTGCATCAGCCAGGAGTGTAAAAACTCTGCCATATTAGCCCCCTCAATTCCTTCCCTAAAGCCTACGAAGCGAAGGTTGTTACGACGGGCCCTGTTTTCTGCATCATCTACCTTCCACTGGAGCTGCTTATGTGAGGCCTGGAGTCCCGCCATATCTTTCTTTAGGGCTTGATGGTGTCCTCAGCCTCTCCAATTCTAGTCCCTGCCTCCGTCCCCCGCTCCGTCAGGTATCGAAAGTCCTGCCTCCTGACTTCTGAGCCCACCTCCCCTATTTTGGCTTCCAGGGCCGCACAAGACGCTTGTATGGCCCCCATCAACAGTGCTGTGTCCGATGGCATGCTCCAGTGAATCAGTCACAGGAGGGGGGGACTGTCGCATATCGGTCTAGTGTCCCCTGCATTGGGGGTTTGGGGTCCTTATCCTTTCTGCCCATGCTGCACTGATCTTAGGCCGGAGAACCGCCCGTGACCCACCGTCTCAAGTCCACTCCCCCTCTCGCCGTCCCTCCGGGGGGCGGGGGGGCTGCTGGCAGTCAGGGCAGCAGGAGATATCCCAGTCCACTCAGCCGGATCAGGTGTGCCTCCCCAGGGCGTTGCTCCCCCGTATCTCCACTCTCGTAGCTGCGTGGAAGAAGTAGCAGGCCTCCAGGCTCTGTCTCTCCCCTTCCCTTGCGTCGGCCGATACTCCGGTGCACTCCACAGCGGCTCTGGACCCCCAGCTCTCACCTTCTGTTCCCGGCTCCGGGGATGCCCCTCTTATTCCTGCGGGCCCATCAAGTAGTTGGGGAGGAGGGGGTGAGGAGTGCACCCACCAGAATCATTGCGTTGCTCGCCTCCCAGTCCGGTAGGCCTCGTGTTACCTCTCCAGCCGTGTTCGCTTCTCCTCAGGCTCGGGCTCCAGCGCCCTTCGATCTCTCTCTGCAGCTGAGTCCCGGACTCCACCAGCCCCCGGGGTCAGCTATGCTTGCTGCCGTTGCCCAACCTCAGCTCCGTTCTCCTCTCCACAGTGCAGGGGGGCGGGTGCAGACTCTCCTCTGCGCCACCAGCCAGGCTCTCTTCGTCGGACCCACACTCTGGCCCCTACCGCCGCAGCACCTCCCGCAGTCAGGTCTACAGCTCAGCACTCCGCACAAGCTCCAGCGGTGCGCAGCTCGGTGTCAGATCCCCGCCGAGTGGACAGGAAGGATCTGTCCGGGCTCCTTCCGCTGTTTCACGCTGCCAGCAATCACTGCTCCGTCTATGCCTCCCTCTGTACTAGGACGCCACCATCTTGTCTCTGCCTCCGCGGCTCCCCGGACAGCCTTGAGGTTCTCCTGCCTGCTGACACCTCTGTGCCTCCTCTCTCATTCCTGGGCACACTCCCGACCTTAGGGGATCTTTAGAATGCGGTCAACGCCAGAAACCGGACCGCTGGACACATCTTTGCCTGTTGGATCACTTCTGCTTGCCGGAGCAGCAGAGGCTCAAGACTACTCGGCAATGTTGTTGGCCACGCCCCCTACTTCTCACGCTGTTGATTAGATTGGATTGAACTGGTAAACAGACCTGAATAAAATGGGAAATTCTTACTCTGCCATTACAAAGTAAGGGTTTTATGATCCCTGACTTGGAGCTTTATTATCTAGGCACCCAGGCACAGTTTGCCCATAATTGGTACGATCCAAAACCCTATGAGGCTACATTGCCTAGTCAAAATAGATGTATCAGTTCAATTTCCACTTCGTTCAGTGATTGGGGCTCCACAACATACACTAAACGTGGTCACCAATACATGTCCATCTAGTGCCTGGTGTAGGTTGGGTAAGTGGGTTGGATCAGGCATTATCTACTCTCCTCTACCCTATGTGTCCCATCTCACAGTCAAAGCACATGTATCAGCTCAGGCGCTACTTCAGTCCTTGATTGGGGCTCCTCCTCCACGATATACACTAAATGTGGCCACCACAAGCTTTACATCTTGTGATTGGTGTAGCTTGAGTGAGAGGGTGAGATTGGTCATTATATACTCTCCTAGCTTATCCCTCTGCCATCTTCCATCATTGTTTGTAAGCCAGGAACCAAAAGCAATCTTGCAGCTATCAAGCCATGGCTATTGGCAATGAGGCAATTTGCATAAAAAAAATACTGACCGAATTGGAGGGAGAAACTCCCTGCTCGCCTCTAGACATATTTTTATATTATCGGCTCCTTTGGGCCTCTTGGTCGGCAATCCTGGGCTTTCTGTTGGAACCCACCCAATTTCACGAAAATAGCGTTGCTCCTGTTGAGAAAACCCCCACTAAACAGTTAGGGCCAGATGTACGACTGTAACATTTTGTGACTCGCAAATTGGGACAAATTGTGAGTCACAAAATTCTATATACAACAGTGTCTGAGACACTGTTTGAGATTCCCAATGAGTTCCCTAATTGCATGCCTCAAGAATATTAATGAGGCTGTCCCAATGTATGACCCCATTGAGAATGGCTAGCACTCCCAGGGATGGTGGCCTGCTGGGGTCAGCAGACCACCATGTCTGGGACTGCTTTGTCAATAGTGCAGTTTTTTTTAGATGCAGCTCGTTTTCTTTAAAGGAAAACGGGCTGCATATAAAAAATTAAAATGAAACTTTTCACTTTCACTTTTTAAGGGCAGGCAGTGGTTCCTGGGACCACTGCCTGGAAGGGGTCCCCTGGAAACCCTAACTCCGAGTGTTGGCGACTGCAATTGCGGTAGCAAAAATTTCATAAATGGGTTCTGGACTCGCTATTAAGAAGCGACGCCCTTGGACGCCCCTTCCTAATAGCGAGTCGGTAACTCTATTTTGTGAGTCGCTAATTGATTGTAGTGGAATAAGATTTGGTTCATTTATGCTCTATCAGCTAAGATTACATTCAAGCAGGAAATGGGCCATGAAAATTCAGAAGGGGATGTGAAAATACAAAATAGTGCTTACTATAGGCCTATCTCTTTGTTAAGAATCAGCCATCATGGGAACTCCAACTGCCTCAGGCAGGCTTGAGCATTTGGAGATACATTTTCTACATTTGGCCTGGTCATATGTGCATTTACAGGTATGCAGCCAGGAAATGTTGTCCTTATTGTTCCAATTGTTAGGCTGCGAGGTAAAACTAACCTGAGAGTTGCCATATCGTGGTAGGTGTGGGAGATCACCATGTCACATTGAAAATTCACTGCTTTGCTCGGCCACTATTACTAGCCAAGAGATTGGTTGCCTGTTGCTAAAGATGCCAAGTCATTCAGACAATGCCATTGAAAAGAACACCGAATGAGACATCAGTCAGGAACAGGCATCTTGTTATCTACATTTTAAGGCCAGCTACCGCTAATAACATAGACAATGTATTCTGAATGGACGTATGTTTACCATATTTGTTTATGCATAATGCATTTAAGACTAGCATATTGATGCACACAGGTTATGACAGAAATTCCTCATAAATTCCCCATTTGAGATACCCGAAACGCAAGTTAAGCTACTGAGGTTCCGTGACGATTTGAACCCGTGTTTTCAATATTGTCGGAAATACATAATATTGGTATCAGCGAACCGCAAATGATCCATTTAGCATATCCTGGTGTTTTCGCTACGCTACGAGTAAGAGCACTCTTTTTATAAACACATTTCTGATCTACCCACGGCATCCATCTTAGATTATGGTCGCCATTTTGTGTTTCTTGCCCTCACATACGCAATAACCTCTGATCACTTCATTTCGATTAAGGACACGTAGCCTTAGCCGGAGATTCACCTTTCTAGTGACACGTGCACCTTGGAACAGAACACGCTGTAGCTGCATGACTCGACAAAGGCTGCCTCCTCTGCCCGAGGCCAGTCCTGCTATACTGGTTCTTGTGGTCGTTGGCTTGATCATGATTAGGCGGCCGAAGCCGGTAGCCTTGCCCATTTACAACCCACAAACATCCCTTATCCTACTCTTCTATCTTCTGCACCTGGCTCTGCTCCCTTCCTTCTGGGCCTTTATTAGGGGGAGGAAACGAAATTTACGATGAGGCGGTCCGGGTCTTGAATGAAAAGTTGACATGAGATTATGATGGAAAAGTGGGAACCCCTCGTTCGTAATGTTTTGACATCAGATATTGTTGACGATTCCTGTGTACACCAAATATTTATTGTTTATGACACAAACCTTTGGGAATGTACTAGCATGTGAAGAATTCGCCTAAAGGCCAATATTTCGTATATAAGGAGCAACCCTCTTTGTACAAATGGAACAGGCTCCTAGTAACTGCCCATGCGTAGTTTCTGTGACTTCTGTGTCCCTGCAGTAATAAACCTTTGGTCTTTGACGCCACCATCGAGAAGCCCGTGTTTCTGTTTATTTGTGCACCAAGGCAGGTGGAACTCCGGGGTCTTCGGGTGTTGTTCCCTGACACCTCTGGACGGAACCAAAAAGTCCAGAACTCCAATTGGCGCCCAACGTGGGGCGACGTCATTCGGTACCGGTCCAAAAGCCTGAAGAGTTCGAGAAGCTTCGTGTGAAGATTCCTGAGGGAGGCGCCCCACTTCATCGATCCCAGCATATCGCAAAAGTGGCCCGACGTTCTCTTCCACGAGGGTTCCCGTTCAGGACGGCTGCAGTGGGCCGTTGCCTTGACCGTCGCCCTGTCTTGGACCCGAGGTGCAGTCCTTAGTACAGCGAAACGTGACGGGTTTCTCCTTGGTGACGTCTTCAGTGCCTCAGTTAAGTATTTAGTGATAGCTAGCTGGTTACTTTGTGAGGGTTGTTAAAATCCTTGATTGGTTCTTGGTTTGGTTTGGTTTCGTAAGATTATCACTGGTTGTTCTAGTTACGATAATCTATTTGGTTTAGTTTGGGTATCGATACATCAGTTCGTTTTGGTAGGCCTAAGTTCTTGGTTCGAGTGCACATATCTGTTTTGTGTTTTGTTTGTTTTGTGTTCCGGATTGAAAATGGTAAGTCGGAAAAACTGTATGTTGTCTTGTTTTGGTTGCAACAGTGACTCACGATTGGAGGACTCATGTCTGGTTCCTCCGATTGGGACTCCTCTATATGACTTATATTGTAAACATGGTGTGGGTCCTATATCTTATAATGAGGTGTGGGTCCGATACACTGAGAAAGATGGTGTCCTTAGTTGGCCACTGCATGGTAGTTTTGAACCCGAAATCCTTGACAATTTAGAAGCAAAATTGTTTAGGAAGAAAGCCCGGCCGGCAATGTTTGATTCTTTCCGTTACTGGCGAAAAGAATCCAAACAAAGAGAAATGAAAAGGTTAAAGAAAGAACAAAAAGAGCAAGAAGAGTTGACTCTGGAGCAAGCGGCTAAACAGCTGCAAGTGAACGAGTGCGAGAAGGCCATAGAGGTGGCCATTAGAGAGCATAATTTAGCGATTGACAAGTGCTATCCTGCCCTGCCATCGAAAACAGCTAAGATACTGGAGGATTCAGAAAACGATCCTCTGTTATCTTATTTGTTACGATCACCTCCACCGTATGCACAAGGTGCTACGGCTCCACCTTTACCGAATGTTTAGTTACTGGTTGCTGGACAACCTGGTATTCCTGCTCCTGCCCCTCAGAATCAAGCTCCTGTACTCCCTGTGATCAATGTGAATGTTCCTACGGCTCCTCCTCCTGGATTGCTGACTTCTATACCTATATCTGTCTCGCTTACACCTACTGTTCCACAAGCTATTTTTCTCGATACTTCTATCGATCCGTTATCTGTTCCTACCTCTACTGCGTTTTCTGCTTCTGCGAGTGTGTTGACTCCACTTTCTGTTCGTCGGAGAATCACTGATTCTGTATCTAACATTCTGTCTCCTTTCTATAAAACTCTAATTAAGACTCCTACTTCTGACTCTGTTCAGAGGCGTAGTCAGCTTCCAAGTACTGAGGAACGGGGAATTTTAGATTCTACGGCTCTCAGATGGATTTCGAAGAGTAGGAGATATAGTACGAGAGATGTACTCGATACGTTTATGCAGTGGAAAGAACCAACGCAACGGTATGTCTTTGACGAGATGTGCTCGTTGTTACGTGAGGAAATAGAAGAAGATGATGTTGAATCAAATTTAGAAGATTTGATTAAGGTTCAGAAAGAGTTCGCTGCTGGAATGATAGTGGGTGATAATATAGAAGAAGCGATGGAACTGATTTTAAGTTATAGGAATGATCCATCACTTCGTTCACCTAGAGATTTAGAGAAAAGTAAGACGAAGTTAAGTCGCCAATATCCAATGAGGGAGGTTCCTCCAATTTGGCGCGAAGCTGTGCAAGCTGACGCACCGAATAATATTGCAGCCGCTCCAGCGCAATTCCAAAGAGTGTGGATACACATTCCGTGGAAGCGAGCTGAAGTGCTAGCAGTGAAGCAGGCTTTACCTGACCCGCGTAAGAATCCTGCTGGATACTATAAGGAATTAGCACAGACAGTCGAGGCTTGTATAATGAACTTAGCAGACATCGATATGTTGTTTGGCAATGTAGTTCCGCAACCAATTTGGGCCAAAATTCGTAAAGAAAATCATCCGGTTGCCTTAGGTGGTGATTGGGCAGCTATCACTGCAGCGGATGGTCAGCAAGTAGGTGGTGCAAAACCCGAACCTCTAATTGCTGATCTTCCAGGTAGGATAATTGATCTAATGAAGACTCTGATGCCCGCATTACGTGTTAATTGGGACAAGTTATCAGCATGCAGGCAGAAGAAAGACGAAAGTGTCTCCGACTTTTTCACAAGGTTCGAAGAGACTTTTGTAGATCATAGTGGTCAGGACATGAGCACAGAAGGAGGACAAAGACTGTTTGTCGATAAATTCGTGCATAATTTGTTACCTGAGTTATGCAATAAACTAAAAGATTCAGAAAGTGCGTGGGCTGTTTCCACAACTGCGCAAATACTTGCAACTGCACAGTATTACGAAAATAGGGACAAAGAGGAAAAGGAAAAATCAGAGAAGAAAACGAAGGATTTAAAGACTAAAGTTCTTTTGCAGCCGGCGTATCCGCCTCGCACGAATCAGACTAATGTGCAACAGGGTTCATATCAAAGGACAGATTATAGTTCGACAAGGCCTCAATATCAGTGGAACCAATGCGCGTACTGTAAGAAAGAGGGTCACTACAAAAATGAGTGTCCGATCTTAGCGCAAAATAATGCAGCAGCAGCTCAGAGAGGTCGTGGTGGTTTTGTGCAAAATTCTAGAGGTCGAGGGCGAGGTGCTATGCCTCCACAAACGAATGATCGTCCTTCCAATCACTTTGATCAACGAAATGGACAGTCTACTCAGCAAAACAGATCTCAACAGTATCTTGTTGAAGACTATTGTGAAGTAGATGAGGGATTTCAGCAAAATGGGTACTAGGACAGCCATGGACAGAGAGAGGGAGTAGTATCAGTTCCAGTGGATCAGAGTGGGCCTTATGTCGCAGTAGCAACATCAGGTGTAGTCGAACCGTTTCTGTTGGATACTGGTGCCGCAAAAAGTTCTATCATTCATGCGAAACTCCCTGGCGCACCTTTGTCTGGCTCAACAAATGTCTCTGTAGGTTTTTCAGGCGCCCCTGTTTACAATCCGATATCTGGTCCTTTGTCTATTTCTGTTGGACCGTGTCACTTAAAAGCACCCCTGATTTTGACGACAGGTTGTAATGAAAATCTGCTTGGTTTAGATTTGTTAAAACGACTATATGCGACATTGTACTGTTCTCCGGAAGGAGTACAGCTTACATTGGGTAAAAATATCACTTCTCCGATGTACTTGTCAATGGATGCACTCCCGCCAGAGCTGCGCTCACTCCCTGATTCTCTTTGGGCGACTGGTCCTAATGATGTAGGCCTTTTAGAAATACCACCATATGTAGTAACTTTGAAAGCAAATGTAAAATTTCCAAGAATTCCTCAATACAAAATATCTAGTGAGGGTGAGCGTGCACTTTTATTGATTGTGCAAGATTTGATTAAGAAAGGTGTGGTTGAGGAAACGAGAGGAAATGTCTGTAACAGTCCTGTACTACCGATTTTGAAACGAACTGATCCTACAAAGCCTCCAGTTTATAGGTTTGTCATCGATCTTAGAGAAGTTAATAAGATTGTAGTTCCGCAGTTTCCTGTAGTTCCAGACATTACTGCCTTGTTAACACTGATTCCTGCTACAGCTACTTGGTTCTCAGTTATCGACTTGAAGAATGCCTTTTTCAGCATTCCGATAGCCGAAGAAAGCAGGGATATTTTCGGCTTCTGTCTAGGAGGCCGAAGTTTCAGATTTAAACGCGCTCCACAAGGCTATTGTGAAAGCCCATCTATTTACAGTCAAGCATTAAAAAGTCAGTTAGATTCCTTTGTCCTTCCTCCAGGTTCTGCTCTAGTACAGTATGTAGATGATCTTCTAGTGGCTGCCGATGACAAGGAAACTTGCAAAGCAGCTACGATTTCGTTATTGCATCATTTGTCTAATTTGAATCACAAGGTATCACCTTCTAAAATGCAATACTGCTGCCAAGAAGTGACCTACCTAGGTCATCTCTTGTCAAAGGAGGGAAGGAAGTTGACCCCAGAGAGAATAAAAGCAATTACGCAAATGAATATTCCACGCACACAGAGAGAAGTACGTGCCTTTTTAGGTATTACCTCTTACTGTAGGCAGTGGATCCCAAATTTTTCCCTTTTAGCAAAACCATTGGTAGCTTTGACTGGGAAGAATGTTCCGAGTCCGGTGCCATGGTCTGATGAATGTCAGGAGAGTTTTACTGAATTACGAAATGCATTGTGTTCAGCTCCTGTATTGGGTACACCTGATTACAGCAAGCCATTCACGCTCTATGTTCATGAGAGAGAAGGTTGCGCGTTGAGTGTTCTGACACAGAAGTTTGGTGATAAACAACGCCCTTGTGCGTATTTTTCATCAACATTAGATCCGGTAGCTAGAGCGTTACCTAGCTGTTTGAGAGCTACAGCGGCAGCTGCGGCTTCCATTCGACAATCTGCTGGTTTGGTGATGAACAACATGCTAGTGGTCATGGTTCCTCATGCGGTGGATACACTCATGAATCGAACGAAGACACAACACCTTACCAGTGCGAGACTATCTGGTTACGAGCTGACATTACTAGCGAGTCATATTCAGATCAAAAGATGTAATGTATTGAATCCAGCAACGCTGTTGCCGACTGATCAAGAGTCGAGTGATTCCGAGCCACATGATTGTTGTTTTAAAACGGAGGAAGAGACAAAAGGACGCATCGACTTAAAGGATACTCCGTTAGCTGATCCAGATGGTACGCTGTATGTGGACGGGTCATGTTTTAAGTTAGAGAATGGTGATGTGACTGCTGCTTACGCAGTAACGACTTTGAAGACGATTGTGGAGACTGCAAGAGTGAGTCAGAATTCTGCCCAAGCTGCAGAACTAATAGCTCTAACAAGAGCGTGTGTTTTAGCGGAGGGAAAGAGAGTGAATGTGTTTACAGATAGTCAGTACGCATTTGGCGTGGCCCATAGTTTTGGCCGGTTGTGGAGAGAAAGAGGTTTCATTACGTCCCATGGGACTAAGATTCAACATGGTCAGCTAGTTAACGACTTGTTAGAATCTCTAACCTTGCCGACTGAAGTTGCGATTGTAAAGTGCAGTGCTCATAAAGCAATCACGGATGATGTTGGTCGTGGAAATGCTTTTGCTGATGAAATTGCTAAACAGACAGCTAGAGACACGATGAGCAGAATGTATGTTGCTACGTCCGCAAGATGGATTGCTGAGTCTGGAATGTGTGAGGATACTATGGAAAGTGTGAAAGAGATTCAGAGAGAAGCAACTGAGGAAGAAAAACGTGTATGGAAAGAAAGGACGGGCAAATTAGATTCGAATGGGTGTTGGATTGATTTGACAGAACAGCAGCGTTGGATGTTGCCTGATGCGTATGTACTTGCAGTGGTGACAATGGCGCATGGAGTAGCGCATATAAGTTCTAAGGGAATTTGTAAGATGTTGGCTCCAGTCTGGAAGAATGATGGGATCAGTAAGTGTGCAGAGAGAGTAGTGAAAAATTGTATGGTATGCCTGATGCATAATCCTGGTAAGGGAACTCCAACTCCAGCTGGTCATTTCGCTCCCCCTTCCTGCCCCTTTGAAGTGATTCAGTTAGACTTCATTCACATGGAGCGCTGCAATAATTTGAAGTATGTCCTGGTGGTAGTTTGTGCTTTTTCCAGGTGGATCGAAGCATATCCACTAAAGGACAACACTGCCCTATCGACTGCAAAAATCTTTCTCAAGGAATATTTCCCTAGATATGGAATGCCACGGATTGTATGGTCAGATAACGGAAGTGAGTTTATAGGGAAAGTTATGCAGAGTGTGTGTGCCGGTTTGGGCATCAAACAAAAGTTCCACAGTGCGAACCATCCCCAGTCTGCTGGTTTAGTAGAGGGTTACAATGGCACCCTCAAGCTAAAATTAGCTAAAATACAAGCATCCACAGGTTTAGCCTGGCCAGACGCACTTCCTTTGGCCTTGTTATCAACGAGAGCAACGGTACATTCTAGAATAGGGCTTAGCCCTTACGAAATAATCTTTGGTCGCCCGGCAAATATCTGGGGTGTGCCAAGGCCTAAAGAATTTTGCTCCTTAGAATATCCTATGTTGATAGACTACCTTTACGACTTGACTGCTAAATTGAGTCTTATTCATCAACAGGTTTTCGATGCTTTGCCAAAACCTCCGGAGAGTCCAGGGCATCAGCTGAAACCGGGAGACTTCGTTGTCATCAAGAACTTCGCGAGGACGAAGAACCTTCAGCCGAGATTTGTGGGGCCCTTCCAAATCCTACTTGCGACGAGGACAGCAGTTCGTGTAGCTGGCCGCAAGCACTGGGTACACGCATCCCACGTTAAGCGTGTCCCTTTGCCGCTCCCTTACGACGACTGGGTGAAGAAGGGAATTGGTGCCTCCGAATCTGAAAGCACACCGAAGTTCATCTCTTTCAGCGATGCCGAATTGATTACTGACACTCTAAAACTTGACTCTCCTCCTGAAAAGACTCCTTTGAACTCTGAACATTTGTGCCCTGCATCAGAAAAAACTCTGTCATCTGCGAACTTGAAGATTGCAACAGCTACCAGTGAAACGCTATTTGCCGATCAGACAGTACCTGCAAAACAGAGATATAACTTACGAAACCGTAAAATGGACAAATAAAGCAGGCAACTGCCTATTGTGATATTTTGAAATTTTGAACTTTTGCCTTCAGCCAGGAAGTTTGCTATTGTTTTTATTGTTTTTAAAATTGCCTTGCCGTCTGGGTAGCCGTAGGGTCGTGGCTGTGTGCCTAGTTGAATTTGCAGGGGTCTGACACAAGGTCGATCTTTCTGTTGGTTCTGGGAACTCCCAGGGCTGATAGAGGCATTTTCATCTACGTACACATCATCAGTGGTCGCGAGCGGATTGTAGAAGATGGAGCTTCCTGCGCTGCAACGAGAAAATGTGATTTATGTTCGCAGAAACAGACTTTATAGAATTCTTCACAGCAAATGCTTTTTAATGCAATGTGCCATTACATTCTTGATTGTTTTGATAACGTTGGTGGGTGGAATCGTTTTCAGTATCAATTTGATTTTTGTGCCAGTTACTACAGTACCTCCCCTTGATCCTACTACTTCTACTGTTTCTTCTATACACTCTTTTCATTCGTTTCCTGAACATGAGCAAGCCCGACGCTCAGAATTCATTAACAACACTTTTGTACAGCTCTTGCACCAACACCAACTGGTAGTTAACACTACAGACTGCTGGGTGTGTGGCTTGATACCCCACACTATGGATAAAGGTATTCCCTATCTGGTTTTGCCTTTTAGCTACAATGGATCATTTCAGGCCCTTCAAACCATCTTTGCTTATGCCCTTGAAACCTATCCTCCACGTCCACCACGTTCCGCTAAATATAACTCTGCCAACAAAGCTTTAGTCCAGGGAATTATTGACATGGTCAAGGACGTCAATAATACTCCATCATACCCTAGAGACGAATTGCGAGTGTATTTAAGTTGGAATACTTCAGAGTATCGCCTTAGTTTAGGAGAAAGCAAGCGTAAAAGCTCAACTCCAATCTGGGTCGTACCTCACCGAGGTCAGGTCTGTTTGCAAGGTAATGGAAGAAACCCGAGAGCTCAGCTAGGGAGGAGTGAGTGCGTAGAGACTTATGTGTTTCCGGCTAACTCTTCCCCTGCCTTTCTTACTGCTAGGGGTACCTACTTCATCTGTCGAGATAGAGCTTATACATGGTTGCCTGCCGACTTTTCAGGATCATGTTACATTGCTCGATTATTGCCCCCAACATACACTGCTTCATCTGATTATCACAGAACAAGAGTAGCGAGAGGTGTCTTCAGCAAAGAAGATACTGCTGGTCAAGAAGCCGGAGACTTCTTCAAAGGCTTCCTTCCATTCTGGGGGCCTATGGCCAATAGTAGAAACATACGTCAGCTAACACGGGTAGTTGAATCTACTATTACCGAAACTGCTGGTGCCCTTAGCAATTTAACAGCTGAGCTTCAGGCGGATAGACTCATGACGTTGCAGAACCGTATGGTTCTAGACGTTATACTTGCAGATCGAGGTGGGGTATGCAGAATGATCCAATCGAGCTGCTGTGTCTTTATTCCTAATAATGCTCCAACAGTCTATGAGGCGATCTCTAAGCTACACAAGATTTCCGACTCTATTCACGTAGACAAGGGAAACTGGTCCTTCATGGAGTGGTTTTGGACTCTGATCTCAGCGTGGGGATGGAAGGTTCTAATGGTCATTGGTGTCATCTTAGTATTCCTGTTCTCATGCTGCCTGATTATCCAGTGTGGTCCTGCTCTGTGTAGTCTTTGCGCTGCAACCTGTCTTAGAAAACCACCTGCGTTTGGAGAAAAGGCACGAGAAAGGATGATGATACAACAACATGTCACTGACCTGATGAGCATAGAATTAGATTCTGACATAGACTGAGTAATTGCCTATGTAAGGGCAAAAGGAGGGCCTGAGGTTCCGTGACGATTTGAACCCGTGTTTTCAATATTGTCGGAAATACATAATATTGGTATCAGCGAACCGCAAATGATCCATTTAGCATATCCTGGTGTTTTCGCTACGCTACGAGTAAGAGCACTCTTTTTATAAACACATTTCTGATCTACCCACGGCATCCATCTTAGATTATGGTCGCCATTTTGTGTTTCTTGCCCTCACATACGCAATAACCTCTGATCACTTCATTTCGATTAAGGACACGTAGCCTTAGCCGGAGATTCACCTTTCTAGTGACACGTGCACCTTGGAACAGAACACGCTGTAGCTGCATGACTCGACAAAGGCTGCCTCCTCTGCCCGAGGCCAGTCCTGCTATACTGGTTCTTGTGGTCGTTGGCTTGATCATGATTAGGCGGCCGAAGCCGGTAGCCTTGCCCATTTACAACCCACAAACATCCCTTATCCTACTCTTCTATCTTCTGCACCTGGCTCTGCTCCCTTCCTTCTGGGCCTTTATTAGGGGGAGGAAACGAAATTTACGATGAGGCGGTCCGGGTCTTGAATGAAAAGTTGACATGAGATTATGATGGAAAAGTGGGAACCCCTCGTTCGTAATGTTTTGACATCAGATATTGTTGACGATTCCTGTGTACACCAAATATTTATTGTTTATGACACAAACCTTTGGGAATGTACTAGCATGTGAAGAATTCGCCTAAAGGCCAATATTTCGTATATAAGGAGCAACCCTCTTTGTACAAATGGAACAGGTTCCTAGTAACTGCCCATGCGTAGTTTCTGTGACTTCTGTGTCCCTGCAGTAATAAACCTTTGGTCTTTGACGCCACCATCGAGAAGCCCGTGTTTCTGTTTATTTGTGCACCAAGGCAGGTGGAACTCCGGGGTCTTCGGGTGTTGTTCCCTGACACCTCTGGACGGAACCAAAAAGTCCAGAACTCCACTACTCCGTACTCTCATTTTATAGAGCACAGAAGCAAGCTTTAGTATTTTAGGTTGCCAGATGATATTTCCACTATGGTGGAAATGTCCATATTATATCTCCTGTTAGTAAAATGTTTTAGTGCTTTTTTAACATTTTTTGTGGTTATTCTACATGTACTAAACAACAGGATGAGACTGTTGAAATGAATAGTCTTTTCCGTTAGAGCATAACTTGTGTGTGATATTATAAATAACCAAAAATTGGTATATGTGACTGGCATCTTTACATTCAGGATCAATATAGGATTACACACATCTTACATGGGGCAGGATCTCACACGGTGGCCCCTATAGCTGCGAGGGAGAAGATACCATTGAAACACTTATTTTCTAAAGACTTCACACATAAAGGCATTAATTGGCTCCATCGATGTTTATTAGACCTACATTTACCTCATAAGCCTAAGTATGCGGCCCAATGGGAGCATGATTAGGGAAGGGATGTCTCGGAGAAGCAATCGGCCAACATCTTGCGTTGGGTGGCAACGTCCTCTATTAGCATGGCTTACAAGGAGAATACCTCTAAACTATTGACTTAGTGTTACCTGTTTTCCTCCCAGCTTCAATGCCATCATGGGGGTTGGAAGCTCTGCTGGAAGGGTTGTGAGGAGAGAGACACATGTATACATACGTGGTCGTCCTGCCCGCATATTCAGAGATATTGGAAGGAGATTCTGACATATTTCGCCAGATCTCGGGCACTCAGTTTCCACTCAATCCTCTCGTCTTATTGTTGAGCGTTCCTGAAGATGGTTATATTTTCCCATTAACGAAACCGATGGGTAACCTAATTTATCAGCTTCTGATTAATGTTTGATTGGCCTTAGCAAAGGTACAAAAAAGCAACCTGACGTGCCCCTATGCATGTGTAGTGGAATAAGATTTGGTTCATTTATGCTATGGAAAGCTTTCATCTAGTATTAATGACTCACAGACGAAATTATATAAAGTGTGGAAGGCTTTTGCAACCTGTATGACAAGAGACCGAGGTGGGGATTTCTTTTGCCACTCGTAATCTCGTACTCTTTCATAGGGCCGGCCTCCAGATGGTTGCGACTGAGATCTCAGCTTTTTTCCTGAGGACACACCTATAGTGGGCCAAATGGGGTGGAAATGAGAGGGGAGGAGGGATGGATTGAGAGGTTGTCAGCCTGCCAGTTATTATTATTATTATGATGATGATGTATCTCACTTGTGCGAAAAAAACAAATAAAAAAATATATTGTAAAAAAAAAAAATAATAGAAATTGTGCATGAATTACCACTGCTTCCCTGACATCCTTCTTAGGGACTATTTGTAACCCAGAAAGCATGGACACCACATCAGCTTTGTATTGAGTGGGGTTGTGTGGGGATACAATAACCCTCACTATCACATTCAAGCATTGGTGCACTGAACTAAGTTCAGACCTACGTAGGTGTGTGTGTAAGCAAATCCTGCCTAGCTAAACCAGAGTCTAAGTTTACGCAACAGCACAATGAGAGCTGCAGCCCAGTAGTGGCATCTATTTTACTGGTCCAGGGACTTATATGTCTATAAAATGTGCCAATCATGGGTATACCAATTGTCCCATGTTTAAAAAGTGCACAAAGTTCTAAAGCCAAAAAAAGTGGGGTTCAATGAATAGGCAAATTATCCTGGGTGACCCTGCAGAAAGGGCACATTTCCAACATTTATGTTTCAAGCGCTTATACCAAGGTCTTTGCTTTTGACAAAGTGTGTAGCTCTTAGCAGAGAATCAGACTAAGTTCAATGAGTGTTACACATTTACCAAGCTCTGTTCCTTTTTTCTTGAACAGAAGTAGGCCATCTTTAAAATCCATTTGCTGTATCGTGTTTTCAGTTGTCCGCACTGTGCTTGGTTTACGTCCGTTTTGAATTACATGAATCTCCATAACAATAGAGGACACTAATGCATTTTCTATGCACTTACATGGCATAATAGATGTTAATGTCAAAGGGTATGGATCCTCAATGACACTTATCCTTGTCGCCGAGAACAAAGGCGACCCTGACAGAGTATGGCAGTTTAATACACATCTGTTGGATCCATTACAAGTATAGAGTTTAATGCAATTATTATTTCATTTTCTAACACAGCCGTTTAAGCCACGCAGTGCCTGTTCTTCAGTGTTTCATTTTTTATTATCTTTCAATTTTTCTCTTGCTTCAAAAATAGTAACCCAAGTGTGAATCTTTTTAGAAGAGCAAAAACAGGCACTGGAAAAGCAAAAAGGTCATCCTTTAAAATACTGGTATATATGCACATAGACATTCACGAATTTAGTTTATGTGCATTGCTTGCACAACTAGTGCTTGCCACATTAAAAATTGCCCTATGTTGCATTGTCAATGCTGGGGAAAATTTAGCAATCAAGAATGTTGTTCTTTATAGAATGTTCATAGGATACAAGGAATGGAATGTGACAAACAATGGGTTCATTGACTGTACTTTTCAGACACATATCGTCCAATTGTAGCAATCCCTGGAAGACAGAAGGATGCACCAAATAGGCATTAGCATGAGAGAGAAATACTCCTCTGGCGGTAGCCATAGGCCACTATGGATAATTTAAAGAATATATAACAATCCCTCTGTCAGACAACGGCACTGTCAATCAAGACCTATATAGAGAGTTCAATTTGGTGGAGTGTAAGTAACGTAGTTGATTTTATAATAAAGTACCAAAAACACACATTCTATGTCAATATTTTCTATGTCTTCAATAATTAACAATAATTCATACATGGATATTGTGAAATTAAGTAGAAGTCCTTTTGACTCCTTGTAAAGGTTAGGTGAGTGTATTCAGTGGAAGAAGCAATTTACTCCATTCAAACCATCTATGTCATAGAAACTAACATTTAGCCATTCATGGTCAGAGTAACGACATAAAATACATCTTTTCAGAATTTAAACCATGATGTACTTCTGCTTTGGTTACTGTTAGACCTGACAGCTTTAGGGTGGTCCCCCCCCAACTTATTCTGACCTTGTCTGTGTTGGTACACTTTACCACTGCTAACTAGCACCCTCTGCTTGAGCTATCTCCCCTAAACATGGTAATACTGGTTCATCCCCAATTGGCATATTTAATTTGTTTATCAGTCCCTAGCAAAGAGGTAATACTTGTACCAAGGGCCTGTAAATGTAATGCTACTAATGGGTCTGCAGCATTGATTGTGCCCCCCACTCAAGTAGCCTTTTAACCATATGTCAGGCCTGCCATTGCAGAGCCTGTGTGTGCAGCTTACACTGCCATGTCGAGCTGACAAAATAAAACTTTTTCCAGGCGAAAACATTCCCTTTTTGTTTAATAAGTCACCTCGAGGGTGGACCCTGGACAGACCAGAGGGCAGGGTGTCATGTCTGTAAAAGACAAGACATGTACTTTTGTGTTTTACATGTCTTGGTAATGAACAACTCTCAAATGTGTTTCTCACTACTGCAAGGCCTATCGTTCCCACATGGCCTATCTTCCCCATAGGATAACATTGGGATTACCTTATTTAATTTTGTAAGTGCACTTTCCAATTGGGAAGAAATAAACCCTTCAAGTCTGGTGCCTCTGGAATCACAATTTAAAACGCAAACTGATTAATTAATTCCAATTTGGAATTGTAATTCTGAAAATGCTGCTTTAAGAAATGAACATTTTCTTGCCTTAGCCATTTGGTACCTGTAGCCTGTCTCTGATCTCATGATTGGGTTTAATTGTCAGTTGGGCTTTGTGTATTCCTAATCGACAGCCACACACAATGAAAGCTCAGTTGTGCCTCAATGGGCCACCTCTGGCAGGATGGGATGGAGGAGCAGGGCACATCCTCATTTCCACTTGAAATCCTGGGTCTTATTCACACACAAAGGGCTGCATACCCCCTTGTAGTGAGTCTGGAGTAGGGACAGGAAGGGAAGACTCCTGTGCACTTCAATGGCATGTATATGAAGTCACCTCAACTTTACAAGCACCACTGGGTATAAGTACTGGACCTCAGACACCACCACTTCAGTACACTTCTGGGCCTGGAATAAGGACTGATGTGTGTTGAAGGACTGCCCCTTTGCTGTACTCCAGCTTTGCTATGCTGACCTGCTGCCTGATGCCCTCTTGCCTGGGTGATTAGGACAGGACATGCATCTCTTGACTCCAGAACCCAGAGTAACTCCAAGGGATAGTTGGCTGGCCTCCTGATCTGAAGCCTCGGGATGCAACAGGTTTCCAGCCCCTGCACCTGGACTCTGCCATCTGTGAGTCAACCCTGCCAAGTGATGCCACCCTAGTCCTGGACTCTTGGAAGTGGGCCTTAGGTGCTTGCCAGTAGAGCTGATGCATCCCAGAGCTGAGTGGAGCAGCCCTGAGCAGAACAAATACATCGCTGCAGCTGCGTGGATTGGGTCTGTTGCAAAAGACTTGTTGCGCCACTGCCTCCCACATCTTGGGACTGATGCTTCATCTACCGAACCACCACTGTGCATAGGTTTTCTCAGTGAATGTTCATTGTATCCCTCACCGACAATAGCCTCGATGATCACTCAATCAATCTGTATTTATTAAGCATGACCACTCACCCGCTAGGATCTCAAGGCTCTGGGGGGCCTACAGGTCCTGCTGGGTGCTGAGTTTCTATCGGAGAGCCAGGTCATAAGGAGTTTCATGAATTGCGTCAGCAACAGGGACAGTCTGATGTGGACAGGCAGGGTGTTTCAGGTCTTGGCGGTGAGCTAGGAGAAGGATCATCTTCTGGTCCTGGCTTTTCGGATGTTTGGAATGGCAGCCAGGACCAGTTTGGCAGAGCAGAGGTTTCTGGTGGGTACGTGGAATGATAGGCAATGGTTCAGGTATGCTGGTCCGGCTTTGTGAAGGGCTTTGTAGGTTTGTTGGAGGAGCTTAAATGTGATTCTTTTAATGATTGTGAGCCAGTCGAGTTCTCTCAGGTGTTCGGAGATGTTGCTGAGGCAGGGGATGTTGAGGACCAGTCTAGCTGTGGCATTCTGAATGTTCTGTAGTTTCCTGAGAGGTTTCTGGGGGTCCTCTGCGTAGAGTGAGTTGCCGTAGTTGAGACTGCAGCTGATGAGTTCATGCGTGACCATCTTTCTGGCTTCAGTGGGGGTCCAGCTAAAGGTCTTTTGAAGCAGGCAAAGAGTGTGGAAGCATGAAGAGGAGATTGCGTTCATATGGCAGTTCATCGTGAGCAAGGAGTCCAGTATGATTCCGAGGTTTTGTGTATGATCCATGGGTATGGGTGGGTTCCTAACGTGGCGTTACACAAGAATTCTTCCAAAGTGGAGCTATTGGGCCCTAAGATGAGGACTTCGGTCTAGTCCGAGTTGAGCTTAAAGCAGCTGTCTCTCATTCAGGTAGCGACAGACTTCATCCTGTCGTGGAGGTTGTTTCTGGCAATTGTGGGCTCTTTGTTGAGGGAGAGGATCAGCTGGGTGTTGTCGGCATAGGAGACAATATTGAGTCTGTGATCCCTAGTTATGGCTGCAAGTGGAGCCATGGAGATGTTGAAAAGGGTGGGGCTCAGGGAGGAGCCCTGGGGGACTCCGCAGCCTATATCTGTGGGTTCTGTGAGGAATGGTGTTGTCCCTTCCTGCACATAAACAAATATTTTAAAAATTACGAGTTGCCACTTCTATGTGTGCTGCACATAGCAGCACATATAGAAGTTACAAATCGCCATGTACAATTGGAAGGGACACCTTGCTGCACATAAACAATCATTCCACACAACACAGGACACCTTGCACTGTGGTGCAAGGGTGCTGTCATGTAGTTCCTAAAATATAGAGGATCTGCGCTTTTGTTGGACAACATGAACTGAGGGATTGGTATCTAGACTGATTCCAAACACCACCACAGGATATGTCAGCCTATAGACCAGCTAGCTCACAGGGCCACCATAAGCCCCCTAACCTTACCAAGGAGCAAATAGTTTCTGGTAACCATTGAGCATGACAACCCTTGACCCTTCAAGGATCATGGAAACAGTATAGTACTTTTCGCTCAGTCAATCGTGCTCACTTAATCTCAGAGAGATGCACATAATGCACGCTGGGAACGTTTTTAATAAGCATTTATTGAACCAACGTCATTCTTGTAAAAATCATGTTTGCTGAGACAATTATGAGACAGAAGTAAATGGAAAAGATTACAAGCACCAACAGAGTAAAAATAAGGTAGAATTCTACCATGGTGCTAAAACAGTGAATATATGCAGGTATATAAACATGACAGTATATAAGCGGACTCCTACGATGCAGACCCTACCTTAGTGTACCTAAGAGTGTACCTAGCATGTCTTTGGGTGTAAAGCCAAGAAACCTCTAGGAAAGAGCCAACCCCATTACCTGATGGGAGAAAATGAAGGATCCAGTCTTGGTCTTGAGTTGGACACACAGGAAGGGATGTCAAACAACTGCGTGTTGAAGCTTCAGTGTACAGGGACCTCAGTGTCTTGTGTCAGCGGGAAGCATCTCCTCTGGTTACCTAGTGAAGGTATGGTTCATTTATACCACCAAGATAGCCTTAGGGTTCCGACCACAATCGATATGTTTTGAGTACGGTTACGTGAATGGGCCTAAATCAATAATTGCAATTATGCAAAGTAGTTCTGCCACCATAGGATAACGATGACCACGACTTTTATATAAAGTGTGTCAATCCTTTTATGTCGGCCATGTGCAGGGTATTTTACTAAGAATTCTCATGCATAATAAATGAGGCTTGTTTCAAGGAAACCAATCGACATTTATTCAGCACATAACTTGGTTAAAGGTCAGTGCTAGAACCGTTATGTAGAGCAAGGTAGGACAAATGTAGGTGAAAGGTTGCTTTGCTACTTAGGCCTCGGTTAGGGAACATAACAGTACCTGCATTGGTGCTAGGCAGCTAAATATGGCACCAGCGCAGGGGGAAATGCAGGGCTGCACTTTATTGTTGTAAATACAGTGCAGCCCCATCTTTCAGAAGTGGTGTAGCGTTGCCTTAAGCCAAGAAGGCTAACGCCGAGTTCCTTCACTTCGTTGTAAATATGACACTCTGTGCAGCTGGCAAATCTAGGTCCCTGTAGCCGGCCCATGCTCCATCGCGGTCAGCCTAAACTTGTCATTTTGTCCCGGTCTGGCACAGCCATATATCCGCAATAGAGCTTAAACAATAAAAATCAACATATCTGGTTCTGCTAATTGGATTTTTGACATTTTTTATTTTTTTTTATTTGTTAAAGTCAGATCTATTTCTCTAATTTTGTGTCGAATGCGGAACACTTTTGGGTGGTGTTTTCACTGTTTGAAGTAATGCAAAAATATTTTCTCTCACTACCGCTAAAGTTAGGCCCCACTGCTCTTTGCAAAGCTACCAGAGGGCAAGCACAGGTCAATTTGGGATTTCCCTGCCTCTTACCCTGACTTTGGATTGTCGTTACTGCTTGACAACCTGAAACCCAATTTCTAATATATACACCAAACATTGCATTTTCGATTGTATTCCACATTCAGAAAGGTGCACTCAAGAGCAGTCATTTCTTTGTGTTTATAGTGTTAAACTATATATAAGTAATATATTGGGCACAATCCTCAAAGATTGTTCTTTGAATTAGAAGTCCCGGCTCATTCCTAAATTCCAGGAGCAAACCATGGATTCACCAAGAGTAATTCTAACCTACTACACACATCTGTATCAAAAGGCTCCACAGGCCTGGTAACACACTTCCAAGGTTAAGTGTTATTGTTTCCAATACCTGGGGGAAAAATACTCTTACAAAATCTCTTTGGCATGGAAAAAATTAAGCTGTGTCCCAAGAAGGGCAATGCAAGTTATCAGACATATCTAAAAATGAGGACATCATACGGACCAAGCATTGGCATAGCCAATACGCCTCGCATTTGGGACCTTATACGTGTTTAGCCATACAACAGCTGGTGTGCACCAAGGGTATTCTGCTGCATAACTAAATACTTATAGGGTCCACAAAGCGAGACATATTGGCTATGCCAATGCTTGTTTGTTTTTTTGTTGCTCTTTTGTTTAAATTGCCAGATCTACAATAGCTGGACATGGTTTTTGTTAACAGTTCTTTGCATCAAATGAACTTGTTTTCATTGCTCTGAATGTTGTTTCCATTCTGGTTGTAGGAAGAAGTTTGGGGTCTGCCTAGCTGTGTGCATGCGCCAAACTTTGCAAATGAAAAAAAGCCTGGTGCAGGCGCAATTTACAAGTGTGGAGTGAGTGAGCCCCAGGCAGCATGACTCACTCACACAGGAGTTCATGCACTGCACCTGCATACTCAGTATGGTTTAGGGAAACTGGACCTACTACCTCCCAGGCATCAAACACATATTTACCAAGAAACTCTGAGAAGAGCCTGCCTGCTGCAGTGACGGCTTGTGGTGTGTGTGCCTGGTGAAAGCGTGAACTGATGGCTAGTGGTGTGTGTGCCTGGTGGAAGCGTGCATTGATGGCTGGTGGTGTGTTTGCTTGGTGGAAGCGTGCACTGACAGCTGGTGGTGTGTGTGCATGGTGGAAGCGTGCACTGATGGCTGGTGGTGTGTGTGCATGGTGGAAGCATGCACTGACAGCTGGTGGTGTGTGTGCCTGGTGGAAGCTTGCACTGATGGCTGGTGGTGTGTGTGCCTTGTGAAAAAGTGCACTGACGGCTGGTGGTGTGTGAGCCCAGAGAATGTGTGCACCAACAGCTGGTGGTGTGGATGTGCCTTTTGAAAGCATGCACTAATGGCTGGTGGTGTGTGCCTGGTGGAAGCATGCACTGACGGCTGGTAGTGTGTGATGGCTGGTAGTGTGTTTGCCTAGTGAAAGTGTACACTGATGGCTGATGGTGTGTCTGCCTGGTGGAAGTGTGCACTGATGACTGGTGGTGTGTGTACCCGGTGAAAGCGTGCACTGACAGCTGGTGGTGTGTGTGCCCAGTGAAAGCGTGCACTGAGGGCTGGTGGTGTGTGTGCCCAGTGAAATTGTGCACTGATGGCTGGTGGTGTGTGAGCCCAGCAGAAGGGTGCACTGATGGCTGGTGGTGTGTGTGCCCGGTGAAATTGTGCACTGATGGCTGGTGGTGTGTGAGCCCAGCGGAAGGGTGTACTGACAGCTGGTGGTGTGTGCCTGGTGGAAGCATGCACTGATAGCTGGTGGTGTGTGTGTCTGGTGGAAGCGTGCACTAACGGCTGGTGGTGTGTGTGCCTGGTGGAAGTGTGCATGACGGCTGGTGGTGTGTGTGCCTGGTGAAAATGTGCACCGATGGCTGGTGATGTGCTTGTGCCTGGTGAACGAGTGCACTGATGGCTGGTGGTGTGTGCCTGGTGGAAGCGTGCATGACGGCTGGTAGTATGTGTGCCTGGTGAAAGTGTGCACTGACGGCTGGTAGTGTGTGTGCCTGGTGGAAGTGTGCACTGATGGCTGGTGGTGTGTGTGCCTGGTGGAAGCATGCACTGATAGCTGGTGGTGTGTGTGTCTGGTGGAAGCGTGCACTAACGGCTGGTGGTGTGTGTGCCTGGTGGAAGTGTGCACTGATGGTGTGTAACCCTGGTGGAAGCGTGCACTGATGGCTGGTGGTGCGTGTGCCTGGTCAAAGTGTGCACCGATGGCTGGTGAACGCGTGCACTGATGGCTGGTGGTGTGTGCCTGGTGGAAGCGTGCATGACGGCTGGTAGTATGTGTGCCTGGTGAAAGTGTGCACTGGTGGCTGGTGATGTGCTTGTGCCTGGTGATCACGTGCACTGATGGCTGGTGGTGTGTGCCCGGTGGAAGCGTGCATGACGGCTGGTAGTATGTGTGCCTGGTGAAAGTGTGCACTGACGGCTGGTAGTGTGTGTGCCTGGTGGAAGTGTGCACTGACGTCTGGTGGTGTGTGTGCCTGGTGGAAGCATGCACTGATAGCTGGTGGTGTGTGTGTCTGGTGGAAGCGTGCACTAACGGCTGGTGGTGTGTGTGCCTGGTGGAAGTGTGCACTGATGGTGTGTAACCCTGGTGGAAGCGTGCACTGATGGCTGGTGGTGCGTGTGCCTGGTCAAAGTGTGCACCGATGTCTGGAGGTGTGGGTGTGCCTGGTAAAAGCGTGCATTGTTACCTGGTGGTGTGTGCCTGGTGGAAGCATGCACCGACGGCTGGTAGTGTGTAACGGCTAGTAGTGTGGGTGCCTGGTGAAAGTGTGCACTGATGGCTGGTGGTGTGTGTGCCTGGTGGAAGCGTGCACTGATGGCTGGTAGTGTGTGTGCTGGTGAAAGAGTGCACTGACGGCTGGTGGTGTGTGGTGCCCCATGAAAGTGTGCACTGACAGCTGGTGATGTGTGTTGCCGGTGAAAGCATGCACTAACGTCTGGTGGTGTGTGTGCCTGGTGGAAGTGTGCACTGATGGCTGGCGGTGCGTGTGCCAGGTGGAAGCGTGCACTGATGGCTGGTGGTGTGTGCTTGGTGGAAGCGTGCACTGATGGCTTGTGGTGTGTGTGCCTGGTGGCAGCAGGCACTGACGGCTGGTGGTGTGTGTTTTGTGGTGGAAGCGTGCACTGATGGCTGGTTGTGTGTGCCCCTGGTGAAAGCGTGCACTGACATCTGGTGGTGTGTGTGCCCTGTGGAAGTGGGCACTGGCGGCTGGTGGTGTGTGTGCCTGGTGAAAGCATGCACTGGCAGCTGGTGGTGTGTGCCCGGTGGAAGCCTGCACTGTTGGCTGGTGGTGTATGTGCCTGGTGGAAGTGTGCACTGATGGCTGTTGGTGTGTGTGCCTGGTGAAAGCATGCACTGACAGATGGTGGTGTGTTTGCCTGGTGGAAATGTGCACTGACGGCTGGTTGTGTGTGTGCCCAATGGAAGTGTGCACTGATGGCTGGTGGTGTGTGCCTGGTGGAAGCGTGCACTGAAGGCTGGTGGTGTGTGTGCCTGCTGAAAGCGTGCACTGATGGCTGGTGGTGTGTGTGCCCAGTGAAAGCCTGCACTGATTGCTGGTGGTGTGTGTTTGTCTGGTGGAAGCATGCACTGACGGCTGGTGGTGTGTGCCTGCTGGAAGCGTGCACTGATGGCTGGTAGGGTGTGTGCCTGGTGGAAGTGTGCACTGATGTCTGGTGGTGTGTGTGCCTAGTGGAAGCATGCATTGACTGCTGGTGGTGTGTGTGCCCGGTGAAAGTGTGCACTGATGGTTGGTGGTGTGTGTGCCTGGTGGAAGTGTGCACTGATGGCTGGTGGTGTGTGTGCCTGGTGGAAGCATGCACTGATGGCTGGTGGTGGTGGTGCCTGGTGAAAGCATACAATGACGGACTGTGGTGTGTGTGCCCATTGAAAGTGTGCACCGATGGCTGGTGATGTGCTTGTGCCTGGTGAACGCGTGCACTGATGGCTGGTGGTGTGTGCCTGGTGGAAGCGTGCATGACGGCTGGTAGTATGTGTGCCTGGTGAAAGTGTGCACTGACGGCTGGTAGTGTGTGTGCCTGGTGGAAGTGTGCCCTGACGGCTGGTGGTGTGTGTGCCTGGTGGAAGCATGCACTGATAGCTGGTGGTGTGTGTGTCTGGTGGAAGCGTGCACTAACGGCTGGTGGTGTGTGTGCCTGGCGGAAGTGTGCACTGATGGTGTGTAACCCTGGTGGAAGCGTGCACTGATGGCTGGTGGTGCGTGTGCCTGGTCAAAGTGTGCACCGATGGCTGGTGAACGCGTGCACTGATGGCTGGTGGTGTGTGCCTGGTGGAAGCGTGCATGACGGCTGGTAGTATGTGTGCCTGGTGAAAGTGTGCACTGGCGGCTGGTGGTGTGTGTGCCTGGTGAAAGCATGCACTGACAGCTGGTGGTGTGCGTGCCTGGTGGAAGCTTGCACTGATGGCTGGTGGTGTGTGTGCCTTGTGAAAGCGTGCACTGACGGCTGGTGGTGTGTGAGCCCAGAGAATGTGTGCACCAACAGCTGGTGGTGTGGATGTGCCTTTTGAAAGCATGCACTAATGGCTGGTGGTGTGTGCCTGGTGGAAGCATGCACTGACGGCTGGTAGAGTGTGATGGCTGGTAGTGTGTTTGCCTAGTGAAAGTGTACACTGATGGCTGATGGTGTGTCTGCCTGGTGGAAGTGTGCACTGATGACTGGTGGTGTGTGTACCCGGTGAAAGTGTGCACTGACAGCTGGTGGTGTGTGTGCCCAGTGAAAGCCTGCACTGAGGGCTGGTGGTGTGTGTGCCCAGTGAAATTGTGCACTGATGGCTGGTGGTGTGTGAGCCCAGCGGAAGGGTGCACTGATGGCTGGTGGTGTGTGTGCCCGGTGAAATTGTGCACTGGTGGTGTGTGAGCCCAGCGGAAGGGTGTACTGACAGCTGGTGGTGTGTGCCTGGTGGAAGTGTGCACTGATGGCTGGTAGTGTGTGTGCCTGGTGTAAGTGTGCAGTGATGTCTGGTGGTGTGTGTGCCTAGTGGAAGCATGCATTGACTGCTGGTGGTGTGTGTGCCCGGTGAAAATGTGCACTGATGGTTGGTGGTGTGTGTGCCTGGTGGAAGTGTGCACTGATGGCTGGTGGTGTGTGTGCCTTGTGAAAGCGTGCACTGACGGCTGGTGGTGTGTGAGCCCAGAGAATGTGTGCACCAACAGCTGGTGGTGTGGATGTGCCTTTTGAAAGCATGCACTAATGGCTGGTGGTGTGTGCCTGGTGGAAGCATGCACTGACGGCTGGTAGTGTGTGATGGCTGGTAGTGTGTTTGCCTAGTGAAAGTGTACACTGATGGCTGATGGTGTGTCTGCCTGGTGGAAGTGTGCACTGATGACTGGTGGTGTGTGTACCCAGTGAAAGCGTGCACTGACAGCTGGTGGTGTGTGTGCCCAGTGAAAGCGTGCACTGAGGGCTGGTGGTGTGTGTGCCCAGTGAAATTGTGCACTGATGGCTGGTGGTGTGTGAGCCCAGCGGAAGGGTGCACTGATGGCTGGTGGTGTGTGTGCCCGGTGAAATTGTGCACTGATGGCTGGTGGTGTGTGAGCCCAGCGGAAGGGTGTACTGAAAGCTGGTGGTGTGTGTGCCTAGTGGAAGCATGCATTGACTGCTGGTGGTGTGTGTGCCCGGTGAAAGTGTGCACTGATGGTTGGTGGTGTGTGTGCCTGGTGGAAGTGTGCACTGATGGCTGGTGGTGTGTGTGCCTGGTGGAAGCATGCACTGATGGCTGGTGGTGGTGGTGCCTGGTGAAAGCATACAATGACGGACTGTGGTGTGTGTGCCCATTGAAAATGTGCACCGATGGCTGGTGATGTGCTTGTGCCTGGTGATCACGTGCACTGATGGCTGGTGGTGTGTGCCCGGTGGAAGCGTGCATGACGGCTGGTAGTATGTGTGCCTGGTGAAAGTGTGCACTGACGGCTGGTAGTGTGTGTGCCTGGTGGAAGTGTGCACTGACGTCTGGTGGTGTGTGTGCCTGGTGGAAGCATGCACTGATAGCTGGTGGTGTGTGTGTCTGGTGGAAGCGTGCACTAACGGCTGGTGGTGTGTGTGCCTGGTGGAAGTGTGCACTGATGGTGTGTAACCCTGGTGGAAGCGTGCACTGATGGCTGGTGGTGCGTGTGCCTGGTCAAAGTGTGCACCGATGTCTGGAGGTGTGGGTGTGCCTGGTAAAAGCGTGCATTGTTACCTGGTGGTGTGTGCCTGGTGGAAGCATGCACCGACGGCTGGTAGTGTGTAACGGCTAGTAGTGTGGGTGCCTGGTGAAAGTGTGCACTGATGGCTGGTGGTGTGTGTGCCTGGTGGAAGCGTGCACTGATGGCTGGTAGTGTGTGTGCTGGTGAAAGAGTGCACTGACGGCTGGTGGTGTGTGGTGCCCCATGAAAGTGTGCACTGACAGCTGGTGATGTGTGTTGCCGGTGAAAGCATGCACTAACGTCTGGTGGTGTGTGTGCCTGGTGGAAGTGTGCACTGATGGCTGGCGGTGCGTGTGCCAGGTGGAAGCGTGCACTGATGGCTGGTGGTGTGTGCTTGGTGGAAGCGTGCACTGATGGCTTGTGGTGTGTGTGCCTGGTGGCAGCATGCACTGACGGCTGGTGGTGTGTGTTTTGTGGTGGAAGCGTGCACTGATGGCTGGTTGTGTGTGCCCCTGGTGAAAGCGTGCACTGACATCTGGTGGTGTGTGTGCCCTGTGGAAGTGGGCACTGGCGGCTGGTGGTGTGTGTGCCTGGTGAAAGCATGCACTGACAGCTGGTGGTGTGTGCCCGGTGGAAGCCTGCACTGTTGGCTGGTGGTGTATGTGCCTGGTGGAAGTGTGCACTGATGGCTGTTGGTGTGTGTGCCTGGTGAAAGCATGCACTGACAGATGGTGGTGTGTTTGCCTGGTGGAAATGTGCACTGACGGCTGGTTGTGTGTGTGCCCAATGGAAGTGTGCACTGATGGCTGGTGGTGTGTGCCTGGTGGAAGCGTGCACTGAAGGCTGGTGGTGTGTGTGCCTGCTGAAAGCGTGCACTGATGGCTGGTGGTGTGTGTGCCCAGTGAAAGCCTGCACTGATTGCTGGTGGTGTGTGTTTGTCTGGTGGAAGCATGCACTGACGGCTGGTGGTGTGTGCCTGCTGGAAGCGTGCACTGATGGCTGGTAGGGTGTGTGCCTGGTGGAAGTGTGCACTGATGTCTGGTGGTGTGTGTGCCTAGTGGAAGCATGCATTGACTGCTGGTGGTGTGTGTGCCCGGTGAAAGTGTGCACTGATGGTTGGTGGTGTGTGTGCCTGGTGGAAGTGTGCACTGATGGCTGGTGGTGTGTGTGCCTGGTGGAAGCATGCACTGATGGCTGGTGGTGGTGGTGCCTGGTGAAAGCATACAATGACGGACTGTGGTGTGTGTGCCCATTGAAAGTGTGCACCGATGGCTGGTGATGTGCTTGTGCCTGGTGAACGCGTGCACTGATGGCTGGTGGTGTGTGCCTGGTGGAAGCGTGCATGACGGCTGGTAGTATGTGTGCCTGGTGAAAGTGTGCACTGACGGCTGGTAGTGTGTGTGCCTGGTGGAAGTGTGCACTGACGGCTGGTGGTGTGTGTGCCTGGTGGAAGCATGCACTGATAGCTGGTGGTGTGTGTGTCTGGTGGAAGCGTGCACTAACGGCTGGTGGTGTGTGTGCCTGGCGGAAGTGTGCACTGATGGTGTGTAACCCTGGTGGAAGCGTGCACTGATGGCTGGTGGTGCGTGTGCCTGGTCAAAGTGTGCACCGATGGCTGGTGGTGTGTGCCCGGTGGAAGCGTGCATGACGGCTGGTAGTATGTGTGCCTGGTGAAAGTGTGCACTGACGGCTGGTAGTGTGTGTGCCTGGTGGAAGTGTGCACTGACGTCTGGTGGTGTGTGTGCCTGGTGGAAGCATGCACTGATAGCTGGTGGTGTGTGTGTCTGGTGGAAGCGTGCACTAACGGCTGGTGGTGTGTGTGCCTGGCGGAAGTGTGCACTGATGGTGTGTAACCCTAGTGAAAGTGTACACTGATGGCTGATGGTGTGTCTGCCTGGTGGAAGTGTGCACTGATGACTGGTGGTGTGTGTACCCGGTGAAAGTGTGCACTGACAGCTGGTGGTGTGTGTGCCCAGTGAAAGCCTGCACTGAGGGCTGGTGGTGTGTGTGCCCAGTGAAATTGTGCACTGATGGCTGGTGGTGTGTGAGCCCAGCGGAAGGGTGCACTGATGGCTGGTGGTGTGTGTGCCCGGTGAAATTGTGCACTGGTGGTGTGTGAGCCCAGCGGAAGGGTGTACTGACAGCTGGTGGTGTGTGCCTGGTGGAAGTGTGCACTGATGGCTGGTACTGTGTGTGCCTGGTGTAAGTGTGCAGTGATGTCTGGTGGTGTGTGTGCCTAGTGGAAGCATGCATTGACTGCTGGTGGTGTGTGTGCCCGGTGAAAATGTGCACTGATGGTTGGTGGTGTGTGTGCCTGGTGGAAGTGTGCACTGATGGCTGGTGGTGTGTGTGCCTGGTGGAAGCATGCACTGATGGCTGGTGGTGGTGGTGCCTGGTGAAAGTATACAATGACGGACTGTGGTGTGTGTGCCCATTGAAAATGTGCACCGATGGCTGGTGATGTGCTTGTGCCTGGTGATCGCGTGCACTGATGGCTGGTGGTGTGTGCCTGGTGGAAGCGTGCATGACGGCTGGTAGTATGTGTGCCTGGTGAAAGTGTGCACTGACGGCTGGTAGTGTGTGTGCCTGGTGGAAGTGTGCACTGACGGCTGGTGGTGTGTGTGCCTGGTGGAAGCATGCACTGATAGCTGGTGGTGTGTGTGTCTGGTGGAAGCGTGCACTAACGGCTGGTGGTGTGTGTGCCTGGTGGAAGTGTGCACTGATGGTGTGTAACCCTGGTGGAAGTGTGCACTGATGGCTGGTGGTGCGTGTACCTGGTCAAAGTGTGCACCGATGGCTGGAGGTGTGGGTGTGCCTGGTGAAAGCGTGCATTGTTACCTGGTGGTGTGTGCCTGGTGGAAGCATGCACCGACGGCTGGTAGTGTGTAACGGCTAGTAGTGTGGGTGCCTGGTGAAAGTGAGCACTTATGGCTGGTGGTGTGTGTGCCTGGTGGAAGCGTGCACTGATGGCTGGTAGTGTGTGTGCTGGTGAAAGAGTGCACTGACGGCTGGTGGTGTGTGTGCCCCATGAAAGTGTGCACTGACAGCTGGTGATGTGTGTTGCCGGTTAAAGCATGCACTGACGTCTGGTGGTGTGTGTGCCTGGTGGAAGTGTGCACTGATGGCTGGCGGTGTGTGTGCCAGGTGGAAGCGTGCACTGATGGCTGGTGGTGTGTGCTTGGTGGAAGCGTGCACTGATGGCTTGTGGTGTGTGTGCCTGGTGGCAGCATGCACTGACGGCTGGTGGTGTGTGTGCCTGGTGGAAGTGTGCACTGATGGCTGGTTGTGTGAGCCCCTGGTGAAAGCGTGCACTGACAGCTGGTGGTGTGTGTGCCCTGTGGAAGTGTGCACTGGCGGCTGGTGGTGTGTGTGCCTGGTGAAAGCATGCACTGACAGCTGGTGGTGTGTGCCCGGTGGAAGCCTGCACTGTTGGCTGGTGGTGTATGTGCCTGGTGGAAGTGTGCACTGATGGCTGTTGGTGCGTGTGCCTGGTGAAAGCGTGCACTGACAGCTGGTGGTGTGTTTGCCTGGTGGAAATGTGCACTGATGGCTGGTGGTGTGTGTGCCCAGTGGAAGCGTGCACTGACGGCTGGTTGTGTGTGTGCCCAATGGAAGTGTGCACTGACGGGCGGTGGTGTGTGCCTGGTGGAAGCGTGCACTGAAGGCTGGTGGTGTGTGTGCCTGTTGAAAGCGTGCACTGATGGCTGGTGGTGTGTGTGCCCAGTGAAAGCCTGCACTGATTGCTGGTGGTGTGTGTTTGTCTGGTGGAAGCATGCACTGACGGCTGGTGGTGTGTGCCTGGTGGAAGCGTGCACCAAGGGCTGGTAGTGTGTGACAGCTGGTAATGTTTGTGCCTGCTGAAGTTGTGCACTGAAGGCTTGTGGTGTGTGTGTGCCTGGTGAAAGCGTACACTGATGGCTGGTGGTGTGTGCCTGGAAGCGTGCACCAATGGCTGGTAGTGTGTGATGGCTGGTAGTGTGTGTGCCTGGTGAAAGTGTGCACTGACAGCTGGTGGTGTGTGTGCCTTGTGGAAGCGTGCACTGATGGCTGGTGGTGTGTGTGCCTGGTGAAAGCATGCACTGACGGCTGGTGGTGTGTGGGTCCGGTTAAAGCATGCACTGACCGCTGGTGGTGCGTGCGCCTGGTGGAAGTGTGCACTGATGGCTGGTGGTGTGTGTGTGTAGTGAAAGCGTGCACTGATGGCTGGTGGTGTGTGTGCCAGGTGAAAGTGTGCACTGACTGCTGATGGTGTGTGTGCCTGGTAGAAGCGTGCACTGACGGTTGGTGATGTGTGTGCCCGGTGAAAGCGTGCACTGACGGCAGGTGGTATGTGGGGCCGGTTAAAGCATGGTGTGTGTGCCTGGTGAAAGCGTGCACTGATGGCTGGTGGTGCGTGTGCCCGGTGAAAGCGTACACCAACAACTGGTGGTGTGTGTGCCTGGTGAAAGCGTGCACTGACGGCTGGTGGTGTGTGCCTGGTGGAAGCGTGCACCGACGGCTGGTAGTGTGTGACTGCTGATAGTGTGTGTGCCTGGTGAAAGTGTGCACTAATGGCTGGTGGTGTGTGAGCCCTGTAGAAGCTTGAACTGACAGCTGGTGGTGTGTGTGCCTAGTGGAAGCATGCATTGACTGCGGGTGGTGTGTGTGCCCGGTGAAAGTGTGCACTGATGGTTGGTGGTGTGTGTGCCTGGTGGAAGTGTGCACTGATGGCTGGTGGTGTGTGTGCCTGGTGGAAGCATGCACTGATGGCTGGTGGTGGTGGTGCCTGGTGAAAGCATACAATGACGGACTGTGGTGTGTGTGCCCATTGAAAATGTGCACCGATGGCTGGTGATGTGCTTGTGCCTGGTGATCGCGTGCACTGATGGCTGGTGGTGTGTGCCTGGTGGAAGCGTGCATGACGGCTGGTAGTATGTGTGCCTGGTGAAAGTGTGCACTGACGGCTGGTAGTGTGTGTGCCTGGTGTAAGTGTGCACTGACGGCTGGTGGTGTGTGTTTGCCTGGTGGAAGCATGCACTGATAGCTGGTGGTGTGTGTGTCTGGTGGAAGCGTGCACTAACGGCTGGTGGTGTGTGTGCCTGGTGGAAGTGTGCTCTGATGGTGTGTAACCCTGGTGGAAGCGTGCACTGATGGCTGGTGGTGCGTGTGCCTGGTAGAAGCGTGCACTGACGGTTGGTGATGTGTGTGCCCGGTGAAAGCGTGCACTGACGGCAGGTGGTATGTGGGGCCGGTTAAAGCCTGGTGTGTGTGCCTGGTGAAAGCGTGCACTGATGGCTGGTGGTGAGTGTGCCCGGTGAAAGCGTACACCAACAACTGGTGGTGTGTGTGCCTGGTGAAAGCGTGCACTGACGGCTGGTGGTGTGTGCCTGGTGGAAGCGTGCACCGACGGCTGGTAGTGTGTGACTGCTGATAGTGTTTGTGCCTGGTGAAAGTGTGCACTAATGGCTGGTGGTGTGTGAGCCCTGTAGAAGCTTGAACTGACAGCTGGTGGTGTGTGTGCCTAGTGGAAGCATGCATTGACTGCTGGTGGTGTGTGTGCCCGGTGAAAGTGTGCACTGATGGTTGGTGGTGTGTGTGCCTGGTGGAAGTGTGCACTGATGGCTGGTGGTGTGTGTGCCTGGTGGAAGCATGCACTGATGGCTGGTGGTGGTGGTGCCTGGTGAAAGCATACAATGACGGACTGTGGTGTGTGTGCCCATTGAAAATGTGCACCGATGGCTGGTGATGTGCTTGTGCCTGGTGATCGCGTGCACTGATGGCTGGTGGTGTGTGCCTGGTGGAAGCGTGCATGACGGCTGGTAGTATGTGTGCCTGGTGAAAGTGTGCACTGACGGCTGGTAGTGTGTGTGCCTGGTGGAAGTGTGCACTGATGGCTGGTGGTGTGTGTGCCTGGTGGAAGCATGCACTGATAGCTGGTGGTGTGTGTGTCTGGTGGAAGCGTGCACTAACGGCTGGTGGTGTGTGTGCCTGGTGGAAGTGTGCTCTGATGGTGTGTAACCCTGGTGGAAGCGTGCACTGATGGCTGGTGGTGCGTGTGCCTGGTCAAAGTGTGCACCGATGGCTGGAGGTGTGGGTGTGCCTGGTGAAAGCGTGCATTGTTACCTGGTGGTGTGTGCCTGGTGGAAGCATGCACCGACGGCTGGTAGTGTGTAACAGCTAGTAGTGTGGGTGCCTAGTGAAAGTGTGCACTGATGGCTGGTGGTGTGTGTGCCTGGTGGAAGCGTGCACTGGTGGCTGGTAGTGTGTGGGCAGGTGAAAGAGTGCACTGACGGCTGGTGGTGTGTGTGCCCCATGAAAGTGTGCACTGACAGCTGGTGATGTGTGTTGCCGGTGAAAGCATGCACTGACGTCTGGTGGTGTGTGTGCCTGGTGGAAGTGTGCACTGATGGCTGGCGGTGTGTGTGCCAGGTGGAAGCGTGCACTGATGGCTGGTGGTGTGTGCTTGGTGGAAGCGTGCACTGATGGCTTGTGGTGTGTGTGCCTGGTGGCAGCATGCACTGACGGCTGGTGGTGTGTGTGCCTGGTGGAAGCGTGCACTGATGGCTGGTTTTGTGTGCCCCTGGTGAAAGCGTGCACTGACAGATGGTGGTGTGTGTGCCCTGTGGAAGTGTGCACTGGCGGCTGGTGGTGTGTGTGCCTGGTGAAAGCATGCACTGACAGCTGGTGGTGTGTGCCCGGTGGAAGCCTGCACTGTTGGCTGGTGGTGTATGTGCCTGGTGGAAGTGTGCACTGATGGCTGTTGGTGTGTGTGCCTGGTGAAAGCGTCCACTGACAGCTGGTGGTGTGTTTGCCTGGTGGAAATGTGCACTGATGGCTGGTGGTGTGTGTGCAGCGTGCCCTGACGGCTGGTTGTGTGTGTGCCCAATGGAAGTGTGCACTGACGGCTGGTGGTGTGTGCCTGGTGGAAGAGTGCACTGAAGGCTGGTGGTGTGTGTGCCTGTTGAAAGAATGCACTGATGGCTGGTTGTGTGTGCCTCTGGTGAAAGCGTGCACTGACAGATGGTGGTGTGTGTGCCCTGTGGAAGTGTGCACTGGCGGCTGGTGGTGTGTGTGCCTGGTGAAAGCATGCACTGACAGCTGGTGGTGTGTGCCCGGTGGAAGCCTGCACTGTTGGCTGGTGATGTATGTGCCTGGTGGAAGTGTGCACTGATGGCTGTTGGTGTGTGTGCCTGGTGAAAGCGTCCACTGACAGCTGGTGGTGTGTTTGCCTGGTGGAAATGTGCACTGATGGCTGGTGGTGTGTGTGCCCGGTGGAAGCGTGCACTGACGGCTGGTTGTGTGTGTGCCCAATGGAAGTGTGCACTGACGGCTGGTGGTGTGTGCCTGGTGGAAGCGTGCACTGAAGGCTGGTGGTGTGTGTGCCTGTTGAAAGCGTGCACTGATGGCTGGTGGTGTGTGTGCCCAGTGAAAGCCTGCACTGATTGCTGGTGGTGTGTGTTTGTCTGGTGGAAGCATGCACTGACGGCTGGTGGTGTGTGCCTGGTGGAAGCGTGCACCAAGGGCTGGTAATGTGTGACGGCTGGTAATGTTTGTGCCTGCTGAAGTTGTGCACTGAAGGCTTGTGGTGTGTGTGTGCCTGGTGAAAGCGTGCACTGATGGCTGGTGGTGTGTGCCTGGAAGCGTGCACCAATGGCTGGTAGTGTGTGATGGCTGGTAGTGTGTGTGCCTGGTGAAAGTGTGCACTGACAGCTGGTGGTGTGTGTGCCTTGTGGAAGCGTGCACTGATGGCTGGTGGTGTGTGTGCCTGGTGAAAGCATGCACTGACGGCTGGTGGTGTGTGGGTCCGGTTAAAGCATGCACTGACCGCTGGTGGTGCATGCGCCTGGTGGAAGTGTGCACTGATGGCTGGTGGTGTGTGTGTGTAGTGAAAGCGTGCACTGATGACTGGTGGTGTGTGTGCCAGGTGAAAGTGTGCACTGACTGCTGGTGGTGTGTGTGCCTGGTAGAAGCGAGCACTGACGGTTGGCGATGTGTGTGCCCGGTGAAAGCGTGCACTGACGGCAGGTGGTATGTGGGGCCGGTTAAAGCATGGTGTGTGTGCCTGGTGAAAGCGTGCACTGATGGCTGGTGGTGCGTGTGCCCGGTGAAAGCGTACACCAACAACTGGTGGTGTGTGTGCCTGGTGAAAGCGTGCACTGACGGCTGGTGGTGTGTGCCTGGTGGAAGCGTGCACCGACGGCTGGTAGTGTGTGACTGCTGATAGTGTGTGTGCCTGGTGAAAGTGTGCACTAATGGCTGGTGGTGTGTGAGCCCTGTAGAAGCTTGAACTGACAGCTGGTGGTGTGTGTGCCTGATGGAACCGTGCACTGATGTCTGGTGGTGTGTGTGCCTGGTGAAAACGTGCACTAACGGCTGGTGGTGTGTGGGGACAGTTAAAGCATGCACTGACGTCTGGTGGTGTGTGTGCCTGGTGGAAGCGTGCACTGATGGCTGGTGATGTGTGTGCCTGGTGCAAGAGTGCACTGACGGCTTGTGGTGTGTGTGCCCGGTGGAAGCGTGCACTGATGGCTGGTGGTGTGTGCCTGGTGGAAGCGTGCACTGACAGCTTGTTGTGTGTGTGCCTGATGGAAGCGTGCACTGACGACTGGTGGTGTGTTTGTGCCTGGTGGAGGTGTGCAGAGGATGGAGCACAAACAAATCAACTACTACATGTATTTTCTCACTAAAGAATAATGAAAAATAATCCCAAGCAACTCGAACACTGTTGTGCTAGCAATATTACAAGCTAAAATAATAAATATTCGATTTCCAACTGCAACAGATCAGCTAAAATACCTAGACACACTCATAATCAATACATTTATTTAGTCACTCTTTATGACTGTGCTGCTCTTTAAATGAAATAGAAAGAAACTTATAAAGTGCATTATGCCAAGGCGTCACATTCTTAAAATTGCAAAGAAAAGGGGCATCCACTAAATTCAAAGGAGCTGCCATAAGTTAAGGTAGAAGAGGCAAGTTTTCATTTGCTTCTCGAAGGCTGCAGAAGAGCCCAGACTGGCCATATATATGGGGGGGAGTGTTCCATAGTTTGGCTAACGCTTCTGAAAAGGAGCGGCAGCTTTCTGAAATCTTGAAATGATCACCTTCTTGAGGAAAGATGATCTAAGATGTCTTTTTGGGGTGTACCAGTGAAAAATAGTTTTCAGAGGCACAGAAACTTGATAATGGAGAGCCAGAAATAAATACCATGCAGTGTGCCTTAAATGTCACACGCTTTCTAACATGAAGCCAGTGAAGAGAGCACATATCTTCCCTCACTGAAAGCTGTTTAGGAACATTCAGAACCAGATGAGCAGCTGCATTCTGGATGACCTGCAGTCAGTTAAGGACATATTGATGCTTAAGTATAAGGATTGCAATAATTAAGGCGTGAGGTTATTAAGGCAATGACTACTGCTACTCTCAGCTCTTCTGAGATGAGTGGGAAGACCTTTTTCAGGATTTTAATGATATAAAAGCAGAATCTCTGGCCTATCAGCATTAAGTTTCAGAAAATTCTCCTTCATCCAAGTACTGACTCTGAGCATGCACAGTGTAAACCTGTCAGCAATTCCAGGCAAATCATCAGTTAAAATTACGATGATTTGCGTTTCGCCAACATAGGGCAACACCTGAAGCCAAAAGACCTTTCCAGTCTAACTAGGGGGGCAACATACATGTTAAAACGGTAGGACCGAGGAAGGACCCCTGTTGGACACCACAGGGAAGATGGAATGGTTCTGCCCTGAACTCATCTCAGCTGATTATTTGAGTCCTATTGGTCAATGAAGACTCTAATGGTCCAGAGCTGTATTCCTCACCCCTGCCTGATGCAGTCTTTGCACCAGGCAGTGTAGGGATATTCTGTCAAATGCAACAGACAGATCCAACATAACCAAATTTGCCTCACTTCCCTGATCCACCTGGCAGTGTACTGAATCTGAAGCGGCAACAAATGCCATGTCAATTCTAATACTACTACCAAATACATTTTCTGAGGTGTCCATGGGCGGTTATGAAGTCAAACAGAACCTGTTTTAAACATTTTTCAAAGATTTTTGCTAGTGCAGGCAGCAGCGAGATAGGGCTCAGATTTTGAAGATCCTCTAACAACTCCACACTTATACAAGTCGTTAAAGAATTGAATATTACACATTATATCCTCAACAAAAAAAGAACCCAGAAGAAGGAAGGGCAGGAAATTGACAAACTCTCCACAGCGATAGAAATAAAACAAAAACATTGTTTTTCTTAAAAAACACATCATACACATCGTAGACCCACATGAATACACAGCATGATGCGATAATGCAAATAGTATTGTTGGTATGCAAGGCAAAATAAGACGCATGCAGGCAATGAGTTTAGAAAAAAGAATTGAATCAATTATTTCTCTTGTGGGATAACTTAGATATACATATCCAAATATGCAGAGCATATTTAAATAGTGAAGCATGAGTAAAGAACCCCCAATCCAAACTCATTTTCCAAAATGCCATGTTCATGCTTGGCGGCAAGGGCTCTGTTCATCAGGAAAAAAGCTATGAGGTAGAGAGGACATACAGCTTTATTTGGGATGGCTGAAGAACAGCTGTATAGTAGATATTATTTCTCTCCACGTGAGATCTTGGACATAGTAGGGGGACCTCAGTTATATCTGATATCACCAAAAGGCCATTGCCATGCTATCCGTGTTCATGCAAGGCCACTTGCTGCACTGAATTTGCAGGAAATGTGTTCTTTCTACACAACCAGCACCACCACACAAGGTATCTTCCAACCCGGCCGAGCCAGGTGCTGGCCTTAGGTGTTGAAATGCTTACACAGTTCAATGCAGCAATACATCCTCATGCCTCAAATCCAGCAAGACTAGCAAAATATGGCATTAAAGTTTTATGATGGAATACATTTTCCACCTGTGTATGGAACTTTGGAATTTACATATCACATTTCAGCCACAGTGACAAGCTTCACATCTAAATTGCAATCAACACCAGTGGTACCTTATCTCATCAGCCAAAATCTCTGTGTGAAACGCCACCACTCATAGTTGTGAAGGGATTGGTATCTACTAGTTTCACTAGTTCCAGGCCTAGTGGAATTAACTGCACACATATTCAGGGCTTTAATGATCATAATGTTTTCAAACATAGAAAATGAAAAGTGTACGATTTGGCTCAGATGAGATTTACACTGGATATCTGCAGCTTGCTTAGAGATTAACACAACAGATCTATTAACCTAGTGAACTATTCTATCAGTCTATATTTAATTTGGATGTATTCACTCTGGGGCATATTTGCTAATCTTTCACACAATGCAGGACAGCAAGAAAAGTTGCTGCACTGCACTGCATTGAGTGTAATAGAGAGGACAGAAATGTTCCACATTTACAGTGATATGAGGCATTTCTGCTCTGAACTTGTGCTGTCACACTTTGTATTGCAAATGCAAAAACAACAGTTGATGGACGGAATGTTTCACAATGGCAAAACATTCACCCCCAGTCACAGATCTGGGTTTAATCCATCGTTTTTTTGCTCACCACGCCACCCCAGTTCAGACATGTCAATATGTAAATCAGTCTTGACCCTGTGCCTCATGGGAACAGTCCAGCCCGAACTGCCAGTGCCAAGCCATGTCTTCCCTGGACTGGAATCAAGCATCCTAGGACCGGTTTCTGGCTATCAGCCGTCATCAACCAGGCTAGCTTGTTTCCAGTGGCATGGAGAGCACGGGACTTACATCTGAGCATACCCGTCCAATTCGGGGTGACAAATGCAAAAACAACAGTTGATGGACGGAATGTTGCACAATGGCAAAACATTCACCCCCAGTCACAGATCTGGGTTTAATCCATCGTTATGTTGCTCACCACGCCACTTCAGTTCAGACATGCCAATATGCAAATCAGTCTTGAACCTGTGCCTCATATGAACAGTCCAGCCCGAACTGCCAGTGCCAAGCCATGTCTTCCCTGGACTGGAATCAAGCATCCTAGGACCGGTTTCTGGCTATCAGCCGTCATCAACCAGGCTAGCTTGTTTCCAGTGGCATGGAGAGCACGGGACTTACATCTGAGCATACCCGTCCAATTCGGGGTGACAAATGCAAAAACAACAGTTGATGGACGGAATGTTGCACAATGGCAAAACATTCACCCCCAGTCACAGATCTGGGTTTAATCCATCGTTATTTTGCTCACCACGCCACCCCAGTTCAGACATGCCAATATGCAAATCAGTCTTGAACCAGTGCCTCATGGGACCAGTCCAGCCCGAACGGCCAAGCCATGTCTTCCCTGGACCGGAATCAAGCATCCTAGGACCGGTTTCTGACTATCAGCCATCATCAGCCAGGATAGCTTGTTTCCAGTGGCATGGAGAGCACGGGACTCACGTCTGAGCATACCCGTCCCACTCGGGGTGACAAATGCAAAAACAACAGTTGATGGACGGAATGTTGCACACTGGCAAAACATTCACCCCCAGTCACAGATCTGGGTTTCATCCATCGTTATTTTGCTCACCACGCCACCCCAGTTCAGACATGCCAATATGCAAATCAGTCTTGACCCTTTGCCACATGGGAACAGTCCAGCCCGAACTGCCAAGCCATGTCTTCCCTTGACCAGAATCAAGCATCCTAGAGCCGGTTTCTGGCTATCAGCCGTCATCAGCCAGGATAGGTTGTTTCCAGCTGCATTTTGAGCACGGGACTCACGAGACTCATGTTTGAGCATACCCGTCCAACTTTGTATTGCAGGCAGGATTCTTTTTATGCAGGAGGGGATACTTTCCTACACAATAACAATATTTAGAGGTATTTTGCTCTTTCTATGTGTGCTGCAGAATGAAGTACACTTGGAAAGAGAAAATAGGAAGGAGCAATAAAGATATTTCTCCTTGTTACACCTCTCTGGGCAGGCGTAGTATTTTGACGCATTCCCAAGTTTAGTAGCTTTAATAAATGTGGAAATGCACAAAAATACATGGGCAGTTGAACGGAAATGCCCATGCTCCACCCATGGAACGTCTCCCAGCTTGAAATGTACTGTAAGACAACACAAGCAGCTATGTTGTGTTACATTTCTTCACAAAGCCAGGCAAGGCAGCACAGATCACCCCTTGCATGGCTTTAAAAAAATATTACTGAAGCCTGTGCTTCTCCTTGCGTTGCGTTGTGCGACGCAAGGTCAACTCAAAGGCTGGATAAATGTGGACCTCTTCGTTTTTCAGATTTCCTGCAGTACTACTTGTTCCAACAATTTCCAACAATTTTGCCCACAACGGACGTTTTCTAATGGTGTGATTTGTGGTGTAACCTTCATAATGCCATTTCACTTTAGCTTTGTGTTATACAATTTTCATTCAGAGAGGTTAATGTGCTCAACAATCTTTGTGGCAGATGACAAGATCTATTTCCTCACAAACATAGGGGCAGATTTATGAAACAGTCACTTGCACTGCTTGACAGGGAAATGGCAGGAATGGCATGAAGGAGCACCTTCCTGCACAAAAACAATCCTGAGAGACAAATTCCTTTTTCTATGTGTGCTTACGAATACAGCACACATAGAAAGAGAGAGGAACAAGGGGAAATAAAGATATTTCTCCTTGTTACGCCTCTCTGGGAAGGCATATCTTTTTTGTGCATTCCCAATTCTACTATTCCTTATAAATCTAAACAACTAGAAACCATGTAAAAAACCACAGGAGTTGTGAGGGAACACCCATGCAACACCAATGGAAAGTCTCCTTATCAAGAGTAAGGCAGAGCAGCGATTTGCGTAGCAGTGCTTTACTCCAGATTTATTGAGCTACTCAGGGCCGCGCATAACAGCCTTGCATTGGTTCATAAATCCCATTTAGGAACTATGTCACTCTTGAAGCATCTTGCATGGTGCAAGAGAGATGCAACTCCGCTCATTATTCTCAGTAGCTTCAGAAGAATGAAAGATGGAAATGATCCATCCAGATTTGAAATTGTGATCTGCAGGTTCCACTCAAATTACAAATAAAGAGACACGATAATGTAAGAGCAATAATAGCTGCTGTGACGTTGCTCATCGAGCTGCCTGCACGAACATGCAGGCACTTTACCTAGATTAATTTTTCAGTAACAGTTTATTACCAAATTTACTTGAAACGCATTTGTCCAACTGCTAAATGACAATAGATTTGAACCTGCATCAAGATTACACACGCAGATGTACAAAGACAAGCTGTTGTACTAACAAAAAGTAAAGCAATCTCAGAAGCCTGACACAAAAGACAGCTGTAAAATAACCTTCTTGCTATATTTAACTACAGAAGAATGTTGGTTTGTGTGCCTTGGAGGTACTCAAATCATTAGTCGCCCAGTGCAGTGAGATGTTAAAGACAACAATCACTGTCTCAAACACAGTTTGCAGATTATCAGATCAGACGTAACTGCAGGAGAATGGCCTTCATCCCATGTCCATCATGAGAATTAGCAGAATATGCTTAGACAGAGCTCCCTTTTGTTCAATATATATGTCCCCATCCACAATGCTATCTAAGGACACAGTAAACCAATACAAAACCGAGGGGCATATTATCAAGCCTGTGCGCTAAAATTATCGCCGCTTTATCGGCCGAAAACGGCCGATAAAGCGGCGATAATGGGCTTGATAATATGCTCTGTGGAATTCCAATCGAAGCCCATGTTAGATGTCTTCACATCTAACATGTGCTTCGATTGGAATTCGATAGAGCATATTATCAAGCCCATTATCGCCGCTTTATCGGCCGTTTTCGGCCGATAAAGCGGCGATAATTTTAGCGCACAGGCTTGATAATATGCCCCTGAATTTGTTGTGACAAAAATATAAACAAATACATACCATTGACGGATGTTCAAATGGTGTGATGCCATTATTTCACAGTTTTTACTTTGTGGCATATTACATCACAGGTACCACCCAAATAGAAATGAAGTGAAAACACAAATGTTACCAAATAACATGATACCAGAATGGCAAAAATCCAATGAGCACAACTGGAGATATTCAATAAAAGAAATTAAGGTAGATATAGTACATAAAAGTACAAAGTGGCACTCGCGGTCATCTGGTTGTGCTAGACCATGGAAAAGTCACAAGTTAAGGCTGACCGTGATGGAGTGCATGCTGGATACAGGGACCAAGTTGGTATTACTGAAAATGTTACCTTTTAAAAGTCTGGCAAGAAGAGTTACATTTTCAGTGGAGGAGGCCACGAGGAGGAGGGAAAGTGTTGGGGTTGGCCGCCTCTGTAGCATGAAGACCAGTCCTGACTTTGCGATCGTTGTCTGTGTGGTGTGAACATTCAGTCAGGCCTCATTGCTAGAGTTCTGCGTTAGCACTCACTGTGGGCTATCATTGCTGAAGCACTTAGTGTACATCTCACTTTGCTTTGAATCACTGTCAATCTCTGTAGTGTGAAGAGTCAAGTTCACCAGAGCTTCACATTGGGGGGAGAGTAGAGTGCCGGTGTGTACCAGCCCCTTTGCAGTCACAAGGAGCTCAAAATGTCCAGCTAAGCATCCAGGTCCTGGGGAGGCACCTCTTGGGGATCAGGAACTCACTTCAGCAGAGGTCAGCCAGGCTCAGGCATGTTCAGTTACAAGTCTAGGCAGGTTCAGTGCAGCAGGCCAGCTGGGCAGTTGCAGGAAGACCTCTGGAGCTGGTTCTGTCCCTGAAGCTCAGTGCAGGAGGTCAACCAACTGACTCTGAAGGGAACAGGACCAGACTTCCTTCTCAGAAATCAGGCAGCAGAAGAGTACTCTGGGGGATAAGGCAGGCCTCTAACAGCAGGGCGGTCCTCTGGGAAACAATGCAGGCCTCAAGCAGCAGGGCAGTTCTCGGGAGAACAAGGCAGGCCTCCAGTAGCAGGGTAGGCCTTTGGAGAATGAGGCAGTCCTTCCTCTTGTAATGTTCGCAGGTACAGGAGTGTATTGAAGAGTGGCACAGGAAGTCCAATATTTATACCTGGCTCCAGCTTTTGAAGTTAGGGGATTCCCTGTAGTGGCTTCACATCTGGTTCTGGAAAGTTATTTCCTTCCCCTGTCAAGGCTAAAAGAAGACTAAGGTGACAAAAGACTAGCGGTGAGTGTTGGAAGGAAAAGCCCTTTGAAATGTAAATGAGGCTGGTTACAGGGTCATCCCAGCTATCCAGGCAGGATGGCCTATCTTGTCCATACTGGATCCCCTTTTGTGTCATTATCTTGAAGGAATACACAAACCCCAACAGTAGAAACATTCACAGTCATGTTACCTGGGATACCAGCAGAAGGCACAAATGGTTAGGACAACAAAATGCAAACTTTCTAAAAGTGGCAGTTTTACAATAGTGACTTAAAATCAGATTTTACCATTAAAGAGGATATAAAATTACAAATCATTTTAGTCTAAAAATCATATTTGTGTCTGCTCCCAATCCAAAGTTTTCACTTTAAAAAGTAAAAAATGACTTTGTGAGTTTTTCACTACCAAGACATTTAGAACTTAAACACACATGTTCTCTGCTTTAAATACAAAGCACTTCGCCCTACGAGTATTAAGGACCAACCTTAGGGGTGACATATGTATAAAAAGTAGGGTTTAGACCTAGCAAAAGAGCTATTTTGCCAGGTTGAAGTAGCAGTTTGAAACTACACTACACACTGCAGTGTGCAGTGGCAGGCCTGGGACATGGTTTAAAGGGGTACATTAGTGGGTGGCACAATGAGTGCTGCAGACCCACTAGTATCATTTCATTTACAGAGCCTGGGAACCTGGAGTACCATTTATTATGGACTCACAATTAAATTAAATTTAGCAATCAGTAGTAAACCAATTATATAATGTTTTAGAGACAGAAAGCCCGAGCACTTTAGAATTGGTTATCAGTGTCAGTGTGTGGATATATCTATATATATATATATATATATATATATATATATATATATATATATATATATATATATATATATATATATATATATATATATATATATATATGAAAGTTACTCACCACCAAAAACAAGGCTCCTGCCTTAGTAAAATATATATCTATTAACTACTGGCGGTCGCCAGTAGGTAGTTATAGTTAGGACCTAGTTTCCATAGGAAATCTACAACATTCTATTTGGAATAACTTTGACGCCGGTGGACGAATCTTCGTGAATTTCTCCAAGAAAATGGCCTGCTCCACTTCGCTCCTTCTCTGAAAGTTTGGGGGTGATTCGTGAAGCAGGGGCCATGAAAAAAGGGGGTCCCAAAACGTGTTTTTCCCATGCAATTTTCCATAGGACCTTTAGCCAGGGCTACAGCCCGAACGGCTGAACGGAATTACACCAAATTTTGCAAAAAGGTAGAGTTCGGTTCACAGATCAGCCTTTTTGTTAAATGGTGTAAATCCATTCAGTAGTTTCTGAGAAAATCATAAGTAAAATCATAAGTATATCTATAGGCGCTTACCGTACGCATACCTTTTCGAGGACGAGCTGCATGCTAATTGGCTGTCAACTGTCTGCCAACACTCTAAACCAGAAAGTGTTGGCAGCCATCTTGTGCCTCGGTAGACTGAGGCACAAGAAAGAAGAAAAACAAACGCGTAGAACACAAAAAGGGGGCAGGGAAGAAACCCCCTGACCCCCTAGGCCTGCTCAGGGGGTCCCACAAGGACCCACAAGGCCCAAAAAGAAAAAAAAATTGACAAAAATCGTGGGGTACGCGTACGTAAGTGTACCGTATGCGTACGGTATGCGTGCGTACACGTACCTTTCCGAGCACAAGATGCATGCTCATTGGCTGTGAACACTCCAAACCAGGAAGTGTTGGCAGCCATCTTGTGCTCAGTAGACCGAGGCACAGGACAGCAAAGAAAAAAACATGTAGAACACAAAAAGGGGGCAGGGTAGAAACACCCTGACACCCTAGGGCTGCTCAGGAGGTCCCACAAGGACCCTCAAGGCCCACATTTTTTTTTTTAAACCCGGTTTGCTTTTTTTCAAATTACCCCCTGGGGGAACCAAATTCCCGGGGGCATAGTGAAAAAGAAGTGTGGGGGGGCCAATCCCCCCCACACTGTCCCGGGGACTGCCACCCCGGGGCAAAGCAACACAGTCCCCTGGCGCATACTGGAGGCTCCTGGTGGGCTAGTTGTCCTCCAGGGACCTCCAGTATGCAAGGGGAATTAGTTCTCCCTCTGAAAAAGCGTCAGGGGGCTGCATTGCAGAGAGGTGTAAAAAGGGGGGTGGCCTCATTACACCTCTCTGTAACGCAGCCCCATGGCGCATAGTGGAGGTTCTTGGTGGGCTAGTTGGCCCCCAGGAACCTCCAGTATGCAAGGGGATTTAGTTCCTCCTCTGCAAATGCGCCCGGGGGCTGCGTTGCAGAGAGGGGCATGGCCTCATTACACCTCTCTACAATGTAGCCCCCTGGTGCATACTGGAGATTCCTGGTGGGCTAGTTGGCCCTCAGGGACCCCCAGTGTGCAAGGGGAATAAGTTCTGCCTCTGTAAACGCGCCCGGGGGCTGCGTTGCAGAGAGGTGTAAATAGGGTCGTGGCCTCATTAGACCTCTCTGCAATGCTGCCCCCTGGTGCATACTGGAGTTTCCTGGTGGGCTAGTTCGCCTCCAGGGACCCTCAGTATGCAAATGGACTTAATCCCCCAACTTAGAACACTCTACAGGGCACGTTTGCACAGTGGTGAAGGTTGGGGACGGGGCTTGAGGTGATGTGAGTGTAAACATGCCCTGAGGGGTGTTTTAAATTGGGGAATAAATTCCTGTTCAATCCAGAGGTCCCCTAGGGGGCAACTAGTCCAACAGGTATCTTCAGTCTGCGCCACGGAGCTGTGTTGCAGAGTGTTATAAAAAGGGGGCGTGCCCTTTGAACACCTCTCTGCAACATAGCTGCCTGGCGCATTCTGGAGGTACCTGGTGGGCTAGTTGGCTCACTGGGGACCTCAGGATTGAAGAGGAATTAATTCCCTAATCTAGCTCACTACTATTCCTGAAAAATAAATTTAACTGTACTTACCAGTAACTTGAATTTCCTTCCATAGGATATCATTGCCTCATATATAAAATATATATTAATGAAAAAAAATATTAAATAAAAAAAATATTACTATTTCAATTTTTTTATTTTTTTATTATTTATATTAAAAATATGTAATGTAATTTAAAAAAATATATATCTAAATATAAATAATTTCAAATAATGTAGTAAATCAGTATAAAAAAATATAACAATTAATACATTTAAAAATTATCATTTACAAAACCTTTGAAATTCACTGAAAAAACCATAGGTTTCAGCCACGTTATAGTTAGGAATTAGCATTTAAAAAACCTTAGAAATTCAATGAAAAAAACATAGGTTTCACACACGTTATAGTTGGGAATTAGCATTTAAAAAACTATAGAAATTCACTAAAAAGCCATAGGTTTCACACATGTTATAGTTAGCTGGACATTTCACTCAAACAAAACCATTGAAATTCCCCCGTTATAGTTAGTTCAGCTAACTACAACTCGCGCTTCCGCAATGCACTGCTGATGACGTAGAGATACTATTAGTGCACCGCATGGGTTGGATAGGTCCTTTGAGGAAAAAATGTGACGGAGACTGCATTATAATTAATTTCAAATCTCCAGGCTGGGCAAGTGATGCACTAGCAAATGCCCCCCCTCCTCCATCCCATTGGGAATACAACATGACACTACTACCACTCGGCTACTTTTACAGACACTTGATGGGGAACCCTGACCAAGGCGGAACTACCTGTAATTCCAACATTAGGCATCAAACCTTTCTCCCACAATTACCTCCAAACCCAAGCATCCTCACATCTAATAGATATCAGATACTGGGTTCTTTGAAGGATAACGATTGACTTATGCCAATGGAGGGAGTTCCATCATCAATAATACTGAAACAAATTGGGGGGAGTACCGCAACATGCTGTAAGATGGTAGTCAATGATAGACCGGCACAGATCCAACCAAACGCTACCAAGGATGGTACCACATCTAATTTAGGCTTTACTGCAACAAACCGGAAACAATAAATTAGTACCAAATATAAGGGGGCAGTGGCAAATCAGACTTTACCTGAGGCCATATTAGCAGTACCCATATATAACAAGGGTTTATCTATCGGACAATCACCTGCCACACTCAATATAGCCAACCAACATGAAAGTAATATGGTTATTGATCATGAAGGTTATACCTTCATGAGCTGGAATATAGCAGGTCTAAACAGTAAATTAAATACCCCACATTGGAATAATCTCATTGCATCCAAATATGACGTAATTTGCCTGCAGGAAACTTGGTATAGAGAACCAGTCTACATCGAAGGGTATACTACTAATTGGGTTAAAGTGGTCGATTCTACCTCTGGTAGGGCAAAGGGAGGTCTTGTAATACTTGTATCCAATAATTTAGTCCAGTGCAAAATTATTAGCTGTACAGTTATAGACAGCAATTGTCAGCTAATGAGACTTAGATTTAATAGGGGTAATGACCTCCTGCTTATTAATTTTTATAATAATAACTTTAGCAATAATAGAGGAGGTGCTATTCACAACATCGAAAAAGAAAAAGATAGAGCATTGGAAATGCCAAATAGACAAGCAACCATCCTATTAATGGGAGATTTCAACGTCCAAACCTGCCAATTTGCCCTTACCAAAACATGCGCTTTTACCAAAGGTTACAACCGAGAAGATAATGTGGAATTGCTGCATTTCCCCCATGGTGAATATGGCACCGCTCTAAATATTTTGTTGTCAAAATATGATCTTGAACTTCTAAGCTGTACCAGGAACAAAAATAACATCTATTGTCCAACTTTCACTGGGAGGGGTGCAGCAACAACCATTGATCATAATCTATTATCTTATAATAGTGACTTTAAGGATTTATGGATCACGGAACAGGTGATCAGTGACCATCATAGCATTTCTATAGCCCTGCTATGCTAGGGAAATAAACAGGCAAATACATCTAGTCGTGTAACCGATATTTTCCCCACAAATGGTAAGAGATTAAAATGGGCATCCGTTGACCCAAATAAAATTCATAAGGAAGTTATCATCCACTGTAAAAAAGAAATAGATTATTGCTTAGGCAATGAGGTGGTCTCTAGCTCCCCGATTTTTAATTTCCAAAGCATTAATGTATTCATAGAATCACTTCTCACCCAAAAAAATAAAACCAGAAAACAGGAACATACAGAATGGTTAAATAAAAGCTGCACTGATGCCCTGCATGCTTTAAAACTTGCATTGGGCATAAAACCCCGTAATAAGGAGAACATTAGAGTGTTACGTCTTAACTATAAACACATCATCGCGCCTGTAAAAAAGAAGTACAACACGAGGCTTGGGTTAACTGCAGCTCGGCGGCAGCAACCATAAATAGTAAGCTATTTTGGGAGACGGTCAACTGTCCCGTTTTAAAAGACGATAGCCGACCGGAATTAACTTCATATATAAATAGTGATGATTGGATCAAACATTTCACATCAATTTTTAACCCAAATAACGCTGACACAAATCAAATAACTACTACTACCTGGCCTATACTACCTCTAATGATAAAAATAGACGAAGTCCATGAAGGACTATCCGACAGTAGAGGGGGGAAGGCACCAGGGCCTGATGAGATGCCCATTGACCTTTATAAAAGCGAGGAGGCCCTATGGGCCCCTATTTTAACCTCAATTTTTAATGCAGCAGTTGATGGCCAAATTCCCATTACATGGGGTCAATTAATAATCATCCCCCTCTTCAAAAAAGGTTCAAAATCTGTGCCCAGCAACTATCGTCCGATATCGTTGCTGGACTCGTCACTGAAAGTTATGAGCAGGGTCATGCTGAAAAGACTTGAAACATGGGCTGAGGACAACAAAATTCTTTCACCGGCCCAATACGGGTTTAGAAAAGGCATTGGCACACTGGAATAGTGCGTTAATTTGGACCTTCTCATAAATAAATACACTATGGCAAAAGGGGGTAGATTATTTTTATGTTTTGCGGACCTTAGCAGCGCTTTCGATCTGGTGGATCACTCGATATTGTGGCAGATACTTCTGGACACCTGCGCTCCCAAGGAAATTGTTTACTTTTTAGCAAGGGTGTACGAGAATTTGTCCAGTAAAGTGCGCTATGGTCCTGCAGGAGAGTGCACCCCGCTGTTTAGTGTGAAAAGGGGCATCCGTCAGGGATGTGTACTTGCGCCATTTCTGTTTTCACTGTTTATCAATCATGTGGACAGTACACTAAAACAAATCCCTGCTGGTGCACCCTCTATTGTGGGTAAGGCTGTCCCTATTTCATTATATGCAGATGATGCAGTTTAATTTCACGTACCCCGATTGGCCTTCAACGTCTTATAGATAATTTCCCCCTTTTTATTAAAGGCAGGAAACTTTTAATTAATAAAACTAAGACTTTTGTTATGTCATGCTGGAAATCTATGAATAAACCGGGAAAGGCCTTTTTTCTAGAAGGAATAAAAATGCAATATGTTAAATCCTTCTGTTACCTTGGGGTAACTTTTGCGGGAAACGGGAAGTGGTCACAAGAATATGCTAACATCCACCTCAAAATGAGCAGGAATGTGAATGGCATTTTCCGTTTCTCTGCCAAAGTTGGTGCATGAAGAATTAAAGACATGGTAACTATATACAACGCCAAATGTGTTTCATCTGCGCTTTATGGTGCCGGAATTTGGGGCCACCACCTTGAACAGTCTTTACAGCAGGATGAAAACACATTTATTAAACGCCTGTGTGCTCCACCTTCGGCCTCAACTGTAACAATACACCAGGAAATGGGTTTAAAACATATTTCAGATTAGGCTGGCCTTGGTCCCCTTTTATTATGGCGTTCCATTTGGGCTAAACCTGAAACAGCTTGTACTCAAAGCATAATAAGAGATTGTATTAAACTCGACCACAATTCTCGTATTCTGTGGCTGGGATATAATTGTTATTGGTACAGTCACTTATTTAAACGTGATGTCTTTATTGATCCTGAGTATGCAGCTTCCATTTCTAAAAAAGATCTTAAAGAAGCGTTTTTTACCCACAAAAATGAGAATATGGGAAACTTAACCAGGTCTCAGCCCACTGTTGCATTTTAAAAAGAACTTAACCTTACAATCGGCCGTCAGGCATATTTGAATGTAGTAACCATGCCCTCCCACCGATTCGTTCTAACATGTTTGCGGTTAGGGATTGTGCATCATTTAGTGGCTTTCCCGGAAATGAAGATAAGCACAAGCTTAGTATGCCCATGCGACAATACATCTAAACAAAGTTCCTGCCATTTTGTATTGTTCTGTACATTTTACCATTTTTGAAGGAAATTTTATTTGAAACCATTGTTTTTAAAACATAATGTTCGATCCACCAAAAATGCTATGAGGTTGTTATCCCTGCTTGAAAGCCCCGATGTCTGTTTTTTTACTGCGTCTTATATTTTAAAATCTATCTCTGCTAAGAAATCATTTGTACTGTAAAGATATACACTTGAGAAGTCCTTGTTTTTTAATGGAATTATGTGCTTTATTTCGCACCAAATGTAATTTAGGATATAGATGGCGATTAGCGGCATATTTGGAATATCTATTTATAAGACCAATAGTCGCAAATGTAATCATGTACTGTTTGCACTACTCACTTTCTACTTGACACTTTAGCGTATGTTGCATATGTTTTATATATTCAATAACCACTTTGCTGCTACTGTTACTTTGATTATTTAAATTGTATTTTCTTACCATACTAAAACTCAGTTAAAGAAGAATCATATGAACAAACGTATTGACTAAACAGATTGCATGCTATAAGCACACGTCACCTTTTGCATATATTGTACTGCGACTGCACTTAGATAATTTAATTGTTCTGGCTTTATAGTTCAGCTCATTATGCAGAAAGTAATAGAAAATGCAATTCATGTTTTATGTATGCTTATATGGATGTTTTTATACTCCGAATGAAGCTTTGAAATTTAAATTGAATTGACTTCACATTCTAAGGGGGCATTTGAGAATTTGGAGGTTGGTGATGCCGTCATTCTCAAAATGGTCTTGGACACGCTCTTCACGAAGTTTGAAAACCTGTTAAAAGAACTGCTAACTCCGCTATTACCTTCTTTGGATGGGGTTGAGGCAAAGCTTTCTTATAGCCCAAGACACAGTGCAAGTGACTCGAGGGGGGTTGCCATAATTGAGAATCTATTTATTTGCCCCAATGTGTCTAGTTGTAGCAAGAAGGTAAGATGTGGGGAAACGGGTGTAGGTGAGGTATTGCATATAGGTCAAAGAAGATGACAGAAGGGTCCAATTACACTGCGTTGATATTGGCCGGTGTGCCTCTACCTTTGCAGGGGAGCAGGGAGATGGAACTTAGCATGCCAAACATTAACATAGCTCCCAGTTAGAGGGCTGAGCCACATAGTGTGGCCATGGAGCTGAATTCACCAAATTCCAAGAAGCGGGCAAAACACGGGGGCGAGTCCATCGTACTACATCTTCCACCTTACTCAGCACTTCTAGTAGGGATTGTAATGGGTGTACCCTCCCATTAAAGAAGGCATAAGGGGATCTACACTTGATCTAATGTGCGAGGTGAAACATTGGTATGATAAAACAGTAGTGAATGGGTCCCCTTTGTCCCCCCATATAATTATGGCAAGAAGAGTGGATTGGGTGGGGTGTAAGGAGAAATGCATTGATGGATATTGCGTAGTAGTGAACTTAAGGCACTCTAGATTTACTAAAACTTTTTTATGGAAGGATAGTCACACAAAATATCCTCAGTGATTAAGGGTCTTTCCTTTGCAATATTTCATTCCATCACTCACCTGCCACAATTATGAGAAATGGATGCGAACATCAAGGTGGCAAAGGATGAGAACATCAAGTTTGGACTCAAAGGCTGGGTGGGTGTGTTGACCAGAATAGAACAGGATCACACCTCTGTGTGGACTGGACAAAGATGATTGACTCAGCTCATCCCATGTAAGCTCCATCCACCCCCCATGCCCAGAGTAGACAGAGTAAGTCCCATCTCCCAATTCAGCCTTAAGGCGGGCAGAAACCATTTCTAAAAGCTATGAGCTGGAATATTGCTGGGCTGAGAGCTAAAAAGGATGATACTAGGTGGCTGAATGCCATAGTTGAGACCCACATTTTGCAAGATACATGGGACTCAGATAAGTCTTTTTATGTAGATGGTTTCTCTTCTTTTCATAAGGCAGCGTCACATTCATCCCCTGGTAGAGCAAAGGGTGGTTTAATTACTTTAGCCTCCCTCAAAATCCCTTATACCTCTGCCCTGGCGGATACAGGTTCTTATAACCATCTGGCAGTTAAGCTGCCCTCGTTTGGGTTAATTATTATAATTCATTTGTGAGCAGAGAACCAACGGACATCAGGATTCCTTAAAGTGCCTCTTGAAAGGCTATAGGGAAAAACAAACCTAACCATTTTTTTTCTAATCTTAGGTGATTTTAATATCCATTTGTGGCAACGAGGCTGGGTCCTAGATGATGGGTTTTGCTGGTGGCAGCCCACATCTAACACATTTTGAGCACACTATGAAGGGTGAACTGCTGGAGGATATCATGGCCAGCTGCCATTTAGTCTGCATTGAGTAGACATGAGGTCATTCCATCACTCAAGGTTATTCTATTATCTATTTCTTTATTGGCCTCTCAAGTTAAGTGCATGAGGGCCGAATGCAATAAATTCAGTGACCACAATTGCCGTCATTTCAGACTTAACGTGAGGAATAGGACCCTAATACCTTTGATATCATTTCCATGAACCCGGCATGGGTATTACAATGGGACAGGTTAATCCCTGAAGTTTCCTAGAGAATCTTTATTCTATGAATGCCATGAATCTAGCCTTGTGCATGGAATGAAGAGATATTCATGGCCGCTAATATACAGATTTCAGCTAATCTTATGACCCGGTATGACATGACAATCAAGGAGGAGAGAAGTGGTTCAGTGGTAACTGTTCCCAAAAAGTATAGAAACCTGTTGGCTGCCCTGAAAGTAACTCCAAATGACGAGAATAAAATACAGGAATGCAAGAAAGCATATACGCTAACTACAGCAACACGCAAAAAAGAACCTAAGCCTCAAGCCTGACATGAGTTGCTGCAGTCTAGTGTCCTCCATGACAGTGTAAAATTTTGGGAACTAGTGAATAGACTTTTCTTCTCAGGTAGGTACGGGGAACACCAGCCTGGATTGTAACATTGCCCCAGATAGGTTGGTTTCACATTTCCAGATGACCTATAGTAGGGTGGAGGGGGATTAGTGACATTACATGGGAGTCTGGTAAAGGCCATCCTCCCCTCCCCTGACCTTTAGTAAAGGAGAGGTATGTGAGGCCATCCTAGCCTCTACGGGGGAGAAAAACTGGGACCAGATGGGGTCACTGCTGATATTAACAAGGCTGATACCAAAACCTGGGTGAACATTTTGATGCAGGCCTTAATTTCAGCATGTAAAAAAGGTCTTCCTCCATCCTGGTCAAAATCACTTATTGTACCTATATACAAAATGGGGTTGAGGGATGACCCCTAATGTCACCATCCTATCTCCTTTTTAGTTTAAGCAGTAAAAATGATGGTGAGAGTTGTGTTGGCCAGAATGACAGCCGGGCTAGATAATAACAATGTCATTTCCAACCTCCAATATGGCTTTTGGCAGGGGAGAGGGACATTAGACCAGTGCATAAACATCCGATTGATGGTTGCGAATACACCATAGCCAAAAGGGGGAGTCTTTATTTGGCCTTTATGGACATCACCTTGGCCTTTGACTGAGTATGCAGATCTAAGGTCTGGCATTTACTTCTTAAGCTGGGAATAGAGGATGACATTATGGCTTGTTTACATTGTCTTCCCTCTAATCTCTTGGCCTCAGTGAGGTATAATGGAGAGGGGAGATGTCTGCCTCTCTGGAAATTAAGAGGGGTGTTAGACAAGGGTGCATTCTTGCCCCTCTGTTATTCACCCCATATGTACCTGTATTGGGTGCCTCACTCATGGTCATCTGCAGGAAAAACACCTAGGGCAGGTAACAAGTCAATCCCCACACTATTGTATGCAGACGCTGCAATCTGAAAAGCAAGGAACCCAGTGGGTCTTCAACGTTGATTGGATGCCTTTATTCTTTCATGGACTCTCTGGATCTCTCAATCAGCTTTACTAAGTCACATACCATGGTGAATGGTGAAAGGAAGATAGGCAGGAATAAATTCTATGGTAATGCAATAGAGCTAAATAGAGTTCCTACCTTCCATTATCTGGGTGTACTCTTTGATAAGCGGGGATCTTAGATCTCGCAGAAGACTTTAAGAAAGAGCACAATATTGAGAGCAGCGGCTGCGACTACACATTTTCCTAGGAGGTTAGGAACAAAGCCAGTGCAAGCTCTAGTTAAGTTCTATCACGTAAAATGCAACCCAATGGCAAGCCACTGGAGTGACATGTGGGGTTAAGAAGATGACAGAGAGCTCCAAACAATAGAAAACACATTTTTGAGAAGCCTCCTGGCTGACCCCACAGGTATACCTTACTTTGTGGTACACGAAGAATTAAGCATAGAGTACATATCAGACCTTATTGGACTGGCCCCCATAATGCAATGACTTAGCATGTGCATTAATCCTGCACTTGTTATAAACCAGTTAATGATAAATGACTGTTGGTCACTTGAGGGTGTGCTTCATATCACTGGCTCACATTTGTTACAAACATGATGAAGAATGTGGGCCTGCCAGATATATTTGATAATCCCAAAATAATTAGGAAAAGGAATTTTCCAGAGATAGAGAGCTTTTCTTTCATTTTTGGAGGCGGAAAGGGAAGGGTGGGAGTTTATCAAACCTTCAGTGAGATCTTATATTTTGATGAAAGAAGGCCCAGCAGTTGAACCTTACATAGAGTAGGTATTGATCCTCACTATCATTTTTATTGGTGAAGTTTAGGCTCAATTAATACATTGGAACTTAGCAGTCCTAAAATGCTTCCATAAAATTGAGGAGTTCAATCCTTGTCCATGTGACAACTTCTCAATCCAAGACACTATGGGCCCCAGCATTCCGATCCGCTCTTTGTCAGAATTGGTGCTGACCGAATCTGGTTCTGCGAGTCCGACCGACCGATTAAAATGTTTGCGAACACCGTTCGGTTGGACTTCCATTGACTTCAATGGGAGTCTGTGTTCTGACCGACAACACAGGCTTCCATTGAAAAAAGGGATGGTTGCGGAAATCTGTGCACCCTGTTGTAGGCACCCCATGGTTCCTGCCACACTGTGCATGGTTGTAAGGAGGGATCCCATGGGTATCCCCATGGGCCCCAACCAGAAGGCTCCATGTGGAAGGGGGCCTGCTACGGGCCTCCAAAGTCAGTTTCTGACATCTATTCTGTGTAGACTGATTTAGAAAGGCTGTCTGAATCCGACATTGTAATACGTCAGTCGGAAACAAGATTTGTAGAGCTGCACAATTCAGCTCAGATCGATTCGAAAGTCCGAACAGTTATCTTCCATCGTATTCGGTCAGTCTGAAATGTTTCCAAGTTGGTCAGAAATCAGGGTTCCGACACGGGTTAGGAAAATCTGTATGCCTTTCTGAGCCTTTCCGACCAACATCGCAATTAGACTCTATGGGTTTTATACTCTTCTGAGATTTTTACCAGACATTGAAGCAGTGTTCTATTGTTTACTTGCAAAAAGAAAAGCAATTTTTGCAAGCAAAACCAGCATTGATATATCTGCAAATACTTTTGTCCCCACTGGTTTGTTTGGTGTTGCAAGCTTTTTGGCAGGTGCAATTAGAGTCTGGTACAAGTTATTTATCCTTTTGGGTAAACTATGCCTAGTGGCCATAAATCAGTTTGCGTAGGTGACTTAAGGTAAATATGGTAATAGCTTTGTTTCCATCAGATGCTTTTGATTGTAACTTTTTTTTACTTGTAACCTAAGCTCATTTTGAAGTTGTTTACATGTTTGACTTTTTAGGGTTTTAAACTATTGACTAAAGAATATATGGGGCCTTATTATAGATAGGGTGCACTTTTCTTGCTTGCACCACAATGCATCTTTAAACAGGCGTTCCAGGTGCAAACAGGAAAAGTGCACCCTTTCATGTAAAATGCGCTGCCCTCTGGACAGCTGCAAACTTGCAGCACATTCAAGAGAAATACGGAGCAGCTGTTTAAAAACTACTCGGGGTTTCTCTGTGCAGGCGGCAACCCAGCAGCACTTTAAAGAGGGATTTGAGATTTCCTTGCAGGTGGGTGCAGTGAGTGACAGAAGACTGCCATCAGGGGGTGCACTGACGGCTTCTTTGCCTCTGCGCCTGTGTCTATAATACAGCTCGGGTGAAGAGGCAAAGGGATTCCCTCATTTGCCTGGGTGCATGGCAAAAGCCCTCTTGAGAAAACGCTGGTGTTTCATGCACGCCAGTGCTTTCAGTATTACAGAAGGGGCCGCACAAGTGTCTGCGGGCCCTTCTGTGATACCAACGTGCCCCGGCGGCAAATGCTTGTTGTGCCCCAGGGTCTAATAGGGCCCCTGATGATGATTATGTTTAACCTGATGTATTTCCCAGGAGCATGGCCCTCCGGAATCAGTAGGATCTATTGACACTTTAATGCATATCTATTTTAACCAGCAAGTGATGTTTGGGTTCACATGCATATATTTTGCGCTTGCATTATTTAGAGTGAATGAATGGTTAATTGAGTAATTTGTACACCAAGCTTTATTTTGTTATTTTGCATTGAACATGGATTATTGCACTATCTGTATACTTTTGTATCAAGCACAGATTAACTATAATATGCCTGCAACTAGAAGTATATCTGTCCGGCCTGTGAAGTATGAGAAGGACGGCCATTGACGGAGAATGTGATTTTCATTAAGTGCTTATGTAGATATACATAGCTATCATTTTAAATTTATTTTGTCAATGCTTTTATGGTTTATCTTTGAACCGAAGAAAGTACTTTGATGATGTCGATTCCTCACTAGTGTGCTAATAGGGACATCAAATAGATTACTGGGTGTCTCGATTCAGTGCAGGAACCCCTTGTTAGACTTCATGTTGCTAAACAACAATATGTAATAGATTAAAAGGCTACTGATGACCATTAAAGATGAGACTTACTATAACTAGGAGTAAGGGTTGGAGGAAATGGCCTGAGGGTGCAATATGAATATTATAACACACAATAAAACAAGGTAGTGGGCATTACTCAGTACATAAACATGTTAACCTCCTTTCAGGGCCTCAGTATGTTTCAGCTTTTTTGTGCTGTAGTTTTGTATCGGTTTATAATTGTATATAAAGAGTCCAATACGGCAGCATGGCCAGTTTACAATGTATGTATACGTGTAAACATGCAAAACTGTAGACGAAACAAAAGAAAAGACAAAGTCTCTGCAGTACAGGTTCATAACTTTTCCTATTTTAATTCTGTTGCCTCCCCTGGCTGAGACCCAGGGATCATCAATTGAATGATAACCAGTGAAAGAGAAACCCGGGTACACAGGCTAACAAGAAGGTGTCATTGACAATATTACAACAAAGTAAAATGAAAATATCTACAAATGAAGTTTATATATCGAAAGTAGGGGCCCCATGAATTCCTCCAGGTGGCCACGGTTGTCTATGGCTGGGCCAGGACCTGAAGTTGTATGGCCAACCATATTCATTAAGAATCCTACTGTGTTGTGAGGGAGGCTGGATGGTGGAAAACAACATCTCTAGTGACAGCCAAGCACCAGTTGTGCTCATAATCAAGAGATTCCATCTCTGTTTTTGTTTTGTTACACCATAAGCATGGAGTCGTCTATAAAGGGCAAACAAATAGATGAAGTGTTCCGTTCCGTCTTGCAACCTATGGATAAGTTATTTGTACAATGATGATTAATTCATCTCCACCTGCCGGGAGACATCTTTTACATTGAATGCGCTACAACGCAGTCCATTACAATGCGATCGTTACAACGACCGTGTTGTTACAAAGCAAACCATTACATCGCTCATCGTTTCAACGACTTGCTTTAGGGGGGCGCGCTGGTGTTGGATTTACAATCCAATACTTTATCTGCTGTTTAACAAACTGGATTAGGAATAGTAATTTATACTATTCCTAAATCCAGCGCCCCCCTACAGCAAGTCATTGATACAAATTGCGGTTTAATGGTTTGTGTTGTAACAACGCAGCCATTGTAATGATTGCGTTATAAAGGAATTTGTTGTAGTGCATTCGATGTAAAGGGATATATTCCCATCTGCTACGCATCATGGGTTGGTTTCTGGGGGATCCCCAATGCTGCAGAATAGAAAGCTTTGCAGTAGTGGAAGCAGTGGACAGCAGTCACCTCGGTGGCATGTCAGCCGTAGCAGATCACCCATGTCATGTGAGAAAACTAGTTGACTGGACAATGGAACTGTCATAGCTAGTTGGCTAAACAGGGAATCCTGTAAGGATATACTGTACACTCTCATGTCCTAGGCAATAGTAAAATATGTGAAGTTTATCACACTCTGCATGGTGTGACAGGCCCACTGCTCTGAGCATTTGTTTGGTCGAGCACCAGTCTTGTATTATTTCATTTGTGAAGGATGAATTTCATTCTAGAGTCTTCAACCCCTTTGCCTTGGTCTCCAATCACCCCTTTCCAGTTGCCTTCTGTATAGTCTACATGTAACAGCCATTGCCACTTGGAGTGCAAGTATGTTAATAGGGGTGAGAGTGCCAGTGGTGCTACACCTTTGAATAGGTCCTAATGATTTAAATACTGAAATATGGGGGAATATTTTATGTTCCATGGTGGTCTGCCCGGAGTATTGTGGGAGGGAATGTTTCAATTGTATTACTCTCCATTCCTGGCTCTGAGGAAGGCGGAACTCTTTCTATAATGAGCCAAAGGGTTTAAAATATCCCTCAAACAATAACTGGTCTATCGCCTTTATCCCTGTGTCTTCCATGGCTCACATTCTACGGGTTGGCCCCTGCTTGTATCTTTGTACTATGCCAAATCACTGCCCTGGTGTGTATTCTTGCAGCACTTTGAACCAGTTTGTGGGAATGTTGCCAGGTCATGTTAGTCGTGTATATTATTGGTTTGGTGGACTGCGAAGTAATTGAGTTTTGGTTGTACAGTATTCGGAGGTCTGGGCCATAATGCGTAACCTCTACTCAATGTTTACCCAAAAGGGCGAGTCATGGTGTTTCGGCCAGAGGTGTACCAGCTGTGTTGAGTGAAGGGCCTTGGAATAGTGTTCCACACTTCGTGGGCTCATGCTGCCACACATTCTGTGGGCTATCATTTTGAACAGCCTCAGTCTTGGCTTCATGACCTTCCATACAAAATAATGTATCCCCTTTTCAATGCCTCTCAAGGTGCAGGTTTTGACAGCGAGACTAGCATCCCTACCACATATGTAAATCTGGGGTCTGTGACCATCTTGACAACCTGTACTCTACCCCACATTGAAGGGTTCAGCTGCGACTATTTCTGATATTCTCCCTTGCTTGGTTTCTAAATGTGGCTCAATAGTGTCTGACATCATAATTTACAAGCCCTGTTGATGTAGAACCCTAAGGCCCCGATTCACAGAACTAACTTAAGACAAAATCCTAAACTTACTACTTTTGGCATTCACAGAAGTTAGGATTTTGTCTTAGGTTTGTCTTAAGACAGACTTAAGACATACTTAAGACACAATCCTAACTTAAGTCTGTCTTAAGTCTGTCTTAAGACAAACTTAAGGCAAACTCCTAACTTCTGTGAATACCAAAAGTAGTAAGTTTAGGATTTTGTCTTAAGTTAGTTCTGTGAATCAGGCCCTAAGCACTTAAGGTGTTCTGTCTGCCATTGGAATTGTGGCTCAAGACAGCTGCCCTTGTTGTTACCTGGTCCCAGTTGATCCTGTATCCAAAAATGTCAGAAACTGCAGATATTATGGACATCAGGGTGGGCAGTGCTTTGTTGGGTCTTTCATAGTGAGCATTATGTCAATTATGGATGGGCATGTTGACGTGGGGACCCCGCTATCTGTGCATTCTGCCGTATGGTTGCTGCTGGCGGTTCCAGAAACAAGGACAGCCCTGAGGTGTTCTACATATTACTGGGAAGGATCCCAATAGAAAACTGCATCAGGTAACCTGGGCACTGGGGGCTTTATTCTATCATCTGACATTTGTGATGAAGTTCTCACCTAACCTTAATCTATGGAAAGTACAGAACATGTGCTCCCACTCTTTCCTATCAAACACCTTCTCATCGTCAAGAGATAATATTACCCTTTCATCCTGTGCATTCTTTGAAAGTCACAATAGGCGCGCTATGGTGTGCAGGTAATTGCAAGAAGTTATGCCCTGCACAAATCCTACTTGCAAGTTGTCGACAATGGTGGAGATAACTTTTTTGAGGCATGAGGCTAGTATCGCCCCTGGGATCTTTACATCCAAGTTAAGAAGGGAGGTCAGGAGATAGCTACTTTAAAGGACTGGGTTTTTACCTGCCTTGGGAGGACTGTAATCTGTGCCCTCTTGGAGAGTGATGTCAGTCTTCCAGCTATTGCTGCTTCTTTAAAGGCCTAATAAGAGGTCTACTGCTTCATATTCTCCCAGGAAATCATGTTCTCATTGAGCTTTATTTTATGGGTGATTGGTAATGGCCTCAGAGGTCTCGTCTTTCAATATTTCTTAATACAGTAGTGCTCGACCTTCAGCATTAAGGCCGTCAAAGAACTGACTCTCATTGTTTTCGTTGTGGGACAGCTCAGAGCTATACCTCTCTATGTAGTAGCCCGCAAACACTGCGGCTATGTCCTTGGGCTCAGTGAGGATACTGCCATTACAGTCTCTGAAGGCATGGAAGGCCATTGTGCATCTCTTTGCTGCATTGTGTAGCTAATATCCGGCTTGCCTGTTCATAGCACATTCTTTGGCAGTCAACAGGGTATTTATTCAGTTCCATTTTGGACTTTTCAAATTTTTGCCTGGAAGGTCCAATGGTCTGGCAAGGTATTCCCATGTCATTGTTTGGATGTCTCATTCTATGGATGTTTGCTTGTCGGCTTTGTGTCCATTAGTTAGTACTGCATTACTCATTTGTTGTCCCCTGATCGTGGCTTTTGCAGCCACCCATTAATGCTGAGCTGATCAGACTGAACCTCTGTTGTCCACAAAGTAAGTAGTGAGGTGGGATTTTTGTGGGACATTTCTTTAGTGAGAGATATTGAGGCACCACTGCTTTCTATGGGGTTTCCTAAGTTCCCAGTTTAGATGGATGCATATCGGGGGTAACGTCAAAGAGGGAAATTTACAATATGTCGCTGTCAAACTATCAGTATCACTGCATGGGAAATCAAGATATAATCTATTGTCCTCTGCATGTTATGTATTTGTAAATGGTGGGTGTTTTATTTCTAGACAAAGGAAGAGGGCAACAGAACAAAAGGTGGCAGAAGGGCCAACCGATGTAGACCAAACCATCGCCAATTTTACCCCTTCCCTGCTCCGCAAATTTGGTTGTGATGAGGCCGGGGCAAGGGGGTGGGTGCGGCACTTATGACAGCTACACGCCGTCATGACCCCGCCCACTCACTAATTCGACGGGGAATTAGTGAGGTGTGGGCGGAGCGGCAGCGGCACTACACCTCCACACTGTCATGAGCACAAGCTGCCCGTTACTCATGATGGCGTGGAGCCATCATGAGCATGGAAAGGGTTAACAAATGTGCAGCTCAACCAAGCGGAGAAACGATTTCTTCTTTGGGTTTAAGTTTCTGTCCTGAGAGTAGTTTTAGTTATGGAGAAACCAGGATAGACATTTTGAAATTCATTAGGAAGCTCAAACCCACAAAATATTATACCATCAAATGACAATCCAACAGAGACTCAAATTTCCAACTGAGAGTTTCTGGTGCCAGCAGGGGTTTAGTAGCTGGAGATGTGCCACTCTTTTGGGGAGTGAAAGTGACCTCAATGTACCCGTAGCAGCAAGCACTCAAAGTTTGGCAAGTACAGAAGATGTAAGCAGGTCATCATCATGTCATAATCCTTTCAAAGCCCATCAACGTTCATTCCCAATATGCCGCATAATGCTATTGACATCTTTCATGATAGAGTCACCGATGAACTTAAGAAACTGTACACCTCATCAAAAGAGCACAACAAGGTTTCTCCCAAGAAAAATTCACCATACTTCCAACTGATGAAAATAATAAAAAAACAACTCTTCAGTGATCATTAATAAAAGTGATAAAGGAGGTAATATAGTGCGATGGGACACAAATGAGTTCAAAAATGAGTACAAGACAGAGGATTAACGGCATCTAGACAATCTGGAATCATAAAATCCATCAAGCTGAGGCCAAGAAAATCTGTAAAAATTACAAAGATGATCTCAATCAATGGAGAAAAGAAGGCCTTATCAGCAAGGACGAATTAGCATTTTTAAATAATGATTATCCATTAATTCTGACTATGTATTTTATACCAAAAGTGCACAAAGGGGTTAGTCTAGTACCTGGTAGGCCCATAATATCGGCCAGAAAAAGTATTTTTGAAAGCACATCTAGGTATGTCGATTACTATCTTCAAGAGTTTGTAGCCTCCCTACCCATATACATTAAAGATTCTAACGATTTCCTCCAAAAATTAAGCAAGTAAATATGGTCGAATGAATTTTTGTTTTTAACTTTAGACATTACATCCCTTTACACCAGTATAAGGCACCAAGACGGCATCAATGCAGTCAAATTTGACTTAAAAATAAGACCAATTGAATTATATTCGCATAACAAAGTCCTGCTAAGCATGATCAAATGGTGCCTGTACAACAATATATTTACTTTTGATGGGGCCATTTTTCAGCAGCTACAAGGAGTAGCTATGGGGGCATGCTTCTCTCCCAGCTAAGCCTGCCTTCATGTGGGCTGGTGGGAGGAGCATGTCCTGTGTAAAGAACATCAGAATGTATGGGAGAAACATGTGGTGAAATGGTGGAGATATATTGATGACATTTTTGTCATTTGGCGGGGGTCATTTAGTAAAGCTGAAGAATTTGTAAATAAATTGAATGTGAATAACATGAACTTGCAGTTCAATGCACATATAGATCAAGTCAGCACTAATTATTAAGACATCAAAGTACAGGCCTCCGCCGACAAAATAAAAACTAGTCTATATCGAAAGTCCTCCGCTGGCAACACCTTGCTGCAAGCAAGGAGTTTTCATCCGGCACATACCATCACCAGCCTTCCATACAGTGAATTTCTCCGTATTCGTAGAGCTTGCAGTATGGAAGGGGACCTCATGTATCATCAGTAGGCAGGTAAGCAGAGATTTTTAGAAAGAGGTTATAACTCGCAAAAAATAGATGCAGCCATAAAAAAAGCCAACAAAATGGATAGACTAGTTTTAATAAAAGGTGCCAAAGATCAAGTTAAAGCTAAGCATATGCCAAAACAGGGCAGTGGTGAGGATATCAATATAAACACTACACAGTGTTGATTAATCACTACTTTCAGTAAACAAGCCCAAGAGATAAAAGCCATAATTATGAAACAATGGCCTATAGGACTAACTAACAGTACCTTGAAAACAGTGCTTTCAGACAAACCTAATTTTACTTTTAGAAAAGCATATTCCATGCATAACGATCTGGTGAAAACCAGTCAAGAACTGGACAATAAAACCAGTTGGTTGGTTCCGGAAAAAGGTTTTTACCCAAGTGTAGCACCTGTCGTGCTTGTAAATTCAGACTCAATACCTGTTCCTACATCACACCTTTATCTTTTACCAGCATAGAGTTAAAAGGGCATTATACGTGCAGGTCGGAATATGCAGTCTATGTTTTAGAATGTAACTGTGGCTATAAATATATAGGGAGCACCAAGTTACAGGTACATGTGCGTATATTGCAACATTTATGGGCCATCGTGAATTCTGATCGAACGTACCCGATAGCCCAACATTTTAAATCAGAACATGAAAACTATCTCAAATGTTTGAAATATTTCGTGATAGATACAGTGCCACTAAATAAGAGAGGAGGCAACAGAAAGAAAAGGCTACGTCAATTAGAGTCAAAGTATATCATCTAGCTTGACACTAAGGGGTCCATTATGATGTCGGGCGGATTGCCTCCGCCAGGCTGGCGGTAGCCACCGCCGGCCTGGCGGAGGCAATCCGCCCAACATCCATTGCCAAATTCCCCCACCATATTTGGATGGCGGGGGAGACCGCTGCGGTGAAAAACACCGCCCGCCTGTTTTCCGCACCGGTTGCCTTGCGGCCGGGGCGGAATATGTTTAATATGGTGGCGGTGTCTGTTTGACACCGCCAGCCATATTACAATGGGCATTCTGTCAAGCCTTTTCGTGGCGGCAATGCCGCCACGGAAAGGCAGGCGGTCTTTGGTTTGGGGGCCCCTGCGGGCCCCCCAGGTGATGGCCGAGGTGTACTGTGCAATGGGGGGGTACCTGTGGAACCCCCCCGCATTTGCATTCACCAAGCAGCAGGCACTCCGGGGTGCCTGCCGCTTCGTGTCTGCAAATGCGTGCATTTGCTTTTCAGATTGTGGCGGGCGGTGCAGTGAGCACCGCCCGCCACAATGTTAAAATGAGGATTGCGCCCGCCACTGTGGCGGGCGCATACTAATGCACATTTCGGGACCCCCACCCTTGAGGCGGGCGGTCCCGTTTCCCGATAGGGTGGTGGGCGGGCAAAGCCCGCCCGCCATCCTAATGTGCCCCTAAGTACCCACATGGCCTTAGCACAGGGGAGGATATGCATAATTTTCTATAATCGTAAACCCCCCTTATTATAACTTAATGGTATGCCTCTGTTTGGGTACACATTTTTGTCTGTTATCTTCATGTCAACACACTTTTTATCCTTGTTGTTTAAAATTGATCAACAATAATCTTTAGATTCGTTGCATGATATTTAAAATCAAATGATTGCCATTTTCAGTAGGATATTACGATCTGCCAATGCTTAAATGTTCGCTTTAACTTTTTTTAACTTGCCAGAGGACATTTTACTTCATCATTGTATGTTTTTAAGATCTTTGCAATGCAACATGAATTCCACCAATCTAGTCCATGAAGTTTGTTTTGAATTAGTGGCTTTGGCAATCTTTGTTGCCTGATAGTTGGTTATTGAAATTCCATATTCAGTGTATTTACCTTTTTTAAGGGAGCTCCCTAAGTTAGGAAAAATGTGGCGTTTATAGGCAAATTCTATCTCAATAGAAAACTATATTTCCTCGTCTCTCCACCGTCTGAAACTTAGTATATTTATATTTATTACCTAGCACTTGAGACACTTTTAAGTATTAAGCACTTTGCACACATGGTTTGCACATTGTGACTGTATATTAGAGCTATGTTGTTGAATCAAGATTGTTGATATGGCCATTTGAGTTCAGTAATGTTTTGCACTTGCGGTATTTGCACAGACATTGTTATTTATTATCAACTATTTATATATAATATACATTGATATTTACATTTAAGTGGTTTTTAAATTGTACAAAAAATGACTATTTTTAATGAGTGGATGCAGCATGGTGATTCCAGCATTTGTGCTACGATATTCACGACAATTGATATATGCTGTGTTCGAACTGGTATACAGATAAAATATCTAATCAAAAATATAGAATAGCACAAATATCGAATTCAAAATATAGAATGGACAAAATGTTGAATGGACAGAATATAGTCAACAAAAATATTGAATTTAAGGTAAGTAATTTAATATCGATTTTCATAAATATAGAAAGTCAAAATATCGAAGTATATAATATAGGTATTAAATATATCGAATTTTAAATATTATCAATTTTTTTAAAGTGTCTTCTATGTTAGTATATGTGTGAAAGTGTATATTTATTTTATAATTTATTTTAAATAATGAATTTTATGTTATTTAATTTTTCCATAATTTAATTCTGTAGCGGGTTGTAGGTTTATAGGGGAATAGGGTGGGAAGTAATTTAATTATAATTAATTAAATATTTAAATTTATTTATTGCTATTTTTTTTAATTATTTGTTAATTTATTTTTAATTGGTAATTAATTACAATTTAATTGGCAATTAATTTGACTTAATTGATTAATTGATAATTATGTTAATTTTATTAACAAATTTTCCGCAGCGGGTTGTGGCTTCATAGGGGAATAGGATAGGAAGTAATTTAATTATTATTAATTAAATATTTTAATTTATTTACTGGTATTTATCTTTAATTAATTGTTAATTAATTTTTAATTGGAAATAATTACATTTTAATTGGTAATTCATTTTTATTAATCGATTAATTGATAATTATATTAATTTTATAAAATCGATTCCCGCTGCGGGTTGTGGGTTTTTAGGGGAATAGGTTGGGAAGTAATTTAATTGCAATTAATTAAATATTTTAATTTATTGATTGCTATTTATTTTGAATTAATTGTTAATTAATTTTTAATTATTGTTTATTGGTAATTAATTTGTATTATTAGGTAATGAATTGTAATACGTTTTTGTATTTTTAATTGATTAATTATTATATTATATTAAATTGGTAATTACTTTTAATTAATTTTTTATTGGTGTTAATATGTTATATATTTTTATTAATATAGGAAGTATTTACTTTCCCTACTGTTGCACTCACTGGAGTGGGAATAGTAATTTTTACCCCTACGCTATCCAACGCTTTTCCTACTGTTGCACTCAATGGAGTGTGAATAGTAATTTTTACCCCTACGCTATCCAACGCTTTCCCTACTGTTGCATTCTCTGAAGTGGGAGTAGTAATTTTTATCCCTACGCTAGCCAACGCATTCCCTACTGTTGCACTCACTGGAGTGGAAATAGTAATTTTTACTCCTACGCTACCCAACGCTTTCCCTACTTTTGCACTCTCTGGAGTGGGAATAGTAAATTTTACCCCTACGCTATCCAACGCTTTCCCTACTGTTGCACTCACTGGAGTTGGAATAGTAATTTTTACCCCTAAGCTATCCAACGGTAAAAATATTGTATTTTTTTATGAATATTATGTTAATATATATATATGTTTTGAAAAATAAAATTGTATATTTTTTAAATAACTTAAATTTATTATTTAATAGTTTTAAGGCTATTCAAGTATTTTTAAGTACATTTTTTTCAATTATTTTTAATATGTCATTAATGTTTTACATTCTTTTTAAGACAAATAAAAAAAATTGATATTTTGACTAACTATATTTTTTTAAATTATATTTTTGATTCAATATTTTTGTACTTACCTGTTTGTAGATAGGAATTCGATGTTCGTATTCAATATTTTATCCTCAATATTTTTGTAATTCTATATTAATGTTATCAATATTATGTCGTGATCCGTTCGAACTCATTCACACCATCAATTTGAAAGGGTCTTTCTCATAGAGGTTTTTATACATGACAGTAATGTATTTAATTACCTTATGTGTTTCATCAATTTTGTACAGTATTATTAAGCCACATTAGAGAATATCTTGTTTAACTCTACTATATTTGTAGTCACATGCAAGGTCAGGTGACGGTAGTATCACCAATAAAAACTCTACATGTACATAATGCAGTCATGTGACCAAGGGCTAAGTGGCCCGAAACGCGTCATGAGGGAGCTTTGCACGCAATTTGAATAAATTAACCCCTTCAATGCTCATGACAAGCTCAGCTCGTCATGATGCACGGTTGAGCTGTGCTTATGACGAGCTGAGCTCGTCATGAACAATGGTAAATCATGAGCAGCAGCAAAGGAGGGGAATTGCTGCAGCAGCGATGGTGTTAAAGAAAATCTGGCACCAGCTCAAGAAGTTGTCTGTACCTATTTTTGTGCATATATATATATATATATATATATATACTGAAAAAAACATAAGTTTCACACCAGTTATAGTTAGCTGGAAATTTTACTGACATAAAACCATTGAAATTCCCACGTTATAGTTAGTTGGACTCACTATAACTTGCGCGCCTGCAATGCACTGCTGATGACGTCACATATTACATCACTCATGACATGGTCATTGACATCACTCATGACATCACTGATGACAAAATCCAGTAAATGTGTGTCTTTCTGAAAAATCAATATGTTTTATATATGTATTTGTAAAGGTCGATGGACGAATACATGTTTAAATAAGTGTGTAAATGGATGTTTATTTTTAATAAAATATTGATTGGTTAACTGGCTTAAAAAGTGTATCTTAGTGAATACATTTATTAGCGAGTAATTTTTAAATATTTAAATATATGTATCAGTGTTTCACTTTGTGTATAAGTGGCTGCATGGGTTGGTGACTGACTCACTGTTTGTATGTGTTTTGAAGACAGCGTATGTGCAGGACTGTATGGGTGGATGAGTGTGTATATGTGTGTGTTAATGAGTGAATGCCTGCCTCACTAGTGTCTTTATGAGTAACTACATATGTTTTAATCTAGTATATGTGAGTATTCATGTATATAAGTGAGTATATGTTAGAGCGAGAGATTGAAAGAGTTCCTGTTTAAATAAGTATGTGTTTCTATAAGTGATTGTTTAAGAGAGTAAGTATGTGTAAGTTTCCTTAGAAGTAATGTGCTAGTGTGTGTATAGCTGTATATGCAAATAAATGGATGTTCAATAGTTTATTTGCATGTGTGAGTATGTGTTTGAGTAACTTTTGGATGACTGTCGGTGTGTAACAGGATGTATATGTGTATCACTACATATGATGAGTGAGTATATGTATGAGTGACTATATAGAACTGTTGCTGAATGAGTGGATGTGTATATAGATGGTGGAATTACTGAATTGGTTGTTGTAACTGGTATGGGTATCTCCATTTGTTGGAAAATGTTAGTTTCTATTTTTGAATATGTGTATCAAGGGTTACATTACACTGAAAGGAGGTCTGTCAGTCTGTCACAAGGATGGTGTCATCAGTGATGTCATGAGTGATGTCACTGACCATGTCATGAATGATGTAATATGTGACGTCATCAGCAGTGCATTGCAGGCGCGCAAGTTATAGTGAGTCCAACTAACTATGACGTGGGAATTTCAATGGTTTTATGTCAGTAAAATTTCCAGCTAACTATAACTGGTGTGAAACCTATGGTTTTTTCAGTGAATTTATTAGGTTTTTTTAATGCTAATTCCTAACTATAACTGGTGTGAAACCTATGGTTTTTTCAGTGAATTTCATAGGTTTTTTAAGTGCTAATTCCTAACTATAACTGGTGTGAAACCTATGTTTTTTTAAGTGAATTTCATAGGTTTTTTAAATGCTAATTCCTAACTATAACTGGTGTGAAACCTTTGGTTTTTTCAGTGAATTTGGAAGGTTTTTTAATAGCAAATTTCTATAGCTAATACATGTAATATTTTTTATATTGAATCCTATATTGTATATTTATGTAATACTATTTTTTAATAATTTTTGTTTTGCCCCGCGGGGCCCTTTTATAGCCCCCACATCAAACCTAGGGGGTCAGGGGGGATCTACTCTGCCCCCTTATGGTCAATCCCCCCTTTGTTTTTGCCACCTACCTTCAGGTGTGCCATACTTTTGTCATAAGTAAGACTGTTAGCGCTCTAGTTGTTCTTTAGAACACTCTGGGATATTCTGTCATTGGGCTATAGTTGGGCTACATCCGGCTGATATTTGGGCTACATTAGTTTTTTTGTCTCTGGTGGCCATCTTTGGGCTACATTGGGCTACATTGGGCTATATTTGGGCTCTAACATATATATAGCCCAATGTAGCCCAATATATATTTTTTCAAACTTAATTTTCGTAAAAACCACTGGAGCATATATCTTGAGATATAGAAAAGGCACATTGGGGTACCAGTCCCTACAATTTTGTCAAGTTTGGTTGAAATCCATTCAGCTGTTCGGGCTAAAAGTGAGTTCGACCGCCCTATGGAAATTAACATGGGAAAACACGTTTTGGGACCCCCCTTTTATCTTGGCTCCCGCTTGACGAATTCCCCCCCAAACTTTCAGGGACGGAGCGGAGCTCCGCGAGGCAAATTTGAGGACATTTTCAGGCAGATTCGTCAACCGGCGCTAAAGTTATTCACAATAGAATTTTGAGATTTTGTATTTAAAAAAATCCTAACTATAACTACCTACTGGCGACCGCCAGTAGGTCATATATATATATATATATGTGAGCACTATTTGAATAGAAGACCAATACGCCTTGCATCCCAAAATAGGATGATTCTTGAGATCATGGAGTGGTGTTTATCTAAGAATATTTTCCTCTTTGGCAATGATCTTTATATTTTGGAGCGGGGTACCGCGATGGGCACCTGCTTTGCCCCTAGTTATGCCAACCTACATCTCGGCTACTGGGAGGAGCAGATGCTCAGAGGGGGCCCACTGGATCATTGGTCGGAACACATCCTTTTGTGGGTACGTTATATCGATGATGTCTTCGTGCTGTGGCAGGGCACGGAGACATCAATCGGTATGTTTATCGAGATTAATCAGAATTCTCTAAATTTGGAATTCGTGGGGAAGTTTATCAAAGTCTCGATTGACTTCCTCGATATTAGAATTACCCCTCTGGATAGTAAATTAGAAACAACAGTGTTCCGTAAACAGACTGCGGGTAATTCAATATTGCACGCCGAAAGTGCCCACCCAACTGCATTAATAAGGAGTATTCCGTTTGGGGAGTACTATAGGGCTAGGCGTACATGTAGCAGCGATGAACAATTTGACACCAGTGAAAAAGAAATGACTCAGAGATTCCTAGAAATGGGGTATAGCAAGACTATTCTTAAAGGTGCCTCCAGTAAAGATAAGAAACTAACTAGACATCCCTTACTCTTTGAGCCCTCTAGATCTCGTAAATCAAATATAATTCAACAAGATCGAGGCAGCTCAAGATGTATCACTACATACAATACTAAACATAAGGAAGTTAGATCAATACTTAGAAAACACTGGTACCTAATCAGAAATGATCCAATCTTGGGTTCCAAGGTGAAGAAGAATCCTGAGATCACCTATAGAAAATCTAAGTCACTAAAAGATCTAATTGTCCGTAGTGATTTTGTAGATAAACGAAAGAGTAATGCTGACTGGTTGAAGCCAAAATCCGGTTTTAAAAAGTGTTTTAAATGTAAAGCGTGCCAGCATGGAATGAATCGCACGGATTTTAAAACAACTTTTAATAAAACCGTTAAAATAAAAAGTACCATCACATGTAAAAGCGAATATGTTGTGTATCTATTACAATGTCCATGCCCTAAGATCTACATCAGTAGTACGATTCTCCCTGTACACCAACGGATACTACAGCCCAGAAGAGCAATAGTCAACCAGGATAGGTCTTACCCCGTGGCCCGACACTTTGAACTCCATCATCAAAGTAACCCCGAAGGCCTGCGGTACTCTTGTATTGCAGAAGTCCCAAAAAAGAAGAGAGGGGGGGATAGAAAAAGTGAGTTGAGGAGATTGGAGACTTACTTTATATTAGAATTTAATTGTAAGGAGCCACAGGGTCTAAATGTGGATGAAGACCTGTATACCTGTTTGAGTTGATTACTATGAATTTAATGAACTGTTTTCCAACCCTCTCTTTTGTGAGTTTAATGGTCTTATTCTGAGTTCCTTCCTTCTCTAATTGTGTGTATAGAGGTGGTTTTTCTTTTAAAGAAATTGGCTCAGGGACAGTTATATTGCAATGAAGAATGCTGTTTTTGTTCTGTGATATGCACTGGCACTTTGGAATAATATTTGCGGAGGTGCAATTTGAGTGAAATGTTTACATCTATGGAGTACTGTATTTGTAGTTGAAGCACTAGCACTTTCTACTGAGATTAAGATATTCCCTAATTGACTTATAGAAATATATGGTGTGGGGAATGTCTATAGTTATTAAGTACTGTGAAAAGCATAGAAATATTAGCACTTTATTTGAAATGATAAGCACTGTCTAAGCACTAGCACTTTTTATCCTCTTAGTGCAATATCCAGTCAAATTGTTTAGAGTATAAAATTACTTGTTGACTAAAGCACTTGCACGTTATGATTTTATAATAAGGGTGTTTTGATTGGCAGCATTGTCATTGGCAATAGTCCCATCAGTTCGTGTGAAACAACATGATCATTAGAGCCAGGGAAACTCCACATGAGACTTTAGTGTGCTAAGCTAAATACACCGTGATGTTTTAACAACATGAGATGTAAATAATTAATTATTCCTGTTTTACAAACAGGGTTCAATTTCTTTGAAATAGGCACTTGCCTTAGTTTAATTATGAAATATTGTGTTTACGTTTTTCAAATAGAAAAATGCACTTGCACTTTAAAAAATGAAAATTGTTCTTTTGAGAGATAGCGCTAGAGTTGCCTCTTTTATGTAGAACAATTGCCATTATTTCCTTATGAATGGTTTCACAAGCTGGGATTTGAAATGTTGCATTTGTTTTTACATCTATGCTAAAGACATTGTTAATGTGTTAAAATGGCCGCTGTATTTGCATCAACAGTGTGTCTTGTTGTGAGTCCCTCTGCTGTTTTTACCACCATGTACATGCTTGAAAGGGAGGGCTCTGACAAACGCAAAAACATTGTGATCAAGGGAGCCTGACTCCCGAAACGCGTTGATGGTATTGCTTAAATAAATAAGCTTATAAAACTATGCTCGTGAGTGCCTGGATGTTTTCAGCGGAAGACTAATGGGGCTGGAATCTCATTTTCAATATATATATATATATATATATATATATATATATATATATATATATATATATATATATATATATATATATATATATATATTCACTGAAAAAACCATAGGTTATAGACCATATATAGTTAGGGATTACAATTTACAAAACCTTATTTTACTCACACAAAACCATTGAAATTCGCATATATAGTTAGTTGCACTAACTATATATCGCGCACCCGCAATCCACTGCTGATGATGTCACATATTACATCATTCATGACATGGTCAGTGACATCACTGATGACAACTCAAATGACATCACTGACAACATCACTGATGAGAAATAAAATGACATCACTGATGACATCATCCAGTGACTGTATGTTTCTGTAAAGTTAAAATATGTCTTACATATTGAAGAATGAGTGGATATATAAGTGTCTGGATGAAGGATTTAGTAGATGCATGAAAGACTGTATGAGAGAGTGATTAAATGTGTCTCACTGAGTGCATGGGTTAGTGACTAAACTGTCTTAATTTGTGCATCATTATGTCTGTTGTTCTGTAAACTGCTGCATGTGTTGATCAGTAGCTATATGAGTAACTATATGGGTTATTGATTGGTTGCCCAAGTATTTGTATGGGAGAGTGAGTGTGTGTGTGTGGGTGGCTGGGAGGTGTGTGACTCTGTGCATAGATGTGTGAACAGTTGATTCACTAGATGTATGGGTTCAAAACTGCATGTGGAAACAGCTGTATGGGTGGTTGACTGTGTGCATGAGTGTATTGGTGAGTGAATGGATATCTCAGTGCTATATGTCAAAGTAAGTACATATGTAAAACACAGTACATGTGAGAGTTGACATACATAAATTACTGTGTATAATAGCTAGTGAATGTGTGAGTGGCTGCATGGATCATTGAAAACTTGTATCAGTGATTGTATAAGAGAGTAAATAAGTGTTAGAATAAGTTTCAATAAGTAAGGTGTGTATAACTGTATAGTTGAGGAAATGGAGGTGTGATTGATTCTTTGTATGACTGACTAGGTGTATGAGTAACTCTATGGATGAGTGACAATCTGTGAGTGTCTGTTTACACTGAGTGTATCTAAGGTTATATTAGAGTCTGAAGAGATTCATCGTATTATCACATGAATGACGTCATCAGTGATGTTGTCAGTGATGTCATTTGAGTTGTCATCAGTGATGTCATCAGTGATGTCACTGACTAAGTCATGAATGATGTAATATGTGACATCATCAGCAGTGGATTGCGGGTGCACGATATATAGTTAGTGCAACTAACTATATATGCGAATTTCAATGGTTTTGTGTGAGTAAAATAAGGTTTTGTAAATTGTAATCCCTAACTATATATGGTCTATAACCTATGGTTTTTTTCAGTGAATTTTTAAGGTTTTGTAAATGCAAATTCCTAACTATATATGGTCTATAACCTATGGTTTTTTCAGTGAATTTCAATGGTTTTTTAATAGCAAATATCAAAAGCTGTAAAATGTATTCTTATTTTAATGGAAAAATATATTTTATATGTATTTATGTAAAAACTTTTATGCATCTGCCAAACCCTGACCTCTTAATAGTGCACTGTGGTGGAAATGATGCTGGCACTATGACTGGGGTAGGTCTGGAAATGCTTTTCAAAGACACCTTTGAGCAATTGATGGCACTTTTTTCCTCAAACTGCCTTGGTATATTCAAATATATGCCAAAGACAGAAATGGAGGTGGTCCAATCAAATTTGTCCACAAATTGAGAAAGCGAGGAAGCATGTAAATAAGTCTGTTTCAGCTTACATGAGAAACCATGGAATGGGCTCCATCTACAACAATAACTTGCGTTACTACATGCAAGATATCTACAGAGGAGATGATGTGCACTTCTCAGTTGAGGGGAACAGAGTTTTCATCCAGAATTTAAGACTGTGTATTGGTACCTACTTATAAGTACCTAAATCTTTCACAGACCCAAAAGCTCTTTTCAGAGCTACCCTAACTATGATCACTCTAAATAAATTTTAAATGTAACTTTATTTTTTCTAATTTTCACGATTTACGCTTTCCGGAGCGCTACCCGGTTCGCGCACCGGGCGCTAACCGCGGGAAAATTTTAAAAACATTTTTTTCTTTTTTTTGGGCATATATGAGCCTCCTCATCCACCCTCACAAAACATAGGGGGTCAGGATATGTCTCCCTTGCCCCCTTTTACACAATCCCAGGATTGTTTATCATCCATCTTGTGTCCAAATTAGACCTTAACACAAGATGGCGGACTCCTGTTACGCTGCCGGTAAGCTACCCGGTGCGCGAACCGGGGCGCGCGACGGCACATGCAGCAAAAAAAAATGTGGGAAGTTAATGTACCAAAAAAGCACTGGAGACACTTTCACCAAATTTGGAATAGTCCCTACTTTATACCAGTCCCTGCCATTTTCCCAAATTTGATGGAATTCCATAGAGCCATTCAATTTGTAGCCCTGTCTAAATAACCTGAGGTAAATTACATGGCAAAAACACATTAGAAAGAGTTGACATTTTCAACCAATGATAACATTACTTTCAAGTTGTATTTTTATGTGCTGACATTTGATTGGTTTGCTACATGAATATATATGAAAAATAAGAAGGAAAGACAGCCATTTTGACTGGAACTCCCTGAGGCACATTTACAGAGCATTTCCTGAGAAACTTAAGACACTTTTCCAAAGGTAAGTTAATAGTTTCTAAGGAGAAATATGTTGTGCACCTAAAGTTATTTTTATAAAAACGTTTCCTGTTAGATATTTACTGTCCCTCAGTTATAGTTATAGATTGAGTTAGGCTTCTCTGTTGTAGTCATGGATTGAGTTAGACTTGATCACATGCAGTACTTTATATTTCTACTTCCTGCCTTGTAGAATACACTGCCCAAACATAAATTCACTCTTAAAAACTCAGAACTATGTTGTACACGTTAAGTTAAAAATAAAAATGTTGAAGTTTCTTACTTAAACTCTATTTCTCTCTCTCTTTTTATTCTACCTTAACAACAATTATGGATAAAGAAGCACAGGAACCCAAAGTACAATCAGAAATACAGGACAATATTGACGATTTTTTTAATGTGACAGTAGACGAACAACTGTTGGAATTTATGGACAATTTTGATAAACAAGAGACAATTTATGAAAATAAAGATCATGAAATTTCAGATGAAGTACTACTTGAAATTTCCAAAGATTATTAAAATTAATATCAATAAAATTTTATTTATAAATTAAAAATTGTTTAAGACATTATTCATTTTTTTTCAAAATTTAAGATATAATAGTAATTATAAAAAAAAGTCAGACTAATGGTAAAGAGTACAACATTTTTATATTACTATGTGCTCAGGGAGTGCTCAAAGGATCTGTTTCTACTTTCCCATGAATCTAGGAGAATAATTTACTTCCTTGATGTGTTTTAAAAATGTGTTTTTTGACTTAAAATGGCTCAAAGGCTTTGTAAATATGCCCCATGCTGATTATGAAACTCTAGCAGTATATATCAAGACACCTAAATGACTTCAATAAACGTTTTTAAACACATCAAGTGAGCAAATTATTCTCCCCCATTCATGGGGAAGTTACTTAAAACACATGAGGGCGTATTTACAAGGCCCTTGCACCACTTTTGCATCACTTTTAACATGGGGAAAATAACTTGAAAGTGGCTCAAAGGCCTTGTAAATATGCCCCATGCTGGCTATGAAACTCTAGCAGTACATATCAAGAAACCTAAATGACTTCAAGAAACGTTTTTATACACATCAAGTAAGCAAATTATTCTCCCTGAATCATGGGGCAAGTGAAATATTTGTTTAAAGAAGCAGACACCATTTTTTCCTTCTCTGGGGTAGGTCTGGAAATGCTTTTAAAGGACACCTTTGAGCAATTGATGGCACTTTTTCCTCAAACTGCCTTGGTATATTCCAATATATGCCAAAGACAGAAATGGAAGTGGTCCAATCAATTTTGTCCACAAATTGAGAACACGAGGAAGCATGTAAATAAGTCTGTTTCAGCTTACATGACAAACCATGGAATGGGCTCCATCTACAACAATACCTTGCGTTACTACATGCAAGATATCTACAGAGGACATGGTGTGCACTTCTCAGATGAGGGAAACAGAGTTTTAATACAAAATTTAAGACTGTGTATTGGTACCTACTTATAAGTACCAAGAACTTACACAGAACCCAAAAGCTCTTTTCAGAGCTACCTTAACTATAATTACTCTTTTAAAATTTTGAATGTACCTTTTTTCACTAATTTTCACTTATGTTCGCTTCCCGGTTCGCTACCCGGTTCGCGTACCAGCAGCTAACCGCGCGAAAAATTAAAAAAATTGGGTTTTTTCCGACATATATGAACCTCCTCAGCCACCCTCAGAAAACCTAGGGGGTCAGGATACGTCCCCCGTGCCCCCTTATACCCATTTCCCACATTGTTTTTCCTCCATCTTGTCATTAAATTCGACCGAAACACAAAATGGCGAACTCCCGTACGCTACCGGTGAGCTACCCGGTTCGCGTACCGGGTAGCGCTTTTACATCGAAAAATCAAATTTTTTTATTTTTTTATTTTTTTATTTTTTGACCCACGGGACCCTTTAATAGCCCCCACATCTTTCCTAGGGGGTCAGGAGGGGTCTACCTTGCCCCCTTTCATTAATTTCCCCCTTCGTTTTTCTCCACCTCTTGTCTCTCGATCCTACCGAGAGACAAGATGGCGGCCGTTCCGGACTGTTTAGAATGTTGACAGACACCGGAGAGCCAATCAGCTTCACTTTGCGAAGTTCCGTTACGCGTCAGGTACGCGAACCGGGGCGCTAACCGGAGCGCTGTCACAGATATATCTGTTTTTTAACTCCTTGGACGCTCATGACGAGCTCAGCTCGTCATGATGTACACCTCCATACACTCATGACGAGCTGAGCTCGTCATGAACAATGGGGTATCTCAAGTGCCAGCACAGGAGGAAAATAACACTAGCATCGATGGTGTCAAAACGTTAATTTCTCAAAATCCACTGGAGCACATATATTGAGACATAGCAAAGGCACGTCGGGCAAACCATATCTACAATTTTGCCAAGTTTTGTGTAAATCCATTCAGCCATTCGAGCTAAAAGTGATTCCAACCGCCCTATAGAAAAATGAATGGGAAAAATGCGTTTTGGGACCCCCCTTTTTTCTCGGCTCCCCCTTGAGGAAACCCCCCCAAATTTTCATCAGTGATGTCATTTGAGATGTCATCAGTGATGTCATCAGTGATGTCACTGACCATGTCATGAATGATGTAATATGTGACATGATCAGCAGTGGATTGCGGGTGTGCAATATATAGTTAGTGCAACTAACTATATATGCGAATTTCAATGGTTTTGTGTGAGTAAAATAAGGTTTTGTAAATGCTAATTCCTAACTATATATGGTCTATAACCTATGGTTTTTTCAGTGAATTTTCAAGGTTTTGTAAATGCTAATTCCTAACTATATATGGTCTATAACCTATGGTTTTTTCAGTGAATTTCAATGGTTTTTTAATAGCAAATATCAAAAGCTGTAAAATGTATTCTTCTTTTAAAGGAAAAATATATTTTATATGTATTTAATATAATTTTTTTATGTATATAAATTTTTTGAGGGAACGACTTTATCAACTATCATGCTGAAGAAGAGTGTGGGGAAAAAAAACAAAGAGGAGGACTAAGAGGAAAGAACAATCAGTTCAAAAGTACAATTGCTTTAAAGCATGAAGTGCTTTTCCACACATTTACATTTAAATAACCCATATTAGAACATACAAAATATCTACAGAGGAGACGGTGTACATTGAATTTTAGACTCTTCATTGGTACCTACATGTTGGTAATTATATTACCCACACAACACAACAGCTCTATTCAGAGCTACCCTACCTCAAAGCACTCTAAAATATTATTTTACTATTTCCCTTGGTTTTCCCCTTGTTACGCTTTCCGGAACGCTACCCGGTGCGCGGACCGGGCGCTAACCGTGCGAAAATTTGAAAAAAAAGGTTGGTTTTTTTTACATATATGGGCCTCCTCAGCCACCCTCAGAAAACCTAGGGGGTCAGGATATGTCTCCCGTGCCCCCTTATACCCATTCCCAACATTGTTTATCCTCCATCTTGTGACTAAATTCATCCGAAACACAAGATGGCGGACTCCCGTTACGCTACCGGTGAGCTACCCGGTTCGCGTACCAGGTAGCGCTTCCACCGCGAAAAATCAAAAAAAAATGTATTTTATTTTTTTGCCCCGCGGGGCCCTTTAATAGCCCCCACATCAATCCTAGGGGGTCAGGAGGGGTCTACCTTGCCCCTTTCATTCATTTCCCCCTTCGTTTATTTCCACCTCTTGTCTCTCGATCCTACTGAGAGACAAGATGGCGGCCGCTCCGGACTGTTTAGAATGATGAGAGTCACCGGAGAGCCAATCCGCTTCTCCTCGCGAAGTTCCGTTATGTGTCTGGTACGCGAACCGGGGCGCTAACCGGGACGCTGTCACAGATATATATATATTTTTTGGAAAGTTAATTTCTCAAAATCCACTGGAGCACATATCTTGAGACCTAGCAAAGGCACATCGGGCAAACAGTCTCTACAATTTTGCCCAGTTTCATAGAAATCCATTCAGCCGTTCGAGCTAAAAGTGAGTCCAACCGCCCTATGGAAAACTCAATGTTAAAAACACGTTTTGGGACCCCCCTTTTTTCTCGGCCCCGCTTGACGAAACCCCACCAAACTTTCAGGGGACGCTCAGAAACAAAATGTGCCATTTTCCTGAAAATGTAAGCCAATTCCGTCCATCAACGCCAAAGTTATTCAACATAGAATTTTCAGAAATCCCTTTTCCCTTTTCAAAAAAATCCTAACTATATATACCTACTGGCGAGTAGTATGTAATATATATATACTGGATGGTTCCTCCATCGTAGTGTGCGCCCCTAAAGCTGTCGGGCTTTTTGGTGGATTATAATAATGCACGGCTGCCCTGCCGTGGGGGGCAGCACCCTCCAGGGACTCACAAAGGAGGCTGCGAGTGGAAACAGTTTCTGCTTTGCAATGCAGCACGGCGGAGGTGGCTAAATGGACTTGCCTGCTGTTTTCGAAGCCCATTGTTGGTAAAATGAAATGCTTTAAATCAATGTTGTGTGCGCAGGACTTACTCAAAGCATATTGCTATTTCTCAAAAAGGACTAGATGTCCTAGCATGCAGTAATTGTCACTCGCAAAGGGCGGGGCCCACTCAGGGAAGTATAAGAGGCATGCAGAGAAACCCTGCGAGAACTTCATTTTGCAATTGACCTCCGGAGAAGGGGCATGAGCCTTGAAACGCGTGAGGTCTAAAGAAAAAGAATTTGGAATAGCGAGGCAGGTTGCCATGAAGAAAACCGGATGGTTCCTCCATCGTAGTGTGCGCCCCTAAAACTTTCGGGCTTTTTGATGGATTATATATAATATATATATATATATATATATAATATATTATATATAATCCATCAAAAAGCCCGAAAGTTTTAGGGGCGCACACTACGATGGAGGAACCATCCGGTTTTCTTCATGGCAACCTGCCTCGCTATTCCAAATTCTTTTTCTTTAGACCTCACGCGTTTCAAGGCTCATGCCCCTTCTCCGGAGGTCAATTGCAAAATGAAGTTCTCGCAGGGTTTCTCTGCATGCCTCTTATACTTCCCTGAGTGGGCCCCGCCCTTTGCGAGTGACAATTACTGCATGCTAGGACATCTAGTCCTTTTTGAGAAATAGCAATATGCTTTGAGTAAGTCCTGCGCACACAACATTGATTTAAAGCATTTCATTTTACCAACAATGGGCTTCGAAAACAGCAGGCAAGTCCATTTAGCCACCTCCGCCGTGCTGCATTGCAAAGCAGAAACTGTTTCCACTCGCAGCCTCCTTTGTGAGTCCCTGGAGGGTGCTGCCCCCCACGGCAGGGCAGCCGTGCATTATTATAATCCACCAAAAAGCCCGACAGCTTTAGGGGCGCACACTACGATGGAGGAACCATCCAGTTTTCTTCATGGCAACCTGCCTCGCTCTTCCAAATTCTTTTACTTTAGACCTTACCGTTTCAAGGCTCACGCCCCTTCTTCGGAGGTCAATTGCAAAATGAAGTTCTCGCAGGATTTCTCTACATGTCTCTTATGCTTCCCTAAGTGGCCCCCGCCCTTTGCGAGTGACAATCACTGCATGCTGGGACATCTAGTCCTTTTTGAAAAATAGCAATATGCTTTGAGTAAGTCCTGCGCAGCCCGGCCGTGGGAAGCTGCACCATTGACCAGCTGGGAGAGAAGCCGGTAACCAGCTGAGCGAGGCTGCGGCTCTGAACCTTTCAGAACAGAAACAGCACACCTCTCAATATGAGGCTTGAGTTTGCCACCTGTGACACTGCCTACTATAGGTTAAATACTTGAATGAATCACAAACTGAACATTTAAACTTACTAAAGAACATTTCTTCTCACGTTGGGGACTTCGTGTCCCATCAGGCACTTGAACAATTACCGAATGAAGGTCACGCCCACTTAGGGCAGTTATGCAAATTACTAAATTACCTGAAACAGAGTCAATGCGAATCTTGAATGCTGTTTGTTCAGCCCAAGAAGAAGAGGTCTTGAAACCTTGAAACCCCTCGGCAGCCCAGTGATAAAGTGGAGCAGAATAGGCAGACTGCATGTGTACAGCCAGATGGCAGAGTAATGTTGTGTGCGCTTCCAATGCTTCAGGGCACTTTGCAAATAAATTCTTGAAATCATACCACCCTTGAGTGCGGTGCCTTTCTTGGTGAACAAGGGAGTTTGAGTATATATATATATTCACTGAAAAAACCATAGGTTATAGACCATATATAGTTAGGAATTCGCATTTACAAAACCTTATTTTACTCACACAAAACCATTGAAATTCCATATATAGTTAGTTGCACTAACTATATATCGCGCACCCGCAATCCACTGCTGATGATGTCACATATTACATCATTCATGACATGGTCAGTGACATCACTGATGACATCACTGATGACATCTCAAATGACATCACTGATGACATCTCAAATGACATCACTGATGACATCACTGATGACATCTCATTTGACATTACTGATCACATCACTGATGATATCATTCATGTGATAATACGATGAACCTCTTCAGACTCTAATATAACCTTAGATACAATCAGTGTAAACAGACACTCACAGACTGTCACTCATCCATGGAGTTACTCACACACCTAGTCAGTCATGCAAAGAATCAATCACACCTCCATTTCCTCAACTATACAGTTACACAAACTTTACTTATTCAAACATATACTAACACATATTTACTCTCTTATACAATCCCTGATACAAGTTCACAATGATCCATACAGCCACTCACACATTCACTGGCTCTTATGCACAGTTATTTATATATGTCAACTCTCACATGTACTGTGTTTTACATATGTACTTACTTTGACATGTAGCACTGAGATATCCATTTACTCACCAATACACTCATGCACACAGTCAACCGCCCATACAGCTGTTTCCACATGCACTTTTGAAACCATACATCTAGTGAATCAACTGCTCACACATCTATGCACAGAGTCATACACCTCCCAGCCACCCACACACACACTCAGTCTCCCATACAAATACTTGGGCAACCAATCAATAACCCATATAGTTACTCATATAGCTACTTATCAACACATGCAACAGTTTACAGAACAACAGACATAATGATGCACAAATTAAGACAGTTTAGTCACTAACCCATGCACTCAGTGAGACACATTTAATCACTCACTCATACAGTCAGTCATGCACCTACTAAATCCTTCATCCAGACACTTATACATCCACTCATTCTTCAATATGTAAGACATATTTTAACTTTACAGAAACATACAGTCACTGGATGTTGTCATCAGTGATGTCATCAGTGATGTCATTTGAGATGTCATCAGTGATGTCACTGACCATGTCATGAATGATGTAATATGTGACATCATCAGCAGTGGATTGCGGGTGCGCGATATATAGTTAGTGCAACTAACTATATATGGAATTTCAATGGTTTTGTGTGAGTAAAATAAGGTTTTGTAAATGCGAATTCCTAACTATATATGGTCTATAACCTATGGTTTTTTCAGTGAATTTTCAAGGTTTTGTAAATGCTAATTCCTAACTATATATGGTCTATAACCTATGGTTTTTTCAGTGAATTTTCAAGGTTTTGTAAATGCTAATTCCTAACTATATATGGTCTATAACCTATGGTTTTTTCAGTTAATATATATATATACATACATATATAAACATATATCATCTGTATATCTATATAAATACAAACATAAATGCATGCATACATATACTTATATGCATACAGATGCATGTTATTTACATGAAAGTTGAAAAAACACTAATAAAAGCAAAGCTAAAAAGCCACCTCATTACAAACAGAATGGCTTTAACTTAAACGAGGGCGAGATCTATTGCATTTTCAATGCTTGTTTACTTTGGTTCCATCAAGAAGGCATTCAGATGTGTCACACATTTGCCATAAAGTCTGAATGTTAGCACTCTAGTTGCACATTAGATCACTGTAGTAAAGCTACTGCTCACCAGGGACGTCTGCTGCTGGTATTCAAAGTGCATGTTTCAGTCTGCATGTCAGAAGTTTTTTTAATGAAATAGAAGAGGATTTGAGAAGTCACTCAAAATGATCCCTAATTTTTTTTTCTGAAGCACTAATCATACTTTCTATGGCAAAATTAACCCCCTCATGTTGTTCCTTTTTAAATTGAGTGTTTTCAGACTTACCACTTCATTCCAATCAAGATGGCTTCTGGTGTGCCATACTTTTGTCATAAGTAAGACTGTTAGCGCTCTAGTTGTTCTTTAGAACACTCTGGGACATTCTGTCATTGGGCTATACTTGGGGTACATCTGGGTGATATTTGGGCTACATTTATTTTTTTATTTTTTATTTATTTAATTTATATAGCGCGTTATAACCACCGGGGTCTCTAAGCGCTGTTTGTCCAGATTACATAGTTAGGTATGGCATTCACTTGATCCCACTCGTACGCCTAGGGTCTGCTCCATGCTTGCTTAAAAAGTACAGTTTTTAATTTTTTCCTAAAGGATAGTAGATTACTTTCCTTCCTGAGTTCTGGGGCCAATTTGTTCCACAAGGCTGGGAGTGTGTTGGAAAAAGCATGTCCCCCCACCGTGGTCAATTTGAAACGAGGTTGGAACAAAAGGGTAGCGTCCGACGAGCGCAAGGTCCTGCCCGGTATATAAGGGAATAGGCGGGATTTCAAATAACTTGGTGCTTTACCATACAGCGCCTTGTGTACAATGCACAGTCCTTTGAAAGCAACCCTCTGACAAATCGGGAGCCAATGTAGCTCCTGCATCAGGGGGGAAGACTGGGCAGTCCTGGGTTTCTTGTAGATCAGCCTGGCTGCGTCATTCATGACCCCCTGTAGTTTATCCAGCAACCGCTGGGGTAAACCTATATACAGGGAGTTCCCGTAGTCCAGCCTAGCCAGGATTGTGGCTGAGACCACGTGTCTCAAGGTAGAGAATGAAAGTAAAGCAGAGATCTTCCTTAGTTGTCGTATCAGGCCTATGCAAGTACCCACTACCGTGGTAACTTGCTTTTTCATGGATAGTTTGTCATCCACATATAGGCCTAAGCTTTTGACTGCGGACGCCGGTTTCGGTGGCACACCCAGCTCCACAGGCCAAAATTTCTCGCTCCAGGGGTTGCCCGCGATGGAGATAGGCAGCACTTCCGTCTTATCCGGGTTGACTTTTAAGGAGTTCTCGGACATCCAGTTGACCGTAGCTTTAAGTATGTCCTGCAACCTGGTGGACGCTCCCAGGCCATCATCCAGCCGAATGATTATCTGGGTATCATCGGCGTAGTTGTACACTAGGCAATCCATCCTATTCAGGAGTGCGATTAATGGCTGCAGGTAGATATTAAAAAGTAGGGATGACAAGGCAGATCCCTGTGGAACCCCGCAGGTGATCGGAGCAGAGGTGGAAAGTAAGTCTCCCAACTGTACTCTTTGCGTCCTGCCCTGCAAGAAAGATGTGAGCCATGCATGTGCTGTACCCCTGATACCAAAGGATCTCAACCGCGACAAAAGCTGTTCATGACACACGGTATCAAAAGCCGCGGAGAGATCCAGTAGTACCAGGGCACTCGGTGCTTTACATCAGCCCGAGTTCTCAGTTCATCCAGGATTGATAGCATAACTAATTCTGTGCTATGGTTAGCACAGAACCCTGCCTGATTGGTCTCCAGCAGGTAGTTGCTCTCTAGATGACCTGAGAGTAATGCTAACACATGCTGCTCGATCACCTTAGCCAAGAAAGGCAACTGGGAGATGGGCCGGAAGTTTTTCAAACACTTCGTGTCCGATCCGGGTTTCTTTAGTAGAGGAATCAGGCGAGCCTCTTTAAAAGCTAGAGGGACCTGTCCTGTACAAAGGGAGGTGTTCAATAAATGCAAAACCTCTTCCTCAATTCCTGGCAATGCCAACTTGAATACATCAGGAGGGCATGGATCCACCAAGGAACCCGATTTGACTCGGTCCGTGATCTTAAGTAGTTCCTGTTTTGAAATTGGGGAAAACTCAACTAATAGTGGGATATCTAGCGGGGCAGTAAGGTCCGGTGGACAGGGACATTCGAGGGGAGTAGTTGCAGCAATTTCGCCCAGAATATCGGAGATCTTGTTTACGTAGAAGTCCTGGAACCTCTGGCAGTCCTCCTGGGTGAACTCAGTACTTTGTTCTTTGTTTATTCTGAGCTCCGCCAGGACCCGAAAGATTTCCTTCTGCGGGTTACTAGCTGCAACTATTCTTTCCTCGAAGAAAACAGCCTTCCTGGTTTGGATGGCTAGTTTGTAGTTCGCTAAGGATGAAATGTATTCTTTCTTGGCAATGGCGTCATACTTTTTGCGCCATGCCCGTTCTTTCTTCCTCACCCCACGTTTCATATCCCTTAGGGAGTCATTGTACCAAGGAGCCCCAGCTCCTCTCGCCACCTTCTTCACCCTATGAAGGGGTGCCACCAGATCAATGGCGCTCCCCAGTTTATGCTGAAGGTGACCATAGAGGACATCGGTGTTAACATCCTGCTCCTTTACTGAAGGGGACTGTTCCAAGAGGTAAACCATTTTTTCCCCGTCCAGGTTTCTCCACTTCCGGGCCATTTTCCAGCCTTCCCCAGGCTTGGGCAAATGGCCATTCAATAAAATTCTGCCCTTTATTAAGAAGTGGTCAGACCATGCACAAGGCAGGATCTCTGTAGCGCCCTGGACTGGCATTTAGGCTCTTTTGTCTCTGGTGGCCATCTTGGGAGACTGTATGTCAGAATTTTTTAATGAAATTGAAGAGGGTTTGAGAAGTCACTCAAAATGTGCCCTAATTTTTCTTTCTGCAGCACTAATCATAATTCATATGGCAAAATATACCCCCTCATTTTGTTCCTTTTTAAATTAAATGTTTTAAGAGTTACCACTTTATTCCAATCAAGATGGCTTCAGGTGTGCCATACCTTTGTAATAAGTAGGACTGTTAGCGCTCTAGTTGTTCTTTAGAACACTCTGGGACATTCTGTCATTGGGCTATACTTGGGCTACATCTGGGTGATATTTGGGCTACATTTGGGCTCTTTTGTCTCTGATGGCCATTTTGGGAGACTGCATGTCAGAATTTTTTAATGAAATAGAAGAGGATTTGAAAAGTCACTCAAAATGTGCCCTAATTTTTCTTTCTGCAGCACTAATAATACCTTCTATTGCATAATATACCCCCTCATTTTGTTCCTTTTTAAATTAAATGTTTTAAGAGTTACCACTTTATTCCCATCACGATGGCTCCAGGTGTGCTATACCTTTGTAATACGTAGGACTGTTAGCGCTCTAGTTGTTCTTTAGAACACTTTAGGAGGCTGCAGTAGAGCACAAAGGAATCAACTGACAGTCTCAGCCCTTGTTGGATGTACATGTTTTACTGAGAATGTCAGACTTCATTTTCACATGACTGAGAAAGATAATGTGAATTTACAGAAAATATGCTTTCAGTTTAGCTTATAGATCCCCTTCCAAACCGCTGTGGGAAAATCATGAGATATTAGTTTTCTTTCAAACAATATTCATGATATCACAGCAGAAGGTTTTTTCACATGGTAAAATCACCTTAGAACCCACCACAATTCCTAAAACGAGTATGGTACCATCAACAAATGATTTATAATGTAACTAAAGTCCTAAAACCCTCTATTAACTACAATGCTTTTTAATGAGGTGCTATCATGTATATTGGTCCCAAGATGGCTGCCAACACTTCTTGGATCAAGTGCTGACAGCCAATCAGATCAGATGTGTGGTTAGGCTCCGCCCAGATATATATCTTTTTTTGAACCTAAATTACTCAAAATCCACTGGAGCACATATATTGAGACCTAGCAAAGGCACATCGGGCTAACAGTCCCTACAATTTTGCCAAGTTTCATGCAAATCCATTCAGCCGTTCGAGCTAAAAGTGAGGCCAACCGCCCTATGGAAATTAACATGGGAAAAACGCGTTTTGGGACCCCCCTTTTTTCTCGGCCCCCCCTTGATGAAACCCCCAAATTGTCAGGGGCTGCTCAGAAACAAAATGTTCCATTTTCCTGAAAATTTCAGCCAATATATATATATATATATCCAACGTAAAAGTTATCCCAACTTCAAGGAGCCAGCGATCAGGTAGGTGTAAATATTCGTTTTTATTTGCAGGGTTGTCAGCGCAGAAAGGAATCAGCAAAGTTCTGTTTAAATGCGCAGGCAAGAGATGAACAAGTTGCTAGCTCACTGGAGTTTTAATGTTTGATTTATTGACATTTGGGGAGCAGCGCATATTTGCATGAAGAGATGACTACAAGCACCACTATGCTTTGCGAGTGACAACGCCCACTGGGGCAGGCATTAATGATTGAAAAACTCTGTGGCTCCTTTCAAGTGTGCAACAAGCCTCTGAGGAAACGCTCGTGAGAGCGTGAAACGCGTCAGGCTTTCAGATTTAAACAGAACTTTGCTGATTCCTTTCTGCGCTGACATCACCAAATTGGCATAGCTGTCTATAAGACACGATCTAGGTCTTAAAGCAGTGGAGTACTTTCTCAAAAGACGCTCTATCGCTTTTTTGTCCCATTCCAATATGATTCTGAATATGATGAAATTTTGTTTGGAAAATTTTTTTTTTTGTTTGATGATGTTGTCTACCATCAGTCACAGGGCACGGCGATGGGCACCTGCTTCGCCCCCAGCTATGCCAATCTGGTGATGGGCTGGTGGGAGGAGCAGGTGGCGCCCCAGTTGGAACACCATGATCGCTGTGTCCTGTGGCTGCGGTACATAGACGAAATTTTTTTGATTTTGGATGGTGACATGGAATCTGCTAAGAACTTTGTGAAACTTCTCAATGACAATGAACACGACTTGCGTTTCACTGAACATATGAGTTAAACTAAAATCAAATTTCTGGATGTTCTGGTTGAGATTGTAGACAATACCATACAAACTAAATTATTCCGCAAAAGTACTGCGGGTAACAGCATCCTCCATGCTGCTAGCTCTCATCCGAAACAGCTGGTATACAGTATCCCTTACGGAGAGCTGTTACGAGCTAGACGAAATTGGATGAAAGCTACCAACTTGAAAAGCAGACCATGATTGGCTGCTTTCAAGAAAGAGGATACAATAACAAGACCATTAGTGAAGCATGTGCTAAAGTTGATGCTGTTACTAGAGCCAAACTACTCTATCCTGAGGTTGAGGTCCCAGAGAAGAACACCTTACGATTTATAACTAAATTCTCAGGACAGGCGACTCAACTACGCAGGATTCTTCAGAAATATTGGCATGTCTTACTCACTGATACCAACCTTGAGAAACATCTAAACACCAAACCCCAGATCACATTTCAAAAATGTAATTCTCTAAGAGATGAACTGAGCCCTAGTTTAATTACTGCTAAGGAGAAAACTAACACAACAGCGCAAGGTGGATATACCAGATGTAGGAAATGCAAGGCATGTAGCAATAGTGTGGACTGCAAAACTCTATCCATTGCAGGCATTAAAAAAGAGATGACCATCAGAAAGAAATTGAATTGCAATACTATGTATTGCATGTATGTCTTGTTATGTCCATGTGACAAGGCATACATTGGTAGCACAATTCATTGTGCCAAAAAACGTGTCCTTGAACATATTAGGGCAATCAGGCACAATAATAGGCAGTACCCAGTTGCCAGACATTTCTATGAACAACATTTTCAGAATGAGAAACTGCTGAGGATGGTGGTCATCGACGATGTCCCTAACAACATCCGGGGGGGGCAATCGCAAATTTGCCTTGCGGAAACTAGAGTCCAAATATATCATAGACTTAGAAACTATGATGCCACAGGGACTGAATTCCAGTGAGGAGCTAGCTATCCACTTGCATTAAACATTTTTCCTTGTGTATATAGTGAATTTTCTGTAATTACTGTGCGATCATACAATGTACATAGATCTTATGTTGTTTTTATCTGCTGCCGTTTATATTTTAAACTTCAAGTCTTGTGTGTATTCTGAGATCACTAGTTGATTATATCATTTTGTTTTATTTTTAGGTTGTGGCACATTTTTTGGTGAAGTTGGTTCGGACATTGCCTATACGAAATATTCTGTGTACTCATATTGGGAAATACCGTTGCTAATCAATGCCCACTGGGGCGAGACCTTCTGTTTTTCGTGTTGACGCTCATCATAAGATTTTGGTTGATGAACTATGTGCCTACTTGGGCGAGATGAATTGCTTTTCTGTTACAACATTTATGTTAATAATCTGATATATGCATATTGTTGTGTATAGCATAAGTCGACACGTGTAGACATAGTATGGACTGGTATTCTCTATATTTCTATTGAGTAACCACTTTGACTAGGCTAAAATGGCGGAACCATCGTATATCACTGTTTTCTTTATCACTGTGGTGTAAGTCCTTTGTTTATGTTTACTCACTGAACTGTATTTGAGTGTGCTAACTGTGAAGCTTCTTTAGCGTGATCAAGACGTTAAGTTGCTGTGCAGTCTACATATGATTAAATTATCTGCAATTCATGCGAGGTGTCCGTGGTAATTCTTCCTAAGTGAGGGAGTGCTGTGGTGCAATAGTGTACAGGGCTTCCGGTGCCCTGACCGCGGACCGCCCTGCAGGACGGCTTCTTTCATTACCGGAGCCTTTGCTGTTCATATATATATATATATTACCTACTGGCGGTCGCCAGTAGGTATATATAGTTAGGATTTTTTCTCTATGGGATTTTTGAAAATTCTATGTCTAATAACTTTGGCGTTTGTGGACGGAATTGGCTGAAATTTTCAGGAAAATGGAACATTTTGTTTCTGAGCAGCCCCTGACAATTTGGGGGGGTTTCATCAAGGGGGGGCCGAGAAAAAAGGGGGGTCCCAAAACGCGTTTTTCCCATGTTAATTTCCATAGGGCGGTTGGCCTCACTTTTAGCTCGAACGGCTGAATGGATTTGCACGAAACTTGGCAAAATTGTAGGGACTGTTAGCCCGATGTGCCTTTGCTAGGTCTCAATATATGTGCTCCAGTGGATTTTGAGTAATTTAGGTTCAAAAAAAGATATATATCTGGGCGGAGCCTAACCACACATCTGATCTGATTGGCTGTCAGCACTTCATCCAAGAAGTGTTGGCAGCCATCTTGGGACCAATATACATGATAGCACCTCATTAAAAAGCATTGTAGTTAATAGAGGGTTTTAGGACTTTAGTTACATTATAAATCATTTGTTGATGGTACCATACTCGTTTTAGGAATTGTGGTGGGTTCTAAGGTGATTTTACCATGTGAAAAAACCTTCTGCTGTGATATCATGAATATTGTTTGAAAGAAAACTAATATCTCATGATTTTCCCACAGTGGTTTGGAAGGGGATCTATAAGCTAAACTGAAAGCATATTTTCTGTAAATTCACATTATCTTTCTCAGTCATGTGAAAATGAAGTCTGACATTCTCAGTAAAACATGTACATCCAACAAGGACAGAGACTGTCAGTTGATTCCTTTGTGCTCTACTGCAGCCTCCTAAAGTGTTCTAAAGAACAACTAGAGCGCTAACAGTCCTACGTATTACAAAGGTATAGCACACCTGGAGCCATCGTGATGGGAATAAAGTGGTAACTCTTAAAACATTTAATTTAAAAAGGAACAAAATGAGGGGGTATATTATGCAATAGAAGGTATTATTAGTGCTGCAGAAAGAAAAATTAGGGCACATTTTGAGTGACTTTTCAAATCCTCTTCTATTTCATTAAAAAATTCTGACATGCAGTCTCCCAAAATGGCCACCAGAGACAAAAGAGCCCAAATGTAGCCCAAATATCACCCAGATGTAGCCCAAGTATAGCCCAATGACAGAATGTCCCAGAGTGTTCTAAAGAACAACTAGAGCGCTAACAGTCCAACTTATTACAAAGGTATGGCACACCTGAAGCCATCTTGATTGGAATAAAGTGGTAACTCTTAAAACATTTAATTTAAAAAGGAACAAAATGAGGGGGTATATTTTGCCATATGAATTATGATTAGTGCTGCAGAAAGAAAAATTAGGGCACATTTTGAGTGACTTCTCAAACCCTCTTCAATTTCATTAAAAAATTCTGACATATAGTCTCCCAAGATGGCCACCAGAGACAAAAGAGCTTAAATGTAGCCCAAATATCACCCAGATGTACCCCAAGTATAGCCCAATGACAGAATGTCCCAGAGTGTTCTAAAGAACAACTAGAGCGCTAACAGTCTTACTTATGACAAAAGTTTGGCACACCAGAAGCCATCTTGATTGGAATGAAGTGGTAAGTCTGAAAACACTCAATTTAAAAAGGAACAACATGAGGGGGTTAATTTTGCCATAGAAAGTATGATTAGTGCTTCAGAAAGAAAAATTAGGGATCATTTTGAGTGACTTCTCAAATCCTCTTCTATTTCATTAAAAAAATTCTGACATGCAGACTGAAACATGCACTTTGAATACCAGCAGCAGACGTCCCTGGTGAGCAGTAGCTTTACTACAGTGATCTAATGTGCAACTAGAGTGCTAACATTCAAAATTTATGGCAAATGTGTGACACATCTGAATGCCTTCTTGATGGAACCAAAGCAAACAAGCATTGAAAATGCAATAGATCTCGCCCTCGTTTAAGTTAAAGCCATTCTGTTTGTAATGAGGTGGCTTTTTAGCTTTGCTTTTATTAGTGTTTTTTCAACTTTCATGTAAATAACATGCATCTGTATGCATATAAGTATATGTATGCATGCATTTATGTTTGTATTTATATAGATATACAGATGATATATGTTTATATATGTATGTATATATATATATTCACTGAAAAAACCATAGGTTATAGACCATATATAGTTAGGAATTAGCATTTACAAAACCTTGAAAATTCACTGAAAAAACCATAGGTTATAGACCATATATAGTTAGGAATTAGCATTTACAAAACCTTGAAAATTCACCGAAAAAACCATAGGTTATAGACCATATATAGTTAGGAATTCGCATTTACAAAACCTTATTTTACTCACACAAAACCATTGAAATTCCATATATAGTTAGTTGCACTAACTATATATCGCGCACCCGCAATCCACTGCTGATGATGTCACATATTACATCATTCATGACATGGTCAGTGACATCACTGATGACATCACTGATGACATCTCAAATGACATCACTGATGACATCACTGATGACAACATCCAGTGACTGTATGTTTCTGTAAAGTTAAAATATGTCTTACATATTGAAGAATGAGTGGATGTATAAGTGTCTGGATGAAGGATTTAGTAGGTGCATGACTGACTGTATGAGTGAGTGATTAAATGTGTCTCACTGAGTGCATGGGTTAGTGACTAAACTGTCTTAATTTGTGCATCATTATGTCTGTTGTTCTGTAAACTGTTGCATGTGTTGATAAATAGCTATATGAGTAACTATATGGGTTATTGATTGGTTGCCCAAGTATTTGTATGGGAGACTGAGTGTGTGTGTTGGTGGCTGGGATGTGTATGACTCTGTGCATAGATGTGTGAGCAGTTGATTCACTAGATGTATGGTTTCAAAAGTGCATGTGGAAACAGCTGTATGGGCGGTTGACTGTGTGCATGAGTGTATTGGTGAGTGAATGGATATCTCAGTGCTACATGTCAAAGTAAGTACATATGTAAAACACAGTACATGTGAGAGTTGACATATATAAATAACTGTGCATAAGAGCCAGTGAATGTGTGAGTGGCTGTATGGATCATTGTGAACTTGTATCAGGGATTGTATAAGAGAGTAAATATGTGTTAGTATATGTTTGAATAAGTAAAGTTTGTATAACTGTATAGTTGAGGAAATGGAGGTGTGATTGATTCTTTGCATGACTGACTAGGTGTGTGAGTAACTCCATGGATGAGTGACAGTCTGTGAGTGTCTGTTTACACTGATTGTATCTAAGGTTATATTAGAGTCTGAAGAGGTTCATCGTATTATCACATGAATGATATCATCAGTGATGTGATCAGTAATGTCAAATGAGATGTCATCAGTGATGTCATCAGTGATGTCATTTGAGATGTCATCAGTGATGTCATCAGTGATGTCACTGACCATGTCATGAATGATGTAATATGTGACATCATCAGCAGTGGATTGCGGGTGCGCGATATATAGTTAGTGCAACTAACTATATATGGAATTTCAATGGTTTTGTGTGAGTAAAATAAGGTTTTGTAAATGCGAATTCCTAACTATATATGGTCTATAACCTATGTTTTTTTCGGTGAATTTTCAAGGTTTTGTAAATGCTAATTCCTAACTATATATGGTCTATAACCTATGGTTTTTTCAGTGAATATATATATATATATATATATATATATATATATATATATTGTACTGGTGGTCGCCAGTAGGTAGTTATAGTAAGGACCTATTTTCCATAGGAAATCCGCAACATTCTATTTGGAATAACTTTGGTGCCGGTTGACGAATCTTCGTGAAATTTTCTAAACTATTGGCCAGGTCCGCTACGCTCCTGTCCTGTAAGTCTCGGGTGATACGTGAAGCGGGTGCTGAGAAAAAAGGGAGGTTCCTAAAGGTGTTCTCCCCATGCAACTTTTCATAGGAACCTTTAGCCGCAGCTATAGCCCGAACTGCGGAATGGAATTACACCAAATTTGGCAACGATGAAGTCCTTAGTTCAGACTCATGCCTTTTGCTTAAATGGTGTAAATCTGCTCAGTAGTTTTTTTGATATTAAAGGAAAAAGTACATATATATCTGGGCGGAGCCTAACAACACATCTCATCGTGAGAGCTGATTGGCTGTCAGCACTTCATTCAAGAACTGTTGGCAGACATCTTGGGACCAATATACATGATAGCACCTCATTAAAAAGCATTGCAGTTAATAGAAGGTTTTAAGACTTTTGAAAAATAAAATTGTGTGTTTTTTAATAACTTAAATTCATTATTTAAGTATTTTTAAGTATATTTTAGATAATTATTTTTAATCTTTCATTAATTTTACATTCTTTTTAAGACATTTATAAAAATTCAATATTTGACTAACTATATTTTTTTAATTATATTTTTGATTCAATATTTTTGTACTTACCTGTTTGTAGATAGGAATTCGATTTTTGTATTCGATATTTCATCCTCGATATTTGTGTAATTCTATATTAATGTAATCAATATTATGTTGATTGTGCAATCAATATTATGTCGATTGTAATGTATGTACATTATAAATCATTTGTTGATGGTACCATACTCATTTTAGGAATTGTGGTGTGTTGTAAGGTGATTTTACCATGTGAAAAAGCCTTCTGCTGGGATATCATGTTTGAGAGAAAACTATTTTCTCATGCTTGTCCCATAGAGGTTTGGAAGGTGCTCCAGAAGCTAAAATGAGAGCATATTTTCTGTACATTCACATTATCTTTCTCAGTCATGTGATAATGAAGTCTGACATTCTCAGTAGAACATGTACATCCAACAAGGGCAGAAACAGTCAGTTGATTCCTTTGTGTTCTACTGCAGCTTCCTAGAGTGTTCTAAAAAACAACTAGAGCGCTGACAGCCTTACTGTTGACAAAATTACGAGACACCTGAAGCCATCTTGATTGGAATAAACTGGTAACACTTAAAACACTTAATTTAAAAAGGAACAAAATAAGGGGGTTTATTTTGTCCTAGAAATTATGGTTAGTGCTGTAGAAAGAAAAATTAGGACATGTTTTAAGTGAGATCTCAAATATCTTCCTGTTATATTTCAACATGAGCAGCCTGGCAGTTGATTCCTTCGTGTTTTACTGCTGCTACCCAGAGTGTTCTAAAGAACAGCTAGAGCACTAACAGTCTTACTTATGACAAAATTATGGCACACTTAAAGCCATCTTGATTGGAATAAACTGGTAACACTTAAAACATTTACTTTAAAAAGGATCAAAATGAGGGGGTTCATTGTGTCATTGAAATTATGGTTAGTGTTGTAGAAAGAACTTTCAATACCAGCAGTAGACTTCCAGTTAACTCCCTGGTGAGCACTAACCCCTACACGACTCAAACACCACTGCACTACCCTAAACCCTAAAACACTACCCCAGCACAACCCCATCACTACACAAACACCATTGCAGTACCCTAAACCTTAAATCTACCCCGCACGACCCCTACTCTACCCAAACATCACTGCGCTACCCTAAACACTAAAACACGACCCCCAGCACGACCCCCTACACTACCCAAACACCACTGCGCTACCCTAAACCCACAAACACTACCCCCAGCACGACCACTACACTACCCAAACACCACTGCGTTAACCTAAACCCTAAAAATCTACCCCCAGCACCAACACCCTACATTACCCAAACACGACTGCACTGCCATAAACCCTAAAACACTACCCCCGCACACCCCCTACACTACACAAACACCAATGCACTACCCTAAACCCGATATCTACCCCCAGCACAACCACGTACACTACCCAAACACCACTGCACTACCCGAAACCCTAAAAAACTACTTCAGCATGACCCCCTACACTTCACAAACACCACTGCACTACCCTAAACCCTAAATCTGCCACCAACACGACCCCCTACTCTACACAAACACCACTGCACTACCCTAAACCCTGCATGTACCCCCAGCACAACCCCTACACTACACAAACACCAGTACACTACCCTAAACCCTAAAACACTACCCCCAGAATGACCCCTACACTACACAAACACCACTACACTACCCTAAACCCTAAAACACTACCCCAGCCCGACCCCCTACACTACCCAAACACTGCCACACTACCCTAAACCCTATTACAATACCCCAGCATGACCCCCTACACTACAAAAACACCACTACACTACCCTAAACCTTAAATCTACCCCAGCATGACCCCCTACACTACCCAAACACCACTGCACTACCCTAAACCCTAAAACACTAACACCTACACTACACAAACACCACTGCACTACTCTAAACTCTACAACACTACCCCCAGCATGACCCCCTCCACTACACAAATACCACTGCGCTATCCTAATCCCTAAAACTCTACCCCAGCACGACCCCCTTCACTACCCAAACACCACTGCGCTACCCTAAAACACTACGCCCAGCATGACCCCCTACACTACACAAACACCATTGCACTGCCCTAAACCTTAAATCTACCCCAGCATGACCCCCTACACTACCCAAACACCACTGCACTACCCTAAACCCTAAAACACTAACACCTACACTACACAAACACCACTGCACTACTCTAAACTCTAAAAAACTACCCCCAGCATGACCCCCTCCACTACACAAATACCACTGCGCTATCCTAATCCCTAAAACTCTACCCCAGCACGACCCCCTTCACTACCCAAACACCACTGCACTACCCTAAACCCTAAAACACTACCCCAGCATGACCCCCTACACTACACAAATACCACTGCACTACCCTAAACCCTAAAACACTATCCCAGCACGACCCCCTACATGATGAGGAATTTATGCAGTGCCTCGTTTCATATCCTCCTTTACAAACAAGTCTGTTTGCAGGTTCACAGTTTCGCTTTTAGCATAGTTTGTTTCTGTGCCTCTAGACTGAGGAAAAGTATTTCACTAGAGCGATGTCACATAATTGAGCCCCCCATTCAGATCAATGAAAGTGCTTCAGTCCTTTTTCAAAGGTTTGTCATGGATATATCTGCAGGCAGTTTGTGCAAATGTATTAATTATTCAGAACATGCTAAGCAGTAGCACAATGGAACTCTAATAGATCACTCGCCACTTAAATGGTTAGGCAGGTGTTAAAAGGGGTGTGGCCTCGAACCACCTCTCTGCAACGCAGCTCTGTGGTGCTTACGGGAGGTACCTGGTGGGCTAGTTGGACCCCAGGGACCCTGAAGATTCAAGGGGACTTAATCACCCAACTTAAAACGCGCCACGGGCCAGTTTGCACAGTGGTGAAGGAAGGGGGCTGGGCCTGAAGTGACATGTGTGCAAACACGCCCTGTGGCGTGTTTTAGGTTTGGGAATTAATTCCTTTTCAATCTTGAGGGTCCCTGGGGAACAACTAGCCCACCAGGTACCTCCAGTAAGCACCAGAGCCCTTTGTTGCAGAGAGGTGGTCATGGCCATGGCCCTTTTTACACCTCTCTGCAACGCAGCTCTGTGGCGCTTACTGGAGGTAGCTGGTGGGCTAGTTGGACCCCAGGGACCCTCAGGATTCACAGGGATTTAATCCCCCAACTTAAAATGTGCGACGGGGCGTGTTTCCACAGTGGTGAAGGGAGGGGGCGGGCCTGAGGCGATGTGTGCAAACACACCCTGCTGCAACTTTTAAGTTGGGGAATTAATTCCCCTTCAATCCTGAGGGCCCCTGGGGGTCAACTAGCCCACCAGGTACCTCCAGTGAGTGCCAGAGACCAGTATTGCAGAGAGGTGGTCCAAACCATGCCCATTTTTACACTTCTGCAATGCAGCTCTTACTGGACGTACCTGGTTGGCTAGTTGGACCCCAGGGACTGTCAGGATTCAAGGGGACTTAATCTCCCAACTTAAAACGGCCACAAGGTCCCCTCAGGCCCCCCCTTCACCACTGTGCAGACGTGCCCCGTAGTGCATTTTAAGAGGTAGTTTTAATCCCCCTGCCCTATTATTTATTTATTTATTTATTTATTTATTTTATTTATGGAATTTTTAATGCGCAACTAATACCCTAGGGTGTCTAGGTGCAGTGAGATACTCTGGGATGCACAAAATTCAGGGCGTGAACTTATTGGTTGAATAGCCATGTCTTCAAGGCCTTGCGAAAGGCAATGAGTGTTGGTGCTGTTTTAATGTGCAAGGGGAGTGTGTTCCACAATCTGGGGGTTGCTACCAGGAAACGTCTGTCTCCCCATGTGGCCGTTCTTGTGCGGGGGACATGCAATAGATAGCTTGCCGCTGATCTTAAATCCTTTCCAGGTATGTACACCTGAAAAGCTTCCTTTAGGAACTTCGGTCCAGTCTGATGGATGGCCTTATAGGCGATACAAAGAGCCTTAAATTTAATTCTGCTCTCCACCCTTAGCCAGTGTAGATGGCGTATGGCTACTGAAGTGGAGTGTCGCCAGGGAATATTAAGTAGGATCCGTGCTGCCATATTTTGCACAGACTGTAGTTTATTCAGAATGTATTTGTTTGTACCAAGGAAGAGGGTGTTTCCATAATCCAGCTTCGAAAACATTAAGGTGATGATGAGTGTTTTCCCTGCCGAGGCAGGCAGGTATGGCATGAGTTTTTTTATTTTCTTCAGCACGAAGAATGCAGCAGAGACCACCTTATTTACATGGTAACCAAATGATAACTTGTTATCGAAGATAACTCCCAAATTCCTAACCTTAACAGCAGGAACCGGGGGAGAGCCCATCTGACTGGGCCACCATGTTGAGGACCATTCGGGGGAGATCTTACCGAAGGTCATAACTTTGGTTTTCTCTGCATTAAGTTTCAGGCAGTTACTGTGCATCCATGAGTGTACATCCAGTAGCCCCTCCTGAAACTTAGCTGCTACCACTGGACCGTTCTTGTGTACTGCCAACACAAGTTGGGTGTCATCCGCGTAGGTAGTCAATCGCATCCCATGAGATTTAATGACCCTCGCCAAGTCCGCAACGTAGATATTAAAAAGCGTGGGACTTAGCGAGGATCCTTGAGGGACCCCACAGAGCAGTTCAGAAGTGGGCGAATAGTAGTTGCCCAATTTGACTGCCTGTTTGCGATTGACTAGGAAAGAGGCTATAAGATCTTTAGCCAGTTGACTAATTCCAAGGGCTGCGACACGGTCGACCAAGATGACGTGGTCGACCGTGTCAAAGGCAGCAGACAGGTCCAACAAGATGAGCACTGCCGCGCCTCCCGAATCCATGATCTCTCGGATTTCATCCGAGGCTTTTACTAATGCTGTCTCAGTTCCGTGTTCCTACCTGAACCCGAACTGAGTATCATCTAGGAGCTTATGTTGTTCAATAAACTCGGAGAGCTGTTTATTCATTATTGCCTCTACTATTTTGGCAGGGAAGGGAAGGCAGGCAATAGGCCTGTAGTTGGAGGTGATGGTAGGGTCTAAGGAAGGCTTCTTAATCAAAGGTTTAACAATAGCCTTCTTCCAGGTCTGTGGATAGACACCGGTTTTGAAGATGGAATTGCATATGTTGGTCAGCGGCTGGGTAACAACATTGTGTAGTTGGTTCATTATGGCCGGAGGGCATGGGTCCAATGGAGAGCCTGATTTAATCTTGCCAACAAGTACGTTGACCTGATCTTCGGTAGCTGACTGAAACTGAGTAAGGGAAGGATACTTCAGTGCTGGTTGAATGGTTAAATCAGCGGTTCTTCCTGCCAGCTCTTTGGAGAAAGTGGAATAAATATCCATTACCTTAGTGGTAAAAAATGTGGCTAGTGCGGTACAAAATTCCTGCGAATTCTCTATTGTAGATCCAGCTGAAGGATTGGACAGAGAGTTCACCACTTGAAATAGCATCCTAGCTGAGTTCTGTGCGTGCTCAATTCGACCAATGAAGAACAGATTCTTTTGTGTACTGATGGCTTTTTTATATATTGCTAGCGCACTTTTATATTCTTGTTTAGCCAAAGGACTATAGTGCTTTCTCCAGCGCCTTTCTAAATTTCTACAGAACTGGCGCTGGAGCCGCAGCTCCTCTGTATACCACTGAGCAGAAGGAGTCGCTCTATTGGGGCGATAGATTTTTTCAGGTGCAACTTCGTTCGCTGCTTTTAAGATCCATTCCTGAAATTTAGTGGACATGGTTTCAGTGTCGCCTCCGTTTTCCGGGGCTGATGACAACAGGAGATTTGAAAGATGTGGTATATCTACATTTTTCTACATCCGCGCCCCCACTGATGCTCTAACGCTGGTCTGAGGGGGTTTGAGTGGTAGCATCCGAATCCTAAAAGTAATGGCTTGGTGGTCAGACCATATCAGAGGTAAAATTGCTCCTAGCTCAATGCTTTGGTCATTAGTGAACAGACCATCCAGCGTGTGTCCGGCTTCATGCGTGGAGCCCTTCACCAGCTGCTGCAGTCCTATTGCCTGCATATCAATGATAAGCTGGGATGTATCGTTATTTTCCATATTTTCCAGAGGAAAATTAAAATCCCCAAGAATAGTATAAGTCGGGGATTCTATTACTGATTCCATAATTTCAGTAAGTGCAGCTAGGAATTTAGTGCGCGGCCCAGGTGGCCTGTACACCAGGGTTCCTTTGAAAGCCTGTTTATGTGTAAGATTAATAGTAAATGCGAAAGCTTCGCAACTGGTGCTTTGAATAGGCTCAAATTTGGCACGATAAATGTCCCTGTAGATAATGGCTAGGCCTCCGAGGCCTAGCCATTATCTACAGGGACATTACTATGTACTAGGGCCTTACAGAGGAGGTCATGCTAATCACATTGGTACCCCAACACTTAGAGGCCGATTCCGAATCAGGAAAATCCATTCCGAATAGCCGTAGGGAGCATTTTTCCCATATGAATTGTTCCCTGCAACGTCCCCGTACGTACGATGAAGTACTATTCGTACCAGGAGCAGGACTCAGTATGAATCAATCAAAGACAGTACGACTCTAATCTCCGTACGATTCTCCATTGGAACCCGCTGTATGCGACATCCGTGCGGTTTGAAGCAGGTTTTCCCGACCCAGCAAGTACGGTTTGTGTCGGGTACGCACTGTACGACGCTTTTTTTACGGGAGCCCAAAACATCGGGAGAAGCAGAGTTCGCCTCGAAACAGGTATGGAACGCCCTCCCGAGTACAGTGCGTACACCCCATGTCTGCAGGGGTACGGTGCGTACCCCTGAGATCATGGGGTGTACGCACCGTACCCCATGATCACTGGGTGTACGCACCGTACCCCATGATCGCTGGGTGTACGGTGCGTATACCCTGCAAACACCCTGCAATCATGGGGTACGGTGCGTTCACCCCATGTTCGCAGGGGTACGCACCGTACCCCTGAGATCATGGGGTGTAGGCACCGTACGGTGTGTATGTGATTGTGTGGTTGTCTATATGAATCTGCCTTACCTGACGTAGACCATACGAATCGCGTACTCATACCCCGGTCTGGTTCGTAGTCGTCAGGTCGTACAGCATGTTTACGAATCGTACGGTTCACTGTGAGGGTCTGTGTTGTACGGTTTCTCCCTTGCAGTTCATATGGTTCACGCCGATTCGGACGGATTGAAGAGATACGGATCGTACAACGCTATTCGGACAGACGTGTACGATTCGTACGGAGAGGCCTCCGGATACGATTCGGACGGACGCCTTTTTTTCCGAATTGGGATCGTCCACATAGTGTTCCCTAATGTATGTAGGTGTTTTCACTGCATTCCAAGTGTATTTTAGCATACCACTGGCTCTAGGCCTGGTTAGTCAGAGTCAGTTACCACCAGTACCCGTATGAAAAAGTTGTGGGCACAGGATGATTTTGTAACAAGGCCTCTTTCTCCTCCTCTGTTGGTTCTTTCTGCACATGTCTTGCTTCTTCTTGCACTTTTTTCTTCATCTTTGTGGACTTCTGTTGCTTCTTTTTGCATTTCTTTTGCTTCTTTATGTGCATTTTTCTTCTTTCTTCACATGTTCTACCTCTGTAGGCATCGCTAGAAACTAGCATTTGAAAAACCTTTGAAATTCACAAAAAAAAATAGTTTTCAGGCACGTTATAGTTAGAAATTAGCATTTAAAAAACCTTTGAAATTCACTGAAAAACATAGGTTTCAGGCACGTTATAGTTAGCTGGACATTTCACTCATACAAAACCATAGAAGTGCATCTGTTATAGTTAGTTCTGCTAACTATAACTCGCGCCCCTGCAATGCACTGGTGATGAGGTCACATATTACATCACTCATGACATGGGCAGTGACATCACTGATGAAATCACTGATGACATCTCAAATTACATCACTGATGACATCACTGATGACATCATCCATGTGATAAATTGATGCATCTTCTCACACCCTGATATAACCTTTGATACACCCACTCTAAATTACAGACTGCCATTCTCAAAACCATAGACACTCCAACAGCAATAACTACATACACACTCACTGATTCTTAGGATTACACACACATCCACTCACTCACCTGTACAGTCACTCGTACTTATGGTCACTCAGTACAGGGCTATCATTTGCATTCATACACCTATATAAACACTCACACACCACCACTCATCCTTAGAGGTACTCAAACACCTACTCAGTCATGCAAATACTTAATCACAATGCCATTTACTCACCTATACAGTTATGCACACACCAGCTCAAATACTCATATAAATACTAGCACATTCTTATTCTCTTATACAATCACTGACACAAGCACACACCCATTCATACAGCCTCTCTCAGAATCACACACTCTCACTTAAAGCCATTTATATACTCCAACACACATATATACTGCCTTTCACATATGTAGTTGCTCATACATATACCACTGAGATATACATTCACTCACTAACATAGCATACACAGTCACCCACCCATACAGTTCATCACACATGCACTCTTGAAACCATGCACCCAGTGAATCACCCACTCACACATCTATGCTCAGAGTCACACACACCCCACCAACATAAACACTCAGGCACCCATACAGATACTCAGACAACCAATCAATAACACATATAGACACTCATGTAGCTATTCACAAACCTATGTAGCCAACGGACAGACGGATACAGACATTCACACAGAGTAGTCACTAACCCATGCATTCAGTAAGATATGTTTAATCACTCAATTATAGAGTAAGTCACGCACCTACTAAATCATCCATTCAGAAACTTATACACCCTCTCATTCTTCAATATGCCTTTCCCTATATATATTAAACATATTTAAACTTTACAGAAACACACAGTCACTGGATGATGTCATCAGTGATGTCACCTACCATGTCATGAGTGATGTAATATGTGACGTCATCAGCAGTGCATTGCAGAGGCGCAAGTTATAATTAGCAGAACTAACTATAAAGGAAGAATTTCTATGGTTTTATATGAGTGAAATGTCCAGCTAACTATAACACCCCTAAAACCTATGGTTCTTTCAGGGAATATATATAGATAGATAGATAGATAGATAGATAGATAGATAGATAGATAGATAGATAGATAGATAGATAGATAGATAGATAGATAGATAGATAGATAGATAGATATAGATAGATATAGATATATATATATAAAGCTGAATTTCTCTAATTTTGTATGAGTAAAATTATATATAAAAAAAAGGTTACCGAGACATTATAGGGTCAGATTTGACAAAACCAGAGAAATTCAGCAGTTATAGTTGCCTGAGTTAACTATAACTCATGCCCATGCAATGCACTCCTTATGACCTCACATATTAAATCACTCATGACATGGTCAGTGATATCACTGATGACTTCTCATATTACATCATTGATGACATCAGTGATGACATCATCCAGTAACTGTAAGTGTTTTTAAAACATTTATGAGTGTTAAATATATATATATAGGTGTATTGGTGAATCGGTGGGTGTATCAGTGACTAGATGGATGACTGAGTGGATGTGTGTCTGACTGTATAAGTGAGTGGTTACATGTCTCAGTAAAAGTATAGGTGAGTGTATGAGTGTGTTAGTGGGTATGTGAATGGCTATATGAGTGATTGATTGGTTGTCTGACTATATCTATGGTTGTCTGGATGTTTGTGTGTGGGTGAGGAGGTTTGTTACTGTCTCTTTGGGTAAGTGAGTGCATGATTTAATGGTTGTATGGGGTAGAGAGTGAGTGTGTAAGAAGATGTATGGGTGAGTGAGTGTCTGTATGGCTGTGTCAGTGATTGAGAGCTTGTGTCAGTATGGGTGAGTAACTAGGTATGGAAAAGGCAGTAGAGGTGAGTGACTGGGTATGTGAGTGACTGTATGCCCCCTTTCTCTACCACTCTGCTGCTTGGGGATAAAGTCTGCTTGAGTCCTGAGACCATCAGGAGGCAAGGGGACCTCGTGCCCCCACCAACAGTGCACCAAGAGGCATGTTTGCATATTGGTGGAGAAAGGGGTGTGCTCTTCAACCACCTCTCAGCAATTTCACTGTATGGGGCTTATTGGAGGTACCAGGTGGGCTAGTTGGCAATTAAGAACCCTCAGCAGTGAAGTGGACTTCCTCCACCAACCAACAGTGCGCCAATTTGGGCCCCAGGGACCACACCCCCTGACTCACTTTTTTACATTTTGATAAAATAAGAGTGGAGGGGGTTGTGCGGTCCCCCTCTAAGGCCCATTTCTGCCCTGGGGACCCCATCCCCCAGGTCCCTGTCTTTTCCTTGTTTTAAAACATAAAGTAAAGGGGGGCACATGGCCCCCCTTCCATGAGCCAATTAGAGCCTTCGGGGACCCATCCCCCAGGGCCTGCCCTTTATTATTGTTTTTTTAAAGAGAGTGGGAACGCATTCTCTCCCTTCCCAGGCCTAGTTCAGCCCCACCCCCTGGGGCAGGTCTTTATTTATTAATTGTTTTAAAGGGGCTGTGTGGCCCCTCCTGGGCTGGTTTCAGCCCTGGGGACCCCATCCCTTGGGGCCAGGCCATAATGTGTTTTTTTTAAAGGGGGTAGGGGCCTGTGCAGAACCCCTTCCCAGGGCTGAGATTGCTCCAGGGATCTCATCCCTTGGGGCCTGCCAGCTGGTTAGGGACTGTAGGAGGAGCCTGAAGGCCCCTTCATTCTTGGCCAGCTCCCGCCCCCTGCTGGAGCTTGCATTGCTTTTTACACCCACATTTTAAAATATCAACCCCAGGTAGGTGGCGCTACCCGGGGCTGCATTATGGCCGGAGCCTCCATACACATTTTAATATTCATTCATTCATTTGATAACTTTATTTTGTCAACAGACCATAACAGTGCAGATAAAATACATACAAGATAGCACAGAGCAATAAAACAATAAATAGGAATCCAGTCAATTATTAGACGTAAAAAATGATTAAACTACAAAGACACCGAAGTATAAAATTGATAATTGAACACTGGTGTTATACAAAACTTTTCCTTCTGCGCCACATACCAAATAGGAACCGTGATACAGCAAAAACAATAGGGGGGTGAGTATCATACCTTAAGACCCTACAAGCTTGGCTACAATGCCTAAAACCTAAGTTCCGGCATAATGGAATCAACCAGCATTTCCTTATTGCTTGATAGGCAGGGCAGAAAAACAGAACGTGGGGTACATCTTCTTGCTTATGGTTACATGCAGGACCAACAGTATTTTCTAATTTAGCCCATTTACAGGTAAGTACCCTGAGTGGTAGACTGCCATGTCTAAACTGGATGTAGAGTTTCCTCGAAAGAGGTTGGTAAATTACATCTAAGAATTCCTCCATTCTTGATTCGATTTTTACTTGGAGGAACTCTACAGTCAGTCTTCCCAGAGTTGTTGATCTCTGTAGGGCTAGTAGATTCTGGTGCCTCAGCTGACTCAAACGTTCTGATTTAGTTATCCCTGGGAAGCTTACCTCAGGAGTCTCCCTAAGCTCGGATAAGCCAATCCGAGTGCTGAGAGCCCTGATATGAAGTAGCCACGGGATATTCTTACTTTTTAGAAGAGCCCAGACCTCTATAAATTCCTCTTTTAATATGCATATAGCCCCTGTGAGGTGGCGGTGCCCAGGGTTATTATTATTATTATTATTTCAAATTGTCCCCAGGACATGGCTCTACCGGGGCGTAATTAAACTTTTTGTATTTTTGGTGGGATTCCCAGATTCACTGCAACTCCCACTGAAAAATGATTTTGGGGCGTAAAGAGGTCCCTCTGGCACCCCACCAAGATGACCAGGCAATCAGGGTGTTTCTATCCTTCCCCCTTATGTTTTTTAAACATTTTTGTTTGTGACTCGGTTCAACTGACTGAGTCACCAAGTTTGCTAACAACACATCCTGGTTTGAAGTGTTGACAGCCAATTAGATATCAGACATGCGATCGGGAGGGTTCGAAGATCCACAGGGGCCACAGTTGTATATCTGAGAAATCTTTACATTACATTTACCAAGAGATACTTTTTTGCTAAATTTGTGTAATTCCGTTCAGCAGTTTTGGACTGTAGCCGTGTCTAAAGTTTCCTATGAAAATTAACAAGGAGAAAAAGCATTTTAGGATGCCCCCTTTTTTTTCGGCCCCTGCTTGATGGTTCACCCCGAAATTTTCTAGACAGGAGCTGAAGTGAGCGTCACTTTGGTTTTGAAAATTTTGTGAAGATTTGTCAAAATCAGTTTTTTTGATAGAAATCAGGTCCTAAGTAAAACTACCTAATGGCAAGCACCAGTAGGAAACCTCAAGGTGTGGGTGGAACTGTACTGTGATTGCTGAGGCATCTGATGAAGTCGAGGAAGTGCTGAAACTCATTATGCCTAATGTCCACAATAAAGGCTTTCAAACGATTCCCCCAAGTGGCCTCTTACTTCTCTACAAATGGAGGAGTCTGTGTGGGGATGTTTTACACGCCTGTCAGCGGCGTGTTGAAGAGGCCCCGTTCTCTTAAGTGGCCGGAGCTTTGCTGGTTTAGCTGCTGCTGGCTTCATCAGCCCACACGCCCTCCCCTCCGAGGACTACATTCTACTGGGAGACCTCAACTTCCACCTGGAAAAGAACAACAACAGCAACACTACCACCCTTCTGGACAACCTCGCCAATCTCGGACTCAGACAACTTGTTAACACCCCCACCCACTATGCCGGGCACACACTTGACCCAATCTTCACCTCCAGCAAGCACATCTCCTTCAATCACACCACTGCTCTCCACTGGACAGACCATAGCTGCGTCCACTTCAACTACAAAAAGACTACGACCCACTACCACTCTCAACCAATTCCCCGCAGAAACTGGAACAAAATTACCACCGACCAACTCTTCACATCGCTTCTCCAAAACACTCCTGCAAAATCATCGGACGCAAACCTCACAGCCACCAACCTCACACAATGGATCACCCACAGCACTGACGATTTAGCACCCTTGAAAAAACATCAAATCAAACAATGTATCAAAAAAGCCCCCTGGTTCAACGATGACCTTAGAAATCCAAGAAGTTCTGTCACACCCTCGAGAAAGCCTGGAGAAAAAACCCAACCACTGACAACCTGACCACCTTCAAGAACGCCACCCGCAAACACCACCAACTGATCCGCTCCACCAAGAGATCAGCATTCAAGGATCGACTCGACAACAACGCCCACAACAGCAAGGAACTATTCAACATCGTCAAAGAATTTACCAACCCCACCGCCGGCACCATCGACATCACTCCCTCCCAAGACCTCTGCGATTCCCTAGCCTCATTCTTCCACAACAAAATCGCTGACATACATAACAGCTTTGAAAACCAGTCCGGAGACCAGTCCACCCCACCCCCCTCTGAACTAAAACCCCCTTCCAACAACCTTTGCGCCTGGAACCCAATCACCACCGTCCGCCTGATGAACTCCATCCACTCTGGATTGCCTACCGACCCTTGTCCCCACCACATTTTCAACAAAGCAGACTCCATTATTGCACCCCATCTCCGAGATGTCATCAACTGCTCCCTCAACTCTGCTACCTTCCCGGAAAGCTGGTAACATGCCGAACTCAACGCCCTCCTGAAGAAACCCACAGCAGACCCCACTGAACTTAAGAACTACTGCCCCATCTCGCTCCTCCCATTCCCTACCAAAGTCATTGAGAAAGCCGTCAACAGTCAGCTAGCCGCCTTCCTCGAATCCAACAAATCCCTCGACCCTTCACAGTCCGGCTTCCGAACCAAACACAGCACCGGGACCGCCCTCATCGCAGCACCAGACGACATTCGAACTCTACTGGACAACGGAGAAACAGCTGCCCTCATCCTACTTGACCTCTCAGCAGCCTTCGACACAGTCTGTCATAGCACCCTTATACAACGCCTCAGCAACATAGGAATACAAGGAAAAGCACTGGACTGGATAATCTCGTTCCTCGCCGGAAGAACCCAGAGAGTCCGCCTTCCCTCTTTTAGATCAGTCGCCACCGAAGTCATCTGCGGCGTTCCACAAGGATCATCACTCAGTCCCACCCTCTTCAACGTACACATGAGTCCCCTCGCATCCATCGCTCGCCAACACAACCTTAACATCATATCCTACGCAGACGACACCCAGCTGATCCTCTCCCTCACCAAAGACCCAAACACCGCCAAAACCAACCTACACGAAGGGATGAAAGAAGTAGCCGAGTGGATGAAGAACAGCCGTTTAAAACTGAACTCGGACAAAACGGAAGTCCTCATCTTAGGTTCATCCCTCTCCGCTTGGGACGACTCATGGTGGCCACCGGCCTAGGAAACGCACCCATACCTATGGACCACGCACGTAACCTGGGCTTCATCCTGGACTCCTCCCTCTCGATGACCAGACAAGTCAACGCCGTCTCATCATCATGCTTCAACATCCTACGTATGCTCAAAAAAATCTTCAGTTGGATCCCCACCAAAACAAGAAAGACGGTCACCCACGCACTGGTCACAAGCCGACTGGACTACGGAAACACCCTTTACGCCGGAACCACAGTCAAACTACAGAAAAAAACTCCAACGCATTTAAAACGCCTCAGCCAGAATCATACTAGACATCCCTCGCCAAGCTCACATTTCCAGTCACCTAAAAGACCTCCACCGGCTCCCCGTTAACAAGAGAATAACGTTCCGTCTCCTCACCCACGCACACAAAGCCCCCTACCACCTAGGACCCGAAAGCCTCAACACGCGCCTGTCCTTTTAACCCCCACCCACCAACTACGATCGTCCAATCAAGCCCTCGCCGCAATTCCACGCATCCATAGATCCACCATGGGGGGAAGATCCTTCTCCTACTTAGCGGCCAAAACCTGGAATTCTCTCCCCACCCACCTCCGCCTTACACAGAACCACCTCTCCTTCAGAAAACAACTAAAAACTTGGATATTCGATAAGTAAAGTACCCTCCTCCCTCAAGCGTCTTGAGACCCTCTGGGTGAGTAGTGCGCTATACAAATGCTAAACTTGAACTTGAACTTATTGGTAGTTCCGGCCCACCTCGTAGTGCAGACAAAAGGAAGGGGATGCTGCCAGGAGCAGCTCGGGATTCTACTAGGAGCCGGGGATCACTGTACTCCATCTCACAGCCTGCCTGACCTCTGCATGAGGGGCTTGAACGTAAAGGGTGTGCTGAGGAAGCCAATGAACAGCAATCCAAATTCAGGGCCATGCATCAAAGTCTTTTACACCTTTGCCTTTGTTAGTATTGACCATTCGGGCCGGACACTCTTTTGCCACCCCCAAGCACTACCTATCGCGACTGGTGAACTCTGGGAACTGTGATCCGAACTGCAAACTTCAGAGGGTGTGCTTATCGAAGACCATGGGGTGGAGTGTCTTTAACCAATGAGAGAGAGGCAGGAAACCTAAAGGTGCGGGTGGAACTGTGCCGTGATTACTGAGGCATCTGATGAAGGCAAGGAAGTGCCGAAATGCATTATGCATGATGTCCACAATAAAGGCTTTCAAAGGATTCCCCCGAGAGGCCTCTTACTTCTCTACAAATGGAGGTGTCTGTCTGTGGATGTTTTACACGCCTGCCGGCGGCGTGTGTGAAGAGGCCCCGTTCTCTTACGTGGCCGGAGCTTTGCTGGTTTAGCTGCTGCTATTTTCTGTTTACCAAGTGATTGGTAGTTCAGGCCCGCCTCGGAGTACAGGAGAAAGGAAAGGGCTGCTGCCAGGAGCAGTTCGGGATTCTACGTGGAGCCGGGATCACTGTACTCCCTCTCACAGCCTGCCCGACATCTGCATGAGGGGCTTGAACATAAAGAGGGACCCGAGGAAGCCCATTAACATCAATCCAAATTCAGGGCCATCCATCAAAGTCATTTACACCTTTGTCCCGGTTAATATTGCCCATTCGGGCCGGACACTTTTTTGCCTCCCCCAAGCACTACCTATCCCGACTGGTTAACTCTGCGAACTGTGGTGTGAACTGCAAACTACAGAGGGCATGATAATCGAAGACAATGGGGTGGAGTGTCTTTAACCAATGAGAGAGAGGCAGGAAACTTAAAGGTGCGTGTGGAACTGTGCCGTGATTACTGAGGCATCTGATAAAGGTGAGGAAGTGCCGAAATGTATTATGCCTGATGTCCACAATAAAGGCTTTCAAAGGATTCCCCCAAATGACCTCTTACTTCTCTACAAATGTAATGGTCTGTGTGTGGATATATATATATATATATATATATATATGTATATATATATATTCCAAATGCAATAACCCGACACTTGGAGGCCCGCTCTTCAACATGTTGTAAATCTTTATTCTGCAAGGCGGCATGGGTCAGGATAACGGTGGGTACAAACAGAGATTTCAGCCATCATATCCAACGTGCTTCGGGCTTCTTCGCCCTTGTTCTCGGGACGGCAAATGAGGAGAGGCAGCTGGCAGATCTTCTCATATAATACCAAGTCCCGCCCAGTGGGCGTGTACACTCGCTGCACTCTGGTTAATGTAGTCTCTTGTGAGTATTGTAACCTAAAGTAGGTGCCGCCGCCAGCCTCCAAAAGATATTTGTTAGCAACAGTGGGTTGCTGCAACCACACGTAACCTCTGTCACGCCACTTCATCACCTAGCAGGATGACAGGATGTGCCTTACTGCTCCGAGCTTGTGGCGGTGCTGGACCCGCTCTTCTGCGGGAGGGCTCTCCGCGACCTGGGAAGGCCGCTATATAATCCAAATGCAAGAACCCGAAACTTGGTAGCCCACTCTTCAATGTGCTGTAAATCTTTATTCCTCAAGGCAGCATGGGTCAGGAGCACGGTGGGTACAAACAGAGATTTCAGCCATTATATCAACGCATTTTGGCCTTCTTCGCCCTTGTTCTCGGGACGGCAAATGAGGAGAGGCAGCTGGCATTTCTTCTCATATAATACCAAATCCCGCCCAGTGGGCGTGTGCACTCGCTGCACTCTGGTTCATGTAGTCTCTTGCGAGTATTGTAACCTAAAGTAGGTGCCGCCGACAGCCTCCTAATGATATTTGTCAGCCACAGTGGGTTGCTGCACCCACAGGTAACCTCTGTCTCGCCACTTGATTACCTTGCAGGATGACACAATGTTCAATACTGCTCCATGCTCGTGGCGGTGCTGGACCCGCTCTTCTGTGGGGAGGGGCTCTCCGTGACCTGGGAAGGCCGCTATATAATTTAAATTCAAGAACCCGACACTTGGAGGCCCACTCTTCAACGTGTTGTAAATCTTTATTCTGCAAGGTGGCATGGGTTAGGAGCACGGTGGGTACAAACAGAGATTTCAGCAATCATATCCAACGCATTTTGGGCTACTTTGCCCTTGTTCTCGGGATGACAAGTGAGGAGAGGAAGCTGGCAGGTCTTCTCATATAATACCAAGTCCCGCCCAGTGGGCATGTGCACTCGCTGAACTCTGGTTAACGTAGTCTCTTGCGAGTATTGTAACCTAAAGCAGGTGCCGCCGACAGCCTCCTAATGATATTTGTCAGCCACAGTGGGTTGCTGCACCCACACGTAACCTCTGTCACGCCACTTCATTACCTCGCAGGATGACATGATGTTCCCTACTGCTCCGCGCTCGTGGCTGTGCTGGACCCGCTCTTCTGTAGGGAGGGGCTCTCCGCCAACACGTTTCGGGCTTCTTTGCCCTTGTTCTCTGGACGGCAAGTGAGGAGAGGCAGCTGGCAGGTCTTATCATATAATACCAAGTTCCACCCAGTGGGCGTGTGCACTCGCTGCACTCTGGTTAATGTAGTCTCTTGTGAGTACTGTAACCTAAAGTCGGTGCCGCTGCCAGCCTCCTAATGATATTTGTCAGCCACAGTGGATTGCTGCAACCACACGTAACCTCTGACACGCCACTTTATTACCTCGCAGGATGACAGGATGTTCCTTACTGCTCCGAGCTTGTGGCGGTGCTGGACCCAGCTCGTGGCGGTGCTGGACCCGCTCTTCTGCAGGAGGGCTCTCCGCGACCTGGGAAGGCTGCTATCTTATCCAAATGCAAGAACCCTACACTTGGAGGCCCACTCTTCAACGTGTTGTAAATCTTTATTCTGCAAGGTGGCATGGGTCAGGAGCACGGTGGGTACAAACAGAGATTTCAGCCATCATATCCAACGCGTTTTGGGCTTCTTCGCCCTTGTTCTCGGGACGGCAAGTGAGGAGAGGCAGCTGGCAGGTCTTCTCATATAATACCAAGTCCCGCCCAGTGGGTGTGTGCACTCGCTGCACTCTGGCTAATGTAGTCTCTTGCGAGTATTGTGAGTATTGTAACCTAAAGTAGGTGCCGCCGCCAAGCTCCTAATGATATTTGTCAGCCACAGTGGGTTGCTGCACCCACGTGTAACCTCTGCCACGCCACTTCATTACCTCGCAGGATGACACGATGTTCCTTACTGCTCCGCGCTCGTTGCGGTGCTGGACCCGCTCTTCTTTGGGAAGGGGCTCTCCGTGATCTGGGAAGGCCGCTATATAATACAAATGCAAGAACCCGACATATATAATGCAGCTATATCCATCGTGATTAGCAAAAAATCATTTTGCCACTCACAAGTCTGTAATTTCGCCAAAAAATCACCAGTGTCTTTAAGGTATGAGGGTAAAGCTTGTACAAAGTCTTGTAAAAAATGATCTTTGTATTGTGATGCATGTTCAGTTAAACTGTTCTTCGCAGAAATGATGGGACGCCCAGGGGGGTGAATTGGGTATTTGTGTAATTTGGGAATAAAATAGAGTACCGGTGTTGTCAGTGTAGTATATTTCAAAAATAAATATTCATCTTTGCTTATTACTCCTGATGTTTTCCAAGCCAATAGTTAATTGTAGAAACTCTCATACATATATATATTCACTGAAAAAACCAGAGGTTTCACACCAGTTATAGTTAGGAATTAGCATTTAAAAAACCTAAGAAATTCACTGAAAAAACCATAGGTTTCACACCAGTTATAGTTAGCTGGAAATTTTACTGACATAAAACCAATGAAATTCCACGTTATAGTTAGTTGGACTCACTATAACTTGCGCGTGTAATGCACTGCTGATGACATCACATATTACATCACTCATGACATGGTCAGTGACATCACTCATGACATCATCATTTTTGACCAAATACAACGTTGCCTTTTTGACTTTCCTAACATCCCCTAAATCTTGCCAGATTTTCTTACTCTTTGTCGGAACCCCATTAACTAGAATAACTAGAGGATCCTCTTCTACTCTTTCTACACCAATTGTATCAATATTTTTCTTGACATCTAGAGGCAAATAAACAACTCTTCCCTTTAATCCTCTTTGTAAATCTGTAGGAGGTAATTTCCCTATCTTAGGCTTCATGCGAACAATAGCTTGAAAAGGATGGACACATTGAATCAAAATTGATTCATAAGTATTTAAATCCATCAATTCAGAAGGAATATCTATCAACTGAAGATTATTATGAACTGCTCTAGCAGGCATTGTATTTTCATTTAATTTTTTCAAACAATAATTACAAATACGCTGATCAAAACTCAAATCAAAAGAATTCTCCACTAACAAATAACTTACAAAATCCTTCCATTCACTATTATTTTCCAATTCACATTTTGCATATAAATCAACTAACCTAGTCTGAATCTTATAATGAGTCCGTCGACAACACACACAAATTAAATTAGGCCTTTCATTTGATTTCACCTTAAACTTGGTAATTTCCTCGTCAAACTTTTCTGTACTTGAAATCTGTCCATTGTCTTCCACATTACCATCCATTACTATATCCATTTCTACACTGTCCTCTTTGTTCCCAAAATACCAAAACTCAGTTTCTTCACAAATAGTCTTCACATCCACTTCAGATCCATGCAAAAGAGCACTGTTTAACTGTTTAAGCTTAAGTGCTGGACTTTTTGCATAATACAACTTTCTCACTAATTTCCTCACCTTATTATGATGCACTGCTAACATCCTAAAATGACTGAAAGACAAGCCAGTGAATGCCCATGCAAACCTGTGCTTTCTCTCACTCTGCAAGGATCTAACTCTTGCAAGATCTTCATTTTTTGTTTGAGACTTTTCTTACTATATGTACGTAAGAAAGTTCGAAGCAAATCGATTGAATCCTGTCGCACACTACAAATACTACTGCACTTCCATGTGTACACTGGACCCTTAGTACGTCTCCCTAAATCTTCATCAGCTAACACCTCTTCTGCATCTCTAGACACAAGTTTCTCTTTTTCCATCACACAACCATCTTTCATCTCATATGCTCGACCACTGGTGTCAACTGCATGCACCAAATCATTTTCCTGAAAGTAACTCTCCTCATTGAAAAATGGCTCAGAACTTGAACTATGCATCCATTCGCCGGAAAATACTTCAAAAAATATAGTCCGATTAATAATTCTTTTCCATCTACTGTTCGATTTGAAAACATCAATTGCCTTATTAAGTATCCTAATTCTATTGATTACTAAAATAAATAATTTTTTCTTAACTTCAAAAGCCTGATCCACAATCTTCTTTACACTTTTCTTTTTCTTATAAAAAGCAGTTCTCTGTTTACCTTTCTTATTATTTTTTAGCAAATTTAAAACTACCCTATTACGAAACATTCGCCTACGAATGTCCCTAAATTGATTTACCCTTCTATTGCTATCCATTCTCTTCTCTCGTACTCCAATCGAGACATTTTTAGAGGGCCTCTCCTTCCTTTTTGGATTTGCTGTCTCCTTCTGAATATTCACATTACCAATATCATTTCTTTTTGTACGACATATGTTGCGAAGAAAATACTTAATTGTCTTACCAGGAGCTTTTCTGGTGTTTTTTGAAGTATTTGTTGTAGAGGATTCCATAAATTCTGTTGCTGATGTTCTCCTTTTGCGTTTGGTATTTTTGATACTTCTTTGCCTTGAAGGCATTTTTGCTTGCTTTTCAAAAGTTGATTTGAATCTGTTGTTCTGAAAAAAAAAACATTAAACACCACTATTAGCAAACAACAAAGTAATGACAAAAAGCAAACAATATAAACAATAAATTGCAACATATTTAAGTTTATACAACAGCAACTCAGGGCCTTATTTATGAAGGCCTTGCGCCACCAGTGCATCCCATGTTAAAAGAGACATACCGGCGCCACAAGACAATCATAAATAAGACCCAAATATAAATACCATTGATTGGCACCAAAAATCGTTTTTTGAATAACATTTAAAAAGCACAGGGCAGAACCTATGTACAAGCACAGAATTTCACTTTTGAAACATCAGTGTTTCCCAAAATACAAATCCTCTACCTTGCAAATGTTGATATCAAGCATTATCAAATAGCAGAGCACAAACCAAGAGCAAAGAGACTCAAGGCCTTATTTATGAAGGCCTTGCGCCAGAAGAGCGTCATTTATTTCCCATGTTTAAAGTGATGCACCGGCTGCACAAGGCAATCATAAATAAGGGCCAAATGAAAATACCATTGATTTGCACCCAAAATCGTTTTTTGAATAACATTTAAGAAACACTGCGCAGAACCTATGTACAAGCACAGAATTTCACTTTTGAAACATCACTGTTTCCCAAAATACAAATCCTCTATCTTGCAAATGTTGATATCAAGCATTATCAAAAAGCCAAAAACAAACCAACAGCAAATAAACTCAGGGCCTTATTTATGAAGGCCTTGCGCCACAAGAGCGTCACTTATTTCCCATGTTTAAAGTGATGCACCGGCTGCACAAGGCAATCATAAATAAGGGCCAAATGAAAATACCAATGAATTGCACCCAAAATCGTTTTTTGAATAACATTTAAGAAACACTGCGCAGAACCTATGTACAACCACTCAATATCACTTTTGAAACATCACTTTGTCCCAAAATACAAATCCACTATCTTGCAAATGTTCATAATAAGTATTATCAAAAAGCAAAAAACAAATCAACAGCCAACAAACTCAGGGCCTTATTTATGAAGGCCTTGCGCCACAAGAGCGTCACTTATTTCCCATGTTTAAAGTGATGCACCGGCTGCACAAGGCAATCATAAATAAGGGCCAAATGAAAATACCATTCATTTGCACCCAAAATCGTTTTTTGAATAACATTTAAAAAACACTGCCCAGAACCTATGTATAAGCACTCAATATCACTTTTGAAACGTCACTGTTTCCCAAAATACAAATCCTCTACCTTGCAAATGTTGATATCAAGCATTATCAAAAAGCAGAACACAAACCAAGAGCAAAGAAACTCAAGGCCTTATTTATGAAGGCCTTGCGCCAGAAGAGCGTCATTTATTTCCCATGTTTAAAGTGATGCACCGGCTGCACAAGGCAATCATAAATAAGGGCCAAATGAAAATACCATTGATTTGCACCCAAAATCGTTTTTTGAATAACATTTAAGAAACACTGCGCAGAACCTATGTACAAGCACAGAATTTCACTTTTGAAACATCACTGTTTCCCAAAATACAAATCCTCTATCTTGCAAATGTTGATATCAAGCATTATCAAAAAGCCAAAAACAAACCAACAGCAAATAAACTCAGGGCCTTATTTATGAAGGCCTTGCGCCACAAGAGCATCACTTATTTCTCATGTTTAAAGTGATGCACTGGCTGCACAAGGCAATCATAAATAAGGGCCAAATGAAAATACCAATGAATTGCACCCAAAATCGTTTTTTGAATAACATTTAAGAAACACTGCGCAGACCCTATGTACAGGCATTCAATTTCACTACTGAAACTTAACTATCTGCTTCCAAATATTCTCCATAGAGCAAATAAGTCTCTATCTAAATTAAATAAATCATTGCTTACCTTTATAAATGCTTTGGGAGATTGAAAACAGTGTCAGACACACACACCAATTTTTCTTTAGCAGAGCAAAAGGTGTGCACTCAATACACTGAAACCAAGACTGGCATAGAAAATCTCTAACTTTGCACACATATGCCTTATTTCAACCAATCAAAAGTCTTCCCTCACTATTTTCAAACCAACACCCTTCCCCCTCTCAGATCTTTCTATCTGTTACCATAGCAACTCCCTCCTAACTGAACTCTCAGGTTCAAATGTTTATTCTACAATGTTGCAAATTAAGTCAGCAAGGATGTTTGACCTCTCAATACACCAGCTTATCCAGGGCATTATTGCTTTTAGTGACTTTTTCTTAACCATTCAAATTGCTTCTTACACACAGCACAACCATGCACCCTAACTTTCTGTTTTCAACTAACTGAATCCACCAATCATTGCTTGTGATTCAACAGCAGGGAAACTCCACAATTATTTTTTTGTAAACTCCTACTGTTCCAACTGCCATTTCATTCCCACACTTCATCTGACTGCACCAGAACCTTCTCACATCATATATTCTGTATGGATTATTGGACATAGCTACATCCACTGGGCTCAAAGGTATGCAGCAAGCAGAAATTATCACAACCTTGATTTATCAAATGTAGAAATCAAGTGGATTGGCCAGAGAGGATTGAGATGTCATCAATTGATACCATTGGTGAAAACCTTTTTGCATCTGCCAAACCCTGACCTCTTAATAGTCCACTGTGGTGGAAATGATTTGGGCACTATGACTGGGGTTGGTCTGGAAATGCTTTTAAAGGACACCTTTGATCAATTGATGACACTTTTTCCACAAACTGCCTTGGTATATTCCAATATATGCCAAAGACAGAAATGGAACTGGTCCAACCAATTTTGTCCACAATTTGAGAAAGCACGGAAACATGTGAATAAATCTGTTTCTGCTTACATGAGAGACTGTGGAATGGGTTCAATATACAATAATAACTTGCGTTACAACATGCAAGACAGAGGAGATGGTGTGCACTTCTCAGATGAGGGAAATAGAATATTCCTCCTGAATTTAAGACTGTGCGTTGGAACCTACTTGTAGGTACCTAAATCAGCCACAGAACCCAAAAGCTCTTTTCAGAGCTACCCTACCTCTGATCATTCAAAACGTTTATCTTTTTCTAACTTTTTTCACTACTTTTCACCAAAGTACGCTTCCCGGTACGCTCCCCGGTGCGCGTACCGGGCGCTTCCCCCGCGAAAAATGCACATTTTTTTTGGGCCTTTATGAGCCTCCTAAGCCCACCTCAGGAAACCTAGAGGGTCAGGAAGTGTCTACCGTGCCCCCTTCTACCCATTTCGAACATTGTTTGCCCTCCATCTTGTGTCTCGATTGTACCGAAACACAAAATGGAGGACTCCCGTAATGCTGCCGGTGCGCGTACCGGGGCGCGCACCGGTAAGCGCTCCATAAAAAAAGGTGGGAAAGTAATTTACAGAAAAACCACTGGAGACACTTTCATCAAATATAGAATAGGCCCTACTACATAGCAGTCCCTACCATTTGCCCAAATTTGGTGGAATTCCATTGAGACATTTAGGCTACAGGCCTGTCTAAATATCCTGAGGTAAATTACATGACCAAAACACATATGAAGTGTTAGAATTTACAACCAATTAAAAAGTTTCTTTCATTTTCTACGATTATTTCCTGACATTTGATTGGTTATGTACATGAATAAATAAAAAAAAAGAGAAGGAAACACAGCCATTTTGACTACTACTTCCTGAAGTACATTTGAAAAGAAATAACACTGACAACTTCTACTGCTTTCTCAAAGGTAAGTTGTTATTTTGGAAAGTGAAGTATGTTGTGCACTTTAAGTTAATTTGAGAAAAAATATTCTGTTAGTTATATACTATCCCTCTGTAATAGTTATAGATTGAGATAGGCTTCTCTGTTATAGTTACGGATTGAGTTAGGCTTCCCTTGTATTATTATAAATTTACTTAGGCTTCATCACATACTCTTTGTTATATTTCAAATTCCAGCCTGATACCATACACTGCCCAAAGATAACTTCACTGTTAAAAAATCCAAACTACATGTCTGAACTTAAACCCAGCAGTGCCCTATCTCTACTGATATAATTATTTTTTATGCAATTTACAGCAACAAAATGGAAGGAGAAAAGAATATTTCTTTTGAAATTGTTTTGGACAACAACCATGATGGAAAAAATGCTGAAAATGATAATATTGACTTTATGGATGAGTCTCTGGACCTTGAATTACTTGAGCGTGTGGAATCAATGGAAAAACAGAATGTAAATGAGGAGATTCCAGACAATATATTATTAGAAGTTTTATTAAATTATGAAAAAGAATCAGAAGAATAAATTTATATTTAATAATCAAAAATTGTTCGAGCCATTATTCATTTTTATATGTAATTCATCAAGTAGATCAAAAATGTTTAAAATATAAAGTGAGACTTATAGTATACTGTGCAACTTTTTTGTGTTACATAGAAAGTTTGCTCACAGTTACTTCCTTTCTCCCACTATATTATCTCCAATGTGTATTTAACATCTCTTTATCATCTCCTGCCTCCATGTTGTTTCTGCTTTCCTGACAGACTATGGTATGGATTCCATATACCACAATAACTTCTGTAACAACATGCAAGATATCTACAAAGGAAACGGTGTATATTAAATTATAGACTCTGCATTGGTACCAACATGTTGGTACTCAAATAAAAAAAAAAACAACAAAAAGAACAATTATTAAACATACAATTTTTAAAAGTGATTCTTTTTTCCCCATAGTACGCTCCCCGGTGCGCTCCCCCCGCGAAAATCGAAAGAAATAAAATAAATTTAAGACCCAGCGGGACCCTTTAATGGCCCCCATATCAAACCTAGGGGGTCAAGGGGGTCTACCCTGCCCCCTTATGGTCAATTCCCCCCTTTGTTTTTGCCACCTCTTATGACTCGATTTTACCGACAGACAAGATGGCGGTCGCTCCGGACTGTTTCGAATGTTTACAGACAACCGAGAGCCAATCAGCTTTCCGTGCGCAAGTCGCGTGGCGCGCCCGGTGCGCGCACCGGGGCGCGGCTCTAGATATATATTTTTTTTAACCTAAATTACTCAAAATCCACTGGAGCACATATCTTGAGACATAGCAAAGGCACATCGGGCTACCAGTCCCTACAATTTTGCCAAGTTTGGTGGAAATCCATTCAGCCGTTCGGGCTAAAAGTGAAATCGACCGCCCTATGGAAATTACCATTTGGGAAAACGCGTTTTGGGACCCCCTTTTATCTCAGCCCCCGCTTGACGAATCCCCCCCAAAATTTCAGGGAAGGACCGGAACGCCGCGAGGCCATTTTGAGGAGATTCGTCAACCGGCGCCAAAGTTTTTCCAAATAGAATTTTGAGATTTAACATTGAAAAAAATCCTAACTATAACTACCTACTGGGAGACCGCCAGTAGGTAATATATTTATATATATATATATATATATATATATATATATATATATATATGTGTGTGTGTGCATAGGCTTGTAGGTAAAATAGCCATGTATCCCTTGGGGAAACATCATGACACCAGCAAACAACCTGCAAACTCAAATCCGAAGGCCCTACATTGACATATTAGTTGTAGAAGGCTCTATACAAGTACATGCCTATAAAATACTCTAATGGGAGCTCTCTGTGAACTGCTCTGACCCCAGGCTGTGGGAAAGGACCACTCTCCTTTAATCAAATGTGGCCAGGAGGACGGCTAGGTCGGTCCACCCTTGTGCTCTCCCTGACCTCTGACCTCTGAGGCTTCTCACAACATTCGAGAGTGCACCATTTTATGTTACTCCACATGATTCCACGTGATGATGTGGCACCAAAATGGGGGCACACAGGCTGGTAGTAATGCAGCAAAGAAACACAACTGCTGCTTTTCGTGGCCTTGATAGTGTGACTTTCGGTCTGCAAATCGATAGTTATGTGATACCTCTGCAACCAGCCCAGAGTGAGTCTCATCAAGACCTATTAATGTTCAATATGCAGCCAGGCTTCTGAGACCCCAGGCCAGGGCAACCCACTGCCATTAATCTGATTTTTAAGTCTGTACAAGACTGAACTGCACTGCAAAATCAATGTGCAGTTATACAGTGAGTGCACTCTTCCAGACTCGCCGTGCACGGTCCATGCTGCTCAGCTTGCTTGAGTGCATCAGCCATTTCTCTCATCTTAATACTCTGCGTCAGTGCCGCAGTGATGTTAGGAAGCTCTCTAAATGTGTAGCTAAGCATTTTAGTGTGGTGATGCAGACCACCACACTAAAATGCGTTAGTCTAATGCCTACTTGGCATGGTTGAAAGGCAGCTATCGCTGTCAGCAGAAATACTCTTCCCCTCCCATTAATTAATGATCCCAGTCACTGGGATTGAGTATAAAAATAATAATCGACCAGTAAGCCATTTTAAATATATTTCTTCCTGTGAGAAAGTGAATTATTAATTAGGGTGGATCGTAGTCCACTACTGGAATACGTTTCACTATCTATTATGGTCCCCAGAGTTTACAAGCACACAAATGTTCATAAAAACCTACCACCAGACCTGTGCAGCAAACACCGGAATATGTATGGTCATCATGCAAACTGTATGGAGGTTAACTGACATTGCGTGTCAGTATGGTGCACACTGTATGGAGATTCACTTGCACTGGATGTCAGTTTATGGTTCATGATATGAATACAATTTTGCCATGTTATTTCTCTTTTGCTACCTGCTAACCAAATTCCAACATGGTAGTTAATCTTTGCCCCGGGATTTTAGCCCCCCTAGCTCTAAGAAGTGCTTATGCCAACCGCTCCCTGTATTAAATTCGTACCGTGGGATCTGATCATTGCTGAGATCTCATTGCTGCAAATCCTGCTGGCCGTTTTCATTGTGGTTCCCCTATTGAAACCATGATTTTCAAACTCACTTGGCCGCCAGAAGAACCATCGTACAAAACCACACATCTGAGCTCATCCCACTTTGGCAAATTAACAACCCTCACTGATCCTCAACTTACCTGCAGATATTCTGAGAGCATTGCGACATCAGCAGTCCACATTCTGAACTCTCACCTTCGGCAAAGCCACTCGCCATCTGCAAAAAGGCAACAGAGAAACTTACAGTACGTTGTCTATAAATCAAGGGACAAATCACATCCGTAGAGAATAATAAGGTACCCAATACAAGCAAGTCCGATGTATCCTACAATAAAAAATAACCACAGTTCCCCTCCTTCCCTGAATACAAGATGGGGAAACCCCTTGTACCCTTGTGAAAAGACTGCGTGCCACCCTGAGGAGTCTTATTGTAAATAATATCAATGATTCCAAAGGGACTTAAGTTCACAGGAATTCTCGGTCACCCCTGATATATTTTTTGACCACCCTGAGGTGTGGTCAGGGTGGTCACTCAAAACCAGATCTGGGCGCAGCTTTCCCCACACTGAATGTTGTGTCTGTCTTGCTGGGAGGATAAGAGAAGATGCCTGTTGAGGTGTCATCTGACATCTGCTTGTGACAAGAGTGGCTCCTTTGAAGTAAATTTAACTCCTGGGTATAGCCCAACTGGTCTTCCTGCCAGGGGAATTAAAACTGTTTCCCACATCCAAGCCATTGCCCGCTCTAGAAGTGATCTTCACACCTCATCAGGGAATATTGCTTCCCAGTGTTACTCTAGAGATCAGCCAGCTCCTACTAGAGGGAAAATAGCTTTTGGGGTGCTAGTCACTATAAGGACATGTTAACTTTACATTTATACATGTCCTACTTTCAAATTCCATGCACCTTGTGGACTATGTTGGGGTGACATATTAATGTTGTTAGGGAAGGATTTCTCCTCTCAATATTACAATTTTGACCTGTTGAGCTGCAGTTTTAAAACTGCAGAAGCCAGGCGTCAGTGGTAGGCCTTGACTTATATCTGTCTTGTCATGCTAGAGGATGGCACAGTAGTGCTGTATTCCATAGGTGACATTTACCTTTCCATGCCAAGTGTGCATTTTGCTACACCATATACTATCGCCTTATAGGAAAGTTAGATATGCTAATGAAGAATAACCTAATTTCGACATGTTTAGGGGATCAGAGCATGGGCACTCAGCTTTCGTTAGCATTGTCCCATTGCTCACAGTCAACAAGCCAGTAGCATGGGTCCACAAAAAATGTAAGCGTGTGTGCAAGAGAGGCACTTTCTCACTTCTCCACTCTCTTTTCCCCTCTATTCTCTAGAACAAGAACATTCACCCACCCTTATGCACTTCAAGCCACTACGTCGCTGACTACTAGGGATGTAGCCATACTGGTAACCACCACAACCAATGTGTGTAGGAGTCCTAAGATTATTGATACCACTCACTGGGTGGGTGACGGCATTCGTACTTAAATAACCCTTTTTTTAAACTAGGCTAATAGGGATAGTAGAAGAAAGACAACCCATTTTTCTCTGAATACTTTGTTGTAGTGAGAATTAGCCTTGAGAGACAGAACAAATCAAAGGAGCAGTTGTGCATATGCCATTAGTGCTGCATGCATACATCTCCCTTTTGACATTATACAGCTATGGCTTAGCGTTATATATTTGTCCGCTTTCTATATGCACAGACAGGTGGCTTGTAAACAGTGACTGTGGCGTCATAATTGGATATTAGACCTTGAATAGCAAAAACACGGAAAGAAATGTTATTTGCCAAATTGTTTGAGACATTGGGTACAAAATAAAAAACACATCCATTTTAGTCAGTACTTGGCTCCCAAACCTATTCTGTCAGTAAGCAACCTAGTAAAAGCATCTGAAGGTCATAACTTCAAGCTATTTATGGCCGTAAACAATAATTCACTGACAAGTTCAAGCAATACAGCAGCACCAGTGGTGAAACAATGGCAGAAACAAGTAAGAATGAAGGCACAAGTCCCTTATTTTTCAACTGGCACACAGGCAAACCATTATCAGTAGAAAACTGTCCACATATCTTGCACAATGACATTGTCCACTTCAAGGGAAATTTAGAAATTGTATGAACTGGTTGAAATAGATGCTTGATGCAAGTAAGACCTGTAAGCACTAAAGGCAGAGAAAGGCAATACTATGAATTCATTGCATTCTGTACCATTCTGTGCAGCATGTAGAGCGATGGTTAGAATCACTCTCTTGTCTGAATTGCTCACACTATCCTAACCTATATGCCTATATTAGACCTGGAATCACCATGTTCTCTTGTTTTCAGGTCATTCATTACTTTATTTAACACTCTACAAATACTTAGAAAGTTTTGTGTACAACACATTGAACACTTTTGTGTGAATATCCATACTGCAAGTGTACACTGACTATTCCATTGTCCTGATGAAGACCCACATATCATGTCAAGTCAAGTATACTTTTATTGATTTGTTAAAAAATCGTAAAAGGATGGCAAACCATCATAAAACACAAATCATTAAATGAGCATTTTTTTTAAAACATGACAGGCGTGAGACGTGACCACAGTTAAAAAGCTGACAAGTAATTCAATACATTTTTTAAAAAAATGCCAGCCAGTAGGTTATTTGTTAACTGGTTGGCTTAAATCAATTTTTCCAGTTCCTTAGCAGCCCTCCAAGACACCTGATGACTGCAGCTCTGCAAGTTCTTATTTGTTCAATCCGAAAAAACTCCTGAAGAATGGATTTTACAGATTTTCAGTAAGAAAGGACATATGCATAGTAAGTGTAATAGTGACTCCTCCCCTTGACGACCGAGGCGGCATTCCTTAGATGGCCATGTAAATTTCCATTTTGGGGTCAAATCCTTTGAGGGGAATGATAATATACTTAGCAACATCAGGTAAGTCTTTTTATGGTAGGAGAGGTGTTCGGTCAGATACTGCTTCGGCTTAATCCTCTGGTAGGCCTGTATCACAGCCCAAGCGTGATGTTTTTTTGCGAAGTTCGTTGTCTACAGTCCTTTCCATTTTTTCCACCACCACAGGCTCTCGGAAGATGTGGGGTCTATCTCGAGGATCTCGAGTTTTTTGTTTTTTTTTGTGGGTTGATTTCACCTCCCCTATTTGATTCCACAACTCGACTTGCAACTGTGCTTGTTTCCTCAGCCAAGGTGGACACAACATGAATTGTTTTCCTTATTGCCGACTTGAAGCATCTCGCAGATGGTTGTGTAGCCTGAAAATTTGGATTATGTTTTTCCTTCCCAGCTGCAGGTTTGAAAAAACTATATATTTTTTCCGGCGGGGGTGACTCCCTTGTGTTATGGTTTGAAGCATTGGGGGTAACGGGCCGAATGGGGAATGGGATTGATTGGTCCTTGAGGGTTACTACTTCCATGCTGCTTTGGGTTGCGTTGTCTTCTTGATGGATTTCGTTTTGAGCTGATGCTGCCAGGGATGATTCTTGTACCTGGCTAGTATGTTTGCGCTTTCTGGACTTTCTCAGTGGTTTTCGCTCCCGCTTTGATAAAAGCTTAGGTACTGTTAGATCTCTTTCAAGAGACTGGTTGCATTGTTATTGGGATGAAAGATCCTGGACGCCTATGTTGTCGAGAACACTTGATGGATTGAGTGTTGGTGTTATTGACTTAGTAAGTTTGATCGATACACTGATTGGCTCTGTTTCACTGCTTTTTTGCCCCGCTGGGTGGTGGGGACTTTCCAAATCGATATCCTTTGGGGATGCATTTTCGTTTTCTGTTGTTATTGCTTTTTCATTCCCTGTTGCTGTTGCGGGCTTGGTTGAGACTTCCCTTGTTGTACCCAATAGGTCAGTTTGTATAGTTGTAACAGAGGCAAATTTGTCAATTATTTGGGTACAGTGACAGTGGCACATTTGAAAGGCTGTTTCCCGATCTCGCTGCACCTTCTGGATCATTTCATTAAAGCTTTGCAGCTTTTGTTCGACCCCCTGAACATGGATTGCAAGAATGTTTAAGAGGTTTACTTGCGTGTCCAGTTTGTCTGCATGGAGGATCATTGCTTTGCCGATTGTATCCATTGAGCTTAGCAGGTGAGGCCAAACTGGTGATGTTAATAAGGCTGGGCTAGGGCAGTGGTCAAGGAGATGCGATTACCCTGGGGATGGTTCGCTCAAACAACCTGAGGACCTGATGGGTGGTGCCATGTATTGAATAAGTGGTGTCTGGTAGGCTGATCCAGAATGATTTGGTTGGCAGTTCGACACTTCGTTATGTTTGTCCTGACAAAGGTGTTCAACTATTTCCATCATATGGAAGGGTGAATCGGTGTGGACTTGGGTGTCGAAGCTTGAGTTGCCTATCCCCTGTCTGGTGGGGGAGTGGGCCCCCTTCGTAGGATCTTGCATTCCCAAGGGACTCAAGATGGTTTTATTGTACTGATATGCTGGGTTACTTTCGCTGTGATGATCTTGAGCACTGTTGCCTTCATGACAACTGTGTCCGTTCGGGGAATGTTGTTCATAAGACTGGGAAGGCAGATCCGGATGAGATGAAGGGTGGTGTATTAGGACCACAGTTACCTGGGAGTTTTTCCTTTGCTGGATCTCCAGAGGGAGGATTGTCTTAGGAATAAGTGGGTGGGGGTTTTGGATTTCTTGTTTTTTGTCGCCCACATATCAATTAGCCATGACTGCCAAACAGATCATTTAGTAATGCCATACCTCGTGAACAAAACTACTTATTACAGCAGACTTCCCTTGTTTTGCCTGCTTTCCAGCATGTGTTGATGTTCCTCACATTCATTCCCTTGCCTCAGCAGTGCACAATCCCCTCAAATGATGTTAAATAATTCATTCTAAATTGTTGTTTTTATACTGCACTGGTAATGAATAATGAAAATAACAGTTTTTTTGGGACAATTGTTTGATAAAGTCTTGGTGGTATAACGACCCAGAACATGATCCTTATTGGCAGGCCCTTCGCTACACGTATGCTAGTTGCCACTGTATGCACTGCACTGCAGTTGTTTGTCTACAACAGAAAGCAGTATGTAATGTGTGCCTTCTATCATCCAAGAACCTTACTCAACGTACAAATTGGAATATGTCATCCATATCACAGGTTATTTAAAAAGATTTTGGGGGATATTCTCAAGAATGTGTAATATTCATCGCCAAAATAGGTTAACCTAATGTTTCATATTGCCGTCTATCGCAGGAAAATAACTCAGTGTTAACGTCCTATTCACAACATGACGGTAACATGTGATAGTTTCCCGATATCGTGTCAAATGTCCGCAATAAAGTTACCGGTACAGTGATAAAAATCTGAACCTGAACATGAAAAAATTTGCTATGGGCCCAACCTCAATAAAAAAATCCATGATAATCTGGTGGGAAAAATCACTATAAAAGTAGAAAAAACCAGAAACAAAACCAAAACAACTGCGAAGCACAATCGAGGTAGCCGGAGTAAGTACAGAGGACAACAAGAACCCCACTAGCCCTGCGGAGGACCAGCCTGGGACCTTGGGGTCAGGGAAGGACAAGAAGAAGAAGAAGAAGAGGAAGACCTGGTTCAGTCCACAGGAAAACAGGATCCTGATAACGGAGGTGATAGAACACCATCAACTATTGTTCCTCACTTCCACTGTGTCATTGGCAGCAAAACATTGAATAGGGCAGTCCATCGTGGACAAGGTGAATGCAGTCTGAGTGCTGAGGAGGACAATGGAAGAGGTCAAAAGGCGCTGGAATGATGTGAAGGCCAAAACCAAGCAGACACTCAGCAACAACCAGAAGGCAGCAATGCCGACTGGAGGTGGGAGTCCAGCGCCACAGGAGGAGCTGGAAAAGATGGAGGAAATGGTGTACTCAGTCATCAGTGTGGAGACAGTGGCAGGATTTGGGGGTCCGGACACTGCTCAACATGAACTGACACAACAGCAACAGGGTGAGTAACAACCAGGGACTGGGGGACGGGGGGGATGGGCTCAATGGCACACATGCACTGTTAAGTATAGCACAGTGCACACCCACAATGACTCTGAATCATGTCTCTGACCCACTTGGCACACTGCAGCACACCTAGAAACCCCGTTGACTATGTACCCATTGGGTGCCCTTCCCACACACCACCAATCTCACAACCAACCCATGCACATGTGCTAAACCCAGCAAAGCGGAATATCTGTGAGCAACACTGACAATGCAAGAGACATTGCATTACGAATAACATTGCTGCAGTCAATATATCATGAAATGTTGCACGCCATGACACTGAGGTGGCTGAGTGTGGACCACATCCGTAAAGGAGCAGGTCACACTCTGACACATCCACGTGCAGAAACAACCCCTGACGTCAACAACACATCTGCGGACAAACCATGCCCCAGACTCCCAACTCCCACTAAGAGCCCAATGTACCTAAGTATGCAACATCTCAGCACTGTATAAGCACAGATGTCAAAGGTACACCGCATGAAAGGGATAAGCGGTAGCAAACTCAGAGCTGCAGGGGCGACTCTCCCAAAATGCAGCACAGACACATAACATTCAGAGCACATCAACATTGACAACAAATTGGTACAAACTGCAACGCGTTCACAACAGAACAGAGGATACAACTGGTGCTACTGGTGTGTAGAAAATGGCCAATCACATTTGGCATAGCAGGGAAATGTGAGTTGATAATGTTCAAGTACAAACCCACATCTGTGATGTTGTCGAAATGTCCACTGTCCTGCATCAAATAGGCAGCTCCTCCTAAACAGTCACAATGTACACTGCCATGCAGTCTGTATATTAACATGTACAATGCGTTAACATACATGTGAACACAATGTTAAACTGCATCTCCCCTTCACAGTGCAGAGGATTAATCTACACCTCCTGCAGAGCAAACCTAGCAACTCTTCACTGATGATGAAGAGGACCACCCCACCTTCGACACCAATGCCCTCCAACAGCTCATGGGCACACTCTGCACCCCACCTCCAGGAGCAGGACAGCCCAGTCGCATCAAGGAGATCCCACCCCCTGCACAGACCACACAGCAGGAAGCACACACCACCTCGTCTGCCTCCCAGGACCCCCACGAACAACACATGGCCTTCCAATGCTGTGTGTTGGGGTGCCAGGAGAAGATGGCTGAACAGGTGCAGATGGGGTTTGACCTTATGGCATCAAAACTAGATACCATACGTGGGTGTCTAAGTCCCATCAGGGACCACTCACATTCCCTAACGGACACCACAGTATGCTCCATGCTCTCCAACGATCCATGGCTGACATCGCTGGAGTCCTAACTCTGAGACAAGAACAACTGTCTAGTCAGAGTGGCTCCAGCGATGTCAGCTAGGAGTTGGGACACATGCGGAGGATCATGGAGAACATGGAGCGGACGCAGGCGGAAAGAACGGCTGCCAAGGCTGCACACCAGTGAGAGGTAGCTGGGTTCTTCCATGCCCTGCAGACCCTCATCATGGCATTGCAGCCACAAGTCCTGGAGCAGATGAATGCTGCTGCTACCACCCCATCCACATCTTCGGCCCCTAAAGTGTCAGTGCCACACAGTGCATCAGACATTCCACCTCCGACCCCTGATGTGTCACTGCCACACAGTGATACAGACAAAACAACACCACCCACATGTGAGGCACCTGATACATCAGAGGGCGAAGATGCTGAAGATTCTGCCTCAGTGTTAAGAAGGACGCAGTAGCATTCATCTGCGCCATATGGCCTGTTTCTGCTTCGTTCTGCCCTCTGCATCATCACCTTCCACTGCCCCCGATACACTCTGCAACACTCACCTTGGACCTCAACATCGACTGCCATATTCTGCTTGGTTACCAATGACACAGCAATCAGACTGTGGACTGAACTCTTCTTCTTCTGATGAACTTGTCAATCATTAAGGACCTCTGGCTGGCCCTCCACAGGGCAACAATTTAAAGTGGGGTTTGCATGGCCCTGTACTGCTCCAGCTACAATACGCCGCTGAAAGTGCATAAACATTCAAATTCACACAGATGTGTCATGTCTATGATCATTCAAGTGTGGAAGTATGAATGAATATAGGGTCAGTTATTCCCCCTTACATCCATGTTGCTCATGTAGTGGGACTTTAGTCACAGGGTGCAACAACACTGATTGCGGTCCAGGTGGCGCCAACACTACAACATAGACACACACATTTGTTACTTTTTTGTCCAGCCCAGAACTGAACCATGCCCAGAGCCCCGGGGTCATTGTTCACACCCCTACACTGGACTGGCATATGCCAGGCCAGCCCACTCTGCATACGCTTACAGGGGGGACGACAACTCTACATGTCCAAGGTCTTCCCTTTAGTGATCTGCTGATCAAAGGTCTAGTTGTCAGCATGCCACAGCCTCTTCCTGAGGGCTGGATTACACCCACACCATACCCATCCAGCACAGCCGTCACAGGACATGTGACCCGGTCAATAAAACGGGCCGGGCGCAAGTGCTCCAGGCAATTTCCACTATCTATCTGAGTGTGTCCATGTTTTCAATATTTACGCCTTAACCGCGGCGGTTTTTCGGCCCGGTGCGGGCGTTCTAAAGGGTGGGCGGGACTCTGTCGGCCGATGGCAGCACTAGGGAGGTAGTGCTCCCGTTGGCCAACGGCGGACGGGAGCACGCAAGGGGTTAATGCATACTGGCTTAGGGCCCTACCACATCACAATTCCCACTGCCGGAGGTAATATGATGCTGTACGCACCACGAGAATCAATCATAAAGGGCACATGCCCCGTGGTACACAGAGTTGGTGACAGCCGAGGCACTTTGGTCGGCACACCTACTGCCATGAGACTGTGACTTTCAGTGCACAGAGTTGGTGGCAACGAAGGCACTTTGGCCGGCACGGGCCTACCACCACGAGTCTGTGACTTGCGGTGCACAGAGTTCGTGGCAGCTGAGGCACTTTGGCTGTCGCGGGCCCCCCACCATGTGGCGGTGACTTGCGGTGCACAGAGTTGGTGGCACCAAAGCTGAGCAGATGTGCAGCTTGTGATGATGCGTAGGCCTCAATAGGCAGTCCTGCCAATCAAGATTCGATTCGAATTGTGAGCCTAGCTGGACTGCAGTGTGCGCCGAAGGCAGCCGGCTGCACAGACAGGACTCCACACGGTGCAGCAGGGTGTGCTGAAGCGCGGAATCCAGCGACAGCTGTGGAGGTTGCACCGGCACGTGGTGGGCCCTCTTGAAGACACGCTGGTGGCGGCAGGTGAGCATTGAGGCCTGGGTGGCAGGGGCAGGCCGTCATCACTGGGCGGCGGACCAGTCTGGGGTCTAGGGCTGGGGTGTTTGCGGAATATGTAGGAATCATGCACACTGCCTGGGAAGTTTGCGACGACATTGGTGAAAAAGGCCCCGGTGGTCCACTTTTTCCTGCACATTGATGGAATGCGTGTGGTTTCTGTTGCGGTTATTGCGTGCAGTGTCGGCAGGGGGCACAAGCAGTACATGTGTGCAGTCAATTGCCCATAACACGTGCAGGAAGCCTGCTATGACGTAGTTCCCTTGCTTGCTCTCCGGCTGTTTCTGCGCATGGGGGGTGGAAGTGAAAGTGCAGGGGTACAAACCGTGATGCTTACAGGTATGATAAATCTTACCTAATGAGACCATTACAGACGTTTGTCTGGTCATGACCTTCCTTTTCTTTCCCACAATGGCTACGACCACGCAAACTTCTGTTACGGTCTTTTTTTGCATGATTGATCATACCTGTAAGCATTCCGGTTTGTCCAAGTGCAATACACTGTACCAGATTATGTTTGTTACTATACGGACACTTGACCATTGTCGCCATTTATCTAACAGGTTTCTGAATACAGACTTTCGGAATATGGAATTGTATTGGGGAGTTCCCGGACCATATACTGTTAATTGGATCCACTTGTTGCCCTGATGAAGTTCCCCGTTGGGAATGGAATGAGTTGGCTGATGTTTTCGTGTTGTTAATTTATGTTTTTGTAATAAAGAACTGTTTTTCCACTACTGTTGACTACTGGACTTCATGACCTGGTGCACACCCATTTCAGAAACTACAATCTTGGATCTTGAGAACAGAGGTGCCAGGCAACGGCTGGGGTTGGGGTTGGTTGCGCAGGAACACTATGAATTGGGACTAGCGTGTGGTGTGGATACAGGGGTCCACCGTTGCTTTTGAGGATATGCATCCAAGACATGTGTGAGGAAGTTTGATAGTGAGACTCCTCCGACTCTGGCAGTTGTTGGTAGGAAGGTACTAGAGGCCAACAGGTGCAGCACAGCCAGCAGCTTTGACTGCAGAGGGATGTTGGTTGTCCGCTGTGTTGCTACCATCAACCTGTGGGCAATGTGGGTCGGGATGCGGAGGATGGTTGTCCTTTTATGCCTGTAGTGGGCAATGACATCCTCTGGTGTTCAGTCTCTGAGGCTAGTGCATTTTCGGAATTACCTCTGTCTTGTTCATCGCTGCATTCCGGTTTGTCCAAGTGCAATACACTGTACCAGATTATGTTTGTTACTATACGGACACTTGACCATTGTCGCCATTTATCTAACAGGTTTCTGAATACAGACTTTCGGAATATGGAATTGTATTGGGGAGTTCCCGGACCATATACTGTTAATTGGATCCACTTGTTGCCCTGATGAAGTTCCCCGTTGGGAATGGAATGAGTTGGCTGATGTTTTCGTGTTGTTAATTTATGTTTTTGTAATAAAGAACTGTTTTTCCACTACTGTTGACTACTGGACTTCATGACCTGGTGCACACCCATTTCAGAAACTACAATCTTGGATCTTGAGAACAGAGGTGCCAGGCAACGGCTGGGGTTGGGGTTGGTTGCGCAGGAACACTATGAATTGGGACTAGCGTGTGGTGTGGATACAGGGGTCCACCGTTGCTTTTGAGGATATGCATCCAAGACATGTGTGAGGAAGTTTGATAGTGAGACTCCTCCGACTCTGGCAGTTGTTGGTAGGAAGGTACTAGAGGCCAACAGGTGCAGCACAGCCAGCAGCTTTGACTGCGGAGGGATGTTGGTTGTCCGCTGTGTTGCTACCATCAGCCTGTGGGCAATGTGGGTCGGGATGCGGAGGATGGTTGTCCTTTTATGCCTGTAGTGGGCAATGACATCCTCTGGTGTTCAGTCTCTGAGGCTAGTGCATTTTCGGAATTACCTCTGTCTTGTTCATCGCTGCCTCAGTGGTAGTGTGGGCGGGGGGTCCTGGGGGTGAGGGTGGTCCTGGGGGTGGTGACAGTGGGTGTTGTGGCCCTCTTGAGTCTCTAAGCTGGATGATCATTGGCTCCATGGCATATGTTGATCTTCAGATGTGGCTCTGGGCTGGGCTCCCTTTCATACTGCAGGTAGTTGTCCTGCTTTACACCAGTAAAAGGCAAATGTTAAATCTCTGCTGCAAAAACACCTTATCACCTGTTTTTGGATTGCATCGCAGATCTGGCTGGTCGTTGAGAATATCGCGAAGTGGTGTTTTTGTGTGTTTTTGCACAGAAACGCCTACTCTGCATATCATTAGCGTTAGTTGTCACTCTCGTCGGTGGCAATGTTTTTTACAGAAGCTATCGCTGGAAAACTGGCGATATCAGCAGTTTGAACCTGCTTGAGAATGGGGCATTCTTTCGCCACATTTGCTGCACTAAAGTGCTGATAACTCGCCGATAAGTCCTTGAGATATGCCCCTGAGCCTCCAGAAAACGTAATGTGGTATACTAAATACACATTCTAAGGTAAAATATGTTTTTTGCATGTGACATAATACACTGAGATTACTTTGAACCTTGAGAGCATACCCGCCCTTTAGTGACATCAGAATTGGCGTCTGTACAACAATGAATAGAATAGCACGATGCTGAATCAGTATGCTGTATACTTCAGTAACAACATTTGTGTGGGTGAACAACTATTGAAACATTGCACATGAGCAAGACTTCTTTGTATTTCACAAAGTGAATACTGTGTTTTTATGTATTCTTTATCATGTTAGTCAGCTATGAAAATGACGAACATTGCTATACAAAAATGTGCAGCATTACATATCACAGCATAAGATAACCTACAGTCGTGTTACATAGTTACAATAGGTATATTTTATTAAAAACTGGTGTGCAAAATGCTGACTCATGAGATCTGCTTGTAGCATGCATATCAAAGGGCTGACTCGGTCTATCATGCTCGTGACATCAAAATACCACTTGAGTAAAGGTAACACCTGTTTTTTTCAGTGCTATGAACTACCAAAATTGCAGTAGCAAATGTTTTTTTTAAAGCACAAGTAATTGTTATGTTCAGCAACTTTAGTAGTGCAGTCTGTATATCAAAATTAAAAGCAAGATTTAGTGTTTGGTGGAATACAAAGTGGGCGGACATCCAGTCGGCTTTATTACTAGTGCTTTAGTATATAATGCATTTGTAATAAAGCAGACGTTTGTGAGGGTTAACATGTCCGACAAACTCTAAATGAGGCCCAAACAAATATACATCAAAGATAAAGACTGTGGGACATTCTGATGCATGAAGCATTGGGCAATGTCCCTCATAAATTAGGAGCACTTAAGTATTGTATGGTATGGATTATATTTGTGAAACTCTAGATTTAAGTCTTTAGTATGCATCAAAAAGCAACTCTAACAATTTTCACATTGGTAACCATCGTGCGCACTAGAAGAAATATCTTACCACATCCTTCGAGAAGCTGCCTTCGGTGAACGTTCCTCCACCTTACTTGTTACATGCTCCCAAGGTACAATTAACATGAGGAAACGCCTCCAGATTTCATGGGGGTCATAAAGTACTGAAGGAAATTATTGACAGTCATAGACTTCTTGACTACTCTTATGAGTACAATTTTAGAGATATTGACCCTGCTGGTGGGGCTGCTGCCTTGCCTCACCACATACACACTAATGCACTGCACCTATCATGAAAGGTTTGCTTTTCATGATCACTGTTCCTGATCTATACATCAGCCTAATGAACCGCCATTTGTTTTAGGACCATTTTGACTGCTGTTGTTTGTCTACACTGTAGACTCTAAATCAAGGTTTAACAAGTGATGCTAAATGTTGTTTTATGATATTTTTGGAAAATGTCACGCTCGTAAATCACTTCTGATCTTTTTATGCCTAACCCTTTCTCCTTGTAATCATCACTGTCTCTTTGTGCTTCTTCTGTAATGCATCTCTCCAGCAGAAGATTGCATAGATTATTGAACAAGGTATCCAAAATGAAATTACTTGATGTTTGGGCTGAAAACAGTAACCTGTAGCTTAAGTGTTCATAAAACTGTAAAATCGTGAAGATTGAAGAGCATGTGTTTTTACATAATTCACCATAATGTAAAGTGTATCTTGCATTTCCATGGCATCCAGGATAAACAAACTAATTACATTCTCAAGTGTTTAGATTTCTGTGTGCATACTCACTCATTCCACCAAGCTGCCTGAGCTGTTTTCATCTCTCTTTTCATCAAAGTGCTGTTTGTATCATGATTCTGTTGTTTATGCCGCCTTTAGCCAGGACATGGGGTTGATTCTATATGCATCGCAGTGCTCAATGCATAATAATGTTTTATGAAAAGGGCTGAAGCTCAGTAAGACACCAGAAAAGAAAGGAGCTTTATCTTGTAAGGATGCCAAACATGAATTGTGTCTTTTCCTTTGATCTTTCCCATCAGGCTGAGTGCAAGTAGGGAGACCACCTATTGGTAAGCATACAAGCCGGACTGTCAACATTGAAATGCTGTGATGAGATATCCCCTCTCGACTAAAGAATAATAATCCTTTCTTAATAATATTTGTTGTCTGCTGAAGCCTATGCTTTATGAGGATTTTTTTCTTGTCTGTTTAGTTCCTCTTGAATCTCAGCTTGTTTTTGTCGCTGAAAGTCAGATTAATGGGCATATTATCAAGCCTGGGTGATAAAATTATCGCTGCTTTATCGGCAGGAAAATGCAGATAAAGTGGCGATAATGGGCTTGATAATATGCTCTATGGATGACCAATCGAAGCTCATGTTAGATGTCCTTCACATTTAACATGAGCTTCAATTGGAATTCCATAGAGCATATTATTAAGCCCATTCTCGCCACTTTATCGGTAATTTCCTGCCGATAAAGCGGCGAAATTTTTATCGCCCAGTCTTGATAATATGCCCCTTAGTCATTAAAAATATCTTCTTGTGAATCAGCGATTAAAGAAAAGATGAAGATGTGCTGCCGCTTCAGAGTGGCTCTCGGTTGGACAGTCGGTTGCCAAAGGATGTGTTTGTACGAAGAACTAGTATATTGTTAGATCAATATCTGTGAACTGGGAGCAACGTCTTCAAAATCTCATCAAAGTTTGCTTAGATTACGTGTGCTAATCGGAATTATATTTCCTGTTTAGATTCCTTAATTGGCCTTCCGAAAGACCATTATGAAGCACATGGATTCAGTTTATCAAATCATCTTTTGTTTTTGTTTGCTCTAGTTTCCTTGCTCTGCTCTACTGCCTCTCTTCACAGAAACCTAAAATAAGGGAGACCTCGTTGAACTCCTCAGGCTTTTTGCCTGTCTGTATGCAGATTGTTTAAATGTATCTGTGTTCGTGGTAAGGTCGTGTCCCTCTGGCAAGACGCAAGGGTAAGTGGTTTACAGTATCTCATCGCTCATGGCCATGGTTCAGCTCCAACATATGCACAGGAGCACATTCTGGAACACTACAACTAAAGATTGGAATGAGAAAGGGAGTGGGCCATTACACTTACAGAATTGAATTAGCAGTGTTTAATTTGAGCCTGTGGTTGCAGGTGGGGCACACCCTTATTCGTTTTTGAAGAATGGCATTTATTTTTAATCATCACACATTGACCTTGGCAAGCGAAAGGAATGTTTAGACCAGCAAAATGCTGCAAGTGGAATGGGTCCACTAGGGTATGGTTGAATCATAGCACTTAATCTTTTAGGAGTTTAAAAGGAAAGTTTATTAACATTTGATAAAATACAATCAATAAAGTACATGGAATAGACTAGAGAAAACAAAAGAAGAAAACAATTCAACATTCTCATAATGAGAAGCAAACAATGATATAAGGTTAAGAGAAATATCCTGTGAATAAATAACTATATACAATATCATTGCTAAGAAGATGAGTTGGAAAAATATCGCAAGTATAACATAAAGGTAGGCAAGAATGACAGTAATAGGATAATCATGCGGGTTTGGGAACCTCTTGAATTCCAAGATCATGTTGGGTGGTAAATTTTGCTGGAAAATCAAAAAGACTTGTCACTGGTAACCATCGATGGTCTCTTTAAATGGCAAGGGTTATGGGAGTAACATTGCTCTGTCTAATCTATGATTGTAACAAACCCTATACCACTATGCTTGACAAGATAAATTGGTAGACACTTTCCAAGATTTGATTATTTGTTGAATGGCTATTGCAAGAAGTAAATCTAAAATGAGAATTCTATCATTATAAATCGACCAATCTTCTGAGAACCTACCTGAACATAACAATTTTAAATTAAAAGGCATTTATGTATTACAATTATTATCTATCTGTCTCCAGACCTTCAGCCAGAATTGATATGTAGAGAGACATTCAAAAGGCACATGCTTAAGATCAGAAGGAGAAGCACTTCAAGGCCAGCAAGAAGAGGAGGAAGCATGGCATATCGTATGTAAATTGGAAGGTGTAAACAATAGATGATTGTAAATAATTAATAACATTTGAATAATATTAGCTGCCCTTGAAGATTTTTGAGTTTTTAGCCAAATTGTATTTCACAGTTGAATAGAACAAGAAACACCTAAATCCTGCTCCCACTGCAATTCCACATCTATCTTTTCTCTAAGTTCTTAAGAAGTCATAATTTTATAATATATTTGTTACGCAGAGGAAAGAAATGTAAGACAAAACTATATTAGTAAACAAAGTAATGGAAGATGGTTCCATTGATAAATTAATGTAAACCAAAGAAATATCCGACAAAGAATTGCATTTAGCTGAGAATGACGAAGGGAGTGAGAATCTTTGCTAAGCTACAGTGAATGAGAGGCAATAATCATCTTCAAAAAGTTGATATATATATTTTAGAACCTTCATGTACCAAGTTCTCCAAAAAATAGTTTTATTCTAACAAATGTATTATGCCAAATTGATGATTGTAAGAACTGAGTTTTTGAATCATTAGAATGGATTCAAATTGGATGCAAACATTTACAAGCATTCTTAAAAATAGGAAGAGACAGATGGCCTGATTATGAGTGCTGCAGTCTTAAGACCTCTGCGATCACACCAGTGGTGGTCCATTCACAGCATTTTGACTTTAAAAGTTGTTGTGGCAGACGACCACCGACTATGCCAGGGAACAGTTGGTCCCATGCTGTGGTGGAGCTGTGACACAATGTAAGTTGCTCAGCATGACTGGCACAGCCCTGCTGAGCATATTATGAGTTCCTGCACTGCCAGCCATTTAAAGGCTGGTGGTGAAGGAACAAAGAGTGCCCTACAGGGACCCCCATGCCCCCGACATCAGGATACATTTAGGGGTGCACAACATATGCTTGCCTATCTGTATTCCCCCAAAGTTCCAACACATCATGGACGTCACCATCCATGCCGTGCTGGAATTTTTTTTGCCATTCCCATTGTAATGCCTGTTTTCCAGGCACCACCATGGGAAGAGCAAAGCATCATCCGCCTTACAAAAGTTCCAGTCGTAATAAGGCGGGTGGTCCTTGCACAGCTTTGGCAGTGCTGGGGCAGCACCCCCAAACTTGTAATCAGCCCCATTGATAGAGATTTGTGAGAAAATGAAAGGAATTCTCGAGAAAAAAGGAGATGAGAAAATACTCAATATCAAAACAGAGAGAACCCTGAGTAGGGATTTCTTCATTGAGTAAAAATGTAGCTTGCTTGAAGAAAAAGGCCATATAGGTAGGTACAGAAGTCTGGAAAAATAACTACTCCTTAATGCTTGGGGTTTCAAAGTTTCTAAAGCGACATACAAACCTTCTTATTGTTCCAGAGAAAAACTAGATAATAGTGAGTTAATTTTTTTAAATAAAATGAAGGAATATTGACAGGAATGTTAGACAAAGTAAATAGTAGTATGGGGACAAGCATCATTTTTAAGGAACATAACCAACCCCACCAGGATAAAAGTAAAGGATGCCATTCAGATGTAAGAGAAGAAATGGAAGAGATAACTTGTTTCATATTGGTGGAGACTGTGGGGCATATTCTCAAAAACGTGTGAAAACCATCCGAAAATTAGCTGAACATAACTCTTCACATCACAGTCTATTGCAGGAAAATAACTCTGTGTTAACTTGGCATTCTCAACATGGTGGTACCATGCTATAGTCTCACAATAGCGCGTCAAGTGACTATGTTAAAATTAACACGATGCCCAAAAAATGCGAAAGACGATTGCGAAAATACTAGCAATGAGGCCTATTGCGATACAAAAATCACTGATAACCAGCGATAGGCCTGCAATTACCACGCGTCATGCAGGAAAATGCACCATAAAAGCAGAGTAAAAAAATGGTGAGAGTACGAGGTACGAGCACAGCCCCACATCTGTGACGTAGAATAAATGACCATCGTCCCGAATCAAATAGGCATCTCCTCACAGTCACAAAGTACATTGACATGCAGTCTGCATGTAAACTGCGCCAATGCGGAAACATGTATGGAACACACTGTGAGACTACATCTTCCCTTCACACTGCAGAGGGACAAGCAACCCTTCCTGCACACAGACGTGACATGTCCATGATCAATCAATCATGAAAGCGTGGACGAATGTAGGGGCAGTGACTCCCACTTATGTACATGTTGCTGATGTTGTGGGACTTGAGTCACAGCCTCTCTGCTCAGAGGTGACACACCCACCATCCATGAACAAATCGTAACATTGTTAACACTACATGTCACTTTCACACTTGTCTGAGTGATGTGCCTGTACAGATGAGTGACATGCACTGAGGGAATGTTTTTTGGAATGCATCTATTTGCACATGCTGTGCCTGTGGTCATATTGTACTGTCCCATGATTGTTAAGGACTGTCACAATGTGACATGCTCATGTGAAGAAATTATCAATGATGGCGTTCCTACGGGCTACTCCTGCTGTGGCTGCAGTGGGGGTGTGGTCTACCTGCCTTATCTTCATCATCATCGTCCGGTGCATCTGGCATTTGTATCTATGGGGCAATGCTGCATACACATATGTTGTGCAACACACAGCATGTAACGATCATCTTTCACACAATGTCTGGGCTGTACAGTAGCCTTCCACCTGTGATTTCCAGGCACCTGAAACGTGACTTCAACATGCGAAATATCCATTCCTTGATGCCCCTGGTGCGTTTGTGGGCCACATTGTATTGCCTCTGGGCATGAGGGGTGTCATCATCCAAGTGCAGTGTGCATACCCTTGATGAACTGTGACAGTGCAGAGAGACATGAGTCAATAGTTGATTCTGCATGATGTGTTGGCAGGCTCACTGGTTCATTGGTGTGTGATATGTGTGACTTTGTGATTCCTGTTTGAATTTTTAAATATCCCCGTTTTGTCCGTTTTTTTGCTGTATTATTTAGGCACTGTACCCTGCTTTTAAAAATCATTGTGACTGCATACCTGCACCCGTTTTTCGCCACATTACTGTGTTTAGAGCTGAGCTTTTCTATCAGGGAAGGGCACCACACTGCCTGAACGGCAGACATCTTTGGTGAGGGCAAGGATCCAAAGCAAGGATTGGCTGCTCTAGTCGTCAGAAGGACGCTAGAACAGTATTTAAGACAGGCAAATTAGGCGGCCAACTACTTGGGAATAGCCTCTTGGACAGATCAGAGGTGTTTCCGCTAAATGTATATTACTTGTACACTTATTGAGAGCGAAATACAGAATTTTTAAAAATCCCCGTTTTGTCCGTTTTTTTGCTGTATTATTTAGGCACTGTACCCTGCTTTTAAAAATCATTGTGACTGCATACCTGCACCCTTTTTTCGCCACATTACTGTGTTTAGAGCTGAGCTTTTCTATCAGGGAAGGGCACCACACTGCCTGAACGGCAGACATCTTTGGTGAGGGCAAGGATCCAAAGCAAGGATTGGCTGCTCTAGTCGTCAGAAGGACGCTAGAACAGTATTTAAGACAGGCAAATTAGGCGGCCAACTACTTGGGAATAGCCTCTTGGACAGATCAGAGGTGTTTCCGCTAAATGTATATTACTTGTACACTTATTGAGAGCGAAATACTGAATTTTTAAAAATCCCCGTTTTGTCCGTTTTTTTGCTGTATTATTTAGGCACTGTACCCTGCTTTTAAAAATCATTGTGACTGCATACCTGCACCCGTTTTTCGCCACATTACTGTGTTTAGAGCTGAGCTTTTCTATCAGGGAAGGGCACCACACTGCCTGAACGGCAGACATCTTTGGTGAGGGCAAGGATCCAAAGCAAGGATTGGCTGCTCTAGTCGTCAGAAGGACACTAGAACAGTATTTAAGACAGGCAAATTAGGCGGCCAACTACTTGGGAATAGCCTCTTGGACAGATCAGAGGTGTTTCCGCTAAATGTATATTACTTGTACACTTATTGAGAGCGAAATACTGAATTTTTAAAAATCCCCGTATTGTCCGTTTTTTTGCTGTATTATTTAGGCACTGTACCCTGCTTTTAAAAATCATTGTGACTGCATACCTGCACCCGTTTTTCGCCACATTACTGTGTTTAGAGCTGAGCTTTTCTATCAGGGAAGGGCACCACACTGCCTGAACGGCAGACATCTTTGGTGAGGGCAAGGATCCAAAGCAAGGATTGGCTGCTCTAGTCGTCAGAAGGACGCTAGAACAGTATTTAAGACAGGCAAATTAGGCGGCCAACTACTTGGGAATAGCCTCTTGGACAGATCAGAGGTGTTTCCGCTAAATGTATATTACTTGTACACTTATTGAGAGCGAAATACTGAATTTTTAAAAATCCCCGTTTTGTCAGTTTTTTTGCTGTATTATTTAGGCACTGTACCCTGCTTTTAAAAATCATTGTGACTGCATACCTGCACCCGTTTTTCGCCACATTACTGTGTTTAGAGCTGAGCTTTTCTATCAGGGAAGGGCACCACACTGCCTGAACGGCAGACATCTTTGGTGAGGGCAAGGATCCAAAGCAAGGATTGGCTGCTCTAGTCGTCAGAAGGACGCTAGAACAGTATTTAAGACAGCCATGCTGACGCGCAGCGGGCACGCGCGGCGGGCTCGCCGGAGCGTCGCCGGAGTCGCGCCAGAGTCCAGCCCGTCTGCACCCGTCCGCGCACGGACGGGCTCGGGGGCAGGGACCTCTGGACTAATGCGCTCCTACACCTCGGAAGACCTACGTAATCTGGATAAGGGTGAGGCTTGCCTTGATAACAACACCCTGAAGATACTAAGAACACATGCTATCTACAAACCATTGAACATTATACATCAAGATGCATTCTCCACCCTGAAAATAGCATGTCTAAATACCAGATCACTCCACTGCCACCACGTCGAGGTCTATAACCTGTTGCAAAACAACGACACTGATATACTGACCTTAACAGAGACCTGGATGAGTGAGAGCTCAATGCCAGACATCCTGGCCGCCCTCCCCAGCGGCTATGATGCTTTATGGCAAAACCGCCCAGGAAACACACGGGGAGGAGGGGTAGCTGTGATTTTCAAAAAGATGCTGTCAGTAGAAATCCTACTATCAGAGACAGTCGACCTGGCTGATCTGCTTGGGGTGAAAGTCACAGTAAACAGCTCATGCTGGGTGGTGTTAGCGGTCTATCGCCCTCCCAACGCAACCCCAACCTTCCAGGACTTATTCGCCCCCATCATATCTGACCTTTGTACTCGCTACTCGAAAATCTTAGTCACAGGAGACTTCAACTTGCACTGGGATAAACCTCACTGGGACGCTCCTATGCGCCATTTGGACACTTTGATGTCAGCGCTAAACTTTAAACAGATCGTGAATGTCCCCACGCACACCAAAGGTTATACCCTTGACCTGGTATGGACTACAGACCCCTCACTAACGCTGAAAGAAGTTGCCCCATGTATCTGGTCTGATCACTACCTAATTTCCTGTGAGCTACGTATTAAGGGCCAAATAATCAAACCAGCATTGGAGGCTAGGAAAACCCGCAAATGGGCAGAGGTCGATTTGAGGACCCTGACCGAGGTATTCCTGCCCAGAGATTGCCCCCCGAACTTAGATCATAGTCTAGATCAGCAATACGTGGATTTAACGCGTTCCCTGACACTAGCTATTGATCAGATAGCGCCAATAAAAATGAAGGCGCTAAAAGGCCCGGGTAAGGATGCCCCTTGGTTCACGCCAGCACTGAGGGACCATAAAAAGAAACTTAGAGCCCTAGAAAGAAGCTGGAGGAAAACTAAACTGGACTCAGCCAGGAACCTCTACCGTGCCTCCTTGAACGCATACAAAAAACACATCATCCTTGCCAAAGCCGAGTACTATGAAGCCCGTCTAAGTAAGGCAGTCAACGTGCAGAAAGAGACTTTTAAGATCCTGTCGGAGTTGACCAAAAAACCAGACAGCGTTCAGTCTCCCATAAACTGCAATTGCTTTCAGGATTATTTCTTGGAGAAAGTAAGAACCATCATCCAGGACATAAAAAATGGGCCGCTTAATGGAATGGCTACACCTATAATCCCCCAAAATCAAACTGACTGTGCTATCACACTGTTCCCAGAGATTGACATCTTGAGCCTGCAGCAGTTGATGGCCAGAATCAAATCTGGATCTCCAGCGGACCCTTGTCCACCTAAAGTTTTTCAGGCAGCCCGTCCACTATTGGAGGAGCAAGTCATCCATCTCCTAAATAGATCCCTGGAATTAGGACCACTACCAGCAGCACTTAAGGAAGCGCGGGTAAGACCGCTGTTGAAAAAACCTGGCGCAGACCCCGCAATACTAAAAAACTATAGGCCGATCTCTCAGCTACCATTCCTCTCTAAAGTACTGGAGCAACATGTATTAAAATCTTTGTCCATGTACTTGGAGTCCCACTCCCTGCTTCACGAAAGACAAGCAGGGTTCCGAGCACACCACAGCACCGAGTTGGTGATGCTCTCGGTGCTGGATGAACTGAGAGGCTTGGCTGACGGTAAAAAACCGAGCGCCCTGATTTTATTAGACCTTTCAGCGGCGTTCGATACCGTCAGTCATGCGCTGCTACTGGAAAGGCTGAGTGACTTTGGCATCAAAGGCCGGGCTTTCGAGTGGTTGCAGTCCTTTCTGTCAGGAAGGACACAAAGAATACAACTCGGAGAAGAAATCTCCGCAGTGGGAGAAATAGAATGTGGGGTACCTCAGGGCTCGGCCCTATCCCCACTGCTGTTTAACCTATATCTGCAGCCTCTGATTGCCTCCCTGGCGAGTATGGGCTGCACAGTATATAACTACGCAGACGACACGCAGCTGCTGCTGAGTGTTGACAATACAAACATCGCCCAACTCCACACTCAGAATATCTTGAGACACACGGTCCAGTGGATGACTGGAAACCTCCTATAAATCAATCCAGACAAGACTGAGGTCTTGGTTATTTCATCTACCACCTCACCATGGTGTGACCTCTACTGGCCCGCAGAGTTAGGTCCAGCCCCAAAACCCAGTTTGAACGTGAAGAGCCTGGGGATCAAACTGGATTGTGACCTCTCTATGGTCAGCCAAATCTCTTCAGTGGTGGGCAGCTGTACTAATATCATCCGACAGCTACTGAAATTAGTGCCTATCATTTCCCAATCTATGCTACGTTCCATCGTCGCAGCTACTGTGATTTCACGCATAGATTATGGAAATGCCCTCTACCTTGGCCTACCAAAAACCTTGATAAATAGGCTACAGGTGGTGATGAATGATGCCGCTCGTCTTATCTTCAGACAGCCAAGACACACTAAAGCATCCCCCCTGCTACAAAGCCTCCACTGGCTCCCTATTAAGGAGCGAGTGGAATTTAAAAATCTGTGCATCGCCCATAAAGCCATCTATGGCATGGCACCTGCTTACATCAAAGATCGCCTGGCAATGTATAGCCCAAAGAAAGCTCTTAGGTCCTCAGACTCTCAGCTATTAGTCTGCCCTCGGTACAAACTTGCCACCAAGGGCGGTAGAGCCTTTTCGGTGCTGGTTCCGCATTTATGGAACACACTACCTGAGCCACTACGAAAGGAAGGAAACCTCCTACGTTTCAGAAAGGGTCTGAAAACGCTGTTGTTCAGGAGAGCCCTGTGAGCCACGTAGGCTAGTGGATGCCCTCTGTACTGTCAAAGTTGTTGTTTACCATCGATTCCCGAGCGCTTAGAGGCCTGTAGGTGATTGAGCGCGCTACAAATCAAAAATAACAATAACAATAACAATAACAATGTGCTGTTTTACCAAATGGCGGCATCAGTGTGTATTAAGTAGCCTCACTGCTGCTCCTCCCTCCCCCTGAGCCTATTCACTAGTGTGCGCAGCACGGTTGCATCACTTGCACCCCTAAGGCACACCATTGTCATGCCTAACTGCGCATGTTCACAAACCTGACAACGACACAGTGATGTTGTGCACTGAAGGTGGATGGCCACGTGTGTGTAGGCCTATGGTAAGGACAGGGCTGACACAGATGTAGAGTTAATGCCTGGCTGAACTCGCCATGCGGTTGAGGGCAGACATTTGGATTATGCTGTGTTAATGGCGACACACACAACAGTTAGCATGTCTGATCCCTGACCCCAAGCGGGCTTGCGCTCCCTCATTTACCCCGCTGAGCCCGCACCCCGGGGGCAGGCTACATAGGAACATTGTATATTGCATGATGGGTGACGCCGACACTACACCAGTGACACACGCATTACATCCTTTCTTGGCAAGGCCTAAACTCAACCACACCCAGAGCCACATGTTAAATTACCACACCCCTATGCCCTACAGCCGTACGCTGGTACACTTCTCTTATGCTCACAGGGGGGTCTGACACAGCTACATGTCCCAGATCTACCCCACTGCCTGAGGTGACAAGGTTGAGCCCGCTGTACACAGCACAATGTAATGTGGTATGGCCCGGGCCCCCATGCATACATAATAACCACACAGACACACTGAGATAATTTGTGGAACTGGCTACGGGCACGTGCGTCCCGCATCTCTTATTGCCATGGTCACATGTCCAGTGACGCCTGTGCTGGATGGGTGTTGGGTAGTGTAAGCCACCCCTCAGTGGTTGGTTGGTGCTGGCAACAACTACAACAGTGATCAGACAATCAGAAGTTCAAAGTTCAAACAGCAAGGGTCCATGACTTGAGCTGCACAGAGTTAGCGGCCCCGGATGCACTGCGGCCGGCACAGGCACCCTGCCACGGGACAGTGACTTGCGATGCACTGATGTAGGGCCATGAGAGCTGAGCGGGTCCTTGTTGATGTCTAAGGAGAATGTCATATAGTGTTACAGGGGACAGTGGAAGGTGTCCATCCAGGGCATGATGCAGAGGGCACAAGCAAGCAGAAACAGGCAATATGGAGGAATTGAATGCTACAGCCTCCTTATATCCACCCTGTCAGTATCAGCTACATGATGATGAAGACAACCCCCAGGCCATAGACACAGACGCCACCAAAGTTCAACCAGAGTGTCCATGACTCCTGAGTCAGTGGCACCAGAGCTGGAAGGGGATGCAAACTGTGATGAGACCTGTACAATGATATGAACTCCGCCATAATGAGATCAAGACTCAGTTACAAATATGTGACCTACGTGTCCGCTGTGTATGCTGGTGGAGTATGTCAACAAGAAAGAAGTACTGCGGGCCTTACTTGCAGAGGCCGTGATGGTCTGGGTGGCTGCCAAGGTTGCGGGCATCGGGCTTGGAGCTTGCACCGGCATGTGGTGGGCCCTCTTCGAGACACGCCAGTGTCGGCAGTTGAGCAGTTTGGCCTCGATGCGCAGGGGCGGACAAGACTGGTTCGGGGACCAGCGGCCTGGGCTGTGGCAGGCACACAGGTTTGCAGGCACCTCTGCTCGCGGGACGTAACAAGCTACATTAGCAAGATCGTCTCCCCACTGGTTGGGGTGACATGGTTGATTCCACTGTCCACAACACTACCACCACCAGCAGTCAATGTTGACATGGATATGTCTGTGGTCTACATACTGCAGTCTGTACAGCACATCCACGCCACACTTGGCATTGTGTACATTCTCAATCATGGGTCACTTGCCCCCTTCGCACATGCCTGGTTCCCATCTCTCCCGACATTCTGCTATTGTCTGGCTGAGGTGCCATGCCGTTGATGGCTCATGTACATGGCTAGCCTAGGTTACCGCACTACGTTGTGCTGTCGTGTATGGTGGGTGGTCATGTCATTTGACATGTTGTATGTGAGTTTGTAACATGTGCATTGCCAGAGTTGTGAGTTGCATGATTGTGGAGTTGAGGTGTGTGGTCTGTTCATTTGGTATTTACCAACGAGCATAGCATTTCTGAAGGTTCCCTCCTGGAAGCGCCGGTTGATGATGGACTGTCGGAAGATGTAGGAATCATGCACACTGCCTGGGTAGTTGGTGACAACATCAGTGAAGAGTGCCTGGTGGTCCACTATTGCCTGCACATTGATGGAATGCGTGTGCTTTCTGTTGCTGTAATTGTGTGCAGTGTCGGCAGGGGGCACAAGTAGGACATGTGTGCAGTCATTTGCCCTCAACATGTGCGGGAATCCTGCGATGGCATAGAAGCCTTGCTTGGTCTCCAGCTGTTTCTGTGCAGTGTGGGAGAAATATAGGTACTGGGGTACCAAGCTGATGATGGCATCCAGGACAGGTGTGAGGAACTTGGATAGGGCTAGCTGTGAGACTCCTCCGACTCTGGCGGTTGTTGGTTGGAAGGTACCAGAGGCCAACAGGTGCAGCACAGCCAGCAGCTTTGTCTGAGGTTGGATGTTGGTTGTCCGCTGTGTTGGTACCGTCAGCCTATGGGCAATGATGTTCAGGATGCGGAGGATGGTTGTCCTTTTGAGCCTGTAGTGGGCAATGACATTCTCCGGTGTTAAGTTTGTGAGGTTGGTGCATTTCCTGAAGGTCCGCTGTCTTTGATTGCACTGCCTCTGTGGTGGTCTGGGGGGAGCGGGGGGTCCGAGGGGGAGGCAGGCCTGGGGGTGGTGGCAGTGGATGTTGTGGCCATGTTGGGGCTCCGAGCTGCATGATCAGTGGCTTCATGGCATCTGTTGTTTGTCAGTTGTGGCTGTGGGCTGGGCTCCCTTTTTTGATGCAGGTTGTCGTCCAACTTTACACCAGGTCACAGCAGGTGTCAATTTCCTGCTGCTAATGCACCTAATTGCCTGTTTTTTGGTCTTATTGCTGATCTGGCTGGTCGTTGAGAATGTCACGGTGTGGTGTTGTCACAGCTTTTTGCTCAGGAACGCCTACACTGCATTTCATTAGGAATAGTTGCCGGGCTCATCTGTGGCGATCTTTTTTGCCGCTGCTATCGCAGGTAAACTGGTGATATTGGCTATTTGCACCAGCTTTTGAATGGGGCGATAAATTTATCGCAACTTTGGCTGAGATAAAGTGCTGATAACTCGGCAATAACTCCTTGAGAATATGCCCCTGAGTCTTTAATGAAAACTGGAATCAGTAAAATCAGCATAATGACAAAATGTATTTAGAGGGAGCATATAACACTTATCCGAATTCAACTTATAACAGGAAACAGAAGAAAAATACATAGCTTCTTTTTAGAAAGCTGGTAAAGAGCTTTGAGATTGTGACATGAACAATGGGATATCATTTGCATAGGCAGGAAGTTTCTGTTTCAGGTCACCAGATTGAAAATCATTCAATATCAAGATTTTAATGAAGTTTGGTTAAAAAAGGCTTTAAAGCAAGAATAAATAGAAGTTGCGATGAAGGGCACAGTTGTCAGACACCTCTATGCAGGAAGAATTGTGAAGATATGAGGCCTTTTACTGTGATAGATGCCTTGAGGAAGGAGTATAACAAAGAAGCAGAATTTATGAATATGGTGCAAAAGCTAAATGAAGAGAGAGCAGAGAAAATAAATAGCCAAGAGACTTGATCAAATGCCTTATCAGCATCTAAAGCAATAGCCGCTTAAGATTGTTTATAGATTTTGGATTTACTTAAGACATTGAAAAATAATTGAGTACTATCCAAGAGATATCTACCTTTAATTAAACCAGATTGTTCCCAACCTAATTAATTTAGGAGTAAAGGAGGAAGGCAAAAGGCAACAATCACAGCAAAAATGTTAATAATTTAAATTAACAATGGAAATGGGCTTATAATTTGTACACATTGTAAGATCTGCTTTTTCTTTAGGGATAAGACAAATTAAAGCATCTTGGAATGAGCCACCAGTCATTGCGGAAAATATATAATAAGTAAAAAGGGATTGTAATTTGGGAATAAAAAATTGGGAAAAGTGTAAATATCTGGACCTGTCACATTTTCTTTCTTAAGAGATTGCATAGCAAAAAGTGTATCTTCAAGAGAAATGTCTTCATCTGAAGGACCAAAATCAATCTCTATAGGATAAGGTGGTGAGATGGAATTTAAATATTGTGAAATATGTTCTTGAGATATTGGGGATTCAAGAGTATATAGAGCGCTGAAATAATTGGTAACTTGGTTGAAAATATCTTCAATTTTACAGAGAAGATTAGATGAGGACAAAATAAAGCACTTTTAAGTACATTCTTTTTAAATTTTAAGATTGTTAGACAATAGTTTCCCTGATTTGTTTTGCCCCTATAGTATTCGGCACTATATTAAAAAAAAAAAAACTGAGCAATTTCTGTTGAATTTTTATTAAAGGTAACTTGGCTTGAACTAATTTATCCAAATACTCCTTTGAATTAGATAAGTGATATTGATTTTCTAATTGTTTGATATAATGTAAAAGTTAAAATAGTTTTTAGGAAGAAGATTTCATCTTCTGGGCCACAAAAGAGATAATACATTCTCTAGACGCAGCTTTAATAGAATCTCATATAGTCTGTAAGTAGATATCGAAAGATGAATTTACAATCAAGAAATGATTGGAAAATCTTTCAAAAGCCTGAGTAAAATTAGTAGCAAGAAGAAGGGAATTATTGAATCGCCATCTCCTACCCCCAAAATATATGTGGGATAAAATCCAAGTCTAACATAACTGGGGCGTGGTCAGAAATTACTATAGAGTCAATTTCAGGTTATGAAATATAGTGTGATAGAGGCTGAGAGGCAAATAAATTATCAATTCTGGATTGAAAGGAATTGACCGGAGAGAAGAATGTATTCCTGTAAGGATGGATTGCAAACTTTCCATGTATCAGTTAAACCCCTTTATTTTATGGTGGAAGTAAATTAGGTATAAATACAGGTTGGTGCAAATTTAGAAGTGGAATGTTTGTCAACAAAAAGGGATCAAAAACCATATTACGATTGCAACCAAAAATTAGATAGTCATCAGTGAGGAGCATTCATTTAGATAAACTATCAGGCCAAAAGAATTTATCTTGTGGCGTGGGAGCAAATATATATAAAAAATTGTAATGGAAACGTTACTGACAGTGATAGAAAGAATAATCCACCTGCCATTAGAATCTGACTCTTGAGAAATAACTTTAATGGCCAAACCTTTATTACACAATAAAGCCACTCCATTAAGTTTGCCAGTTCCTGGAGAATCAAAAACATTACTAACCCATTGTTTTTTTAATTTAACATTTTCTGATTGAATTTCATTAGTCTTTTGCAATAAGACAATATTGCTTTTAAGTTTAGACACATGCGTTAAGACTCTTTGCCATTTTATAGGGGAACCCAAAACCTTAATATTCCAAGTAATATTCCAAGAAATAGCTCAGAGAAACATGTATATTCTAATAAATATTTTGATACAAACTGATCGTAATATAAATAGGTAAATAATAAAAGACTTGCAATTTTCAAGCAATATTGAAAAAAAATAAGCAATGAAAGAAGAAAATGGAAGGATTTCAAGAAGTAAAATATAAGTGCGAAAAGCAGGATGAAAGTAGAAAATGAGAAACTAGAAAGAGGACAGTGGTGGCTCACCGAGGGAGTGTTGTGGGGCGGGGCAGGGGAGAGGGAGGGGGTAGTGGAGTCTGACATATGATGGAGAGGAGTAAGGTAAGTATTTAAATAAATAAAACAATTTACCTTGCGTGAGCTGCATTGCCAGCTCGGCAATGCAGCGCGTGCAAGGTCCGTTTTCCGTTTTCGAGATTGTTGATTAATAACATGGTGTTCTGTGATCACCCGCCAGTGGTCACTCTCCCACCCACGCTGTACTGGTAGGCTTCCTGCAGAAGATCAGACCTTGCTGTTGCCGCTGAGACCTACAGAGACCCTGGGATACTTGCAGCTGACAGGGCTGACCAGGTTGAAGTGCCGCTAACGACCAAGGAACTATGTTTCCCATCACCCCTTGTGGCGCACACGCCGCGTTCTGTGACCAACGCACCAGGAGGAGCTTTAGAGGGGGCTATGGCTCTCACAGAGCGGGACGCACGTGGGGGTGCCAGGGCTGTGCCCAGGCCAAGGGCGGGCCGACCGAGCCCGTCAGAGACAGGAAGAGGCTGGGCTGGGCCACCCGCCTGAGAATTTATCTTCCATGAGGTGCAACTGGAAAGGTATAGTGAACAATACATTAAATATTCATTATCATTCTGGTTAACGTATGAGAGACTAAATGGATAAATGAAAGGGAGTGGCGGGAACATTGGATGCATTTATAGTGAGAAAATTACAAAAAACAATTTGATGGACAGAATGTAGATCAATGCCTTACATTCACCCCAGTACAAGGATCTGGGCCTAAATCCATCGTTTTTTGCACTCCACACCACCCTGGGTCAGATAATGGCTTTATGCAAATCAGCTCTGACCCTGTGCCCCATGGGAACAGTCCAGTCCGAACTACAACAGCCATATCTTTCCCAGACCGGAATCAAGCATCCGAGGACCGGTTTCGAGGTAACACCTCTCATCAGCCCGGCTAGCTTGACTCCAGTGGAGTGGAGGCTCTGGGACCCACGTCTGAGCTACCCCAGTACACTCAGGGAGAAAATTACAAAAAACAATTTGATGGACAGAATGTAGATCAATGTCTTACATTCACCCCAGTACAAGGATCTGGGCCTAAATCCATCGTTTTTTGCACTGCACGTTTTTTGGGCCCAGATCTTTGGACTGGGTTGAATGTGTGACATTGATCCACATTCGGTCCATCACCTGTTTTGTTTGCAATACCGCCATAAGTGCGCTGGGGATGCTCAGACGTGGGTCCCAGGCACTCCACACCACTGGAGTCAAGCTAGCCGGGCTGATGAGAGGTGTTACCTCGAAACCGGTCCGGTCCTCGGATGCTTGATTCCGTTCTGGGAAGGACATGGCTTTTGTAGTTCGGACTGGACTGTTCCCATCGGGCACAGGGTCAGAGCTGATTTGCATATCGCCATTGTCTAACCCAGGGTGGTGTGGAGTGCAAAAAAACGATGGATTTGGGCCCAGATCTTTGGACTGGGTTGAATGTGTGACATTGATCCACATTCGGTCCATCACCTGTTTTGTTTGCATTTATAGTGAGAGCAGAATCGTTACTGACCCATGAAATACAGCTGACAGAGCGGTGCCTTTCTTTGGATCCGGCCACTCTTTCCAAGCGCTTATCATTAGACAATCATCAGACTGGCTTGGGGGACCTTGTACAAGCGCCCTTACCTGTGGACTTAACGAATGTTTCGCTAACCGTTTGTTCCTCTTTTGCATCCTCCAAATCCCCAATACCAACTTCAAAAGTTCAAGCTCATGTCCGGATAGATGAGCCCAGTAGGTCTACTAGGACTTGAACCTCTAAGAACCCTGTCACTAAGAATCCGTTGGTAGAACCCGTGACAAAACGGAAACGGGGAACTGCTAGGCAAAAAAAAAACCTTCAAAGGGACTTATGGTGTCTAATTGCGCTGATAGTGTGAACACAAACTGAGGTGGTACTGCCGTTCCCTGTCCATGGGGATGTAAATAATGCAGATGCTATGACTGAAAGTGATATAACTAATTTAGCTCCTGATAATTTGGCATTTGGAGGAATGATATCTCGGGTTCATTATTTAGTTGAAAGAAATCCTACAATTCTATGGGAAAAACTGAACCAGATTGACACTGCTATAAAAGAACTTTGTTGTGTTAAGCGGGACAAACAGCTGAATTGTGTTGACATATTAGATCCAACAGGCACAACGGGTTCTAGAACTCCGGCAAATACTTCCCTGAGGTAATCCAAAACAGAGAGGGAAGAGATGACAGAGGTAAAACTTCCGCTAATGCCAGAGTAAATGATATTAAAGGAGTAACACATGGCACATGTAATAGACCAAAGATAGTAGATATCCATGGTGCACAAAAACCTGGTCTAGATGCAGTTGTAGATGCAGGACCCAAATTGAATACTACTCATAAGAATGTGAGAACTGACTCACGTAATAATGGCTTAAAATTCAGTGTGAATATATTAAACGTACCCCCAGCCTCATGCCCATATGTGGTAATCTGGCTGTTGTTCCTGCCCTTAAGGAAGGTCAAAAGGAGACGTGGAGTGAATTAAGTAACAAGAGCGTTGACTGGTTGACAAAGTATAAAGGTTTTCACCCTTTACAAAGAAGGGAGATCTTAATGGTCCAGAGAGTGGGGTGGCTAGGCCGATCTAGTGAGTGCATCAACGGTGACTGTGTAGTGATTAATGTTCGTAGAAAACAATTGGTCTACCATACATTTAACTATAATGAGCCAAACCCAACATCTAATACCAGTATCTGCGCACTTCCCTTGGGGTACTTCTACAAACCACAAGTTGACCCCTTTGTAAAAAGATCTCCCCCAATTTTTATGTCTAACAGATTCCAGGCATTGTCAGGACTGGATGAGCAGGACTGACAATTAACTGGAATATACCAAAAGGTTACATTTAATGAGAAAGTTTTTGCCGTTGAAGCCAATATTAATTGTTAAAGAATTAAATGTATGCAAAACTACTTTGGGGATTGAAGAAATAGAGACCAGCATTCCAATTGACAATGGCACTTTTGCTGGGGACATAGGCATAATGAATGATATTCTAAGTACTTCAGTCATTCATGTATCTGTGGAAAATAGGGTGATGATTGGTGCCCCATTTCTTATGCAGAACGATGGGATTGATGCATGTAATGATTGCATAAACAACAATAAGATAGATGAACCCCAGAGAAAATCAAGTTCAGGTAAAGTAAAAGATGACCCACTATGTAAATTAAGTATGAAGAAATGCCGAACTGAGTTAAGATTAAGCTCATGGAACATTGCAGGGCTGAAAAGAAATCAGGGGGCCGAGGTATGGCAGGAGTATATTGGCCAAAATGAAATAATTCTCCTCCAAGAAACGTGAATGGTTGAAACCCCACATTAGGTAGAATATAAAACCTTTAGTAAAGCTGCTGTCCCGTCAGTTAGAGGAAGGCCCTCAGGGGGCCTCGTAATTTAGGTAAAAGTCACCCTAGGCATAGAAATAAAACAACTAGAACTTCCAACCCTGGTGATAAAAAATGTAATATCAAAGAACAAAGATCTATATGTAATAAATATTTCTAGTAGAGCGGGGGTAGCGAGCAAGGAGTCTAGGGTTGTTAAACAATTAAATCAATTCTTAGCTTCTGTTACCCCTATGGCTGAGGTAATTGTGGGTGGAGACTTCATCTGTAAACTTGAACCAGTGACAGGATTAGGAAAAATCTTCGAAGACGTGGCAAATAATATTCACTTGCTAAACATTAGTCTGGCAGTTCCTTGTACCACTGCAGTGGCGCTGTTGACTAGATTGATTTTGGGGCATGTTCTTCGAGCTTGTAAAGGTAGGTTGCCCTACGATAGCCCAAATGCCCCTACATTGAAAAGGGGTAGTTCTAAGAGCTGTATAGATTATATCCTGGTATCTATTGCACTATGGTCTATTCTTTATGATTTTAAAATCGATGATAGATCTGAGAGTGACCATTTCCCGTTGTGCCTGACACTGGCGGCCAACCTCTTTAAACCAACTAGTTTATGGGCCGATGATGAGGCTGATTAAGTGATAGAACCACTGCTAGCAAATAATCTAGAGCGCTAAAATGGCCTTCAATAGGGAGAAATGAGATGGCTATGAAGCAGATCCATGATAGCTTTGTAGAAATTATCTCACGGTATATATAGGTCTACCTGTTGCAGAGATCCCAGCTATGAACATACACCAAGGCCTGATAGAGTCCCTCACACCAAGCAAGATACCAAAGAAATGCAAAAAAGGGAACAACAGTGGTGAGCAACTCAGGTAACCTGTAGTTCAATAAAGAATGCTGTGAAGCAAAAAAAGAGCTTATTCTGGCAGCTAAAGGCAAAAATGCTATGGTTTTAAGGGACAAAAGAAATATATATAAGAAGTTACTAATCCAAACTAAGAAAAATTTGGATGATAATATATGGACAGAGCTAATTAGTTAAGCAAAAGCGAAAGACCAACTAAGTTTTTGGCGCCTAATATCTAAAGGCAGCAAAAAGGGAGGATGCTCTAAACATCTTTATCTGAACTCAAATACATGGGTAAACCATTTTTCCAGCCTCTACTACAGCTGAATGCGATATAGAGACTAGTCCACCAGAATATGCAATTTCTACAGTTCTAGTTCCATTACACTTTAGTTTGGAAGAAACCTTAGCAGTAATAGATGCAATCAAACCTGAGAAGGCTCCAGATCCAGACAAGATACCAGGTGGCTTATGGAAACATGATATGGAGGTCCGGGGCCCCTATGTTAACTTTATATGTAACTCAGTGGCTGCAGGTGCAGCAATACCCAAATCATGGAAAGGAGCTGAGATTACAACTATTTTTAAAAAAGGTAACCAATATGATCCTTCAAACTACCGACCGATTAGCTTAATAGATGTTTTACAGAAAATATATACTCGCCAAATTTTAAGTAAATTGAATGATTGGATTAAATGAACGGTATTTTATCAAAGAACCATGCTGGCTTTAGAGCTAAAACGAATACGATTGACCAGGTTTTTAGATTCCTTTGTATTAACTGGAAATACACAATATTTAAGAAGGGACATTTGTACATTGCCTTTGTCGATGTAAAGGCCGCCTTCGACCCCATCCCTAGAAACGTCCTGTGGAATTCCCTAAAAGAACAATTCGTGCAGATAATAAGACAGCATGAGGACAACTTTGCAAGGGTCAGATGGGGACCGAGGGATGAACTTACAGATCCCATTAGGATCAGCAGGGGCATAAGGCAGGGATGTTTACTGGCACCCACCTTATTTTCATTATATGTTAATGATATTCCAGAATATTTGTTGGGCTGTGAACACGATTCTTCCAAACTGTGTGTTGTGCCAGTACCGGCTCTTTTATTTGCTGACAATACCATTTTAATTTCACAAACTCCCAAAGGTCTGTAAAGATTATTAGATACCTTTGGGACCTACAGTGAGTTTAAAGGCCCGTAGATTAACTCGAGTAAAACTAAATATATGGCATAAAACTTTAAAAAAGAATTTAACTGTGAATAATCAGATATTGGAATATGTTTACAATTTTAGCTATTTAGGCATTACCCAGAATACTGAAATGAATTGGAAAACACAGTTGGAGAAGAGAAGGACTATTCTATATCAAAATGCTATACCAATTGCTAATAAGCATTAGAGCTCTATATTCAAAGCAGCCTCCACCGCCCTTGAGATGTACAAATACAGGGTACAATTGGTGTATTTATATGGAGCAGAATTATGGGGCGCTTTGAATAATGATGTCCTCAGGGTGGAGGAGAACAAGTTTTTTAGAAAGCTATAGAGCCTTCCAAAGCGTACACTGCTAATTCCCATAGCAATGGACCTCAATAAACGCCGTATAGACAACCAGGCGAGTTTACGTCCATTATTGTTTTGGGTTCGCCTGTGGTCTACAGCTAAACTTGCCCATTACAGTGAAGGACTAGAGGAAATTCTAAAGTTCAAAAATAACAAAGTATCAGTGTGGCTGAAACACATTCAAGGTTGGTTCCACAAATTAGGACTCAAACATTTTTGGGAACGTCCGGTAGAACTTACTATGGCCTTTAAAAAAGTATTAAAACAAACATTTTGGGCTTATATTCAAGAAGACCTATCACACAGTTCAGCGACAAGTACCTTGCCAATGCATTTTCTTTTAATGAAATCATCTTGGAACTTTGAGCAATTTCTAGATGAAGTCCAGCCACAGTTGGCAAAATCATTATATCTTAAATTTTGATATGGTGTGTTACAGTTAAATGCCAACACATTGAAATGGGTCCAAAAAAATGAAAATGTAAGTTCTGAACGTTGTGATCTGTGTACCATGGGAGTAAAAGAAAATGAATTACATCTACTATTCATCTGCCCAGCGTAGCAACAATGTAGAAGGAAATGGATCAAACCCATTTGCGGATTATTGGGTATAGGATCCTGTATTGAGGCAGAGAGAATATTGAGATCAGATACATCTCGACCTGTAGTTTTTAGCTTGAGTAGGTACTTGTTTGTTGTGACTTTAATAAGGAAAAGGGAAGGCATGACATTTTAATGGAAAGTATACTAATTACTCCCAGTCTTGCACTGCACTTTAAGTTGTACATATAGAATTCATTGTTATTATCATATGTAATTTCCTCTAGTAAAATACTTGTGTATTTTACTAGAGGAAAATGAATCAATTGCACAGTGGATTTTGTATATATTATTATTTGCTCTCCTTTTTATTATAAATGTGTATCTCTTCTTTTGTAACTCCTCAACGTTTTACATTTTTAAGTATATTTATTATTTTTAAATGCCAAGAAAGGTCTTCTTTGGGAATGTATTTCCATTGGTAAAGTAGTGGACAATTGGTACCTTTTTAAAGAATACTGAAACTGAAACTGAAACTCGGGGAATGACTGTTGGGAATTTACTTGTTTATTTACTTATTTGCCTGCATATGATCGATTTTTGCAGTTCAAATGTATAAAGGATTTAAAATAATGTATGATTTGAAAGGTGCAATGTAAAGTGTGGTGTTGATATGAAAGGATGCAAAACACTACAAGTCTTTCTTCCAATACACTTTCTGGGTAGTCATGTCATCTTACATGCTATGAGCACGGTATTTAAATTGGCTGATATGGAACAGTAAAAATGTTGGTGATCAAGTCTACTGGTCAGGCAAAACGCATCCTACCAGCTGACTGAATAAACAAGAGTGGGCAGAACATTGTGGAGTGGTGTGGCTCACTGGTTAGAGGCGGCAGACCCGGAAGCAGAGAACGGCCTGGGACCGGGGTTCAATTACCGACGCGGCAGGGTCGTGGACCAAGGTCAGTGGACTCAATAATTCTCGCCTCAGTGCCTACTCTAACCAGGGATCACACTCGCCAACTCTGGGCATTAGCTTGCCTCATCTCTACAACGGCCCCCCACATTCACCGGGGGTGCCTGGTTTCACCTTGGAGATACCCAGTAGGGACCACTCACAGGGATAGCCAGGACGGGTTCCCCAGTGGTCTACAGCGCCATGATGCCTCAGGGCAGCAGTGCGCTTTACAAGACACATACATTTACATTTACACTGCATTGTCATTCCTTGGTTTGCGAGGCACTTGTAAATGTTACTGGACCTTGTTTGGGTGGTCAGTTTTCGACGACGCATCCTCTGCTTTGGAGCTCCTGCAACCTAAACCTGGGGGAGACTCAAGGCTGTAGCAGCAGCAGGCCACCCTACCCAAGGGCATGGGTCAGGGGCAGCACAGCAAGATGACTCTTCAGAATCAAACTTAAGCTCATGCATGAATAGTGACTCAGACTCCAATACGTCTCAAACAGATGGGCAATTGGGGTTTACCAAACTCACACCAGCAGAAGAGCTTGAATGCATAAGGAAGGATTGACGCGAGACCTTGCGCCCGAGAACCCAGGCGTCTGTAGGAACAAAATCCGCAATGCCAAGCGTTACCAGCGCCGAAAGGCCAATTCAAGAAGAAAAAAATCAGCAGAAAAAGAAAAAGAACACAAAGAAATGGAACAGGAAGTGAGCAATCACTCAGAAACAACAGGTACTGCCCCCTCAGTTATCAACCTTACTGACATGGTGCTGTCCCAGTCTGAACTTCGTATTCTATCGATGGGTCTCACATTCTGTCCTCCCTGTGATTTTAATTATGTGGACACGAGGATTGATCTGTACAAATTTGTCTGCAAGATAAAATTGCAGAAACATTTTTCGGGTGGCAAAACTCGCAACACCCCTGTGAGGACTGAAACAACTAACGAGGGGCTTCAAGCCTGTGATGCCCCAGGATTAGAGGCTATGGAATCGCTTAGACTGGAACAATTAATATCTCAGGAAGCCTCAGCACAGATGACAAGTTGGGTGGGGGGCCTTACATCTTTCAAACCACGCTCTACTTATACTCCTGTGATGTTATATGACAACATAGACATCTTCCATGATGCTGCTGTTAAAGAGATCAAGATGTTACACTCAAAACTGCTCAACTCCAAACGCAGGAAATACACACAGAATGACCAATACTTGAAACTCATCAAAAAGATCCAACAAAATGAAAATGTCATTGTCAGGCAATCTGATAAGGGAGGGAATATAGTTTTATGGCCGCGAAAACTATATTTGGAGGAAGCCCTCTCTCAGCTAAACAATCCAGATTGTTATAGACACAGTGACGTCACCCTCATCAAAAAAGCCCAGGAAGATTTTTATTCATTGTTGATGGGGTGGAGATCCTTTGGATTACTAAGTATGGATGAGCTCAAGTACTTAAAGAATGACAACCCGATCATGCCAGTTTTATACTTAATCCCAAAGGTTCACAAGAACCCGGACAACCCCCCGGGAAGGCCGATAATAGCAGCTTGCGGGGGTCTGCTAGAAAAGACAACTATCTATGTAGACTCATTCCTGCAAGAATTTGTACAAAGCTTACCATCCTTTGTTCAGGATTACAATGACTTTGTGAGGAAAATCGAGGACATAAAGTGGGATCCTGAGTTATGGCTCATTACATTAGACGTCACTTCTTTATACACTAGTATTAATCATCAAGACGGTCTACGAGCCACAGAATTCTTCCTGGGATTAAGACCGATAATTATGGCTGATCACAATCGCATGTTGTTATCTATGATAGCATTCTGTTTACATCATAATTTCTTTATGTTTAACAACAGATACTACCAGCAAGTCAGGGGTGTAGCCATGGGGGCCTGTTTCTCTCCCAGTTACGCCTGCCTTCATATGGGCTATTGGGAGAGACAGGTCCTCTTTGGTGAACACTCTGACATTGCTATGCGGTCTATCATACGCTGGTATCGTTTCATAGACGATGTGTTCCTAGTTTGGAGGGGTACCCGTCAGGAAGCTGAGCACTTTATTGAGACTCTTAACTGTAACAATTATAACTTGAAGTTTACTTCTGAAATCAGCAGGGAACAGGTACATTTTCTAGACGTTGACAGTTTCAGTTGGACAGGATAAACTTGAAACCAGGTTATACCGAAAGCCGACGGCAGGAAATACAATACTTCATGTCAGCAGCCATCACTCTGCCCATCTTATACGCAGCATCCCCTATGGAGAGATGTTGCGTATCAGATGGTTGAGTAGCACTGAAGCTCAATGTCTTCTAGCTCAGCAGGCTAGCAGGACTAGATTTTTGGCAAGAGGGTATAATTCTGGAGTGATTGACAAGGCCATAGCTAAGGCCAATGCGTTGTCACGAGGTGAAACCTTGCAACGTAAGGTCACTGTCGTGCCAACCACCTCCCAAGATCAGACAGTCAGACTGATCTGGGCCTACAACAGGCAACACAGGGTGCTTAGTAAGATCATTTCTAAACACTGGGGCCTAATAAAATGTGACCCTATCATAGGTGATAGAATTCCAGCTACACCATCAATCACCTATAGAAAAGCATATTCGATGCAAGATGCATTAGTCAAATCTAGCCCAGAAGTTGTATCAAGAAAGAACTGGCTTGATAAGAGTAAAGGCTTCAGGAAGTGTTCTTCCTGCAAAGCATGCCAGCATGGGCTTAATAAAACAGAATATGCAGTCCCATTCACCCCCAGTGTACGCAAGATCAAGAAACAACTGACTTGCAAGAGTGAATTTGTGGTTTATGTGCTGGAGTGTCCGTGTGCCCTGCGGTATGTGGGAAGTACCAAGCTGCAGGTGCACAAGAGGATACTCAAGCACATAAGGGCCATTAATACTAGGGATCCGGCGTATCCGATGACCCGCCATTTTAAGGAGCACCACAACAATGATAGCAGCCTGTTACGCTACTATGCTGTGGATAGTGTGGGCCCATTGAGAAGAGGAGGAGACAGGGAGGGAGCCCTTAGGAGACTGGAGACCAGGTACATATTGGAAATGGATAGTCGAGCCCCGGGGGGGTTAAACTCCACGGAAGACTTCTACACCTGTCTCTGAACTATCCACATGAAATATTCTTTTGTTCTGGACCCGGTACCCCATTGTCATCTATCTTGTTTATCTGTCATGGTGTCTAACTAGATTTGGCAATATGATACTTCCTGCCTATGTTAATGTTCTGTACATGTCTAGAAGTGCATATGGCCCTTTTGATTAGTGTAGCCTAGGCTTAGGCTACATGACTGTGTAACAAACGCTAAGTAGTACTCACAACGATAAAAGTAAAAAAAGAATCATAGGCAAAAATATACAAAAAAACTTTACAAAATGTTTGAAAAAATAAATAAAAAATTGATTCACACTACTCACTTTCACATCAAATGCCAAAATAGTGACTGCCAAATTATGGTTACATACCTTAGTATGAGGTATATGGGAAGAGAGGCTGCGATATTCTTTAACTTTTCAGTTGAAGGATGTCTCCTCTCTTCTCTATCCTCCTTAGGACACAGACAAACGGTTAGCTCGTGCGAAATATGAAGTCAGGATGCTGCGATCTCAGGGACCAGTTAGTGCATTTATGCAGCCAAGTATATGGATTACCTGAGATCTCATCCAGTGTAAATAGTGTATTTTCAGTGTATATATATTAACTATTATTGTTCATGTATATATATATTTTACACTTGATTTTAACATTGTACTGTTGAGCATATATATGATTGTTATTTATTGAAGTTCCAATTATTTATATGACACTATCTGCACTTTCCTGACTTGTTGCACATTGCCAATTTTGCACTGTATTCCAAATGTTTTTAAGGGATTATCCCGAGATTAGAGCTTTGGAAAGTGCGATAATGACAGTACTTTGCATTCGCACTTTGTTCAACTTTTTGCACATTGCGATAACATTTCAAATCAGACTAGGGATTATCCCATAATGTGTTTAGCAGCTAACGCTAAAATGTTGTCAGTGTCTATTAAAGAAAGCATTTTGCATGTGACCATTTTCCACCAATGGCTATACATTTTGACCAGCATTTGCACTTTAAATGTTGCCCCCTCCCTTGCATGCGTCATGTGACCAAGGCCTCTGTGAAGGCCGAAACGTTATGCTGAGGTGTGCCGTTTTCCTAATTGAATAAAAACACTGCTCACCTGCATTTGGGTCTCCTCTCTTCTTCTGCGCCGACGGTATCCAGGACTGGGCTCCAGGCGAGAGAAAGCAGAGATTGTTTCATATATATATATATATATATATATATCGAACAAGTGCAACTTCCCAGGCTCCGACCACAGCGACCCAGGAAATCACGCGGATCCAGCAATCATTTAAAGCACAGTTTTTATTTACAAGCTGAACCAAGCAATCTGACGCGTTTCGGGCTGCCGCCCTTGCTCACAGACAATCAGAGTTGGAAATGCTTACGTTTTAAATACTAACTGCTAAACAGTGAAAAAGTGCATTTTTTTCTTTTTTTCATCATACACCTCGTGGTAGTAGAAAGCGAGGACAAACTACTGCAATGCATAACGCAGTCTGTTTTCCAAACATTTTGAAATAACAACAGTTGGAAATAAAATTCATAAACTGGTTTAAATCCACATTTTCAATTGACAATATTGAAACCCATGATATAAAAGTTAGAAAATGTAAAAGAAACTTTTAGGCAGCTTAAAATGCATATACCAAAAAATTGTATATAAGGTATACAAGGCCCTCGCCTGCATTAAGTATTGATAGTGCAAAAACAGCATAATAAAGTGCAAAGTGCAGCGTATAAAAAGTTGTTAATGTTGTAATAGATGCAATAAAAAATCAGCAGTAATACTATTGATTTTGTGCAAAATAAGCTTTAATGTAAACATTGTAATGTTGCATCTATATCTATCAAAAGTGCAAATCAGCGCAATATGTAAACATGCGACTGTAGCAGCATAATACGAAGGCCAGGGCTATTTGGTATAAAAATCAAGGGGATATCATTGTCATTCATCAGACTGTTGAGAAAGCAATTGATCAGGAAATACAGAAAAAGGCATATTGTCTATGTCCTCAAATGATAAGTGTACCAAAGAGTAATACAAATACAACCAAAATGAATCACCGTGAAACCATATGTACAAATAATACGTGCAAAAAAACCCAACAGGGAGACATAAGATTAATCACATGGTGGAGGGCGGCAACCAAACGAACCCTACCACCCAAAGTAATACAGAACGAAGTGGATAAAGCAAGGCTTGGTTTACAAAAACACATGTAGGTCCTCCGTGTTGTTTAGGCCATTAGGAGATCTACTGTCTAACTCAAGAATGAAATGAGATTCCATTCTTCTCAGCATCCTGACCCTATCTCCGCCCCTTCTGGGTTTTTCGATTGCAGAGATAACAAAATAAGAAAGGCACTCCAGATTGTTATTATGTATTGCCTTGAAGTGCCTGGCAACAGGGTAGGCTGGGTCGTTGTTGACAATGGCACGTAAATGCTGGAGGATCCTAACGTGTACAGGTTGTCGTGTACTGCTGACATACCTAAGTGCACATGTGCAAGTTAAAACATAAATGGCAGTTGTATTGACCCCTGATCTGGATTGGGTCTGGACTGAACGGCGTGTAGTATTGCCTAGTACTCTTGCCAAATTTGCAAGCCCTGCATGAGGTACAGCGTATAAAGCCTGATCTTGTTTTCAACCATTCCTGCTTTTTTCTAAGTTCAGGAAAATCATGGCAAATGTGAGACCTGAGAGAGGGACCTTTCCTAAAGGTGACAATAGGAGCGTCTGCCAGTTGTGGTTTTAGTACAGGGTCTGTAGTAATGACTGGCCATCTTTTAGACAAAATGGATTTTATTTGCCTGGCCTGTCTGCTATATGGCGTTAAGAACCTGGGGTTCGTGGTGCTGTCATCCGAAATACAAGATGTATCAGCAGTGCTGGTAGTCTCAAGTAGGGAAGCACGAGATCTACCCTTGGCTTTTTCCATTGCTGTTCTAAGCACTGATTCACGGTACCCCCTAGCACGGAACCTAGCTAATGCTTCATTGGTGCAAGATTCCAAGTCAGAGTCTGTACTACAGATTCTCTTGATTCTTAAGAGTTCACCCAGAGGAATATTATCTACCACATGGCGCGGATGTGCACTGCTAGCGTGCAAGATACTGTTGCCAGCAGTGCTTTTCCGATGTAGCTTGGTTGTAAGCTGGCCATTGCGGATGAGGATTTTAACATCCAAAAATTCAGCCTCACAATCACTGATGGAACTAGTGAATTTAAGGTTTTCATTATTAGTATTGATGGAATCAATGAACAGTTGTGCGCTGTATATATATATATATATATATATATATATGTATATATATATATATATATATATATATATGAAAGAAAATCCTCTAACTTCCACACCAACGGCGCGGCGAAAGAAGGAGACAGACCCCACGTTTCAGGCAAGATGTTGCTTTTATTTAAAACCTTCCTGGCGACCCGTTTTGAGTAGCTGGTACTCTTGATCACACACCATTGAATAAATCAGCCTGCCATTTTTAAATGCTGGTTTTCCCTGAACCCTCCTATGGGCTACACCTCCTAAAGTGCATCACATGATTTGTTAAAACAGAGGCATAGAAAAGGTACATATGTCATAATGGAATGAAAAACAGACTGCTGTAAACTTTTCCTATTAGTAAGAAAAGGTTACATTTTGCCTGAAACAACACTGTATGACTAATTAATTTCGTTTATACATGTTAAATAATTTTATCTTGATGTTATAATGCTAAAATATCGCATATAAAAACATTTGTTAATGCCATTAATAGCCATTGCACGTGTCCCATGTCTGTAAACAAACGTTTATCGTCACTGCATGAATGCAAAAGTGCCTCACGGCTGATAAAGTGACTAGTGCTATTATCCGTTTATCACATAACTGCATGAATGCAGAAAAGCCTCGCAGCTGGTAAAGTGACTGGTGCTTTATCCTTACAGCATGAATGCAAAATGACCAGTAACTGATATTGTTAAAACAACCATCGGAGTCGTGAACATTAATTCAGCCTACTAGTGAAACAATCATGTGACCTTGAAATCTAAGTGAATTGGAACTGAACCATGAAACCCCCAGCTCATGTAAGGAATATTTATTAAAAATTCATAGTCCTTGAATTTATATACATCATAAATATTGATACTATATACACTGTACGTAGAAAAAGAAAAAAAATGATATTTTTTCCTCTTTTGAAGTAACAGTGCTATTTATCTACATGTGCTCAATTGTGAACGAGGAAAAAACTGTGAGAAAAACCCTGAAAATAACCCAACATAACATAAAATATAGGATACTGATATGAAAATGCAATACAACCTATGTACAAAGTATACAAGAAGAGAGGTAAAAAATACATTTAGCTTCGACACCTTACTTACTAAGTTTATTGTGATAAATTAATGTTACACGCTTATAATGTAATTGTGTCTGGCCAAATGAGTTAATCACGGTAATTGTTGCGTTAATTTGGGAGTGGGGTACAGCCCGGACTCATAACCACAGAAGTAAAAATAACCAAGAAGGGACTCAAATGGACAACACGCGGGGGAAGGTGGAAGTTTACAGAAAGTTGTGAAAATCTTCTGTAGCGTTAAGCCGGTAGGGCTGTTTACTGTCCAACGCTATAATGTATTGAGTTTCCAACTTTCTCACCGCTTTGTCCCTATCGCCTCCCCGTCTTAGTGGTGGCACAGCATCTATGACATAGTAGCTCAGGCATGACAGGTCCCTGTCATGTACTGCATTGAAATGCCGTGCCACAGGGTAGGCTTGGTCATGGTTTACAATTGACCGGAGATGCTGCAAAATCCTGACGTGCACTTGCGACCTCGTACTCCCTACATAGCACAAGCCGCAAGTGCACGCCAGAACATACACAGCAAACTCCGTGCGGCAATTGTAATTGCCTCTAATCAAGATCTTAGCTCTGGAGAAGGGATTAACATAGTAGGTCATATTTTGTCCGAACTTGCATGCATGGCAAGAACTGCATTTGTAGAAGCCTTTTCTGTTTAGCCAGTCGCTGCCCAAGGCTAGTTCTGGACTAGGCTTCACTAGTCTGCTGTGCATGCTGTAAGCTCTTTTGAAATTGATGATGGGTTTGTCAGGGACTCTTGAACACAAAATACCGTCAGTTTTGAGAATCGACCAGTGCTTGTTGATGATTGCTTTTATCTGTTTGTGCTGCTGACTGTAGGTGGTAATTAGTCTGGGGGGCTGATCTTGACTATTGGCCTCCGCAGGCCTGGGCATCAACAATGATTCCCGTTATCTTTCTTTAGTTTTAAGCAGTGCCTTGGATAACGTTGATTCACTGTACCCTCTGGCTCTCAAACGATTCATCATCAAACTGGCTCCCTGATCAAATTTTTCCGTATTACTGCAAATTCTTTTTAACCGCAAAAGTTCCCCCAAAGGTATACTTTCAATCACGTGGCAGGGATGTCCACTGCTGGCATGTAATATACTGTTGCCAGCAGTGGGTTTGCGGTATAATGAAGTGATGACATTGGTTCCTTCAATATCAATCTGGACATCCAGAAATTGGGCTGATTCCTTGCTAAAACTGGACGTGAAGAATAAATTGCTGATGTTGTTGTTGAGGGCTTGGACAAACTGATCTGCGCTTGAAATATCGCTCTCCCATATCCAAAAAATATCATCAATGAATCGCATCCAGTGTTTAACGTTGGTAAAACCCGGTGTGTCGATGAGATCCCGCGCCTCCCACCAGCCAACGTGTAAACACGCGTAGCTGGGGGAGAAGCAGGATCCCATCACAACACCTCTGATTTGTTTCCAGAAATCCTTGCCATACTTGAAAAAATTGTTGTTATATATACATATAGCTCAAAGTTCACTAATTTATGGAGAAAATAAGCACTCACGGGTGGTATTGTTAAGAGGATCTTTATTCCGTGAACAAAAGCGTTTCGGTGGTCTACATTCTTCGGTGTTACCGACACACTGCAGGCAGCCGTCTTTTAATCTATTGCATTTCAATCATAGGGGGGAGATAGAGCACTGTGTGTGCCCCAAGTGCCCCAAGTACCCATACAAAAATTCCGCCATCTTTGAACTTATTTTTGCATCACAGATATAAAACAAAATGCTGTGACTCTCGAACAATGTATAATACATTTACATTTCAATGGTGCGGAAATATTGACACAAATGATCTTTAGTTTTTTTTTATTACATGTGCTTGTTGTCATTTTATCACATTTCACATGAATTTCGATTGTTTGTGTGTTTGTGCTATGTTTGAGGAAGAAATGTAATTCAGTTCAATTCCTCATATTGCAAACATCAAGCCGCGGATCGGCAAAGGTCCACTGAAAGAACCGCTGGTACAGCGCAGTGGACTCGTGTTTTGTTCACCATGAGTATGTCTGATAAAGCACTGCAATTCGGGTGCCTAGAAAAACACATCCAGCCTACATTTCTCTGGGATAGTAAGTCCAGTGGCAGTGGATTACTTTGACCTGAGGGTATTTGTGTCAGAAGGCAAACTAAATACAGCTTTATACCACAAGACAACTGCAGGTAATTCAACTCTGTTCGCAACTAGTAACCATCCATCCACCTAAATCCGTGTTTTAGGAAGTGTGTTGATAGCATACGTTGCATTTCTGACTTCTATGTGTACTTGAATATTAATAAAATTGTTTGTATGAAAAATTAGAAAGACAGTAATAGAGAGAATGTTTGAAAGCTAAAAGAATCAAGGAACTATTCTAATTTGTTCTTTATTACCTACCGGCGGTCGACAGTAGGTAGTTATAGAGTTAGGACCGAGTTTCCATAGGAAGAGCATTTTTTGTTTTGCTTATAACTTTGACGTCATTTGATGAATCTTCATGACATTTTGGAAAGTAGTTCTTTCTTTATATCAGCTCCTATGTCGAAAGTTTGGGGGTGATTCGTCAAGGATCCACCGAGATAAAAGGGGGGTCCCAAAACGTGTTTTCTCCATGTTAATTTCCATAGGAAAGTTCAGGCAAGGCTACAGGTCGAACGGGTGAACGGTATTACCCCAAATTTGGCAGGGAGAAGTGTCTTGGTGTAGAAAGCACGCTTTTGTTTATTTGGTATAAATCCGATAAATTTGAGAAATATTGAATTATATAGATATCAATATTTGGGAATTCTGCCACCTGATTTGCTGAGGCGTTACGAGCAGAAGCTGGCTGCTTTTTGGCTGTGATGGTGTTGCAACTAGGAAGTGTTGGCCGCCATTTTGTGATTCCGTTGAAGCAAGTAAGGGGAAAAAGGGTGAAAAAAGTAGGAAAGGAGGGTAGGAGCACTGTAAGCTTTTTGGGGGAGTAGTCACTGTTACCGGTCTGAAAGTGCGGTGTTACTCAGAGTGACATGGTGCTGATTAGATATGGTGCTGCACTCAGGTATGAAACCGAGAGTCTAAACTGTGAGGTCATTGCTGTAAAGTGATGTGGTCAGGTGTTTGTAGCATACGTGTGCAAGTAGTGTTAGTAGGTGTTTATACCATACAGGGATTGGGAAGCGAACTACTGACCGTTACTGTGTGTTGATAGTATACTGGAAGCGGGAAGCGAAGTAGTTACGCCTACCGATGTGAAGACTTGGGGATAATATCGAGGGGGTTGCTGTAAAAGGATGGGCTCTGGGCGCTGTAGTATACGTGTGCAAGTAGTGGGAAGCACACTACTGACTGGTACCGTGTGTTACCAGAAGTGGGAAGCGAAATACTCACACCTACCAGTGTGAAAACTCGGGGATCAAACCGAGCTGATTGCTGTAAAGTGATGGGCTCTGGGCGCTGTAGCATACTAGCCGCTGTAGTATAAGTGTGTAAGTAGAGTTAGTGTGCGTTTATAGTATACAGGGAGTGGGAAGCGAACTACTCACCCCTACTGGTGTGAAGACTCGGGGATTAAACAGTGAGCCTAAATTGTGAGCTCACTGCTGTAAAGTGATGTGCTCTGGGCACTGTAGCATACCTGTGGAAGTAGTGTTAGTTTGTGTTTATAAAATATAGGGAGTGGGTAGTGAAATACTGGCCCCTACCAGTCTCAAGACTCGTGGATGAAACCATGAGCTCATTGCTGTAAAGACAAGTGCTCTGTGTAGTATTCCAATGTAAGTCATAGTAGAATGTTAGTATGCAATTCCACTAGAATCTAAGTCTGTAATGTTAGAATGTAGGGCTGTCATGAGGGGAACCTTGTGGAGTTTGTACACAGTGCTGGAGAAGACGGTTGCCTTGCTGTCTGCTCCTCTTGGTGGTTGTTTCAGGTGTCTTGTTTTCCTGTAATAAATCTACTTATTGGATCCACTGCTGTCTGCCTCTTCACTACATAAATTTGGTGACGAGCAGGAAAAGGTAAAAAGAAAGCACTACTCACCAATATTTCAAAATTGGTTGCGTTGTGCTGAAGACCTGTTTTCTTCGTGTAGCTGTTTCTACTCATGCCAGGGCCGTCCGCTCATTGAACTGGAAGGATTTATATTTTGCAATTCCTTTGCTACTTCACTACATTCTGGTCGCTGTACTACCCGTGTGTAAGTAGTGTTGGTATGCATTTATACTAACAAATGGATCATGGTCCTAGGGACGGTGACATGTCAGGCGCAGGTCATACAATGTCCTGGGGTGTGCATTCGCGGTACATTTGTGTTTGCTATTAGAGGGTTGGTGCATGGCTTCCATCCTGTGATAGCAAATACTTGTTTGACTACTTGAAGCAAGAGGAGGAAAAACTCTCATCGCTTTAATAGAGGGGATGCGGATGATAAAAATGGAGAGAAAAAAAGAAACAAAAAAAAGGGGTCTCACACGTTCTTTTAAATGAGGCCCCTGGTGGGTAATGTTCTGTGGGCAATCCAACTATTTTATTGTGGGGTCTCTGTAGGACTGGGGATCTTAATGTCACATGTAAATTAGGCGCGGAAGGGCACAGAGACGTTTTTCAGCCTAGAGGACCACCACCTTCCCGGGTATTGTTTACTAATTGTTCGGGGAGTTCGAGGCCAGCTGAAGTCTGGGGATCGCCACACTCCTGGGCTTTATTTTAAATATGCAGGGTGGGCCTCTGCACTCCCTGAAGCCTCGGTGGTCCTAGGCAGGGCCTTATTTGTTCGGTAATCACACGGGAAGTACTTATGGTGTTATAAGGTGATACACTGATAGAACTCTTGCATTTGTCCAATTACCCAGGCTTCATATGTCTAATAGTCAATTTCAATTCAATTCAATTTATAATCTTTATTCGGTTCTTAAAAAGACACCATAAAAGCACAGATACAAAGTACACACATAAAAATGTCTTTTAAAGAAAAACATCAATACATTTTCCATAAAAAAGGGTATAAATGTTAAAATTATTTTACACTCTAGCAAAATACGGGGATCATTGATTAAAATGTTCGTGCAATTTAAATCATCATAGGAGCAAGCAGATGTTAGGGGTCAATTTTCTCTGGTAATTCTTAGTCTTATTGCTACACGGATAAAGTTTATGGTACAAAAGAGAGTGTATGCATCCTCCGCTTCCTGTAGGAATCTCAGAGCCGATCTTGCATGTTTGAATTTTAAGTCTTTCAGGATCCCCACCAGGAACTTGCGTCTTGGCATGGTATAAAATGGGCACAATAAGACAAAGTGAAGGGTATCCTGCGGAGACCTGTGGTCGCAGCCGCAGGTACCCTTCTCCGCCAGTGTGTGGGTGAACCCAGCCGGGACCGCGAGGATATGATGCAGCATGTTTAGTCTGAAACGTGTCATGACAAAGCGGTCCTGGGCATTAAACATGACCCTTAAATAAGGTTCCATGCCATGCTTTGCTGTAAGTTCATTATAGGTGGAATTTGTAGGTTTACAATTTTCTTTTTCTACTCTTGTTAGCTTGAGCTGTGCCAAGAAGAGATTCTTCACCAATGTCTTGCTCTCGGATGTTATGGAGTCTGGGGATGTGAAAAAGTTAGTGCAATCGATTTCGGCTAGGGATTTCTTCACATAGTTCAGCCAAGGGATGGTATCACCTTTGTCTTTTTTGAGGCAGTCCCCAATGATTTGTCTTGTGAGGGCGGCCTCTGAATTAGTCCATATTTTAACCCATGCCAGGAGAGGTTTGATTTTAATTTTGTCTTCTATGAAGAGTTCTCCTAGTTCTTCATGGATAATATGGGCCGATACACTATGTGGGACTTTCAGAATTCTCCTCAAGAATTTATTTTCTTCAGTCTGTATCTGCTGAGCTTTATTATCCAGAAAGCCCCACACTTCTGCACCATAGGAGACTTTCGCACAGCAGATTGACCTATACAGGTTCAAGATTTGTTCCGGGGACCATTTTCCCAGTCTTTGCCCGTATCCCATGATGGCTCCCGCTGAGGCTGCAAGTTTCGTGGAATGCTTTTCAACCAAGGGTTTAAAAGTAAGGTGATGATCGAATAGTACCCCCAGGTATGAGAAAGTCTGGACCTTGTCGATTTTATGTGACCCGATGTGAAAGGAAAAAGATCCTTTTGTTGGTTTTCCAGTTGACATAATGTAAGATTTTTCCAGATTGGTTGCCAGGTCTAGTTTGTCCATGAACCTGACAAACCCGTCAATCAGTTTTTGTAGACCTAGGGGGGTTCTAGCAAGCAAAACCGCGTCATCGGCGTAAAGTAGTACAGGTACAGCACGATGACTGATTTGGGGTGAATCCACCTTGAGTTTCAGCAGGTCTTTTTCCAGCGAGTTGATGTAAATGGAGAACAGAAAGGGCGCGAGGATACATCCTTGCCTTACTCCACTTGTGCAAGTGAAGGGGTCGGTCTTTTTACCCTCTTGGCTGTACCTCACACTTGCAGTGGTGTTCCGGTGGAGATTTTGCAAGGTGTCCACTAATGGTTGGTCCACTCCTAGTTCTAGTAACATACTCCAGCGCTTTCTCCTATTTACACGATCGAAAGCCGCTGAAAGGTCCATGAACCCCATGTGAATGGACCCCTTCCCGGCGATGGTATGTTTGGCTATCAGGAGGTATAGATTTAAACATTGATCGGTGGTGGATCTACCTTTCCTGAAGCCATATTGCATTTCCGAGAGGATTTGATGTTCCTCGGCCCAGTCTTGCAGTCGCTGTAGAATGACTCGCCCTAATACTTTTGCAGTCACATCTATAAGCGATATGGGTCGGTAGCATTGGGGGTCATCACGGTTCCCTTTCATATAAATTGGGACTATGGTCTCCGTTGACCAGGACTGAGGCAGACCTGCCACCACCGCCTCATTTAATACCCTGGTAAGCAACGGTGCCCACAGGTCAGGTTGGCTTAGATACAAGTCTGGTGGGATTCCGTCTGGACCCGGAGCCTTGTTTTTACTCAGCCCAGTTATTCCCATTTCGACTTCTTTCAGAGAGAAGTCTAACTTTGCCGGCTGATGTTTCCTCGGTATATCCTCCAGGGATAGGTGGCTTGAGTGGTTGTATAGGCTCTGGAAGTGAGTCTGTCATTGTTCCGGTAAGATGATGTTTGTGATTTTTGGTGCCCCTTGGTCCTGGAAGCATGGGGAGTTAATCACTTTCCAGAAGCTTACAGAGTCTTTTTTTCGGCAGCGTCCCTTAGATCCTCCCAGGCCTGGTTTTGTAGGCTTTGCTTGCGTTTTTTCAAAGCCTTTTTATACTCGGCTCTGTTCTTTGTCACCATGGTCTTGTCCCTTGGTTTACAGTGGAGGCTATCCTTCAGTTTTTTGAGCGCCTTGGTGCAGTTCGCGTCAAACCAGCGGGGATTTGAGTCCATTTTGTTAGGTCCAGTGGTCGTTAATGAGTTGTTTACATGTCGCGCGATTTCTTCGAAAGCCTTAACCACCCGTTCCCCACACACACTTGGGTCTAAACATTTGTCGATTGCAACTGAGGCCTCTATTAGTAGTTTTTTGTAAAAACTATCCCCGTCGATTTTTGCCCATTTGATTCTTCTTCCCTCATCCACAGCTTTTTCCATGATGTCAGGTTTCTTTGGGCACGTGTTAAAATCAAAACCTTCAATTGCGATGATGACCGGGTTGTGATCACTAAAGCTGCTGGCCTCAATTTTAGTGTTGTTAATGTTTCTTTTTAGGATGGGCGAGACTAGAATAAAGTCAATGTAGGAATGGCATCCTCTTCCTTTGTATGTTGGTGTCAGTACTCCTAGTTCACCCAATGCCACAAGGTCTAGCGTTTGGGTTAGGTTATGCCTTTTCGTTAGTCTCTCTAAATCCCATCCCTCTTTTGAATGTGCAAAATGTGGGCCTTTCATTAAAGTGCATCTTGACCAGTCTTTATTAAAAGGTTTTAATTTGTCACATAAATGGCAATTAAAATCTCCCGTTAATATTACGCTTGAATGGTTTGGTGTCTTGTGTAAAAAGTTTAGGTTTCTTAAACATTCCTCTAGTTCAGTGATAGCTTTTCCCTTCTCCATCGGTGCAGGAGCATTGTACCAATTGACTAGGAAAAGGGTTATTCTTGGTGAGGTGAACCTTAAAACTTGAAGGTTATGTGAGGCCCAATTGATGTTACTCCAGGTGCCCTTAATGTCTAAGTTGACATATATAGCGAGACCCCCACTTGCTCTCCCAGAGGTTACTTTTTTGGCTGGGACAAAAAAACTTTTGTATCCTTCCAGGCTGTAGTCATTTAATTCGAGAGCCCAAGTTTCCTGCAGGCATATAATATGGAATTTTTTTATATAGCTGAGCCATTCCTGTGATTCAAATTTGGCCGCTAGTCCTGCGATATTCCAGGATACCACTAATAGATTTGCTAGAATATTTTCTTTGGGATTTCTTTTTGGTTCGCCTGATGGCGGCATTGCCTGTTTTCCTGTTTCCGTTAGGATGGCATTACTAGAGTGGATGCCACTGGAGATATTTGGTGGAATTGTCCCCTCTTCTCTTCCAAGGCTAGTCTTCGGAGGTTTAGTACGTCCTCCTCTGTCGGGCACATCAACTGTTCCATTGTCCATCCCCTTTTTCCTTCCTATTAATGGTGGGCTTTCCACTTTCCGCCTCTCGATCTTGGGGGACTGGATGACCCATCCCTGTCAGTCGACCTCTTCAAGCGCACCGAACCTGTTCCAGTGTGCATATTGCATTAGGGAGGAGTCGTAATTTGGCATGGCAAAGTTTGGTCTTTGCCATTGAGGTAGTCCATAGTGGGTGCCAGGATGTGGTAAATTATTCAGGAAAGATCTTTTGGATGCGAAAGGATAAAAATAGGACAGATGTACCGGATGAATCTGTGATCGGGTATAGCTAGGGGGGGCATTGCAGATAAAGTTGACTGCTGCCATATCTCTAAAGTTTATCGTAATTATGTCCCCTGCTATGGTCTTGGTGCCTTTGCCTATCCACTCCCCTCTTCTTACAGACAGAATTTCCCCATAGATGTTAGGGGGCAAGGGTCTGTGTATTTGTAACCACTGTGCGCATTTATTTTTCAGTTCTATTTGTGATTCCCGTTGACCCTCCCTTAGAGGTGGAACTCCTGTTAAAACCACTACGAAGGGCAATGCTTCAGGCGGGAGATTAATTGTCCTAAAGCGGGTAGCTGTTTTGTTTTCTTTGGTTGTTGCAGTGGACGGAGGCTTTGGATTCACATTGGGAGTTTGAACATTTTTTGCTTCCAATGTTTGGGGGGGTCCTGGGTTTGATTTGTTGTTTTCAGTGGTTGTTTGTTTATTGCTTTTCCCTCTGTCTGGTGTGGAGGCAGCCTTTTGCTTGTCTTTAGTACTTTTTTGGCTGGCTCTGTTTGGGGTTTTTGCAGTCGCGTCAGGAATCGTAGGAGCCTTGTCCTTAGTTTGGCTATGGGATGTAACGTCGTTCTGTTTTCTTAAACCGCCTTCTTGCCCTGGTTGGGTTTTTGTGCCGTTCCCTCTGTTGTTTACAATTGATGTTAATCTGTCTATTTTAGCTATGAGGGGTTTTAGCAGCACAGTAATGGAGTGTTCGAGGTCCGTTTTAAGGTCAGCTACCATATTGGTGATCCAACACGGTATTCCCGAGGCCGGTGGGTTTATAGGCGTTACCAGGTTGTGATTTCTAGTTTTTAATGATCCTTTTTTCCCCCCACGTTTAGAGCCTTCCTTGTGCTAATTTTTCTCTGTACTGCGGGGAATATTGTTATGGTTGTGTATTTGTGCATCAGGTCTCTCGTTGCAAATTTCTGCAGGCGCCTGCGCACAAGGTAGGTCAACAAAAGAAGAGGGGGAAAGGGGCAAGCTGGTGTCGAGTTCCTCTGCCAATTCTCGGGAGGCCTCGGTCAGATTAATAAGGGATTCCTGGGTTTCCTGGATAATTGTCACGGGTGGTAGTGACATTCTTCTTTCGGTGTTTGCGATGGCAGTAGACACCGCCCCTATGGTTTGTTTGAGCATTTTATCGATAGCGGTCAGCGTTGGTAATGGCGGGGGAGGATCCGTTTTGTTTTTTGTGCTCGATCTTAAGGTGGGCATCTTGAGCTTCTTGGTGGTCTTCCTCATAGTCTGTAGTGCTAAGTACAAGAGGTAGGTTTGGCTAGTGCAGTTGGAACCAAATAAAAGCCTAGTGCTTGAGTTGCGAAGTACAGTTTTTTAGGGAGGTGACCCAGCCCGGCCTCTTCTGGCCTCTGAGGGCCACAGAGGGCCCGCCCTTTGCTCGGGCTTCGCTCGGCGTCCCGCTCGCGTCCCGCTGAGCGGTCGACTGTTTGAGATATGGAGGTATTGCAAGCAGGGGGCGTGTCTTCCTGGGGGCGCGCCCGTGCACACCTGTGCAGCGCAGGGACTCCTGGTCTTACGAGTCCCTGCGGCGTGCTCCCTCGATGTTTTCTCGGTGCTCCCTCCTCCTGGGACAGGCCCAACAGCGCAACTACTCCCCCAGCCTCGACCCCACGCCACTCACCGCGCAGCAGCGCCCGCGAAGCGGGTGCTGCAAGTTGTTGTTTTGCGGGAGGGCGGTCAATCCCTCCTGGGACACAGGGAGGCCGGGTGAGAGAAAAGGCGAAGATAAGTACTCTGGCGACAGCAACAGTCAGGTTCGTTCAAGGGATCCCGCTAGAGGCTGCACAGTTTCCCGCTTTAGTAACCTGGACAAGCAGGGGGTGTGTCTTCCTGGGGGCGCGCCCGTGCACACCTGTGCAGCGCAGGGACTCCTGGTCTTACGAGTCCCTGCGGCGCGCTCCCTCAATGTTTTCTCGGTGCTCCCTCCTCCTGGGACAGGCCCAACAGCGCAACTACTCCCCCAGCCTCGACCCCACGCCACTCACCGCGCAGCAGCGCCCGCGAAGCGGGTGCTGCAAGTTGTTGTTTTGCGGGAGGGCGGTCAATCCCTCCTGGGACACAGGGAGGCCGGGTGAGAGAAAAGGCGAAGATAAGTACTCTGGCGACAGCAACAGTCAGGTTCGTTCAAGGGATGTCTAATAGTCAGTTAGATTATGTTTGATAGGTGCGCTCTAATATTAAATGACTTTATCCTTAAAATATATTATAAACAGATGATTTTCACAATAAATAATGGACAAGTGTTGTCAGAAAAAGAGGACCTCTACACTCAGTTATTTATTTGCAAAAAAAGTAACCTTTATTAAAACACAAATAAATAGAAACATAACTTTAATAGAAGAAGCAGTATAATAAAACAAATGTGGGTTGGACTCCAGTGGAAGCAGTATAGGAAACCTACAAGACAAAAATGAAACATAAGTATGTGTGCTATGTAGAAGAGGTAAAGAAATGAAGTCCGAATGTAAGTATGATAGTGTGAATGGAAGGGAGGGAGACTAGGTGGAAGGGAGAAGGAGAGGGAGAGTAAAAGGAAGAGAAGGAGGAGAAGACAGAGCGTCGGCCTACTGCACTCAGCCCTTAGTGTTTACCCTCCCGTCACCCGTTTGTCTAGGATGCTGGAGTCGTGAGAAAGAGTGTGGGTCAGCAAGTCCTTAAAATGAAACACATGAGGCCAGAGATTATGGGCCATATTATCAAGGAACGGCGATAACATGATCGCCGCTTTAGAGGCAAGAAACTGCAGCTAAAGTGGCGATAAAGGGTTGATAATATGCACTTGTGAATTTCCATAGAAGCCCAGGTTCTGGTGTGAACCTCTGCTTCTATGGGAGTTCACAAAGGCATATTTTCAAGCCCATTATAGCCGATTTAGCAGCATTTTCCTGCCGCTAAAGTGGTGATAATGCTCTTTGATACTATAGTCCTACATTATTAGCTACAGCAAAATCACTTGCATGCACCTGTGCACCCAGGGTGTTGCACCCCAGCCCCTTCCCCCGCACTGTGCTCAATTGTAGGTCTTGCACACTGAGGCTTCACTGCTCACCTGCCACCACCGGTGTGTCCCACGATGTGTTGGTGCAAGCTCTGAGTCTGTGGTATGTTAGTGCGGTAGACCAGGACTCCAATCGGGGACAGTTTCTTGATATCACAATGTACTGTGCCAGAATGCCCAGGGCATCATTGCGGGGTCAGCTACTAATCCACCCTTCTTGAGGCAATCAATGGAATGTCTGAAAAGGGAGAAATAATTTAATGGTGCAAACGTCTGGAGGTAAATGAAGGTTTATTTCAAGCTTGATACAAAGTAGGAGTTGAGTGCATCCTTCATTTTTGAAGTACAATCTACCAACTGTTAGAGGTAATCGTGGTTCAAAGAGTAGATGGAGTGCTCGAGAATTCACAAGGTTAACTAATTATACATTGTACAAATGTTTATAGAGAAAAGAACAGAGAGCATTCTAGAAGCATAATGTGCGTGTGCAATGCAGAGCGGGAAGCCTGTGTGCATGTACACTGAGTAACAAGCTCACTACAGTGTCTTAAAAGCCAACAGGTCCCCCTGCTTCGCCCTACCTACCTGCCGTGAGGGCAACGGCTCGATCAGCACAGCACAGTCCAGCGCCGTGAGGGGAACGGCAGCCACGCAAACCAGCTCAGCTCCACCGGGTCAAAGAACTGCAACCCCCAGGTGCCCCGGCGGCCGAGTCGCGTCCCTGACGCTACCTTTGCCCCTGGAGGCGCCTGAAAAACAAGGAGCGCCGAGCGCTCAGGGTCCCCCTGCTTCGCCCTACCTACCTGCCGTGAGGGCAACGGCTCGATCAGCACAGCACAGTCCAGCGCCGTGAGGGGAACGGCAGCCACGCAAACCAGCTCAGCTCCACCGGGTCAAAGAACTGCAACCCCCAGGTGCCCCGGCGGCAGAGTCGCGTCCCTGACGCTACCTTCGCGCCTGGAGGCGCCTGAAAAACAAGCAACACCTCTTGCAACGCGAGTCGTGCGCGGGAGCGCCCGGGGCTAAGCCCGGGCAAAGGGCGGGCCCTCTGTGGCCCTCAGTGGACCGACCAGGACGGGACGGGCCACCCCCCTTGTAACTACTGCAAAAGGAGGTATCGTGTCCACACTTTATTTATACATTTATTTGTAACATCTTTATTTCCATTGTGATCATGCCCTGTAAGGGAGGAATAAGTCCAGCTGCGCAGGGGTGTCATGCGCTGCAAATGCACCAAACGCTTACCACAAGCTCCCGGCCTACTGTGCATGTTACAGACATAATCTGCCCCTGTTACTCCCCATCTAGTACACTATCTCCTCCACTAAACTCCCCAAGAACGCAGAACCTGTCCCCGTGGGGTGAGCTAAACAGATTATGCAAAACTAAATATGTCAGTGTCGACTCACCCTTCTTCGACAAAGGCATCCGCACTACAAACACTAAAGGCAGTATACAGGGAACCCCCTCTTCATTGAATAAAGTCAACACACAAGCCTCTGTACTTTCATGGTTACTACCCGTCAATAGAGAGCATGATGAGGACTATGCCGAAAGGTCTCAATCCAATTCCCACATACCAACTGTTACCCCCGTAATGCCCGTCCATAATCTCCCTACCACCATGGAGACTGATGTCAAACTGGTTGAACCGATATCTTATTCCCAGACCTCTCTTCTGACTCAGATTGAACAACTTGTCAAAACTATCATTTCCCCACTAACAGAAAAAATCAACGCCATAGGGGAAAGGCTCTTGGGTCTCGAGAACAAAATCACGGCCATCCTGAAACCCATCGATAATCCTGTAACACCGAACCGACCCCAGCCAACCATCACTCTGCCATCAGCTAAGCTATCTGCCATCCTTAAAAGCAAGCAAGTCATTCCACAATCTCCTATAATTCCAAGTCCAACTACTTTCAAAGCTCCCTGCAAACCTGTGATATCAAGGCCCTCAGAGGCCAAGACAGTACGCAATGCACCATACATTCACCTCCCGCCACAAGCAGCGCCATATGTGTCCATCCTCACAGGAGTGCCACCACTTGCGCTGGGAAAAGCTGAAAGTCAGCGGGACCTAATGAACAAAGTTATATTCTGGATGGGAAGGAACAGACCCCTACCACCGGACAAAGACGGCGGAATCCTGAGCGTGAGAAGGGTGGGCTGGTTGGGCTTACTACCAAAAAACATTTCAGGGGACTTGGTACTGGTTCGATTCAGGAATCGGAACATCGCATCATATTTGAGATCTTGTCCAGCCCAAGAAGGGGATGGCCCAATACAGACTTGGGACTTACATGATTTCTATCCCTGTATGCCAAACATCCCCCGATTAGGAACAACAATAGCCTACCACCATCCGCTGGGTGGGGAAGTCCAGGTACCCAGTGGTATTAGTTTCTCTGTTGCTAACAGATTCGAATCATTGTACAATTGCCGTAACTTTTGAGCTCACCCACTTTAAAGGACAAACCTGTGTATCTTCATTCAAGATAGGGATATACCCCTTGAAAATATGTCTCACCGCCGAATCCTGAGGCGGGGGTTATGTCTTTTGAATGTGAAGTTATGTTTTGTTGAATGTATATATCTATTTTTAATTACTGTTATTTTCTGTATGCTTTTATGATTTTAAAAAACAAAATCGAATAAAGCTTATTCAATCAATCAATCAGCCAACAGCATGTGTCTGTAGGGCAGCGCTGCCCGCTGGCTAAGGCCTACAGTACAGACCAGGAGGTCCTTAAAATGAGACAGATGTGACTGAATGAGGTCAGAGATCACATCATTATGCACTGCAACATCGCTTTTTTGCACGTGCGCACTCAGGGTGATGCACCCCACCCCTCCCACAGCATCGCGCTCAACAGGTGTCTGTAGGGCGGCTCTGCCCGTAAACTCAAGCCTCCAGTATGGTACAGCAGGTCTTTAAAATGAGACAGAGATGTGACTGAATGAGGTCAGAGATCACATCATTACACTTGGCAACATTGCTTATTCGCACAAGTGTACTCTGGCTGATGCATTCCACCGCTTCCGCAGCACAGCGCTCAAGAGTTGTGTGTAGGGCAGCGCTGCCCGCTGGCTCGGGCCTACAGCACGGTCCAGCAGGTCTTTAAAATGAGACAAAGATGAGACTAAATGAGGTCAGAGATCACATCATTACGCATGGCAACGTCATTTGTTTGCACATGCGCAGCCAGGGTGATGCACCCCACCGTCTCGCTGCACCACGCTCAATTGGAGGACATGTGCACCCAGGCCGCTCTGCTTACCTGCTGTCATTTTTGTGTGAGCAAACATTACGGGCAACAGTGCTCACAATTCAGATGGAGTGTTAATTGCAGGATAGTTTACACCTAATGGATCCGTTTCATAGACAACAGGGAGTAGGGCTCACTAATTTGGAGCCCATGTTGATTGCCAGGATGGTGTACACCTCATGGATCCATTTTTTTATTGCGCATTGTGATATGTGAGGTAGATGCGGCCATATCACCTGAGGCAGTGTGGATGAACTGGGATATGTGGCATTGTAGTTATCCTATTAATACATACGCAAAGTGGGCTTGGTTTGCGTACGCCAGGCCAGCGTAGGGGTGTGAATAATCATTCCGGGGACCTGGGCGTTGTTCAGTTCCTCTCTGGCCAGGAAGTGTACTTATGTGTGCTTCTTTTGTAGTTTTGACCTTGCAGAGTGTGCAATTTAGATTAGTGTAACATGTGTTGGGAGGGCGGAAACTATCGTTAATGAGATGGTGTTTGAAAAGATTGAATGGTGAACCTTACATGTCGTTGTCAAGGTTGTGGATATGCGCAGACACGCATGTCAATGGTGTGAGGTATTATTGAAAGTGTTGCTATCGTGAAGCGAACACATGTGAATGTGCTCAGATGGAGGGAGGATCAACAGTGAGGCTATGTCATACACAGTGATAACACTCATTACAGTCAAGCAATGCATGTTGAATGTGAATCTGAAAGTCTCACATATAACACAATACTATATTGGTAAAACCTGACAAAAGAGCGTACAGCAAAATAAATCTACACATTGCTGTTTACTGTTTGTCACATGTGATCTAGGATGTGCACTTTGCCCATGGCTCCTGATACTACTCAGAGCCACGAATACCCAGGCCGAAAGGGAGCACCATAATATGCACACACACACCAGGGGCATCGTTTAACAAATATTTGGTTTTTGATGGAACGTTTGAGATTCATGGCAATCACACGTGGAAGGCTAATGTACAGAGCATGAATATTTATCAAGATGATCTTTGTGTGTAGCTTTCTAAGCAGAAGAGGTGTCTCTCATCAAACGCTGTAGAGAGAATGAGTAAAATGGGTGGGGTCGTCCAACTGTTATAATGGAAAATGTTATGAACCAATCAAATGCTTTATTTTAAGGTCACATGGCAATCGCGCACCGAGCGCGCAAGGAGGCCACACCCGACGTGATTTTGACTAAATATATGAGGGAGCGGGATGCAGGTCAGGGTCTGGTGTGGAGTAAGGGTTGCGACAACCGATCGTTACTGATGGGGAGTGCGGGCCAATTATTTAAGGAATCTACTTGGAGGTTTCAGAGTAAATCTAATTGTATGAACTCGCAGGACATGAAGGATACGTGTAGACGGCTCGGCAGCAAGGTCTGAAACCTCAAAGCAGATTTCTTAAATAATTGGCCCACCCTCATCATCAGTAACGATCGGTTGTTGCAACCCGGGCTCCACACCAGACCCTGCCCTGCATCCTGCTCCCTCATCTTGACCGCCAGTTTACAACCTACATACAGGGAACCCGGCTGGGTCTCCCTGTAAGAATCTTTTCCCTTACATTTCACGGTTGGCACTCCTTCTTCTTCACGCACACTGTGCGGTTAACAATCCAGATGTCCCAAGTACCATAGGTCCTGATGAAACCCCACATCCTAGAGAGGGCCGAAACACCATCAACACTGTTTTAAAAGCGAACCGCTGTTACAGCACTTATTATTGTGTAAAGTTGCCGTTGAAATCCTGAGAAATATAATGTGGTTGTTTTTTTCAGTTAAAAACTTGTGAAACCTTGTAAATACTGTCACGTCATGTCACTAAATTGCTAGGTTCATGCCTCACTTGGGACACTTATTTACTACCTTGTTTTTTTGCTTTAAAGTGCTATATGTATTGTGTAAATAATACAAACCTTTATTTACAAACAAAATTATTAGTGTGTCTGGCTCCTCTCTTTATGACATCATAATGGAAAGGGGCGACCATTCGGTCCCCCCGAACGTATGGTGGAGTACCACGATCCCCCCGGGAAGCCATCTTGGGCGGGAGGCGAGTCTCGGCTGGTATGCCCGAAGCGGCGTAGCCGGGGGCGCGCCTTTTCCCGCCCTGGAGTGGGTTGTCCTAGACACTGACGCACTCGGCCACGCCCTCGGAGGCGGGCGGGGGCGGGTTGACGCCCGCCCTGAAGACGGATAAAAGAAGCAACAAGCCAAGAAAGCATCCTCTTGTTCCTGTGCTCTGAAGCTGCACCTCCCCGCTGCACGTGAGCTCGAGACGGAACGAAGAGCCAATTTTGAGCGTTGTAATCTTTCTTTTTGTCTTACAGATACCCCGTCTGAGAATGCCTAAGAAAGTCGGAAAGCGGGTCAGTACCGATCAGATGCTCCGCATGCTCATGAAGGAGGTAGCCGATTTGAAGAAACAGATGGCGGCTAAGAACGGGGAGGGAGGACCGAAACGGCCTTTGCCGGGAGTAGTCCCCGGTGGGAGAGGCAAGAGGTCCAGAAGGGGGGCACTTGGGGGGGAAACCCCGGTTCCTGATACCCCACTTGAGGAGCCAACCCCGGTGCCGAAGGAGGGGAATCCGATCCCCGTGGTGGTCACCCCCGTGACCGGGGGGGATATGCCTCCCGAGTTAGCGGCACAATTGGCAGCGTGGTTGGAAAAAGATTGCGAGGGCACCACGGCTGACGACGCCCGGGCAGTAATGCGACAACTGCGGGAATCTAGGGAGGCTGTTACCCCGCCAGTTCCGGCGGGGGTAAATGCAACAGGCCCAGGTTCGGCGGCAAATGCAGCTTCTGGTTCAGGTAAGCGGCCATTGCCGATCGCGGGGGAAGGGTCTGTACCTTCACGAAGGGAGAAGGTGGCTCAACATGTTCCACTGGAAATTAAGGAAAAGATCTGGGCGAATAAGTATGTTAATATTTTTTCTTTGCTTACCGACCATTACGAGATGGAGCATGTTAAGAGCCAAAAGGAGCTCATGCATCCGAGTGTTTGGCGCGCAAAAATGGCCGCCTTTAAAGTTGACGAAAACATTGGTACTTGGGGCAGAGCGTGGGGCATTTTTACCTCCATCATGGGTGAGCGCAGGCCCGAGTTGCTGACCGAGTTGCCTATTTATCAATCGCGTATCATGGAGTATTCCGTAGCGTATGGGGGCAATCAGTGGTTCTGCTATGACAATATTTTTAGAAAAGCTAAGGAACATGACCCAGTTCTGACTTGGGATTGTTACGACTCCGTGTCATGGCAAAAAATGGAGAGTACTGGAATGTTAAAAGTGCCATTGTCAGGGAGTAACGGGGGTGAATCTTCCCGCCAATACTCTGGGACACCCTTTCGGACGGGTGCAGGTAGCGAGTACCACTCGAAGCCGAGTGGCAACGCAGGTAAAAGGGGGATCTGTTGGAATTTTAACAGAGGTAAATGTACGAGGCCCCAGGGGTCATGCAAGTTCAGACATGAATGTGGGGGGTGTGGGCAGCCATCCCATCCTGAGTCCATGTGCAGAGCCAAAACGGGTGATAACGGTGGTAAGGGAAGCGCCAAACAGGTCTGAAATAGTCCGAGGGGCGCCTCTACCTACTCCGATTGATACCATGGCAATGATTCCTTGGCTCAGTGAATACCCGGATCATGCTTCCGCTGGGGTGTTGCGGAACGGGTTTTCATATGGTTTCCGCATCCCAGTGGGGGATTTTCAGGGTGTAGCTAACTGTACGAATCAACTATCGGTCTTACAGCATTCGGCTGTGGTACAGGAAAAGATTGGGAAGGAGGTGACTCGAGGTCGTGTCGCCGGTCCATTTGACTTGCCACCGGTTGATAATTTTGTTTGTTCCCCTCTAGGGGTGGTCCCCAAGAAGGACCCGGGTGAATTTCGGCTGATACATAACTTGTCAGCCCCACGTGGTCTTTCCGTGAATGATGCGATAGACCCGGAAGTGTGTTCGGTGCGGTACGCATCTTTCGATGAGGCCGTCGCCATGTTGAATCGCCTGGGGCCCGGGGCGCTGATGGCAAAATCAGATATCGAGTCAGCGTTCCGGTTGCTCCCGGTACACCCAGACGATCAGCGTCTCCTTGGTTTTAGGTTTCAGGGTCGCTATTACATGGATAGATGTATGCCAATGGGATGTTCAATATCTTGTGCCTATTTTGAAATGTTTAGTTGTTTTTTGCAATGGGTCTTCACGAAGGAGACGGGTTTTCAGCATGTTATGCATTATCTCGATGACTTTTTGTTCTTGGGGGCAGCCGGGGATCCAGAATGTGGACAGGCTTTGAGTGAATTTTGTGTCTTGATGAACCAATTTGGTGTGCCATTGGCGCCAGGTAAGACCGTGGGTCCCTGGACTTCCCTCGAGTTTCTGGGGATCGAGCTCGACTCGGTTGAGGGTTGTTTTCGACTACCGAAAGAAAAGGTAAAAAGATTCAGGGCATCCCTTGAAGCATGTATCAGTGAGACTAAAGTAAAACTGCATCAATTACAACAAGTGGTGGGCCAGTTGAATTTTGCCCTGAGAGTAATGCCGATGGCCCGCCCCTTTTCCCGCTCGATTGCACAAGCCATGGTCGGCCTGAAGGAGGGTCATCACCGTACGAGGCTCTCGGCAGAGGTTCGCCAGGACATGCGCATTTGGTTGGCATTTCTGGCGGATTTCAATGGTCGAATTGTCTGGATAAAACCGGCGGTGTCCTCTGAGGAGCTGGGGCTGTGGACAGATTCGGCGGGGAGTATAGGTTTTGGCGCCATATTCGGCACACAATGGACGGCTCAAAAATGGCCGTCATGGTGGCATGAGTGCGGATTGACGAGGAACATTGCTTTTCTCAAACTTTTCCCTATTTTGGTGGCCCTGAAAACTTGGCCTGAGGGGTTTCGGGATCAGCCTGTGGTGTTTTGGTCTGACAACATGACCGTGGTGGAGAGTATCAATAGTCAGGCAGCACGTTGCAAATTGATGCTGAGGCTGCTTAAAGAAATTGTGTTATTGTGCATGCAGTTGAATGTGCTCTTTAGGGCAAGACATGTCCCGGGGGTATTGAACCAAGCGGCTGATGCGCTTTCTCGTTTCCATATGCAGGCCTTTTGGGGTTTTCTGCCCGCAGCGGACCCGGTGGCTGCACCCTTTCCCGAAGCTCTCTGGTCTCTCGGTGCCCCGAACTACAAAACCTCGTGGGAGAGAGTTTAGCGCCCAGGACAAGGAAGGCATACGAAGGGGCGTTCCGTTCCTATTGGTCCTTTTTGGGTTCTGCTAGGGGGGAGCTTTGGGGCCAGGAGGAGCTTGTCGTTAAATTTTTGCTGTCTTTACATCAGGCAGGCAAATCAGTAGCTACGGCCCAGAGGCATCGGGCCGCCATTTCCTTTATGGCAAGGGCTCATGGGATCCAGGACCCGACAGCGTCTTTCGTAGTCCAGAAAGCGCTACGGGGGTGGCAAGGCCTTGAGGGTCACAAAGCAGATGAGAGGCGCCCGATAGGTCTGGATAGGTTGGCCCTGTTATTATCCGTACTCCCTGCAACGTGTTCATCACAGTATGAGACAGTGTTATTCAGAGCCGCTTTTGCGCTAGCATTCCATGGGGCTATGCGGGTAAGCGAACTAGTGGCGAGGAACAAGCGGGATACGATGGGGGGACTGTGCCGAGAGCACGTCCAGGTCAAGGGGGAGACAATGACTGTCTCGTTTGTCAGGTCCAAAACCGATCAGGGTGCGTTTGGGGACTGCATAATCATACAGAGGATTCCCGGGTCCCCCATGTGCCCTGTGGTTTGCGTAGAGGAATATTTAGCGCAGAGAGTGGCATCATGGGGGGGGACCTTTTTGAGACACGCTGACACCACCCCACTGACAAAATTTCAGTTCCAGCGGGTGCTTGCGATGTCGATTTCGGCCGCGGGCTTGAACCCCGGCGAGTTTGGGACCCATTCCTTTCGGATAGGGGCTGCTACAGAGGCTACAGCCAGGGGTCTGAGCGTGGAAGAAGTAAAACGTGTGGGGCGTTGGTCCTCGAACTGTTATAAAAGGTATGTGCGGTTGCACATGTTATGAAGCCGTAATGATGTACTCACGCTTCTGTTTTTTGTTTGGTTTTCAGTTGCGCAAGCCTACGAGGCGGGGCGGACTGTGCAGTCGACCCGACACCTGGGGACCAGCGGTCAGACATCACCGGCTGTGAAAAAGGAGGTGTGGGTCGTGGGCCACTCATACGTGAGGCGTGCCGCGGACGTATTCAAAGCAGGTGACATGATTCACGTGGCTGGGGAATACGGGTGCAGTGTGTCCTTCTACGGAAAGGGCGGGCTCTGTATTGACCAGTTTCAATCCTTTTTCGAGGGTTTGTTAGGGCGGACAAGGTCACCGCCGTCTATAATCATAGTCCATCTTGGGGGCAACGATTTGGTGGCCACTGGTAGACGACTTCTTCTTGAGGCGATGCTTTCTACAGTAAGTTGGTTGGCAAGAAGAGTTCCAGGGTGCACAATTGCATGGTCCCACATGATCCCACGAAAAGTGTGGCGGGGGGCTATTTCTGTTTCTGCTCTGAATCATTCAGTAAGGAAAATAAATAACAAAGTGAGTAGATTGTTTCGTTCAAGTACACTGCATTCTGTTTCGCATGGTTGTATCAAAGGGGACAGTATGTATTTGGGGGACGGTGTTCATTTGTCCCGGGTGGGGAATGAGTTACTCATAGGAGACCTCATAGCTTGGTTAAAGAGTTTATAACATGACCTTTAGGCAGGAGTTTTTGTGGGGGGTCCGGATAGCCGGTCAACTATCCGGCCTGTGGCGGTAAGGTCATGATCGGTGAGCAGTAATTGGAAGATCCCTATGGGGGGGCGTCACCCATTACGGATGGGAACGCTCGGGGGAGGTGGCCATTGGCCCCTCAACGGGGAGGCGGTCCCGTCTAAGGATAGGCCGCCGGAAGGAAAGGAAAGGTTGTCAAGGCCCCTTCCTGGATAGGAGGGGCTACGGGCCCTCCTGGGGAATTTCCCGGGGCCAGGACATCTGCGACGGCAGATGGGTAAGTTGTGTGGGGTTCGGGAGGGGGTTTACGCTACCTCTTAGACACCTCACACGAGTCCTCGGACGACCGTTAAATGGCGTCGAGTTCATTGGGGCCCCCGTCAAGTCCAAGGGAAATTGGTAGATGCACTTGAGGTACGCCTCTGTGCGGTTGGTCCTCTCACAAGTGAGGGTTGTATTTCTGGTTTAGGGATCTGACACCGGTTACGACCTTGCCGTTGGCTCTTAACGTTAGGATGTACAATTTCAAGTCAAATGTTTTGTAGGATGTTAGATCGACTAGGAGAATCTTTGTATTAGAGATCTGTTAAGGTTAGCCAAACATCGTAATGTGGAAATGAAATTGTACATAATATGAAACTGTTATTTTAATGTTTTAATTTTGTTTCATATTTTAATAAATACGGCCGGGAGGGTCACTCCCTCCCGCCTTCCAAAAGTTCAGAACCGTTTCCGGTTTCCCATCCTTGGGGATTGTGTTGAGAGGGGGTGGCGGGTATCTCAGCCATATGGAAAGGGGCGACCATTCGGTCCCCCCGAACGTATGGTGGAGTACCACGATCCCCCCGGGAAGCCATCTTGGGCGGGAGGCGAGTCTCGGCTGGTATGCCCGAAGCGGCGTAGCCGGGGCGCGCCTTTTCCCGCCCTGGAGTGGGTTGTCCTAGACACTGACGCACTCGGCCACGCCCTCGGAGGCGGGCGGGGGCGGGTTGACGCCCGCCCTGAAGACGGATAAAAGAAGCAACAAGCCAAGAAAGCATCCTCTTGTTCCTGTGCTCTGAAGCTGCACCTCCCCGCTGCACGTGAGCTCGAGACGGAACGAAGAGCCAATTTTGACCCACCCACCAGCCCCTGAGGACAGCTAGTTGTTTTGAAATAAAGTTTTGATGTGGTAACTCTATTTTCTTACAGGTTGTGACGATTGTCGTGATAATTTTGAGTATGCAATAAAGATGGTCACTTTCAGTATGTTTTGCAAATAAAGTATTTTGCAGTAGTGTTGATCAGTAATCATGCTTTTAATAGGCTATAATTGTTTTGTAATTTAGTAATTTAGGTAGATTTGTCGTATTTATTGTCGGGCGGTAAGGTCATGATCGGTGAGCAGTAATTGGAAGATCCCTATGGGGGGGCGTCACCCATTACGGATGGGAACGCTCGGGGGAGGTGGCCATTGGCCCCTCAACGGGGAGGCGGTCCCGTCTAAGGATAGGCCGCCGGAAGGAAAGGAAAGGTGGTCAAGGCCCCTTCCTGGATAGGAGGGGCTACGGGCCCTCCTGGGGAATATCCCGGGGCCAGGACATCTGCGACGGCAGATGGGTAAGTTGTGTGGGGTTCGGGAGGGGGTTTACGCTACCTCTTAGACACCTCACACGAGTCTTCGGACGACCGTTAAATGGCGTCGAGTTCATTGGGGCCCCCGTCAAGTCCAAGGGAAATTGGTAGATGCACTTGAGGTACGCCTCTGTGCGGTTGGTCCTCTCACAAGTGAGGGTTGTATTTCTGGTTTAGGGATCTGACACCGGTTACGACCTTGCCGTTGGCCCTTAACGTTAGGATGTACAATTTCAAGTCAAATGTTTTGTAGGATGTTAGATCGGCTAGGAGAATCTTTGTATTAGAGATCTGTTAAGGTTAGCCAAACATCGTAATGTGGAAATGAAATTGTACATAATATGAAACTGTTATTTTAATGTTTTAATTTTGTTTCATATTTTAATAAATACGGCCGGGAGGGTCACTCCCTCCCGCCTTCCAAAAGTTCAGAACCGTTTCCGGTTTCCCATCCTTGGGGATTGTGTTGAGAGGGGGTGGCGGGTATCTCAGCCATATAATCCTTTACATTGGGATTGTGCACATATACGATTATACTTCATTAAATACTATTCCACAGGAACCATTGTTCTCCTTGGAACACAGGGCCTGGCAGCGTGTACTCGTTCCATATGCAAAGCGCAGCGGGCGCGACCCCATACGTACATGACGTAACATGTGGCTTGGTACTGCATACCCGTCGGAAACCAAAGTAGCACCTGAGGTGACTTCATGCGTATATGAAATTCCGCAGGACGTGGTGACACGAAGTAGTCAGATACGAAATGCGCATCATTTTCAATTTTAGCAATATGGTCGGATAGGATTCATTTGGTGATGGAGCTTGGTACGCTAACGGTATGGGAGTGCAGTTTTCTCCAGCCCCCCAAAAAATACATATTTTTTTGGAAAGATATAAACCATTACATCATTTTTAAAGTTAAAAAAAGGAAGTATAATAGAGTTCCAAAATATTTAAAAATTACTTGAAGAAATATAGATTTTAGAAACATTAAAATATGAAATCAACATTTAAAACACCATTGAAATTCACAGAAAAAAAAATAGGTTTTACAGACGTTATAGTTAGGTATTAGCATTTAAAAAACCTTAGAAATTCACAAAAAAAACATAGGTTTCGGGGACATCATAGTTGGTTGGACATTTGACTCATATAAAACCAGAGAAAATTGCCAGTTATAGTTTGTTGAGCTAACTATAACTCGCGCTCCTGCAATGCACTGCTGATGACATCACATATTACATCACTCATGACATGGTTAGTGACATCACTGATGACATCTCAAATGACATCACTGATGACATCTCTGATGACATCATCCACGTGAAAATCTGATGCATATACTGATACACACAACAATGCCAGATACTACATACCACCGACTATTTCCTAGGTCTATTCACACATCCAGTGACTTATTCAAACCGTTGCTCATCCATACAGTACTATAATATGTACTCATACACCTATTCATACAGCCACACTCATCTATAGAGTTACTCACACACCTAGTCAGTCATGCAAAGAATGAATTACATACTCATTTACTCATGTATACAGTTATACACACCACCTGAGTTATTTATACACACACCACATCATGTATTTATATAGATACTAACACATACTTACTGTCTTATACAATCACTGATACAAGCAGACACTCATTTATACACCCACTCTTCAAATAACTTACTCTCACGTGTAGTCATTTTTATACTCCAACACTCACATATACTGCCCTAAAACATATGTAGTTACTCACACATATACCACTGAGACATTCATTCACTCACCAACACACCCATACACACACTCACACACTAAAATAGCCCTTCACATATGCACTCTTGCACCCATACACCAAGTGAATCACTCACATATCTATGCACAAAGGCACACCCCCACCCACCCACACAGACACTCAGGCACCCATACAGATACTTAAACAACAAATCATAACCCATATAGACACTCATGTAGCTACTCACCAACCCATGCAGCCGCTAACACACCAACTGAGAGACTAATACAGACTTTCACACAGTTTAGTCACTAACCGATGCATTAAGACTCATTCATTCACTCACTTATACAGTCAGTAATGCACCTACTAAATAATCCCTTCCGGCTCTTGTAAATCCACTCATTCTTCAATACACCTTGGCATATATATATAAGCAAAATATTTAAACTTTACAGAAACACACATTCACAGGATGATGTCATCAGTGATGTCATCAGTGATGTAATTTGAGTTCTCATCAGTGATGTCACTGACTATGTCATGAGTGATGTAATATGTGACATCATCAGCAGTGCATTGCGGGCGCGCAAGCTCTAGTTAGCTCAACTAACTATAATTGCCGAATGTCTCTGGTTTTATATGAGTCAAATGTCCAGCTAAATATAACGTCCCTGAAATCTATTTTTTTGTGTGAATTTCTAGGAATTTTCTTTTTTTTTTTTTACATTTTATTAAGCATTTTTTCATTTTCTGCACAAATACAGTTCATGTTACAGCACAAATCATTAATTCTACAAAATCAGAAAATTACATTATATATCTATAATAGGGCTAAAAGAGTAAACAAGAAATGACCTAAAGAGTACAAATAATCCAAGAAAAAGAAACCAAGCTGGGATATGAGGAGCTATTACACCTTAAATCACACTTTCCAAGGCGGCCTCCGCCTGCCCTTCACCAACCCTACCATTTTTCCAACTGGTTATTGGTTGCCATATTTTTCCGCCCTACTATCTTAGCTCTTCGCCCCTTCCTCTCATATATTGCTTTTTCAAGGTTATACATAGCAAGAAGGCTTGCAAACCATGTTTTGAACGAAGGGGGAACCTTATCTAGCCAAGTCCTTGCTAAGTAAATATGATAAACTGCCACAGAGACAATCATGAATTCCACTGGCAATCGCTCTACACCTTCCCCAACCCCCAAAATTATTAATTCATCTGTAAGCTTTGTCTTAATCTTTATTGAAATTTCCAAAAATTCCTCAATCGTGTTTTTTAGAGAGTAGAGCTGTGGACATTGTGCAAACATGTGTACAATATCTGCATCATTAGAATCGTAGCGAGGACATATTATTCCGGATGTGCCACCCCATTGTGCAATACTAGCCGGGGTATGATATAGTGAGTATATAGTCTTATAGTGTTGAGATTGTAATGTAGCTGAACAGAGCACAGTACGACCCATATCAATAGATGCCTGAAAGCCTTCTGAGTCGATCCCCAATTTTCCTATCCATTTTAGGGTGTATTTCTCCCTGTCATCGCATTTAAATGCGGTGAGTTCTGCATAGAGCTGCCTAATTGTGCAAATGGTGGAACTTTCTATATACTCCATTATTCTACTCTGACCAAAACCTAATAGGCCACCCTGCTTTTGTAAAAGAAAGCTTCTTATTTGTAAATACTTAAAGAAGCTGCAGCCGTCTAGCCCAAATTTAGCTTGCAACTCCCCAAACTGTAGTATACCCCCCTGATTATCCAGGAGATTACCAACCTTAACAATCCCCTTGTTATTCCAGTCCCTCATTATTGTATCCCTAAAATGTCTTCCGGTAATGAGCTATTTGAGTAAAGCCATGTGGAGTTATTATACCTCCCTAGCCCCAGTTTTTTTGAGATCGCTTTCCAGATCATATAAGCCATCCTTAATGTCTTAAAGCGTGTATGTTTAAAATAACTGAAATCTATTGTATTTAAGAATCCATTCTCCGCCCCCTCACCCAATACTGCAGTATATACATTAGTGAATCCCGATCTACCCTCAGATTGACCTAGACCACCACCCCCTATCATCCCCTGAAAATACTGCAAGGTAGCTGCCCAATATTAAAGCCTGAAATCTGGTGCCTCCCAGCCCCCCTTCTCTCTAGATAACGTGAGATGCCGATAGGCTCTCCTAGTCTTCCCCTGTGCCCATATAAGTCTATTTAATATCCCTTCTAATTTATTAAACCATATATGGTCAAAATATAATGGGATAGCTCTGAAAAGATAGAGAAACTTCGGAAAGGTTACCATCTTTATTACGTTGATACGGCCCATCAGGGTTAGATATAAATTATGAATCCTTTCCGTGTTATCTTTCACTTTTGCCAGCAGTGGACCCATATTCAACTCTACCAATCTGTCTAGGTCAGCTGTGACTTTTATTCCTAAATATACCGCTTCAGTGGCCACTCTTGAGTCTTGATATGTTACAAAGTTGTTCTGTACAATCTGTGTCTTCCCTTTGTTTATTGAGTAGCCTGACACTCTACCAAAATTTGCTGCTTCCTGCTCTATTTCTAATATTGCTTTTCCTGGGTTCGGTGTAATGATCGCTACGTCTTCTGTGTACGAGAATATCTTATGCTCCTGCCCGTGAAGTTTGACGGGAAGGATATTGATATTTTCCTGCGGCCTTCGCAACAAGGGGTCCAGGTATAGCGCGAAGAGAAGCGGCGAGGCCGGACAGCCCTGCCGTGTACCACGCCTTATCCTCACTGTGGAGGTATATCCTTTATTAATCCTTACTCTTGCCGTTGGTTCCGCATATAAAGCCTGAATAAATCCTGCACCAAAACCAAACCATTCCAAAACTTTCCACAGATAGCCCCAGGAGACCCTGTCAAAGGCCTTCTCTGCATCCAAGAATACAGCAGCGACAGGGTCTCCTGCAGCTCCTGCGGCGTCCAAGATGGTAACCATTTGTCTTGTCTGCTGCGTGGTCCCTTTCCCTGGAATAAATCCGTGCTGTGCCGTATTCACTAGGCTCTCGATTATCTTACTTAACCTCTGTGCCAACGCTTTAGAGTAGATTTTTGTATCCGCGTTCATAAGTGTTATCGGTCTGTAAGATCCTGGCTCCAAGGGCGGCTTGTTCTTTTTAAGAATTACAATGATATCTGCCCCTGCCGATGTCTGCAGGATAGTTTCTCCCATCTGTGCTTGTCTTAATGTCTCCAGCATATCTATCCCCAAGATATCCCAGAAGGTTTTATAGAATTCAGCTGGGATTTGGTCAGGATCTGTTGCTTTCCCTGAGGGGAGCTGATGTACTGCATTTTGAATTTCCTGCATTGTCAGTGGCCTCTCTAATGCCTCCTTTCTTTCATCTTTTAGCTTTGCATGTAGAATTCCTGACAAATATTCCTCTATTTCAACATCTCTATTCCTAAAGTCACAATCATACAGCAATGCGTAGAATTCCCTGAAAATTTCTCGTACCACCTCTACCTTATTTACGACCCTTCCCCTTTCATCGTTAATTTCTTTTATTTCTCCGGCTGCCATGTTTTGTCGAGTTCGAACTGCTAGAAGATGGCCTACTCTCTTGTTGAATTCATAGCATTTTTTTTTTTTTTATATTTATTAAGCGCTACATTTACCCGTAGGCGTCTTGGCACTGAAAAACCAGTTATTTGAGACTGACTATAGGCGTTGAAGTGATTATTGAGTGAACAGCCAAGTTTTCCAAAGTTTACGGAATTGAAGAAGAGTGGGACTTTGTCTGATGTTGAGTGGCAGGGTGTTCCATAGCTTGGGGGCAGCCACCAAGAAACGCCGATCGCCCCAGGTGACAGTTTTAGTACGGGGAGTGACTAGTTGATTAAGAGTGGCCGACCTTAAGGCCCTGGAGGGTTTGTGTTGTTGTAATTGATCTTTTAGAAAGTGGGGTCCTTGATTATTGAGTGCTTTGAATACAATGCAGAGGGATTTGAATTGGATTCTTTTTTGCACAGTGAGCCAGTGAAAGTCCTTTATGTTATTGGAGATGGATTCAAATTTTGTTTTGCCAGCGAGCAGGCGAGCTGCCGCGTTTTGGATAGTCTGCAGTTTGGTGATAACTCTGGATTGAGCGTTAAGGAAAAGACCATTGCAATAATCCAGGGAGGACAGGACAAGAGAGGTGACAAGTGTCTTGATCGCTGAATCAGGAAGAAAAGGGCGTATTTTCCTGATCATCTTGAGTTTCAAGTGTGCTGTGGAGACTGTTTTGTTGGCATGGTCCATAAAATTTAGGCCATCATCAAAGATGATGCCAAGGTTCCTGACTTTGGCAGTAGGAGTAGGAGGGGTGCCGAAGGTCTCTGGCCACCAGCTTGAGGGCCAAGCTGGCAGGAGTGTTCCGAAAATGAGTACCTCGGTTTTTTCAGAATTCAACTTTAGACAGTTGGTGGACATCCAATCTCCTATGTCTAGGAGCCCTTTCTTGAATTTTTCGGCTTGATCTCCGTCCCCTTTGATTGCCAACACTAGTTGGGTATCATCGGCGTAGGAGGTTAGGCTCATCCCGTGTGCTTTGATGGTTTTAGCAAGGTCCGACACATAGATATTGAACAGTGTCGGACTCAGGGATGAGCCTTGAGGAACGCCACAGGGAGCAGCGAGTTGGGTCGATTGATAGGGTCCTAGGATGACAGCCTGCGTTCTTTTGGCAAGGAAGGACGCAATTAGGTTTTTGGCAGTGTGGCAGATGCCAAATCCCTCGACACGGTCGACCAAGATGGTGTGGTCGACCGTGTCGAATGCTGCTGATAAGTCTAGCAAAACTAGGATGGCTGTGCCTCCTTGGTCCCTAATTACCCTGATGTCATCGGCAGCCTTGATCAGTGCTGTCTCTGTCCCATGGAATTTCCTAAATCCGAATTGCGTGTTATCCAAGAGATGATGTTTTTCTATGAATTCGGAAATCTGGGAATTCATGGTTTTTTCAATCACCTTCGCCATAAAAGGGAGGCTCGCGATGGGACGATAGTTTTTTAGCTCACTTTTATGAAGGGATGGTTTTTTTAACAGGGGTTTTAGTAACGTATTTTTAAGGGGATCTGGGTAATTACCAGATAGGAGAATAGAATTGCAGACTTGGGTGAGTACTGGTATTATAGCATCCATTACCGGCAGGAGTACTGAGAGTGGGCAAGGGTCTAGAGGTGATCCTGATTTGATGGAGGACAATGTGGTTTTTATTTGGTCTGGGGTGACTGGTTGGAAGCTGGGAAATATGTTTGCTGGGGGTGGGGTGGGGAGATTGACTATACTCGAGAGTGAGTTGGCCGCAAAAGCCTGGTAGATATTGTCTACTTTGGTGTAAAAAAAGGAAGCAAGAGAATCACATAAAAGTTGCGATGGAGGGGGAGTAAGGTCGGGAGAGTTACCTGATAGTGCTTTAGTGATTTGGAACAGTTGTCTGCTGGAATTTTTGGCTTTCTCGATTTGATCACTGTAATAGTCTTTTTTTGCTTTCGTTATCATGGCTTTGTAAAGAGCCAGGGCTTCCTTATAAATTGTTTTATTGGCTGTGTCATAGCCTTTTCTCCATTGTCGTTCCTTGTTACGATTAATTTGTTTTTGTGCCCTTATTTTCTCATTGTACCAGGGGGCAGTTGGTTTAGATCTGTTTCTAGACAGTTCTTTGGTAGGAGCTGACTGGTTTTCCCTTTTGGCTAAATAGTTACCTGCAGCTTTCCTTGCAATGTTCTCGCTAGCCTCTGATCTCTTTAGCTCTATGCTTAGTAAAATATCCTCCAAGGGCTCTTGACTAATAATGGCACAAATAAGTTGGTCTTCCAACTCTGACAGATCTGAGCCTTCTGACTAATGCTAGTTTCTCATTTTTACCCCTATGAAGTGTATAGCTTAGTGTTTCTCCCCGCACCCCAGCTTTGAAGGCATCCCAAACCATCCCAGCTGCAGCTGTTCCTCTATTAATTTCCCAAAACTGCCTGATCCAAACCCTCATCTTATTAACATAATCTTCTTCCCTTAATAACCCTCTCTCAAACGTCCAGTTGTACTATTTTCTATCTCCCCTAGTAGTCTGTGGAATAGTTAGTACAAGAGGGTTATGATCTGAAAGTACGCGGGGAAGCCTTTCAATCTGGGCACCAGCGACCAAGGAACTGGAGATAAAGAAATAGTCTATTCTAGCGATCCCCCTGAACCCCCCCGCCCGTCATACCCAAACTTGTCAGTCCATTACATTGAAATCCCCGCACCATATCACAGGTTTCGGCCAAAGAGTTAATTCCATATCTAGGAAATCAAACACTTCAGGTTCATCCTCGTTCAAACCATACACAGAAGAAATTGTGTAGCAGCCAGCGCCTGTTTCTCCTTCAATCAGGACCCATCTCCCCCCTTGATCCTCCTTCTTCTTCTTCACCCTCATTACTCCCCTTTTCGCTATTATAGCCACCCCTCTTGTCTTAGAGTCCTGCTGTGTATGTGCCAGGACCTTAAACCCAAGTTGTTCCAGGAGGTATTTATTCTTGCCCTCAATGTGTGTTTCCTGGAAGCATATCACATCTAACTTCAGGAACCTTAACATTGCCGCTACTTTCTGTCTTTTCCTTCCCTCGTTTAGCCCGCATATGGAGGCAATCTTTAACGCCATCTGTCATTTCCCTTATACGATAACCATCCCTTCCGCCCTCTTCTAGTGTGACTAATGTCAACATATATCCATGTATCTTCTTCTTTCGTGCTCTAGTTACCCACCTTCCATCACCGTCCCCTCATGCACCCCCCTCCTCCCCCCCACTCCACCCTACCCCTGCCTTCCCCACCCCCCCTGCTAAGGGCAAATAGGTCAAACATGACCTATGTGTGACTGCTCTCTGTTGCAGTGTCGCCTCCCCCTCCTTTCCCATCTCCTTGTGTTACAACAACAATCTTCTTCAAGGGTCTAGCCATAGATCATGAATAATTAACCTACCCCGAGTAGGTCCCTATGTTACTATATTACTATGTTACCTTGGCTAGCTCAGTTCCTCTGTTATTTCTACCCCTACAATTCACCGTGATTTCCGCTAGGAATTCACCTGTCTTAATTTCTGAGAAGAACATTCTGGTTAAGCCCCCCGTAATGACTTTCAGTTTCGCAGGGAACATTAGATACGCCTCAGAACCCTGTTGCTGAAAAGGCGTAATCAGTTGACTAAGTTTCCACCTCCTTTCAACTGTCACATGACAGAAGTCAGGTCTTGCGAAGAAAGTGGAACCATCATATGTTTTCCTGTTATCAGGCCTGGCCTTTTCCATTATTTCTTGCCTCGCAAGAAAGTTTCCTAGAAAGACTAGCATAGCCCTGGCAGGGTATCCTGATTACCGCCTCTTCTCTTTTTCTGCATAAGTGGGAATCTGTGGGCTCTCTGAACCTCAGTCTCCCATTGCCACTGTGCCTCTTGGAATACACTTTTCAACAATTTGACCACATACCCTCTTGGATCCTGCCCTTCCACCCCCTCATCCAGTCCAAGAAGTCTCACATTGTTGCGTCTCTGATGATTCTCAAAATATTCTAGCTTCCATTTTAGATCTTCCACAACCTTTCCCTGCTCCATTTTATGTGTCCGCCAGTCTGTAAACTCGTCCTCAAGCCTGCTAGTCCTTTCCTCTACTTGAACCACTCTCTCCTCTACTTCCTCATATTTTTTATTCATTTTCCTAATGCTTGCTTGAATTTTCTTTGTGTCTTGTCTGGCCCTCCGACTCTCTGTCCTGGCCTCGGCGTGCCTCTTTTTCAGCATGTTAAACATTACATCTAATGTTACGTCTGGCGTTGGGCAGCCCTCTTCGAGATAGTTTTCTTTGTAGACTCTGGTGGTACCACTATAGTCCCACAGTAGTTTCTTATTAGCACTGGATGATGAACCGCCCCTGTCCCGTCTAATTACTGATCTTCTTTTCTTCTGCGTGCCTTTGCTCTTGGAAGTGCTGGTATGGGTTTCCTCTGAGTCTGTTGATATCTCTGTAGTACTGCCTTCTCCCTGTATACTCAATTGGGATGAGTCAGAGCCTTCATTTAGTGAGTAAAACTTGTCCCCCTTTGGGGAGCGACCTCTCCCACCCTTGGCTCCCCCTCGCTCCTGCTGCGAGTCGTGGCTTGCTAAGCTTTTCAGACGGCCCCAGGTTGCGTCTTGTAATTGCCTCTGCTTACCCTCAGTGGGAAGTCCTTCTTCAACCTGTAAGAGGGCAGCCATCATTTGTGAGTTGTTGTACTTCTCCATGTCGCCCAAGCCCTCCAGAGCCACCTCTGAGCCCCCCCTGCACACCGCCGTTGCTGTTACCATGCCTCTACCTTTGGGAGCCGCTTCCGCGGGAGGCGTGTGCTCCGAGAGCTCCTGTTGCTGGGCAACCTCAGCGCTTGCGTCCTCGAGGCCGTCGGGTGGAACGCCAGCGTTTGCCGAGACAGACAGGCTCTTGATCGATGCCATTGTACCCCTGGTTGTTGTTTTGCCCACAAATGCTTCGGACATGGTAGGCTGCCTAAGATCTTTAGCTGCAGGGGGGTTTGGTTGATGTGAGCCCCTGGCCTCTTTTGATTGTGCGCCGCCGCCACCCTGTTGTAATCACCGCTGCTGCTGAGTTCTGGTCCCGGGCGTGCTCATGGATTTCGCCGCTTTTGATTCAGTTATCTTTTCCTTCTCTTTGCCGGTTATGTCAGCATTGTCAGTTTTCTTAGATTTCTGAACTTTCGAGGCAGTGCTGTTTGTTGGGGGTTGGGGAGTTGATCGTTTAGTTGTGGTTGAAGTCGGCACCTTCGGAATTGTCCCACAACGATGTGCCATCTTCAGTGATTCACGTAGATCGATATAAAATCTCTGCCAGTGCCTTCCAAATATCGCTAATGCTGTAAAAACGGATTCCAGTATTGCCTTCGCTGCTCGGGGCTCAGCGTCAGTGTATATTCCTTCCAGGTTCTTGGCTAGTCCTTGAAGAAGCAGCATATCCATTAATCCGCTGTCAGCATTCTTGGGTCAGTAGAGGGAGTAGGTGTGACTACCCTCTACAACAGCTCAGCGGCCATCTTGCCTCTGCCCCTGCACGACTGTCTCTAAGATTTTTTAAATGTTAATTCCAAACTATAACGTCTGTAAAACCTATGTTTTTTTGAATGAATATATATATTTTTTTTTTCACTGAAAAAAACATAGGTTTCAGGGACGTTAAAGTTAATATTAGTATAGTTAATATTAGCATGTAAAACACCTTAAAACCACAGATTTCAGGGACATTGTAGTTAGGAATTAGCATTTAAAAACCTTTGATATTCACAAAAAAAACACAATTTTAAGAGGTGTTATAGTTAGGCTGATATTTCAATTGTAAAATGCTATTTTTTAACTATAACGTCCCTGAAACCTGTGATTTTCTCAGTGAATTTCTATGTTTTTTTAAATGATAATACTAACTATTACATCCCTGAAACCTATGTTTATTCAGTGAATTTCTAAGGTTTTTTAAATGCTAATTTCTACCTATGCCTACATAGGTAAGACATGTTCAGAAAGAGGAAGAAAGGCATAGAAAGAAGCAAGAGAAGTGCAGAAAGAGGCAACTGAAGTCCAGGAAGAGGAAAAAAAGTGCAAAATGAAGCAACAGAAGTGCAGAAAGAAGCAACAGAGGTGCAGAAAGAGGCCTACTTCGACAGTACCTTTCCACAGAATAGGTAGCCTAATCACTAATCCTTCTCCCAAGATGTCCACCTTGCTTTTCTCTTGAACGTTCACTATTCATCGACTTTTCAGAATGTTAGGCAGACTAAATGTAAAACAGCAATCCTAACCATATCTGACCAAGTTTGTGAAGGTATGAATGTGTGTGTCTCTGATGTTACCTAGTGACATGTTACATAAAAATAAAAATACAGATACTTGAATACCTATTTTTCAAACTGCGTACTCTGTAAATGTGTGTACAAAAAGGTAGAAGCAAGAGAAGTGCAGAAAGAAGCAACAGAGGTGCAGAACGAGGGAAGAGCAGTGCAGAACGAGCCAAGAAAAGTGCAGAAAGAATAAAGAGAAATGCAGAAAGAGGCAAGAGAAGTGTTAAAAAGAGGCAAGAGAGGTACAGGAACAGGCAGGAGAGGTGCAGAAAGAGGAAAGAGAGGTGTAGAAAGAGGCAACAGAGGTGCACAAAGAGGGGAGAAGTGTGCAGAAAGAGGCAAGAGGGGTATAGAAAGAAGCAAGAAAGGTACGTACAGAAAGAAGCAAGAGAAGTGCAGAAAGAAACAACAGAGGTGCTGAAAGAGGGAATAGAAGTGCAAAAAGAAGAATCAGAAGTGTTAAAAAAGAGAAGTGCAGAAAGAGGGAATAGCAGTGTAGAAATAGGCAAGAGAGGTACAGAAAGAGGGAAGAGGGCTACAGAAAGAAGCAAGTGAGGTGCAGAAAGAAGCAACAGTGGTTCAGAAAGAGGCATGACAGGTACAGAAACAGGAAATAGGGGTGCAGAAAAATGCAAGAGAAGTGCAGAAAGAAGCAACAGAGGTGCAGAAGGAGGCAATAGAACTGCAGAGAGACACAAGAGTGTTACATAAACAGGAAAAAGAGGTGCAGAAAGAGAGAATAGGGGTGCAGACAGAGGCAACAGAGGGCCGAAAGAGGGAAGAGGGATGCAGAAAGAGATGAGAGAGGTGCAGAAATTTGAAAGAGAGATATAGAAATAAGCAAGAGCATTGCAGAAAGAACCAGCAGAGTTGCAGAAAGAGGCGAGAGGGGTGCAGAAAGAGGCAACAGAAGTGCAGAAAGAAGCAAAAGAGGTGCAGAAAGAGGAAAGAGAACTGCAGAAATAAGAAAGACAAGTACAGAAAGAGGCAAGAGGTGTACAAAGAGGGAAGAAGGGTGCAGAAAGAGGCAAGAAGGATAACGAAAGAAGCAAGATTGTTACTGAAAGAAGCAAGAGAAGTACAGAAAGAAGCAACGGAGGTGCAGAAAGTAGGAAGAGGGATGCAGAAAGAGGCAAGAGAAGTACAGTAAGAAGCAACAGAGGTGCGGAAAGAGGCAAAATGAGTGCAGAAAGAGGCAACTGAGAGGCAGAAACAGGCAGGAGAGTTGCAGAAAGAGGGAACAAGTGTGCAGAAAGAGGCAAGAGAGGTACAGAAAAGGGAAGAGGGGTACAGAAAGATGCAAGAGGGGTATAGAAAGAGGCAAGTGTGGAGCAGAAAAAGACAACAGTGGTACAAAAAGAGACACGAGAGGTGCAGAAACAGGCAAGAGAAGTGCAGAAACAGGCAAGAGAAGTGCTGAAAGAAGCAACAGAGGGGTAGAAAGAAGCAAGAGAAGAGATGAAAAAGACAAGAGAATTGCAAAAAGAAGCAAGAGAAGTGCAGAAAGAGGCAAGTGAGGTTCAGAAGGAGGCAAGTGAAGTGCAGAAAGAGGAAAGCGGTGCAGAAAGAGGCAACTGCGGTATAGAATTAGGCAAGAGGGTACAGAAAGAGGCAAGAGAAGTACAGAAAGAAGCAACAGAGGTGTAGAAGGAGGAAAGAGAACTGCAGAAAGAGGCAAGATAGTTGTGGATACAGGCAAGAGATGTGTAGAAAGAAAAAAGAGGGGTACAGAAAGAAGCAAGAGAGATGTGGAAAAAAGCAAGAGAAGTGCAGAAAGAACAAATGGAGGTGCAGGAAGAGGCAAGAGAAGTGCAGAAAACAGCAATAGAGGTGCAGAAAGAGGCAAGAGTACTGCAGAATGAAGCAAGAAACCTGCAGAAAGATGCAAAAGAGTTGCAGAAACAGGCAAAAGAGATGCAGAAAGAGAGAACAGGGGTGCAGACAGAGGCAAGAGAGGTGATATATATATTATCGCTGCATTGAAAGAGGCTTTTGGAGGTCCATACCTGTTTGGTTCCGCCGATTATTGACGGAACAGGAGTGTTTTTTCATATATATATATATATATATATATATATATATATATATATATATATATATATATATATATATATATATATATATATATATATATATATATATATACCAATAACATAAAATCAATTAAAAGAAACCATTCTACCAGAAGATAAAATATTAAACTATTTAAAAACCTTTAAACTTAAATGTATCATTCCAGTCTGTGCAACAGTAGGGAAAGTGTTAGATAGAGGATGGATAAAAATCACTATTCCCACTCCAGTGAGTGCAACATTAGGGAACATGTTGGATAGCGAGAGGTAACTATTACTATTCCTACTCCAGTTAGTGCAACAGTAGAGAAAGTGTTGGATAACGGAGGGGTAAAACGTACTATTCCCACTCCAGAGGGTGTAACAGTATGGACAGTGTTGTATAACAGAAGGGTAAAACTTACTATTCACACTCCAGTCAGTGCAACTGTAGGAAAAGTGTTGGATTGCATTGGGGTAAAATGTACTATTCCCACTCCAATGAATGCAACAATAGGGAAAGTGTTTGATAGCGGAGAGGTAAAACTTACTATCCCCACTCCAGTTAGTGCAACAGTGGGGAAAGTGTTGGATTGCTTGGGGGTAAAAATGACTATTTCCACTACAATGAGTGCAGCAGTAGGGAAAGTGTTGGATAAGTGAGTGGTAAAACGTACTATTCCCACTCCAGTAAGTACAACAGTAGGGCAAGTGTTCGACAGCAGAGGAGTAAAACTTAATATTCCCACTCCAATGAGTGCAACAGTAGGGAAAGTATAGGATAGCGGAGAGGTAAAACGTGCTATTCCCACTCCTGTCAGTGCAACTGTAGGGAAAGTGTTGGATTGCATAGGGGTAAAAATCACTATTCCCACTCCAATGAATGCAACAGTAGGGAAAGTGTTGGATAGCGGAGAGGTAAAACTTACTATTCCCACTCCAGTGAGTGCAATAGTAGGGAAAGTGTTGGATTGCGAAGGGGTAAAAATTACTATTCCCACTACAATTAGTGCAACAGTAGTGAAAGTGTTGGATAATGGAGGGGTAAAACTTACTATTCCCACTCCAGTGAGTACAACAGTATGGAAAGTGTTTGACAGCAGAGGGGTAAAACTTAATATTCCCACTCCAGTGAGTGTAACAGTAGGAAAAGAGTTTGATAGCAGAGGGGTAAACATTACTATTCCCACTCCAATGAGTGCATCAGTAGGGAAAATATTGGATAGCAGAGAGGTAAAACGTACTATATCCACTCCAGTCAGTGCAACAGTAGGGAAAGTGTTGGATTGCGTAGGGGTACAAGTTACTAGTTCCACTCCAATGAGTGAAACAGTAGGGAAAGTGTTGGATAGCGGAGGGGTAAAACTTACTATTCTCACTGCAGTGAGTGGACAGTAGGGAATATGTTGGATAGTGTCAGGATCAAATTTACTATTCCCACTCCAATCAATGCAACAGTAGGGAAAATGTTGAATTGTAAAGGGGTAGCAATTATAATTCTCACTCCAGTAAAGTCAAAAGTAAAAAAAAAAACATTCACAACATAAATATTTGAAAAACAAAACACATTTGAAAAAATATGAATATATTAAAAATAAAAATAAAAATATATGTACTATTACAATTTTTAAAAAGCATATGGTTAAAGGCATATGACAAATACCTACAAAAAATATATTAAATAAAATAAAAAAGAATTAGCAAACACATAAATATTTTTATTTAGAAATAATTTAGGATCAAAAACATTAATTATTACATAATTTATTTTTATTTCCTTTCCTATAACACCACAGAATTAACAACACACAACAACATGTTATGCAAAAAATTACTTAAATAATTAACATAATTAATTACCAATTGAAGAAATATTATGAAATAAAAAACAAATTAAAACTCATACAAATTAATAAACTTCCCACACTTTAAACCTATGATCCCCACAAACAACTGGTTAAATTTAACTAAAACATTTCATTCAAACAATTAAATCCTATTTTCAATTAGAAAACTAATAGTATATAAATCCTAATTATAAAGTAAGTAACATTTATTCAGTCCCCACCCTTTACCCCTAAAAAGGTAAAACCCAAAAACAAATATAAATAACTACCCAAATAAATATCAATTGATTAAATAACATTGATGAGCAGCCATTAATTAATAAACATAAATTACTTCCTACACTTTACCCCTATCAACCCCAAACAAAAAATAAATTACACAATTTCCATAAATAATATAAATTAACAACTAATTATTAGTTAATCAAAAATAAATTGCTTTCCACCATTTACCCCTATATACCCCACAACCTGCACCTAACAAAATGACACACTTATCATAGTTAAATAATATTAATTAACAGCCAATTAATAATTAATTACAAATACATCACTTCCTACAGTTATCACTATAAAATCTTAATTAGCTAAATGAAAAATAATAATTAATTAATCATTAATTAATATACTTCCCACCCTATAAACTCACAACCCGCTATGGAACTAAAAATGCAAAATGTAATTACAATAAAATAGATAACTGCTAAAAATGTAACCCATATATTAAAAAACATAAAAAATACTTATACATAAAAACATTCATCACATACATTTAAACTAAAATACAGAACACTAATTAAAAAATCAATATTTCAAAAAACTACATTTTTGCAAACAATATTAATGACTTCTATATTGCCCCATGGACTGTCCAGACAAGCATACATTTGTATACTCTTTACATGTATTCCAAGGGCAGCAATGGTCTCTAGAAATCTTGTCTGTTGTGAATAGAAAATTCACTGTAAACATTAAGAGGGCAGGCTTTATTGAAAGCACCGCCATTGTGTGATTGAAACACTACTATACACAATAAACCATTAGGAACATATTTATGGCCAAATCAAGCAGGGCAGTGCATTAAGGCACTTGCTGCACTGCACTGCATGACAGGGGAAGGGTTGGAATGCATTTTTAATGCAATTGTGTGCACTCCTGACTGTTCCTCTGCACTGGCGCCCTTTTGGCTACCTCGTGCCAACGCAGGCACCCTTGCACCATGGTTCAAGGATGCCTGCATTGTAAGGTGGATTGTTCTTGTGCAGGAGTGTGCATCACCTGGGACAAAAACAATCCTCTAAGGCTTGAAAAATGCAATACACATAGAAAGAGGAAAAATGAAGTGAAATAGAGATATTTCTCCTTGTTACGCCTCACCTGGGAGGCATATCTTTTTGGCACATTCCCAGGTTAATCACTTCTGGTAAATCTGGGAATGTGCCAAAAACTATGAGAGTTGCTTAGGAACACCCATGCAACACCCATGGAAATACATCTCTGGTACAAAGTGATGCCACCTAGCGATTTGCGCTGCATTGCGTTCTTTGAGATTTATGAAGCCACTCAGGGCCTGGCAAGGTGGCCTTGCATGGCTTCATAAATCTCATTTTGAAGTTTTGTCACTCTTGTGCCTCATCGTGTGATGCAAGAGTGATGCAAATGTGCTTCTAAATAGACCCCTTAGTTTTTATGTTCACACAAATTTTCGATTTGAGCTACAAGAAGTTGCAAACAATCACATTATTTTTTGTCACATACTACTGTAATTAGATCCAAGGTAAAAATATAAACATTTTAAAATGGCAGTGAAAGAGCTGTACCTAATTTTGAGGCAGGATACAAGAGCATGTGGGCAATTAATATTAATGGTGTGTGAAATTGGGAAGCCTAATGACTATATGTAGTTGTGCAAGGTGCGTACCTCTTCGTATAGAAAATACCAACATTGGGGGTTTTGGTACCACTCGGCAGACATCCACCATGTTCACTGCTCTCAGTCCCCACCTCTAACAGACATTTGACCCCTGTATAGTCCATCCAAAGTGAGTCAGCTAACTGCCTTCATTTATCCCAGCTGAGTTACCCCTTGCGCTATCCTCCATGGCAACATCTCACAGTTTGACCCATCTACACTCCCCAGAACCTCCTGTTGTTCAGTCAAACAGTGCAGCACTTTCATCACCATTTAGTGCTCCAGAATATCTATCCCGGAAGAATATGGGAGAATGGAAGGGTCATGTTAGGCAGACAGATCTCTTTTGGAGAAAATAAGGGAGGTTCAGCTACTACATTTAAGTTACAGTTTTCCAATTTTCTCCGGGTGAGAGGAGGAGAGTGGTGTGTGTGTGTCTTTCAGTCTTAGAAAAAAGTGCCTTTCAATATATATCAGAATAGATTTTAAGGAAACATTAGAGCACATTAAATACACATTGGCTAAATATAATCCCGAAAGGTAGGCTTAAATTGCTAAATACTGACATTGATAAGTATGAACAGATATAGTCAGTAAGTTCAACAGAAGTCCCTGTCACCAAGGAATCAAGGTTCGGGTTCTCAATTTCTGTTTCAAAAATCATTATTTTTAGGCGTTTTAGTTAAAAAATGCAACTCTCAGAATAAACTAAGTTGTTAGGTGAAAATGCAGAACAGGAGCAGTGCATCTTTGATGGGCTGAATCTGTATGAGACACTTATTAAAGATAACCTATATTCCCCTATAAATAAATATTAGACCAGACAGCCTTTGGGTGGTCCACCCAACCTTTTACCTACCTGCTCCACTTATCTGACCTACTTTTGGCCAATTTTAAAACTTCGTCCACTTTACCACTGCTAACCAGAGCTAAAGTGCTTGTACTCTCTCCCCTAAACATGATAATATTGTCTCATCCCCAACTGGCATATTTAATGTACTTATAAGTCCCTAATAAAGTGCACTACATGTGCTTAGGGCCTGTAAATGAAATGCTACTAGTGGGCCTGCAACACTTATTGTGCCATCCTCTTATGTTACCCTCTTATCATGGCTAAGGCCTGCCATTGTAGAGCCTGTGTACAGTTTACACTGCCATTTTGACCTGGCAAGATAAACATTTTGCGAGGCTCCAAACATATGGGTCACCCCTAAAGTTGCCCCTGGAGAACGTACAGGGCAGAGTGCAATATATTTAAAAGGTATACCATGTACTTTTAAGATTTACATGTCCTGGTAGTTAAAAACTCTGACATTCATTTTTCACTACTGCAAGGCCTATCTATCCCTTAGGATAACATTCGGATTGCCTTATGAGACTTTTTAAGTGTAATTCCCAATTGCAAAGAGATAGACTTTTCAAGTTTGGCATCTCTGGAATCACTATTTAAAATGACAACTTATGATGAAGTCGGATTTTGAATAGGAATACTGAAAATGCCACTTTTAGAAAGTTGGCATTGTATTACTATATCAATTTTGTGCCTGCTTTCGTTACTGTCGCTTGTCTCTGAAACACATCTGGGAAGGGTAACAGCTGGGCTTTCTGCATTCCCTCTAAACAGCCACACACAATTGGAGCTTTGGTGGTGTTTGATCGGCCATCCTGCCAGGATGGGAAGGTAGAGCTGGACCCAACCTCACTTATACCTGAAAAGACTGTGTCCTGTCCCTATACAAAGGGCTATATACCCTCCTGCAGTGAATATGGAACCAGGGCAGGAAGGGAGGACCTCTGTGCATGTCAAATTCCTGTCTTTGATGTCTCCCCAAGTTAGAAGGAATAACTGGGTATAAGTACTGGGCCTCAGACAGCACCACTTCAGTACACTTCTGGATCTGTGATGACTTTGCCAGGAAGAAGGACTGCAGAGTGCTGAAGGACTGCCACTCTACAGGACTGCTGCTTTGTTGTCTTCCTGACTTGCTGTGCTGCTCTGCTGCCTGCTGTTCCCTGCCTGGGTGAGAAGGACTTAACCTGCATCACTTGAACCAGAATGACTCCAAGGGATAGTTGGCTGGCCTCTGGATCTGAACGGGGCATACATTACTTCCAATTTACTTGCTTCTGCACCTGGACTCCGCCACCTGTGAGTTCGCCCTGACAAGTGGTGCCACCCCAACCATGGACACTCGATTGGGAGGCCTAAGGTGCTTGCTTCTGCAAGACCAAGGCACCTGCTACCAAAATGGTGCATTGGCACAGTTGCATGGATCAGACCCGACACACATACCCTGTTGCGTGGATCAAAACTGGTGCTTTGCTCCTGTTGTGTGGATCAGAACCGGCACATCACCTCTTCTGCGTTGATAAGCAGAGCTTATTGCCTTCCGAACTGCCACTGCACAAGGCTTCCACATCTCCTTTGATGGCATCTTCGAGGGTGACCCTGCATCTCCACAACACAGCTCTGCGTTCGTCTGAGCCAATACATCATTGCTGCTGTGCAGATCAGGAAGGCACATCGCCACCACTGCATGAGTCAACACCAATGCATCACTTTAGCTGCAGACTGCTTCTTCGATGTTGAAGAAGACAGGATTACAGTGCTTTTGTTCAGTGGGCATCACTGGTTTCCTGTATCCGACCCACCTTCCATCGTGGTCAGCCTGATCTTTTGCCTTCGTCCGAGTCAGGTGCAAGCAGATATACCAAGTAAGCACCTATTGCTCCTCAGCGCTAGTTCACAGTTTATTCTTTAAAAATTCATGTCTCAAGTTCTACTTATTGAATTTTTGACATTTTGATCTTGTTGTGTTTATTAAATCAAGTTCTATTTCTTTAAACTCGTGTGGAATCTTTTGCTGTTAGAAGTGTTTCACAAATACCTTGAACATTGTCTCTAAGTTAAGCCTGACTGCTCTGGTTAATTTAGGGTTTGCCTGCTTCTTACCCTGACTAGGATTGTGGTTGCTGCTAGACCAGTCTTCAAACCCCTGTAAACCTACAGCCCAATTTCTAACAATAAAGCAATAACTTTCAAGAATACTGCTGACCTTAGCTTCTACTCTACTTCCTATCTCCCTTCTAAACAAAAGGCAAGCTGCAAACAAGAAGTATAGGCTTTTCTTCTACTCTTCACTCTACATTACTGGAAAATCAATTAGATATTGTGCAGGCGAGTATCCCTCAAAGTGAATGATCTAAAAACTATAAACAACTTCTTATCCTACAGAAAGGATGATCACCCTAGTAGGATGCCCCAGAGCCTACAGGCAATCCAAGAATGCATTTATCCCTGAGGACATCTGTTAGACCTGGCACCCTTGGCATGGTTTTCTTTCTAACATTTTGCCTTAAGACCTCATGTTTTGCTGACTTTGTTTTTGCTGGCCTTAGGAATCTGCAAATTTCATTACTGCTAACCAGTGCTAAAGTGCTTGTACTCTCTCCTTAAAACATGGTAAGACTGGCTTATACCCAATTGATATATTTAATTGTCTTGTAAGTCCCTTGTAAAAAGGCACTGCCTGTATCAAGGGCCTATGAATTAAATGCTATTAGTGGGCCTGCAACACTGATTATGCCACACATCTTACGTAGCACCTTAAACACATCTCAGGCCTGCCATTGCAGCCTGTGTGTGCAGTTTTAAACTCCCATTTTAAACTGGCAAAATAAATATTTTGCCAGTCCCAAACCTTCAATTTTAATACATATTAGTCACCTCAATGGTAGGCCCTGAGAGCAGGGTGCAGTGTATTTAAAATGTTAGATGTATTTAAAATATTAGGCATGTACTTTTAAGGTTTACATGTCCTGGTTTTCAAAACCTCTTAAGTTTGTTTTTTACCACAGCAAGGCCTACATCTCCCAATGGAGAGCATCGGAGTCAATTTATTAGATTTAATAAGATATAATTTAAAATGGGAGAAGGTTCCCATTTTATGTTTGGTGTCTGGAATTATAATGAGAAATTTTAACTGATGGTGAAGTCGGATTTGAAATTTTAATTTTAAAAATGCTATTTAGAACATTGCCATTTTCCTGTTGTAGCCATTTGGTGCCTGCAGTCTGCCTCTGGGTCACATGACTGGGTGTCGTTCCGATGAAAGTTGTATGCTTTGTGATTTCTTCCTAGACAGCAACACACAATAGGGAGCTTAGGTGTGCCTGGGTGGGCCATCACTGGGATGATGGGAGGACGGAGCTGGGCACAGCCTTGTGTACACTTGAATAGGCTTTGTCCGGTCTCCTCACAATGCCCTGCAGGCCCCATCTGTTAGTCTGGAGCCAGGACTGGGAAGGCAGGGGACCAGTGCCCTTCAAAGGCCTAACTCTAGAATGTTCTCACCACTTTAAAAGCAAAACTGGGTATACATATTAGACCTCAGACATCAACTCTTCAGTTCACTTCTGTATCTGTGAATACTCTGCCAGGAAGAAGGACTGCTGTGCTACTGAAAAATCTGCCACTTTGCTGGACTGCTTCTCTGCCGTTCTGACCTCCTGCCCTCTTGCCAGGGTGAGAAGGACTAGATCTGCATCTGTTGACCCAGCATCACCAGAATGACTCTAAGGGCTATTTGGCTGACCTCCTTACTTGAGCCTTGGGGACGTAAGGCTCCAACAACCTTGTCCTCAGCACCTAAAGTCTGACATTTGTGAGTCTAGTCTGCAACCCTGGTCCTTGACCCTTGGAAGTGGGTCTAAGGTGCTCTTCCAGTGGTACTGACGGATTTCCTCTGCTGGACGGTGCAATCCCAAGCAGAATTGACACCTTTCAGCTGCTCTGTGGATCAATACTGATGCAAAGACACACATCACATTGCAGCCCATGGCCCCTTCGGAACAGCCGCTGTACAATGCATCCTCGGTGGATGCCATTTCATCCCTCTTTGACGGCAGCCTCAATGATGATGATGGACTCTGTATCTCTGGCTCACAGCTCCTCTGAACCAACGCTTCACCCTGTCTGCACAAAACCGCCTCAATGCTGGACTTAGCATCATAAGCCTTTTTCAACGGGATCATCAACGATGATGCAGGACCTCGCAACGCAGCCTTGCTGCACCTTGGAACCAATGCATCACTTCGGCTGCGCACCGCATTATCAACACGGATTATTGCAATGCTGCACAAATTAGGGGTTGAGGGACTTTGTTCAGTGGGCTTGACTGGGTGCCTGCAGCCAGCCCATGCTTCATCGCTGTCAGTCTGAACTTGTGACTTTTTTCCCAGTCCCGCTTGACCATATAATCACAGTTGGTGCTTTGTGCCTCTTGGCACTTTTTCCACTAAAATATTTAAACCTGCATATCTCCAGCTCTACTTATTGTTTTTTTGTCATTTTGGTCTTGATCTATTCATTTAAAATGTACTATATTTCTCAAACTTGGTGGGGATCCTTTTTGTGTGGCGTTTTTCACTTTTTCAATGTTTGAGGTGTTGCACAAATACTTTACACGTTGCCTCTATGTTAAGCTTGACAGCCCTGTGCCCCACCCAAACAAGGATTGTGGTTGCTGCTTTACAAGGGCTCTAGCCCCAGTCAACAAACAACTCAATTTCTGCGCATGGCTAAGCCATGGATCGGGATGGCCGCACGGAGATGAAGCTCTCCCGGCCACCGTAACAGAGTGGCCTGTTCCCTGAATCCAATGCGGCCCAAAACTTCATAACAGCCCGAAGCACAGAGCGGAGAGCAATTGGATGAGGCTGCATGTAGCAAAACAGGCGACCCTAACATCGCACTCAGCCGAGTGGAGTATAAAATGGCGGTGAGGCGGTGATGTCCGGAATCGAGATCTGAGGCAGATTGAAGAGAGGAGGATAAGTCCGGGTGGGGGCGGCGCGGTGAGTTGCGGTGTGCGCTCCAGGGTGCCCGGGTAATGCGCAGCCTAAGGAGCGTCACGCTGTCCGGGTGTTCTTTAGGCCTCCCATGCGGTGTACGTGACATGCCCCTATGGACGCCAAAACCAGTGAGTGTAAGGAAGGAGCCTGCGCTCTCGTTAGTGTGCAGGCCTCAAACACTGCCTTTTGTGCTCCATCTGGGCCAGCGTTCTAGGGGGTGCATCCTTCGCTGTGTGCCAGTGCCTGAACACGATCTGTGCAGCACCCCCCCTCCATCCACCGGACTGCAAAACCCCAGTTTACTGCCTGTATGACCTCACCCCGCATGGAAAATGCTATGGGGGTAATACACATCTGGCACTATCCAACTGCTGCGCAATTGCAACACCTAGCCGCGCTGAGACCACCCTGGTGCAACCACATTCTACCACTGCAAAGTTGCGCTTCCCCTGCACAAACCTGGATAGACTTTTGTGTCTACATCCTCCTGCACTCTCTTCCAAAAACAGCCCTGTCTTGCATTGCGGACGGACACCTGCACAGCACTACACTAAGCCGTCCTGTTAGTTGCGGACCTCACAAGCGTACCACCTGTTGCACTCCTTCAGTATCCCAATAAAAGGACCTGATCCACAGACGCTGCTTGGAGCCTCCTGTGCTGTCATGGCATGGGCCGCAAGGACCCTAAACAGCACCTACTTCCCTTTGAAAAGATAGTTGAGTCTGCCTGTGACCAGCCTAGCGACATGGTGAAGGGTGGGCAGTTATCCTCTGTCCCAGAAGACAACATCAGCCAGTTAGGTCTCTGCTCCTTGAGATGAGGGCAGGATTCAAAGCGCTGGATGTGCGCTTCAACACATTGGACAAACACATGGTGGAGCTGGGATCAAAGGTCCAGGTGCATGACCAGTGCCTCGATGTGGTAGAATCCCACACATCGGATCTGGAGGATGGGATGGCGCAATCTTTGAAAAGTATCAACCGCATGTAGCGTATCCTCAAGGACGTCGTAATAAAGAATGAAGATTTGTAGGCACGTAGTCACCGTAACAACATTTGCCTTTTGGGCGTGCTCGAATCTACATCCACTGGAGGTATGGACACCATGGTGGAGACAATCCTGATTGATTTGTTTGGAAAAGAGGCATTCACTCCAGGCTTTGTGGTGGAGCGTGGTGCCCATAGATCGCTTGGCCCCGGGCCTAACCCAGGGTACCCACCCAGGCCCATCATTGACCGTATAATGACCTTCAGAGACAAAGATACAGCATTGCGACTGGCACATGAGCGCGGCAAAACTTCTTGATAGGGCTCCAAAGTGTCTCTATACCTGGACTTTACCTCAATGGTGCAGGATGCAAGGAGGAAATACCTCAGAGTCAAAGTGACGCTCAGGAACCTGGGGCTGAAGTACGGTATGTTGTATCCTGCTAAGCTGCGAGTGGAGGTCAATGGAGGGGCCCGGTTTTTCGAGAATCCTACAGAGGTGCAGGATTTTTTCCATACTCACAAACTCAATACCAAACGCTCCGCAGAGAAGGATACAACTTCTCCCCCACGTAGTGGCTCAGACGCCAGCATGGACCTGTTCTCTGGCCCCGGCTGACTGATTTATTCTTCCCTTTTTTTGTATAAGCCACGCATTTGATGGCTTGATGTAATATTGGGATAAGGCTTGCTATGTATAATATTCTGCTCATAGGCCTTAGGAAAGTGTACACCCCCCTTTTGGTGTACACCTAGCTATAGTTTTGTGATGACAAAATGTACCCTAATTGTTTGTTTTTCGCCATGTTGATGGGACTATTGGTGCCATGCTTTGTTTTGGAAATGTTGGTATTGCCTCTCCGGATGGGCATGAAGGCTGGGTGGGGGTGGCGGAAGGGGTTTGGTTAATGTTGCTTTGCACTGAGTCCAAAGCAAGTTTGTCCATAGGCACATCTGGCTGGTACAGTCTTTGATCTCCATATCATGCCAACACCATGGCGCAGTTAGGTCACAACCCTGGCCCTTCGAGCGTGACTTTCGCTACATGGAATGTCCGGGGTTTAAACAATTCACATAAAAGGAGGCAGGTCATCCATGACCTACTCCGGCATAGGGTCGATATAGCCTTCCTGCAGGAAACGCATCTCCCCACTAGTGATATGGCCCGGTTTGCTACTAACTGGGGCCTAAACAGATATTTTGCAAATTACAGTAATTATGCCAGGGGCGCAGTCATTCTCATACATAAGCGTATCCCCTTTAATTGCCACTCTGTAACATGTGATGACGAAGGTAGGTTTTTGATTGTTGTGGGCACACTGATGAGCCACAAGGTTGTGTTGATATGTGTCTACAGCCCCAACACAGATTCCCCTGAATGTTTTTATTCATTACTCTCTAGACTGATACAGTTTGGCCCTGTACTCATACTCTTGGGGGGGGGTAACATTGCCCTCAACCGCACTATAGATAGCACTTCAACTGTCCCAGACCCCAAACCACGGGCACGTAAAGCCTTAAAGTCCCTGTGTGAGCAACTTTCCTTGCTAGACTTGGGTCGCTCACGCGATCCAAGTCACTCAACTTGCACACATTATACCAGCTCCCACGACACATGAACAAGGATTGACTATTGGCTGGCATCCCCAGAGATTTCCCATTGGTTCGATGAGCTTCAGACACTTCCAAGGACATATTCTGACCACTCCCCCATTCTCCTGTCATTGAGGGTCCCTTGTCCTGAGGGTTTAGAAAGGCAGTAGAGGTTCCCCAGCCATGCGTTGGACGATGAGGTGTTCAGGCAGGAACTCCAGGAGGCAATCGAAGACTACTTTTCCATAAACACTGGTTCTGTGGGCTCAGAGGCAATGTTATGGGAGAGCTTTAATGCTTACATGAGAAGGGGGTGCATGTCTAATAGCTCAGGGGTGCTATGGGATCTGGGAGGTACGCTTGCCCATCTGGAAAGGGAACTTGGGTCCCTTGATACTGGGCAGCGAGCGGCTTTCCTCTTGAAATACAGAGACACTGAAATTGAACGGAGACAAGACAGAGGTGGTCATTCTGGGCAAGCATAAGCACCTCTGGAGTCCCCAACACTGGCCGTCGGAAATAGGTTCTCCACCCCTTCCAGTTACGCAGATACGCAATCTTGGCATTGTTCTGGATGACTCGCTCTCCATGCGGCAACAAGTGGTCAAGGTGGCAGCCACCTGCTTTTCCATCTTGGGGTGGCTCCGGAAAATCCTATGGATGCTCCCAGTCTCGACAAAGCGCACTGTGGGCCAGGCTTTGATTACTTCTCGCCTGGACTACGGTAATGTGCTTTATCTTGGAGTTACCTTGTAAATTGTAAATTGATACTTGTATAGCGCACTACTCACCCGCAAGGGTCTCACCGCGCTTGTACGTATACCGCTGTGGAACCCATCCTGGCTTTCCCTGTGAGGCATCTACTCCTGGGCACCCCCAAGGTTGAGGCCAGGCATCCTTAGCGTTGTGGGGGCCGTTGTGGAGATTAAGCAAGCTATTGCCCAGAGTTGCAGAGTGGGACTCCATGATTGGAATAGGCACCGAGGTGAGAATTATCAGGTCCGTGGAATTTTTGAGCCCAAGTCCCGCCAAGGCGGGGAATTGAACCCTGGTCCCGGGCTAGACCTCTGCATCAGGGTCTGCCGCTCTAACCATTGAGCCACACTTCTCCACCTTGAAGATTCAGAGGAAACTTCAACTTGTCCAGAACTCGGCTGCTCGCCTCCTCTGTAAGGTCCCGTGGAGATCCCCTATCTCCCCCTTTCTTAAGGACCTTCACTGGCTCCGTATTGAAAGCCGAGTCAAATGTAAAGCTCTTTGCTTTATGCATAAGATCAAGCAAGGGTTGGCCCCGGCCTACCTACAGTTTCTCGTCCAACAATATTCTCCATCTCGCCCTCTCAGATGTTCATCTCAAGGAAACTTTTTGATCCTGTGTTTCAAACTGATGAGAATGGGTCGACGCTCCTTCTCCTGTGTTGCTCCTAGGCTATGGGACTCTCTTCCGGTTACAATGAAACTTGAACCATCTCTGATGAAAGTTCGCAGAGACCTTAAAACCAGGCTCTTTCCTCAATAACAACGGTTATCTGTAGCACTATTTCAACCGGCGCCGGGAGACCCCTTGTGAGTAGCTGTGCGCCTTATAAATTCAACTACAAATACAAAGTACAAATACACTGCTGAGAGAGAAATCCTTTTTATGGGGAATTGTCATAACGCTAAAGTTTATGGGGAGGTAGACCGCCCTGGGTGAGTATTGGCGCAAATGATCTGACCCCCCCTACAACAAAGCATACAGTACCGAGCTCCGTTCAGCGTCAGGTCACCAAATCAAGGACCGCTGGACATCCAGAGAGAATTCCTTTCTTATTTTAAAGCATTGTACACGACTAAATTGGGGCACAGTCGAGCCGACCAAGAGTCTTACCTATCAGAGGTTGCATTGGTATACCTTGAGAAATTCATGCAGGAATTTTGGGCAGTGCCTATCACGGGAGAAAGCATTGATGAAGCTAACTCAGCCTTAAATTCTTCCTCTGCCCCTGGGCTTGACAGCTTCACGGGCAAATTTTACAAGTCATACAAAAACCTGTTGATCCCTCGCCTCTTGGAGGTGTATGCCGAAGCACTGGAGAGACAGGTTCTTTCACCCACTCCCTGAGAAGCTGTTATAATATTGCTCCCCAAACCCGGAAAGGACCCCCAATTGTGTGGCTTATATCGACCCCTATCGCTCCGAAACCTACATTAAAAAATCCTTGCTAAGGCCCTGGCAGGCCGTCTCTACCTCCTAATGGAATCAATCATCTCCCCGGCTCAGTCGGGTTTCGTCCCTCACTGTTCCACGGCCTTCAACCTCCGTACCTTATTTAATACCCTACATAGAATAAATCCGGACACTCCCGCAGCAGCGTTCATTCTAGACACTGAAAAAGCTTTTGACTCCCTTGAATGGCCCTTTTTTCTGTCCATAATGCAGTGCATGCGAATGTCGCAGAGATTCAGTGCCACTACAGCTCTGTTATACAGTCAGCCCACGGCTACACTCCGGCTCAATGGTACCTTATTCGCGCCCTTTCCCCTGTCACGTGGCACGAGACAGGGCTGTCCATTGCCACCTTTGTTATTTATTTTGGCAATGGACCCCTTGACAAGACATTTCAAAGAGAAACACCTACACAGGGATTTGCAGTTCAACACACGCCCACTACTAGTTTCCCTGATGATACGATACTATATGTCCGTGACCTAGACCCTCTTATCTGGAAGATACTCTGATTTGGTACCTTTTCTGGACTAGGGATCAATTGGCGTAAGTCGGTTATGTTTCCCCTCATGGCTGGCACAGCCCGAATGGACTTAGAGTTCCCACTAGAATGGTGTTCAGACTCAGTGAAATATTTGGGGGTGCACATACATCTTGAGACGGATCAGATTATTCGCCGTAATTATGGGGTGGCGATTACAAAACTTGAGGCACAAATAGATACATGGCTTAAGCTCCCACTCTCCATGGCAGGGGGAGTGGCCCTATCAAGATGATAGTACTTCCGAACTGTTTATATCTATTTCAGAACATCCCTGTTCCACTCACGAACAGGTTTTTAAGCACCCTTCGCTCCCACTTAATTAAACTAGTATGGGCCAACAGGAGTTCCAGAATACGATGGCAGATCACGTGGCTCCCCTGAGATAGAGGCGGGATGGAGTCCCTGATTTGCAGTTGTATTATTTGTGGCGCAATGCAGCTTCGCACAGGCGTGGTATCATCCGGATGCCAGGATCCCCTTTCTGGGTCAGGAATCAGATTGCGTTTTACCAGGCACCTTAGCAACTGTACTGCCCCTTAAAGTCCCTGGAGACCCCAAGTACATTTAGCCGGTTTCAACTACCAGCTGGGCATGGGCTAAGCTGGGGCGTATTACGAATTCCCAGTCAATGTTCTCCTCTGCTCTTCCACTCCCTAATGCCAAATGGTTACCTATAACGGGGCGAAAAGCTGGTGCAGAAGACTTGTACTAAATGTAACATTGCCAAAATGGGCGATTTGTTTCCGGAAGGCCACATTTTTAATCCAGATGATGAGTCCTCATTTCCAGTTATTACATTTATGACAGATTTGTCTTGGCGAGACTACGTTCAGCACTGCGAGCTAAGCTCCCAGATTATCTACTACTTGAGCCCACGTCTTTCCCCCCACTCACTTTGGTGATAGGTAGTAGCAAAGGGGTCCATTTTATATTCCAGCTCTACAAGGCATGCTCCGATCTTATTCCAGTTAACGATGACAGGGTACACAGCGCTTGGGAAACAGATTTGGGTAACCCAATAACTGACGAGCAATGGATGGCCTGCTGTGCGACGAAAACTGTATCCCTCAATAGTTGCCACAAACTGATTCATTTTCAGTTCCTACGCAGAATCTACGTCACCCCAGATAGAGCACAGAGGATAGATCCCACTAGAACACACCATTGCCAGCGTTGCAATTCCGTGCAAGCAGACTTTGCACACCTCGCTTGTACGTGTCCACGCATACACACTTTTTGGGTGGAAGTACACAAGGCAATCAGCAGCATGACTCAGGTGTCGATGAACCCCCTGCCAGAGATTGGTCTCTTAGGATACGTCATCCAATTCCCCCCTAACATTCACAGATTAACTGCCATCTGTCTACTATTGTCTAAAAGAGAAATCGCCATACACTGGGGGGCAAGCGGACACCAACGATTAAAGTATGGCTCCATAACTTGGCATCTTGCTCTATGAAGAGTGAGCTGTATGCCAGTACAATCCCTCCATCCTACCAGACCTAAAGACATCTGGGGCCCCTTCAGAGTCTTCCTATTTACGCAGCAACTGGATCCCTCCACTCAACAGGAGCAGGGTATAGTCCCAACGGGAGTGGGCTAGAGTGGATCAGGTTATGCATCAGTAATAAACGCACATGTGATATCCGGTCTCCAGAGCTAAGTTCCTATTCTATTTTTGAGGTGTAATAACGGGAGGTTTGTCATTGGTGTATTGAGGGACATGAAAAATGAGGGGGCCTTCGAAATGGGTCATGAAAGTATTATCTGTATTATATATCACATTTCACCTTACCGACTGTGCCTAGAAGAAAAGATATGTAACTAAAGCCTTGTATTCGGACTTGTGATGACATTTAACTGAACTCAGTGCCTTGCTTTGTCTTTAAGAAAATGCTAAATAACGTTTTTTTTTTTTTAACTCAATATCTTACAACATTCAACACATACCCCATGAAGATATGTCCGAAATAGAAATTGAACAAGAGAAAGCAGTGGTTAAGGGTTTCTGAAATTGAACAAATCCAGCTATTAAAAATTGTATTGGTAAAGCGGAAGTGTTTCGCCTGCACTGTGAGAAGAGCAGTATGGCTAGTTACTCGAAGAGAGACAACTTCAGTGGGTAAGGGATGATCAAGTGCAGCTAACTCGGCTGCAAGCTTCTGGTGTGAAGCCCCTGCAGGATCCGAAGGGCTGCTCTGCAAATGACAGATCTGTGCTGGCTGTGTATGCAACACAGAACTACTTTCCTCTCACACCATTAGTGACATACTGTAAAGTCAATGGCACAGCGAAATTATGTGGCCCTTTATTAGGCAAATACGCATGTGCAACAGAAAGCTCAGGCAGACCTTAAAATCCCATTTACAGACTTATATAAGACCAGTTTAACTACTTGCATCCACAGCCTCTGGTATAAGATATCATAGGAACCAGAGTCCTGTTGGACAGAAGGTACTTTATAACTCATATCTCGGAGTGACAGACTGGGGATAACAGATATGATTAACTACATCATTTGGGGTCTGTCTTCCTCCACCAAGTTTGCTGACTAAGTCGAATCCATGAGCATAGAGGAATTAAGTTGGATTAATCCATCACAAACGACTTCCTATGTCTGGAGGGAATAGTACACTTAATAAAGTATCTAAAACCGATCAAAATTCCAATATTTTCAATGAAAACGCCACACAATTTTCGAGTGTTTGAAAAAGTAATTCTGGAACTTAGAACAATGGCCTTTTGTGCAAGTGCAGCACTTCAAAATTACTCCTTAAAGTGCATGCCTAAACATTAACGTGCATGCCTAAACAATGTGAGTTCAGAAAAACAAAAGGGAAACATTTTTAAATGTAATACTCTGGGAGCTGAATTATCTTGGTGCTTGGCTTTTTTACAAGGAGCACAAAGTTAACGACAGAAGTAACGACTCCCTGTATGCCCCACATCGTTAAATATTAAGAACAATGAAATTACACTTTAATCAGAAGATATCTTATTTGAAAATAAAATGCTATGTTCTCGTTTAATGTGTTTGCTACACATATTAGCTATTAGACATAAACTGTAGAAAAACGTTCACACGCTCAGTGGAACAGATGCTTGGAAAAATACATGTCAGATAATCGAACAACTGCGAAAGATCACACAGCAACTACCGGCTGAGCTGTCTGAACTTCTAGCATGCTGAAACTTGCCCAATTTCAACCCAACGCCCTAATGAAGTCACGGGGGACAAATAACTTCAACACGGGCATGACTGTTGTTCCTTGTAAACAGGCCGTAATGATTGCTTTAATTGTCCTCTCCGTAGGAAAGAAATTGAGCAAAACAAAAACATGACAAAAAAGCCAACTGAAGGGTTGCATTTTCTGTTTCATAACATTGACATTTATTGCCTTTCTTAACTGTGATTTCTATTATAACTTATGACAAAAAAATAGCTGAAAGAACACGTTCGATGATAGTGGATGCAACCATAGTTTGTACTGTCAGTCCTATAATTTTTTTCCACAACCGGTTTTAAGGAGTTAGTGGTTCAAAACTAATGCACGCACGTTTTTATTAAATAATGTACACTGTATTTAAGACTTCGAGGTGACTCATCCGCTGCAGATTGCCCAGAGACAGCTAAATGCAGTTACATGCTTTTCCAATTTTTTTCCATTTTCAGCATTTGCTGGTTGTTCAATCACAGACTGTCCAATGAGAATGAACATTTTAGGAAATTATGCAGCTAATTCCTTAACAATCATTGTTCGTTTAAGTTTAGAGTCAATTGTTAAAGCCTAGGAAATATTCTTCGAAATTGACCACTTTGGTAGAGTTGATGAAGTAACCCTAACCTCAGACCAAGCAGATATTTGCCTGTTAGTAACGGGGATTACCGGTAGGCTAGGGCACGTGCCAGAGCCAGGCAGAAACCCCCGGGCTAGTCAGGGCGAGGGAAGTACACCCTGAGGATAATACCTGCTCACACCCTTGGTAGCTTGGCACGAGCAGTCAGGCCTATCCCAGAGGCAATGTGTTAAGCGTTTGCGCAACACACACACACACAGCAGTGACACACTAGGCACCCTACAAAAGAGACTCCACACAAGGTTATATAAAAATAGCCTTTGTATTATAAAAACACATTAGAATCACAGACATATAAACTGTGCCTACAGGCACCAGGTCATCATTTACAGGGGTTTATGGACAGAGCAGCGCCAATGGTGTCGCTGCCAGAACCATGACACAAGTACATGTAGTAAGTATAACACAACCACCAGTAATAACTGCCCATAGCCACTAGCCAAATAATGAACTTAGCATCCTTGTAATGAGCATAAACCACATTAGATCACGCATGAACCTAATGACCTGACGTCAGGCATCCCCCTAGCATAAATGCAACATTGTCAGGCATAAGCAAATACATCATGCAATAACCATAGGGCCTACATCACATTTGCCAGAGGCATCATCCTAAAACATCCTAGCATGACATTAGGCATAGAAACATTATGCACCTCCTTAGGCGTAAAAGCATTAGGCATAAACCTTAGGCCTAGAACCACGTTGTGCATCATATCAGCATACTTCACCTAGGGTATAAACACATGAGAATGAAGACATCAGTCACAAAATCAACCATGCAAACCTTAGGGAAAAGCTGAATAAATGTTATGTGTCCCCAATGTTGCAGATTAGCTTTTGGGTGCCACTACACCTGGAGAGCCCCACTCTGGGACTTTCTAAAAAGGAATGCCCACGAGGCAGCTGCCAGCTCCTGCGGCGCAGCTGAGGCAATGAAAACAATACGGTTCAAGTTGGAGCCCCCCCTCTAGGACTCTAAAAAGTAAACGGTGCCCACAAAGGTAAAAGCAACTCTGGTGCCACTGTCTGCACTGGAGCCCCACTCCGGGGCTCTGAAGTGAAAGAAGGCCTAATGTTGCAGCTGCCTGCTTCTGCGGCACAACTGCGGTACAGCTGTGACCGAGCTGTGACCCAGGTGAGCCCCCCTCTGGGACTCAAAAAACATGTGGCCCTCAAGGGGTGAAGTTGGAGCCCCTCTCTGGGACTCTGATACGAAGATGATGGCCACCAGAAGAGAAAACGTTGCAGTGGCCCGCAACTGCTGCGCCACTGAAAAGTCAACCAGGTCAGAGTGCTCTCTGAGCGCTCAGGGTAGCCCCCACACCGGGCTCCTTCATCCAAGTACTGCCCCAATGTTGGAGCAACCAGGCACCAGCAGTGTGCCTTACTCTCGCTCCCCCGGTCAGCCCCACTCACCGGCAGTACTTGGATCTCCTCCGGCCTCCAGCACACGCGGGGGAAGCTTGGTGGCCTCACTCTCCGCTCCCTCACTTCCTCCGGTGCCACTTCAGCTTGCGGGGCTCTCCCCAGTCACCCAGGAGCCCGAACAGGCCACCTCCAAGCCTCTCTACTTCACCGGGTCCCTACTTTGGTGTGCTTGAATCTCCAGACTGCTTCCCCCAAGCCAGGGGAGGTGGAAATGGAGCCCACAAGGTTCCATCCCAGCAGGCCCAGCTCACAACCAGGCACGGGCGCTAACTTCTGTCCCCGGTGTTTTCGGGCTGCGGGGGTGATTCTGGAGGCATCAGCGGTGCAATGCGGGGTGGGCTCCCGCTTAAAGTGAATTAGTTGCAAAGGCGTGAAACAAATGCTGGGTGGGCACCTGTTCCCAAAAATAGCATAAAGCGGGGTGGGCACCCTTGTCATGCTGCAAATATGTGGGGTAGGCTCCTGCAGTGTTTAAAAAGGCAAAAGTGTGCATAAATGTGGGGTGGGCACCCACTGGTCTCAGGAGCGCTGGGGGGAATCCCACGCACCAGGGTTTCCTCCCAGCATGGCGGCAACACAGCGCTGCAGGGTCCACGCTTGTCCTGGGTAAAATATAGAGCTCACGAGGCACTAGGGAAGAAAGCAGGGTTGGGCAAAGGTCAGCAGCCTACAGGGCAGCTCTTCCCCAGCAGAGTAGCAATCCCTTGGGACAGTCAAATGTAGCGAGGATGGCAATCCTGAAGGGCAGCAGCCTTTGCTCCTGCGCAGCTCCTTCCCAGTCCAGTAGAAGGTAGAGGGGCAAAATGGGGCACAGGGGCCAGCACACAGTGTCCCACGGCGGTTTCTCCTGGCATAGTATCCCCGCCAAGTCAGCACAAGCACACACAACATGGGCTCACAGCCCCTGTATTGATACACCTCCCTGCCCTGTTTCTGGAAGGGGGTAGAATCTTCTGGAAGGGTCTGGGGGTAGGGGTTTCTGGAAGTGTCTTAGAAGTTCTAGTCCCAACTGGCACTGGGAGGGATGTTCGTAGGGGGCGGAGCTAGCCTTGTACAGGGCAGGCATTGACCTAGTCAGGGACAGGAGATTCCTCTGCCCACTACTCTAGTTACAGACCTCCCACTCAGCCTGACCCTGCCTCCATGGAGCCACCCACTCCTCACCAGCCCTGGTCACTTCTAGAAACAGACATGCAAGCAGGCACACAGCACACAGAAATGCCCACTTCCAAAAGTGGCATTCCTAAAATAGTAAAAGTAAATCTGACCACACAATTGAGCAGCATTTATCATTTCCATTTCACACATACCAAACATGCCATACTTATTTTGTTTTAAAGTTGGAGTTCCCAATGTTAGCCTATGGAGGGCAGAGAGCGCACGCACTCTGCACTGCTAACGAATGCTAAAGTGCCCCGAGTCCTAAAACCACCAACACCATGTCAGCAAAAAGGCTAGGAGGAAAGCAAAAAGTTTAGGGATGACCATGCAAAAAGGGCCAAGTCCAACATTGCCCATGAACACTCCAACTGCTGTAAGTCAGGGCAGAAGCGATCGATGGTGCTTCTGGTGCCGTAGCACTGGGGACCGGATGTGGATTATTTATCAGGCCCACTCAGTATATTCATAAAAGTGTTTTACTGGCCCTACGTCTCCGTTTAGTATTTCCCAGGAAGTAAATGTTGATGGAGTGGGTGGGTGGTGAAGAAAAGTAAAGGGTGAGTAAGAGAAAGGATGGAAACAAATTAGAAATTGTCATAAAAACAAAAATAACAGAAATAAAGATAGGAGGCGAGAAGGAGGAAGGAGATGAGAAGCATTGGAGAGTAGAAAAAAGTGAGAAAAATCGAAAAGAGATGAAGTAGAGTTAGGAGACTGAAGAGAAAGACAGCAGAAGAATGTCTCAGGACAGTGACTGAAACAGGAAAGAGTGGGAGAGAGGGGTGAAGAAAGGGGAGCAGCCTTTACAAAGTTGCCATTACCACACAATGCATTTACCACCGTAGCTTTACCATGCATTGCATTTAAAGCGTAAAGCCGTTACCACACATGCATTTACCACACATATGCCTTTACCACAATAGATATGATACAAAAGATCTGTTTTTGGTTGAAAAAAACGTTAGAAGTTCAGTGAAAAAAGCAAAGGTTAAAGTAACGTTATAATTAAGTGAATTAGGGATAACATTAACGTTTTGAACTAAAAAAAGCCACAGAATGCACCTGTTATAGTTAGCATAGCTGACAATAACGTGTGCCCCTTCCATGGGGGTGCTTATCACCTCACATATTACATCACTCATGGCATGTTCTATGACATATTTTGTGGTATCACTGATATCTCAAATGACATCACCAAGGCCATCACTGATGACATCTTCCAAACTTCTTTTGTACACTTTTCTCTATAAACTGGTATAAATCTCTGACTTGCCAGGCCCTGTGGCCAACCCCTGCATGTAGCCAACCCCATGCTGTACACAGATTTCGGCCTTGCGCAGTGGGTTGTTGGACATTAGACCGTGAGGCCAACACTTGTGAAGGTAGCCAACCCCACATTTCACAGGGCCTTCGGTCATGCATGGCAGTGAGTTGGCCATAGGGCCTGGCCTCAGGCCAGGGCCAGTGGCCAGCTCTCTGTATGCAGCCAATCCCATGCTGCACATGATGTTTGGCAGTGCACAGTGGGGGATTGGCCACAAGGCCAGGCCCTGTGGCCAACCCCCCCAATAGCAGCCAACCCCACAATGCACACAGCCATGCATTGTAGGGGGTTGGCCATATGGCTGCACCCTGTGGACCCTATTCCTCAGAGCTTTTAGCCCCGGACTTCCAGCCTTTACTTTATGTGGGGTGGGGGCTGTGGGTCATCTGCCCTGAGCCTCCAGAGGCTCCAGGGAGCCCATCCACGGCTAAAATTTGTTTATATGAAGAGGCGGGCTCTATGCCCCCCTAAACCTCTAAAGGAGAGTTTATCACTGGGGGCAAAATTTAACAACATGGGGAGAGGGGTCCACAGGATCCCCTCCTTGAGCCTGTAAAGGTCCCAAGGAATCCACCCCTGTGTCTGAGATTACTTAAAAAAAGGAGGGGGCACCGTTCCCAGGTCCTACCTTTGTAAAAGGTGGGTGCCCTGGTGTCCACCCAGGGCATCCACCATACTCTAATTGGCAGTCCCAGTGACCCCAGTCACCTCCCCACAGACAGCGGGAGCCAGCATTACTCCCACCTGCAAGGAGCAGCTACTAATGCTGCTACCTGAGGGCATGTGCAATGTTTTAATCTGTTTCCCTGCCCGTATCACTACAGGCAGATCGGAAGCGGAAATAGAACAAAAAAAACAGCAACCTGAAGAATTTTTGTAGCTCCCACCAGCTTGAAGCAAACTTGGTGTTTGCTCCCTCTAGGCACAAAATTCAAGAATGCTCCCACCAAGCAAGAGCAAACAAAGGTTTCCCTGACCGCACCTGTGCGGACAGGGGACCCGTTGTGTAGTAGTAGTGGACTTCTCAGGAATTAGATACTAAGCCGACCCTGAGGTATGGGATCCCCATGGCCATTATTGGTTCAGGGATGGGGTGGCATGGCCCCCTCACCATTTTGTAAAATTTCAGTCAGGGAGGTGGGCTCCCTGGGGTCTTTGGAGATTTGGGGAGTGGTGCCACGCAGCCCCCTAGCCTTTATAAACACACAAATTTCTATCCAGCCGCCATTTAGTTTTTTGCTTTCCTTTATCTCGCAGGAGGCCTGTGGGATTGCAGCATTTTTTTCCAATTTTTTCTTTCTTTCTGGCCCTCTGGGTTCCCCCTCATGGGCCTAGATTATCATTGTATCCCTACCCTACCCACTTATATATTTTTTTAAAACCTCGAGTCCTGTAATAGTAGCCAGCAACATTTGTCTCATGTTGTTGCAACTAATCAGAGCTCTCGCTCCCAGTGGAGTGAGATGGCCCGAGGAAAAAAAGGTGCCGGGACCAATCAGAACACTCTATTTTTATTTAATATTTATTTTTAATTGACACAACTATCCAAATATAAAATAATTTTTCAACCTTAATTTCTCAAACACCACTGAACGGATTTACACCAAATCACAAAAAGCACAATCTGCATACAAAGAGCTAGCATCCTCCCAAATTTGGTGTAATTCTGTTCAGCAGTTAAAGAAGTCTATGGAAAATGCACAGGAATTTAGCATTTTGGGACCCCTCTTTTTTCTCAGCTCCCGCTTGACCCCGAAACTTTCCAGAATCACAATTAGACAGTACAAACTTCAATCATACATTGTCTGTCTATGTCTAAAATGACGAATGGCAGAAATTGGGAATATTTAAATGCAAGTTGAAAATCACGCAGCGATGCGTCACTTTTCATAAATGAGGCCCTATGTTTTTACAGTCTTCAGCAGAGAACTTACTTCAAGTAAAATAAATTCTATTTTCAGCAGGATATAAACAGGATTGTGTGTTATTGGATTGCGCAGGTTGTTTCTCAAATAGCACGAAGGTTACAGCTACAGATGTTGTGGTTGAGGGCCAGGGCTTAAGATACTATGCTGCTTCTGACACTAAATGTGATTTTGGTTGTGATTCATCTCTATTCTGAGGATTTGAAATCTAGGGCCAGATGTAGGTGGCCATTTACCGACCGGTAATGGCCGATTTTGGCCGTTACCGACCAGTAAATGGGTTATTGGGATGTAGGGGGCCAATTTTACCGAATCTGTAAATTTACCGAATCTGTAAATTTACCGATTCGGTAAAATACCGAATCAGTATTTTTACCGATTCGGTAACTTCAAGATTTAGGTGGGACTCTTCTGAGTCCCAAAGGCTTTTCAGAATCGGTATTTTACCACCCAATCCAATTGGGTGGTAAAATACCGAATCCAGGTGTGCATGCACATGTGTGCATGCACACCTATGCCATGTGACAGACAGACATGCCCTTAGGGCATGTCTGTGTGCCACATGGCACACATGCCTGTATTTGGGGTGCTAGAGGGTGTCAAAGTGACACCCCCTGCACCCTTGCTGGAATCGGTATTTACCGAATAGGTAAATACCGATTCGGTAATGCCCATTGATTCCTATGGGCTTTAATGCCCATAGGAATCAATGGGCATTACCGAATCGGTATTTACAGAATCGGTAAATACCGATTCCAGCAAGGGTGCAGGGGGTGTCACTTTGACACCCTCTAGCACCCCAAATACAGGCATGTGTGCCATGTGGCACACAGACATGCCCTAAGGGCATGTCTGTCTGTCACATGGCATAGGTTACCGATTCTGTAATACCTACACCCCTCCCCTCTATTTTACCACTTCTTAAATACCGAATCGGTAAAATTCAGAATTTAAGAAGTGGTAAAATAAAATTACCTACATCTAGGCCCTAGATTCTTCTATTCAGTGACCGAATGGCTTTTTGGAACAGAGGAAAAAACTGCATATCGACTTTGGAACATAAAGACATGCAATGGCATTCACACCTAAATGGTTTGAGAACTTTTTCAGTCAAACAGCTCTATGTGCAGTCATCACAAACTGGCAGATGCATCAGTTATGTTTTGCGAGTCCTTAATAGCGAATTTTAAGGAATCGCTATTAAAGACTCGCAAAACGGGATGCATGTAGGAATCGCAATGTTATTAGCGATTCCTACAGATTCCTTATTAGCGATTCGTTAATAGCTAATCGCTAATAAGGAATGGCTTTCCCATTCATTCCCATGGGCCTAAAGGCCCATAAGAATGAATGGGAAAGCCATTCCTTATTAGCGATTAGCTATTACCGAATCGCTAATGTTCCGCTATTTTAAGGGTGCCAGGGTGTCCAAAGGACACCCTGTTGCACCCCTGAAATGGACCTGTGCACAAATGTTACACACACATGCCCTAAGGGCATGTGTGTGCGCAACATGTAACTTTAAAAAACGCACAAAAGTGCATTTTTCAAAGTTTTAGCAAATTACCACGAAGTTCAACTTCATGGTAATTAGCTCCCCCTATTAGCGAAATCGCAATTTTTTTGGTTTTCATGCATTGCATTTAAGGAATCTCATTTTTGGATTCCTTAAATGCAAGGGCAATTTAAGGAATCACTATTTAGAGATTCCTTAAATTGCGATTTCTGCATTTGGGATGATGCATCCCAAATGCAAAAATACCAGGAGCAAACGGCCAGATTCTGAGAATCTGCCCGTTTGCTCCCGGTATTTTCTTTGAGGCATCTGCCTAATAGTGACTTAAAATGTTACAAGGGGCACATATATCGTTTTCTGAGCGGAGAGGTATTGCTCCTGTTTACTGTGTAAATCCTTTACGTTTTGTAATATTTCGTGAGTTTATCACCATCAGTGCAAATAGAAAATATAACATCCAAGCCAATACATTTTAAAATTGAACTGTAAAAACATATAAATAGCTATAGTTCCTTTTTTTAAACAAAATTATTTCCAGAGGGAGAAAAATCCTTCCCGGCTCGTCATGCACTGTTCGAGTTGTCACAGACCATAAACCACTTTCGAGGACTTATTTTAGCTCCTAGCAGAGCCACGTTTCTATCCCTTCAAATGTTTCACTGTATGGAATTGGTAACGGAGGTATGTTAGCTCACCTTGTCTTGTGGTGTTGTGATGTTTGAAGAATCTGGGAATTTTCATGGAGCATATGTATTTATTGGTATGATTACACAATTTGTCAAGGATATATAGCACACACTAAAGACATCTTGATGCTTTGTGATGTGCAATATACGTTTTTGTATGTCCTTGGAGACCCCCAAAAAATCGTATCTGACTAAATAAAGTGTTTCCAGTTCTATTATTACACAGTGCGTGTAAGGTCAGACAAGGGGTCGGGCAAACCAGCCCCTACACTCTATGTAGGGAGTGCGGTGAAGGAGCCTCAAAACTGCAAGTGGAATTTGGACGAGGTTCTACTGCTCAATATATTTTTTTTAAATGCAAATAAGACGCATTTTTCAATATAGAACCATGTCCATTCATTGAATGGAAGGATGGAGATTGAAGACAGTGGATGAATACCTTTCAAGTATAGATCACAATAAAGACTTTCATATGTGTGGAACAAATGGTGGTGTTTGGACGAAATAATGTTTAAGAATATTGGGATACAGAAATAACAAATTAATAGCGTGACACAAAAATATCCTTATGCACCAATATCGTTGACAAGAACATCGTTTTGTGAGGTAAGTAGTAACGTTGTAAATAAAACTGATGTTTTTATGTTGTTTTGAATCATAAACTGGTTAAAAACATCGTTTTAAAATAGTTTTCATTTACATGGTAACATTGCTTATATAAACATATTAATTTAAAATACAGCCTGCAATTTTAAGTGATTTAGAACTTTTTATTCATTTTTAGTAATTATTCCAATTGTCACAGTGGGTTGTTAACTTGGTAGCGGATAGGGTAGGAAGGTATTTAGGGAATAAATAATGAAGAATTATTTAAAATATTTTATTTAATTATATGATTCATATTTATTATTTAATGTACATAACTGGTTTTTCTCATGTTATGTTATTTGCAGGCTGTTAGGTTTGTAGTGGTATAGGGAGATAAGTTAATTAATGTTAATTAATTAATTAAACTAGTGATCAAGCCTTACTACAGGTCCCAAGAGCTAGAAAGACCAGGCAAGGTGGAAGGGCGCTATCCATAGCCGGACCAAGGTTGTGGAACAGCCTCCCTCTCTCCTTGAGACTCTGCCAGGACTATCTCCCGTTCAGAAAACAGTTAAAAACCTTCCTATTTTCCAACTAGTGATATCTGTGTACCTACTGCCACAAGCTGTAAAGGTTTTCAAGGCGCGGAGATACTCCTCCGGGAGGTGATCCTAGCGCGGTATAAACCCGTAAATAAATAAATAAATAAATAAATTAAGTAATAATTAATTAACAATTAACTATTAAATAATTATTTATTTGGTTTACAATCATATAATTTATGAAATACCTATTTATTTTAGTTGCAGACTGCTAGTTTTGTAGAGGTATAGGATGGAAAATTAAGAAAGTAATATTAATTAGTAATTCATTAATAATTGTTAATTAATTATTTAATTGATTTTAAATATGTAAGTTATGAAATTGTTATCTTTTTAGGTGCAAGCTGCTAGGGTTTTCATTGTACAGGATGGGAAGTTAATAATTATTAATTGAATAACAACAATTTATTCATTGATGATTTATTTTTTATTGAATAGTAATTATGTATATTGATTAAGTGTTGTTATATAAATGCAAAAGAAGATCCTACAGATTCAAGGTAAGAAAACAAGCCACTCCGGTTTGGGATGCAAAAGTAGTTAATTTATTGGCAAAGAAAGACACATTTCATATATATGTGTGTATTACCTACTGGCGGTCGCCAGTAGGTAGTTATAGTTAGGACCTATTATCCATTGGAAATCTGCAACATTCTATTTGAATTAACTTTGGCGCCGGTTGACTAATCTTCGCGAAATTTTCAAAAATGGTGGGGCGCTCCGGTCCGCTCCTATCCTAAAAGTCTCGGGGTGATTCGTTAAACGGGGGGGCCTAGAAAAAAGGGGGTCCCAAAACGTGTTTTCCCCATGCAATTTTCCATAGGAACCGTTCTTCGTGTCTACAGACCGATCTGCTGAACGGAATGACACCAAATTTGGCAAAGAGGTAGTCCTTGGTTCAGACTCATGCCTTTTTCTTAAATGGTGTAAATCCGTTCAGTAGTTCCTGAGAAAATCACAATTAAAAGTAGATATATATCTATGGCTGCACAAGATCCGTGCACCCTCCCGATCATGAGCTGCATGCTAACTGGCTGTCAACACTCTAGACCAGGAAGTGTTGGCAGCCATCTTGTGTCTCGGTAGAACCGAGGCACAAGAAACCTAAATAAAAAACATGAAAAACATGAAAAGGGGGCAGGGTAGAAACACCCTCACCCCCTAGGCCTACTTAAGGGCTTTTTAAAAAAATTGTCAAAATCCACGCAGGGTGCTTGGATCTTGGTGATCAAAAAAAATTAAACAAAGCTAATTAGCCCCCGGGGGTGGGGGGGCCAAATCCCGGGGGTGTTTTCATAAAAAAAAAGTGTGGGGGCCCAATCCCCCGCCACACTGCCATGGGGAGCGCCACCCCTGGGGCAAAAGCATGTATAATTGTGGGGGGCACACGGCCCCCCAGCCCCAGGGACCACCACCACCCAGGGATTAATGGTATAATTTCCACCCCCGGGGCTCAACGTAATTGATATTGCGGGGGAACTTATTGACCCCCATAGTCCCAGGGACCGCCACCCCCGGGGCTACAAAATGAAATGTGGAGGGGCTCAAAGGCCCCCTCGCAGCTCCGGGTACCGCCACCCCCTGGGGCTTGATTTTTTTTTTCTTAAACCTGTGTGTGGGGGGACTCAAACCCCCCCACACGCCCCTGGGACCGCCACCTCCCCGGGGTACTACATAGTAAAATTGTGGGGTCCGTGATAGACTCTCCAGCCCTGGGGACCACCACCCCTGGGGCTTTGTAAATTGTGGGGAGGGGCAGTGCAGCCTCCCTCCTGAAGCCCTCAATGACCGTGTGGACGCCACTCCCCCAGGGTCGGCTCCTGCAGTGTCCCGGGGTTCCCACCCTGGGACACTGCTGTTTCTCACGGCTCCCACCCTATCATTGCAAACTGCTTTGCTTCATTGAAGCGAGACAGGGAAACCTGCTCTTGTTTCAATGAATCAAAGCAGATTGCTTTTCACATGGGGAGCAGCATGTTAGCTGCACCCCCTGTGGAAAAGCAATGTTGTCTCCCGAAGGACGCGGCGAGCCGGCTAGAACCATAGGGGGATTGGTGACCCCCCCCATGGGCCCCAACGGAGAGGGCATTCCCTTGGAATGGAGTCCCCAGGGCTATTAGTGGCCCAGGAAAGGGGCCACGCGGCCCCCTCCTCAAATTGACAAAAAATATATACTTTTTTTTAAAAATCCGGCCCCGGGGATGGGGTCCCCGGGCCCATAAGTGGCCACAGGAGGGGGCAAGGAAGCCCCTCTCCCAAAAAATAATGATAAAAAAGGGCCATGTCCCGGGGATGGGGTCGCAAGGGCAGAGTATGGCCTGGTGAGGGGGGCCACGCAACCCCCTTTCCGATTTTTACATTTAAAAAGAAAAATTGGGGACAGGCCCTGGGGATGTGTTCCCCAGGGCTAATACATTGGAAAAAGAAGGGGGGCCACACAGCCCTCCTTCTTAAAAAAAACCGGGATCACGCAGGAGGCCACGCCTCTCCTTGCACCACTCTGCAAACGCACCGCCTGGCGCGTTTGCAGAGCGGGAATGAATTCCCCTTTGACACTGGGGGTCCCTTGGGGCCAACTAGCCCATCATGAACCTCCAGTATGAGCCGGGGGGCAGCGTTGCAGAGAGGTGTTCTGAGGCCATTCCCCTTTTTACACCTCTCTGCAACGCAGCTCTGTGGTGCCTACTAGAGGTAGCGGGTGGGCTAGTTGCACCCCAGGGACCCTCAGTATTCAAGAGGAGTTTAACCCCCAACTTAAAACATGCCACAGTGGTAAAGGGAGGGGGCGGGCCTGAGTTCACATGTGTGTAAACACACCCTGTGGCACGGTTTAAGTTGGGGAATTAATTCCTTGTCAATCCTGATGGTCCTTGGGGGCCAACTAGCCCACCAGGTACCTCCAGTAAGAGCCACAGAGCTGCGTTGCAGAGTGGTGTAAAAAGGGGCGTGGCCTCTGAACGACTCTCTGCAATGCAGCCCCCTGGCACATACTGGAGGTACCAGGTGGGCTAGTTCACCCCCAGGGACCCACAAGATTAAGGAGGAATTCATTCTCTAACTTAAAACACGCCACATGGCGTGTTTGCTGACATATCACCTCAGGCCACGCCCCCTTCCTTCACCACTGTGCAAACGCACCCCATGGTGCTTTTTAAGTTGGGAAATTAAGGAATTAATTTTCTTTCAATACTGAGGGTCCCTGAGGGTCAAATAGCCCAACAGGTATCTCCAGTATGCGCCAAGGAGCTGCATTGCAGACAGGTGTTCACAAGCCGTGCCCCTTTTTACACCTGTCTGCAACGCAGCTCTGTGGCACTTCTTGGAGGTACCAATTGGGTTAGTTTGACCCTAGGGACTCTCTGGATTCAAGGGGACTTAATCTCCCAACTTAGAATGGCCACAGGGTGTGCTTACACAGTGGTGAAGGGAGGGGACGGGGCCTGAGGTGACGTGTGCAAACACGCCCTGTGGCGCGTTTTAAGTTGGGGAAATAATTCGCCTTCAATTCCGATGGATCCTGGGTGCCAACTTGCCCATTAGATGCTTCCAGTAAGCGCCAATGCGCTGCGTTGCAGAGAGGTGGTCAAGGCCGTGCCCCTTTTTACATCTCTCTGCTACGCAGCACTGTGGCATTTACTGGATGCACCTAGTGGGCTAGTTGGACCCTAGGGACCCTCAGGATTGAAACTTAAAACTTGCCACAGGGCGTGTTTGCAGAGTGTTGAAGGGAGGGGATGATGTAAGAAAGTGGCTCTTTATATACTGCACGAAGTAAAATCAGTCGAACTACAAATTCTGATTTACTCACCTGTTATCAGGAGAGACCTCAGTGCTGCATCTGGGGGTGAGTGTTTGATTTGCTCAAACGCTCCGTCAATCGTCCCCTTTGGTACCGTTTGGTTCGCCCTGAGTTGGCGGGGTATGCCCAGACGTGGGTCCCTTGCTCTCTCTGCCAAAGGATTCAAGATAGCCTGGCTGATGAGGGTTATGAAGCCGAAACCGGTCCCAGGATGCTTGTTTCAGGTCCAGGGAAGACATGGCTTGGCAGTTCGGGCTGGACAGTTGCCATGAGGCACAGGGTCAGATTGATTTGCATATGGCCATGTCTGAACTGGGGTGGTGGAGTGAGCTAAAGAATTGTGATGGATTAAACCCAGATCAGTTGACTGGGGGTGAGTGTTTGATTTGCTCAAACGCTCCGTCCATCATCCCCTTTGGTATCGCTTTCTTCACCCTAAGTTGGCGGGGTATGCACCAGACGTGGGTCCCTTGATCACTCTGCCACTGGATTTAAGATAGCCTGGCTGATAGGGGTTATGAACCCGAAGCCGGTCCCAGGAAGCTTGTTTCCGGTCCAGGGAAGACATGGCTTGGCAGTTCGGGCTAGACTGTTCCCATGAGGCCCAGGGTCAGACTGATTTGCAAATGTCCATGTCTGAACTGGGGTGGTGGAGTGAGCTAAAGAATTGTAATGGATTAAACCCAGATCAGTTGACTGGGGGGGTGAGTGTTTGATTTGCTCAAACGCTCCGTCCATCATCCCCTTTGGCATCTTTCAGCCCAGCACTGACCCTGAAAAGTAATTCTAACCGTACTTATCAGTAACATTTATTTCCTTCCATAGTAATCCATTGTCTGGTTTTCACCAGAAAAGTTTCTAAGTGTGTATTTTCACAAACTACAAATATTCCTTAAAAATAGTCTGTATGACTTAAACACTTTCTTTCAACTGTTTACAGGAGATGCACAAGTGCTGAATCCAGGATCCACCACTGAGTAAGAAAAAGTAACAATAACACTACTTACCTGCTAAGTGAATTTCCTCCTATATGATAACCCTGGCGATTCTATGTGAAAAAGTGTCAACTTTTAAAATACAATAATATTCCTTAAAAATCACTACTGTAACCAAAACGCTTTTACTCAACTGTTTCCAGGAGATATCCCAGTACTGAATCCAGGATCCAGTACTGTGGTTAGAAAAGTAATCCATAAAGTACCTAATTGCATTTAACTAGAAATTCCCATTGAGCACAATGTTGCATTGTGTTTGAAATTGTGTTGCCCATTACAACAACTGTAACTACTGTACTTACAAGTCTATTGCCTATTTACAAAGTATTTAAACTAAAGTAATTCATTCTGTGAAAGTATATTTTGTAATGTAATGTATAAAGTAATTATAATGTCATTTAAAAAATAAAATATCTAAAAATAAATAGTTTAAAAAAAAATTGTAAATCAGTATCAAAAAAATAAATATAACAATTAATACATTTAAAAATTGTCATTTAAAAAACCTTTGAAATTCACTGAAAAAAACATAGGTTTCAGACATGTTATAGTTAGGAATTAGCATTTAAAAACATTTGACATTCAATGAAAAAAACATAGGTTTTAGGGGTGTTATAGTTAGCTGGACATTTCACTCGTGCAAAACCATTGAAATTCCTCTGTTATAGTTAGTTATACTAAGTATAACTCGCGTGCCAGCAATCCACTGCTGATGATGTCACATATTACATCATTCATGACATGGTCAGTGACATCACTGATGACATCACTGATGACATATCAAATGACATCAATGATGACATCATCCACGTGACAATCTGATACATCTCATCATAAACTAGAATAACCTTTCAACACTCATTATAAAATATGGAGTACCATATTTGAAACCATTGACACACCAATACAAGTTTCTAAAAACCCACTCAGTGATCCCTACATCTGCACACACATCTAAACACTTACCTATAGATTCACTCATCCATGCTAACAAAGATCAATAGAACACTATTAAATATGCTTATACACCTACATCGAAATTACACACCAGCACACATGCTATTCACTTATGCAGTCAACCTACTCACTTATGCAAACAATGGACCATACTTACATTTACTAATTTACACACTTATACAAACACCACTTTATTTATTTATATAGATAGTAACTCATACTTAGTGTGTTATAAAATCTCTATTACAAGTAAACAGTTTTCGATAGTCACTCATACAATGACTGAGTCTTATGTATACTTATTTATATACAACTGTCACATACACTTCCTTTAATATTTCTAGTTTGTTGAATATGTATCATTGATAAATATATTTACTCATCACCACACCCCTAAAGAGATTCACTCACCCAAACAACTGTTTCCACATACTGTCTTAACCTCATATACCTACTAAATCAACTATTCACAAATCTTTGGACAGTCACACACCTTCCACACAACCACACACACATTCACTATCCCATACAAAAACTCACTTAACTAATTAATAACTAATATAGACTTTCACATAGCTAGTAACCAACGTATTTAGTAGTTTACACAACAAGAGATAGAGTGATACAGGTATTCACACAGTTTAATCACTATCCCATATATTTAGTGAGACACTTTAAATAAGTCACTTAGACAGTCAATCACATTGCTACTAAATCCTCCATCAGACGCTTATACAACCTCTCAGTCTTCAATGTAGATTGCTATATATATAATACATATTTAAATATCGAACCAAACCAAATTCACTGGATGATGTCATCAGTGATGTCATTTGAGATGTCATTAGTGATGTCACTGACCATGTCATAAATTATGTAATATGTGACATCATCAACAGTGGATTGCGGGCGCCAAGTTATACTTAGTACAACTAACTATAACGGAGGAATTTAAATGGTTTTGTACGAGTGAAATGTCCATCTAACTATAACACTCCTAAAACCTATGGTTTTTTCAGTGAATTTCTAAGGTTTTTTAAATGCTAATTCCTAACTTTAACATGTCTGAAACCTATGGTTTTTTCAGCGAATATATATAGATATATATTTTTATATATATATATCTATATCTATATATATATATATATTTATATATATATATATATATATATATATATATATATATCTATATATATATATATATATTCACTGAAAAAACCATAGGTTATAGACCATATATAGCTAGGAATTCGCATTTACAAAACCTTATTTAACTCACACAAAACCATTGAAATTCCATATATAGTTAGTTGCACTAACTATATATCGCGCACCCGCAATCCACTGCTGATGATGTCACATATTACATCATTCATGACATGGTCAGTGACATCACTGATGACATCACTGATGACATCTCAAATGACATCACTGATGACATCTCAAATGACATCACTGATGACATCACTGATGACATCTCATTTGACATTACTGATCACATCACTGATGATATCATTCATGTGATAATACGATGAACCTCTTCAGACTCTAATATAACCTTAGATACAATCAGTGTAAACAGACACTCACAGACTGTCACTCATCCATGGAGTTACTCACACACCTAGTCAGTCATGTAAAGAAAATCATCACACCTCCATTTCCTCAACTAAGCAGTTATACAAACTTTACTTTTTCAAACATATACTAACACATATTTACTCTCTTATACAATCCCTGATGCAAGTTCACAATGATCCATACAGCCACTCACACATTCACTGGCTCTTATGCACAGTTATTTATATATGTCAACTCTCACATGTACTGTGTTTTACATATGTACTTACTTTGAAATGTAGCACTGAGATCCATTCACTCACCAATACACTCATGCACACAGTCAACCGCCCATACAGCTGTTTCCACATGCACTTTTGAAACCATACATCTAGTGAATCAACTGCTCACACATCTATGCACAGAGTCATACACCTCCCAGCCACCCACACACACACTCAGTCTCCCATACAAATACTTGGGCAACCAATCAATAACCCATATAGTTACTCATATAGCTACTTATCAACACATGCAACAGTTTACAGAACAACAGACATAATGATGCACAAATTAAGACAGTTTAGTCACTAACCCATGCACTCAGTGAGACACATTTAATCACTCACTCATACAGTCAGTCATGCACCTACTAAATCCTTCATCCAGACACTTATACATCCACTCATTCTTCAATATGTAAGACATATTTTAACTTTACAGAAACATACAGTCACTGGATGTTGTCATCAGTGATGTCATCAGTGATGTCATTTGAGATGTCATCAGTGATGTCATCAGTGATGTCACTGACCATGTCATGAATGATGTAATATGTGACATCATCAGCAGTGGATTGCGGGTGCGTGATATATAGTTAGTGCAACTAACTATATATGGAATTTCAATGGTTTTGTGTGAGTAAAATAAGGTTTTGTAAATGCGAATTCCTAGCTATATATGGTCTATAACCTATGGTTTTTTCAGTGAATTTTCAAGGTTTTGTAAATGCTAATTCCTAACTATATATGGTCTATAACCTATGGTTTTTTCAGTGAATTTTCAAGGTTTTGTATATGCTAATTCCTAACTATATATGGTCTATAGCCTATGGTTTTTTCAGTGAATATATATATATATATACTTACATATATAAACATATATCATCTGTATATCTATATAAATACAAACATAAATGCATGCATACATATACTTATATGCATACAGATGCATGTTATTTACATGAAAGTTGAAAAAACACTAATAAAAGCAAAGCTAAAAAGCCACCTCATTACAAACAGAATGGCTTTAACTTAAACGAGGGCGAGATCTATTGCATTTTCAATGCTTGTTTACTTTGGTTCCATCAAGAAGGCATTCAGATGTGTCACACATTTGCCATAAATTCTGAATGTTAGCACTCTAGTTGCACATTAGATCACTGTAGTAAAGCTACTGCTCACCAGGGACGTCTGCTGCTGGTATTCAAAGTGCATGTTTCAGTCTGCATGTCAGAATTTTTTTAATGAAATAGAAGAGGATTTGAGAAGTCACTCAAAATGATCCCTAATTTTTCTTTCTGAAGCACTAATCACACTTTCTATGGCAAAATTAACCCCCTCATGTTGTTCCTTTTTAAACTGAGTGTTTTCAGACTTACCTCTTCATTCCAATCAAGATGGCTTCTGGTGTGCCATACTTTTGTCATAAGTAAGACTGTTAGCGCTCTAGTTGTTCTTTAGAACACTCTGGGAAATTCTGTCAATGGGCTATACTTGGGGTACATCTGGGTGATATTTCGGCTACATTTAGGCTCTTTTGTCTCTGATGGCCATCTTGGGAGACTGTATGTCAGAATTTTTTAATGAAATTGAAGAGGGTTTGAGAAGTCACTCAAAATGTGCCCTAATTTTTCTTTCTGCAGCACTAATCATAATTCATATGGCAAAATATACCCCCTCATTTTCTTCCTTTTTAAATTAAATGTTTTAAGAGTTACCACTTTATTCCAATCAAGATGGCTTCAGGTGTGCCATACCTTTGTAATAAGTAGGACTGTTAGCGCTCTAGTTGTTCTTTAGAACACTCTGGGACATTCTGTCATTGGGCTATACTTGGGCTACATCTGGGTGATATTTGGGCTACATTTGGGCTCTTTTGTCTCTGGTGGCCATTTTGGGAGACTGCATGTCAGAATTTTTTAATGAAATAGAAGAGGATTTGAAAAGTCACTCAAAATGTGCCCTAATTTTTCTTTCTGCAGCACTAATAATACCTTCTATTGCATAATATACCCCCTCATTTTGTTCCTTTTTAAATTAAATGTTTTAAGAGTTACCACTTTATTCCCATCACGTTGGCTCCAGGTGTGCTATACCTTTGTAATAAGTAGGACTGTTAGCACTCTAGTTGTTCTTTAGAACACTCTGGGACATTCTGTCATTGGGCTATACTTGGGCTACATCTGGGTGATATTTGGGCTACATTTGGGCTCTTTTGTCTCTGGTGGCCATTTTGGGAGACTGCATGTCAGAATGTTTTAATGAAATAGAAAAGGATTTGAGAAGTCACTCAAAATGTGCCCTAATTTTTCATTCTGCAGCACTAATCATACTTTCTATGGCAAAATATACCCCCTCATGTTGTTTCTTTTTAAATTAAATGTGTTAAGAGTTACCACTTTATTCCAATCAAGATGGCTTCAGGTGTGCCATACCTTTGTAATAAGTAGGACTGTTAGCGCTCTAGTTGTTCTTTAGAACACTCTGGGACATTCTGTCATTGGGCTATACTTGGGCTACATCTGGGTGATATTTGGGCTACATTTGGGCTCTTTTGTCTCTGGTGGCCATTTTGGGAGACTGCATGTCAGAATGTTTTAATGAAATAGAAAAGGATTTGAGAAGTCACTCAAAATGTGCCCTAATTTTTCATTCTGCAGCACTAATCATACTTTCTATGGCAAAATATACCCCCTCATGTTGTTTCTTTTTAAATTAAATGTTTTAAGAGTTACCACTTTATTCCAATCAAGATGGCTTCAGGTGTGCCATACCTTTGTAATAAGTAGGACTGTTAGCGCTCTAGTTGTTCTTTAGAACACTCTAGGAGGCTGCAGTAGAACACAAAGGAATCAACTGACAGTCTCTGTCCTTGTTGGATGTACATGTTTTACTCAGAATGTCAGACTTCATTTTCACATGACTGAGAAAGATAATGTGAATTTACAGAAAATATGCTTTCAGTTTAGCTTATAGATCCCCTTCCAAACCACTGTGGGAAAATCATGAGATATTAGTTTTCTTTCAAACAATATTTATGATATCACAGCAGAAGGTTTTTTCACATGGTAAAATCACCTTAGAACCCACCACAATTCCTAAAACGCGTATGGTACCATCAACAAATGATTTATAATGTAACTAAAGTCCTAAAACCCTCTATTAACTACAATGCTTTTTAATGAGGTGCTATCATGTATATTGGTCCCAAGATGGCTGCCAACACTTCTTGGATGAAGTGCTGACAGCCAATCAGATCAGATGTGTGGTTAGGCTCCGCCCAGATATATATCTTTTTTTGAACCTAAATTACTCAAAATCCACTGGAGCACATATATTGAGACCTAGCAAAGGCACATCGGGCTAACAGTCCCTACAATTTTGCCAAGTTTCTTGCAAATCCATTCAGCCGTTCGAGCTAAAAGTGAGGCCAACCGCCCTATGGAAATTAACATGGGAAAAACGCGTTTTGGGACCCCCCTTTTTTCTCGGCCCCCCCTTGATGAAACCCCCCCCAATTGTCAGGGGCTGCTCAGAAACAAAATGTTCCATTTTCCTGAAAATTTCAGCCAATTCTGTCCACAAACGCCAAAGTTATTAGACATAGAATTTTCAAAAATCCCATAGAGAAAAAATCCTAACTATATATACCTACTGGCGATATATATATATATCTATCTATCTATATATATATATTGATATATTCAATTAGAAAACATAGGTTTCAGGGACGTTATAGTTAGTTGAACACTTGACTCATATAAAACAGAGAAATTCACCTGTTATAGTTAGTTGAGCTAACTATAACTCGCGTGCCCGCAATGCACTGGTGATAACGTTATATATTCCCTCACTCATGACATGGTCAAGGACATCACTGATGACATCTCAAATGACATCACTGATGACATCACTGATGACACCACCCAGTGAATGTGTGTTTCTGGAAAGTTTAAATATTTTTATATATATCTATGCCAAGGTGTATTGAAGAATGAGTAGATTTACAAGTGCCTGAATGGATTATTTAGTAGGAGCTTGACTGACTGTATAAGTGTAATGTGTCCTACTGAATGCATGGGTTTGTAGTGTGGGCTGTTCTTTGTTGCGAACAATTTTAAGTTAGCATAGGCTTATTAGAAGTTTAAACTCTATTTTACCTTTTTGCCGCTTTTGCACATGACACTGCATATAACTCTTGTTGTAAGTTAGGCTGCGTGAAATGCTTCCCATGAGAATGGCTTGTTTTCAGCATCACTAGACTTACATTGTGACTCTAGTCTGCACACTGAGTGCTAAAGCCTCCAAGGTTATCAGAACAAAGTAGCTGTTGTCCGGGCTGATCGCCTCACCTTCTAGCCATAACATATATGCAGCTTCAAGCCAATGTGATTCTGGCGCCTTTAATATCACACTGTAAGCATGATTTCAGACACTTGGAAGAAGCCCGTTTTTCCAGAGAGACAGAGAGCTTTTGCAGATTCTGATGTGATTCACACCTGCTTGGAGGTATCGGGTCCCCCAAACAAGCCTAAGAAACCTTCTACATTTTATAAAACATAGTTCCTACCTAGGGAGGGTGAATTACTCGGCGCTATAGGACCTATTTTCACCAAACTCCCTGCGACATGGTGCACCTAACGTTGTGGTCTTATTGTGAGACTCTTGAGTAGTGCTTGTATCAGCCCATAACCACCTCACTATTATTTCCGGTTGACAGTGGTGATTGATAAGCCTACCTATAGTTTTTTCAAGCTTGATATTCTAAAACGGTTTCTATTGGGTTAATACCCAGTTGTGCTCTATTACTTTGTATTGTGCTAATATCTTTCTGTGTCCTTATGGCGGCCGTTGAAATCCAACAGCACAGTCGATTGGCTGTTCGCAATCATTTGCAGGGTAATAACGTCACCTTGGTAGGCATGGAAGTCGTTTTTGTTGTCAGTGCTGATGCAGCTTACCCTTTTGAGCTTTTCGACTCATGGGTTACGTTTCTGGCAGTTAATGCGGATACTAATATGTTTCATACATCCACTCCCACTGCCATGCCTGTGGAGTATACTCCTAATAGGACACAGGAGATTCTGATTTCTGCTTGGCAGCATCTCATTTGGTTTGATGTCGCCCTTTCCAACACTCTAACGGCAGTTAGATTAGGTCCTTTGTCCATTCCAGGTGCTTCTTGGCCTGTTTTGGCTGGATTTACTCCGCACCCGCGTGCAGTGGAATGTCCCTTACTTGAATTGAGGCCCCTTTATGCCTCTGCAGTAGCAGTTATTAGAGCTTTGGTCCATTACATTTGTCCTAATTTGCCAGGTGGGGGCCCTGGTGCTGCGGCGCATCCAGTTGGGCCGAACGGGTTAAAGCTTAGTCCCATTATGGTTAATGCGGTTATGAGCAAGCATACCTAAGATAAGGATGAAATGCCTTTTTGGCTTGCCGAGAAATTTGACCAACTGGAGGTAGTATTTCCTAATACGACTCCTGTGGAGAAACACAGGATTCTTACCACAGGTTTGCAGACAGGCTTAGTACCTGTAGTTACTGTCCGTACCACTTGGGGTATGATTTTTGCGACATACTATTCGAGATGCTTCGGCATCCCGTCAATGTCTGTCCTTCCCGCCGTCATTAATCGTGATAAGGATGAGCACGGGCCGGAGGCAGCTGTTGAATTGGGAATTAGACTTGTTGGAGTGTTTGACATAGTTTCCGATCTTGTTCTAACGTTAAGAGAGTTGCGGTAAACTTTCAGGTGTCTAATGATTTGCGCTATGTCCCCGATGCAGAGAAACTCCGTCAGTTAAAGAGAATTATCACAGCAGCTTATAAGACCGTTGGCCATAATAGTTTAGGCATTAAGCATTTTGCCAAGGCAGTGCAAAAGCAAACACAGGCGGTGAAGTCTGATAAAGATGATTGCCAATCAGGTCCAAAACAGAATTGGACTAAAAATAAAAAACAGGGGAAAAAACAACAGAAACAGGGGTCACCCCGCCTCGCCAATACCTGAGTCTACTGAGCGAACTTATGAATTGCATGACCGCGCTACGATTAAGTCGACTGATCGTTTTTGTGTTCCTGATCAACGTTGTTCTCGCTCTTTGCAGGATTCATAGGTCTCACCCACTGGTGGACGAGACGGAGGATGGGGGAGGGGTACGAAGCAAGACCCACCCCGCAAGGCTGACAGTAAAGGCAAGAAGGATTACTCTTCACGTCAGAGACCTCAGTTTCAGAAGAAGAAAGTTGCTGCTGTAACAGTGAGATATGCCACAGATAGTGAGAACGCAGCTTCGGAATCTGACATGGGTGCGGCGGAGATTACCACAGCACAAGAGGCACTGCGTCCACTACTGAAGGTGACAGCGAATGACAAATTTGTTGTAGTTGAGACAGCGGATGCTAGAGTGGTACCCCCTGAAAGACTATTTGAAATTCTCCTTTTAATTGAAGGTGATATAAAACATACCATAAAAGGGTTTTTTGGGGAAAATCTATCTAATACCTATGACATTTTGTGGGCGGAGGTCGACTGGCTCCCACCTTTTCTTTTAGCGGCTCCACAAGTGGAGGAGGTAATCCTCCCTAGTTTTGCGCATACAATGCCGAAGGAGCAAGCCATGCATTTTGCCAAAGATTGGGGTAAGGCGCTTGTGCCGACTTTGTACCAAACTCCCTGTGGGTGGGACAAATTTTCCCCCAGACATGAGATTCCCTTACGATCTATGCCACAGCCTCAACCCTAATACCCAATGCGACGTGAAGCGAAAGATCCTGTGGCAGAAATCCTTGAGCAATTGGAATATCAAGGTGTAATTGAAACATGTGTGTCTCCGATGAATAACCCTCTTTTTACTGTGACCGAGCCGGATGGCTCGTACCATTTGGTACTGGATTACCGCCACTTAAACTCCCATTGTTGTACGTGTGTGTTGCAGAATACTCGCAGTTCTGCTCTAGTGGATAGTCTCATGCACAAAAGGTTTAAAACCACACTTGACATATCGAATGGCTTCTTTACCCACATTCTGTCCTCTTTTACACCAATTCCGTTGTTTTGCTATGGGCTACAAAAACAGTCTAGGCGTCTTTGCCGCCCGCACAGTCTCTCTTTTAGAGGGGCTCGATGCAGATGCATTTCGTATGTGGATGACATTTATCTCACAGACGACGAATTATGGGCGCATCTGTGTTGAGTTGACCGCATAATTTGCAATTTTGCAGATTTTGGCAATAAATTCAACTTTGCAAAGTCACACATTGCAGAGTACACAGTGTTGTTCCTGGGCTACGAGCTCAACAATGAAGGTAGAGGTTTGGCTCCTCACTTCCTGGAGAAGTGCGCACAGTTGCGCGCTCCCTAAACCCTGAAACAACTACAATCCTTACTGGGCTTTTTAAATTTTGGGCGTATTTACATTCCCGATTATGCCTAGCGTATCAAGCCTCTTGACGCTTTGGTACAACCTACTTTCTCCAAATCTGGCTGGCTGTCTGCACATTCAGCCATCTTGCAAAATTGGCTGGCTGATCTACTTGATCTACTTCAATCTAAATTCTTGTTGACTCATGATAACCACACCAACCTGGTGATAAGAATCGTACCGGGTCGGTGGGTTTCATGTATCTGATTTTTAATGAGGATGACACAGTCCCTATTGCTTACAAGTCACACTTGTACACTTCGGATGAATTGAGGTTTTCCACTGTGGAAAAAATTTGGACAGCAGTGCAATTGGCGATTCTCAAGGAACGTGCACTGTCGCAGGGAAAACGCATTTTGGTTGTTACTCCGTATCCTGCCTTGGAGGCAGTGACGAAAGCCAGTGTACCGAAATTCGAAGGATTTGCATCCGAGGTGGATACAAGGGGCCACGTCCTTTACATTTCCAGATATCACGTTCATTTTTGATTCCTCTCCGCAGACTCAGGAGTTTTTACAGTATGAATTTGTTCATCCTGCTCCTTGACCACGCGGCCATTAGTTGATTTCCATTGTATCATTTACACTGACGGTTTAGCGCAAGTGGCTACAGATTCAAAGCATGCATATTCTTCGGCCTGCGCAATAGTGGTTGGTACTATGGTGGATGGTGAATTCAAGTCCGATGTCATACATACACAGACATTAGGGGACTGTACTGCCCAATTGGCAGAGCTTCATGCTTTGATGCTTGCATTGGGGCACGCAGATCCCAGTGTGACTACTCTTATCGTAAGTGACTCTTACTACTGTGTTCAATCATACAATGACAATTTATACTTTTGGACTCAAAATTACTATTGTGACTCCAAAGGTCGCACAATAAAACATAAGATGATCTGGGTTCCAGTGGCTGAAATTAAAGAACAGCTCCCATTCATGTGTGTAATTCATACTCTTGGTCAGCAGCGTGTAGGAATTCACACTGTTGACAACAGTCTTGCCGATGAAGCAGCCATAACAGCAGTTGCAGCATATTCAGTAGCAGCAGTTACATGTTCCAAAAGTAAGATTGATGATGACATCTTGGTAGCTATTGCCGCAAAAGAGAAGGGAGGTAATTAACCTAAAGTTTTCCCTTCTAAATATTTTTATTATTTAAGTCCTGATAAAGTTCCTTATGTGAGAATTAACGACCTTGGTGACAGGTTAATTTCCAACGCGGACCGCAGGCAGACTTTGATTACAGCAGCTCACGAGGGCATGGCCTCAGCGCATGCCGGCGTGTCAGCTACTGTATCTCTGCTACAGCAACATTGCTGGTGGCGGGGATTGTACAAACAGATGCATGATTATGTCCTTCATTGTGACATTTGCCAGCAGATTAAACCTTCTACTGCTGCACGCCCGCCCCAGACACAGTTGTACATATCTAATAAACCACTTGCGTGTGTTTATTTAGATCACTGCGGCCCTTTCTCCTCTGATACTGTGTATACGTACATCTTAGTTGCAGTTGATTCATGCACACGCTTTGTGTGGTTGTTGCCTCAAAGGAGTGCTGATTCTCGAACAGTCGTAAGGGATTTGCATGTCTTTGTGGGATTTTTTAATTCAGAACAGGGTCCAGCTTTTGCCTCTAAGGCATAAAAGGACCCCATGCGTTCATTGGGGGTCCAGGTCAAATTTTCGTCTCCATATCGGCCTGAGGGCAATAGTTTTGTGGAGCGGATGAACCATGACTTAAAGCAATCCTTGACAGCTAGAGTATTAGGTACAGGCCGGAACTGGCTGTCCCACATCAATAGCGTTCAGCGTGCACTTAATAATCTCCCTAGGTTGTCTCTGGCTGGGCGGATCCTATACGAAATGCTCTTTAGCATCAAAATGTTCGTTCCGGACCTTGAGGATGTGGACTTGGCGGCATTTCTATCCTTAATATACAGGTAAATAGAAAACATATCGTCCATCTTGTAGTGTATAGTTCATGTTATTGTATATCTAGGACATGAATGATAATCACAGTCACCTGTAGACATACATGTAAAAGTATAACATTTGACAACGCTAAAATAGCTGAATTACTAGAAAACATGTGTGTAAATTAAATACATTTGCCAGCGTACAATACAATTCATTGAATATGAACTCATATATTTATGTAATAGGTGCCTGAAGAAATGTGTACAGCCTTACAATACCAGATTGTTAATCAATGGGATTAAATAAGTACCTCTATAAAAATTTCTACAAAGACGTGCCAGATATTCTGTACGTTACAATGGACCTGGAGAAAGAGCTATGTCCAGATAACGGGTCACGTGATCGGCAGTGGATGTGTCTGAGCACGATGGTTAATCAAGTTAGATGCTGCAAGCCAAAGTGCATTCTACCTCAATCTCATGGGAATGTATAAAGGTATTGGGAGTAAACCCGGGATTCAATCTAAGGCAAATGTTAAATCCCCCAGAGTCTAGTATATAAAAAAGTTAAGTCAAATAAAAATGCGAAAATATATATAAAATATGCAATATATATATATAAAGCGTCAGTGGGCTAGCGGGGAATATCCAAGTATAAGGTATGAGCTGGGTATCCCAGCATTCAGAATGAAGCAACGTGACACTGCACAATTCATGATGCTATATAGGGCAAGTGCCCCCAATTACAAAGAACTACAATATATTTAGTGCAGCATGTCAAGAATATAACCAATTGTAATCATGCCTGTACATAAAACAACAAAAGTTTCTTATCTGTGATCGGTGCCCAAATATGTGCTGCTGAAGAAAAAGGTTAGGTGGTGTGTTATCGTGATAAAAAGTGCTGGGTGGGCCCCTTCCTTTCCACATGTAAAAAAGAAAAGAAAAGAATGAACAAAATGAGTAAATAGACAATGATGTTGTTAGTACTCAGCAGTGTATATACAATAAAAACATGATAGAAACATTCATTATGGAAGCAGCAGACGCGAGGGGACTTTACTGAAGAAAGGGGGATAACTGAACTCACATAACATATAAATGAACGCCTAGTTCCTCATCACTGTTAAGACCCCCTGGGTGTTTGGTCTGGAGGTCAATGATGTATTTGGATTCAGTTTGTCTCAGTTTTAAAACTCTGTTACCCTCTCTATGCAGCTGGGCATCTTGTTCAATTGCTGAAAAGGTAAGGAGAGAGCTATTGGAAAAGTGATGTTTTGGGAATGGCCAGCTACAGGATACTGATGGTCATTATTAGTTATAGCTCGCATATTGTCTAAAACCCATTTTTTTACCATCTGGGTGGTACTGCCCACATATTTAAGTTCACAGGGACATTTAAGTATATATACAACGAATGTTGTACTACATGTCAAAAATTGAGCTATGGGTCTCTCAGCTCCATTGTGTAACTTGAGATGTTTTTCCATAAAGCTGTGTTTGCAGGCCTTACAATGGCCATATGGAAAGAAGCCTGTAAGCCCATGTTCCTTGTCTTAGTTTTTGCTTGTAATGACACTGCGGACCAAGTTATCCCTCAGACTACGACCTTTTCTGTAAGTAATGAGAGGTCTTTCCTGAATGAGATGGCCGTTTGTGGGATCAACAGTTAACATATCCCAGCTTATCCTAACAATACGTCTGATATCTTGTGATCTCTAATTGTATGTGAGAATGATGCGATTCCCACTCTCTTCTTCCCCTTTGTTTTCTACGGTGGGGGCAAACAGTAAGTCTTTGCTGACTTTTACCTAGAATATTTTGACTGCTTGGTTGAGGACCCGTTGTGGGTAGCCTCTTAAACAAAATCTGAGTATCATAATCTGCATCTCTGCCTCAAAGCCTGTCTCATTATAGCAGTTCCTTTTTGCCCAGAGCAGTTCCACATATGGTATACTCCATTTAAGGGTTTTGGGATGACTACTGAGGGCATGAAAAAGGCTATTCCCCACTGTGTCTTTGCAAAATAGCTTGGTTTGTACATTTCCTTCCACAATCTCAATTTTAGTATCAAGAAACTCATCTGTGGTCCCACTTATATTACTCGTGAATGTGATGTTTTTGGTGTTGGTGTTCAGTTTGTCTACAAAGTTGTTGGCTTTCTCATATGAACCTTTCCAGATAATGAACAGGTCGTCAATGTAACGCAGCCACAAGACGACCTGTTCAATCTCTGGAAAGCTCACCTTGTCTTTCCATATTTCCTCTTCCCACTGCCCCAAGAATAAGTTAGCAAAACCTGGGGCAAAACAATTTCCCATTGCTGTACTGAGGACCTGCTTGTAGAGAGTGTCACTGAAGATAAATATGTTGTTGGTTAAACAGAAGTTGATCATTTCTAAGATCATCTCTGTGTGGGCCTTGTATCTTATATCCCTTGTACGTAAGAAATGTTTGCATGCTGCTATTGCCTGTTCATGTCCAATATTAGTGTAACGTGAGCTCAGGTCAACGGTCATGAGCAAAAAGTCATCCTCCCAGGTAACATGTTCTAACTTCCCCAGGAAGTCCTTAGTGTCTCTAACGTGGCATTTGAGATTTTTGACCAGGTCTCTCAAGAAGTAGTCGACATACTTGGAGACATTCTCTGTAGCGCTACATTTCGAGGATACAATAGTTCTCTCTGGGGGAATAGAGGGATTTTGTGTATCTTAGGGAGGAGGTACAGGGTAAGTGTGAGTGCAAAATCTGTTCCGCTCGCGGATTTTGCGGATTTTCGGTAAATCTGCAATCCGCGTACTCCCGCAAATTTACCGAAAATCCGCAAATTCGCGAGCGGCGGATCCAGGGGGCAAAAGTTCAAGCCTTCAAGCTTGAAGTTGTTGTAACTATTTTAGGATGGCACCGGCAAGCTGCCAGCGCCATCCTAAAATAGTTACAGGATGATGGACAGCTCACTCAAGGGACCCCTGCGCTCATCGGTGCGATGGCATAGTAACACACACGTGGTCACTGGAGACAAAGCAGGGGCTCAAGTTGCACCTCAAATTTAGTAACGCATTCATCAGCCCAAAAACAATAGTGAGCTTTGTCGTGGCTGGGCAGGTGTGCTTTCTCCCTACATATACCGTCGAAAATTAGCTGTGATGCTGGACAGAGACACTTGCATTCTTGACTTTCACCAGAGCAATTTCCATGCAGTTCCTATGACCAGGAGCTTCTTTATCCTCATCTGCTGCTCTGATCAGCCTCTGACCATTTATACACACAAGTGGCACTTGAACTCGCACAGAAGACCCCCCATTTAAAAAATCCGCAAAATCCGCAAATCCGCAAATTCGTGGATTTTGAGAATCCGCGAATATGCAAATCCGCAAATTCGCGGATCGCGATTCCGCGAAATCTGCCCATGCTTAGTACAGGGTAGGCAGTATAGGATCATTTTTATTCAAGAAGCAGTACTCCTCCCACTCCAATAACCCCTTGTCTCTCCAATTCCCAAGTTTTTCCCAGATATTTTCCACACTGTCAGAGTAAATTTGTCTGGATACTTCAATGCAAAATCTATTATTCCTGAACTGGTTGTATGCCTCATTATTGTACATCTCCTTGTCTAGCACCACAATATTTCCGCCCTTATCTGATGGCCGTATCACAATATCTATACCCTCGGACAGTGTTTTGATAGCTTGTCTTTGTAAGGGTGTGGAATTTTGTGTATCCAGATTTCTAAACCATCTCTTTGTTTTGAATTTTAATAGCTCGTTGGTAACAACCTCTTGAAATGTGTCAACATTGTCATGTGCCATAATAGGGTAAAATGTGGAACGTGGTTTAAAGGGCGTTCTGGCAATCATATCATGACTCATTTCTAGGTTGTCAAGGATTTTATCCCCCTCAATGCCCCCACTGTTATCGTCTATTTCATTTTGAAGTTGGTGCAAGTCTGTGAATACCAAAATGTGTAAGTGCCTTCTGTGAATACCAAAAGGGTAGTAAGTTTAGGATGTTTTCTTAAGTTAGTTCTGTGAATCGGGCCCATTGTTGTTTCACAAAGGAATAACTCCGTCCTAACAAGGAAGGATAGTAGACCCACCACCCCTCCCCTGTTGGTACTGAGATTCGATGTGCCGCTTCTGCCACTCAGCGACACCCCAAAACAGGCTACGGCTTATGGCGCTTACCTTCAGGACATTCGGTTAAGCCTCTCACTAAAATAGCTGGTCTTGTATTCCTTGAAATAGAACACCCAGTCCTACAAAGGTCTGTCAAACAGATACAGGTCCACACACTTCTTCCCAGACCACGGACCCTTAGAAGGTGGTGCGTACGCAGATGAAGCCATTCGGCCACTTAATAACCAACAAGGTAAATCCCGCCACAGGAATACATGCACTCTCAGGACAAATCCACATGGCACTGGAAATAATGCTCAGGAAAGTTTACTTGGCTTCCACACAATGCGTTTCAGCAGACCTGCATCCTTGTTCACACGTAAACAAGCCGTGTTTCCATAGGGTAATATGTACAGGCAAACAAAGGTAAACATAAACAAGGGACTCAAGTTTCTATCCTTAAAATATAGGTAAATAGAAAACATATCAGCCAGCTTATTGTGTATGGTTCATGTTATTGTATATCTTGGACATGAATGATAATCACAGTCACCTGTATACATATACGTAAAAGTATAACAATTGACAACGCTAAAATAGCTGAATTACTGGAAAATGTGTGTGTAAATGAAATACATTTGCCAGTGTACAATACAACTCATAGAATATGAACTCATATATTTATGTAATAGGTGCGCAAAAAAAGGTGTACAGCCTTACAATGTCAGATTGTGAAGCAATGGGACTGAATAAGTACCTCTATAAAAATCTCTACAAAAATGTGCCAAATATTCTGTGCGTTACGATGGACCTGGAGAAAGAGTTACGGCCAGATGATGGGTCACGTGATCGGCAGTGAATGGTTCGATGGTTAATAAAGTTAGATGCTTCAAGCCAATGTGCATTCTACCTCAATCTCAAAATTGTTCGAATTTTTAACTGTGCAATTTTAAAAAACGTTTATTGCTGTGATTCACTTGTCTCCCAGCACTGACCTGCCTTATCTCGACAGCTTATTGTGTACAGTTCATGTTATTGTATATCTTGGACATGAATGATAATCACAGTCACCTGTATACATATACGTAAAAGTATAACAATTGACAACGCTAAAATAGCTGAATTACTGGAAAATGTGTGTGTAAATGAAATACATTTGCCAGTGTACAATACAACTCATAGAATATGAACTCATATATTTATGTAATAGGTGCGCAAAAAAAGGTGTACAGCCTTACAATGTCAGATTGTGAAGCAATGGGACTGAATAAGTACCTCTATAAAAATCTCTACAAAAACGTGCCAGATATTCTGTGCGTTACGATGGAACTGGAGAAAGAGTTACGGCCAGATGATGGGTCACGTGATCGGCAGTGAATGGTTCGATGGTTAATAAAGTTAGATGCTTCAAGCCAATGTGCATTCTACCTCAATCTCAAAATTGTTCGAATTTTTAACTGTGCAATTTTAAAAAACGTTTATTGCTGTGATTCACTTGTCTTCCAGCACTGACCTGCCTTATCTCGACCTCGTAGCCGGTCTCTGCCCCCCACCCCCACCGCAGCCGATTAGGGGCTGCCTGGGCTCGTGACATATTGCGGCCACCATCTTGGGTGAGGATCAGGCGAGCTGTGCAGTGCTTGGCCCCTCCCGCCAATGGAGGCATTAAAGATCCTCATTGGCGCCAACCATGATTGACAGTGTGTCTGTGTGTGAGTCCTGAGGCGGATGCCGGGACTGGTGTGTGCGCACAGCCTGAATATTTAATTTTAAAAATTACTTGCACTTTGCTCACTTGTTCGAATTTTTAACTGTGCGATTTTAAAAACACGTTTATTGCTGTGATTCCCTTGTCTCCCAGCACTAACCTGCCTTATCTCGACCTCGTAGCCGGTATTTTACACCCCAGCCCCACCGCAGCCGATTAGGCGCTGCCTCGGCTCGTGACATATTGCGGCCACCATCTTGGGTGAGGAGCAGGCGAGCGGTGCAGTGCTCGGCCCCTCCCGCCCTTGGAGGCATAAAATGGTCCCCTCACATAGGAAGCGCAGCGGACTAGCGCAGCGGGCGCACCGGAAGCGCGCCAAAGTTGCGCCTAAGTTAAGCCCGTCTGCACCCGTCCGCCACGGGCCGGGACCAGGGGCCACAACCCCTGTCCAATTGACTAGCGATATCCCAGGAGAGACGTGCAGTATTATCTCTTACTCTAGCACTCTAGCAGTGAGCTTAGGAATCTCAATTGCACAAGGGTAAGTAAGTCTGCATTATGTGCACGAATGGGACCACAAAATACCATGGGCCCTTTCGGCTGTCATAACTGCAGATGGGAGAGTGACCCCTGGCATGGTCCCAATCCGGTAAACACCCCTAATCTTGCCCTCAAATGTATTTACCTTAATGCTAGATCCCTACCCAAACACGCAACGGAAATATGGGACATACTGACCAATCTTCAACCGGATTTGGCCTTTATAACCGAGACTTGGCTTGACCACCATAGCACTCCCGATGTCGCAATAGCCCTTCCAGCTGGATACAAAATACTCAATTTAAAGAGTGAAAAAAAGGGGTGGAGGGGTAGCCCTGTTATTCAAGGACTCCCTCACCTGTAGACAAGAGGTGATCACACGGGCCAATAGCCATAAGGCAATGGCATTTTCGGTGTCTATAAACACCAACATTTTATTTGGTGGAGTGATAATTTATAATCCTCCGGGCAGCACTTTAGATTCTAGTGCCAAGCTTCTCGCACAAATCATGCCGTTCTGTCTTCAAAACAAAAACATCCTGATTTTAGGGGATTTCAATATACACTATGAAAATAGTAATAATCCCCTAACTAAACAGCTAGTGGAGGATATGGAAATTCTACAGTTGACTCAAAGAATTGATCAGCCAACACACATGGCAGGACACATATTGGATCTGATGTTCTCTAACATAGGAACCATTGACATCAATGAGTTAAAGCCAATGATATGGACAGATCACTCTATGATTGTGTTTTCTCTTAAACTAATTACTAAACACTCCAAACTACCAACCTCTGCAGCAGTTAAAATGAGGAGCTGGAAAACTTCTCTGTAGAAAAATTTCAGCAACATTTTAAACATGCAAACACAGGAGTCACTAATACCAACGACGAAATAGAGCTACTCCAGAACAACATTAGGAGGGCACTGGAACATTGCTCAGCATCACACTCCAAACACAAACGTAGACCTACAATATCAGAGAAATGGTACAGACCAGAATTAAAATCATTGAAAAGAAAGTGCACATCATGTGAACATAAATGGAGACTCAATAAAACCCAAGGAACTAGAGCTGCATACAAAAGAGAACTTACACTCTACAACAAAGCTGTTAGGAAAGAGAAGAAAGAATATTTCTCACGTAGAATAACAGAAAACAAAAATTAATCGAAAGAACTATTTAGAATAGTCAAAGAATTATGTAGCCCTGTGAGTCTTTCATTAGATCTTACTCCCTCACAAGAAAATTGCAACAAAATAAATGATTACTTTTGCGATAAAATTGATACCATTTATGCTTCTTTCTCTAATATCGAACCAGAACAATTAGAACCCCACGTGTCATCTTTAACCCAGGCTAGCTGTCCTAGATTCGGCCCATTCTCAGAAGAGGAGGTGGGCAAAGTAATGCTAGAAGTAAAATCAGGTTCGCCATTGGACCCATGCCCATATCATATTTTCTCACAACTAACTCCAATAATTTGCCCGGTCGTAACAAAAGCATTTAACCGTTCTCTAATCTCGGCAGAATTTCCAAAAATCTGGAAAAATGCCACAGTCACTCCATTATTAAAAAAAGCAGGCTCTGACATCAATAATCCGGCAAACTATAGGCCTATTTCACAGTTACCCTATTTATCAAAAGTATTAGAAAATCTAGTCAATAGGCAACTATCCAATTTCCTGGAAACCAGCGATTTACTAGACATCTCTCAAACAGGGTTCCGGGCTAATAACTGCACAGAGGCAACACTCTTGGCAGTGACGGATAATATCAGAACCCAGGTAGATCAGGGAAAGACGGTCGCCCTGATACTATTGGACCTCTCGGCAGCATTTGATACCGTACCACACAATCGGTTATTGGAAATTCTTGCTGCAAAAAGGTATCCGGGAAAATGCATTAGGTGGCTGCGATCCTTTATGCAAGATAGAACACAATCAGTACGGATGGGTGACTTTTCATCCCCTCCCTGGAACATCAAGTATGGGGTCATTGTTCAATGTGTTTGTCTCCTCGTTGGCTGAAATAGGAAGAAAATGGGGTGTCGTTATCTGTTCTTATGCAGACGACACCCAGCTGATGATCACATTAGATGAGGAAAATGACCCAAAGGACAGGTTACTAAATTGCCTCACCGAATTAGCCAACTGGATGCATAGCCATGGCCTTAAGTTAAATGCAGATAAGTCCGAAATACTATTGTTCGGCAGACATACACAGTTATGGGATAGCAGTTGGTGGCCCATAACCTTGGGCACCCCCCCCCAGCCCGACAATAACGGCAAAGAATTTAGGTGTGACATTGGACAACACTCTGAGCATGAAAATCCATGTATCAACAATCTGTGGTAAAGGCTTTGCATTATTGAAAATGCTCAGAAGAGTCTTTCCATGGATTCCTACTGAGTATAAAAAGATCCTGGTCCAGTCCCTACTGATGAGTAGGCTGGACTATGGAAATTCCCTGTTTGTGGGAATGGCTGATTATCTCTTTTCCAAATTACAGGTCATGCAGAATGCTGCGGAAAAAGCAATCTGCAACAAAAGGAAATACGATCCAGCCAAGAGTTGCATAAGAGAGCTCCATTGGTTGCCAATGAGGCAAAGAGCTACTTTTAAACTACTGTGCATAACGCATAGAGCATTGCACAATACAGGCCCATGTATTTTAAAAAACAAAATCAAATTCTATGCGCCATCCAGGAATTTGCGCTCCCAAACAACAGCAAGAGCAAGAACTACCCATGTAAAAACAACAAGGATGGGCAGACGGACCTTCTCCCTCCTGGCAGCGACCAGCTGGAATGAGCTGCCCGTGAATCTTAGACTGACGGACTGCTACCTGTCCTTCAGGAAGCAATTAAAAACATTTCTCTTCCCCAAGCCTGATTAAAACAAGGATTCTATTATCTGCCTATCATTGCCATTGACTACTGCCATTATAGCGCCGTGATATCCTACTCAGGATGATTGTTAGCGCTTTACAGCACCATTAACATTAACATTAACAATAATGTATTAAGGTATTGGGAGTAAACCCGGGAGTCAATCTAAAGCAAATGTAAACTCCCCCGGAGCCTAGTATTTAAAAAAAGTTAAGTCAAATATAAATGCAAAAATATATATAAAATATACTATATATATAAAGCCCCAGTGGCCTAGCAGGAATATCCAAATATAAATTATAACTTGGGTACCCCAGCAACCAGAATGAAGCAAAATGACACTGCACAATTCATGATGCTATATAGGGCAAGTGCCCCCAAGTACAGAGAACTACTTTATATATATAGTGCAGTATGTCAAGAACATAACAAATTGTAATTATGCCTGTACATAAAACTCAAAAAGAATCTTATCTGTGATCAGTGCCCAATTATGTGCTGCTAAAGAAAAGGTTAGGTGGCCCGTGAACGTGTATACATACATATATCTTATTATAAAAAGATTCCCAAGTACTCCAAATAAAATATATAATATTTTGGCAGAATCAGGGTTTTGTTGCTAAAATTTGTATCCCAGTAGTATCTCACACAACAACTATCATTTTTGTATTTTTATTTATTATTATTTTATTATTTTATTTTGTCTCAACAGTGTTTCTAAAATAGTTTTACTAAATTTCCCTGTCCAGATAATTCACCTTGATTTCTATCTCATTTCATCTATTTGACAGTTGTTATTATTATTAATCATTGCATTAATATGTTTTTTCATCAAGACGATTTTCTGCAGCAGTTTACATTTTTATTTTTTTATGTTTTATGCAACCAGAAAAGTACAGTCAAAAACAAAGAATTATTAATTGTATACGCTTTGTCACTAATACTTCGGAACACAATGAAATGTGTGCACATGCTAGATTTTTTGGCATATTTCACTTTCATTAATCTTGCTCCTCTGGACTGTGAGCCTGAGGACAAACCAGAAGATTATATGTGGGTTATTTATGCAGTACTGTAGCACATATGATGTTTCTCAATGTGGACCAAATATCGCCCTGTGGAAAAATCTATTCCAAAAAACACACAGTTGATGGACAGAATGCAGAACAATGTCTTACATTCACCCCAGTACAAAGATCTGGGCCTAAATCCATCGTTTTCTTGCACTCCACACCACCCTAGGTCAGACACTGGCTATATGCAAATCAGCCTTGACCCTGTGCCTCATGGGAACAGTCCAGCCCGAACTACCAAGCCATGTCTTTCCTTGACCGGAATCAAGCATCCAAGGACCGGTTTCTGGCTATCAGCCTTCTTCAGCCTGGATAGCTTGACTCCAGTGATGTGGAGAGCCTGGGACTCACGTCTGAGCATACCCAGCCCACTCGGGGTGAAAATTGCATAAAACACACAGTTGATGGACAGAATGCAGAACAATGTCTTACATTCACCACAGTACAAAGATCTGGGCCTAAATCCATCGTTTTTTTGCACTCCACACCGCCCTAGGTCAGACATTGGCTATATGCAAATCAGCCTTGACCCTGTGCCTCATGGGAACAGTCCAGCCCGAACCACCAAGCCATGTCTTTCCTAGACCGGAATCAAGCATCCAAGGACCGGTTCCTGGCTATCAGCCTTCTTCAGCCTGGATAGCTTGACTCCAGTGATGTAGAGAGCCTGGGACTCACGTCTGAGCATACCCAGCCCACTCGGGGTGAAAATTGCAAAATCTATTCCTCCAGATGCCAATGAAAGGCTGGCCTATTTTACAATTTCAGACCTCAAAAGCCCACTACCCCATTTTCTCTGTGGCAATATATGAGTCTATTAATGTTCCATTCAATTGTTAAATGTTTCGTTGTTTATCTCCTGTTAGTTAATTTGGTAATTGAATAAAATTACTGTAGATAGCCACACGTGTATTTTCATAATAAACATACGCATTGGTTAGGCAGAGGGCAGTTTCATGACTATTTATCAACTACACATGCCATGCTTTTGTGTATTTCAGTGTCTTTCGGCCATCAAATCTGTCTTGTGATCTCTGAAATAGAATGATAGAGGGGTAATTCAATTACTTGACAACTTTTAGTTTGATGTGTCAGTAAACATGTGCACACAATTTAGTATGAAACATCTAAATAAATATTGGACATAAGCATTGAGTGACTGCGTTGCATGTCATAAACTATTGCCTAACTACACCTAATACCATGCAATAATCATGAAATGGATACCACTAGCCACAGTGGCGAGGCTACGTTCAGACTTATAAAACGGCAAACTCTTCACTAAGGTTGCTAAAAGAGGATCATCATTGAGTACATCACTGATACCATTCAAGCACCTATCCCGCTGGATACTGTTGTTTCTATTGTTTAAGTGACTAAAAAAGAATCTAATTTGAGGATATCGAAATGGTTTCCATTACCCAACGCCCTGAAAACATGTTCTCTTGCGATTTGACTCTAGCATCAACCCTAGTAACCATTCATATAAACTTCTATTCATCCAACTGCTTCTGAACTTCACAATCTCCAATGTCCACATCCTCTATTCTATCTATCAACTCAATGAGGCCATCGCCCTTCCCCATCTGACATATCCCTTTACTGTATGTTAATCATTGCTTCCTTGACTGCTGACTAAACCTTCATTTATCCCCTCAGTTCCACAAGCCCCATATCACCTTATAACACAAATCCCATCTATCCACTCTCAAGGGCTGTATATAAGAAGAAACAAATACATGTCCACTTTAAAGGGTTCATCTAATGGAAAGAAAAAGGCAGCGTGTGTTCTCACCCAGTCTTACATCATCAATGAGTTGTTGTTTGTCAGAATGTTCTGGACAGAAGTATGGTCTGACATAAATATCATGACCTAATTATCGTTTATAACATTTTGTTCATCGTGCGTGTCTTGTGTGTCATTTCTTTATTATTGACTCCAGTGAGTTAATATTTTGTAAATCATATTTAGAAAGCAATATTTATGTCAGATGATATTCTGCCAACAATATTCTGGATTTTTACCAATCAATCAATAACCATAAGTATTTTGGAATGACCCTTTATTTGAATGTGTATGGCTCAGTTGTAACAGCAATTATAAAACCATTCATCGTAGAACAAATCACCCAAAAGGTTCCTGATTTTCCTGGTGGATGCTAAACATAACCTGTTACTATCTTGCTTTCCATTGGCAGCATTCTTAACAACATCAGTTTCATTGTTTTTTCCAAATGTAGCCCATGTTCAATATAGCCTTCTTAATATAGCCTCATAGTCCGCCGTAGCTGGCTATACTGGGTTTTGGAGGCACGCTCCAGCACTAAAATCAAGAGCCAAAAACGAGGGCCTTTAACATGTGAGCAGAAATTTAATGCATGTATAGTCCAACTAAGGAGGGCTATAAGGATATTAGAACATTCCACCACTAGAGGGTAGAATTTTCTAACAAATAAAAGAAAGGCCTCATGGTGCTTGAGGGTTTTGAAATCTCCCTAGGCACCGTGAGGCCTTTGTTCACAGTAAAAGCTGTGAACAACACTTTGGAATGTTGGAGCTCCGGGCTTCTACCGGCCATTGGAAGCCCATAGCACTCAATGGTTTTAAACTGAGCTTCCAGCATTCCAATATTCTAATTGAGCAATGTTAAGTCTCTGTCATGACTTTTCATTTAGGAAATAACTTAAGTGAATCCTATATGATTCACAAGCAATAACAATTTTCAAATATGCAAACACTCTTAGAAATAGGCATGAATATAGGAGTTAACAGGAACCCATTCACACTCTAATTGATAAACAAAAGTGTCAGTGCAGACATGTTGAGACAATTGGACACAAAGCGTTTAAATTGCAAACAAGTAATTGATTGTCTTGGAATCAGTCGTTAGAAAGGGTGTCTTTAATGTTCGAGAGAACCAGCCGACACGTGTTTCGTCGCATCTGGGACAATCTTCCCGCGACTCCTCAGGGCTAAAACAAAATGTAGTGTCGTAGGGAGAGTCGCTCCGTCGGTGATACCTCAACCCGAAAGGTGCATTGTCTCATGTCTCAACCCCCCCTCACACAACTACACCTCCCCGCCCAACGGGTCCCCCACCCTTCCGACTAACTCTCTCACTCAACTCTCCCCCAACCTGAACTCACTCCCAGCTAGCAATCGCAACAACCGCCCCCGTCGCACCCACAACTCTACTTCTGACCGTGACACTCTCACCCTTCTACGCTCCTACGACCCAGCCCCCCAAAATCACATAACCACCCCACACCTCAACATTCCCACGATACACTCAAATCCCCTTAGACCCCCCACACTAAACAGCAGATTCTTCATCCCCAATAACCTCAGAAAAGTCCCTCTCTCGCTAGAACAATCTACCACCCGCATCACACCTCGTCTCAAATGCACCCTCCTCAACTGTAGATCGGCCTCGAAACACTCTGCCACAATTGCTGATCTACTCTTATTAACGGACCTTGACCTAATCATCCTGACCGAAACATGGCTAACTGAATCCTCGACACCTATAATGGACATTCTGGTCCCTCCCAACTACCACATTATCAGGCTAGACAGAACAGGCAAATTAGGTGGTGGAATCGCATGCATCTACAGGAATAACCTCTCTGTTCAGAAAGTCAATTCTACTTCCCTACCATCCCCAACAACCTGGGAATACATCTGCCTTGACATTATCAGTGAGGGCAAACCGATATGTTCTCTTCACAGCATCTACCGCCCACCCAGGGACAACTCCAACTCCACCTTTTCCCAACAAATCATGGATATGATCTCAAACAATTCTGGACGGCAGCTCACCCAAATATACCTTGGTGACTTCAACCTCCACTGGAATGATGGCAAGGACGCGGTGGTAAATAGTCTTAAAAACTTCCTCGATGCCCTCAACCTCACCCAAATATGTAACAGCCCGACCCACGAGAAAGGTTCTATCCTCGACCTGGTCATCTCCAAAGAGGAATCCATCCAACTCGACTCCATCCAACCCTGTGACTGGTCAGATCATCATACTGTCACATTCTTCATCAATGAAAAAGTTAAAGTTAACCCGGCTCAAGTATCCAAGCCAAAAGTCTGGAAAAGAGACATGAAAAAACTCAACCCAGACTCTCTGCCCCCTAACAGGTGCAATCTCCTACTGCCACCGACAGGCGATTCGAACGTTCAAACACTGACTGACCAGTATCTCAACGCTATGACCTCCATAATTAATGAGGCTGCACCTTTGCAGCTAAAAAGAACCTCTACTAAAATCTCCAAACCATGGTACGACGGGAGACTCAATGAAGATAGACGAGACATGCGAATGGCAGAGCGTACCTGGAGATCAGCTCCATCGGCAATGCACCTAAAAGACCTAAAGGAAAAGAGAAACACCTACTTCAGGAAAATAAAACGCTCAAAATCAGACTTCTTCAGCCTCCAGCTCGACCAAGCAAAAAACCGTCCGAGAAAACTGTTTGAGCTAATCAGATCACAATCCAAGGATCAACCCCAACCACTCATCACTGCGCGTGAGGCGCCTTCCTGTGAAGACTTCGCTGCTTTCTTTTCCCAAAAAACTGACAACATAAAGAGCGACCTCCTTATTGACGCAAGCCTCTACTCCAAACCACAGTGCCTAGCAGCCACTGAACCAAAAAACAATGCCACATGGTCAACCTTTGGCACATACTCCGAAGAAGAAATTGGCAAACTGCTCAGCACCCTGAAACCATCCAATCACCTCACGGACCCCCTTCCTGCTGCAGCAGTAAAAGACTTTACCCCCTTGCTTATCCCTCTCTGGACTAAAATTATCAACAGCTCTCTCCAACAGGGAAGCATACCTGACTCACTAAAAGTTGGTCAGGTCACACCTCTCCTAAAGAAACCTACAGCCGACCCCTCTGATCTCAACAACTACCGTCCCATTACCAACATTCCCACCCTCGCCAAACTGCTGGAAAAATGTGCACAACTACAATTGGCCAAACACATTGATCAATTTGATCTTCTCAACCCGCATCAGTCAGGCTTCCGAGCAGGGCACAGTACAGAAACGGCTATGACTCACATAATTGACGACGCACTTCAAATGCTAGACCGGAACGACACCTGCCTCCTCATCCTCCTTGATCTCTCCTCAGCATTTGATACTGTTAAACATGAGAATCTACTAGAGCTCCTAAACACAAGAATGGGCTTATCTGGAACTGTTCTCAAGTGGTTCACCTCCTTTCTTCACAACAGGTCGCAGAAATTCAAGAGCAACAACAGGATGTCCTCGCCAATACCCGTAACGCTAGGTGTCCCCCAAGGATCCTCGCTATCCCCAACTCTATTCAACCTAGTCATGGAACCACTCACCACCTTGCTACAAGCATCCAATGTACACTTTCACATGTACGCAGATGACACCCAACTCTATCTCAAATTACAGTCCCCCAAGGACATCTTGCTCCTGAACTCAACGATCAGATGCACCCAATCCTGGCTGGCCGATAATCATCTCAAACTCAATGCCCTGAAAACAGAATTCCTTCTGATCTCACCTCCAGCGAAGGCCTCCACCACTCAAATTTGGCTTAAAGACCTAACTGCACTCAATGTCCAACCCACCATCGTGGACTCAGCAAAATCCCTAGGCATAACACTCAACACCAATTTGAGCATGCAGCAACATATCAGCAAGGCAACAAAGGGAGCAAACTTCCAGATCAACACTCTGAGGAAACTTAAACCCTTCCTCCCAGCCAAAGACTTCCAAACCGCAATACAAGCACTAGTCATCCCTCGAATTGAATACGGCAGCATCGCCCTCTGTGGACTCCCCCTAACTACAACCGCACCCCTAAGAGCTTCTCTAAACGCTGCAGCGAGACTCATCACTGGGTCAAAAAAACACTCCCATATTACCCCGGACTTGAGATCCCTGAACTGGCTGCCATTTGAAGCTAGAATACATCTGAAAATCGCCTGCCTGACACACAAGGCGGTACATCTAAACTCACCCAGATACCTTGCTCAGAAACTGACAATCTCTGGAGGAGCTAGAAATACCAGAGGCTCAAACAATCTTCTGTTGAAACCTCGAAGATTCCGGAAGGAAAAAACATATAAGCGCTCCTTCTCGGGAATGGCGCCCAGGATCTGGAACTCTCTCCCGCCCGAAACAAGACTTATCTCTTCCACCACACTCTTTAAAAATGAAGTAAAAGCTATCCTCATGGCGAAATACACCTGAACTACTATCTGTTAGTACTCTGCACCGATCTATACTACTTGTTTGACCCTTTTGATTTTGTATTAACTGCTCTATTACTCACATGTGTGGCCTTGTAGCCACCTATTTGGGCTTAGTTGCTACCTACTTGTATTATTTGACCTATTGATTTATCTGTTTAACCATGCCCATGTACTTCTCTGTGTAAAGCGCTCTGATATCTGCAAGGATCTTGTCCGCGCTATATAAAACTTTCAAATAAAATAATGTCTACACTGACACTTTTGTTTATCAATTAGAGTTTGCATGGGTTCTTGATAGTTACTGTAGGCAGTGTCAGCTCAGACTGACACTACACTGAGGGGTTATAGGGCTTATCCCCTCACCCATTTTGCACCTCACAATCTACTCAGATCTACGAATTAGCATTGCGTTAATTCCCAGCTGTGCGCTCTTTTCTAGAACTTTACATGAATATAGGGGTTTCACATGTTACCAAAAAAAAGGAAAAAGCTACTTTGATGGGTTTTATGAATTAATCTACAATAATCACTTTGTGTACCATTTCTTTTGTAGACACCCATAAATAAATGAGTATAACTAGTTACCAAAAATAGAAAACAAGTACTCTCTAAATACACTTACATTACAGAAGTCGTATGTAGTTCCAGATCAGTGAGCAAGAGTAAAAGCACATTCTGAAATATATTTATCCATGGAGTTATGATGAGGTAACTCACTTACCTTTCCTACTTTCTTATGAAGACATAAGTAATGAGACGGAGACCTCTACAAGAGAGTGTCAATAATCCCTGGTTCAAAACCAGAAGATGCCAACAACTCAAACAATGCAGAAGTGTAGTTCAAGAGGAGGAGATGGGTCCAAAGAAAACATGCGTACCTAATAATAGAGGCAAGGTCCGATCAAGAGAAAAAGCAGGCAGCCGTAACCACTGCTGCAAGTGTACCATCAATGGAGGAAACCAACCAGAGCCACTGCAACATTGATGCCGATAGTACCAAAAGTCACAAGAGCTCCAAACACAGTGGAAAATCAAACCAAAGCTGTAGCTCTAGCTCCATTTTTTAGAAATTGGCTGACAGAGCCACGGCCAGCAAGGGTACTAACATGAGGATAAATAAGTACCAGAGTCATATCCCCAGGGAAGAGAACACTAGCCAGAAAAGCTAATGCGAACATATTTTTCAGTATAACAACTGTTTTAAGCAGGGCTCTGAAAATCAGCATGGTCAAGGCTTCAACAACTGTATGAACTTTTTATTGGGACTGGAAGAGCATTTAAAATATAGAGAAATAATGTTAATTAATGTGCAAATGTAAAGAGTCCTAAAATGTAAATTTTATGCAAAATTGCACAATGCAATCATACCTAAACTTGTTAGGCCTAATGTGCTGAGACACTACTATATTAAAGTTAACAGAGCTAAGAAACTGTAAATTTACTTGATCTTGACCTTTAAACATACTTGTTTTTTTCAATGAATAGTTGTCATGCAAAGTATTTATTCTTCTCCTTTATAGAAATGATTGAACGTCTGAAAGGATCACTGGTAACTAATGAAGAAGCGTCTTCTTAGAAGCTTAGGGATGAAGTTTCACACGATGGAATAAAGACTTGAAGGAGGATAAATTATGAGAAAGTTTAGAGATGATAAGTCATAGTTGCGGTCTTAGAAGCTGCTGTCTGAAAAATGTTGTGTTCCTGTGAGAAAATGGGGAGTGAAATTGTTTTCATGATAGCATTGGAAGCTGATTGGCCAACAGAACAATGAAAAAGCAACATGAATTTGAAACAATATTTTTGTTGGTCTATAATATCACGTGTTTTCCCTTCTCAGTTTTAGAATAGAGATATTATGTTCATGAAATGTGCTTAATGCATTCTATTACGGTTATTGATTGACAGATTTTGGGGAGCAATTTATGTTAATATTGATGACTGAAATTAATAAAAATTTAACCTGTGACTTTAATAAAGATGAATTACTAAAAAGTTAAATAATAAAAACGCTTTAGCTCATAACAAACTCTGGCTGAGATAGTATAGTCATTGTGATAATATAATGTGATATACATCTTTTCATCTTCTCTAAAACAATGGCAAAGATCCACTGGCCTGAGAGAAAAGTAAGACAGCAGTGATCATTTGTTGTTCAAATATGAATTTACCTTTAAAAAATAAAATACAAGAGGCGTTAGGCAAAACAGGAACAGTTGGTTTAATTAAACACTTATACTGGGAGTACAGCTTAAAGAAACAAGTCTAAGGACTGCCTCAAAGTACAATCAATACAAGTGATTTTTAAACAGTTTTGGTTTTGTAAAAGTACATCTAGTGATCCATGTTTGTTAAAAGAATATGGGCCTTGTATGTGGAGTCATAAATAAAAGGCCCCTGATACTAAAGGCAGATGGGCCTAGACCATGCATGGACACAATGTGAGCCAGTGGGTAATATGTCCAGATGTCCGGCATGAGGGGCACATGATCACTGCTTGTACTGTGTGTCCTAACTCCATGAGGCATCTGATTTTATAGTGTTTCGGGAATGCGGGCACCCCTCTGGCCATGCGTGCTTTTATTGGGGCCAAAAACATTGTTGTGTTGCTGCACTTATCTGTTGGATTGACCTAAGTTTCATGTTTGTGCATTTGTCTGTTGGATATGTGCCCCCTCACATGAGATGTGTCAATCAGTTACCGCAGGCCTAGCTTGCAGAGCCTGTCGGATCATGTATTTCTGAGTCAGTGTTGATGGAGAGTTCATGACAGGCGAATTTGATGATAGTGGTGAGATTTTGTTTGTGTCTGCGAGTGTGGCATTAAAAGCATTGGGATTGTTTTTATGAATATCAACATTCTCCTCTCTAGTTGGATTTTCAAATACATTATCTAACCCTTGACTCATGACAGTCAGATTATTACGGGCCAAGCTGTTCTTCAGTTTTGACTGCTGCAAAATTTCTAGTTACTTTCATTCTACCTAATTTGAGGACGGCATTTTTACAGCACGAAACCTCCGATTGTAAGACACCACACAAAAATATGAAAATGGCTAACAGTGAGGTATACAGTATAATCAGCCATCCGAGCAGCCAGGCAAACCAAGTTACATACCATGCCTGCATAGGGGAACCACCCTCCTCAAGTAGATCTCTTTGCAAACTGTGCAGTATTTGGATGGCAAGAGTCAGAATTCCATTAGCCAAGTTGTTACCTGAAATAAACATGTAGCAGGACGCACCTATCTTGGCATACACACCTCCCGTCATTACAGTCATAAAGTTCTACACATATTGATGTTTTGTTACCATTAGGCTGATAGCTGTCAGTTCTTCCTTGATTGCATTAAGACTGAGCTCAATGCTGTTCATTATCTTCACCATCGCCCGCCTGGTTATGGTTAACCAGAGGGCATTCACTTTTGTTTGCACTCTGAAGAAGGTTATCGACATCCCTGCGTTGATTTGTTTGTAAGAAAACAGTCTTAATTTGTCTGGAATGTCCTTGTACTGACTGAGCACAGCCAAAATATTCAGCAGTTCTTTTACCTCAAGCAATAGAGTCATCTGCTTACATGGCAAGTGTTGGTGCAACTCTGACAGATCTTCTCTCGGAATAACCAGGGTCAGGGTGTGCATGATGAGGTAGGAGAGGCCATGCCATCCAGAGATAAGCTGAGTGTAAGCAAATTTGCCACACTGCTATTAGGTATCCATCAGCGAGGAGGTGCCCCATTGCATGTCCGTAATGTGCAGCATTGTACCACAGCTTGTTCGTTTCCAATGGGATGGTTCCTTTTCCACTAAAATGCAAGGAATATAGTGTAAGTTTCCATTCAATTAAGGGTTGTCTATTCACCTCAGTGTCCCAGATTTCATGACATGAGGGATCTATGCTGTTGATTAACCCTTCTCTACGAGACTTTACCTTTGTATCATTGAGGTGGGTGGTTCTACAATGGAACTCCATGTCTGAGGTCCATTTCTGTTTAAAATAGACAGACCCAGAAATGGTAAGGGCCACCCTCAGACCACAGATTGAAGCAAGAGCAGACGTATTTGTTTATTGATATGGCAGTTTAGCTACTTCCAAGAACCTCTTTCCTCGAAAGTCTCAGGCCAAACAGCATCCTCTTCTATGGTGTCCTTCCTGAACATCCTGTCCAGCTTTGTTTGAATGTCGCTGGGCTCGGTGAAAAGGTATAATTCCGTGGGTTTGCTTAGGTTCACTACTACTCTAGGAGGTTCAATTCTGTTGAGTAGTATCTTGGCCCTAATCCACATAGTTATAGTTGGAGAAGGCATTTTTGCTTTTTTGGGGGCTACCTCATGGGACAAGTAAAGCCTGTCTGTGCCGACTGCATGCGCTATCAGAAAATAAATGTAACAGGACCTAGCGGTTGTCTGGGAGACCACGGTGGTCATTTGCTGATACCACATGTTTTGTAAGAGGGCACTATGTATTGCATGTGGAATGCTAGTGTTGGGTTCAGTGTAATTATAAGTGATGTGGGGGAGGTCTCTACTCAAGAGCACTGATAGCTTCGGGGCAGACTCCATCAGACTAAGCCGTTCCTTGCTAATGAATGGATGTGGAAACACCCATAGAAAACAGAGGATACATAGAAGTGCAATATTACATAACTTATGGCACATTGCAGGTCTTGGTACTGGATCCAGGAGAGGGGATCGTCCGGTAATTGGGAGTGTCTTCAGTCAAAATGTTTGAGGCAAAAGTTCACTGCACAGTTCATAGTCCTTAATTCGCACACTGTAGATCCTGTTGGGATACTGGTGTAGCTGCTGAAATAGAGGTGCACTTAAATGTTCAATTGCCAATCTGTTGAGTGAAAGCTATGTTTGTTTTGTCAGTTAAAAAAAAAAAGTGCGTTATTGCATGCACCTTCTTTTTCCTTCAGTGTTACCCAGTCCGGCTATCTTATTTTGCAAAGTGCGTTATTCTTTATGAAACGCATCAATTTCTAAGGGTTGTTGAGCTTTTATATTTTTATAGGTTGTCGTATCTCTCACCTCTTCATGCTTAGCTGGCAGTTAAGTTAGTGCAATATTTTTACAGGGTAATCTCATGAATGTGGGTGTCATCAATTTAGTAAGAGTTCCTTGGGCATCGCCAGCCCCTCTTGGGAGGTACTATCAGTGTAGGGGGTGGTTTGCAATGTGACCCTCCCTGTGGGGTCAGGTATCTTGACTATGCCCCTCTTCTCAAAACTTCCTTTTTGGCTAACTTTGGGCTCCTATTTTTGTCTTTTGGGCCCTTTCCTAGAACTCATGTTATTTGGCTATCCCATGTTGCTGTGCTGTGGCCTCTGTGTGTTTCTGATATTGCAGTGTCTAAGTTTGGGCTTACTTTCTCCTTCAGATGGTGTGTGTAATGCCTGGGGTGTTGTCTGGCTGGTGTTCTAATCTCATATGCAGCTGTGATGAATCTCTTATTGACTTCCTATTCTCCCAGAAGCCCCTCTCTCCCTCGGACCCTTCTTTTATTGGTTAGTAGGACAAGTGATTCCCAGCTGTGGCCAGGGACACCTTCCCCCACAACGCACTAATTTTGTCATTCTGGAGGAGCACGAACTGGTGAGCAGGCTTTCAGATGCTTGGAAAACTTTGAGGGAGGAGAAAACATTGCTGCATGGAGAACCTGGAATCTTAGGTCAAGAATTTGTCAAAATGTGTCCAATGAAGTTGATGGAATGGATAGTTGGCTGTTCAGCTAACCTCCCCTCCTGACTGACTCGGAGCTGCACAGTGCCTTGCAACTTGTCAGATCCTTTGGGGTAGAGGTGATGGGGTCTCCACTATCTAGAGCATACAGGAACCTTAACTCCAGACATTGGAGGGCGATTCATTTTGGAACTTAAAAGGGTCCATTGGCAGGGGACTGCTAGCTTTTGGGAGCACGGTTGGACCCTTATGCCATGAATTAATTTTTTTCCCAGGCTGGAGGTTCGAGTAAGGGGTTCTTTCAATTTGGTTACTGAAACCCATCCCAGTTGACTTCTTGGTGCAGGGGCCAGGGTACCTGTTTTTAAGGACTTGATGGGAGACGCCCTGTCCCCCGCCTTATGGGACTGCCCTGCCTCTGGGGTGTGGTTATAGCCAACCCCCCTCTAGGGGATCAGCAGCAGAGTGTGCATAGGATCCCATGTGAATTCAAAATAGCAGACTCTGATGAGGATACCCGATTGACAAACCACGTCCAGCAGCCCAGAATTTCCTGAATGCAAGTAAAGGCATGAAATCCTGATATTGTCTCATTGTTCCTTCTTTTGAATTTTTGAATAGTGAATTTTGAAGTGCACATGAAATGGATGGTTTATTATTGGGGGTTTTGAGTTACTGCATATTTGAGTACTTCGTTCCCACTCTCCCCCTGCTCCCCGATCGCTTCTCCCCACGCAGCCGATTAAGGCGCTGCTGCGGGTCACAGAAGGATTGCCGCCATTCTCGGGGAAGTCCTGGGTCCAGGCCACGCCCACTGCCGTTAGGCCATGCCCCCTCCTACTATATAAATTGCGCCTCCCTCATCGCGCGTCTTAAATGGTAACTGACTCCTGAGGCGGAAGCCGGGAGCGACGCTTGTTTTTAAAAATTGTATTTCTGTCCTCTTTTTAACTGTGTTGTGACCTGACTTTTTGCACTTGGACACTCTCCCCCTGCTCCCCGATCGCTTCTCCCCGCGCAGCAGATTAAGGTGCTGCTGCGGGTCACAGAAGGATTGCCGCCATTCTCAGGGAAGCCCTGGGTCTAGGCCACGCCCACTGTTGTTAGGCCACGCCCCTCCTACTATATAAATGGCACCTCCCTCATCGCGCGTCTTAGATGGTAACTGACTCCTGAGGCGGAAGTCGGGAGCGACGCTTGTTTTTAAAAATTGTATTTCTGTCCTCTTTTTAACTGTATTGTTACCTGACTTTTTGCACTTGGACACTCTCCCCCTGCTCACCGATCGCTTCTCCCCGCGCAGCCGATTAAGGCGCTGCTGCGGGTCACAGAAGGATTGCTGCCATTCTAGGGGAAGCCCTGGGTCCAGGCCACGCCCACTGCCATTAGGCCACGCCCCCTCCTACTATATAAATCGCGCCTCCCTCATCCCGCTTTTTAGATGGTAACTGACTCCTGAGGCAGAAGCTGGGAGCGACGCTTGTTTTTAAAAATTGGATTTCTGTCCTCTTTTTAACTGTGCTGTGACCTGACTTTTTGCACTTGGACACTCTCCCCCTGCTCCCCGATCGCTTCTCCCCACGCAGCCGATTAAGGCGCTGCTGCGGGTCACAGAAGGATTGCCGCCATTCTGGCGGAAGCCCTGGGTCCAGGCCACGCCCACTGACGTTAGGCCACGCACCTTCCTCTCCTCTCTTAAACAATGTGTTTTCACCGGCCGCGCAGCGGGGGCGCCGGCGACTCGCCGAAGGCGCGCCAAAGGCAAGCCCGTCTGCGCCCATCTGCGCCCGTCTGCGCCGTCCGCGCCAGGCCGGGTCCCGGGGCCCCACACCCTGCCTGTTTCCTTACCTACTCACCTAACCAACTCCTGGAATGCCACGACGATTGGCCTATCAGCCTATCTATTTTCGCTCGGATCAACTCCCTTGAAATCGCCCAGCGCGATCTCGCCAATCCTCCATGCCTGCATTCTGGTCCACGCAAGGTGCTGTCACGCCCTGCCTCGTATCATTCCCTTTCTAAGCATCCTGAAAGTCACCCTCTCACGGCGTCAGTCACTCTCCTTAACACCCGGTCCGCGGTCAAGCACCAATTAGAGCTCTTTGACCTCCTTGATACCACCAAACCTGAGATCCTGTTTCTTACGGAAACACTGCTGCTTCCCTACCCGATATCCTTATTTCCCTCCCTGAATCTTACTACATCCTCCGCACTGACCGCCCTGAGGGGAAGACCGGTAGCGGAGTGGCTATGATAGTACGCTCTAATCTCCAATTCCAACTTCTCTCCCACCATCCCATTACATCTATTGACTTCCTGGTAGCACGCTCGACTAATTTTGCGATCCCACTCACCTTTGTGCTCCTCTATCGTCCTCCCCAACCCATACCCCATTTCATTCCAGCCATACAGGACTTACTGGCCACTCTGGTGGTTAACAATTCCGCTGTCCTCCTATTGGGTGACTTCAACTTCTGGCCGGGTGACCCACGTGAGGACACTATGTCCAAAGATTTCTCCGACACCCTTCATTGCCTCAACTTTACCCCTCACATCTCTTCCCCCACCCATACTCATGGGCACATTCTTGACCAAGTCTGGTCTGCCAATTTGTCTATCTCCATGCCTATCATATCCCCCTGTGTCTGGTCCGACCACTCCTTGATTACCCTTTCCGCCCCCCTGGGGGTGATTAATACCCCCTCTCTCCCCAAAAACATCTACGCTCGCAACTGGAACAGGGTGGATCTGACTGCCCTAGGCCATTCTCTAGCCTCCTCCGCCCCCACCTTGGCAGACATGCCTCCTAATAGGCAGATAGCCACTATCGACAACTGGCTCTCAGAGGCCTGTAATCAAGTTGCACCTCTAAGACGGTCCGAACGCGCCTCCCCCACGATGCCAACAGATGGTTTTCCAATGCCCTAAAAACCCAGACATTAGCACTTCGGCAGGCTGAGCGCAAGTGGCGTTGCAGATACTGCCCTGATCTTAAGATTCTTTATCTGACTCTCCTTCATGCCTATAAAAAGTCGTTACTCACCGCCAAGCTAGAACATTTTTCCCAGAAAATTCATCAGGCAGTTAACAAACCTAAGGAGATCTTCAAGATCGTGCATGAGCTTGCTGCCTTCCACAGAGTTGCGCCCAGACCCATCCCCTCCCAACCCCTCTGCAACACCCTCAATGACTTTTTTATTGAGAAGATCACCACTATAAAGCAGAACATCCCCGTGGCACCACCTTTGTTCCTTTGCCCTTCGTTGCCTCCGCCCCCTCCTCTCTCGATCAATTTCCCTTGATCACAGAAGAGGTCTTCTGTACTCTCCTGGGAAAAGTTAAAACGGGTTCCCTCGCTGACGTTTGCCCTGCACATATCCTGAGGGAGATCTTCTCCCACTGTCCAGCCCCTCCTATTACCCTGCTTAACACTTCCATCACCTCAGGAATTGTACCTGATGGGTTGAAATCTGCCACGATAATCCCTATTATAAAAAAACCTGGTGCCGATCCCACTGCCCCCTCCAACTTTAGACCCATCTCGCTCCTCCCATTCTCTTGTTTCTTTTTGTAATAGTGCAACATTTTGGCCAGCATCTCCCACCAGGATTTGGTATCTAACTCTACTGGGCTGTTATAACCGCTCTGTTTCTTGGTGGGTAGCCCCTTTTTGAGATGTTATAAAATATGTGACTTGCGGGCCTGTGTCAGACCATGGCTATCTTGTCTCTTCTCCCCATTGTTCCCTCATTCTATCCAGAAACTCACTTATGGTCTCCCCAGGTTTCATATTTTCTGCCATTAACGTTCCTACAGCTGAGCAGTCAGGGATCATTTTGCTGAGAGCCGTCCAGATTTGGGGCCTGTACGAATTGAATGTGGCCCCATCATGCTCAGTGTTTGTCAGCGGACTGCTGGGTTGCGACCTCAGGCGAACACTGTGTTAGTCTTTTCTAACCCTGGGTGTAGTTTGCGTAATAGCACTATGCGTAGCTATGCGAAGTGCACTTTGCACTACGCGAGCTACGCAAAGCTATGCGTAGTAACGCAAACTGGATAGTGCACTGTGCAAAATGCTGTTTGCATTGATTGCACAGTGCCGGATGCTTGTCCGCACTGTGCAATCAGTGCAAACCGCATCTTGCACAGTGCAAGCGGTCATTTTCTGCCGCTCGAGTAGATTTCTACTCGAGCGGCAGCTTTCTCAACGCGGACTGGTAGTTTCTCATCGCGAGCGGTCAAGAGCATACGCGACCACTCGCAATGAGAAACCTGACCTCCCCGCATTGAGAATCTGGTCAGGAGGTTTATTTTCCACGCTCGCGATCGGCAACTTGATGTTGCTGATCGCGAACGAGGAAAAAGTCTTGCCGGGATGTCATTTTGCTCGCTTGCGGTCGCCAACTTGCCGTTGACAACCGCGAGCAAGCAAAAAATGACCACTGCACTACGCTACACTATGCGTGTTTGCACTGTGCTACGTGCAATTCGCATAGTGCAAAGTAGCGCAAACTGTGTGAGCGTAGCGTAGTGCTTCGCCCAGGGTTAGACTTTTCTCCAATGAGGCTGTCCAGCAAGCTTTTAATATCGACTATCACAAGATTTACTCCCACGGTGTTCTTAAAACATGAGATCCATTTTCCGTCTTCATCCAGCAAGGGCAGCAATTTGGTCCTCATCCCTTCTTTATCCATCTGAGCCCTGGGGACATATGTGGTCCCAGATGTGCCCTTCTGCAGTAGTGTGTACATGTTGGCATGGGGTAGCTCCACTGCTTTTTTCCCTAACATCACGTTCCCATCTTCTTAGGCAATCTTGCATGTAGGGAAAGATCCACTTTGCATATTCCCCTCCGTGCCAGATGCGGTCTTCCACAACAGCCATGTCCTCTGGTTCAAAGGAGCCCTACTCCAGCCAGAGCCTATCAAACTGGTTGTTGGAAAACTAGGCAGCATCTGTGAGGCCTGAACAAATAACATGACTACATTTGTCCTTCTCTGGGAACCAAACACCCAATTGTAGCGCCTGACTCACAGAGGGGAGCGTTGCAGAGCAGTCTGAGGCTTGCTCAAGGGAGGTGGTCTGGGTTAGTAACCATCATTACAGGTGTGAAGCAATAACACTCAATATTTATTGTCCAGTCTGTATTTTACTTTAGAAAAGTAACAGTACATTTATTAAACACACACACTACTCAATACTATGCACCAATTTACAAATATACATAAGCTGTTAGAATTACTTTGTGACATTGTATAACATCTCTACCCCTCCCGCTGGGGGGTGGGGTCTAGTACCACCACTCCCGTATATGCACATCCTCTTGCCCCCAATGCAGTTAATTGAACATAACCTGGAGCAAGGGCCCTGCGAACTGGCACAATCCCAGTGGCAGGCCACCCCATTCCCTCATCACACATTTAAAATAGGTAACCTTGCCATGGTGACACATGGCCCTGACTGAGCATTTCCTATTGACCATGAAGTATACACCTCTACATCTTAAGGGCTAGCAATCTGGGTTCTTCATCTTAGCGCAGCCGCAAGAATACATGTTAAATCATCATGTTAGAATGACAGTCTTCATCACATTTGTGGATCATTCAAATGCATTGAAATTAGAGGCCCTAAAGGTATCACAGATGAAATCACAGGATTATGCATATACAGCCAGACACCCTAGCAGGAATGTCTGGCAACATAACCCCACTTTGCTTATGACATCACCTTACACAGGCACTTCACATTACGCATGTGACCTTCAGTCCCTCTGAAAGAAATAACATTAGTAAATGCACTACAGGTTCAATTACTGGTCTTCACCTCCAGGGGAGGACCTTCTCTAGGCATCCCCAGCTCAGCCCTTCAACCCTTCGTGCACTTCTCAATTCTTCTCCAACTGTAGAACAAAAGTTCCAGCCAAAAGGAGTTCAAATGCTGACTGAGCCCTTGAGGTTTTATCCTTTTCATGTCCCCAGGAGACATGGGATAGACTTTTTATTCTTCGTGCTGGGGGAGGCTGCGCTTTCCTGCAGCTCCCCCTGAACCCTGGAACTCACGTGGTAGAGACCCAGTTCTCCTGGGCCCACCACGCACAGAGAAAAAAGCGGTTTGCCCTTGCAGACTGGTCCTGACCTGCAAGGCATTATATGATCCTTTGAATACTAGAGCAGCAGCTCCCCCGTTGCACTTGGGAGAGCAGCGCTGCACTTTTTACTGGTGCTTCAGGCCTTGTTCCATCCTCGGTGTGGGACCCGGTCCCACCCAGACCCCCATGTGAGTGCGAGGCTCGGGGAGCCCACTCCCGGACGATCTGCTTATTTTTTGGGGGCCCGGTCACACGCAGGCCGAGGTGCTCTTCTGTTGTTTGCGGGGTCCCGGTCCAACCCGGTACCCCCGCCTGCCTTCGTTGTTGGAGGGCAGCCCAGGGAGTCCTCCCCTGGCTGCCCCTGCCGGCTCCAACACCCTTGCGTGCTGCTGCAGGAGCCGGCCCTGCAGTTCTGGTCTGCCCGCTCCAGCGGGCAGACACAGAGGCCAGCGCGGCTCCCGCTGGCCTTAGGGGAGCTCCTGGCCCCCCATGCAGGTCATCTTCACGGGGAGGGCGACGGCACTCCCCATCTTCCCTTCTGCTGGGGGCAGCCCCCGGGACCGGACGCACCCCGGGGGCATAGTGGGACCGGCGGCGGAGCCCCACGCGTTTCGTTGTCGGTCCACGGAGGGGGTCCAAGGTCGCCTACCTCCTGGGGGGCATATCTTGGCCACCAGGTGGCCAATTTGCAAAATGTTTGTCTCTTCTTGCTCCTGGTGGCTTTCCCCAGCCACTGGGAACACTCTCCTTTGCCCTCCGGGTCTCTGAGAGGGGGAATTTAGCAGAGAGCTGTCTTCACTGGCTCCCTGCGCCAGCCTTTCAAATGCTCTCCTCCTGGGCCTCTCTTCTCCCTGGACAGAGGCCCTTCTTCTCTGCACTGGTCCTGGACTCTTCTCCTGGTGCTTTTCAGGATCCTGGGGGCAGTCAGGGGGTTCCTCCTTTCAACTTCCCATTGCGCCAGGATTCAGCACCTTCTGCCTCAGCAGACCACACCCCATAGAGCGCTTCTCTTTCTGTGCAAGCACTTTTCAAAAGTTGAGTAGTGGGGTGGCAAGAAGTCTCTGTTTATCGTATCAAACAGCAACACATCACTTCACTTCTACTTTGGTCTTTGATTTCCTGGTCAGCCCCTATCTTACGCTGACGATCTAGCAAGTCTCTGGTCCCAGATGAAGCCTCTTCTCTAGTTCTGTGTCAGACTCTTCCTCAAATGGTGCTCTGTGCCTATCCCTGCTCTCCTCAGGAGGAGGAAGGTGAGCGGCTCTTGTTTCTGACTGAGCTTCTATGGCACAAGTTTGCTCTCTCTTTCTCTCCTTGGTTTACACCTTTCCTCCAATTCCCATCTAGGTTACCTCCTGTGTTCCGATCTATACACAGTTCTTTTTGGTCAGAACTTGCCTTCAAACTCACTACACATTGTTTCTTAGGCTACTTAAGCAAACCCTGTGGCTTCCACCTTGTCATCATACCTGGAGGTCTAAGACCCCACTACTAACACCCCCTAGTCATATTGTAATGTGTCCAGATGTCCAGCATGAAGGGCACATGAACACAGTATGTAGTGTGTGTGCTGTGTCCTGAATGTTCCTATCTCCTTCATTGTGTTTTGGGAATGCACACACTGTTCTGGTAAAGTGTGCTTTATTGGGGCCAATTTCCCTGGACCATCGTAGTGCTGCTGCGCTTATCTAGGGGATAGACATTCGTTCCCTATACGCATATTTGTCTGCCGGTTACAAGCTAGCCAACCTGTGACCTGTCAATCACTTACCACAGGCCTAGGTTGCAGAACCTGCTTTATCACGTATTTCTGAGTCGGAGTTGATTGAGAGTTCGTGGCGGGCCAATTTGCTAATAGTGGTGCAATTTCGTTTGATGCTAAACTGAAACTTTAATTGAAACAAACCCGCTCCAGCAGGACTATAATACACACATCATTGTAGATGGCTTCTGTGGGTCTCATTTCTGTACATGATGCATCCCAATCACTGATTTGCAATAAAATGAGCTCTCAGAGGCCATTGATTTGGGTGGCAATAGTGCTTAGGAAACCTAAAAGAAAAACAATAAAAAAGAAATTTAAAGAAAGCCACCATATCATATAAGCTTACTGAAACTTTAGGAAGGCCCTATCCCAGAAGAAATGGTTACTTCTCCAAGTCCGTAAAGTTAAATACCGTTTCTTAGAGATCTTTCGATCAAATTTCCCCAATGGGTAATTTGAAAAAAGACACAGAACATATATAAGATACTGGGAAACATTCCCACTTTATTTTTAGATGTATAACTATTTTATTGGTTGAGGGGGTGGAAAATCCACTCAGGCAACAACCACAATCCTTGTCATGGTCAACCACAAAAAGTCACTATATTAAGCTAGGTAGGTAAAATTGTATTGGACAGTTAATTAAAACCCTTAGAGGTGAGAGTCTCATGTCATATATTTAAACATTGGTTTTGAACTGGCCTTAATCTCCATTGAAATGCACAAAAATAAGCGAGAAAAACGCTGGACTCCCAGGAGGATTCGTTTCAGACATTAAGCATGTAAGAATACAAAACAAGCGAAAATGTGTACACAGAGGCTTAGCTACAAAGCGAGAGGAGCGCTCCTTATAAAAGAGATACTTAGCATCAGAGGGGTAGATTTACAAGCCCCTTGCGCCACTTTTGCATCACTTTTCCCATGTTAAAAATTACACAGAAAGTCGCGCAAGGGGCTTGTAAATCTGCCCCAGAGTGTATAAGGGAGTATAAAGCAAAGTGCCAAGGATGCAGGATAAGTGCAAGGTGCAGAAGCATTTTTTGGACCTGTACAAAGTTGTTATGAATGGCTTAGATGACCCACAAAGCATTCATATTTATATATAGAAGGGAGGCAATTGATCCGAAGTTGCTATGGGTGTGGTCTGTGAGTGGTCATCAGGCAGTCATTTTCAAGGCCAAAGCCTACATGAAAGGTGCAGATAAAATTCAGCACAAGTTCTCCCAAGATTGCAGCAATTTGCGGTATGGTAATAGCGGTGCAGCAATAACATTCATAGCAGTCCTCTTAGTGACGTGCGGTAGAAGGTGCCAAGTTCTTTGGAGAGGTGAATATATAAAACAGATGAATAGCATCTGAGTAGATGAGAAAGTGAAACAAAGTGCCGATTAGAGCAAAAAAAGGACAAAAGTGTGGAGGAGTTTTGTAGCTTCAACCGGGCTGTTGTAATTAGCCTAAGTGCCTTCCATGGCAGTTTTTTTTTGGATATAGCGGGAAAAGGTCTGAAGTTGCTACATGTGTCGGCGCTGAGCAGTCATTAAGCAGTTATTTTCATGGCCTTGGCCGACATGGCAGGTGCATAGCACAAGTTATCCTGAGGTAGCTTCCGAAGTTAAGCTATCATAATAGCAATGGAGCAATAATGAGGCAGATTTCCAAGCGCCTTTCAACACTTTTTGTGACGCAGCAGTGGCGTAAAAAATGCTGTTAATTTACAACGTGACGCATCTAGGAAGATGTGTCACGTTGTAAAGCCCTGCGTCACATTATACCTGCACCAGGTATAATGGAGGAATGAAGCAGGGCTTTTTGAATTGGACTCACCCATCTCATGTGGCGCAGTGCTGGAGTTGCTTCATTTTAATGTGCAACTACAGCAGTGCATCAATTTTGCGCAGACAGATGCGTCAGAATTTCTGACACATCTGTTAATCCTTGCGCACTGGAGTACTGTATTGTAAATACAGCGCATCCATGGTGGCGCAAGGACATTCGGCGCTGACCCTAGGAAACTGACACATCAATGCAGATGCGTCAGTTCCTTGTAAATCTGCCCCTATATTAGAACCATCCCTCTTGCTTACTCGTCCTATAAAAATTGTCAAGTGCATTATTGTGTGAGTATGTAAAAACAGTTAATCCCTAGTTACTAATGGTGCTGGTTCTGAGCAATCATCAAACAATCATTTTCATAGACGGAGTCGACATAAAAGGTGCAAATATGAAGGTGCCACAAATAATCCTCAGATTGCTGCGAGTGTTCCAGGTTTGGTCGCAATGGGGCAGCAATCCTATTCATGACCTTCCTCTGGTGGACTCGGACAGTAGATAGTGCTAATTGCATTGGAGCAATGAATTATCCCTGTATTGCTTCAAATTTTCAATGTGGCTTTTTAATAAGGCGGGTGGATTTGTGGACCTAGGGCCCGATGTAGGTAATTACTATTTACCTACTCTTAAATACCGAATCATACCGATTCGGTATTTAAGAGTAGGTAAATAGGAAGGGGGCAGATGTAGGTAATTCTTATTTTAGAATTACCGAATCTTACAGATTCGGTATTTACCAATTCGGTAAATACCGTAACGGTATTTCCTATTGATTCCTTTGGTCCCTGAAGCCCATAGGAATCATTGGGAAATACCGATTCGGTATTTACCGAATCGGTAAATACCGAATCCTGCAAGGGTGAACGGGGTGTCACTTTGACACCCTGTAGCACCCCAATTCCAGGCTTGTGTGCCATGTGGCAGACATACATGCCCTAAGGGCATGTCTGTGTGTCACATGGCACAGGTGTACATGCACAGAATTCTGTATTTTACCACCCAATTGTATTGGGTGATAAAATACCGAATTCTGAAGGCCTGTAGCACTGTAAGCAGTGCTACCTACATCTGGGATTTACCGAATCGGTATTTTACAGAATCGGTAACTTTACCGATTCAGTAAATTTACCGATTCTGTAAAATAATGGCCCCTACATCTCAAGCACCAAATACCGGTCTGTAATGGCTGAATTCGGCCGTTACCGACCGGTATTTGGTGACCTACATCAGGCCCCAAGTTCTGCAATAAAAGAGGTGTTTGTGGATCTAAATTTCGCTAAAGCCAGCTGAAGAAATGTAAACATTTTAATATTTAATTTGGTGCTCTCTGGGTTCAGGTAGGCGATTAGAGCCTCACTGCAGGTTCAAACTTCCAGGCAAACATACTTTCTGCGAAAAAGATATTTTCTTAGCCTTAACAAGGAGGGGCAGATGCAGAGAATGTGAGAGATGGTTTCCTTGCTTAGGCCGCAAAAGCGACACATTGTTCCTTGAGTTGCAGTGTTTTGCCGCTTCAGCAGGTAAGTCCGCAAATTCCACTCCCCCAGCCAGAGTTCTGCAAATCTGACTTTTAGTTCTAGCAGGTAAGTGCATTTGATGTGATTCGGCTTGTTACGGAGTGTATAACAATTAATTACTGCCCATGCATGTGTGTGTTTGCTCAGTGCAGCTGTGTCTTCTAGTCTTGACAATGTTTTTGCAGAACTGGGCATATTGTTTTTAAATGTCTACTAAGGCAGAATTTTCCTCAAGCCTCTGTGAGTAAAAGTTATTTTAATTTGTCCTGGAAATGGTGATTAAACGAGTATCCCTAGCTCCCCACGAGTTCAGCATTTATAGCGTGTTGTGGAGCAAGTCAAAGTCTGGGACAGAAATTTAGAAATGCACAGCTTCTGGCCCAGGGCAACTATATTATGATGAACTCAAGTCTCATTTGTGCTGGTGAAGCTCTCTTTAGTAGCCGAAGAGCAGTTTTATAGATAACTTTGTCCAGCAGCCTAGGCTCCAAGCCCAGAGTGATTAAACTACCATTTGACAATGTGGGAAAGACTTTTGCTTTCAGCACCTTAAGTAAAGGGCCCAGGCTTGGTCCCAAAGCTACTGGGCAGTAGTCAGGGTGAGCATGAGGCTGGTGCCCTTAGTTTTTTGAGAGCAGGTGAGATTTATACGAGCCTTGACTTTCCAGGTAAATTTATGGATATTTATACTCGGCGCCATTCTGAGGCCATTTCCTATTGTGGTGCCACCTGCCACATCCTGCTGTTTTCCTTCCAAAGAAAACTCTCAAGTTTGTATACGGTTCATTTCAAGGCTATCCCTGATTGTGTACAAATGTTGAGTGGAAAGTGGACTCTGAAGGTCAATTTTTCTTTGGCGTAACAGCACGAGGTTGTCTGCGTAGAGCAGGTGTGTCATACATTGGCCTCTTAATTTGGGAGGCTGGCAGTTGACTTTATCTCGGTCTTCTGACAGGTTTACAAAATAAATATTGAAGAGCAGACGGGTGAGTACACAGCCTTGTTTCAACCCTAGGTTCATTTGGGCCTTTCTTGAAATGTGTGTTCTGTCCCCTATTTTGACCTGAACCCAGGTGTTTGAGTAGAGCTGCTCTATTAAACTCGGTAAGTGGGGTTGGAGGCCCCAGTTCCCCAGTTTGTGACACATGGAAGCTCTGGGGATGCTGTCAAAAGCAGCTTTAAATCTATGAAACAGGAGATTAGATCTGCTCTTCAGAGATTTGTCGTGCATGGAGGCCAGCGCCATCAGGGTTGTTGTGGTGCCACAGTTGTCCCTGAAACCACTCTCATTTCTGGGAATGATCTAACCTTCCTCAGCCCAGGCGTTTATGTCATCAAGCAGGAAACTGGTGATGAGTTTAAAGAAGTTGTCAATAAGCGCTATGAGGTGGTAGATCCAAGGTTCCAATTTTGAACCCACTACAAACATTGGCTGAATAATTGATCCTCTCAAGGAGTCTGAAATGCAGTTTGTTGCCAGACAGGATCCTGCAAGTGGTGATAATGCCATAACCCGAAATGAGGTTTCAGATGTAATAGGGCTGTTGAAGTCCATTTGGGACTGGAGCCCTGGCTCTCCATATTCTCTTCAGTTTGGGTCTGCAAAAGTATGCCACTGACGTTTTGCAGTTATTTAAGATGTTATTCCCTAAATGTTTCTCTTGCAGACTAATTACAGGAATCGTTAGGGCTTTTGGGGTGGCACGGTGACCTGAGACTGAGGAAGAAGCAACGTCACAGGTTTATTTGTCAATAGAAAAGTGTGATAACCCAAATGAAACCAAGGCAGTTTCAGGAATGGTTTCATTGGTGCTTTTCTATCCTCCCGTTATCATTTGGTTGACTATAGAACAGAATTGTTATGAAATATTTTTCTTGCTCACAAATAAAAATCAGGCCCAGATGTAGTAGTTCTTTTTCATTTTAGACAGCCAGATTGAATTCCTAAAGTTAGCCCTGGACTATTTTAGATAACATTTCCCAGTTGAATAGGAAGGATGCGGTAGAAGGTAGTGTATGTACCATTCACTTCGCTCTTCAGAGCCTACTGAATCTAAGCTAATTTACTTCTCACAGTGGGCTCAGTGGACGCTATTCAAGTATTGCATGTATTTTGAAAAAATTAAAAGTGTCCATTTTCTGACAAGGGAGATGAGGCAAGAGGCGATTGCAAAATATTGTGTTCTAATCCAAGTGTTCACCTCGGAGGTGATCTCATTATTCCATTTTAACCTTACAAGATTTTCCATGTACATGCCCGCGTGGGTAGGGGGAGCAATCTCCAGCTTCTAAGTATGGATAGCAAGAAAAAATTTCTGTGGTCACTATGAAAGAGGCACCCAAGGGAAAAGTTAATTCTATACTTAAATAATGTAGATAAACATAGAGTAAAGTCAATGTAACGGGTGGACTTTTCAGTTGCACTCATGCAGCGTGGTGGCATGTCTCCTGTCAGTTGACCATTAAGGAGTCTGCGACCCATAACTTCACAGTTTGACAAGAAGGATTCAGCCAGTTTGCTCCAGTGCGTTTTCACAGGCATGCTTTGTGATGGAATGTTATAGGTTATATCAGGCCCCAAACAAATTTGTGTAGAAATTGTTGGTTAGCAGCATGTTAACCAGTGGGAATTGTATCTTGTGCTCAGATATTACTGTAACCAGTCTGTTCAGTTTACCTGTCTTTTCTGGTCTACTGGAATTTATGTAGACATTTATGATCAGGAGGCAGTGCTTCTCATTATTATAGGATGTGCTGAAGATCATTGCTTGCACCCAGGATTCTTTTAGGGGGTCTCCTCTGACATGCAGTGCATAAAGAATGATATATAAATCTTTAGACCACCTGTAGGGCATCCGTGGCTGGAAATTCTAGTGGCTGGCTTCTCATATTCTATAAAGCCGGTAAGAGGGAGAGTTTTTTGAGCTCAGGTTTCCTGAAAGATGAGGATCTCAAAATTACTCCAAAATGTCATGATTTCATCATCCTCAAGTTTTTGCACCAGACCGTGAATGTACCAGTTAAACTAAATTAACCTGAGCCTAACCCTCTGGTAGCTTAGCACAAAGCAGTCAAGCTTAACTTAGCGGCAATGTGTAAAGTGTTTATGCAGCACACAAACAGTAATAACGTAAAAAATGAAACCAGAATTACAAATCCAGTCAGTAGAACCAGAGATATTCAGTTTAAAATTCTTATTTTAAATAGCACCTAAATGAACATAACACCACTTGCGATCATCTGGTCGAGCTAAATCTCAGGCAGATCGAGATGGGGTGCAAGTTGGACACAGGCACCACGTTGGACCCGCTTAAAGGTTACCTTCTAAGTCCAGCATGAGTTGTTTTATTTGATGTGGAGGTGGTTGTGAGAGGAAGGCTGAGCATTGGGGACAGTCATCATTATGGTGAAAAGCAATGCGGATAGATAGTTCGCCTTCTGTAACTTCCACAGGTCCTGGAGTGTCTGACACCCACATGTGGTTCTGGAAAGCTCTTCCATATCCCCTGTCGAGGCTCCAAACTGTATGGGGTGACAAAAGACTGGGCAGGTCTGGTGCCAGATTCCTTTCTGTGTGTAGGAGGCATGGCCCTTTGAAGTGTAAGTGGATATGGGTTCACACCCTCCTAGTCAGCTAGCCAGAAATGTCCATCTAGCCAATACACCTAAAACCCCTTTGTGTTACTGTATAGAAGCAATACAAAAAACCCCAGCAGCAGAACCTTTCACAGTCGTATGACCCAGGACACTGGTAGAGGGTACAAATGGTCAAAATATATTCTACTCTTGTATAGCTGCCAGTGTAGATTACAGTGAGTCTCTGATACCTGGTCAAACTGCCAGAGGCTGACCAACAAATGAAATTCCATATTTTAGATTCTTTGCAACAAAGCATACAGTAGCAGGTAGGCCAACATAATGACTAATATATAGTAAAGGTGTGATAAGATAACACAGTGGTCTGGAGTAGCGACACTCATCTGTTCTAAGAGAGGAAAGGAAGATTTTTCCTTAGTGTACCTTATAGCACAAAACAGATCACACAGATTTTCTGAATATGAATGTTCTGGGATAGGTGATAGCCAAATCACATTTCTTACTTTTTTTAAATGAGTGGGAAGAATGCCAATTGAGCTGGGGCCAATAAATGTGTTCCACCTTGATGAGAACTCCCTGCTGTCATAATCTAATTTTCTGCATATGTATGCCCATTGAATTTTATGTGTTAATTCATTTCTCGTTTATAAATATTTACAGTATTTCATGTTGTTTTAACATGTATAATACATAACATTGCTTTATTCTTGTTTGATAGTGTATCAATTAGTCACATTTATGTAGTCACGTGGTTTATTAAGTTTTAAAGAATTAAATGAAGATGCAGCAAGATGAATATGTTAACTCCTACGTTTGAAATTATACAATGTGAAGGCTGACTTTTCCAAAATAAATTGAAAAGGGTATCTAGACTGGGACAGAAAAGCACAAGGCAGAGAATAATCTTCAACTTCCTTGGAGACTGAGATTAAGCAAGCATAAGCTGTATACACCCGTTGTGAAGGGCCGCAGGTAGGCACCTCGAAGCCAACCCAGCCTTATCAGCTTGCGGGACATCAAAGATACTGAGTGCAGAGAAAGACAACAACCTTCTTAATACAGAACAATAAGTCTGTTATTCTGTATGAAGTGTGTAAGAGGCCACCTTAGAAACTCCTACAGGGCCTTTAGGTGATAGGACAGATTAGCTAGATGCAGGAGGAGAGAGGATGCAAAACAGAAACTGACTCATCTTTACATGCAGGTAATTTCTGAAAAACTATTACAATGTTGCAATTACTTTTTATTTTTTGTCGAATAAAAATTTACATTGTCACTGTTTTGCTCAAATTTTTATAATTACAACTATACCCATTTATGTGGTGGGGTAGGACATTGGTTCTAATTCAAATTTTTAAAAAACATATTGCTAATGTATGCTTGACTGTGTCTATTCATGTTAAAAAGAGATTTGAAACTCACTAAGTTCCTGTACGTATCTCAGAACGTATGGTTACTCAGAGCATACATCTCATGTATTGCTTGGTTGGTTTGTGTGCTACAGTTAATCAGCCTTCCTGTTTCTAGTTGGTAAGTTGCATTTGAATCTGTTCTTTCACCAGTAGGCCTGGGAAACCTACTCTCCGGCTGTATTTTGCTAAGAAGAGCAAAACATGTAGCACTACCAAACCTACTGCTTCAAAGTCCTCTTTAAAGATTGTCAGTTTCAAAATAATGATTTCCTGTACCGTTTTCCATCTGCTCTTTTGCCTAACCAGCAAAATCCTAGAAAGGGAATGTGAAACAGTGTGTTTTCCTTTCCTTCAAGAAAGCGATGCAAAAACTATGACAGTCTGTCAATATTCCCTGGGTTTGAAACTGGAAGAGGCCAGTAACTCGAATGACTCAAAAGTCAAGTACAAGGAGGAGAAAATGAGCACTTTAAAAATACATTTAATTTGTGACAGAGGCAAGGTGACGGCAAAAGAGGAAATAGGAAGCCAGAGTCACTTCATTAACCCCTCCCACACTTATGACGGAACCGCTCCGGCATGGCCCTCGGGTGGGCTGTGCGGGTGACGGAGCGGTTCCGTCATGGCCCGCTCGCTGCACCTACGCAGCGCTGATTTCACGCCTGCGCTGACGTTCTAAAGAACGGGCGGGACCATGATGGAACCGCTCCGTCACAAGCACAGCCCACCCGAGGGCCATGACGGAGCGGTTCCGTCACAAGAGTCGGAGCGCCGCGCGGCCGCCCCACCCCCTTAGCGCTGCGGCGGAATTGCCGCCGCAGCGAAAGGGTTAAAGATGCTGAAAGTGGGGGAAGATGCCAGATCTAGGAAGAAGCTGAAGCAGTAAGCCCAGCAGAGAAATGGTTCACCAGAGCCACAGCAGTGAGGATGCCAAACAGAAAACGACAACTAAGACTTGCAACCTGTGGGACAACTGGATAATCATGAATAAGAGGAAGACTGGTGGGTCCCTCGCCTGCCACAAGGGGAAAACAATACCAGATGAGACTACAGCCAAAGAATGGTTTGCTGAGCAGGCAGGTTCCCTGATGAAAGCTAAAAGAGAGGAAAAGAAAGAGGGGAAGAGGGAAAGAAGTAAAAAGGAAGGCAATGGAAAATGGTGTGTACTGAACAGTCAGCAAATCGTGAAGTATAACTAGAGTAAGTCTGTAACATTGTTGCATTTGATATACTGAAAAGACTACTCAATGTAGGCATTTCTAATCTATATAAAAGAAGAATTAAATTATTTAGGGAAATTTACTCAACAGGTTCCAATACAACAAAGGGGGAACAATCTTGAAAATGATTCTCTTTAGTTCGATCTGTTTAATTTGAACTCTTATCCTTTGTCCTACAAGGTGTATGCTAATGGATTGATTTTTGAAGAAGACAAGGCCTGCTCCATACTGCATGGAATAGAATGGACATAGAAAATAAAAGAAGAATCATGTTTTATAAAAACACCTGTGAAATTTGGGATTACCTTTTTATGTTCAGGCTAAAACTATCACAATAGAATATATAATAACTTTAAAAATCCTACTAATAGCCCTGTCAGCCCCTCTGCATGCTTATAGTACTTTTTAAAGGAAATCATATTTTGAGAAGTCAATCTAACACCTTTAACTTCTACATATTTTGATACTTTGATGATTTCTTGAAGATTTGTGAACTTTCCAGAACACACTCCTTTCGGTAAAGGGTAAATAAAAGCAGTATGACATATTTTTTAGAGATTATAAATGTAACACACACTTCTGAGTACGTTTACACTTTTGAGTAAGATTACTAATTTTCAGTATTCACAAACTGCACTTTTGTAGTGACTTACACTTTTGTGGTAACTGAGGGATGGATTCACAAAGGTAAGCTTACACTTTTGTGTAAGGTTAGTATTTTTTTGCCACCCACAAACTTTGAGCTGATAGTAATCTTACTACTGCAGAGGCTCTGCAGTCAGAGCACAGAACTCCACACATATCTATCTCAATATTCGAGAGGCAGACTATACAAAATATGGAATCTGGAAACACTGTTTACTCACTATAACACAATGTAAACAAATGCAAGTTTTACCATTCTTCAGCTTAACTAATCCAACCCTGAAGATTCTTGCATGCTTTACACAATTTCAATTTGTTCTCTTAATTCAAATTTGGCTCGATAATCCTCCAGAACAGAAGAAGTTAATCAATCACGATGGCTGCAACTGGGTCACCAATGTTTTCTGATCTTTTAATATATTTGGTTTGAACATTGTCTGAGATTATGTACTTTAATATCTTCTGGTTTACATGTGTTCTCTGATAATGCTAGAATCTTACAGAATCTGAATCAACAATGCCATTTTATAAGTGCTGAATAGTCATCACTTTAAGAAAATGTTTCAGATATTGCACAGCGTGCTTTATTGCTGTGACATTTAAGCAAATGTAACTTTGTCCCCAGGGAAACACAATGCATTTAATAAAATGCTGCGTTATGTAGCTTTTAGTAATAAACTAGGAAACAAATGCAATGATGTTCAATCTAAATTCCTGAGTCTTGACAAAAAAAACCCTGATAAAAGAAATAGCCATAGAGGAAAAATGACAAATTATCTTTGGGAATTAGTCATTACACATAAAAGTACAGGCATTTCAAACAATTAAAATGGTCTTGTACATATTCAATACAGATGCATTGAAATTTTCACACACAGCCGCAGACAAGTTTACACACACGCAGTACATATATAAATATTCAGAGTGTGATATGCTATTTAATACTAATATTGAATTTGGTGAGGGGCCTTGACCTGAAGTTGACCTTTGTTCTGTAGCTATAAAAGTAGTTTTAAAAGTGTAAATGTGTGTCCATTACAACAGTTGCTCTAAAAATGTATATGTATGTATATATAAATATATATAGAGAGATAGGAAAATGACTTTATTGCATGATTAATTAAAACCTTTGCAAACAAGTAAAACATTAATTCACAAGATACAGCTTCACCTTTAAAAGATGCTAAAAGATTACAAATATTTAGTAATTCAATAAAATTACAAAGGAATAAAAACTTGTAGGTAAGATAGTTCTTCATGGTTAAAAAGATAGATCAGCATAAGGCTTGTTCTCGTGGATGGATGCACCCCATGAAATGATGTTTGTGGAGAATACAAAGTCGATGAGCTCGAAGCCAGCCCGAGCTGACTGCTGGCAGCTTGGCAACCAAGGAAGTATTCATAGGTCTTAATCAGAGCACTAATAAAGATGGTTGTTGTACTTGACTCATAAGCCCGCTGGCATAGCATAAAGACCGATAACTTGTGGGTCTTCCAGACTTAACTTTGCGTTTGCTTCCCTCATAAACCGAACAAGGCTGCAAGACAGGCGGATGTTACTGCCCTCGAAACATGCCTTTACCGCCTCCCTACAAGACTGAACCTGACTTGCAATCAGGGGCTGTTTTAGAAACTTTCTCCTTTCCGCTCTCAAGCCATTGCAGATGCATAGTAGATGTATTATGTCTTCGTTTCGATCTCCACACAGTCTGCGCAATTAGAGGAGATTGTACGTTTCCATGGAGGAAGGTGGGGCTTTGCTGGTAAGATTCCCAGCCTTAGATGAAGGAACCGTTCTTTTGTTGTTCTTGCAAAACCTGTTCCTAAGTATAGTTGGGGCTTTGTTGACATGTAGCTCTGGATTACGAACCAGCCGTGGGCCCTCCTGCTAAGGGCAGCTTTATCTTCTGCGAGAGATACCATCTTTACTGATTTGTTTACCAGGACCTTGAAGCTTTTCTGGGATAAGCAAGATTCCCATAGGTCCTGTAAAGCTAGCAGCTTGATTGCTGAATGAAGGTAACTCACCGCTAGGCTATCATTTCTCTTTGAGATTTCCAACCACAGGTATGAATTCAATGTGCCCAGCTCGGCCCCCTTTATTTTGAACCAGCATTTGGCGTAGGCCCCTTTCCGTGAGACTTCCTGCTTTAGCAGTCCAAATTCTAATCTTATTTGCGCTGGTGAGGTAAATTGCGGAAGATTGAATATTATTCTTAGGGCCTTAGCAACCACTATATCCAGGGTGACCTCATCTCTTCCTCTTATTGCTTCACTTCCGTAAGTGATGGTGGGTAGGAGCCGAGCTCAAAGCACTTCTAGCAAAGGGAGAAGGCTAGGGCCGGTTATTTTTTGCTTGATGTTTTTTAAAGCAACTGCCAATTCAGTCCCTCTGCCTTTGATGGATGCTTTCTGTTTGGAAAATGAGACATTTCTCTCAAATATGATTCCCAAATACTTGTACTCCTCTGTAGGGACCAGCAGCCGATTGTTCATTGACCCTTGTGGATAGGGCTTGTTGGGACCTTGGTTTAGTACCATTACTTTAGATTTTTCCAGATTTATGGTCATCCCATTTTTTTCAGCGAAGGAACTTGTGATGTTTATCAGATGCTGGAGGCCGATTGGAGTAGGGCTGATTAGTAGGAGGTCATCTGCGTACAAGAGATTCGATAAAGTTAAGCCCCCCAGGTTCAGGGCATGATGGTTGCAGTTGTCCAGCTCATTGGAAAGGTCAGAAACAAAGAGGTTGAACAAAGTTGGGGCCAAGACACAACCCTGCTTCAACCCTTTGGTAGTAGGATTTTTTCTAGACAGGGTAACCCCTGCTCCAATTTTAATCTGGACCCAAGTTTCAGAGTGAAGCAGGATTAGCTGGTTTAGAGGATTTTTAGAAATTCCCCACCTCGCTAGTTTGGCCCAAAGTATCCCCCTGTCGATACTATCAAAAACTGCCATGTAATCGATAAAGCAGACGAATAGTGGTTTATTGAATTTTTTGGAGGCGTCAGACAGAAGAGAAAGGGCGAGAATATTTGTTGAAGTCACATGACATTCCTGAAAACCAATTTTAATGATGGGAATTAGGTTTTTTTTCCTGAGCCCAAAGTTCATTTAGTAAGAGCCCTGCATAGAATTTGCCTTCAATGTCAATTAAAGCGATGAGCCTATAGTTATTTGGATCTGACGTGGCGTCCTTTTTGTGGATAGGAGAAATGATTGATCCTTTCCAGGAGTCAGGAATTCTCTCACTTTCTAGTATGTTATTATAAAGGGGGAAGAGTACTTTAACCCAGTAGATAGAATCCTGTTTAAATATGATTGGCGGAAGACCGTTGAAGAACCGGGTTTTAGAACCCAGCGGCGCCAGGGGAAACGCCTGAAGTCTTTGAGTTCTCCTGTTTTGGCAAACAGAGACACGGGATACTTCTCGGTGACGTCAAAGACCAAGTTTATTGGCTGTAACCAGGAACAGAGGTCAACGAAGCACGACACGGGTGGTTCGTCAGAGACTGCACAATTTCGTATTGCGAGACATCGTCTTTTACGCCAAAAATCACATTCCTGGCTAGCATCAATTACTTACAAACTGTCCAATCACACAGTGACATTTCAAAAGGTATCGCATAACGACAAGCCCACTTTCAGTTGTCCAGCCTACCATAAATGACAAGGCAAAATCCAACATTCTTGTTCGGACAGGCCGGACGAAACCCATAATAAGAGGACCTCAACCCAAACCATAAATAGGCCATAAAAGAAGGAACAGAAACAGATGAGAAGCAAGATAGAAGGGTGTGTGCGTGTACCATAAACTCAGCAATGTCCTGCTCTTTGATCTATATCTTGACCAGCTGCCTAACAAGGAACTGGCTCAACAAGGTCAGCTTCGGGCAATGGAGTCAGTTCATTCAGGTCACACAGAAGTCAGCTAAAGGTGTACTTGTCCCAAAGACTCGTTCGGCTGCAGTCGTCGGCCTATGTGAGGGCAACCACAAAATGGCTGCCGTACAGAAAATGGAACCCGAAGGTTCGGAACAAAATCCCTGATTACACAGTGTATCCATCAATCGAACATGACGAAAACACTCGTACATGCCGCACTCATCATTTGCGGTTCGCTGATACCAAAATCGTCACGATACGACGACCTTTATAGAATGGGTTCAGAATCACGGAACCTCAGACCCTCCTTTTGCCCTTACATAGGCAATAAACCCAAACTCATGTCAATCTGAATCCAGGTCTATATTCATCAGGTCATCAAGATGTTGCTGTAGCATCATCCTATTACTTAGCAACTCTCTCTGGACAGGTCTCCTTGCACACGAGGTAGCATAAAGGCCACATATAGCAGGAGCACACTGTACGCAAAGACAGAACAGGAAAAGAATAGCTAAGATCATCCAAATAACCATCAGAATCTTCCATCCCCAGGTGGATAACAATCCCCAAAACCATCCCATTAACGACCAATCTCCTTCGTCCACATGTACAGACTTGGAGATCTTATGTAACCTGGAAATAGCTTGGAGAACTGTCGGAGCGCTGTCTGGAATGAAAACGCAGCAGCTCGATTGAACCAATTTGCATACCCCTCCTCTATCTGCAAGTATAACATCTAACGCAACTCTGTTCTGAAGAGTCATAAGGCGATCCGACTGGAGCTCAGCAGTCAAGTTACTAAGGGCACCGGCAGTTTCAACTATGGTGGACTCAATCCTCTCGTCAGCTGTCGCATGTTCCTGCTGTTAGGCATAGGGCCCCAAAACGGCAGAAAACCCTTCAAGAAATCTCCCAATTCTTGTCCTGCAGTAACTTCCTTACTGAAGACACCTCTAACAACTCTCGTCTTGTGGTAATCTGCCGCAGCTGTATACGTAGGAGGCAACAGGAACGAAATAAAACATGTGCCAGAGAAATCAGGGGCAACCATGTGTACGCTCTATCATAGCAAATGAAATAGGTACCCTTAGCCGCTAGAAACGATGGGGAAGTCTGGGACGCAAAAACATACGTCTCAGTACAGATACTCTTCCCTAACTGAGCTCTTGGATTCTTGCCATTACCTTGCAGACAGTAATGACCCTGATGGGGTACAATCCAAATCGGAGAGGATCTTTTCGCTAGCTGGTTCTCACTCAGACTAACTCCATATCCAGTAACGTTCCATCCAATATATGCTTGTGTCTCATCTCTCGGGATAGTCTCATAGGAACTAATTCCTTTAATCATATCGACTATACCCTTGACTAGAGCACTATTCTTTGGACTATCCTTCACAGAACATAGGGGGTAAACTTCATGAGCATAGATAAACATCGTTCTGTATGCCCACACAGAACCATTATAACTAAAAGGCAGGACCAGGTAAGGAATACCTTTATCAGTAGTATGAGGCATAAGACCACACACCCAACAGTTAGTCGTACTCACTACTAGCTGGTGTTGGTGCAGAAACTGAACAAAGGAATTATTAACAAATTCCAATCTCCTTATGGACTCATGTTCAGGCAGAGGGTGAAAAAAATGTGAAGAAACAGTAGGAAGAGGCATAGGTTGTGTAGTGGGTACAAACGTCACTTGAAAAGAGAATATTATATATCCCATCAGAAACATCATTAAACTAAATAACATCAACAAACATAATATTAAAAAACATTTTCTGCTCATCACTGTACATATTTTGCTCTTGAAGTTCATTCTTTCAACAGGTCTCTCCATCTCGAAAAACTCCATCCTCTAACCGTGCTGTTCGCGGCGGTTGGGTGTTCCATGCTAAGGAATGCGTCTGTCAGTCCAGGGAACGCCCTAAGACCTACCAGAACCGTCGACCTAGTGTCTTCGGCTTGCACTCCAAAGTCTTTGCACCGCGACCTTACAGCTGAACCAGGATTGCGGTTCGAAAAACAAAGATCAAAACAGTTCCTCGGAGGAGAGAACACAATTTCAAAAATTGAAAAGAAACAATTTTATTTTATTTGTCCAACGACTCTTGTTTGCAAATTATAACGACCTTTGCCAGGCAGTGTGTGTTCTCGAAACAAAAACTTCAGAAGTATCCAAACGATTTGATGGAGGCACAGCTTCTTGCAGAAGATCGTCACTTTCTCGTTCAGAGTTCGTTCCAATCAAACGTGCATCGCTAAAAGGCAGAACACGAGGCACGGTTTCAGTCTCAGAGTCAGGAATACCATCCTGGACCCACCGGTCGTAAGGCAGAGGCAAAGGGGCCCTCTTACAATGTACGCCGTGGATCCAGTTCTTTTTACCGCGCACTCGCACTGCTGATTGCGTGGATAACAGCACCAAAGAGGGTCCATTCCAGCGGGGCTGATCGTTCTTGGTCCGCTGGAAGTTTTTCACGAAGACCCATGATCCAGGTTCAATAGCATGTCCTGGATCTTCAGATGCTTGTGGCAATGTAGCATAAACCTGTTGGTGCAAAACACGCAATTTAGCCGTCAATTCGTAAAGGTAATCAAGCAATACAGGGTGCTCTATTTCACTAAATTTGGTCGGCCGGGGCACTCCCCATATATTCGCCAGGCGACCAAAAACGACTTCGTAAGGACTAAGTCCCATTCGTGAATGCACAGTCATTCTTGTGGACAGAAGTGCTAATGGCAAGGCATCGGGCCATTGTAGACCGGAGCTCGCCTGAATCTTGGCCAGTTTCAGCTTAAAGGTGCCATTATAGCATTCTACCAGACCAGCTGATTGGGGGTGATTTGCAGCATGGAATTTTTGACGGATTCCTAAACCATCACACACTCTCTTCATCACTTGACCCACAAATTCACTCCCATTGTCACTCCAGACCATTCTCTAGAGAAAAATTCCTTAATAAGGGCTTTAGCTGTGGACAAGGCAGTGTTATTTTTTAGGGGATATACTTCTACCCATCTCAAAAAGGCACAAACAACAACGAGCACGTATTTTAAATTGTTGAACCTCTCCATCTGAATGAAATCTAGCTGCAAAGCCTCAAACGGATACGTCGGAGGTGCAAAATGACCAGCTGGAGTTGGAGTTCCCTTACCAGGATTGTACATCAGACAAACCATACAATTCTTAACCAGGTTCTCTGCACACCTAGGAATTCCTGCGTTTTGCCATACCGGAGCTAACAACTTACAAATCCCTTTCACACTGATATGAGCCATTCCATGCACCATCGTAACCACTGGAAGCACATACGCATCGGGTAACAACCATCGCTGATGCTCTGACAACTCAATCCAACAACCATTCGAATCCAATTTACCCTTACTTTCTCTCCATTCATTCAACTCTTTCTCTGTAGCTTCAGCTTGAATTGGCTTCCCACTCTCTTTCGTATCTTCACACATACTTCTATCCGGAACCCATCTCGCCGGACCCGCAACATACATTCGACTCATCACATCTCTCGCCGTTTCTTTCGCAACTTCATCTGCAAACGCATTACCACGACCAACATCATCAGTAACTTTCTTATGCGCATTGCATTTCACAATCGCAACTTGCAATGGCAGAGTAAGTGATTCAAGAAGTTCATTCACCATGCTGAATCTTAGTTCCATGCGAAGCCAGAAACCCATGCTCTTTCCACAAACGTCCAAAACTATGAGCCACACCAAACGCATACTGGCTATCAGTGTACACAGTCACTCGTTTCCCTTTCGACAACACACACGCTCTTGTCAATGCAATCAACTCTGCTGTTTGCGCTGAATTATGTGGGATACGTGCAGCTTCAACAATCGTATGCAAAGTCGTAACAGCATATGCCGCAGTCCTATCACCATTCAGAAGCTTGAAGCACGAACCATCAACCCATAAGGTACCATCACACTCTGGAAGAGGAGTGTCCCTAAGGTCTATCCTCCCTTTTGTTTCTTCCTCTGTCCTAAGAAAGCAATCATGCTGCTCAGAAACATCTACCTCAACTGAATTCGGCAACACCGTAGCTGGATTCAACGTATTGCATCTCTTTATATGCACGCGACTCGCTAAGAGTGTCAATTCGTAACCTGACAACCGAGCACTAGTTAAGTGCTGTGTCTTGGTCCGATTCAACAAGGTATCCACTGCATGTGGAACCATCACAATCAATGTATTATCCATCACCAAGCCAGCAGACTGTCGAATAGAGACAGCCGCTGCCGCTGTAGCTCTCAAACAACTCGGCAACGCTCTAGCTACCGGATCCAAAGTCGACGAAAAATACGCACATGGACGTTGCTGGACTGATGGACTGACAATGCACATCCCTCTCTCTCGTGGACATAGAGTGTAAAAGGCTTACTGTAGTCGGGAGTACCCAACACAGGAGCCGAACATAACGTATCGCGCAATTCTGAAAAGCTCTTCTGACATTCTTCAGTCCAAGGAATAGGATTTGAAGTATCCTTAGCAGTAAGAGCTATCGAAGGTTTCACAAGCAGAGAAAAATTAGGGATCCACTGTCTACAGTACGATGTAATACACAGAAAAGCACGCACTTCTCTCTGTGTCGTTGGCACACTCATTTTCGGAATCGCTTGAATTCGTTCTGGGGTCAATCTTATTCCCTCCTTTGATAAGAGATGACCTAAGTAGGTCACTTCTTGTCGACAATACTGCAGCTTTGAAAGAGACACCTTATGATGGAAATCAGACAAATAACGCAACAACGACAAAGTAACCTCTTTACAAATCTCTTCATTGTCAGCAGCAACTAACAGATCGTCAACATACTGAATAAGGGCAGCACCATCAGGTAAGACAAACGTATCAAGCTGTGTTTTTAAAGCCTGACTATAGATCGATGGACTCTCACAATAGCCTTGAGGAGCGTGCTTGAACCAAAAATATCCCTACTCTCCTCGGCAATCGGGATGCTGAAGAAAGCATTCTTCAATTCAATCACCGAAAACCACGTGGCTGAAGCCGGAATCAAAGTTAGTAAAGCAGTGATATCTGGCACAACCGGAAATTGCGGAACTACAATCTTATTCACCTCGGGAAGATCGATCACAAACCTATACACAGGCGGTTGTGAAGAATCGGTACGTTTCAGAACAGGCAAAACCGGACTATTGCACACATTACCTCTTGTTTCTTCAATCACACCTTTCTCAATCAGATCATAGATGATCGCTAAAAGTGCTCTTTTCCCATCACTAGAGATCCGATATTGGGGCATACGTGGCAATCTAACATTCGCTTTCAATGTCACAACGTATGGCAGGATCTCCAAAAGACCCACATCATTAGGACCAGTAGCCCAAAGAGAATCAGGAAGAGAAGACAATTCAGCTGGAAGTCGATCTTTAGACAAATACATCAGAGAGATCACTCTCTTACCTAATGTGTGCTGTATTCCTGAAGGAGAGCAATGTAATGTCGCATACAATCTTTTCAACAAATCCAATTGCAACAAGTTCTCACCACAACCTGTCGTCAGAATAAGGGGTGCTTCGAATTCACAAGGTCCAACAGAAAGAGACAACGGACTAGAAATCGGATTACTAACTGGGGCGCCAGAAAAACCTACTGAAACATTTGTCAAGCCAGACAAAGGTGTGCCAGGGAGTTTAGAGTGCATAATACAACTCTTCGCAGCACCAGTATCCAACAGAAAAGGTTCTGACACACCTGATGCAATCACTTCAACATAAGGTCCACTCTGATCTACTGGAACTGAAACAACTCCCTCTCTTTGTCTATGGCTGTCCTAGCAATCATTACCATCCATATTCTCACCTTCGATATAATAGTCTTCCGCATAGTACTGAGCCGTCCTACCAGACGCACCATTCTGCTGATCAAAACTATTCATAGAATTCTGTGGAGGCAAGGAACGCGCATTCTGAGGAAACACACCACGTCCTCTACCTCTAGGAGCTTGCTGAACACCTCGACCTCTCACACCAGAAGCACCATTCGTGCGCTGTAACAGAACCGGACAACTATAATTGAAATGACCCTCTTCTTTACAATACGCACACTGATTAGGGCCTACAGGAAAACGCTGTTGAGAAGACTCAAACTTTTGCAAGTTTCTCTGATACTGCTGAGGTTGCTGATAATCACGCTGATTATTACTAGGCGGATGCGCTTGCTGCAAAAGAACCTTCGTCTTTAACTCTTTAGTCTTCTTGTCGGTTCTATCTTTCTCATCCTTATCCCTATTCTCGTAGTACTGTGCAGTAGCCAATATCTGCGCCGATGAAGAAACAGCCCAAGAACTCTCAGAATCCTTCAACTAAGTGCACAAATCTGGAAGCAAATTATGCACGAACTTATCAACAAACAATCGTTGACCACCTTCCGTACTCATGTCCTGACTACTATGGTCGATAAACGTCTCTTCAAACCTAGTGAAGAAATCGGACACACTTTCGTCTTTCTTCTGCTTACAGGCAGACAATTTGTCCCAGTTTACTCGCATAGCGGGCATTAACGTCTTCATGTAGTTAATATTCCTACCAGGGAGTTCTGCAACTAAAGGCTCAGGTTTAGCACCACCAACTTGTCGGCCATCTGCGGCACCAATATTATTCCATGTGTCACCTAACTCTTGCGCATGATCCGTATGACGAATCAGTCCCCATAAAGGCTGTGGAACTACATTCCCAACTAGCATGTCTATATCGGCTAAATTCATAACACATGAGGCTTTTCCCTCCTAATTCCCCCCTTTCTTTCCTCCCGTCCCTGAAGCTTCAGGGGTTCAGTTCAATCAGCGCCATGAAACCGCTCGGTGTACGCGCGCTTAAACAATATTTTTAACTCAAACTCAAACTCATGAGTCTGCAGTCTGTGATAATTCCTTATAGTACCCTGCAGGATTTTTACATGGATCAGGCAAAGTCTGCTTAAGGGCCAAAACTTCAGCTCGCTTCCATAGAACATGTACCCAAACACGCTGAAAATGAGCCAGTACAGCTTGAATACCTGCAACGGCATCGCCCTGAACCGCATCTTTCCACACTGGAGGAACCTCTCTCATTGGATATTGTCGCACTTTTCTCCTAACTGAAGGATCAGGCTCAAACAACAGCTGAGGAGGAGATTCACTCCTAAACGACAACAATGTTGCAACTGCTCTCTCAACGTCGATACCCACTACAGTTCCCTTCGCAAACTCGGACTTTACACGGAACAACTCAGATGGAGTCTGTCCCAAATCACCATCTTCCCATTCTTCACGAAGGAAAATACACATCTTCTCGAAAACATATCTCTGCTTCGATGCTTCCCATTGACGGAAGACATCCATAACAGACTATAAATCATATCGTAAAGGAATAGTAACCCATTTACGTGCTAAATGATCCAATACTTCCCGCTCATCGGGACGAGGCAGTTGGCTACGCAACTGTGTACGCGCCGAAACAGGGGTCATACCCAATGACCCAAAGAAAGGAGAAAAGAGACCAGTAATAGTATCAGTCATTCTCTGTCGAACAGAAGGAGAAGTTGACAGAAGGACAGGAGACAAAGCAGACTGAGAGGAAACCAACGTAGGAACAGTAGTAGACGAAGTAGCAAGTACAGGAGATGAAGTCGTAGGAGTTGGAGGCGGAACAGGTAGCAAAGTCAGCGGCCCTTGAGAAGGCTGCGTGAGAGAAATAGGAGCCAACTGAAGAGGAGCTGGCGGTTGTACAATAGCAGGAGGCAAAGCAACCGGAGGTTGCGCAACTAAAGGTTGCAGAGGTGCTGTAGCACTCTGCACATAAGGGGGTGGCGAACTCAACAAATGTGACATCAAAGGATCTTTCTTAAGGTCCTTCGTTACACCTTGCTGTTGAGGTGTCAAAGCTGGATAACACTTAGCAATCACCAATTTTACGTTGCCTGTGTAACTGTTCACTCTCTTGTTCTTCTTCGTTATCTTTAAACTGAATAGCAGCTTGCATTATCGATATACCTTTCTCTCTTTTATTTCTCTTCGCTAACTTAATTTCTTTCTGTTTGGCTTCCTTTCGCCAGAGGCAGAAAGAGTCAAACATCGCCGGCCGGGCTTTCTTCTTGAAGAGTTTAACTTCTAAATTATCTAAAATCTCCGTGTCATAACTGCCATATTGGGGCCACTTTAGGACACCGTCCTTCCTATTATATCTAATCTATACTTCATCATACGTGATAGGGCCCACACCATGTTTTAAATAGAGCTCATAGGTCGGAGTTCCAATTGGAGGCACCGGACACGAGTCCTCCAATCGGGAATCCTCATTACAACCACAACAAAATATCTTACCAAGTCTGCTAAGACCAGGCATCTTCGCTCACTAGTCTAGCTTCAAACTTCAAGGGAATATCGAATACGATAACCTCGTGAATACACAAGTCCCTCAGCTTTGGAGCTTGCAAGTCCCAAATCAAAGATCCCAGGGGGATACCCAAAACAAAACTAAGGACTGGGAGACGCTCCACTCATACTTAACTGAAATATCGATGACGTCGCCAGAAGACCCGTCTATTGTAAATGTAATGTAAATGTAAATGTAAATGTATTTGAGCTTATATAGCGCACAGCTACCCGCAGTGGGTGTCCCGGCGCTTGCTTAGGGAACCCGTCCTGGTATTCCCCTGTGAGATAGCCCCGGCAGGGTATCCACAAGGTGAAAGCCAGGCATCCCGCCGCGAGGGGCCGTTGTGGAGATTAAGCAAGCTATTGCCCAGAGTCGCAGAGTGTGAACCCGTGAGTCGAGAAGGCACCGGAGCGAGAATTATCGAGTCCGTGGAATTTTTAGCCCAAGACCCGCCGAGGCGGGGAATTGAACCCTGGTCCAGGGCCGATCTCAGCTTCCGGGTCTGCCGCCTCTAACCCCTGAGCCACACTTCTCCACTTCTCCATTGTCTCGCTCTACAAATCAGCAAAAGGCTCCAAGACAGGGCGACAGTCAGGGCAGCAGTCCTTCGTAGCCGTCGGAAAGCAGGGAACCTCGCAGCAAAGACTTTCGGACCACGACGACATACAGGGGTCGATGAAGTGGCAGGCCTTCCTCCAGAATTTTCACACGAAGCTCCTCACGATCTTCAGGCTTGGACCGGTACCGCTGAAGTCACCCCACGTTGGGCGCCAACTGAAGAACCGGGTTTTAGAACCCAGCGGCGCCAGGGGAAACGCCCGAAGTCTTCGAGTTCTCCTGTCTTGGCAAACAGAGACACAGGATACTTCTCGGTGATGTCAAAGACCAAGTTTATTGGTTGCAACCAGGAACAGAGGTCCACGAAGCACGACACGGGTGGTTCGTCAGAGACTGCGCAATTTCGTATTGCGAGACATCGTCTTTTATGCCAAAAATCACATTCCTGGCTAGCATCAATTACTTACAAACTGTCCAATCACACAGTGACATTTCAAAAGGTATCGCCTAACGACAAGCTCACTTTCAGTTGTCCAGCCCACCATAAATGACAAGGCAAAATCCAACATTCTTGCTCGGACAGGCCGGACAAAACCCATAATAAGAGGACCTCAACCCAAACCATAAATAGGCCATATAAGAAGGAACAGAAACAGATGAGAAGCAAGATAGAAGGGTGTGTGCGTGTACCATAAACTCAGCAATGTCCTGCTCTTTGATCTCTATCTTGACCAGCTGCCTAACAAGGAACTGGCTCAACAAGGTCAGCTTCGGGCAATGGAGTCAGTTCGCTCAGGTCACACAGATGTCAGCTAAAGGTGTACGTGTCCCAAAGACTCATTCGGCCGCAGTCATCCGCCTATGTGAGGGCAACCACAAAATGGCTGACGTACACAAAATGGAACCCGAAGGTTCGGAACGAAATTCCTGATTACACAGTGTATCCATCAATCGAACATGACGAAAACACTCGTACATGCCGCACTCATCATTTGCGGTTCGCTGATACCAAAATCGTCACGATACGACGACCTTTATAGAACAGGTTCAGAATCACGGAACCTCACCGTTGCGTCCTGGAGCTCCGTATTTGCATCCTTTCTTGATTCTGCCCCCGAGCTGCTTAGTTGTGAAGACGATGGGAAGGACCGGTCCTTCAAATCTGGATTGTTGTTAAATGTAAATGTAAATGTAAATAGTTTGTACTTGTAAGGCGCACAGCTACCCGGACCGGGTCTCCCGGCGCTTGTACTCATACCGCTAAGGAACCCTTCCTGGCTTTTCCCTGTGAAATGTCCACTCCTGGGCATCTTCAAGGTGAAGCCAGGCATCCCAGCGCTGTTGGGGCCGTTGTGGCCATTGTGGAGATTAAGCAAGCTATTGCCCAGAGTTGCAGCGTGGGACCCATGATTAGAATAGGCACCGAGGCGAGAAATTAGAGCTCAAGACCCCGCCATGGCGGGAATTGAACCTAGTCCCGGGCTAGACCTCTGCATCTGGGTCTGCCGCTCTAACCATTGAGCCACACTTCTCCTGGTGGTCCCTTTGGAGCTCCTGTAAGGCTTCCGCGGATTCGGCAGCTTCTGAGTTGAAGTGATTCAGTAGGAACTTTGCCCAGATGTCCTCAGTTATATATGAGCTACTTCCTAAAGCAGATGGATTCTCTAGGATTCAGATGGTCTGCCAAAACCTGTCACTGTTGTTGTTTTTTGCATCATATGTCAGTTTAGCCCATGTTGATTCGTCCCTTTCTTTTTTGGCGAGCCAAATTATTTTCTTCTTGCGTGCTATAAGACTTCTTAATTCGGACTGGATGTTCTCAACTGGGCTGTGTGTACGAAGACTGCGCATTGCCCTGTTGATGTTGGTTTTTAACTCCCTTAATTCGGCATCCTGGTGTTGTGAGAGGTGGAGTATTTTGCTTTGTGCCTGGTTGCGCGATTTGACCCCAGGATTTTTTGGTCTTACTAGTCCTTATCTTGACTTGTTTTTTGATATGGTTGGATTGAAGCTGTCCATGAAGTTTTCCCATGCTTTTAAGTGGCTGGTGCTTAACTGCTTACTTTCCTCCCATCTTTTTTTCGCGAGGGCCTGGAGTTGTTCTGGATCGCGGGTGTTACATTTGATTCTCTGGTGATTTGCTGTTATCATTAAATTTGTGACATCCATTGGGTAAGTGGTTGCTGTTCCATGAGCATCAAGGGTAAACTCTTGGGGCTGGTGGTCGCTGTGGTCCAGATTTACGATCGTAAACCCTTTTATTAGGCCGAAAGTCGTTAAAGACGTGAAAGTGTAGTCGATTGCGGTATTACATTGGGCATTGTGGATGGTGGCAGCCGGTGGGCGGTCTCCTGCGAAACGCACATTGAATGCAACCAAAGACAAATTCGTCAGCTCGGTTAGAAGGCCCCTTGAGATTTTAGATGACTTGCCCCATCTGCAGGCGTCCTGGTTTGGGATTCCCCATGCTGCATGGCATTCTGCTGCAGGACAGTCCGGGTCAATCCCTCCTGTAAGGAACATGTTAAAATCCCCCGAGACGGTAACATTTGAAGATGGTTCCGCAGTGATGAGATTTGTCAATTCAGTTACTAAGGTATTTACACCGGTTCTTTTATTATGAGGATGAAGGTAGGAATTAACAATTGTTAAGACTTCTTTATTTCTGCGGCTTAAAATTTGAAACTGTATTGTTTTTATTCCATTTGTTGCGGTATTTATGCTTGGTAGCTCCTTCACTGAGTTTATCGATTTAATTGAAGCATAGGTTATGAGCCCGCCTTTCAAATGTCCAAATTTAGAATTTCTAGTCCCTGTCATGTTTCCAGTAATAGGATTATATCAAATTGCTGATGAATACAATAATAATCCTTTATCAGAAGTTTTTGCACCAAAACCGTTTATGATCCAGGAGCAAAATTTTAACATCGAGGAGTTTATTGTATTTTTTTCCATCTGTCAATGAGCATCAGGTCTGCTGTTTATTGTTCTCGAGATCCAAGACCAGTCGATTGAAAGTTCCGTTCCTCTTTCGTCCCGACCCATCGGAGCGATTGCTCTGCTGTTTTGTGTAACCTCAACGGAGGAACTTCATGCTCCTTTGAGCACGGACTTACAGGGACCGGGATCGACTTTGTTTTTTGTCTTGTCTACTTTAGATTCATGAACCTGTCCAAGAAGGGGTTCTGGATATCCCACTTTGTGATGAGCGCATAATCGAATCCCCCAAGCTTGCATTTGGGGCTTTTCCTTAAGAACTTTCGATGTTATTTCCTGGTTGACCCAGAGAGTTTTGGTTACTTCCTGATCCGAGAGGTTTTTGAAGGTTTCCAAATTGAATGGATACTAAGTCTTGCGATCAAATCCCTGTCAGATTACTAATGGCGGTTAATATTCGAAGAATGTTCCCTCTGTTGAGGGTGTTGCCCGACCTTTAGATTTATATTCAGGGATGAAGAGTATTGACTGGGTAGGGGCCCGTCATAGGCTATCTGTGCAGGTGACGAGGTGCGAGAGTGCTTTTGTCTCCTCTAGGCAGCAGAATGACTGTATTACAGGGCCGTCTCTATTTCCTGAATCAACACTTAGCCCTTTGTTCCACCACTCTATATTGTTTGTGCTTGGGTCAGCTGAGGCACCCCTTGTTGCTGTTTCAATTATTAAATTAGGCTTTACCGGACCTCCTAACTTGTCGGCAGGCATTGAGGCTGCGTCTGAGGCAGTGGAAAATTCACCTTTAGTTGGTGGAGACAGGTTTTTTGCTGCCAGATCTGCAGTGTTAGAGATCGCGGATTGTTCCAGTTCCATTAAATGTGTAGTTCCTGCGTTATCTTGAGCTGTTGAATACGATGATAAGATGGTGGTAGCATTGGGCTGACGAGTTGGTGGGTCGCTCCGTGCTCTTTGATCTAGTTTCGGTACACTCTGAACTTCATTTACAGCTTGGAAGAATGTGTTAATTTGAGGAGTGTTGTTCCTGCCTTTCCTCCTCTGTTTTCGCCATTGTTTAGAGTTTTGGGGTTTGATTGGCGAGACGTCTCCTTCAGTTGGTTGGCTTGAATGTTTTTTGTAGATCTTACAACCCTGTAGCGCTCGAGATAGTTCTGGAAAGTGCGTTTTGCTGATGTGGATGGGACTTAATAGGATGCTCGCTCTATCCCTGCAATGGCTTCCTAGGTCGTTTTGAAGAGCCTGATTGATTGTAACTACCTCTCTTGCATGAGGGTCTATTCTGGCCTTAGCTGAAAAAGAAGACTGGAGTGATCTAATCATATCTGATAGAGGTAGCTTATCATTTCCCTCGGAGATTAGGTCCCTAGTACTTTTAGGAATTCCTCTTTGGCTCTGTTGAATTGATGTTTTTTTTTAAATCCATTAGAAGGTCGCCCATCACCGTGGGTAGTGATGCAAGTTTATCAATGATTAGGTAACACAGACAGCTTGATGGAATTATCGATGTTTCGGCTTGAGCTTTTGAGATAAAATTGTTCAAGTCAGATAACGTCCTATCAATGCTTGTAACATGAAGGGCTAGACAGTTGAGTAGAAATAGCTGTTTATCCATCTTATCGGAGTGGTACTCCATAGCTTTTGTTGCGAGTTGCATTGTGTTGAGCAGGGGAGCCCAAAGTGCGTTCTCGGTTATTGGGGGTTCCTCTTTTGACTTCCCTATAGATTGGGTTGGTTCTTGATCCCCTATTTCGCCTTTGATCGCGGAAGTGTATGTGGTGACGAGATTTTCCCATTCGACGCTGGAAAGAACAGGTGCATTGTCTAATGCGAGAGCTAGGTCCTCTGCTTCGATTCCCCAGGCCTCCCCTGGCCTACCGATGTCTGCTGGAGCCCCCGGGACTGGGAGTGGGCTGCTGATCGGTGGTATTGACAATACCGGCTTGAGATTAGTGTTCTTATCGGCGGGACCGTTGGAGCTGATGGATCCTGGAGCTGAGTCCAGGGTCCCTTTGTCCTTGAAGACTCTAAAGGGACTTATGTTTATGTTTCATTGGAGGTCATGACAGGCTCCCAGGTTTGATTGTGGATGGGAGACTCAGCTGAATTAGTTGAACAAAGGTCTGGAACAAAAGTTCTTATAGAAGCGGTCTCGAGGTTAACTTGGTCAGTTTGTGGTCCAGTGGGTGATATGGAAGCTGTGGATGGGAAAAAACCTGGACATAGGTGGGACCGTATTTTGATTTCCGGCCCTAATGGCATTGATGTAGAAGTTTTGTGGACGGTCCTATCGAAAAGGGGAGAGATGTTAGTTTCTTTGATCTGTTTTCCACAGTTGCTTAAAGAGCTTTTTCAGTTTTTCCAGTCGGCGCATTCTGTCCCTTGATCTCTAACTTTATTATCATTGATTTTATTGCCAATGTAAGTATTGAATCCAGGATTTATACCACCCCTTGTTTCCGCAGGGATTGTAATTGCTGAAATTAAGGTGTTCATTTGTGGGGCTGTCACTGTGTCTATTGCCGGATGCAGAGGGGAGGGGAGTCCCAACCGATTGCTGATGCTGAGATTAAGCACTGCTCCGACATCTTTAACAAAGGAAAATTAAGAATATATTTTGGGTTGAGAGTAGTTCTTTTCTTGACGATTTTGGTTCGATGATGATGTACTTGGTACTTCCACACTGTCCACCAATATGTCAGAATCCTTTTGGGTTTGAGTCATTTCGGTGCCCGGTGTTGTTGTTGTGGTGGCTTGAGTTATAGTTGTTTTTTTTAAGATCGCGCTTTTCCTTTTCCTGCTGGTAATCACTTTTGTGACAGAACGCCTTTCTTTGCTAGATCTCATGGTTATTGATTATCTTATGTTTATGATTTTTTATTTTTAGTGTGAGTTAAGTCCGTGCGGCTGCCTGAATTAATTTGATTATTTTTTTCGGTCGGATTGTAAATTTTGATTTTGATTTGTTTTGTTTGGTGAAGTAGTTAGTGATACCGAGAAGTATCACTACCTAAAATAGAGATAGATAGATAGATAGATAGATAGATAGATAGATAGATAGATAGATAGATAGATAGATAGATAGATAGATCGATCGATCGATAGATAGATAGATAGATAGATAGATAGATAGATAGATAGATAGATAGATAGATAGATAGATAGATAGATAGATAGATAGATAGATAGATAGGTAGATAGATAGATAGATAGATAGATAGATAGATAGATAGATAGATAGATAGATAGATAGATAGATAGATAGATAGATAGATAGATAGTTTTAGTTGGTTCTTTTAAGATCGCAGTTTTCCTTTTCCTGCTGGTAATCACTTTTGTGACAGAACTCCTTTCTTTGCCAGATCTCATGGTTATTGATTATCTTATGTTTCTGATTTTTTATTTTTAGTGTCTGTTAAGTCTGTGCGGCTGCCTGAATTAATTTGATTCTTTGTTTCGGTCGGATTGTAAATTTTGATTTTGATTTGTTTTGTTTTGTGAAGTAGTTAGTGATACCGAGAAGTATCACTACCTAAAATAGAGATAGATAGATAGATAGATAGATAGATAGATAGATAGATAGATAGATAGATAGATAGATAGATAGATAGATAGATAGATAGATAGATAGATAGATAGATAGATAGATAGATAGATAGATAGATAGATAGATAGATAGATAGATAGATAGATAGATAGATAGATATCTGGATTGTGTGCCTCACTGATAGAAGCAGACACTTATTTATACACACATTCTTCAAATAACTTAATCTCACGTACTCATTTATATACTCAACACTCACATATAGTGCCTTAAAACATATGTAGTTAGTCACAGATATACCACTGAGACAGTCATTCACTCACCAACACACCCATACACACACTAACTCACCCATACAGTCCTTCCCAGATGCACTTTTTAATCCATACAACCACTGAATCACCCACTCAGACATCTATGCACAGACTCATACACCCCCCCACGTACCCACCCACACAGACACTCAGGGAGCCATACAGATACTCATGCAACAAATCAATAACCTATACAGACACTCATGTAGCTATTCAGCAACCTATGTAGTTGCTTACACACCAACGGAGAGACTAATAATGACGTTCACACAGTTTATTCACTAACCCATGAATGCAGTAAGACACGTTCAATTACTCACTTATACAGTCAGTCACGCATATACAAAATAATTCCTTTAGGCACTTGTAAATGCATTCATTCTTCAATACACCTTGGCATATATATATACATATATATATTCACTGAAAAAACCATAGGTTATAGACCATATATAGTTAGGGATTAGCATTTACAAAACCTTATTTTACTCACACAAAACCATTGAAATTTGCATATATAGTTAGTTGCACTAACTATATATCGCGCACCCGCAATCCACTGCTGATGATGTCACATATTACATCATTCATGACATGGTCAGTGACATCACTGATGACATCACTGATGACAACATCCAGTGACTGTATGTTTCTGTAAAGTTAAAATATGTCTTACATATTAAAGAATGAGTGGATGTATAAGTGTCTGGATGAAGGATTTAGTAGGTGCATGACTGACTGTATGAGTGAGTGATTAAATGTGTCTCACTGAGTGCATGGGTTAGTGACTAAACTGTCTTAATTTGTGCATCATTATGTCTGTTGTTCTGTAAACTGCTGCATGTGTTGATCAGTAGCTATATGAGTAACTATATGGGTTATTGATTGGTTGCCCAAGTATTTGTATGGGAGACTGTGTGTGTGTGTGTGTGTGGGTGGCTGGGAGGTGTGTGACTCTGTGCATAGATGTGTGAACAGTTGATTCACTAGATGTATGTGTTCAAAAGTGCATGTGGAATCAGCTGTATGGGCGGTTGACTGTGTGCATGAGTGTATTGGTGAGTGAATGGATATCTCAGTGCTACATGTCAAAGTAAGAACATATGTAAAACACAGTATATGTGAGAGTTGACATATATAAATAACTATGCATAAGAGCCAGTGAATGTGTGAGTGGCTGTATGGATCATTGTAAACTTGTATCAGGGATTGTATAAGAGAGTAAATATGTGTTAGTATATGTTTGAATAAGTAAGGTGGATTCCAGCCTCGATGCCTTAAGCCCCACTACTAAAAAGACCTTACCACTATTTACAGAGACCATAGCGGCTTTGAGTGACTTGTTTATTATCACCCAATCCGGTACCAGGGTGGGTCTGAAAGGTGTCTCCAGGGCCAGAGACAAGTGGTACTCCTCTAAATGTCGAGCAGCGAAGGGGGCACTTATCTCTGCAGTTAAGAACCAAGAACCTATCAGAATAAGAGCTGGGAGGAAACTTTATAAAAAAACCGTGGCAGAAGCAAAAGAGGCTCATGATCTAAACTTCTGGCGGGAGCTAGCAGAAGCAAGCACTAGGAAAAATGCCAAGGAGTTTTGGGATCTGCTAAGAGCCAGGGACAAGCCTATCGATCAGCAGCTAACCTGTAATATCCCTGGTGATGTATGGTTGGAACACTTCTCAAAGCTGTACTCTGCTCCACTGGGGGCATCTTACCATGTTTTGACTCCCTTACCTTGCCCCGCAGATGATCTTCCAAGTAGCGATGGTTTATTCTCTAGACAGGGGGTAGAAAGGGCAATTAAGGGCATTGTACCCAATAAGGCTGCAGGCCCTGATGGGATTCCGGGCGATTTGCTAAAGTCCTATCCAGCTTGTTGGAGCAGATTGATTGCTTCTCTCTTAAATGAGGTCCTGTTGGGAGGCTCTTTCCCTGATTCTTGGAGGGGTGCGGAAGTGGTCCCTATTTTTAAGAAATGTTGCAGAGACGATCTGGAAAACTATCGCCCCATTAGTTTGCTGGATTCAACCCAAAAAGTCGCGGGTAAAGTAGTACTGACCAGGATTTTGCAGTGGGCAGAGGAAAACCAGATTTTGTCTGATCTTCAAGCAGGCTTTAGAACGGGGACTGGCACCATCGAGCAGACATTTCGCCTTCTAATGATTTATTGGAAAGTAGTGGTGCTGGGAGGGGGCAGTTTGTACTTGGTCTTTATAGACCTGCGTACAGCCTTCGACCTGGTCCCACGAGCATTACTGTGGAATGTCCTCAATGGGTTAGGCTTACCGCCTTACTTGCTGGCCTTACTTATAAAATTCCATGATAGCAATTTTGCCCAAATTAGATGGGGTTCCCAGGGGGAAAAAACATCTTGCATCCCGGTAAATAGGGGCGTCCGCCAGGGTTGTGTTCTTGCCCCCACTCTGTTCTCTCTTTATGTTAACGGAGTGGTGGAGCATCTCCTTCAATATCCATCGGACGCACCCTCCCTGGTGGGGAAGAAAATCCCGACGCTCCTATTTGCGGACGATACCCTTCTAATTTCTAAGTCACCAGTGGGCATCCAAAAACTGCTCTCTAGCTTCAAGACCTTTTGTGACGACAAAGGTCTGGCTATAAATATAGGTAAGACCAAGTTTCTTGTCCTTAACCCCCCCAAGAAATCAGTTGTTCCCCCCATTCTAGACTCCGTCCCCTTGAAGAGAGTCAAGGAATTTGATTATCTGGGCATACGACTTTCCGACTCTATGAGCTGGAAGGCACATCACCAGAAGGTGTTTCTTGCTCACAAGAGGGTAGCAGGAGCCCTGCTTAAAGAACAGCGTGCCTCATCACTAAAACCTATTGGGGCACTTCTAGATATTTATAGGGCAAGGGTTGTAAGCGCAGCACTATACGGTGCAGAACTGTGGGGCACCCAGAGAGTTGACACCTTGGCCTCCCTCGATAACAATTTTCATAAAGACCTTATGAGGCTGCCCCACAGTACTCCCACAATCCCCCTTTTGCTAGATGTGGGCTCCCGCCCAATATGCGAGCAAGCAAAATTACGTCCCCTTTTATTATGGTCCAGAATATGGAATGTCCCTGAACTCCGCAGTTACGCAGATGCTCTAGAAGATCTCCTGTCCCTTCCTGGCTGCTATAAGATCACCTGGCTTAGGGAAGTCAAGTGCCTCCTTTATAAACTGGGTCTAGGAGATGCTTGGGGCAACAAATCAGCTCCCTCAAAACAACTGCTAAAAAAGGTGTACTGGTCATGGGTGGACAACGAAAGAATGTGCAATCCAAATCACTGCAAATCTGTTGCCCAGTTTTTGTTAATCAAAGAGCTCCCTTTTAGGGAACCCTATTTGGATTTAATTCACAATTCAGGCGACAGATCTCTGTACATCAAATTCAGGGTGGGGGTACTCCCTTTGGGTCAGTTTACCTCGACCTGGAAACCACCCTTACAAACTGTACCATTTTGTCCCTTTTGCGATATGAGGGTTGAGTCCGTTGCGCACCTGTTGTTCGAGTGCAACACTTATGTAATGCCCAGAAGGTTGTGGTTGAAGCCCCTATGCAGGAGCCTGGGAACGAGATCTCATCTGGAAGCCCTGCGCATACTGCGCACAGATGCAAGACCTTTCTTCCCCTGCTGTATGGCAAAATTCCTAGGTTGGGCTTGGCGTATAAGAACTGCAAAAAAGCTGTTGATCCAGTAACATGCTCCTTCCCTCTTTTGCCCTTTCTTAAAATTATTATTGATCGCTTTTTAAAATATTCAATGTTGATTTTGTCGGTCATTGTATTGACTGTGCTAAAAATGTCTTTTAATTGATGTGATGTGTTGCTTTTATGATATGTTTTTATATCGAAATAAAGCTTACCTGAACCTGAACCTGAATAAGTAAGGTGTGAATTACTGTATAGTTGAGGAAATGGAGGTGTGATTGATTTTTTGCATGACTGACTAGGTGTGTGAGTAACTCCATGGATGAGTGACAGTCTGTGAGTGTCTGTTTACACTGATTGTATCTAAGGTTATATTAGAATCTGAAGAGGTTCATCGTATTATCACATGAATGATATCATCAGTGATGTGATGAGTAATGTCAAATGAGATGTCATCAGTGATGTCATTTGAGATGTCATCAGTGATGTCATCAGTGATGTCATTTGAGATGTCATCAGTGATGTCATCAGTGATGTCACTGACCATGTCATGAATGATGTAATATGTGACATCATCAGCAGTGGATTGCGGGTGCGCGATATATAGTTAGTGCAACTAACTATATATGCGAATTTCAATGGTTTTGTGTGAGTAAAATAAGGTTTTGTAAATGCTAATCCCTAACTATATATGGTCTATAACCTATGGTTTTTTCAGTGAATTTTCAAGGTTTTGTAAATGCTAATTCCTAACTATATATGGTCTATAACCTATGTTTTTTTCAGTGAATTTCAATGTTTTTTTATTGCAAATATCAAAAACTGTTAAATGTATTATTCTTTTAAATGAAAAATATATTTTATATGTTTGTAATATAATTTTTTTATGCATCTGCCAAACCCTAACCTCTTAATAGTGCACTGTGGTGGAATTGATTTTGGGACTATGACTGGGGTTGGTCTGGAAATGCTACACCTTTCATCAATTGATGACACTTTTTCCCCAAACTGCCTTGGTATATTCCAATATATGCCAATGACAGAAATGGAAGTGGTCCAACCAATTTTTTCCACAATTTGAGAAAGCACGGAAACATGTGAATAAATCTGTTTCTGCTTACATGAGAGAATTTACAATGGGTTTAATATACAACAATAACTTGCGTTACAACATGCAAGACATCTACAGAGGAGATGGTGTGCACTTCTCCGATGAGGGGAATAGAATATTCCTCCTGAATTTAAAACTGTGCATTGGAACCTACTTGTAAGTACCTTAATTAGCCACAGAACCCAATAGATCTTTTCATTGCTTCCCTACCTCTGATCATTCAAAACGTTTATCTTTTTCTAACTTTTAAAAAAAATTTCACCAAAGTACGCTCCCCGGTTCGCGTACCGGTGCGCGTACCGGGCGCTTCCCACGCAAATTTTTTTTTGTTTTGCCTATATCAGCGTCCTAAGCCCCCCTCAGAAAACCTAGAAGGTCACAAAGTGTCTACCGTGCCCCCTTCTACCTATTCCGAACATTGTTTGTCCTCCATCTTGTGTCTCAATTCTACCGATACACAAAATGGAGGACTCCCGTAACGCTGCCGGTTCGCGTACCGGGGCGCGCACCGGTGAGCGCTCGCTAAAAAAAGGTGGGAAAGTAATTTACAGAAAAACCACTAGAGACACTTTCATCAAATATAGAATAGGCACTACTACATAGCAGTCCCTACCATTTACCCAAATTTGATGGAATTCCATTGAGAAAATTATGCTGTAGGCCTGACTAAATATCCTGAGGTAAATTACCTAACAAAAACACTTATGAAGTGTTAGAATTGACAACCAATTAAAATGCTACTTTCATTATCTTCTATTATTTCATGACATTTGATTGGTTATGTACCTGAATATATATAAAGAAAGAGAGAGAAACACAGCCATTCTGACTACTACTTCCTGAAGTACATTTCAAGTGCATTTCAACTGACAACTTAAACTTCTTTTTGAAAGGTAAGATGTTATTTTAAAAACTGAAGTATGTTGTGCACTTTAAGTTAATTAGGAAAACATTTTCTGATAGTTATATACTATGCCTCTGTAATAGTTATAGAATAAGATAGACTTCTCTGTTATAGTTATAGATGGAGTTAGGCTTGTCTTGTATAATTATGAATTTATTTAGGCTTTATCACATACACTTTTTTATATTTTTACTTCCACTCTGATACCATACACTGCCCAAAGATAAAATCACTGTTAAAAAAACCAAACTACCTGTCTGAACTTAAACCCAACAGTGCCCTATCTCTACTGATATATTTTTTTAAAATTCAATTTACAGCACAAAAATGGAAGGAGAGCAAAAAAATACCATCGAAATTGTTCTGGAAAGCAACAAAGATACAGATATTAAACCCAATGACTCTGAATTCATGGATGAATCACGGAACTATGAACTTCTTCAATGTGTAGAATCAGTAGATTTCCTGATTGAAAATGAGGACATTTCTGACAATCAAATATTAGAAGTTCTTTTAAATTTTGAAAACGAATCTGAGAAATAAATTTATATTTAATAATTCAAAAATTGTTTGAGACATTATTCATTTTTATATGTATTTTTTAAACTAGTACCAAATTGATTATAATGTAAAGTCAGACTTTAAATATACTGTGCAACTTTTTTGTGTAACACAGTAAGTTTGCTCATAGTTACTTCCTTTCTCCCACTATTTTATCTCCAATGTGTATTTAACATCTCTTTTTCATCTCCTGCCTCCATATTCTTTCTGCTTTCCTCACAGACTATGCTATGAATTCCATATACCACAATAACTTCTGAAACAACATGCAAGATATCTACAAAGGAAACTGTGTATTTTTATTTTTAGACTCTGCATTGGTACCTACATGTTGGTACTTAAATAAAAAAAAATAAAAAAAATACAACAAAAAGAACAATCAATATACATACATTATTTGAACATTCTTTAATTCTATTTTCCCTATATTACGCTCCCCGGACCACTTCCCGGTGCGCGTACCGAGCGCTCCCCCCGCAAAAAAAACGATAATAAAAATTATTTTTTTTTGCCCCGCGGGGCCCTTTTAAAGCCCCCTCATCAAACCTAGGGGGTCAGGGAGGATGTACTCTGCCCCCTTATGCTCATTTCCCCCTTTGTTTTTGCCACCTCTTGTGTCTCGATCCTACCGAGACACAAGATGGCGGCCGCTCCGGACTGTTTAGAATGTTCACAGTCACCGGGGAGCCAATCCGCTTCTCCTCGCGAAGTTCCGTTACGCGTCAGGTACGCGAACCGGGGCGCTAACCGGGACGCTGTCACAGATATATCTGTTTTTTAAAACGTTAATTTCTCAAAATCCACTGGAGCACATATATTAAGACATAGCAAAGGCACGTCGGGCAAACCATATCTACAATTTTGCCAAGTTTCGTGTACATCCATTCAGCCGTTCGAGCTAAAAGTGATTCCAACCGCCCTATGGAAAAATGAATGGGAAAAACGCGTTTTGGGACCCCCCTTTTTTCTCGGCCCCTCCTTGACAAAACCCCCCCAAATTTTCAGGGGCTGCCATTTTCCTGAAAATTGTGCCATTTTCCTGAAAATTTTAGCCAATTCTGTCCACAAACGCCAAAGTTATTCGACATAGAATTTTCAGAAATCCCATAGGAAAAAAATCCTAACTATATGTACCTACTGGCGACCGTCAGTAGGTAATAAAACATATTGAATCTTTACCGAAACACACATTCACTGGATGATGTCATGAGTGATGTCATCAGTGATGTCATTTGAGATGTCATCAGTGATGTCATGAGTGATGTCACTGACCATGTCATCAGTGATGTAATATGTGATGTCATCAGCAGTGCATTGCGGGCGCACGAGTTATAATTAGCTCAACTAACTATAACAGGCGTATTTCCCTGGTTTTATATGAGTCAAATGTTCAACTAACTATAACGTCCCTGAAACCTGTGGATTTTTTTTAATGAATTTCTAAGGATTTTTAAATGTGAATTCCTCACTATAACGTCTGTAAAACCAATGTTTTTTTCACCTAATTTCAAAGGTTTTTTAAATGCTAATTTCTAATTATAATGCTCATAAAGCATATCATTCTTTTCTGTCTTTTTTAATTATCATCCCATTCTCAACCTGGTAAAAACTGCGAATATCACCACCCTTCCATTGATACCTTCCACCAACAAAATCGCCACAAACTAGAGCCACAACTAATACTAATCATATACAAACTAGGTGTTCCCGTGCAAAAAAACACAAAAATACCACTTCCCCATATTTTCAACAACCAGCCAAATCTGCAATGCTACCTAAAAACAGGCGATAGCCCCACTTACCAGTAAGAAATTAACATCAACCTTTAACTGGTGTGATAAGGTCGACTGTCTACTGCATGAATTAGATCCAACTCACATCCACATCTAAAGACCAACACGTGATAGAGGTAGTAATCATGGAGCTCCGACACCCAACAAAGCCCCAACACCCAGTACCACCACCACCAGAACATCCCACCACCACTCCCCGCCCTGCTACCACCCAGGCAGTGCAAAACAGAACAACGGACCCTTCCCAAAATACAATATCCCCTCAAACGCACAATAGCTGAATGTTCGGAGATGTGGCAACCAACTATATGTGAAGGAGGCAAGTCGACCATCTGCTTAATTCAGACACTCTGTTCATCACCACCCCCTTTTCTGAATCGTTTTTGGCCACTATAGGTGTGGCAGGGTATACTCAGACATGAGTCCCTTTCTCACTGCTCCATCAGGATTCAAGCAAGCCAGGCCGACGACGGCTGAAATGCCAGAAACCGGTCCCCGGTAGCTTGTCTCCTTTCTGGTGAAGAATTGGCTTGGTAGTTTAGTCTGCCCTGTTCCCATGATGCACTGGGCCAGGGACAGACTGATTTGCATATAGCCGAGTTCTGAACTGGGATGGTGCAGTGAGATAAATAACGGTGATGGATCAAGCCCTGATCTTTGGACTGGGTAAGAGTGGTCTGCTTAATTCAGACACTCTGTTAATCACCACCCCCTTTTCTGAATCGTTTTGGCCACTATAGGTGTGGCAGGGTATACTCAGACATGAGTCCCTTTCTCACTGCACCATCAGGATTCAAGCAAGCCGGGCCGACGACGGCTGAAATGCCAGAAACCGTTCCCCGGTAGCTTGTCTCCTTTCTGGTGAAGAATTGGCTTGGTAGTTTAGTCTGCCCTGTTCCCATGATGCACTGGGCCAGGGACAGACTGATTTGCATATCGCCGGGTTCTGAACTGGGATGGTGCAGTGAGATAAATAACGGTGATGGATCAATCCCTGATCTTTGGACTGGGTAAGAGTGGTCTGCATAATTCAGACACTCTGTTCATCACCACCCCCTTTTCTGAATCGTTTTTGGCCACTATAGGTGTGGTAGGGTATACTCAGACATGAGTCCCTTTCTCACTGCACCATCAGGATTCAAGCAAGCCGGGCCGACGACGGCTGAAATGCCAGAAACCGGTCCCCGGTAGCTTGTCTCCTTTCTGGTGAAGAATTGGCTTGGTAGTTTAGTCTGCCCTGTTCCCATGATGCACTGGGCCAGGGACAGACTGATTTGCATATAGCCGGGTTCTGAACTGGGATGGTGCAGTGAGATAAATAACGGTGATGGATCAAGCCCTGATCTTTGGACTGGGTAAGAGTGGTCTGCTTAATTCAGACACTCCGTTCATAACCACCCCCTTTTCTGAATCGGCAAGTCGACCATCAACAATAATTCACACAATCCCAAAGTGTACCGGGCATGTGCTGCAAAGACCTCACTATACAAACCACTAACCTCTCCATGTGGAGATATAGTATTGATACGTTTAGTGTACTGCACAGTGGATGCAATCATATTACCTCAGACACTGGGGAAGATCTTGGTCATGTAGCTGTGTTGTCCCCCCTTTGAAGCGGAAGTGGAGTGGGCTGGTCCAACGTATGCAACTCCAGCCTAAGAGTATAAATACATATGCCACGCCCTGGGCGTGGTTCACTTGTGCAAAGACAAATGAGTCTGCCAGAGCGGTGGCCCTCACCCTGGTTCGTGGCTGCTGTCAGGACCACGGGCCTCCTCCACACAAGCCCCCTGCAAACCCAGCACCACTACACCACAGACTTATGTCTGTACCGACGACTGTGTTCAATCTACACGGCGGACTGCAGGGTTCGCAACTTACAGCCTTGATTTATTAAATACACACAGAACTGTACTCTGTACTAAGCATTCCTCGATGTCTATGCTAACTACTGCCTTCGATCCGACCTGCAGACAGCACGGTTGACAACTTGAATTCAGCCTTGATGTATTATTTCACAGAGAACTGTACTCTATGTCCTCGGTTTTTTTCAAGAAGAAGTAACAAAAACCATTCCTTGATGTCTATGCTAACTACTGCCTTCAATCTGCACTGTGGACAGTAGAGTTCACAACTTGAATTCAGCCTTGATTTATTAATTGCACAGAAAACTGCACTCTATGTCCTCGGATTTTGTCTAGAAGAAGTTACAAAAAAGCATTGCTCGATGTCTATGCTAACTACTACCTTCGATCTGCCCTGCCGACATCAGGGTTCACAACTTGAATTCAGCTTTAGATCTACACTACAGACAGCATTGAATTCAGCCTTGATTTATTAAATGCAGACAGAATTGTCCTCTATGTCCTCAAATTTTATCAAGAAGAAGTGATGAAAAGCATTCCTCGATGTCTATGCTAACTTCTGCCTTCGATCTGCACTGCGAACAGCAGGGTTCACAATTCAGATGCAGTGGTGATTGCCGATGACGCAGTCTAGTTTGCAAGACACGTTGCTCCAACTGCGGCCCACCGAGACCACCACTCATCTCAGCATGTGCATAGGCTGTGTGCTTCAGATGCTACTAACTCACTGCACCATAAGTCATCTCTATGTGGCCTTATCAAACCAAGACATTGCTCCCAGTGGGGACTTCCGAGACCACGTATTCCAGGTGTCACTGACTGTGCAGCTCAACTCAATGCCACGTGGCTGTGCACCCATCCTGACCACTGCAAGCGCCCTACACTGGGGTTACACGGTTCACAATTCAAGATTAGTAGCGACCGACCCAAATTGTGCAAGAGACTATAATGGGTTAAGAAGACCAAATGATCCCAATCTGTGCCTGGTTCACTTGTGGGAAGACCAACAACTCTGCCAGAGCGGTGGCCCTCAGCCTGCCACGTGCCTGCCTCCATGACCGTAGGCCTCCTCGACACAGGCCCCCTGCGAACCCAGCGGCACAGCGGCACAGCACCACAGACTTATGTCTGTATCGACTACTGCCTTCGATCTACACTGCGGACAGCAGGGCTCACAATTCAGATGCAGTGGCATTTGCAGATGACGCAGTCCAGTTTGCAAGACACGTTGCTCCCACTGCGGCCCACTGAGACCACCACTCATCACAGCATGCACACACTCTGTGTGCTTCAGGTGCTACTAACTCACTGCACCATAATTTATCTCCATGTGGCCTTATCAAGTCAAGACATTGCTCTCAGTGCGGACCTCCGAGACAACGTATCATCGCAGTGTGCACACATACCGAGTACTCCAGGTGCCACTAATGGTGCTGCTCAACTCAATGCCACGTGGCTGTGCGCCCATCCTGACCTCTGCCTGCGCCCTACACTGGGGTTACATGGTTCACAATTCAAGATTAGTAACAACCCAAATTGTGTAAGAGACTATAATGGGTTAAGAAGACCAAATGATCCCAATCTGTGCCTGGTTCACTTGTGGGAAGACCAACGACTCTGCCAGAGCATCGGCCCTCACCCTGCCACGTGCCTGCCTCCTTGACCGCAGGCCTCCTCGACACAGGCCCCCTGCGAACCCAATGGCACAGCACCACAGACTTATGTCTGTATGGACTACTGCCTTCAATCTACACTGCGGACAGCAGGGCTCACAATTCAGATGCAGTGGCGATTGCAGATGACGCAATCCAATTCGCAAGACACGTTGCTCTCAGTGCGGCCCACCGGGACCACGCATCACCGCAGTGTGCGCACACATTGAGTGCTCTAGGTGCCACTAACTGTACAGCTCAACTCAAAGCCATGTGACTGTGCACCCATCCTGACCGCTACCTGTGCCCTACACTGCGGTTACACGGTTCAGAATTCAAGATTAGTACCGACGCAAACTGTGTAAGAGACTATAATGGGTTAAGAAGACCAGATGCTCCCAATCTGTGCACCTCAAGTCAGTGTCATCTACCTGTGGACCTTAGCTCACCTCTGCCTCTCGCCTGCACTGTGGAAGATCGGTGACAAGTGGTGCCAACTAACCCTGTGCAACGCAAGCCGATCCCACATGTGTAACTGGTTCCTGAGTCCTGAATGGCATCAACCCCAATTTCCTGGCAATGACCACAGCACCAGACTCCCTTCAATCAGTGAAGGATATTTGCATATGGAAGGCCAACGACAAATGGTGCCACTGAACCTGGACAACACAGGCCAGTGGGGGCACCAACATATGCACATGGCTATGAACACTTGCTCACCGCTACCTCTGACCTACACTGTGAAAGACTGTTGACACATGGTGTCACTAACTGTCTTCAACACAAGCTGATCCCACATGAATAGCAGTGACCCCCATATCTGTGAGACAACTACAGCAGCAGACTCCCTTCTATCAGTGAGGCATATTGTCATACGGAAGGCTGGCGACATGTGCTGCCACTAACTCTGTTCAACACAAGTCAATCCCACATGTGTAACTGGTTCCTGAATCCTAAATGGCAGCGACCCCAACTTTGTGGTACGGACCACACCACCAAACTCAATTCAATCGGTGAATTATATTTGCATATGGAAAGCTAGCAAAACCTGGTGCCACTGAACCTCTACTACGCAGGCTGGAGGGGCCACCAACGTACAACGCTCGACTCACAGACGCAGTGCTATGAGCCATCCTTGTCATTTTGTCTATCCCTGCCCTGTTCTATCGTATGCCACTCCACTCCGATTACGTTCTGACGTTGACCCACAGAGGTACCTGTCGCAGGCGTACTCGCTGTTGGTGTGCAGGTCAGTAGTCTAGTTCTCAACATCTCACGTCCACTCCCTGAGGACAGGTATGCCCACACACCACACTCATCAGGCACATGTAGCACAGGCCATGTGACCATGCAAATATAACAGATCGGCAACGTCACATCCTTTATTGCCGGTGCTCACTAGCTGGCGAATTGGTCCACCGGTCTCAACCATGAGGACTCCACAAAAACTTGCACATAAGGTTAGTCGCACCCTCAACTATATGGCCATCAGCAGCTTACCATCCCCTTGGCGTAGACTTCATATGCATAAAGTTACTGCCACCCCAAACTCATGTGGCCATCAGGAGCCAACCACCACATGCCACTAACTTGAGTTCCACAAGCTTAGCGGCACCAAACCCTAAGGTGCTCTCCACATTGATGACTCACGACATCTGTGAGATAGGCCAGGTCGTGCAGAAGTTCAAGTGGTCTCCACCATAAACGACTTAACGACATCTATCAGATCCGCAAAGAAGCTAATGTGGTCTCCTCCATTCAAGACTCAACAACATCTGTAAGATGCCTGCACAATGTGATGTCTGCCATTCAGGACTCTGCAAAACATTGAGATCGGTGGGGTTTTGACAGCCATGTGCAGTTTGCCTACTGCTGCACACTCCGATAGCACCAAGTAATTATTTGCTAATCGATGAGCAGAGGCGACAATCTGTCTCTCTTTCTCTCTCTCTCTCTCTCTCTCTCTCTCTCTCTCTCTCTCTCTCTCTCTCTCTCTCTCTCTCTCTCACTTCCCTCTCTTCTCTCTCTCTCTCTCTCTCTCTCTCTCACTCTCTTCATACCTTTCCTTCTATCTCTCTCTCCCTTTTCCCTTTCTCACTCTCTTTCTTACCTTCACTCTCTCTTTCTCTCTGGCATGTTTTTCCTTCTCTCTTTCTCTCTCTCAGTCCTTTCATATGCACATTACAAGCTCTGTCGTCGACATCCATGGTCCCAAGAGGAATCTTCCACCTTGTTTTTCTCTATTATATTTGTAAAACATTTTTTATTGCTTTATTATTTATAACTATATTAATACAAAAATACAATTTGAGAATAGTTTATGGTTTAAGTAACTTTATAAAAAAATAAAGTTTGACAAAAAAAAACTTATAAACCTTTTTGATTTTTTTCTTAACTGCTGTGTGAGTCTTTCTTGTTCTTATTACTGTTATTTGGTGGATTTAGGCCCAGTACAGAGATCTGGGCCTAAATCCATTGTTTTTTTGCACTCCACACCACCCCAGTTCAGACATGGCCATATGCAAATCAGCCTTGACCCTGTGCCTCATGGGAACAGTCCAGCCGGAACTGCCAAGCCATGTGTTTCCTGGACCGGAATCAAGCATCCTAGGACCGGTTTCTGGCTATCAGCTGTCTTCAGCCAGGATAGCTTGACTCCAGTGGTGTGGAGAGCATGGGACTCACGTCTGAACATACCCATCCAACTCGGGGTGACAAATGCAAAAACAACAGTTGATGGACAGAATACAGAACAATGTCATACATTCACCCCAGTACAGAGATCTGGGCCTACATCCATTGTTTTTTTGCACTCCACACCACCCCAGTTCAGACATGGCCATATGCAAATCAGCCTTGACCCTGTGCCTCATGGGAACAGTCCAGCCCGAACTGCTAAGCCATGTCTTTCTTTGACCGGAATCAAGCATCCTAGGACCGGTTTCTGGCTATCAGCCGTCTTCAGCCAGGATAGCTTGACTCCAGTGGTGTGGGGAGCATGGGACACATGTCTGAGCATACCCATCCCACTCGGGGTGACAAATGCAAAAACAACAGTTGATGGACAGAATGCAGAACACTGTCATATATTCACCCCAGTACAGAGATCTGGGCCTAAATCCATCGTTTTTTTGCACTCCACACCACCCCAGTTCAGACATGGCCATATGCAAATCAGTCTTGACCATTTGCCTCATGGGAACAGTCCAGCCCGAACTGCCAAGCCATGCCTTTCCTGGACCGGAATCAAGAATCCAGGACCGGTTTCTGGCTATCAGCCGTCTTCAGCCAGGATAGCTTGACTCCAGTGGTGTGGAGAGCATGGGACTCATGTCTGAGCATACCCATCCCACTCGGGGTGACAAATGCAAAAACAACAGTTGATGGACAGAATGCAGAACAATGTCATACATTCACCCCAGTACAGAGATCTGGGCCTAAACCCATCATTTTTTTGCACTCCACACCACCCCAGTTCAGACATGGCCATATGCAAATCAGCCTTGACCCTGTGCCTCATGGGAACAGTCCAGCCCAAACTTCCAAGCCATGTCTTTCAAGCATCCTAGGACCGGTTTCTGGCTATCTGTAGTACTTTTGCTTCTTTCTGCACCCTTCTTGCCTCTTTCTGCACCCATCTAATCTCTTTTTGTACCCCTCTTCCCTCTCTCTGATCCTCTCTTGTCTCTTGTTGTACCTCTCTTGCCTCTTTCTGCACTGAACTTGCCTCTTTCTGGTACTCTATTGCTCCTTTCTGCACTTCTCTTACCTCTTTCCATACCTTTCTTGCCTCTTTCTGCACCTTTCTTCCTCTTTCTATACCTCTCTTGCCTCTTTCTGCACCTCTCGTGCTCTTTTCTACACCTCTCTTGCCTCTTTCTCCACCTCTCTTGTGTCTTTTCCACCTCACTTGCTTCTTTATGCACTTCTCTTGCTTCTTTCAGCACCCTTCTTCCTCCTTCTGAGCATTTCGTCCTCTTTCTACACCTCACTGTTTTCTTTCAGTACATCACCTGCATCTTTCAGCACTTCTCTTGCTGCTTTTTTACCTCTCTTGTCTCTTTCTGCACCTCACTTGGCTCTTTCTGCACCTCACTCTCTCCTTTCTGCATCTCTCTTGCCTTTTTCTGTACCTCTCTTACCTCTCTCTACACCTGGCTTGCCGCTTTCTGTACCTCATTCTCTTCACCTGCTTTGACTCATTCTCCACTTCTCTTGCCTCTTTCTGTACCTCACTTGCCTCTTTCTGTACCACTCTTGCCTCTTTCTATATCTCACTTGACTCTTTCTGCACTTCTCTTGCCTCTTTCTGTGCTTCTCTTGCTTCTTTCTTTACTTCTCGTGCCTCTTTCTGTGCTTCTTTTGCTTCTTTCTGCACATCGCTTGCTTCTTTCTGCACAACTCTCTCCTCTTTCTACAACTATCTCGCCTCTTTCTCCACTTCTCTTGCCTCTTTCTGTACCTCTCTTGCCTCTTTTTGTACCTCACTTGGCTCTTTCTGCACTTTTTGTGCCTCTTTCTGCATCTCTCTTGTTTCATCTTGCACTTCTCTTGCCTCTTTCTGTACCAGTCTTCCCTCTGTCTGCACCTATCTTGCCTCTTTCTGCACTTCTCCTGCTTCTTTCCATGCCTTTCCTGTTTCTTTCTGCAACCCTATTGCTTCTTTCTGCACTTCTCTTCAATACTTCTGCACTCCTGTTAGCTCTTTCTGCACCTCTGTTGCTCCTTTTTGCATCCCTCTTGCCTCTTTCCGTACCCCTCTTGCCTCTTTCTGTACCCCTCATGTCTATTTCTGTTTCTCTATTGTCTCTTTGTACACCTCTTTTGCTTCTTTATACACTTTTAATGTCTCTTTTTGTACCCCACTTGCCTCTTTCTGCACCTCTCTTTCTTCTTTCGCACCCCTCCTGTCTCTTTGTCCACCCCTCTTCCATCTTTCTGCATCTCTGTTGCATATTTCTGCACTTCTCATCCTTCTTACTGCACTTCTCTTGCCTCTTTATGTCCCTCTCTTCCTTCTTTCTGCACCTATTGTTCCTCTTCCTGCACTTCTCTTGCTTCTGTCCATGCCTTTCTTCCTCTTTCTCCACCTCTCTTGCTTCTTTCCAAATTTCTCTTGCCTCTTTTTGCACCTCTTTTGGTTCTTTCTGCACTTCTCTAGCTTCTTTCTGCACCCATCTTTCTTCTTTCTGCATCTGTCTTCCCTCTCTTGTCTTTTTGTGTACCTCTCTTTTCTCTTTCTGTAACTCTCTTGCCTCTTTCTGCACCCCTCTTACCTCTTTCTACACTCCTCTTCCTCCTTTCTGCACCTCTCGTCTTGCCTCTTTCTGCACCTCTCTTGCTGTTTCAGCATGTTTCTTGTTTCTTTCTGCAGCCCTACTGCTTCTTTCTGCACTTCTTGTCAATCCTTCTGCACTCCTCCTGCCTCTTTCTGCAACTCTGTGCCTTCTTTCTGCACTTCTCTTGCTTCTTTCTGCACTTCACTTGCTTCTTTCTTCACCACTCTTGCCTCTTTCTGTACCCCTCTTTTCTCTTTCTGTACCCCTCTTGCCTCTTTCTACACTCCTCTTCCTCCTTTCTGCACCTCTCTTCTTGCCTCTTTCTGCACCTCTCTTGCTGTTTCAGCATGTTTCTTGTTTCTTTCTGCAGCCCTACTGCTTCTTTCTGCACTTCTTGTCAATCCTTCTGCACTCCTCCTGCCTCTTTCTACAACTCTGTGCCTTCTTTCTGCACTTCTCTTGGTTGTTTCTGCACTTCACTTGCTTCTTTCTTCACCACTCTTGCCTCTTTCTGTACCCCTCTTGCCTTTTTCTGTACCCCTCTTGCCTTTTTCTGTTTCTCTCTTGCCTCTTTCTGCACTTCTCCTGCCTCTTTCTATACCTCTTTTGCTTCCTTCAACACTTTTATTGCCTCATTTTGCATCCCATTTGCCTCTTTTTGCACCTCTCTTTCATCTTTCTGCACCCCTCTTGCCTCTTTCTGCAACTCTCTTCCCTCTTTCTGTATCACACTTGCCTCTTTCTGCACCTCTCTTGCCTCTTTCTGTAGTTCTCTTGCCTCTTTCTGCACCCCTATTGCCTCTTTCTGCACTTCTGTTGGTTCTTTTTGCACTTCTCCAGCTTCTTTCAATACATCTCTTGCTTCTTTCTGCACTTCTATTGCATCCTTTTGCACCCTTGTTCATCTCTTGCTTCTTTCTGCACTTTTCTTGCTTCCTTTTGCACCTCTCATCCCTCCTACTGCCCCTTCCCTATTTCTTCACCTTTCTTGCCTCTTTCTGCACCTCTTTTGCCTTTTTCTGCAGTTCCCTTGCCTCTTTCTGCACTTCCCTTGCTTCTTTTTGCCACCCTGTTGATCCTTTCTGCACTGCTCTAACCACAGAGGAGCACTACTGGAAGTAGTCAGAGGTATGAGCAGGGCCACTGAAATTATGTGACTGTTTGGCCACACCGAATTTTGCATAGTTATACATTTACCACATTTGCCACATTATCTTTCATCTGTTGCATAATCTGCAGATATGAACAAATGAAACTTGTTTCTAGCTCAAACAGCTCAAATGTTTCCAAAAATGTAGCAGCATTCGCTACAGCATGGCGGAAGGCTCATTGCAAGGCTGGGCTGGTGACCTGTTACTTATTTCTAATGTGGATACAAAATTTGTACTAATGGTGCACAATAGTCTCTTGCTTCTTTCTGTTCATTACTTGCCTCTTTCTGCATTTCTCGTGCCTCTTTCTGCACCTCACTCTCTACTTTCTGTACCTCATTTGCCTCAATCTGTACCTCTCTTCCCTCGTTCTGAACTTCTCCTGCCTCTTTCTGTACCTCTCTTGCCTTTTTCTGCACCTCACTCTCTTCCTTAGCACCTCTCTTGCCTATTGCTCCACTTCTCCTACCTTTATCTGTACTTCACTTGCCTCTTTCTGTACCTCTCTTGCCTCTTTCTGTAACTCACTTGTCTCTTTCTGCACTTCTCTTGCTTCTTTCTATGCTTCTCTTACCTCTTTCTGTACTTCTCCTGCTTCTTTCTGCACTTATCTTGCCTCTTTCTGTACCTCACATTCTTTTTTCTAAACCTCTCTTGTTTTGTAGTTGCTATATATTCCTATACAGAATCTGCACGTTTGGGTAACATAAAGTACAGGTTTGGTGGCACACTGGAATCAGATCACCCCCACTGAAAATATTAGCTAGCTCACAGTGCAACTAGAATTTCCACTTATCGGGGAGAGAATAGTTTCTGGCAACCTTAGAACATGACAGCCCTGATCCCTCAAGATCATGGAAACGGTGTACTACCTTTTGCTCGGTCACTCATGCTCACTTAGTTTCTCTCAGGGAGTTACACAGAAGAAACAGTCAGGCTTGTTTACAATAAAAGTTTATTGCATAGTTGTTCTTCTAGTGTAAAATATATGTGCTGCGACAACCATTAGACAGTAGCAGAGATATATCATCAGCAGTATAAAGAATATAAAAGGAGAGTACAGTTCTACTATTTTGCAATAGTCATGAACACATACATGAATATAAAATGCATGATAAATGTGCACGTACTCCTATGATGCCTATCTAGATGTACCTAGGTGTACCTAACATGTGAGTGGGTATGAAGCTAAGAATCCCTCTAGGTTTAGTCTAACCTCATTAACTGAAGCAAGAGAGTGTAGGACCCAGTCCTGGTCTCGAGTCGGACACACGGCAAGAGATGTTTAGACTACTGTCAGCTGGAGCGTCTGCATGCAGGAACCTCAGCGTTTCTGGTCAGTGTGTTGGCCTAGAAGTTTTGGATCCCTCTAACTAATACTAACAAGAGGTGCTGTGGTTATGCAGAAAAGAATCTAGGGTTTCTTTCTCCCTTGTTTCTTGTATTAGCCAATGTTGGGTTTGAGGATGACTTATGGGATGAACCTTTCATGTAGATATTATGCAGGTGGATGTAGCCCCTGCCTGGTTTCCAAGAACCCTTATAAATATTCATTTATACTGTGTCAGTCAAAAGATGAACTCGTAGAACGCTATTGTTCGGGGAAACCCTCCTGCCTACAAAAATGCTTTTTACTCTGTTGCATAGGGGAGGTCATGTATGTGAAGGGTTATGATGTTACCCAGGCCTATATTAGGGTACCTATATGAGACATAACACCCACTCCTCTTCCGAATAGTCAACAATAATAAAATGCTAGTGAACTTTTACTAGGTTGCATCGCATAAAATTATCAGAGAGCCACGTAAAACATTTCTTAACACATTAAAATCTTTTTTTTTTAAATAGTCTAAGAGGGGAAAAAAAATCAGAAAATTAGTGTTTGGAATTGTTCCTTAAGCCGAAGTCCTAGATGAGTTTGTTTATATATTTCAAACCACTACAAGCGATTTGGAAGGCCATGCTTTTTTAGCGAAAGTGCCCATTTTTGGGAAATTGTCCAATTTTAGTTGAGTTTTAAACAAAAAAGGAAAATGCGAATTCTTTACCAGCACACAATGGGCTAATTATAGATTAAGTGTCCTGGCTAGGAGACACAACATCGTCGTTGATTGCTGCCACAGGGGACGGACCTTGTAACACCTCGCTGAGTACGTCAATGGAGCACAGATAATACACAGCACTGCCAATAGCTGTAGTAGAGACAGCTGGTGCTGTAGTCAATACCTGGCTACTAGTGATGCTAGTGGAAGAGCTGATGCTCAACCCAGTTGTAGCAAAAGGCAATTCTGGGTTCTCGAGGAATGAGGCCATTAGTATAGGAATACGCTGGGAACATTGCCTAGCATGAGACCTCAAGGGTTCTAGCCTGGTATTCAAGTCTGCAGGCATGTCTGTTGCAAGTGTCAGACAAAGATACAACACGCATTTGTCGCTGCAAAACAGGCATCGAAAAACAGGTAAGATGCAGTCCATCCAGACCGGTCTAAACAATAGGAACAAAGAGGCGCTCAGTTCCTGTATGTGAGGTGTACCCAGATGTTGTACCATGCGTTCACTGTATTTTCGCTCCAAGAGAGCTTTCGCCATCTCGTTGGTGATTGGGCCATCCATTGATTAGCAGAAAAATTACAATCAGTATTCCCGCTATTGAGAGCAGGATCAGAGGTAGACCTACAAAAATGCTCCCAAATACAGAGAATATAATATTTGGAATAACTCGAGGATTGTCTGAAAGGTGCTTGGAAATCCTGACCTCATGGTCTTAAATAGGTATACAATACCAGTTGTATCAGACATGTTAAAGATATGACCCACCATTTCTATGAAATGAAAGGGGCAGTTTGAACGTGTAAGTGCCTGTATCTCAGTCGAGGTCCTTGCTACTAGAAGATCAAGGGTTTCTCGAGCGGAGGATAAGGGTAAGCTTTCAGTCTGCTCAAGGTATCATACTGTATCATACTGTATAAAAGAAACATTCAATGAAGTCCATAAACGTCTCCTCCCTGACTGTGCTTGTTGGGGGAAACAATACTTGCATAGAGCAATTAACCCTGGAGTTCACAGTGACCAGATAGGCAATGCCCGGAAGCATCCCACAGCAACCCTGATCGTTCAGCATCAAGTAACTCCCATTCGAGAGCAACTGGAATGCCGGTGTAATCATGGTAGCTGGAGTCCCCTTCATGTGGCAAGACAAGTTCACTACTGAACCATTACATGCTCCGTGCAGTGAAATGTCCTGGCACATGAGAGAACCGCTTAAAGCAATCTTGCAGTATGTACCACTTAGAAACACTTCTTGATCCCCACTCCGGCATCAACATCTATATGGTGATTCCCAGAATTCCTTAATGTATGCCTTACCCATGTTTTCATATTTTCCTGCCTTTGCTCAAGGCAATATTGAAACTGAAAAGTGGTGACCGGTAGAGTAATGTGGCCATTGATTAGCCATTCTGTTGATGGTGATTCCGCCACTGTAAATGGTAGTATATCCAGTTTTTCAATATGTAGCATTGTATATTTATCTCTGCTTTGTGCCAGTTCAACCTGTTTATCTTTTAGATTATATTCAGAAAACAGAGCCGTACTGTTGATGAAACGCCAAAGATTGCAGCGTCGCGCTCAATAATATAATAGAACGTATCTGATATTGCCCGTGTTGTAATATGGCCAAATCATGTTCTAGTATGTCTATCGCAGAAGACATAAAGTTGTCTATAGGACATATCTTGGAGGTCAAAGTTGTTAACCCATTGTCTACGACAGCTAATGATTTTTCAAAGTTAATACAGTCTATTTCCCGTATTCTCTCTGTGGTTTTTAGCCGGGATATTTTCAAAATTTCCTTATGGGCAGCATAAATGCCAGTATATATGAAACGTTTCTGACAGTGTTTCCTGGGACCTTGTAAAAAATCCCTATGATCCATGTCTTGTGAGAGTAAGGATAAGTGTTGTTTCACTTCTGTTAGTGTTGAGGTTTCTAGCCAATCAAGGTACAACTTCCCAACACTGTAGGATGTCACTACCCCTGGGTGTTCTCTTTGTACATAACATAGGTCTGGCCTATGGATATTGAACCCTTCGGAATACCCAAGAATCTTTTATGACATCTTTCCATGTCTAAGGGCCAAACCACTCATTATTTCCAATTAGGTTCGGATCTTTTGTACTGTAAAATGTCATCTAATGTTGCCCCTTCCTGTGAAGTTGAATTTTGTCACCCTCTATCTGAGATGGTGTTGGAAACTGGAGTGTGTTCCGGTCATTGTTCTTAGATAGTCCAAGACAAGATTTCTGTTGCGCAGTGTCACTTAGAAATATCATCTGCTGTGGAATGAGGCATGCTCTAAATAGTGCTTCTGTTCCCTTGACTTGCCAGTCCCTAGAACCCCAGATCAATTGTAAGACTATTGTGTCCTCCCATAGGTCAAATCCCTGTTGGGACAATTGGGTGATAAAGGAAGCAGAGTAAATCTGTTTGGTGTTTGTCAGCATAATTTTCAGTGCTGATGTCGGTGTAACCTTATATGGCTGGGTCAGTGGGTTAAAGTCTGAAAAATATGAAAATTTCTGTGCAACAGTTTGCGAACTACTTTTTGGTTGTGTTGGGCAACGTTCCCACTGGTGGTACTCAAAAACATTTCTAGGTGAAATAGATTTGTGCAAGAAATGATGACCATAATGTTGGTAACAGTACAAAGTGTCATAGTCTGAAGTACCTTCTAACATGTCAGTGTTTGGAAATGCAGCAGTTTTTTCTAAATCAGACAACATGTTATTCACAGTTTCAGTGTCCCAGTCGTCAGAATATGTACTGGAGGTAATGATATCACATAATGAAAATTTAAAATACATGAGATATTTTTTCAAGTTCAGTCGGGCCGAATATATTGAAATCAACCTCGTTCCAAACTATACCGTCTGATATAGGAACTGCTGTAATGTTCAGTGATGACAAGTCTCTTTGTTCACGATGTGACGATTGATATGGTTTCAGAATGAAGTTGACACTTTGGGCTATAGAGCTTTGCTGAAGGTATCTTCCATTAATAATCATGCTAAAAGTTATAACTAAGCCTAGCTAGAAAAAAAATAACAGTATCCCAGTGATTACCCAGAGTTCAACCATGGCGATACCAGGTAAGTCTTTTTAAGAAAGTTCAGAAAGTTCTTGATTTATTGTTTGCATGTTTGTTGGACTGGCGTCGTTACGGTTCACCAGAATCCAAAGAAAACGTACCAAAGTTCATGAAGCAGCCAGAAGCAGTTCAATCAATTGTTGAAATTGCATCAGGATTTGTTGAAATTGAATTTTGCTCTTGTCGAGGCATGTTGACGTAGACGTCTGATTTAGGTCTTATTGCAACCTGGTTATTATTTTGAGTTTGAGTTTGAAGTTGAACTTCGGGTTCAAGAGGATCGAATTCCATAGCATTGTTGCATAGTCCTTCATTTCATACAGGAGGCTCTTCGAACATGATAAGTCTTTCTGTTTGAACTTCTTGGATTATAGCGAGAGGAGGTAATCTGCTACTGTGAAGTCCATGAGGCCTACTGCTTAGTATCTGCCAGATAGTGTGGTTTGAATAAGTCGATTGAGACAAATCGTTTCTCTTTTTTACTGGCAAGAGGTGGCAAAAGTACAATTCTTGTTCTTTGAATTGCTAGGACAGGCACAGGTTTCCTGTAGGATAGTAAAAATTATTTTTTGTCCGCTGTTTTCTCTGACCAGATCCCTGACTTTTGGAATCCATACAGGGCTTGCCATGACTGCCTTGACTTCCCCAGTGGTGGTCTGTTTCATGTGGACATTACTTTGCTGTGTCCTGGATTCATTTAGATCCTGTAAAACAGCCAAACGATCATGGATATCAAATGGATTCTCATCCGCCACTGCCTTCACAATCAAGATCAGGTACCCACATACTCGTCCCAAATAGGACCTTGTAAGGAGTGACACTCCTAGAGAACTTCTTGGTTAGTTGTTGAGGGCTCTCTTTGTACCCCATATAAGTGATTGACCCAACTACTGCCCTTGCCTAATACCCTAGCTGTTAAAGATTGCTTTAAGTCCCAGTTTTTCCTCTCCACAACCAAATTTCCCTTAGGGTGGTATGGAGAGGAGTACCGCAATGCTACCCCCATACTTTCTATGGCCTCTTTCTAAGTCAGAGAGCTAAACGCTGGGCCACGGTCAGAATGTAACGCGCCAACTGCGTATGTCACTATAAAGACTCACTAATCTTTGATAACAGTGCGAGCATCAGCCAAGCGCCAAGGCCATACCCATAGGAATCTTGAGTAAGCATGAGCGGAAAATCCGTTCCGCTCGCGGATTTCGCGGATTTTCGGTAAATTCGCAATCTGCGAGATTCGCGAATTTCCCGCAAAATCCGCGAACGAAAATCCGCGAATGGAACGGATTGGGTCAAAAGTTCAAGCTGACTTTTGTAACTCTTTTAGAATGGCGCCAGCATGCTGCCAGAGCCATTCTAAAATAGTTACAAAAGTCAGCTTCAACAGGAAGCTCTAATAGATAAAGTAAAGCAGGTGCTGCTCAAATTCAGTTATACAATCATTAATCACCCCAAACTTGGGGTGATTAATGATTGTGTAACTTAATTTGACCTTCAACTGGAGCACCTGCTTTACTTTATCTATTAGTGCTTCCTGTTGAAGCTATTTCTAGCTATTTTAGAATGGCGCTGGCAGCTTGCCGCCACCATTCTAAGTGGGGCTAAGGGCAGAAGGGCACAAAAGCGGGACAGAGGGCAGAAGGGGACAAAAAATGAGTGGGGCAGAGGGCAGAAGGGACAGAAACAAGTGGTACAGAGGGCAGATGAGCATAAAAAACAAGAGGGTGGCAGTGATTAAGCAGGCAAAAAAAAACCCCCGCGAAATTGCAAAGCGCCTCGTGAACACCCGCGAACACGCAAAGCGCCTCACGAACACCCGCGAACACGCAAAAATTAAAAAAACTGTGAATTCGCGAATTTTGCAGATTGCCAATTCGCAAATCCGCAAATTTGCGAATTTCCAATTCACAAAATTCGCCCATGCTTAATCTTGAGCATGAATCCACTGCCATGAAGATATACTTGTAAGCCCCATCAGATTGTAAGGGGCCACAGTGGCCCAGATACACACAAGCAAGAGGTTTGTCTGATTTCAATAATGGCGTCTGTCCCGGGCATGATATGTTGGAGCCTTTTATCTGCTGCGAGATGTCCCATTTCAAGACATAGTCTATAGTTTGCTTTGTTAGACCTATTCACCAATAGCGCTGTTTTAATAATGAAATAAAGAAATAGTCGCTGTAAAAACCTGTGTGCGCATAGCCCAAAACCTTGTGCGCTGCAACAATCAAACTTTGTCTATGGAATGTTGTTTGCATCAAACTTGTAGGAGTACTTGAGTGGAAATTGCTTTGGTACTGCTGAGCTGCCTTTTTGCGAAGCAATGACAGCAACAATAATCTCAGCGTCTATCCTTGTTTTTGAACGAGATATTGCAGCTACGAAAGCCGTGTGTACAGCCCCCTTTGCAGCTTCTTTAGCCAATGAATTCCCTTCAATGTGAACACCATCACGCTGATGACTCAGTGTAAGAATCACGTGAGCCCTTGGTAGTTCGTTTATCAACTCCACTACCTGTTCCCATAGCATTTTATGCTTAATTGTGCCACCTTTTGCGTCTTTGAACCCGTTTTGTTCCCAATGATGTAGATATTCATTGTATGACTGCACACAGTAAAAAGAATCACACACAATTAGTGTGGGGAATTCGTGATCCGTATTTACAAGTTCCAGTATTTTTACTTTTACCTCTGCCAACTGTGCCATGCAGTCTTCTAGAGATTGTGTTTTAGTGCAACTTGGATGGAACTTTCCATCCCGCATGCGACCTTTAACGTTAGCACATGCTGCACTGTATTGTTGCATACTCCCTATGGCCGGTTGAGTAGATCAGTCAGTGTAAATTATGTATTCGTACTGATCTAGAGGCAAGATTTCATTTGGTAGAGGATGTTCTTGTTCGTATTGCAGGAATGCTTGTGTTTTTAGACTTGGATCAAATCTGTAGTCATAGTCTGTTGCAGTAAGAGAATTAGCCCATTGTATCTATCTCGGATGTAAGGCTTTTGCATTCGGAATGCTAGTCTTTGTAACAGCTTCTAAAGCCGGTACTGGGTTACGACAATTATCATTTCCCATGAGCCAGTGCTCTTTCTCTTGCTACAGCGGTCTGAACTGCTGTCAGGATTTTCTCTGTTGTAGGGAAACACATTACTGCATTTGTGCACAGTGTGATTTGTATGTGATTGGTACTGTTTAGCCTTCATTAAAGGTTATGTAGGTGTACCCACATTTAACCGCTTTTACAAGGATAACCAAGTGGCATACGTTTATGCATGTTTGTAAGTGTTTTGAAGCTATCATGTCTTCTTGTAGTGAACGTAGGATGTTTATGTGCTCCTGAGTCCAATGTCTAACTGAGAAGTCAGGTTTTATTAAGTTGAAGAAAGGTTTTACTCTTTCTGCATAATCCAAAATGTATGTTCTGCCCAAATTTAGGAATCCCAGTATTGATTGTAGATTTTTTTTATGATTTTGGAGGTTTGGGGCAACACAAACTTTTCTAAAAAGTTATCTGCCAGACTTTTCCCTTCACTTGACAGATGATATCCTATAAAAAGGACATTAAGATGGGCAATTTTTGATTTTTATAGTTAAATTTGTAGCCCTCAGAGACGAATCCCATAATAATGGTGCTCACCCTGGTCAAGTGCCTCTCTAAGTCATCGTCCGTTAGATAAATATCATCCACATAGGACAATGCTTCTTCATCAACTTTTTGGAGTATCTCAGTTACCCTTGTTGAAAAAACCCCAGCTGTTCTTATACCCCTGAGGGAGACGACAAAATTGTCCCTGGGACCCCAACGCTTAGAATGCTGTCAAATACCTGATTTGAGGCTCTATATTTTGGCAGAAAACTCCATTTGCGCTATCAAGTGTAGTTTTGTATTTTTTCTGCACATTATTATACATTAATGCAGCAATGTGTGCATTCTGAACTGCAAATGTCTTATTGCAAGTGTTTAAATGTCTGTAATCTAAAACTAGATGATATGTATTGTATGGTTTTGGTAAGGTAAACAAAGGTTTTTTTGTTGGTGAAGTGTTGATGTAAGATCTCCCTGAACTGTTTTGTAGCTTATTGCTTTATTGGACATTGTTAGGAGTCCTAACTTTACTACTCATAAACTTAGAAAAATCCTAATTTTAGGACTTTCAGTAGTCACAGAAGGCATTTTGGAGTCCTAAAGTTAGGAGTCCTAACTTTACTACTCCTAAACTGAGAAATATTCTAATTTTAAGACTTTCAGTATTCACAGAAGGAATTTAAGAGTCCTAGAGTTTGGAGTCCTAACTTTACTACTCCTAAACTGAGAAAAATCCTAATTTTAAGACTTTCGGTATTGACAGAAGGCATTTAGGAGTCCTAAAGTTAGGAGTCCTAACTTTACTACTACTAAACTGAGAAAAATCCTAATTTTAAGACTCTCGGTATTCACAGAAGGCATTTAGGAGTCCTAAATTCAGGACTTCTAACTTCTGTGAATACCAAAAGGAGTAAGTGCCTTCTTTGAATACCAAAATGAGGGCCCGATTCACAGAATGAACTTAAGGCTCAATCCTAAACTTACTACTGTTTTGGTATTCACAGATTGCACTTACTACTTTTGGTATTCACAGAATGAACTTACTACTTTTGGCATTCACAGAATGCACTTACTACTTTTGGTATTCACAGAATGAACGTACTTATTTCGGTATTCACAGAAGTTAGGACTCCTAACTTTAGGACTCCTAAATGCCTTCTATGTCCTTCATGCTTGATTAACCAGCAGCCAACAAATAAGATATTTTGCCTACTCAGCTGTGGTGGAGTTTGTGCCCACTCACTCCAGACATTTCTGGTGTTTTGTGAGTAGGGATCTCTGAGAATTAGGACAACTGAACTACCCAGATTCTACTGTTAACCTCTTCGGTGCTCATGATGAGACCAGCTTGTCATGAGTCACAGTGGAGCTGTGCTCATGACAAGCTGGTCTCATCATAACGGCTTCTCACTGCCCACACGCGATTGATTCCCAGCCTGTGCAGGCAAATTAATCAGTGGGCGGGGTTGTGACGAGACCAGCTCGTCATGAGCACAGCTCCACTGTAACTCATGACGAGCTGGTCTCGTCACGAGCACTGCGGCACCACGACCACCCCCTCCCCCCCGCACCATGGGGAAATTACCCCCACAGTGAAGGGGTTAAATAAGTACCCAACCAATATTGGTGGCACCATGTTGTGTAGTTCCTATATATTCCTAATTAGAATCTGCGTGTTCAGATAACATAAACTGCAGATTTGGTGGCATTCTGGCTTTGAGCACCCCTACCGAAAATGTAAGTCTGTTTGCATTAGCTAGCTCACAGTGCCACTAGAATCTCCTCTTATCAGGGAGAGAATCGATTCTGGCAACCTTAGAACATGACAACCCCGATCCCTCTAGATTGTGGAAACAATGTACAACCTTCGGCTCAGTCATTCGTGCTCACTTAGTTTCTCTCAGAGAGTTACACAGAAGAAACCGTTGGGCATGCTTACAATGAAGTTTATTGCACAGTTGTTCTTTTAGTGTAAAATATATGCGCTATGACAATCGTTACACAGTAGCAGAGATATATGATCAGCAGTACAGGGAATATAAAAGGATAGTACAGTTATACCATTTTGCAAGAGTCATGAGCACATACATGGATATGAAATGCATGATAAAAGAAAGCATGCGTACCCCTATGATGCTTATCAAGATGTACCTAAGTGTACCTGGCATGTGAGTCGGTGTGACTCCAAGATTCCCTCTAGATGTAGTTTAACCCCATTACCTGAAGCAAAAGAGTTTAGGACCCTCTCCTAATCTCGAGTTGGACACACCCGCAAGGGATGTTTAGATCACTGTCAGCTGGAGTGTCTGCACACAGGAGCCTCAACATCTCTGGTCAGTGTGTCAACCTGGAAGTCCCGGTTCCCTCTAACTAATACTAGCAAGAGGTGCTGTTTTTATACATAAAAGTATCTAGAGGTCCTTTTTCCCATGTTTCTTGTATTAGCCATTGTTGGGTTTGAGAAGGATGTATGGGATGAACGTTGTACATAGATAATATGCGGGTGGATATAGCCCCTGCCTGTTTTCCAGGAACCCTTATGAATATTCATTCATATTGTGTCAGTCTAAAGATGAAGTCATAGAACACTATTGTTCAGGGAAACCCTCCTTCTGCACCCAGACCTAGAATTAGGTAAAGGTTCAATCCTAAAAGGCTTGTTAATGTGTAGCGTTAGTGAAGAGGCATGATGTTACCCGGGCCTATATTAGGATTCCTATATGAAACATAACACTCTTGCTGCTTTGTCTACTTCTCTTGCCTCTTTCTGCACCTCTCTTGCCTAAATCTGCAGTTCTCTTTCTGCATCCCTCAGGCCTCTTTCTGCAGCCCTCTTTCCTTTTCCTATACCTTTCTTTCCCCTTTCTATACCGCTATTAACCCTGTCTGCACACCTCTTCCTTCTTTCTGCACCTCCCTTGCCTCTTTCCTCAATTCTTTTGGCTCTTTATGTACCCTTCTTCCCTCTTTCTTCACCACCCTTGCCTTTTTCTGCACCTCTCTTGCCTCATTCTGCAGTTCCCTTGCCTCTTTTTGCAGTTCTCTTGCTTCTTTCTGCACATCTGTTGATCCATTCTGTACTTCTCTTGCCTCTTTCTGCGCCCCTCTTATCTGTTTCTGTACCTCTGTTGGTTCTTTCTGCACTTCTCTTCTCGAACCACAGAGGAACGACTTCTGGACCTAGTCAGAGGTATGAGCAGGGCCACTGGAATTATGTGACTGTTCGACCACACCGAATTTTACATAATTGTACATTTTCAGCATTTACCACATTATCTATCATCTGTCGCATAATCAGCAGATATGAACAAAATAACCTTGTTTCTAGCTCAAACAGCTCAAATGTTACCAAAAATGTAGCAACATTTGTTACAGTGTGACGGAAGGCTCATTGCAAGGCTGGAATGATCACTTGTTACTAGTTGCTAAATGTGGGTGTTAAATTGGTACTAATGGTGTGCAACATTCTTTTGCTTCTTTCTGTGCATTTCTTGCCTCTTTCTGCATTTCTCTTGCTTCTTTCTGCACCTCACTTGCCTCTTTCTGCAGCTCAGTCTCTTCTTTCTGCATCTCACTAGCCTCTTTCTGTACCTATGTTCACTCTTTCTGAACTTCTCCTGCCTCTTTCTGTACCTCTCTTTTCTCCTCCTGTACCTAACATGGCTCTTTCTGCACCTTACTCACTTCTTTCTGCATCTCTCGTGCCTCTTTCTCTACATCTCTTGTCTTTTCATGCACCTCACATGCCTCTTTCTGTACCTTTCTTGCCTCTTTCTACACATCTCTTGCCTCTTTCTGCACTTTTCTTGCTTATTTCTGTACTTCTCTTCTATTGTTTTGCACCCCTCTTGCATCTTCCTGCACCTCTTTTGATCTTTCTCCACTTCACTTACATCTTTCTATGCTTTTCTTGCTTCTTTCTGCACTTCTTTTTCCTCTTTCTGCGCTTCTCCTGCTTCTTTCTGCACTTCTCTTGCTTCTTATTGCACCCTTCTTGTGTCTTTATGTACCTCTCTTTCCTCTTTCTGTACCTCCTTTGCCCCTTTCTGCACATTTCTTCCTCTTTCTGCCGTTCTCTTGCTTCTTCTGTACCTCTCGTGCCTCTTTCTGTACTTCTCTTGCTTCTTTCTGCACTTCTCTTCTACCTTTTTGCACCCCACTTGCGTCTTTCTGCACCTCTTTTCAACTGTCTGCAGTTCTCTTGCTTTTTTCTTTACCTCTCACTTTTTCTGTACCCCTCTTGCCTTTTCTTCATACTTCTTCTCTCTTTCTTCACCTCTAATTCTTCTTTGTGCACCTATGTCACCTCTTTCTGCACCTCTCTTTCCTTTTTCTGCACTTTTTTTGACCTCTTTCTGTACTTTTCTTGCCTCCTTCTGCACTTCTCCTGCCTCTTTGTGCAGTTCTCTTGCTTTTTGCTACAGTTCTCTTGCTTTTGTCTGAACTTCTCCTGCCTCTTTCTGTGCTTCTCTTGCTTATCTCTGCACTTCTCCTGATTCTTTCTGTACCTCTCTTGCTTCTTTAAGCACTTCTCTTGCCTCTTTTTGTATTTTTCTTGCCTCTTTCTGTACCTCTCTTCCCTCTTTCTGTACCACTCTTGCCTCTTTCTGCCTGACTCTTGCCTCTTTCTTCACCTCACTGGCCTCTTTCTGTATTTCTCTTGCCTCTTTCTTCACCCCTCTTGCATCTATCTGCACTTCTGTTGGTTCTTTCTGTACTTCTCCTGCTTCTTCCTGCTCTTCTCTGGCTTCTTTCTGCACTTCACTTGCTTCCTTCTGTACCCCTTTTCCCTCTTTCTGCACCTCTCCTGCATCTTTCGGCACCTATGTTCCTTCTTTCTTTATTTATTTGGCTTATTTGTGCACCCCTCTTGCCTCTTTCTGCAGGCCTCTTTCCTTTTTCTATACCTCTCTTTCTCCTTTCTGTGCCTCTTTTGCCCCAGTTTGCACCCCTCTCCCCTCTTTCTGCATTTCTCTTGCCTCTTACTGCATCCCTCGGTGTGTGGTAATTAACCCTGGCGAAGCACTACGCTACGCTCGCGTAGTTTGCGAAGCTTGCGCAACTTTGCACTATGCAAGCTGCACGTAGCACAGTGCGAACAAGCGTAGCGTAGTGCGGCGGTCATTTTTTGCTTGCTCACGGTCCTCAATGTCATGTTCACGACCGCGAGCAAGCAAAAATGACATCCCGGTAAGATTCTCAACGTGGGGAGGTCCAGTTTCTCATTGCAAGAGGTCGCGCTTTTCGATGAGAAACTACCAGTCCATGTTGAGAAAGCTGCCGCTCGAGTAAAAAGCTACTCAAGCAACAGAAAACTACAGCTTGCACTCTGCAAGATGCTGTTTTCAATGATTGCACAGTGCCGGATGCTTGTCCGCACTGTGCAATCATTGAAAATGCATCTTGCACAGTGCGAACATGCTACTACGCAGCTCGCGTAGTGCTACGTGAAGTTTGCGTAGTGCGAAGTGCACTTTGCGTAGCTTCGCGTAGCGCTACTTCGCTAACTACGCCCACCCTTAGTGGTAATTAAAAAAACAAATTTGTGAGCCCCCCTGTGCTTTTATCATCCTATCCCCGTGGTGGTCCCCGGGGCATGTTGGGGGTCTCGAGTCCCCATCACACATTATTAATTTTTAGAAATAGAGCCTCGGGATGGTAGCGGTCCTCAGGGCTGCAGGGGGCTGCGGGCTCCCCCCATAAAACATAAATGAAGACCCGGAGGTGGCGGTCCCCTGGGCTGCAAGGGCCCCGCTATACAGTTTTTGCATGCCCCTTGGACCTGGCACACCTGGGAGCTTAAAAATAACAACGCGCGGGAGTCCGCGCTTCATTTATTTTTATTTTGTCCGGATTTGTGCACCCAGCGTGAATTCTGCCAATCTTTTTTTTTTGTATTCTTTTTTGAGCCTATCGGGTCAGGGTGTTTCTACCAGGCCCCCTTTTCTTTTTTTTTTACCTTTGTTTTATTGTTTTCTTGAGACTCGGTTCTACCAAGTCACAAGATAGCTGACAACATTTCCTGGTTTGGAGTGTTGACAGCCAATTAGAATAAAGCTTGTGGTCGGGCTTGGTCACAACTCCACCGTTTCATTTCTCAGCAAAACTGAATGGATTTACACCATTTCAAATAAAAGGTTGCTTTCTGAACAAAGCACTACCTTTTTGCCAAATTTGGGGTAATTCCATTCTGCAGTTCAGGCTGTAGCCTGTCTCAAAATTTCCTATGGAAATTAACATGGGGTAAACGTATTTTGGGACCCCTCTATTTCTCAACCCCAAACTTGGTGAATCACCCCCAAACTTTCAGGATAGGAGCTGACCTGGATAGACTTTTTTTGGAAGAATTTCGCAAAGATTTGTCAAACGACGCCAAATTTATTAGCAAATCAAAAAATGCTTTTCCTATGGAAATTAGGTTCCAACTATAACTACCTACTGGCGACCGCTAGTAGATAATATAACATTTGAAAATCTGCTACAAGGACCAATCTTTCATTTGATTTTAATGTCCTCTCAATCCGTTTTATTCCTTAAATATATAAAGAAATTAACATTGTGCAGCTAAGCAGAGCCTGTGCATTTTGGCGGTAGCCTTCCACAGGGCTACAGAGTTGTGTGTACAGAGAGTCAATTTAAAGGCGAAAACCCTCAAAGCCATCACCACATTTAAAATGATTAGTCAGGAACTCGACAACAAAGTATTTCCTTTTACAAATACCAATTTTAGCTGTATCTTATGATTATTTTGCAGGATTGTCTTGGAAATAAAAAGTATTGTTTTGGGAGAGAATATTCAATTTGAAGGAAATGTTTTTCTCTCTTTTGATTGTATTTCATCATATTTTGCAAGTAAAGTACTATTGCGTGCTTAATTCATATTTTACAACTCTAATAGTTAGCTTATATTTTACATTTTGTATTTTATACATCAGTAAAGTACCACAAACACCACCACAATTAATTTTAAATGTTAATAATATATTTGTTGCTTTCAAATTCTTAATTTCTCCTACCAACTAGTTTCTTATCCTATTCAGTTTTCATCATATCAAGATTAGAGGGCATATTTTAGAGTTATTTCTTTCATGTTATTGCAATCCTCACGATGTATTAACATTAACTACAGTTTTCAATTTATCTCTATTTCATACCTACAAAGAGTTCTTCTCAACAGATCCATTCCAAAGATTTTCACTTAAAGTGCATTATAAGTAAACTTCCTCTTTCAACATTTTCAAAGATTGTAAACATTATATACATTGAAGCTATAGTGGAATTAGATTTTTGTTTTTTTGTAACAATGACTGGATTGTAAAGATTAGTTTGTAAACATTTCACTCCATGTCATCCTAACCTTAATTTCTCAAGGTCTGATTTGTTTTTCAAAATTAAACAATATGTAATCTGTGATGCTATCAGTGATGACACTGACCACGTCATTAGTGATGTGAGGTGTGATGACATGAGCAGTACATGTCGGGGGCATATGTTATAGTTAGCTCAGGTAACTATAACTGCTAAATTTCTATTGTTTTGTACAAGTGAAATCTGAGCTTGACTATAATGTCCCTTTAGACTTTGTGTTTTTTTAGTGACTTTCTAATGTTTTTTTTCTATTTCCTAACTATCACATCCCTGTAACCTTAGTTTATTTCAATGAATGTCTAAGGTTTTTTAAATACTGTTTCCTAACTATGACATCACTGTTTAGTGAAAGTTGTTTTAATCCTATTTCCCAACTATAATGTCCCTGTGACCTCTAAGTTTTTTTCTGTGCATTTCTAAGTTTTTTTAAATTCCATTTTCTAGCTATCATGTCCCTGTAAACTTTGTTTTTCAGTGAATTCCTAAGGTTTTTATAAAAGAATATTCATAACTGTAACCTGTAACATTTCACGGTGAATGTGTGAGCACCTATGTGCGTCATTTAGTGGGTGTATGAGTATCTGTGAGGGAGTGGGAATGTCTCATTGGCTCTGTGAGGTGGTCTATGAGTACAGGATTGGGTCTGTGAGTGGCTTTGTGAGTGCCTGTGTGGGTCTGTGACTGGTTGTGTCCGAGCCAGTGTGTGTCTGTCAGCGGCAATGTGAGTGTTGCAATGGATATGTGGGTGGGTATGTAAGTGGGTCTATGCATCTGTGAGTGGATGTTTGAGTGGTGCTATGGTTTTTGGGAGTTGCATACATACTGTATTTAAAGGAGAGAACCATGAAGTCTGCTCTTACAAGGAGAACATCATTAAATAATTAAGTTATCACACTCACGAAGTTCAGATTGCAATCCAATATATTTATAATGCATTCACTTTTGTTATGGATTTCAGATCCTTTTTTCATCATGGAATATTAGAGGAACTGTTTCTGCTTTTTATTCACCAAGTCCAATAAGTTAGAATTGTTTTAATTTTACTTAAATGGAGCATTACTTGGGGCACATTCTATAATTATATGTGTACGTTTTTTCAGGTGAGGATTAATGTATCTGTAATAAACAAAAGGATCATTATGTAATTTCATTTTTTTCTAAAGAAGAGTTCATAGTTTTGTTGAAAATATCTACTCAACTGCATTATTTTGCACTGGGAAATTATTTACTATTTTGTCATTGTGCAAATGTCTAATGCATATTGTACATTACACCTGCATAATGGACAACCCATTTATGTATTTACCCGTGTCACTTCATGCCATTTGTTCCTGTAGGTTTTTAACTCTGTTTTTTATGTAAACTTTTTTAGATGCAAATTCATCTCAAATTTGCCATAAATTATCACAAAAGGTATGTTCTGGTTTCGCAGAAAAGTCGCAAAGATTGCTTGTTTTAAAACAGTATAAAACACACATATACCCATTTTGTAAATAATGTTTGCCAAAAGCTGTCTAATAATATAGTTTTTAAACTCGTATTTCTCTTATTAATATAAATGAACAGCATTTTATATTTGTATTTCCCATCTTCGCGATGATGCAGGTATTTGCAATAAAGCAGGCATTCACGAAGATCACGTGATCTGGTAGCAAAGAGATATGAAGGCACTTTTCAGTAACCTCCAAAGGAAGTTTTCACTTATTTCTTCCTTCTTGTAGGTGTGTCGTATCAATTGTGCTGAACTCTGTTGAGGGCATTTGTTTCGTTATTTTTTCACTCAAATTGGCAACAGTAGGCAGTGAACAGCAGGAGGTGCCACAGGAACCAGAGGAACAGGAGGTAGAGGAGCATCTGGAAGATTCTGGAGATGAGTTATCAGCCCCTAAAAGGCAAAGTATTGCATGGGATTTCTTTGAAACCCACCTGGGGAATCCAAATTAGTTGCCAAATTTGTGAAATGCACCTTTTGCAATCAGATCGTTTCAAGATGCACTGCCAATTAATGCTCTTGTGGTACAACAAGTATATTGTACCCCCTTAAAACTTAACACAAGAGTAACCTGGAGAGGACACTGAAGGAGAGAGCTAGAAAAGGGCCATCTACCTTCAGGGATACACCACCTCCTCCCAGAGAGAGAGTGCCAGCAGAAGTGGAGAGACAACAGTCGGAAATGTCTACTGAGATAAGGCGCATTGGGACATATTGTCATGACTGCAACACTACCTTAGCAGCTTATGAGAAGTATGTCAATAATATTTAGAGACAGCAAGGCAACATGCCTTCTAATTGTTTTGTAATTTACTTTTTTTCCACAGTTTTTGTATTTGTGGCTGGAATTTTCTCCCCCCTTGTTGCCATTGTGTTTGAGAAAACAAACAAAAAACTAAAATGTTAAAAAATCAAAAATAGCTATTAAAAAAACAGTTCCAGAAAAAAGGTGCTTGTCAGATCTGCCTTTCATGATTAAAAAAGATAAATGTATGTCTGTGTATTTATAAAGAGGAGTGGTTGTATAAGTGTGTGACTGAGTGTGTTAGGGGTTGCATGGGTGGCTGATTGGGTGAATAAATGTCTGTGTAGGTTAGTGACTCGTTGGATGAGAGCCTGTGTTAGTGTGTGAGTGATTGTATGCATAAGTGAGTGGCTATATATGGGAGTGAGTAGGTGTCTGAGTGGTTGCATGAGTGAGTGATTAGTTAGGTAGGTGTTTTAATAAGTGAGTAACAGGGTATGTAAGTACTTGAATCAGTGACAAGATGTGTGAGTAGCTGTATGGGTGAGTGAGTTGGGGTGTGAATGGTGTATGGGTGATTGAGTCTATGAAAGTAACTGTATGAGCAAGTGGGTGTGGGAGAAGCAGTGTGGGTGAGAGTGTGGGTATTAAGATAGAATATCGACGGGAAAATATAGACTAGCATTAATATCGTGGTAAGAATATCGAAAGAAAAAAATATCGTTTTAGTAAATATCGTTGTAAAAAATATCGTTTTGTTAGAATGACATAAATATCGTCAAACAAAAATATCGATGAATAGAATATCGTTGACTAAAAAATCGTTGTATATAATATCGACAAAAAAATATGTGTTTAAAAAAAAAAAAATTAATTAATTTTTTTTTTTAAAATTTAGAAAAATACTTTTAATAATAATAATTATAAAAAAATATTTTTTACAAAAGATTTGTTAAAATTTTAGTAGCGGGTTATTGGTATTATAGGGGATAAGGGTGGGTAGTAATTTAAAATTTAATATAAAAAATGAACAAATTAGGAATTTTATCAGAATTCGAAATTTAAATTTTCTAAATAGAATATTTCACGAAATTTTATTTGTAATCATTAATTAATAATTCATATTTAAATTTTAGTAGTGGGTAATTGGTATTTTAGGGGCTAAGGGTGGGTATTAATTTGAAAATTAATAAAAAAAAAAAAAATTATAAAAAAATCGAAAATAAATCAGAAATAGAAATTTTACAATAAATTTTAGAAATTTTAACGAAATTATTTTTGTAATGATAGGGCAAATTTTCATATTAATATTTTAGTAGCGGGTTATTGGTATAATAGGGGATAAGGGTGGGTAGTAAATTAGATAATATGTATTAAAAAAATCGAAAATTAAGAACAAATTAGAAATTTAATCAGAATTCGAAATTTACAAATCAAAATTTGAAATTGTCACGAAATTTTAATTGTAATATGTATATTGTTTACTATCCTGCACATTCCCTGATATAAGTGTGATTGGAGTTAGAATAGTAATTTTTTAAATTTTACTGTCCAGCACATTCCCTGAGTTAAGTTATGTTTGGAGTAAGAATAGTAATTTATTATTGTTTACTATCCAGCATTTTCCCTGACTTATGTTGGATTGGAGTTAGAATAGTAATTTATTATGGTTTACTATCCAGCACTTTCCCTGACTTATGTTGGATAGGAGTTAGAATAGTAAATTATTATGGTTTATTATCCAGCACTTTCCCTGACTTATGTAGGATTGGAGTTAGAATAGTAAATTATTATGGTTTATTATCCAGCACTTTCCCTGACTTATGTTGGATTGGAGTTAGATTAGTAATTTATTATGGTTTACTATCCAGCACTTTCCCTGACTTATGTTGGATAGGAGTTAGAATAGTAAATTATTATTGTTTATTATCCAGCACTTTACCTGACTTATGTTGGATTGGAGTTAGAATAGTAATTTATTATGGTTTACTATCCAGCACTTTCCCTGACTTATGTAGGATTGGAGTTAGAATAGTAAATTATTATTGTTTATTATCCAGCACTTTCCCTGACTTATGTTGGATTGGAGTTAGAATAGTAATTTATTATGGTTTACTATCCAGCAGAATTATTATTATTTTTAATTCAGCAGTATCTATTTATTATTTTTAATAAGAATCATATATGTTATGTAGTAATATTCATTTCATAAATATACATTAAAAATATTTTTATAACATTTTTACATTAATATGACAAGTCAAAAATAAGAAACAAATTTTTATAAAAAACATTTTATTGAGAGTTTAGTTTCGTATTGCAAAGATATTACAATTTTTCAAAATACATTTTACATAATGTTTGGTCACAAATTATATAGCATTTTTTTTACATAAATACTGTTTGTATTATACATAAATTATTATATTAAATTTTAATAATTATTATTAAAATGTAATATATTACATATTTATTATGGCATTGTTTTTATCAAGATATGTACATAACATAAATTTACACTTTGTAATATCTGAGAAAAATATTTAACAATGAAATACATTTTTTTAATAAAAAACAATTAATACATAACTCTTTTAAACATATTAATGTCTATTTTACAATATTCATATGTTTTTTAACAAGAAAAAAAATTAATTAATACATATTGCATATATTATGCTATTTAATACAATTTATTTTTTAGTTAAAGGCTATTTTGTCCTATTTTAGTTTTTATTATGCAGCCATTTTACTTTTTGGAACTTCACTTTTTATTCTATCAACATCGTTGTTTGGGTCATTTTAGAAAACGGAAGCTCGCGGTTGGGAGCTGTTTCTTGTTGGTGAAGGTAAGTTTGTTTCACTTTACTTTTAAAGATATTTAACTTAAGTTTAGTGATAGTTGTAGTGTGTACGTGTAGATATGTGTAGTACTTTACATATTATGTGCGAATTACGTGTTATTTTGCGTCGTTATGGAGAGCGTACTTTGTGAGGTAGTTCAAACAAAAGTAACGTTTACTGTTGTATTAATGGATGAATTCAGATTGTTTTTATGTGTTATATGCTATGTGTAGGCTATGCGTATTGCCAATGTTTTGAGGTTTGTTATTTTTTCGATAATTTACAGGTCTTCGTTTTGGTGAGCAGATGGACTGTGACGTTTTTTTTTTTAAGCAGGTACATATTTTTGAAAATGTCCTGCATTTTTCGGGGTCTCTACTTTTTTTACTCGTGAAGATTTATCTACTTTTTTATGGTTTCCAATTCGAGAGGATTGCAACGGGAGTATTATCAAACAGTTGTATTTTTTGCATTTTGTTGGGATTTTTCGATATTGGATATGGATAGCTTTTGGTATTATTCCTGTGGAAATCATCACCATGGAACATATTCTACAGCAGCAGAACCGTAAGTAAAAGTGATATTTACTTTTGGGTTGCATTGTGGTATAGTCTACTGTTTAGTTAAATGTTATATTATTATGTCTTGTAAAAATATATTATTGATCATTTTACATGACATAATATTACGATATTTAACTACATATTATCTTTAATTGTCCTTTGCTCACTTTTTGGGAATTTATATTTAAAGGATTGATTTAGCTATTAGATCTAAGTATGCTAGACCTTCTATACTTGGGTACATTCTAGTTTTTTGCTGGAGATATTCGTACATGTTTAATGTTTGTTTACTTAGTTTAGGGCCAATTTTTGAAAGTGATTGCTCTATTCTGAGTTCTTGGTAGCTTTGCTCTTTTTTAATGCTTTGGATCAGTTTGTGAAGTGTTGGTTGACTTCTTCCTAAAGTCGCTTGGAAGGCATTATGCCATCCTTCAACTGCGTTATTAGTTTTAGCTTTCTGGGCTATTGTACTAGCATAGACATTCCACCATGGAATTTGAAATTTAGGTTGTCTACGGTGGCCTGAACGATGTAATCTTCCAACCCATGTATCTTCAAAGTAGTCTAAGAAGGGAGTTAGCTTTTTTTCATTGGTGCGGTAGAAAGGGCTGTCAATTAATAAATTGTAGTAGTTAGCTACTTCTGTTGTTGGTACATATGCTAATGCTATCAACTTCTTTATTTGATAAGCAAAGTTACTGTTTGTACAATATTCAATGCTTAAAGTTGATTTTTGTAAGTGCCTCCATATGCTTTGGTTGTAGTGATAATAACAACCTTGTATGGAGGTATGGGGATATATTTTAAGGATAGCTTGAATCATGGCCATTTCAAAGTCAATTACAATTCTTTGAGGATAGTAATTATCAGTTAATTCTTTGATCGTTGTTAAAATTTCAACGTAGGTAGTATTTGTTTTGTTTGGCAGCAGAGTATAAATTAGAGGTATATTTGTATCTTGGTATTCCCCATGAATGGTGTAAAGTTGATAGAAAGGTTTGGGACAAACTTTAAAAGTCCCGTCCATCATCCATGTTTCACATGATTTAAGCTTTTGCAAATTACTATTAGTAGCAAAAAGTAAAATTCTTTTGTCATGACTGTTGTTGTCATACATTAAGAATTTATCCTCATTATGTGTAATGGTATATTCTGGATATATTTTTATATCCTGAAAACTTTCTGGTGTTGGTGGAGTTGGATCAGAAGCACGTTTAGTTTTAGCAATTAATCTCTTTAAGTTGGGAATAGAAGGGAGCTGTCCTGTCACATGTTCAGGCACTTTGCTTAAAACATTTTTCAAAATGCTAGTGCTTGTTTCTTGTGATCCTGTACTAGCATCTTTCAATGTTTCTAGTGCTTCTCTCACTTCCACTTCAGTTACATTTGGTGGGTGGTTATGCTCACGTACATTTACCACATTGTTATCAACAGTTGTTGCTCTACCATAGCATGCATTTGAGTAATATTTACTACATTTCCAATGGGTCTTATTAGCTTTCACTCTTTCTTGGGTGTAGGTGTAACCCATGTAGCTCAGCATTAGTTTTCCTTTTTGCGAAGTAATGAAAGTAGCTCCAGTTGCCATGTCTAAGGTAGATCTGTGGAAATATATATATGTCTTTTTTAGAACATTGAACACCATTTTAGAGGTGTGTATAAGACTAGGCAAAAGTGTAAACATATACTTACTATGTGGCTTCACTGGTAAACCTTTTATTCTTATTTATTTTTCAGAATTGTCTCCCTTTTACGTTCTGTAGTAGTGTTAAAGAATAATAGAAAGAAATATTTTAGTGTAATAGGTGTATCATTTTACTTTCTGAATTGTTATAGATATACTGACTATACTTACTTGATGTAGTAGAGGATGTTGGTAGTGTAGTTGTAGATAGGCAAATAATTTAGTAGAGTCTGTGGAAAAAATTATCATTGTGTTACTTGTAGTATTTGGATGATAATAGTTGGCTACATATTATTTACATTGTACATTTACTTAGCAAGTTTCAATATTTTTTATCAGCTATCTAAATAGACATGGATAAGGTAGTTTATAAATGTTTTTACATCTAACTGTATTGTCGTTGTTGATAAGTTCAACATGTTTAGTTTTCACTCTAAAGATCAAAAGTTTTAAAAATAGGGACTTTATCTACTTATAGTAATTTCGAAGAAAAAATGGTATTTAACTTACTTGAAGTGTAGTGTGATGTATTGTAGTTGTAGTCGTTGGTTTGTATTCTCTTCTCTCAGCAAGGTAACCGTTTTTCTCCAAGTTTGGGCCAAAAATGGTAAATTACGTTAAGTGTGTCATTGTATTTATATTAGTGAGTTAATTAATGGTACTTTTTTATTGGTTCAATTAGTGAAAATTCAAATTCATTGGTTGAGAACGTTATTTGGCATGGGAAAACCGTTATTTTCGTAAGACTATGTTGTTTCACTGTTTGTTTGTAAAAGAATATATTAAAATGTGTTATAAGTTACATTTTTGTGTAATATTTAAATCGTTTATATGTTGAAAGTAAAGAAATGTTTATAATATTTAGGCCATCGGAGTGTAATATAGTATCAGTAAAAGTAAAAAAAAATTCACTATATTAATATTTTATGTTACAAATAAGTAATAGGAAAACAAAAAAATAATATGTGTTCATAGTTTTGTAAAAAAAATATCAAAAAAAATGAGTAAATTCAAGAATAGTGCATTTCGAATAATAAACAAAACAACGATATTTTTTGTATATTTTTAGAGCACATAGGTCGTCGATGTTAGTGTAGTCGATATATATGTCAAAGGTAATGTTATTTAAAATAAAGTCGATAATGTAGTAGTCGATATTTAAGTAGTCGATATTAGTGTGAACGAAATTAGGGTTGTCGATAAAAAAATATCGATATTTGTGTGAATTCTAGTTTAAGTATAGGATGACGATATTTATGTAAACAATGTTTTAGTGACGATATTTTTATCAGACGATATTTATGTTAACGATATTTGAACATGGAACCGGTAGTGTGGGTGTGTTAGTGGCCATATGGCTGGGTGAGTGGGTGCTTCAGGGGCTGAATGGACGAGTGAGGGTGTGGGTGGGTGACTGTATCAGTGAGTGTGAGGGTATGTGAGTGGAGTGCGGGTGAGTGAATGGGTGTGCCAATGGCTTTATGGGTAAGCAAGTGAGTGCATGAGTGGTATATGGCTGAGTGAGTGCTTTTGTGAGTGCCTGTATGTGTGAGTGAATGGGTGTGAGAGTTACCTTATTGGTGCGTGAGTGGGTTAGTGAGTGCCTGAGTGGGTGAGTGAGTAGGTATGTCAGTAGTTATATCGGTGAGTGAGTGAGTGACTCAATTCTTGAGTGATATGTTGTGTGAGGGGCTGTATAGGTGAGTGATTGGGTGCATGAGTGGTACATGGGTGAGGGAGTATATATATGAGTTGCTATATGGGTGAGGGAATGGGCATGTGACTATCTGTATGAGTGATTGAGTGAGTATATGAGTAGCTCTGTGGATGAGTGAGTGGGTATGTCAGTGGCTGTATGGGTGTGTGAGTGGTTATATGGATACGTGAGTGAGTACATGAGTGGTGTATTAGTGAGTATGTGTGTGAGTGGCTATATTATTGATTGAGTCAGTGTGTGCATGGACATTGGATGAGTAGATCAGATTGTCAGTAACTGTATGGGTGACTGAGTGCATAAGTACTGTATGGGTGAGTGAGTGGGTGTGTGAGTAGCTTTATGGGTAAGTGAATGGGTGGGTGAGGGGTTGTATGAGTGACCGTGAGGGTGCATGAGATGGTGCATCAGTGAGTGAGTAGATATCTGAGTGGCTATATGGATGAATGAATAGGTGAATCAGTGGCTGTATGGGTGAGTGAGTGTTTGTGTTAGTGACAGTAGGGGTGAGTAGCATGTGTTAGTAGCTGTATGAATGAGTGAATGGCTGTAGTGAATGTATGGGTGAGTGAGAGGGTGCTGAGTAGCTCTATAGGTGAATAAGTGGTTGTGCGAGTGCATATACTAGTGTGTGAGTGGGTGTGTGATTGGATTTATCGGTGTGGGTCTGGATGTCTCAGTTGCTGTATATCTTTCTGCCTCGGTATGTACCTTTATGATGTAAGTTTGTTGAATAATCCAGAAAGAACTAATTAGGAGTTTGCATTACTCCAATAGATTTTGCCATTCAGCTGTATAATATTTTACAGAATTGTAAACTAATCTATCAAATCCTTCAATCAAAACATTTATATTATACACAAAATAGTAGACATTTGTTATGCTATAATAGTATCTGACAATACATTAAATTACTCAAAGGTTTTTGCTCACATGTAAACGCTTTTCTAATCCTACAGTTTTTGATGTAGACTTTTTCAAAGAATCCAATTTTTGCAGTTTATCTGTGAGTAGTATTTTGACTCCCTAATGTACCATGCTATCAATAGCTGTAATTGCCAATATATTTTCTTTCTCCAGTTGCAGTAATTGTTCATTAAAGTTGGAGCACTCTTGAAGTGTTGGCATTAAACAAACTATAGATTCCTGATCTTCAATGAAATTGCACATTAGTTGTGCTTCTGTAATATTAGATGGAACTAGTTTCAGGATAAGGTGACTTTCTAAAGTACATTACCACTCTTTTGTCAGAACTCCTACTCTAATGTCCTTCAGTATACCTCTATATCCCTCATCAGAAGATTGACACATATTTTTACAAGTTCTGATGTGTTTTATCTAGGAACCCGATCAATATTGTGACCTTATGCCCCTATACGGCTATAATCAATAAATATCCCTATAATGGCATAATAATCAGAGCCATATTTCAGTAACTCGCCTCTGCAGTCCATGACACAGCAGAAGCCACTTCCTTAGATTCCTAGAGAGCACACCGAGTTCTTTTGACATACCAAACCCCCAGCAACCTGGGAAAGCCCCGCTTGCTTTGTTTTGATTTGTAATAGAACTCCTGCGAGCACTGTAAGAATGACCAGTTCTTAGTGACATCTTTATTGACGTCTTATGTCCAAAACGTACGTAAAACTCCGCACCTTTCAGGTATAAATATAACAACGTTGCCTTAAGTAAACACACGGTGGTGGTGAATACTGAAGCAGAACAGCTGTCCCCTTGCAGAGAGCCCAGCAGATGCGAGAAGCCCACGGAAGCTGCCCCTCCTCTTTGACGCGCTGAGAAAGACGCTGTCTTTTCTCCTGCCGAGAAAATCCAGCTCCGGCGTTTCCAGCCTACCCTTGCGGGTGACTGGGATATTGGGTCCTGAGAGGGAGATACCAGACCTCCTACATTCTATTCCAGAGGTACAGTGCTGACTAAACCCTTAGAGAGAATTCTTGAATCAAACTTTTGGCAAAACCAACTTAACTTAAACTGCTACTTACTTACTCCCTCCCACGTATTAGGCATAGGTCAGGTACACCGGGGTAGGCGTAGTTAGAAGCACCAGTTGAGGTTGTTAGCTAATGTATATATGAATGTATATATTTTATTCATTTTAATTATCTTATGGCTAAGAAACCGTATCAATGCTTTTACAGTATTATTTCGTAATACTCCTTTTACTGTACGCACTTTTTGTTATAACAAGTCTTGCAATTGTGGCAATTCATTTCTCTTGCATGAGAAGGAAGACTGCTCAATAAATAATATCTTTTATTGAAAACGCCCGTCTCTCTCTTCTCTGCACTCTAGTGAAACTAAGAACGCACGTCTGACTGAGTGAAATAGCTGTCTATTGTTTCACACGACTCTAGAGATTGACTCTTATTCTGAGGGAGCAAAGTAGTCATGTTTATGCGGTTGTCGGAAGCTGAATCCCTTCTTGTCTGAGCCAGGGAAGCTGATCACTTCCTATTCAGTCAAGAAAGTTTCCAGTGACCTCTGAGCTAGCTGGCGCAAACCTAAATTAAGTCTAACATAGTCAGTAGAGACCTAGAAGACCTCAGTCCTACGTCTACACTGCTGTTTATGTTATTCCAATGCGCAGGGCCTATAGGGAAAATAGGAACTACACTACATGGCGCCCAACGTTTGGTAAGGCGATAAAACTAACGCAAGACGTTAGAGTAACTCAGTCGTGCTTTTTCACACAGACCCTTTTTCCCGTAAATACTCCAGTAGACTTCTGGAGTGGGTGAAAGGTTAAAATCTGCCGGAACTTAGTAGGAAGAGATTCCTATGTAGAGTTTCTGGTTTAGTCAACGTTGAAGGATACAGTGTTTAAAAATATTGTGCACCTAATCTTTGTTTCCTTGAAACCTGATCTGCAACAAAAAACCTTTCTGACAGTAAAATGCAAATCAGTGATGAGGAAAGGGATGCTGCTATATTAGCAAATCAACTAATGGAGGACGACACCAGTCTCCTACAGAATGACCAGAATGCCATCCTCATTCCGGTCAACATAAGAAAAACTATAACTTTAAAACTTATAGAAAATGGACTGACAACACAAGGTGGTACAGTCATTTTCGTGATAGAGGCACACGAGTATCGGCAGACAGAGGTATTCTATTCATGGATAAACTTTCCAGCGGCAAACGCTACAATACACGAGTTCTACTATTACAAAATAGAGGAACCACCGGCAGAATACGCTCCTTTCGAGGAGATTGAAATCCCATTAAAATACCAAGAGCACCTGCTCTGGTTTAAAGGCGCCCTAAACCATAATGATCACATTACCAGGCTCGGTCCACTAGGTAGACCAGGAGCAACGTGGCCGGCTTTAGCCAGCTACACACCACATCCAGACATTGATAAAATGTCAAGAGAAGAACTTTTAGCACAGCTAAAATTATTAATTAAAATACACAGTTAGTCCAATATGTAATGCGGACTGCAACAGTCCAAACAGCTGGTAATATTCCACAGCTAACCCCTCATCAGGGGAACACAAATAAAATTACACCACAGAACATACAATCATGTCTTGGAAAAACTCCTGCAAAACGGGTACAAATTCCATTCTGGTTAGCACAGAAAATAACTCAAATAGAGGCAGTATTCCCGAACACTACCCCTATTGAGAAACACAGAATTCTGACTATCTGCCTTCCAATGGGGGTTGCACCACATGTTAAGGACTGTGACACTTGGGGTATAGTCTTTGCTTCCATTTACACAAAAACACATGGTGTTCCGTCCATGGCGGTAATACCAGATGTGCTAAAACAAATTCAGAATGAATACGGTCCAGAACCTGCTTTAACTCTTGGTATGAAATTACTGAAAGACTTCAAGCAGGTCTCGGCTATATTACTAGCCAACATAAAAGGAGAAGCAGCATCTGTGGCGATCCACCAGAAATTGAAAGAAACAGATATAACAGAACAACCAACAGAATCATAGAAAAATGCTATGAAGAATTAGGTAGAGATAGTTTGGGTGGGAAACCAGTAAAACCCTGACTACTTGAAAATCCTGAAAAATTATTTATAAAAAATAATCTACACACTCCCAAAGAAAAAGTTTTCCAGTTCAGAGGAAGGTCTCCTCGGCGGAGAGAAAGAACTCCGAATCGAGAACACCAGTCTCCCCAGAGCGAGCTCTCTGAGAAAAGATATAACCTTAGAAATAGGGATAACTTGAAAAAACCTGATAGATATCAAAGTATTGATACACGTCCCTCTCGATCTTTTTTGCAGAAATCGGAAAGAAGAGGACGGTCAGAACCAAGGGAAGAGCACACCAAGTCCAAAGACAAGGAACCTGCTCAAAGTAAAAAATTACAATTTCCAAGAAAGAAGGTAGCCAGTATTAGAATAATCGAACATGCAGAGAATACTGAGGACACAGCTGAAAAATGGAGAGTGGGCACAGACAATGCTAGACAGTGCAGCAGAAATCAGCATAGCTCGCAAGATCCTGATGAGTCATCTGGAGACAGTGGACACGAATGAATACATTCAAATAGAAACTGCAGATACCAGAGTTAGCGAACCTCATAAGATATACGAAATACCGCTGCGTATAGAGGGAGATAAGACTAGGAAAATAAGGGGTCTATTTTGGGATTACCTCTCAAAAAGGCTATGACATCCTGTTAGCCGAGAAAGATTGGCCCCCAGAGTTTGTCAGGGAGTGCCCTCATGGCGAAGAAATGATTATGCCTGCCTTCTCAAATCATATTCCAACTCACACTTAATATATATATGCAAGGAAATGGGCAGTAGCTCAAGCACCTGCACTATATAAGAATCATGTAGGATGGGATGAGGACTCTCCTCCTCACAAAATCCAGTTACAATGTCAACCAACTGTACAAAGGTAGTACCTAATTAAGCAAGAAGCTAAAAAACAGGTCAGGGAGATTTTAGATCAACTTGAATACCAAGGGGTGATTGAAACATGCACCTCTCAAATGAACAATCCTTTGTTTCCTGTCTCCAAACCAGACGATTCGTATCGTCTAGTCTTGGATTACAGACACCTTAACTCATGTTGCAAAACATTTGCGGTACAAAATTCGCACAGTGCGGCACTAATGAATAACATAGTTCGCAAAAAATACAAAACAACATTAGACATATCTAATGGGTTCTTTTGTTAAAATATTGCACCAGAAAGCAGGTACTTGACCGCTTTCTCAATAATGGGGTAACAGAAACATTTCTTTAAGCTCCCACAGGGATTCAAGAACATCCCAGGACTATTCTCAGCCAGAGTAACAGAGTTACTAGAAATGTATGATGATGAGGCATTATCTTATGTCGATGACATCTATCTCACAGATGTGGACTTGTATACTCACTTGAAAAGAGTGAACACCATAATACTTGGATTCACAGCAGAGGAATACAAATTCAACTTTAAAAAGTCACGAATTGCCCATCTAACAGTCTTATTTTTAGGATACGAATTATCAAGTGAAGGAAAAAGCCTAGCGGACAACTTCTTAGAGAAGTGCGCTGTACTCCAAGCACCGAAAACGCTGAAGAACTTACAATCATTTCTAGGCTTCCTGAATTTCGGAAGAACTTACATTCTAAACTATGCAGAGAGGGTTAAACCTCTCTACGAATTAATAAAACCTGATTTTAAACCAATCAACTGGACTCAAAAACACACAGCAATTTTGAGATCACTACAAACAGACATGTTAGCTAAAACAAAATTAGAAACACGTGACAATACACGCAACCTTGTAATCCGGATCATCCCAGGAAGATGCGGATTCACGTACCTGACCTCTAATGAGGGAGAAACAGTACCAATAGCTTACAAATCACATTTGTACACACAAACAGAAAAAACATTCAGTCTTACAGAAAATACTGTAAAGGCAGTCCAAACTGCTGAAGCAAGAGAACGAGCCCTAGCCCAAGGCAAAAGAATAACTGTTTTCACAGCAGAATCAGCCTTCGAGGCGCTTTTCAGCCCAGTAAACCTAAAAACAGTGGCACTAGATCTGAAATGGATACAGTGGGAAAATTCTCTTGCTGCAGAAGACGTGACATACTATTTTGTCCCGAACATGAAAAAACTGAATGATTTGAAATATGACCAAGAATATCCTCTGCCGATCGAAATTCTCCCTCTAGAACAGTACTCCTGTATAATCTATACAGACAGATTTGTACAGCATTACAATGTAGATCATAAATCCTACAATGCAGCCTGCGAGATTGTTAAAGGTCGCTGGCTCTGCGGTAAATTCAGACCGAAAATAACAAAAACTGAATCACTGAGAAAATGTTCGGCTCAGCAAGCTGAAATCAGATCTTTAAAGATGGAGCTTGAAAATGCTGAACGTGAATTCCCGACACTAATCGTGTGCGATTCGCATTTTTGCGTCAAGTCTTACAATAATGATTTGCAGAACTGGGTTCAAAATGATTACAAAGATGACACAGGTGCCACAATCAAGCATAAAATGCTTTGGAAACAAGTAGTCCTTTTACAGAAAGAACTACAAAAGACTCACATGATACACACTCTGAGTCATCAACGTGATGGCATTCACATTGCAGGGAATTCATTGGCTAATACAGCCACAGCGGAAGCAACTAAACCAGCTTCCGTAGCCACAAAAAAGCGTTCAGAAAAATAAATAGACGGGGAAACCATGCTGGCGGTAAAAACGTCTTCAAAAGGCAACTGTGCAGCACTACCTGTGAACTATCCACTCAATTATACATACGTAATTGATACAAACTCCGTTCCTTTTGCTCGAATCCCTGGAGTGGGGGATAGGGTAATTCCAAACACGAATCGGAGAATCTTTCTAATAGCTGACGCACACATGGGATTGGGTCCGAGGCACAAACAGATGAAGGAATATCTGACAGAATTACAATCAGAATACTGGTGGCCGGGGATGAGCCTGCAACTTTATACATTTGCGACGAGCTGTCCAGACTGCAACAGAGACCGGAGTAATGCCATGGCCATTTCTGTAGGTAGCATAAGGCTATCTATACATATAATCCAGCGTCCTATTAATTTTTCTTTAAGACTAAACTCACTTAAAAATGTGGCCCCAGCACTCGGCTGACGCCAGAACTGTTATAAAAGATTTGCGAGTCTTTATCGGCACATACGCAATTGCCATGCTTCACTCTGACCAGAGTCCTGCTTTTAGCTCTCGAGCTTATAAGGAGGCCATGACCAGCATGGGCATTGGATTGCGGTTCTCTTGTCCCTTCCATCCTGAGGGAAACGGGGTAGTGGAAAGAAAAAACTGAGACATAAAGCAATCTATAACGGCAAAGGTATTAGGTTCGGGTGATGGGTGGGTCCAGCATTTAACAAGTGTCCAACGTAGTCTTAACAACTTGCCAAGAAATTCTCTATTGTTCGGAAATAGAATGTATGTTCAGGACTTAGATAGTCATGCTTCAGTGATAGGAGATAAGAAAAAAGGCTTTGACATCAAAGATCGTTTGGCTGTTTTACATGACTTAAATGAAACAAGAAAAGCCCTGAGCAACATAAAGTTAAAGCAACAGCCAACAACCACTGAAGACACACCACCTGTCCTAGCAAGACCTGTCTGGATTCCAAAGATTGGGGATCTGGTCAGAGAGAAAATAGCAGTGAAGAAGGAATTTGGGCCTTCTTACAGAAAAGCAGTACCTGTCTTAGCAATCAACGGAACAAGATCAGTAGTACTACCGCCCCTTGCTGGTAAAAGGGAGAACCGAGTTGTATCCATCGACCTGGTAAAACCACAATCATGTGGCCTATAATAAATAGTAGGCCCAGTTGGCTCCCAAGAAGTAACAGAATACCCAAATTTGCTAGTATCCAAGAGGTTCAAACTGAAAGACTAATTGCATTTGATAAACCTGCAATGAATAAAAAAGGACTATGCAGAAATGCCATGGAACTTGTGCCTCTTGAAACCCAAATTGAAACAGTTCGTCATGAAACACCAGTCTACAATGATGTAGCATCAGAATGTGCTAATGAAAGCCAAATGGAGAAAACAATTCCAACAATCGACAGAACTGCATCTGGCTACTTCATCAATTTCGATAACTTTTCTGAAGATCAAAGTGATCCTGAAGTGACGCCAGCAACAAAGACTTTTAAAGAGAAAGCAACAGAACTCTTTCATCAACTCAAAGAAACCTATCTTATTTCTCCATGGTTAGAATTTTGGATTGGGCTATGTGTATTTTTCCTCCTGCTTTGGCTCATCATGGTACTTTGCTTGGGAAAATTCATTGAGGGAAAATACAGTACAATGGACACAGCAAGTCAGAACATCAACTTAGTTCTGAAGCCTCACAAATCATCTCACATCGAGAAAAGAGAACTATCATCAGTGAATGTCACAGCCATTCCAATACCCGGCGGGGTAGTTTGGGACAAAACAGACTACGAAATATATGGCCCGTTCAAACTCTTTAAATATCCTCATCAGTTTAAGGTTTCATTAAGTGACTTCGTAAAACCAAGTACATTCTCTGATGATTGGGACTTTGAAAGAATAAATAATATGATGTCGGATTTAGTTTTGTCAGCAAAATTTACAGAACATGATTATTTGCAAGGTTCATCGAATTATGAACAGATGTACTGTTTTACTCATTATGCAGACCACTATTTACATAAATCTGCTCAACCTAGAAATGTTTTTAAATATAACCAATGGGAACATTGTGCTACTCCACCTAAAAGCAGTTCAAAAACATTCTATGAGAAATTCCAATACTTCTCAGGGTTTAACACAAGTGATGCAGAAACATTTTATTATAAACTGTTAGATAAAACAGGGACAGAAACCATGCTGACGAACACTAAATTGATATATTCAGAAGCATTTTATGAAAAAGTTATTACATTTGGTTTTGATTTCTGGAAGAATAACATTGAAACAAAAACCATCTGGGGTACAAAAGATTGGCAGGTACAAGGCCTAGAAGCATTATTTTGAGCCTGCATGATCCCAGAACAAATAATGTTCTTGAATGACACAATTCAACAAACGACCTGTCTTGGCCTAGCCAAGATTAAAGACCTTAACAAACTGTCTATTCCAAAGCCAATACCTGATAATGCAACCACAGATATTGAAGTAGACGTATCCCAAATTTTAAATGAAAACAGAACACATCCTGATTGGAAAAAGTGGTTAATCTGGCCTACAGACACGAATAACTGTCAGGACAGATTCCTGAATAAAATACAGGGGTTAAAAATGACCAGACCAGACCAGACCCTAGATACTCCCAGAGACATCATCCAGGGATAGTAACAACATACAGTGTAGGGAAACTATGCCTTGAATGGCTACAAACATCCACACTGGCACAATTTAAGCAACACTTGTCTTTACTTAAAGATGGTGCTGACTTGCGCGGTTTTAAAATGGGACCACGCAAACAGCGTCAAAAACTTTTCATAGCGGCCAGTATATACGCTGCTTACAACGAGGCATGAAAAGTGACTTAAATTGAGACAGCAGAGAAAATACGAGAAATTGATTGTATTAATTTGGAAAAATCACTTTCTGTTGTGGACAATGGGTTAATGACTCTGTCCTCCAGAATATATTCACTGGACAGTATTGTATCATCTGCTATTGATATAATAGACCAGGACTTGCTAATGTTACAACATGGCCAGTCCCAATTTCGTTCTATTGTACAGCTAGGCTGGACGTTGCAAAACCTCCGTTCAGGCTATGTTCCATGGCGTTTAATCAACACAACACAACACAATGTTTTCTATCTTTAACCTTACTGATAAACAAATCAGTTTGTCACAGAAAGGAGCAGACTATACAATCCTGAGCATTAAAAAACTTGAGAGACTACCATTGACAATGTCAGAAAGACCTGTCATTGAATGGATAATACACGGAATAATCACAATTCCGATAACAATTTACCAATTTAAAAATTGCCTAGAGTATATAGTATATACCAGCAGGCCAGTATGAAAGGTTGGGTAAAGGATACATTAAGTCATCATGGAAATTACCTTATACACACACATGTTATAGTGACAATAACAAAAATGTATTTCTTAGTGGTAATGAGTGTAAACAATCACTAAGCGGTATACTTTTGTGCCAAGGTATTAACTTGCATGGGGCCTGTGAGGGGACTTCAAATAACCTTTCACCTGCCACCAGCACGGCACACCTGCAACACAGATAGAGCCATTCTTTCGACAGCTTTCTAACGAGAGTTACGTTCTAATAACAGATCACAGCTGTTGTGGCTTGGTGCCAGGGAAAGCATATCTCTTAAGCGTCAGTTCCATGGTCACTTGCTGTATGCAAGCATTGTATCCAAATAGCCCAGGAGACTCAGTGGCTCCGATTTGGCCTCCGTTGAATATCTCTTCTATACGAATTGATACTTTAAGCAGAATGAAGTCCGTCCTTTTGCAGACAACATTGCCCATCACGTCATCAAAAGAGACGTATGATCTCCAAGTTGCAAGGACAACTGCAGAGATACATACACTTTTATCAACAAATTGCCCCGTGCATTTCACTGAAATGCTCAGCTAAATCCTAAATATGTCGAATGCCAGTGGTATCTCGAATGTATTTAAGACAATTTTTTCGGGACTGTTAACACCCTTCGAAGCAGTCCTGGGCATCTTTCCCAATTTTGTCCATTCGGTTTTAGGCGCCCTACCACTACTTTTGTGACTCGTAGCAGGGATTTTATTTTTGACCCTCCTGCTCCGATATGGCAAGCCAAAACGCAGACATGACTCCGGCAAGGATGGAAGAAACGATCCTAGCAATACGCTACTGGGACCGCATAACTAAAGTCCTTGGACTAGCCCGGCTAAGAGATCTGAATATGACCTGGTTTCTTTCATTCAGACCATTATGGCAGACCTGCATCTTACCTGTGCTTCGATGTATGCTATGCGGAGAGGAATGCATGTTAGACAACTGTCTTGCACTACAATCAGCAGTACCAATGGATATCGATACTTTGCTAAGTCCTGTAACAGCTCATGCATCGTGTTGTCCCCAGCGGTTACCAATCCTGATGACGGCATTCGTTGAGACTCCTGCGCTACGATTAGGTAGTGGCAGTGAAGCAAGAAATGAAAGCAACATCACCCAGGTACGACCTTCTGTGAGCATTGCTGATCCTGAAATCGATGATAGCAATCATTCTCACAACTGCCAAGTTACAGCATTATCGAACTTGGTCGAACTGTCACCTGAATATGTAGATTAATTCTTTGCGAGCCTGTTTGAAATGATGTTCTCCCCTGAACAGAAACAATAACTTTTTGGAAAACAATCCGGCACACAGCGTTCCCATGAACTCTGAATTCGGCCTTCGGCTTTGATAAACAAAAGCTACTGAAAAGCGTTTGGAACAATTTTTTCCCCCGCTCACCATGAAATAATTTTCCTCAAAAATTCCAAAATATTTACCTTTTTCTGGCACACGTTCTTTGCTTAAAGTAGAACAATTCATAAAGAACAGAGCTTCTATTTTTAGTAGATCTAGAGACAAAAACTACCTCAGCCTCTAGCACATTTTACAGCAATTGTATTTATATGTTATGAAATAGTCTCGCCCTTCTTTTCTGTATTGAGAGACATTTCATGTGTAATTTTTCACAAAATCGTTCAACTGAATATATATGCAACATTTTTTGAATGATTACTCTGCTTAAAACGTACAGTACCTATTATAATTTTCATGTATTTCGTATACACCATTTTCAAATGCAAAATGTATTTTGGGGTGGGTAGGAATACACGTGCATCTTTATTGCTTAAGTTTTTAGTAATTGATGGACATAAAATCATGGAGTGGGTGATGTGTTTTATCTAGGAACCCGATCAATATTGTGACCTTATGCCCCTATACGGCTATAATCAATAAATATCCCTATAATGGCATAATAATCAGAGCCATATTTCAGTAACTCGCCTCTGCAGTCCATGACACAGCAGAAGCCACTTCCTTAGATTCCTAGAGAGCACACGAGTTCTTTCGACATACCAAACCCCCAGCAACCTGGGAAAGCCCGGTTTACTTTGTTTTGATTTGTAATAGAACTCCTGCGAGCACTGTAAGAACGACCAGTTCTTAGTGACATCTTTATTGACGTCTTATGTCCAAAACGTACGTCAAACTCGGCACCTTTCAGGTATAAATATACCAACGTTGCCTTAAACAAACACACGGTGGTGGTGAATACTGGAGCAAAACAGCTGTCCCCTTTCAGAGAGCCCAGCAGCTGCGAGAAGCCCACGGACTCGGCCCCTCCTCTTTGATGCGCTGAGAAAGATGCTGTCTTTTCTCCTGCTGAGAAAATCCAGCTCCGGCGTTTCCAGCCTGCCCTTGCGGGTGACTGGGATATCGGGTCCTGAGAGGGAGATACCAGACCTCCTACATTCTATTCCAGAGGTGCTGACTAAACCCTTAGAGAGAATTCTTGAATCAAACTCTTGGCAAAACCAACTTAACTTAAACTGCTACTTACTTACTCCCTCCCACGTATTAGGCTTAGGTCAGGTACACCGGGGTAGGCGTAGTTAGAAGCACCAGTTGAAGTCGTTAGCCAATGTATATATGAATGTATATATTTTATTCATTTTAACTATCTTATGGCTAAGAAACCATATCAATGCTTTTACAGTATTATTTCGTAATACTCCTTTTACTGTACGCACTTTTTGTTATAACAAGTCTTGCAATTGTGGCAATTCATTTCTCTTGCATGAGAAGGAAGACTGCTCAATGAATAATATCTTTTATTGAAAACGCCCGTCTCTCGCTTCTCTGCACTCTGGTGAAACTAAGAACGAACGTCTGACTGAGTGAAATAGCTGTCTATTGTTTCACACGACTCTAGAGATTGACTCTTATTCTGAGGGAGCAAAGTTGTCATGTTTATGCGGTTGTCGGAAGCTGAATCCCTTCTTGTCTGAGCCAGGGAAGCTGATCACTTCCTATTCAGTCAAGAAAGTTTCCAGTGACCTCTGAGCTAGCTGGCACAAACCTACATTAAGTCTAACATAGTCAGTAGAGACCTAGAAGACCTCAGTCCTACGTCTACACTGCTGTTTATGTTATTCCAATGCGCAGGGCCTATGGGGAAAATAGGAACTACACTACAGTTCCTTGTATTCAAAGTTCAACCAAATATTTAAATTCACAATACTTCCCAGAGAATTTCTTGTTTCATTATGGACAACAGTTTTGAAAACAGGTTGTCCTTTTACAGAGGTAAGTGGCAGTAGGTTACCAAACAGAATTAACTGTTTTCTTCCAAAGTGTACATTATAGTTTGTTCGAAAAAATGTTCTGCATTATTAAGTATGAGAAGGCAAAAATTATGTTTGACACCATGCTCACTTCGTCAATGATTAGAAGCTTCAGTTCTTTTAATACTCTTGATACCTCATGACCAGCATCACCAGATCATTTCTGATATTCTAATTTATTGTCATGTTCAACAGGTAGCATTAGTAGTCGATTTAGAGTAATTCCTTTAATGTGATGTGCAGCTAAACCTTTGCAATAACTACACATGGCAAGCCATAGCAAACTCTGGCCTGCTTCATGGAAGCAAGAGCATGTAAAATGCTCTCCCTTCCACCAAACGGAGCAGAATTTCTTTTGAGAGAGGAAGATGCATGTTTGCAGCTCCCTCTGTCCAAAAGCAATGCAGGTTCCTGCAGGAGGTATGGAGCTAGCAGGGAATGCAAGGGCCTTGAGGCTCGCCCTGTGGTCTCCAACATGGTGGCCATGCTCCCAGGGATGGGGTCCCAGGGGTTATAATGTACCAGGGAAGGGGGCTGTGCTGGCCCCTCTCCCCATTTAAAAAAAGAATTAAAAAAGGGAGGCCCTGGGGGAAGGGTTCCCCGGGGACAAATATGGCCTAGCGACAGGGCTACACGGCCCCTCCTTCATTTATTTAAAAAAAGGAAAAGACCCTAATCAGCACAGGGAGGTGCCTCCCTCCCCATTTAAAAAAAAAGACTGGCCCCCGGGGATGGGGTCCCCGGGGCTGAAATCGGTCAAGGGAAGGGGGGCTACATAGCACCCTTCCCTGGAACAAATATTTAAAAAACTCTGGCAAGTCGCCGGGGGCCACACCCCCTTCACCACTACGCTGCAAATAAACCTCTTGGCAGAGTGGTAGTTGGGGAATCAAATCCCCTTGAAAACTGAGGGTCTTTGGGGACCAAGACACCCTCTTCTTACCCCAGTAAGTCCCAGACAGTGGGATTGCTAAGAGGATGTGAAGGCCACATCCTCTTTCTCTACCACTCTGCAAACACACCTCCTGGTGTGCTTCTGGTTGGAAAATTAATTCTACTTTACTCCTGAGTGCCTCAGGACTAAAATTGGACTAGTACCCCCAAGATGTACTGTGTCAGGAGTTGCGTTTGTAGAGTGGTGAAAAAAGGGTGTGTGGCTTCTATCAACCTCTAAGCAATCCAGTGGTATGGGTCTTACTGGAAGTGGCAGGAGGGGTAGTTGACCCCAAGGACCCTTCAGGAGCCAAGGGGACATCATCCTCCAACTATTAGTGCACCAGGGGGTGAGTTTGCAGAGTGTTGGAGAAAGGTGGCATGGCCACCAAACACCTCTCAATAAACCCACTGTGTGGGACTTACTAGACTCTACAGGATGGGCCATTGGTACCCATGGAAACTCAATAACCAAGGGGATTTCATCCCTCTACTAGTAGTGCACCAGGAGGTAGGTTTGCAGAATGGTGAGGAAAAGGGGCATGGTCTCCTACCAGGTCTTAGCATCCAGGCTTTGTGGGACTTACTCGAGGTAACAGGAGAGGTAATTGATCCCCAAGTACATCCCTGGGTTCCAACTACCCCTCCTGTTATCTCCAGAGGAAACCCACACCACAGGATTGCTAAGAGGTCTTTGGAGGCCAAGCCCTCTTTCTCCACCACTCTGCAAACGCGACTTGTGGTACACTACAGGTTTGGAGATGAAGTCCACCTTGCTCCTGATGGACTTTGCGGGTCAAGAAGCCCACCTGGTAACTCCTATAAGTCTTACAGAGCAGGATTCCTGAGAATTGGCCGGTCGCCCAGCCCCTTTCTCCAGCACTGTGCAAGCATGACTGCTAGTTAAAAAACCTTAGATATTCACAAAAAAAAGTTTACAGGGACATTATAGTTAGGAATTAACATTTAAAAAATCTTGGAAATTCACTGAAAAAACAAAGGTTACAGTGACGTTATAGTTAGGCTCATGTTTCACTATTAAAAAAACTGAGAAATTCTGCAGTTATTGCTAGCTGAGGTAATTCTAACTCGTGCCCCGCAATGCACCACTTATGACCTCACATATTACATCACTCATGACATGGTCAGTGACATCACTGAAGACATCCCAAATGACATCATTTATGACATCACTGGTGACATCATCCAGTGAGTGTAAGTGTTTTCAAAGAGTTTATGAGTGCTGACCATATAGACTAAGGTACTAAGAAAATGTAATTACTATACCAGATGTAGTACTACTGAGTTATACTGGTTTTAGCAATAAATATGTGATTGGCTGTGTGTATCTGTGTGTGAGTGGCTATATGGGTGTGTGAGTGGGTGTGTGAGGTATTGTATGGGTATTTAAGTTGGTGTGTGAGTAGCTTTGTGTATGAGTGAGTGGCTGCATTGGTGAGTAAGTGGATGTGTCAGTGGCTGTATGGGAGAGTGAGTTTTTGTGTGAGTGGATGTATGGGCAGGTAAGTGGGTATATGAGTGACTGTATGTGTGAGTGGCTGGGTGTCTGAATGGCTGTATGAGTGAGTATCTGGGTATGTAAGTGTGATGTATAGATAAGTGAGCAGCTCTTTCTGTGGGAATCTGGTTGAATGAGTTGGTTTGTGAGTGGATGTATTGTGGATTATGTGTCCGTAAATGGCTATTTTGGCTTAGTGAGTGGATGTTTGAGTACTTGTATGGATGTTTGAATCAGTATGTAAGTGGTTGTGTGGGTGTGTAAATGAGTGTTTGATTGGTTTTATGGGTGAGTGAGTGGTTGTGTTGAGAGGCTGTATGGATGAGTGAGTGTGTATGTGAGAGTTTGTACAGGTGAATAAGTCGGTATATATTATCCGTATGGGTGAGTGAGTGGTTTATGTGAGTGGCTGTATGAGCAAGTGACTGTGTGTGAGTGGCTCCGTGGATAAGTGAATGGGTGTATGAGTACTTGGGTCTGTGAATGGTAATGTGACTTGTTGTGTGGGTGTGTGAGTGATTGTATGAGACGTTGTAGGGGGTATGAGTAGGTATGTGAGTGGTTCTGTGGATGATGTAATCAGTGATGTTATCAGTGATGTCATTTAAGATATCAAAATGTCAATGACCATGTCATGAGTGATGTAATATGTGAGGTCATTGCGGGGGCATATATAATTTATAGTTAGCTCAGGCAAGTATAACTACTACATTTCTATGGTTTTATATGATTGAAATCTGAGCGTAACTATAATGTCTCTATAACCTTTGTTTTTTCAGTGAATCTCATATGTTTAAAATTCTATTTCATAATTATAATGTCATTGTATCCTTTAGTTTTGGAAGAGAGGTACACAATAATTTAGACTCTATTTCCTAAATATAACATCCCTGTAATATTGTTCTTTTAAGTGAATTTCTATGTTTTTTAACTACTAGGCATGTTTACAGAGTGGCGGAGAATGGGGGGCATTCGCTAAGCTCTCAGGAGTCCTACTGTTTGGAACTTTCTAGAGGTAACAAGCGGGTTTACTGGCCTCTAAGGACCCTCAGCATACAAGGGGACTTCATTCCCCAACCAGCACTGGTTAGGGGGAGAAGTGAGGTGCAGCGGCCAAGGTGTCTGACTCTGGAGTGTGGGGCTCATGGTGACCCCTGACCCTGCTTGTGGGCCGGGTCGCCCACTACTGCCGAGCAGCCCCACCTGAGTGTGCTCGCACGCTGCTGCCTTCCACCGATCCTAGCACGTGTTCTAGTCTCATGTGCCCCAGGATCACCGCTGTGTAATTCTTTTGTATTTTTACTGTATTTCTCATTGTCTGCATACTTGTTACCTGTCTATTTTGCGTGTTTTGTTCCATGTGTTTTTACCAGTTTTTCACTCCCCCGCCCCCTTTGGTTCTGTGCCCCATCCTTTCCAGCTGCAGCCCCCTGTGGCCATGCCCCCTCACCGCTATGCTCCAGCCTCCCAGCTGCTTCTCCCTCCCTACACACCTTAAATGGCGGCAGCCGCCCAGACGCGCAGCAGAAGCGCGCAGTGGGCACGCCGATTGCGCGCCAAAGGCGAGCCAAAGGCAAGCCCGTCCACGCCTGTACAGCGCCCAGTGCCAGAACCCCGGGACCCCGCGCTTGCCACAACGCTAGAATCCGATACAACACCAAAACTCTCCACGCTCTCAACACCGGCCGAGACCACCGCTGCTTCCAGGCCGCCCCGAAGCGCACCCACGTACCCTTCTCCTGCCACACCTGCAACTTCACCTGTGACACAACCACCAAACCTCCAAGGACCGGATCCAACCACCTCCGCTGCATACTCCTCAACACCCGCTCCGCACGCAAGCACGCCATCGAGCTCTGGGACCTGCTCGACACCACAGCCCCAGACATTGCCTTCCTGACCGAGACCTGGTGGAACAACTCCTCGGCACCTGACATCGCCATAGCCACCCCGGACGGATACAAGATCTCCCGCAGAGACCGCACCAACGGAATGGGAGGAGGAATAGCCTTCGTCCACAAATCCTCCCTCCAGGTCCACACCCTCGCAGACGACGCCCTCAACTCCGCTGAACACCTGCACTTCCGGATCCAGACGGACCCCAACACTTCCCCTAGAGAAACACTCATATACAGACCCCCTGGACCCCAGGCCCTCTTCAGCGACTCCATTGCTGACCTTGCCAGCACCCACGCACTCGTCTCAAGGGACTACATCCTCCTCAGAGACCTGAACTTCCACCTCGAGAGCAACAACAATGCCAACTCCACCGCCCTGATCAACAACCTCACCAACCTTGGCCTCTGACAACTCGTCACCGAACCCACCCATGCCGCCGGCCACATGCTCGACCCCGTCCACAAGCACCCAAGTCGCCTTCAACCACACCACAAACTCCACTGGACCGACCACCAATGCAACCACTCCACCTTCAAGAAACCAACCACACAACACTGCACCCAACAACTGCCACGCCGCTGCTGGAGAAAAGTCACCGAAGACCAGCTGACCTCCACCCTCCACCCTCTCCCATAACCCACCCAACGACCCCGCCGACACAGACACCGCTGCCCAAAAACTTCAGACAGTGGATCGACGACTGCGCCAACACCCTCGCCCCGATCAAGAAACCCTCCATCAAACACCCCAGCAAGAAAGCAGACTGGTTCACCGAAGATCTCCTGATCTCCAAATGAACATGCCGGAAGCTGGAGAACAAATGGCTCCACAACCGCACACCAGACAGTCACGCAGCCCACAAGGACACCGCCCGCAGACATCACCACCTCATCAGAACAGCCAAGAGATTGTCCTTCAAAGCCCAACTGGGTAACAACGCACTCGACAGCAAAAAACTTTTCAACATGGTGAAGAAACTCTCGAACCCCAGCGCCAACACCAATGACATCCTGCCCTCGCAAGAGCTGTGCGACTCACTGCCCATCTTCTTCCATCGCAAGATCGCTGACATTCACGACAGCTTTAACTCCTCACCCGCTCTGACCGCAGCAGACCACACCCAGAACGCCACCGGCACCAATCAACTGACCTGGCCCCACGTCAACGACAAAGAGACTCGCAAGGTCATGAACTCCATCCACTCAGCATCTCCAACAGACCCCTGCCCACACCACGTTTTCAACAAAGCCGATGCAACCATCGCCCCCCAGCTACGAAAGATCATCAACATCTCCTTCGACTCAGCGACATTCCCGGAAAGCTGGAAGCATGCCGAAATCAACACCCTCCTCAAGAAGCCCAAGGTGGACCCCAAAGACCTCAAGAACTTCCGTCCCATCGCCCTGCTCCCCTTCCCAGCGAAGGTCATTGAGAAAATCGCCAGCATGCAGCTGACCCTCCACCTCGAGGACAACAACATCCTAGACCCATCCCAGTCCGGATTCAGATGCAACCACTGTACGGAGACTGCCCTTATCGCCGCCACAGATGACATCAGGCGGCAGCTAGACAACGGCGACACGGTCTGCCACCGCACACTAGGAACACGCCTCCAAGAAGCCGGAATCCAGAAGAAGGCCTTGGACTGGACCATGTCCTTCCTCTCCGGCAGAACCCAGACAGTCCGCCTCCCACCCTTCCGATCCGAATCCACTGACATCATCTGCGGCGTACCCCAGGGCTCATCGCTCAGTCCGACCCTGATCAATGTCTACATGGCCCCCCTCGCTCTAGTGGCCCGCCAGCACGACCTGAACATCATCTCCTACGCCAATGACACCAAGCTCATCCTCTCCCTCACCAAGGACCCACACATAACCAAAACTAACCTCCATGAAGGAATGGAGGCAGTCGCCGAGTGGCTGAAGAGCAGCCATCTGAAACTGACCTCGGATAAGATGGAGGTCCTCATCATAGGTCCCACCCCCTCTGCGTGGGACGACTCCTGGTGGCCGACCACACTGGGAGCAGCACCAGCACTCACGGACCATGCACGCAACCTGGGATTCATCCTCGACTCCTCCCTCTCCATGTTGAAGCAGGTCAATGCCATCTCCTCCTCCTGCTACAACACCCTCTGCATGCTCCGCAGGATCTACAAGTGGATCCTGACCAAAACAAGAAGAACTGGGACCCAAGCCCTCAGCAGCAGCAGGCTGGACTACGGCAATGCACTCAAAGCAGGAATCCCGGCAAAACACCTGCAACGACTACAATGCATCCAGAACGCCTCACCCCGACTGATCCTCAACGTCCCCCGCCACAGCCACATCACCTCCCACCTTCTAACTCCTCACCCACACACACAAAGCACTCCACAACACCAGACCAGCCTACCTGAATGACAGACTCAACTTCTACACCCCCACCCGCCATCTCCGCTCCACCAGCCTTGCCCTTGCCACTGTCCCACGGTTCCAACGTACGACCTCCGGCGGAAGATCCTTCTCCTTCCTCGCCGCCAAGACCTGGAACACCCTCCCCACCCATCTACAGCAGACTCAAGACCTGCTCACCTTTAGAAGGCTCCTCAAGACCTGGCTCTTTGAGCATTAGCAGCACCCCCCCCCCAGCGCTTTGAGACCCGCACGGGAAAGTAGCGCGCTTTACAAATTCACTGATTTGATTTGATTTGATGGTTCAATCCCCAACAGTGGAGGCAGATCAGCTCCGCATCATGTGACTTTGGGAAATAGCTCACTTAATTTCCCCAATGGCCACCAGGGCCTTGAGACTCTCATAGGTGATTAGTTCTCACGTTAAAAAAATATTTGGTTAGGGGGCGTGGCTTGGACGGCAGTGGTAATGGCCACCTAACCGGGAGCTCCGTAGTCCAGGAGAGCGACTGAAGCCCCTATCCCAGTGATTCCCCGCGGTAACACGACCGAAAATCAAGGAACCCGACGTCTAATACCATGAGGTGTGCTCCAGTAACCTGATCTGCGACCGTAGGTGCCTATTTGCGGTCATTCTTCCAGTTTTTTGGCGGTCCACGCTCCGGCATCGGGAAGCCTACAAAATGGCGGCGCCCGGTCTCAGAACCCTTGCCTGACATCGAGAGCTGGACGTGATTCCCACAGCCAACAAACACCCTCCATTTGACCAGATGAAAGAGAAGAACACCTAAAACAACACTACTGATCTCCTACAAGGTGAGAAAATCACATAAAGCCGCAGCTGCAGCCCAAAATTGGCCCGACGTGCCTGACCCCAAAATGGCGGCGACTTCACCGTTTCGATACACTTTGAGTCTCTGCCACTAGCAAAGTGCCTCGCATCCACCACCTAAGGAGAATCCCTTTTACCAGCGCAAGACCCCCTCGATCTGCCCAACATAAAGAGAGATGCCCTATGAGCGGCGCTGACGGGCTTACATGCTTTAAGACCTGCCCCGCACTTCGCGCTTTCTTCACATAGGCAGAGACGCTGACCGCCAAAAGCCCCTCGCTGCCTCCACACCGCGGAGAGAGATGCCTCATGTACTAAGATTGCGCGCACCGGAAAACTGAGGATCTGCCTTGTGCCTCGCACTCACCGCCCTACAGCATGTGCCTCTGCCCACCACGAGGCCATCTCATGTGGAAAATAACCCTCTGACCTGCGTGCTGGGAGAGCTGTGCGATGTTCTTCACCCCAACCTGCCATCCAGTGGTTTGCTAATTACCAACCTGCGATCAACCCTATCCATTCAACCCTGTCCACTCGCTGGATACTAATCACTAGCCTTTAGACACAGCCCAATAAGTGCCACTCTCCAGCTGTGTCCTCCTGCCAGATCTGTGCACGGCTGACCTGCACCCTCCTGCGAACAACCTCATTCCGACGCCAAGCAGTGATCAAACAGAGGGTTGGGGTCTCGCTCGCCGATTACAACACCTTCCGAACTTACTTTGGTGTAACCTCTACAGCATCTCTACTCTACCACAATGTCGGGCACGGAAGAAAGAAACTCTACCACGAAGGTGAAACCAGACCCGGTGATTTCGGACTCCCCCATTAAGAGCAAAATGGACATGGCGGCCACGATGGAAATGATCCTTAAAAAACTGGCAGACCTCCATGATCTCTCTAAATCTACCAAAGCTAACACTGACTCCATGCAGCTCGAACTCACAGCGTTCAGAGCCGACATGAGCACAATGAATACTGGATTGGGGGTGGCCGAACAACGCATTAGCGACGTGGAAGACCTGTCACGACAATCAGCGATAAAAATCCAATGCCTAGAGAATATCACTGACGCTCTCAGACGTCACAATGCTGAGTTGGAGGATCGGAACAGAAGGGGGAACATTAGAATCTTTGGCGTACCAGAGAAGTCTGAAAATGACCCAGATTCTGGCTCACACCGATGTCTAGCGCCAAGTCATTAGCAGACAACCTTAATATAATCTCCTTGAATGTCAAGGGACTCAACCACCCGGTGAAAAGACGGAAAATATTTGAATACCTCGCTAAAACAAAAGGGGACCTCGTCTTACTGCAGGAAACCAAGCTGTCAGAAGAAGACTCGCATACACTGGTCGTCACACATACTAAGCTCACCTGCGACACACAAAAAAGGCGGTGTAATTACTTTATTAGCGAAAAAATCCAACCTGACTCTAGTCTCACACTCTCATGACACGGAGGGAAGACTATCAGTGACCCACCTACTAAGGGAGGATGACCCCATACACGTGATAAACATCTACGGCCCCAACTCTGATGATCCTGAATTCTGGGACTCGGTCTCTCGCTCAATAGAACACATTCCACATGACGACATACTCATAGTGGGGGGCGACATCAACCTACCCCTGGACCCGATATTAGACAGACAATCCAAATGCACTTTCCACTCTTCCCGCTCACATGAAGCCCTCTTACGCCTTTGCGAGCGATACTGCCTAAAAGATTCCTGGCACCTCCAAAACCCTGATGAGAGGGACTATACTTTCTAATCCGCCCCACACAAAATATATTCGCACATTGATTTTATCCTGATTTCAAGCTCATTCACACACCTGATAGAGGAACTGAAATAGCCCCTAAATTATTATCTGATCACGTCTGTATCCGCACCAAACTTGCTGGATCCCGTTCGATCCTTCCTCCTAGAAGATGGCGATTTAATGAAGAAACCCTATCCAACCCCACCAACAAATTGCTCATAGCAAATGCCATTGAAGAATATTTATTACTAAACGGCGTCTAAGACATTGCACCTAACACCATATGGGACGCACTTAAGGCCACAATCCGAGGGGTCATCATCAATATCAGAGCCAAAGCAAACAAAGCTTTAAATAAGGACCTAGAATAACTGGAACAACAGATTGGGATCCTAGAGTCCCACCACAAATCCAACCCCCTCGACGCCAAGTCACTAGATCTACTGACCAAAAAGAAATACGAATACAACACCATCACTAGTAAAAGAGCGGGTGTATGGATCAACCGTTTCAATGCCCTAAAATTATGTGAAGGAAACAAAGCAGGTAAACTCCTGGCTTCATACCTCAAGCATAAACAGAAGCTTTCTACCATATCCTCAATAAAAGACTCCGCAAACAACACCCACACCAGACAATCCAAAATCCTAGAGACATTTAAAGCCTTCTATGAAGATCTCTATAAAAACGATAAACCATTAGACATGGCTGCCTGCATCGACTATCTTGAGTCCCTACAACTCCCCAAATTGTCAGAAGTTGATAAGTCTCAGCTAGGGTCCCCCATCACAAACGCAGAGATTACAGCAGCCATTAAAACATTGAAGAACAACTTCTCTGCGGCCTTCTATAAAGCCTTTACTAACCAACTCAGCCCCGCGCTCCAAACCCTTTTCAACTCCACAGCGACCAAAGGAAGCATTTCCCCTTCGATGAGTGAAGCCATGATCATAGTTATTCCCACAAAGGGAAAGACCCTCTCTGCACCAAAAATTACCGCCCCATCTCTTTGATAAATCTTGATTGCAAGATTTATGCCAAAATTTTAGCAAACAGATTAAATTCATTCCTCCCAAAAATGATTAGCCCAGCACAGGTTGGTTTCCTGAAACATCGGATATCGAACGACAATACCAGACTACTGTGCCACCTTCTGGAGAAAGCTAAGAACTCTCCCTCACCAATGGTAGCGATCACTTTGGACGCGGAGAAGGCCTTCGATAAGGTTTCATGGTCTTTTCTCCAGCAATGTATGCATACTTTCAACCTCGGCCACTCCTTTATCAAAATGGTGATGGCCCTATACTCCTCCCCATCATCCAGAATAGCAATCAATGGTACCCTTTCCAACCCGTTTTGACTCTATCAGGTCACCAGACAGGGCTGCCCGCTCTCCCCAGCACTTTTCCTCCTGGCCCTTGAACCCCTCCTAACTGATATCAAGTGTAACAAAGACATAGCGGGCGTTTTTTTAGGAGACACTCAAGTAAAGTTAGCAGCTTACGCTGATGACATCTTAATCGCAACAGAAGACCCTGCAAATTCTATTGCTGGACTCATGTCCTCAATCGGTAAATACTCAACCCTATCTGGTTATAAATTAAATAAAGACAAATCCGAGGTCAAACCCCTAAACATCCATACCACCAAGGAAGTCCTAGGTGACTCGGGACTAGCATGGCAAACGGATGTTATTAAATACTTGGGGATAGAATTTACTGACACCCTTCTGAGCACACTCAGACACAATGAGACCACTACCCTTGCCAAAATCAAACGACTCCTTGATGGTTGGTCCTCCCGCTTCATTACATGGTGGGGTCGGGTTTAAACCATAAAAATTATGGCATCCGCTTTAGTCAACTATCTCAGCACAATGTTACCCCTTACCCTCTCCAAAGAATTCCATAACAAACTGGACAAAATGCTTTCCTCCTTCCTTTGGCAAGGTAAAAAAGCCAGAATTAGTTTGAAGAAACTACGGTTAGATAAAAGCCTGGGGGGTGTCAACCTGGCGGATTTTAAGCTATATAGACCGCCGTTCTGGCCAGACAGGGATTATACTGGATAACACCGCAGATGGACTACATCTCGGTTTGGCTGACTGTGGAAAGATCCATTCTCCAAGGCCTCGACCCCTCCGCCCTTCTTACCATTAAACTTCGACCCACCCTAGGCTCGGGCCCCATCTTTAAGAATACCAAAACGGTCCTACTTCAAGTGAGAAAACACTTACCACACCAATTCAGGAAATCAAAATGGGAATCGCTCTGGCAGAACAACACCTTAACATATAAAGGGAAACCACTACATAACACCACAGGAATAACAAAAGGTATACACTTCCCTCACCAACTCCTTGAGGGCTCATTACCGCTCTCCTTCACTGAAATACAGAATAGATATCAACTCCAACACATAGAATTCTATACCTTCATTCACGTCAAAGTAGCACTCACAAAGGCAGACTTGAGTGATCTCACCCCCTCCATCCCAGGCTTCATCACTACGCTAAATAGACTTGGCCATCAAGTTTCGAGAATCTACAAATTAATTCGCCCACAAAGGTCCAACTTAACTAACTCCCTAAAACTGTTCTGGGACTCGTCCACACCAACTTCAGAAATGGAGTGGGCCAGGACCTGGGAATCCACCACACGTCACAAAATCAGCCCCACTCTCTCCCAAACTAAGTTCTGGCCACTCCACAAAGCCTTTTGGACGCCTAAGAGGCTCTTTCTAAGTAACATTAGGGACGACGATACCTGCTGGAATTGCAGAGAAGAAGGTGGAGACCTTGAACACTTACAGGCACATGCATCAATCTCGGCATTTGCGATTCCTTAATTGCGATTTTTAAGGAATCGCAATTAAGGAATCGCAAATACCTATGCATCAAGAAATCGCTAAATAAATTGCGATTCCTTAGAATTCCTTATTTGCAATTAGCATTTTGCGAATCGCAATTAAGGAATCCCTTCCCATTCATTCCTATGGGCCTAGAGGCCCATAGGAATGAATGGGAAGACAATCTCAATTTGCGATTCGCAATTAGCTAATCGCAAATTGAGATTGCGATTTCAAGGGTGCAGGGGTGTCCAAAGGACACCCTGTTGCACCCCTGAAATCAAACAATGCACATATGTTGTGTACACACATGCCCTAAGGGCATGTGTGTGCACAACATGAAAGTTAAAAATATGAACAAAATTGCATATTTTTAACTTTTCGCAAAATTACCATGAGGTCCAACCTCATGGTAATTTTTTCTCTCTAATTGCGAAATCGCAATTTTTTTAAGTTTCATGCATTGCTTTTAAGGAATCGCAAAATTGCGATTCCTTAAAAGCAATCGCACTTTAAAAAATCGCTAAAATAGCGATTTCTTCACTTTTAGGTTGATGCATCCCAAATAGTGATTTGGGAATCGCAAACGGCCGAATTTTGCGATTCGCACCGTTTGCGATTCCCAAATCGCTTGATGCATGTGCCTGTTAATATTTAAATGCCCATGTGTCACTACTTACTGGGACAGAATCTTTGATCTCATCAGCAAAGTCCTACATATCTCGCTCCCAAGAGAATTCTCAACCCTCGTGTTGGGATTTACCAAAGCGGTCACACTTAATCATAACGACAAAGCCCTACTTGACCTACTGTTGACGGCGGCGGTTAAAATCATACTGAATAATTGGAAGGACACGAGTAAAGCCTCTTTCCCCCATTGGCTTAACTGGATCTCCAATCTCAGAGGAGCCGATAATATAGCCCTTGCCCCTACCCCTTGGCGCCCCCCACTTAGGAAACTCGGGACCTCACTGGATGAATACTTCGACTTACACAAGCCACCATGATTGCCTGTTGAATTTGCGCGCCACTTCTGTAGACAATCTGCCAATACCATCTCAAGGTTAATCTTGGTGCGCTAACGTTAGACTCTATTCCCTACAGGATTTCATATACCTCTCACTCCGAGACTGCTGTCAACAGGTTAATATGTTAAATATGATAATATGTGCTTTCTTGCAGACTTGCCTTCATATCAGTGTATTGATGTAACACACCTATGTATATTTTCTTATGTATATTTTCTTATATATATTTTCAGATGTATATTTTCATATGTTTCTTCTATGTACAACACCATTGTGTACTCTTTTTTTATCCTTATGTACCCCTTTCCTTTGTGTTTATTACTGTATTACACAGCTGATCACTTCTTAAACTCCCAATAAAAATTTGTGAACGTAAAAAAAAATATTTGGTTAGTATTGCCCCAGGAGGCGTGTTTGTAGAGCGGTGAAGAAAGGGGGCAGGTCCCCAATGACCTCTCAGCAATCTCACTGTATGGGACTTACTGGAGGTAACAGGAGTGGGAGTTGGCCCTCAAGAACTAGTAATGCACCAGGATGCCCATTTGCAGAGTGGTGGTGAAAGGGGGTAGGGCCTTCAGAGAATTCCCCGGACCAGCCATGTGTCCTTTTATTGAAATTTTATTAGGGGATAGGAGCCATATGGCCCATCTTCGCCAAGCCAATTTTGGCCTCTTGCCACCCCAGTCCCTGGGCCCGGCTTTATCATTTTTTTAGAGTAGGCATGTGAGGCTGTGTGATACCTCACCTCAGGCTGATTTTGGCCCCTGGGATCCCATCCCTTGAGGACTGGTGTATTTGAAATAAGGGAGTCGGCTGCATGGCCCCCCCTCTCTAGGCGATCTTGGCCTCAGAGACCCTGTTCCCCATGACCCGGCCTGTATTCTGTCTATACTGGTCCCTCTCAGGGCACCAAGTGCTTTTGATGGGGACCACAGGGGTAGCCCTAAGGCCTCATCAGCCCCTTTTGGCTCTCCACCTCCTGTGGGATCTGGCATTGCTTTAAGACAAAGGTAACTGCTGAACATGCAGCTGCCCCTGTCTGAAAGCAATTCTGCTCTGCTTCCAGCAAGCAAGCACATTTTTATTTCACTCGCTTGCTGGAAGTGGAGTGCTTGCGGTTGCTTGGCGGGAGCAGTTAAACACCCAGCAAACCAGAGCAGACAGCTAACTTCCAGGGATTGGCACCCCGGGACATAGCTGGAGACGGCCCTGGAGTGTGGGAGTCCCTAGGGCAATCTTTGGCTTTAGGAGAGGTACCACGGGGCCTCCCTCCATTGCACTACTTTGCCTCAGGAAAATGGTTCTCACTGGTGTTGAGGGTGGGCCACGTGCCCCCCACATTAATGTTATATGTAGCCCTGGGAGGTGTTGGTCCCTGGGGCTGGGTGGGGCATCATGGGCTGCCTGCATTCATTTCAGATTTAACCTGGTGAGGTGGCGGTCTCCAGGTTGTGGGGGTTGCAGAGCAGGCAACCCCTGCTTAAATTAAAACAGTGCCCTGGGGACATTGTGGACCCATGACTTTTATAAACCACGGGAGCGGGCCCCATGTGCCATCCTACATATATTGTGCATGCCCCCAGGACCTTCCCCACCCAGGGGACCAAGAGTACAGAAGAGGGAAGCTTGCACTTCATTTGTTTTTTAAAAGGTTTGATGCGAAGCGCAGATCCATCATGACTCCCGGAAAAAAAATATTATTTTAGCCCTGAATGGTCCCTGTTGGACTCCCCTATGATGCCTAGGGTCAAGGTATTCCTACCCAGCAGCCTTCTCTTTATTTTTACTTTTTTTAGGGACTCATCTCAAGCCGAGTCCCACGATGGCTGCTAACACTTCCTGCTTTGAAGTGTTAGCAGCCAATCAAATCTAAGCAAGAGATTGGGAATTTTGGCAGAGCCTTCGTCTTCCTATATATAAAAATTGGGATTTTCCCAAATAATAAGAAAACTACTGAACTACCTTTTTGCCAAATTTGGTCTAATCCAGTTCAGCAGTTTGGGCTGTAGTCATGTCTAAAATCTCAATGGGAATTAACATTGGGAAAATGAGTTTCAGGACCCCCCCTCCTCTTATTGGTCCCTGCTTGAAGGATCATCAAGAAACTTTCAGCAGCTGGAGTGAGCATCAAACTAGCTTTGAAACTTTCATTGGGATTCATCAAAAGACACCAATGTTTTTGGCAAATGAAAAAAACGTTCTTCTTTTGAAAACTACATCTTAACTATAACTACCTACTGGCGACTGCCAGTAGGTGATATATACGTATGTATGTGTATATATATATTTATAATTAGTTATAGTTAGGATATAGTTTCCATAGGAAGAGCGTTTTTTCATTTGCCAATAACTGTGGTGTTGTTTGACGAATCCTCGTGAAAGTTTAAAAACTAGTTTGATGCTCACTTAAACTTCTTTCTTAAAGGTTTTGGTGTGATTAATTAAGCAGGGGCTGAGAAGAAGGGAGGGCAAAAAATGCATTTTCTCCATGTTCATTTTCATAAGGACTTTAGACATGGCTAAAGCCCGAACTACAGTATACCAATTTTGGCAAAAAGGTAGCTGTTGGTCCAGAGAGCAACCTTTTTGTGAATTAGTGTAATTCCCTTCAGTAATCGCGGAGCTATTTAAAGGTTTTTCATATATATAACTGGGTGACGAGGAGTTTGTGACCCGCTCTGATCTTATGCTGAGATCTGATTGGCTACCAACTCTTCAAACAGGGAAGGGTTGGATGATTTCCTGCAACTTGGTAAAAACACCCTGACCCCAGGCCTCTTGGGGGTGGTCCCACGGGGACCCCACAGGACTAAAAAAGCATTTTTTTTTAAAGAAGTGGGAGTCACGTTGGATCCACAGATCCAATTGAAAATGTTAAAACAAATAAAGTGCGGACCCAGGTGGGCCATTCAAGGAGCAAGTCCAATATATGTAGAAGGGGGTGCATGGGCCCCCATCCTTGGAACCCTAAAGCCCCGGAGACCACAACCTCCCTGGGGGATTCTTACTAATTAATGTGGGGGGTGCCTGCTGGGCAATCCCAGTTCCCTTCATACCGCCACCTCCCAAGGGCAAATCTTGTATTAATGTTGGCATCTATCTGGGCCCCTGCAGCCCTTGGAACCAGCACCTTCCCAAGGATAAATATAACATAAATGTGGAGGGACATGCGGCCCACCCACAGCCCCGAAAACCACCACTTCGACAGGCCTAGTAATGAAATTAATCCGCCCCCCACAGACCCTGCCAGACTGACTGACTGCCACCTCCCTGAGCCAAATGTTCACATTTAGAGTAGGGAGGTCTTGTGGTCCCCTGCAGCCCCAGGGACCAGCACATCCCCAGGTTATATCATGGAATGAAGGGGGCCTGTGCCATTCCCTCCAGGAGCCATAGATTGACCTGGGGCCCTTCGCCCTCCGCATATGGCTTTGCTATGTCCTCTAGTACCCTCCCCCAGGACATAGCTGTTTGCTAGGCTTGATGGAAGCTTTACCGCTCTCACCAAGCCCTAGCAAACTGCTCACTTTCAGTAAACGACAGCATTGAACATGCTCTCACTTGCTGAAAGGGAGCTCAATTGCTTTTCCAGAGAGGGCGCTGCATGTTAGCAGTAGGCCTGGGTGTCAAATTCTGTTCCGCTCGCAAAAATTGCGAAAATTTGAAATGTTTGCGTTCCGTGGAGAGCGCGAAAATGTCAAAATTTTCGCAATCCGCATCTTACCAGAAATTTTTGTCTTGCTCGCGCTGTAAAAAAATACATTCTCTCGCGCGCGCGATCGCCTTACCTGAATCCCCGCGTTCGCCGACAAGTTTTTCTGATCCGGTCGCGTTCTCCATGAGATGTTAGATTGTGGTAGTCTTTTTTGCGCTATCTCTCGTGAGTTCGCGCCCGCATTTACGTAATTCGTCACGCGATCACGTCATTCGTCACGGGATCACATCTTGCTTCTTGCGATCAGGCACCACGAGAGTATGAGATGATTGAGTTCTCGAACAGGTCATTCTCTACCGCGAGCGAGAGCGCGAGGACGTGGACACGAAATATCGAATGCGACAAGGAGCTAGAGAACCTCGAACACATCATATCCAACGCGACAGGGACCGAGAGAACACGATCAAGTCATTTTTAACGCGTCAGCGGAAGTAATGTGAAGCTCGAGAACTCGAACATGTGAAATTTTCGATTTGGAGAAGAATATCAGCTCTAGCAGCATGAAACCTTCTGCAAATGATGATTTGGATGAAAAAAACTCCTCAGATTGACATTTGGCTGTTCTTTTTTGTGCAAGGAGTGGGGAGAGGGAGGAAGTGCCACATAATATCCAACTTCCTGTTCCTGTCCAGCAGGCTCCTCCCAGAGCTTTATCCATCTCCTGGTGATTCTGCTTTTGGATTTTGAGCTGGAAAGATCACTCTTTTTGTCTGCTGCATCATTGCAATTGGATTTGAGTATTTTTGAATTGGATATTTTTCAAGTAATTGGTTGTTTTGTCTGTTTGATTGGGGGCATTGCAGTTGTTGCAACTACAATTTTGTTAACTATCATTCCTTTTTTTTAAATGTTGTGGGTAGTAGTAGTCAGTAGTAGGCCAGAGCTACTCATGGTGTCATGGGTGTGTTCATGACGAAGCAACTGTTCCGTTGGTGTTTTTTTTAATGTATTTCATGATTTAGGGCCTGGATGGCATTAGATTGAGTTGGGGAATGTGTTTTTTTGGGGTGGACTTTCTGTTGTTGGGCCTGGACTTGTGGCTGGTGGACATTCAGAAGCCTAGGCCTGCAAGCTTGTCTGGCCCTGGCTGCCAAAAGGCCTGCTTTCATCCAGTAGGCTCAGAGCAGGTAGCCACAGCTTTATTAATCAAGTGTTTCTGTGTGGTCTGTTGAATTTAGACATCATTTAGGGCATGTATGGCATTGGATTGAGTTGAGAAGTGTGTTTTTGTTGGTGAGCTTTCTGATGTTGTTGGGCCTGGCCATGTGGCTGGTGGCCATTTTGAAACCTAGGCCTGCAAGCTTGTCTGGCCTTGTCTGCCAACAGGCCTGCTTTCATCCAGTAGGCTCAGAGCAGGTAGCCACAACTTTTTATTAATCAAGTGTTTGTGTGTGTGGTCTGTTGAATTTAGACATTATTTAGGGCATGGATGGCACTGGATTGAGTTGGGAAGTGTGTTTTTTGGGGGTAGGCTTTCTGATGTTGTTGGGCCTGGCCATGTGGCTGGTGGCCATTTTGAAGCCTAGGCCTGCAAGCTTGTCTGTCCTTGTCTGCCAACAGGCCTGCTTTCATCCAGTAGGCTCAGAGCAGGTAGCCACATCTTTAGTAATCAAGGGTTTCTGTGTGGCCATGTGGCTGGTGGCCTTTCTTTGTGTTGGGAGTTTGTGTTGGGAGTTTGTAGTGTCCTGCTTTTGGTATATAGGCATGCATGGCTTACTGCTTCCATCCATCCACCCCCTTTGCCAGCAGCAGCTCCATGAATGATGTGATGCTCTACTATTTAATGGAAAATAGGGTCCACCCCACTTCCATTACACTTTTATTTTGGTGGTTCTTATTCTCTTATTCCTTCCTGAGAGTGTAGTGTGTGTATACACACTAGTATAACATTGCCCTTGTTGCCAAAGTCTCAGAAATGGCTAGACTAGATCTTTTGTTGTACAGTAGTAAGTAACTGAACCACAACAACATATGCAACACTTCACTGATGTTCTTCTCTGGCTTATTTGCTTGTAGGTGCACAAAAAGCCAGAGGAAGAGGTGTCATCATCATCCATCACCTGTTGTACTGACAGAAGTCCTGCTGCGCATCACGTCCTCATGTGACCACAAATTGTTGTGCATCTGCGTCCTGCTTGACATCTGAAAAAGATGGCCCCAAAGAAAGATACCAGGTCCAGTACCAAGAAGTTGCTGGTGAGAAGAAGCAACAGAAAAAGGAAGTGCCATTAACCACGACTGGTGTGCCGGCCAATGTTTTTTTTGGGTAAAAAAAAAGGTACGCCTGCGGCAGCATTGTCCGGGAACCAAGCTGGGAGCAGCACCTCCGCACCAGCGGGGCACCCCACCAACCTAGGCCCAAGCCCTTGAGTGTTGCAGAGGCAGCCAGTCTACTAACGAGCAGCGATGTTGAAATGTCATTATCGCAAAGTAGTACACAATCAACGCAGGCGGAAACTCAGCAGATAAGTGTGTAGCCGCAACAAGGTCATCAGCATCCGCACCAAAAACAGCAGCACCCACAAGAACAGCAGCAGCAGCAGCCACAAGAACAGCAGCAGCTGCAGCCGCAGCCGCAAGAACAGCAGCAGCCGCAAGAACAGCAGCAGCCGCAAGAACAGCAGCAGCTGCAACCGCAAGAGGAACAGCAGCAGCAGCATGAAGAACAGCAGCAGCTGCAAGAAAAGCAGCAGGCACAAGGACAGCCCACAATAGTAGTTGGTGCTCCTGACATAGGGGCATTTCAGGAAATCAAGCTTCCTGCAGACAAAGTGGATCAAACCACTGTTTCGGAAGATCTATTGTCTTCCAGACCACCATCAAGGAAAAGGAGGCTTGTTAGTACATCATCTTATTCTTCAAGCCCAGCTTCTGATGATCGTGATGCCACTCGGCAGCCACCAGCTCAGTCTGAGAGTGACGCACGCCACAAGACAATGCTTCTGAAAAGGAAGGTTCCAGTAAAACTTAGAGTTATGGACGTAGATGTAGAAGAGGGGAATGATGTTGATAAAGATGAGCCAGTCATCACTCACATCACTCACGCCTCAAAGGGGATGGAGACCAACATTCTCACCCTATCCAGAAAGGCTGCTACTGAGCGGGATGAAGCACAGATATCACCAACACAGGTTACACCACCACGACCTCCAGCCGCCATATTTTACAAGGCCCGGCAAGGACCTTCATCCAGCTCAAACATCTCAGTAGGTAGTGGTAGTAAAAGTCATAGTGTAGCTGCACAGAGTCATCACATTCCAAGCACACCCTCCAGTTCATCTGGTATTGAAAGTGGCACATCCAGCAGTGTCAAAAAGTTTTCCTCCCCAGTTTGGGACTTCTTTTCTGTTAGCACCAAGGGGGAGAACGTTGCTATATGCTCCATTTGGCGCACAGGTGTTCGGCGGGGTAAGCTTGGTACAAACTTTGGTACCGGAGGCCAAGCAAGTCATCTCAGAATACACCACACTATTGTGTGGGAGAATCACCTACTTCACCTAAAAGAAAGTAGAAAAAGTCAACCCATTGAAGTTGGTCATGAAGAATCAGGGGACGATATTATTGTGGTGGAAGGTGAAGAAGAGGGAGGCACCTCCCACATCCTCCTCAGTAATATCTGAGTGGCACCGCAGTAAGAGCCATACTCAGAGTCAGGCTGAGACACCAAGGAGACCGAGTACCCCAGTGAGACAAACTGCGTTGTTGAGCCTAAGTGGGTTAATGAAAACAACGGCACCACAAAGGAAAGTAATCCAGCCTACCATTGAGAGCATGTTTAGATTGGAGGGGTAGTTCCAACGCAACCACCCAATGGCACAGTTGTACAATGCGAAGCTTGCTAAAATGTTTGCACTGGACCTTCTCCCTTTTTTATTTGTGGAAGGGGTGGGTTTCCTTGAATTATTGTCAGCCATCTGCCCTAAATGGAAGGTTCCCAGCCGGTCCTATTTTGCAAGAGTTGCTGTTCCGGCACTACATCATGATGTGCTGGAATTGGTTCGACAAGCTTTGCAGCAGAGTACTGTTCACAATATCCACCTGACAACAGACATGTGTACCAGTTGCCAAGCCACAGATTATATGTGCATCAATGCACTCTGGGTCTCTTTTGTGGGGGTTAGAGATAAGCTATCTGAACGAGGTGCTGTTGACACAGCTGAGATTTTTAAAGCTACTCGGAAACATGCAACTGTAGCCATTTTCAACATGGAGAAATCTCATACTGCTGTAAACATTTTGCAAGAGTTTCACAGTAAGGTTTCTGAATGGCTGTGCCCAAGAGGGCTTAGTATTAGTTTTGTTGCCTCGGATAATGGCAGTAATGTACTTAACACCATCGCCGCTGCACCAATTCCCCCCCGGTGCTGAACTTTTCAGATTTACATCATTTCATGACGAGCTGGGCTCGTCATCAGTGTGCGAGGAGGCTACACCATGACGAGCCCAGCTCGTCATGAGTGTGGAAGGGGTTAAGGCCATGGACCTTGGTTCCTATTTTTTAAGAGTTGGACAAAGGCAAATCATATATCCATTCCAAACATAGCATTTGACAATTTAAGGTAGTTAATGAAAAGCACCGCAGTCATTCCACCGCTACACTCGACTCCACTTCTACACAGACTTTTGGGTCTGCTGTGGTTTTTGTTGACGTGTTTACCTTTAGTCTTTTATGTCACCCATGAAACGTCCTCCAAACATCTCCGATACTGGTACTGACTGACTGTGAAGGTCGGCCTGCAGTAGAAGTAACATTTTGTTATTACACAACAAGAGAAGAACTATTATTGACTTGAGTCACTCTTTAGTGTGTACAGTAAGACTACTAGTACACTTTGACTTCACTTCGTGCACAACAAACAAATAACAAAAACACAAACACCAATCGCTCAGAATCTTGTGTCCAATGCATGCCATTCATTTTTTCATTACCTGTTTCTTCTCATCTTAGGTTAACGGGCCATCTTTTTCGCGATCATCATCATGGACAGCGCTGTTGTCATACTCAGTGTATTCAATCAAAAGCAATGTATCAAGCTGCAGTAGAAGTACAAATTTCTTATTTGCAAGAAGGGGAAAATTCACCTTGATTTACCTTTAGTGTGTACTGTAGAAAGATGATTAGTGCACAATGACATAACTTCATGCACAACAAACAACAACAAAATTGAGGAATTTATAGTAAGCTGGTACAGAGCAAGATGGTGGCTACCTAGTGGCCGCAGAGCAGCAGCAGTGGAATGGGTACGGTCGGTTTTGAACCCCAGCACCGGCGCTACCTCGATATGAACAATATCAAGTAAGAGAGAAAAGAAAAGCTTAATGCCGTGGATTACCTGTTGGGCAAAGAGGACGGCACTCTCCAAGACAGCACGCTCGGCGGGGATCGGGCTTGGGCTGCTGCGGGTACTGGCCAGCGTCCTCTCTCTGTGGAGCTGGCATTAGCATTGTGGGTGTGGCAGCGGAGTCGGGCGAGCCGGGAGAGGTGTGCGGAGCGACGCGAGAGAGCGGAGTTCTGGCACAATGGCCCCCAAGGCAGTGGCTGGAGTGTCAGCGAAAGCTGCAGCGGCAGCGGCCAAGAGGAACGCTCAATTAGTGGAGCAACCGGAGCAGGAACCGAGAAGGGATGAATCCCGAAGCAAACTGCATACACCCTCGGGGGAGCCGCAAAGAAAAGGGAAGCACACTGCGGCAAGAACACAGCATTGCTTCAATTCCAGAAATGTTCTCTCAAAGTGGCAAGGGGCAGAACCCTAAGGATAGAAAGTATCGAGGAGACAGTCACCCCAGGGCCCGAACCACAGGAGATCGTGGCTTCAGGTATGGATGCGGCGTGTATCCCCCTGACAGAAGATACTGCTAGCCAGAATGTCGGTTTAGGCGGTAAATCAATAATGGAGGGCGAAAAGGGTGAAAAGCCAACAGGGACAGATGGACGGACCCTGGACAATGACACTGGCAGCCCACAGGAAGACAACAAGGTACAGGGCAGCCAGGGAGTGTTGGTATCAGGGCAAGGATGCGTTGGCGGAGTGCCAGGGGCAGAAGGGGAGGGAGGCCTCTGCCCTCCCCCGGTCCTAATGGATGGTAAAGAGAAGGAAAGAAGCAAATGTTTCTATTCTGTCTCAGAAGAGGCAGAGTGGTCGGAAGAGGACCGGAGCTCATCTCAGGGGGAGAGCAATTTTGAGTCCGACAGTGATCTTGAGCAGAACCCCCCTAGCACAGCTAAAAGACCAAATACCAGATTGAATGTCCAGGAACAGCCCATGCGTGACTTAATATGGGATCACTCATCAGCCATGCCACTTCAGGGGAGCCCCAATGTAGAAGCCCTAGCAACTCATCCTCCACTCCTATACGTTATCTATCAGACTATCTTTACCCATAGAGAGGAAGCACGTCAGGCAGAAATTTGCAAGCAGCTATGCGTAAGTTGCAAGGCATTGTTAGAAAGCTGTCTAAAGCATATGTTAATGTAGGAGATAGAGTGACAAACTTGGAGGAAAGGATTGTCACAATAGAATCGGAGGCCGCCGCAGCCACTACCAAAGTAGAGTCTCAAAGCACCCAGGTTTTCGACATCCAGTGGAAACTGGAGTATATGGAAAACAGGCTCAGACGTAACAACTTACGGGTTCTGGGGATACTAGAAGGGGTGGAGGGGTCAGACGTCAGGGACCACATAATAAATCTATTTAAGCTGGCATTCCCAGAACTCTCTGAATGGAACTGGTCGGCGGAAATTCAGAGGGCACAGCGCACTCCGTTCAAAATTTGCCCTGGCACGGAGAGCGGCTATAAGCCAAGGGCAATCCTAATCTTTTTAGGTAATTTCATTCTTCGACAGGCCATAGCCGAAAAGGCTAGACCAGAGGCAAGAAGATCCAGCGAGGGAGTTTGGTTTTTCATCAGGCCAGATTTCTGCCACACAACAGTGGAGAGGCGCTGGAGATTGAGACAATTGATCAAACCTTTTCAGGACAAACATATACAAGTGTATCTCATTAACCCAACGCAGCTCAATGTAATAAAAGAAGGTCGGACTCAGTACTTTTCGTCTGAAGTAAAGGCACGGGAGTTACTGGACTCCCTTGGTAGCTAGCGATGCTAACGACGAGCTGATGATACTATTGGTCTTTGTGCAGTGGGCAGATGGGGTTGTGGGGGTAAAGCAGTATAAAGCAGTATTTAGTTCTTTAAACTGGGAGTTGTATTATCATATATGGTAATATATGGTAATAATTTTCTATCATCCATTTTCTCTCTATATCTTTTCTTTTTGGTTCTGTTTTCTGTTGGGGGAAGTACTGTGGCACTAAGTGCTTTATGTAATTGTTGCGCATCACAAGCACAGACCTAGGTCTGAGCGCTTCACATGGGAGTGAGAGGGGGGAAAGGGTAGGGAGGGGAGAGTGGGGGGTCAAGGGGGGACAGGGGGGCAGCTGGGGGGGCAGCAATGGGGAAAAATCAAAAAAAGAGAATTTATGGTACAAATTTGTTTTCACTCTTTGGCGTTGGGTATGGTATTTTTGAAAGGAGTGTTGTTTTCATCCAGATGCTGGTATCAAAAATGAAGGAAATGTTCAAACTTAATAATGGCAAGCCTTAGTATATATTCAATCAATATAGGAGGGCTTAATGACTGGAGAAAGAGGTCTAGACGAGTTTGTTAAATCAGAACCTATCGATATTCTGTGTTTACAAGAAACACACATACCCTGGGCCAAAAAACAGCTACTTACGTTGGGAGGTTTTGATATTCTTTCATGTTCATCACAGACTTCAATGGTAAGGGGGGTGGTCATCCTAGGTAAAACTGGGCTTGGGGGGGCTAAACAATCCAAGGCTGACGCTTTAGGCAGATGGGCTCTGGCCGAAATGTGTTGTGGTGTAACAATATGTGGGATATATGGCTTTAATCAAGATGACCCTGAAGTTTTCGAAGTATTGGAGAAGAAACTGTCAAGCTGGTGTACCCCCATTCTGGTATGTGGAGATTTAAATATATCAGCTGACCTGGTTAATAAAAGTCCTTATTTAGGCCAGAAGCCAAGGGTGTTTAGGGCACTATGCTCCCTGATACAATCACATGGTCTAGTAGATGTATGGGGAACAAAGGAGCCTGCCGATCCTGGGTTCACCTACTTTGCATGTCCATATCAAAAATATACCAAACTGGATTATTTTCTAATCTCATCCACAGTAATAAGTAAAGTCAGCATCAGGAAACTATTCAAGGTCCTATCGGACCATAGCCCGCTATCGCTAAGGTACGATTGCCTAAGGCCAGCTAGGAAACAAAGGGCCTGGACATTCAACAGGAAATTGCTGGCAGACAGCCTATATGTTGAACATCTGAGGAAATGGGCCCGGGAATTTTTGAAGTCAATCGTTACAGCGCATCCCGAAATGGTGTCTGGGACGCGTTTAAAGCAGGGGCGAGACAATCAGCTATACTGCCCAAGCTAGGAAAAAATCGCAGGCTGATAAGGATAGGCTTTTTGCCGAATTGATAAAAGTGGAAGAGCAACATGGCCAAGATATAATACAAGGGAAAGAAGGAAAAGAAAGTCAATTGAGAATTAGCTGGACGGTGGTAATGGAATCCATTCCAATACCACCGTCTTCTGCTCGTCTTATTTCAATATACAACTTTCAGGTGTCTGCATTTGACAGTACAGTACTCCGAATCCAGCTCCTCGGCTCCATCATACTAAATCTCCCTCCTAAATCCATTGCCCTTATGATGATTGGATAATGGAAAATAGAAGAAAAAATAAAAACTTTTCTAGTCCCGCCAAAAGAAGTGGAACATGACGACTACTATATCTATCCTCCTTTCAGAGCTGAGAGAAACTGCCCATGAAAATGAGATGGAACAGGTAATGAATGATGCCACGCATTGGACGCAGAGTCGCAGACTGAGTGATTTTGTTTTTGTTTGTTGTGCGTGAAGTTATGTCATTGTGCACTAATCATCTTTCTACAGTACACACTAAAGGTAACTCAAGGTGAATTTTTCCCTCTTGCAAATAAGAAATTTGTACTTCTACTGCAGCTTAATACATTGCTTTTGATTGAATACAGGAAGGGGCCTCAAACTGCGCACTGAGTATGACAACAGCACCGTCCATGATGATGATCGCGAAAAAGATGGCCCGTTAACCTTAGATGAGAAGGAACAGGTAATGAAAAAACAAATGTATGCATTGAACACCTGACTCTGAGCGATTGGTGGTTGTGTTTTTGTTATTTGTTTGTTGTGCACAAAGTGAAGTCAAAGTGTACTAGTAGTCTTACTGTACACACTAAAGAGTGACTCAAGTCAATAATAGTTTTACTCTTGTTGTGTAATAACAAAATGTTACTTCTACTGCAGGCCTACCTTCACAGTAAGCATGGGCTGAAAATTCGTTCCGCTCGCGGAATTTGCGGATTTTGCTCGATTTAGCGATCGGCGAATCTCGCGAAATCGCGGTAAAATCCACGAATCAGCGGGGACGAAATTTCAGCCAAGCACTTACAGGGTTACAGCAGCAGGTGCAAAAGTTGAAGCTATTTTTTTGTAACCTTTTACAAAAGGGTTACAAAAAAATTAACTTCAACTTGGGCACCTGCTGCTTTAAGCCTGTAAGTGCTTCCTGGCGCCTCGTTGCCTACTTGCAACTATTCTCTGACCCTGCTCTGACCCTTGAAGCAGGATCAGAGAATATGTTATGTTATGTTATATTTAGATTTGTATCACGCACTGTTAGTCAAGACTGTCCTGGCGCATAGGGGAACAACATGCGTGTAAGACAGAAAAGGTAGCGAGGCCGCTTGTTGGAAAAGATGCGTTTTGAGTATTTTTTTTAAACTATTCAAGTTCGTAGTGTATCTGAGTAGGTCAGGTAAATCATTCCACATGGTGGCCGCTCTGACCAGTGTATTCAATCAAAAGCAATGTATCAATCAAAAGCAATGTATCAAGCTGCAGTAGAAGTACAAATTTCTTATTTGCAAGAAGGGGAAAATTCACCTTGATTTACCTTTAGTGTGTACTGTAGAAAGATGATTAGTGCACAATGACATAACTTCATGCACAACAAACAACAACAAAATTGAGGAATTTATAGTAAGCTGGTACAGAGCAAGATGGTGGCTACCTAGTGGCCGCAGAGCAGCAGCAGTGGAATGGGTACGGTCGGTTTTGAACCCCAGCACCGGCGCTACCTCGATATGAACAATATCAAGTAAGAGAGAAAAGAAAAGCTTAATGCCGTGGATTACCTGTTGGGCAAAGAGGACGGCACTCTCCAAGACAGCACGCTCGGCGGGGATCGGGCTTGGGCTGCTGCGGGTACTGGCCAGCGTCCTCTCTCTGTGGAGCTGGCATTAGCATTGTGGGTGTGGCAGCGGAGTCGGGCGAGCCGGGAGAGGTGTGCGGAGCGACGCGAGAGAGCGGAGTTCTGGCACAATGGCCCCCAAGGCAGTGGCTGGAGTGTCAGCGAAAGCTGCAGCGGCAGCGGCCAAGAGGAACGCTCAATTAGTGGAGCAACCGGAGCAGGAACCGAGAAGGGATGAATCCCGAAGCAAACTGCATACACCCTCGGGGGAGCCGCAAAGAAAAGGGAAGCACACTGCGGCAAGAACACAGCATTGCTTCAATTCCAGAAATGTTCTCTCAAAGTGGCAAGGGGCAGAACCCTAAGGATAGAAAGTATCGAGGAGACAGTCACCCCAGGGCCCGAACCACAGGAGATCGTGGCTTCAGGTATGGATGCGGCGTGTATCCCCCTGACAGAAGATACTGCTAGCCAGAATGTCGGTTTAGGCGGTAAATCAATAATGGAGGGCGAAAAGGGTGAAAAGCCAACAGGGACAGATGGACGGACCCTGGACAATGACACTGGCAGCCCACAGGAAGACAACAAGGTACAGGGCAGCCAGGGAGTGTTGGTATCAGGGCAAGGATGCGTTGGCGGAGTGCCAGGGGCAGAAGGGGAGGGAGGCCTCTGCCCTCCCCCGGTCCTAATGGATGGTAAAGAGAAGGAAAGAAGCAAATGTTTCTATTCTGTCTCAGAAGAGGCAGAGTGGTCGGAAGAGGACCGGAGCTCATCTCAGGGGGAGAGCAATTTTGAGTCCGACAGTGATCTTGAGCAGAACCCCCCTAGCACAGCTAAAAGACCAAATACCAGATTGAATGTCCAGGAACAGCCCATGCGTGACTTAATATGGGATCACTCATCAGCCATGCCACTTCAGGGGAGCCCCAATGTAGAAGCCCTAGCAACTCATCCTCCACTCCTATACGTTATCTATCAGACTATCTTTACCCATAGAGAGGAAGCACGTCAGGCAGAAATTTGCAAGCAGCTATGCGTAAGTTGCAAGGCATTGTTAGAAAGCTGTCTAAAGCATATGTTAATGTAGGAGATAGAGTGACAAACTTGGAGGAAAGGATTGTCACAATAGAATCGGAGGCCGCCGCAGCCACTACCAAAGTAGAGTCTCAAAGCACCCAGGTTTTCGACATCCAGTGGAAACTGGAGTATATGGAAAACAGGCTCAGACGTAACAACTTACGGGTTCTGGGGATACTAGAAGGGGTGGAGGGGTCAGACGTCAGGGACCACATAATAAATCTATTTAAGCTGGCATTCCCAGAACTCTCTGAATGGAACTGGTCGGCGGAAATTCAGAGGGCACAGCGCACTCCGTTCAAAATTTGCCCTGGCACGGAGAGCGGCTATAAGCCAAGGGCAATCCTAATCTTTTTAGGTAATTTCATTCTTCGACAGGCCATAGCCGAAAAGGCTAGACCAGAGGCAAGAAGATCCAGCGAGGGAGTTTGGTTTTTCATCAGGCCAGATTTCTGCCACACAACAGTGGAGAGGCGCTGGAGATTGAGACAATTGATCAAACCTTTTCAGGACAAACATATACAAGTGTATCTCATTAACCCAACGCAGCTCAATGTAATAAAAGAAGGTCGGACTCAGTACTTTTCGTCTGAAGTAAAGGCACGGGAGTTACTGGACTCCCTTGGTAGCTAGCGATGCTAACGACGAGCTGATGATACTATTGGTCTTTGTGCAGTGGGCAGATGGGGTTGTGGGGGTAAAGCAGTATAAAGCAGTATTTAGTTCTTTAAACTGGGAGTTGTATTATCATATATGGTAATATATGGTAATAATTTTCTATCATCCATTTTCTCTCTATATCTTTTCTTTTTGGTTCTGTTTTCTGTTGGGGGAAGTACTGTGGCACTAAGTGCTTTATGTAATTGTTGCGCATCACAAGCACAGACCTAGGTCTGAGCGCTTCACATGGGAGTGAGAGGGGGGAAAGGGTAGGGAGGGGAGAGTGGGGGGTCAAGGGGGGACAGGGGGGCAGCTGGGGGGGCAGCAATGGGGAAAAATCAAAAAAAGAGAATTTATGGTACAAATTTGTTTTCACTCTTTGGCGTTGGGTATGGTATTTTTGAAAGGAGTGTTGTTTTCATCCAGATGCTGGTATCAAAAATGAAGGAAATGTTCAAACTTAATAATGGCAAGCCTTAGTATATATTCAATCAATATAGGAGGGCTTAATGACTGGAGAAAGAGGTCTAGACGAGTTTGTTAAATCAGAACCTATCGATATTCTGTGTTTACAAGAAACACACATACCCTGGGCCAAAAAACAGCTACTTACGTTGGGAGGTTTTGATATTCTTTCATGTTCATCACAGACTTCAATGGTAAGGGGGGTGGTCATCCTAGGTAAAACTGGGCTTGGGGGGGCTAAACAATCCAAGGCTGACGCTTTAGGCAGATGGGCTCTGGCCGAAATGTGTTGTGGTGTAACAATATGTGGGATATATGGCTTTAATCAAGATGACCCTGAAGTTTTCGAAGTATTGGAGAAGAAACTGTCAAGCTGGTGTACCCCCATTCTGGTATGTGGAGATTTAAATATATCAGCTGACCTGGTTAATAAAAGTCCTTATTTAGGCCAGAAGCCAAGGGTGTTTAGGGCACTATGCTCCCTGATACAATCACATGGTCTAGTAGATGTATGGGGAACAAAGGAGCCTGCCGATCCTGGGTTCACCTACTTTGCATGTCCATATCAAAAATATACCAAACTGGATTATTTTCTAATCTCATCCACAGTAATAAGTAAAGTCAGCATCAGGAAACTATTCAAGGTCCTATCGGACCATAGCCCGCTATCGCTAAGGTACGATTGCCTAAGGCCAGCTAGGAAACAAAGGGCCTGGACATTCAACAGGAAATTGCTGGCAGACAGCCTATATGTTGAACATCTGAGGAAATGGGCCCGGGAATTTTTGAAGTCAATCGTTACAGCGCATCCCGAAATGGTGTCTGGGACGCGTTTAAAGCAGGGGCGAGACAATCAGCTATACTGCCCAAGCTAGGAAAAAATCGCAGGCTGATAAGGATAGGCTTTTTGCCGAATTGATAAAAGTGGAAGAGCAACATGGCCAAGATATAATACAAGGGAAAGAAGGAAAAGAAAGTCAATTGAGAATTAGCTGGACGGTGGTAATGGAATCCATTCCAATACCACCGTCTTCTGCTCGTCTTATTTCAATATACAACTTTCAGGTGTCTGCATTTGACAGTACAGTACTCCGAATCCAGCTCCTCGGCTCCATCATACTAAATCTCCCTCCTAAATCCATTGCCCTTATGATGATTGGATAATGGAAAATAGAAGAAAAAATAAAAACTTTTCTAGTCCCGCCAAAAGAAGTGGAACATGACGACTACTATATCTATCCTCCTTTCAGAGCTGAGAGAAACTGCCCATGAAAATGAGATGGAACAGGTAATGAATGATGCCACGCATTGGACGCAGAGTCGCAGACTGAGTGATTTTGTTTTTGTTTGTTGTGCGTGAAGTTATGTCATTGTGCACTAATCATCTTTCTACAGTACACACTAAAGGTAACTCAAGGTGAATTTTTCCCTCTTGCAAATAAGAAATTTGTACTTCTACTGCAGCTTAATACATTGCTTTTGATTGAATACAGGAAGGGGCCTCAAACTGCGCACTGAGTATGACAACAGCACCGTCCATGATGATGATCGCGAAAAAGACGGCCCGTTAACCTTAGATGAGAAGGAACAGGTAATGAAAAAACAAATGTATGCATTGAACACCTGACTCTGAGCGATTGGTGGTTGTGTTTTTGTTATTTGTTTGTTGTGCACAAAGTGAAGTCAAAGTGTACTAGTAGTCTTACTGTACACACTAAAGAGTGACTCAAGTCAATAATAGTTTTACTCTTGTTGTGTAATAACAAAATGTTACTTCTACTGCAGGCCTACCTTCACAGTAAGCATGGGCTGAAAATTCGTTCCGCTCGCGGAATTTGCGGATTTTGCTCGATTTAGCGATCGGCGAATCTCGCGAAATCGCGGTAAAATCCACGAATCAGCGGGGACGAATTTTCAGCCAAGCACTTACAGGGTTACAGCAGCAGGTGCAAAAGTTGAAGCTATTTTTTTGTAACCTTTTACAAAAGGGTTACAAAAAAATTAACTTCAACTTGGGCACCTGCTGCTTTAAGCCTGTAAGTGCTTCCTGGCGCCTCGTTGCCTACTTGCAACTATTCTCTGACCCTGCTCTGACCCTTGAAGCAGGATCAGAGAATATGTTATGTTATGTTATATTTAGATTTGTATCACGCACTGTTAGTCAAGACTGTCCTGGCGCATAGGGGAACAACATGCGTGTAAGACAGAAAAGGTAGCGAGGCCGCTTGTTGGAAAAGATGCGTTTTGAGTATTTTTTTTAAACTATTCAAGTTCGTAGTGTATCTGAGTAGGTCAGGTAAATCATTCCACATGGTGGCCGCTCTGACCGCCAGGGAATGACCCCCGAGGCGCCCCCTCTTGAATCTCGGGACCACTAGACGTCAGAGCGTAGCTGAACGAAGCTCACGAGTTGGCTGGTAGAATGTGAATCTGGCCCTCAGATAGGATGGACAGGGGCCATGTAAGGCTTTGTGAGTCAGTACCAGAGCCTTAAAACGCACTCTTTGGGCCACGGGGAGCGAGTGAAGCTCATGCAGCTGTTTAAGAACACTTAACCTCCTGGATATATCAAAGAGGAGTCTCACTGCCGCGTTCTGAACAACTTGCAGTTTGCGTATCAGAAAGTCAGGGGCGCCGATGTATAGGGAATTTGAATAGTCCAGGCGTGAGAGAATAAGTGCCCTGGCTACTGCCTCCTTAGCAACTTGGGGAAGAAAGGGAAAAAACTTCCTGAGGGTCGCCAGGGTGCCAAAGCATGTTCCTGCCAACCTCATGATTTGATCGTGAAAGCACAGATCCGCACCAAACCAGATCCCCAGGTTTTTTGCTATCCCGCAATCTCCTTTAGGACAAGGTGTATCTTTAGGCCAGAGTGAATCCTTAAAGTCCACCGGGAATTGTCTGTACAAGAGAATCTCGGACTTATCCTCGTTGCACTTAAGGCTGGCCTGGGCCAGCCAGGCAAGGACAGCGGACAGGCACTGTTGGGCTCCGACCGTACCAACGCCGCTTCCTTCCCAGGTGAAGAGAAGTTGGGTGTCATCGGCATAGGCCATTATTTTGGCACCCAAAATTTCTGCCAAATAAATAAGGGGGGTCATGTAAACATTAAAACGCAGCGGGCTCAAAGTCGAACCCTGCGGGACACCTGTTTCCACTAAAACATTTGAAGAGTGGTGAGGAGGCATCCATACTTGCTGGAAGCGGTCCGTAAGAAATGACTTAACCCAGCATAAAGCCGTGCCCGAGATGCCAATATGGCAGCTTAATACTCTTTTTGTGCTGCTCGGAGTTCCATCTTGGCTAAGGGACAATAGTCCAGTCGCCAGGCCAGTTCCATGGACTTACAGCCAAGTTTTAAAATGTTTAAATGCTCCGTATACCAGGGAGAGGAAGGGGAGTTTCTAGAACGCCGATTTCCTAGTGGTTGGGGGAGAGATTCAATAGTAGAGCTCAGTCATGTTGAAACATTTTCGACTGATCCCTCTAAATTAGTGGCCATGGCGGGACAAGATTGCGCCAATCCAGTGTTCAGGGCGGAGATGCAAATTTTAAGGGGGGGAGGGCCCAGATGTTCTTTTCCCGATATGCGTGGACTACCAATGTCCCAGGTAAAGCAGATCAAAAAGTGGTCCGACCAGGTGACAGGGCGCGGAGCTTCTAGTGACAGACTGAAGTTGGAGTAGACAAGGTCTAAACAATGGCCCCCAGAGTGGGTGGAGCTAAGTACCTGCTGGGATAGGAGAGTAAGATCGCAGAGGTCACACAGGTCCTTCACTCCAGATGCAGAAGGGGTGTCTACATGGTTGTTGAAATCCCCCAGCAACAGAAATTTGGGGAACCTCATTGCTCTCTGTGTCACCACTTCCTCCAAAGATTTAAGAAACATACCTGGGGGGCCAGGGGGGCGGTAAACCAGTATTCCTCCCAATGTAAAATGTGGGGAAAAAGCTATGGAGAACTCCATAGCTTCTCCCTCAGAAATTTCCCCTGTACTCTCCTTTAATAGAGACCACTTGTCCCTAAGAATCTCTGCTAAGCCCCCACCTCGGCTGGAACTGCGGTCGAGCCTAGTTATCTTATACCCTCGAGGGGTCGCTAGTTCTATCACTGGTGCGCAGGATTCATGCAACCATGTCTCTGTTATAAATAAGAGGTCAAGTGCCTCATCGATGATCAATTCATAAACCTCCTCTGCATGTTTGACCAAAGAGCGTGCATTGATGAGAGCTGCACGAATGTTGGAATGAGGGTTGATGTCGGACGGAGGGGATGAGGAAGGACATGACCTCCTGAATTGAAAATGGCAGTCAGGGCAGATTCGGGACATTGAATATAGTGCCTCCCATTGAGTGCTATTACTGCAGGGGCTTTTATTAAATGACAGCAGTGACTCTCGACTATAGACAATCAGTGGGTCCCCAGAACCGGCCCTCGTAGAGCCAGCATTTCTGGCCCTTTGCGCTGTCGGAGCACGGACGGGCGCAGACGGGCTTATCTTAGGCGCACCTTCGGCGCGCCATCGGCGCGCCCGCTGTGCCCGTCTGTTGCGCTCCTGAAAACACATATGGCCTTTATGCCCTGCCTCCCCAGAAGCGCTAGACCGCTAACTCCGGCTCTCTCCAGGAAAAACACAGCCCAAGATGGCGCCTCGCCCTCCACACAAACGGCACACTCAGCCGCGGTGGAACGGGCGAGGGAGGCCACAGGAGGAGCGAAAATGTACAAAAAAATGCTTTTGGCAGTATAAAAGATTACAATAGTGCACAGAGTGGTGAGTGACAATTTTAAAAAGTAATTATGGCGCCAGCATCTAAATCATGCCTACGCTCTCTGTAGTGACTGAACAAGCTTAGCTGGTAATAGTTACAAGTAGGCAATGAGGCGCCTGTCACGAAAATTAAACCTCAACAGGAAGCACTGACAGATATAAAAACAAGCATTTGCAATGCAATAGGTCTCGCATTAGGAAAGTTTGAGCTATTGGTCTTGTAAATGACAATTTTTTTTATTTATGTGTTGGTTTTGAAAATAGCTAAATTAATAGCTGTCATTTACAATGCCAATAGTTATAACTTTTGCAAATGTGACACTGATAGCATTTGTAATGCAACATGTTTTGTATTTACGTGACTTAAATGTATTGATATTACAAATTACAATGGCTTTTAATTTTTTTAAATAATTAATACTTAAATAGAAGTGATTTTTATTTATAATGGCAATAGCTTAAACTTTTGTAAATAACGTTTGTGAAGATTATGTTCAGTGTATTTTATTGTGACGAAAATCCAAGAACAGTAGTGAAATATTAACATCTTTTTGTGACATTTGTAATAAAGCTTGAAACATTGAGAGAACATATCTGAACCAGTTGTTGTTGAATGGTTGCGCAGATTGATGCTGGGGTGGCGCTAAGTGGTGCTGTGGTGGCCCTGCGTGTTTGTCCATGAAGATGCAACTTTTTTGTGCAATACCTCTACTCAACTGGAGTACTTTCTACTGTCTAATCAGTAAGTGCTCCCGCGTTGGTTAAATGTATAGGGGGAGATTTACAATAACTGGCGCATCCCCAGGGATGCGCCAGTTATTGTGCGCCGCAGCTCCGCCACCCATGGTGCGCCGCATTTACAATGCAGTGCACCGTGTGGCAAAAATGCCACAGATGTGTCACGCATCTGTGCCGTAAAAGCAGCATATTGCTGGAGCTGCGTCGCAAGCGCGCGGCAGCTCCAGCAATTCTATGGGGGGCCCTATCTCCCCAATGCTGCATCAAGCCTTGCGCCTGCTTCAAGCAGGTGCAGTGTTTTGACGCAGCATTGGCCTAAAAGTGACTGAGAGAAATCTTGTAGATTTCACTCAGCCACTTTTTTAGCAGGCGTTCCTGCGCAGGAACGCCCTACCCATCGTCGCGCCCGCTGCGCCCGTCTGCTGCGCTCCTGAAAACACATATGCCCTTTATGCCCTGCCTCCCCAGAAGAGCTAGACTGCTAACTCCGGCCTCGCTCCAGGAAAAACACAGCCCAAGATGGCGCCTCGCCCTCCACACAAACGGCACACTCAGCCGCGGTGGAACGGGGCGAGGGAGGCCACAGGAGGAGCGAAAATGTACAAAAAAATACTTTTGGCAGTATAAAAGATTACAATAGTGCACAGAGTGGTGAGTGACAATTTTAAAAAGTAATTATGGCGCCAGCATCTAAATCATGCCTACGCTCTCTGTAGTGACTGAACAAGCTTAGCTGGTAATAGTTACAAGTAGGCAATGAGGCGCCTGTCACGAAAATTAAACCTCAACAGGAAGCACTGACAGATATAAAAACAAGCATTTGCAATGCAATAGGTCTCGCATTAGGAAAGTTTGAGCTATTGGTCTTGTAAATGACAATTTTTTTTATTTATGTGTTGGGTTTGAAAATAGCTAAATTAATAGCTTTGTCATTTACAATGCCAATAGTTATAACTTTCGCAAATGTGACACCGATAGCATTTGTAATGCAACATGTTTTGTATTTACGTGACTTAGATGTATTGATATTACAAATTACAATGGCTTTTAATTTTTTTAAATAATTAATACTTAAATAGAAGTGATTTTAATTTATAATGGCAATAGCTTAAACTTTTGTAAATAACTTTTGTGAAGATTATGTTCAGTGTATTTTATTTTGACGAAAATCCAAGAACAGTAGTGAAATATTAACATCTTTTTGTGACATTTGTAATAAAGATTGAAACATTGCGAGAACATATCTGAACCAGTTGTTGTTGAATGGTTGCGCAGATTGATGCTGGGGTGGCGCTAAGTGGTGCTGTGGTGGCCCTGCGTGTTTGTCCATGAAGATGCAACTTTTTTGTGCAATACCTCTACTCAACTGGAGTACTTTCTACTGTCTAATCAGTAAGTGCTCCCGCGTTGGTTAAATGTATAGGGGCCGATTTACAATAACTGGCGCATCCCCAGGGATGCACCAGTTATTGTGCAACGCAGCTCCGCCACCCATGGTGCGCCGCATTTACAATGCAGTGCACCATGTGGCAAAAATGGCACAGATGTGTCACGCATCTGTGCCGTAAAAGCAGCCCATTGCTGGAGCTGCGTCGCAAGCGCGCGGCAGCTCCAGCAATGCTCTGGGGGGCCCTATCTCCCCAATGCTGCATCAAGCCTTGCGCCTGCTTCAAGCAGGTGCAGGGTTTTGACGCAGCATTGGCTTAAAAGTTTTTAATACTTAAATAGAAGTGATTTTAATTTATAATGGCAATAGCCTAAACTTTTGTAAATAACTTTTGTGAAGATTATGTTCAGTGTATTTTATTGTGACGAAAATCCAAGAACAGTAGTGAAATATTAACATCTTTTTGTGACATTTGTAATAAAGCTTGAAACATTGACAGAACATATTTGAAACAAGTTGTTGAATGGTTGCGCAGATTGATGCTGGGGTGGTGCAAAGTGGTGCGGTGGTGGTGCTGAGTGGTGCTGTAGTGATGCTGAGTGGTGCTGTGGTGGTGCTGAGTGATACTGGGATGGTGCTGAGTGATGCTGGGGTGGTGCTGAGTGGTGCTGTGGTGTGCTGAGTGATGCTGTGGTGGTGCTGAGTGATGCTCTGGTGGTGCTGAGTGGTGCTGTGGTGGTCTGAGTGATAATGTGGTGGTGCTGAGTGATGCTGTGGTGGTGCTGAGTGAGGCTGTGGTGGCGCTGATTGGTGCTGTGGTGGTGCTGATTGGTGCTGTGGTGGTGCTGAGTGATGCTGTGGTGGTGCTGAGTGATGCTGTGGTGGTGCTGAGTGGTGCTGCTGAGTGATAATGTGGTGGCGCTGAGTGATGCTGTGGTGGCGCTGAGTGATGCTGTGGTGGCGCTGAGTGGTGCTGTGGTGGTGCTGAGTGGTGCTGTGGTGGTGCTGAGTGATGCTGTGGTGCTGCTGAGTGGTGCTGTGGTGGTGCTGAGTGATGCTGTGGTGGTGCTGAGTGATGCTGTGGTGGTGCTGAGTGGTGCCGGGGTGGTGCTGAGTGATAATGTGGTGGGGCTGAGTGATGCTGGGGTGGTGCTGAGTGGTGCTGTGGTGGTGCTGAGTGATAATGTGGTGGTGCTGAGTGTTAATGTGGTGGTGCTGAGTGATGCTGGGGTAGCGCTGAGTGATGATGTCGTGATGCAGAGGGCAGAAAGGCACAAAACGCAGTCTAACAAAGGGCAGAAGGGCAGAAAAACAAGGGAAAACGAGTCTAACAGAGGGCAGAAGGGCACAAAAAAACAGTCTAACAGAGGACAGAAGGGCAGAAAAACAAGGCAAAAACGAGTCTAACAGAGGGCAGAAGGGCACAAAAATACGGAATAACAGAGATCAGAAGGGCACAAAAACGAGCCTAACAGAGGGCAGAAGGGCACAAAAAACGAGTCTAACAGGGGGCAGAAAAACAAGGGAAAAACGAGTCTAACAGAGGGCAGAAGGGCAGAAAAACAAGGGAAAAACTAGTCTAACAGAGGGCAGAAGGGCACAAAAAACGAGTCTAAAAGGGGGCAGAATGAATCCCGCCCTGCGTGTTTGTCCATGAAGATGCAACTTTTTTGTGCAATACCTCTACTCAACTGGAGTACTTTCTACTGTCTAATCAGTAAGTGCTCCCGCGTTGGTTAAATGTATAGGGGCAGATTTACAATAACTGGCGCATCCCCAGGGATGCGCCAGTTATTGTGCGAAGCAGCTCCACCACCCATGGTGCGCCGCATTTACAATGCAGTGCACCATGTGGCAAAAATGGCACAGATGTGTCACGCATCTGTGCCGTAAAAGCAGCGCATTACTGGAGCTGCGTCGCAAGTGCGAGGCAGCTCCAGCAATGCTCTGGGGGGCCCTATCTCCCCAATGCTGCAACAAGCCTTACGCCTGCTTCAAGCAGGTGCAGGGTTTTGACGCAGCATTGGCCTAAAAGTGACTGAGAGAAATCTTGTAGATTTCACTCAGCCACTTTTTTAGCAGGCGTTCCTGCGCAGGAACGCCCTCCCCTGCACCGGAACGCCTCCTGATGGGGCAGGGCTTTACAACGTGACGCATCTCTCAGATGCATCAGGTTGTTAATACCCAGCACCCTGGCGCATCTTTTGTGCTGCCGCTGCGTCACAGAAGTGACACAACTGCGGCACAAAAGTGGCGCAAGCGGCTTGTAAATCTGCCCCATAGTGCTTTTACTACACTGTAGCTGCGTAAAGGGCCAGAAGATGTGTCTCCAGTGACCATGTGTGCCTGTGCCTGTGTTACAGGCACACATGGTCACTGGAGACACATCTTTTGGCCCTTTGCGCAGCTGCAGTGTAGTAGAAGCACTATACATTTACCAATGAGGGAGCACTTACTGGATTAGCCAGTAGAAAGTACTCCAGGGCAAATCACAAAAAAATCTGCAACTTCGCGGGAAAATTCGCCAATTCGCGGATTGTTTTGCGATTTCGTGGGAAAATCCGCGAATTCTCGGAATGCGAATTCGAAAATTTCGCCCATGCTTACTTCACAGTCAGTCAGAACCAGTATCGGAGATGATTGATAGAATAAACAAGCCAGGAGGAAGTTTCATGCATGGCATAAAAGCCGAAAGGTAAACACGTCAACAACAACCACAGCAGAAGTGGTGTCGAGTTTAGCGGTGGGATGACTTTGTGCTTTTCATTAACTACCTTAAATTGTAAAATGCTATGTTTGGAATGGATATGTGCTTTGCCTTTGCCCAACTCTAAAAAAAATATATACTCTCAATGGAGGATATGCTAAGCAATGTGCCATCAGGCTTGTCACTGTGGGCCTGCTCTGTCCTGTTGTTGTTGAAGGTCAATGCTGGAAACAGAAACAGACTACAGTAGAAATGATGCATACATGCCTCCTCGGAAAGTGTTCTTGTGTTGCACTACACCATAACTTGTGCATTTGTTTCAACTTTGTTTCTCAATATCCCCTTTGTGTTTCCATCTACAATTACAGGCCAGGCCTTGCCCTATACTTGGGAAAACATTTCAATGCACACTTACCTTACCAATAAATCTACATTTTTTTCCAGGCGGGCAGTGGCGAGTGGCGACACCCAAGATTGATGGACGAGAGGACCAAGAGGTCTGAATGCCGAGATGCAAATCCAGTCTACATTTTTGACCAGGATAACACAGTAACAGTATCAACTTTCACCTTCTTTTAAATGATTTGATTCATTTTTTTGTCTACAACCTTTACAACAGTGTGTTCTTCTTGTTGTTGTTATTATCATTAGGTTTGCTCTGTTTATGATTCATCCCTACCAATATTTAAACATTCTTTTTGCTATCTGTAAAAGTATTAAGCCCGGAACAACAGAACAAGAAGTGCATGTAATCCGGGCGTCCTTATCATTCATCATCATGAATGCATTTCCTTTTTCTCCCTTAACATATTGGATATGGTAGTCTTCAAAGATTGTTATTTGTTTGTCCATGGATACTGTTTTTCACTGCCAAACCTTTCCCCAAACCCCCTTCCCATCCATTTAACAAGCCCTAACCCTCTTCCCCCGGGCTGTGTGACTTATTGAGGTGTGACTAAATTAAACGTACACCAATAATTAATCACATGCTTGCTGGGGCGGATGTGGCGAAAGCAACAGTACTTCAATTTCAAGGCGGAGCGATGATCTTCTTCTGCTTGCCCACCCATGAGTAGTATATTTTAGAGGTGATTTTTATTTAAGAAAGGGACATATACCTCAGCATTAATTGTCGGCATTGATTTGATTTGTTGTCATTCCTCATACACAGCACTAACTGTTACGCTGTAGGCCTAGTCAAGTGACTTGACAGAACTATAGTTTGTAACTCTGTCTAGTAGGCTATCCCCACCACAATTATGTTTTGTTGTAAAATATTTTAGCATATTATTGTTGCTCGGTAAGTTCTGTACTGTACTTCCTTCTACTACTTCTCAAACAGTCTCTCAAAGGCAACTGACTGTCTCATTTTCTTATTTTGCAAATTCTGCCGCCCTGCCAGTGTCTACTACTACTACTACTATACTACCACCCCAATCATGGCATGGTACAAAATGGAAACCATCTTCACCATGCAGCCCTTACTGAGCCTAAGTTAAACATCACGCAAAGGTAAGAGAAGTTTGGGGGAGGCATAATTAATAATGGACATTTCTTCAATGAATTCACACACCCCTTTGAGTCTAGATAAAGAATGCATAGACTAGAAGAGAGAGACAAAGTACTGGTAGGACAACTCAATCAGAGATGGGTGTCGCATCTATCTGTTTGTGTCTTACACAGTCAGCCAATTATTTAAATCAAACACGGGCTATGGGGGGACCTGCACCAACAAGGAAACAGTGTGATGTAAAACAGTTATCCCCACCTACAAAACATTAACAACATTGCATGTATAGTATAAATATAGATTTAATTTACCCTAACAAAAATAAACTATGTAAAACGGAAACCCACAAAAGCTGACCCACCCCCCTCCCTAACCCCAAACAATGTCCGTAAGAAACTGTCCGAAAATCCCCAACACCCAATTTCCACCCACCCAAACAAGAATTAAAAAAGGGGCAGAACTAAGACAGGGACTCTAGGAGAAATGGTGGAATTGGAGGACGACACACATTTGCTCCTCTAAACGGGCGTCACTTCGCTTGAGAGTGCGGCAGCAGGAGCAACAGAGCTGGGAGCACCAGAGATGGTGTTGCGGCTAGGGCGACAGGTGGCCACCAGACAGTGGAGCCGTACCACTGGAGGGTGGTGGCTGGGGGCCGTGGCACTGGAGGAGGCTTCACGTGCTGCAGCAGTCTCCTCCTCCTCCTCTGCCAAGACCACCAGCCGCCGGTATTCTCGCTGTATTGCCTCCAGTTTTGGTGCCGTGCCTTGGCGGTCAACTCATTCCGATCAACCTTGGAAGGAGTAGCCATATATTAAAAAGAAACAAGACAATTGTAAAATATACTCTTAGAAAAACAGTAAGACAAGTTAATTATACACCTAGTGGCATGGTAGCACTATAAAGCACAGTACATAACATTTATTAAATCTCGTCCGCCCTTCTTCCTTCCACCCTTTTTTCACTTTTAGTTGAACACCAGGAGATCTGATCTGACTTTTGGTCTTCTCCATAAAATTTTCAAACCGCAGTTAAAATCACAGATAGATGAGGCCATTGGTTACTCAATACTACCGCCCCTATGCCAATTAAAGGGTGTCTTCTTTACTCTTCAAACGTTCACAACAACTCTTACTTACTTAGGACATCGAATTGCGGCTCACGGTAAAAAGGGACCACCCGCCATAAGGGCTGGGGTTCCATGGGGACAATTAGGATGCGTCCGCCACAGTGGCGGGCACATCCCGTATTTTTAACATTGTGGTGGGCGGTGCCGAAAGCACCGCCTGCCGCAATGCTAAAAATACATGCTTTTCCAAGAACAACGTGACAGGCCCCATGCGGAGCCTGTCACTTTGTGCTTTGAAAGGCAGGGGATACCATTGGGGCCCGCAACGGGCATCCCAAGCATACTCCGCATGCCTTTCCGTGGCAGCAATGCCGCCACGGAAAGGCATTCCAAAATGCAGATTATATGGCTGGTGGTGTGCTCAGACATCGCCACCATATTAAAACCTTTTCTGCCCGGTCGACATGTCGACTGTGTGGAAAATCGGCAGACAGTTTCTATCCACTGCGGACCCCCAGCCATTGTAATATGGCGGGGGTCTTTTCTACAGGAGGTGGGAGGTTTGCCCCTGCGGGGTCGGCGGTGACTACCGACGGCCCGGTGGGGGCAATCCGCCCGCCATCCTAATGGGGCCCTAAGTCTCAACAGTATAGTATATAATACTACTTCTGTGAAGTGTCCCACCCGCTGACTTAATAAAAAGAAGACCGCAACACATTGTTATTTTCCCAACATGATTTGTAGGCCCAACGCAAATTATATAAATGGCCATTAAAATGTATTAAAAAAAATGTACCTTTACAGTCCTGGCCACCACCTTGTGACCACTGTACAGAGATAATAGTGTACCTACCCTCCTCTCTACTACTTTATTTCCCAGTACTCCTTTCAAGTGTGTCACAAAATGTCTGACAACAGTGAACCATTCCCACCCAATAAGGACCAAACTTGTATTCAGAACACTTTACTCAATAAAATGTCCATGGTGTTCCGCAGAAGGGGAGGGGAATGACTGCCATCACTTCTACTTTTAATGCTTCACAGCCAATGAACATTAAGCTTGGGAAGCTCCTCCTTGGAACACCTTACCCATTGAGATGTCCCTGATACTCCACAGAGGGGAAAGGGGATGGCTGGCAAGACTTCTACTTTCAATGGTTTACAGCCAATCAACATTAAGCTTTGGAAGGTCCTCCTTGGAACACATCAGCCAATCAGATGTCCCTCCTACTCTGCAGAGGAGAAATGAATGGCTGGCAACACTTCTACTTTCAATTGTTGGGCATCCAATTAACATCAAGCTCTGGAAGGACCACCTTGGAACATATGAGCCAATCAGATGTCCTTGCTACTCCGCGGAAGGGAATAGAGGGGAACACTTCTACTTTCAATGGTTCACAGCCAATGAACATTAAGCTCGTTGTTGGAACACCTCAGCCAATTAAACGTTAATTTTGTTCCAAGCACTGGGAGATAACAAGCCCTCCCACATATTATTACATTTCCTCTAACAAAGTGACCCTATCCGTGATAAAAGTGAACACCGCATTCTAAGTAAATATTACTCCGCATTATATTAAAGGAAGGCCGCAATGCGGCGCATTGTTGTTCACCCGATTTGATTTCCACAGCCTACTGAACATTGCTGCAGTACCGCCCATTGTTGTTTTGTGGACGTAATTGCCATGGCCTACGCAACATTTACACTATCTGTGTGTGCACCCTACACACTGTTTGTCGCAATACAGCGCATTGTTTTCCCGATGGGCTTTCCAGAGCCTACACAACGTTGCCGCAATGCCGTGCACCATTGTTCTGTGGACGTGATTTCCACGGCCAACACAACATTCAAACTCCCTGCCTCTGCACCATACAGACTGCTTAAAGTAACTCCACAGTGTTCCTACTATTCCCTCTCGTTCAATTTTTCTCTTTTTTCCCCCTACTCCTTTCAACGGAGTCAGAAACTACGGACCCGATGGCTTGTAGACGGAGAGATGCGAGCTGATGGACTGAATCACAAAATGGCTGCCAACACTTCCTAGTTTCAACTATTTATAGCCAATGAGCGGCAAGCTCATAACCCTTTAGCCAATCAGATGTCAGAATTCTCAAATATCTATATATATAAAATTTTATATATCTCAAAAAGTACTGAGCAAATTTTTTAAAAAGCGTGCTTTCTGAACCAAGACCTTTTTCCCTGCCAAATATTGAGTAATTCCGTTTAGCAGTTTGACTTGTAGCCTTGTCTAAAGTTTCCTATGGAAATTGCTTGGAGAAAACATATTTTGTGACCCCCATTTGTTCTCAGCCCCTCCTTGACCAATCACCCCCAAACTTTCAAGATAGCAGCTGATCAAAAAAAATCAGATGTCAGAATTCTCAAATATCGATATCTATAAAATTTGATATTTCTCAAAAACTACTGAGCAAATTTAAACAAAAGCGTGCTTTCTGGAACAAGACCTTTTTCACTGCCAAATTTTGAGTAATTCCGTTTAGCAGTTTGACTTGTAGCCTTGTCTAAAGTTTCCTATGGAAATTGCTTGGAGAAAACACATTTTGTGACCCCCATTTGTTCTCAGCTCCTCCTTGACCAATCACCCCCAAACTATCATGATAGCAGCTGATCAAAAAAAAAATTCTTGGAAAATTTCGTAAAGATTCGTCAAACGACGTCAAAGTTATAAGCACATGAAAACATGTTTTTTCTATGGAAACATGGTCCTAACTATATCTTCTACCTACTGGCGACTACCAGTAGGTAATATACATATATACATATACAGATATATATAATAAGTTTGGCACTGTTTGACAAATCTCTGCACTGCTAGTTAGCTCAGGCAGCTAGTACCACTGAATTTCACTGGTTTAGTACAAGTGAAATCTGAGCCTAAGTATAACGTCCCTGTAACCTTTGTTTTTTATACATATTTTATACATTACCTAAGTGGTGGTCATCAGTAGGTAGTTATATTGAGAACCAAAGCTTCCATAGAGAAAGAGTTTTTTGTTTTGCTGATAACATTGTCGCCTCTTGATGAATCTCCACAACATTTTCCCAAAAATTCCCCTTTTTGTTTTAGCTGCTGTGTTGAAGTTTCGGGGTGATTCATCAAGCAGAGACTGAAAAAGGAGGGTCCCAAAATGTGTATTCCCCATGTTACGACACAACTACAGCCCAAACTGCTGAATGGAAGTACATCAAATTTGGTAGAAAGATAGATGTTGGTCCAGAAAGAGGACTTTTTGTGATTTGATGTATATCTGCTTAGTAGTTTTTGAAATATCTATCTTGAAAAAATATAGATATATGGGGAGGTGAGTCCTTGCAGTGGACTTGAAAATCCTACAAACAGTTGATTGGCTGTCAACACTTCAACAAGGAAGTGGTGGCACCTTCTTGGGACTCGGCTTGGAGCAGAGTCCCAGACTAAAAATAAAAAAACAAGAAATGGCAGAAGAGTAGAAATACCCTCAACCCCCAGATATGGGGAGGTCCCTCAAGGTCCCTCAAGGTCCCAGCCGGGGATAAAGCGCTTTTTTTTTAATTGCTGCAGACTCACAGGTGGATTTGAGAATCCATGGGAAACATTTTCACAAAACGAAGGGCAAGCTCCTGCGCTTCATTTACCATAGGCCCCAGGTGGGCAACATGGAAATGAGGAACGGGGAACCAGGGGGGCCCTCCAAGAGCTATTCAGCATCTGCAGAGCACAACCTCTATTTATATGCAGAAGAGCCCTGAAGCTGCCCTCCTGCCCTGGGGACTGCCACCTTACTAGGGCTACAATGAAAAAGGTGTGAGGGCTCCGCCCCCCCAAGTGGCCCCATGGATCACCTCCTACCTGGAGCATAAATCAAGTATTGAAGGGGTCCATTGAGGAACCCCCAGGACCACCCCCTCCCGGGGAAAAAATTTGCACAAAAAAGGGAGGACGCACAGCCCCCCTCCCGGAGTCCCACAAGGCCCTGGGGGCCACCACCTCCCAGGGCCGGTTCTGGCAATGTCCGCTCGACCTCACTGGCACCGGCGGATGGGGTCTGAAATTGACCCTTTCCCATTACACTTTTCCTTCTGTGTTCATTTATAAAAAAAAATTTAATGGGTCAGGCCCCGGGGATGGGGTTTTCAGGGAGCAAAAAGAAAAAAACTAAAACCAGCAATTCGCCAGAGGCTCCCTCTTTTCTCCACTACTCTGCAAACACACCTCCTGGCATGATCCTGGTTGGGGGAACAAGTCCCCTTCGCTCCTGGGGGTTCTTTGGGGCAAACAAAACTTCCTAATACCTCCAGTAAGCCCCACACAGAGGGATTTCTGAGAGGTGGTCGGAAGCCATGCCCCCTTACCCCACCACTCTGCAAATGCACCTCTCAGTGCACTGATGGTGGGGGAATGAGGTCACCTTGACTTCTGAGGTCCTATGGACTAAAGTTGACTTCTTACCCCAGTTAGTAGTATGCCAGAAGACGTGTTTGCAGAGTAGTAGAGAGAGGGGGCATGGCCTTCCATCAGGTCTCAGCAATCCTGCTTTGTGGGGCATACTGGAGGTAATAGTTGGCCTCCAAAGACATTCTTGGGGGGCAAACTACCCCTCCTGTTATCTCCAATAAGTCCCACGAAGAGGGATTGGTAGGTGGTCTTCGGACTATGCATGGTATTTGGAGGCCACGCCTGCTTTCTCCACCACTCTGCAAACACAGCTTGTGGTACACTACTGGTTGGGGGTGATGTCAACTTTACTCCTGAGGGACCTTAGGGGCCAAAAGCCCTCCTGGTAATATCTGCAAATCTCACACAGCAGGATTCCTGAGAGCTGGTCAGGGCCCAGTAGGCAGTTATGGTTAGGACCTTGGTTCCATAGGAGAGCATTTTTTGACTGGCCTATATCTTTGCTTTGTTTGTGGGTGATCCGTGCAGTGGAGACCGAGAAGTAGGGGTGCAAAATAAGGATGTGTTTGTAATGTTAATTTCCATAGGAACACGTTGTTGAACCCACAGCCTGAACTGCTGGACGTAATTACATCAAATTTAGCAGAAAGGTGGATGTTGGTACGCAGATTTTGATTTTCATACTTGGGTGCAAATCCATTCTGTAATTTTTGTGAAATTAGATCCAAACAATACTGAGATATCTCTGGCAGTGGATATTTTGCAACAGTTTTGCGGGGATTGAGGTTGAATCACAACATGTTTGGGAGTAAAATGTGAAAGCTTGTGCCAGTGGGAATGCTCTGATTGGCTGGACACAAAATGAATAGAAAGTTGTGGTGGTTTCACAGTGATCGTGGTTACATCACGCAGTATTTGAGGTAAATTGCAAATGCTTGAGCCAATGGGAATTCTGTGATTGGCTGGACGCAACCTGAACAGAAAGTTGCACCTGCCATTTTTTTTGATTGGGAGTGGTACACGGAGCTGAATATTTGCACCAAAGCTAAGATAAGAGGTTAGGGTGGAGATACTCTGACACCATGTTTGAGAAATGGAGGTTTTAGTGAGACAAGTTATGTGTCCAAAACGGATTTGTTTAATTGCAAGCGATATTCGTGACAACACAGTGACTGTCAGCATGACCCCATGTGTACCATTGCAGGGACATTATCATGATTGCAACATCTTTGTGAATATATGTAATATATATATATATATATATATATATATAGACACAAAATTGTGGCTGAACCCTTGCCTCAGTCTCGGCGGGCTCACGGCAGGGGTAGCCACCCCCTTCAAATCAACACGCTTCACCCGCGTCCTCCTTATACCAGTTTCGGAAAGAACGACACAGGAGCCGTGGCCTCAATCAATGGTGCAGTTTATTGCTGATACACCGTCCGACGCGTTTCGGAGTAAGCCTACTCCTTCATCACGGGCAAACTTTGTGTAATACAATGTGAATAATAAAGTAAAAAAACATGTCACGTGATAAAAAACATAAACAAAATACTTTGCCTTTGAACAATTTTCAAATGGTGTTTGTACTATTATTTCAATGACTGTAAATTGCATTAAGTATACTCGGCTATTTACCCAGTTCTAAAAATGAAGATTAGGTGCACCATTTGTCAAAATTTAAATGCATGATTTCACGTTCATCCACGGCCTCATGTGAAAGTTAAACCACGAGTCCAAGACACTGCTAAACGTGATTGCTGGTAAAGCAAATCAGTTCAGAACCATGTAACGCATATTAGTTCAGTACATGGAGTAATGTAACCAAATATCAAAATATTATCAACATAAACATAATACAGGCACATCCTCTGGTGCGGGTAGAATCGAACCCATGCCCTCACATCGGGAGAAAAATAATAAGCAGTCGCTCAAACCCCCAGGCTACGCGGGTAACTGCCTGCCCGAGGCTGATTTAGGTGCTATCAGAACACTGCAAATAAAGCTGGTAAAGCAAAGCTATAACTGCGTGTTGCCCTAGTGGGCTACCTAATAAGTGTCAAAAGGACAAAACAAGATAAAGCCCAAGTGGGCTAAATCCAAATTAATTATAGATCATGCCTGACATACAATCAAGATAGGTGACGGATCTGAAGATCAATCAAATGAAAAAACAGTCTCTGTTTAAAGCCCCAGTGGGCTGGTGCACTGTAGGATGCCAAGGTTGAATTCTCATCAGTCAATGTTGAATGAGTACTTGCAACACCTAAGACAATGATAAAGGCAAAGTCCAATTAAAATCCTCATAATGGAGGAAACTTCACTTTTTTTAGAAAACACACAAAATTTCTTAAACAACAAGCAGAAGTTATTAGGGCAGAAAAACAGCATGATAAATAGTTCAACATTAATGTAGGTGTACTGACAATTCCTCGTCCATGTTCAACCCTTGGGGCACCATGGTGTTGAAACGTATTATAAACTTGGACTCTAGCTTTCTAAGTTCCAGAAGCCTATTACCTCCTCTTTGGTTCTGGGGGACACAGTCAATAATGACAAATTTCAAGAGATTGGCATTACTTTTGGGATGCTCTTGGAAATGCCGCGCTACAGGATAGGTTCTATCATTTTTTCCAATTGCTCTTAAGTGTTCCAATACTCGCTTTTTGCTCTTATGGATGGTACTGCCAATGTAGTACTTAGAACATGGACATTTCAAAGCATAGACGGCATATTCAGTGTTGCAGTTCAAATGTTTTTGTATGACCCATGGATTGTTGTTACTGTTAAATTTGATGGCCTTTGTACTACTGCTGAATTTACAGGCCTTACACTGATTACATGTGAAAAAACCTCTGACAGCATTGTCTTTTTTGGGGGTGGGTATCATATTGCTACACAAATGATCTCGTAGTGCCCTTGGTTTGCGCAATGTGAGGGATGGGTGCTCTCCTATGTAGTCTTTAAGGTCATTGTCAGTTTTAAGAACTTCCCAAAACTTACCCAGACTTCTCTTGACTTCCCACGCATGAGTACTATATGTGGTGATGAATCTCACTGTCTGTTCAAGTTTGGGTTCAACAGGTTTGGGAAACAACAGGTCTTGTCGATTAAGTGTTTCCACTCTGGTGATGGCTTTATCGACAACCTTGAGGCTGTAGCCTCGTGACAAAAATCTTTCTTTCATGATAGTTTTTTCTTTTTCAAAACTATCTTTTGTACTACAATTTCTACGGGCTCTGAGTAGCTCACCAAACGGTATGCTGTCAATGAGGTTGCGGGGATGGCAACTGCCAGCATGCAGCAAGCTGTTGCCAGCCGTGGTTTTCCTAAACAGCGAGCTCACGATGGTACTGCCGCTTACCTCCAATTTGAGGTCCAGAAACTCCTTGGTCACTTTGCTGATCTGATGTGTGAATTGGAGATTCAACTGGTTATTGTTGAGACTTTGCACAAATTCAGTTGCTTGTGCTTCAGTGCCACTCCACACACAAAAGATGTCGTCGATGTAACGTAGCCAGAGGACGGCGTGGTCTTTAAAGAGCCCGATGTTCTGGACTACCTGCTCCTCCCACCAGCCCAGGTAAATACCTGCAAAGCTGGGGGCGAAGCAGGTCCCCATCGCCGTCCCCTGGGTCTGCCTAAAGATGGTGTTGTCAAAGAGGAAGAAATTGTTACTCAAGCACATCTCAATCATCTTGAGTAACATCTCAGTATGTTGGAGAAAACATAATTGCCTGTTGTTAAAGGACTGTCTACAAGCATCTAGACCAAGATGTTGCGGAATGCTAGTGTACAGACTGCACACATCTAGGCCTAGCATGAGATAGTTAGGGGACCATTCAATGTCATTGATTTGTCTTAAGAAATCGCTTGTGTCACGAACGAATGATAGGAGCGCTTGTACCAAAGGTTGTAGAAAATAATCTACGTATTTCGACGTATTTTCTAAAGCACTTCCACAGGATGACACTATAGGCCTTCCTGGAGGCTTTTCTGCATTTTTGTGCAGCTTTGGCAGCAAGTACATTACAGGGAGTTTGGGATATTTATACGCCAAGTATGAAAATTCGTCAAGACTTAATATGCCACAATCCCTCCATTCCGTAATTTGGTTAGCTACACAGTGCATTGCTTGTTCATATTCGCTTCTGGTGGTTTTACAATATCTGTTAGTATCAGATAGCTGTGAGTGTCCTTCTAGTTTGTACATTTCTGTCGGCCAAATAACAACATTACCCCCTTTGTCACTGTGTTTGATAACAAATTCATGATTAGATTCTAATGCCATGAGTGCTTTACGTTGTTGACTAGTTAAATTATTTCTGATCAGTTTCTTATTTGATTTGAGTCTTTTAAGCTCATTGATCATGCCTTTTTCAAAACAATTTATTGCTTCACAGTTCACTTGGGGTAGGAAAACCGATTTGGGTTTAAATGGGGTAGGAACCATCAAATCAGTGTTGACCAAGTTGTCAATTGGGTCCTCATTCGGCCCACACACTTCAGCTAGTTTAAAAACCGTGTGCAATGTCTCAATGTCGCCTATTTGAAGGCCTACATGTTCACTGACTTGTTCACCAATTGTTTTGTCCCTTTTATGAGAGAACCACTTTTTGAGTTTCAACTTTCGTATATAGTGGAACAAGTCAATTCTTGATTCAGTGTAGTTAAAATAGGAAGTCGGGCAAAAGGATAGTCCTAGCATTAATACTTCCAATTCATTTTCATTAAGAATATAATTAGAGAGATTTACCACAGTTTTGGTCCTCATGTTTTCTTGGCGAATTTGCCCCTTGTTCTCGTTCCCACTGGGCTGTCTATTGGCATGGAGTAGTTTGGCTTTCTTCCTCCTCTTCCACGCCCTCTTACCGGGCTGGCGCTGGTGGCTGCTGTGATTGACCTCTCTTTTGTCAGCAGCTCGTACTCCCTTAAAAAACGTGCTTTTAGTACATCCGGCTCGTTTGCATCAGCTTGCTGTACAGCATCGTTATCGCATTGTAATATTTGTTCAGTCACAGAAGATATTCCAGTTGTAGAGGGTGCAGATTCATCAACCTCTATGTTGCTTGCTGGCGTTCCTTCATTGGACCTCATTTGAGTAGTTTGTTCCATTCGCAATTTTTCGAATTTCTTGCCAAAAGTTAGAATTTGGCCATTTCTATAATCTATTTCATCTCTTTCAAATTTGGTTAGTTTTTTCATTTTAATTTCTTCTTCCAGTTTCTCCAAGCGTTTGTTCATTTTCTCCATTTCTGTGTTAAAGTCTTCCTCACCCAATAATTCTTTCAATTTCACCATAAGTTCCTCGCTTTCTTTTGTAAGTTTGGAACTTTCTTTTTCGGCAGCTTTTATTAATAGTTTTAGCATGTTCAATGAACAGATGTGGTTGTTCTCCATCCATTCTGATATTAGTTCTGGGTCAGGTTGTTGAAGCGTGGGGGTTATAAAAATGCGTAAACCCCGCGGTATTCTATTGCATTCAACGTACTGCTGGAGCGCGGTGGCTTCCCACCATTTGGACTGTTCTTTTTTTAATAATCTCCATAGCGTGTCCCAAAGTTTTTTCTTGTCTTTTACATTGTCGCCGGCGGTTTTGGTAATGCTCCCGCCTGCCTCACTTCGAACAGTTTTCTCAAACAATTTTGATGCCGCTTCCTTCCGTCTGGTGTTTCTTGTATCAGCCATGTTAACTCGTACGATCCCTGTGCAAATCGTACTTCCCTGAACACTACAGGGCTGCGTGTGTGTACAGCGTTATTGATTGTCACAGTCTACAACGCTGTAAATCCGATTGCCACGATCCAGCTCACCATAAGCATGAAACTCCCGTAGCGTTGCAGTCCGTGTTCGCCGGCAAGCACTGAAAGGATGAATGCAGCTCCCTGCTCCTCCTCCTCTCGACTTAAACCGGCGTCCTGGATCCACGCTATTCCTTTCGTTGCTTGAATGGCGTCTTCATGTGGGCGAGGGTTTTTGGAACAAATAGACACAAAATTGTGGCTGAACCCTTGCCTCAGTCTCGGCGGGCTCACGGCAGGGGTAGCCACTGTGTCCCCCAGAACCAAAGAGGAGGTAATAGGCTTCTGGAACTTAGAAAGCTAGAGTCCAAGTTTATAATACGTTTCAACACCATGGTGCCCCAAGGGTTGAACATGGACGAGGAATTGTCAGTACACCTACATTAATGTTGAACTATTTATCATGCTGTTTTTCTGCCCTAATAACTTCTGCTTGTTGTTTAAGAAATTTTGTGTGTTTTCTAAAAAAAGTGAAGTTTCCTCCATTATGAGGATTTTAATTGGACTTTGCCTTTATCATTGTCCTAGGTGTTGCAAGTACTCATTCAACATTGACTGATGAGAATTCAACCTTGGCATCCTACAGTGCACCAGCCCACTGGGGCTTTAAACAGAGACTGTTTTTTCATTTGATTGATCTTCAGATCCGTCACCTATCTTGATTGTATGTCAGGCATGATCTATAATTAATTTGGATTTAGCCCACTTGGGCTTTATCTTGTTTTGTCCTTTTGACACTTATTAGGTAGCCCACTAGGGCAACACGCAGTTATAGCTTTGCTTTACCAGCTTTATTTGCAGTGTTCTGATAGCACCTAAATCAGCCTCGGGCAGGCAGTTACCCGCGTAGCCTGGGGGTTTGAGCGACTGCTTATTATTTTTCTCCCGATGTGAGGGCATGGGTTCGATTCTACCCGCACCAGAGGATGTGCCTGTATTATGTTTATGTTGATAATATTTTGATATTTGGTTACATTACTCCATGTACTGAACTAATATGCGTTACATGGTTCTGAACTGATTTGCTTTACCAGCAATCACGTTTAGCAGTGTCTTGGACTCGTGGTTTAACTTTCACATGAGGCCGTGGATGAACGTGAAATCATGCATTTAAATTTTGACGAATGGTGCACCTAATCTACATTTTTAGAAATGGGTAAATAGCCGAGTATACTTAATGCAATTTACAGTCATTGAAATAATAGTACAAACACCATTTGAAAATTGTTCAAAGGCAAAGTATTTTGTTTATGTTTTTTATCACGTGACATGTTTTTTTACTTTATTATTCACATTGTATTACACAAAGTTTGCCCGTGATGAAGGAGTAGGCTTACTCCGAAACGCGTCGGACGGTGTATCAGCAATAAACTGCACCATTGATTGAGGCCACGGCTCCTGTGTCGTTCTTTCCGAAACTGGTATAAGGAGGACGCGGGAGAAGCGTGTTGATATATATATATTCACTCAAAAAACAATAGGTTTCAGGCCTTATATAGCTTATATAGTTAGGAATTAGCATTTAAAAAACCATTGATTTTTCCATAGGGCGGTTGGACTCACTTTTAGCCCAAACGGCTGAATGGATTTACATGAAACTTGGCAAAATTGTAGATATGGTTTGCCCGACGTGCCTTTGCTATGTCTCAATATATGTGCTCCAGTGGATTTTGAGAAAGTAACGTTTTAAAAAATAGATATATCTGTGACAGCGCTCCGGTTAGCGCCCCGGTTCGCGTACCTGACGCGTAACGGAACTTCGCGAAGTGAAGCTGATTGGCTCTCCGGTGTCTGTCAACATTCTAAACAGTCCGGAACGGCCGCCATCTTGTCTCCCGGTAGGATCGAGAGACAAGAGGAGGAGAAAAACGAAGGGGGAATTTAATGAAAGGGGGCAAGGTAGACTCCTCTTGACCCCCTAGGAATGATGTTGGCGTTATTAAAGGGTCCCGTGGGGCAAATAAAAAAAAATTGATTTTTCGCGGTAGAAGCGCTTCTCGGTTCGCGAACCGGGTCGCAAACTGGTAGCAAAACGGGAATTTGGTCATTTTGTGTTTCGATTTAATTAAATTACAAGATGGAGGAAAAGCAATGTAAGTATTGGGTATAAGGGGGTATGGGAGACGTATACCTGACCCCCTATGTTTTCTGAGGGTGGTTGAGGAGGCTTATATATGTTGATACTTGTCTTCCGGCGGTTGCGCGTGAGCGTTTTTTGTTTTTTTTTGCCGCTTGACTTCTGTTAACGTTCGATTCGAAGGAAATCAGGAAGTGTTGACCGCCATTTTGACACTGCGAGTAAATATATTGTTAAAAATAATTGTTATAAATTAATTCGTATTGATAAACATTGTCTGCGCCATCTTGCTTTTTTTCCAATGCCACACTTTTGTCGTGCACGGCAGCCATTTTAGATGCCTTGACCAGACCCACTCTCTGCACGCCACCGATTCTCAGCATGGCTCCCCACCCTCGCAAGCATCTCCCCCACGCACTGGTCACCCCCGCTCTCTGTCTTATGCATGGGCCATAAACCTCCCCCCATCTGCGCTGCTCTTCCCTGAGAATCACACCCTGTGCCCGCCCGACACCTCCATTTCACCCTATTCACTACCGCACCCTCTGACACTCCTCTTCCTCTGTGTCTGATTGTCCAGGCCGGTCCCAGGCTATCACCTAGCCCTGCGGATGTAGTTTATGGCCCCAACTGTAAAGAATCACCCCTGTTCAAAAGAGTTACAGTAGATCAAGGCCCCCACCTCATGAGATCCGTCACACCACGCGCGTTCCTACAATCTGATAACGATCCTGTATTGTGTTTGGGGAGGGGATTCTCACTGTAAGGGTGTGTGGGACCGAGCCTGAAGCGGAAGATTCCAGGGATGCCTTTTTGTACAAAGTCTTCACAATTATGTGTCACATTAAAAATATATAGCACTCCAACAAAGTAGTAGGATTATAACACTTTAATAACTTATAAATATATACATCGCTCCAACAAAGTAAACACGTTAAAAAAAACTTTTTAAACAACTATTTACATGACATTGCTTTAACCAGGATAGACAAAGAAATGACACAGTGATGTAAAAGTTTCTGAAAGAAATGCCAAGAATATCCCATGTGAAAGTGAATTTTATCTGGCCATTTTTTTCTTTTCCTTCTCATGAAAAGAAAGTTAATGCCAGGTTCGTTACCTGCCTCATCTGCAAAAAAAAAACTCTCGAGAGGGACCGAAAAAAAATATAGCTATGGTAATCATACCGTGCATCGGCACATGGAGAGGTGGCACCCTCTTAATTATTCTAAAGCACAACTTCGAGATTTGGTGGATAACCCCCGACCGGCAAAAACATCCACCAATGACTTAGCAATAAGTGAGTCAGAGGCAAGGGAAACGGTCTCAAATCTGCAAAAGAACTTTAGGCAGATGAGATTGACTTGTGTAGCATGTGGAAAATTAATTTCATGCGGAGAGATGAGTATTACTTTAATAAATAGATCATATGAAAATCATCAATGTCCAAAACGTCCTAGAAAGTAATTTTTGTCATTTTTGAGGAAGAGAGATAACCTACAGTGGTACGGGGTCGTTTTCGTTCGTACTAGGGGGGCCAGGTGACATTCGTTCGGGGTGGCTTAAGGGCATTTAAAACAACTTCCCTGATACAGGTAGCATATAAAGTAGAAGCTAAATACCAGGATCTTTATCAATTGCTTTATGCTGTACAAAAATGAAAAACACATACAACAAACCTGGACCATTCATATTTTTAATGTTTCTGCGTACTATACTTTTTAACCCTTAACTAATTGAGCTGCTTCATTTCACCTGCTTTTTAAAAAAAAATAAAAAAAAATCGGAAACAGTGGCCATTTATTCGAAACTTACCAATCTACGCGTTACAACTACGTTTGCTTTTTCAAAAACCTTTAATAAAAATGTTGGTGCCCAAATACGGGCCTACAACCCCGTGGGCCGGCCACGGAGCAGGCTGGAACTGTAAATGGGGGGGGGGAGTATTTATTTGTGGAAAACATAACAGAGAGTCAGTGGTCGTTGATTTCATAGTAAAAAGTGCGACAAGTGCAACAAAATCATATCGATAATTCATTGTGAGCAAGTACCAAAAGTGTCGACAATTCGAACCTTCAATAATAAATACAGTAATTAATGATGCATTAGAACTTAATATCAATTCATTGTTCGAACGTGTAATCAGTACCCGTCCCATGTCAATTCATTGTTCGAACGTATAATCAATACCCATCCTGTATCAATTCATTGTCCGAACATATAATCAGTCTTATTCCATATCAATTCATGTGCTAAAAACTGCATACATATCTCATGATATCAAGGCTGAGCAATCGGGGCACAACAAGGAGTTGAGAGTTTCATTTGTACCGGCGCTATTTTGGGTGAGGTCAGGAAGGTCCAAGTATAGTCAAAATGTCTCCACCAACTCGTGGTTGGACCGGGACGTCTTTCGGCAGTCCAAAAGTTTTTGTTGATGGGTAGCAGAGGGGACTGCCGACATGAACCATCAGTCAAAGTGGGGTGGGAGGCAACAATCTCTCCTACCGGGTCATACTAGTGTACCACCGGAACTGATCAAGTTGGTAGTCTTGCAGAATTTTGTTCATTTCAAGACTGAGGTCGGCGCCGGCATGAGCGCGCCGACGTCCCGCGGCTACGTCGTGGTCGTTCCGTGGGTGTTCATGGCAGTCATTTCCCATCGGGGGTGTCTGCGGGGGTCGGGGGCCCCAGTGGCTCTTATAGGATCTTCAAAGTTGAGGAGAACGTTTCTGGACGCAGGACTCATTTTCTAGTTGAACTCAGAAGCGTCGTTGCACCGGAACAGTGGACGAGACCCCCGCTGGGTGAGCGGAGCATCATTGCCTCGCAATAGTGGACGAGACCTTTTGTTGGGTGAGTGGAGCGTTGGGGGGGAAGCTGAGGGGCCCCCACCTGGGGGGTGGGAGAGGCTCGTTTGCGCCGCCTCTCCCTCCCAGCGCACCCCACGCCGACACCTGGCGTTGATATCCGTGATGTCCGGACCAGGCGATAAGAGGGGGGGGGTCGGTGGCATGTGCAAGACATCCCCCCCCAGTGTTGTCGCAGCCATTAAAGGAAGAAGAGGGATCCCGTTGGCTCCTCTCCTGGCCCAGGGGGGGGGGTCGGTGGCATGTGCAAGACATCCCCCCCCAGTGTTGTCGCAGAAAGAAGAAGATACCGTATGGCCTCGGCTCCTCTCCTGGTGCACCTTACGCGACGACCCTTTTGTTGGGTGAGTGGAGCGTTGGGGGTGCAGCTGAGGGGCCCCCACCTGGGGGGGTGGGAAAGGCTCGTTCGCGCCGCCTCTCCCTCCCAGCGCACCCCACGCCGACACCTGGCGTTGATATCCGTGATGTCCGGACCAGGCGATAAGAGGGGGGGGTCGGAGGCAGAGGCAAGACATCCCCCCCCCCCGTGGCCTGCAAGGCGGCAGAAGAAGGGATTTGGGAGACCAGTACATTTCGGGCCATCCACCCCACGGCTGATGGCGGTTAGCCGGGCCCCGCCCTGCACGTGTCGAGGCCTCATCTTCCGGATGGGCGTAACCGTGGCCCTATTGCACTTCGGGAGTTTCCGGAATGGGGGTAGGTATCTGCTGATTTGTATCTATTTCATGTTACCGTTAATGGGCGTGGCGGGCGGTGGGACAGACATGCTTGGAGCAGTGGGGGGGTGGCGGAGCCTAGCTACCTCGTGGCTGCCGTAACGTCAAGCTTGGCTTCTTTCAGGCTTCTTTCACCACTTCCATGTTTCTTATTTCTAGCGAAGTCAAAAACTCATCAGTGGCCTACTGATTTTGTTCGATTTCTTTCCCTTCCTTTTCAAGTGTGGTTCATGCTAAAGTTTCTGTTTAACAGGATACAGTGATTACTTCGTATTTTACATATGTCTTCTTTATTAGGGGTACTCTCCGGTTGAGCCAGATGATGTACCTCTAATAAATGGTCCGGGTGGAACGAGTTTCTCAATCAGTGGGGAGTAGATGGGCATGACAGATTACAACGGGGGACAAAGGTCCGCATTACCCACTCTTCACTACTTGCAAAGACTAGACAGAATATTTCTATTCCACGTTATTTGCAAACAGAGAATACCTCGAGAGAACTATTCCTTGAACAATAAATGTCCAGCCAATCAATCAATCAGTGGGGAGAAAAACAGGCATGACGGATTACAACGGGGGACAAAAGTCCGCATTACCTATCCTTCACTATCTGCAAAGGGAGACAGAATATTCCTATTCTTCTCTGTTTGTAGACAGGGTCCGATTATTGCTCTTTGAGATATTCCCTGTGACAGGGAATATCTCAAAGAGCAATAATCGATAAAAAATTAGTAGGATTATAACACTTTAATAACTTATAAATATATACATCGCAACAAAAACAGTAAACACCTTAAAACATTTTTTATTAAAACAGAAGCAAAAATGACAACTAACAGTAGTGATATCCTGGGCGGGTGATGGAACTGGGATTGTTAATGGAAAAAGATCTACAGAGAAAGGTATTGGTGAATCATACTTCTTCGGAAATTTAAAACTCACAAATGTTTTTTTTGTGTAATCGTTTCAGGTCAAACGGATTGTGGGACAATGTTCACAATGGAAGAGTCACCAAAAGGCATTTGGATCGATGTTGCAGCAGGCTGCCATATATATAGTTATTTAATAAAACGTTTTACCCTGTTACTTTGCTGGTGTGTTGTATATATTTATAATATTTGCATAGGGTTTGTCGTTATTTTGGGTGGGGTGGGTGGCGGAGCCGAGCTGTCTTGCAGCCATCATGGTGTGGAGCTAAGTTCATCTCACTAGTTTCGTATTTCTCATGAGGGGTTGTTCTTAATGTTTCTATTTTAGCGAGGTCATAAAGAGATCCCATTAGTGGCCTACTGATTTTGCTCGATTCCTTTTGTTTTTTTAAACGATTTTTCACTATCTGCAAAGACTAAACAGAGTATTGCGACTCTGTGCTTGTTTGTAAATAGAGAATGAACCAAAGAGAACCAATTCGAAAACAGTAAATGCTTGGATAACAATCAATCAAATAGAGAGAGAAGCAGGCACGAAGGATTACAACGGGGGCAAAGGCCTGCGTTAACTACCCTTCACTATCTGCAAAGAGAGAGTACTCCTAAGAGAAAAGAGGGGGGGGGGGCAGCGTTCAAAGCACATCAGCGTGCATAAACACGAAAATGTTTTTACCTACCACGTACTTGACATTTGACAGCTTTTGATATTTGCTATTAAAAAACCATTGAAATTCACTGAAAAAACCATAGGTTATAGACCATATATAGTTAGGAATTAGCATTTACAAAACCTTGAAAATTCACTGAAAAAACCATAGGTTATAGACCATATATAGTTAGGAATTAGCATTTACAAAACCTTATTTTACTCGCACAAAACCATAGAAATTCGCATATATAGTTAGTTGCAATAACTATATATCGCGCACCCGCAATCCACTGCTGATGATGTCACATATTACATCATTGATGACATGGTCAGTGACATCACTGATGACATCACTGATGACATCTCAAATGACATCACTGATGACATCACTGATGACATCTCAAATGACATCACTGATGACATCACTGATGATATCTCAAATGACATTACTGATGACATCACTGATGACATCTCAATTGACATCACTGATCACATCACTGATGACATCTCATTTGACATCAATAATCAGGTCACTGATGATATAATTGATGTGATAATACAATGCACCTCCTCACACTCTAAAATAACCTCTGTTACACCCAGTGTTAAATACAGAGTTTCATTTTTTGAACCATTGACACACCAATACCAGTTACTACATACGCACTCACTGATTCCTTCGTCTACACACACATTCACTCATTCACCCATACAATCAATCATACATACAGTCACTCATTATTACAACACTATCATATGCACTCATACACCTATGCAGACACTCAAACACTGCCACTCATCCATAGAGTTACTCACACACCTAGTCAGTCCTGTAAATAATCAATCACAGTTCGATTTCCTCATCTATACAGTTAAACACGGGAACACCTTATTTTTTCAAACATATACTAACACATACTTACTCTCTTATACAATTACTGATACAAGTACACATTGATCTGCACAGAGTCACACACCTCCCAGCCAGCCACACACACACTCAGTCTTCCATACAAATACTTGGGCAACCAATCAATAACCCATATAGCCACTCATATAGCTACTGATCAAACCATGCAGCAGCTTGCACAACAACAGACATATTGATGCACACTTTCAGACAGTTTAGTCACTAACCCATGCATTCAGTAAGACACATTTATTCACTCACTCAGTCAGTCACGCACCTACTAAATCCTTCATCTAGACACTTATACATCCACTCATTCTTCAATATGTAAGACATATTTTAACTTTACAGAAACATACAGTCACTGGATGATGTCATCAGTGATGTCATCAGTGATGTCATTTGAGATGTCATCAGTGATGTCATCAGTGATGTCACTGACCATGTCATGAATGATGTAATATGTGACATCATCAGCAGTGGATTGCGTGTGCGCGATATATAGTTATTGCAACTAACTATATATGCGAATTTCTATGGTTTTGTGCGAGTAAAATAAGGTTTTGTAAATGCTAATTCCTAACTATATATGGTCTATAACCTATGGTTTTTTCAGTGAATATATATATATATACATATATATATATATATATATTGGTACATACTTGCTGGTCACTGGCACAGACTCATGTACGCACTCACAAACTCCCTCAGACACTAATGCACCCATTCACATGCCCAGTCATACACTTATACACCCAGTCACATACCCACTCCGATACTTATACACTCCGTCAGATACCCAGTCAGATTCTCATGCACCCACTTACAGGCTCCTTCGGGGAGTGCCATACCCATGTACAGGCCCACTCAAAGACTCACATACCTACTTAGAAAACCACTCAGAGACTTCTGCGCACAGTCTCATACTTTTCTAGAGGCTCTTACACCCACTCACAGACCTATCTTGGCACTCATGCACCCACTCACATACCCATTCACCATTTCCACCATCTTGTGATTAAATTTGACCGAAACACAAAATGGCGAACTCCCGTTACGCTACCGGTGAGCTACCCGGTTCGCGTACCGGGTAGCGCTTCTACCGCGAAAAAATCAAATGTTTTTAATTTTTTTCTTTTTTGCCCCACGGGACCCTTTAATAGCCGCCACATCATTCCTAGGGGGTCAGGAGGGGTCTACCTTGCCCCCTTTCATTAATTTCCCCCTTCGTTTTTCTCCACCTCTTGTCTCTCGATCCTACCGAGAGACAAGATCGCGGCCGTTCCGGACTGTTTAGAATGTTGACAGACACCGGAGAGCCAATCAGCTTCACTTCGCGAAGTTCCGTTACGCGTCAGGTACGCAAACCGGGGCGCTAACCGGAGCGCTGTCACAGACATATATATTTTTTAAAAGGTTAATTTCTCAAAATCCACTGGAGCACATATATTGAGACATAGCAAAGGCACGTCGGGCAAACCATATCTACAATTTTGCCAAGTTTCGTGTAAATCCATTCAGCCGTTCGGGCTAAAAGTGAGTCCAACCGCCCTATGGAAAAATGAATGGGAAAAACGCGTTTTGGGACCCCCATTTTTTCTCGGCCCCCCCTTGACAAAACCCCCCCAAATTTTCAGGGGCTGCTCAGAAACAAAATGTGCCATTTTCCAGAAAATTTCAGCCAATTCCGTCCACAAACGCCAAAGTCATTCGACATAGAATTTTCAGAAATCCCATAGGAAAAAAATCCTAACTATATATACCTACTGGCGACCGCCAGTAGGTAATATTTTTTTTTATATGTTTTTTTTACTGTGTTACATGCAGCTAGCCACCACCCTAAAAGCATGATTCGGAATATTCCGTTCAGAGAACTGCTTCGTCTGAAAAGGAATTGTTCAGACATGGCAGACTTCGCAGAAGCAAGGGATGCTGCTGTTACAAGATTTCAAGCAAGAGGATATTCGAGATCCTTGCTTACCAACACAGCAGGTAGAGTGGACCTAATTGACAGGAAAGATCTCCTAAAAGAGAAAAAGAAAAAAGACTCAGGGGGGGGGTCACACGGATGATTACCAGATACAATATGAGATCTAATGAACTGGTTCAGATATTTAACAACAACTGGCATATCTTACAAACTGATGCCGTTCTGAAAAATATCATACCACCACGTCCGTCCATAACATACAGGCGCTCTCAATCATTAAATGACCACTTGTTGCAGAGCCATTTCAAGGACCAGCCCAAACAGACAAGGACCAGTTCCTTTAAAGGTTTCTTTCCCTGCATGCATTGCAAGGCTTGCAAGTGTAGTAGGAAAAGAACAAAATATGAAAGAAGACCAAATGACCCCCGCCCGTCTAGAGAAATTTTAAAATTCCTGAACTGCAACTCTGATTTTGCTATCTATTGTTAAGAGTGCCCTTGCCATAAACGATACATTGGGAGTACCATCAACCCGGTGAAGAAACGCATATTGGAACACATGCGGGTGATAACAAACCACAATAAGAGTTATCCAGTAGCGCGCCACTTCGAAACCTACCACATCAGCAATCGTGATCTACTCACCTTCTTCTGCCTAGATCAGGTGGATCGAAGGGAGAGAGGTGGAGACCGGATCAAGGCACTTAGAATATTGGAATCAAAGTACATCATTGATTTACAGAGCAAACACCCCACAGGGTTGAACAATGACGAGGAATTATGGGTCCACTTAGAACAGCATAGGGAGACAGAATCTAATATGAGTAAGAATTCAGTCCCACCTTCCCCATCCAGAAGCCAAAGTAGAACATACGACATAGGCCCACATAGGGCATTAGCAACAACACACATAAGGGTAGAAAACAGCCAGCAAATGAGTCGAAACCGCCCATCAAGGGCTTAATAAGACCAAGTATACCATTACAAATTTGTTGAAAATAAAGGGCAAAGGTTGACAAAAATGCGCAACTTATGACTTGCACTAGCAGTGATAGTGTACCACGAAAACAACTTATTACATAATAGGACAATAATATGTCTGAAACTGCATCCCCAAAACATATGACCCGTAGTGTTCATTACAGTGATAAATATCAAATTGTAGATATTTTTGAAAGTTAAAAATGTAATGACAGTGCCTTAAGAATCCTGTATGGTATACATAAGAATGTTTATATGAAATGTTTTTTTAGATACAATGTATTTTTTAATTATGCACTTGCACTTTTGAAGCCATTGTTTTTAATGAAATCGTCACTTGTAAATTTGTACTTACTGGTCCACTACAAGATGGCCACCGCGAAACATAGGGTGTTAGTCCACTTTCACTCTCTATGATTAATGCAGATGCTATAATGGTTTCCTTTTCACACACTCGTTGACACTGATGAAGCGAAAGGCAAAACGCGTCTGTCGGAGGGGGCAGGGGTCTGCCAATAAATCTTTTTTACGAACGCGACCTTGGAGTGCTGCCTGTTTTGTTTGAAGAGACGAAAGTGTGAAAGTATATATATATATAATATATATATATATATATATATATATATATATATATATATATATATATATATATATATATATATATATATATATATATATATATATATATATATATATATACATGTATATATATATATATATTGGTACATACTTGCTGGTCACTGGCACAGACTCATGTACGCACTCACAAACTCCCTCAGACACTAATGCACCCATTCACATGCCCAGTCATACACTTATACACCCAGTCACATATCCACTCCGATACTTATACACTCCGTCAGATACCCATTCAGATTCTCATGCACCCACTTACAGGCTCCTTCGGGGAGTGCCATACCCATGTACAGGCCCACTCAAAGACTCACATACCTACTTAGAAAACCACTCAGAGACTTCTGCGCACAGTCTCATACGTTTCTAGAGGCTCTTACACCCACTCACAGACCTACCTTGGCACTCATGCACCCACTCACATACCCATTCAGGGACTCATGCACCTACTTACAGACTCACTCAGAGTGTGATACACCCATGTACATACCCACTAACATACTCATGTATATACTCATAGATCCACTGAGACACTCACACACCCACTGACAAACCCACTGATATACTAAAACATCCACTCACAGATCCATTCAAGCAAACACCCACTCACACATGCATACAGTCACTTATACACTCAGTCGCAGACCCTCTCAGAGACTTATACACTCAGTCACCCACTCATTAACTCAGATAGTCACACACCCACTTACAGAATCAGATATTCATTCACCCACTCTCTCACCCACTTAAATACTCACACATCCAATCACAGACCCACCCAGACACTCGACCTCCCAGTCACTCATACATACACCCATTCACTTGTCTACTCAGAGACTTATGCTCTTACTCACAGACCCATTGTGACACTCATACACCAACTCACAGATCCACTCGGATACCCATACACCTATTCAGACACTCACACACCCATACAGTCACTTACACACCCACTCAGAGACATATGTACCCATTTACTGATACACTCGGAGACTCAGGTACCCACTCACAGTCCAACTCAGAGACCCGCTCACAAAACCACTCAAACACTCTCTCTCTCAGTCATAGACCCACTGCGAGACTCATGCACTCATTCACAGACCCATTGAGACACAGATGCACCCAGTCATAGAAGCACTGAGACAGTCACAAAGTACATTACAGAAACATTGTAGACTAGCACTGTCTCACAGATCCACTCAAATACTTATGCAGTGAATGAGATACTTACTGATACATTGATATATGCAGTCACACATTCAACTGAAAGAGTTACTCACGGTGTTATAGAAATATTGAGGGAGTTATACATGCTATTATAGTCATTTAGATAGTAATGTGTTTAGTGTGTTGATTATAATCCATTTTGCAGTTATAAGTTTTGATTATGGTGGTGCCTGAAGATCACCTAAAAAACCAAAGGTTACAGGGATGTTATAGTTAGGAATTAGCATTTAAAAAAACATAGAAATCCAAAGAAAAAAACTAAGTTTACAGGAATGTTATAGTTAGGAAATAGAATTTTAAAAAACGTAAAGATTCACTTGGAAAAAAAACAAAGGTTACAGGGACGTTATAGTTAGGCTGACATGTCACTCGTACAAAAACAGAGAAATTCAGCTGCTATAGTTACCTGAGCAAACTATAACACACCCTGCAATGCACTGCTTATGACCTCACATATTATATCACTGATAACACGGACAGTGACATCACTGATGACATCTCAAATGGCATTACTGATTACATCACTGATGGCATCTCAAATTACATCCTGGTCCTTAGCCTGAGAGTGCAAAATCAATATTTTATATTCGTTCCAGTGTTTCCTTATGTGCCAGCCAGCCTCTTACACTGGAAATAGCTTTTAGGTGCCGGTCACTGTAACAAGTTTTTATCTTTAAATTTCTACATGCCTTGCTTTTAGTTAAACGCACACTACTTTTTGAGCTACAAGGCCTTAATATTTTAAAGGAAGGGTTCAACCTGTGTAACATTTATTTTGACAGACCGAGAATTATGTTGGCCTGGTCACACTGGTGGATGACAGAGTTGTGCTGTAATCCCTAGGTGACATTTAACTTTCCATGCCATGGGTGTATTTTAGACACCATATACTATGAAATTATCCAAAAGCTAAATGCACCAGTTAGATGTTAGCCAATCTGCCATTGTTTAGAGGTTAGACCACATGCACTGGGTTCTCTTTTTATTTTTAAAGAGCTTTATATAGCTCAAACTGGACCTGAGATATCGGGTATCAGAGCACTTTACATAACACCAGTTTCGTTACACAAGAACACATTCAATTTTGTTAGGAATGGGGAGATTAAGTGATTTGCCCACAATCACCGGATGTTAAGCGTTGCTGCCGATCCTCGAACCCAGCTCCCCAGCTTCCTGGTTGACTGCTCTAGCTGTAAGGCTACATCCTCTCCCCAATTAGCAGTTAGCAGTGTCCCAGTGCACAGAGTCATAAACCAGCAACATGAGTCCACACAAATGGGGTGACCATGTAAAAAGAAGCACTTCCTTACACCTCTTCTCTAACTTTCTACCTCCCTCACTGATACAGTTCAAATTACAAATGAAGAAATAGTTTTAAAATAGCTTAGGTTAATTTAATACATTTAAAAATGCATCGCTTGCATTCTTCGAGATACCCAGTAACGCTCAGAATTGGACAGAGCAATATCATCCAGTTGATACTCTTCTGTCTGACTTTATAAAGAGGACCAAACAATATGTTTACAAAAATGTACCTCTGTAGATGAGTCAGGATTACATACACTTCACTCTCTTGACTAACTATTATAGAAATTAAAATCACTAAAGACTAAAATGTATCCTGCATTCATCTTATGAGTAGTCTATTGTGGATGCTTAGCATTTAGGAAGAGTTATGCAATCAGCTCTACATGTTGCTGTCTGTTTGACCTGAGTCCATAGCATGAATGCCATAAGACACCATATTTTACCAGTTCAATTGTGTTCAAACTAGCAGATCATATAAAATGATGCATTTTTTTTTCTAGTGGTATTTCAAAATGATTGAGGGTTGATCTGCTCTGAGAGGTGTGTGTCCATTCACTAGTAATACTGAAACCTAAGCTGCTTTTTCAGCAGTCACATAGAGGGCTGTCTTTAACAGGTGTTCCTCTCTTAAATCTCCAAGCAGAGGTTTTAACAGCAACTATTTAGACCTACACTGAGGCCTAGATATTCATTAACTGCTGCCTATTAGATACACCACATCCATATTAGTAATTAATACCATTTATTACCCTGTCCTGCTAAGCACCCTCCAATTTACCCTGTCCTGCTAAGCACCCTCCAATAATCAGATAAAGATTCAATGACTACAGTTGAAGCTACTCTACTAAGAGTGGGGGATAGCAGTGGGGAGTATCACTGTCATATAAAATAGACACCATCTACTTTTTGTATACTTACAGGCACATGCATAAATATTGCATTTTGCGATTCCTTAATTGCGAAAAATAAGGAATCACAATTAAGGAATTGCAAACTGCAATGCATCAAGAAATCGCTATAAAAATAGCGATTTCTTAAAGTTCCTTAATTGCGATGCTCTAATTGAGAATCGCAATTAAGGAATACTTCCCCATCCATTCCTATGGGCCATGAGGCCCATAGCAATGAATGGAAAGACATTCTTAATTTGCAATTCACCATTGAAAATTCGCAAATTACGAATGCAATTTCAAGGGTGCAGGGGTGTCCAAAGGACACCCTGTTGCACCCCTGAAATCTGCTTAGGAGTACATTTTGCACACTCACATGCCCCAAGGGCTTGTGTGTGTGTAAAATGGAACTTTGAAAAATGCACTTTAGTGCATTTTTCAAAGTTTTCGCAAATTACCATGAAGGTCAACTTCATGGTAATTTGCTCCCCTTATTTGCGAATTCGCAAATTTTTAAAGTTTGATGCATTGCATTTAAGGAATCTCAATTTGAGATTCCTTAAATGCAATTGCAATTGAAGAAATCGCAATTTTGCGATTTCTTAAACAGCGAAAATTAGTAAAATGTTCATGCATCCCAAAAATGGGAATTGCATTCGTAAACGGACGAATTTTGCGATTCGCACCGTTTGCGAATGCAAATTCCTTTGATGCATGTGGCTGTATATGCTTAAAAGGTACATCGTCTGTAACTACAGCCAAGATCAATTAATTATTGTGCCCTGTTAGAAATAGAATTCCTGGTTTGCAGAAGTATGCACCCAGGCAATGCGTGAACCATCACTCTAGTGAGGGTAAACTAGATACACACTAAAAGATAACCTGGGCTCACTCTCTGGCAGCTTGGCACAGAACAGTCAGGCTTATCAAGTTTGAAATGTGTAAAACATTGTTGTACCACACAGAGTAACAAAATGAAAACACCACAAAAAGATTCCACACAGGTTAAGAAAAATAGAGAATATTTATCTGAGCAAAATGAGACCACCACAACCAAAATCCAATCGGTAGACGTCAAGATCACTAGCAGTCAAAAGGTTGATTGAGGTCATGAAGTGCCAGTGGAAATCCAAAGTTCAGGCCAACCGTGATTTGACGGCAGGATGACTACCGGTTCCAGACAGGTATTGTTGAAGAAATTTCTTGGATTGAGCTTTAGTCAATGTAGAGAGTCTATTGCGTCATTGTTGGTCCACGTAAAGAGGGAACCATGTAGTTGTCGAACTTAACTGAAGTGAATACAATGAGTCTTCATTAAGTCACACAGAGAATCATCATCGAGCTGCGTAGGCTGTGGAACAACTGTCATCAGGCAGCCCCAGCATCGGAAGGCGATGCAGCATAATTTCTTGCACAGGCAAGGCAATGCATTGCATTGGTTTTTGCTGGAAACAGCTGCAGTCCCCACTTCTGAGGCCAAAAGCTAGGAGGGGGCACCTGAAGCAAGGGTAAAACTCATGAAAAGTCCAGCAGCACCAGCGGAACTGTAGGAATTCCTTTGTGTCCCTGAGACTTAAGCAAACAGGAGGCAAGCCAGAAAGCCATTGGAGATCATTAGGAGGGAAGGCAGAGTCTGACTCTCTTTTTAGCAGTGTCGGGGGCAGCAGGCAACAGGCAGCATGGAAACAAGCAAAAAAGCAGTCTTTCCCAAAACGCAGTGCAGTTGAGTCCTTTAAGCGGCACCACAGTCCTTTTGATAGAGGTTCAGTTCAAGATCCAGAAGTGTTTGATTTTAGGGGGTCAGAGACCCAGTACTTGTATCCAGAAGTGTCTTTGATGTAGGGGGTCACTTAAAAGGAACTCTCCAACGGGCACACAGATCCTTTTAAACCCAGTCCTGTCTGCCAGGCTAACACTCGGCGATAAATCAGTGTTTTGTATGTGGGCAGGGCACTACCCATTAAAGTGCAAGTGTCATGCCCTCCCATACCTCCCTGCCCAGAAATAGCCATCCGAGTGCAGATGAATGCAGATGAGTGCTCAGAATGTAGATGAGCCTCACCTTCCTGTGTTTATGGGTGTTTAGAGTGAATGCACAAAGTGTAGCTATCACCCAACCAGTAAGTGTTTTGGAGACGACTGTCAGGCAGAAAGAGCAGTAAGTACAGAGAAATGTCTACTTTCTAAAAGTGGCATTTCTAAAACAGTAATGTTAAATGCAGCTACACCAGTAGGGAGGATTTTTCATTACCATTCAAACATATGAAACATGAAAAAGTTACTCCTCTTGGATCAGGAATTACTGCTTAAAAGTGTACTAAGTACCAAGACTAGCATCAATTGTGCATCACAGTGCCAGTATATCCTGGACGATAGTGGCAAGCCTTCCCTTTATCCAAGATGTACTATGCAGAGACAAACCTTCAAGGTGGAAATTTTGCTTTGCCTGTTTTTTTGTTTTTGTAGCTTGGCTAATTGTGCAGCTTTTGAGTATTCATTCATTCTGGCCAGAGATGAAAGCTTGAGCATGAATCATTACGTTCAGTGTGGCCCGCTGTGCTTTATTTTGTGAGACAGGTACAAGGTTATATGGCAAGCTGTTTAGAAATTCCTCATGCTTTTAGGTGACTGGTCATTTATAATTGTAAGTAAGAAGTAAGTGGAGGGCTGACATCACTAGGGATACTCGTAGGCTCATAGACAGTCTTGTAGTTAGCTGCAGGTTTTTTATGAGGTAAGGAGTTTTTGTGAGATTACCAGCTAAAGCCCCAATTGTGTTTTTAGACATAGATGCTAAAATTGATTTATCCAGCCTTATCTATTTTCTACAAATAATTCTACAAATTGGAGGCATTTATTGTCTGAGTGGGGGATTATTATGTCAGTGACTGGACTAGAAGAAAGTCTTAGCACTTCAAAAGGCCTATTTTGGACCTATTTAAACCTCTTGAACTTTAATCTACCGCCTTGAGCATGATTTACAGAAAAACCTAGAATTAGCTGAAGAAACACATACAATGTTCCAGAGGATTCAATTTTCCTTTCAAGTGGTGCCCAACAGATTTCTCTTTGTAAGGCGCATATTGATTTAGAATAGGATGATTAAAGATACACCTAATCCTCTCCTTACAGTGTATTCCTAAGCCACAAGGTGGAACATCACGATTTTCCTAACATTCAGTCTAACCCAATGTGATGAAGAAAATTTCTCACATCTAAAATCAAAATGAAATTATTAGTAATTGATCATTCAATGTTGGTAGTTTAAGAGCACACAGACATTTCATGATGTGAGTAATGCACAAAGCTTGATGAGCATGGTTGTTAAATCTCATGTACCATACCTAAATTGATTTCTTATACACCTGAGCATAGGAAGGTGCTTGTCTCTAATAAAAAAGAACAGTTTGCTAGCCCAAGTTAAGAGCTCTATGATGAATATTTCAGCAGCATTTACTATGGACAAAATTCTAAAACAGTCACAAAAAGAACTGCGGTGGGCCACTGCTTACTTTTGAAGTACATTTCTGAGTTGTTAGTGTTTAATGTTGATTCCAGAAGTTATCAATGGAAGCTATGATAGTCGCAGTTACTCCGAGGTATTTTAGAATTGGTCTGTAAATTTCATGCCACTCCCTTATGAAACAATTTTTCCTAGCACAAATGATGGAGCTAGGAGGATATTTACATATTGCAAATATTCTGTCTGATAATTGTAACATAATTAGCTTATTACTGCAGAGAAAAATATGTTTCCCCAGGAAGAACCTGTTCTGCTATATCATTATCTGTTTTCTTCGGTATGCACTAAATCAGCCATAGGTATTGATCTACTCCTGTTCTTCTAAAGAGGGAATGTTTACCAATTTTAAGGGCGAGAATGCAATGTTCAAAAAACTGGTGAGTACCAGAAAAAAGAAAGGGGTAGATTTATGAACTTGTCACGAAGTGCAGCGTAGCAAGTCAGCTTGCTGTGCTGCTTTGCATGTCAGGGAAATGGTGGGAATGCGCTGTATTTAAGGCAATGCAGCTCATGCCTTTTTTCCCCTGCTGGTGCTTGCTTGGCAGCCTGGTGCCAGTGTAGGCACCCTTGTACAATGGTACAAAGGTGCCTGTATTACATGCAGGATTGTTTTTGTGAAGGAAGGTGCACCTTTGTGCACAAACACAATCCGGAGAGGTATATTCCTCTATGTGCACTGCAGAAAGCAGCACACATAGAAATAGGAATGCACGAGGATAAATACAAATATTTCTCCTTGTTATGCCTTTCCTAGGAAGGGGTATTATTTTGGGTGCAATCCCAGGTTTGCCAGTACTGTTAAATCTGGGAATGCGTAAAAAACCGTGGGAGTTGAGTGGGAACAGTCACGGAATGCTTCCCTCATCCAGAGTAAGGCAACACAGCGATTTACTCTGCTTTGTTTTCCTCCAGGTCAATGGAGCCACTCAGGGCCACACAGAGTAGCCTTGTGTGGCTTCATAAATCTCACTTAAGGTTTTTGTCATGCATGTACCACATTGCGTGGTGCAAACACTGCACAAACCGGTTCATAAATAGGCCCCCAAGTTTGTTGGTGTTCACCTGTTATTAGTCCTTGTTTTCTGAGCATCATCCACAGCCATTTTGATTACATTTGACCCCTCATAATATTACAAAATATATCTAAGAAAATCATTTTACAAATAAAATTGAATAAGTGAATGTGTACGTGTAACTTGAGACATGTGGTCATATAGTCTTAACTTAACCTGTGTAAAGGCCTCTCCTTATCTGCCACAAAAAACAAAGCAGAATAGGACTGTATCTTTTCTCTTGCAGTTACTCGCTTCAATGAACAAAATTCCCAACATGCATCAAAAAATGATAGTTTTTTTTATATGTTGGTAATTATACTGAATTAGATTGATTGTCAAACCTAACTTAATCAATAACAACTACGCTTGCAATTTATACTGCAAAACAAACACCTAATTATTCATATGTATCCATAAACATCTCAAGAAGGTCATATGTTCAAAAAAGGGGAAAAGAGTCCTTTTCCTTCTGAGTGTGAGCGAGAATTTATACCGTGTTTATGAATATTATGGTTTTTATAAGGGTATTTAAAAGGTTCATTAAAACAATATCAATGCAAATGTTAACTGAGCTGCCAATTCCTTCATGCTTGCTAGCATTTTCAGCAAGGAGTCCCTTGATGACAGTGGATTCCGACTGAAATATTTAACATCTCTTGTTAAATGCTGGCACCAAGAGTGTTATTTATTTTTTTCTCAACAAATTATTATCTCAAGAGAGATGATAATGGGAACAAGTGAAAGAAAGATGGACAGCCATTAGGGCAAAATGCCAGCGACTGATCTTCAAAGGAAAGAAGAAAAAACAGTATACTTCCATGGATCATAAAAAGTTATTGCTGTTGTTGTGAATTCAGAGAAAGGACTTTCGAAGGTGAAGACATTTAAATCAAAGTAAAGTGTCTGCAGAACAGTTTTGATAAAAATGATCTATTGTAATTACAAGATTCCATTACAGGGCTGAGAAAGCATTAAGAGAGCTGGTATTGATCATATAGCTTAAACCTCTGTCTGCAAAAAAATACAAAGTTGTAAAAACTGTAATAGGGAAAAAGAAGATAACCAGAAATCAGCAAATAATTATGAAAGACACACATGCCGTCGCTCTAAAAAATTCTGAGAGAGAAAGATAATCTCAAGGGATTAGTCAATACTTCTGCTTTAAATAGATGAATGTCTCACAAACACACAGACACACACACACACATTTATACGAAAGTGGTTGTGCAAATGTGAAAAAGTTTATCCAATATCACCATAGATTTCATGCAATTTGTATAAATGTTTGCTTAGGCCACATTGAAGGAATCAGAACAGTTTGCCGGACCTATAAGGAGCATGTTTTCTACTTACAGGGCAAAGGAGTGCCTAGAAGTAATATTTGAGTTGGGGTTTTTCTTCTTTTCGCATCAAACAGCCTTGTGTTTTAAAAATCTTTAAAAAATATAGTTTTGTGGAGAACAAAATCCACAACTATTGCATTAACTAGTGTTTCTATTGATCACTTCTGATGCAGATGGAGGATTTTGTATGTGACAGGCAAAGTAGAGTAAATTGCTCCCATACACAGTCCGATAGCAAGATGATATTGTTCTGAGTGGACTGTCCCTTAAAACATGTGGATGTGAGATCCGGACCTGTTTTTTTTTGGTGAAAGGCATTTTTATTCGTGCATTTTGGTTTCTCTTGGATTTGCTTTACATTTTTTTTTGTTTATTTTCAGTTTTTAATCTTCCCAAGAATCAAAGATTTCAGAGAAGGAGGAAACCTGTGTCATCGAGCTTGCAGAAAGACACATGCTCGGGATGCTACGGCACAGAGAGATGTACAAGGAGCTCTCAGCAAAAGTGCCCAAGCAGAAGGCGAGAATAGGCCATGTGCCATGCACTCCACAACTACCACGCCATAGCTGCTAAAACATCTCGTAGTGGGATTATGAGCTGATATAATGCCTCTCTCTGTGAGGGTGCAATGGAAGGGATCTCGGAAAAATTGTAAATGTTTTGTACATTGTGCTTGTACACTACACTCTGCCATTGGTAAGTTATTGTAGTCAGGCGGTTATCCCTTGAAGGATTGATTCCTGCAAGATTGTGTGGTATCTCGTCCTTCTGCATTGCAGACACGACGGTTTTCATCTCCTAAACTGCATGAAATGTTATTTTTAGTATGTGTCTGTGTGTTTTACTATTCAGAATAGTCCATCATTGCTCCATTTTTAGCATCTGGTTCTCCCAGTGAGAATTTGCTATTACAAATAACACGTGAAACGGGGACAAATATAGGGGCATATTACCAAGCAATAGCGATAAATATCGCTATTGCTTGGTTAGAGACAAAAATTTACCGCAGCGCTGCGGCGTTTTATACCGCAAATAAACCTTGGTATTACCAAGGTTTAACGCAAATGCGGTAAAAATCGCTGCAAAGCATGAATATCGCTGAAAAGTCAGCGATATTCATGCATTAGCGAGCTAATGCTCTTAGCCATGTTATCCACCTCCCATTGGATAACATGGCTAGGAACTGCTCAGGGCAGGTGTTAGCTTTTGGAGATATTCCCGCTTAGCGCGAATATCTCCAAAAGTTGGTAATAGGAGATAGCGATGTTAGCGACTGTTTTCAGTCGCTAACATCTTGGCACGCCCACTTTGCATCTCATTAGTGATAAATATCACTGACATGCAAAGTGGGGCCCAAGATGGTCGTTATCTCCTACTAGCTGTCGCTAACTGGTGTTAGCGGCAGCTAGGTAATAGGGAGATAATTTTATCTCCGCTTTCTTGGCTTTTAAAGCCAAAAAAGCGGAGATAAACCCCCTTGATAATATGCCCCATGGTTATTTTTTTTTACATTTTTTTTTAACTTGTGTCACAACAGTATTAATGACAAGAAAATGATTTTGTTGAAATTGTGAAGAACAACTTGAATCAACCCCAATTGCAATTGTAGTTAAACATGAGAGAACATTGTTTGAACAAATAGTGAAATGAAATGAACCTAAACATTTGTAAAGGCAATTAGCATAGCGGATATCAGCAAGTTATGGGCACTGTGGCTCTAGTACGAAAGGTGGCGCGATTTTTATATTTTTTAGTGGGCAGGTTTTTGGAGTGGGGAAAGCTTAACAGGTACATGCGAAAGAGGTATGGCAAATGTAAAATTCGAAAAAATATTTGAAAGAGAATAAATTACAATTTCATATATAATTGCTGACATTTATTTGGTGCACATTGTTTAAATTTCTTTTGAGTTTCTTTTATTTCTTTTTGCTTGTTTGTTGCGGAGCTTGCTATGTGAGTCTTGCGTTGTCGTTGAGGATACTGTCAATGAGGGACTTGCAGTGTGAAGAACTGTGATGCAGATGCATGGTGCAGCAGCAGTTCGAAGGAGACTGTGGGCTGTGATGCGAAGTCCTGGGTCGGGAATGCATTGGCTGCGATTTTTATGTGGAGGTTTGAATGACAATGCATCATTCTATATCGATTCTGCTGGAACCACAGCTAGACTGGCAGAGCACCTTCAGACCCACTTTCAAGGGTCCATGACTGGGGTGACAGGACTTGGGAGGGTAGGGCTCATTGCTGTCAGAGACATGGTGCTGGGTACAATGTTGTTGAAGCCTGCCCCTGAGGCTCTGATAAGGAGGCAAGCCAACTAGCCCTTCCTGTACAAAAACAATCCCCAGAGGCATTTCCTCTTTATGTGTGTGCTAAGAATGCAGCATGCATAAGAAGAGGAATTAACAAGAAAGATATTTCTCCTCGTTACACCTCACTGGGGAAGGCGTAGCATTTTGGGGCATTCCCAAGTATACCACTTAAATATGGGAATGCATCAAAATCCATGGCTGTTGCATGGGAACACCCACACAACACCTGTGGAATGCCTCCCAGGTTCAGAGTAACTCAACCCTGTGCTTTGCTCTTCATTACATTACTCTGTATTTATGAACCCACTCAGGGTCATGCAAGATTCATAAATGGCATTTTGTGGTTGTGTCGCACATTCACCACATTGCGTTGTGCAAGCGTGATGCAATCCCACTCATAAATATGCCTCTCAGATTTTAGAAAAATTGCTCAATGAAGCAAGCCTTTAATGAAGACCATGGAGAAATGAGAGCTAATTTCTGCCTCAGTTAGCAATATGAAAGTCATGTCTGAATTGTTTTTCTTTTAATTTTTTGGTTAAGCCAAATCTGCGACAACTGCCTATCAGGAAGGCTGACTTATTTTTCTTAACAGGACCAGGTTTGTGAAACTGAGATTTTTCACTGCAGACTATTTTGATAATAATTAAGGAAATACCTCAGGAAAAGTTATATAGGATGCCTGTAAGACTTGTCTACTTGGCATATCAGAGGCTGAAAATGTCTAGTTAAAGGGTGTGAATAATATATTCTAGAGAAATAATTGGTTCCTCTCTGAGAGGGATTATGATGCGCCCCTGTATACTGAACATGACTACCTTGACAATACTTCAGGAATGGCTGTGCCGAAAGTTGCTAATGTGAACTTTTGTAAATTATCAAGCTGCTTCTGAAAATTAATCTCACAAGAACCACACAATTGAACAAAGAACTTGCTGTGACATACAACACTACTCGGAGAGAAAGGTGTTTGACCCAGAAAGTAGCCGGTTGACACCAGGGACAATTTATTAGCAGTGGATTGTGAGCTCCGCTCCGCTGGCAGAGTTCATAGAGCTTTTGACACTGCATGGAAGGCAGAGTTCGACAAAAAACTCCACCTACGCTGCGCAGCAAAGTTTACCAGCACAGCGCCACTAATATTCCCCCCTTTTGATCACCTTTCTTCACAAACACACAGACACCAGTGGTGAAAGAAGGGTGCTACGGATCCTAAGACAGACAAGGAAATGGACTCTGCCCTCATATGGGTCTCTGTCGTATAATACATCTACATCTGGGGTTGAGTGCACCCCTCAGATGGCAAAGATTGGACAGTGTCACTATCCCATTCTTGGCTCTGAAACTTGTAGGGCACTATTAAACTCATAGGTATGTAAACAGTCGACATGTGCCATGCCAGGTTAGGTAAACATTTCCAGGACGTTCAAATAATTAGACTAGTACGTCTACGGCGCCTTCGACCTCAATATTTGTCTCCTGGTTGTTCGCAGAGAAACTATTCATTTGTCACTTGAACTCTAGTGCCGCTTTCATGTGCAACTCCCCGCGGCCCACCTTTGTCAGATGTTTTTACATGCAACAATTAATTCCCCGGTAATGCACTCGGCGGCTCCTTACTAAATGAATTGTAGTTGCTCCCCTCAAGAGTGTGGTTTTATGAATATCTTCCTGAAAAACTCTGGAGTCTATAATTTGCATGCAAGCATTATTGTTAGATAAAGACTTGGAGATAGGTAGGGAGGAACTGAAGTTAATTTGCATTATACTTGTCCTTCATCAAGAAAATTTTTAATTTTGGCCATTCATGCACCTCTAGCATAATGACATGGTAGTGGGGTAGGTAAAATTCTTGGTTTCCGGTTCAACTTGTTTATGTAATCGCCTCGGACACAATCTCGTGTGGGATGTGACAGGAGGAGCCTGCTCACTGGCAAAGCCACTGCGCGCTTGTTGCTGCAACCGCCGACAGATCTAACATGGGTCTGCTTTGAGCTGCTTCACCTTGGCTGTGAGCACAGATTAGGCTGGTTAAGGAGCACCGCAGACTGAGATCTTCAAACTCCCTGCATAGCTGCCAAGGTTTCAGATTGCTCATGTGTGACATTTTCATAATTTCAGTGTTATTATGAGTGACATTCAACGAGTATGAGTGACACTTTCTCGCAAGCAAAATCAAGCAATGAAGACGAGGGAAGCATATTAAATAATATCCTTCTTCTTTCTCCTTGTGTGTTTTTCTCTCTCTTGCTCTGGGTCAAAGTCATGATGAAGAAAAATAAGTGCTGGCCTCCAAAAATTAGTGTTGGTAGGCCCCATCTGCAACCACCAGCTCAAATTAAGCATTGGCTGGGGGTGTTGGAGGAGATATAATGCTGACAGAGTATGTGCTGGAACTAATGGCTAAGTTCTATTGCTTCGCAGTCCAATTCTTAAGTAATATGTCAGCTGACATTAACCTATAGAGGAAAGGAAAGTAAGTACCACCGAGAAACGTGTCGCCCACCTGAGGGTAGGTAGGCCTTAGCATCACATCTTTAACTCCTGAGTTTAAAGAGAGGATAAGCAAAGGAGGTCTGAGATTTATTACCACCACACTTGGCAAATACAACAAACACTCACTATCTCACTCCGCCAAACACTTGTCTTGACACACATAATTACTTTAACACAACTGTACACCACCAAATAAATAACATCACATACACACACTCAAATCATGAGGAAAGCTTGCACTGCTGAATCTCAGTGTGGTTAGCTGAAAGCATTCCACCATGTATGCGTGTACTGGGCTGCAGCTGGTGCCGTTATTGAGATCTGTAAACTCTTCCATAGAACACAACTCCAGGGTCTCTTCACCAGACTCTGAACTGGTCATGATAATGCCGTGCGTGACCAAAACAGCATCTGTTGACTTCCATTTCAATACTGAAAACTCACACATGACACTCAGAAACTTTCAAAAACAAAGCGCTGCTTTAGCATTACCTTTTTTTTCCTTTTGTTTTTGAGCTATTAATTTCTTCTATGCTCCTTCCGTATATCTTTCATCCCTCCACTTCTCCCTTAAGGTCCCTAATGCCCTTCTGTCACTTCCCTTCCTTACTTTCTTCCTCATTTTCAATATTTACACGTTCTTTTACAATGATATGCAAATGTTTATTAGTGTCACAGTTATGCGCATTTGTTGAAAAACAGTCCTGTCCCACCAGTCCCACTGTTTTTGAATAGCTCTCTGCTGCATGATTTATGTGGCAAATATTCGAAAGGCTCGGCTCGTGCACTGACTCTTCGAGTCAGAGCCGCCCCCGGCTCGGCTCTGCTCTCCCTGTTTTTTTTTTGTTGCCTCACTCACCGGGCAAGCTCCACTTGTGCCAGGGAGCCGCCTGAGTTTCACGCTGCCTCTCCACGCCAGCTGAAGTGGCTGTGGGGAGACTGATTAACATACTGAAATAAATCCAGCAGCTCGCCTCAGCTCACGCACAACATCAAGATACCCGGCATCACACTGACTAAGAGGCATAAAGCAGGGGGGGTGCTGCCCACGGGCACTACTGCCAACGAACACCAGTTACAGAGTAGGCCACAACGCGTTGTCACTTAGTCTGGATGTGAAGTGCAGGGCACATGAAACAAGCAGAGAACTGCCGCCTCCGTCCAAACCCAATAAACTCCGCCCGTGTCCTGTACACAAGAGCTGTCGAATCACATGCACGGCTGATAAACAGCCTCACACTATAACAGCTGCTCTGTCTTCGATTTTATTTATCAGCACCCAGCTTTGACCGTAATGTACACTTACCTTACCCAGACCCTGTCCGTTTGGCGACCCGTTTGTAGTTACAGCCAAGTCACATAAGGCTGCACCACGGCCAGGATTGAGACTCACTCGTTTGATGAATGCAGCCAGCCCCCTTGTCGTGGCACGGTGGGTGCCTGCCAACTCGGACTCTCAAAAGATAAATTAGTTTGTAATTCTTCACTAGGTGTGCAGCAGGCGGAGGTCAGATAGCTCACAATTTTTCCACTGCATGCTGCCAGCAGCGCACTAGGCTCATGCTACTTCTCCTAATGGAGCACAGCTTCTACTACCGTGGTAGCACTTCAAAGTCAGAGTGCTGAGGCACCACGCATATGCGTGAAAATGCATTTCAGTGCGGTAATGCGGATTACCACACTGAAATGCTCTAGTGTCACGCCTAATGCGTGACACTTGGCAGGCATGTCCCTGCATCCTCCTGGTGTGAGACTGAAGCGCTCAATGGAATGAAGGTAACCAACATTTTGACTCTTAGCTGTGTGAATCAGAATTTTAAGTGCTCCTCGTGATATGTACACATAGTGACTCAACAGGTCATATGTAGCTTTAAAGGAGTCGGTGAGTGGGGCAACTCCGCCCGCTCACGGAATTCCACGGAATTCCACGGAATTCTACAGAGTTTTTATGCAACTCTACGTAATTCTGCGTAGTTCAACTCCACGAGCTAAACCCACCATTACATTTTATATCATTAAGGTCCCATCGGACAGAGGCTGACATTGAAGATATTTGCAGCATTGCAAATTAGAATGCATGCCATTGAATGACAAGAAGATATTTTCTCTCCAGTCACTGATGAAGAAATCTGTAGTACCATGTTAGAACTGGGGTTTCTGGTTGTCAGAAAATGCACACTGTACAAGCATGAACCACCACTCTAGTCAGGGTAAGCTAGATACACACTAAAAGATAACCTGTGCTCACCCTCTGTTAGCTTGGCACAGATCAGTCATGCTTATCTAAATAGGCATTGTGGAAAGTATGTGTGCAATACACACACACACACACACACACACACACACACAGTGTAACAGAATGAAAACACCACGAAAATATTCAACTCAGTGTTAGAAAAATACATTATAGTTTTATGAGTAAACCAAGATCTAAATGATAAAAATCAAATAATTAGAACCAGAGTTATGAATTTTTAAAGAATAAATAAAAATGTAGAGCTTAGCAAATAGTGCTTAGGGGTTACTTGAGGTCGTGCTTGACTGGGGTAGATCCAAAGTTCAGGTTGACTGCATGGAGAACAGGATGGGTACAGGACTCAAGCAGGTCCCACTGAAAAAGTACCTTGAATGCAGGAAACCTTGGCTTTGAAGACCTGATGCGTCGGTTCTGATCCAGGCAGGTGATGAAGGCTTCGTCGATGAACTCCTTCACGATGCAGGCTATGCACCCTTGTCGAACCACGCTGTCCATAAAAGTGATGTCATTGATCAGCTCTTGCATTGGTGTCAAAGGGCAAGATGTCATTTTCGATCTGTGCAACGTTGTCACTGTATCGATTTTGACAGTTCTGCATAGCAAAAGCTCACTTTCAAGGTGCAGTACTGGATTAGCACCACTTCGCAGGGCATGTCTCACAGATGGCAGAGTCCAGCTGCTGTTGCAGTGTTGAAGGAAGTCTTGATGGCCCTGAGGCTTCAGAACAGGAGCAAGCTACCAAGCCCTTGGAGTCAACCTGGCTTCAAGGGAGGTGGAACCAGTCCTTGTCCTCAGCAGGGCAGAGCTCAGTAGGTAGCAGGGCGGCAGAGCAAAGCAGAAAAGCAGTTCTTCCAGAGCAGTAGTCATGCAGAGTGGCAATTATAACTAAGCATGGGCAAAATTTGCGGATTTTCCTGCGAAATCGCAAAACAAATCAGCGAATTTGCAAATTTTCCCGCGAAATCGCAGATTTTTTTGCCATTTGCCCTTGAGTACTTTCTACTGGCTAATCCAGTAAGTGCTCCCTCATTGGATAAATGTATAGTGCTTTTACTACACTGCAGCTGCGTAAAGGGCCAGAAGACGTGTCTCCAGTGACCATGTCTGCCTGTAACACAGGCACAGGCACACATGGTCACTGGAGACACATCTTCTGGCCCTTTACGCAGCTACAGTGTAGTAAAAGCACTATGAGGCTGATTTACAAGCCGCTTGCGCCTCTTTTGCGCCGCAGTTGTGTCACTTTTGTGATGCAGCGCCAGCACAAAAGATGCGCCATGGTGCTGGGTATTAACAACGTGACGCATCTGAGTGATGCGTCACGTTGTAAAGCCCTGCGCCATCAGGAGGCGTTCCGGTGCAGAGAATGGCGTTCCTGCGCAGGAACGCCTCCTAAAAGTGGCTGAGTGAAATCTACAAGATTTCATTCAGTCACTTTTAGGCCAATGCTGCGTTAAAACCCTGAGCCTGCTTGAAGCAGGTGCAAGGCTGGATGCAGCATTGGGGAGACAGGGCCCCCCCGAGCATTGCTGGAGCTGCGTCCAGCAATGCTGAGAGATGCGTCACGTTGTAAAGCCCTGCTCTATCAGGAGGCGTTCCGGCGCAGGGGAGGGATTTCCTGCGCAGGAACGCCTCCTAAAAGTGGCTGAGTGAAATCTACAAGATTTCACTCAGTCACTTTTAGACCAATGCTGCGTCAAAACCCTACGCCTGCTTGAAGCAGGCGCAAGGCTTGACGCAGCATTGGGGAGATAGGGCCCCCCAAAGCATTGCTGGAGCTGCGTCGCGCTTGCGACGCAGCTCAAGCAATGTGCTGCTTTTACGGCCCAGATGCGTGACGCATCTGTGCCATTTTTACCACATGAAGCGCCGCATTGTACATGCGGCGGGCCATGAATGGCGGAGCCGCGGTGCACAATAACTGGCGCATCCCTGGGGATGCGCAAGTTATTGTAAATCTGCCCCTATACATTTAGCCAACGAGGGAGCACTTACTGATTAGACAGTAGAAAGTACTCCAGTTGAGTAGAGGTATTGCACAAAACGGTGGCATCTTCGTGGACAAACACGAAGGGCGGGATTCATTCTGCCTCCTGTTAGACTAGTTTTTTGTGCCCTTCTGCCCTCTGTTAGACTCGTTTTTCCCTTGTTTTTCTGCCCTTCTGCCCTCTGTTAGACTCGTTTTTCCCTTGTTTTTCTGTCCTTCTGCCCCCTGTTAGACTCGCTTTTTGTGCCCTTCTGCCCTCTGTTAGACTCATGTTTCCCTTGTTTTTCTGCCCTTCTGCCCTCTGTTAGACTCGTTTTTGTGCCCTTTTGCCCTCTGTTATTCCCTTGTTTTTCTGCCCTTCTGTCCTCTGTATGACTCGTTTTTTGTGCCCTTCTGCCCTCTGTTAGACTCATTTTGGTGCCTTTCTGCCCCCTGTTAGACTCGATTTTTGTGCCCCTCTGCCCTCTGTTAGACTCGTTTTCCCTTGTTTTTCTGCCCTTCTGTCCTCTGTTAGACTGATTTTTTGTGCCCTTCTGTCCTCTGTTAGACTCGTTTTTCCCTTGTTTTTCTGCCCTTCTGCCCTTTGTTAGACTGCTTTTAGTGCCTTTCTGCCCTCTGCATCACCACAGCATCACTCAGCGCTACCCCAGGATCACTCAGCACCACCACATTATCACTCAGCACCACCACATTATCACTCAGCACCACCACAGCACCACTCAGCACCACCACCGCATCACTCAGAACCACCACAGCATCACACAGCACCACCACAGCACCACTCATCACCACCACCGCATCACTCAGCACCACCACAGCACCACTCAGCACCACCACAGCACCACTCAGCACCACCACAGCATCACTCAGTGCCACCACAGCATCAATGTTGGTGTTTGACACTATTAGGACATGCAAATCTTAACAGTGTATGCCCTACCTTTTAATTACCCAGCACCCTGACCCAAAGGGCACCTAGGGCCTACCTAAGGGGTGACCTATGTGTAATAAAAGGGGGGTTTAATGATTGTCAAGTAGTTTTAAATGCTAAATTGAAGCAGTAGTAAACTGCGCACACAAGTATGCACTGGCAGGTCTGAGGCAGATTTGAAAGGCTACTTGTGTGATTGGTACAATTAGTGTTGCACGCCTACTAGAAGTATTTAGGTTCCAGGCCCTGAGTATATGGTATACCACTTTACAAGGGACTTACAAGTAAACTAAATATACCAATTGTATATACACCAATATTAACTTGTTAAGGGGAGAGGCACATGCACTTTAACACTGGTCAACAGTGATAAAATGCTCAGTGTCCTAAGACCAACAAAAAGAATGAGCAAAAACAGGAGACAAGCAAAGTCTGAGAGAAGACCACTCTAAGGATGATAGGTCCAACACACCATTATATCAGTGCTATCAGAAAAGCCTCCTTGGGGAAGAAGGGCTTGCTAAATAAATATATAATTAGTTCAAACATGAACTAACTCCTCAGCATGTTTCTAAGTTTAACAAGCTAATACTATCCCCCCATACCAAAATCTTTCAGTATGGGAAAAATACCCAAAGTCTCTGAAATATCAAAGCCTTTGAGTATCCTAGTGACCTTACTAGGTTAACTACTGAATATAATATATTACTGATTATTCTGGGTAACAGGTTGATGGAAGCAATCCAAAAAGTCATGCAATTCAGTCAGGCTGGGTTTATACCAGTTCAACTCTTAGGGCCAGATTCATGAAGGTAACTTATGTGTAATAAACGTATGAGTCTTACAATTGGTGTGGAGTCTCTGTACTCGGGGCAGAGTCACTGCCCTTGGGCAGAATCTTCACAATGTGCACGGTGCACATTCCTAACTTTACTACACTTGAGTTAGCTTCATGAACTGTGCAGTTAGTCACTAATTCTCATTATTTCATGATAGCCTTTCACCTAACAGTGAATACTGATTCTCCACTGGCAGTACACTTCCTAAATGCAGAAAAGGCTGTGAATCTCCAGTGGGAATTTTTAGTTGCTATTATAAAGGAAACATATTTTCCACCTAGGTTCACCAGGGTGACATTTTCTTTGTACCACAGCCTATTTAACTCTTACTGGTGTTAATATTCTGCTGTGGAACAACAGTGGTGCTCCTTCCACCTACTTCTATAGCTATCGTTGTAAAACTGGGGAAGATAACTTATGTAAGACCTTCTGATGGGAGATAAATGCTGTTCTGTAAGTGCAGGTGTCAAATCAATGACATTGTTGAATCTCAACCCCCTGATTTCTATGTTAGAGTTACTATTGACAATATTAACATTTGAAAACTTGAGTTGCAAACATAATGCAAGCTATGCTGTAACTAAAATATGGTGAAATGATTTATTCAATATTACTGAGCATGAATAAATGGCAACATAGAGCCCTTTTGCTAGTTAGTGGGATAAATACAATCTGCAATCTTTGTTCCTCTTTCACACTTTTCTCTTCTTCATTGACAAGAAACATTTCAAAAAATGAAATGGGTGAGGTGACATAATTCATTTGGACAAGTAAAGCTTTGTAGGTTGCATTATGTAACATTTGTGTGTATTTGGGTAGAGAGTGTAGAGCCTTCAAGTGTATGAAAAAGATGTCCTTGTAGTCATGCCCCTGTTATTTCATAGATCAGTAATTAATAATTCTAATTTGCAATGAAGCCTTTCCCTCCTTCAAATGTTTGTGGAAGATGGGTTTTATGATTTTGTGTCTATATTTAGGAACCCAACTTTTTTTAAAGCTTCAGTTGTCAAACTTTGAATGCATCGTGTCAATGATATTGATGTTGGGCTACGAAATTGAAAAAATTAGATAGAGTAAATGCACTCACTTGTAGGGGAACCTGGAACATCAATATGAATTAACCTTTACAATTTCTGAACAGGAAGAGGAGACATTATGAAGCATTGCCGGTGTATAGCCCAACAAGGTTTTCTCTCTTTTTCTTCAATGCAGGAAAACATATATTTGGAGGTTGGTTCAGAAAATATGTAAAACAGCGTTTTATGATTTAGTCTGTCTACAATGGTTCAGAAATAGATTCAACTTGCAGGCTTATCCTACATCAAATGATCTCTACATCTCTTTAAAAGTAAAGATCTTGAACACTTGGACTAAACATCTGAGAAGGTTAACATAAAATACACAATGGGAGCAGCTCAATATAATGCTGCACCAGCTCCTGAATAGCTCTAACATACAAGTGCAGTTTTCTACATGTACCATTGTTTCAATTTATCGAGGGACTATTCAGAAGGGTTTATCGTTTGTCATTAAGGAAAGTTTACATGGGTTTGTCCCATCCTTGAGTGCTGCTTTAAAGAAATGAGAGAAAGTTTGTTGGACCTATATTCTTTTTTACAGTTGCTGGACCATCATTACAGTATTTAGAAGGATAAGTTGTGTTTCGAACATTAAATATTCTTTCGGTTCCTAGTGGCTCATCTTTTGATTACTAGCATTCTACAATTGCCTCAACTGTACTCAACTGGCACAAGAAACTGAACAAGCATTGGTGCATCCGGAGGTATAATAATTATGTTTTGGTGTGCTCCAAGAGATTGAACAAATTTGAGTATCATTTTTGAACGGCTGGGCAATTTGGAGTCAGTGTGGAAAGTTGATTGTGGCACATGCAGATAGCCATATTGTATTGGCCATCCGTAGGTGGCTAGCAGTTTGCTCATCCTCTGTGCATTTTTAGAAAATTGCTGCATGATCCCTATTCACCTTTGATATTTAGATGGGTTTATATGGATGTATTTCATTCAATTGTTTCAATTTCCTAGTTAAAATGCCAATGATGAAGAAATCAGTGACTATTTTATTTGTGATGTAATCCTCATCTATGGCATCAAATGAAAAGCCATAGCTGCCTTCAATTGCTTGCTCATGAACTCACAAATTACTTCATAAATGGTTTTACAGGTCACAGAATTAAGCTATATAGCATCATATATCACATGATTATTGCCATCATTAGACATCACTCAATCCCTTCCAGGCTCTGAGCCCCAGAGCCCAGTGGCCTTATATTGCGGCTTTGTCAGGAAGTCTCTCAACAGAGACTCTGGCTTAAGGTCAGGTTCTGAAGACATCACCCTTAGACCAAGATCCCAATAAACAGAGTTTTGGCAGAATATCACAGGTTTGGGCACAGGGATTGAACAATGACTGGCAGACTATATCAAATGCACCTTTTCTGCATGGTTCCACAGATTTCATATTTTCCTAGACCCTATTTTTGTTGGTATTAGGACTGTGTGCCTTGAACACGGCTAATAGGTTCCACAATGTGTGGGTTCTTTCCCTGAAATGGTAGTGGTAACATTAGTTTACCCACCTGGTCTATTTAACTGTCCTGTAACACCACTGTACATTAGCACAGTGGTTCAGGTAAGCACAGTGGAGCGAAGGGTGGGGATGACGACAGATGTAATAGGACTGATTAAATAAATAAATACCTCCTACGCTTACCTGCACCAGCCGCTGCTGCTGTAAATGGCACAGAAATGTGTCTGTGGCATGGCTCCAGTTTAAATGCACTGCAGCGACACATAGCAGAGAAAAGTGAATTTGCCATATATGAAAACCTTATTTTACATATTCATAAGTAACATCTAAAGTGTGCCTTGTAAGCCCAAGGGTAGGGTAGTAATAAACATAGAAAATAGGGAACTCAACAATTGTGGTTAGTGTACGTTCACTATGAAATACAATCTGAAAGCTATTTCACTGTGTAGGTCTTGCTATATTTTGCCCAGAAGAGGCCTAAATGAGATTAAAATCTTTATTTCCAATATCGCTGGCAATAATGCTAGAGAAATGCTTCAGATGTGTTTCCCATATAAGTTTCAAAATCTGATTTGATGGTAAAACCAAATTTATTATATCTTAAGCGAGAAAGCATTTTTTAACAAATATGCTTTGGCTGCATGTGCCAAAGTTGCCTTAAAACTAGTTCTGCCACTTACCACAACTCAATTTCCTTGGCTGGTGAAGCTAACAACTCTAATTCAGAGGACAATAGCCTAACTCTGAGCCAAAGAAGAGCACATCAATGTTAACTACTGACCACTTAACAGGTGCTAGCTATCCAGGAGTGTGTAGGGACAGTTTTAGCCCTACCTCTTGTGGCTTGGAGATGTCATGGAGGACTTCTCCCATTCATGTTAATGTTAATGTTACGGGTGTCTTACATAGCGCTCGGCTACTCCAAGGAGTGTCCCGGTGCTTTCTGACCCACAGCAAAACTACAGAAAGAAAGAAAGGTAAAGAAGATAAAAGAACAGACCGATCACTGTCCGTAGAGCCATGTTTTCAGACCTTTTCTAAAGGCCAGCAGGTTCGGGGTACAGCGGAGCGACAGGGGGAGGGTGTTCCATAACTGGGGAGCAAGATGTTTGAAAGAGCGTCCCCCTACCCTTGCTTTCCTAATAGCAGGGACAATAGCCAAACCAAGGGATTCCGATCTAAGGGATCTTGTAGGTTTGTAGAAGGTAAGGCGTTTCTGAATGTATTCAGCTCCTACTGCATGGAGTCATTCACCAGACTCTCCCAGTGAGTGTGACTCCAGTCCCAACAGAGAAGAGAGCCAGCTTTGACCATGTCAGATGGGAGAGAGCTCATCTAAATAGGAGACTGGCCAAGAACCTAATGACAGGCCTGTCCGGTGACAGATGGGTTCTTCCAACTGAAAAGAGGGGCAGCTGGTTATTTTACAGTAAGGAATAGAGTGTTCCTTAAGGTGAAGAGCTGCAAGAAAATAGTTTCGTTTGAGTGATTGAATTTCTTCAATCACTGGCTATTGCAGAGGGTACACAGACAAAATATTGAGTTTTAAATTTTGATATACAATTATATCGAAGTTTAAATATCGAAGGGACATAATATAGAAGGTAAGTAATATCGACACTCTTAATATCGATATTAGTAATATCGAAGTTTTAAATATCGATGTCAGTAATATCGAAGTAAATAATTTCGATGTTACTAATATCGATTTTTAAATACATTTTGTGTATATTATATTGTATTTATTATGTTTTATTATTTATTTTTATTGTAATTTAATTAAATATTGTCTTTTAGTACAGTAGCGGGTTGTGGGTTTAAAGGGGAATAGGGTGGGAAGTAATTTAATTATGTTAAATTAATTATTAATTAGTAGGAATTACTAATTAATTAATTGAGAATAATTTTTAATTAATTTTAATTAATTGAATAATTGATAAATATGTTCTGTAGCGGGTTATGGGTTTATAGGGGAATAGGGTGGGGAGTAATTTAATAATGTTGAAATAATTATTAATTAGTAGGAATCATACATTAATTTAAAATAATTGGTAATTATATTTAATTATTGTCGTAAATATTTTTAATTAATTGATTAATTGAATAATATGTTCTGTAGTGGGTTATGGGTTTATAGGGGAATAGGGTGGGAAGTAATTTAATTATGTAGAATTAATTATTAATTAGTAGGAAGCATACATTAATTTTTATTAATTGGTAAATAATTTTAATTAATTGGTAATTAATTTTAAATAATTAATTAATTGATAAATGTGTTCTGTTGCGGGTTGTGTGTTTATAGGGGAATATGGTGGGAACTAATTTGAATGTAATTAAGTAATAATGAATTAAGAATCATTGTTAAGTTAATTTTATAATTGTTAATTGTTTATTAATTGGTAATTAAATATTATAAAATTGTATTTTTTCATGATTATTTTAGGTTACATATATTTTGCTAATTATGTATTTAATAATTATTTATATGTATTGGAAATGTTTTCTATTTCTTTAAGAGATCATATTTGTATTATAAAAAAATAAAACATTTTTATAAGTATGTTATTTTAACCCCTACGCTATCCAACACTTTCCCTACTGTTGCACTCTCTGGAGTGGGAATAGTAATTGTTACCCCTACGCTATCCAACACTTTCCCTACTGTTGCACTCTCTGGAGTTGGAATAGTAATTGTTACCCCTATGCGATCCAACACTTTCATTACTGTTGCACTCTCTGGAGTTGGAATAGTAATTGTTACCCCTACGCTATCCAACACTTTCCCTACTGTTGCACTCTCTGGAGTGGGAATAGTAATTTTTACCCCTACGCTATCCAACACTTTCCCTACTGTTGCACTCTCTGGAGTTGGAATAGTAATTGTTACCTCTACGCTATCCAACACTTTCCCTACTGTTGCACTCTCTGGAGTTGGAATAGTAATTGTTACCCCTACGCTATCCAACACTTTCCCTACTGTTGCACTCTCTGGAGTTGGAATAGTAATTTTTAATCCTACGCTATCCAACACTTTCCCTACTGTTGCACTCACTGGAGTTGGAATAGTAATTGTTACCCCTACGCTATCCAACACTTTCCCTACTGTTGCACTCTCTGGAGTGGGAATAGTAATTTTTACCCCTACGCTATCCAACACTTTCCCTACTGTTGCACTCTCTGGAGTGGGAATAGTAATTGTTACCGCTACGCTATCCAACACTTTCCCTACTGTTGCACTCTCTGGAGTTGGAATAGTAATTTTTACCCCTACGCTATCCAACACTTTCCCTACTGTTGCACTCTCTGGAGTGGGAATAGTAATTGTTACCGCGACGCTATCCAACACTTTCCCTACTGTCGCACTCTCTGGAGTGGGAATAGTAATTTTTACTCATACGCTATCTAAAATTTATTTAGCTTTTTAATTAGTACTATGTTGTTATTAATTGTTATTTATGTGATTATTTTATGTAAATAAATGTATTAGTAATTTATTATATTTTTATTTGTTTATAAGTTATGAAAATAATTAATTTAGAGTTATTATTAATGAAAAATATATTATGTATTATATATTTATTAGTATTAATTTGTATTACATTATGTATTAATTTTAAAGATTATAGTACATTTTTAAATATGTTTATTACATTTATAAGTATTATTTTGTTAATATTAGATTTTTATTTTATTTGAAAAAAAACGATATTTTACAAAAAACGATATTTTTGTCATTCTATATTTTTTTTTCGATATATTTGTACTTACCTTTTTAGGGATAGGATTCCTATATTTTTGACTTCGATATTTTTGTTCCGATATTTTTGTATATCGATATTTGTGTTATCGATATTTTGTCATTGACATTCATTGCAGAGGATATTTCAACCCCAACCTACACTGAACGTCCCTGGACCTGGGAAGACTCTACCTAAAGAGAAATACTCTGCTGGAAGACAACAGCCAACTCATAACTCCTTATTGAAGAAGGGGACACACACAGGAACTCAAAGTTTCTTGTGGAACCCAGAGACTAAAACTGACTGTCAAGGGTCAAGTGGTTGGCCTCTGAGGGCTGAATCACAAAGGGTAACTTACATTTTTGTGTAAGTTTACTCTTTTTCAATATTAACAAAACTGCAATTTAATAGTAACTTTACAACAGTGACTCCGCAGTCAGGACAATAAACTCCGCACATAAAAAAAGACTGACAAAAAATCAGAAGATCACCAGATTCTAAGAGGGCTCTGGTGACAACAAATGACTAATACCTGCATATGAGATGGCTACAGAGAGACTTGCTGCTAGTCTGAACAGGAGGAGTGTTTGCAGTACTTCTGGAGAAGCTGGAGTAGCCAGGGAGGTTGGATTCAAGGCAGACAAGGTAACCAGGTACATCCACTCCAGAGCTTTTTGCCTTGCTAACAACTGGTTCAGGGAACCTTATGACAAAGCTATCTAGCTTGATGGAGTCATTATTAGCTATTGCACTTAGGCGCTGTATTTTCATGCCTGCAAGGACCCCCATTGCGGACCTGCTCACTACATTGCCAGAACTCTAAACGAGGGCATCTTCCCTGTCGATTTAATTGAGTCAATCCCTGGATGTCATCTTTGAATACTGTTGCATATTGATTCTCTGGCTGAATCCCTTTCAGCCTCACCCCACCGTATGGCATGTTGATCCCCACCTAAGGGGGACAACTATGAATGTTAACTCTTTAGGCAATTATTCTTTGTCCTGAGGATGAACCGATATTGTTTGAGGTTCGAAACGTCGTCGACCTAAATGCACTAAATGCATAGTTGATACAAAAAATCTTTCATGCATATGTGTATGCTTTGGATTGTCTGCTTTATGATTTACAATAACCATATGACCTGTTATTGCCTACTACTTCCCCTCTGTTTGTGCTCTCTTAGGGCCAGATGTAGGTAAATTAGATTTACCGATTTTTAATTACCGAATTTTACCGATTCGGTAATTAAAAATCGGTAAATCTAAAGTGTGGATATGTAGGTATATCCAGATGTTGAAATACCGAATCTTTAACAAACGGTATTTACCGATTCTGTAAATACAGAATCGGTAATGCCCATTCATTCCTATGGAGCCCATAGGAATGAATGGGCATTACCGATTCGGTATTTACCAAATCGGTAAATACCGATTCACACAAGGGTGCAGGGGGTGTCACTTTGACACCCTCTGGCACCCCCAAAACAGACACGGGTGCCATGTGGCAGGCATACCTGTCCTAAGGGCAGGTATGCCTGTCACATGGCATAGGTGTGCATGCACATGTGTGCATGCACACCTGAATCGGTATTTTACCATCAATTTGGATTTGATGGTAAAATACCGATTCGTTAAGGCTCCTGGGACTCTGAAGAGTCCCACCTACATCGGAGAATTACCGAATCGGTAAAAATACCGATTCGGTATTTTACAGAATCGGTAAATTTACCGAATCGGAAAATTTACTAATTCTGTAAAATTGTGCCCCTACATACCATTTCAGGTATACCGGTCGGTAACGGCCGAAAATACCGATTTTCGGCCGTTACCGACCGACCTACATCGGGCCCTTTGTGTGTTAGTCGGACATCGGCTGGTGTCCCACTTCTATCACACTCTGTGGTTTATTGTTTTGTGATCATTTTTTATCAAGGATAATATATTGTCTGGCTGGACATTTCCTCAAAAAATATAGTTCCATTTGGTCTATATTCATTTTCCTTAAATCTTCCTTTGTCTAAGGACCTCTGTTCCTGAAAATAAGTATCTACCCATGGTCCTTAGCATATTGCGCCTTGGGTTCCCTTGTCTTGTTTAAATAAATTGCACATAGGATGACAATGCTCAAGGATTTTGACTTTCAACAAAGTCACTAAGTCTAGCTACATAATCCACTTTTGTTCTGCTCAGAGCTTTGCCACCAAATCTACTGTCCCTGTAACGTTTGGTTTTTCAGTGAATTGCTATTTTTTTAATTGTATTTCCTAATTGTAACCTCTAAAAGTAGGTATGTGGGTCTGAGTGGGTCTGTGATTGGGTGTGTGAGTGTCTGAATGGGTCTGTGAGAGTCTGTGTTGGTCTTTGAGTGGGTGTGGGAGTGAGGCAATGGGTTTATGAGTAGGTGTGTGAGGGTCTGTGTGAAACTGTGAGGAGGTCCACAAGTGCCTGTGTGGGTTTGTGAGTGGGTGTGTGAGTGGCTGTGTAGATCTGTGAGTGGATATGTGAGTGTCTGCGTGTATCTGTGTGTGGATATGTTAGTGGTTCTATGGATTGGGGCCATTTGCATACTTAGGGTATTTAAAAAGTAAAACCATGGACTCTGCTGTCACCAGGAAACAACAAGAACCCACTCATCACAGTAACTACAGAAGAGATTGCGCTCTGAATGAATGAATGAATGAAATAATTTGAAGTGCGCGAGTACCAGAATGTGTCTTAGTGATACAAATGGACAGCAAAAAACCACCCACCAGATGAAAGACAACTCTGGAAGGAGACTTGGGAAGACCAGTCTTTTGAACTGCAGGGCTACATCTCTCATCCACTTCCAGCAACCAAGGGATCTGTTTTTGGCCGCTGCTCGGGTGGCCTATTGCTCTTAACCTCTATAACAGAAATAGGTAAGACTGATCCAATGAACATTCAATTATCATCTCCAAGTTGCATTCAGGCAATAAAAGCAACGCTAAAGATTAACCAGTTCCACAGGAAGTAATAATAATAAACATCTATGTACACCCAAAACAAAAGGTAAAAGCAGCAAAGGAGTTGTCAATGGAATCAAAAAGACTGATGGAAGAAGACTTACCGGATGAATTGGACAGTTGCTCATCTCATGCCCCAAAGTTAGGAGGTATGACACTGACAAATTTATTATACACTGATGATTTAGTCCTGATCAGTCAGACCCCAATTGGTCTTCAATATCTCCCGGACGTAACTAGCAACTTTTCTCAACGAAACGCCTTAAAAATTATTCTTACTAAAACCAAAACTATGACAGTAAAGTACCATAAGAAGACAAGTCCAAGCTGGTATCTTGACGAGAAACGCCTACAACAAGTAGCAAGCTACAAGTACTTGGGGATACTCTTAGATCAAAACAACTCCTTCAAGCTGCAGCTGGAATCCTTGCGAAGGAAGGATGCTATGACCTATCTGGCACTTAAACCCTTGAAAAAGTTGTTCCCGGGCCGGTCATTAGAACCTTTCTTAAAAGTCCTGCGAGCCAAATTGCAGCCCACGATAACCTACAGTAGTGAACCAATGAGAGGAAGAGATGCTGCAACTTTAAACAGCATAATAACAACCTCTTACAGAGCAATATTTCAGCTTCCTAAATATATTTCTCCAGCCCAAGTACGGCTAGAATTTGGGCTACAAAATTAAGCGGCAGAGAGAATGGGAGCCTATGCAAAATGCTGGCATAAAATCAGAGCTGTGGAAAATATTTCCCTGAAACAACCATATTTGGGTAGAACTAACACGCAAAGGGAAATCACCGGCTCACAAATACCTCTTGGATTCGATCCAAGCTCTGGATCTAACAGAACTTTGGAATACCTCAACGGCTCATTGTGTGTTCAAAAAACTAGTCACAAAGTCAATAAGACTTAAATCTACTGCAGAGGACAAGGAAGCACTATCAAAACGAGCTCATGGCTGGGTTGTGCTCAATAATTACGAAGCCGGTAAACCTCAACCTTACCTAAATGCAGGAATAAAGATAACAACTAAAGAAAAATGTTTGAAGCTTCGCCTGGGAGTTGGTTCAATTAATCCATTTTTACCCCCTTGGGAAAGTAGAGGAGGAGACTAGCTATGCAGGCTATGTGCTTGTGGAGTCGAGAACCTCATCCATATCATTTGTATATGCGACAAACTAAAAGATATAACGAAAACTTTAATAAAGCCATTTTTCAACCAGCATGGCATCAGGTCCTGCAGACCGGCGGTAATCATGTGCTTCAATTCAACTTTAACTCAGCTGAATTTCCGCCTTACAAAATTCCTTGATCTCACCGAACAGAGACTGAAAAACCTATCTGTACTAACCTCGGCCTAGTCCTACATGATGGTCCTCGGAACTAAACTAGTCAGTCGAGGAAAGCTAACCTTAATAAGTTAAGCACAGCATTTGGACCACTCCAGCTGTGACACTTTGATGCTGCTTTTGTTGCCTCGAATAATCAGAGTGGTAAGGGAACTCCATGGAGTAAGACATTAACATACTGCATATACAAATTGTTAGCAATAGACTCTGTGGGAGAACTGCTCAATAATATAACCTTTAGGAGACAGACTTTTATCCTGACAAGAATATTAATTACATTTTGTACAGATTTATGTAAGATACAGACTGGATAATTTTAAAGTTGCTTAATTTTTCTATTGCAACAGTGAATTATTTTATTAACTGGTCAAATGTTTACAATAATGGATATTGATTTTATAGAATATTTAATGTATGCAACGGTTTTAATTATTCATGCATAATAAAAATTACTCAGTTACTCAGTTACTCAACTCTGGAAGCAACTTAACTTACCGGCTGGATAAAAAGCCAAGCCTTCAACTGCTTCCTAAAGTGCTGCATGGTGGGTTGAGAGCATAACATGAGAGGCAAAGAATCCCAGAATTTTCCTCCACAGGTGGAAAACATTCTTCCATCCCATTTTGTTTTATTTATCCCCGGGACAGTGACCATTCGTGCTGAACTTCATCTAAGGTCCCTGAAAGTAGGTAGGACTGGCCCGATAAAGGGCCTATTGGATTACGCACAGTGCTTTGAAAATAATAATTGTTCTCACCGGGAGCCAGTGCAAACCGTGCATTCTACAAAGACTGCAGTTTCTTTATCAGGTGTTTATTATGAGTACATAAATAAAGAGCATTGCATTAATCCATCTTCAAAAAGATGAGAGCCATCATCACAGTTTTTTGTAGGTCAAAAGGAATAAACAGGAGATTTTTTTTGAGGACCTTCAGCATAAAAATCCTAATGACGTAACAGGGTTAAAATTGTTCTGAGAACATTTATTTGGTGTCGAAAATTACTTCCGCATATCTTGCCTTCTGAATTGGAGTCCGAGGGCCACCATGATGCATCCCATAAGGTGGTCTCATTTCTGAAGAGCGGCACCTCGCTTTTTCCGAGTTCAGCTTCAGGCAGTTTCTTTGCATCTGGTTTGCAACATGAAATTAGGGAGCTTATTTACAATTAAGTATCCCACGATGGCCACCATAGAAAAAAGAGCACAAATAGCACCCAAATGTAGCCTAATGCTAGCCCAAAGAACGAAGTGTGCAAAACACCTAATTGTTAGGTTGTTTGCAGTTTTATGTAGCACCGACTTGCCCCAAAGTTAATGGAGTGGTTTACATTACACAAGGACACATACAATTTAGTTTTTTTGACATCGGGAAAATAACCCCTTAACTGCTGGGCCTCCCCCCCCCCTGTGCTGAGCCCTCTTTTGCCTATTTGGGGTACTTTGCGCTTAGGCCCCTGTAACTTTTTGACCACATAAGGTATCCACACCAATTATTTGTATTTATTTTTTAAAATGCGAAAAAAGGGCTACAGATGAAAGAGTCGGTTTTTTCCCTGCAAATGGTATAAACAAAGGGGTTGTGGTGCTGAAAGTTTCCATATTCCTAGCTTTCAGGGACAAGCAGACTCTTGTCAGAAAACCAAAATGTTTTACACAGTTTTGGCATTTTTCTGGGACATAGACTATTTTTGATATTTTTTGTGCTTTCAACCTCCTTCCAGTTAATGGTAAGAATGGGTATGAAAGCAATGATATATTCTGGACAGCAATACATTTTTGAAAATTGGACACCATTTTGAATTCAGCAAGGGGTCATTTGTGTAGATCCTTCAAGGTTTTCGTATAGAAACTAACAGTTGAAAATAGAAAAAATTGAAAATGAGTTAAAAAAAACAAAGTTTTTTCACCTGTAACTTCTACTAAGTATGACAGATGTTTCAAATCAATATGATGTTACATCCGCTGGTTATGGGGATATATAGGACTTATAGGTTCACTTAGAACTTGAGGAACCTAGAGCCAATAACTGGGCAGCGTCTTGCAATGGTTTTATATTGTGTACCGGGCATATAGCAATTCATTTGGGAAAATATAATCAGGGAAAAAATGGTAGGAAAGTCACCAATGTATTTCTGAAATCAGAACATAATATAGAGTTAAGAAACAGTAGCTATTTGCACATCTCCAAAATTGTGGGTACCCATACCAGCATGTGAATTAGAGGTCATTTTTCAAAGTGACTTCTTTTTGACACGTTGTCTTACACTTGGAAGGCAGAAATGCTTTGAAAGTCAATAGGCAATAACAATTGGTCTACAATGTTGTGTTTCCCTAAGTCTCCCAATAAAAATGGTACCTCACTTGTGTGGGTTGATGTAGTGCCTGCGACAGGAAACGGACCAAAACACAATGTGGACACACCACATTTTGACAATGAAACAGACCCTTTTATTGCAAAGTGCCTAGCTGTATATTTTGAGCCCTAGCTCTGCCTGCACCTAGGGAAACCTAACTAATCTATACATTTTTTTAAACTAGACACCCAGGGAAATCCAGGATGGGGTGACTCGTCTGGCTCCCACCAGGTTCTGTTACCCAGAATCCCTTGCAATCCTCAAACTGTAAAAAAAACACATTTTCCTAAAATTTCTGTTGTGGAAAGTTCTGGAATCTGCATGGATCCGAAACATTCCACCCACCCCGCAATTCTCAAAGTCTTCCGAGGAAAATGGTACCTCACTTGTGTGGGTAGGCCTAGTGCCCGTGTCAGGAAACAGCCGAAAACGCAACATGGACACATCACATTTTTACAGTGAAAACTGACCCTTTTTTTGCAAAGTGCCCAGCTGTCGATTTTGAATCTTAGCTCTGCCGGCACCTGGGGAAACCGAGCAAACTTATACATTTTTTAAAACTAGATACCCAGGGGAATCCACGATGAGATGACTTGTCTGGCTCTCACCAGGTTCTTTACCCAGAATCCCTTGCAAACCTCAAAATGTGTCAACAAATAAACATTTCCCTCATATTTCTGTGGTGGAAAGTTCTGGAATCTGCGTGGATCCACAAAATTCCACCCATGTTGCATTCCCCAAAGTCTTCGAGAATAATGGTACCTCACTTGTGTGGGTAGGACTAGGGCCCGCAACAGGAAACGGCCAAAAACGCAACATGGACACATCACATTTTCACAGTGGAAACTGGCCCTTTTTTTGCAAAGTGCCTACCTGTAGATTTGTATCCCTAGGTCTGCAAGCACCTAGGGAAACCTAGCAAACCTATACATTTTTGAAAACTAAACAACCAGGGCAATCTAGGATGGGGTGACTTGTCTGACTCTCACCAGGTTCTCTTACCCAGAATCCCATGCAAACCTCAAACCTTGTGAAACAAACACATTTTCCTCACATTTCTGTGGTGGAAAGTTCTGTAATCTGCTTGGATCCACAAAATTCCACCCACCCCGCATTCTCCAAAGTCTTCAGAGAAAAATGGTACATCACTTTGTGGATGGATTAAGTACCCGCAACAGGCAAGGGCCCAAAACGTATTGAGGAGACCAACCTTTCCTATCATAAAAAAAACTATTTTTGCAAGGGGGGTCCCATGAGTTTTTGGCCCTAAGCTCGGTGGCCATCTTGGGAAATCTTCCAAACTCATACATTTCTGAAAACTAGACACTGGGTAGAGTCCAGGGAGGTATGGCTTGTGTGGACCCCCAATGTTTTTCCACCAAGAATCCCCTGCAAACCCCAAATTTAGCTGAAAAAAAACACATTTTCTCACATTTCTGTGTGTTAAAGTTCAGGAATCTGCATGGATCCACAAACTTCTTACCACCCAGCATTCCCCCAGGTATCCTGATAAAAATTGTACATCACACACGTGGGTGGGTCAAGTACCCGCGACAGGCAAGGACTAAAATATATTGTGGCAACATCAAAATACCTATCACAAAACTATCTGGTTTTGCAAGGGGGGTCACATGAGTTTTTGGTCCGGGGTCAGCGGCCATCCAGGAAAACCTACCAAACCCACTCATTTATGAAAACTAGACACCTGGGGAATTCCAGGGAGGTATGTCTTGCGTATATCCCACAATGTTTTCTTACCTAGAATCACCTGCAAACCTCAAATTAAGCTGAAAAAAATCACTTTTTCCACACATTTCTGTGTGGGAAAGTTGTGCTTTCACTAGACTGACACTAATTTCCTACTACCCAGCGTTTCCCCTGGTCTCCTGATAAAATGGTACCTCACTCATGTGGGTGGCCCAAGTACCCACGACAGGCAAGGGCCCAAAACGTACTGAGGAGACATCAAAATTGCCTATCACAAAACAACCTGGTTTTGCAAGGGGGGTCACCTGTGTTTTTGGCCCCATGCTCGGTGGCAATATATACAGGGATATCTACCAAATCCACACATTTCTGAAAACTAGACATATGGGGTATTCCAGGCAGGTATGGCTTGTGTGGCTCTCCCAACATTTTCATACCCAGAATCCCCTGCAAACCTCAAATTTTGCTGAAAGAAAATAGCTTTTTCCACACATTTTTGTGTGGGAAAGTTGTGGGATCATCGAGCTGACATAAATTTCCTACCACCCAGCGTGGTTCATTCACATGCCATTCATGCACCACGCACATGACTTCCATACCACCAGTGAAAGGCCTAAACAAAAAGATCACTTGCACTAGCAGAAACATACCGCCGCCATGCAAGGGCTCAACACATTCATATGCCACAAGACATAATGAGTTTGACTACACTTTACCACTTATCAAGTCTCAACCTTCCTTCTTACTGAACACTACTGAATGCATGCCGAGTGAACCTTTTCTAATGGCTCCCAAGACATCCAGTTGAGGCTCAGGAAGACATGTCTTTCATGCCCCTTTAGCGCACTCACTGTGCTAAATCCAAGTCCTTCCAGTTTGTGGATGCAAGTTGGTGGTGCCCAAGTATGCCGCAAAGCCATTCCTCAAGCTGAGCAAGCATAATTACCTTTAAAACTAAGGCAAACATGCTGGAAATTTTCAAAAGCTTTCTAAAAATAACATCATAAACTATAAAGAACGATTGAATGTTAAACACAGGTAGTCTGTTACAACATAGCATATGTCAAATCCACTGTCATGTGCAGTGACTGTAATGCACTTATCATACAGTAAATTGAACATCTACTAAGTTCTCACGGAGGATGAACATGGCAAGCAGCTTTTACCCATAAGTACTATAGTAAATTCAGTGCAAGAATGGCAACAATGGATTTGAATCCATGGGTGAATATGAAGTCATGACATGTATCTATATTACCTTCACTATCTGCCTTCTACCTTTGCAATATTCCTTGGAAAGTGCACCTACCATAAGCTGCTCTAACCCGTTTGTGTGTCTGTCCTCATCAGAGTCCTGACTAATCCTTTTTAATTGTCAAGAGACCCCATACTAATGTCTTCCATCTCTAGCTACTTGAAGCTTGAGAAAACATTTCTGTCACATGCTATCAATGCTCTCACTGTGCTAAATCCAACTCCTTCCAGTTTATGGATGCACGTTTGGGGGTTCCTAAGTATGTCATTCCTTGAGATGAGCAAGCACATCTACCTTTGAAACTAAGGTAAAAATGCTGGACATTTTCAAAAGCTTTCTAAAGAGACCATCATAAACTATGAGGAAGGGTTGAATGTGAAACACGGGTACTCCGTGACAACGTGGCGTATGTTCTGTCCACCAGTATGTAAGGGAAAAGAAACACCTAGGCAAGGTGTATTTAATAATTTACAGGCATATCAACAACAAATAATCATAAATATGACAATTCATATGTAGAGCACATAACAACCTGATATTGGATATATTTCTTTTATTTTCTTCAATTTGTTATGTTGATAAAAGTAGATAATCACTTTTTTTTACTCATTACAAAACTATCTATTCAATTATTATCATTTTTTTTTCTTAAAAGCAATTATCTAAATGTTCATACATTCAATACTGATAATTGTACGCATATTTTAAAGTTGTCTTATTTCTGCATATTATTTGAAAGTTCACAAAAGACAAAATCATCATATTAGTTTGATCATGTAATAGTACAATTGATTATACCTGCAATGAGATCACTAAACATCCATCATTTTAAAAATTTGAGGAGACTGGCGGTTTATATTTTAACCAGTTTGTGCAGCGTGGGGATTATAATGCACTTGTCAATTGGTGAACAGAACAACTACCATGTTCTGAAAGCAGATAAAGGTGTTGAGAAGTCCATGATTTCCTGAAGTAGAGGAACAAATATTCTGCAGCTGCTTGCGTAGTGAAGGAGTGGCCCACAGACAGTAGGTATCCATTCACACCAATTGAAAAGTTTACCCATTAGCAGCTCCACCTCAGTCAATTTCCTAGTATTTTGCTTTAGTATGATACAACATAAAGCAAGTAGGAAGACTGAAGGCAGGCTTACTTGGGCACTGGGGACAGTAAACACGAGTCTTCTGCCTCTTTCCCTGCATCGAGCACGCTTCTTTTTGGGTGTTGCAGGAATTTTATCAGCAAAGTGTCGCTTCTGCAGCCTTGCCACGTCCTCCAGAACTCATGAAGGGTAGGCCGCTACTGCTGTAGCAGTGATACTTTCAATCACAGATAACTGAAAGCCATGGAAAGACATGAGTCTTTTTGTGGTGGTCTGACGATAAACAACACATGCATTGTATGTTGCCATCAGGATCAGGTGAGTAAACAGTTTCATATACCAAGTGCAAATTTTACGACTCGTATTGTATGGCTGAACAACCTGGTTGTTCTTGTCCACTCTGCCCATGTACTTGTTGTAATCAAGTATACAGGTGGGCCTGTGAATTTCGGACATCTGACCCTAAACCATGACAGGGGAAGTGCTAGTGAGCAAGTACACGTCACGCCTATCTGAGAACATGACTGCGAGCAGTTTGTTGGAATGCAACGCAGTGCTCTGGGATTTCTGGAGCTTCTTGCAAACAAGCTTCTGTGGGAATCATTTGCAGTGACAACAAATTGTACCCCAAGCCATGGCGCCAGCTTTGTAGAGCTCACTGAACAGCTCTAATCCTCTATAGAAATTGTCCACATAAAAGATACAACCTTTGTGACTGGACAAGCTCCCTTATGATCTTTCCTGTGACCCCTAGCATGGGAGGACAATCTACAGAGTTTAGAGTTGTGTCCTTCCCTGTATAGACTCTCAAGCTGTACATATAGCCTGTCAAGCTCTTCCACAGCATGTACAGCATGATGCCATAGTGAGCACATTTGCTCGGAATGTACTGCCTAAACAGCAGCCACCCTTTATACAAGATCAAGTACTCATCAATGGATATATTCTTTCCAGGAGTATAAACCTCTGGAAACCTGGCAGACAAATGCTCCCCAACAGGCCGAATTTTGAACAACATTGTCATTGAAATGCAGCATGCGTAGCAATAGCAAAATACGATCTCTGCTCATGCATGTTGCGAAGATGGTGATTATTCAAACCATGCTAGAAGACCAGTAGGATAGCAAGGTTGGTTTAGGCACTACCCCCATTTTAAGCGTGAGGCCCAAAAATTATGTTCAACTCCCCTAAAGAAGTGGGAGTCCACTTATGTACCCTAGAATGAGGCCTAAGAGTTCCTCTATGCTCCCTCAAAGATTGTTTGGCACGCAAATTTGTTTGCTGCACAATTTCATCAAGGAAGTCAACATCCTAAAAGAGAGGGATGCAGTCAATTGGCAAAAGATTTGCTGTGTCAACTTTACATCCAGCGTCACCAGTGTAAGGTAGAATTTGGAGCTGAACTAAATTGGGAGGCTGCCAAGACAGCGCTCCGTCTATGCTTGCAGCCGCACGTACCCGCTGTCTGGGTTGCTCTAACCTGCTACTGGTGTCCCCCTGCACAGAATGTGCTGGCAAAGGGACAGCAAAACTGACATAATCTCCTTTAGAATCGCTGGAAGATGAGTCATCGGATGGAAATGCGCTGACTGAAAAATCACTCCCAGATTCTGCTCCATTGTCCTCTCCCTCAGATGCTGTCTCAGCATCGGCTGTTTCAGTCTCTGATCCTGCCCGAGAGCTGGACTCCAGAACCAGATATATGGCCAGGGCAGCATTCATCCAATGATACACCATCTCTGCCAGTGCCTAAAACTACCCTTTTAAATACACTATCCTACGTAGAAGGCAAATTGGTTGTTGGTTTCAAAGTGAAGGTGGGTGTGTGCTAGAGTGAAGTGTTTAACAGTCAGTAATGACAAAGTCACCTTACCTTTCCTCTGCGAAAACTGTATAATCTCCAAAAAGACTAAGAAAGAGAGAAAAAAGACACAGCATAACTTTACCTTGCCACATACCCATCATCGCTGCCTTTAGCCCTGGTGGAAGCCAGTGTGACAATCATTTTGGCACCCTCCAATGACTTTCAATAAATATCTGTTATTTATCGTCAAGATGCCTAAAGGTGAACTTGTGCTTTACATTTGATTCCCTTACTACCATTCTTGCAAACGTGCCCCTCATCTCACCACAGCCCCTCTCTCACATACATTTCATCTGTTTCAAAGTGTTTTTAATGTGTGGCTTTACTAATCCACTTAGTTATCCACATAATAAAGATCTGTTTTTTCCAGCATGCCCTCTGTATCACTTTATGGCGTCAAAACTGCCACTACACGAACGTCACATATCTCTATCTAGCAGGAATTTATTTTTTTCTTTTCAGCAGTACCACACTTTACTGCCTTTCAAGTAACTTCAAAGAGACTCAATATAGTTCTTTCACAGTCTTATATTTTCAGCACTGAGAAATCTCTCTGTAAATATATTACCTACTGGCTGTCACCAGTAGGTAGCTATAGTTAGAATGTATTTTCCATTGCAATAGCGTTTTTTGATTTGCCGGTAACTTTGGCGCCTGTTGACGAATCTTCACAAACTTTTCAGAACGAATGGCCCCCTATGGTCAGCTCCTCTCGAGCAGGGCGGCCGGGAAAAAAGGGGGGTCCCAAAACGCGTTTTTCCAATGTTAATTTCCATAGGAACTTTAGACACGGCTACAACCTGAACTGCTGAACTGCTATACCGAATTTGGCAAAAATGTAGCTTTTGGTCCAGAAAGCACTCTTTTGTTTAAATGCTGTAAATCCGTTCAGTAGTTGCTGACAAATTCAAAAAAGAAAAATATCGATATCTGAGCACTGAGGAGGAGTTGCGGGACCTCCACCTCCCGGGACGTTCTTGAAATTAGGGTGGGTCCTCACTGGCTCCTGAGCCCCGGGAACCGCCACCTCCACAGGGCTTTGAAAATAATTAGTTTAGGGGGGCTCGATCCCCACACACTGCCCCGGGGACAACTACCGCCCCCGGATCATTGAATATAGTAATATGGAGGTCCATTACGGATGCCCGTGGACCAGCACCTCCCCAAGGCTATGGAAATGAAGGCAGGGGGGCTGCGCAGCCCCCTCCTGGAGCCCTTGACCGCTCTGAGGACTGATACCCCCTCAGGGCCGGCTCCTGTAATGTCCCGGGGTGCCACCCCAGGACATTGCTGTTTGCTATTTTGGATGCGAACGCAGGAAACCTGCTCTCACGTCCAAAAACCAAAGCAGATTGCTTTTCTCCAAGGGGAGCTGCATGTCAGCAGCTCCCCTTCTGTAAAAGCAATCCCGGCTCCCGAAGGACGCAGGGAGCCCGCGGGACCATGGGGGCATTGGGGCTCCCAAAAAGGTCCTCAACGATGAGGCCAGGCCCTGGAGGATGGGTCCCCGGGGCCAGAAGTGGCCCGGGAGAGGGGCCACAAGGCCCACCTCCCCTGTAATGAAATGTATCGTTTTCTTTAAACAGAAATGCCAGCCCCGGGGGATTAGGTCTCCAAGGCCATTATAGGCCTCAGGAGGGGGGCCACGTGGCCTCCCTCCTAATAACTTTTATAACACATGCTGGCCAGGCCCTGGGGGATGGGGTCCCAGGGCCAATAGCAGCCCGGAAAGGGAAGCCATGTGGCCCCTTTCCCATTTCTTTTAAATGCTCAGACCCTGGGGGATGAGGTCCCTAGTGCCCCAAAAAATACTAAAAGAAGGGGGGCATATAGCCGCTCTGTAGTAATCAGGTCCCACACAAAGATGATGTAAAGATGTTTATTTGAAGATATGTAGATAAGATGGTATAACCCCACCAGGAGCATCCAGCATGATGCTCAGCCCAATGTCAACTGAAGACCTCAGCCCACAGAATCCCAACATTCTCTTGCGCATCATAGCTGCAACATTCTACAAGCTGGACTGGTAGTGGAGAAAGCATGTATAACATATAAACAAGATGCAAGAATACTACACGCTCTTTTACAAATATTCAAAACAACGAAAAGCCAACATCTCGCCAGAGGCCCTATCCCTTCCATGCACCACTCTGCAAACACGCTCCTTGGTGTGTTTTAAGTTGGGCAATTAAGTCCCCTTGAATACTTAGGGTCCCTGGGGGCCAACTAGCCCACCAGGTACCTACAGTAAGCCCCACACAGCTGGATTGCAAAGAGGTGGTCTGAGGCCACACTCCTTTTTACTCTACTCTGCAAACATCCCTCTTAGCACACTGTTGGAGGGGTTCTCTTGTGTCCTGAGGACGACTTCATCGCTCAAGCAGCAGTGCGCCAGGCTGAGCGTTTGCAGAGTGGTGTGAAAAGGGGGCAAGGCCTGGGACCACTCAGCAATCCAGCTGTGTGGGGCTTACTGGAGGTACTTGGTGGGCTAGTTGGCCTGCAGGGACCCTCAAGAGGCAAGAGGACTTCCTCCCCCAACAAAGAGCGTGAGAGGAGGTGCTTCTGTCGAATGGTGGAGAAAGTGGACATGGCTTCTGTCCACCTCTCGGCATTCCCACTGTGTGTGGCTTACTGGAGGTAAGTGGTAGGCTAGTTGGCCCCTAAGGACCCCAGCAGTGAAGGGGAGCATGCCATGGAGCGTTTTTGCAGAGTGCTGGGCAGAGGTGGCGTGGCTATTTATGAGAGCTTAACAATCCTGCTGTGTGGTACTTAGTGGAGGTAATAGGAGGGGTAGTTGGCCCACAAGGATGTCCTTGGGGGCCAACTACCCCTTTTGGCACCTCCAGTAAGTCTCACACAGTGGGATTGCTAAGACGTATTCGGAGGCCATGCCCCCTTTCTCCACCACTCTGCAAATGCACCCCATGGCAGACTATGAGAGGGGGGGTGAAGTCCACTTTACTCCTGAGGGGCTTTGGGGGCCAGAAGCCCTCCTGGTACCTCCTGTAAGTCCAACGCAGCGAATTTCCTGAGCGCTGGTTGGAGGCCCAGCACCCTTTCACTACCACTCCACAAACATGATTACTACTTAAATAAGCATCTTTCTGCACCTCTGACTTAGAGGTAGTTTTAATCTCCCCACCCTATTATCTACTAGGGCCTTACAGAGGAGAGCATGCCAATCACAGGGGTACCCCAACGCACAGTGATCCCTAGTGTATGTAGGAGTTTTCACTGTATTCTAACTGTCTTTTAGCATAGCACTGGCTCTAGGCTTGGTTAGTCAGAGTCAATTACCAATAGCAAAATTTTGGGGGCACAGGATGACTTTGCAACAAGTCCTCTTTAAGCACCTATGTTGGTTCTTTCTGCATATCTCTTGCTTATTTCTGCACTTGCATTTTTCATAGTCTTTCTGGACTTCTGTTGCCTCTTTCTGCATATTACTTGCTTCTTTCTGCACCTTTCTTTGGATTTCTTAACCTCTCTTCCCTCTTTCTGCACTTCTCTTGCTTCTTTCTGTGCCCTTCTTCCTCTTTCTGCACATGTCCGACATCTGTAGACACAGTTAAAAATTTGCATTTAAAAAAACCTTAGAAATTCACTGAAAAAACCTTAGGTTTCAGGGACGTTATAGTTAGAAGTTAACATTTCAAACACCTTTGAAATTCACTGAAAAAAACATAGGTTTCAGAGAAGTTATAGTTAGAAATTAGCATTTAAAAAACCATGGAAATTCACTGAAAACACCACAGGTTTCATGGACGTTATAGTTAGTTGGACATTTCACTCATGCAAAGCCAGAGAAATGTGGGCGTTATACTTAGTTGAGCTACCTATAAATCGCGACTTCGCAATGCACGGCTGATGACGACACATATTAGATCATTCATGAGTTCGGCAATTCAGGTGAAAGTGTGTTTTGGATACCTAATTGGAAAGCCTGAACCCCCACTGACCGACTTCCCCAGCGGTCATTGAACATCGTAGGTTATACAAACCTAAGGACGCCAATACATATGCATGACGCCTATGTGCATTTACATGAGAATTCATCCAGCAGTGTGGCAAAGGTTTTCTGCAATGGTTGTGCCTATGTGCGCCGTACCAGAACACTGTGGCGATGTGGCAGCTATTTCAGCATGGATAAGAACTATTGACTGTTTTGAATTCTCTTCAGGAGATATATTTTGCCACTGAAGCACGTCAAAACTGAAATCAAGAGCAATGCACAAGATCGGTTCAGCTCATTTGGTTGGTTCTCCAACAACCAATGAAATTTGAGACCTCCGTGTTTCAACCAATGAAACACAGTGAGAGAAGGACTCTCAAACCCAGCACAGACGAAGGCAAGACACCGAAACGCATATGCAGGGGAGATTCCATTAAAGCTTTTAAATATAAGCCTGTGAGTGCTCCGACCCCCCTTTTTTGATTTGTTGCACAGACACAGCACCCGCCCTGAGTTCGGCAATTCTGGTGAAAGTGTGTTTTGGATATATATATAACCAATCGATTCCCAATGTCTGCACACTCATTACCTGGTGCAGGCAGCAATCCTTACCCGATTTTTAAATTCAGAAACACAAAGGATGCCGCACTCCAGAGATAGGATTACAGAGTTGCGTTATTTTCACTACCACCAGTCATGGTGAACATAAAGCAACTCTGAAACCAATCCCTGGAGTGCGGCATCCTTTGTATTTCTGAATATATATATATATATAGATATGATTTTATCTCTACATATATGTTTAAATATGGATCTATATACATGTATTCACTGAAAAAACCATAGGTTATAGACCATATATAGTTAGGGATTAGCATTTACAAAACCTTGAAAATTCACTGAAAAAACCATTGGTTATAGACCATATATAGTTAGGGATTAGCATTTACAAAACCTTATTTTACTCGCACAAAACCATAGAAATTCGAATATATAGTTAGTTGCAATAACTATATATCGCGCACCCGCAATCCACTGCTGATGATGTCACATATTACATCATTCATGACATGGTCAGTGACATCACTGATGACATCACTGATGACATCTTAAATGACATCACTGATTACATCATTGAAGACAACTGAAATGACATCACTGACGACATCACTGATGACATCATTCATGTGATAATACGATCAACCTCTTCAGACTTTAATATAACCTTAGATACACTCAGAGTAAACAGACACTCACAGATTGTCAGTCATCCATGGAGTTACTCACACACCTTGTCAGTCATGCAACGAATCAATCACACCTCCATTTCCTCAACTATACAGTTATACACACCTTACCTATTGAAACATATTCTAACACATATTTACTCTCTTATACAATCACTGATACAAGTTCTCAATGATCCATGCAGCCACTCACACATTCACTAGCTCTTATACACAGAAATTTATATATGTCAACTCTCACATGTACTGTGTTTTACATATGTACTTACTTTGAAATATAGCACTGAGATATCCATTCACTCACCAATACACTCATGCACACAGTCAACCACCCATACAGCTGTTTCCACATGCAGTTTTTTAAACCCATACATCTAGTGAATCAACTGCTCACACATCTATGCATAGTCACACACCTCCCAGACACCCACACACACACACTTGTTCTCCCATACAAATACTTGGGCAACCAATCAATAACCCATATAGTTACTCATATAGGTACTGATTAACACATGTAGCATCTTACACAACAACAGACATACTGATGCACACATTCAGACAGTTTAGTCACTAACCAATGCACTCAGTGAGACACATTTAATCACTCTCTCATACAGTCAGTCATGCACCTACTAAATCCTTCATCCAGACACTTATACATCCACTCATTCATCAATTCTTAAGACATATTTTAACTTTACAGAAACTTACAGTCACTGGATGATGTCATCAGTGATGTCATCAGTGATGTCACTGACCATGTCATGAATGATGTAATATGTGACATCATCAGCAGTGGGTTGCGGGTGCGCGATATATAGTTATTGCAACTAACTATATATTCGAATTTCTATGGTTTTGTGCGAGTAAAATAAGGTTTTGTAAATGCTAATCCCTAACTATATATGGTATATAACCAATGGTTTTTTCAGTGAATTTTCAAGGTTTTGTAAATGCTAATCCCTAACTATATATGGTCTATAACCTATGGTTTTTTCAGTGAATTTCAATGGTTTTTTAATAGCAAATATCAAAAGCTGTAAAATGTATTCTTCTTTTACGCCCCCCTTGCATACATTATCCCTGACGCAGGTATAATGTGGCGCAGGGTTTTAAAAAGTGACCCATCTATCTAGATGCGTCACTTTTTAAATATAGCGCAACGAGGTGCATTTTTTTACACCGCTGGTGCGATGCATCACTTTTCTGTGCGCACTCCTTACGACATTCCAGATGTGTCATATTTAATGTATGACGAATCATGTTGCAAGTAATTACTTTCTCCTCTCATACCTTTCTGTTCTTTCTTACTCATTCTCCTTTCAATTATCAATGCACTCTTTTTCACTTACTCTTTTTCATTTTTTTAAGAATATAGCTCTTTGATGAGAATTGGAGGTAGTTCTGAAAAGAACTTTTGGTTTTCTTCTTTTTCAAAACTGGAACAAAAACAGGGAATGGAAACTGCTCAACAGGAGCAAAAAAAACAAACAAATTAGGGGTGGGAAGGGCAGCGATGGTTCTCCAATGCTCGAACCATGAGCTGGACACTTTGCTCCCCATAGGTGAGGAGTTGATTGCAGTATCTGCATCTGACGACCCCATGGTTAAATGCAGGTTGAATGTTTGGCACCTGCTCCTGTGATTGCTCCCTCCCAGAAGAAGTTGCTCCTCCGGTTGATGTAAAGGCCCCATCTTTGGGAACCTCTTGTGCCAGAGCCCTGACACTTTCCCTGGCAAAATTCTGGGGGTGCTTCCTCTCCACATGCCGGATCATTGTAAAGTTCCCAAAAGAGTACTTTTTCAAAGGATTACCTCAAGACAGCTCTTCTTTGCAGATCCTGCACTGTACTTTGGGAGCATTAACCTTTTTTAAGTCCAGGTGGGATTATAAAAAATTTCCAAATGAAATGCTCCTTAACTTTTCGTTGAGGAGGCTGTTCATTGATGAATTCATTGGAGTCATCCTCACTGCTGGATTGTCTGGCAGCCATTGAAAAACCAAGAAATATCCTGGAGCAAAAAGGCAGGTCTTTCAGTCACAAAAGTGAAAGAAGAAGTGAAGGAAATGGGTGGGGATTTCATTCTTTGTAAAAAAAAACTGTTAGCAACCAATGAAAAGTGTTATTTTAAGGTCACATGACCCGACGCGCTTACGCTGCACGCTCAGGAGCTATTCCGGGTGCGTTTACGCGGCGCGAACGTAGGCGCTTCCGGGGCGCAAACGCACAAACGCGGCGCGAACGTAGGCGCTTCCGAGGGCGCTTACGTTGCGTGCCGAAGTGACGTCAACAAACTTTTTCCGAAATGCATAATTATTTTCCTTATCTCTACTGATATATTTATTTTTTATGCAAATTTCAGCACAAAAAAGGAAGGAGAACAGAACGTTTCCTTTGAAAATTGCCCTAGAGATGAACAATGAGAAAATCATTGAACGCATTGACTTGAAATTCATGGACGAATCACGAGACCAAGAACTTCTACAATGTGTAGAATCTGTGGATTTGTTACTTCATTATGAGGACGATAAAATGTGGGAAGTTATGTTCACTCAACAAGAGGACATTTCGGACAGTCAAATATTAGACAGTCTATTAAATATTGAAAAAGAAACAGAAAAATCAGAAGAATAAATTTATATTTAATAATCCAAAATTGTTCGAGTCTTTAATCTTTTTTATATGTAATTCATAAACTAGTACCAAATTGATTATAATGTAAAGTCAGACATATAGTATACTGTAAAACTTGTTTATGTTACGTAGTAAATTTCCTCATAGTTACTTCCTTTCTCCAACTATATTATCTCCAATGTGTATTTAACATCTCTTTATCATCTCCTGCCTCCATATTGTTTCGGCTTTCCAGACAGACTATGGTATGAATTCCATATACCACAATAACTTCTGAAACAACTTGCAAGATATCTACAAAGGAGACGGCGTTTATTTATTTTTACACTCTGCATTGGTACCTACATGTTGCTACGTAAATAAAAATTTTAAAAAAACGAACAATCAATAAACATACAATAAGTTAAAAGTCAATCATTCTTGTTTCCTTATAGTATGCTCCCCAGACCGCTTTCCGGTACGCGTACCGGGCGCACCCCACGAAAAAAACATTTTTTTTTTTTTTTTTTGCACGGCGGGGCCCTTTTAAAGCCTCCACATCAAACCTAGGGGGTCAAGGAGGATCTACTATGCCCCCTTATGGGCATTTGCCCCTTCGTTTTGGCCTCCTCTTGTCTCTCGATCCTACCGAGAGACAAGATGGCGGCCGCTACGGACTGTTTAGAATGTTGACAGACACCGGAGAGCCAATCAGCTTCGCTTCGCAAAGCTCCGTTACGCGAAAAGTACGCGAACTGGTTCGCTATCCAGGACGCTGTCACAGATATATCTGTTTTTTTAAACGTTAATTTCTCAAAATCCACTGGAGCACATATATTGAGACCCAGCAAAGGCACATCGGGCTAACAGTCCCTACAATTTTGCCAAGTTTCGTGTAAATCCATTCAGCCGTTCGAGCTAAAAGTGAGGCCAAACGCCCTATGGAAAAATGAATGGGAAAAACGCGTTTTGGGACCCCCCTTTTTTCTCGGCCCCCCCTTGACGAAACCCCCCCCCCAAATTTTCAGGGGCTGATCAGAAACAAAATGTGCCATTTTCCTGAAAATTTCAGCCGATTTCGTCCACAAACGCCAAAGTTATTAGACATAGAATTTTCAAAAGTTCCATAGAGAAAAAATCCTAACTATATATACCTACTGGCGAGCGCCAGTAGGTAATATATGTATATAGATATATATATCTTTCTCTTTGTAGACAACTTTTGTATATATATTTATATATATATGCATATATGTATATAGATACATATATATATATCTTTTACAGGGAGAAAGAGAGTCTCTATATCTGTCTCTCTCTCGATATATATATATATATATATATATATATATATATATATATATATATATATATATATATATATATATATATTACCTACTGGCGGTTGCCAGTAGGTAGTTATAGTTAGGATTTTTTTCAATGTTAAATCTCAAAATTCTATTTGGAATAACTTTGGCACCGGTTGATGAATCTGCCTGAAAATTTCCTCAAAATGGCCTCTTCGAGCTCCAATCCTTCCCTGAAAGTTTGGGGGGGATTCGTCAAGCGGGGGCCGAGATAAAAGGGGGGTCCCAAAACGCGTTTTCCCCATTTTAATTTCCATAGGGCGGTCGACCTCACTTTTAGCCCGAACGGCTTAATGGATTTCCACCAAACTTGGCAAAATTGTAGGGACTGGTAGCCCGATGTGCCTTTGCTATGTCTCAAGATATGTGCTCCAGTGGATTTTGAGTAATTTAGGTACAAAAAATATATATATCTGTAAGCGCGCCCCGGTATGCGCACCGGGGAGCGCACCGGGCACGCCACGCGACTTGCGCACGGAAAGCTGATTGGCTCTCGGGTGTCTGTAAACATTCTAAACAGTCCGGAGCGGCCGCCATCTTGTGTCTCTGTAGGATCGAGACATGAGTGGTGGCCAAAACAAAGGGGGAAATGACCATAAGGGGGCAGAGTAGACCCTCCCTGACCCCCTAGGTTTGATGTGGGGGCTTTAAAAGGGCCCCGCGGGGCCAAAAAAAGATTTTTTTTTCAATTTTTTGCGGTGGAGTGCCTGGTACGCGCACCGGGAAGCGGACCGGTGAGCGTACTATGGGGAAAAAAGAATGATAGACTTTTCAAATATTGTATGTTTATTAATTGTTCTTTATGTTGTTTTTTTTTAATTTAAGTACCAACATGTAGGTACCAATGCAGAGTCTATAATTTAATATACACCGTCTTCTTTATAGATATCTTGCATGTTGTTACAGAAGTTATAGTGGTATATGGAATTCATAGCGTAGTCTGTCAGGAAAGCAGAAACAATATGGAGGCAGGAGATGATAAAGAGATGTTAAATACACATTGGAGATGACGGAGGTCCTCATCCTGGGCTCTTCACCCTCCGCCTGGGACGACTCCTGGTGGCCTCCCGCCCTGGGCACCGCACCCAAACCGACAGACCATGCACGAAACCTGGGCTTCATCCTGGACTCCTCCCTCTCCATGACCAGGCAAGTCAACAGCGTCTCCTCGGCGTGCTTCAACATCCTACGCATGCTACGGAAGATCTTCTGGTGGATCCCCTCAGAGACCAGGAAGACCGTCACCCAGGCCCTCGTCACCAGCCGACTGGACTACGGCAACGCCCTCTACGCCGGGACCACCGCCAAGCTCCAGAAGAGACTCCAGCGGATCCAAAACGCCTCAGCCAGACTCATCCTCGACATCCCACGATCCAGCCACATCTCCGGACATCTGAGAGACCTTCACTGGCTCCCCATCAACAAGAGAATCACCTTCCGCCTCCTCACCCACGCACACAAAGCCCTACACGACCAAGGCCCGAGCTACCTCAACAGCCGAGTCAACTTCTACGCTCCCAAACGCCACCTCCGATCAGCCAACCACGCCCTCGCCGCCGTCCCCCGCATCCGAAGAGCGACTACAGGAGGAAGGTCCTTCTCCTACCTGGCCGCCAAGACCTGGAACTCCCTCCCGTCCGACCTGCGCCTAACCCAAGACCACCTCTCCTTCAGGAAGAAGCTGAAGACCTGGCTGTTCGAGCAGTAGCGGCACCCCCCCTCCCCAGCGCCTTGAGACCCTACGGGTATGTAGCGCGCTTTATAAGTGTCACTGATTGATTGATTGATTGAGATAATACAGTGGGAGAAAGGAAGTAACTATGAGCAAACTTATTATGTAACACAAAAAAGTTGCACAGTATATTTTAAGTCTGACTTTACATTATAATCAATTTGGTACTAGTTTAAGAAATACATATAAAAATGAATAATGTCTCAAACATTTTTTGAATTATTAAATATAAATTTATTTTTCAGACTCCTTTTCCAAATTTAACAGAATTTCTAATATTTGATTATCAGAAATGTCCTCATTTTGAATCAGGAAATCTACTGATTGTACACATTGAAGTAGTTCATAGTCCCGTGATTCATCCATGAATTAAGAGTCATTGGGTTCAATAACTTTATTATTGTTGCTCTCCAGAACAATTTTGTTGGAATTTTTTTGCTCTCCTTCCATTTTTGTGCTGTAATTTGCATTAAAAAATATATCAGTAGAGATAGGGCACTGTTGGGTTTAAGTTCAGGCAGGTACTTTGGTTTTTTTAATAGTGATTTTATCTTTGGGCAGTGTATGGTATCAGACTGGAAGTAGAAATATAAAAAAGTGTATGTGATAAAGCTTAAGTAAATTCATAATTAGACAAGACAAGCCTAACTCCATCCATAACTATAACAGAGAAGTCTATCTTATTCTATAACTATTACAGAGGGATAGTATATAACTATCAGAAAATGTTTTCCAAATTAATTTAAAGTGCACAACATACTTCAGTTTTTAAAATAACATCTTACCTTTCGAAAAGAAGTTTAAGTTGTCAGTGAAAATGCTCTTGAAATGTACTTCAGGAAGTAGTAGTCAAAATGGCTGTGTTTCTCTCTCTTTCTTTATATATATTCAGGTACATAACCAATCAAATGTCATGAAATAATAGTAAATAATGAAAGTAACATTTTAATTGGTTGTCAATTCTAACACTTCATATGTGTTTTTGTCATGTAATTTACCTCAGGACATTTAGTCAGGCCTACAGCATAATTGTCTCAATGGAATTCCATCAAATTTGGGTAAATGGTAGGGACTGCTATGTAGTAGGGCCTATTCTATATTTGGTGTAAGTGTCTCCTGTGGTTTTTCTGTAAATTACTTTCCCACCTTTTTTTTGGGAGCGCTTACCGGTGCGCGCCCCGGTACGCGCACCGGCAGCGTTACGGGAGTCCTCCATTTTGTGTTTCGGTACAATCGAGACACAAGATGGAGGACAAACAACATTGGGAATGGGTAGAAGGGGGCACGGTAGACAGCCCCTGACCCCCTAGGTTTTCTGAGGGGGGCTTAGGAGGCTCATAAAGGTTAAAAACAAAAATTGTTTTGAATTTTTCGCGGGGGGAGCGCCCGGTACGCGCACCGGGGAGCGTACCGGGGAGCGTACTTTGGTGAAAAATAGTGAAAAAAGTTAGAAAAAGATAAACGTTTTGAATGATCAGAGGTAGGGTAGCTCTGAAAAGAGCTTTTGGGTTCTGTGGCCGATTTAGGTACCTACAAGTAGGTTCCAATGCACAGTCTTAAATTCAGGAGGAAAATTCTATTCCCCTCATCTGAGAAGTGCACACCATCTCCTCTGTAGATGTCTTGCATGTTGTAACGCAAGTTATTATTGTATATTGAACCCATTCCACAGTCTCTCATGTAAGCAGAAACAGATTTATTCACATGTTTCCGTGCTTTCTCAAATTGTAGACAAAATTGGTTGGACCAGTTCCATTTCTGTCTTTGGCATATATTGAAATATACCAAGGCAGTTTGTGGAAAAAGTGTCATCAATTGATCAAAGGTGTCCTTTGAAAGCATTTCCAGACCAACCCCAGTCATAGTGCCCAAATCATTTCCACCACAGTGCACTATTAAGAGGTCAGGGTTTGGCAGATGCAAAAAGGTTTTCACCAATGGTATCAATTGATGACATCTCAATCCTCTCTGGCCAATACACTTGATTTCCACATTTGATAAATCAAGGTTGTGATAATTTCTGCTTGCTGCATACCTTTGAGCCCAGTGGATGTAGCTATGTCCAATAATCCATACAAAATACATGATGTGAGAAGGTTCTGGTGCAGTCAGATGAAGTGTGGGAATGAAATAGCAGTTGGAACAGTAGGAGTTTACAAAAAAATAATTGTGGAGTTTCCCTGCTGTTGAATCACAAGCAATGATTGGTGGATTCAGTTAGTTGAAAACAGAAAGTTAGGGTGCATGGTTGTGTTGTGTGTAAGAAGCAATTTGAATGGTTAAGAAAAAGTCACTAAAAGCAATAATGCCCTGGATAAGCTGGTGTATTGAGAGGTCAAACATCCTTGCTGACTTAATTTGCAACATTGTAGAATAAACTTTTGAACCTGAGAGTTCAGTTAGGAGGGAGTTGCTATGGTAACAGATAGAAAGGTCTGAGAGGGGGAAGGGTGTTGGTTTGAAAATAGTGAGGGAAGACTTTTGATTGGTTGAAATAAGGCGTATGTGTGTAAAGTTAGAGATTTTCTATGCCAGTCTTGGTTTTAGTGTATTGAGTGCACACCTTTTGCTCTGCTAAAGAAAAATTGGTGTGTGTGTCTGACACTGTTTTCAATCTCCCAAAGCATTTGTAAAGGTAAGTAATGATTTATTTAATTTAGATAGAGACTTGTTTGCTCTATGGAGAGTATTTGGAAGCAGATAGTTAAGTTTCAGTAGTGTAATTGAATGCTTGTACATAGGTTCTGTGTTGTTTTTCTAAAATGTTATTCAAAAAACGATTTTGGGTGTAAATGAATGGTATTTTCATTTGGCCCTTATTTATGATTGCCTTGTGCAGCCGGTGCATCACTTTAAACATGCGAAATAAGTAACGCTTTTGTGGCGCAAGGCCTTCATAAATAAGGCCCTGAGTTTGTTGGCTGTTGATTTGTTTTTTGCTTTTTGATAATACTTATTATGAACATTTGCAAGATAGTGGATTTGTATTTTGGGAAACAGTGAGGTTTCAAAAGTGATATTGAGTGGTTGTACATAGGTCCTGTGTTGTGTTTCTAAAATGTTATTCAAAAAACGATTTTGGGTGCAAATGAATGGTATTTGAATTTGGCCCTTATTTATGATTGCCTTGTGCAGCCGGTGCATCACTTCAAACATGGGAAATAAGTGACGCTCTTGTGGCGCAAGGCCTTCATAAATAAGGCCCTGAGTTTGTTGGCTGTTGATTTGTTTTTTGCTTTTTGATAATACTTATTATGAACATTTGCAAGATAGTGGATTTGTATTTTGGGAAACAGTGAGGTTTCAAAAGTGATATTGAGTGGTTGTACATAGGTCCTGTGTTGTGTTTCTAAAATGTTATTCAAAAAACGATTTTGGGTGCAAATGAATGGTATTTTTAAAAAGTTAAGAATTAGCAGTTAAAAAACCTATGAAATTCACAGAAAAAACCAAAGGTTTCACACCAGTTATAGTTAGGAATTAGCATTTAAAAAACCTATCAAATTCACTGAAAAAACCATAGGTTTCACACCAGTTATAGTTACCTGGAAATTTTACTGACATAAAACCATTGAAATTCCCACGTTATAGTTAGTTGGACTCACTATAACTTGCGCGTGTAATGCACTGCTGATGACATCACATATTACATCACTCATGACATGGTCAGTGACATCACTCATGATATCACTGATGACACCATCCTTGTGACAGAGAGACTGACCTCCTTTCACTGTAAAGTAACCCTTGAAACACATATTGAAAAATAAAAACTAACATTTTAAAAAAAGTGGACATACCTATACCAGTTACAACAACCAATTCAGTAATTCCACCATTTATATACACATCCACTCATTCACCAACACTTCTATATAGTCACTCATCATATGTAGTAAGACACCTATACATCCGTTAACACACCGATAGTCTTCCAAAAGTTGCTCACACACATACTCACACATGCAAATAAACTATTGAACATCCATTTATTTGCATATACAGCTATACATGCACTACTACCTTACTTCTAAAGAAACTTACACATACTTACTCTCTTAAACAATCACTTATAGAAACACATACTTATTAAAACAAGAACTCTTTCAATCTCTCACTCTCACATATACTCACTTATATACACCAATACTCACATATACTAGATTCAAACATATGTAGTTACTGATAAAGACAGTAGTGAGACAGTCATTCACTTACTAACACATACATATACACACTCACTCACCCATACAGTCTGGCACATATGCTGTCTTCAAAACACATACAAACAGTGAGTCAGTCATTGATGCATCAGTCTGCTAAGTAACACCCCCACCAAATCATACAGACATTTATACTGATACTAAAAAAAACATCTAATAAGCCATAGAAACACACATGTAGCTACTCACCAACCCATGCACTCACTTAAATACAAAGTGAAACACTGATACAAACATTTAAATATTGAAACAATACTCGCTAATATATGTATTCACTATGATACACTTAATAAGCCAGTTAACCAACTATAACATGGGAATTTCAATGGTTTTATGTCAGTAAAATTTCCAGGTAACTATAACTGGTGTGAAACCTATGGTTTTTTCAGTGAATATATATATATATATATATATATATATATATATCCAACAAAAGTTTTGCCCGAAGTGAGAAGGCCCACACTGCCAGCATAGCACCTTTCACAGCGGAGACTGCAGCCTCGAAACACCGCTTCTCTATGCCAAAAGCCTAACATGTTTCGGAATTGCTTCCTTGTTCACAGGCCACGCATGCAGTAAGACAAACGGCAACTGACGAATAACAACTGCTTTTATTTGACTTAAGAAGCCAGGTGGGTGTGTCCTTAAAGCCCCAGTGGGCGATGGTATTTGCAGTTCATACTTTGAAATTCCCAAGTGGGTGTCGTCGTCAGCCTTACCACCTAATAAGTCCTTTGTAGGTGAAAAGCGGCAAACTCGAGGGCGCTGCCTTTGATTTCTCACACCCTTGGCGCGCTGGCAGCCCTGAATTACGTGCCGAATGACACCACAAGACCACACATGGGCGGCGGTTCCTTCTCGCGACCCAGGCATGGCCGCTACATATCCAACAAAAGTTTTGCCCGAAGTGAGAAGGCCCACACTGCCAGCATAGCACCTTTCACAGCGGAGACTGCAGCCTCGAAACACCTCTTCTCTATGCCAAAAGCCTAACATGTTTCGGAATTGCTTCCTTGTTCACAGGCCACGCATGCAGTAAGACAAACGGCAGCTGACGAATAACAACTGCTTTTATTTGACTTAAGAAGCCAGGTGGGTGTGTCCTTAAAGCCCCAGTGGGCGATGGTATTTGCAGTTCATACTTTGAAATTCCCAAGTGGGTGTCGTCGTCAGCCTTACCACCTAATAAGTCCTTTGTAGGTGAAAAGCGTCAAACTCGAGTGCGCTGCCTTTGATTTCTCACACCCTTGGCGCGCTGGCAGGTAATTCAGGGCTGCCAAGTCAAATAAAAGCAGTTGTTATTCATCAGTTGCCGTTTGTCTTACTGCATGCGTGGCCTGTGAACAAGGAAGCAATTCCGAAACATGTTAGGCTTTTGGCATAGAGAAGAGGTGTTTCGAGGCTGCAGTCTCCGCTGTGAAAGGTGCTATGCTGGCAGTGTGGGCCTTCTCACTTCGGGCAAAACTTTTGTTGGATATATATTACCTACTGGCGGTCGCCAGTAGGTATATATAGTTAGGATTTTTTCTCTATGGGATTTTTGAAAATTCTATGTCTAATAACTTTGGCGTTTGTGGACGGAATTGGCTGAAATTTTCAGGAAAATGGAACATTTTGTTTCTGAGCAGCCCCTGACAATTTGGGGGGGTTTCATCAAGGGGGGGGGCCGAGAAAAAAGGGGGGTCCCAAAACGCGTTTTCCCATGTTAATTTCCATAGGGCGGTTGGCCTCACTTTTAGCTCGAACGGCTGAATGGATTTGCACGAAACTTGGCAAAATTGTAGGGACTGTTAGCCTGATGTGCCTTTGCTAGGTCTCAATATATGTGCTCCAGTGGATTTTGAGTAATTTAGGTTAACAAAAATATATATATCTGGGCGGAGCCTAACCACACATCTGATCTGATTGGCTGTCAGCACTTCATCCAAGAAGTGTTGGCAGCCATCTTGGGACCAATATACATGATAGCACCTCATTAAAAAGCATTGTAGTTAATAGAGGGTTTTAGGACTTTAGTTACATTATAAATCATTTGTTGATGGTACCATACTCGTTTTAGGAATTGTGGTGGGTTCTAAGGTGATTTTACCATGTGAAAAAGCCTTCTGCTGTGATATCATGAATATTGTTTGAAAGAAAACTAATATCTCATGATTTTCCCACAGTGGTTTGGAAGGGGATCTATAAGCTAAACTGAAAGCATATTTTCTGTAAATTCACATTATCTTTCTCAGTCATGTGAAAATGAAGTCTGACATTCTCAGTAAAACATGTACATCCAACAAGGACAGAGACTGTCAGTTGATTCCTTTGTGCTCTACTGCAGCCTCCTAAAGTGTTCTAAAGAACAACTAGAGCGCTAACAGTCCTACGTATTACAAAGGTATAGCACACCTGGAGCCCTCGTGATGGGAATAAAGTGGTAACTCTTAAAACATTTAATTTAAAAAGGAACAAAATGAGGGGGTATATTATGCAATAGAAGGTATTATTAGTGCTGCAGAAAAAAAATTAGTGCACATTTTGAGTGACTTTTCAAATCCTCTTCTATTTCATTAAAAAATTCTGACATGCAGCCTCCCAAAATGGCCACCAGAGACAAAAGAGCCCAAATGTAGCCCAAATATCACCCAGATGTAGCCCAAGTATAGCCCAATGACAGAATGTCCCAGAGTGTTCTAAAGAACAACTAGAGCGCTAACAGTCCTACTTATTACAAAGGTATGGCACACCTGAAGCCATCTTGATTGGAATAAAGTGGTAACTCTTAAAACATTTAATTTAAAAAGGAACAAAATGAGGGGGTATATTTTGCCATATGAATTATGATTAGTGCTGCAGAAAGAAAAATTAGGGCACATTTTGAGTGACTTCTCAAACCCTCTTCAATTTCATTTAAAAATTCTGACATACAGTCTCCCAAGATGGCCACCAGAGACAAAAGAGCCTAAATGTAGCCCAAATATCACCCAGATGTACCCCAAGTATAGCCCAATGACAGAATGTCCCAGAGTGTTCTAAAGAACAACTAGAGCGCTAACAGTCTTACTTATGACAAAAGTATGGCACACCAGAAGCCATCTTGATTGGAATGAAGTGGTAAGTCTGAAAACACTCAATTTAAAAAGGAACAACATGAGGGGGTTAATTTTGCCATAGAAAGTATGATTAGTGCTTCAGAAAGAAAAATTAGGGATCATTTTGAGTGACTTCTCAAATCCTCTTCTATTTCATTAAAAAAATTCTGACATGCAGACTGAAACATACACTTTGAATACCAGCAGCAGACGTCCCTGGTGAGCAGTAGCTTTACTACAGTGATCTAATGTGCAACTAGAGTGCTAACATTCAGAATTTATGGCAAATGTGTGACACATCTGAATGCCTTCTTGATGGAACCAAAGTAAACAAGCATTGAAAATGCAATAGATCTCGCCCTCGTTTAAGTTAAAGCCATTCTGTTTGTAATGAGGTGGCTTTTTAGCTTTGCTTTTATTAGTGTTTTTTCAACTTTCATGTAAATAACATGCATCTGTATGCATATAAGTATATGTATGCATGCATTTATGTTTGTATTTATATAGATATACAGATGATATATGTTTATATATGTATGTATGTATATATATATTCACTGAAAAAACCATAGGTTATAGACCATATATAGTTAGGAATTAGCATTTACAAAACCTTGAAAATTCACTGAAAAAACCTTAGGTTATAGACCATATATAGTTAGGAATTAGCATTTACAAAACCTTGAAAATTCACTGAAAAAACCATAGGTTATAGACCATATATAGTTAGGAATTCGCATTTACAAAACCTTATTTTACTCACACAAAACCATTGAAATTCCATATATAGTTAGTTGCACTAACTATATATCGCGCACCCGCAATCCACTGCTGATGATGTCACATATTACACCATTCATGACATGGTCAGTGACATCACTGATGACATCACTGATGACATCACTGATGACATCACTGATGACATCACTGATGACAACATCAGTGACTGTATGTTTCTGTAAAGTTAAAATATGTCTTACATATTGAAGAATGAGTGGATGTATAAGTGTCTGGATGAAGGATTTAGTAGGTGCATGACTGACTTTATGAGTGAGTGATTAAATGTGTCTCACTGAGTGCATGGGTTAGTGACTAAACTGTCTTAATTTGTGCATCATTATGTCTGTTGTTCTGTAAACTGTTGCATGTGTTGATAAGTAGCTATATGAGTAACTATATGGGTTATTGATTGGTTGCCCAAGTATTTGTATGGGAGACTGAGTGTGTGTGTGGGTGGCTGGGAGGTGTATGACTCTGTGCATAGATGTGTGAGCAGTTGATTCACTAGATGTATGGTTTCAAAAGTGCATGTGGAAACAGCTGTATGGGCGGTTGACTGTGTGCATGAGTGTATTGGTGAGTGAATGGATATCTCAGTGCTACATGTCAAAGTAAGTACATATGTAAAACACAGTACATGTGAGAGTTGACATATATAAATAACTGTGCATAAGAGCCAGTGAATGTGTGAGTGGCTGTATGGATCATTGTGAACTTGTATCAGGGATTGTATAAGAGAGTAAATATGTGTTAGTATATGTTTGAATAAGTAAAGTTTGTATAACTGTATAGTTGAGGAAATGGAGGTGTGATTGATTCTTTGCATGACTGACTAGGTGTGTGAGTAACTCCATGGATGAGTGACAGTCTGTGAGTGTCTGTTTACACTGATTGTATCTAAGGTTATATTAGAGTCTGAAGAGGTTCATCGTATTATCACATGAATGATATCATCAGTGATGTGATCAGTAATGTCAAATGAGATGTCATCAGTGATGTCATCAGTGATGTCATTTGAGATGTCATCAGTGATGTCATTTGAGATGTCATCAGTGATGTCATCAGTGATGTCACTGACCATGTCATGAATGATGTAATATGTGACATCATCAGCAGTGGATTGCGGGTGCGCGATATATAGTTAGTGCAACTAACTATATATGGAGTTTCAATGGTTTTGTGTGAGTAAAATAAGGTTTTGTAAATGCGAATTCCTAACTATATATGGTCTATAACCTATGGTTTTTTCAGTGAATATATATATATATATATATATATATATATATATATATATATATATATATATATATATATATATATATATATATATATTTATATATATATATATATATATATATATATTACCTACTGGTGGTTGACAGTAGGTAGTTATGGTTAGGATCTACTTTCCATAGGAAATGCGCAGCATTCTATTTGAAATAACTTGGGCGCCGGTGGACGAATCTTTGCGAATTTCTCAAAGTAGGTGGCCCGCTCCTTCTCTGAAAATGTGGGGGGGATTCGTCAAGCCGGGGCCGAGATAAAAGGGGGGTCCAAAAACGTGTTTTCTCCATGTTAATTTCCATAGGGCGGTCAAACTCACTTTTAGACCGAACGGCTGAATGGATTTCCACCAAACTTGGCAACATTGTAGGGACTGGTACCCCGATGTGCCTTTGCTATGTCTCAAGATATATGGTCCAGTGGTTTTTACGAAAATTAACTTTGAAAAAATATATATTGGGCTACATTGGGCTATATATATGTTAGAGCCCAAATGTAGCCCAATGTAGCCCAATGTAGCCCAATGTAGCCTAAAGATGGCCACCAGAGACAAAAGAGCCCAAATGTAGCCCAAATATCAGCCAGATGTAGCCCAACTATAGCCCAATGACAGAATGTCCCAGAGTTTTCTAAAGAACAACAAGAACGCTAACAGTCTTACTTATGACAAAAGTATGGCACACCCGAAGTCATCTTGGTTGGAATAAAGTGGTAAGACTTAATGCATTTAATTTGAAAAGGAACAAAATGAGGGGTTTCATTTTGCCATAGAAATGTTATATATATATATATATATATATATATATATATATATATATATTACCTACTGGCGGTCGCCAGTAGGTATATATAGTTAGGATTTTTTTCCCTATGGCATTTTTGAAAATTCTATGTCTAATAACTTTGACGTTTGTGGACGGAATCGGCTGAAATTTTCAGGAAAATGGCACATTTTGTTTCTGAGCAGCCCCTGAAAATTTGGGGGGGTTTCCTCAAGGGGGGGCCGAGAAAAAAGGGGGGTCCCAAAACGCGTTTTTCCCATGTTAATTTCCATAGGGCGGTTGGACTCACTTTTAGCTCGAACGGCTGAATGGATTTGCACGAAACTTGGCAAAATTGTAGGGACTGTTAGCCCGATGTGCCTTTGCTAGGTCTCAATATATGTGCTCCAGTAGTTTTTGAGAAATTAACGTTCAAAACAAGATATATATCTGTAACAGCGCTCCGGGCAGCGATCCGGTCCGCTTACTTTTCGCGAAACGGAACTTTGCGCGCAGAAAGCTGATTGGCTCTCCGGTGTCTGTCAACATTCTAAACAGTCCGGAGCGGCCGCCATCTTATCTCTCGGTAGGATCGAGAGAGAAGAAGAGGTGAAAAACGAAGGGGGAATTTATTGAAAGGGGGCAAGGTATACCCCTCTTGACCCCCTAGGAATGTTGTTGGGGTTATTAAAGGGTCCCGTGGGGAAAATAAAAAAAAAATGATTTTTCACGGTAGAAGCGCTTCACGGGCCGCGAACTGGGCCGCAAACTGGTAGCGAAACGGGAATTCGCCATTTTGTGCTTCGTTTTAATTGTTTAGAGACAAAAATTATCGCCGCACATCGGCCACAATGCATGAATATCGCTGAAAAGTCAGCGATATTCATGCATTATCCAGCAAATGCTCTTAGCCATGTTATCCACCTTCCATTGGATAACATGGCTAAAAACTGCTCTGTGCGTGAGCTTTTTTTTTTTTTTTTGCTGCGTGACGTTTGTTAACAATCGATTCGATGGAAATCAGGAAGTGTTGACCACCATTTTGTCACTGCGAGTAAATATTTTGTTATAAATGAATCCTTATTGATAAACATAGTCTGCGCCATCTTGCGTTTTTGTCCAATGCCACAATTTTGTCGTGCACGGCAGCCATTTTAGATGCCTTGACCAGGGCCACTCTCTGCACGCCGCCGATCCTCAGCATGGCTCCCCACCCTCGCAAGCATCTCCCCCACGCACTGGTCACCCCCGCTCTTTCTCTCATGCATGGGCCATATACTTCCCCCCATCTGCGCTGCTCTTCTCTGAGAATCACACCCTGTGCCCGCCCGACACCTCCCTTTCACCCTATTCACTACCGCACCCTCTGAAACTCCTCTTCCTCTGTGTCCGATTGTCCAGGCCGGACCTAGGCTATCACCTAGCCCTGCGGATGTAGTTTATGGCCCCAGCTGTAGAGTATCCAGACATGCCAACCCTCCCGATTCAGGCGTGAGACTACTGATTTCAGTGCTAGTCTCCCGCCTCCCGATTCCTGCAAGCAAAAACCCGGGGGCATATTATCAACAACTAGCGATAATTTTTGTCTCTAACTTGTTTAGAGACAAAAATTATCGCCGCACATCGGCGAATTTTATCGCACATAAACCTTGCTATTAGCAAGGTTTATCGCAAATGCGATAAAAAACGGCCGCAATGCATGAATATCGTTGAAAAGTCAGCGATATTCATGCATTATCCAGCAAATGCTCTTAGCCATGTTATCCACTTCCCATTGGATAACATGGCTAAAACTGCTCAGGGCAGGTGTTAGGTTTTGGAGATATTTGCGCTTAGCGCGAATATCTCCAAAAGTTGGTAATAGGAGATAGCGATGGTTAGGGACTGTTTCCAGTCGCTAAAATCTTGGCACGCCCACTTTGCATGTCATTAGTGATAAATATCACTGATATGCAAAGCGGGGCCCAAGATGGTCGCTATCTCCTTTTAGATGTCACTAACTGGTGTTAGCGACAGCTTGGTAATAGGGAGATAATTTTATCTCTTTTTTTTTTGGCTTTTAAAGCCCAAAAAGCGGAAATAAACCCCCTTGATAATATGCCCTATGATTTCTCTGGGGTTTCAGCTGACAGGGCTTGGTATTGTGTTACGTGCTAATTCTTCCAGGAAACGTCAGAGGGTCGATGCAGGGGTTCTAGAAGGGGTGATAAACTATTTAAGCCTCATGAACAAGCGCATGGTCTTTTAAATATTTGTGAAGTACTCGGGGCGGCGGTGTGTGTGTGCCCTCTTTCAGGAGCGGGCGGGGGGGGCACTGCCAGCAACTTGCCAGGCCAGGCAGTGTTCAACACGTGCATCACCCTTTCTCTGCCTGCTATTGCGCTCCATGCTTCGGAAAGGTAAGAAAAAGAACGTGCATTTGAGTTTGAAATGTCCGATCTTGTAGCAGTACACTTGCAAAGCCCACACATGACAATAACCCGATTCAAGGGCCCATTCACCCGATTTTTTAAACATATATAGCACTCCAACAAAGTTAGATTTTAAAACTTTATTAACTTTTAACTATAATGAACGGAACAAAAACTGTAAAAACATTTAAACATTTTTCACCCAAAAAAGCAACAATTGTCAGAAGCTGTCTTTTGTGCGAATAGTCCCAAGGCAGCACAACGTGCTGAGTTCTGGACGGCACCCAGGTGATGTCGCCTGGGTGCCGCACTGGTTTTGGTATCCTACAATGCTGCTCCGAAAATTGGCGTGGGGCGTCCCGGGTGGGGCGGGGGGAGGCCTCGTCAGTAGCGGTCTGTTGTGCGAATAGTCCCAAGGCAGCAGAACGCGCTGAGATGTTGATGGCACCCAGGTGATGTCCAGTAAACTGCCGCACTGGTTTTGGTATCCTACAATGCTGCTCCGAAAATTGGCGTGGGGCGGCCCGGAGGGGGGGGGCGTGGGGGAGGCGGCGTGAACGGGCCTCCCCAGGTGGCGGCCATCCAGCTGAGTTGCACCCGCTCTTGCGGCTACAGCGTCTCGCTCACCATGTTGTTGAGTTGCTCCCACTCTTGCAGTGCAGCGATAGGCGGCTGCCACATGACTCTTAAAATGGCGGACGGCTCTTCGGTTTTGGGCCTGGTCCACTGAAATGGCCCTGGGACACCTTGGAACTCGGACGCTTGCCTGCTAGGGCTTGGGCTCCATTCTCGAAAAGCGTCCCCTCAGCCGTGAAGATTCTACAAAAGTCTTGGGGGCCCCCGACTCCCGCAGGCTTCCGGTGGGGAGCGGCTGCCATGATTGCTCGCGGAATGACCACGACGGAGCTACGAGATGGTGGTGCTCTCATGCTGACGCCAGCTTTAGTCTGAAACATCCAGAAACAAGGTGGGGCTTTCATCGTTTGGGAAAAAAAATGTTCTAAACCAATGAAAAGTGTTATTTTTAGGTCATATGACCAAGCCTTCCATCTTTAGGAAACCAAAAGTAAAATGAACCAATGAAAAGTTTTATAAACAAGTCACATGACCTGTTATGCGGCATAGGGCTACAAAAAGCGTAGAAAATCCGTTGGCACGTGAGGCGGCGTCAGTAGCGGACCGATGTGCGAATAGGCCGAAGGCAGCACAACGCGCTGAGATCCGGATGGCACCGAGGTGGTGTCCAGCAAATTGCCGCACTGGTGTGGCCATCCTACAATGCTGCGCCGAAAGACGGCGTGTCCAGCTGAGTTCCGGTCACTCTTGCGGTACAGTGAGTCGAACGCGCCGAGATCCGGATGGCACCGAGGTTGTGTCCAGCAAGTTGCCGCACTGGTGTGGCCATCCTACAATGCTGTGCCGAAAGTCGGTGTGGGGTGCCCCGTTGGCTTATGAGGTGATGTCAGTAGTGGACCGATGTGTGAATAGGTCGGAACCAGCACAAGGCGCCAAGATCCGAATGGCAAGTCCTGGATGTTGAGTGCCATAGTTGAGAGTTCTGAGCAGTGCTTGTAAGACTATCTGAAGCTTATTTGCACCTGCTGCAGCTTCACTGTGGCCCAAGGTGGTGTCCAGCAAATTGCTGCAGTGGTGTGGCCATCCTACAATGCTGCGCCGAAAGACGGCGTGTCCAGCTGAGTTCCGGTCACTCTTGCGGTACAGTGAGTCGAACGCGCCGAGATCCGGATGGCACCGAGGTTGTGTCCAGCAAGTTGCCGCACTGGTGTGGCCATCCTACAATGCTGCGCCGAAAGTCGGCGTGGGGTGCCCCGTTGGCTTATGAGGTGATGTCAGTAGTGGACCGATGTGTGAATAGGTCGGAACCAGCACAAGGCGCCAAGATCCGAATGGCAAGTCCTGGACGTTGAGTGCCTCAGTTGAGAGTTCTGAGCAGTGCTTGTAAGACTGTCTGAAGCTTATTTGCACCTGCTGCAGCTTCACTATTGCCCTGGTGTGGCCAAAGGTCGCACATGACATAGGCGGCCGGCTCCCGAGGTCCGGCGGAACTTTTTTCCTTTTCCTTTCTGCTTCTTTTCCTACAATCCGTTTCATCTGAAGACACGACCAGGTCCCTGAATGTGTGCAGGGGGACGCTATTGATTGAATGAAAATGGCGGCTTGACACAAAGCTGACTCAAGCGTTGCTGTTGATGCTATACAGACAAAAATTGGTTTTCAGTTTGTACATTCTTCAGGATTTTTTTTTCCATCCAAGTCTGATTGAGAGTTTGTAGAAAAATGGCTTCAGATTTTCCACATACTACTCTTCAACATTCTTCCTAAATGTAACAATGTGAAACTCACTAGGAGAACGGCTGTTTCTGTTTCCTTTCAAAATGCTGCCAACAATATTTTCTGAATGGAAGACACCATCTTGTAGCATAAAGGGCCGAAAGGGGTTCTGGTCTGGCCGATGGTTGGTGGAGACATTTTGACTATATCTTGGACCTGCCCGGCCTCGCCCAAAATGGCGCCGGTATAAATGGGACTCGTAACTCCTTGCCCGCAAATGTATATCTAGAAAATGTTATTGTAAGTGGCCCTGTCGTATTTTAATTACAAAATGTACGTCCACCGATTCCGCAACTGTTAGACACCTTTGTTCTTGCAACCTAATGGCCCGCTCGTTACGTTCCTCTACAGTGTAAATGTCTCCTCATCATATACGATTTCAGTTTGCTCCGTGGCCGGCCCACGTGGTTATAGGCCCGTATTTGTATACTGACATTTTCACAATAAAGGTTTTTAAAACAAAACACGGTAGTAGTATTTACATTGGTAAAGTTTTTACTTTTAGTCACTGTTTTCGAATCAGTAAAAGGCAAGTGAAATAAAGCAGTCCAATTACATGACGGATAAAAGGTATAATATGTAGGAACGCAGTAAAGATAAATGGTCAAGGGCAGTTGTGTTTTTCATTTCTGCAACATAAAGTGATCGATAAGAATCTGATAATCAGGCGTATCGGCGACTAAGACAGCAGGCCGAATCTCTTTTACTCAACGGCTCCGTCATGGAAGGAAGAAACGCCCTTTTTCTCGAAAAAGGAATATATTTTACTTGCAGGACAGTTGTAAATTTTCCGGGAAAGTACATTAGCCTGGAATATTATAACATATGTTTAAAAAAAAATAATGTTCGAAAACAATAAAAAGCGTAATTTTTAGGTCATATGACCAAGCTTTTCATCATTAAAATAACAAAAGTAAAATGAACCAATGAAAAGTTTTATTAACAAGTCACATGACCTGTTATGCTTACGTTACGCGCTGCGCGCCGCGCCTCGGATCACTTCCGGGTGCGCTAACACGGCGTGTCATATAACGCATTACGCGACAACGTAGGTCAAGAATATAGTCAAAATGTCTCCACCAACCAGCGTTCGGAACACAACCCCTTTCAGCAGTCCAAAAAGTTCTGTTAAATGACAACAGAGGGGACAGGCAACAAGAACCATCAGTCAAAGAGGGGAGGGCAAGTTCTTCTCTTCCGGGTCATGTTGGGGCGCTACCGGAACTGATCGAATTGGTAGTCTACAGTGTTTCTGGATGTTTCTGACTAAAGCTGGCGTCAGCATGAGAGCACTACCATCTCGTAGCTCCGTCGTGGCCATTCCACGAGCAATCATGGCAGCCGCTCCCCACCAGAAGCCTGCGGGAGTCGGAGGCCCCCAAGACTTTTGTAGAATCTTCACGGCTGAGGGGACGCTTTTCGAGAATGGAGCCCAAGCCCTATCAGGCAAGCGTCCGAGTTCAAAGGTGTCCCAGGGCCATTTTAGTGGACCAGGCCCAAAACCGAAGAGCCGGCCGCCATTTTGAGAGTCCTGTGGCAGCCGCCTATCGCTGCACCGCAAGAGCGGGAGCAACTCAACTACATGATGAGCGAGACGCTGTAGTCGCAAGAGCGGGCGGTAAACAGCTGAATGGCGGAAGAGGCACAGTGTAGCAAAAGCGGGCGGAATGGCAACTGAAACGGTAAAGGGGCGCCCCACTACAGCGTGTCTTCAGGTCAAACGGATTGTGGGACAAGGTCCAGAATTGAAGAGTCATCAAAAGGCAAAAAGTTCCGCCGGACCCCGGGAGCCGGCCGCCTATGTCGGGGGCGATCTCAGGCTACACCAGTGCTATAAGACTTGGGGAGGGTGTCGGAGCCAAGCGTCTTCTCTGAGTCCATGGCCATCACACCGCCCCTCAGGGGCCTCCGTCAAGCTGTTTAGGAAGGTAACATATCACATTGTTTTCTAATGCAGTCAGGTCCACAAACGACACTCACTTACTTTGAGAATAGTGAAGCTGCAGTAGGTGGAAATAAGCTTCAGACAGTGTTACAAGCACTGCTCAGAACTCTTAACTATGGCACCCAACATCCAGAACTTATGCCATTTGAGAATGGCAGTGACATTGAAGCAACTCAGGGACCAAAACCATTAACGTACTTTCACGTATGAAAATCTTACTTGGGGAGGGGGCAGGAGCGAAGCGCCCCCTCCCAGTCCGCGCCACCACACCGTATGTTGAAAATCTGAAGCCATCGTTCTACAAAGTCAACCAACCTTGGATTTAAAAATCTAGAAAAATGTACAAACTGAAAACTAGTTTTGGTCTGCATAGCATCAGTAGCAACGCTTGCTATCAGAGTGCATGAGTTTCATGCTCGATCGATTGAGCTAGCCGGATCGGGCAATAAAAAGTATAAAATAGTTATGTAAATAGTTATTTAATAAAATGTTTTACCCTGTTTCTTTGCTGGTGTGTTGTCTATATTTTTAATATTTGCATAGGGTTTGTCGTTATTTTGGGCGGGGTGGGTGACGGAGTCGAGCTGTCTTGCAGCCCTCATGGTGTGGAGCTCAGTTCATCTCAATATTTTCGTATTTCTCATGAAGGGTTGTTCCTAATATTTCTATTTTAGCGAGGTCAAAAACAGATCCAATTAGTGGCCTACTGATTTTGCTCGATTACTTTTATTTTTTTACACGATTTTTCACTATCTGCAAAGACTAAACAGAGTATTGCGACTTTGTGCTTGTTTGTAAATAGAGAATGATCCAAAGAGAACCAATTCTAAAACAGTAAATGCTTGGATAACAATCAATCAAATGGAGAGACAAGCAGGCACGACGGATTACAACGGGGGCAAAGGCCTGCGTTAACTACCGTTCACTATCTGCAAAGAGAGAGTACTACTAAGAGAAAAGAGGGGAGGGGGGGGGGCAGCGTTCAAAGCACATCAGCGTGCATAAATACGAAAATGTTTTTATCTATCACGTACTTGACATTTTAAAGCTTTTCATATTTGCTATTAAAAAACCAATGAAATTCACAGAAAAAACCATAGGTTATAGTGGATATATAGTTAGGAATTTGCATTTAAAAAACCTTGAAAATTCAATGAAAAAACCATTGGTTTTAGGCCATATATAGTTAGGGATTTGCATTTACAAAACCTTATTTTACTCGCATAAAACCATTGAAATTCCATATATAGCTAGATGCGCTAACTATATATCGCGCACCCGCAATCCACTGCTGATGATGTCACATATTACATCATTCATGACATGGTCAGTGACATCACTGATGACATCACTGATGACAACTCAAATGACATCACTGATGACATCTCAAATGACATCACTGATGACATCACTGATGACAACTCAAATGACATCACTGACAACATCACAGATGACATCATTCATGTGTTAATACGATGAACCTCTACAGACTCTGATATATCCTTAGATACACTCAGTGAAAACAGACACTCACAGATTGTCACTCATCCATGGAGTTACTCATACACCTAGACAGTCATGCAAAGAATCAATCACACCTCCAATTCCTCAACTATACAGTTATACACACCTTACTTATTGAAACATTCTAACACATATTTACTCTCTTATATAATCCCTAATAAAAGTTCACAATGATCCATACAGCCACTCACACATTCACTGGCTCTAATGCACAGTTATTTATATATGTCAACTCTCACATGGAGTGTGTTTTACATATGTACTTACTTTGACATGTAGCACTGAGATATCCATTCACTCACAATACACTCATGCACACAGTCAACCGCCCATACAGCTGTTTCCACATGCACTTTTGAAACCATACATCTAGTGAATCAACTGCTCACACATCTATGCACAGAGTCACACACCTCCCAGCCACCCCCACACACACACTTACTCTCCCATAGAAATACTTAGGCAACCAATCAATAACTCATATAGTTACTCATATAGCTACTGTCTAACACATGCAGCACTTCATAGAACAACAGATATAATGATGCACAAATTAATACAGTTTAATCACTAACCCATGCACACAGTGAGACACATTTAATCACTCCCTCATACAATCAGTCATGCACCTACTAAATCCTTCATCCAGACATTTATACATCCACTCATTCTTCAATATGCAAGACATATTTTAACTTTACAGAAACATACAGTCACTGGATGTTGTGATCAGTGATGTCATCAGTGATGTCACTGACCATGTCATGAATGATGTAATATGTGACATCATCAGCAGTGGATTGCAGGTGCGCGATATATAGTTAGCGCATCTAACTATATACGGAATTTCAATGGTTTTATGCGAGTAAAATAAGGTTTTGTAAATGCAAATCCCTAACTATATATGGCCTAAAACCAATGGTTTTTTCATTGAATATATATATATATGTATATATTCACTGAAAAAGCCATAGGTTTCACACCAGTTATAGTTAGGAATTATCATTTAAAAAACCTATGAAATTCACTGAAAAAATATAGGTTTCACACATGTTATAGTTAGGAATTAGCATTTAAAAAACCTATGAAATTCACTGAAAAAAACATAGGTTCCACACCAGTTATAGTTAGGAATTAGCATTTAAAAAACCTAAGAAATTCACTGAAAAAACCAAAGGTTTCCCACCAGTTATAGTTAGGAATTAGCATTTAAAAAACCTATTAAATTCACTGAAAAAACCATAGGTTTCACACCAGTTATAGTTACCTGGAAATTTTACTGACATAAAACCATTGAAATTCCCACGTTATAGTTAGTTGGACTCACTATAACTTGCGCGCCTGCAATACACTGCTGATGATGTCACATATTACATCACTCATGACATGGTCAGTGACATCACTCAAGACATAACTGATGACACATCCTTGTGACAGAGTGACAGACCTCCTTTCAGTGTAATGTAACCCTTGAAACACATATTCAAAAATAGAAACTAACATTTTCAAAAACATGGAGATACCCATACCAGTTACAACAACCAATTCAGTAATTCCGCCATCTATATACACATCCACTCATTCACCAACAGTTCTAAATAGTCACTCATACATATACTCACTCATCATATGTAGTGATACACCTATACATCCTGTTACACACCGGCAGTCATCCAAATGTTACTCACACACATAATCACACATGCAAATAAACTATTGAAAATCCATGTATTTGCATATACAGCTATACACACACTACCACCTTACTTCTAAGGAAACTTACACATACTTACTTTCTTAAACAATCACTTATAGAAACACATACTTATTTAAACAGGAAGTCTTACAATCTCTCACTCTCACATTTACTCACTTATATACATCAATACTCCATATACTAGATTAAAACATATGTAGTTCCTGATAAAGACACTAGTGAGACAGTCATTCACTCACTAACACACACTTAGGTAAGTAATATCGATTTTTTAATATCGATGTAAGTAATATCGAAGTTAGTAATATCGATATCAATTATATCGATGTCACTAATTTCGATGTTACTAATATCGATATTAGTTTGTTGTTATGTTGTTAAGCTGTCTTCAAAACACATACAAACAGTGAGTCAGTCATTGATGCATCTATGTGCTAAGTAATACCCCCACCAAACCATACAGACACTCTTATTGATACTAAAAAAAAATCTAATAACCCATATACACACACATGTAGCTACTCACCAACCCATGCAGCCACTTATACACAAAGTGAAACACTGATACAAACATTTCAATATTTAAACATTACTCGCTAATATATGTATTCACTAAGATACACTTAATAAGCCAGTTAATCAATCATTTTTTAAAAAAAAAAACATCCATTTTTAGACACTTATTTAAACATTTATTCTTCCATCCACCTTTACAAATACACATATAAAACATATTTATTTTTCAAAAAGACACACATTCACTGGATGGTATCATCAGTGATGTCATGAGTGATGTCACTGACCATGTCATGAGTGATGTAATATGTGACATCATCAGCAGTGCATTGCAGGCGCGCAAGTTATAGTGAGTCCAACTAACTATAACGTGGGAATTTCAATGGTTTTATGTCAGTAAAATTTCCAGGTAACTATAACTGGTGTGAAACCTATGGTTTTTTCAGTGAATTTAATAGGTTTTTTAAATGCTAATTCCTAACTATAACTGGTGTGAAACCTATGGTTTTTTCAGTGAATATATATATATCTATATATATATTCACTGAAAAAACCATAGGCTATAGACCATATATAGTTAGGAATTAGCATTTACAAAACCTTATTTTACTCACACAAAACCATTGAAATTCGCGTATATAGTTAGTTGCACTAACTATATATCGCGCACTCGCAATCCACTGCTGATGATGTCACATATTACATCATTCATGACATGGTCAGTGACATCACTGATGACATCACTGATGACAACTCAAATGACATCACTGATGACAACATCCAGTGACTGTATGTTTCTGTAAAGTTAAAATATGTCTTACATATTGAAGAATCAGTGGATGTATAAGTGTCTGGATGAGGGATTTAGTAGGTGCATGACTGACTGAATGAGAGAGTGATTAAATGTGTCTCACTGAGTGCATGGGTTAGTGACTAAACTGTCTTAATTTGTGCATCATTATATCTGTTGTTCTGTAAACTGCTGCATGTGTTGATCAGTAGCTATATGGTTAACTATATGGGTTATTGATTGGTTGCCCAAGTATTTGTATGGGAGAGTGAGTGTGTGTGTGGGTGGCTGGGAGGTGTGTGACTATGTGCATAGATGTGTGAGCAGTTGATTCACTAGATGAATGGGTTCAAAACTGCATGCGAAAACAGCTGTATGGGTGGTTGACTGTGTGCATGAGTGTATTGGTGAGTGAATGGATATCTCAGTGCTACATGTCAAAGTAAGTACATTTGTAAAACACAGTACATGTGAGAGTTGACATATATAAATTACTGTGTATAAGAGCCAGTGAATGTGTGAGTGGCTGCATGGATCATTGTAAACTTGTATCAGTGATTGTATAAGAGAGTGTGTTATATGTGTTAGAATATGTTTGAATAAGTAAGGTGCGTATAACTGTATAGTTGAGGAAATGGAGGTGTGATTGATTCTTTGCATGACTGACTAGGTGTATGAGTAACTCCATGGATGAGTGACAATCTGTGAGTGTCTAGAGTGTATCTAAGGTTATATTAGAGTCTGAAGAGGTTCATCGTATTATCACATGAATGATGTTATCAGTGATGTTATCAGTGATGTCATTTGAGTTGTCATCAGTGATGTCATCAGTGATGTCACTGACCATGTCATGAATGATGTAATATGTGACATCATCAGCAGTGGATTGCGGGTGCGCGATATATAGTTAGTGCAACTAACTATATATGCGAATTTCAATGCTTTTGTGAGAGTAAAATAAGGTTTTGTAAATGCTAATTCCTAACTATATATGGTCTATAACCTATGGTTTTTTCAGTGAATTTTCAAGGTTTTGTAAATGCTAATTCCTAACTATATATGGTCTATAACCTATGGTTTTTTCAGTGAATTTTCAAGGTTTTGTAAATGCTAATTCCTAACTATATATGGTCTATAACCTATGTTTTTTTCTGTGAATTTCAATGGTTTTTTAATAGCAAATATCAAAAGCTGTAAAATGTATGCTTCTTTTAAAGGAAAAATATATTTTATATGTATTTAATATATTTTTTTATGCATCTGCCAAACCCTGACCTCTTAATAGTGCACTGTGGTGGAAATGATTTGGGCACTATGACTGGGGTTGGTCTGGAAATGCTTTTAAAGGACACCTTTCATCAATTGATGAAACTTTTTCCCCAAACTGCCTTGGTATATTCCAATATATGCCAAAGACAGAAATGAGAACTGGTCCAACCAATTTTGTCCACAATTTGAGAAAGCACAGAAACATGTGAATAAATCTGTTTTTGCTTACATGAGAGACTTTAGAATGGGTTCAATATACAACAACAACTTGCGTTACAACATGCAAGACATCTACAGAGGAGATGGTGTGCACTTCTCAGATGAGGGGAATAAAATATTCCTCCTGAATTTAAGACGGTGCATTGGAACCTACTTGTAGGTACCTAAATCAGCCACAGAACCCAAAAGCTCCTTTCAGAGCTACCCTACCTCTGATCATTCAAAACGTTTATCTTTTTCTAACTTTTTTCACTATTTTTCACCAAAGTACGCTCCCCGGTACGCTTACCGGTGCGCGTACCGGGTGCTCGCCACGTGAAATATTTATTTTTTGCCTATATGAGCCTCCTAAGCCCCCCTCAGAAAACCTAGAGGGTCAGGAAGTGTCTACCGTGCCCCCTTCTACCCATTCCCAACATTGTTTGCCCTCCATCTTGTGTCTCAATTCTACCGAAACACAAAATGGAGGACTCCCGTAACGCTGCCGGTACGTGTACCGGGGCACGCAACGGTAAGCGCTTGCTAAAAAAAGGTGGGAAAGTAATTTACAGAAAAACCACTGGAGACACTTTCATCAAATATAGAATAGGCCCTACTACATAGAAGTCCCTACCATTTACCCAAATGTGGTGGTATTCCATTGAGCCATTTGGGCTGTAGCCCTGTCTAAATATCCTGAGGTAAATTACATGATAAAAACACAAATGAAACTGTTTGAATTTTCAACCAAATAAAATGTTACTTACATTTTGTACGTTTATGTGCTGACATTTGATTGGTTAAGTACATGAATATATATAAAAAATGAGAGGGAAGCACAGCCATTTTGACTAACACTACCTAAGGTACATTTGGAAAAGAATTTGACAGAAAACTTCAACTACTTTGAAGAAGGTAAGTTGTTAATTTGAAAGGAGAACTATGTTATGCACTTTAAGTTAATTTTGTAAAACGTTTTCAGATAGTTATATACTGTCCCTCTATAAGAGTTAGACATTGAGAAAGGCTTATTTATTTAAATTATTGATTGAGTTAGGCTTCTGTGGTATAATTATGAATTTACTTAGGCTTCATCAGAGGCACTTTTTAATAGTTCTACTTCCTGCCTGAAACCATACACTGCCCAAAGATAACTTCACTGTTAAAAACTCACAAGTACCTGTCTGAACGTAAACCCAATCTCTACTGATATATTTATTTTTTATGCAATTTACAGCAAGTAAATGGAAGCACAACAAAATGAAAATTATATTTCATTGCCAATTAATATGGAAAACAATCCTAAGGAAGACAAATAAGAAATAGACTTTTTGGATGACACTGTAGACCAAGACTTAATTAAATGTGTTGAAGAAATTGAATCATGGAATGAAAAGGAGGACATACCAGATGAATTAATGTTGCAAATTCTTTTAGATTTTGAAAAATCACAACAATAAATTTTAAATTTAAAAAGTTAAAATTGTTTGAGACATTATTCTTTTTTATATGAAAATTATGAAATAGTACCCAAAAAGATATAATATAAAGTGAGAATTAAAATATACAGTGCAACTTTTTTGTGTTACATAGTAAGTTTGCTCATAGTTACTTCCTTTCTCCAACTATATTATCTCCAATGTGTATTTCACATCTCTTTATCATCTCCTGCCTCCATATTGTTTCTTCTTTCCTGACAGACTATGGTATGAATTCCATATACCAAAATAACTTCTGAAACAACATGCAAGATATCTACAAAGGAGACGGTGTATATTAAATTTTAGACTCTGCATTGGTACCTACATGTTGCTACTTAAATAAAAATAAAAAAAAAAACAACAAAAAGAACAATCAATAAACATACAATATTTGAAAAGTCTATCATTCTTTTTCCCCCATAGTACGCTCCCCAGACCGCTTCCCGGTGCGCGTACCGGGCGCTCCCCCCGCAAAAAAAACCGAAATTATTATTTTGTTTTTTTGCCCCACGGGGCCCTTTTAAAGCTCCCACATCAAACCTAGGGGGTCAGGAAGGATCTACTCTGCCCCCTTATGGTCATTTCCCCCTTTGTTTTGGCCACCTCTTGTGTCTCGATCCTACCGAGACACAAGATGGCGGCCGCTCCGGACTGTTTAGAAGGTTTACAGACACCCGAGAGCCAATCAGCTTTCCGCGCACAAGTCGCGTAGCGCACACGGAGCGCTCCCCGGGGCGCGCTTACAGATATATATATTTTTTTTAACCTAAATTACTCAAAATCCACCACTGCCTGCGGATCCGTGTGTTTGTGGACACAAACACAAGAAACGGAGTGACGTGCCCTGCAGAAACAGCGTAAGGAAGCAACGGCCATGGGTGTCTACGGACGAACAAACCCGATAGGAAATACTTTTTGTAGGTAAAGGCAAGCAGCTTCCACTATGGATAATACTTTCCAAGACTACAAGACCCACAATGCTTGGCGGCTGACACGCCCGGATAGGCGGCGCCGAAACTTTACAACACCTGAAAAGACTGTGGCTGCTTGCTTTACCACATTACACACCAAGCCATGATTAAGGAAGGTTCTTTTGAAACGCGTTGGCATATTGGGGAACTTTGTTCCAAGGAAATCCCCAGACCGCTGCTGCTGTTCTGCAAATAAAGGAAGAAACTGACGCCATGTGGGTGTCTTCAATTGCTGAGCGCAAACTGTTAAAATTGATAGTGGCCGGCTTCGGGTCACGGAGACCACCCCACCGCTGCCTGCGGATCCGTGTGTTTGTGGACACAAACACAAGAAACGGAGCGACGTGCCCTGCAGAAACAGCGTAAGGAAGCAACGGCCATGGGTGTCTACGGACGAACAAACCCGATGGGAAATACTTTTTGTAGGTGAAGGCAAGCAGCTTCCACTATGGATAATACTTTCCAAGACTACAAGACCCACAATGCTTGGCGGCTGACACGCCCGGATGGGTGGCGCCGAAACTTTACAACACCTGAAAAGACTGTGGCTGCTTGCTTTACCACATTACACACCAAGCCATGATTAAGGAAGGTTCTTTTGAAACGCGTAGGCATATTGGTGAACTTTGTTCCAAGGAAATCCCCAGACCGCTGCTGCTGTTCTGCAAATAAAGGATGAAACTGACGCCGCGTGGGTGCCTTCAATTGCTGAGCGCAAACTGTTGAAATTGATAGTGGCCGGCTTCGGGTCATGGAGACCACCCCACCCCTGCCTGCGGATCCGTGTGTTTGTTGACAGAAACACAAGAAACGGAGCGACGTGCCCTGCAGAAACAGCGTAAGGAAGCAACGGCCATGGGTGTCTATGGACGAGCAAACCCGATGGGAAATACTTTTTGTAGGTGAAGGCAAGCAGCTTCCACTATGGATAATACTTTCCAAGACTACAAGATCCACAATGCTTGGCGGCTGACACGCCCGGATGGGCGGCGCTGAAACTTTACAACACCTGAAAAGACTGTGGCTGCTTGCTTTACCACCTTACACACCAAGCCATGATTAAGGAAGGTTCTTTTGAAACGCGTAGGCATATTGGTGAACTTTGTTCCAAGGAAATCCCAAGACCGCTGCTGCTGTTCTGCAAATAAAGGATGAAACTGACACCGCGTGGGTGTCTTCAATTGCTGAGCGCAAACTGTTGAAATTGATAGTGGCCGGCTTCGGGTCACGGAGACCACCCTACCGCTGCCTGCGGATCCATGTTTTTGTGGACACAAACACAAGAAACGGAGCGACGTGCCCTGCAGAAACAGCATAAGGAAGCAACGGCCATGGGTGTCTATGGACGAACAAACCCGATGGGAAATACTTTTTGTAGGTGAAGGCAAGCAGCTTCCACTATGGAAAATACTTTCCAAGACTACAAGACCCACAATGCTTGGCGGCTGGCATGCCCGGATGGGCGGCGCCGAAACTTTACAACACCTGAAAAGACTGTGGCTGCTTGCTTTACCACATTACACACCAAGCCATGATTAAGGAAGGTTCTTTTGAAACGCATAGGCATATTGGTGAACTTTGTTCCAAGGAAATCCCCAGACCGCTGCTGCTGTTCTGCAAATAAAGGATGAAACTGACGCCGCATTTTGATATTTTGATATTTATGGGTATTTATAAAGCGCAAACATTCGCTCCGGAAGGAGCATCTTGGCGCTAAGCTTGCGTGCAGTAAATAAGTGAAAGATGATGGGTGATACGTGGTGAAAAACTGGATCTAGATGGCTGCCAATACAGAGGTATCTGGTTGTTGGTACACCCATGTCTTAAGGAGTTTTCTAAAAAGGCTCTCCTTTTCAATTAATCTGAGGTTGACGGGTAGGTTGTTCCATGCCCTAGCTGCCAGAGCAGTAAAGGTTTTCCCACCCCTAGTTTTGTACTTAAATCTTGGAATCGTGACGAGATTCGTACCAGAGGATCTCAGACATCGCGAGGGGTTGTAGCGCGTAAAGCGATTTGCGAGGTAGTGGGGCCCTGTGTTTTTCATGGATTTGAAAACAGTGAGAAGAAGCTTAAAAAGAATTCTTTTATGTAATGGTAACCAGTGCAGGGAATTTAGTGCTGCTGAAGCTGATGACCTTCTGGGGAGTTTTAGGACCAATCTAGCAGCTGCATGTTGTATGCTCTGCAACTTTCTAAGGGTGGACTTTTTCACGCCAGCCATTAATCCATTGCAGTAATCAAGTCGGGAGAGTATTAAAGCTACCGCAACTGATTTTCTGGCTGCAATGGGGAGGAAATCAAAGAATTTTTTTAAAGATTTAATAAGTCCAAAACAACGTCCAGCAGTGATCCTGACGTGGTCATCGAAAGAGAGGGATGAATCGAATTGCACGCCAAGGTTCCGTGCTGAAGATACTGCACTGGGTGGGGCATCAGATCCTATGGGCCACCAGTCTTTTGGGCAGAAAGATAGATCTTTACCCAGCGGTATGATTTCAGTCTTGGCACTATTGCATCTTAAATGGTTTTTATTCAACCACTGAAATACATCAGAGAGGCAATTTTGGAATCGTAAGTCTGCGTCCGTACACTTTTTGTCAATAGTGACGACAAGTTGTGTGTCGTCAGCGTATGACGTGACGAGGATCCCATGAGATTCTATCACAGCGAGAAGGGGAGCCATGTAGATGTTAAAAAAGAGAGGACTTAGTATGGACCCCTGGGGCACTCCTGATGTGATGGGTTTTTCGCTGGATAGATAGGGACCCAAAGACATAGTCTGGGACCTGTTAGATAGGAAAGATTTAACCCAAGCCAAGACAGTGTCTGTCACGCCGATCTCTCGCATTCTATTAATCAAGATGACATGCGAGATAGTGTTGAACGCTGCTGTTAGATCAAGTGTCTTCAGTTGCTGAGCGCAAACTCTTGAAATTGATAGCGGCCGGCTTCAGGTCACGGAGACCACCCCACCGCTGCCTGCGGATCCGTGTGTTTGTGGACACAAACACAAGAAACGGAGCGACGTGCCCTGCAGAAACAGCGTAAGGAAGCAACGGCCATGGGTGTCTACGGACGAACAAACCCGATGGGAAATACTTTTTGTAGGTGAAGGCAATCAGCTTCCACTATGGATAATACTTTCCAAGACTACAAGACCCACAATGCTTGGCGGCTGACACGCCCGGATGGGCGGCGCCGAAACTTTACAACACCTGAAAAGACTGTGGCTGCTTGCTTTACCACATTACACACCAAGCCATGATTAAGGAAGGTTCTTTTGAAACGCGTAGGCATATTGGTGAACTTTGTTCCAAGGAAATCCCCAGACCAAAGCTGCTGTTCTGCAAATAAAGGATGAAGCTGACGCCGCGTGGGTGTCTTCAATTGCTGAGCGCAAACTGTTGAAATTGATAGTGGCCGGCTTCGGGTCACGGAGACCACCCCACCGCTGCCTGCGGATCCGTGTGTTTGTGGACACAAACAAAGGAAACGGAGCGACGTGCCCTGCAAAACAGCGTAAGGAAGCAACGGCCATGGGTGTCTACGGACGAACAAACCCGATGGGAAATACTTTTTGTAGGTGAAGGCAAGCAGCTTCCACTATGGATAATACTTTCCAAGACTACAAGACCCACAATGCTTGGCGGCTGACACGCCCGGATGGGCGGCGCTAAAACTTTACAACACCTGAAAAGACTGTGGCTGCTTGCTTTACCACATTACACACCAAGCCATGATTAAGGAAGGTTCTTTTGAAACGCGTAGGCATATTGGTGAACTTTGTTCCAAGGAAATCCCCAGACCGCTGCTGCTGTTCTGCAAATAAAGGATGAAACTGACGCCGCGTGGGTGTCTTTAATTGCTGAGCGCAAACTGTTGAAATATATATATATATATAAAGTACCACAGTCCCGAATTACCAAATCCTCTGCAACAAATCAGGTACGGACCACCAAAGCTGAATATCCCTAAAGTGCTTTTATTGCAATTAAAACAGCATGACGCATTTCGGCCGCGTTTCCACAGCCTTGATTACATGACACTTTGGGGTGAATTGTGACAATTTATAGTGACAACAATTTAGTTCCGGTCAGTCCCCACAAACTACAAGAGAACTAGAAAACATACTTGGATATGCGACTATAAGTAATAAATATTACAAACATACCACAAATAAATTCATAGAGTCTACAAAGATGTAGTGAATACTTTCATAAACAAAAAAAACGCTCCTCAGCCAATTATCAAATACTGACATTAGTGTCAATTCTGTATTATCGAGTGATAACATTCGGCAATTGGTAGGCAAAATTGTAAAACACATAACAAATCCAGTACTCTGTCATAATAGTATGTGGTTCCAGACTGACGTGCAAATAACAATGATCAATAAAGTGCAAATGCAAAAAAAGTCCTCTGATGCCTGCTATTAACCTCATAACATACTAGGGTTAATTAAAACAAATATTAAAAAACTTCATGGGAGACCATGGCGAGCTTCCACTATTTCAATGAGAACATTTCTGATGATGTGCTGAATGATCACAGCTGACAAACTGGCCTCAATATCCATATAAAATCATTATTCGCAAAACAATACAAAATTGCACAGTAAATGGGGGCAGTAATTACAAATTACTGATAGTGATATAAAACCCATAAAAAAGTTCAATAAATGTGCCAAATAGAGCAAATAATCAGCAATATGTCACCTCCAGCCTCCTTGTTTAGAAAAAATGCAATGGACTGGGGCAGTAATACATAATGAGCAGTGGAAAATCTTATCACATCTGTTTGCCAGTTGGAGCTGGATACATAAAGTGCAAGTGCAAAAAGTATATTACATTTTTGATACATAAAGTGCAAGTGCAAAAAAGCATATTTCATGATTGAAGAACAACACTTAACTCTTATCCATCATGCAGTCAAATACTGAATAATAATTATATAGAGTCAAAGTGTGTGAATACTGTGCAGTTTAAAACCCTCATTAAAAACATAGCGAATCAACCCAATGAAATCCCAGTAAAAGCAGCTGGTAAAACAAGGTGAAAACAAAGTTAGAAACCAGGCCAAAATAACTGCTAAAACATACACATGCATATCAACCACACAAATGCTCTAAAGATTTCTCTACAAGAACATGCCAAAATACATATTCATTTATTTATTTATATATTTACACTGCAAAGGCTTTGTTATGAAAAGAACTTGTTAGTTGAGCAGCTGGCCTTCCATTGTCTAATGAAAAAGATAAATATTATTATATTATTAATAGAGCTATAAAATTATTAGCTAAGGGGGCATGGCTAAGCAAGATGGCTCACCGGATGTGAGCCGCTTCAGCTCTGGACCCCCGTGGGTGCCTAAATGATTTTCCTGACATGCAGAGAGATGAGCACAGTCCTCAGCGAGGCGAGGTGTAGCGGTACCAACCCCGAATGCAGCGACTGGTCCCGGCGGCGTCTCTGAGGTGAGGAAGTGGACCATCTGTGGCAGTGTGGCGAGGGCTGGAGCATCCTCCCTTTTGCTGCAGAGAGTGACGCGGGCTGGAGCGAGTGTGATCTTTGGCCCGCCACCTGCCTTCATTCCTGGCACATAGAATCCTCGGCCACGGCCGCTCACCCTCGGGGTTCCGACTCTGCGGGGGATTCTGGGTGTGTCCCTGCCCGCCCTCTCTTCCACCACTGCCTCAGGGGAACAAGCAAGTGACGCGCGGCTGCACAGTGATTTGAGTGAGGCCGGGAACTGCGCCTGGAGATACACGCATCACTTGGAAGCCAACAGAGGACATGGGGAATGATGTATGCTGGAGGTGAGAGGCGCTAGAAGCAAGAGCCCACAAAATTGTCTTGAGTGGCTAGTGATTCCCATGCTGGGAGAGTACTCCACGTTGGCACCTGCTCCCTGAATAGGCCCTGGGAGGTCTCTGGTTCTGCGCCACTTGCCCACGGGAGGGGATTTAAGCAACCCTCTCCCCTGTTCTCCCCCTGTGGCTGAGACCGTTGCAGCTGGTTCTTCCGACCATGAAGGCCATCTTCTCACCCCAGCTGCCTGACCTTAAGATGGCCGCTGGTACCCCTTAACTAGCGTACCGCCTGGAAGTGCACAGAGTGCCTGAAGAGACTAGGGTGCTCCCAGGGACGCCTCTCCTTGATACAAACCAGTCCGAGCTCCAGTGTTCCTCGCTGCCAAAGCCCTTATGCCACCTAAGAAAACATCAAACAAAGTCTTCCATTACTTTACAGCTGCAGACAAGACCTCCACTTCAGACGAGTTGGGCCAAGTGCGGACTATTATTAAGTATACAAAGCCTCTGACACCATGGATCACACAGGTTATTTTGTGTTCAAGTCCTATTTATTGACAATGAACGCTCATATATTAGCACATTATTTTGGGATTCAAAAGGGTACACATTGGGTGTGAACAGCTCAGCTTTGAATATCTCCTTATGACATAAAGTACATTCGCTATTTACAACAAAAAACTTGTTAGCTACTAGGTAAATCAACGTGAGGAAAACATAGTGACAAAATAACAGTGAAAAAATTAATGAGTTCAAATAACAACAATCCACAAAAAAGAAAAGTGAGTTCGTGTATCAACAAAATCTTATTTACAATTGATATTTCAGGGTCCTACTATGAATCTAAGGGAGATTATATTAGTATCCCAGGGGAATGTTATCAATTTGTCCCTCAGAGGGAAAAGTTAGTTGTCCTGTATCTTGCCAGGGAAAGTCATGTATTCAAAAGTATTAGATGCCTGATTGTGAGATGCGTCTCTCACTATATGTCCCAATTATTTAGTTAGATCATATGGCATATGTCTCTCCTGGCACTGGAATTGAGCCTACGCCTTTCGACCTTGATAAAAATCTTGACAGGATGGGAAGTTTGGGCAGGTCTTCATCAGGGCTCGCAGTAGGTGTTGAGGAACATCATGTTACACCTACGGGAGAATTTTTAAGGAGCATGTTTTAGTGGTTGGGTATGGAATATGGGACCAGTTACAGTGCTTATAAGTAATATTTACAAATGTTAGTTATTTAAATTGAAGATCACGTACCCAAGTGTGGGAAAATCGGTACTGCATTCAATGAGTACAGTTGAGTAACAGGAGGCGAGATTTCTCACACGCCGGTGTGGTGAGGCTGTGTGTCCGCAGTCTTTAGTAACTGTGGAGAGAAGCAGGGACATGGGTTCAGAGCTTTGTGTGGATCAAATAGGTCCTGTGAGCTTCTCTGGGTTCTAAGTTTAGTGCCTATTTCATAATGCATACGAAAAAGCGGCATTTGTCAGTCTCAATTGGTGTTAAGCTGGCATGAGGCATATGCGCTTTGTTATTAATTACAGGGTTACGGTTAGCCATGCTTTGTCTGTGGTGTGCCAGGGCGTCTCGTACCTGGGGGAGTCTGGAGGATTCTTTAGTGGCGCCACGGCGTCGTCGTTGCGGGACAGTTTCTCCGCAAGGTAGAGGAGCACGGGTGCATCACATTCCCGGCGTCTCCTCTCAAGAGCGTGTTGCTTCTCTCTCCGCTACCGCTGTAGTGAATTTACACAGCGTTCAGAAGGCTTAGGGTCTTACGTCTTGGTCGGGGATGAAAGCGGAGCTCTCATAGGCGTGTTCGCCGGCTCTGGTGGCTCAGCGCTTCTGATAGGACGGCGTGATCGCGTCATGTGCACATGCGCTTGTTGCTAGGAGATCAGGACGCTTTTTTCGGTGGAAGCTTCGGACATTGCGCTGGAGATTGTGTTGTGTTTAACACATGAAACTGGATATTTCCGATAGTTCATTGAGTCCGTGGTTGACTGTATCTAGATACATGATTGTCTTGGCTTCTTGTTTGGACAAGTTATCGGCCACATTTTTACCTTTCACTTGTTTCACCACAGTCCATTTCAGGTCATCTGGTCCGTGCTGTTTTTCAATGCAGTGGGAGACCATGGGTGCATTTTCCTTTTTGCATCGAATTCTGGAGCGATGTTGTGATATTCTTGTTTTTATGGGTTGGCTTGTTTTACCAACGTACGCAAGTCCGCAAGGGCATATGGCACAGTAGATAACATTGCAGGTATTGCAGTTTGTAAATACCTCATGTTTGATTTGTTTCAGGCCATAGAAGAAAATTGTTCCTTCTATGGTGCTACTACAGGAAATGCAGTTGCCGCATTTATGATGTCCTTTGACTGGCGGAAGGTTCAGAAGTGACTGAATTGAACTGTCTTGCCTTGGTAATGTTGTGTCATCTCGAACCAATTTGTTTTTCACACTCTCATTCTTTTTAAGTGCGAAGATAGGTGGACCTTCAAATGGTTTCAGGCTCCGGACTGTATTCCAATTTTTTGTGACTATTTTCTTGATTTCTGCGGTTGCTCCAGAGAAGGTTGTCACACATACAATTGGGGTGTCTTCCTTGTTTTTGTCTTTAGGAGTCAAAAGGGTATCTCTCGGGATATACCATGCTCTCTTCATGCTTCTCTTTAGTAATTTCCTGGGATATCCTCTTTCAATTAGTTTATGTAACAGCTCTTGGGCATGGTGGAAATAGTCAGTTTTCTTGGTGCAATTCCTGCGCAGTCTCATGAATTGGCTGAATGGTAGGTTTTCACGGAGATTGCATTGGTGAAAACTGGAGAAGTGTAAAAAGGTGTTACGGTCAGTCTCTTTGGTGTATAGTGTGGTATACATGTTGCCCTCTTCATGTTTGACCATTAAATCCAAGAAGTTTATTTGTGTTTTGTTATATGTCAGAGTGAATTGGATGTTGGGATTACGGTCATTGAGCCAGACAGCAAATTCTTTCAATGTTAGTTCATCGCCTCGCCACAGCATGAAGACGTCGTCTATATAACGTCGCCAAACTTTTATATGTCCTTCGAATGGATTGTTATTATAAATCCAAGTGGTTTCGTATAGAGCCATGTACATTATAGCCATTTCCGGCGCGAAGGGACATCCCATGGCCGTCCCCATCGTTTGAAGGTATTGTACGTTATTGAATTTAAAGAAATTGAATTTCAGACAAAGTTCCGCTAGTTTGATTAGGAAATCAGTGGGGACATTGTGTGGCCTTTCTCTCTTTTCGAGGAAATATTCAAGTGCTTCCAAACCGTCTTCTTGCGGGATATTCGAATATAAACTCACGATGTCCATGGTGACCAGAAATTCCATTGATTCATCGAAGGGTTGGCCATCTAGAAAATTTATCGCTTCCATCGTGTCTTAAATGAAGCTTGCAGTCTGGCCCACGAGAGGTTTTAGAAAAGTGTCAACGTATTTAGCCGGTCGTTCCAGGATTGAGTTCACCCCCGATATAATCGGGCGGCCAGGAGGGTTCATGGGGTCCTTGTGAACTTTAGGTAGAATATACATCAAGGGCGTGCGTGGGTTCTTGTTTATTAAATATTCTCCCTCCTTTTTGGATAGCCATCCTTCTTACAAGAACCCACGCACGCCCTTGATGTATATTCTACCTAAAGTTCACAAGGACCCCATGAACCCTCCTGGCCGCCCGATTATATCGGGGGTGAACTCAATCCTGGAACGACCGGCTAAATACGTTGACACGTTTCTAAAACCTCTCGTTGGCCAGACTGCAAGCTTCATTAAAGACACGATGGAAGCGATAAATTTTCTAGATGGCCAACCCTTCGATGAATCAATGGAATTTCTGGTCACCATGGACATCGTGAGTTTATATTCGAATATCCCGCAAGAAGACGGTTTGGAAGCACTTGAATATTTCCTCGAAAAGAGAGAAAGGCCACACAATGTCCCCACTGATTTCCTAATCAAACTAGCGGAACTTTGTCTGAAATTCAATTTCTTTAAATTCAATAACGTACAATACCTTCAAACGATGGGGACGGCCATGGGATGTCCCTTCGCGCCGGAAATGGCTATAATGTACATGGCTCTATACGAAGGCACTTGGATTTATAATAACAATCCATTTGAAGGACATATAAAAGTTTGGCGACGTTATATAGACGACGTCTTCATGCTGTGGTGAGGCGATGAACTAACATTGAAAGAATTTGCTGTCTGGCTCAATGACCGTAATCCCAACATCCAATTCACTCTGACATATAACAAAACACAAATAAACTTCTTGGATTTAATGGTCAAACATGAAGAGGGCAACATGTATACCACACTATACACCAAAGAGACTGACCGTAACACCTTTTTACACTTCTCCAGTTTTCACCAACGCAATCTCCGTGAAAACCTACCATTCAGCCAATTCATGAGACTGCGCAGGAATTGCACCAAGAAAACTGACTATTTCCACCATGCCCAAGAGCTGTTACATAAACTAATTGAAAGAGGATATCCCAGGAAATTACTAAAGAGAAGCATGAAGAGAGCATGGTATATCCCGAGAGATACCCTTTTGACTCCTAAAGATAAAAACAAGGAAGACACCCCAATTGTATGTGTGACAACCTTCTCTGGAGCAACCGCAGAAATCAAGAAAATAGTCACAAAAAATTGGAATACAGTCCGGAGCCTGAAACCATTTGAAGGTCCACCTATCTTCGCACTTAAAAAGAATGAGAGTGTGAAAAACAAATTGGTTCGAGCTGACACAACATTACCAAGGCAAGACAGTTCAATTCAGTCACTTCTGAACCTTCCGCCAGTCAAAGGACATCATAAATGCGGCAACTGCATTTCCTGTAGTAGCACCATAGAAGGAACAATTTTCTTCTATGGCCTGAAACAAATCAAACATGAGGTATTTACAAACTGCAATACCTGCAATGTTATCTACTGTGCCATATGCCCTTGCGGACTTGCGTACGTTGGTAAAACAAGCCAACCCATAAAAACAAGAATATCACAACATCGCTCCAGAATTCGATGCAAAAAGGAAAATGCACCCATGGTCTCCCACTGCATTGAAAAACAGCACGGACCAGATGACCTGAAATGGACTGTGGTGAAACAAGTGAAAGGTAAAAATGTGGCCGATAACTTGTCCAAACAAGAAGCCAAGACAATCATGTATCTAGATACAATCAACCACGGACTCAATGAACTATCGGAAATATCCAGTTTCATGTGTTAAACACAACACAATCTCCAGCGCAATGTCCGAAGCTTCCACCGAAAAAAGCGTCCTGATCTCCTAGCAACAAGCGCATGTGCACATGACGCGATCACGCCGTCCTATCAGAAGCGCTGAGACACCAGAGCCGGCGAACACGCCTATGAGAGCTCCGCTTTCATCCCCGACCAAGACGTAAGACCCTAAGCCTTCTGAACGCTGTGTAAATTCACTACAGCGGTAGCGGAGAGAGAAGCAACACGCTCTTGAGAGGAGACGCCGGGAATGTGATGCACCCGTGCTCCTCTACCTTGCGGAGAAACTGTCCCGCAACGACGACGCCGTGGCGCCACTAAAGAATCCTCCAGACTCCCCCAGGTACGAGACGCCCTGGCACACCACAGACAAAGCATGGCTAACCGTAACCCTGTAATTAATAACAAAGCGCATATGCCTCATGCCAGCTTAACACCAATTGAGACTGACAAATGCCGCTTTTTCGTATGCATTATGAAATAGGCACTAAACTTAGAACCCAGAGAAGCTCACAGGACCTATTTGATCCACACGAAGCTCTGAACCCATGTCCCTGCTTCTCTCCACAGTTACTAAAGACTGCGGACACACAGCCTCACCACACCGGCGTGTGAGAAATCTCGCCTCCTGTTACTCAACTGTACTCATTGAATGCAGTACCGATTTTCCCACACTTGGGTACGTGATCTTCAATTTAAATAACTAACATTTGTAAATATTACTTATAAGCACTGTAACTGGTCCCATATTCCATACCCAACCACTAAAACATGCTCCTTAAAAATTCTCCCGTAGGTGTAACATGATGTTCCTCAACACCTACTGCGAGCCCTGATGAAGACCTGCCCAAACTTCCCATCCTGTCAAGATTTTTATCAAGGTCGAAACGCGTAGGCTCAATTCCAGTGCCAGGAGAGACATATGCCATATGATCTAACTAAATAATTGGGACATATAGTGAGAGACGCATCTCACAATCAGGCATCTAATACTTTTGGATACATGACTTTCCCTGGCAAGATACAGGACAACTAACTTTTCCCTCTGAGGGACAAATTGATAACATTCCCCTGGGATACTAATATAATCTCCCTTAGATTCATAGTAGGACCCTGAAATATCAATTGTAAATAAGATTTTGTTGATACACAAACTCACTTTTCTTTTTTGTGGATTGTTGTTATTTGAACTCATTAATTTTTTCACTGTAATTTTGTCACTATGTTTTCCTCACGTTGATTTACCTAGTAGCTAACAAGTTTTTTGTTGTAAATAGCGAATGTACTTTATGTCATAAGGAGATATTCAAAGCTGAGCTGTTCACACCCAATGTGTACCCTTTTGAATCCCAAAATAATGTGCTAATATATGAGCGTTCATTGTCAATAAATAGGACTTGAACACAAAATAACCTGTGTGATCCATGGTGTCAGAGGCTTTGTATACTTAATAATATCTATTCTGATTCCCGCCTCTGATTACCTAAACAGAATCAATCCCCTGTGATTTTTGCAAGTGCGGACTATGGCTCTCACCAGGGAGGATCTAGTAGCCACGCTACACGATTTCAAAACTGGCCTCTGCCAAGAACTGAAGAAAAACCTACATGCTTCTATAGACCAATTGAAAGCCGACCTCACAGGACAGTTGACCTCCCTGTGCCAAGATGTAGCAGCGGTGGGCTCCAGGGTGCTGGAGGTGGAGGAACAGACACAGGCCCTCGACACCCGCTCCCACAGTCTACATGAATCCCAGCTGGCAACCCATTCCCAACTGCAACAGATGCTGCTGAAGGTGGAAGACTTGGAGAATAGGTCTCGGAGGGAAAACATAAGTATCCGAAACCTGGAGGAGGGTGCGGAGGGGCCCGACCTTGAGGCGTTTGTCGTGGGGCTCTTCGCGGAACTACTGGCCCCTGTCAATTAAAGATCATGATTGACCGTGTCCATCGAGTTGGGCCGACGCAGGTGGGTGAACGTAAACGGACAAGAGATGTATTAGTGAAATTACGCTCCTTTCAAACAAAGGAGGCCATTCTGGGAGCGGCGTGAAAAAAAGATGAGACCTCCTTTCAAGGATGCAAATGTTCTATTTTTCAGGACTTGGCGCCTGCCACCCTGGCGCAACGGCAATCCCTACGGCCGGTCACCACCAAGCTTCGAGAGGACAATATCAAATCCAGTTGGACTTATCCTTTTGGTTTCATTTTTGAATATCGGAACAAGTCCCATCATGTGACGGAATTGAACGAGGGGCTGTTGCAGCATCTCTATGTGATTGTCACCATATTTGTGCCTGTGATCATCCTCCCGGTGCCGACAAATGGGGATGCTCCGGGTTCCTCTACCGGCGAGGGCCGATTTAGAAGAGAGACCCAGCCATGGCAAACAGTCACAAAAAATAGATCGACACCCAAGTGACTTTCATGTTTTACGCAATGGGACTTCTTTAATGTGGAGTGCTGAGGTTCCCGTCTCAGACCCACGTGTGAAACCCCCAGGAGTGGCCGGGTGGACAGACTATGCTTCAAAAGGAGCATGCCAACTCTCTGTACCACAATGCAGAGGTGTGCTTGACATCCAAACACTTTACAAATACTCTCCCCGATACCAAAGCATGGGGTACGGGCCTTGACTGTGCTGCCCAAGTTGTTTTGCTTCTTCACAAAGTTTTCTGCCAAGAGCCTGTTGGCGTCTTGCCATTTCTTTCTTATGGGGTTGTTGGGGATTTGGCTTTGGGGGGAGGACGCTCCTGGTGGTGGTGATGAGGGATTACAGGGGTTTTCTGTCGCTTGGGAGAAAATTTTGTAGGGTGGACTAGCTAGCGCCAGTGCGGCAGCTGTACACTGGGAGGGGTGATTCTCTGAGGGAGTTCAATTGGAGTGACAGGGACACTCAGTTTTTAGAAGATCTCAATAGCGTCATGGAATATTAAAGGTCTTAATTCACCGCAAAAATGTCAAAAGGTTTGGAAATATATCACTGACCGTCAATTCAGACTTGAAATGGTAGGAGGATGGGCAACTCCGTCATAGAGCATATCCTTTATTTAACAATCATTGGCTAGCACCAAAGACAACGGGGTTGCTCTGCTTTTCTGGTCCTTAGCTAAATTCCAGCCAGAAGACGTAAAATCCAACCGGGATGGGAGAACTCTTATGGTGAAGGGGAGGCTGTGGGCACCTTATGCACCTTTATTTCTTTGTATGCACCTAATACGGGACAGGCGACTTATCTTTCTAACACACTTGATTTGATAGGCGGCTTCACGGAGGGCCCAGAGATTCTCATGGGCGACTTTAATCTCACTTGGCATGACATAATAGACAGCTCTCACACTCACAGGTCAACCCTCACAAGCTTCCCTAAAGGGATCAAGCAACAATTCCACACCCTAGGCCTCCTAGATGCTTGGCAGACACTCAATCCTGACTCCAGAGACAATATTTACATCTCTCATGTACACCTCACCTACACTAGGATTGACCACATTTTTATCAGTCAAACACTTCAGGGTTCTCTTTGGGCTGCCCAGATCCTGCCAATTTCAATTTAGGACCATGGTCTTGTTTCTATTAGCTTAGCTTGGGGGGGGCCCAAACCCGACACTGCCCGATGGTATTTTCCAGCCTCTATTACCAGGGACAAATCTCTCAGGGAAGACTTGAGGTCTGCTATTTCTGACTTCTTTACACTTAATGCCCCGGCAGACACATCCCCACAAAATAACTGGGACGCATTTAAAGCAGTTTTGCCGGGTAAATCCATCCAACTTAATGCACCCTTAATAAACAAAAACGAATGAACGCATGGCTTTGGTGGCGGAACTGGAGGCCGCTGAAAGCGCACAAGTACCAGCCGAATCAGGCGCTACAGAGACAGCTCACGGCACTGAGGGGGAAGCTCAGGGCTATCTACCAAATAGGGCCAAATACACATTACTCAAACTGAGACAGACATCGTATATGCAGGGGGACAAGGTTGGAACCCACTTAACACGTCAGTTTGAGAAAAACGAGAGCACGAGTAAATAGGGGGTATCTAAGATGCTGCCAGACACCTCTCTCACGACGACACCAGTAAAGATAACATTTTTGGAGCCTTCTATGGATACCTATACCGAGGAGCTCCCCCTGACCTCATCCTGCAACAGCAATATCTTGACTCACTAGAACTCCCCCGTCTAACACCAGCGGCAGTGGACGCGTTAGATGCTCCCATCACAGCAGAGGACAAGCCAATAATAAACTTAAATCGCACAGGGCACGGAACCAGACGACCTCACAGCACCCTTTTATTAGTGCTTTGCCTCGGAGATGACTCCACATTTAACCTCTTTGTTTAATGTCATTGCGCTGGATGCCAGGGTTTAGGCCTCGATGGCCAGGGCTGTCATCTCTGTCAAACCGGGGAAGGACACTCAGCTTTGTGCATCTTACCGGCCCATAGCCCTACTCAACCTAGACGCAAAGCTTTTCGATCTTGACTGCCAGGCTTGAGGACTTGATGCCCACTCTATTCCACCCGGACCAGTCTGGCATTATAAAGGGTCGGCAAACATATGACAATATATCTACGCACTATACATCTCATAGAAAAGGTCTCTGTAATGATATACACAGTCTTATATGTAGTTTCCAGCTTTATTCCAAGAATTAATCCAATACAGGTGACCGCCAGGGAGCAGCCACTATTCAGCCCCACTCCTCTGCAACTGCCCCTCAGTTCTAAAGATGCAACACAAGCATTCTACATAACATCATAGCATTCTTACCACGAGGCACTAGTCTTAAAGGTAAAGACAAAAGGCAACATAACACATCCCCCTCTCTTCAACAAGAGAAAAGGAAAACCACAAAATAACAACTTAAAAAAAACAAAATAAATAAGATGACAAACGAATGACAAAACAAATAAAAGATTCATATATATATGATAATCAATTCATGACATAGTACTTGAGCCAAAAGGGTAATGTAGTAGTTCTTTTACCATTACCTCTCTCAACTAATTTGGATTCACTAGAATCACCACTGGTATTGTTGGAATCACCATTGATACCACTACTACAATGACCGGCAACTCTTACCCCCTCTTCACAAAAAGATTGACCCACAGTAAGCGAGTCACGCGCAACTCCATTCGTGTTCCCCTCAGTACCAGCAAATGGTGCTTGTAGACAACTGTTCTCAAAATGGTCTTCCATCCAATCATACATGTTTTGATTATCTGTCATTTCTCCCTCAACTTCATCAGATTTACTGCGACTAAAAGCAATACTCTTCATATTCCATACTTTTCCATCACTTAATCTAACAGCATTTCTCAAAGCCTCAATTACCTGTTTCTGTGGTTCAAAGCGACTTTCACCTTTTGATACTTTAAAAGGTTTCTTGACTCGTACCCATTCACCTACTTTAATTTCCACACTTTTCGTACCATCATAAAACTCTTTACTTTTAGAATGGAGTAACTCCAAGTCATTCTTTACCTCAGTTGGACACCACTGTGTAATTTTACCTTCCATTAACCAACCAGGATTGATTTTGCTCCTCAGTAACCTCCCCCTCATCATAATAAACAGAGATAATCCTGTGCCTGTTTGTGATGTAATCCTGTAGGACCAAACTGCCTTTTTCTACTTGAACTTTCCAATCCAATTTCTTATTAACCGCTGCTTGAATAACCCCCTTGATGACCCATTTGAATCTCTCAACAGTGCCGTTCCCACTAGGATTGTATAACGCTGTTGTCTTATGTTTAACACCACACTTCTGAAAATAATTACTAGTCATGTGTGACAAAAACTGCAATCCATTATCCGTAAGGACACAAACAGGTAAACCCTCCATAATAAAAATGTTTTCCAAAAATTTTAAAACACTACATGTGTCTGCTTTGTCCACAAATCTTACAATAGGCCATTTTGTAAATAAATCAATAGCCACCAACCCAAATTCTTTCATTTCACCAATATGCCCAATGATATCCACTGCAATAGTTTCCCACTGAAGTTCTGGAATCAGTCCATCACTCATGCAATGTTTCAAGGTCTGAAGTGTTTTATCCGCAGAACTACAAACTTCACAGTTCCTAACAAAACTTTCTGTGTCCTTATCCACACCTGGCCACCAGAACATACTCTTCACCACAATTTTGCTTCTCCCTATACCAAAATGTCACTCGTGACACAACTCTAAAATCTTCTTCCTTAAAGGATTCGGAGGAATAACTCTATCACCTCTGAAAAGTATATCATTTTCTAAAGACAATTCCATCCTAACCTCCCAATATGCTCTAAAATTACCCTCCATGAAACATTGTCTTGGCCAACCTTTACAAATATACTCCTTAACTTTTTTGAGTTCCAAATCCTTGTCCTGTTCCTCCAACCACTCTTTATTACTGATAGCTGGGGCACCTGAATCATGAATTAAAGCAATATTAACATTACCCCAAGGGTCATCAACACACTCCTATAGTGGGGATGTCAATTTAGATAGGCAATCTGCAATTGCATTGTCTCTTCCGAGTAAATAAACCATCTCATAAATAAATTCTTTCATGCGCATAGACAATCTTGCCATTCTAGCCGAAGCTCCAGAAATGCCGTCTGATGACAACATTTTCACCAACGGACGATGATCTGTCCTAATAGTCACCGGTTTGCCCCACACAAAGGCTCTAAAATGTTCCAGTGCCCCCGCGCATGCCTACGCCTCCCTTTCAATAATGGGGCACCTGACTTCAGCCGGGAAAAGTGCTCTAGATGCAAAAAGAATAATTACTTATTTTCCCTTAGTATCTTTCTGGAATAATACCGCACTTATACCCTTATCTCTCGCATCCGTTGTTAATAAACATTCAACATTAGGATCAAAACTAGCAAAAACATTAACACTCTGTAAATCTACTTTAATCTTATCAAATTCATCCTGGCACTCTTTTGTCCAAACAAACTTCGCATTCTTCTTTGGCAAACTCCGAATATAAAATACCTTTGACGCAAAATTTTTCACAAACTTTGCGCAATATTCTGCCATACCCAGAAATGCTCTAACCTCCTCCTTAGTACTTGGTGCCCCTGAATTCACAATATTTTCAATCAATGTTGGTTTAAGTTTCACTCCTTCCTCACTTATGATGTGTCCTAAATAAGATACACTTCTTTTGCAGAACTTACACTTTGATAACTCTACTGTAAGTCCTGCCTTTTCTAGGACACTCAAAACTTGTCTTAACTTAGAGTCATGTTCCACTTTGTCCTTAGCTGCCACCAAAATGTCATCTTGAAAGAATGCAACCATATCCATGTTCCCCAATAACCTATACATTAATCTCTGAAATATCGCCGTAGCCGACGCTAACCCAAATGGCATTCGTCTAAATTGATAACACCCGAAGGGTGTGATAAAGGCTGTTGAATACCTAGACTCGCTTTCTAATTCTACTTGATGGTAAGCAGCAAATAAGTCTATGGTTGAAAACCATGTTGCGTCATTAAATGAGGACACCATCCCGTTGATCTTAGGTAAAGGAAATTTTTCTATAACAATGTTGTTATTAAGATGGCGTAAGTCTTTGCATAAACGGATCTTGCCATTGGATTTCCGTGCAATGACAATAGGACTGATCCACTCAGAGGCTTCCACTTCCTCAATGATCCTTTTAGCTAATAGTCCTTGTAACTCTCCTTTCACATCATCTCTAATTAACATTGGGATAGGTCTAACTTTGTGTACTTTTGGTTGTGCATTGACTTTGAGTTGTATTTTGTGTTCAAAGCCCCTTAACTTCCCCAACACAGTACCAAACACTCCTGGAAATTCTTTGTTCAAAACATCACTCAATTTGCTCTCCTCATCCATAACTAACACTTTTTCTTCATTATTGGGATCCAAAATAATACTTACATTTTTCTGATCCCACCACCCCAAAACTGATGGCCCCACTTTAGACAGTATAACTTTCCCCTTGTACTCCTTCCTTTAAATATAAATGTGAGCCACCTGTAACCCAGCATCTCAATTCTCTTCCCTGTATACCCTACCGGACAAATATCTGATACTCCTAATTGATCCCCAACTTTTCCTACAAAGTATTTCTTCCAAACCTCCTCATTTACAATAGTGTAAGGAGATCCTGAATCTGCATACACTTCCACCACCACACCACCAAAAGATACCTTACATAAAGGTTTCCCTTCTAAAACCTCATCTGATATGTTGATGACATAATTACTTCTCACATTCTTTACCCATTCTAAACTTTCATCATCCTCCTCAACAACTACTTCTTCTTCGTCCCAAACATATTTTACATTGCTACGTTTGCGGCACATTTTTAAAAAGTGCCCAACCATCCCACAAATTCCGCATTTCTTGTTAATAGCAGGGCAGGTCCGACTAAAAGCTAAGTGTTCTTTGCTATCACAACGATAACATCTTCTTTCTTCTCCTCTAGTATCCTTCTTCTGAAATCTTGCTGGTTGACTATTCCATCTTCCTTGTGAACTCTGATGGTACCTTGTTTGAGCTTGTTTTGTGGTAGAATTTTGCAAATTGCGCCCGAGGTTTTCTCATGTTCAGTTTCTTTAACCACAGTAGAACATCTCCCCAACATTTCTGCCTTCCTCATAATGGCTAACACATCCTCTAATGGCGCATCGCCATTCACCCATAGTCTATCCTGTAATGTCGTATTATTATTATTCATAACTAGTTGGTCCCGTATCAATTCATCATTAAGAGTTCCGAATTTAAAGTCAATCGCTAATTTCTTCAAGTCATCAATCCACTCATCTACCGTCTCTGTTTTGCTCTGCTTCCTCTGAAAGAATTTGTGCCTAGTCACTCCCATGCACACTTTAGGTGCGAAATATTTATCCATGTTACTGATGCAGTTTTCAAAAACGTTCAGATTCACATCTTCCCCTTTACTCATGCGAGAGTGAGTTTTTAGGCCAATTGCTCCTAAAGAATGTAATAAAATTATTTTCTTTTGTTCCGGTTTCATTTTCTTTTCCTCATCAATTGCCTCTATGTAATTTATAAAATATTCTTTCCACTCGATCCATTTTATTTCTGGTTGAGTACCAGTAGCCCAAAACGGTTGAGGAGCACTTATACAAAAATTCTGTTGTGCCATTCTCCCCTCTGTATTCTCTCTATAATTGTCTGTAAAAATATTTTCACTCGAGTCTCCTGTCTCCATAAACCTCTCCTCTTATATTTATTTATTTATTTTAAACGGTCTCTTCCTGTTTATAAAAGTACTACTCCCCGACGACCTCACCTGTATTTCCTTTGTTTTCTCTTCGTTTTCTCTTTCTTATTAGCCACAAAACATATTCCTTCACAGAGTGCACACCCTAGCGTCTCTGCCGTGTATGCTCTTGCGTCTCTGCTTCAAATTAACAGTTCCGCTTTACTAAAATGGCCGCGGCGCAAGGTTACGTTGCGTGACCCTGAGCCACAGCGTCATATCCTCCACGATCCAGAAGAACTTTAAACAGTCAGCTTGCTGCCTCGCGCACTTCCCGCATGGAATCTCACCGGCTGTTCATAAGATGCAGCACTAGAGATTCAGCAGGCACCGTGCGCAATTCAATTTAAAACTCTCTTAACAAGAGGTACGTCGCTCTAATTTCTTCCGCTTACCGCCGATTCACCGTTGCCATCAGATTATGTAATTCCGATGTAATTACTGTCAATCGATCCTCCACAAGAGTAATTCTTCAGCAGACTTTCTCAATTAATCATTCTAATGCTTTTTGGGTCCTTCTCCATGTTCCATCGTTGCCAATTGTAATGCTAGACACAGTTTTACATGCAGTTTCCAGCTTTATTCCAAGAATTAATCCAATACAGGTGAGCGCCAGGGGGCAGCCACTATTCAGCCCCACTCCTCTGCAACTGCCCCTCAGTTCTAAAGATTCAACACAAGCATTCTACATAACATCATAGCATTCTTACCACGAGGCACTAGTCTTAAAGGTAAAGACAAATAAGGCAACATAACAGTCTCTAAGTTTTGAATCCCAGCAATTCTGGTAGGGCTTGAAGCCGAGAAGGCTTCTGATAGGGTCGACTGGTCCTTCCTTTTCCTCACCATGCAGAGATTCGGCTTTCGATAGGCGTTCCTCAATATGGTCCGGGTCAACTACCATCTCCCGCAATCACGGGTAGTGGTTAATGGTCATCAGTCCCTCCCTTTTGCCCTTGGCAGAGGCACACATCAGGGTTGCCCACTTTCTCCCCTTCTTTTTGCCCTTAGCATTGAACCCCTAGCAATGCGATTTCAAGATAACGAGGCAATACGAGGCACACGCTTCCGTGGCATGGAGTATAAATCTATAAATCCTCCTTTTTTGCAGAAGATGTTCTGTTAACGCTTATGGAACCATCCACTTCCCTCAGAGCGGTGCAGGAGGAACTACAAAACTTTTAGCAGGTCTCTGGTTTCAAAGTGAACCTCTCTAAATATTCCATATTAAATCTCACACTCTCTGATGCAGCTGCAGTGGCATTGCGGGGCCAACCAATACTTCATTGGACTAAACACTTCCTGCTTTATCTTGGTGTACCTCTCACTTCTAAAATTGGTGACCTATACAAGGCAAACTTTCCTCCACTGGAATCACAGCTCAAGCGAGACTTTAACCACTTCACTGCGGCGGCTATTCTGCCGCAGTGCTAAGGGGCGGGGCGGAAGAGCGGCAGGCGCATGCTGGTGACCGAACCGCTACGTCACCAGCCGCCGCTGCGCTGTGCTCATGACGGAGCGGTTCCGTCACGGCCCCGCCCGCTCAATAGAACGTTCAGCACAGGTGCGGAATCCGTGCCACGCAGGCATTCCGAGCGGGCCGTGACGGAACTGCTCCGTCATCAACACAGCGCGACCGCAGCTGATGACGGAGCGGTTCCGTCATCAGCAGGGGAGGGGTTAAGAGATGGAAGACACTATATATCTCCTGGCTGGGGCGGATCAATGCCGTAAAGATGGTAGTACTACCCCAGCTTCTGTATCTCTTTCAGGCACTCCCCATGTCACTGGAGCGTGATTTCCTACCACGCCTGCGATCGTTGAATATCAAATTTGTCTGGCAGGAGGGGAGATCTCGCCTCCCCTTACGCGTTCGGCGATGCCCTAGACACAAGGGGGGGTTGCTCTCCCCGACTTCCATTTATACTATCAGGCATCTCAATTGAGGGTGATTATGGAGTGGACGGTGCGAGAATCTGAAAAACACTGGCTCCATATGGATAAGGCGATTGTGGGGCGGTCCATTTTGGATATCCTCTGGAAGTCGAAATCTGACAGACCGGCAAATGAATACCTTAGCACACCCACTTGCACCACACTCACGGTATGGGGCAGGTTATGAAGTGGGAGGGCTAGATCACTTTCCCCTCTCCATACACTCCAATCCATTTTAATCCGGCCTTCCCACTAGCAATGAGCAAGGGACCTTTTGATAGCTGATAGGAGGGGCGTTATTTGAAACTGTCTTACTTAATTCATAACTTTGACATCTGGACCTTTGACACTTGCAAAAGAGAATTCCTGGGTACCCAAAAGAAACACTATCACTACTTGCAACTCAAGCACGGGGTCACCCTCTTACATTTACGGTATGCCGCTACTTGAGAGTTCACACCAGTGGAACGTTTGGTGCTCAAGGCGGGAAAAATGAAGGGGCAATCTGCTCACTATATACCCTACTCCTCAATAACCTACCCACACCCCAGGCACTCTACATGTTCTTTTTAGAGCAGGTGCTGGGTCGGGGGGTCTCATACGCCGATTGGAAACATTTATGGGGGACATCATTAAATGTAATCATTCAGTGGCTCTATGGGAAGTACACTACAAGATATTACTGGACTGGTACCTTTACCCTACCAATCTCAAAAAGATCTTCCCTGACACCTCAGATAAGCATGAGCGAATTTTGCGGATCTCGCGTTCGCGAATTTTGCGGATTTGCGGATTCGCAATCCGCAAAATCCGCGAATTTCCGCGAATTTGCGGATTTTTTTTTTTTTTGTGTTTGCGCGGGTTTCTGCCAGTTCGCGAGGGTTTTGTACAATGTCGCAAATTGCGAACTTACCTGTCGGGTCGCAAGTTTCGCGAACTTGTTGTTTCTACGTGTCCAGCCTGTTTGGGACACTCTTCTTCATCACTGCCACTCTCTGTCACCACTGCCACTCTCTGACTACTCATGCCACCCTCTGGCCCACCCATGCCACCCTCTGTTTCATCACAGCACCCTCTGGTTGTCCAGTCAGTGTACATTATTGTGGCAACAAGCACACCTTCCCTGCCTCAAGTGACCTGAATTAATTTGGGGCTGATTAATGTGTCACAGAATATTTTTTTAGCTGGCACCTGCTTCCTTAGTGCTTCCTGATTAGTGATCTTTTGAACTTGCTAAGTGCTTTCATTGTTGCAAAATTAGTTACAACACCTGCCCTGCCCCAACTGACAATAATGAATTAGGGGCTGAATAATGGATTTGAACCTCCAGCCTGGCTCCTGCTTGTCTCCCTTAGCTGTAATTCAGGACCTTTGTGGCATATATGTAACTATTCTGAGGTTCAGAGCAGGGTCACATAATAGTTGCAACCTGCAACTGAACTCTGGAGGGGCCCCTCAGGAAGCACTACAGAAAATGGCTACTAATGATGAGCCTGAACTTTTGAACCTGGTAAGTAGTTACTTTCAGTTTTGCTAAGAGCGTATTTCTGCAATTTTGCACTTATTCGCACTTATTCGCGGGGCGCGAACTCACGCGAACAGTGCGAGCAGTGCGAGCCAAATCCGCTGCTCGCGGATTTGCGGATTTTGCGGGAGATTCGCGAATCTCGCGGATTGCGGATTTCCCGAAAATCCGCAAAATCCGCGAGCGGAACGGATTTTCCGCCCACCCCTAACCTCAGATCACTGCTAGCAGGGCTGTGGGATACAGGGGGATTTTTTCCATATATGGTGGGATTTCCCAGGTATCCGGGCTTTTTGGGAAGAGATCCTCTCACACATTAAGGACATACTAGGGTGCCCTGTCCCGACTTCTATAGAGGAGGTTCTATTGGGCTTTAGGGATCCCACATGAGAACACCATACAAGGGCAGACACGACTATCTGGTGGACATGCCTGGGGGCAGCGAAACTCACAATTGCATTCGCTTGGAAAAAGAAAGCCACGCCGGAGATTTCTTTGTGGAGAATTCTCTCTATGGAACACCTTGCAGACATCTTTCGGGATGACTTTAAGGCCGTTGAAACTAGGTGGGGCCCATTGGGGTATTACCTGTCCAAGGGTTTACCCTTGGCCGTGTGCCCTCCCTCTTTTAGGGTCATGCATCTCTTTCAGTTCTAACTCCCTTGTAATGGACCGACCACAGCCTCCACCACTCCTCTCACAGTCTAGGTTCTGTTTCTGCAGCCGCACCTTCTGGACACACCCGTGCGACTTACTATATAATAATAATAATAATAGGGGGTTTTATAAAGCGCTTGGTGACGCCCAGCGGCGTGTCCCCGCGCTGTGGAGTGAGTGCTGGCATGGAAACTACTGGGGGGGCAGAACCTGTTACCGGGTGAATAATATTGTTTTTAACTTGGCTCTAAAAATTGGTTCGGATGGCTCAAGCTGCAACGCCGCAGGAAGTTTATTCCAGCTTAACGCAGCCAGATGCCTGAAAGATCTTCCGCCCATCCTTGCTTTAGACACCTTGGGCATGGACAGACTCCCCGAGCCGGAAGATCTAAGGGAACGGGAAGGCTCGTATTGTGTCAGCAGACTCTGCAAAGGGAGAGGTGCCCTGCCATTGACGACTCGATGGCAGGTACAGAGTGCTTTGAATTCCACCCTGCTTCTTACCGGGAGCCAGTGCAGGGTCTGAAGAGCCGCTTTAAAGGCAGCCCTTCGGGGTAGTCTGAGCACCAATCGGGCAGCAGCGTTCTGCAAGACCTGCAGGCGACTCAGATTCTTCTCTAAGGTCCCTAAATAGAGAAGGTTGCCATAGTCCATCTTGTATGTGACTAGTGCATGCACTAGCGTTTGGCGTGCTTAGATGGGTAGAAATTTCAGCACCTTCCTAAGGCTCTTGAGAGTCCCGAAGCAGGATCCAATCACCCGATTGATCTGGGGGCCAAAGGTTAGGTTGGAATCAAACCAGATGCCCAAATTCCTCGCCTCCTGGCAGGGGATAGGTGTTGGTCCCAGGCATGGCGGCCACCATGCAGACGTCCACGCCGCCTGGCCACCCCCCACTACCAGCACCTCAGTCTTGCCTCCGTTGAGCTTGAGGCAGTTGGCGGACATCCAGACTGCAAGATCTTGCATGCATGATCTGAAGATGTCCACCGCGAGACTGGGCGCACGCGATAGGGAGATGACCAGCTGTGTGTCGTCGGCGTACGACACCATGCGCAGGCCGTGACTCTCCACTATAGTGGCTACCGGAGCAACGTAGAGATTGAAAAGAGTTGGACTCAGGGAAGAGCCTTGCGACACCCCATGGTCCAAAGCTACACGCTCCGAATAGAAGTCACCCTGCCTGACTTGAAAGCCTCGGCCAGATAGAAATGATTGGATCCATTTCAGAGCTGCGCCTCTTACCCCTCCTTTGCTCAGACACTGTAGGAAGATGGAATGTGCCACAGTGTCGAACGCAGCGCTGAGATCCAGAAGTATCAAGGCCATAGTTTGACCCTCGTCTGCACCCTGCCTGATGGTTTCGGTTGGAGTGACGTGGCCGAAACCCAAATTGGGTGGGATGAAGAAGATTCGTCTTCTCCACAAAGTGCATTAACTGCATATTGGCCAACTTTTCCGCCACTTTGGAAAAATAGGGTAGCAGGGAAATGGGACGCAGATTGTCCAGCTTCTCAGGGCTTATGTTGGGCTTCTTGCGGAGTGGGAGCACCACAGCCTGTTTCCAGTCCTCTGGCACAGAGCTGGACCGGAAGGAGAAATCCAGCAGATGCCTGATGTAAGGTTCGAGTGTCATCAGGCGGTCCCACAACCGCTTCGGAGAGGCTGGATCCCGAGGGGAGCCTGACTTCACTGATCTGCATATTTTAATTAGATCTTCTGATGAGGGGGTGATAAATTAAGAAGCAGGTTTTGTCCAGCTTCCTCTCCTGCTGGAACTGCTGGTACTTCTGTGACTGAGGGTGGGACAGGGAAGGCAGAGTAGATCTTGGACACTTTGTCCCCAAAATAGTTAGTAATACGATTGCAGGTGGCTACCGAGTACTCTTCCCCTCCTGTCGAGGTTTTAGGGATGGACAGGGATTTATATACGCTGAACAGTTCCTTAGCTGAGTTCTCTGCACCCAGGATTTTGTCAGCATAGTATGCGGCTTTCTCTATCCGGATTTTATTGTGATAAATCTGTCTATTGACGAGATATCTCTCTTTCAACTGGTTATCGTAGGCTACTCTCCACTGTCTTTCTGCACGTTTACAGTCCTTCTTGGCACAGCGCAACGCCTCGTTGAACCAAGGTGCAGTTCTTTGTCTCCGAGCCCCCTCCTTAGACCGGCCTAATGGGGCTGTACAGTTCAGGGCAGACGTGATACGGGCATTGAGCAATTTATTTGCCGTATCCGCATTGTCCCCTCCCGGGGGCCCCTCTGCGGTGAGAGCCTTATTAAACTCTGGCAGGGAAAACCTAGCCCATTTACGCCTGGGGTAGTTCAATCAATCAAAGACATTTATAGAGCGCACTACATACCCGTAGGGTCTCAAGGCGCTGGGGGTGGGGGGGTGCCGCTACTGCTCGAACAGCCAGGTCTTCAGCTTCTTCCTGAAGGAGAGGTGGTCTTGGGTCAGGCGCAGGTCTGTCGGGAGGGAGTTCCAGGTCTTGGCGGCCAGGTAGGAGAAGGACCTTCCTCCTGTAGTCGCTCTTCGGATGCGGGGGACGGCGGCGAGGGCGTGGTTGGCTGATCGGAGGTGGCGTTTGGGAGCGTAGAAGTTGATTCGGCTGTTGAGGTAGCTCGGGCCTTGGTCGTGTAGGGCTTTGTGTGCGTGGGTGAGGAGGCGGAAGGTGATTCTTTTGTTGACGGGGAGCCAGTGTAGGTCTCTCAGATGTCCGGAGATGTGGCTGGTTCGTGGGATGTCGAGGATGAGTCTGGCTGAGGCGTTCTGGATCCGCTGGAGTCTCTTCTGGAGCTTGGCGGTGGTACCGGCGTAGAGGGCGTTGCCGTAGTCCAGTCGGCTAGTGACGAGGGCCTGGGTGACGGTCTTCCTGGTCTCGGTGGGGATCCACCAGAAGATCTTCCGTAGCATGCGTAGGATGTTGAAGCACGCCGAGGAGACGTTGTTGACTTGCCTGGTCATGGAGAGGGAGGAGTCCAGGATGAAGCCCAGGTTGCGTGCATGGTCTGTCGGTTTGGGTGCGGTGCCCAGGGCGGGGGGCCACCAGGAGTCGTCCCAGGCGGAGGGTGAAGAGCCCAGGATGAGGACCTCCGTCTTGTCTGAGTTCAGTTTCAGGCGGCTGGTCGTCATCCACTCGGCTACCTCTTTCATCCCTTCGTGCAGGTTGGCTCTGGCGGCGGCGGGGTCGTTGGTCAGGGAGAGGATCAGCTGGGTGTCGTCGGCGTAGGAGATTATGCTGAGGTTGTGTTGGCATGCGATGGCCGCGAGGGGGCTCATGTAGACGTTGAAGAGAGTAGGGCTCAGCGAGGATCCTTGAGGGACGCCGCAGATGACTTCGGTGGCCTCTGACTTGTACGGTGGTAGGCAGACTCTCTGTGTTCTTCCGTTGAGGAAGGAGATGATCCATTCCAGCGCCTTGTCCTGGATTCCGATGTTGCTGAGGCGCTGTACTAGGGTGCGGTGGCAGACAGTGTCGAATGCCGCGGAGAGGTCTAGGAGGATGAGGGCCGCTGTTTCTCCGTTGTCCATCAGGGCTCGGATGTCATCGGTGGCGGCGATGAGGGCGGTCTCGGTGCTGTGGTTGGCTCGGAAGCCAGACTGTGAGGGGTCGAGGGATCCGTTCGTCTCGAGGAAGGCGGCCAGTTGCTTGTTGACGGTCTTCTCGATGACTTTGGCTGGAAACGGGAGGAGCGAGATGGGGCAGTAATTTTTCGGTGGGGTCCGCTGTGGGTTTCTTGAGTAGAGCGCTGAGTTCGGCGTGCTTCCAGCTCTCAGGGAAGGTGGCGGTGTCGAAGGATGTGTTGATGATGTCTCGTAGGTGGGGTGCGATGACAGCGTCAGCCTTGTTGAAGACGTGGTGAGGGCAGGGGTCGGTCGGCGATCCGGAGTGGATGGAGTTCATCGTGCGGATGGTGTCTTCGGTGCTGATCGGGGTCCAGGCGTGGAGGGTGGTGGTGGGGGGTGGTTGTTCGGTCGTGGTGTGCGTTGGTTGGTTAGTTGAGGGGGGTGGGGTTCGTGGCTTTATGTTTAGGGAGGAAGATTGAAAATGGTACAAGGAAATGATCGGTCCAGGGGAGAGGCACCGGGGAAGCAACCAAGACTTCTTCCCAGTTGGCGAATATTGGATCTAACAAGTGTCCATGTTGGTGTGTAGGGAGCTGCCCCTTTAGCTCTAACTGTAGGGTCTGAAGTTCTAGACGGAACTCCATAGCTCCTTTGTCGGACAAATCTTCTAGGTGCGTGTTTAAGTCTCCTAGTAACAGAAACTTATCTCTCCTTATCGCTGTTTCTGTGACGCACTCTAAAAGGTTGCCTTTAAACCTAGCCATTGGTCCCGGTGGGCGATAGATTAAAAAGCCTTTCACAGTTGTTCTTCCATCAATTTTTAAGGTGAAAACACCAGCCTCACTCCCCGCCAGTTGGACTGGTTCCAATTGACAGGAGAATTGCTGTTTGAACCCAATCGCAATTCCTCCCCCTCTGCCCACAGGTCTATCCAGTCTAACCATCTGGTAATCATCTGGTAGAGCCTGAATGATGTCGGGGTCCGAATTGGCATCCAACCACGTTTCAGTGATAAACAGCAGATCAGGTTGTTTATCCGTAAGAAGATCGTGTATGTCATGTTTGTGGTGGCGAAGCGACCTTACATTGAGCAGACCGCAGGACAGAGAGAAGCAGCTAGCCCTGGAATCTTCTGTCAAAGTGCAGAAACGAAATTGGCAGTGTCTGCACCCTTCATCCTCCCCAACTCTAATGCTATGATGGCCGAGTGTGCATGTAGTAGAGGACAGACTTACTAAATCATTCCTGCTCCACGTGATCCGGCCATCAGGACCAGGGGATATGGCCATGGGCCGTGTCCGGTCGCGTACGGGCGCAGACGGGCTTGGCTTAGGCGCGGCTTAGGCACGGCTTCGGCCCGCCCGCTGCACCAGCCCGCTGCGCCGTCTGGCCATGATGCACATTATATAGGGTGTGAGGAGGGTGGGAGGCCGGCGCGACTAGAGCGCAACACCAGCCACCCCTAAGATAGCGCCCACCGCCGCCAAACACCGGATCAAGAAAACGGCTGGGCGAGGCAGGGAAGAGAAGTAATAGCGTGTAAAGGGGTGTCAGTGTTCCTAGGCATTAATCACATTCTGATAAACAATTTAGAAGCCCCCCGATTAAAAATGTAATTCGATTTTAAAATCTCCTAAAACAGTTGGATAAAAGTATTCTGCCAGCAAAGTAGTTATTTTTGTCAAAACAGCTCGCAGCCCTAGTTACCCTCGCTAGGGAGAGCTCCAAATAGGCAGCGCGGGCGTAGTGAAGCCAAGCTAAATAGCCTGGGAGGGCAGGAGGCCGGCGCGACTAGAGCGCAGCCCCAGCCACCCCTAAGATGGCGCCCACCGCCGCGAAACACCGGATCAAGAAAACGGCTGGGCGAGGCAGGGAAGAGAAGTAATAGCGTGTAAAGGGGTGTCAGTGTTCCTAGGCATTATTCACATTCTGATAAACAATTTAGAAGCCCCCCGATTAAAAATGTAATTCGATTTTAAAATCTCCTAAAAAGTTGGATAAAAGTATTCTGCCAGCAAAGTAGTTATTTTTGTCAAAACAGCTCGCAGCCCTAGTTACCCTCGCTCATTCAATTTCACCACCACCAGGGCTTGGGAAGGGGGAGGGTTAAGATAGGGTTGGTTAGTTCTTCCTTATTAGTTTTTTGTTTTTGCTAGCTATAAGGTTTGACCCACGGGCGGTTTACCCGACACAAAACGGCACTCAGATTTGTAGAAAACAGGGGGACTGTATCAGACCTAGCGCTATGTGCAACTGGACTTCCATTAACCGATGGGTTTGCCTCTGGGTTCTGTGCACCCTACTGTGCTCTGTATGTGGTATTCTTAAAAATGCTGAATAAAAAGATTTTTATGAAATTACTAGCTAATCCTTTAGTTAATTTGATTAAAAATACGTATGTAGTCTACAACTTTTTGCCACTGATAAAGCCTTGATGATATGGTATTTAATTCTCCACTTTATACTATAAATTAGAGAAAATTCATTCAGGATATCACAGAAACGTTTCTTTTTAGGATGTGATCAAGTGAGCTATGCACAGGGCATTTCCATATGAGCTGTAAGCCTTAGCTGTCTTTAATGGCATGTTACACTGTTCTGGAAAAATCATCACTCTCTCTTTCAGGCCGTTACACCCTGAGAACTACACTCCTAAATTTCATGGTTTGGTCGCAGTTGGCAGAACAACCCTTTAATCATGGGGAAACGGAGGAGGAGTGCCCTTCCCAATTACACTGCTGGAAACCAAGATGGTGATGGCCAATATACCCATGCACTTCAGCAAACCTTGGAAGAGGTGAAAACATGCTGGTGATGTGAAAGAAAGATTTGGAGGAGGGAGGCATATATTATTTCAACATTGGTGTCTGAACCAGCTGGCATGAGACAGACTGCGGTTGTAAATTCCTGTTCAAGAGGTCAGCTGTGCTGAGCCACATCACCATCATGCCCTACGAACTGTTTTATTCATTTGTCTTCAGAGGACGGACCAACCTGAAGCCCTGTTTTGGCATGAGCAGACACTGCAGTGAGAATAGATAATAGGACAACAATTGGGGAAGCCCATAATGGAAAAATGTATTGAAGTCTAATCTTTGAAGGATAATATTTTGTCTCCACTAGTGCATTCTTCAAAGACTCATGCGGAATTATAAGATTACTTCAACAGTAGATCCAGACCTCTTGAGGATTCTGCAGGTCCTTCAACCCCTAAGGTGATTGAGGCTTCCCATTTCACAGCAGGGAAGCACACTTTACTGGATTCATCATTGATATTGCTTCACAGACAGGCATATGGGATTGAAGGGATGGTTAAAGAAGTTCAAACCAGCTGGAATCTCTCATCTTTAGGAATGTTGGAGTTAAATCTGCCTTCTAGTCAGTGGGAAATAAGGCCTCCTGACAGGCATGTACAAACGTAGAAGCTGTACCACTCCTGCATAGTGGGTGAGGGGCCATGCACCCAACGCTTTGCTATTCTATGCTTCGCACTCAACAATCCCTTCTCAACCAATCTACAAATCCCTTTTTTATTTTCTTAGTGTTGCCCAACAAGGCAATCATCGGATTAGGGGACAGGGCTACATCAGTAATATCACTCAGTGTCTGGAATACCTTTTCCCAGTATTTGACAATCGTTGGACACAGCCAGGCCACAAGAAGGAAATTGGGAGGGGTCGCACTACACCTTTCACACTCAGTTGTCTCAGGCAGCCCACACCGAAAGAGAAGCTCAGGAGTGTAGTAGACTCTTTGTAAATCTTTGAAATGGATTAGTCGGTGACGACCATTAAAGTAGACATGCTGCGTTGCCTCGGTGATTGTAAATGTTGGTATCCAACATGTCAATGAACTATGATGCCAACCTGTGTAACTAATCTGACAACATCTGTCTTACAGCATAAGTGATATATAAGTGTGCCTGCTGTGTACGTTTGAAGACTTTATTGTGACTTTTGTTTGTTCATAATTAGATTTCATTTCTTCTTTTATTGTCTTATACTTATGTGAATATTTCAAGTATGCAGACTACATAATGTACGATCCCCGTTGCTCAATTGAAGAAGCAAGAAATGTCTTTGTTAATCTGTAAACCTTAATAAATACAACAATAAAAAAAGAAGCTACTAAATTATAATGTTGTGTGGTCACATATATGGTGCATGCCAAGTATACCATAGAAAGACTCGCAAATGCTAGCAGTACTACTAATGTGCTATTTATGGGCTCGCCAGAGCAGGACACTTACTTGGCCTTGCAGGATTCCCTGCAATGGTTCTCAGTTGAAACAATGTGGTAAGTGGTGCTGAAATGAGTAGTGAGTATTGAGGAATAAAGAGTCTCAGTCAGTCAGTCAGTCATAAAATCTTTATTCAGCGATATCCAGCCATAAAAGAATGCATCATTTCATAATAAAAATACAATATGTAAATGCCGTAAACAAGGAAACAACTACAAGCATAACATGCATCAGCAACACAATTCATGATTGAGTTTCAACAATAATCACTCTGAGAAAAATAAATAAGTTAAAAAGTCATTTTTGAACAATATTTCGTATCCGTACTGTGGAAGAAATATATTTATAAACCATTAAACAAGTTAATTCCTCATTTAAAAGCTGAAGATGACACAGGGCGGCCCGACATTTTCTAATATCTAGGAATTTTAACAATGGTTTTAAAAAGGCGTGCAAATAAAGAGTCTAAGGATACTGGACAGGGGACATTTGAAGAAGAATCACACAGTGTGACTTAGTTCTGCAATGGGCTACAAAATGAGATAAAGTGATGTGGCAGGGTAGCAGACTGCTGTTATTCCTGGATGTCAGCCACAAACCTTAAGTAAGAAGATGGAGTCACAGAACCTCCAGAATGGGTTTATCAATCTTGGAACAGAAGGCAGTGTCCTGTTCCTGTCAATGTAGTTCATTTTCAGCATGCTCCCATACAGTGTGCTCTCCACATATGCAGTTTTGGTTTAACCTGCACCAGCATTCCATGATGACCTTCAGCCTCTTCTTCGGTGAAACACCTAGCAAGAGCGAATTTGGGGTAAGTTCTTATTAGGAACATTAACACAAGGGGCCTCATTTATGAGAAATGACGCATCGCTCCGTGAAAGCAGCGATGTGTCATTTCTCAGTGCGCACTCCTTGCGACATGATTGATGCGTCATATTTTATAATATGACGCATCTTGTTGCAAGGAGTTACAGATACGTCAGTATTTCTGACGTATCTGTAAGCGCAAAAGTGACGCATTGCTGGAGTGTGTCACAAAAGTGACGCAACTCCAGCAATGCGTCCTTTCACATGGGGAAAGCCCCATGTGAAAGGGCTTGCGTCAGTCTTACGCCTGCTGTGAGGCAGGCGCAAGATTTTCACGCAACAGCTTCCTCAAAGTGACGCAGTGAAATCTCATAGATTTCACTGCGTCACTATTACGAGGCTTTTTGCGGGGGAACGCCCCCTCTGCATACATTATACCTGACGCAGGTATAATGTGGCGCAGGGGTTTAAAAAGTGACGCATCTACCTAGATGCGGCACTTTTTAAATATGGCGCAACGAGGCGCATTTTTTACACCGCTGGTCCGTCACAAAAAGTGACGCACCGGAGGCGCAAAACTGACGCAAGGCCTCATAAATAAGGGTGAAGGTGTTTCACCTGCTGTCAACTAAGAGAATTCGCTGAAGGGGGAAATAAAGTTAGATTGGGCATAATGCACTTGAAGGCTAGATTGATTAATATGCCTGTGCATTGTGCCCTGGGGGAAATATCCTAAAACTTAGGAGATAGACTACTGTCAACTTTATTTTTGCAAGCACCTCTTTGTGAAGTAAACATTGTGCACAACCTTTGCTTGCTTGGTTAGCAAATCACATATTATTGCACTTAAAGTGTTTCGAATTTAATAACTTAGAGAAGCAACCATGGCTATTATTCTATTTTTAAGGCTGTCTACTGCTGCTGTACTCTATTGTGTGCGGCGATAGCCTGCAATGCTGAAGATGTAAAAGCAGATTTTGAAAAACACACTGCTATGGTAACTGGAGTGTCCAAACAATCTCACCTAGTAGCTGGCAGTAGGAGGCTTATGAGAAGCCTTACATGCAACAAATAGAGTGTCATAAAGAAATCAGCAGGGCAAGGTGAGAGTGCAGTAACACCAGCTTAGAAAGATATAAAATACTGTATTTATCTGTGAATGAAACCATTTCAAATCTCAGCAAATGTGGCTGCACTTGGCCTGGGGCATGTTTCAAAGGTTGCTGTATGAATGCAGGTGTGTGTCTGACACTGGGTTGCCTGCGCAAGCAGAACAGTGTGAATCTCTACCTCAATCAGTGTATGAAGAGGAGCATGTCGTGACAACATGGCCACAGTAACTGCGAGATGGAATGGAAGGTTTCAAGAAAATTGAAGAAAGCTGAAATTCTATACCTGGTCCATTTAAGATGAACTTAGAAAGTGCATACTATCATACAGGAGAATCACAAGCCATAAAGTGATAATACAGAAAGAAAGTGGTAGTTTTGAATTGAGTTGTAACTAAAGATACCCTAAATTATGATGCAGTGTTACGTCATATAATACAGGTGAGAATGCAATTCCTGTATAAATACTTCTCTCTAATGTCCTTACATCTCTTGTTGCCTACATAGCTGCTCAACGGTCATAGATTATTACAGTTCAGTTCTGACATTATAATGGCACCTGCCAGAGGCAGCAGCCAAGGGGAATGGCAGAAAATGAAGCATAATTAAACCTGCAGTTTAAACTAAGAAATTCTGCCTTTTTCTTCATCTGCTCTCTCTTTCTAAATCAAGTGATCAGCAGAAACGATGTACTTATGTTTAATGTTGCATGTGCTAGGTGATTATATGAAAGATTCAATCTCTCTGCATGTTTCTGCCTGTTCTGTGCTACTGCATTTTTTCAAATCTTACTTCTATTAAACTGATCTAGTATCTTTTTGCAAAAAAATATCTAACTGCTTTATGATGTTTTTAACTTGGTTCTACAGTATTTGCTTACACGTACCACATATTTGCAATCATCCTATCTCTTTCATGTGAAAGAGCAACACACCAAAGATTTAAGGAGTTTGCGGGAAGGGTGATGGTGTGGCCATGTATTATACGGATTAAAGTGTCCCCTGCCTTAGGCCAAATTCCCCTATATGGTCATGGAACTCCTCTGTGACTTGCAATAGCCTCAACATGTGCGATAAGGTGACTTTCATCTTTTTCTTAAAATGTGATGGATGATGTGTAGTGATAGAAGGGTTCATAGTTGTGGAATACCCTGAACAAGCAGCTGATCAACTTCAGCAGCTATCAGTTTCATGAAAAATTCAGCTCTAGATTGGTTTATGCTGTTGCGAGAGTTTAGTTTAATGACCAAGGTACAATGCTTGTTTTAGTGGATCATTTTTTAAACGAAACACACACATGTCACCTATGTTTATTACCTAATGCTTAATCTGTGGATCGGACAAGGGTAGGAGAAATGTGTATTTAATGATTTAGGCTACAGCTAGCTGAAGTGTTTGAATTCTGAACTAGTTGCAAAATAAGTTGATCATATTATAACCAACCCAGGCCTAGATGGTGAAATTGTGGGGTGAGAAGCAAGACCCTAAATTTGTTTTGTCATTTGAGTGTGTCAAGGGATGAGCGGTGATTTATTAAAGTCCAAGAATATGGAGTGGTGCTAGTTGGTATTAAATCCCAATAGGCAAGAATGTGCTCAAATTCTAATTCTTAAGAATGGAACATAATTAATAACTCTTTTTCTTTTGTATTTTGGACTTGAGGAAAATTCATAGGACCTCTGTCTTAGTGTCATGGAGGCAGAATTAGTTTGCAGAAAGTTCATGTCAAGTAGCGTGCAGGAACCTGGTCGTACACATTTCTTATTTTATGATTTCTTGAGTTGGGATTTTGAGCACATTCCATATTGCAGCAGCCAGCTGCTCAGGCAGGCGCTCACCCCAGGTCAGAAGCAGCTATTTTTGCTTTTGTGGCCTTCGTACTATAGTGTAGGTTTGACTTGCAGAAAGATTCTCATTCAATTTATAACGTTCGCCTCCGCCCTTAATGTTTGAAAAGGCTCTAGAACAGAAAATACTGCTTGTTGTTGAAAGAGGTTGAAAGGCAAAGGGGAAAACAATACCTACAACGTCTGAATTCCAAATTAAAACCATTTCATCCAGCATATTTACTGCAATGTTTTTGAGATCGTGGATAGGGGAAAATTACAAAAAACAATTTGATGGACAGAATATAGATCAATGTCTTACATTCACCCCAGTACAAGGACCTGGGCCTAAATCCATCGTTCTTTGCACTCCACACCACCCTGGGTCAGATAATGGCTTTATGCAAATCAGCTCTGACCCTGTGCCCCATGGGAACAGTCCAGTCCGAACTACAACAGCCATATCTTTCCCAGACCGGAATCAAGCATCCGAGGACCGGACCGGTTTCGAGGTAACACCTCTCATCAGCCCGGCTAGCTTGACTCCAGTGGTGTGGAGGCTCTGGGACCCACGTCTGAGCTACCCCAGTACACTCAGGGAGAAAATTACAAAAAACAATTTGATGGACAGAATGTAGATCAATGTCTTACATTCACCCCAGTACAAGGATCTGGGCCTAAATCCATCGTTTTTTGCACTCCACACCACCCTGGGTCAGATAATGGCTTTATGCAAATCAGCTCTGACCCTGTGCCCCATGGGAACAGTCCAGTCCGAACTACAACAGCCATATCTTTCCCAGACCAGAATCCAGCATCCGAGGACCGGACCGGTTTCGAGGTAACACCTCTCATCAGCCTGGCTAGCTTGACTCCAGTGGTGTAGAGGCTCTGGGACCCACGTCTGAGCTACCCCAGTACACTCAAGGAGAAAATTACAAAAAACAATTTGATGGACAGAATGTAGATCAATGTCTTACATTCACCCCAGTACAAGGATCTGGGCCTAAATCCATCGTTTTTTGCACTCCAAACCACCCTGGGTCAGATAATGGCTTTATGCAAATCAGCTCTGACCCTGTGCCCCATGGGAACAGTCCAGTCCGAACTACAACAGCCATATCTTTCCCAGACCGGAATCAAGCATCCGAGGACCGGACCGGTTTCGAGGTAACACCTCTGATCAGCCCGGCTAGCTTGACTCCAGTGGTGTGGAGGCTCTGGGACCCACGTCTGAGCTACCCCAGTACACTCAAGGAGAAAATTACAAAAAACAATTTGATGGACAGAATGTAGATCAATGTCTTACATTCACCCCAGTACAAGGATCTGGGCCTAAATCCATCGTTTTTTGCACTCCACACCACCCTGGGTCAGATAATGGCTTTATGCAAATCAGCTCTGACCCTGTGCCCCATGGGAACAGTCCAGTCCGAACTACAACAGCCATATCTTTCCCAGACCGGAATCAAGCATCCGAGGACCGGACCGGTTTCGAGGTAACACCTCTCATCAGCCCGGCTAGCTTGACTCCAGTGGTGTGGAGGCTCTGGGACCCACGTCTGAGCTACCCCAGTACACTCAGGAAGAAAATTACAAAACACAATTTGATGGACAGAATGTAGATCAATGTCTTACATTCACCCCAGTACAAGGATCTGGGCCTAAATCCATCGTTTTTTGCACTCCACACCACCCTGGGTCAGATAATGGCTTTATGCAAATCAGCTCTGACCCTGTGCCCCATGGGAACAGTCCAGTCCGAACTACAACAGCCATATCTTTCCCAGACCGGAATCAAGCATCCGAGGACCGGACCGGTTTCGAGGTAACACCTCTCATCAGCCCGGCTAGCTTGACTCCAGTGGTGTGGAGGCTCTGGGACCCACGTCTGAGCTTCCCCAGTACACTCAGGGAGAAAATTACAAAAAACAATTTGATGGACAGAATGTAGATCAATGTCTTACATTCACCCCAGTACAAGGATCTGGGCCTAAATCCATCGTTTTTTGCACTCCACACCACCCTGGGTCAGATAATGGCTTTATGCAAATCAGCTCTGACCCTGTGCCCCATGGGAACAGTCCAGTCCGAACTACAACAGCCATATCTTTCCCAGACCGGAATCAAGCATCCGAGGACCGGACCGGTTTCGAGGTAACACCTCTCATCAGCCCGGCTAGCTTGACTCCAGTGGTGTGGAGGCTCTGGGACCCACGTCTGAGCTACCCCAGTACACTCAGGGAGAAAATTACAAAAAACAATTTGATGGACAGAATGTAGATCAATGTCTTACATTCACCCCAGTACAAGGATCTGGGCCTAAATCCATCGTTTTTTGCACTCCACACCACCCTGGGTCAGATAATGGCTTTATGCAAATCAGCTCTGACCCTGTGCCCCATGGGAACAGTCCAGTCCAAACTACAACAGCTATATCTTTCCCAGACCGGAATCAAGCATCCGAGGACCGGAACGGTTTTGAGGTAACACCTCTCATCAGCCCGGCTAGCTTGACTCCAGTGGTGTGGAGGCTCTGGGACCCACGTCTGAGCTACCCCAGTACACTCAGGGAGAAAATTACAAAAAACAATTTGATGGACAGAATGTAGATCAATGTCTTACATTCACCCCAGTACAAGGATCTGGGCCTAAATCCATCGTTTTTTGCACTCCACACCACCCTGGGTCAGATAATGGCTTTATGCAAATCAGCTCTGACCCTGTGCCCCATGGGAACAGTCCAGTCCGAACTACAACAGCCATATCTTTCCCAGACCGGAATCAAGCATCCGAGGACCGGACCGGTTTCGAGGTAACACCTCTCATCAGCCCGGCTAGCTTGACTCCAGTGGTGTGGAGGCTCTGGGACCCACGTCTGAGCTACCCCAGTACACTCAGGGAGAAAATTACAAAAAACAATTTGATGGACAGAATGTAGATCAATGTCTTACATTCACCCCAGTACAAGGATCTGGGCCTAAATCCATCGTTTTTGCACTCCACACCACCCTGGGTCAGATAATGGCTTTATGCAAATCAGCTCTGACCCTGTGCCCCATGGGAACAGTCCAGTCCGAACTACAACAGCCATATCTTTCCCAGACCGGAATCAAGCATCCGAGGACCAGACCGGTTTCGAGGTAACACCTCTCATCAGCCCGGCTAGCTTGACTCCAGTGGTGTGGAGGCTCTGGGACCCACGTCTGAGCTACTCCAGTACACTCAAGGAGAAAATTACAAAAAACAATTTGATGGACAGAATGTAGATCAATGTCTTACATTCACCCCAGTACAAGGATCTGGGCCTAAATCCATAGTTTTTTGCACTCCACACCACCCTGGGTCAGATAATGGCTTTATGCAAATCAGCTCTGACCCTGTGCCCCATGGGAACAGTCCAGTCCGAACTACAACAGCCATATCTTTCCCAGACCGGAATCAAGCATCCGAGGACCGGACCGGTTTCGAGGTAACACCTCTCATCAGCCCGGCTAGCTTGACTCCAGTGGTGTGGAGGCTCTGGGACCCACGTCTGAGCTACCCCAGTACACTCAGGAAGTAAATTACAAAAAACAATTTGATGGACAGAATGTAGATCAATGTCTTACATTCACCCCAGTACAAGGATCTGGGCCTAAATCCATCGTTTTTTGCACTCCACACCACCCTGGGTCAGATAATGGCTTTATGCAAATCAGCTCTGACCCTGTGCCCCATGGGAACAGTCCAGTCCGAACTACAGGACTGGGGAAAGGCACAATTATTTTGCTCGTTAATCAAAAGCAACACAAATGCAATGACTTTAATCATGCAAATAGGATGAGCGTGAAGCAGCCCCCTGAATCTGGAAACAAAAAGAATTTCATGATGGCCATTCACATTGATATAGTAGACGTGAGTGGCATCATACAAATGCAGCTATGAACCCCTTCAGAGAAATGCATTTATGGACAGATTTATTAAATTGTCGCAAAATGAAGGAAGCCAACTTGCTCTGCTGAGTGACACAGATATAGCAGGAATGTGCCAAATCTACTAAGATATGACATATTACTGCTTTCTCCATGCGCAGGCACTCTTGCCACTGATTGCAAGAGTGTCTGCATTATAGGTAGTATTGTTAGATTGCAGGAAGGGATACCCAGGTTTACTACCATTAGCACATCTGGGATTGTGTCAAAATCCATGGGTGGATGGATGGAAATGCCTGTGGGTGGATGGATGGAAATGCCTGTGTCCACCCATGGAACGCCTACCCAACACAGAGTAACACAAGGCACACGGTTTGCACTACCATGCATGACTCTAGATGTACTACGCTACGCAGAACTATGAAAGGTGGGTATGTGAGGCTTAGTAAATCAAATGTGAGCCTTTGCATCACCTTGAGCGTCGCAAAGACTATGCAAGCGCCTAGTAAATGTGTCCCTACCTGTTACAGGTTATCTTATGAATTGCATTTGTGCCTCCAGTTGCTTCATGGATAGACGACTACTTAGAATAGGATTTCAATTCAAATGAACACTTTTTTTTAAATGCTTAGTAGAGCTCTTTCGCGGTCATAATATTTGAGCAGATGAAACTGAAATATGTATATAAATATAGGTACATTCAAAGCCAGTACTAACAATATATAAAGTATCAAGAAAGGATAAAGAATGTATAGGAGATAACCAATTATTTTTACCTGCTTAGTTTGGTTGAAGAGATAGGTGGCAAACCAGTGAAGTAAGGTACCAAACTTTCCGATGTGCATTTACATGGTGCTGACAAGGGCATAATGGGCAACAATCTAAAAGGCTTCAGAGAAGCGTAATTGAATGAGGATGCAGGAAACACATGTGAATGTGGTATGGTGGGTATCATTTGAGATAGTGGTTTCATTGCTGCGTTCATGGCTTTAGTGATAATTGTATTGACGGCAGTGTGAATAGATATGCTTCTGTAGCTGCATGTTCATTGCATTTACTCTAATTTTTCTGATGAATAGTAGATTTTTACTGGGTTGTTAATTGGCATGATCAGTAGTTTAGAGGGTGTTTAATTTATCAGATAATGCCATTTCTGTTTGTAGAGTGTCTGGTATTAGCGACGTTGTTGGATTTGGGAGCTGACCACCAGTCAGTCAGTATGCCTCTTTATGGGCTGGAGCTATTGATAATAGATGGTCAAAGGAAGAATGCTTAACTGCCTACTCCTAAAGTTCGTCTGGTGTGCTATGGGTCCGGAAATCGCTGTGGGAAGAGAAGCAACCTCTTAACTGAAAGAAAGGCCAAAAACATTTAGTTTCTACTTTTGAGGGGCAATTAGGTTTCTCTGTTTGCAAAATGTATTATTTTATTTAGTAGTTTGTAGAGCGCACAGCTACCTTCAATGGGGGTGTCCGGGCGCTAAAGACATTATCTCGAAAGAGTCAGAGGGATGTAGAAGGGAGTGGGTAGATTAGATGAGGGAAAAAAAACAGGTCTTGAGTTTTTTACGGAATAGGGTCTCTGACGTCAGGAATCTTAGCTCTATAGGAAGGTGGTTCCATAGTTTGGAGGTGGCCACTGCAAAGGCCCTTCCTCCCGTACGTGCCAGGCAGAAACGGGGGCAGATCATAAGGCGGATATGGTTGGATCTGAGGTTTTGGGGTGCTTGTGAGAACTTCAATCTACGACGCAGGTAGGTAGGGCCTCGATCATTAAGAGCTCTAAAAGCCAGGATTAAGGCTTTAAATTGAATGCGTAGCCTCACTGGGAGCCAATGAAGTTTGATCAGATGAGGTGAGATGGAGTGGCGATAGGGGATGTTGCAAATCAACCTGGCTGCTGCATTCTAGACTGTCTGTAGTTGGTTTATGAGGTACGCCGGGGCACCTGCATACAGACTATTTGCGTAGTCCAAATGAGCGGTGATGAGGGCGTGGACTACTGTCTTACGTGAGTCTAGTGGCAGATAGGGGATGATTTTTTTTATCATGCGGAGCTTTCAGAAGCAAGACGAGGTGACTTTATTAATTTGAGTCTTGCAGGAGAGGCCAGTGTCAAATTGGAAGCCTAGGTTACGGGCAGCTTGGACTGGTTCCGGAGGAGGGTTAAGTTCATTAGCCACCAAAGAATGGGAGGTGTGGGGGATTTCTGATTGAAAAATAAGACATCCGTCTTATTTGTATTAGGTTTTAAGTTGTTAGCAGACATCCAGGTGGCGATATTCATCATGCAGTGGCAAAAGTTGTGGAATGATTTTTTGGAGTGGTCTTTGAAGGAGAACACTAGTTGGGTGTCGTCCGCGTAAAAAATTACTTTGACGCCCCAGGATTCTACCACTTTTGCCAGTGGTTTTAGATACACGTTGAATAGGAGCGGGCTGAGGGCAGAACCTTGTGGAATGCCCCAAATCAATGGTTTCTTGGTAGAAAGGAAGGAGCTCAGCATCACCTGTTGAAATCTGTTCGTAAGGAAAGATTTAACCCAAGCGAGGAGAGTTCCGCTAACAGCAACCTCTTGCAGGCGAGCAAGAAGTATGTCATGGGAGATGGTGTTGAATGCTGCGGATAGGTTGAGGAGGACCAGCATGGCCTCCTCTCCCCTATCCGTGCATTCTCGAATCGACTCCGATACCTCAAGTAGAGCTGACTCGGTACTGAAGTCCGGTCTGAATCCTGATTGGGAATCATTGGAACAGCGAGTTTGATTCTAGGTAGTAGGACAGCTGCTCTTGTACCGCTTTCTGGAGGACCTTGGCGGGCGACTGGACAGCCATCTATGAACTGAGGGCTACTTCAGAAGATATAGGGAGCACTGTGGCACAATAAAGATGTTTTTACCTAACTTTCAGGTGAAAGATAGCTCCTGCTCCCATAGTGCTCCCTATTTGGTGTAGGGGAAGGTAATTTCAGGATGGTTAAAAAATGAGGTGATCATTTTAGATGATTGTCTTGAGAGCTGTGGAGATATTTTGAAGTCTGAAAAAGAACAATTGATGGATGAAAAGCTGGACAATGACAAACATTCACCCCCAGTACAGACACCTGGGCCTATATCCATCATTGTTCCCCACCATACCATTCCAGTTTAAACCCAGTCATATGCAAATCGGTCTTGACCATGCTTTGCCTGGGGAACAGTCACATCCAAACTGTCGGGCTAGGTCCACCCTTGACCAGAAATAAGCATCCTGGGACATTTTTGGGGTATCACCCCTCATCAGCAAGGCTGGCGTGAATCCAGTGGCATGGTGAGCACGGGGCCCATGTTGGGGCATACCCATCTCACTGGAGGTGACAAATGGAAAAAGAAAAATTGATGGACAGAATGCTGAACAATGCTGCACAATGTCAAACCTACACCCCCATTACTGAGATCTGGGCCTGAATCTACAATTACATGTACTCATAACACACCTACACATCTTGCATAATGGATGAGTATCAAGCAAGAGGAGTGCTTAGAGCTGGGCAAGTGTTTTATTGTTTTGTTAATCCTTTCTATAAGCTCCATAGAAAAAAGACTAATGCCATGCTGCTGGAAAATGGCCCTCTCTAAAAGTTCATCCCAAGCTTTTTGCCTTCCTCCTCCTCTTTTTTATGGCCTTGTTTTTGCTGGCTTTAGGGCTCTGAGCACTTTGCCCATGCTAAACAGTGCTAAAGTGCTTGCACTTCTCCCCTGACCATGGTTCACTTGCAAGTCACTTGTAAAGTGGTTACCATATAAACAGGGCCTGTAAATTAAATCTTACTAGTGGGCCTGCAGCACTGATTGTGCAACCTATAAAAATAGCCTTTAAATCAGGTCTCAGGCCTGCCACCACAGGACCCTGTGCATGCCGGTTCACTGTAATTTCAACTTGGTATTTTAAAACACTTTTATTATAAATGTCACCTATAAAACAGGGCCTACGTAGCCCGTAGGACAGGGTCCTATGTAAATAAAAGATAGGACATGTACTTTTCTGTTTTGCATGTCCTAATAGTGAAAAACACCTGCATTCATTTTTCACTACTGTGAAGCCTACTCCTCTCAAAGGTTAACATGAAGAATTCTTTAATACGCATTTAAGTTGTAACTGCTGATTAGAAAAGAGTGGCTCTGTCATGTTTTCTATCTTTTGGATTTGTTAATGATAACTCCTCTTTACTGGTAAGGTTCCATGTAACATTACTATTTTAGAAATGCCACTTTTAGAAAGTGAACATTGCTCTGCTCTTACAGCTGTGTGTGAATGGCAGCCTGTCTCAAATATATGTCTTGGTTGGGTGAGAATTGTACTTTGTTTATTTCCCCTAGACAGCCACAATCACAGAAATGTTAGGTGTGTCTGAGTACTCACCTGCATTCTGATTGCTCTTCCTGGGCAGGAAGGGAGAAAGAGACTGGCACTTACACCTAAATAGGCAGTGCCCTGTCCCTACACAAATGACTGATTAACCCCTCCTGATAGGCTCAAGCCAAGGCAGGGAAGAAAGGGCTTCTGTGCACTACAAAGCTCCTTCTTTGAAGTCACCCTAACTCAAAACCACAACTGGGTATAAGTACTTGGTCTCTGACTCCCCTAAATCCTACACTCTGCTGGACTGCTGACCTGGAAGGCTTCCTTTTCTGCTGTGCTGCCCTGCTGTATGTTGCTCTTCGATCCTGCTGAGGAGAGCTGGACTCAGCTTTGCAAGAGAAGTGATCCCCGAGGGATCGGATCTTCAGATCCAATGAATCACCACCTATGCGTGGTGAAAAGTGGTGCATCATCACCTGTGGGATTGACATCGATGCATCGCTCGATGCATCACTCGACTGTGCCCCGAATCTTGCTGTTGTGACCAGGATAACGTCATTTGATCACAGGGGCATTCGCAGGTCCATTAGCCAGCCTGTGCTCCATTACAGTCAAAGTGGGGAGTGAATATTTTTTTGTTTTATTTTAGGCTATAAAAGACCTGGTTATTGGGGAAGTAAGAAAAGCTCTCTTTGCAAGTGGCAAAAGGAGAGCACTATGTGCTTTTAAAATACCCCTCACACACTATGATCCCATAGTGTCATGCTTCATCATAGGGGTCTTCCCATCCCTCTACAGGGCTGGGCGTGCTACGACCTACAAACTACGTGGGAGAACTTAGTCGGGTGACAATAGGCTATGTGTGGTGTGAGGGTGGTGATGGGTATTAAGGGTGTAGGGACCTAGTTAAGTGTGGTGGTGAAGAAAATATAAAAAATTAAAAATTCCCTGGCTAGTAGAAAAAATATACTTTATCAACTTCTCTGGCTGGGAACAGTAAAAAGGGGTGATGAAAGTAGAACTGAATGCGTTAACTATACCCATCACCACCCTTACACCACACATAGCCTATCATCACCCTACTAAGTGCTCCCGCGTTTACCCATTTTTTTCTTAATTTATTTATACAAGTACTCTCTATTTTCAAAACCATTGTGACTTTTTTGTGGTGCTTTCTTTGTGTTGTGTGTGTGTGTGTTTTACAACTACTTTACGTTATGTTATGTTATGTTAAATGAACTTTTTGAGCGCAACTGACACCTTTAGGTTCCTTGGCGCTATACAGAGGGAGCAGGGAGGAGAGACAGAAAATAACATAACAGTTGATAACAGCTAATTATAAGCCTCAATGAAGAGGAACGTTTTAAGGGAAGATCTGAACCTGGAGTAAGGGGAGGACAACCTAAGAGAAAGGGGTAAGGAATTCCAAAACGACGGGGCTAAAAATGAAAACCTGAGGCCACCATGTTTCTTCCGCTTGAATCTAGGGACTGATAGCAGGGCCATTTGAGATGACCGAAGGGTTCGAGGGGGGACATACGGGTGAAGCAGGGAGGAAATGAAGAGGGGGCTGTGGCCTGTAAGGAATTTGGAAATGATGCAACCAAGCTTGAATTTACAGCGGGCAGATACCGGAAGCCAGTGGAGACTTTTTAAGAGGGGGCGAACATGTTGATCTCTGGGTTGGTGGTGAATCAGGCGGGCAGCCTGATTTTGGATCAAATGGAGTCTCCTAAGTTGATATGCAGGAATGCCTACGTATAATGCGTTTGCGTAGTCAAGCCTAGACATGACTAGCGCAAGCAGGGCCAAAATAAGGGCATCGGTGGTAAGTAGGCGAGAGATTTTGCGTATTTTCCTGAGTTGGAAGTGGCTTGAGGAAACTACGGCGCTTACCTGGGGCGTCATAGAAAGGTCGCTGCTTATGACTACTCCCAGGCTTTTGGCTGAGTTGACGGGACAGGGGGGGCTGCCAAGACTGGCAGGCCAAAAGGAAGAGTGCCAGGGATTGGAGGGTCCCCCGACAAGAACCAGCTCGGTCTTGTCGGGGTTGAGCTTCAGATGGTTTGAGCCCATCCAATCGCTGATGAAACAGAGGGTGTTTTGAAAGGTGGTGATAGATTCATCTGAGTAGTCGATGGTGAAAACCAGTTGAATGTCATCCGCGTAATTGAATGCGGAGACATTAAATCTGCGGAGGGAGCGGATTAACGGGGCCAGGTATAAATTAAAAAGGAGGGGGATAAAGAAGAGCCCTGTGGGACACCGCAAGTCAGCTCGACTTGAATAGCAGAGAACTGGGACAGCCTGACAGCTTGATGGCGTTGGGTCAGGAAAGACCGAACCCAGTCCAGGGCGGTGCCCTGGATGCCAGCCTCTCTGACACGGTCGACCAAAATGTCATGGTCGACCGTGTCAAAGGCGGCCGACAGATCCAGGAGGACCAGAGCCTGACAGGTGTTGGAGTCGGCTCCCCTGCGCAGTTCGTCCATCACAGAAAGGATGACTGCTTCTGTGGAATGCGCAGGTCTAAACCCAGCCTGCTGGGGGTCCAAAACACACGAGTCTTCCACATATTGCCTCTTTAGATAAGCCTGACTGCTCTATGACCATCTAGCAGAGTGTGCACATGGGTTATCTTTTAGTTTGTATCTAGCTTTCCCTGATTAGAGTGATAGTCCCTACTTGGACAGAGTGGCTACCTTTTCCAACTAGAGACTCCATTTCCAACACATGGACTTTGGGTTTTCAGTTTGGAAATTAATGACTTACAAGCAGTCAATGCAGTATTAAATCTTGTGATAGATTTGAAATTTTTACGTTTGTCTTCAGTGAGGAATATTTGATGTGCAGGCAACAAATATGCCAGTTTGTTCTGGTCATTATTGATTTATGTTTTTGCTGTTTGGTTTCTGTTTTGTGGACTGCATACTTTCAGTGGTGGCCTATTAGATGTGCCATGACTTTGAGGTTTCAGTTTCAGTGGGGTCTATTTGTCAACACTGACTTTCAAGCTGTTGTTCAGAGACTCCAGGAGTGAACTGACACTGACACTGGTTGAGGGTTGGGTAAAGTTGATTGAGGTCTTATATCAGTGAGTACGTTTGCAAATCTTTCAAGGAACAATAATGTTGTGTGGTTAGCTTTTGTTGGGTATGGTGGCTATATTGCGATTTCGCTCCCTTGGTACTTTTTGTCAATGTTTGGTATTGAAGAGTGAGCATAGGGGAGTGGAACAAAAAGGTAACTACACTTGCTCTTTGCAGCAGCACAAAAGTGACCACACATCTGCAAAGAGCAGCAAAGAACAGCAAATTGTGCAACTTAGTGTCAGCCCTTATACACTATTTCTGGCACATGCGGGCAGATTATCACTTCCAGAACCTCTTCCAGAACCCCTTTCAGAGGGCCATGGAGCTAGCAGGAGCTACTGGTCCCAACCTTGGGGTTGAAGTCTTTTACATCTAATGTCCCGTCATCACTTGTTATGGGTTCTGAGCAACTGGACCAAGATCCCCTTTAGCACTTGACTCTCTATAGTTGCATGGTTCAAGCATTAAAAGGCTTGTCAGTGGGAGGTATATACTGGGAGTGAACATAAGTTCACAATCCAAAATATGTTCAATAATAGCTACATATAATTGTCCAGTCAAATACTTGCTTTTATGAAAAAAAGAGAATGTATAAACAAACACAAAGTAGAGTGTGGCATATACATACAATGCACATATTCCCCTGAGTTTCAAGCTCTAGTGTTCGATAGCCAAGTTCCTGAGTCCTATTTCCCTCTCACTAATTGTCAATCAATCAATCAATTATATCATTTGTAAAGCTCACTACTCACCCATGAGGGTCTCAAGGCGCTGGGGGAATGCTGCCACTGCTCAAAAAGCCAGGTCTTGGGGGAGGAGCTACCACACCAACCAAGATGGCCGCATAGTCTCCCGGCTCCGCTGATCTCCGTCCTTCGCTCTAATATCCTGTTGCTTATCCTGAATACCTGCACCGGATCCGTGTGTGTGATCCAACCTGTACTCCAGTGGTGCAATCCCTGAGTTTCTCCGCCGTTGTGGAGCGGAGCTACGTCGATGGTCCCATTGAGGCCTAACCCAGCAGAGAAGCTGGGGTCTCGAGTGCTGGCTCAGCCGGGTCCGAGTTGAATAACAACGGACTGCTGAAGGTGGTTGGGTCCGGTCTCTGGAACATTCAGACTTTTTTTATTGTTCTACTACCACCAGCTGCCTGTTGCCCTACAGAAGGGGAGGTGACGAGTGACGCACGGTGCTGTGTCGCTGGGGTCCCTGACCGGGGGTCCGGCATTCACATCGCCGATCCCCCCGGGTCGGTGCCTCGCGGCATACTACTGCTCGCTAACCGCCAGTCTCTCATGGCCTAATCCTGCTCTGCCTCATTTTGCCCCGGAGAAGGCCCTCTCCGTGGGACCACCATGTTGGAGGACGAAAGGAATCTAGCGGAACAGGCTGAAACTGGCCCATCACTGCGAACGGTGCTGGAAGCACTCATGGCACTTAAGGGAACTATTGAAGTCCAAACTTGCAGTTTGTTGTCTGCGACGGATGGACTCACAGGCCTAAGACCGGATCCTGACTCGAAGCCCGTGACCCGGCAGCCAGCCCGCTTTTCAATAGATGTCTCGGAGGCGTATTTTGACCCGGCGCTGGAAGCAGTGTTTGCCCCTATTGATGAGTTTAGGCCTCAGCCAGGCCTGCAGATGCGAAAGGTTCGCTCTTCTGTACACAAGTAGTCCTCAGACCATATGAAAACTTGGCATGGAAACTAGGAATACAAAAACATTGTTTAATAAACCTTTAAAGGTGGTACTACAGCCCACACAACACCCTTCAGTATTGTACAAGGTAGCACACAGAACACGGACACGCGGTCCCCTTTTATACACAAAAGAAGGGGCTCATAAGTGGGAGGTTACAGCAGAAGAACATGATTTACAACCATATAAGGACATTTCTTGAACATAATCAATACATGGGTGGAGCAAATGGTAACACGAAGCCCCCTGAATGCACATTCCAATCCCCTCTAATCAGAAACAGATGTTGCACGTACTGAACCTGCGCTAGATAGGCTGAAGCTATTCATAGCTTGTTGCTGGGCAAACTCCAGAGGTGATGGTCATTGAGGTAGGACTTGCCTCGTGGCGAGCACATGGCACGATGTAGCCTACAAGATGGAAGCCAGAAAACAAAATGGAGTCTGGCCGTAAAGTAGTAAAACATAAGAAAACTACCTCGAAGACGCTATAATATGTCTTCAGCGGATGCTTAACATTTATCGCTGTTTTATTTACAACAGACGACCCTTTCAGCATTTGCTGAAGACAGTCAGTTTCTTTGGATAGTCTAGATACTCATCGTTTATATTGATGCTCATCATGTCCGCTATCTCTCCAGTTATGGTTTTCTTATGGGTAGCATCCCCAACAGTCTGTTTATTAGGCACACAAAACGAAATGCATAACGAACATATCATGGGACTACATTTGATGCATACACAACAGGTGAACAATATGCCAGCAATTATGCACAGTCCAGTGAGGACCTTCCAACCCCATGTGGAGATCAGGGTCCAAAACCACCCAGAGAATGTCCAAGACCCATTTTCTTGATGTCTATCTGCTGCAATTTTGTGCAACTTATTGATAGCTTTGTATACAGAAGGAGTGTGATCAGGTATAAAAACACAACAACTACTTCCGATAATTCTACAAGCTCCACCTCGGTCCGCTAACATAACATCAAGGACCATCCTGTTCTGCAACGCAACAACCCTAGTAATCTGTAACTCTTCAGTAAGGTTCCCTAGAGCTGCCGCAGTCTGATTTGTAACAGCCTCCACTACTCGCGTTAATCGTCATATCTTTCTGCTATTCAAGGCTGGTCTCACAAAGAAGAATAATCCTAAGTTAAAATCTATATACTGTTGTAGACTAGTGTCTGTCTGGTCTACTTCATCCACAGATAGAGTCCGTTTGAACCTATTTACAGTTACATTGTTCAACAATTTCAAATCCTTGTGATAAGATGCTGGTGCTAAGAATACAGGTGGCAATAGGAATGATACATAACATACTCCAGACCATCCAGCAGGTAATCGATAGTAACCCTTATTTCCACACACAAAATAAGTGTTATGTGAAGCAAGAAAAGTACTGTTGTTCAAACCATCGATGTTTAACACGACAATACAATCACTAACACCCACAGGAATATGGCCTACACTTTGTACACACAAATCAGCCTGTGCTTGGGCCACAGAAATTACAAATTTCTCTTGTCCAGCAGTGTCTCTGGTGTTCGTGAAGATATATGGAGTTGATGCATTGTCCGGCTTGTACTCTTCCCATTCCCATATAGTTCCATTGGCTTGGGGATGGCCATCTTTATCTTGGTGGCATTCTTTGTTCAGTTTAAAGATCAATCGTCCCACAGTAGGTTTTCTCGTAGCAAAAAGCAAAGTGTACCATGATCTACAAGAGCCATTGTGTGAAAAGGGAAGTGGTATAAACGGTGTTCCCCCCTTCTTTTGGTGCGCTGGCATGATCCCACATATCCAGCAGTCTGTGGCATTTGTAGCAACGTGGGTATGATGCAACATCTGTATAAAAGTGTTATTCAGATAAGACTGTCGATGCTTCAATTCTTGATAAGGGAGTGTAAAAAAGAAATGCTCATCAGGGACTGGAGTAGAAACAACATACAGTTCACGGGCAGGAGCTTTCTCCTCAACAAACCACATGACTGTAGCAATGACTGCTATGACAAGAATAAACCCTACAGAACCAAAAACTTTCCTTTTATCCATTTCAACCGAAAGTCACAGTATCTTCCTGTTTCTAAAGTGTTGTCGGAACTCTTACCCCTAGGTAGCCATTGTTTTCTTCACCATCGGGCCAAGACGGGTGTCACTACTCTAATGCATGGCTGACCCCCCCCCCTTGCCTCATCGGGTCTCCGTTTCACAAACCTAGGGACCGTTCCGACATCTTCACACAATCGCAGATTCTTTTCTTGGTCTCAGGTCGTATCTCCTCGATGCAGGCGTTGTTTGGTCTGGGAAGAACTCCTCAGAATCGTCAGGTCCCACAGCACGGCCTTTGTCCGTAGTCAGGATGTCTCGATGGTCTGTCAGCACAGCAGGCTCCACCAGGTCAGGTTGTACCTTCCGACAATGAACTGAATGAATCCAATTTTTCCGATTCGTCACTCGCACTGCTGTTCTTGTGGCCAGGAGAACTTGTTCAGGACCACACCATCTTGGCTCCTGACTATTCGACCTCTCAAAGGATTTTACAAGAACGACGTCACCAGGCCGGAGGTTGTGACCTTCTCCTGTGGACCGATCAGGGAGTGCTTCTCGAACCTGTTGGTGAATAGAAACCAAACTATCAGTTAATTGTGCCAAATAGTCATTCATTAAAACACAAGGTACATCATACACTAAACTCGGTTTGGGCACCCCCCATATATTCATGGGGCGCCCGAAAACAATTTCATAAGGTGTCAAGCCTGTCCGAGAGTGTAGTACCGATCTGATAGACAACAACGCCAAAGGGAGAGCATCTGGCCAAGTCAGAGAAGTAGATGCCTGTATTTTTGCAATTTTTAATTTCAAAGTTCCATTGTACTTCTCCACCAATCCTGCTGATTGCAGGTGGAATACTGCATGGAACTTTTGCGCAATGCCTAATCCTTTCAGGACATACTTAATAACGTCCGCCACAAAATGGGGCCCGTTATCACTCCACAATAATCTGCAAACACCAAATTGAGGAAAAAATTCCTTCAAAAGCACCTTAGCAGTAGTCATTGCAGTATTATCCTTAGTAGGGTATGCTTCGATCCATTTACTGAATGCACAAACCACAACCAGGACGTACTTCAGATTATTGCAGCGTTCCAGCTGAATGTAATCCATTTGCAATACTTCAAAAGGTCCAGTGGGTGTTGCAAATCCTCCTGCTGGAGTTCGCGTCCCTTTTCCTGGATTGTACTTTAGGCAAATCATGCAAGTCTGTACTACTCTCCTAGCCGTATTAGCAATCTCTGGGTACTCCCAGACCTGTGCAAGCAATTTCACAAACGCTGCAGCTCCAACATGTGCTAGGCCATGTGCCATCTGAACCATGGGTTGCACGAAGGCTGTAGGCAACTTCCACCTATCCATCTGCTTATTTCTCCAGCAGCCTTCATCGTCCAATTCTCCATCTTTAGACCATTGCTCTCGTTCTTTATCAGTAGCAGTCTTTTGCATCTCTAACAACTTCTCCCTTGCATCATGCCACCGTTTGGCTTGTGACTTAACTACATACATAGAAGTGGTACCAGGCTGCATCGCAGTTTCTCGTGCCACTCGATCTACGAAGGCATTTCCTTGTCCCACCTTGTCTGTCACTTTCTTGTGTGCACTGCATTTTACTATGGCTATTCTTCTAGGGAGTGTCAGTGCAGTTAGAAGCTGGTGTACTAGCTCTCCATACATAATCTGTGTTCCGTGTGATGTCAAAAAGCCCCTTTTCTTCCAGAGCAGGCCGAAATCATGCGCCACTCCGAAAGCATAACGGCTATCAGTGTAAACATTCACACATAATCCTGTGCTAAACTCACGAACGTGTATCAGTGCTATTAGTTCAGCTGCCTGTGCTGATTTCTGTGGTATGCAGGCTGTCTCCACTATCGTGTGTAATGTGGTTATTGCATAGGCCGCAGAAGTGGTTCCATCTGGTAACTTTAAACAAGACCCATCCACCCACAGTTCTCCATCCACATCTGCGAAGGGTGTGTCTTGTAAATCAATGCAACCCTTTGTCTGTTCCTCAGTCACAAAGACACAGTCATGTGTCTCTTGTGCTTCAGGCCGGGTCATTGGAAAAGGCAACAATGTGGCTGGGTTTAATGTTGCACATCTTTTCAAAGTTATGTGAGGGGCCAATAATGTCAGCTCATATCCTGTGAGACGAGCACTAGTCAGATGCTGCGTCTTTGTCTGATTCAAAAGGGCATCCACAGCATGGGGAACCAGTACTAACAGCTTGTGTGATAAGACAATCCCTTCACTCTGGCGTATTGACACAGCTGTTGCCGCAACTGAACGAAAACATCCAGGTAATGCTCGGGCAACAGGATCAAGTACTGCCGAGAAGTATGCACAAGGGCGCTGCTTATCGCCGTGCATCTGCACTAACACTGACAATGGGCATCCATCTCTCTCATGCACATACAATGTAAAGGGCTTCGTGTAATCAGGGGTGCCTAACACTCGTGCCGAACAAAGGGCTTGACGTAATTGGTGAAAAGCATTCTCACATTCATCTGTCCATGGAAGGGGAACAGGGGTATCTTTTGTCAAGAGGGCTAACAGTGGTTTGACTATATGTGAAAATCCTAATATCCATTGCCTACAAAAGGAGGTAAGACCCAAAAAAGCTCGAACTTCTTCTGCGTGGAGGGGACTGGTGTATCTAAAATGGTTTGAATGCGATCTGGTGTGAGAGCACGCCCCTCCTTAGACAAAAGGTGACCTAAATAGGTTTCCTTTGGTCTACAGAATTGCAACTTTTTTTCGATACTTTGTGATTGTGAGATGCCAAAAATGTAAGTAAGGACAAAGTGCATGTTTCACATTGCTCTGGAGTGTCGGCGGCAAGCAAAATGTCATCGACATATTGTATGAGTGCCACACCATCAGATAAAACAAAGGAATCTAGTTGTCGTTTCAATGCCTGACTATAGATACTCGGACTCTCAGTATAACCTTGGGGAACTCTACAAAATCTATACAACCTATTATTCAAAGTGAATCCGAAAAGATATCGGCTGTCAGAATGAATAGGGATCGAAAAGAAAGCATTCTTCAAGTCTATAACAGAGAACGTCGTAGCAGTTGGTGGAACCAAAGTGAGAAGTGTCGTAATATCTGAGACCACAGGGTATTGAGGTATCACAATTTTATTAACCTCCCTTAAGTCGATAATAAATCGATAAACTCTGGTATCAGTGTCTTTTTTCAAAATCGGTAGGATAGGGCAGTTACACACATTGTAAGAGACTTCTTCAACCACTCCAACTTTAATCAAATCCTGAAATATTTGAATGAGCGCCTCCTCCCCCTCCTGCGAAATCCGATACTGAGGCAGGCGCGGCAATACAGATCCCTCCTTCACACTGATGTGTACCGGAGGGATGATCATTTGTCCTACATCAGTATCAGACGTAGCCCACAAGGATTCAGGCAGAGAGGCCAGTGCAACTTCTACCGAAATCAAATACACCCTCTCCGTGGATGGATAATTGTCATTCAAAATAACACGCACTCCTTCAGGGGAGCACCGTATCGTGGCTCGAAAATATTTGAGCATATCCAAGCCAACGATATTGTCAGGGGTATTTGGAGAAAGCAGAAATGGACATGGTGCTGCAAACTGGTCAACATAAAGCGCAAGAGGTTGTGATAATGGGCTAACAGAAGGAGTTCCATCGAACCCTATTGACATAATCGATGAGCCAGACAGGGGAGCCCACTGAACCAATATTCTAGACAAAGCGCTACGAGTAGCCCCGGTATCAACCAGGAACTTATCAGTAGAGCCCAAAACGTGTGCTGTAACATAAGGACCCCTCTGATCTACTGGCACTTCAACTGGTTCCTTACCCCATCCTACGCAATCCTATGCAAACCGGGAATCATGTTGTTCAGGAAGTGTGTAGTCAGACATTTGATACTGATTTTGTCGATCAAAAACATTGGATCCCTCATGGGATCGCACATTCGAATCAGATCTAGCCCTGTCATTCGTATTGGATCGGGGACCTGGAAAGTTTCCTCTACCCCTTGCAAACCCTTGCCCCCGATGAGTGCGTAACACCGGGCAATCACATGCCCAATGTCCCTTCATTTTACAATACGCACATTGATCCCGGGCTACATCAGTACGACCCTGTGAAAGAGTAGAAAAATTCCTACCACCCCGATCACTTCCTCTACGCTGCTGCCCATAGACTTGCGCTAGCATAACTTTCGTTTTTAAATCTTTAGTTTTCCTATCCTCACTACATTTCGCTTCTAATTCCTGATGCTCGTAATACTGATCCATCATCAGGAGGGATGCTGGCGTCGAGGTGGTCCAAGAACTTTCACTCGCTTTTAGTCGAGCTGCTATACTTGGTAGTAAGTTTGAAACATATTTATCGACAAAGAGATGGCGACCCGTATCATCTGTAAGAGACTGACCGCTAAAGTCATGAAACGTTTCTTCGAACCGTGTAAAGAAATCCGACAAGGACTCATCTGTTTTCTGCTTGCAGGACGCTAACATAGTCCAATCAATCTTTTTAGGGGGAATAAGCGTTTTCAATTTAGTTACTATAGCAGCGGGAAGGTCTAAAATCGCTTGGGGCGGTTTCTGCGCAGGTTTTCTCTCCCTATGTTCATCCTCAAGATCCGCCCATCTAGCTTTAAAAATCGTAAGATCATCCACTTTGCGAATCGACCTCCACATATCTGGTGGCAAAATAAGCCCAAAGAACAAATCAATATCAGCTAAAGTCATAGTACAAGAATTCAGAGCCCCTTCAACTTCCTCATAAAACGCTGCAGGATTCTTTCGGGGATCGGGTAACGCTGCTTTTAATGCCATGACATCTGCTCTATTCCAAGGAGTATATACCCAATTGTAAATAAAATACCCTTGTGCATCAGGCGACCCCGTATCTGAACTAGTTCCCGCTCCCTTAGGGGGAACGTACAACGGCGCTGCCTCCTGCATCGGCTTAGCATGCACAGTGTCGATCTTATCTGAATAAAAGATGGGTGACTGCTTCCCGGCGCCAGACAGGCCCGAAGACTTGTCGCTGGCCTTCCGTTTCTGTGCCTCTTCCCGGAGTCGTAACGTTTCATGCCGTAACGCAAAAAGTCGCCGAACAGCATCAGGCACCTGGGAAGAAGGAAAAAGACCTTTACGTAATTCTTTAGCATCAGCTACCACATCCTCTGGTTCAAAAACATCGGTGCATTTCCGGTAAGCGGACACCACTTCATCGGAAAGAAAACTAACAAAATACAATCTTTCTCTATCTTCCCATTTTTCAAGATCCGTTAACACATCAGTTAAAGACACAGTATCCTTGATGACCCGATAAGCAATCTTACGAAGTTCAGTCATACGATCGGTCGATAACATAGACCGCGTATCCCTCTTCTGATCGGGCGGTCTGGAATCCGAATCTCCTCCGTGCATTTCGGACGGGCCAGCGTAGGGAGGGGGTGAACGATCTAATAACGAAAAATCATCAACCGATTTATTAAGGACAGGATAGAGTGGCTGGCGAACAGGGTATTGGCCAGATATTTGCAATCGCCGTTCCTTCTCCTGTTTCTTCTCTAACTCCTTAGCTTCACGCTGTTTCGTCTCGCGCGCCTTCTCACGCTCACTCTTTCGCTGCTCTTTCTCAATCAGTGCTTGCTCACGCTTCTCACGCTCTCGCACTTCTTTCACCCACATACATATGCATTCAAACATATCTTGTCGCACTCTCCGCTTACACATACACTGTTCCACATACTCAATCTTCCTCAAATCAAACGATCCATACATAGGCCATCGCAACTCAGGATCCTTCTTGGTGTATTTCCTCCACAACGTGCTGTACATTATGGGGGAAAGACCAAACTTCACATACATATTCCTATTCGGCATTCCCTCTGGGGGAGCCGGCTGTGATTCTTCAAGTACCAACCGGTCATTTCCAAAACAGCAGCACCACTTACGAAGTGCACTAAAAACAGGCATGTCTCAAAATAATGCAGAATATGCAATATTACAATAAAATGGCACTTAAAACGTTGCGAATTCAAAAGTCAGGAGAAATATCCCCACATTGCCCGCCTATATGGGTTGCAACTCATATATCACAATCAAAAACACATTCACAAATGACTAGTCAATTTCAAATTCAAACAAATTAGTCGGGGCAAGCGTATCCTAAAACTGACTTGCCAATCAAGACTCAAAAGCTCGGGGCAAGTATCGTACCACGATTCTTACCAATCAAGGGGGTCCAGATTCCAACTGCCAGGTTCTGAATTCGGCCAAACGGCCACTATACGGCAAACCGACAGAAGAGGTCTCAGTCGAGGACCGGCGCCACCCAGATGGTCAGATCGGAAGGGAAGGAAGAATACCTCGGGATGCCAGGACTAAAGGCGCCGCTGGCAGTGATCACGTCCCCGGCAAGGTTCCAATCCTTCATCACAACCAGTCCTTCGAGCATCCGAGTCGCCGATGAGCCCCATGTGACGGGCGCCAATTGATGAGTTTAGGCCTCAGCCAGGCCTGCAGATGCGAAAGGCTCGCTCTTCTGTACACAAGTAGTCCTCACACCATATGAAAACTTGGCACGGAAACTAGGAATACAAAAACATTGTTTAATAAACCTTTAAAGGTGGCACTACAGCCCACACAACACCCTTCAGTATTGTACAAGGTAGCACACAGAACACTGACACGCGGTCCCCTTTTATACACAAGAGAAGGGGCTCATAAGTGGGCGGTTACAGCAGAAGAACATGATTTACAACCATATAAGGACATTTCTTGAACATAATCAATACATGGGTGGAGCAAATGGTAACACGAAGCCCCCTGAATGCACATTCCAATCCCCTCTAATCAGAAACAGATGTTGCACGTACTGAACATGCGCTAGATAGGCTGAAGCTATTCATAGCTTGTTGCTGGGCAAACTCCAGAGGTGATGGTCATTGAGGTAGGACTTGCCTCGTGGCGAGCACATGGCACGATGTAGCCTACAAGATGGAAGCCAGAAAACAAAATGGAGTCTGTCCGTAAAGTAGTAAAACATAAGAAAACTACCTCGAAGACGCTATAATATGCCTTCAGCGGATGCTTAACATTTATCGCTGTTTTATTCACAACACTATTGTATAGTGGATCTACCTGACTGTACTGTGCCTGGTCACCCAATGGAACCGTTGGAACCCCTGATTGTGTATCCCTCTGAACATTTACATGTCGTCCCCATTTTGGAACCTTCTACTTTCTATCATTTGCTGTTTCGGACCGTATCGACTCCCCTCCCCTGTCGGTCTTTCAAGATGGCGGATGGGGTAAAGCTTGGCTCCGGAGGCGGGGAGGGGCAACATTGGTACCAGCTATCTACATTGGAACCTGCTGTTCTTTTCTCATCTGTGTACTCCTGTTCTGCGGACTTTTGCATTATTTTGTGGAAAGAGCTTTCCTTAATTGACGACTTCAGTGAATTTGATCGACGGGGCCAGGGTTGAGATTCTTATCTGGGTTTCTCATTGTGGCACTATGTTTAACGGGATTGTTTTATTGACCTAACGGAGTCCGGGGCGGGGCTGGCTACGACGGGGGGAAGAGACCGGGAGCCCGTAGAACTATGCCCTCCTCCGCTTTCCCTCATCGAGTGGGGTTCTTTGCCTTTTCCTTTCTTTCCCTTTCTTCTATATTTCGGGTTCTGGTTACTGGGCGACAGGCACGCTGCGAGGGGGGTGGCCGTAGTCATCAGCAGGGGTGCAGGGTGGGGGGGTGTGGGGTTGGGTGTTTTGTTTTTATTTTTGTTCTATGGCCTCTTTTCGTCCTTCTCTTCCCTTGCCTTTTCTTTCTTTTTCCTTTTCCGGGTTAGTGTAGTGGGTTCGTCTTTCCTTACATGCTTGTTTCTACATCTGTACCTTGACTTTTCTGAGGTTTTGGTGCTGTGGGGCGGACAATAATGATGGCGTAGACGAATAATAATGTGCTATTTTATCCTTCTGTCATATGTCTTAACGCCGCTGACTTACATGATAGCGAGCTTATTTAGGACACGTTGTTCTTTTGCTCGCTCCCCTTTGTGATCCGAGACACTGTACGACACCTGATCCTTTCTACTTTATATTTGTAAAATGAAAACCTCTTATCCTGTTTCCGGATTGAACTGCCTTTGCAACCGATGTGGATGGAGTTCCTATGCTCCCCAGGGAGGCTGGGTTTGAAGTTGGATTGTAATAACGTATTGAAATGCTTAGCGGCCAGCCCTGGGGGTTGTAGGCCGTGTCTGTATTTGATTGCAAATGTTAAATAAAGGTTTTAAAAAAAAAAAGCCAGGTCTTGATGAGTTTTCTGTAGGTCAGCAGGTCTTGGGTCTGCTGTAGGTGGATGGGGAGGGTGCCAGGTCTTGGTGGCGAGGTGAGAGAATGATCTGCCACCGGAGGTCGCTCTTCGGTAGCGGGGGACTGAGGCGAGGGCAAGGTCGGCGAGCGAAGCTGGCGGGTGGGGGTGTAGAAACTGAATCGTCTGTTGAGGTATTTTGGTCTGGTGTTGTGGAGTGCCTTGTGTGTGTGGGCGAGGAGCTTAAAGCCTATCCTCTTGTTGACCGGTAATTCTCTATTCACTATGGGCAGCATTCTGATTAAGCCCCACTAGTAGACCAAGTCCCTGAAGTCCCTATTGACTCTTTCAAAAGTCAAAAGTGTTGCAGCGCCCAAAGCAATATGCGGAACAACACGTTCTCATCCTGCAATCAGTGTTACCTGCTCCTGTAAGGGCTGCTGCAGCTGCTAGCAATGTATAGTGAAGGGGCAGTGGCTGGGCATTCACAGCACATTTTCAGTGAGACTGTAAGTTCCACTAATCCTTTTCACAGGTAGGCTGGACAATTGATTGCGTTTTGATCCTCAGCTGGGGCTCGGGCATGCATAGGTCACCAAGGTGTTCTCTCCTCTTGATGACAGCTGAACCAGGTAGCGTCTCTTTTTCTTTCCAGTGGCCCTTTCTCGCATACGGGGTCACCAACCTTACTTGACACATGGGTGACCGACCTGGTAGTAATCTTGGCTGCACAGTGTCCCCCTCTGGTAAACGGGATTATCAACTTGACTTCCACACACAGATTATAGCCCATTAGAATACCAATAATCATCATGGTGGCTAGTATACGAGGTCGCTGACTTCACTCCGTGCATGGACTATGACAGTAATCTTCACTTTGTAAATGGGCTACGGTCCAATTTGTACAAACGCGGCTAACTCCACGGACACCATTTTGGCATATGGGACCACCAACTGAAGTCTATACAGAGGTGACAGCCTTATTGGTGCAGCATCCATCTCTTCACATCTTGCTACAGGGATTTACTTGCATGGATCATCTGCTGGACCTCACTCCCTCCAAGCACTCTCCTTTTCCTTACATAGCACAATAGTCTTGGCAAAAAGGCAGGCACAGGAACTCCAGGCTCTAGGGGCAGGTGGTCTTGGATTTCCCTAGGTGATGTTTACTCAGCAACCTGGGAGACAGGCAGGCCTTATCCTCCAGACCTGGTCAAAACCATTCGGTGAGCACGGGCCAGGGAAATATTACTCCAAAGAACTTCCCAGTGAGATTTGTCAATGCAGGCAGACGTGGATGGCCACTACCGCTCGCGTTGAGAAACCTTATGGTTGCGTTAAGGACACTGCCACTCAAGTAGAACATCTACTAGAGTGGGATAAAGAAAAATCTCCCTCTTGTGCTGTGCATGGTTCTGTTCTTGCTGATTTTCCAGTGCCAGACAAACACACAGCACTAAAAATCAGCAGGAATGGTGTGACCTAATGCAGTTCACCACTTGCAGAACTTTGTGTAGCGTGTCAGAGTTTTTTGGTCACTTCACGGAGTTCCGCTATGCAGAACTCTGTGAACTCCTCCCAGGCTTAGCCAAAAGCCGAAGTCTTGCAGACTTTCTCGACCTTGTATAGCCTGTCCGACTGCTTCACAGTTGACTGTGTTGGAGGCCTTGAGCTCCACTTTTAATAGTCCATTTCTAAAAATTAATTAGAATTTAGGGTCTGGGTCTTTGAAGTTTGTGTTGGGGATCTACTTCCTTTTGTAGTGCCCACTTATCTGTCCTGGCCTTCCTTCATAAATCAATCAGTCACAGCATGTGTCCAGTCCTCTTTCCAGTGACCTCTCGCTTAATCATTGAACACCCTTTTAAGTGTACTGAAGTCTCTGTCTCTCCTTCCTCCAGCGTGTGTTCTACTCAGCTCACAGGAATGCATCAATTAACAAATCTGCCTTGGGGAATTCGCTACCCCCATATGCTCCTCTACTCAGCCCTCAGTCTCTTAAAATAGAACCCAAAGTCTTCATTGTAGTGTACCATTCACAGGCACATATACACACAGATGCAATCAAAAGCACGCTGCACATTGTTGCATATGGACCTGATGTAGGCCAAGGGTGAAGCACAAGTTTTTAAGTAAGTGAGCCTGTGGGCCTCACTCCAGTGACACAGGTAAAAACACTGTGCACTGTTACAAATCAATCCAGGACCTTGACAAGTGAATCTCGGAGTTATATGGGACATTAGCACTGCAGGGTATCTTTATCACCTTTTTTGAATTTGGATTATGATTGATGATTGCTAGGACGGAAGCAGGCCAGCCCTCAATACAGCATTAGGACCAAAATCAAGAGTGGAGCCCAAATATCTGGCTAGCTAACATATAAATCAGATGGGACACCACCCAGTCCTTAGGCTTTATGTTGAGTTAGGCCCTTTATGCTGATTTTGCCATTACATCACACCTCACTCTGTTTGAACTGACAAACCTATGTGATTATTAGTCCCCTCAAAATGAGTCACCAAGTCTCTTGGAGTAATGTGATGACATAAGGTATGCACATTCTCTTTGTCAAAGCAAGGTTGCTTTAAAATAAGAGAGCAGTAATAGCAGAGAAAAGTCCACTTTCTAACCGAGCATTTCTAAAACAGTAATGTTTAATTCCAGCTTTACCAGTAAGTAGGATTTATTATTATCATTCCAAAAATATGAAACATGATGCAGCTACTTCTTTCAAATCAGGAATTACAGCTTAAAAGTAAATTGAGGAATCCCCAATGCTATCCTTTGAGAGGAGCAGGCTTCACAATAGTGAAAAATGAATTTGAGTGTTTAACACTACCACAACATGTAGAACTTAAAAGTACATATCCTACCTTTTAGTTACGCAGCACTTTGCCCTTAGGGCTATCTAGGGACTACCTTAAGGATTGGCACCTGCTTTTAAATGGCAAGTTGAAGTGGCAGTAAACTGCACACACAGGCCTTGCAAATGGCAGGCCTGGGACAGGTTGGAAAGGCTACATTCGGGTGGCACAACCCCTGCTACAGACCCACTAGTAGCTTTAAGATTACATGCCCTGGGCATATGGTAAACTAAATATGTCAATTGGGTATACCCCAATGTTACCATGTTTAGGGGAGAAGCACATGCACTTTAGCACTAGTCTGCTGTGGAAAAGTGCCTTGAGTCCTAAGACCAACTACAAGATACAGCACAAAGAAGAGGCAACCAGGAAAAATATTCGAGGGAAGACCACCCAGATGATGACAGGTCCAACACCCAGGTTTAAGGAAAAGTTTAAATTAGTAAAATTTGACACAAGCCTGGGGTTCAGTACCTTGGAGTCAGCATTTAGTAGTAAGCATGGGCGGAAAATCCGTTTCGCTCGCGGATTTTGCGGATTTTCGGTAAATTCGCAATCCGCGAGATTCACGAATCTCCCGCAAAATCCGCAAGCAGCGGATTTTGCTCGCACTGTTCGCGTGAGTTCGCGGCTTCCCAGTACACTTCGCGCCCCGCGAATAAGCGCTAAATTGCAGAAATACGATCTTAGCAAAACTGAAACTACTTACCAGGTTCAAAAGTTCAGGCTCATCATTAGTAGCCATTTCCTGTAGTGCTTCCTGAGGGGCCCCTCCAGAGTTCAGTTGCCTACTTGCAACTATTATGTGACCCAGCTCTGAACCTCAGAATAGTTACACATATGCCACAAAGGTCCTGAATTACAGCTAAGGGAGACAAGCAGGAGCCAGGCTGGAAGTTCAAATCCATTAATCAGCCCCTAATTCATTATTGTCAGTTGGGGCAGGGCAGGTGTTGTAACTAATTTTGCAACAATGAAAGCACTTAGCAAGTGCAAAAGATCACTAATCAGGAAGCACTAAGGAAGCAGGTGCCAGCTAAAAAAATATTCTGTGACACATTAATCAGCCCCAAATTAATTCAGGTCACTTGAGGCAGGGAAGGTGTGCTTTGCTTTGCCACAATAATGTACACTGACTGGACAACCAGAGGGTGCTGTGATGAAACAGAGGGTGGCATGGGTGGGCCAGAGGGTGGCATGAGTAGTCAGAGAGTGGCAGTGGTGACAGAGAGTGGCAGTGATGAAGAAGAGTGTCCCAAACAGGCTGGACACGTAGAAACAACAAGTTCGCAAAACTTGCGACCCGACAGGTAAGTTCGCGTTTTGCGAAATTGTACAAAACCCTCGCGAACTGGCAGAAACACGCGCGAACACAAAAAAAAAAAATCCGCAAATTCGCGAGAATTCGCGGATTTTGCGAATTGCGAGTTCGCAAATCCGCAAAATTCGCGAACGCGAGATTCGCAAAATTCGCCCATGCTTATTTAGTAGGCAAGACTCACTCCAGCAGAGGCCAGCAGCAGGATCCGGGGTAGGAACAATTGTAATTGGTCTGCTGGGCAGTTGCAGGAAATAACTTTTGCAGTTTGGTGTGTCTTACTTGCTTGAGCAGGACTTGAGCCTTATAACCCGTAGACTCTGGTTCTTTGTCTTGGGTACAAGACACTGAGCAAATCCAATCTTCTAGGTTCTTCTCAGGTCCAAGGCAGTATATCCAGTCCCCTTCTTTACTTACCAAGTTACAGAAAGTGTTCTGAGTAGGATACTGTGGGTGTTACATTTATGTTCGGCACCAGTCTGTGGGTGGTGGTGACTTCTTGTTCCTTCTTCATCAATGGATTAAAAGTTCCCAACCTACAGAATGTCCTCCATGTACCTCTCTACCTAACAACAAAGTGGTAGAATCTTTCATCTCTTGTACAGAGTTCTTGTACCCACCCCCACATGCATGGCCATGGAAATGAAAAGTCCCTACCTCTGTTGTCACTTTAAACTATTTCTGGGAGCACCTCCTCTCCTGCTGGGATTGGTGCCTACCTTAGTGGGAGGACAAAGCGAATTGGCACGACCAGATTTGCTTCATCTGCCTATGGCATGGTAGGTCTCTTAGAAGTTAATCAATTTCTTGGGGCCAGCCCACAGGTATCATATCAAGGGAAAATAACACTTCCCCATTCCCAAAGCCTTTTGTCCCTGCCTAATATTGGTTTAAGGTTAAGGTTTAAGTGGGTGTTATTCAGCTGGCAGTTGAAATTGGAGCTCCTGCAAAAGTGTTTATAGGGACTTTAGGCAGAAAAAAGATAACTTTCTAAAAGTAACTTTTCAAAAATATCTATTACAAATCTGACTTTACCAGTGAATTGAGCTTGTAATAAATATTTCAAAAAGTCCAATAATAGAATTTATAGGTGTTTTGTAGCTGAAAATAGCATTTTTGAATGTGATAATAAATCTCCATGCTTCTCTATGGAACACCCAATCCTGCTACACTGATAATAGCTTTTGGGGTCTCTACACCCGGTAGGTGGACTAATCATTCCTCTCCCTGATCTTATAAGGCCCTGTCAATCGGTCCAGTAAGTCTTTGGGCTAAATGGTCTCTATTACCCACTTTTTGGCCAGGTAGGTTTTGTACCTGAATGGCCTTCTGAATATAACATTGCTTCCTCTTCTCCCGGCTAGCCTCTAGATTGTCAGTGGCTTCATTCATGAAGCATTTCATCTCAGGGCTAACATGTAGCTTAGAAAATCTTATGGTTCTTTCTGTGGAGTTTGCTCTCACTCCTCCATGACAATTCTGAGAGGTCCTCTCATAGGGTGTCCTAACAGAAGTTCAAAGGGACTGAAACATGCTGCCTTCTGCGAACATCCCTGTGTACAAATGGCAGACATGATGACAGGATGTCCCACTTGTGTCTCAGGGGTTCTGGCAGAACCACACACATAACTTCCATTCCATTTGCTTAGGAGTGGTATGAATTGAAGAACTTGTAGTTACACTACGCTTGTCCCATATACCTTTTAAGTAGGCAAACATAAAGTTGGTGCCCCTATCAGATACAAACCTCTTGTGGAAAACCACACAGGGAAAGATCCCCATCAGTGCCTTGGCTACCATGGACACAGTCACAGTTCTTAGAGGTATAGCCTCAGGATACCTTGTTGTATGGTCCATCAAGACCAGGAGCCTGTTGCCTAAGACTGTTTTGGGTCCAGTGGTCCAACAATATCAACAGCTACCCTTTCAAAGCGTGTTCCCACCATGAGGAAAGGTCACAGGGGAGCCTTTCCGTTTCAGTACTGTTGCAGACAATGGCAGACGCAGTGAGCCTTTTTGTTTAGTTCTGAGTTACCACTGTCCTGGCAGGTAACACAGGATCTAGGGCTTAGAAATGTTAGTTTTGGCCTGCCCCATATGTTCTGCCAGGAAGATATATGAGCTCGCCCTTGTAGGAAAGTCCTAGAGCACTGGGTGACCACCAACACTGTGGGTGACTCAGGCTCAGGGTCTTTAGGCACAACTGGGGAGATCATTCTCCCAGTGAATGTGGTGATCACTTTTTCAGGGAGGAATTTCGCTTATGCCGGAATAATTAGAGTTATTTCAGTAATTCCACATTACTCTTTGATTTGATGTGTTATTAGAGATAATTACATAATTACCCCTCCTCATGTAATTAAAAGTAATTTGTGATAACTAAAACCCATTGATAAAACACACTCATCAAGCAGCCGTACTCACTATTTGTATTTTGGTGCATTCAACTGCTGTTTCTTACCCCAAACTGCACCACATGTCCATTTTGAATGTGAAGGTGCATTTTGCAATCAGAACATAGTGCTAAATGCCAGGAATATGTTGGGAGAAAATCCTACTCCAAGAGCACATTTAGCAAGTGCTCGCTGCTGCTCAATAAATGGAATTGCAGGAGTTATGCTCACCACTAGTGATCACCAGAGGAGTTGCAATTTTTCTGGACTGCAGCCTTTCACCCTATGCCCTTAAAATTAAGTACTCCTTTAACACATTCTAAAACTCTTACTGCCATGGTAATCCTGCAGCACGCCACAGGATCAGTTCAAACAGGCCTCCCAGGGCAACAGTGTCTTCCTCTGCATGTTCTGGAGCTTCATCCTTTGGCCCAGACTCCTACTAGACCTTGGGAGTTTATGCGGTGGGTATCATACCCTTCAAGCACCTTCTCTTTCTATCACCTATTACCTGTGCTACTGTTTTAGGATTTAGGTCTCGCTGACTCCTCGGACAGGCTGCCATGGACTATGTGGCCACAAACATTCAGTCAGGCAATCCCAGCATCTCCAGATGGGACATGAGGTCCAATTCCTTCCAGATAGTATGCTGTAGTTCATCCTCCACCAAACAATCTACAGGCATGATTTGACTCACAGCCACTGTCAGAGAACCAGAGATCCAACCCATACCAGGGAAACAAAATCCACAGGGTAGTGGGGGTCAGCTGTCAGATCCGGTGGACTACATTAGGTATAACCTGCTCTGATGACACCAGATGACACCTAACTGTAACTGGCTCTTGTGTCTCTCAGAGCCTCTACCCTCTGCCCTTTAATGGTGAGCCATTGATAGTAATTCCTGTTGTTACAAGGAATGTGAGCTTTAGGAACCCTCTTTCTATCACCCAGGCACACTAAGGTAACCTCTACACTGCCTACCCAGATAACTGGGGCTACCTCCTCCCCCTGCTCTACCCCAGCATTATTTGGGATTGGTCCACCAGCAGGGGCTGCTTCTTCCTAGGGCAGATGGCATCTCCTTTCTTGTTCTGGTAGCAGTCATAGTAAGGGGATGGTAAGATTACATATAATTTCCTAAAATACCCAATGATACCCATTTTATGTCCTTCCGTTCCTGTAAAATGTTCTTCATTACCAATCCATGTGTTTTCATTTATTTACTCGAGGAGCCATGGAGGGCATCTTCGAACCACATTTTTCAAAGATCAAGCTTGGTGACAAACTGAATGCTATCTAGGGGTGTCCCTCATGCCTCAGTATCTTCCTTTTAAGTTTTATCCACTATATTTCAGTCAGTCACCTCTGTGTCCATATCTGTAACGCTTTACAGTAGACTATGTGGTTGAGTACTTTTGTCCGGTTCCATCAAGAAGCTTGATGTGTCACTGAGAGGCATGCTTCATTGACCTCATGAGAGAATTCCTTCTGTCTCACTTGTTTCCTGGAGTAAGATTTGCTCCTGGATCGTTGTTGTGGCTCTTTCAGTCTAGTGTACTTTGACTGGGGACCTGTCCCTGGCTGGTTCATTTCTTCCCATGGAGAACATGTTTTTCCTCCATCCAGGCCCATGGTTGTTCAGGTGCTTCCAAAAATTCTCTTTCTGAAAAATGACTTTAAGTATAGCTGTCAAATTAAGCATATATTTGAAGGCCATTGTCTAGAGCTTTTGAAATATATGTCTGAGTGACTTGTTTTGTTTGTGAAACAAGATTGGTGCAGTCATGGAAAATCAAAGATTTTAAGGGAGATATAGGACAAACTGGTATTTTCTCTAATTATCATGAGTATCATATCTCTGTTTTTGTAGTTCAGGAAACTGCCAATGAGTGGGGACATTGGGGCTTCAGGTTGGGCTTTGGCACACCACTCTTTCAGGAAAACCCATGAACAATAGGTTATTAGGACGGACATGAAACACATTTTTAATGGACTATGAGATCAAATTGTCTTCGCTGCTGCCTCCCCAGATGATTGCTATGGCAGTAGTGCCGGTGCGTACTTGACAACTTTGCACTATCGCTGGTCAGCCCAGATTTTACTTTTGGCCATTGCTACTGTTGTATGTCGCACAATAACTTCTGTGTCACTACAAGTTTTATGAAGTGCTGAGGACTGCATCAACTGCAGACTGTGGTTTCCTGACCTTCTAGTCCAGCTATGCTATGTGATCCCCTTGTAGCATAACACTGCATGCATGATTCAAGGCTACAGCCAAGGCTGTGTGCCCAAGTGGATGAAAAAATATTTGTTACTATCTACACTTGTAGTTTGTTTGTCCAAGCTCCATGTCAGAATTAGAGCTGTTGAATAGGCAGATGCTCAGGTTATAGGTGGTTTGAACCAGAAGCTAGCTCATTTAGTGATGCTTGCTCTAGCCCCCCGCTACTGTGGCTCAGATCAATACTGTTGGTGTAGCAGGGGAATTGTCTGGGCTGTGTCCCCACAAGTGGATGCTTGTGCAGCAATAAATTGGCATGAGGGCCTAAGAGTGCAGGTGTCTCAGCACCAAATCTACAATCAATTGGTTACAATGTCTCCCTTGGCCCGCTTGCCTGAGAGGCTGTTGCTGAGCTGCCAGCTCATGGGCAGGGGGAGCTTGAATATACACTATCCTTCACTTGCAGCAAGGCTGTCCTTCATGTACTCCCCATCTCACTATGTATCTGCAGTTGTGAACACATGACTATTGCCTTGGATTCCCCAACTTATCTCCATCCTCCACTTGTACCAGTCTCAGTAACTGATGACAGTCTTTCTGGTGTTTTGCTGTCAGTGTGGATGAGAGGATAACTCCTTCCATTGACCCATGCAGCTTATTGGAAGACAGTAGATCTGGGAGGGGTTCACTCTCCTCCTCATCTCCATCAGGCAGTATGAGCACTGTCAATTCAGACTTCTCAAACTTTGGCTTTCACATGTAATATTATTAAGGGGTTCCTAGATGTCTGGAGGTCTACCAGGTAGGCAATCTGCACTTGCTTCTCATTGATCTCATAGGGCCCGCTAGACAAATTGGGTAAGGTCATGATCATCACATCAGGTCTGCTGTGTGAGTCCTTCTGCGTGGGTAGGTCATGACCTAATGGCTTTTCTAGGCTGGCACCTTGAAATGCTAGCCCTTCATATTGATAAGTTCTGCTGACACCTGGAATTACCTTTCTCCGATGCTCAACAGGAAATATGTGCTGCTCTGTTGCATGACCTCATGCGGAGAATTTAGAGACAGAATGATGCAGGACTCCTGGCCTTTGGACAGGAGTTTCAATGATGCTCATCCGCCATGCTTGCGGATCATGAAGTCCCCAGCACATTTTTTATGAATAAATGTGTATTCAGGTGACTTTTAAGACTAGATTACATATTACCTCCCACTGTGCATCCACAATCTGGACTAGACATGCTACTCTCCTCTGCTTCAGAATGCAGCTTATAATGTATCTTTTCTAATGAACATCTCGAGACACAAAGCTCCAGCAAACCTTGGATGAATTTCATGAGACCTGCCACGGATCTTTCCTCATGATTCAATAATTTCTTTCTAAGAAGGAGCAACAACAATAGCTTTTCGAATCAAAATGCTCTACAAGAGAACAATATTGCTTTATGTGATGCAAGTACAGTTCCTGCTATAACATAGGCCAAATGTTTGAAATTGATGGACAGAATATAGACAACATTGTTTGGGTAGGAGGATGACGATGAAGGATTATTGAATTCTAATTTTACTTGTGTTTCGATATCTGTTTTGGGGGCAATAACAGCCAGAACAACTTGATGAATTGCAGTAAATGGGGCCAAAAATGATAGAATGATTGGAAAACTGTCTTGATATATATGATTTGGGATCTTATGAATAGATGATGTTTGCAGCTCTTAGAGATGTAGCTGGAGTGTTCTCAATGGACACACCTATGCACTCCTTGCACTGCTTGGCACTGGTGAAGGAGTACCCTATATGACAAAGCAGCCACCTAGTGTGGGTTAGGGGTTTGCAATTCTCTGGTAAATTTGTAAAAAAATAAGTGCTTAGGCTCTTGTCAGAGGCAGCTCACACAAGCCCATTTCTCATGTTAGCGCCACCTAAAATAGAACCAACTACTAACCATAAAACTTTGGGAGAGGATGTGGGGGAATGGCCAGGGCTGCACACTTCAAAGCTGAGGAGCCAAGTTTGAGTCCCTGCGTTGGCTCAACATACTGTGATTCTGGGCAAAACACGTAATCCCCATAAATTCAGTTGTCCTTAACTGGTGCTCATGAAAAGCACAGGTGTTGATGTTTAAGTACCAGTACTGAGCACCGGAAACCTTCAACTCAAATTAAGCACTGGTTTGCATCTTTTTTAAATATTGAAAAATATGTGTTCTATGTAGAAGAACATATGATACTTCTCCCATAAAAAGAAACAATATTTCATCACCCAGAAGAGCCTGTCATTCCAGTACGTTTTTCTGCTGTAAAGAGCTACCATTGGAAGATTTATTATCAGATTGGTTATTATAGCACCCTGTTCATGGGTGTTATAGCTCTTCAAACTATCAAATCGATCTGTATTCGAGCTTTACGTAACAATAATAAAAGCAAAGATACATATAAAAATAATAGATATGTAAATACCTACAAAACAATTATCTTACTTAGGATAATCTCATTCAGTATTATCGAAGATCATATCAAAAATGTATCTAATTTCTCCAATAAAATACAGGCCATTATACTTTACATCATAAAAAATATATATATATAAAACTTTTACGATGCCGAAGGCCATATTTAAACATTTTTTTAAAAAAGATTGCGTCTAGGAATCACCTCAGCAGAGAAAAGCAACTGCAAAAATCAAGGCAGACCTGCATTTATCAAAGACCATTTTCCTTAAAATCAGGAATAGAAAATTTGAGAATATATACCATACAATTCCCAAAAGAATATGAAATAAAGAGAGTCTGTGGAGAGGTTTCATCTTACGAGCAATTATATATCGATGCTGTATCATATTGCCCCAAGAGAAAACAGCCTTGCCATCTTATACTTCCAAAACTAAACCTCCTGAGGACCTGGGGTTCCCCAGAGTGTATGATGAGAACTAGGTATGGTTCTGGACCTTGAGTGGTTTGAGTCATAACATACTCTTTAATGGACAGCTTTTAAAAGTTGCGCCTCATTTCTCCCACTATTCCTTGTTTCCAAGAAAAGACTCTTAAACCCATGTTTATCTCCAAATGTAACTGCAGACAGATTAGAAAATACTCGAGGACTACCCAATTACTTGGTACATAACTTTATAAAAGAAATCCATTGGATTTTCAGATTATAGTCACGTGCCATTCACTCTTGTATTATAGATGTATTTAAAGAGGAATGGTTGTTGCACCAAATGCAAAACCACAATAGGAAATGTTCTAATTTTAATTGGTCTGACACATAACTAAGAACAAGCTCTTCATGTAGTGCATAGTGGGAGCTATTCATGGCCACTATTTACAGCCAAAGTAAACTAACAAAAACACTAATTTAGCAAGTCGTTGTTTCCTTAAAGATAATTGGGAAGCCCAGAAAATGGCACAATCAAAAGTCACCCTAGGTAAGAGAACTGATGAAGCATCTCTATGTGGTTTCTCTTCATTGTGAACCCCTGAATCCTCAACTTTTTTGAAACGCAGGCCATTGAGAAAGATTTAGACAGATGAATTCTAAGATTCAGTTGGTCAATAAAAAAAGACATGCGCATTCATATATTTTAGCCCGCTGGAGGTTGAGGATAAGAGCACAGCATCTTTCTAATATAACTAAATGTATAGGGGCTTATTCTTAACAACTGGCATGCCCTACCCTGAGCCTAACATTGATATTGTTGATGTATAATGAATACCGAAGTGCTACCAGGACGCAACCCTGTCACACTCATACTAGATCAAAAGAACTGGTACATTCAATCAATCAGTGGAATGATATCTCCCCTTCAATGAGATTATCTGCAATTTTTTGTCTTTACAATAACACTGAAAACTCTCCTCCCCTCTCCGCTCATGATTAGTAGATTAGATCACAGTGGCAGTGCCTTGATAACTACACTTGAGGTACTAGATAACGGAACAGAAACTGTATCTAGAATTGAGAACTGTAGGGCTCATTTACAAGGCCATTGCGCTGCTGGTGCATCACTGTTTTTTGACGCACCATCAGTGCAGTGTACCTGCCCATATTTACACAAGGCCACATAAAGTCAACCTGCATGAATTTTCCTTGAAAATATGGGCCCCTTTTACGCATGCAACAATCATGACACCTAACACATTCCGAGATTTAGAACGTTTTGTAAAGCTGGGAATGTATCAGAATCCTACGCCTCCCCAGGGGAGGCATAGGAGTGGTGCAACCAGGAGAAATAGTTTTATTTCTCCTCGTTCTTTGCTCTTTCTATGTGTGCTGCATTCGGTAGAATGTATAAAAAGAGGAAAAGGCCATCAATGAAAACAATCATCCCTGCAATTCAGGCACTCTTGCAACATGACGCAAGGATGCCTGCACTGGCGCATGGCAGCCAATTGTGTGCCAGCACTCGGGAAAGCACACAGATGCGTTGTATTGTTGTAAGTATGGCTCATTCCTGTGCTCTTAAAATGATGCAGCTCATCTTAGCAAATTGGCTTGTCACTCCGGGCTGCATAATTTTTTCGTAAATGAGACCCATAATGTTTCTGGCAACAGCTAGTCGTATGAGAAAACACATATCAAAGAAAAGTGACAACCATTCTTGAATTGTTGGCTGGACCAATAAGTAGTTGTCCTCAATTTTCACTTCAGGTCTGGCTGCTTCATCTCTGAATTTCCTTGTGGGAGTTACAGACCATTTTGCAGCCTGTGTAGGATTTTTTTAATTACAGTACCTTGAAGAGCTCTTTATTTACTGTTATGTTGCATTTTTAGTAAAAATACAGTTATCCCTCAAAAATGTTTACTTTCTGTTTCTTTAGTTGTATCAAGTAAACTGTTTCAATATTCAGGGAATGAATTAACCTAACTGGCAATGATCCTTTGGCCTTTCAGGTTAAGAACACCCAGGGCCAGATTTACCAAGGCTCTGAACTGGTGCAGTGTCACAGAAAGTGAAACAATCCAGTGTCCAGTCTTGAAATGGAATTCACTTTCCAGCACAAATATTGATTTACCTTGTAAAGATGCCCTCAAAGTAGTATTTTAAGCTAATTTGTGGAAAGGAGGCATGCACGGATGGTATATGGATGTTCCCATGCAACCATCTATGGATTTTGACATGAAGACCTTTAAACTAAAAAACGGTAGACAGGGCTTTATGCAAAAAAGGTTTGCCTCACTGAGACAGGCATAATGTTTCAGAAATGTTTTTAGCTTTTCTCAAAGCTTTTCTGACTTTGCATATATGCTGTAAAGTACAGCATACATACAAAAAAAGAAGGGTACCCTTCCAGTGCAAAGCCTATGCTAGATGTCATGCACACACCCTTGAACTATGCTTCGAGGATGTGCGTGTGCATGTGAGGAACATGGAAACCTAAAGCATGCCACCTCAGGGGACGACAGTAGCAGCACCATATCTTTGTAGACAAGGTCATGTCCTGCTAACTCCCTTTTATGCAATACAACACAGAAACTTTGCGTGTTTCACTGCATTGCGTCATTTCATTTCTGAGTATATCAGTTCTATAATTCAGTGGTGTATTATTCCTCAATGTATGTACTTTTACTATTAGAACAACTTACAGTTTGTAAAGGGGCTACCTCATCAAAGGCATTAATGTGATTTCATTCATGCATTTAGGCGTTTTAACAGTTTGATACAGCTACTGGAGCCTAAGGTTGTTTAATATGTTAAGGAAGCCTCTCTGTGAGCTATCAAGCTTTTCCCCGTTTTTATGTCTCACCTAGGCAGCACTTGCCCTGTCTTTCTGAGACAGGCTGTATTCAGGATATGGGCATCTTTTTATTTGGCACCTGTCATTGTCTTTTGTAAATGGTGGCCCTTCATTGGTCAATAAGCTTAGTAGTCCCTCTTTTATAGTGCCTTTTCTCTTCTTGTAACCTCCCATGAGGACAACCCTTGTTACATGTGTTGATGCACAGGCTATTCTAATCACCACCTCGGAGCACTATTTTCTTCAATGTCTTTCTCCTGTCTCCTGTTGCAGGCAGGACACGCTCTCTAGCAATGCTTTCTTTTTTTATGTACCCAGCGTGGCACACATCAGCTGATGGTGGCCACACCTTTTTTTTGTTATATGCGGTGTCGAATGTGGATGCATGCATTTTTCCCCCGATTTAGTAACTTTTTTTTTACAATGGCAGCACCTACGCTTTAGGTTGAAATGTCTTAAGCTAAAGCGTGGGTGCCACAATTCCTTCAAAAGTACAGAAATAGAATAAAAAATGTGCATATTTCATATTCAAGAGTGGAGCCAAAAACCGAGTCTCCACTCTTGCCCATGTAGTCGCACTGACAGCGCAGCCCAAGGGAATTTCCGGTTTGTACATGTCCAGGACATTTTAATGGGCACAGAAAGCAACTTTTATTCTTTCTAATTAGAAATGCAGTGGGGAATAATGGAGAGCTTTCTATGTTATCCTGGCACAAAAAGCTCAGACGTATAAGATATTCACCCCTTAGTGCAGTGACAGCTCAGGGAATGGCTCAGTTGTAAACAGATGCTTGTTGATGGACTGTCCAGGGTCCTGACACTTTTTTCTAATTTAAATAAATGTCCTGTTTTTTAAAGAGAGTCAGACGAGCGAATAGGCATTGTATGGGTCCATTTTAACCCCTTCGATGCTGATGACGAGCTCAGCTCGTCATCACCCATGGGTGTCGTGTGCTGATGACGAGCTGAGCTCGTCATGGTGCCACTAAAATGGCATTTTCCAGCACAGGGGGGGGGGAAACGCCTAGCAGCCAAGTGGTTAATGACCCTCTTCTCACACCAGGGACAACATTTCTGTGCTTGTAAGAGTTGTCTGCTGTGCTGGTTTACTCTCTAAGCACAGCAGGTATTACAGAGGTGTTAATCGTAATACACTAGAGCACCAGGCGGTGCCTATTCTCAACATGGTACGGTTGTTATTAGCAGAGTTTGGTTTACTCCAAGTTACTCAGACAGTGAATGGGGGCAGGGTTGACGGGTAAAAGGAGGCAACCTAGATTACACAGTCTAGGGTACAGAAGATACAAAAGCACAACTTAAAGCTTATCCATTACTGTCTATTTCATTTGCTTTCTGGTCCTTGTAATCTTTTTTTACCATTACATAAAAGACCACAAGTCCAAGAATGCAAATAAATCAATCTGAATGTGAGCTAGTCTTACATTTCCTAAATGGAGCAATGTGTGCAGACTTTGAAAGACTTTTTTTTTTTATAAATATACTTTTCAGTAGATTTGTAGAATAGGCCTGTGCAATCCAATGTTTTGGTCTTGTCATTGTGATACTTCAATGTGCATTGTAGATGGCAGTGTTTAGTCCTACTTTTATATCTAGCACTGTCCCAGTTTTTGGTCATACAAATCTGTTCACCCAATTTTTAGACGTCACATGGGAAAATTGTTCAATGCTGGTAATGAGCTTAAATCAGCTCTTGCTGGGCTATGCAGCATGGACTTCTCTGCTGTGATGCACCCTCCATCATTAAAGATGCATGTATTCCTCTTTTCCTAGGTCTCCTGTTGATTTACTTATCTTAATTTTACCTTGGTGGCAGCTGTTCTTATTCACACATTGTGACTATCTGACCTTCTCAAGAGATGGTCCTTAAGCCGGAACTCTACTTGAGATGATCAGCAAAAAACATAAGGCACAACCAGAACACCAGAAAGTGTAAACACACATGTTTCTGCCTGGGGTGAAAATGGTCAGCCAAACTTAATTAAGCTGCTAACTCTGCCACAGAGAAGCCTTCTATTTGAACAAAGCAAAGCCGAAGACGCGCCAAAGGCAAGCCCGTCTGTGCCCGTCCGCGCCTTGACTGGGCCCAGGGCCACCCCCCCCCAAGGCCTAATGTCCCTAAACCCTAAGAAAATACATTATTCAGGCATAGAACTCCTAAAATTACAACCGCCATCCAACACAGCCTGTTCAAACTTGACATTAGAGATATCGGCTAACACACCTTTTAAAGCCTGCTCGCACTGCACATTCAGACCCTCTATTCTCTTAACTCCAGATGCCACCTCCTTACGGTGTATTAACAAAAATAAAAACATCACAGCAGCCCTCATTAATGCTCGTTCTTTAGGCAAACATAAAGACGAGATAGCAGTACTACTCACTAACCATAAACTTGATGTCCTTTTTATAACTGAGACATGGACAGACCCTGCATCTGTACCAGACCTCGTAGCTGCTACGCCCAAGGGCTATACTGCCCTAAAGCAAGATAGACCAAATAAAAAAGGAGGCGGGTTGGCAATAATTTTTCGTAGTCACCTAACTACTAAAATAGACCTCATCCCCTCTTCAATTTGTGAAGCACTATACTTCTCGATTCTGCTCACTCCCTCCCAAACTTTTAAGGAGATTTTACTATACCGCCCTCCAGGATCTAGAACAGAGTTTCTTTCTGGTCTAGGTAACCTTCTAGAATCCACAGTAGCCGAAGACACCTTCTCTTTTCTAGGCGATTTTAACTTTCATTTAGAAAACCACCTAGATAAGGACACCACGTCACTACTTGCTGACTTAAAAGCGGCAGGTCTGTCACAGCGAGTTCCTAAAGCCACCCACACAGCAGTTCACACTCTGAATGGCCTTTTTTCAAATCACCAAAATATCCTTTTTTTTTTTTTTATTTTATTTTTTTTTTTCAATGATCTTCTTGCTTTTTTGTAGGCCCAGATAAAACTATTAAGGATACAGTCTAATTGTTGAAAAAACCGATTATTCAATGCTAACGGGATCGATCGAAATAAATATAAAAATTTAGGTAATACCTTCATCTTAATAAGATTAATTCTACCGATAATATTCAGCGGTAGCCTATGCCATTTCTTTAAAATTGAAGCCGTGGATTTGATTAATTCGTTGTAGTTAATATAATTTATTTCTTGTATTTTGGCCGTAATCTTAACGCCAAGATAGGTGGCTACCTTGCAGATCTCTGGGGTGGCCGTAGAAGGTGAATAATTGGTGATTACCTGAGTCTTTTGTATATTAAGCCTGTACCCAGACACTTCCCCAAATTTAGTTGCTTCTAATTTAATTCCTCTTAGAGCCTGATTTATATTGTGTGTATAAACAGCAATGTCATCAGCATAAGCTGTCAGCTTAAGCTCCTTTGAGCCTGAGCTGAAAGGAACAATCAAGTTTTGAGAGTTAAGGGCCGTTAAAAAAGGTTCTAAAGAAAGAGCAAATAAAAGAGGTGAGAGAGGGCAGCCTTGGCGTGTACCACGCAAAATTGGGAAATCTGAAGAAATCAAACCGTTATAGCTTGTACAGGCAATGGGGTTATTATATAGGGCCTGTATCCCCCTCAGGAACCTTCCCATTAACCCTATTTTTGAAAGCGCGCTCCAGAGATAGTTCCACCCCACTCGATCAAATGCTTTTTCTGCATCTAATAAGATCATGCCTAATGGGGTGGACTCTATCTCTGCAACGTCAAACGCCGTAATAGCCATATTTACATGTGAAGTGGTATCACTCCCAAAAATGAAGCCGTGCTGTTGTGTGTTAACTAATTGGGGCATAACAGTTGCCAGTCTATGTGCAAGTACTTTAGCAAAAAGTTTGGCGTCAGTATTAATCAATGAGATTGGTCGGTATGACCCCATCTCTTCTTTCGGTTTATCTTTTTTTAGAAAGAATATTATTTTCGCCTTATTCCATGATTTAGGTGCATTCCCATTCGTTCCTACTGACTGCATAACTTCTAGTAATAATAAATCTAGTTCAGGCAGATAGGCCTTGTATAACTCTAGCGGGATGGTATCTTCCCCAGCTGCTTTGCCCCCGGGCAAGGAATTGATAGCCTGGGTCAGAACCCAAAATGGCGGAGTGAGGGTCTGCTGTAGCGGCTCGTCCGAGAAGCTCCGAGTTTCTCCTTCCCTTCCCTTTCTTCACACGGAGTGGAAAGCCGGCATAATCTACGACTTAAGAGACGGAGAAAACTGTTGCAGTTTTAATAAAGACACAATCAGGATACAATGAGGATACAATAAAGCGCGGCTGAAAGTGAACAAGAAGCTTGCTACTTTTGGGTCACCGGCATCGGCAGCGGCAGACTGTTTCCAAGAGCAGAGAAACCAAACTGGAAACAATGTCTCGATAGCCTCGACTTCTGCCTACCTCGAAGCACTCTTACCGAAACAGAGCAGATTTGGTTTTCCGATTCAAGACGCACCGCAGCACGTATGGATACCAATGATCAGCTTCTCTGATCCGACTGAACTTCTCCGACGGTCTGGATCAGCGGCTCGGGGCTCAACTGGATTGGGCTAAGCCTCAGGGTTGCTACCTCCAGCGGCTTGCGGTGGCGGATCAAGATGGCTCCTAAGGGCCCGAACCCTCCTCGAGCTACCAGGAGCAAGCAGGCTACCTTGTTAAGTACAGCTCCTGCAGCCACGCCTGCTGCAAATGTACCAAATGTATCAGCACAAATCATAGAAGAGCCGACAGTAGTAAATCATAATGCTGAGGAGACAGAGGCTATACATGACGGCAGCGGGGGAGAGAATTAAGATGCAAGAGATACGGAGACATTACCAGCACAGCCAACACCCACAGCGGCTGGAAAACAAAATCGGATTGGAGACCAAGCACAAAGCAGAGGCAAACAGGTACAGAAACCGCCTATAGTGGGCAAAGGCATTAAAAACTTACAGACTAAATCTGTTAAAATTGGGGATAAATTAACGGCTAAAATGAGTCTCTTAGCTGAAGGAAATGGAGTGGGTCCAGGCTCAAATATCGTTAATTTGGGGGAAGAGTGCACTCCATCTACTTCCCCTTTAAATCGTGCTCAAGAAGGACACCCCCTTACATCTAAAGTCCTCGATATCCCGATGTTACAAGGGGGAGAGCGGCAAGGGGTGACGACTTCAGATAAGGGGAACGATTCTGACATTAATTTGCCGTCAATACTAGAGGAAGATAGTAGTACTGTTCCCTTACCTCTGAATGAATCAGAAGAGTGCATTCCAGCCAAAACCAAGGAGAACTCTCACATAGTTAAACAATTAATGACCTCCACGCATTTGGAGGAAATAGATGGAACAGATGATATCAACATCGTCACGGATATCGATCTGGACTCCTATGAGGACTATGAAGACTATGAGGCAGAATCTGATGAAGCCAGGGATCCTAAAGCCAACTGCTCTATTCTTCGGGAGGGGGGGCCATCTGTAAGGCCAAAAACAAACAGAATGCCAAAAAAAAGGGCAATGTTTGTATAACTCCAACAAGACCTAAAAGCAAGAATAAATTAGCGCAAACGCAAAAAAAACCTTTACAAGTTAAGAGCCCGCTAAGAAAATGGATAGAGGCAAAGGGCTTAGTTACAACCCTGGCATTAAGACTCTCAGGGGGGAGCCCCTTGAACCCTATGGCCTTAGATTCCTCCTCTACTGAAACAACTCCCACAAGTATTCTATCTAGCAACAGCAATAGCAGCTCACAACCAACAGAGCAGATCTTGGAACTGACTCCAAAAGAAAATGGGGGCCCTACCACCTCCAACACACTGGCGATGACACCTGCAGCAGTAGGAGGCAAGGCTAATAGCGACACATCACCCACTATTAGTGGTCATCAGATATCAGCCACTGACTCGAGAAATGTATCGACGACTAAAACGACCTTTGAAGGTACCGACTTTGAAGTACCACCCGGTCCAACTTCAGGAATTACAATGATTAATCAATCACCTCTAGATGAAATAGTACAAATACTAAGCAATCAACGAGTGGAGGCACAAGAATACTATCTTCAATTGAGGGAAGATAACAACAAGATGCAATCTTCTCTCTCTGAACTTACAGCTAAAATTGGTGGTATATCACAAGAAACAACAGAGCTCCAACAACGGGTTTCGGAGGTGGAAGAGACCACTACTAAAATGGCTGCGTCATCTGAGAAACATGAGGATCAGATCTCTGGGCTTCTTAAGAAAGTTGAGGACTTGGAGAACAGACAAAGACGATCCAATCTGAGACTTTTTGGGATCCCAGAAAAATCAGAGGGATCAGATCCAAGGGCCTATATTGTCGGTATACTCCAAAAGGCCCTACCTGACCTGGCCGATTGGGACTGGGATTCGCAGATACAACGGGCCCATCGTTTGCCACTATTTCAGAGAAACAAAAACTCACAGTTTCCCCGTCCATTCATAATTTATTTTGGGAATTTTCTTTTGCGCCAGGCTGTTTGGCAGAGAGCACGCCCTAACTCACCAATCTTGGTTGGGGAGATGTCACTTTTCACTCGCTCAGACTTAAGCAAAGAAACTATGGACAGGCGATGGCATCTCCGAAAACAGATTGACCCCATTAAAGCTAGCGGCGCCCAGATCTTTCTACAAGAGCCAGCACGCCTTAAAGTTATTAAGAATGGGCGCACACATTATCTCAACGATCTTAAGGAGGCCGAAGCTTTTCTAGCCAATATAAACTCTGAAAAAAGCTAAACTAAATTTACAGAAGAGTTATATATTTAGGGAATCTCTCTAGTCCTTCTAGGGTCCTTTTATGGTGCCCCTGTTTTAGTTTTTTTTGTTTTTTGATGAAGTAATCAGATTATGCGTAGGTCTATAATGGTTTACTTTAGGGAAGGGGGGGACAGGGAGCTCACAGGGACGACCCTCTACACGAGCTGCTTCACCAACGGCAGCTGAAGCTGAAGGGCGGTTCCACCCCGGCAGGGGTAGGCACCAGGGGGGGAAAGGGGGGAGGGACCTTCTCTGCAGGTCATGCTTGGTGGGGGGTGGGTGAGGGGAGAATAGCAAAAATTAGTTCACAGGCTGACAAGGACTTGTTTGAAGATAGACCAGACATGGATGTTATGGTATTGAATTTGAATTGTAATAGACAATGTATTATTTGTTCGTGGATTCAAGAATTTACAATGTTTTTGCTACATTCTTTGCTTTTTTGCATATACAAACGACTAATTGGCTTCTGGGAACGGGGATCGATGTATTTGCTAAATCTTTTTTATGCATGAAATAAAATGCCTAGCCTGGAATATAGCAGGTATGAATAGCAAAGGCAAAAGATCTTTGGTCTCCGAAGAGCTGAAATTATATAAGCCACATTTTTGTTTATTATCAGAAACACATCTTATTTGGAAAGATAGGAAATTACTTAATCAATTAGGATATGAAATCATGGTTTGTTCGTCTGCTGGTACATCAGTAAGAGGGGTGGCTATTCTCAAAGATCGGCGAGTTAGGTTAGAAGTCATGCAGACTGCTCTTGATAAAGACGGTAGATGGGCACTAGCTCAGTTTAAGTATGAGAATAACACATTTGTACTGTGTGTGGTATATGGATCAAACACAGATGAACCAAGGGTCTTCGATCAATTGAACATTAAATTGTTGGACTGGGCCGGGCAACTTTTAATTATGGGCGACTTTAATTGCATCATGGATTATAAATTGGATACAACCAGACCAAACAGCCATAAACGGATGCATAAGACGAGGGCAGCTATATTAGATATTTGCTGCTTTCATAACATCAAAGACGCCTGGCAACACCTTTACCATAAACGACAGGGGTATACATACTATTCAGCACCCCATAAATCATGCTCCAGATTGGATATGGCCTTGGTCAGCGATAATATATTAAAGACCTGCTCTATGACCCTCTGCCCTTGTATCTCATCTGATCACAATGCCATAATTATATCATTTTCCACACCACACAGTGTAGCCCCTCCGAGAATGTTTTCCTTTCCTAGATATCTCATCTCAGATCAATCTTATATTTTGCAGCTGAAAACCCATCTTGTTGAATTTATTAGCATCAATAAGAACTCGGCTCCATGTCATATAGTATGGGATGCTTGTAAGGCAAGTATCAGGGGCTTTACACAGGCCTATGTGCTTAGGCAGAATGCTGAACGTAAACAAAGTCAAGTGCGGGTAACACTGCAAATAATAAACCAAGAAGAGCAATTAGCCTTAGCATTACGACATAATTTGCCTGCCTGTACGGATATTAATCTTAAACTTAGTAAATTAAAAAATGATGCAAAGAAAGATCTCTACCGGAAGTACAGTACCAATATCCACAAATATAAAATAGCCCAATACGAGGGAGGGGACAAAATTGGCCGTATTTTGGCTTATAAGGTGGCGGAATCTAGAGCAGGCTCTTTAATTTCCAATATCAGGGGGTCAGATAACAACATTCATAATAATCCACAGGAAGTGCTAGAGCAATTTGCTAGCTTCTACAAAACTCTATACACCCCAGAAAATAAACCGGATTCTAATCTTATACGGGACTATATAGATAAAAATACACCAAGGTATGATGACAGGCCAGATTTGCGCTTTTTGTCTGACGATATAACAATGATAGAGCTACACCAAATCACCAAAATATCCTTGTAAAAAAAATCCTCCCTTTAGTTTGAACTGACCACCACGTAATCATATTTGAAATTTTTACTAGCAATAGGTATTCCCCAAATGTCATTATAAATAGTCCAGATGTAGGGAAAGCCTGGAAAAAGGTAGATAATCATCTCCCTAGTACCCATCTGTCCTCTACCCGACCGGATGCCTCTTAAGACTCTAATACTGCCATGGCTAACTACACTAACTGGCTGAAGAATGCCTTCAATCAGCTGGCTCAGAGCAAAACCCTCTCTAAAACCCGAAGCTCTCCGTCAACCCCATGGTTCACTGAAACACTTAGGGAACAAAAGAAAGTGTGCAGAAATCGGGAAAGGCAATGGCGCAAATCCTATACCAGTTTAGAGAAACTCCTTTATAAAGACGAACTTGCCAAATATAAAAAAATGATTGCACAGGTTAAAAGCAAATACTATGTAAACCAAATTGAATCGGCAAAAAATTCCAACAAAAAGCTCTATCAAGTGGTATTTAAGTTATCAGGTCACACACCTACCGCTGCTACAACCCTCTCCCAGTCATTGTGCAACTCCTTAGCGAATTATTTTTATAATAAAGTAAATGACATCTATTCTGAATTTGCATTACAAACTAATTTGGCCGATCAACCTTTGAATAACTGTACTCCCAAACATTGTTTGAAGCAATTTGAAAACACAACACCAGAAGAAATTCTCAATACAATGTCCTTGATTAAGTCAGGCTCAGCAAATGATCCTTGCCCACAGGATGTACTCACACCAGTTGCTGAACAGGTGGCAGCTGTTTTAGCCAACATTTTTAATGTAATGTTCTCCTCTGGCACATATCCCAGTACCTGAAAAAAAACGATTTTATAACCCCTGTCAAAAAAACTCAACCTGGACCCAGTTGATACTAAAAACTATAGGCCAATAGCTAACCTACCTTTCCCGGCCAAAATTGTGTAAAAACTGATGAACGTTCAACTCTCCAAGTATATGGAAGACCATCATCTTTTAGATTATTCCCAATTTGGGTACGGCAAAGGACATGGAACAGAGACCGCTTTAATCAAGGCATCGGGAGACATCAGAATTATGCTGGACCAGGGAGAAACAGCAATACTTATCTTATTGGACCTCTGAGCGGCCTTTGACACGATCGATCACACTATATTGATCAATCGTGTCACTAGAATGGGTATTCAACATAAGGCCAGAGAACTGCTGCTATCCTTTCTCACCAATCGCACTCAGTTGGTAAATCTAGGCAATTTCCACTCTGCCCAAATGGCCCTGCCATGTGGGGTCCCACAAGGCTCATCCCTAAATCAGACTCTTTTTAATATCTATGTGTCGGGCTTAGCCAAAGTCATCAAGGCACATGGGATGGGCCTTACATCTTATGCTGACAATACTCAACTGGTGCTTGCTATAAATAACAACGGTGATAAGGTTGCAGCTAACTTTCAAAAGGGCATGCTCGCAATCAGTAGTTGGATGGCCAGCAACTGCCTTAAATTAAACTCTGATAAAACAGACGTCATGACCTTTGGTAAGCTACTCCCCAGCTGGTCGCAAACCTGGGGCCTCATTTGTGAGGCCATGCGTCACTTTTACGCCGCCGGTGCGTCACTTTTTGTGACGCACCAGTGGCGTAAAAAAAGCGCCTTGTTGCGCCATATTTACAAAGTGACGCATCAAGGTAGATGCGTCACTTTGTAAACCCCTGCGCCACATTATACCTGCGCCAGGTATAATGTATGCAAGGGGGTGTATTGACTCAAGGAAGGGTCGTAGAAGTGACGCAGTGAAATCTATGAGATTTCACTGCGTCACTTTTAGGACGCTGTTGCGTCAAAATCTGGCACCTGCCTCACAGCAGGCGTAAGACTGACGCAGGCCCTTTCACATGGGGCTTGCCCCATGTGAAATGACGCATTGCTGGAGTTGCGTCACTTTTGTGACACACTCCAGCAATGCGTCACTTTTGCGCTTACAGATACGTCAGAAATACTAACGTATCTGTAACTCCTTGCGACATGATGCGCCATACATTAAATATGACGCATCAGGAATGTCGCAAGGAGTGCGCACTGGGAAGTGACGCATCGCTGCTTTCACGCAGCGATGCGTCATTTCTCATAAATGAGGCCCCTGGTGTCCCCCCTCCATAGGCCCCCCACCAATTCCAGTAACTAAGGTCAGGAATCTGGGCGTTACATTTGATGATAAATTGACTTTTGTCTCTCATGCTAACTCGGTAGCCTTGGCCTCTTTCCATAAATTACGCATCATCAAAGAGATTCTGCCATTTCTCCCTTTGAACGCTGGAAAAACTCTAGTTAGTACTTTGGTTATGTCTTCCATAGGTTATTGCAATGGGCTCTTTGTGAATGCTTAAGAGAAGGTCATTCAAAAGCTGCAAACAGTTCAGAATGCAGCAGCTAGAATTTTATCTGGAACGCCTAAGTTCAACCCCATTTCCCATGTCGTCAAGAACTATCATTGGCTGTCGGTGAAGAATCGTATAAAGTTCAAGACACTTTGTATTGCCATCAAGGCTTCTCATAAAATCGGACCCCGATTTTTATAAATCACTTAACAACTCACATTCCTAATAGGGCACTTCGCTCATCCACTGCAATTCAGCTAAAGGTGCCACGCACTAAAACAGCTTCCTGGGGCGACAGACGATTCATGGTCACCACGGCAAAACTCTGGACACTGTCCCGTTGGAGATCAGATCCTGTCAGTCTTTGCCAACATTTTGAAAGCTGATAAAAACTTGGCTATTCAATCAATAATATTTCTATCAGGGTCCTGCCTGCCGCCCGTAGCGCCGAGACACCCCGGGTATTTGTGCGCTTTACAAATCTCAAAAATAAATAAATAAATAAATAATTAGCAAGGATAGGAATTATTTATCGGTTCCAGTAGCCTCATTGTTTATGGTAGTCTCTACTGGTGAGAGATTTGCCTCTGACATGCTGGAGCACTCTAACAGCCAGTCAGTTGTGTTAACCTCTAGTTACACCTTTGCAAATAACTATGAGAAAGAAAGCCCCATTAGTCCAAGTCCTTCATTAAAACCACATAAAACATACTTGGACCCTGTGGTAAAACGATAAAAATTCCCTAAGATGGGTAATAACTCACTAAGCATGCTGTACAAAGTTCTACAGAAAAAGACACATAACGGAGTTCTTTCTTTTATTAATGTGTGAAGGGCATATCCTTACCAAGTGCATTAATGCTTGGCCGTTTATATAATGTATTATGTCATTTTCAAAGTCTTATTTATAGGTGTTTGTGTACCACGGAAGGCAGCCCTCAAGAGCACACCCCATAATTAAACTCCACTACAAACCGCTCCACAACACAAAATACCATTTCACATAAGTATACTCCAAAACCCACAATCCCACTCCACATAATTCCAGTACCCACAATACCAAAGAATTACTATCCACATAATTCCACAGCACACCATACCACATAATTCTAATACACAAATCCATTTCACTGCACACTTGTACACGACTATCTAATCCAATCCAACTCGCATAATTCCACAACACACTACATACATACACTCCATAACACATAAGTAAAACACATTGCCATTTACAATGCCAGTAGCTACTACTCCAACACATGCGATACCTATTACATTTCCAATGCGTGTTTTCTTTGGCGACCACCGATTCAAGGATGATCTTTATGGATTTCGACGGGACTACAAGTAGGTGCCCTGACAAATTTAACTCAGTTAGAAGCCTTTGTCTGAAGCTTTGGGTTCCCAAGGGTGCTGGGGAACCATCTCTCTCATTTTGACGTGTGCCTCACTGAATAGAAATCCGGTAAGGTACAAACATGCGCCCTCCAATAATATTTACGAGCCGTCTAAATAGTTGCAACATCCTGAGAGGATGTAAGTGCAAGATAAGTCCATGTAACACTGGAAACCTACTGGGGATACACAACTGAAAGGGACTCTGCTTTTTTCTGTGATATCTAAACAGTGCTTATAATGCCACTCGTTCTGATAATGTACCTGGTTGCAAGCAGTGGAACAAGTTAACAATTAATGGAGATTTGAAAAAATACATGTACATTGTTAAGCAAATATTTTGACATTGTTAAAAAAGACAAATTAAACTCAGAAGCTCTGCTACTCATGGGCGTGAAGCGGGGTAAAGTGCCCTATTGCACATACTTGGGAGGAGGCTGGTCCCTGTCATATCCCATTCTTTGCCCACTCCATCAAGTCCCTGGTGCGAGGCTTGCTTTAAATGCAGGCGACATCCTCCTGAGTGTCTGAGCGGCAATCAGCAAAGCGGCAGATGCATTCAATGTCCGTCTCCATTAAATCCCTTGACTTTAGGAAGCAATTCAGATTATACATATCTTGCAGCCATCAGCTCCGGGAAGGCACTGTAAGCCCCCATTAGACACGGCAGTGTGTGTGTGTTTATATCTAAAAGAAACTCCTAGTCTCACTGAAGTCCAATTTCTTAATGGCTTTAAAATTTGAGTATGCAAGGCATTTCGCGTGCAGAAGAACTTTAGTTGCGTGAAGTGGAGGGGTTTTAGCCAGTGTTGATTGCTGTTATTTTTTTGTCACCCCCTATTCACGATTACAGTGGTTGATGAGGAATTTATTGCAAGAACACTCTGAAAGCATTGTATTTTACGGCACTGAACATATAAACAGTGTAAAGCTGCATAGTCTTGTAAGATCTCTCAGTCAGACACTGCAAAAAACAAGTTCATGCTTTTTTAAAATTTAATGGGAAAACATAAACTCTCTTCTAGATTTACACAGATTTATTGATGAGGACATACAATGGAAATGTGTTTTAATGTTTCTTAGCTAAGACAATTACACACCAAAAATATAAAGTAAATTTTTGCATTGTCATATGTAGCTGAACAATGCTTTCACTGTGTTTTTTGTGTGAATGATATACCGTTCAATTAATATTTTCATAAACATTTCCAAGTAGTTTAAATATGTGTATGTCAAATGTTACAAAATAAGTAGCAGGGAAATGAATTCCACGAATCTACAATTCACATGCACAAATAGGTGACCACATAGAGATGCTGCAACATGCACCTCCAGACAACATATGGCATCAGATTTCATGCGAAAAATACACCCACACTTTTAGAGTATTATGTGCTACCCCCTTCTGCACATGTTTGTCGTCTTTCTTGGTATTAGAACTTACTGCTTATAGTGGCCTAAAAGAGGCACTCAACAGTGCTTGTATATGCACCAATGAAATAAACAATATTAAAATAATCAACCTTACCCACTTTACGGAATGAATAATGGCATCCTTGTGTCCACGTGTAGGGCATGGAATCTAAGTTTTGAGTTCATGTGACTTATATTACGCACAACTAGCCGTGACGCATTAGCGTCATGTGAACAATGTGTGGTCCACAGTGGATGATACAGGTGAAAAGGGGGAAAAGAGAAATCTGAGGTTGGAGCTGGACCATGGCATTAAGGGTGTAGGTTTACAGAATAGAGGAGAAGGCTGTTGAGTGAAGCTCCCCTGAGTAGAAAGAAACAAAACGCTTAAAGGTACATTCTTTGGGTTAGGAGTAATGCAAAAACAACAGTTGATGGACAGAATACAGAACAATGTCATACATTCACCCCAGTACAGAGATCTGGGCCTAAATCCATCGTTTCTTTGCTCACCATGCCATTCCAGTTTGAACCCAGCCACATGCAAAACAGTCTTGACCCTGTGCCCCATGGGAACAGTCAAGCCCGAACTGCCAAGCCAGGTCCTCCCTGGACTGGAAACAAGCATCCTAGGACCGGTTTCGGGCTTTCAGCCCTCATCAGCTAGGCTAGCTCGATTCCCGTGGCATGGAGAGCACGGGACTCACATCTGAGCATACCCATCCCACTCGGGGTGACAAATGCAAAAACAACAGTTGATGGACAGAATGCAGAACAATGTCATACATTCACCCCAGTACAGAGATCTGGGTCTAAATCAATTGTTTTTTCACTCACCATGCCATTCCAGTTTGAACTCAGCCATATGCAAATCAGTCTTGTCCCTGTGCCCCATGGGAACAGTCCAGCCCGAACTGCCGAACTGGTTTAGGAGTAGGCATTTTATACCAGTGCAGCATGAGCCATAGTTTTAATTGAAGACCAGATTCGCCAAGTAGTATTGACGTGATGAAATAGGACTCTTTTTTCTAGCAAGGTTAAAGGCATAGCCAGGTGGGACCTAACTGGCCCTAGGGACAGTTATGTCTTGCGATTTGATCCCTCTGAGATAATAGTGTCTAAAAATCCAAATTTGAACGGAGGAATTTCAGTAATGAGAAAACATTATTTTGTAACCATGCACAAAATGAAATTTAGAAATCAGCGCCTCAAACCCTTGAAAGCTAGTTCAAATAATCATTGTATTGCCAATATGTCTGGCTTTAAAGGAAAAGTGTATGGTAATGTCAAGCATTGCAGACAGATCGCATGGCAATGGATATGTACTTATGTGGAAACAGATAACTGTAGAATTTTATTGGTATAAGTTAAAAAGTAAAGTGAAAGTTGCACTGTTAAGTCAGACCTACAAATTCATGTAAGTTAATGACTGTCCCCTCCCATGTGTGCTGCAGCCAGGGAAAAACTCCATAAATTATCTGGTTATGTATGAACATTTTTTAGCATTACAATTCATGTGTGTTCCCCTAAAAGTTCATGCTTAGGCAGTTGGGTAAATAAACAAACTGATCACAGCTGTGGGCAGGGCAAGCAGTTTTTTCGTGGAAGCACATAACACATGCCCATTCATGGCTCCAAACATTCAAATATAGTCTCTAGTAATGCTCACATAATTGTCTGGTGACAGCTGTGCTTGAAAGCTAGCCTATACAAAAGTGTGTGCTGCTGTGAATCAAAGACATGTGAACATTAAAATCATACAAGTTTACACACAGGTTTTCTTATAAGAGTCCCACTCTCAATTCCCTCAGTCCACACACACACAAGTCATCTATGGGTGCATGAAAAGCAAACTTAGTAATGAGATATGGCATCACCTATGTCCCTTCCAGACTCATCTGACATTTAGGTAGCAGTTTGGTACACTGAACTCTAAGAAATCTTTGTACGCTCCACTTTTATTTAAAGTATGAGAGAAAATTCCATTTGAAACAGCTCAAACCATGCCAATCTGAGTATACAAATGTCAGCCCCAAGGTGTTGTCCAATTTTCCTTCACAGAAAGCCTAATGTATTACAGACCTCTGCCTACATTGTAGCATCCTCTTAAGTAGGCAGTCTTTAATGGGAACCCTTAAAATGGGTTTTCTCGCAAAAGTTAATATACTTCACTCCTATCCATTAGCTCACAAATTAACAGCATTTCAGAACAACATATACCTACTTGACTCCCTTCTCGATCATATAGTCACAGAGTTATAATTATGCATATGTGACTTCACCCATCCTAGCTTCACTTTGTGTGGAACAGTCCAGAAATCTGCCTACTTCACATGGTTGCCATTTAAATCAATAAATGCTAAAATCATGGGAGTTCTACTTCACAGTTATGTTTTTTACAAACCTAACCACTATTGTTGTCAAGGGTTTCAATTTGCTGCCATCTTTGTTCTGCAAGATCCTCCCCCTCTTCCACTTAACCCATCATGTGAAATTGATAAGGTGATTGGTAATGACACTGCTCGACTACTTTAATGAAGTACATGCTGGACTTCCAAAAAATCAACCGAAACAATCCAACAACCACAAAATCAGGCTCACAGACTTTGCCTGAATTTACAAAAGCATGAGCATGTAAACCTATCAATCAAAATTCTTCATTGACTGCCAGTAAAGGAGCGATTAAAGTCCTTTGCATAGGATATTAATTGCATTGGACCATGTGGTGCAAGCATAATCTTCCACTCGTTCCATTTCAAGCAGGACACTCTAGTCACTTTTGTCATATCAGATGGTTCAAAAAGCCATCAAGTAATAAGAGCATGAAAGCACTCCCTGGGAATTTGAGGCCCAACAAACAGAAACTACATGCATTCTGTACTCAATTCTGACCAAGGACAGCCGCTAAAAAGTAAAACGGTGATGTTTTTGCTCCCAGTAACTCAAATTTAGAGTTCCAATGCTGATTCCAATGAAATTAAATGAAGTTCCTCAGCTCAAGTAACAAGAGGCATTTCAACATGGGACACGGTGATACTTTATTAAGAAATGTATTTTCTTCGTATATCCAAGACAGTCTGGTAATATATTGCATTCAGAACTGAGAAGACTATCCCTCTGTACAGGCTCACTTGAAGCTATCTGGTAGGCAAATGTTTGGGGACCATCTGTGGACCTCGACAACACAGGCAAGATTTAAACATTTATTATCAACAAAAGAGAGCCTACTATTGTGAATTTCTAAAAGACAAAAATGCCTAGGTGAAAAAACACACACACAGTGACTGGACTATATATGTGGTCAAAAAACAAACGGAAAGGAAACAAGGAGAAGGAACTATCTTCTAAAAGAACCCTCACTTACCCTAGTGACAAATTCACAATAGTAGGCTCTCTTTTGTTGATAATAATTGTGATTGAGGGGTAGGAGAGTAGCCTGTTATACCCTTTCACTCAGGTTGTATATACACACAAGAATTAAACATTCTCAGAAGACTGTTAGAAGTGCACAATACCTGGTGTTTGCCAAACATATCAGTAGACAAACATTTTTCCATATAACTGAAGGAGATGGAATGGGCAAGTGATTTGCCTGCTCCTACTAAGGAAACTGCTGCTGCAACATTACAGCACATGGAGATAACTTATTATAAATAAATACTTAAGAAAGTGTCTTCAGGACCACACAAATTCCCTTTGTTTCACATTCCAATCTCCTGTCAGATGACATATCCACCATAATTCGTAGGGCTCTAGAAGCAAACAGTTCACTGACTCCAAAACAAGAACCAACACACTTGTTCCATTCATTCATCAAAAGAAGACAAAAACCCACTATCGGCCGCATTTATCAAATGATGCATTGTCATTGCATTATTCAGGGAGTAATGCAAGGGCACGCCATAATGCAAGGGAAAACCACAAGACAGCCACCTGACTGAATGAACAAACCTCACCGGAGGAAATTATGTGGACCATCCACTCAGGGGCCAAAATGAACCCATCCCTCCACTACCTCAACAACCCGGGAACACCACAAATTAACACTACCCTGACCCGCATCATCAACACATCCATCATATATGCCGCTTTTCTGGATTAATTGAAACTTGCAGAAATCATAGCCATCCTCAAGAAGCCCACAGCCGGCCCAAATCAACTGAGCAACTTCCGATCCAATTCTCTGCTTCTCTATCTAGCTAAAGTAATTGAGAAGGCCTTCGACAAGCAACTCACAACTCACCTCAAACTTCTCAATCTTCTAGACAACACTCAATCAGGATTCAGAAAGTACCACATCACAGAAACAGCACTAATCGCAGCCATTGATGACATGTGAATCATCCTGGCCTGAGAAGAAACAGTGGCTGTTATCCTGCTTGACCTTTTCCTGGCCTTTGACTCTGTCTCCCATATCAACTTTATCAGAAGACGCCACGAGGTTGGCATACAAGGATCAGATCTCAAATGGATTTGTTCCTTCCTCACAAGAAGAACCCAAAGGGTCAGGCTACCACCCTTCATACCAGGAGATTGTTACACAGCGTCTCACAGGGATCATCCCTCAGCCCCACCGTTTTCAGCATATACATTATACAGTTAACTGGCATTATCTGATAACAAGAATCATGCCATCTCCTATGCCGATGACACCCAACATATCCTCTCCCTGATAGACAAGACAACCACCACCAGGACCAACTTCAACACCTGCACGACCATGGCAGCAGACTGAATGTGAGCCATCTGCCTACAGCTCAACTCAGAAATGACAGAAGTACTGGTTTTTGGCAACAAGACCTTTCCATGGGACTCCACCTGGTTCTCTGTCGGATCTAGGACCAACAGCCACAGACCACGTAATATGACAAACTCAACATGATGGCTCAAGTCAACTCAGTGTGCACCTCCTGACCTCCTGCTTCCAGGTCCTGTGCATGGCTGCCACTGAACACCAGACTGACCGTTACTCAAGCACTCATCCCAGCAGGCAGGACTACTGCAACACTTTCTATGCCGGAGTCACCAAATAACTCCTACACAGACTCCATACCATCCAGAACTCCACTGCCAGACTTATACTCGACCACCCACACATCACCCATATCACATCGCACCTCAAGACGTTTCAGTGGCTCCCCATTCACAAGAGCAGCAAATTTAAACCTCTCATACTACATAAAAGGTCCTACACAACACAGGACCAGAATACCTGAACAGGATCATACACTTTCACCAGCCCACCAGACACCTACACTCTGCCTCTCTCTCACTTGCACACATTCCGCACATCTGCAAAAGCAAAACTGGAGACTGCTCATTATCCTTCATCGCACCCATGACTTTGAATGACCACCCTCAACACATCAGAGCCTCCTCCTAACTTCTTAAATTCCGCAAAAAGCTGAAGACCTGGCTCTTAGTATAAGCACCTTGTGGACCACATACCTATACACTTGCTCAAATGCCTGGATTTCCCCTCAGGTTTTTAGTGCACTATACAAATCAATAAACCATGCCATAACATGACACATGCAAGGGAAACACAATCCTTGCTTTAGATTTATGAAGCCACACAGAGCCACCTTGCCTGGCCCTGCATGATATGCAAAAATGGAGTAACACAAGACAGAGCAAGTCACAGCCTTGCATTTCTTTGCGCTGGGAAGGCGTTAAATGGGTAGTGAGTGGGTTTTCCCAGTCACCCACCCATGTATTGTGGCACATTCCTAGATTTGTAAAGCTAGGAATGCATCAAATTGTATGCTTTCCTGAAAGAGGTGTAACAAGGAGAAATATATTTATTTGCCTCAGGGGTTTCCTCTTTCTAAAGAGGAAAACTCCTCCAAGGGTTATTTTTATGCAGGACGTTGTCCCGTCCTGCACAAAAGCAAACCTGCCTGCAATGCAGGCACCCTTGCCCCATGGTGCAAGGGTGCCTGCGTTGGCACTTGGCAGCAGGCAGTGCACCCGCTCAGATAGAGAGCATGAATGCACCATAAATTAGCAAATATGGTGCACTTCTGCTCTCTCCATTTGACCCAGCACAGTGCAGCAAGTTGTTTTGCTATGTTGTGCTGTGCTGCATCAAATAATGATATATCTGGCCCTACATTTATTGTCAAACATTGGATCTAATCTGGTCTTGAAATCCTGAAAAAAGATAATACATGAGCATCACATGTGACCCACACATTAAGCCCATAGGTGTTTTCCATCTCAGAGAGACAGAAAACATAATAATGGATTTCTAGTGCTGGTGGTTCCAATCCTTAACCAGTTCAAGACTAGATGCTCCACCCTACAGCATCTCCCAGTGACAGAACTGACAATAGATATCTGCTATACTGAGAAGCAACAGAATTTGGTGGTGGATTCCAATACCTGTCCAATTCAGAGAAGTCTAGCAAATGGACACAATACATCCTTCACCTCCAGAATGAAAGGGATGCCAATTTGGAGATCAAGCTGGACAGTACATGATCATTGTACTGTAGACATCAGAAAATAACGTCCTTTTCCGTAAGTAGAGCTTCTAGTAGGCAACAAATGAACTACAGGTAAATGCCTGGTGGCAAAACCTTTGTGACCGACCTTTTTGACAAATGATAAACCCTAGATCATAGTGCGCTGTCACCCTAAACCAAAAATGCATAAAAAGGAGGAGCCTGCACAGATCTAACAGATTAAGAACCAAAGAAACAATAATGGAACTGATCCCCTAAGATTTATGAAATATATTTGCACAGAGAAATTAAAAAACGAATTCACTCTCGCCAGTGATAAAATATAATATCAGAGATGTTACTAAAAAAGGTAAAATTACTTTGGCTAGAATAACAAAAAAGTTATTAATAGCAAAATGAATATTTCAAATTATGGGTAGCTAACTCTATCTATGTGAATTGGGAACAATGGTTGTTGTCATCATGCACATGTTAGCCCCCAGGATGTCAAGGGGGTGTGAACACCCAAATAAAGAAGTAATCTGTCCAATCCAGTATGCCTTACTTTGCACCTTTCTTTGCAACCTGAAAAACATATCCCACTTACAGAATCACTGTGATATATATCTAAATTTTTGAAAACTAGTTTTCTAATTGTATTAAAGTGCTCCAAGCACAGGGGAATCAAATAGGGTGTTTTCACTTGTATAAGTTCAACAACACATACTGTTCCCTTACAGGCTGACAGCTTTGCAAGAGAGCTGTACACATTGTGTGTTTTCACTTCTTTCAATGTAATGTAAAATAACATTAAGCATTTCCTCTCTGCAGCAATATCAGTTAGGAAAAATAGACAAAAATTAAAAGTCCTGATCTTGGAAAGGTACACGTGTAAATGTTACGCAGGAGACAGAATCAGAAAGGACCCAATATACACAATACAGTTTGCAAACTAGCACGTGCAACTTGTATTCCGATTCAAAGGAGACTTCGGTTTAATTCTGCTATGCGACTCATGAGCGAATCAGTCCAATTCCAAATTGTGTGTTTGCTAGTGATTGCAATCTTCTGCATAATGAATATTAATCAGGTAGAAGGTATTCTGTTACATCCTACACATTCCTGTGAATGTTAGAATGGAAGCCTGGGAGTGACAGTAGACATTATACTGTAGGTTCACATTCCTTTCAAGTTAACAGAGCATCCTGTGTAAAAGGTCACTTTCAATTTTTTTTTTACTTGGATTGAATATTGCAGGGGGTGGTTAAGGGTGTTATGTTTCATTGGGTACCCCAATATAGGCTTGAGTAGTCATCTGACCCTTCACCTACATTTACTGTACCATTGTACTACATAACGGTTTTTGGTACTGACCTTTTATCAAGTTATTAGCTGAGTAAATGTTGTGTGGTTTTTCCTGAAAACTAGTCTTATTAATTATGCATTTGGATTCTCAGAATCACAGCAGGATTACCATTGTCTGCATAATAACTATGTAGAAGGGTCATCCCTCCTGTCATCCTTGGCCGACATGACACAGCAATGTAGAATCCCCTGAAGGGGGCTTTTGGGTGTATATATACACCATATCTTTGCTGTGGTAAGCAGAGGAGAAATACTTCCATGAAGACACACTGACACACAACGCTGAGAGTACTGCATGCAGACACTCCAGCATGCAGTGGTCTGACATCCCTTGCGGGTTGTCCATTTTGAGACCAATACTGGGCCCTCCATTCTTTCGCACCAGGTATTTGAGTTGGCCTCATCCTAAGGGGAAACCTGGCTATACACCTAAACACATGCGAGGTACACTTAGGTACATCTAGTTAGGGTTGCATCGTAGGAGTACGCATTATTACTGTCATGTATTTTTATGCTTGCATATATTCATTGTTTTAGCACTATGGTAGAAATCTACCATCCATTTACTCTTGGTGCTTATAATCGTTTATATCTGTTTCTGTCTTATGATTGTTTCAGCACACCTGTTTTACACTAGAATGACACTGGTTCAATAAATTCTTATTGGAAACACCCCACCATTTATTCTGTGTATCTCTCTGACACAAAGTGAACACGAATGACTACGTGAAAAGTACTGTACAGTTTCCATGATCCATCATGGGACAGGGTTGTTATGTTCGATAGTTTCCAGAAACTGTTCGCTCCTTAGTAAGAGGAGTTCATAGTGGCACTGTGAGCAAGCTAGTATACAGGCGATCATATCCAGTCGGGGTGTCTGGAATCAGTCTGGACACCAATCCCACAATTTATGTTGTCTAAACGCACAGATCCTATAAGGATTTATAGGAACTATACAACAAGAGTTAGGGAGGAGCATGAACCCCAAACCTTGACAACACTTTCAATTGTGAAGTCACCCAACACGATTTTTAATAGGTCACCTTTCCAATGCAGGCCATTGCTCTGTTCACTAACTAATGTAAGGAATGTCTGCAAACTCAATCTAATAAACAAACATTTGGTAAATTGCATTCCAAATCACAGATAGAAGGGACATTCTTATGCCCACGCTTATGTGTGATCTGCTAGGGGTCCTAAAAGTTACTTTTTCAAGTCAGAAACAAATTTCCAACTCTAAAAGTAACTTTTTTATATTTCAAAACATTCCTTTTATGAATGATGGACACCCACGGTCTCTCCTTACGCTGTCACAGGAGACCCAGCAGATATAAATAAGTGAGTGTGGACACTGATGCGAGGGATGGGGTTCGGCAAACTGGGCATGTGTTGGGCCTGGAAGCCCGGACTGGACCTACTGACAATTGGACAGTGTGGTTGTCGATGTTGAAATAGGGGTGTAAGACCCCCACCCGGTGAAGGCTGCTTGTGACATCTCTTAACCAATGTGGTATTAAATGTGTCCTTGTATCTGATAATGTTGCAACGATCAATTACGTTTGCTGTTTTTTGTATTTTCCAGAAAAATGCTAATAAAAACAAGTTTGAAAAAAAAACGTATTTGTGGTTGCAAATCTTATGTTTATGTGAAGGAAAGGATATGCACTGGAAAATAGTTATCTGCAGAAGGACCTTAAGTTTTAGTCAGATATTGAATTTAACTCTTTACTTCTCCTTATGTAGATGATAATAGGGACTAGGTGGCCAGAGGTAATACAATATACTTTCAGTAGTGCAGTTCCAGAGGTACCTTTTCTCATTAAACATAAAACGCCCACAAGTAAAACAGATTATTTCCGGGTCATTGTAGATTACCTTTCCTCATTTAATCCATACCCCTCTTGCTAATGCTTCAGCAAACATCAGACGCAGCTATTAAAAGGCTCACAAAATAAGTTATCTCGTATAAATTTCTGTCAATGGCTCCAACAGTCCTCATGAACTCATTAGGAACATCGGTATATATGTAACCTCGTATTTTTGTCTCTTCGCTGTGCATTCTTCATTCATGACATGCAGATATCTAGCATGTGATAAAATGACACCCTAGAAATATGTTCAGTGCAGCAGGACATAAAATGCAACGATCTTATATATTAATGTACAGAACTGGAGGCATGGCATATGCCCTCTTTAGCCAGAAACAACTGGCAAATTCTCTACTGGGTATATTAGCAAGAACCTCGTTAAAATTATCACTGTTTTAGCCACAGGACACTGCCACTAAAACGGCGATAATGGGCTTGCTTATAAGCGTTATAAAATTCCAATAGAAGCCCAGGTTATTTGTGCGGGACATTACCGAAGTAACAAAACATAACATTGACAGCAAATGTAAAATGTTGTCTTTCATGAATGTGGTACCCTGCATACAAATTCTGCTTAGTGTGTTTGCCGTCCTTGGTCAAACTTGTCAAAACCATCAAAGAGAAGACAAATGAGGTTCTCACATCAGGATCAATCACAGGTGATTTATTATACTTGTGCTCTTCACTAGAACACCAGCAGAAGATAATTGTAAAAGATGATGCACACTTTGGCTTAGGAGTACTTAGTCATAAAAGCAATTTGTAAAACATATGGGGCTGAATGCATTGGAGCTGACATCTTTCCTTTCTACATGGTTGAACAACTCATTTCTAAGGGATCTAGAAACCTCTAAGCACAACTGCGAGTAAATTGCAGTTAACATATTATCCATTACATCTATTGTATTCAATAATGCAGTGTTTCATGCGTTACTTAGCTGAAGTCTGCCAAACATTTAAGGTCTTTGAGAAATAATGTTTGGTTCCGTTTCTCCAGATCCACAACACAGCTATACTACTTTCTTGATTGCATGTAAGGGCCTGATTCACAAAGGTAAACTTACGCTTTTGTGTAAATTTACGATTGTTTGCTATTCAGAAAGGGCTGTACGAGTATGCTCTTTGCAAATGTTGCTGTCTCTCAGCAGATCATAAAATAGGTTGTTTTATGTGCAGAGATTCTGCCTTCATAAGGATACTACTTGCAAAATCCTTCCTGAGTAGCAAACAATCAGAACCTTACATAAAAGGTTTAAGTTTACTTTTATGAATCAGGCCCTCAGAGTAGTGTTTCCTAAAGAGTTTTAGGGTCAAGTTATGACTGTGTACCCATTAGTAATAATAACAACAACAATAATAATAATAATAATAATAATAATAATAATAATAATAATAATAATAATAATAATAATAATAATAATAATAATAATCAAAACATCAATAATAATTATAACTATTATATTAATTATCACAATTATTATCATAATTATTAGTAGTAGTAGTAGTAGTATTAACATACACACTTTTGTGTTCCTCAAGACTTTGCCATCTTATTTAATGCCTACATACATTTGAGAGCCATCTGGGGTCCACTATCCTTTATGAGTCACCATTATATTGGGTATCAAATGCATGCTGGCAACACTTAGCTCCACTAAAGATTGAAGATGATCTTGACTTGGCCACTCTTTCTCATTCCCTCACTCAGATGCACTCCTGAATGAAGACAACATTGATGCGCCTGATTTCTTCAACCAAAGAACTGTGGACCTTTCCACCCTGTTGTACAAAGCATGTAATTTGATTGTGATCTTCATCACTTTCCACATGTGCGAACAAAAAGGGATTCTGCCATTTTAAAATGTCAGTCAAACACTGTATTATTCAAAAGCATTACATGACTGAATGCCAAAATACATTACTAGTCTCTGCTCAGTATTAACCGACTTGAACCCTCAAGTCAGTTAACAGAGGTCTGCTGTCAGCCTTTAGTCTTCAGATACAAAAGATGCAGTGACCACTGCCTTCTCCACCACAGCTCCTTCTTCATTAATACACTTTTTATCCACCCAAGACTTGAAAATGATTGCCTTAAATTCATGGATTCTTTGGAGAAAGCAACACCTTCGTGCTGTCCTATGTGGCACACATTACAATTATATGTTTCCTTTTGCCCACTCATGTGCTCTCACTGGAGCACTCTGAGGTCACAAATCGAGTGGTGAGCAATACATAACAAAAATGCTGAAATGAAAAAAATAGTGTATATAGAGATGACTTTAGGACTGTCCCTTTTATTACTGGCTTCTTTTAGCCATTGGCTTGATATTTGTCAAGTACACCTTGTCTCAACCCAGTGGAGTATGCTTCCTAAGCCTAATCCTGTTGGCTCCCTCTCATGTATGTGCCTCTAATGTTTTAACACTGCATGCATTTCCATACCAAACCCATACTGGCTTTGATAGTGGTTGTTCTTTTCTTGAGTGTTTTAGATTTACTTTTTTTGTCTTAGGAGTAAAGCTTTTTCTTTCCTCATTTTTACCAGCTTTCTGCTATTCAAAAGCAAATTTAATAGTACTATCCTTACGACTTCGGAGTCTCCACACTTATGGCGGGGACTTTGGACATAAAAGGATATCCCTATCAAAAGACATATCAGTAAAAATGCCACCAGCAATTTACAATAATTAAGAACAATGTAATATCAAAAACAACACCAAAATAACTAAAATTTAATACACAGGACCAGAGATCAGAATTTTTACTTTTCAAGGAAATCACTGGTCACAGTTGAGCTGCACCTAGTTGCAATTTTATGATGACCACGGTGGCGCAGACGTCAAATAACCCATGCCAGTCTTCCTCATCAAAGTTTTCACTTACTGTCTTAGTCTATTTTATTGAAGTCAAAATCATCTAGCACAGCAAGGTTGAAGTATGTATCTAAAAAAGCCCACTTGAAACTGGCTACCTGATGCATGAGATCTGCTGAAGCCTTTGGTTTTGGTGAGAAAAGCTCAGATGAGGAAAATTCAAATTTTGCATCCGTCAAAATCCTCTTTTCAGTCAGATACTGTTTACTTTTCCACCCATGCAAAATTTCTAACTTCAGACATAGCCTCTTCTTTGGAGCTCAAAATCCAGCAGGCAATCCTGAAGCTGTGTTCAACACAATCCTCTCCGAATCGGGAACATTTGCTGTTAGCTCCAATTGAAACTCCTGAGGTGTTGGAAGTCCAAACCTTTTCCACAATCCATCTTTTCAGACTTTCTGCCTTTCTAGTCAAATTACTCTTAGTGACTACTAAGGACCTGAGCAGCTTGAGTTAGTATTTAGGGGCCTGGACATAGTCCAGCAGAGGCTAGCAGCAATGTCCAGTGCAGCTGCTGTTGTAACTTGTCATTATAGAAAAATGGTCTATTTGTATATTTGACTAGCAGCCCGTCCCGACGTTGTCGGGGAGAAATCAGGCTCTCAAACATCACCGCTCCTCCCCGCGCTCAGGCTCTCAAACATAACCGCTCCTCCCCGCGCTCAGGCTCTCAAACATTGCCGCTCATCTCCACGCTCCTGCACGCAGCAACCCCACACTCACCTACCTCAGCCCACCACGGGCGCCGCAGCTCCTCAATTCACCGCTCCTGTCTCCTCCACGCTGCCAAATCACCGCTCCTGTCCGCTCCACGCTGCCAAACTTCACCGCTCCTGTCCACTCCACGCTGCAAGCCCACCGCGGGCGCCGCCGCTCCTCAACCTCTGCCAACTTCACCGCTCCTCCCTGCGCTCCTGTCCGCCGCTCCTCCCCGCGCTGATGTCAGCATGCACATCGTTAGCACACACAGCTGGCGCTACTTCCAAGGGACTACTTTTTTTTCAGACCCTCACAATTACAATGATATATCGGGTGTGTGGATTGGCGCTGTGGTTCCTGAGTTTACCCGCCTCAAAGTTTCAAAGTTCTTGCTTTATTATAGTAGTATAGATGTACTTGTAGTCACACAGGAGGCCAGCCAATTGACCTTTGAGTCCATGTCTCAGTCCTGAACATGAATGACATAGGAACATCCCTCCAGGGGTCTCCACACAGGTTACAGTGTGCAGGTCCAGTCCTCTTCTGTTCTACCACAAGTCTAGAAAGTTGTCAGAGAAGTGGAGGAGGTGTGGAAGGGTGTAGGTACCTTTCTTCACTTCACTAGTCAGTCGATGGCAGTGATCCTGGACCTTGTCTGAAAAATTAGCATAGAGTTCCCAGGGCAACCTTTCCCCCTTTCCCGGAACATGTTTTCCTCGCTGCAAACTATCCCACTTTGCATCTTTCTCAGTAAAAACCATCATTGCAGAATGTTTCTGCCCTTAGAAGGAGTGTGTGGTGCATCTATGGCTGGGAGTATAGCATTGAGCAATTGCCGCACACTCAACGGTTCCAAACTAGTCATGGGACCAGCTCTTACTTTCACTGAGACTGAAGCAACGAGGCTAACATGTACTTTGAGGGCAAAAGAACTCTCCTTTTTTCTGGCTTCCCTTGTCACTAAACTATTTAAGTACATGCTTTGCCTCATTCCATTTAAGTTAGAGAAGTTCCTGTGTCCTCCGTAACTGCCCTTGTTGTATAACTCTGCCTCATACTCCCTTTCTAAGCCATTGTGCCAGGCCGAAGCCTTTGTATCTGCTCTGAGAGCAGTATGTTGCACCTCATCAAACAACACTGACAGGTTATTATTACAAATTGCTATTATCTGGCTGGGGCTCCAGACAGGGAAAGAGTACATTTTGTAAAAGTTACTTTTCCCATATATTTATCAACAATACAACTGGTTCATCAAATGGGATTTTAAATCCATATTAAAACAGTGATTAAAGCAATTCACTAGTTTTTCTCTAAGCCAAAGATGGAGAATTAGCACAGAACCAGCTATGGCCCAACAGTGAAAATAGCTTTTGGGGGGTTTCACTGTAGGAAACATGCACACAATAAATTCTTACATGTATCACTTTTAAATATCAGCCACGATTCCTTGTAGATTACAAGGCCTACTTCAGGGTACTTTAAAGTTAAAATCTGGCTTTCCACCAGTCATAACGTCTATAGACAGATTGGCATGCATTCCTAAAAGCTGCTGAAGTCAAGTAATGCATGTAGGCAAGTTTTCTTTGTCAACCTAGAGAATGGAACATAAGGTGCTGAAGTCCACAAGTGACATTTACCTTTTTATGAGGTTAGAGTTTTTTCTTACATCATATACTATGGCCTATACCAATTGGAAATAAGCCAATGTTGTCATATTTTAGAGGCCAGAGCTGATACACTAGAGACTGGGGAGTAGTACCCCAGTGTGCAGAGTTCAAAACCCAGCAGTATCAGTCTAGAAAAACAAAGATTTTCTCACAAAGACAATCAAGCATGGTATCAAATCCTTGCCACATCCACCTATTACTCACTGCACATCTATTGTTTCTTTAAATTAATTTTATTCTGTGTGTGCATACAAATTAATGTGTGTCAAATGTCTTCATGTTTATCAATCAATCAATCAAGTGTCTTGTAAAGCACGACAACTCACCTGTAAGGGTCTCATAGTGCTGAGGGATGAACTTCTGATCCATCAAAGGCACTGTGGTCTTGAGGTTCTTCCTGAACTGAGGCAGTGATGGTGATTGACTGAGGTGGAAAGGCAGAGTTTTCCATGTCTTTGCTGTGAGGTAGGAGAAGGATCTTCCTCCAGCTGTAGTCATGTAGATCTGTGGGACATTGGCCAGGGTCAGTTGTGCGGAACAGAAGTTTCTGGTGAGTGAATGGAATGCGAGGCAGTGGTTGAAGTACACAGGTCCTGCCTCATGTAGGGCTTTGAAGGTATATGCGAGGAGCTTAAAGGTGATTCTTTAGTCGAAAAGGAGCTATTGGAGGTCTTTCAGGTGGAAGGTGATGTGGATGTAGCAGGTATGTTGAGGATGTGTCTGACTGAAGCGTTTTGAATGTTCTGCAGTTTCTTGAGGAGTGCATGAGTAACCATCTTTCTGGAATCAAGGGGGATCCACTTGAAATTTTTTTTCATTAGGTGTAGCGTGTGGAAGAAGGATGATGAGACTGCATTGATCTGGTGGTTCATGGTGGGTGAGGAGTCAAGGATGATGCTTAGGTTTAGAGCATTGTCCGTGGGAGGGGGTTCCAAGAGCTGCAGGCCAACAGAAAATGTGCGAGGCTGATGGGGTGGAGCCCAGGATGAGGATTTTGGCCTTTTCTGAGTTGAGCTTGAAGCAACTGTTCCTCAACCAGGTGGCGACATCGTTCATCCTGTAGTCGAAGTTGTTCTTGGCAACTGTGGGTTCATTGGGAGAGAGAGAATCAGCTGGGCGTCGTCAGCGTAGGAGATGATGCTGAGTCTGTGGTTCCTGACAAATGGCTTTGAGCTGGGCCATGTAGATGTTGATGAGAGTGGGGCTCAGGGAGGAGCACGGAGGCACTCTGCAGCCGATTTCTGTGGGTTCAGAGTGGAATGGTGGTAGTCTGACCCTCCATGTTCGGCCAGTGAAGAAGGAGTGGATGCATTCGAAGGCTATGTCGCGGATGACGACAATGTGGAGTCTTGTGCTTAGGGTGTGTGATTAATGAGAGAGAAGGAAACTTAAGAATGTGAGCATGGAAAGATGGCAATTCTTAACTTGACCTATTACCTCACAAGTGTATTTATGACATTTTGAATCAGGGTTGTGTAGATGTTTTGTCCTTAAAATGACTTATACTGAAATGTTTCTGTATGTGTTTGAGAAAAGTTTTTTGTTTTTGAGTTGAATTACCATTTATGAATATGGATTTACAACCGTGAGAAAAAATATGAATTGTTTATGTAGAATGTGTTTTTGAAAACACTTTGGAAAAAGAGAAAAATATATACATCATTTTTTGATAAATAAAAAGAATAATGAAAAGATCATATGTGTCACTGTTGCACTCTGATGATAATCTAAAGGAATACAAACAATGTTGGAAGGAAAGTATATATAGGCTATGAGGGAAATATTTTATATCCTATTACCTCACATGACACTGCCCTACTTATTAATCACAGCATTAGGATTCACCAATATGCCAATTATACCAACCCCACCTGAAAGCTTTCTCTGCCTCAGAAATGTAATGCCTCAAACACTTTGGGGCAGATTTTTGTTGGGAATGCGCCACGTTTGCGTCACGCAACTGCGGTGTAAACGTGGCGCATCCCTACGACCCATTTACAACGTGACGCATCTAGGCAGATGCATCACGTTGAAAAGCCCTGCGCCACTTGTGGCCGTTCCGGCGCAGGGTGGGCGTTCTGGGGCAGGTGCGCCCCGCAAAAGTGGCTGAGTGAAATCTATAAGATTGCACTCAGTCACTTTCAGGCCAATGCTGCATCAAAACCCTGCGTCTGCTTGAAGCAGGCGTAGGTCTCGACGCAGCATTGTAAAGATGGGGCACCCCTGAGCCTTGCTGGAGCTGCATCGCGCTTGCGACGCAACTCAGGCAATGCGCCACCTTTACGGCACAGATGCGTCACGCATCTGTGCTGTTTTTGCCCCATGGTGCGCCACATTGTAAATGCGGCGCACCATGGGTGGCGGAGCAGCGGCGCAAAATAACTGGCGCATCCCTGGGGATGCGCCAGTTATCATAAATCTGCCCCTATCTGAATATCATCCATACGTGGATGTCAAGTGCCCAATTAAAGCTCAGTCTAACCAACTAACCAAGCCAAGTCTCTATGATTCACAATTTACACCAACCTCTCCCCCAAGAAACACATTGAACAAAATACAAAGACAACCTAGTACCAGCTTTCTTCTCTAAAGAAATGAAACCATTTTACATCCAAAAATATCTTCAGAACTGATGTTTGTTAGACCTGGCATCTTTTACTGTGATTTCACCTGCTTTTTTGCCTTCTGACCTGATTTGACTGTGTGCTGCAATTCATTCTTTGCTGGTTTTAGGAGTCTGTGCATTTTGTCACTGCTGACCAATGTTTAAGTGCATGTGTTCTGTGTCTAAAATGAAATGTCCTTTGGTTTCTCCATGATTGGCATATTTGATTTACTAATAAGTCCCTAGTAACGTGCACTACATAGGCCCAGTGCCTGAAAATCAATGGTACTAGTGGACCTGCAGCACTGATAACGCCACCCAAATGAGTACCCCTTCAAACCTGTCTCAGGCCTGCCACTGTAGAGCCTGTGTGCACTGTTTTAAACTGCCATGCCGATCTGGCAAGTTCACCTGCTTGCCAAGTCCAAACCTTTCCTTTTATTACTTGCAAGATACCCCTAAGTTAGGCCCTAGGTAGTTCCATGGGCAGGGTACAGTGTGTTTAAAATGTAAGACATGTGCCTTTACGGTTTGCAGGTCCTGGTAGTGAAAATAGGCTGAATTCATTTTTCACTACAGCACAGTCTATCTCTCCCATACGTAGCATAGGAGCTGCCTTGTAACCCTTTGCATGTGTAACATCCGATTGGGAGCAGATAGAAACTTGGAGTTTGGTGTCTTTGGACTCACAATTAAAAAAACAAACATATTTTAGTGAAGTTGGTTTTTAAATTGCAGGTCTGAAAATGGCACTTTTAGAAAGTTGCCAGTTTCCTACTTTAACCATTCTGTGCCTCCGCCTGTTGCTAGAATACATGTCTTGGTTGGATGACAGCTGGGCTTTGTGCGTTCCCTTTAGGCAGTCACACACAAAGGGAGCTGAGGTGTGCCCTGTATATCTTGAAAGGGTCTTCCTGAACTAGAGTGAGAGGAAAGATCTGACACTTGCACCTGAATAGGGCTGTGCCTGTGAAGGCACAAAGAGCTGCATACACCCTGTAGTGTGTCTGGAGACAGGGACTGGAAGGGCAGGGTCTTGTGCACTACACAGAAATTGCTTTGCACCCCCCCTACTTCAAGGGGTAAAATAGTTATTAGTATTGGACCCTTGACACCATATGCTCAGAACACTTCTGGACTGAGGACATTCTGCCAGAAAGAAGAGTTTTTGTGGTGCCCGGAGGGACAGCTTGCTTCGCTGTGTTGGCTTGCTGCCTGCTGCTTGTTGCCTGGGAGTGAGAGGACTGGTATTTATTCTGTACATCCTACATGTAAAATACTGCATTTAAAGGTTCTCCACAGGCTTGTTTGGGCTTGCCTCCTGTTACTGAAGTCCCAGGGATGTTAATGACTTCACCTGCATCTTGCTATCAGCACCTGTGCACTTCTTCTGTGAGTCCTGCTCTACCAAGTGGTGCCAAATCCAGTTCTATGCCACTGGAATTGAGTCTTTGGTGCTGCATCCCAAGAATCCCTGAAGGGTCTTTTGGAGCCAACACACTCCCTGTGAAATCGAAGCTTCACTGCTGCATACACCAATGCTTTGGACACCTCTCATTGAGCATGTGACTCAGCAACCTCAGCTTACAGCACAGCCCTGACGTTGCCAATGCAGAGTCTCTGATTCACCAGTGCAGCATGAGTTTCAGACAATGCATTGATGATGTCTGTGATGCCCAGTCTCTGACTCCTATGCATTCCCGGCCTGGCGTGGATCTGCCAGAGGCATCACTTTCAGCCCTGTGGTTCGACATTAATTCCTGGTAACCTATGCACACCAATCTTGACATTGACGCATCAACAACTTTGCCCAACTTTGGAACCGACGCATTGCCTCTGACGGTGGCGCATCACCTCTGGATTTCAAACACATTGTGTTGATGCATCCAAGTTACTGTCAGTGGGTCTACATGACTCCTGTATCCAGCCCGCACTTTAAGAAAGAGCGGAAGAAGCATCTCTTTGAATGGCACTACATTGCAGTGCATTAACATTCCATAGACATGCTACTTCTCCTATCAATCTTTGATGTTTTGCTTGTCTTTCACCTTCTACTGTGTTCTCCTGACGTGTGGCTAGGTTTGTGCTATACAAAAGCCACACACATATATAAATACATACAAAATAAGTAAAGCAAATACATTTCTTCTGCACAGTGCCGCAAGAGTAAGTGCTATTCTCTGTGTTCTTTAGGCCATAAACATTCTAAGTAACCACATTTTTCCAAAAAATGGCTCTTTATCCCTGCCATGCACCAAAGAGAGATTCAACTTGACCTCCCCATCACTTTAGGCATCCATTAATACCAGCTAGCTTGGTCTCTGGTCTGAGTATAATGTTGTATTCTGTGTTGTCATTTGGTCCATTGGTCAATAATGTGTATTATTGCTGTGTCCACAGGTTCCTTCCCATGTGAATGATCTACCGCTGCATCACACTTATTATTGCTTCAGCCCTGAGTCAGATCTACTACTTCAACAGTGCCAATGTTGAGCGAGCTGCAAATGATAAAACACAGTGGACCACTATCGTGCCTTGAGCAAGTACACTGAAATCGCTCCCCTGCATTTGATAGACAAGATGTCTGAATATAATACCCTATCACTAGCACACCTATACTTGCATGGGCGTGCTCTGCAACACTAATGTCTTTATCTCTTTATCCCATCTGCCTACACGACAAAGGTCTGCCTCCATCAGCAGCCGTTTACTCCTCTTAACCATGCACATATTATACATATGAATTGATGACATCTCTCTCCATTCAAAAGGACATCACTTTAGAACTCTCACAATCTCCTTCACCCAGAGACTAGTGTTAGAGAACAATGCAATGGACTGAAGACCATCTCTTCCAAAAAACATAAAAGCTCGACTCTGCTGTGTTCCTCATCACACTCCTCCCTTGCAAAAGCGCTCAAAATATGCCATATTGTGTTAGTGTGGAAAATAGCCACAAAATAAAATATATAACTGGTAGATATTCTTTGCAAAACCAACAACTGTGATGGAGACTTACAGTCATATATCGAAGGTGAATCGTATATGGTATATTTTGCTGTTAATCGGGTGTATTCCCTTTTCATCAATTTCAGTTGAACGCACATAACTTACAGAGGAACATAGACACTTTGAATGCCCAACAGAACTCTGAAAAGATATAAACTTTGGAATTAAAAGCTGTCTGATCAGAGTGTTCTTATTTTAGAGAACAATAAAGCAAACCATTGTATTAATTGATTAGTGGAGCACTGTTTAATTTGCAGCCTTGTGGAAAACAAACTCTCAATATATCTTGTGGCAATACTTTACAATGCCCCGGGTCTGTTCTTGTTTACCAACATCACAGCACACTTCTTCTCTGTCAGTAAATCTCTGTTGCCTTCATTCGCTCTCCTTTCCAGCATAAGCTGCCTTCCCTGCAGGATGCTGCGTTTAACCCCCAAGGCCTTCCTTGCCCTCTGTGAGAGGCGATGTCCGCACCGTAGCTTCCTTTTGATCATCTTTAATCTTTTACTTTCTATTCTTGGCAGGAGCCTATGTATTTTCTTTCACATTTATTAAAGAAAACAGGACTGCGATCCGGTGCTTCCACTGAAATCTTTTTTTACATAGTATTCCTGCATGTCCTTTAAACTCTGAAAAGCTGTAACCACGCTGACATTTTGTTCAATCAATAACCGCAAATAAACCAAGGGCTGCGTGGGAAAGGTTTTATATTTGTGTACAAAATATGCACTTTAATGAAAATGTTCTCCAAATGTCACAGCCTGCAAATTGGAAGCCATGAATTTCACATATTAGAAAAAAAAAATTATATAGCGTTAGATATCTTTAACTTCTCTGATATATATATATATACTGGGAGGTTGCTAGCTGCTTAAGGCAAAAGGCAGCAGGAAATTAAACACGTTAATTGAATTAACGCCTGATCATGCTTTCACGCTTTAGCGCTAATTAATAATGTCTAAACCGCATAAATCTATAAAACAACGTATAACACAGCAGACGTGCAGTATGCGATGTAGTCGGTCTGCACATCTTTCAAGTACACATAGAATTATATAGTAAGGCAGATCAGTGGTTTTCAAAGTGTCTGATGTTTTTCTTCAGAGAGACTCTTACTTCTAGCTGGGCATGTAAGCACAGGGCACCGGAATTACACGTGACATAGTCATCAAAAGCTGTGATTTCCACCTCTGCCAATGATGAATAATTCTGCCACCTGTCTGCTCACCTCGTCTGGGCTTAGAAAGCAGCTAGGGTCAAGTCTGGACGGACGAGGGTGGGAATGTTCCTCCTGCCTTTATATAAGCTTCCTTTTTTTATTCCATGAGTAAAGATTTCGAACATGTTTTTGAAAAATTAGAAAGGCAGCTGAAATGTTCACATTTTAGTAAAAATGCTAACTATGTTTAGTAAAACAAAAACTATTCCTTATCCAGTAATAACAACCCTGACCTGAGGAGAGTCAGATTAGTTCATCCATTGTGTCAATTCTGTGTTTATTAGGTATCAAGGTAAGGCTATTATGAAGGCACAGTTATCACTAGTAAGGGTAAAAGCGAAAACATCCGCCATCCAAACCTTTCCTGCTGGACAGCTGTAGTGTAGTTCCTATATACCCAAAAGGCTCTGCGCATTGGAATAATATATCCTATAGATTTGACGTGGGACTTATGTCGACTAGGTCTCTGTCGAATATACTAAACTTAATTGTGAGTGCCAGCTAGCTCAGAGGTCACTAGAAACTTTCTCGAATTCACAAGAAGGGATTCGTTTCTGACAACCGCATAAACATGACAACTTAGTTTCCCAAAGAATAAACGTATCTTCAGAGTTGTGGAAACAATAGATAAATATTTTACTCAGTGAATCGTGCATGCTTCATTTCAACAGAGGTGCAGAGAAATAGAGATACAGCGTTTTCAATGAAAGGATTTTGTGAACAGTCTTCTTTCTCATGCAAGTAAAGTGAACTGCTACAATCGTAATACAGGCTGCAAAGTATATTGTGTTCAGAGAGAATAGAATTATAAAATAATACTGTAAAAGCATTGTATGGTTTCTAAACCATATATAAATGCATACATAAATAACAAAGGCTAAAAGTACTCAACTGGTGTTTCTAAAATACGCCTACCCCAATGTACTAACCTAAGTCTAGTACGAGGGAAGAAGTAAGTGTGGTGTAGCTTAGGTTTAGTTTTCTTTGCTAAGAATCTATCCAAGATTTCTCTTAGTGTCTAATCATCACCTCCATACCTTAGTTTAGAATGAAGGAGGTCTGGTATCTCTGTCTCGGGACTCGATTTCCTAACACCCCGCGAGGGGAGCTTGGAAACACTGGAGCTGGATTCTCAGCGAGAGAAAGAACAGCTTCTCAATCAGTGCGTCAGCAGGAGGGTCGGCTTCCTTCGGCACATGCTGTAGCGAGCTGCGTCGGGTAAGTAGACGAACCACCGTGAAGGCATATTTATACCTTGAAGATACCTAGTTTGACGTAAAGTTGGGCATAATAACGTCAGTAAAGAACCCCAAGGGAATGGTATTTCTTTGTAGTTCTTGAGCAAATCAATATTCAAGCAAGGGGAGGTCCCTGACTGCTTAAGCCGATTTTTCAAGAAATTGTTGTGACGTTTTGGTACGGGTGGAAGTTGCTTTGCCTATATTTGGACTGCATGGGCTATGTCTAAATATGGGTATCATTTCTATGCCTATATTAGGGCAATGTGAACTGTACCCATATAAGGGCATGAATCAGGAAATTTCGCTCGGATCCTAAAACGCCATACAAAAAGCCCTGAAAAGGTTCCACTCGTGACCCCGGGGCAGATTTACAAGCCCCCCCACGCTAATAGTACTTGACATTTTGTGACGTACTGGTGGCGCATTTTACTGTTCCATATTTACAAGGACAGGAAAAGCCACCCTGCGTGGCTTTTCCTATCCTTGTAAGTAGGGCCCCTTTACACGCACCACTTTGCGTGAATGGGGTGTTCCATGGGTGTTGCTGTGGGTGTTCCCTCATAACACCCATGGAACCAGACACATTTCCAGATTTACGAGGACTCGTCAACTGGAAATGCGTCAGTATGCTGCTAGCGGTGGCGTAGCGAGGCGCAACAAGGAGAAATGTTTTCATTTATCCTTATTTTTTCCTCCTTCAATGCGTGCTGCACTCTACAGCATGCATTGAAAGAGGAAAATGCCTCTAGTGATTGTTTTTGTGCAGGGAGGTGCCCCTTCCTGCACAAGAACAATCTCCCCATGACGCAGGCATCCTTGCACCATGGTGCAAGGGTGCCCGCACCGCGCATGGCAGCTGTTTGCGCGCCAGCGCAGTGGAGAGCACAGGAAAGTGACATATTATTGTAAATATATTGCATTCCTGTTCTTTGAAAGTCCTGCAGGGTGGCACAGTCAAAGGGCTTGAGTTGCAAGGCTGTGGCACTTTCTTGTAAATCGTTTTTAAAGTACACATGAGTTAGCAGCACGTCACCATCTCCCGGGAACATTTATTTTCCATTTATTTCATAAAAATCTATTATATTTTTTTGTTGTGTTTCGTTGAATCAAGTATGAGACCATTAAAAGAAATACGAGAATGAATACGTTCATTGGTGCACTAATGTGCACAACTATTTTAGGCGGGAGTGGTATCACTTACTGTCTATTTGCCTAAGCAGACCAGGAAGAATTTTTCCTCAAGATTTACCAGGGTCAGTCTATATTGGGTGAAGAACAATAAAAAAAGAGAACTCAAATTACTAAATGAATAAACTGACAAAAAAAGGGCAATACAAAAGTAACAAGCTAAGTCAGATCCAATAGGTCTGTCTACTTACAGGTGTAAGTGCTTCTTCGTTATTTGGAGTATTTGCATGCGAGGTTGTCTGGATGCATTAGTGGAGGAAAGTAGTAATAAACTAACAGGTGAATAAATAAATAGACGAGAGTGTGCATGGGTGGGTGATACTAAAAATAATATTTATTAATACTACACCAGTGCTGGGCTCCTCTGGGCAAAGGTTTCCAGAATGCATAATTCTTTACACCACTATTCCAGTGCAATCAAAACAACAGGGAAAGGGGAGAGCTACCAATTGTGTTACCTCCATTATACTTTTGTAAGCCTTACACAAAAGTGGGCATCGTCATAGGAAGAATGCCCACAATGTGGAGTTAGCTGCCAACATTATGCCTACCCTGAAGTTATCTAAATATATCTCTAAAAAACTAGAAAAAACAAGCAATAATTTTGTAAACACATACTAGTGGCGAATGGTTGAACGATGGCTGGTAATTAATGATGCTTCAAAGCGTTACATATAAGCTATCTTCCCTGCAGCAGGAAACGAGGAGGGGAAGGAAGGATGGTTGTGCCAAGACACAGCGACGGCTCGTGGAGGGAGTTACAGTGGGGCAGGAGGGTGGGGAGGGGGAGGGGCAGGGTGGAGGTTGCTAAAAACCGGCATATGGATAATTGCAGGTAAGTAAACAATTTAATTAATAAAACGAATTTCGTAGTGCGCCTTGCATCGCAAAATGCAATGCAGTGCGAGCTACGAAATTCGTTTTATTAATTAAATTGTTTACTTGCCTGCAATTATCCATATGCCGGTTTTTAGCAACCTCCACCCTGCCCCTCCCCCTCCCCACCCTCCTGCCCCACCGTAACTCCCTCCACGAGCCGTCGCTGCCAAGACACCAACTCTTGCTGTGCAGAATGCGGGCATACAGCCCTGGGGTTAACCCGTGCACGAGGGGTGTACCTCCTACATGGAAAGAACTTGAAGGGATAACAGATTGGAAACTATCAAGTTTTAAGTATCTACACGTTATAAGCTGGCTCCACAATACGAACAACTTGGTTGGGTGCGCTAGTAAACTGAAAGTGTTTCTGTATGGTATTGATCGTTGGTGATGATAGAAGATCAGGACCTTCGATTGCCGGAAGAGCTATGGGGAGAAAACCTGCTGAGGATACAGTTAAACAACCTGTGGAAAGTATCAATGCGCACATTGTTTAGTATGGTGAAACTGCTTTTTAGGGAGAACCCATCTCTTTTACCTCCACAGAGCCTACTGCGCACTGTATAGAATCTCTAAGATGGAAAGAGGGTGCATAACAAAATGCCTGAAATGTGATCGGGAGAAAGCAAATGATCTGCAAATGTGTGTGGAATGCAGCTTTTTAGGAAAACGTGGGAACGGTAATGAAGAACATTTTAGGAGACAATGTAAATGTAAGGCCTTACCTAATTATTTTTGGTATCTTAGAGGGCCCGATTGCCTGAGCAAGGACAAGAACAGATTATTGTTCTATATTGTGTTGTTGCACAAATATGGATTTGTAGTAAATGGATCTCCACTATACCCCCATCCAGTGTTGAATGGCTTGAATATGTGATATATATTTCAAAATTAGATTCTTTAGTGTCTATGATCAAGAAGCAAAAGATGTGGGACCCCCTGATGAACTGGGTAAACATGAATCAATTTAGAAGCCCACAGACTCCAGCTCCTTAAGTTTGACTCTTTTTATTAAATGGAAACACATGTCCAATATTTACACCTATGTTTGTCTCTTGCCTTGTGCTGTCGATAAGATACCTGCGTATGTTTGAAGAAAAACAGATACCCCATTGGACAAGGCTACACCACAACAGAGGGCACAGTTGGGAAATACAGGATATGTGCCTAGGGTGAATGAAGCCAAACAAATAATCCACCGTGGTGTTCACAATCCAACCAAATGGCAATTTGCATTTTGTTTTTTAATTAAAGGTAACGCAACTCAGCACAATGCTCTACCTTGTATTACCTTCTCGTCCATCTTCCTTGCCCCAGTATGTGTACAATGAGCATTAGCATCCATGACAGAAAATTCCAAAGTGAAAGTTAACATACTCATTTCCTATCCCTCCAATATGGCCAAATTCCTCTTTCCCTTAATTTACATAAAAAATAAGTCACCCATCCTGTTTTTTAGTTTCTGGAAAACAGAGTAAAAGCAAGAGTACAGGGAAGTGATAATTATGATAATTATGCAATTTTTGAGGCAGAAGTCTTGTCACAGCAGACTCTTGAGGCACTGGATCTGAGGTCCTGCTGGAGAAGGCTAGGCCGCGTAAGGCCGAAACTCCTGCATGTTAGCAGGATGTTGTGTTGTGTCGTGGAAAACCCTGTTTCAGTGGGTGCAGCAAGAGAGCAGAGAGTGAGAATGCGCTGAAGGCTAGCCATGTTGGGGGACGTAAACTCACTCTCTGAGGACACACAACATTGTGGGGAGTATGTTTTTTCTTTTGAAGGTTGCTAGGAGACTATGATCCAATGTTGCTGGCGTCAATGGCGTCTCCTATCAACTATAAGAAGTTGGAAATCCCGCTTGTTGCTAATAGTTTCGCCAGTTCAGTATGAATACAGGGGAAGCCCAACAGAAAAGACCTGCAATGTGAGGAGATCAGGAGTCTCCTCCTTCGCTAGCTGTCAGTCAAAAGATAAATCAATCAGCTGTTGCTGATACCTTTCAACAGAATTTAGACTCTGGTTGTGGAAATCCAGAGATTGTTGGAACAGCAGTTTCCTCCAGTAAAACAATGGTTATGGCTGGGACCCCTGTGGCAGTGCAATTGAGAGAGAAATTGGGCTGGTGGCTGAAGGACAAGAATCTGGAAGAGTGGTGGGTTTTCCACCTAACCCAGCACGTTTTAAAAAAAATCAATTTTCTCACTTTCATGTGTGCTGCATAAAGCAACACACATGAAAGTGACAGAATGACAGTTGAGGATTGTTATTGTGCAAGAAGGGACACCTTCCTATCCATAAACAATCTTACCCTGCACACAGACACCCTTGCACTATTGTGCAAGGGTGCCTGCGTTGGCACTAAGTTGCTAAACATAGCGCCATCGCAGTGGGAAATGCAAGGCTGCACCATATTCTTGTAAATATGTGGCAGCCCTGCGTTTCTGAAGTGGTGGAGAGAGGTGTTAAGCCAGGAAGGCTAACGCCTCTCTCAGTCACTTCATTGTACATATGGCCCAAATTTCCCTAATACAATTGTTCCCTCAATATCATTTGATCATTCTACCCAAATTATTCTTTTCAATAGTGATTTCAAGACTTTTCCGAGATCATACATATAGCAAACTACGTGATTAAAGTTAAAGTTATCTCGATCAAGCCCATTTCTTATCTTAAGACTTCCAAAGGAGTCGATCGCGGAATGTCAAAATATGCCTTCCATAGTTTGGATTCTATTTTCTTAAATCCACGGTAGGTGGTTGTACTTTGATATCATAAAGTGCAATTGCTGGGATTTTTTACAGTACAAACTTTACTTAGGGATGGAACATCTCTTGTTCCTAGCGCTCTAATAAATTGAAGACGGCCCATACTAACTTCATCTGGTTAGAGCTAGCTGTTTATTACAGTGCTGGGCCAAGATAAATTATTAGCCACATTCGGTGCAAAGTAGACAAAACTTTTTACAATCTCAAGATCTTTTCAAATAAAGTGCAATGTCCGTGAAGTCATCAATCCAAATGCATCCATAGCTAATATATTTTATTTTGATTAACCAATAAATTATGTGGCTGTGCAAAGTCGGCTCTGGGTGTGTGATTACAATTTGCAATGTTACGCCGCTTGACTTACCTGCTTTGTGTCTGTTGAAGGTGTGTGTTTACTGCTTGTGCTATTTCACTGTACCTTGTGAAGCTTGTACTTACAATGCTGATGCTACATTGTACTACTGTATACGGATGAGAATCTCGCACTATTTCTGTACCCTTTCTGCATGTAGGAGGGACTTTTGCCTGTGTACTGAACGCGAAAAACATACTCTGCTTCTACACATTTTCTGTGTGTATGTGTGAGGGAAGCTTGCACTAAATGCCAGCACTGCTAATGCTGCACTGCACTTTTTTCTGCATGTGGAAGGATTGCACATATGCTGCAAGCTTTTACAGTTTAAAGGAAGTTGCAATTTTTGAAAGTCTGAAACTAATTATTTCCAAGCTTCCATTCCCCCTGCTGTATTCTTTTGGGCATAAAATAAGTTTATACTGCTACAGCATCTTTTTGTGTCAATGCAGTTCAAACTTTCATCCTAAACTTTGTTCTGAGTTGCCCTCCTTTTTGTGCACAGAGAAGCTTGCAACTTGTAATATCACATACAGTGTGTGTGTTTGCAGGTGTGTGTGGTTGTGTGTGCGGTGTGGTATATGTGTGTGTGCATGTGAAGGATACTTGTTTGCCATTGATCATATTTGCCTTTTGTAAATCTGAAAGAAGCTTGCATTGTTTTTTAGACCGAGGAACTGTGTATTTCTACTGGTGTACTTTTTTACTTTCTGTAACTGTTTTTTGCATGGGAGAGCTTGCTCTGTATGTACCCAATCAATACTTGTTTTGTGCACTGCCACTACTCCTGCTTTGTTTGCTTTGTGCTTAGGGAACACATTCAACCTATCTCCAGCCCGCACTGTACCTAGTTTGTGCAAAGCATTAGGCAAAGTTACCCAGCTGTTGCTGTAATGAACCTGTTTGTCCATATAGTAAGCTTGTGCCGCTACTTCAAGTGATATTGCAGCTCTGCCAATGACGGAAACTCCATGCTCAACATTTTAGTGCTGTCTGCCCTGCAATAGTGTGTGTCATATGACATAATCTGTATAGCTTCTGCATAAATACAGCGATTTGTAGAAGTTGTGACAAACACATAGAAAAAAGCAAACACTTGATTGTTTAATGTCATTTTGTTTTTGTAAGGCGATTGGCTTACACAAAATTGAAAGCAACTTTAGGAAATCCCCAACGGAGCTACTTATTTCCTATTAGCATCATGTGTCTCTGTAAATGTCAGTTACAAACTAAGATACAGTAAGGGGACAGGAATGTTTTATTGCTATGTTGGTTAGAAAGATCCACCATATCTCCATACCAGCAGATTACCAGTTCACACTGCAAGTCAGGATTGACCAATGATGTCGGTTCCTAAGAGCAACAGATCTCCCTGCTGTTAAATGGTAAAACATGCACTTTGTGATTGTTCTTTGACTGTCTCATCAACAGGGTTTTCAGAGATGACGTGGTAAATAGGGTTGACATTAGGATATTCAAAGCAGTGGAGTAACTGTTCAATTTGAAGGGCAAAACATGCATTTGTTAAGAAAGATTTAACCGTCTTTAGTCTTTTTAGTCTTTCAATCTCCATTGGAACAGCAATCATGATGTGAGCAGTCTCAAATCCGTTCTGTCAGACCAGGATCTGTCCCATTTCTGCGACAGCCCAGTCCACAACAAGGGGTAGACATTAGACCTCATCCTAGCGAAAACAAACACTATGGCCCGATGTAGGTCACCAAATACCGGTTGGTAATGGCCGAATTCGTCCGTTACCGACCGGTATTTGGTGATTGAGATGTAGGGGACATTATTTTACAGAATCGGTAAATTTACCGAATCGGAAAATGTATCAATTCTGTAAAATACCGAATCGGTAATTTTACTGATTCGGTAAATCCCAGATGTAGGTATCACTGTTTACAGTGCTACAGGCCTTCAGAATTCGGTATTTTAGCACCCAATACAATTGGGTGGTAAAATACCGAATTCAGGTGTACATGCCATGTGACACACAGACATGCCCTTAGGGCATGTATGTGTGCCACATGGCACACACGCCTGGAATTGGGGTACTACAGGGGGTCAAAGTGACACCTCGTTCACCCTTGCAGGATTCGGGATTTACTGATTCGGTAAATACTGAATCGATATTTCCCATTGATTCCTATGGGCTTCAAGGCCCATAGGAATCAATAGGAAATACCGATTTGGTATTTACCGAATCGGTAAATACAGAATCTTACAGATTCGGTAATTCTAAAATAAGAATTACCTACATCTGCCCCCTTCCTATTTACCTACTCTTAAATACCGAATCGGTATGATTCGGTATTTAGGAGTAGGTAAATAGGAATTACCTACATCGGGCCCTATATCACTAGTATCCATTACTCCATGTGACTGGACTGATCACTAAAGCAACTGGATCTCCATCAACAGTGAGGTAACTCCCAAACTAAGCCAACCTACAAAAACAAAAAAACAATGGTAAAGAAATATCCAAAATATTAATCCCAATGCCTTGGTATCTCACTTCAATTCCGCCCTGATCCCCTCAACAGACATGGCTGACGTCCAGGATCTCACTGACTTTTACAGTGCCACTCTGCTTTAAATCCTTGATACCATAGGGCCCCTCCAAGAAAAAAAACACCTCCACCAAAATCTCTAAACCATGTTTCAATGAGAACCTAAACTCGGGCTGGCGCAAGTTAAGACTAGCTGAGCGAACATGGAAATCAGCACCCTCCATTGATCACCTAATCCATCTTAGAGCACTGAGAAATACTTACAACAGAAAAATCTTAAAAGCTAAAGTAGACTTCTTCAAAACACAGTCCAACCAAGCCATTAACCATCCTCAAAAGCTATTTGAAATCGTAAAACATCAATTGTGTAACTCTCTAAATGTAGTGGAGCTAAGCAACCCAGCTACCCCTAACTGTGACGAGCTTGCCAAATTCTTCCTAGACAAGACTAGAACCATTGAAAATGACATTCAATCAAGGAAAGATCTCCAACAAACTACTGACCATGTGTCTATTCTTTACACACAGATCAATGACCCTTTTAGCTTTCTGATCGAAGCTCCAAAAACAATGCCAACTGGCACTCATTCTCACCTATCCCGGAACAGGAAATCTATAGCACCCTGCTAGCGATCAACCCTGCCAATGATTTCTCTGATCCTCTACCCCCATCTGTATTCAAAATGATAAACACCTCTATTCTACCCCTATGGGCAAAAATTGTTAACGCCTCTCTCAGGCAAGGCTCCATATCTGACTGCCTTAAAATAGGGCAAGTCACACTGATACTAAAGAAACCCAATTCCCTCTCCACAGACCTCAACAACTATCTACCTATATCCAACATCCCCACTCTGGTGAAACTATTGGAAAAGTGTGTACAAATTCAACTTTGCAAACACATTGAGATCTTCAACCTCCTAGATAAACACCAATCCGGCTTCCGTCAAGGCCACAGTACCGAACCTGCACTCACCCACAGAATGGATGACATTCTAAAAATGTTAGATCATAATGAATCGTGCCTATTGATACTTCTTGACCTAGCTTCTGCTTTCGACACGGTTAAACATGACAATCTACTGTCCCTACTTGAACAAAGGATGGGCCTAACCGTTCCAGTGTTACAATGGTTCACCTCCCAAGCAACAGAACCCAAAGAATCAAGATGAAGCAATCATTCTCTCAACCATTCATGGTCACCCTAGGAGTTCCACAAGGTTCAGCACTATCACCAATCCTTTTTATTCTACTCCTTGATAATGCACTAAATTCTGCAATCATTCTATATCACCTATACGCGGACGACACACAACTATATTTGAAAATCTCCTCACCAGATGACTTCATCTCCCTCAACGCCATTCTTCATAATACCCACAGTTGGCTCAATGGCAACCACCTTATGCTCAACACGAAGAAAACTGAATTCCTCCTCATCTCCCCTCCCAATCACACACCCAAGATAGACTCATGGCTGAAGCATCTAACTTTCTTTGATTGCACCCCATACATAATTGACTCTGCAAAATCACTGGGAGTCACCGTGGACAAACATTTAAATATGCAGGCGCAAATCTACAATGCCACCAAGGGAGCCAATTATCAGTTGAGTATCCTAAGGAAACCTAAACCCTTCCTCCCACATACTGATTTAAAAATGGCTGTGCAAGCTCTAGTGTTACCAAGACTGGACTATGGAAGCACCACTCTATGCGATCTTCTAAAATACAAGCTAGCACCGTTCAGGGCATCGCTTAACGCTGCGGCCAGGCTGGTCTCCGGAAGAAAAAGAAATAATCACATCACCCCGGCCTTGAAGGCTCTGAACTGGCTACCCAAGAGGCAATAATACCACTAAAGATCACCTGCATGAAACATAAAGCCCTACATAGCAACACCCCCAGCTTTTTAGCACAAAAGCTAGAGTGGTCGGGAGGAGGCAGACATTCACGAAGTTTGAGCTCACTACTACTAAAACCTCAATCCGTCCACAAAAAGAGAACTGGGTGCAGAGCTTTCTCAGGTATTGCACCGAAGATTTTGAGCACCCTTCCCCCAGATGTATGCAGAATCTCCTCCTTTACCACCATCAAAAAAGAAGCCAAAATGTTTCTAATGAAAAAATTACCATCCTAAAACTCGAACTCTCTGATGACTATTTGCCACCGATTATGTCCAAACACCAATATCTACCTCTTTTGTATTGTATGCAATTTTTGATTCTATGTATAATGTGTGATAACAGAGTACTGTAAAGTGCTCTGATACCCCCTGGGTCATGTTTGCGCTATATAAAACTTTATAAATAAACTTAAATAAAATAAACAGTGGCTTACCTGGCTTGGTAGTTGACATTATTATTCTTGCAAAAATATTGTCTGTCAACAACACTGTAGCAGAAGTATCATCATGCCAACAGAATATCGTGGCATGTCACATAACTACACCTTTAAGCTGGGTCTTTATACAGATGATATTGTTTTGTATTCCAGGGACCCATGTAAAACAGTGAGAAGCATGCATTCTGTAGCCAAAGTATTTAAGGTCTTTTCTGGTTATTCTATTAATAAGGAGAAGATGGAGGTGATTTCATGGATTCTAGTGAGCACAGGGATGTGGAATGAAAAAATTATCAGGTAAATGGGTATATCAGTCCTACATGAGTTGGAAGAGACACCAAAGCATAATCTGAGGATGGTGAGGAAGGAAACAGAGGCATTATTTACTAAATGGGGCGCCTCCCTTTGACCCTTTATGGCTGGGCAAACTTAGCTAAAATGGTAATTCTCCCTAAGTTGACTTATCTGTTTGAAAACATTCCACTCCCATTTCCTAAGGGCAGTTAAAGTGAGATACAAGGGAGGTTTGGGAGCATTATTTGTGCATCTAAAAGTCCTAGACTTAGTTAGAAGAAAAGAAGAGGAAAATTAGATAAGGGCGGGTTAGCATTGCCGGATGTCCTCCTCTATTACCTCTCCTTCTAATTTAGGAACTGCAGGATGATCTTGGTGAATCAAGGCAATTCTAGTAGGGGTAGAAGTTATTATGGACTGTTGAATTTGATTGGGCAGGACGGCTCCATGTATAAGTTTGGGATGAGAAGCACTTTCAGAAGGGCTGGCAGAAGGTGCTGTCGACTTTCTTGGTGGTATTGTATTGATTTAGGAAAATCCTTGGAATAAAATATTATTCAGAGTTTGTGCCAGTTTGGAATTTCCCAGGTATGCCTTCATTTCTGCTGGGAAAGCTGAGAACTTTTCATTAAAGCTGGTATTAATTGTTGGGAAAGCTGCGGGGAGGCTCTGAGGTATTCTTGTGGTAGGCATTGGGGGAAGAAACTAAGAGCACGCAGTCATGGTACAAATATATGCAATTGGCTTCCTGGGGGTTTGGGCAAAAATGGGTCAATAAGAAGAAATGGGAATTGGAGGACAGATTACAAGATCCTAAGCCAATTAAGAAGGAGATTTTTATTTGGTGTAGGGAGCTGGTGAAAGGCTAATGAAGGGAGATGTAACATCCCAGTTCGTGCATGGGGTATATATCAGCCATTAGACGAACATCCTTATATTTTGCAGACCTCCTTACATCTTCTATATTCCTCAGTTAAATCAGCACCTCTAAGGAAAAATCATCTTTTTTAAATGACAAAGAAGATATCTGACTCTGAAGAAAGGAGCAATATTTTCTGAAAGTGCTTCCCCTTATGATAATTGGTTTGGAGAGGAAAAGGTGGACAATATTCATATTTTCGTGTTCGTTTCTATGATTATATATTATACCTATTTTAACTACAATTTCCTTTACAGGCCTTGAGTTGATGGTTTGGGTAACACCCTCTCTGGAGAGGCCTCTCTAGAGGGGGTGTTTCCCTCATGCCAACTGGACAATCTGTTGTTGCACATTTGGGAAGAGTACATGATTTGTTAGCGTAGGTGCTATCTGTTATATTTTAGTTTTCTATAGCAGTGCTATCTCTATTGTTTCAAGGTTGTGTAGGCCTTGATTTTTAGGAAAGAACATTATTTTGCTTTGCAGCATTTTGTACATTTACTTGCTTTGTTTAAATAATATTGATTTAATTTTCTAAAGGGATTGTGACATTGCTAGCTCTTGGTAGATTTGTCCTTTTTATTTCCAATAATTGATGCAGAGTTGGGTGGCTCCTTCCAGGTGCTCCTTGCAGTTGTGCCACTCTTCCATTGCTTTATTTGTTTTGGGTCCTTGCAATGTACTGTCATAAACATCTGCCACAGTAAGGAGAGTACATCCTGCTTCGTGCAGGCATCCAACCCGTGTTTCCAAAGTAGTGCAGTGGTGGACATGCATAACAAATGAATGCCAACAAAAAAACGGGTGCCATTTTCAGGGATGTATCCTTTTCAAAAACAGCACCGGTAAGGGGCCAAATGAATTTCATCTTGTTCAATTTCTGAGGCTAGGTCTCAGCAACAAATGTTTTATAACTTTATAACACCATGGTAGATTATTTATCTGAGGACAGAAACCTCTTTAGTTTCGTCTTAGGTTTAACACATAATAAGTTAAGAGCCTTCTATTACAGAGGTGCTTATGAGGCACCAGGAGATTTGACTGAATTGATGAAAACTGTTTTTTAATAATATGGCTGGAATAAAGTCTTCATAAAGAAAAGTAGGGTTAATGTTTCTATAACCTTATTCAATTGTTGTATGGTTATAATAAAGATTTTTGGCAATCTGTTGTTCAAGAGTGTATATAAGGTTTCTTACTGTGCATCTTGCTGTGCAGTTCATTGTGCAGAGAGAGACATGTGGGAGCCGAGGAGCTTTAAGGTTTCACGTATTGCTGGTTACCTAATGTGCATAGTTAGTTGAATTAGTGGATGAATGGTAGCCTTACTCCTGAGTTGCCCATTCTTTACATGTCTTCGAAAAGTGTAATGTCATGTGAATGAAATTAAAGAAGTGCATGGTAATGAATGTTGGACATAATTCTGTGATGAACAGTGCATTTTGACTGTATTTTATGATGTGGTTCTTGGTTTTTGCTTTCCTGGTCAAGTGTGTGTATATATATATATATATATATATATATATATATATATATATATATATATATATATATATATATATATATATATATATATATATATATATATATATATATATATTACCTACTGGCGGTCGCCAGTAGGTATATATAGTTAGGATTTTTTCTCTATGGGACTTTTGAAAATTCTATGCCTAATAACTTTGGCGTTTGTGGACGGAATTGGCTGAAATTTTCAGGAAAATGGCACATTTTGTTTCTGAGCAGCTCCCGGAAATTTGGGGGGGGTTCGTCAAGGGGGGGCCGAGAAAAAAGGGGGGTCCCAAAACGCGTTTTTCCCATGTTATTTTCCATAGGGCGGTTGGACTCACTTTTAGCCCGAACGGCTGAATGGATTTTCACGAAACTTGGCAAAATTGTAGGGACTGTTAGCCCGATGTGCCTTTGCTAGGTCTCAATATATGTGCTTCAGTGGATTTTGAGAAATTAACGTTTAAATCAAGATATATATCTGTAACAGCGCTCCGGGCAGCTATCCGGTTAGCGAACCTTTCGCGTAACGGAACTTTGCGATGAGAAGCTGATTGGCCCTCCGGTGTCTGTCAACATTCTAAACAGTCCGGAGCGGCCGCCATCTTGTCTCTCGGTAGGATCGAGAGACAAGAGGAGGCCAAAACAAAGGGGGAAATTACCATAAGGGGGCATAGTAGATCCTCGTTGACCCCCTAGGTTTTATGTGGAGGTTTTAAAAGGGCCTAGGAGGGTCCAAAAAAAAAATTTTTTTTTTGCGTGGTAAGCGCCAAGTTCGCGAACCGGATAGCTTTCTGGGCAGCGAACTTTATGGATAAAAGAATGAAAGACTTTTCTAATACTGTATGTTAATTGTTTGTTGTTTTTCTTGTTTTTTTTTGTTTTCTTTGTTTATTTATTTTTTTTATTATGATTGTGTTTCATACTTTATTAAATTTTCTAACATTTCATTGTCAGAAATGTCATAATTTATTATAGGGTGTAATTGTTTTTCATTTTGAAGCAAGTTGTCTACTGCTTCAACACATTGTAGAAGTTCGTGGTCTCTACTGTCATCCATAAAGTCATCAAGTTTGTCTTGGCTGCTCTCCTTCAGTTCAATCGAAAATGAAACTTGTTGTTCGCCTTCCATTTTGCCTGAAATTTTGAATAAGAAAATATATATTAGTAGAGATAGGGCACTGTTGGGATTAATTTTAGATAGGCAGTTTTTATCAGTGAATTTATCTTTTGGTAGTGTATAGTATGAGAGTGGAAATAGGACTATAAAAAAGTGTATGTGATTTAACCAAGACAAGCCTTACTCCATTGATAACTATAACAGAGAAGTCTATCTAAATACATTACTACTACAGAGGGATAGTGTATATCTAGCAGAAAAAGTCTACTATATTAAGTCATAGTGCACAATATATTAAATTATAACTTACCTTCACAAAGAAGTTGAAGTTTTTTGAAGCTTTTGAAATAGGAGGTACAACAAGAAGTAGTAGTCAAAATGGCTGTGTTTCCTTCTCTCCCTTTATATATATACAGGTATATAACCAATCAAATGTCAGGTAATAAAAGTAGAAAATGAAAGTAACATTTTCATTGGTTGTCAATTCCAACAATTCAGATGTGTTTTGTGAAGTAATTTACCTCACGGTACTTGGAGAGGTCTACAGGCTAAATGGCTAAATGGAATTTCAATGAAATTTGTGAGAATGGAAGGGATTGTTATGTAGTATGAGCTAATCTATATTTGGTGAGAGTGTCTCTAGTCGTTTTTCTGTAAATTACTTTCCCGCCTTTTTTTAGGACCGCTTTCCGGGAAGCTGCCCGGTTAGCGAACCTTAAGCGTCACGGGAGTCCACCATTTTGTGTTTCGTTCGCATTAAGATACAAGATGGAGGGCAAATAATGTTTAGAATGGGTAGAAGGGGTCATGGTAGACTTATCTTGACCCCCTAGGTTTTCTGAGCGTGGCTGAGGAGGCTTATATGTGCGGAAAAAAAACCTTTTTTTTAAAAACTTCCGCGAGGTTAGCTTTCGGTTAGCGAACCGGGTAGCGCTCCGGGGAGCGAATTTTGTGGAAAATTAGTGAAAAAAGTTAGAGAAAAATAATAATTGTGAGTGATCAGATGTAGGGTAGCTCTGAGAAGAGCTTTTGGGTTTATGGTACATTTAGGTACTTATAAGTAGGTACCAATGCACAGTCTTAAATTCAGAATGAAAATTCTGTTGCCCTCATCTGAGAAGTGAACTCCATCTCCTCTGTAGATATCTTGCATGTAGTAACGCAAGTTATTGTTGTACAGAGAGCCCATTCCATGGTCTCTCATGTAAGCTGAAACAGATTTGTTTACATGCTTCCTCGCTTTCTCAATTTGTGGACAAAATTGGTTGGACCACCTCCATTTCTGTCTTTGGCATATATTGGAATATACCAAGGCAGTTTGAGGAAAAAGTGCCATTAATTGCTCCAAGGTGTCCTTTAAAAGCATTTCCAGACCTACCCCTGTCAAAGTGCCCAAATCATTACCTCCACAGTGCACTATTAACAGGTCAGGTTTTGGCAAATGCATAAAGGTTTTCACCAATGGAATCAATTGGTGACATTTTAATCCTCTTTGGCCCAACCAGTTAATTTCCACATCTTGTAAATTGAGGTTGTGTAAATTTCTGCTCTCAGCATACCTTTGAGCCCAGTGGATGTAACTATGTCCAACAATCCAGACGTTAAACATGGTGGAAGAAGGTTGTTCTGCAGTCAGATGAAGTGTGGTAATGAAAGGGCAGTTGAAACAGTAGGAGTTTCTAAAGAAAAAAAACTGTGGTTTTACTATGCTAATGATTCATTAGCAGTGATTGGTGCATTTCCATTTCTGAAAACAGAAAGTTAGGGTGCATGGATGTGTTCTTTGAAAAATGTAATTTGAATGGTCAAGGAAGAAACAATTAATGAAAGATTGCACTGGATACGCAGGTGCACTGAGAGTTCAGAGTTCAATTGAAACATTGTTGTGTGAATTTGCAAACATGAGAGGTCTTCCAGGAGGTGGTTGCTATGGAAACAAGGCAGACAGGGCAGAGGGGGGAAGGGTTTTGATTTGAAAAAAGTGAGGGAAGAGGTATGATTGGCTAATATGAGAGATATGTGAAAAGAATATCTGTATTTCTGTGCTTTCAATAGCTGCAGCCTTTGGAGTGCATCCTTTTTCTTCTGCTGAAGACAATTTGGTGTATTTCTGAGACTGTTTTCAAAACTCAAAAAATATTTGCTAAGGTGAGAAAAGATGTATTTAATTTAGATAGAGAATAGTATGATTTAAGGAGAAAATGATGAAGAAAGCTGTGTTTTTAAAATGTGGTTTTGTCTCTAGTGATATACTAATAGAATTAGTTTCATAGAGAAATTATAATTGCATATTTGGTGTAACATTCTGGCATGCAGTAACACAAGATATTGTAATACATGGAGGCCATTTCATGGTCTGTTATGTAAGCTGAAACAGATATGTTGCTTTTAAAAACGATTTAAGAAATCAATTACATTTCTGGATATGTACTGCTAGAGCTTCATAGGTTGTTTTGGGCCATATTTATAAGGTATTTGAGTGTCTAAGATGTTGTGTTCGCCTTTTAAAATGTAAAGTGTTCCTCATGGGGCAAGTGTCTTGTAAATACGGTCCCACTTGTGCTTGGCAAATTTAGATTTTGATTATGGGAGTTACCTAGCCATGTTAATAGTGTCCCAAAAATGGTGCTAGGGCATTCCAGAAAACACTTTCATGTGTCTCAAGGACATTTTTAGTTATTTCTTCATGAATGCAGGTATACAATTGATTTATATGCTGTGTTTAAAAACGAATTTTGAAATGAATTAAATTTCAGGATATGTACTGTTAGAGCTTCATAGGTTGTTTGGGGTCATATTTAGAAGGCATTTTAGTGTCTTTGATGTTATTTTTCCCTTTTTAAATGGAAAGCGTTCCTCATGGGGCCCTGAGCAGTTCTTAGCCATGTTATTTAATAGGAAGTGGATAACATGGCTAAGAGCATTTGCTGGAAAATGCATGAATATCGCTGATTTTTCTGCTATATTCATGCATTGTGGCCGTTTTTTTTTCACATTGCTTCATAGGTTGTTTGGGTTCATATTTAGAAGGCATTTTAGTGTCTTTGATGTTATTTTTCCCTTTTTAAATGGAAAGCGTTCCTCATGGGGCCCTGAGCAGTTCTTAGCCATGTTATTTAATAGGAAGTGGATAACATGGCTAAGAGCATTTGCTGGAAAATGCATGAATATCGCTGATTTTTCTGCTATATTCATGCATTGCGGCCGTTTTTTTCACATTGCTTCATAGGTTGTTTGGGTTCATATTTAGAAGGCATTTTAGTGTCTTTGATGTTATTTTTCCCTTTTTAAATGGAAAGCGTTCCTCATGGGGCCCTGAGCAGTTCTTAGCCATGTTATTTAATAGGAAGTGGATAACATGGCTAAGAGCATTTGTTGGAAAATGCATGAATATCGCTGATTTTTCTGCGATATTCATGCATTGCAGGCCTTTTATTATCACATTTGCAAGCACTTCTTAGCCATGTTATCCAATGGGAGGTAGATAACATGGCTAAGAGCATTTGCTTCAAAGGTTGTTTGGGGTTATACACCATTTTTGGGAAATTATTAACATGCCTATCTAACTCCCATAATCAAAATCTAAATTTGCCAACCGCAGGTGGGAGCGTATTTACAATAAATTTGCACCATGAACAACGTAAAATAGCATACTAGACACTCAAATGCCTTATAAATATGACCCAAAACATCTTATGAAGCACTAGTAGTGCATATTTCCAGAAATGTATTGGTTTTCATTTAATGATTTACTTCATTGGTAGGCCTTCACATGTTTTTTGACCTTGGTTTTTTTCAGTGATAATCTTATCTGCAACCATGTGTTGGCCTCACCTCAAATAAACAAAACAGGTGATGGAATGAATGTGGATCAATGACACACATTCACCCCAGTCCAAAGATCTGGGCCTAAACAAACCTTTAGATAGGCTACATCTTATCGTCATCCTGAATTAATGATTTAAAATATTAGGGAGTGATTTATGAGTGTTGTATGCCTGTTTTGTACCATTGAGTGTCATTTTTGTGATGCAGTGCTGGTGGAAAATATTTGCTATGTTAAATAATTAGTACGGCATTAAGTTTTAGATGACTGTTATTTATTTACTGTTTGGTAATAGTGGTTAATAACATTTTATATTATATTTTTTCACAGATTCAACTGCAGATTCTTTCATAGTTTGGAAAATGCCTTCCAGAAGTCGAATACGAAAGGCTAGAAAACGTCAAAGACAGCAGGATGATGTTTTATTGCAGCAGTCCTCTTCCCCAAATACTTGTCAAAACACCAAGAAAGGTCCGGGTAAGAGCACGAAATCATTCTTAAGAAATATTTGTAGTAAAAAAAATTTTGCTCAAAAAAATGTGTCTGTTCACAAAAAGAAAAGTAATTTAAATGGAAAGGAGAGACACATCACAAATGTTACTGGTAGAGGAAGAGATAACTCTGTGCATGATAGTAGAAGGAAACAACAGTTTAGGGACATTCGACAACGAATGTTCCGTAATAGGATATTAGTTAATTTATTGAAAAATATTAAAAAGAAAGGCCAACAGAAAGCGGCATTTTATAGGAAGAAGAAAAATGTAGAGAAAATTATTGATCATGCTTTTGAAATCAAGCGAAAGTTGTTTATTTTGGTAATCAATAGAATTAGGAAACTAAGCAAGGTAATTTCTGATTTCAAAACAAAAAGTAGATGGAAGAGAGTAGTAAATCGTACTAACTTTTGTGAAGTTTTTTCTGGAGAATGGATGCATAGTTCAAGTTCTGAGGCATTTTTTAATGAGGAGACTTATTTTCAGGATAATGATTTGGTGCATGCAGTTGACATCAGTGGTCGAGCTTATGAAGTGAAGGATGGTTGTCCAGTTGAAAAAGAACAACTTGTGACAACAGAGACAGAAGAGGCGCTAAATGATGAGGTTTTAGGAAGACGTCCTAAGGGTCCTGTGTACATTTGGAAGTGTAGTTCTATTTGCAGTGTGCGACAGGTTTCCATCAATTTGCTTTGTGATTTTATACGGACATTTAATAAGAAAAGTTTGAAGCAGAAAATGAAGTTGTTGCAAGATTTAGATCCTTGCAGAGTGAGACAAATGACAGGTTTGCGTGGTCATTCACTGGCTTGTCTTTCCAGGAGAGTATGCCAGAGTGTTTTTCATCATTTCAGGATGCTAGCAGTGCATCATAATAAAGTGAGAAAATTAGTGAGAATGTTGTATTATGCTAAGAGTCCAGCAATTATGCTTAAACAGTTATGTGCTGCTCTTTTGCATGGTTCTGAAATAGATGTGAAGAATCTTTGTGAAGAAATTGAGTTTTGTTACTTTGGTAGTAAAGATGAGAATGTTCAAATTGACCCTGAAGTAGAGGGTAATGTGGAAGATAATGTACAGGTTTCCAGTACAGATAATTTTCAGAAGGAAATTGCCACGTTTCAGATGAAATCAAGTGAGAGGCCTAATTTCACTTGTGTATGTTGTCGACGCACTTATTATAAGAATCAGACTAAGGTAGTGGATTTATATGCAAAAAGTGAAAGGGTAAATAATAGTGAATGGAAGGATTTTGCCACATACTTGATGGTAGAAAATTATTTTGATTTGGGATCGGATCAACGTGTGTGTACTTATTGTTGTAATAAATTAAACCAAAACCAGATGCCTGCTAGGGCAGTTCATAATAATCTGGAATTGGTTGAGATTCCTTCTGAATTGAAGGATTTAAATACTTATGAATCTATTTTGATTCAAAGTATCCATCCCTTTCAGGCTATTGTAAGAATGGAGCCAAAGACAGGGAAGTTGCCTCCAGCAGATTTACAGAGAGGATTAAAGGGAAGAGTTGTTTATTTGCCTCTAGATTTGAAGAAAAACATTAACACAATTGGAATAGAAAAAGTGGAAGAGGAACCTCTGGTTATCTTGGTTAATGGGGTTCCGACAAAGAATAAGAAAATATGGCAAGATTTAGTGGATGTTAGGAAAGTCAAAAAGGCAACAGTGTATTTGAAGAAAAATAATAAGTACTATAAGAATGTATATGTTGCAGAAGAGGAAGTAAGTGATGAAGAGGATAGCGATTTGTGTGCTGGCCAAATTGAGAAAGTAGAGGCCTCTAAAAGTGAAGAAATATATGAACATTATAGTGTTCATCCTTTGCATTCCAAGGAAGTCATGGGGAATGCTATTGAGTTGTTTCAAATGAAACAAGCCAAAGGGAGTCCCATTAGTGTTTGGGAGGAAAGTTTGGAAGCTCGGTGTTTCCCACAGCTATTTCCCACAGGTCAAGGAGGAAGATATGATGAGCGACCTCGTGAAATTCCTGCGTCTGAATACCGGACTTTACGATTGTATGCAGAAGATTCTAGGTTTCGGCAATGCATTCCCTATTTGTTTCATCTCCTGTTTGAAAGTGATCTGTCTGGACTTTCATATGCAGTGAACCACATCTTAAAAAGTGGTATACAGATGCGAAATATCTCAGCAAGGGACTTCATGCATAAAGTCAATGTCCAAGACAGTATTTTGGATTCTCACTTAATTAATCTCATGGCGTGTCAGCGTGGTACTAATGAGTACTGGTACCGTCGTCATGGTGATTTAAAATGTATGCTGAGGAACTTAGGAACTCCGACATGGTTCCTCACTCTGAGCTGTGCCGAGTATGGCTGGGAAGACTTACTTGAATTTCTACGAGAGGCAAATGGAAATATTGAAAACATTGAATTCAAGACACCTGGAGAACTGTGTTCTTTGGATCCTGTGAATGTATGCAGGTACTTCAATCATAGATTTGAAGCAATGATGTCTTTCATCACAAATAAAAAGAATCCACCTCTTGGAGAGGTGTTGGATTTCTTCTGGAGAAAGGAGTATCAAGCAAGAGGTGCCCCTCATATACATATGTTGCTGTGGATCAAGGATGCACCTAAATTTGGAACAGATCCGGATGACTTAGTGATGAATTTCATCGAACAGTATTCTACGTGTGCTGTTCCAAATGCAACGGAGAAGAAAAGTCTAAGAGAACAAGTTCTACGTTTCCAAAGCCATCGTTGTGGAAAGTACTGTCGTCGTAAATTCAGAAACAAGGACAAGTTCTACACCAAATGTCGTTTCAACTTTCCACGACCGGTGATTTCTAAAGGAAGAGTGAACAGTTTGATGTCTTCGCTGCGACATAATGTGACGAGGAAATCACCCAAGAATACATACAATTTGAAAAGGAACGAAGAGTCCAAGTACATCAATGACTACAACCCAGTGATTTTGTCCATGTGGAATGCCAACATGGATATACAGTTTGTGGCTGACAACTGTATGGCTGTGGCTCGGTATGTGACATCTTACATCACCAAAAAAGAAAAGACCGAACTGAAGGATATGTGGGAGGACATTTCCCATGAAAAGAGCCTCAGCAAGAAGTTGTACAGTTTCAGTCTGAAGATGTTGTCGCATCGAGAAATCGGAGCTTACGAATGTTCTGATCGATTGTCTTCAGCAAGTCTCTATGCCAAATCCAGGAGTCTCGTTTGGGCGAGTCTTGGTCTTGCTGCAACGCGAAATCGAGTTCTAAAACCTGTTCGGGAAATTGAGTATTTGGCAGAAAAGGAACCAAACAGTACCGACATTTTGAAGACCAACATGTTGGATACATATTATCCAAATCGAAGCAGTCACCTTGAGAATGTTTGTCTATATGAGGTTCTCCAAAATTATATATTCAAGAGGAACATCAAAGAAGATATTGAGAAAGGAGTGTATGCTGTAATTGGAAGTGAGGGATGCCTGGTCAAGCAAAGAAAATGCCAATTAGTAAACCATCGAAAATTAAGTGGCGAATCTCCAGAAAAAAAGGAGTTTTTCTATTTAGCACTTTTGCAACTTTTCAAGCCTTGGCGTGCAGAAGAGGAACTGCTTGGAGATTTCCTCTGTTACGAAGACTCTTTCAATGCAGCCAAGGAGTCCATAGAATGTCCTGCTTTTTCTAAATATCAAGAAATGCTAACTTTGGAAATTGAGCAGGAAGCAACGATTGCAGCCGAGATTGCCAGAGACAGTTCTCAGGACAGTCAGAGTTCTGTTTCATTGAGTCAAGATCCACTTGGAGGACCTATTATCGAAAATGAAGCTGCCACTGCTATGAATGAAGTAGAAAGAGCCATGGCACATGCTCAGGAGGATTCAGTTAACTTACAAGACTTGGAAAAACAACTCAACGTTGAGCAGAGGAAAATATATGATGAAGTTACCAAGGAAATTGAGCACGGATTAAGTCATGAGAAGAAAGAGTGCTCGTGTACGTCGTTGAAGCCTGTCCGACTGTACGTGAGTGGAGAAGCGGGAACTGGAAAAAGTTTCCTCATTAAAGCAATCTCTTGTTATTTGCAGGAAAGGACTGAGTCATCGCTGTCTTGTGTTGTCACCGCTCCTACTGGACTGGCAGCACATAATATTAAAGGTATTACTTTGCATCGTCTATTGATGCTGCCGGTGGAGCATGACAACAAATTAGAATACAACAAGTTATCTGGAGATGCTTGCTGTGAAGTTTCAAGAGTTTTGAGGAAAATGAAACTACTTATCATTGACGAAGTAAGCATGGTTTCCAATGTCATGCTTGCCTTTGTGCATTTGAGAATGCAAGAAGTACTTAAAACTGAATATGATGTCTTATTTGGTGGGAAACACATTATTGTTTTCGGAGATCTTCTACAGCTGACACCAGTAAAAGGTCAACCTGTGTTCAAAATACTCACGCATGAAGATACCAGGAAGTGCCTAGGGAGCATTGGCAACGTCAATATATGGTTAAACTTCAATTATGCAGAACTGCATCAAAATATGCGTCAGGCAAAGGATGAAGATTACAAGAATATTCTACAAGATATCAGAATTGGAAAAGTGACCGAGCATGGGAAAGAAGCTTTAAATGCACGGTTACTGTCAAATTTGTATCCCAAACAAGAGATTGTGCCTGAGAATATTTTTCAGAAAATTACTGAGAAGAAATCCGGGATATGTCTCATGCCAACTCTTGCAGAATGTGCCATCTTCAACAACAAAATGTTGAATTTAGAAAAGCAAGACATTGTGAAACTGGAAGCTATCGACAAATTAGAGCATATGGGATCAACAATTATTTTGTCAGATAATTTGAAATCAAAATTGGATTCATTAGAGAAGACTATATCTAAGACAGCGGGTTTTGAAAAGACTCTGAATGTGTGTTTAAATTGCCGAATCATTTTGAGACGGAATTTACATGTAGAAAGAGGTCTGGTAAATGGATCAATGGGTAATGTTGTTGATTTTGAGAAATACAGAAATAGAGATGGAATAGAATTTTTAAGAATTAAATTTGATGGCATTGAGGAAGTACAGCAAATTGGTCGTTGTTCTGCTAGGTTTTTGCTTGTTAAAGATTTATATGTTCGCCGTAAACAGTTTCCTGTTTGCTTGGCATATGCAGTGACAATCCATAAATCGCAAGGTTTAAGTGTAGACTGTGCATTGGTGAATATTGGCAGTTCTGTGTTCAAGGAGGGTATGGCATATGTGGCATTGTCACGAGTTAGAACTTTATCGGGATTGTACTTGATTGACTGTGATGTCACAAACATTTGTGCAGATCTAGATTGTGTTAAGGAATACAATAGGTTAAGAAGAGAGTATGCGCCACATTTGCCTCAATATCCTTTGTTTGAGAAACGTGTGGTAGGCCGGAAACGTAGAAATAGCATTAATAGTAGGGAGGTTGTTGCAAAAAGACCAAAAGTCAATGAACCGAAAATTGTTAGCAGAAAGAAAGTGGATTCTGTTGAAGATGTTGTTGGTTTTCAATTTGAAAACAGTTCTGGTGTCAACTGCTATGCAAATGTAGTGGTTAATGTTCTCTTTTCACTAGAGAGTTTAAAAGAACAGATTCTGTTGAATTCAGAACAAATTTTATGCTGTTTGTTGAATTCTGTTTTCGAGAAATGTAGCAGTGATCGAACAAAAGTAGAAAGTGTGTCTGAAGTTCGTTATCTTTTAGATGAATGTTCAGGTCAAACAGACTTCTCTGAAAATAATCAGCAAGATTGTCAGGAGTTTTTAATGTATATGCTTGATATATTGCAAGTTGAGGGTGTAGATGTAGATCAACTGTTTGGGCTTTCTTATCAATGGCAGCATGACTGCGAGAACTGTATGGTATCAAGTACTACTAGTGTAGACTCAGAAAGATTTATATATTTAACTTTGCCAGACAGTAAATCAGTGTCCTTTAATAAGCTAGTAAATGCAGCGGATCACAACATGGAGTGTAGCCAATGTAAATGTGATATGATGTCAACATTATTTATACGTAGATATGGCCAGTATGTCATTTTAATGATTCAACGATGTAGGCCTGATGGATCAAAATTGTCAACTTTAATAAAAAAATTTGTGGCTTCTCAGCTGTCAATATCAGGGAGGACTTTTGTTACTGTAGCAATTATCTATCACGATGGTCCATCAACAACATCAGGACATTATACAGCTTACTTAAAGTCTGGAAACGGCTGGTCATTCTGTAATGATTCTGTTGTAACTTTAAAAAAAAAATTGCCGTTTGACCTTAAAAATTCTTACCTGGTGTTTTTAAAACCAAAATTTTAAGTAGAGGGAATGTAAGTCTGCAATGCTGTCTCGATTAAAAATCCAACTATATAAACCTGATGCAAGTAAGTCTGCTTCATAGTAAGCAGTATCAGTGTCATAGGAAAAGGAGAACATGAGTGACAAAGAAGACTAAGATATTAGTAGTCCAGGATTGTGAAAATAATCTCAAATATTTTATTTTTGAAAGTTGCGAAAATAGAAAATGTCGGGATTTGATTGGAAGAATTACAAGACTTGCGAATCACGGCAACATGATTTGGCCTAGTGGAAACATGTGATATAATGAGAGAAGTTTTTTTTCTATGTAACATATTTCACGTATCGATGGAGGTTTTCTTTCAGAAAGTGGCGGGCTGAAAATATTTAAAGCACAACAGAGTGGATGCTGTTTATAGGAGATCGTTTGACGTCATTGAAAGTAAGTTAATTTTAAGAAGTTTTGAAATCAGATTTCTTAGGTTGTATGGGTTTTTTAAACACAGTCATTTTGATTGTGTTTTTTTTTCCCCGCTGTTACATGATGAATACCTTCAAGTCACTGATTTAAGTGAAATTTGATACATTCTGAGAACAGCAAAAATAAACCATTTAACATGTATAATTAATGTTATGCTTTTTGTCCTTATGATATACATTTAGAAATGTGTGGTACATATGGGTAAGCTGAGTTCTGTAAATATCAATTTTAATGCTTAGAGTGCTGTACTTCTGGGTAGTGTTTTTTTTTTTATAAAAAAAAGAGGCCTCACCTCAAAGAAAGCTCTTGAAAGCACACATCTTATTTGCATCATAAAACAATCATTTACAATGTTAGACACAATTTTATTATGGCTTTACATCTTTTTTGCGCTGCTATTGCATCACTATTGTGAGACATTAGCAGTGCAAGAAAAACATCATGTTCCAAAATAGGCCTCAGTTCAGCAACATCAAGATACAGTTTCTTTCGAATATATATATTTAGGATTGTGTAGGGGACGTAGAGAAGCAGAGACTTCTGTAAATGTCAAAGTTGTTGAAAAACTGTTTGTTTTTGAACCTTTTCCCTTGTCTTTTCTAATTTTTAAATACATGTTTTAATATTTTTTGAAATGTTTGTTCTTTGTTTTACAGATTGAAAGTATGAAAAAATATTTAAAAAAGGTAACAAGAATTATAAGGTAAATGTTTTCCACTCTTTTTACCCGCAATGCACTGCTGATGATGTCATTGACACTATCTCTCATTTACTCTCTCTAGCTGTCTTTCTTTTTACATTATTCTCTGATTACTTCCCTTATACTAACTCTTCTTTTTTTTTAAAAAATATTTTTTTAGTTCGCTTAAATTTCGCGAACCGGTCAGCGAACTTGAAGCGAACCAAAAGAAATAGAGCTTGCCAGAGTGATAAACATTCTAGCAATTTTGTTTGAAAGGGGAGGTAGTTCTGAAAAGAACTGTTTTTTTTTGTTTTTGTTGTTTTATATATTTTTTTTATTTTTTGAACATTTTTTGATTTTTTTGTATTTTTAGAACTGTTTTATGTTTTTTTTGTTTTTTTTATGGAGGGAAGACAACAAAAAACAGGCTTTCAAAACGGCTCAACTGGAGCAAAAAAAAGAAAATTACTTTTTGGGTGCATTAGGGCATTTATGATTTTCATATGCAATGTTCATGAGGTTGACACTCATGTTGCCATATGACAGCATATCACCACAGTAAACACAAGATAACTTTATGTGCTGGAAGTTAGGTTGGATGTTTGGCACAGTCTCTTGTGCCTCTCTTCCCGTCAAAGACAATGTAGATGTAGATCTTGCCACAGGAGTTGCCGTCGGATTGTCTACAAGATCCCTTAACTCAGCCCGGCTGTAGTTCAAGGGATGCCACCTGCTCATGTGACGATGCATTGTATAGTTCCCCATACTGTACTTCTTTTCTGTGCCTCTCGACAATCTGTAGTCACAGATGAGGCAGGTGGCATATTTTGCATTCACTTTCTTTGTTCCAGGAGGGATGGTGAAAAACTGCCAGATGAAACTGGATTTTCGTTTAGAAACCCGGGGCAACTCATCAACAAATTGTTGTTCCTCTCTCTCCTCTTCTTCTTCTTCCTCATCTTCCTCCTCTCTGTTAGTCATAATTTGACTAGGTGGTCCTCTCTTCTTATGAGGAGGTGGAGGTGGTGGTGGGGGTGCACCAGCTGCAGCAAGAATGGAAGCCATTGTGGATCTTCAGATAAATGGTCTTTCTCTCACCAAGATGAAAGTCAGAGTGAGGAAATAAGGAGGGGTTTACATGATTTGGGGAAAACAAAAGTTCTGAGCCAATGAAAAGTGTTATTTTTAGGTCACATGACCTAGTCATACATCATTTGGAAACCAAAAGTGAAATGAACCAATGAGAAGTTTGATAAACAAGTCACATGACCTGTTCCGCTTACGTTACGCGGCGCGCGCTGCGTCCCAGATCGCTTCTGGTTCGCGGTCCGGAGCACTTCCGGGAGCGCTAACGCGACGCGTCATTAGACGCATTACGCGATAACGTGATATGTCGCGCTTCCGCGACGCGTCACTGTTCCGCTAACGTAACGTTGACCGGTTCGCGGACTAGATCGCGGCATCAAGATGAGCTAACGGAAAGCTACCCGGTTCGCGAACTAGAAGCGAAGAAAAAAATATTAAAAAAAAATCATCAATAAATATCTATATATATTTTGGGATTTAAAGAATAATACATTTTACAGCTACAGATGTTAGCTTTTAAAAAACCAATGAAATTCAATGAAAAAACCATAGGTTATAGACCATATATAGTTAGGAATTCGCATTTACAAAACCTTATTTTATTTGCACAAAACCATTGAAATTCCATATATAGTTAGTTGCACTAACTATATATCGCGCACCCGCAATCCACTGCTGATGATGTCACATATTACATCATTCATGACATGGTCAGTGACATCACTGATGACATCACTGATGACATCTCAAATGACATGACTGATGACATCACTGATGACAACATCCAGTGACTGTATGTTTCTGTAAAGTTAAAATATCTTTTACATATTGAAGAATGAGTGGATGTATAAGTGTCTGGATGAAGGATTTAGTAGGTGCATGACTGACTGTATGAGTGAGTGATTAAATGTGTCTCACTGAGTGCATGGGTTAGTGACTAAACTGTGTTAATTTGTGCATCATTATGTCTGTTGTTCTGTAAACTGTTGCATGTGTTGATAAGTAGCTATATGAGTAACTATATGGGTTATTGATTGGTTGCCCAAGTATTTGTATGGGAGACTGTGTGTGTTTGTGGGTGGCTGGGAGGTGTATGACTCTGTGCATAGATGTGTGAGCAGTTGATTCACTAGATGTATGGTTTCAAAAGTGCATGTGGAAACAGCTGTATGGGCGGTTGACTGTGTGCATGAGTGTATTGGTGAGTGAATGGATATCTCAGTGCTACATGTCAAAGTAAGTACATATGTAAAGCACAGTACATGTGAGAGTTGACATATATAAATAATTGTGCATAAGAGCCAGTGAATTTGTGCGTGGCTGCATGGATCATTGAAAACTTGTATCAGTGATTGTATAGGAGAGTAAATATGTGTTAGAATATGTTTCAATAAGTAAGGTGTGTATAACTGTATAGTTGAGGAAATGGAGGTGTGATTGATTCTTTGCATGACTGACTAGGTGTATGAGTAACTCCATGGATGAATGACAATCTGTGAGTGTCTGTTTACACTGAGTGTATCTAAGGTTATATCAGAGTCTGTAGAGGTTCATCGTATTAACACATGAATGATGTCATCAGTGATGTTGTCAGTGATGTCATCAGTGATGTCATCAGTGATGTCACTGACCATGTCATGAATGATGTAATATGTGACATCATCAGCAGTGGATTGCGGGTGCGCGATATATAGTTAGTGCAACTAACTATATATGGAATTTCAATGGTTTTGTGCAAATAAAATAAGGTTTTGTAAATGCGAATTCCTAACTATATATGGTCTATAACCTATGGTTTTTTCATTGAATATATATATATATATATATATATATATATATATATATATATATATATATATCTATATCTATATCTATATCTATATATATATATATGTATATATATATATATATATATATATATATATATATATATATATATATATATATATATATATATATATATATATATATATATATATATATATTCACAGAAAAAACCATAGGTTATAGACCATATATAGTTAGGAATTTGCATTTACAAAACCTTGAAAATTCACTGAAAAAACCATAGGTTATAGACCATATATAGTTAGGGATTAGCATTTAAAAAACCTTATTTTATTTGCACAAAACCATTGAAATTCCATATATAGTTAGTTGCACTAACTATATATCGCGGACCCGCAATCCACTGCTAATGATGTCACATATTACATCATTCATGACATGGTCAGTGACATCACTGATGACATCACTGATGACATCTCAAATGACATCACTGATGACATCACTGATGACATCACTGATGACAACACCCAGTGACTGTATGTTTCTGTAAAGTTAAAATATGTCTTACATATTGAAGAATGAGTGGATGTATAAGTGTCTGGATGAAGGATTTAGTAGGTGCATGACTGACTGTATGAGAGAATGATTAAATGTGTCTCACTGAGTGTATGGGTTAGTGATTAAAGTGTCTTAATTTGGCAATCATTATTTATGTTGTTCTGTAAACTGCTGCATGTTTAAATCAGTAGCTATATCAGTAACTATATGGGTTATTGAATGGTTGCCCAAGTATTTGTATGGGAGACTGAGTATGTGTGTGGGTGGCTGGGAGGTGTATAACTCTGTGCATAGATGTGTGAGCAGTTGATTCCCTAGGTGTATGGGTTCAAAAGTGCACGTAGAAACAGCTGTATGGACAGTTGACTGTGTGCATGAGTATATTGGTGAGTGAATGGATATCTCAGTGCTACATGTCAAAGTAAGTACATATGTAAAACACACTCCATGTGAGAGTTGACATATATAAATAACTGAACATAAGAGCCAGTGAATGTGTGAGTGGCTGTATGAATCATTGTGAACTTGTATCAAGGATTGTATAAGAGAGTAAATATGTGTTACTATATGTTTGAATAAGTAAGGTGTGTATAACTGTATAGTTGAGGAAATGGAGATGTGATCGATTCTTTGCATGACTGACTAGGTGTGTGAGTGACTCCATGGATGTGTGACAGTCTGTGAGTGCCTGTTTACACTGAGTGTATCTAAAGTTATATTAGAGTCTGAAGATGTATTATCACATAAATGATATCATCAGTGATGTAATCAGTAATGTCAAATGAGATGTCAGTGATGTCATCAGTGATGTCATTTGAGATGTCATCAGTGATGTCATCAGTGATGTCATTTGAGATGTCATCAGTGATGTCATCAGTGATGTCACTGACCATGTCATGAATGATGTAATATGTGACATCATTAGCAGTGGATTGCGGGTCCGCGATATATAGTTAGTGCAACTAACTATATATGGAATTTCAATGGTTTTGTGCAAATAAAATAAGGTTTTTTAAATGCTAATCCCTAACTATATATGGTCTATAACCTATGGTTTTTTCAGTGAATTTTCAAGGTTTTGTAAATGCAAATTCCTAACTATATATGGTCTATAACCTATGGTTTTTTCTGTGAATTTCATTGGTTTTTTAAAAGCTAATATCTATAGCTGTAAAATATATTCTTTATTAAGTGACGTATCAGCTAGCCCGTGAGACGCCTCATGATGCATCGCATAACCGTGACGTATCGTCTCTGCAGCGCAAACCAAACCCAAAACGTAAACGCGCCAGAACACGCTTAAAGATATATATATATTTTTTTAACCTTAATTAGACAAAATCCACACGTGCACATATCACAAACGTTCAAAAAACACAATATGTCGGACTCCCGTTATGCTACCGGTTAGCTGCCCGGTTAACGTACCAGGAAGCACCTTTACCGCGAAAAATCGCAATTTCTTTTTTCTTTTGCCCCGCAGGGAACTTTAATAGCCCCCTCATCAATCCTAGGGGTTCAGGAGGGGTCTGCCTTACCCCTTTCATTCATTTACACCTTTTTTTTTTCCACCTCTTGTCTCTCGATCCTACCGAGAGACAAGATGGCGGCCGCTCCGGACTGTTTACAATGTTGACAGCCAATCAGCTACTCCTCAGACTCCCGTTACACTGCCGGTTAGCTTCCCGGTTAGCTGTCCGGTTAGCTGCCCGGTTCGCGTACCAAGACGCGTCTCTACGGCGAAAAAATCGGATTTGTTTTTTTTTTTGGCCCCGCGTGGCTTTATGATATCCCCCTCATCAATCCTATGGGGTCAGAAGGGGTCTACCTTGCCCTCTTTCCTTCATTTCCCCCTTTGTTTTGGTCTCCTCTTGTCTCTCGATCCTACCGAGAGACAAGATGGCGGCCGCTCCGGACTGTTTACAATGTTGACAGCCAATCAGCTACTCCTCAGACTCCCGTTACACTGCCGGTTAGCTTCCCGGTTAGCTGCCCAGTTAGCTGCCCGGTTCGCTTACCAAGACGCGTCTCTACGGCAAAAAAATCGGATTTTTTTTTTTTTTTTGGGGCCCCGCGTGGCTCTATAATATCCCCCTCATCAATCCTAGGGGGTCAGAAGGGTTCTACCTTGCCCCCTTTCCTTCATTTCCCCCTTTGTTTTGGCCTCCTCTTGTCTCTCGATCCTACCGAGAGACAAGATGGCGGCCGCTCCGGACTGTTTAGAATGTTGACAGACACCAGAGAGCCAATCAGCTTCGCTTCGCAAAGTTCCGATACGCGAAAAGTTCGCTAACCGGAGCGCTACCCGGAGCGCTGTTACAGATATATATCTTGTTTTAAACATTAATTTCTCAAAATCCACTGAAGCACATATATTGAGACCTAGCAAAGGCACATCGGGCTAACAGTCCCAACAATTTTGCCAAGTTTCGTGGAAATCCATTCAGCCGTTCGGGCTAAAAGTGAGGCCAACCGCCCTATGGAAATTAACATGGGAAAAACGCGTTTTGGGACCCCCCTTTTTTCTCGGCCCCCCCTTGACGAACCCCCCCCAAATTTGCAGGAGCTGCTCAGAAACAAAATGTGCCATTTTCCTGAAAATTTCAGCCAATTCCGTCCACAAACACCAAAGTTATTAGGCATAGAATTTTCAAAAGTTCCATAGAGAAAAAATCCTAACTATATATACCTACTGGCTATCGCCAGTAGGTATATATATATATATATATATATATATATATATATATATATATATATATATATATATATATATATATATATATATATATATATATATATATATATATATATATATATATATCCAACAAACGTTTAGCCTGTCATGAGATGACGCCACACAGGTGAGTTCATAATCTTGCTGTTTTATTCAAAGAGGGCAGACACAAAAAGAACCAGCATTGCGGCAAATTCATTCTCCCTCCCGACGCGTTTCGTGCTATGGAAGCACTTAATCATGGGCTGCTGGGATAGTGCTGTCACGAACTCGGCAAAAGCCGCCAACTGCATTTCAACGTAGTCCCTCCCAAGTGGCGTGGCCACAACCCGTGGCCTGATGGTTGATGCAGTCCATGCCTCATTCCTCCAGTGAGTTTGCCAAGTTCATCACAGCAAATGTTTATAAGACCCAAGTGGGTGTGCACACAGAATGCCAGCATCTGTGCTGCCGCTCGCCTCGATGAAAAGCACTCGCCTGACCTTTATGCTGAACTTCCTCGTGGAACCTCAGCAGGACTTCGCAGAGCGGAGCGGGGTCAATCTCGCGGCCCAGGCAAAGGCCGCATCAAATCCAACAAACGTTTAGCCTGTCATGAGATGACGCCACACAGGTGAGTTCATAATCTTGCTGTTTTATTCAAAGAGGGCAGACACAAAAAGAACCAGCATTGCGGCAAATTCATTCTCCCTCCCGACGCGTTTCGTGCTATGGAAGAACTTAATCATGGGCTGCTGGGATAGTGCTGTCACGAACTCGGCAAAAGCCGCCAACTGCATTTCAACGTAGTCCCTCCCAAGTGGGTGTGGCCACAACCCGTGGCCTGATGGTTGATGCAGTCCATGCCTCATTCCTCCAGTGAGTTTGCCAAGTTCATCACAGCAAATGTTTATAAGACCCAAGTGGGTGTGCACACAGAATGCCAGGATCTGTGCTGCCGCTCGCCTCGATGAAAAGCACTCGCCTGACCTTTATGCTGAACTTCCTCGTGGAACCTCAGCAGGACTTCGCAGAGCGGAGCGGGGTCAATCTCGCGGCCCAGGCAAAGGCCGCATCAAATCCAACAAACGTTTAGCCTGTCATGAGATGACGCCACACAGGTGAGTTCATAATCTTGCTGTTTTATTCAAAGAGGGCAGACACAAAAAGAACCAGCATTGCGGCAAATTCATTCTCCCTCCCGACGCGTTTTGTTCTATGGAAGCACTTAATCATGGGCTGCTGGGATAGTGCTGTCACGAACTCGGCAAAAGCCGCCAACTGCATTTCAACGTAGTCCCTCCCAAGTGGGCGTGGCCACAACCCGTGGCCTGATGGTTGATGCAGTCCATGCCTCATTCCTCCAGTGAGTTTGCCAAGTTCATCACAGCAAATGTTTATAAGACCCAAGTGGGTGTGCACACAGAATGCCAGGATCTGTGCTGCCGCTCGCCTCGATGAAAAGCACTCGCCTGACCTTTATGCTGAACTTCCTCGTGGAACCTCAGCAGGACTTCGCAGAGCGGAGCGGGGTCAATCTCGCGGCCCAGGCAAAGGCCGCATCAAATCCAACAAACGTTTAGCCTGTCATGAGATGACGCCACACAGGTGAGTTCATAATCTTGCTGTTTTATTCAAAGAGGGCAGACACAAAAAGAACCAGCATTGCGGCAAATTCATTCTCCCTCCCGACGCGTTTCGTGCTATGGAAGCACTTAATCATGGGCTGCTGGGATAGTGCTGTCACGAACTCGGCAAAAGCCGCCAACTGCATTTCAACGTAGTCCCTCCCAAGTGGGCGTGGCCACAACCCGTGGCCTGATGGTTGATGCAGTCCATGCCTCATTCCTCCAGTGAGTTTGCCAAGTTCATCACAGCAAATGTTTATAAGACCCAAGTGGGTGTGCACACAGAATGCCAGGATCTGTGCTGCCGCTCGCCTCGATGAAAAGCACTCGCCTGACCTTTATGCTGAACTTCCTCTTGGAACCTCAGCAGGACTTCGCAAACAGCAAGATTATGAACTCACCTGTGTGGCGTCATCTCATGACAGGCTAAACGTTTGTTGGATTTGATGCGGCCTTTGCCTGGGCCGCGAGATTGACCCCGCTCCGCTCTGCGAAGTCCTGCTGAGGTTCCACGAGGAAGTTCAGCATAAAGGTCAGGCGAGTGCTTTTCATCGAGGCGAGCGGCAGCACAGATCCTGGCATTCTGTGTGCACACCCACTTGGGTCTTATAAACATTTGCTGTGATGAACTTGGCAAACTCACTGGAGGAATGAGGCATGGACTGCATCAACCATCAGGCCACGGGTTGTGGCCACGCCCACTTGGGAGGGACTACGTTGAAATGCAGTTGGCGGCTTTTGCCGAGTTCGTGACAGCACTATCCCAGCAGCCCATGATTAAGTGCTTCCATAGCACGAAACGCGTCGGGAGGGAGAATGAATTTGCCGCAATAATGGTTCTTTTTGTGTCTGCCCTCTTTGAATAAAACAGCAAGATTATGAACTCACCTGTGTGGCGTCATCTCATGACAGGCTAAACGTTTGTTGGATTTGATGCGGCCTTTGCCTGGGCCGCGAGATTGACCCCGCTCTGCTCTGCGAAGTCCTGCTGAGGTTCCACGAGGAAGTTCAGCATAAAGGTCAGGCGAGTGCTTTTCATCGAGGCGAGCGGCAGCACAGATCCTGGCATTCTGTGTGCACACCCACTTGGGTCTTATAAACATTTGCTGTGATGAACTTGGCAAACTCACTGGAGGAATGAGGCATGGACTGCATCAACCATCAGGCCACGGGTTGTGGCCACGCCCACTTGGGAGGGACTACGTTGAAATGCAGTTGGCGACTTTTGCCGAGTTCGTGACAGCACTATCCCAGCAGCCCATGATTAAGTGCTTCCATAGCACGAAACGCGTCGGGAGGGAGAATGAATTTGCCGCAATGCTGGTTCTTTTTGTGTCTGCCCTCTTTGAATATAACAGCAAGATTATGAACTCACCTGTGTGGCGTCATCTCATGACAGGCTAAACGTTTGTTGGATTTGATGCGGCCTTTGCCTGGGCCGCGAGATTGACCCCGCTCCGCTCTGCGAAGTCCTGCTGAGGTTCCACGAGGAAGTTCAGCATAAAGGTCAGGCGAGTGCTTTTCATCGAGGCGAGCGGCAGCACAGATCCTGGCATTCTGTGTGCACACCCACTTGGGTCTTATAAACATTTGCTGTGATGAACTTGGCAAACTCACTGGAGGAATGAGGCATGGACTGCATCAACCATCAGGCCACGGGTTGTGGCCACGCCCACTTGGGAGGGACTACGTTGAAATGCAGTTGGCGGCTTTTGCCGAGTTCGTGACAGCACTATCCCAGCAGCCCATGATTAAGTGCTTCCATAGCACGAAACGCGTCGGGAGGGAGAATGAATTTGCCGCAATGCTGGTTCTTTTTGTGTCTGCCCTCTTTGAATAAAACAGCAGGATTATGAACTCACCTGTGTGGCGTCATCTCATGACAGGCTAAACGTTTGTTGGATATATATATATATATATATATATATATATATATATATATATATATATATATATATATATATATATATATATATATATATATATATATATATTACCTACTGGCGGTCGCCAGTAGGTATATATAGTTAGGATTTTTTCTCTATGGGACTTCTGAAAATTCTATGTCTAATAACTTTGGCGTTTGTGGACGGAATCGGCTGAAATTTTCAGGAAAATGGCACATTTTGATTCTGAGCAGCCCCTGAAAATTTGGTGGAGTTTCGTCAAGGGGGGGCTGAGAAAAAAGGGGGGTCCCAAAACGCGTTTTTTCCATTCATTTTTCCATAGGGCGGTTGGACTCACTTTTAGCTCGAACGGCTGAATGGATTTGCACGAAACTTGGCAAAATTGTAGGGACTGTTAGCCCGATGTGCCTTTGCTAGGTCTCAATATATGTGCTTCAGTGGATTTTGAGAAATTAACGTTTAAATCAAGATATATATCTGTAACAGCGCTCCGGGCAGCGATCCGGTCCGCTTACTTTTCGCTTATCGGAACTTTGCGCGCAGAAAGCTGATTGGCTCTCCGGTGTCTGTCAACATTCTAAACAGTCCGGAGCGGCCGCCATCTTGTCTCTCGGTAGGATCGAGAGAGAAGAAGAGGTAAAAAACGAAAGGGGAATTTAATGAAAGGGGGCAAGGTATCCCCCTCTTGACCCCCTAGGAATGTTGTTGGGGTTATTAAAGGGTCCCGTGGGGAAAATAAAAAAAAAATGATTTTTCACGGTAGAAGCGCTTCACGGGCCGCGAACTGGGCCGCAAACTGGTAGCGGCCGCCATCTTGTCTCTCGGTAGGATCGAGAGAGAAGAAAAGGTGAAAAACTAAGGGGGAATTTAATGAAAGGGGGCAAGGTATCCCCCTCTTGACCCCCTAGGAATGTTGTTGGGGTTATTAAAGGGTCCCGTGGGGAAAATAAAAAAAAAAATGATTTTTCACGGTAGAAGCGCTTCACGGGCCGCGAACTGGGCCGCAAACTGGTAGCGAAACGGGAATTCGCCATTTTGTGCTTCGTTTTAATTGTTTAGAGACAAAAATTATCGCCACACATCGGCCACAATGCATGAATATCGCTGAAAAGTCAGCGATATTCATGCATTATCCAGCAAATGCTCTTAGCCATGTTATCCACCTTCCATTGGATAACATGGCTAAAAACTGCTCTGTGCGTGAGCTTTTTTGTGTTTCAAAATTTAATAACATTTCTAACATTTAACTAGTTTATGAATTACATATAAAAATGATTAAAGACTCAAACAATTTTTTAATATTACATACAATTTTATTTTTCGGATTGTTTTTCAAAATTTAATACAACGTCTAGCATTTCACTGTCTGATATGTGTTCTTGTTCAGTGAACATAAGTTCCAACATTTGACCGTCATCATAATGATGTAAATGATCCACAGATTCTACACATTGAACTAATTCATGGTCCCGTGATTCATCCATGAAATCTGAGTCATCATTGTCCTCAATAACTTTTTCTGTGTTGTTCTCCAGAACAATTTCGAAGGAAACATTCTGCTCACCTTCCATTTTATTGCTGTAATTTGCATAAAAAATAAATATATCAGTAGAGATAGGGCACTGTTGGGTTTAAGTTCAGACAGGCACTTGTGAGTTTATAACAGAGAAGTAATCTATGGGCACTGTATGGTTTCAGGCGTGAAGTAGTACTATTAAAAAGTGCCTGTGAAGAAGCCTAAGTAAATTCATAATTATACCATAGAAACCTAAATCAGTCCATAATTATAATAAAGAAGCCTTTCTCAATGTCTAACTCTTACAGAGGGATAGTATATAACTATCTGAAAAAGTTTACCATATTTACTTATAGTGCACAATATACTTCAGTTTTAAAAATAACAACTTACCTTTAGAAACAAGTTGATGTTATTAGTGATATTCTAAATGATATATACAACAACAAGTAGTAGTCAAAATGGCTGTGTTTCCTTCTCTTCCTTTATATATATTCAGGTATATAACCAATCAAATGTCAGGTAATAAAAGTAGAAAATGAAAGTAACATTTTCATTGGTTGTCAATTCCAACACTTCAGATGTGTTTTGTGAAGTAATTTACCTCACGGTACTTGGAGAGGTCTACAGGCTAAATGGCTAAATGAAATTTCAATGAAATTTGTGAGAATGGAAGGGATTGTTATGTAGTATGAGCTAATCTATATTTGGTGAGAGTGTCTCTAGTCGTTTTTCTGTAAATTACTTTCCCACCTTTTTTTTGGACCGCTTTCCGGGAAGCGGCCAGGTTAGCGAACCTTAAGCGTCACGGGAGTCCACCATTTTGTGTTTCGGTCGCATTAAGATACAAGATGGAGGGCAAATAATGTTTAGAATGGGTAGAAGGGGTCATGGTAGACTTATCTTGACCCTCTAGGTTTTCTGAGGGTGGCTGAGGAGGCTTATATGTGCGGAAAAAAACATTTTTTTTAAAAAAATTCCGCGAGGTTAGCTTTCGGTTCGCGAACCGGGTAGCGCTCTTTGAGCGTATTTTGTGGAAAATTAATGAAAAAAATTAGAAAAAAATAATAATTGTGAGTGATCAGATGAAGGGTAGCTCTGAGAAGAGCTTTTGGGTTTATGGTACATTTAGGTACTTATAAGTAGGTACCAATGCACAGTCTTAAATTCAGAATGAAAATTCTGTTGCCCTCATCTGAGAAGTGAACTCCATCTCCTCTGTAGATATCTTGCATGTAGTAACGCAAGTTATTGTTGTACAGAGAGCCCATTCCATGGTCTCTCATGAAAGCTGAAACAGATTTGTTTACATGCTTCCTCGCTTTCTCAATTTGTGGACAAAATTGGTTGGACCACTTCCATTTCTGTCTTTGGCATATATTGGAATATACCAAGGCAGTTTGAGGAAAAAGTGCCATTAATTGCTCAAAGGTGTCCTTTAAAAGCATTTCCAGACCTACCCCTGTCAAAGTGCCCAAATCATTACCTCCACAGTGCACAATTAACAGGTCAGGTTTTGGCAAATGCATAAAGGTTTTCACCAATGGTATCAATTGGTGACATTTTAATCCTCTTTGGCCCAACCACTTAATTTCCACATCTTGTAAATTGAGGTTAGGTAAATTTCTGTTCTCAGCATACCTTTGAGCCCAGTGGATGTAACTATGTCCAACAATCCAGACCTTAAACATGGTGGGAGAAGGTTGTTCTGCAGTCAGATGAAGTGTGGTAATGAAAGGGCAGTTGAAACAGTAGGAGTTTCTAAAGAAAAAAAACTGTGGATTTACAATGCTAATGAATCATTAGCAGTGATTGGTGCATTTCCATTTCTGAAAACAGAAAGTTAGGGTGCATGGATGTGTTCTTTGAAACATGTAATTTGAATGGTCAAGGAAGAAACATTTAATGAAAGATTGCACTGGATACGCAGGTGCACTGAGAGTTCAGAGTTCAATTGAAACATTGTTGTGTGAACTTGCAAACATGAGAGGTCTTCCAGGAGGTGGTTGCTATGGAAACAAGGCAGACAGGGCAGAGGGGGGAAGGGTTTTGATTTGAAAAAAGTGAGGGAAGAGGTATGATTGGCTACTATGAGAGATATGTGAAAGGAATGTCTGTATTTCTGTGCTTTCAATAGCTGCAGCCTTTGGAGTGCATCCTTTTTCTTCTGCTGAAGACAATTTGGTGTATTTCTTTGACTGTTTTCAAAACTCAAAATATTTGCTAAGGTGAGAAAAGATTTATTTAATTTAGATAGAGAATAGTATGATTTAAGGAGAAAATGATGAAGAAAGCTGTGTTTTTAAAATGTGGTTTTGTCTCTAGTGATATAGTAATAGAATTAGTTTCATAGGTTGTTTGGGGTCATATTTAGAAGGCATTTTAGTGTCTTTGATGTTATTTTTCCCTTTTTAAATGGAAAGCGTTCCTCATGGGGCCCTGAGCAGTTCTTAGCCATGTTATTTAATAGGAAGTGGATAACATGGCTAAGAGCATTTGCTGGAAAATGCATGAATATCGCTGACTTTTCTGTGATGTTATGTTTACCTTTTTAAATGGAAAGTGTTCCTCTTGGGGCAAGTGTCTTGTAAATACGCTCCCACTTGCGCTTGGCAAATTTAGATTTTGATTATGGGAGTTACCTAGCCATGTTAATAGTGTCCCAAAAATGGTGCTAGGGCATTCCAGAAAACACTTTCATGTGTCTCAAGGACATTTTTAGTCATTTCTTTATGAATGCAGGTATACAATTGATTTATATGCTGTGTTTAAAAACGAATTTTGAAATCAAATAAATTTCAGGATATGCACTGTTAGAGCTTCATAGGTTGTTTGGGGTCATATTTAGAAGGCATTTTAGTGTTTTTGATGTTATTTTTCCCTTTGTAAATGGAAAGCGTTCCTCATGGGGCCCTGAGCAGTTCTTAGCCATGTTATTTAATAGGAAGTGGATAACATGGCTAAGAGCATTTGCTGGAAAATGCATGAATATCGCTGATTTTTCTGCGATATTCATGCATTGCGGCCGTTTATTTTCACATTTGCAAGCACTTCTTAGCCATGTTATCCAATGGGAGGTGGATAACATGGCTATGAGCATTTGCTTCAAAGGTTGTTTGGGGTTATACACCATTTTTGGGAAATTATTAACATGCCTATCTAACTCCCATAATCAAAATCTAAATTTGCGAACCGCAGGTGGGTGCGTATTTACAATAAATTTGCACCATGAAGAACGTAAAATAGCATACTAGACACTCAAATGCTATGTTAAATAATTAGTACGGCATTAAGTTTTAGATGACTGTTATTTATTTACTGTTTGGTAATAGTGGTTAATAACATTTTATATTATATTTTTCCACAGATTCAACTGCAGATTCTTTCATAGTTTGTAAAATGCCTTCCAAAAGTAGAGTAAGAAAGGCTAGAAAACGTCAAAGACAGCAGGATGATGTTTTATTGCAGCAGTCCTCTTCCCCAAATACTTGTCAAAACACCAAGAAAGGTCCGGGTAAGAGCACGAAATCATTCTTAAGAAATATTTGTAGTAAAAAAAGTTTTGCTCAAAAAAATGTTTCAGTTCACAAAAAGAAAAGTAATTTAAATGGAAAGGAGAGACCCATCACAAATGTTACTGGTAGAGGAAGAGATAACTCTGTGCATGATAGTAGAAGGAAACAACAGTTTAGGGACATTCGAAATCGAATGTTCCGTAATAGGATATTAGTTAATTTATTGAAAAATATTAAAAAGAAAGGCCAGCAGAAAGCGGCATTTTATAAGAAGAAGAAAAATGTAGAGAAAATTATTGATCATGCTTTTGAAATTAAGCGAAAGTTGTTTATTTTGGTAATCAATAGAATTAGGAAACTAAGCAAGGTAATTTCTGATTTCAAAACAAAAAGTAGATGGAAGAGAGTAGTAAATCGTACTAACTTTTGTGAAGTTTTTTCCGGAGAATGGATGCATAGTTCAAGTTCTGAGGCATTTTTTAATGAGGAGACTTATTTTCAGGATAATGATTTGGTGCATGCAGTTGACATCAGTGGTCGAGCTTAAGAAGTGAAGGATGGTTGTCCAGTTGAAAAAGAACAACTTGTGACAACAGAGACAGAAGAGGCGCTAAGTGATGAGGTTTTAGGAAGACGTCCTAAGGGTCCTGTGTACATTTGGAAGTGTAGTTCTATTTGCAGTGTGCGACAGGTTTCCATCAATTTTCTTTGTGATTTTATACGGACATTTAATAAGAAAAGTTTGAAGCAGAAAATGAAGTTGTTGCAAGATTTAGATCCTTGCAGAGTGAGACAAATGACAGGTTTGCGTGGTCATTCACTGGCTTGTCTTTCTAGGAGAGTATGCCAGAGTGTTTTTCATCATTTCAGGATGCTAGCAGTGCATCATAATAAAGTGAGAAAATTAGTGAGAATGTTGTATTATGCTAAGAGTCCAGCAATTATGCTTAAACAATTATGTGCTGCTCTTTTGCATGGTTCTGAAATAGATGTGAAGAATATTTGTGAAGAAATTGAGTTTTGTTACTTTGGTAGTAAAGATGAGAATGTTCAAATTGACCCAGAAGTAGAGGGTAATGTGGAAGATAATGTACAGGTTTCCAGTACAGATAATTTTCAGAAGGAAATTGCCACGTTTCAGATGAAATCAAGTGAGAGGCCTAATTTCACTTGTGTATGTTGTCGACGCACTTATTATAAGAATCAGACTAAGGTAGTGGATTTATATGCAAAAAGTGAAAGGGAAAATAATAGTGAATGGAAGGATTTTGCCACATACTTGATGGTAGAAAATTATTTTGATTTGGGATCGGATCAACGTGTGTGTACTTATTGTTGTAATAAATTAAACCAAAACCAGATGCCTGCTAGGGCAGTTCATAATAATCTGGAATTGGTTGAGATTCCTTCTGAATTGAAGGATTTAAATACTTATGAATCTATTTTGATTCAAAGTATCCATCCCTTTCAGGCTATTGTAAGAATGGAGCCAAAGACAGGGAAGTTGCCTCCAGCAGATTTACAGAGAGGATTAAAGGGAAGAGTTGTTTATTTGCCTCTAGATTTGAACAAAAACATTAACACAATTGGAATAGAAGAAGTGGAAGAGGAACCTCTGGTTATCTTGGTTAATGGGGTTCCGACAAAGAATAAGAAAATATGGCAAGATTTAGTGGATGTTAGGAAAGTCAAAAAGGCAACAGTGTATTTGAAGAAAAATAATAAGTACTATAAGAATGTATATGTTGCAGAAGAGGAAGTAAGTGATGAAGAGGATAGCGATTTGTGTGCTGGCCAAATTGAGAAAGTAGAGGCCTCTAAAAGTGAAGAAATATATGAACATTATAGTGTTCATCCTTTGCATTCCAAGGAAGTCATGGGGAATGCTATTGAGTTGTTTCAAATGAAACAAGCCAAAGGGAGTCCCATTAGTGTTTGGGAGGAAAGTTTGGAAGCTCGGTGTTTCCCACAGCTATTTCCCACAGGTCAAGGAGGAAGATATGATGAGCGACCTCATCAAATTCCTGCGTCTGAATACCGGACTTTACGATTGTATGCAGCAGATCCTAGGTTTCGGCAATGCATTCCCTATTTGTTTCATCTCCTGTTTGAAAGCGATCTGTCTGGACTGTCATATGCAGTGAACCACATCTTAAAAAGTGGTATACAGATGCGAAACATCTCGGCAAGTGACTTTATGCATAAAGTCAATGTCCAAGACAGTATTTTGGATTCTCACTTAATTAATCTCATGGCGTGTCAGCGTGGTACTAATGAGTACTGGTACCGTCGTCATGGTGATTTAAAATGTATGCTGAGGAACTTAGGAACTCCAACATGGTTCCTCACTCTGAGCTGTGCCGAGTATGGCTGGGAAGACTTACTTGAATTTCTACGAGAGGCAAATGGAAATATTGAAAACATTGAATTCAAGACACCTGGAGAACTGTGTTCTTTGGATCCAGTGAATGTATGCAGGTACTTCAATCATAGATTTGAAGCTATGATGTCTTTCATCACAAATAAAAAGAATCCACCTCTTGGAGAGGTGTTGGATTTCTTCTGGAGAAAGGAGTACCAAGCAAGAGGTGCCCCTCATATACATATGTTGTTGTGGATCAAGGATGCACCTAAATTTGGAACAGATCCGGATGACTTAGTGATGAATTTCATCGAACAGTATTCTACGTGTGCTGTTCCAAACGCAACGGAGAAGAAAAGTCTAAGAGAACAAGTTCTACGTTTCCAAAGCCATCGTTGTGGAAAGTACTGTCGTCGTAAATTCAGAAACAAGGACAAGTTCTACACCAAATGTCGTTTCAACTTTCCACGACCGGTGATTTCTAAAGGAAGAGTGAACAGTTTGATGTCTTCGCTGCGACATAATGTGACGAGGAAATCACCCAAGAATACATACAATTTGAAAAGGAACGAAGAGTCCAAGTACATCAATGACTACAACCCAGTGATTTTGTCCATGTGGAATGCTAACATGGATATACAGTTTGTGGCTGACAACTGTATGGCTGTGGCTCGGTATGTGACATCTTACATCACCAAAAAAGAAAAGACCGAACTGAAGGATATGTGGGAGGATATTTCTCATGAAAAGAGCCTCAGCAAGAAGTTGTACAGTTTCAGTCTGAAGATGTTGTCGCATCGAGAAATCGGAGCTTACGAATGTTCTGACCGGTTGTCTTCAGCAAGTCTCTATGCCAAATCCAGGAGTCTCGTTTGGGCGAGTCTTGGTCTTGCTGCAACGCGAAATCGAGTTCTAAAACCTGTCCGGGAAATTGAGTATTTGGCAGAAAAGGAACCAAACAGTACCGACATTTTGAAGACCAACATGTTGGATACATATTATCCAAATCGAAGCAGTCACCTTGAGAATGTTTGTCTATATGAGGTTCTCCAAAATTATATATTCAAGAGGAACATCAAAGAAGATATTGAGAAAGGAGTGTATGCTGTAATTGGAAGTGAGGGATGCCTGGTCAAGCAAAGAAAATGCCAATTAGTAAACCATCGAAAATTGAGTGGTGAATCTCCAGAAAAAAAGGAGTTTTTTTATTTAGCACTTTTGCAACTTTTCAAGCCTTGGCGTGCAGAAGAGGAACTGCTTGGAGATTTCCTCTGTTACGAAGACTCTTTCAATGCAGCCAAGGAGTCCATAGAATGTCCTGCTTTTTCTAAATATCAAGAAATGCTAACTTTGGAAATTGAGCAGGAAGCAACGATTGCAGCCGAGATTGCCAGAGACAGTTCTCAGGACAGTCAGAGTTCTGTTTCATTGAGTCAAGATCCACTTGGAGGACCTATTATCGAAAATGAAGCTGCCACTGCTATGAATGAAGTGGAAAGAGCCATGGCACATGCTCAGGAGGATTCAGTTAACTTAGAAGACTTGGAAAAACAACTCAACGTTGAGCAGAGGAAAATATATGATGAAGTTACCACGGAAATTGAGCACGGATTAAGTCATGAGAAGAACAAGTGCTCATGTACATCGTTGAAGCCTGTCGGACTGTACGTGAGTGGAGAAGCGGGAACTGGAAAAAGTTTCCTCATTAAAGCAATCTCTTGTTATTTGAAGGAAAGGACTGAGTCATCGCTGTCTTGTGTTGTCACCGCTCCTACTGGACTGGCAGCACATAACATTAAAGGTATTACTTTGCATCGTCTACTGATGCTGCCGGTGGAGCATGACAACAAATTACAATACAACAAGTTATCTGGAGATGCTTGCTGTGAAGTTTCAAGAGTCTTGAGGAAAATGAAACTACTTATCATTGACGAAGTAAGCATGGTTTCCAATGTCATGCTTGCCTTTGTGCATTTGAGAATGCAAGAAGTACTTAAAACTGAATATGATGTGTTATTTGGTGGGAAACACATCATTGTTTTCGGAGATCTTCTGCAGCTGACACCAGTAAAAGGTCAACCTGTGTTCAAAATACTCACGCATGAAGATACCAGGAAGTGCCTAGGGAGCATTGGCAACGTCAATATATGGTTAAACTTCAATTATGCAGAACTGCATCAAAATATGCGTCAGGCAAAGGATGAAGATTACAAGAATATTCTACAAGATATTAGAATTGGAAAAGTGACTGAGCATGGGAAAGAAGCTTTAAATGCACGATTACTGTCAAATTTATATCCCAAACAAGAGATTGTGCCTGAGAATATTTTTCAGAAAATTACTGAGAAGAAATCCGGGATATGTCTCATGCCAACTCTTGCAGAATGTGCCATCTTCAACAACAAAATGTTGAATTTAGAAAAGCAAGAGATTGTGAAACTTGAAGCTATCGACAAATTAGAGCATATGGGATCAACAATTATTTTGTCAGACAATTTGAAATCAAAATTGGATTCATTAGAGAAGACTATATCTAAAACAGCGGGTTTTGAAAAGACTTTGAATGTGTGTTTAAATTGCCGAATTATTTTGAGAAGGAATTTACATGTAGAAAGAGGTCTGGTAAATGGATCAATGGGTAATGTTGTTGATTTTGAGAAATACAGAAATAGAGATGGAATAGAATTTTTAAGAATTAAATTTGATGGCATTGAGGAAGTACAGCAAATTGGTCGTTGTTCTGCTAGGTTTTTGCTTGTTAAAGATTTATATGTTCGCCGTAAACAGTTTCCTGTTTGCTTGGCATATGCGGTGACAATCCATAAATCGCAAGGTTTAAGTGTAGACTGTGCATTGGTGAATATTGGCAGTTCTGTGTTCAAGGAGGGTATGGCATATGTGGCATTGTCACGAGTTAGAACTTTATCGGGATTGTACTTGATTGACTGTGATGTCACAAACATTTGTGCGGATCTAGATTGTGTTAAGAAATACAATAGGTTAAGAAGAGAGTATGCGCCACATTTGCCTCAATATCCTTTGTTTGAGAAACGTGTGGTAGGCCGCAAACGTAGAAATAGCAGTAATAGTAGGGAGGTTGTTGCAAAAAGACTAAAAGTCAATGAACCGAAAATTGTTAGCAGAAAGAAAGTGGATTCTGTTGAAGATGTTGTCGGTTTTCAATTTGAAAACAGTTCTGGTGTCAACTGCTATGCAAATGTAGTGGTTAATGTTCTCTTTTCACTAGAGAGTTTAAAAGAACAGATTCTGTTGAATTCTGAACAAATTTTATGCTGTTTGTTGAATTCTGTTTTCGAGAAATGTAGCACTGATCGAACAAAAGTAGAAAGTGTGTCTGAAGTTCGTTATCTGTTAGATGAATGTTCAGGTCAAACAGACTTCTCTGAAAATAATCAGCAAGATTGTCAGGAGTTTTTAATGTATATGCTTGATATATTGCAAGTTGAGGGTGTAGATCACCTGTTTGGGCTTTCTTATCAATGGCAGCATGACTGCGAGAATTGTATGGTATCAAGTACTACTAGTGTAGACTCAGAAAGATTTATATATTTAACTTTGCCAGACAGTAAATCAGTCTCCTTTAATAAGCTAGTAAATGCAGCGGATCACAACATGGAGTGTAGCCAATGTAAATCTGAAATGATGTCAACATTACTTATACGTAGTTTTGGACAGTATGTCATTTTAATGATCCAACGATGTAGGCCTGATGGATCAAAATTGTCAACTTTAATAAAAAAATTTGTGGCTTCTCAGCTTTCAATATCAGGAAGGACTTTTGTAACTGTAGCAATTATCTATCACGATGGTCCTTCAACAACTTCAGGACATTATACAGCTTATTTAAAGTCTCGAAACGGCTGGTCATTCTGCAATGATTCCGTTGTAAGTTTCAAAAAAAAATTGCCGTTTGACCTTAAAAATTCTTACCTGGTGTTTTTAAAACCAAAATTTTAAAGAAAGAATCTCGAGATTTCCTGTGAAGAATTGGAAAAGGTTCATCAAGTTGAGGGAATGTAAGTCTGCAATGCTGTCTAGATTATTGGTCCAAAACTTTTAATTATAATGTTATTTTGTAAAATCCGACTATATAAACCTGATGCAAGTAAGTCTGCTTCATAGTAAGCAGTATCAGTGTCATAGGAAAAGGAGAACATGAGTGACAAAGAAGAGTAAGATATTAGTAGTCCAGGATTGTGAAAATAATCTCAAATGTTTTCTTTTTGCAAGTTGCGAAAATAGAAAATGTCGGGATTTGATTGGAAGAATTACAAGACTTGCGAATCGCGACAACATGATTTGGCCTAGTGGAAACATGTGATAGAATGAGAGAAGTCTTTTTTTCTATGTAACATATTTTTCGTATCGATGGAGGTTTTCTTTCAGAAAGTGGCGGGCTGAAAATATTTATAGCACAACAGAGTGGATGCTGTTCATAGGAGATCCTTCGACGTCATTGAAAGTAAGTTAATTTTAAGGAGTTTTGAAATCAGATTTCTTAGGTTGTATGGGTTTTTTAAACACAGTCATTTTGATTGTGTTTTTTTTTCCCCGCTGTTACATGATGAATATCTTCAAGTCACTGATTTAAGTGAAATTTGATACATTCTGAGAACAGCAAAAATAAACCATTTAACATGTATAATTAATGTTCTTCTGTTTGTACTTATGATATACATTTAGAAATGTGAGGTAGATATGGAAAAACTGAGTCTTTTGTAAGTGTCAATTTTAATGCTTATAGTGCTGTATTTCCGGGTACTGTTTTTTTTAAAAGGAATAGGCCTCACCTCAAAGAAAGCTCTTCAAAGCAGACATCTTATTTGCATCCTGAAACTATCATTTAAAATATTAGAGACAATTTTATGATGGCTTTACATCTTCAACATCAAGATACAGTTTTTTGTAAAATATATATATTTAGGATTGTGTAGGGGACGTAGAGAAGCAGAGACTTCTGTAAATGTCAAAGTTGTTGATAAACTGTTTGTTCTTGAACATTTTCCCTTGTATTTTCTAATTTTTAAGTACATGTTTTAATATTTTTGGAAATGTTTGTTCTCTGTTTTACAGATTGAAAGTATGAAAAAATATTTTAAAAAGGTAACAAGAATTATAAGGTAAATGTTTTCTACTCTTTTTACCCGCAATGCACTGCTGATGATGTCACTGACACTATCTCTCATTTACTCTCTATAGCTGTCTTTCTTTTTACATTATTCTCTGTTTACTTCCCTTATACTAACTCTTCTTTTTTTTTAAAAAATATTTTTTTAGTTCGCTTAAAGTTCGCGAACCGGTCAGCGAACTTGAAGCGAACCAAAAGAAATAGAGCTTGCCAGAGTGATAAACATTCTAGCAATTTTATTTGAAAGGAGAGGTAGTTCTGAAAAGAACTTTTTTTTTTTGTTTTTGTTGTTTTATATATATTTTTTTTTTTCTGAACATTTTTTGATTTTTTTGTATTTTTAGAACAGTTTTATGTTTTTTTTGTGTTTTTTATGGAGGGGAAACAACAAAAAAACAGGAATTGAAAACGGCTCAACAGGAGCAAAAAAAAAATTACTTCTTGGGTGCATTAGGGCACTTATGGTTTTCGAACACCATATTAATCAAATTGATGCTCATGTTCCCATACGACAACATTGCACCGCAATATATACAAGTAAACCTCATATGTTGGAAATTTGGTTGAATATTTGGCACAGTTTCCTGTGCCTCTCTTCCTGACAAAGACATTGATGAGGTAGATCTGGCCACAGGAGTTGTCGGGGGATTGTCTTGTAGGTCCCTTAACTCAGCCCGGCTGTAGTTCAAGGGATGCCACCTGGTCATATGTCGATGCATAGTATAGTTCCCCATACTATATTTCTTCTCTGTGCCTCTTGACAATCTGTAATCACAGATGAGGCAGGTGACATATTTCGCATTCACCTTCTTCTCCCCTGGAGGGATGGAAAAAAACTGCCAGATGAAACTAGTTTTTCTCTTTGAAACACGGGGCAACTCTGGGATAAATTGTTGTTGATGTGGATCCTCTTCTTCTTCTTCCTCCTCTTCCTGCTCTCTGTTGGAGGTAAATTGACTTGGTGGTCCTCTTTTCTTATGAGGAGGTGGAGGTGGTGGTGGGGGTGCACCAGCTGCAGCAAGAATGGAAGCCATTGTTGAACTTCAGGTAAATGGTCTTTCTCTCACCAAGATGAAAGTCAGAGTGAGGAAAGAAGGAGGGGTTTACATGATTTGGGAAAAGCAAAAGTTCTGAACCAATGAAAGTGTTATTTTTAGGTCACATGACCTAGTATTACATCATTAGGAAACCAAAAGTGAAATGAACTAATGAAAAGTGTTATTATCGAGTCACATGACCTGCTGTCTTTACGTTTCGCGCTTTGCGCCACTATCCAATCCGCTTCCGGGTCCGCTAACTTGGCGCGTCGGATAACGTATTACGCGACAACGCAAAACGTCATGATAACGTAACAGTTACGCTTAAGGAACGATTACCGGCTCGCGCACCAAGTCGCGGCTTTGAATTCAGCTAACGGGAAGCTGACCAGTTCGCGGACTAGGAGCGGAACAAATTTTTTTTTTAAAAATGTATAAAAAACATGTACAATATATTTTATGATTTAAAGAAGAATACATTTTACAGATACAAATATTAGCTTTCAAAAAACCATTGAAATTCAATGAAAAAACCATAGGTTATAGTCCATATATAGTTAGGAATTAGCATTTACAAAACCTTATTTTACTCGCATAAAACCATTGAAATTCCATATATAGTTAGATGCGCTAACTATATATCGCGCACCCGCAATCCACTGCTGATGATGTCACATATTACATCATTCATGACATGGTCAGTGACATCACTGATGACATCACTGATCACAACATCCAGTGACTGTATGTTTCTGTAAAGTTAAAATATGTCTTACATATTGAAGAATGAGTGGATGTATAAATGTCTGGATGAAGGATTTAGTAGGTGCATGACTGATTGTATGAGGGAGTGATTAAATGTGTCTCACTGAGTGCATGGGTTAGTGAATAAACTATATTACTTTGTGCATCATTATATCTGTTGTTCTGTAAACTGCTGCATGTGTTGATCAGTAGCTATATGAATAACTATATGGGTTATTGATTGGTTGCCCAAGTATTTGTATGGGAGACTGAGTATGTGTGTGAGTGGCTGGGAGGTGTGTGACTCTGTGCATAGATGTGTGAACAGCTGATTCACTAGATGTATGGGTTCAAAACTGCATGTGGAAACAGCTGTATGGGTGGTTGACTGTGTGCATGAGTGTATTGGTGAGTGATTGGATATCTCAATGCTACATTTCAAAGTAAGTACATATGTAAAACACAGTACATGCGAGAGTTGACATATATAAATTACTGTGTTTAAGAGCCAGTGAATGTGTGAGTGGCTGCATGGATCATTGAAAACTTGTATCAGTGATTGTATAAGAGAGTAAATATGTGTTAGAATATGTTTCAATAAGTAAGGTGTGTATAACTGTATAGTTGAGGAATTGGAGGTGTGATTGATTCTTTGCATGACTGTCTAGGTGTATGAGTAACTCCATGGATGAGTGACAATCTGTGAGTGTCTGTTTTCACTGAGTGTATCTAAGGTTATATCAGAGTCTGTAGAGGTTCATCGTATTAACACATGAATGATGTCATCTGTGATGTTGTCAGTGATGTCATTTGAGTTGTCATCAGTGATGTCATCAGTGATGTCACTGACCATGTCATGAATGATGTAATATGTGACATCATCAGCAGTGGATTGCGGGTGCGCGATATATAGTTAGCGCATCTAACTATATATGGAATTTCAATGGTTTTATGCGAGTAAAATAAGGTTTTGTAAATGCTAATTCCTAACTATATATGGACTATAACCTATGGTTTTTTCATTGAATATATATATATATATATATATATATATATAGGTAGTTATAGTTAAGATTTTTTTCAATGCAAAATCTCAAAAATCGATTTGGAATAACTTTGGCGCCGGTTGACGAATCTGCCTGAAAATTTCCTCAAAATGGCCTCGTCGAGCTCCGTTCCTTCCCTGATAGTTTGGGGGGGATGCGTCAAGCGGGGGCCGAGATAAAAGGGGGGTCCCAAAACACGTTTTCCCCATGTTAATTTCCATAGGGCGGCCGAACTCACTTTTAGCCCAAACGGCTGAATGGATTTACACCAAACTTGGCAAAATTGTAGGGACTGGTAGCCCGATGTGCCTTCGCTATGTCTCGAGATATGTGCTCCAGTGGATTTTGAGTAATTTAGGTTAAAAAAATATATATATCTATAGGCGCGCCCCGGTACGCGCACCGGGGAGCGCACCGGGCGTGCTACGCGACTTGTGCACGGAAAGCTGATTGGCTCACGGGTGTCTGTAAACATTCAAAACAGTCCGGAGCGGCCACCATCTTGTGTCTCGGTAGAATCGAGACACAAGAGGTGGCATAAAAAAAAGGGGGAAATGACTATAAGGAGGCAGGGTAGACCCCCTAGGTTTGATGTGGGGCTATAATAGGGTCCCGCGGGGCAAAAAAAAAATTAAAAAAATCGATTTGTGCGGGGGGAGCGCCCGGTACGCACACCGGGGAGCGGACCGGGGAGCGAAGCATGGGGAAAATCCAGGGCCTTATTTATGAAGGCCTTGCGACAGTTTTGCGCCGCCGGGGCGTCACTTTTTGTGATGCTGTGCACAAATGAAGGTGTGGGGTCCTACTCCTAATCAGCCTGGACCTCAATACTCGGAAAGCAGAACAAAATGGAGTGTGTCACAAAAGTGACGCAACTCCAGTAATGCGTCCTTTCACATGGGGAAAGCCCCATGTGAAAGGGCTTGCGTCAGTCTTACACCTGCTGTGAGGCAGGCGCAAGATTTTGACACAACAGCGTCCTAAAAGTGACGCAGTGAAATCTCATAGATTTCACTGCGTCACTATTACGAGGCTTTTTGCGGGGGAACGCCCCCTCTGCATACATTACACCTGACGTAGGAATAATGTGGCGCAGGGGCTTACAAAGTGACGCATCTACCAAGATGCGTCACTTTGTAAATATGACTGAATAAGGTGCATTTTTTACAGCACTGGTGTGTCACAAAAAGTGACGCTCCGGTGGCGTTAAAGTGACGCATGGCCTCATAAATGAGGCCTTCAGTCTTCTACTCATGCGTCATATTAAATTTATGACATATTATGTTGGAAGTTCTTACAGATACGTCAGTATTTCAGACGTATCTGTAAGCGCAAAAGTGATGCATTGCTGGAGAGTGTCTCAAAAATGAAGCAACTCCAGCAATGCATCCTTTCACAAGGGACTGCTGTGAAACAGGTATAATATTTGGAAGCAACAGCGTCATAAAAGTGACACAGTGATATCTCATAGATTTCACTGCGTCACCTCTACGACCCTTTCTTGTGTCAATACATCCCTTTTGCATACGTTACACCTGATGTAGGAATAATGTGACGCAGGGGCTTACAAAGTGACGCATCTACCTAGATGCGCCACTTTGTAAATATGACTGAATAAGGTGCATTTTTTACTGTACTGATGCGCCACAAAAAGTGACGCTCTGGTGGCGTTAAAGTGACGCATGGCTTCATAAATGAGGCCTTCAGTCTTCAACTTCATCAATGCATCTTTTCTTACCCTTCCACACCCCCAATCCTTTTCAACATTTTCTTTGAATATCCACATTCCCCATATTCACCCTTCTTCTCCTTACTTTCCTTCCAAACACTCACCTTCTTTCAGTCCCCCTACTTCACTTCCTTTCTCCTCTCATACCTTTCTGTTCTTTCTTACTCATTTTCCTTTCCATTATCAATGCACTCCACTTCACTTACTCTTTTTCATTTTTTTAAGAATATAGCTCTTTGATGAGAATTGAATGTAGTTCTGAAAAGAACTTTTTTTTTCTTCTTTTTTCTTTTTTTAGAACAGAAACGAAAACAGGGAATGGAAACTGCTCAACAGGAGCAAAAAAAACAAAAAAAATTAGGGCTGGGAACGGCAGCGATGGTTCTCCAATGCTCGAACCATGAGCAGGACACTTTGCTCCCCATAGGTAAGGAGTTGATCGCAGTATCTGCATTTCAGGACACCTTTGTTGAATGCAGGTTGTATATTAGGAACCAGCTCCTGCGATTGCCCCCTTCCAGAAGTAGTTGCTCCTCTGGTGGATGTAGAGGCCCCATCACTGGGAACCTCTTGTGCTAGAGCCCTGACACTTTCCCGGGCAAAATTCTAGGGGTGCCTCCTCTCCACATGGCGTATCATTGTGAAGTTTCCAAAAGAATATTCTTTTTTGGGGTCACCCCGTGACAGGACTTTTTTGCAGATCCTGCACTCCACTTTTGGAGCATTCACCTTCTTCTGGTCAGCTGGTATTGAAAAAAAATTCCAAATGAAATGCTCCTTCACCTTTGGCTGAGGAGGCTCTTCATCGATAAATTCAGGCTCATCATCACTGCTGGTTTCTCTGGCAGCCATGGTAATCCAAGAAAGATCCAAGAGCAAAAAACATGTCTTTCAGTCACAAAAGTGAAAGAAGAATTGAAGGAAATGGGTGGGGATTTCATTCTTTGTAAAGAAAACTGTTAGCAACCAATGAAAAGTGTTATTTTAAGGTCACATGACTTGACGCGCTGACGCTGCGCGCACCGGAGCACTTCCGGGTGCGAATACGCGGCGCGAACGTAGGCGCTGCCAGGGGCGCTGCCAGGGGCGCACAAGCGGCGTGAACGTAGGCGCATACGCGGCGCGAACGAAGGTGCTTCCGGGGCGCATACGCGGCGCCAACGTAGGTGCTTCTGGGGGCGCTTACGTGGCGCGCCGAAGTGACGTTTTGATAGTTTCACGGAAATGCAAAATATTTTCATTTCCTTATTAAAAAAAAACTGCTGTTATATGTATGGTACTAAATGTTTTGCGTTATTATTTACTTTTCATTCATATTTTTTTTCACGAACGAAAGTAGCGCTCTGGGTGCACTTTCCGGAGAGCTTACCGGAGCGCGCACCCAGAGGGCCCCAGGAAAAAATTATAAAAAAAATAAATAAATAAATAATAATAATAATAATTAATACTTACAAAAAACAGCAAATTTATAAAAAAAATCATAGGTTAGAAACTCGATATAGAAAGGAATTAGCATTTAAAAAACCTATGAAATTCACTGAAAAAACCATAGGTTTCACACCAGTTATAGTTAGGAATTAGCATTTAAAAAACCTTTGAAATTCACTGAAAAAAACATAGGTTTCACACCAGTTATAGTTAGCTGGAAATTTTACTGACGTAAAACCATTGAAATTCCCACGTTATAGTTAGTTGGACTCACTATAACTTGCGCGCCTGCAATGCACTGCTGATGACGTCACATATTACATCACTCATGACATGGTCAGTGACATCACTCATGACATCACTGATGACACCATCCTTGTGACAGAGTGACAGACCTCCTTTCAGTGTAATATAAGCCTTGAAACACATATTCAAAAATAGAAATTAACATTTTCAAATAATGGAGATACCCATACCAGTTACAACAAACAATTCAGTAATTCCACCATCTATATACGCATACACTCATTCACCAACAGTTCCATATAGTCACTCATACATATACTCACTCATTATATGTAGTGATACACCTATACATCCTGTTACACACCGACAATCATCCAAAAGTTACTCACACACATACTCACACATGCAAATAAACTATTGAACATCCATTTATTTGCATATAGAACTATACACACACTACCACTTTACTTCTATGGAAATGTACACATACTTACTCTCTTAAACAATCACTTATAGAAACACATACTTATTTAAACAGGAACTCTTACAATCTCTCGCTCTGACATATACTCACTTATATACATCAATATTCACATATACTAGATTAAAACATATGTAGTTACTGATAAAGACACTAGTGAGACAGTCATTCACTCACTAACACACACATATATAATCAAATCAGCGAATAATCAGGGTGGTGGCAGCACCTTGAGAGTTTGTTTGGGAAAGGCGAGCAGACTGCGAGAATCTCTCTTCTGCTTACTTGCTCCGCGCTGCATTGTTTTCACTGATTATTTTAAATACATCATTTTACACCCAATTGATTTGAGAATTGTGATGTGTGTTGTATTTTAAATTATACCGTTTATATTTACTGCGCGCTGCTTCCCGGTCACCCTGTGACCCGTTCCACCGCGGCTTGCTAGTGCCGATTGCTATGGAGGGCCAGGTCGGGCGCCATCTTTGGTGAGTCCCGGACCCCTGCTGGACCCGAGTTAGCGGTCCTGCTCGGGGAGGGGCTTGGGCCTCAAATAGGATCAGAATTTGCGGGCCTGCGCGAATAATCAGGGTGGTGGCAGCACCTTGAGAGTTTGTTTGGGAAAGGCGAGCAGACTGCGAGAATTTCTCTTCTGCTTACTTGCTCCGCGCTGCATTGTTTTCACTGATTATTTTAAATACATCATTTTACACCCAATTGATTTGAGAATTGTGATGTGTGTTGTATTTTAAATTATACCGTTTATATTTCCTGCGCGCTGCTTACCGGTCTCCCTGTGCCCCGTTCCACCGCGGCTTGCTAGTGCTGATTGCTGTGGAGGGCCAGGTCGGGCGCCATCTTTGGTGAGTCCCGGACACCTGCTGGACTCGAGTTAGCGGTCCAGCTCGGGGAGGGGCTTGGGCCTCAAACAGCGATGCCTCATCAAACGGGCAGCGGGCGCGCTGTCCGCGTGCCGAAGGAGCGCCAAAGGAGGGCCCGTCTGTGCCCGTCCGTGCCCCGGATGGGCCCAGGGCCAGCCACTCTGCCCGATTATTTCCAGGGTTCGTTCAGCTCAGATAGGATCAGGTATTCCCATCATGACCTCCTGAGTCTTGCTCTGCCCACTAGAAGGGGGATTTGTTTGCGCACGGGTCAGGATTGTGCTATTATGAAGTGCCCAAGCTGCGGTTTTCTTCCCCAGCCTTCCCTACCCCCGCGTCTAGTTGGTGATACTGGCTGTGCGATCATTAGGGCCGGGCTGATTAGTGCCAGATCCGTTGTGAAACAAGCGCTGACATTTTTGAGCTACTGGTGGATGGCCAGCTGGAGGTGCTTTTCATAACGGAGACGTGGATGACCAGCTTGTGTGCCCCGATCGTGGAACTTGCTGTCCCTAGAGGTTTTAAGATTGCCGGGGTTGATAGGCCTTTGGGCAGAGGGGGCGGATTAGCCGTTATTTTTAAGGAGGGGTGGCACTTTGCCTCTGAGCAACCCGCTGCGGGGGCTGAGGGTGAAGTTCTCCACTTTTCCCTTACTATCACCCCTCACTTCACCTTGGGGGGGTTCACTGATTTATAGGCCTCTGGGCCATGCCAGCCATTTCATTGACACTTTAGAAGAATGTATAGTGCCACGGGCCTTAAGTTTTCCAAAATTTCTTTTGGTTGGTGACCTAAACATTCATGTTGATGCCTCTGACTCTCCTGAAGCCCGTCGGCTGGGTGAAGTCCTTGACCTTGCACAGCTTAAGCAATGGGTGACCTCTCCGACTCATGCTGGAGGCCACCTTCTAGTCTGCTCCAACTTCCCCATCAAGACTGTAAGTGTAGAAAAAGTAACGTGGTCGATCATGACCTTGTCAGGTTCTCGTGGGAGGTGGTGGGTGTAGGTCGAGCAGCTTCCACACCCCCCATGAGCCATACCCAAAAGGTCAACCTGGTCACGTTCAGCCAGGCTCTATCCAGAGCCCGCCCGAAGCTTACTCCTGTAATGGGTGAGGCGGTTAGTGGCTTCGATGGGTGGGTGCTGCAGGCGGCTAATGCATCTACTAAACGGACTACCATGTCCAGACTCCTACGCACTCCCTCCGAACCCTGGTTCTCTCCTGAGTTGAGGGAGCTGAAAATAGGATGTAAATGCTGGAGCGAGCGTGGAGACACGGGTATAGTCCGGAGTCAAAGTCTGTCTTACGCACAGCCCAAAAAGACTACTATGCAGCTATTAAGATAGCCAAAGGGAGCTACTATGCAGGGCGAATCGCTAAAGCAGAAAATAATAGTAGAGAGATCTTCTCTATTGTCAAAAGTTTTGTATCCCCTGCCGCTGATGCTGCTATTCTCCCCTCTTCTGCGCAATGGTGCGAGGACCTGTCTAATTTTTTCATCAGCAAAATAACTAGGATTCAACAGGACCTACTTTCTGCGCTACCAGCGGATTGCCCAGCGGTTGGCCCACTTTTTATGCCATGCTTGTACAATATGCAACAGCTTATGGGCTTTTCACTGGTTGCGGATGGTGATGTACTGCCTTTCCTCCAATCTCTTAAATCGGGCTCTCCCGCTGACCCTTGCCCTGCCCGGGTGCTTTCGGAGGTGGCGGACATTGTCTGTAGTGAGGCCTCTCAGATAGTGAATCTCTCCTTATCCTCAGGTGAGGTTCCTCTTAGCTGGAAGCGGGCAAAGCTTTTGCCGGTTCTGAAAAAACCTGAGTTGGATGCCTCTGTCCTTGGGAACTATCGTCCCATATCCCTTGTGCCAGCATTGGCAACAATTTGTGAGAAAGTGGTCTTCCGTCAACCTGAGAGCTTTGTTGAGACCTCTAATGCTCTTCACCCAGCTCAATCAGGTTTCAGGGCGGCCTATAGCACGGAGACAGCTCTGGTTGAGATGGCGGAGTCGATCCAAGAGTGTTTGGACGGAGGTGGCAGAGCGGTCCTGATTTTACTGGACCTCTCTGCTGCGTTCAATACCGTTCCGTACGAGCTCCTTCTCGCCAGGCTGTCTGCTATTGGCATCAGTGGAGGTGCCCTGGCCTGGCTGTCCTCATTTCTATCAGATAGGACACAACAGGTCTGGATGCCGCCCCATGCCTCAGAGCCCAAACCACTCCTCACCGGGATCCCACAGGGATCTACTCTTAGTCCCCTGCTGTTCAATATTTACATCACCCCCCTGGTGTATTTAGCGGAACAGTATGGGGCTAAGATTATAGGGTATGCAGACGATACTCAGCTGCTGTTCACTTGGCCAGATGATCATCTGGATACTACAGCAGTCCAACTGTGTTTGTCCTCAGTTTTTCGCTGGTTAACTATGGCCCAGCTGAAATGCAATGAGGACAAATCCGAGGTGCTCTTCTATGGTTCTTTCCCTTCCAATTTCAGGAATTCGCTGTGGCCCCCGAACATTCCCAGCCCCAAGGAGATGGGCGGCCCCGCAAAAAATCTTGGCATCTGGTTCGGGGAGGACCTAAGATTTGAGGACCATATAAAGAAGCTATCTGGGACATGCTTTGCCAAGCTGAGAATGCTACGAAGATTCTTCCCACCGCTCCCCAGAGAAGCAAAGGAAACTGTCGCTCGTGCTCTCATCCTGGCAAGGCTGGATTATGCGAACGCCCTGTTTAGCAGCATTCCAGCATACTTGGTTAAATGCCTGCAAATCATTCAGAATGCTGCTGTCCATCTCTTACTTAACGTTCCGAGATGGAAGAGTGTTCGTTCTGATTTGTGTAATCTTCACTGGCTGCCTGTATCCCAGCGCATCTTGTTCAAATCCTTGGTGCTCTCGTTTAGAGCAACCCACGACCAAGGTCCTGCCTATCTGAAGAAGAGATTCGCTTTTTATGCCCCCACTCGAGCTCTCAGATCATCCACTTTGTTTAAAATGTCTCTCCCCGCTTCAAGCGAACTAGACTAGGGGGCCAGTCCATAGCTGTAGTCGCTGCTCGTGCCTGGAACGCTCTCCCTTTTCACCTGTGCTCCACGCAATGTGTTGCTCAATTTAAGAAAAATCTGAAAACCCATCTGTTTAGGAGTGTGACCTAAGTTGATTTCTGTTTGTTTCCTTCTGCCTCTTCCCAATCGGGCCAGGATGCTCCCAAGTAACGGAGCGCGTTATAAAATGGTTTATACATACATACATACATACATATACACACTCCTCCACCCATACAGTCCTGCACATATGCTGTCTTCAAAACACATACAAACAGTGAGTCAGTCACCAACTCATGCAGCCACTTATACACAAAGTGAAACACTGATACATATATTTCAATATTTAAAAGTTACTCGCTAATATATGTATTCACTAAGATACACTTAATAAGGCAGTTAACAAATCATTTTTTTAGAAAAAAAACATCCATTTAGACACTTACTTAAACATTTATTCTTCCATCGACCTTTTTCATATACATATATAAAATATATTTATTATTCAGAAAGACACACATTCACTGGATGGTGTCATCAGTGATGTCATGAGTGATGTCACTGACCATGTCATGAGTGAGTGATGTAATATGTGACGTCATCAGCAGTGCATTGCAGGCGCGCAAGTTATAGTGAGTCCAACTAACTATAACGTGGGAATTTCAATGGTTTTATGTCCGTAAAATTTCCAGCTAACTATAACTGGTGTGAAACCCATGGTTTTTTCAGTGAATTTCAAAGGTTTTTTAAATGTAATTCCTAACTATAACTGGTGTGAAACCTATGGTTTTTTCAGTGAATATATATATATATATATATATATATATATATATATATATATATATATATATATATATATATATATATATATATATATATATATATATATATATATATATATATATATATATATATATATATATATATATATATATATATATATATATATATATATATTCACTGAAAATACCATGGGTTATAGACCATATATAGTTAGGAATTAGCATTTACAAAACCTTATTTTACTCACACAAAACCATTGAAATTCCATATATAGTTAGTTGCACTAACTATATATCGCGCACCCGCAATCCACTGCTGATGATGTCACATATTACATCATTCATGACATGGTCAGTGACATCACTGATGACATCACTGATGACATCTCAAATGACATCACTGATGACATCATCCAGTGACTGTGTGTTTCTGTAAAGTTTAAATATGCTTTACATATTGAAGAATGAGTAGATGTAGAAGTGTCTGGATGAAGGATTTAGTAGGTGCGTGACTGACTGTATGAGTGAGTGATTAAATGTGTCTCACTGAGTGCATGGGTTAGTGACTAAACTGTCTTAATTTGTGCATCATTATGTCTGTTGTTCTGTAAACTGCTGCATGTGTTGATCAGTAGCTATATGAGTAACTATATGGGTTATTGATTGATTGTTGAAGTATTTGTATGGGAGACTGAGTGTGTGTGTGGCTGGCTGTGAGATGTGTGACTCTGTGCAGATCAATGTGTTCTTGTATCAATGATTGTATAAGAGAGTAAGTATGTGTTAGTATATGTTTGAAAATGTAAGGTACTTTATGTTTAACTGTATTGATTAGAAAATGGAAGTGTGATTGATTCTTTACAGGACTGACTAGGTGTGTGAGTAACTCCATGGATGAGTGGCAGAGTGTGAGTGTCTGTATTGGTGTTTGAGTGCATATGATAGTGTTGTAAAGATGAGTGATTGTATGTATGAATGATTGTATGGGTGAATGAGTGAATCTGTGTGTAGACATAGGAATCAGTGAGTGCGTATGTAGTAACTAGTATTGGTGTGTCAATGGTTTAAAAAACTTATATTCTGTATTTTACACTGGATGTAACAGAGGTTATATTAAAGTGTGAGGAGATGCATTGTATTGTCACATGAATGATATCATCAGTGATGTCATCAGTGATGTCATTTGAGATGTCATCAGTGATGTCATCAGTGATGCCATTTGAGATGTCATCAGTGATGTCATCAGTGATGTCATTTGAGATGTCATCAGTGATGTCACTGACCATGTCATGAATGATGTAATATGTGACATCATCAGCAGTGGATTGCGGGTGCGCGATATATAGTTAGTGCAACTAACTATATATGGAATTTCAATGGTTTTGTGTGAGTAAAATAAGGTTTTGTAAATGCTAATTCCTAACTATATAAGGTCTATAACCCATGGTTCTTTCAGTGAATTTTCAAGGTTTTGTAAATGCTAATTCCTAACTATATATGGTCTATAACCTATGGTTTTTTCAGTGAATTTCAATGGTTTTTTAATAGCAAATAACAAAAGCTTTAAAATGTCAAGTACGTAGTAGGTAAAAACATTTTCGTGTTTATGCACGCTGATGTGCTTTGAACGCTGCCCCCCCCTCTTTTCTTTTAGGAGTATTCTCTCTTTGCAGATAGTGAAGGGTAGGTAACGCAGGCCTTTTCCCCCGTTGTAATCCATCGTGCCTGCTTCCCTCTCCATTTGATTGATTGTTATCCAAGCATTTACTGTTTTGGATTTGGTTCTCTTTGGTTCATTCTCTATTTACAAACAAGCACAGAGTCGCAATACTCTGTTTAGTCTTTGCAGATAGTGAAAAATTGTTAGAAAAAACAAAAGGAATCAAGCAAAATCAGTAGGCCACTAATGGGATCTCTTTTAGACCTCGCTAAAATAGAAACATTTGGAACAACCCCTCATGAGAAATATGAAACTAGTGAGAGGAACTGAGCTCGACGCCATGATGGCTGCAAGACAGATCGGCTCCGCCGCCCACCCCGCCAAAAATAACAACAAACCCTATGCAAATATTATAAATATATACAACACACCAGCAAAGTAACAGGGTAAAACGTTTTATTAAATAACTATTTACGTGGCAACCTGCTGCAACATCGATCCAAATGCATGCCGCCGTTCCCGGGATTTCTCCCCGACTACTCTGCGGCCTACGAGATGGAGAGGCCGGGGCGTTGACTAGGCGGGGCCTCCAGCCGCAACCCCAGCGCCAACGATCGCTGCTGTCGGAGGGGAGCCTTGCCGGTGAGAGCAACTGATCTGAAGAACAGCTGCCTGCGGTGCCTCCCTGAGCCACTTGACGGAGGCCCCCGAGGGGCGGTGTGGTGGCGCGGACTCGGAGGGGGCGCTTGGCTCCTGCCCCTCCCCAAGTCTTGTTGCCCTGGTATGGCCTGAGATCGCCCCCGACATAGGCGGCCGGCTCCCGGGGTCAGGCGGAACTTGTTGCCTTTTGATGCTTCTTCCATTCTGGACCTTGTCCCACAATCCGTTTGACCTGAAGACACGTCCTGCGGTGCCCTGGTCCAACCATCAGATATACCTGCGCCAGGAGACGGCGTGGGGTGCACTGGAAGGGAGAGGCGGCACAAACGAGCCTCCCCAGGTGGAGGTTTCTCAGCTACACCCCAGCGCCTCACTCGACAAGCTGAGTTGCGCCCGCTCCTGTGGCACAGTGCCTCGCTCGGCCAGCTGAATTACGCCTGCTCTTGCTATTACAGCGTCTCACCTGCCATCCAGCTGAATTGCACCCACTCTTGCGGTACAGCGACAGGCGGCTGCCACGGAGCTCAGGAAATGGCGGTCGACTCCACAGACTTGGGCCTGGCCTGCAAGGATGGCTCTGGGCAACCCTGGAACTCGGACGCTTGACTGCTAGGGCATGGGCCCCATTCCCAAAAGCGTCCCCTCAGCCTTGAAGATTCTACAAGAGTCACCGGGGCCCCCGACTCCCGCAGACTTCCAGTGGGGAGCAACTGCCATGATTGCTCGCGGAATGGCCACAACATAGCCACGGGGTGCTCTCATGCTGACGCCAGCTTCAGTCTGAAACATCCAGAAACACTGTAGACTACCAATTCGATCAGTTCCGGTAGAGCCCCAACGACGTATCGCGTTGTTGCGTAATGCGTCATGTGACGCGCCGCGTTAGCGCACCCAGAAGTGCTCCGGTGCGCGAGACGCAAAGCGCAGCTTCCGGGAAGCGATCCGGGGCGCGGCGCGGAGCGCGTAACGTAAGCATAACAGGTCATGTGACTTGTTAATAAAACTTTTCATTGGTTCATTTCACTTTTGGGTTCCTAATGATGTAAGGCTATGCCATGTGACCTAAAAATAACACTTTTCATTGATTTAGAACAATTTTTTGTCCCAAATGATGAAAACCCCTCCTTGTTTCCTCAATCTGACTTTCATCTTTGTGAAAGGAAGACCTTTTTTCATCACTTAGCAATAGCAAGTGTTGTAGCTTCAGCTGGTGTATCCCCACCACCACCACCACCTCCTAGGAAGAGAGTACCACCTCCTCAGGTGGTGGTTGAGCAAGAGGTGCCCCCCTCCCACACCTTCTTGTTGCCTGATTCGGCCAACTCAATCGATCGAGCATGAGACTCTGTTGTGATCTGAAGAACCGCTGCCTGCGGTGCCTCCCTGAGCCGCTTGATGGAGGCCCCCGAGGGGCGGTGTGGTGGCGCGGACTGGAAAGGGGCGCTTGGCTCCTGCCCCCTCCCCAAGTCTCGCTCGGCCAGCTGAGTTGCGCCCACTCTTGCGGCCTACGACATGGAGAGGCCGGGGCGTTGACTAGGCGGGGCCTCCGGCCGCAATCACAGCGCCAACGATCGCTGCTGACGGAGGGGAGCCTTGCCGGTGAGTGCCACTGATCTGAAGAACCCCTGCCTGCGGTGCCTCCCTGAACAGCTTGACGGAGGCCCCCGAGGGGCGGTGTGGTGGCGCAGACTGGGAGGGGGTGCTTGGCTCCTGCCCCCTCCCCAAGTCTCGCTCGGCCAGCAGAGTTGCGCCCACTCTTGCGGCCTATGACATGGAGAGGCCGGGGCATTGACTAGGCGGGGCCTCCGGCCGCACCCACAGCACCAACGATCGCTGCTGACGGAGTGGAGCCTTGCCGGTGAGAGCCACTGATCTGAAGAACCGCTGCCTGTGGTGCCTCCCTGAACCGCTTGACGGAGGCCCCCGAGGGGCGGTGTGGTGGCGCGGACTGGGAGGGGGCGCTTGGCTCCTGCCCCCTCCCCAAGTCTTGTTGCCCTGGTGTGGCCTAAGATCGCCCCCTACATAGGCAGCCGGCTCCCGGGTCCAGCGGAACTTTTTGGCTTTTGGTGGCTCTGCTATTCTGCAACTTGTCCCACAATCCGTTTGACCTGAAGACACGTCCTGCGGTGCCCTCGCAATGCGGCCTGGTCCTTGAATGTGTGCAGGGGGACGGTATTGATTGGATCAAGATGGCGGCTTCACACAAAGCTGACTCAAGTGTTGCTGCTGATGCTATGCAGACAAAAACTGATTTTCAGTTTGTACATTCTTCAGGATTTTTCCATCCAAGGCTGGTTGAGAGTTTGTAGAACGATGGCTTCAGATTTTCAACATACTACTCTTCAACATTCTTCATAAATGTAACAATGTGAGACTCACTAGGAGAACAGCTGTTTATCTTTCCTTTCAAAATGCTGCCAACAATATTTTCTGAATGGAAGACACCATCTTGTAGCATAAAGGGCTGCGTCAAGGGTGATATTGCCCAGAATGTCTTGTTTTCTAGTGCTCGTAATGACGAAGACAGAACTGCCGAAAGGGATTCTGGTCCTGCCGCTACTTATTGGAGACATTGAACTATACTCTGAACCTGCCTGGCCTCGACCAAAATGGCGCCAGTATGGGAGCGACTTGCAACTCCTTATGACGTTCTAGTTACTTAGCCTTGACGTTATGGGGGATGTATGCGGTCTTTGTGCACATGGCGGGCGGGGAAGGGTACTGACTGGGAATACGGACAACCCTGTTGATGTCGATTTTTCATTATTGATTATTGTATTAATAAAGCTTTGAAGTAATGTTACCCATGATACTCACCCATGGTGTGCGTATGGACGATTTTATTGTAACTGATCCTGTTATACTTTCAATTAAAAAATCAACCTTCACTGATCCTGCAACCGTTTGTCACGTTTAGTTTTTTCAATTAAATGGCTCGCTTGTTACATACTCCTATACCCCTGGCTTTTGACCCTTTCCTACGCGCGGTCTGTACTACCGCCCTCGGGCGATCTATGTAATGAACAGACTACCATTGCCGAAACACAAGGGAATGCATCTCAGAGAGATAAGTCAAGTACGTGGTAGATAAAAACATTTTCGTGTTTATGCACGCTGATGTGCTTTGAACGATGCCCCCCCCTCCTCATCATTTAGATTACCACCGCCAATTGCACAAAAGTGTACCGGGTGCTCCCCACGCAAAAAAAACGTGTTTTTTTTGCCCCGCGGGGCCCTTTTAAAGCCTCCACATCAAACCTAGGGGGTCAGGGAGGATCTACTATGCCCCCTTATGGTCATTTCCCCCTTCGTTTTGGCCTCCTCTTGTCACTCGATCCTACCGAGAGACAAGATGGCGGCCGCTCCGGACTGTTTAGAATGTTGACAGACACCGGAGAGCCAATCAGCTTCGCTTCGCGAAGTTCCGTTACGCGTCAAGTACGCGAACCTGAGCGCTGTCACAGATATATATATTTTTGGGAACGTTAATTTATCAAAATCCACTGGAGCACATATATTGAGACCTAGCAAAGGCACATCGGGCTAACAGTCCCTACAATTTTGCCAAGTTTCATGCAAATCCATTCAGCCGTTCGAGCTAAAAGTGAGGCCAACCGCCCTATGGAAATTAACATGGGAAAAACGCGTTTTGGGACCCCCTTTTTTCTCGGCCCCCTCCTTGACGAACCCCCCCAAAAATTTTCAGGGGGTGCTCAGAAACAAAATGTGCCATTTTCCTGAAAATTTCAGCCAATTCCGTCCACAAACGCCAAAGTTATTAGACATAGAATTTTCAAAATCCCATAGAGAAAAAATCCTAACTATATATACCTACTGGCGACCGCCAGTAGGTAATACATATATGTATATATATATATATATATATATATGTGGTCTGGGTATGAGTGTGGGATGTGGCGCATTCTTTTTGGAGTGCTTTGTGTGAAAGGCATATCTGAGAGGCAACGGTTCTAGGCAAAAAGGCCCTTCTTTTCCTTTCAAAGTTTAAACAGACTGTACCCTTATACTAGTCCACCCTTTTATTTTGAACACTTAACAATCAGGTGATCCGGATAGAACATAAAGATGGATGGGGCTCGGCCTTGGACTGCATGGTTGAACCTAGTAGGCAGGACTGAAATGCACAAATGGCATGGTGGCACAAGATCAGCTTTAACATCCAATGCTAAGGTTTTTAAGTGCACGTTTTTGGGGGGAATGAGGGCCTGACCTTTGATTGTCTGTCAGGTCTTATGAACACACTGGCGGTTGGATGTTTGCCAGGGCAGGGGACCGCCCAACAAGACGTTGGCAGTCTCATCACCCATTTACAACGTGCCAGCCAAGCTGACAGGCAGAAAAGTGCTCAATAACACTTTGGCTTGCACTGCAGCCCTGGAAAAGAATGCAGTGTTATAGAGCACTTTGTGCAGATTCATGCACTGTGTGCCCAACATCATGTGGTGCCTGCGACACGGTGCCTGAATGTGCATGGGGGAACTACACATTACCCCAGGCCACATTACAGTGGCCCTCAGGGGATGGGGACCCTCCTTGGGTCCCCAAAGTCTATTTCCTGCTGCCTTTCATGGCAGTGGGACCACCATTAACAGGCAGCCGGTAAGGGACATTGTGATTCTGACAGTGGTGCCTGAGCAAGCAGCGCCCTCCATTCAGGATCATAATTCCAACCGACACCCCATCGGGATAAGTAGATCCTGTTAGAGGTGGCGGGCCATACCCCAACAGTCAAGGGTCTGACGGCCGGCATCGTAATGTGGCGCCCAGCCTGAAGGTCTTTCTGTCGGTTGGACTACAACAGATGGCCTGTCAGTGGGAGTCCCTCTGGCATCGTGATAATGCCCTTAGTGTGAAGGCCACTTACGGCTGGTGGAGTACACCGATTTCTTTGACAGGATGTCAGCCTTAAAATTCAAAGTTCTGAATTTTGATCGACTTTTTGAGCGAGAAATGCTTCCTGGTCGTACATAAGATGTCCACATTAAGATTGTGACCAGTTAACACAATTCTGTCATGCAAGAGAGGCCCTCACCTCCTTCAGTGAGTGAAGTCAACTCCTCTCTTGTTCAATGGATATCTGTGTTTCCCCCACTAGGTAGATATATTCTTGAAAATTGTCCTTTAAAATCCAAAGTATTCCTGCAGGTATAATGGGGTCATCAGAATGATGAATACAGCCCAATTTGTATGACCTTTAAGTGAGTTAATCAGAGCACATTCAATGGTGGTGAGGAAACATTGCAGAACTGTAATAACTGTGATAAAAGCGAATGTGCAGAACGCAGCAATGATGCCCACAGTACACATCTATAAAAGGCAATGAGTCACTGTGTATTGCAGCTGTTTTTATTAATGGCATGCTTTTCCTGATTCTGTTCGTAAGTAAGTTACTGGATGAATCAGAATTACAACAAATAGGAGAAAACTTCAATCTCAGTATTTCCCACCCCAACATCTCTGTGGCTTAAAAGGAATTGGGGTTTTTACGACAATTTCAGATGTTAATCCTAATTTATAAAGGTATGCGGAGGGACCCGCCTCTGAAAACTGCAGTATTCCTACATGCCACAATTACTGACATCTGTGGTTTCTGTAATTCCGAGTGCAGAAAAACTGAAGTGGCATTCATAGTTAAAATGTTGTCGGTCTGAGTCTTTTCAGTGGCATGATCTGCTCCAGTGAAAGCTTCGCGTCATAGATTTAGCTTTTATAGAATCAACTTTCTGCAATGTGCACCAGCTAGACCTTTGTTTTTTTGTCTCTGTGCATCCTGATGCTTTTCAGGTGCTGTTCAATTAAACCTTGAACTAGACTACTTTAGATGTGCCTAACTTATTTGAATTGTTTGCAGACTTCTTGACCTATGTTGATTGGTATTCCTTATCTGTATAACTTAGGCGACGTGTGTGCGTCCCTACTAAGGATGCAGGTTCCACTGATACTCTTAAATACCTTCATGCATAAAAGGCAAGGCTGGATTTCACCTAGCAACGTGTGCATATCAAATGGATCATTTTTGCAAAAAGACTACCTCTTGTAGTGATTCCGAGCAGTTATCATTGCCTTTTTTTCTGAGATAAACAGGAGGTTGACACATCCATATTGCCTCTACCATGCTAAGCCTTAAAAGATTATCTTAGCGCAGCATAAAGACCCCTAGGGCTGCATTGACCCCTTCCATGCGGCCGCGATTCCCCCGGTGTGCTGTAAACAACACGAACAGGGGCGGGCCGTGATGAACCCCAGCCATCATCAGCACACGAGCACCGTAGTGCATGACGGCTGGGGTTCGTCATCAGCATGGAAGGGGTTAAGATAAAAAAATACCCCCTTCCATAAAGTAGAGCCCGATTTACTATGATTTTGGGTCGGGGTTGCATCAGTTTTGTAATGCAGCCCCGTTGCAAAATCATTTTTAGCACTTACTAAGGTAAAAAATGGTGTGCCTTCTCTGCAGAGGTGTAAGGAGGAGAAATACTCTTATTTTTCCTTGTAACTTCCTCTTTCAATGCATTCCGCAGCACACATAGAAAGGATATTTCTCTAAGGATTGTTTCTGTGTAGGAAGATGTCCCTTCCTGCACCAAAACAATACTGCTCCTAACACAGGCACCCTGGCACTATCCTTCAAGGGTGTCTGCATTGGTGCTAGACAGCATCCAGTGTGGCAGCACAAGGAGAAAGAAGGCATGTGCCATATCTTTGTAAATGGAGAGCATTTCTGCTCTTTCCCATTCAGGCGATGGACTCATTGGGATTCTGTGTATCTTGTTCCATTTTTCTTTTCATTATAACAAAATACATACTAGGCATGTTTCAGAGGCTCTGCTGGTTTTGCTTCATTCCACACATTTATCTTGTCTGTTCTTCAGCTGGTGTTTTATAGGTGTGCCCTTCAGGGTGGCATACAAATGCTGGTGAAAGTGCATGCTTTTGATTAATGCCAGATGCATGCCACAAATACACATAAAGGTTAGACATGTTCCGTTCGTACAAAATATACTCAATAATAAAAAGTGTATTGCCCTTTTAAATCCGATTGTCACATTTGTGAGAGCGTTGTATATTTACATTGCACATGTATAGTAATGTGTATTGGTACTTTTAAGAAAGCTTTTAACACTAACAGTTTATCCCTTTCATATCTAATTAAGAAGTAGAAATTGTTACCAACTCCCATCTTTTTGCAAACGGGAAGATGCTAAAGATTTACCGGGGACGACATACTTAGCTAAAAGCATATATAACGTGTACAAACATTTAATTTTTACGGTGTTAGATTATTGAGGCAGACCCAGAAAACCTCGCGAGCACAAACAAATTGCAATTAAGGCTAGACAGATTAACCTGATCATCAAGAAAATCGACAGTTCTCTTCAAGACCCCTGAATTATCTGTCATTTTCGATATTAACTTACATTGTTGTTATGCATTATTATGGGCTCTATTTTTGAAGGGTTGCATCGCTTTTGCACCACCCAACACGGTGCATGTGCCGTGCAACCTTTGAAAAGCAATTTAAGAATTCACCTAAGGCAACTTTGTGTGGCCTTGAGTGACTTGAAAAATACAGAGTAACGCAATGCAACACAAATTGCTGTGCTGCGTTACTCTGCCCCAGAAAGCCACTCCGCGGATGTTGCTGAATGTTCCCACACAACAGCGATGGATTTTGGGGCATTCACATATTTATAATTACTGGTAGACCTGAAAACGCACCAACATGCTTTGCCTTCCAGGTGAGGCATATTGGGGATCAAAATCGTTATTTTTCCCCGTTACTTCCCCTTTCAATTTGTGCTGCATTTAGGTTTCAGAGAACAAACACAATATGCCCCCTCACTCAATTACTTCAATTTTGGGGACCCAATAAACGAAAACGTTAAATTTGGTCCGGTATATTTATTTATACCCTTTTCATTATAAATGTTTCAAAAAACAATTTCGTTTGGCAGATAGATAATACAACATGCACAATTATTGACAATTTGGTCCCCAAAATTGAAGTAATTGAGTGAGGGGGCATATTGTGTTTGTTCTCATTTCATAGGGTCCAGCCCTTCCTCAGCCCCGCCAAGGACCTATCTCCTCTTTTGTGTGCATTTAGGTTTCAAGTTTATTTTTTATTAGCGTAGTTACTTAAAATCATTGCTACAAAATGTATCGATAACAAATTTAATTATAAATTACGACTTTAAGAGAAAAGTAAAAAAGTAATTTAGTCAAAATCACTTAATCTGTCCTTTCAAAGGTGATTTCTAGTAAACGATTTGTTAACTTAGTAACTTTTAACTGCCTTGCATTTAGGCAGTGGTATCGCTCTACTCGATGTTAGTGTTCCCTTTGCATTTGTGGCATTTTCTTCTCCACCAGCCTCAAAAACTTCAGCATGCGACAGTTCAGCTTGTACTCATGTGGGAATGCCTCTATGATTATAAAGTGGTTTTAAAAGTTGTTTTCATTCTTGCATCTGTTCTTAACAAATACAGAGAAGGTGCAGCATGTCTTCCTGCGCTGTGCCACACAAACGGCAGGTGGAATCAAGTTAGGTTTTTAGCCAGTGCGGAAAGTGCTTTGTGCATTGTAGCAAGCCAAATCTGTACTTTTCTTTTTTTTTGTTTAAAATATTTTTATTAGGATTTTGCAAATATAATACATAAGCCATATAAAGACAAGAGTTATATATCAAATAAAATAAAACATGAGGCATATAACATAAGAAGAATATACACTAGAAAGGAAAAAGAAAAGAAAAGAAACAGGAAGATAAAGAAGGAGGAAGAGGAAAGAAAATGAAGTATGAAAAGAAAAAGAAAAGAAAGGGAAAGAAAGAGAGATCCAAATCATGAATAAGGGGAATATTTCGAGAAAAGGAACAAATAGAACTAGCAGCGGGGAGGTTTAGAAGAAAGGTAGGAAGCAAAAGGGAGCCAAAGGAGATCAGATTTAATTTTTAAAGAAACAGAAGAAGATGAGGCGATAGCAATCCTATGTTCATCACAAATGAAATTCCACCAGGTAAGTACAGATAATTTGGAGTTATCTTTCCAAGAGCATAAAATTACTTTAAAAGCTAGAGCAATGCAAAGATCAAGTAACCTCGCAGAGGAGGGTATAATATCTATGTCAGGTGATAAAGATCCTAAAAAAACATTTAATAGTGATAAGGGGGTAGTAAAGCTAAATATTGGCATGCAAATATTCCAAACAGAATTCCAACAGGATAGAACAGAAGGGCGATCATATAGTTGATGTTTCAGCGTACCCATTTCTTTAGAACATGACCAACATTGTGGGGACGATGTAGGCGCACACTTACAAATAGTAACAGGAGTAATAATAACTCTATGATAAATAAAAAACAAAGATTTAGTAATACGGGCAGCAGCAGAAACTTTAAACAGTTTGGACCATAATCTATCCCAAGTTATGACAGAAAAAGAAACGGATAAATCAGTTTCCCAAGCAATCTCAACAATTGACTTAGAACGAACAACAACAGTTGATAACAGTAATTTATATACAAGGGCAGCTTTAGGTCGGTGAGTCGAAAATAAAGGATAGAGAGGAGTAGAGGGAGTGAAATGTGGTAGGGTAGTAGGTAGTGAAAGTGTAGTTAAGTGAGATTGTATAGCAGTAGTGATGATGGTATATTCATTGAGACAAGAAGCAGATAACTGATAAGTGGTTTGTAATTCATGAAAAGGGATGATATAATGATTGGAAAGAAATTGGTGAACAACCAAGATGTCCGTTTCTTTCCAGTATTTGAAGTAAAAAGATTTGCCTTTGTATTTAAGAAATTTGTTATACCACACAGTGGAGGACAAAAAACATTGGAGAGGGGTAAAGTCCTTAGAGAAAGTATTATAGAGCAGTGTTTGGGAGTATTTCAAAAGAGGGTGCTTGGCCAAAAAAGAACAATTTGACATAAAAATAGTATGTTGAAACGAAAAATCCTTTAATAGCAAGCGTTCAAAAAGAACCCATCTGGGAACTGGGGTTTTCAAAAAATCATAAGCCAAAGAGAAAGATTGTTTAATTAAAAAAGCAGAGTGGTACATTTTAAAATTAGGGAAACGAACACCACCCTCACTCTTAGGAGGAATAAGTTTGCTTAAAGCAATACGAGGATGTTTATTATTCCACAGAAATTTAGTTCAAATGGAATTTATTCGGGAAAAATATACATTAGGAATTTTAATAGGGAGCATAGAAACAGTATATAGGACATGGGGGGTAATCATCATTGTGATAGTATCCAGTCTACCCCACCAGGAAAGATATAAGGGAGACCAAAGTTGGAGGAGGGAATTCATTTTCTTCAAAAGGGCGTTAAAAGTAAATTTAAGTATATCAACTAGGGACGAAGAAAACCAAATGCCAAGGTACTTAATCTTGGAAGGACACCACGCAAAATCAGTAGTATTAAACATATATTGATAACAAATAGAGTTCAAGGGTAGAACTTCCGTTTTAGATAAATTAAGTTTATAACCCGAAATGGAGGAGTATAAGCGAACTTCTTCCAGAAAATGGGGAAGAGATGCAACAGGGTTAGCCATATGAAGTAGTATATGATCCGCGTATGCAGATATTTTGGTTTGAACAGAGGCAAGTTTGAAACCAGTAATCTGGGAATAAGTTCTAATTCGCTCTAAAAAAGGTTCAAGACAAAGGATAAATTATAAAGGGGAAAGAGGACAACGTTGTCTTGTGCCTCTAGAGAGGGAAAAAAAACGTGAGAATTGGTTGTTAACAAAAATACTGGCTCGGGGAGAAGACTATAAACTTTTGACAAAAGAAATAAAAGAGGGACCAAAAACAAACCATTGGAGAGTCTGAAACATGACCTGCCAATTGATGCGGTCCAAGGCTTTCTCAGCATCCAAAGATAGGGCTGCAAGAGGTACTTTAAAATTCTTGCCATGTGAAATAATATTAGAAAACATACGAGCATTGTCAGAAGCTAGTCTGCCTTTGACGAACCAAATCTGTACCTTAAAAATTGGATTTTGGTAGATTCAGCAAACCCCAAGGCTAGATATTTTTAAGCAGTGGGGGTGGAAAAGGTGCTCAGCGTCCTCCAGCTATGTGTCCTTTTAGATAAGGCTGCTTTGTCCTCAATCCAGGATAGGCTCTTTACTGTTTTACATACTATTATTTTGAAAAGACTGTGGTTGGTGGGTGTTTCCCAGAACTCGATTAGCCCCTGGGTGGTCCAACTTGCTTGTAAATATTTTGCATGAGGTGATGACATTTTGTATTGTAATTCTGATCACAGGCACCATTTGAGAGTTCTTGGTTTCGATATCCGTACTTTGTCCTAGAAGATAGCAATAGCTCCTTGTCTTGCAAGGGTCTGCTCTTGGACAACAAACTCAAGCCTGATCTGCGTTGGAGAGACATACCTTGGCAAGCCAAAGATTATTCTATATGCTTTTGCAAACGTGCTGTCTAGGAGCTTGGAGTCTCTGCCACTCTGTGCTTTCCTCCCATAAGCTATGGTGAGCATGAGTTTTGCCCATATTACTTCGGCTAGTGGGGCGAGTGAAGTGCTGTTCAATTTAGAGTTGAGGTTTCTTATTGAGACTGCCAGGGCTATTCCCTTCCTTCTGAATCAGACCTCTAGAGCTGTAAAGTGCCTGCCTTTGTTGATGATCACTCCTAAATATTTATATTCTGATGCTGAGTCTATGCGGGTGTGGCCCCAGAACCAGGGCGATGTTTTCTTAGAGTTCTTTTAAATTGTCATGGTCTTGGTTTTCTCCAAGTTGATTTTCAGGCTATTTGCTTCAGAGTATTTGAATGTGGTATAAAGGAGATGCTGTAGACCCACCATAGTCAAACAAATTAAAACTGAGTCATCTGCATAGAGTAGACATGGTAACGCTAGATTCCCCAACCTTGGAGAATGTGAGTTACTAGGGTTTAATAGCGGGATAAGGTCTGCAAGGAAAAGGATGAATAGGGTCGGGGCCAACATGCAGTCCTTTCGTTGTTAGTCTCAATCTCGAAAGGGTTGATGCATTGCCCAGTTTTACTTGGATCCAGGTTTCGGTGTGCAAATTAATTAGCAGATAGAGCAGTGCCTGAGGTATGCTACAGCTGGCCAATTTTGTCCATAATCTGTTGCGGTTTACGTGGTCAAAGGGAGCCCTGTAACCGATGAAGTATAAATGTAATGGCATTTTTGTTTTCTCAGCCTCATCAATGAGCAAAGCCATGGTAGTAATATTTGTTACAGTTCCGACGGATTTGGAAAAGCCAGTCTGACTCAGAGGAATAATTGAGTTGTCTTCGGCCATTGGTTGTCTTTCGTCCAGAAGAGTTCCTGCAATTTTTGTTTGCCTCATTGTCCAGATGAGTGACTAAGTGGTAATTCTTTGGCAGGGCTTTGTCTCCTGACTTAAAAATTGGCGGGATTATCGAGGCCCTCCTGGACAAAGGTAGTAGTCCCATCTGCCTTATTTTGGTGAAGAGAGGGCTGAGTGCTTTTGCTCAGTAATCTGCGTCTTGTTTGTAGAGCACAGGCGGTATTCCATTAGGGCCCGGTGCCCCTTCTATTCTTCCATATATGACGTTTGATTGCTTTAAGATGGTCGCTTGGGAGTATAACTCTCTGCATTGTGCCTTTGCCCCCTTTCGGTGCTGTTCTACTTTCCTCGCCGGTTCGGTACACAAGTGTGGTAATTCTTGAGGTTGCGTCTGACATAGTTCCTATAAGCAATGATATATCATCTTGATGAAAGTGATTTCCTAGGTAGGTTGCCCAATCCTCCTCTGATATGTTAGATGAAAATCCCTCATGTGTAGGGTGGATAAATCGATTAATTGTCCCCCAAAATCTTGCACTGTGGTTTTGTTTAATATTGGCATGCAATTTCGCCCATAAAGAATCCTCAGAGTCTCTCTTAGCCGCCCATAATGCTTGCTTCAGCTGGGTTTTCTGCTGTCGTAGTGCGGCTAAGTTTATGATATTGTAAACAGGGTTAGGGACACAAAAGTGTAGTCTAGTTTTGAGTTTTCGGTGGATGAGTAGTAAGTAAATGCCGGGGGGTTGTCACCTATGCTTCAGCCATTCGCTGCTCTAAAATGGATGTGTTTGCGGTCCTCTATGAGGTGCAGGCTGGTTTTGTAGGCAGTTCTGATAACTGTGGTGGGATGTTCCATAACCGATTTTGTATAGACACTAGAATAACATTTGTGAAATTAAAAAAAAATTGTGCAAGGTTTCAGATAGATTTTATGTTCATAAAAGCGACCACTTTCTTTCATCAAATTGCATAACAACTATACAGTCATAGAGTGCTATTTTACTAATTCCTAATTTATGTTTTTCTCTGGTGCCAGACCGCATCCATCAGTCCTCGATCTGGTTCGGTCCGGCACCAGAGAAAACATAAAAGAAATCACTCTGAAACACGCGGTCACTGGCACTGCGTACCCATTTTGGGCCAAGAAATCAACGTGTTCCTGATAGAAACCCTACTTCACATTGAATTGGAGTTTCTGTAAATAAAAGGACAGTCACTGTGCATTCCACCGGAATTGCTAGATTCACACCCTCACTAGGGATCCCGGCTGGGTTACCTAGTGAGTAACTTTTAATTTCACCTACACACAGTTTGCAAGCACATCACCAGTATTGTGGCAATTCTGAAAACCAGATGTCCCCCACACCATAGGTCCTGAAGAGACCGTATATCCATATTAGGGTTAAAACGCCGTCGAAAATTAAGAAAACCGAACCCATGACTGTATAGATGGTATGCAATTTGATGAAAGAAAGTGGTTGCTTTTATAAACAAAGAAACTTTCTGAAACCTTGCACAAATGTATTTTTTTTCACAAATGTTATTCTAATGCTTTGGTTCATAGTTTTCACTTGGGACACTTTACACAACTGTAAATACTTGTCATTATATGTATGAAATTATTCACCATAACTTTATATTTTTTCAATACAACTTATTCAACAAACATATCAGTGTATCTGAATTTCTTTCTCTCTGACATCTCACATAACCCCTGTTTTTATACGCGATTTACGCTTTGTTCTTTCAATTCATTAATGAGTATCTATTCCACAGCGAGGAAAATTATTCCAATCACGGAACGGGGGCGGGGAAACATGGCGGCCGCTTGATTCGCGGTCGCGGGAGGCTCCTGGTTGCGGGGAAAGAACATGCCAGAATTGATACGGAATCTCCATGTCTGGAATTGATACATGCGGGGAAAGAAGTATAATTGTGCAAGTGGTACCTTTGACCATCCTGTTGCTCCAGGTGGTGCAGGGGGAGAGACGCTGTTGAGCCGCTCGATGTCAGGGCTGGTGCGGTGAGTGGCGTTCTGGACGTTCTGGACGTTCTCTTTGCTCCCAATGAATTCCCGGCGCCTGTCGGATTAGCTTGTGCTGTCTCTGCCACTGTCAGAGGAGAGGCGGGGCTGGGCCATTACCATCATCATCGGGACGGGACGGTTTGTCCACAGCTAGAGTGGAAGAGTGTCAAGTTCGGGCCGGGGTCCTGGGGTCCCTGGGATTCCTGTGCCCTACTAATTCGTCTACCTCTTTGGCCTTGGATCCATGGGCACGCGCTGCTCAGGAGTTCGGGAGGGGCCGCAGGGAGCTGATGCAGCGAACCAAATGTGGCGATATACATGCGACTCATAGCATAAGCCCGAGAAGGGCAGATATCATCCCTTTTTTTTGCGGAGGAGGCGAAGGTGAAGGCTGACCCCCTGAAGCAGGTTAGTGTCTGGAGTACTACAGAAGCTGACTTCAGTTCCCGTGCAGTCCCTGAAGAGACCGGTAACCCCCAGGAAAGAAGAGGTGGAGGCAGGGCTTTGGGGGCAACTGAAAAAAGGGGAAGGAAAGTGGGGAAACCAGGAGAAAAATCAGAAAAATCTAAACAGAATTGCTATCTTTTGAGAAGTGGTTTAGAAAAAAATGGTATGAAGAAAGGGCAGGATTCTGCTACCCCAAAATTAGAAAATAAAATCCTACCTCCGCAAAAACAAGACAGTATTGTTCCTGGAGAGTGGGTAACACCAAAGAGAAGGAGGAAAACTAAAGTGAATAGCTAGCCATAAGTTTTGAGTCGGAAAATTACCCCTTCGCTGAGGACCTTTTTTAAGGTTGCTCCAAAAACATTGTTACTTGAAAATCCCACCTTGGGTCCCTTGAAGATAGTTACAATTGGGGTAGAAACAGTGAGTCCAGAGAGTAGAAATAGATTTCAGGTACTGGCGGGACTCACAGACTCTATGGAACCTCAATATTCAGGTGACAAAATGGAAGGTCATACTCAATCCCAACTTCAACCTGTGCAACCTGCGCAACCTCAAGCCCAAGGTCAGCCAAAAGCAGTTCCAGCCCTCCAGGCGAACCCGCCCGGAATCTCTATTGGTCCACACTGTGATAAAGTGGCTAAAGGGGGGAGAGCAGAGAGAAAGGCGTAACTAGGACTGCTCAAGAAGACAATCTGTATGAAGCTCCAGAACAAATACATCCCCAGCCGGCAGCCCAGGTTCAGATACTATCGCCACCACCTCTACTATCCGCACAGCTTCAACCCCAATCTCAGGTACAATCAGTATCGAAGCTGATACATTTATTGACGGTAGAGGTAAAAAATTGATTTGAAACCTCAGAATTGAATCAGAGAGAGATCCGCTCTGTCTGTGAGAGCCTGGGACGAAAACTGGAAGAGGTAGCTGACAGAACTACACAGTTGGAGATTGGAATGAAGGACTTGGAGTCACAGGTACAGGTAAACACTAAGGAGATTCGGGACCTAAGGGGGAATGAACAGCAATTGAAGGATAAGATAGAATCCCTTGAAAATAGCCAACGAAGATGTAATCTTCGGGTCCTCAAGGTACCAGAAGGAGCAGAAGGAGAGGATATAAAAGAATTCATGATACATTTGTTTAAGGAAGGGTTACAACTCAAATGGTCAGAGGAAGAACTCAGTATGGATATTCAGAGGGTCCATAGAGACCATTTAAGAAGGAATCCTAATAAAGTTAAACCAAGAAAAAGTTTGGTGAATTTGCATACTTACTGTTTTAAAGAAGAAATACTTCTCAAAGCGTTGAAACAGAGATCCCTGACAGTTGATGGTATCAATTTTAAGATCCGATCAGACATCTCGCAAATGACAGAAAATAAGCAATGGGAAATGGGGAATTTGATTGAGTCCTTCAAGAGTTTAGGTGCTACAGCACAGCTTAAGTTCCCAGCTAGTTTACAGGTAATGCATAATAACAAGATGCATAACTTTCGTAGGGTTGAGGAGGCGGAAGGGTTCTTAAGGTCCATTTCAGGAGTAGGAGTTGATTAGAGGTGGATCAATGTGATTATTGAGTTTGATAAGGTACACATGCACACAGGATTCTTTCTTTTCTAATAAGATACGCGTTTCCCCAGTGGAAAGTTTCTCAGCTATGTTTTACCATATTTGCTGTTAATTATGTGTTTTTTCACAATTTCCCCAAAACCAGGCCTCTCTAGGCCTTAGCCTAGGCCATTAGAGAGAAAAAGGAGGGTTTCCCATGGGGTGGGATAGGGTGGGGTTCACGGGTATTTTTTAGAGACTCCTCTGTCTTGTCACTAAGCTATTGGCAGAGGAAATAATATCAGTCTGTTAGGATTCTCTTTGTCTTTCTTTATGTAAATCCTAAAGTCACAAGCAATCTCCCAGTCATGTGTAGTATGTGCATTTATGTGTTGAAAAAAGGGAAACTGAGTTCGTCCATCAAAGGGGGTTGAGAATGAGATGGGAAGCAAAGATTATACGTTGCAATGCATTAGAAGTTGTTGGAAATTTTTAATAGGCTTTAGGTTTAGGAAATTAGAAAGAGGTCAACTTGATACTAGTATTATAGGCAATCTGATTTAGACAAGTACAATGCTACTGCGTTTGCCTTTGCCTGTAAAAATATTTTGTGAGAGATCCACTGTACCACTAATCTATGTTTATCTTGTTTGTATCTTTCATGAACACCCAAAGGCAAGAAGGGGGCTTTAGAGGCGTGTCAGGTAGCTGGGCGTACCACCATCAGTGCTGCGGATGCTGATTGATCTGCTGGCCCCAGTAAGTCCTCCTGTTAATAATATTATCATTTACCTAACTTTTACCTCCCCCCGTTTAGAATATTTTTTCTTTTTTTTCTTGAACCATGCCTGTCTCTTTTCTTCATTCTATCTAATGTTTGTTAAATTTCTGTTATCCCTACATTATGCTAGTTTTGTTTCTATATTTCATGTGTCTGTAACTGACTTCATCTTTTCTGTACTAGTCTGTTGCTCTCTGCTTATATATCTTGTGTACTGGCACTGAAAGACTAAGAGAACAGATTTTAGGACAAGTACTCTAATGTGAAGATTGCATGCCCAAGAAAGCTCTTCTATGCATGTTTGTTGAGAAGGCTTTCTTTTACTTGATCATGCTCAAACAGTAAAATGAATGAGTATCCACAGTCATGGTGAACCCCCCCAATGTTGTGTTGTATCTATTATCATTCATTTACACAGTAGTATACCAGCAGTTTCGATTGCAGTGCAGAATGGCTGAAGGGTAGTATGAGGACGTTCCCATTACATTTGCCAAACAAGACCATATGTTGTTCATTGACTAAATATTCCACCCCTTTTTTATGCTTTAATGACTCTCGTCATCCTAGCTCTGCCCCTCCATTACGAAAAGTTGTTGGTCAGCTTGACTACCTGGCTTTTCTAACACTGTCAACCAACAAAATGGCACAAAGTGATGCTTTTCATAGAAGATACTAATAACTCTACCGTAATGATGTATTGTGGTTGTATTTTGTTAAAAAAAAAATATGTGGAGGCATCTCTGGCATTTAAAACGTGTAATTTATTTTCTAGCTGCACAGACAGTGTAAGGGCAGGGGCAGCTCTAGTAGTGCAGCAGATTGTGTGGCGTTTAGAGGGGGAGTCCTAGCAGGGACGGGTAATGGTAAGTCACATTGCTTGCTTATCAACAATTTCTAATATACTCACTGCAAGAGAGTCATGAAGGCCCCTGCTTTAGCAGCTACAGCAGTGGTCTAGTTATTAATGGCCCTTCTGTCTGCAACTCAGCAGACAAAAGCTCATAATTATCGCCACAAATGATAGGTTGTTGGAAAAGGGAAAGTAGGATGGAAGGCTAAAAGAAAGGATGGGTGAATTGCCATATGAGTGAAAGGATACATGAGTGGGTGATCGAATGCATGGATGGGTAGATTAATGGATTGGTGAAAGGATGGTTGAAAGGGTAAACTCTGATAGGTGAATGGATAGATAGATGGATGTCTGGAAGGATGGATTTATTAATGGATGGATAGATGGGTGAATGTATGGATTGGAATGATGAAAGACTAGATGAGAGGATGTAAAGCTTGAATGGTGGGTATCAAAGGGTGAATACAAGAACAATGAAAGGATGAAAGGATGAATTGCTAATTACTTGGATGAATAAACAAGAGAGTCCTTCTAGAGTGGAGCGTGCTCATCTACTTTGCTTTCCTGGTTTCAGAAGGCTTAGGTTCCAAGTGGGAAATATTTAAATTTTCTGTCTACTCCCTTCACTAACTGTTTTGTTAAGCGGGGCAGATATGAATCCCACCTATCATCACTCATTGCCTAACTGCCCATGGTATTTCGCCAGCCATGCCTAACTGCAGCATGGCTCTGCAGTGTTGGCTGTGTAATGTTTTTCTGCTTAAGATGATGTAGCATTTACAAAGTTTCCATTGCATTGCAAACCAAAAACAAGGTGTGTGTCCTTTCCCTCACAGTGCCCACTCAGTCACCTCCTAGTGGCCGATTTACAGAACTAATCTGAGACAAAATCCTAAACTTACACTTTTTTGGTATTCACAGAAGGCATTTAGTAGTAGTAAAGTTAGGATTTTGTCTTAAGGTATGGATATTGTCTTAAGTTAGGATTTTGTCTTATGTTAAACTTAAGTTAAACTTAAGTTTGTCTGAAGTTTTGATCTTCAGACAAAATCCTAACATAAAGCAAAATCCTAACTTTACTACTACTAAAGGCCTTCGGTGAATACCAAAAGTAGTACGTTTAGGATTTTGTCTCAGATTAGTTCTGTGAATCGGCCCCCTAGTACTGTACTCCTTTTCTCTTTCCTAAGTTCAGTCTCAGCCTAACAAAAAAGCTGAAAGATCCATCATGTGCCACATTTTTCTCGCCAAGTTATCATTGATATTTCATGACTTCTGTAACTGATTTACGACATGCTTGTTCTAATTTTTCCCTTTCAACATTCATCGGCTGCACTGCCTGACTAAGCCAAAGCTTTAGAAGTGGACACATGATGAGGATCAGTGACATCCCACAATTCTATAGCAAAACCTCTTTCAACCCAGCCTAAACCCTCTAACTTACCTTGCAGTATAGTACGTTAAGTTTCCTTTCCTTGCTGCCAAGCGAATGTATTTGTTGGAAATATTTTGTGGTGGAGGCGAGGCCAGGAAGTTCAGAGGGACTAAGTGCCTGATTTCTAGTTTTACAGATAGGAAACTGTCTGATGAACATGCCAAATACGATCTATATCCGTTCCTTTCCCTGTGCTGCAGTGTATCGTTTTTCCCACTGTCTACTTACGGCAGAGAGGATATCTGCACTTTATAGGTGGTGTGTGTGACATAATGTAATTATTATTATTCAAATTATTTATTTTGGTCAATTAAGACTATAAAAGCACTTGAATTCATATCACAGTTAAAATCTTGAGAAAAACAGTACACATATTTAATCACCGAAAAATTCAGTCAAATAGCAAGTTGAAATTTTAAATTAAAAGAATAATATATCTCTATATCAAGGAAAAACCTTAACAGGATAAAGTGAAAAGGTGCAATAACATTGATCTAGACAACTCACAGGAGATAAAACGTTGCATAATAACAATCTACCCAAATATATAGCTAATAATTCATAGCAAGAATACAGTAAAAATACACGACCAGGTTCTAGATGTTATGCAAAGCTGAAATGTAATCAAAGTAAACAGGGGGTTGCTGTGAACTAGTTCACCGTAATATCTTAGCACTAGTGGCTTCTGCTACTTGGACCTGGTGTGCAGCTGTACTGAGAAACAAGGCCCAACATACAAATCTTGCAAGTGCCAATACAATAGGTTCAGAGAGGTCAGATTTTAATATACATTCAGCACTCAGGCTCTGCTTTTTAGCTGCTAGGTTACAACAAAGGGTCAAAATCTACCTGGATCTTGGTTTGTTATACTTGTTGCAGATAGTACAAACTGCCTCTTAGTTCCAGCATATTGAGGCAAAATGTACAATCACATTCATGTTCCACCTCTTTACACCATCTCAAGGTGAAACCCCTGATTTGCAACATGCCAACCTAGAAGCAAATGTAAAGTGATTTTGCTGAGGGGGTAATTCTATCGAGAAACAACTTGAACTGCAGAGAGGATTTATGCCTTAAAAAAGTTTTCCTCAGGCCTTGCTTCATTCCACGTATTTTGGAAAACATGCTCCCAATAAATCTTTTTGATCCAGTTGGCTGGGTTCACCCTCAGCATGCTAGGGTCTTCCCTAGCACCCCCAAGCTTTAGCTCACTGTATAGTTTTTTACAGCTTTAATGCCAAATTGACAAACAGAAGCCTGTACTCTATATAATCTATTAAGAAAGTTGTCATGTGGGCCAAGGAAAAGTGCAGTACAATAATCCAATCTGCTCAAAATAACACTGCGCACTATCATGAATTTGGCTTGAGGAGGTAGCAGAAGGAAAAGCTTTCTGAGACCTTGCAAAAGTGTGAAACAGGTTCCACCTAATTTGTTTACATATTGCTCCGGGGAAAGTTTATCATCAAAAGTAACCCCAAGATTGTGAACGTATCAGGTAAGGACAGCTCTTGTTTAGTAGGGAATGGTCAAAATTGACAAAGAGTGTCATGAGGACTTTATTCTCCGCACAGCAAAAGGATTCTGTTTTTCCCCAATAAATTTGAGGGATTTGGCATTCAACCAGTTGACCATGTCTGACATGCCGTTATGAAAAGAATCAATAGTACCATGCTGTGTATCACGTATGGATAGGATCAGCTGAGTATCATCAGCATACTTAACTAGACTGATGCTATGAGCCTTGATCAAGGTAATGAGTGGTCTTATATGGACATTAAAAATGATCAGACTGAGAAAAGAAACTTGGGGAAACGCCTGTTGGACAGATTTGAAAGCGGAGTGGTAAGGGTGCAGGGCAACTGTCTGGTACCTGTCCGATAGGTATGAGCTCATCCACTTTAATGACATTATGACACAGTTCAGGGAAATCCATGGCAAACAGTCCTTCAGCCAGAGAGACCCAAGATATATATCTAAATGTCCTGTCATCTAGGTTTGAAAATACAAATTATGGTGGAGTGAAAAGAATTGTAGTCTGGGTATGCTGAGAGGGGCTGTACGGAGTGATATGCACCTGGATACCCGAGCAATGTGCATCTAACCAGCCAGTTACAACTGAACAGTGACAGAAGCACCTGGGTTACTGAGAGAGTGCAAATGGAGGGCAAATAGGAAGGGTGCTTATTTGAGGTCACTCGAAGGCTTGAATAGGGGTTGTCTCACTATCAAGGTTGGGGTATCAGGAGGGAACATTTGAGGGGCAGTAAGATGGGGGTGCTGATAGGTAAAAAACAAGTCAGAGGCACAGAGAGATAGTCCCACAGTGAGGGAGTGTCAAATTATCCCTGTGAAAGTATACTGTACAACCCTGGCCAAATCTTGTGCAGCCTGGCTCTCTACGTAATTAGTAAAGACACACAGTTATAAAAATGTTGATTGCAAAAATAAAAATGATACTGTATTGTCAAATTGGGCGGTGCATCTGCATTCTTCCCAGAATGTTCATATTTTTTGCCTGACAGAACCAGTCCGGTAATGTAAGCAGAAGTGTTAATTAGCTTTTGCCTTTCGTGCAGATTGTAGAACTGAAAATATATCATAGAGTCAAGGAAAAGGACAAAGGTTAAGCCTTATGAGGAGTGTATCAACTACCAAGACTCAGAGGCAGGGCAAGAGGATAGGCAGCTGCAATCATTCATTTTATCAGTCATGGCAGATTGATTAACTGAGAAGTGAGAGCAATTTAAATCCGAACATAGACAAGTAGCTGTATGTACCGGGCTGATCAATTTCACAACTGTCATCATAACATTTAGCCGAGTGCTTGCATCATGTGATGATGATGATGATGATGATACGGCATTACACGTCTGTCTCCAGTTACAAGCCACAAGCCGCTGCACCACATTCAGGAAGCCATTATATGAGACACCGGACTCAGTAATGTGAATCAATTGCTTTTTATTTAATCCATAAAATGCACCGATACGAAAAATAAGACGTCTGCACGTTTTGGCTTGTACCCTCCACTGGACAGAATATATGATTTTTGGGGAAAAGCAGTTTGATGATAAATGATCAATAAGTTCTGTGGTGGCCTACTCTCGGTCAGTGAAGTTCATCCTCAAACTCAGGTGGTGCCCCCAAAAGTTGGTCATCATGATCTTACACACTTGACAAGAGCCTGACCAATCACCCTCATCCTCCGTTTATGGTATTTCAGGAATGGTGTAATTGTGTGGTTTGAAGTATTGGTTCACTTTGATCATGTGCAATCTCTACAAGTATTAGGGCTTTAACTGGTACTCTATTATCAACTGTTTGAAAGAATGGCTGAAATGCGTGCAGATTCTTCTGCAGGTGGTCAGTAAGTTGCTGACTATCTCTTCTTTTTTGAGGCAGTCCTGCTCAATGAGGTTGATGCAATGCGCCAAACACAGGACCCCACAATATTCACCATCTGCCATGGCCTGACTATATTATTGCCATTGTCCATAGAAATACATCCATTTCTGAAACCTCTGTGTCACAGCCATTCAAACAACTTGCTGTTAAAGTCTTCCAAAATTGTTGCAGCTGTATGGGACTTCTCCATGGTGAACATGGCTATTTAATGTTCTTAAAACGTTCTTCAGTGCTGAGACCTGTAGATACCTGTTGTATAACCCCCACAAAAGAGATCCAGTGATACACATGTAATCAGTGGCTTGACAACTAGTACATGTGTCTGTCATCAGGTGGATAGTGTGATCAGCACTTTGCTGCAAAGATTGTGCAACCAAAGCCAGCACATCATGATGAAGCACTGGACCAAAAACTCTGGAAAAATAGGTCTGGCTGGGAACCTTCCATTTTGTGCAGATGGCCACCACAGATTGTAAAAAACCCACTCCCTCCACCAAAGAAAAAGGGAGGAGATCCAGAACTAATATTTTAGCCTGCTTCCTGATGTTCAAACATTTCGCTTGGTGGTTGCATTCATTTGGCCAGGAAAAGGCCTTTTTTATTTTGTGGTGCCACTGATGCAGGTGACTTCCAGAGAGAACCAGGAAGTGGTAGACTCAATATGTGTCTTGGGCCCGTCACAGTATCCTGTTGCTGTGGTGTCTTCATCTGACTCTTGTTCTATTGTGAGGTTGCTGAGGCATGCTATATTTGTGCATTGCTGGGAACAGGGCTGCTTTGCGTAAAGAACATTTTACACTCTTCCCCCTCTTCACCTTCACCTCCCACCATGATTGGAGCTGATTCCCCTCTCTCATCACCACCACCTGAAGCCATTATTTTAAGGTGCGTCTCCCATCGGATTGCATGGTGTTCTTTCAAATGGGTTTTTTGGCCTCCATGTAAACCAGGCTTCCCTTGGCGAACACTTGTGTGGGAAATTGAGCATATTGCAAAGTCATCCTCCTGCTTGCTAAATGTAAAAACGTCCCAAACTGGGAAGCTGTACCTATTCACTGGGCCACTGGTGCCACTGCCAATGTCTGCAAAACTGGAGGTAGACGGATGTGTCAACAATTGGCTTTCTGTAATGCGTACTTCTGAGCTAGTGGTGGATGCAAGTCACAGTGGGTGCCTTACAAAAATAAGAGTTGGAGCTGGTGCCACACTCCTCAGAGCAGCTTAAATTGGAGCCTTAATGTCCTTTTCCTATGGCCAGTTTCCACAATGACTGGTTTGTCATCATCCTCTTCACCTATTTCCATAATTGTAAGGCTATCAGGAACTTTCCTTATCCTGGGCCTCTACTGGCATGCCTTAGACGCAGTTGGGGTCTAATCCATGTCCAGATCATCAGAATGGGAGCTTGGAGAAGATTGTGATGTACTCTTTCTTTTTCATGCTGGAGATCTGTAAGTCAAAGTTGCGAAATGAGGAGCTTGTTGCTCAGCAGGAAGCTCAACATCCTGTTCTGCTCCTAGTTGAGGAAGGTCTACTATGAGTGGCTGCAGCTATTGTCCACTATGCTCAGTTTCCTGTGATGACTGGGCACTACTTTGCGAAGGAATCAAATCTGATTCACTGTAATTGCTCATTGGTGTCGCCATGACTGCAATGGTTGCCTCGATAAGAAATATAGGCTTGGACTTAGGTTGGGCTGGTGCCATTGATGTGAGAGTGCTGCTCCCAGATTAATTTCTGAGGAGGCCGGTGCGACGGGTACAAGTTTGGGCAGAAAGGTTCCGGGTGGCAAGCCAGTGATGGAAAGCAGCTTTTTCACACTGCAGCACCTTCACACTTGCAGCATCTTTCTTTGGGCCCATCTTTAATCTGCCATTTGACAGAGAAACTTAGATGCACAAGTGGAAGAAATCATGTTACATGTTGTGTGATCACGTTACTATGTACATGCCTTCTGTCCGGAAGTACTGTGGGAGATGTTTCCTAGAACCAAAAAGCAAACAAGGAAAGAAACATTTAGTGAAATGTGGCCTTGTTGCAGTTTGAATCGAGTACACACAAAGATAATAGAATTTAGTGTGGTTACTTAAGTTATTATCATAAAATAATTAACAGTAATATACCCATCCCAACGGTAATCCACACCATCATAACAACTATTTAATTTCAAATCAGAACAAACAACATACAGATGTAAATAACAAACATACAATGGGTAATAGCAATTCCCAAAATGGGTTAAGCTGCACCTCAAGATACAAAACAAGTCAGATGGTTCACCAGTAATAGCGACAATGATATTACAAATGGGGTACTGAGTTAAATAATAGAACCGGCTACCCAACAGTGCTGCTGGCAAGTCACAAACCCTGCACATCGAAAATGAAGCCCTTGTGGGCTATGTGAAATCCTGATTCGCCTTGGGAGATTGCCTTGAAAAAGTCTGAATACTTATTTATGTACAGCCAAAACACGTGTTGGCTTCTATCTATCGCTGAGAATTTGTTGTATACAAATAAAGAATATCAATTGACATCCGGTGTGAAGAATCCTTGGGAACCTGTCTGTTACTTGAAAGCATCATAGTCATCTAACAATTATATAATTGTGTTAGCATTGGAGTAATAATTATCTATATCAAAAGATTTTGTTCAAATAGAACTAAATGTGACCGACTGACGGAGTGCTGTTACTAATAATTTAACATACAGATGTAAATGTTTGCTTTATGTGCATCTAATCCAGGGAAACATGAATGGCTGTGATGGAGGTGCAGAGAAAAATGGAATAGTCCCTAAAAAATAAATGCTGGTGTGTGTACACCTATAGCAGGCAGGGCGTCCAGGTGAAAATGGAATAATACCTAAAAGATGAATGCTGTTGTGCCGCTCTGCGCTTATCGCACCCAGAAGGTGGATGGGTAGATGGATGGTGCGAAAATGTAAAAATATATATATATTTACAGATCTCAGTTTGGGCCACTTTCTGAGATTAAGGGCCTCCTTAGGATGGCGGTGAATCCGCATCCTCCGGGCTGGCGGAAGCCACCGCCGGACCAGAGGATGCGGATTCACCGCCGCGGCCACAGGAAACACCCACCGCCAGATTAGGATGGCGGTGGGATGGTCGTGGGAACAGCGGCGGATGGCAGGTCCGTCCACTGCTGATCCACGGGTTGTTGGGCGCTACCGTCAGCCAAATTAGGATGTGTGTAGGAACATGCTTTTCCGCGGCTGCTTTACCGCAGTGGAAAAGCATGTGGAACTTTGCTTCTGGGGGCCCCTTGTGGGCCCCCAGGGTGAAGGGGGTGGGGGTGCACATGGGGGGTGCCTATGGTACCCCCCTGCATTTACATGCACAAAGCGGCAGGCACCGCGCGGTGCCTGCCGCTTTGTGCATGTAAATGCAAATCATGCATTTTTTACTTTGCGGTGGGTGCTGCTTAAAGCAGCACCCGCCGCAAGGTTAAATATACGGGATGGGACCACCAGGGTGGTGGTCACATCCTAATTGCAACGGAGGGACCGCCGCTGCCCCTGCGGACGGTACCTCCACCTCGGGGGTGGCGGACGGACGCAGGTCCGTCTGCCATCCCAATGAGGCCCTAAGTTTGTGAATGAACTTGTACAAGTCTATTAAATACAAAAAACGTTATTTAAAAATAAAGCAATGAAGAAATAAACATTAAAAAATTTAAAATAAAAATAAATAAAAAATTAAGTGATGGTGTACTAAGGAACTATAAGAAGCCCATTGTGAGGCATGAAGGTGGAGTAAATAAAATGCACAGAAATGCATAGAATAGACTAGTACAAGTTCATTCACAAACTAAAACTGAGATTTGTGGGTCCTGATTGAACTAGTGTAGCGCATTAACAGGGCAATGAGATTGGTCTTGACATCAGGGACATTGACAATCTAGTCTTGTTACTGCAGCTACCAGAGGAGCCCAACCAAATGGGTACTAACATCACCAAGATATCTGTTCTTCATCGTGACGCAGCAGCTAGTACCGGTTTCAAGCCACAGTCCACTTTCTTCGCGACCCCTCATGACAGCATTGACACATTCCACAAGGTTGTTACCAAATCTTTCATGGAATAGCGCTGTAAGACATATCACAAGAATAGGGCCTCTAATAATCTTACCTTTAAGCAAAGACAGTCACTTCTTTCCTTAGCTGAGGATAGGGATGTTGTGATACATCCTGCAGACAAGGGTGGCACTGTGTCCTACTTGATAGAGACACTTACATAGCTGAGGCGAAGAGACACTCAATGATACCACGTTTTACAACTCCATCACTAAGGATGAATATACCAAGAGTATCATCATGATTTAGGACAAGCCTAATGAGTGGAAGGACAAGGGGATTCTGGAGTGGGAGGAGTATTGTTTTCTCAAGAAAGACCATCCTAAACCTCTGGTCTTGTACTTGCTTCCCAAGATAAACGAGGATCCCCTTGTCCCCCCTGGGCATCCCATTGTGTCATTCAGGGGTAGTGCTTTGGAAAAGGTGTCCAAATACATGGACCATTTTCGCAGGGACCGTGTATTCAAGCTTAGCACGTATATCTAGGACACCAAGGACGTTTTGGGCAAGATACAGGTCATCGATTGGGATGATGATTTCCTTATTATTACCCTCGATGTCAACTCGTTATGCACGATGCACGATCATTGATCACAAATGCACGATCATTGATCACAAACAAGGACTAGAGGCATGCCAACATTTCTTGCGCAGAAGACAGGTCAGATACAGGGACCACACTCTGATGATTCTTTAATTGATCGAACACTGTCTCAGTAACAACATCTTCATATTCAATGGTGTCATCTACAGACAAACCACGGGGACTGCCAAGGTTTCATGCTTTGCTCCTAGCTTTGCTAATCTGTTCATGGGCCTGTGGGAGGAGGAAATCTTTGGTTGTTCCAAGCTTGCACTGGACTTTGGGTGGGTCGCCATGTGGGTTAGGTACATTGACGACCTGTTTATTATCTGGAAGGGTCCGCAAAGTCTAGCCACTTATTTCATTAAGACACTCAATAACAACAATCATAATATAATCCTCAGAGGCAATATCAGTAGCACTACAGTTGAGTACTTAGACATCAGTAAAGAGATCAGGTAGAAAGAAATACACACTGAACTCTTCCGCAAAGGTACAGCTGGCAATAGCCTGTTGCATGCCCTCAGCGGCCACCCAGAGACCCTCAAATGGAGTATCCCATACGGGGAACAATTGAGGGCTAAATGTAACTGCAATGCAGAGAAAGCAGACCAACATGCGTACTGGACCATGATGGACAGATTCCAAGAATGAGGTTACCCAACCTGGGTTCTCAACAGGTTTGTGACAGAGCTGATGGCATCAGTAAGCAGGAGACTCTTTTGGACATGACAGACCCAGAGTCAGACCAAACCTAGACTGCACCAGAATCATACTTACATATAATGGTGATGCCTGTGATGTCAAGCGGATCCTGCTGAAGAACTGGAATATTTTCAAATGTGATAACATTATTGGTAACGGTATTGATGACAGACCTCACATTAACTATAGGAGAGGACGTAGCCTTAGGGACATGCTAGTTCACAGCGATATTACTGAGGTTTCAGACAGTAACACACATAGGGCCAGATGTAGGTAAATCAGATATACCGATTTCTTAATAGGGAGTTTTACCGATTTGCTATTAAGAAATCGGTATTTCCTATGTAGGCAAAGATTCGGTAAAAAATACTGAATCCTTAATATTCCTTATTACCAAATCGGTAATTGAGATTCGGTAATAAGGAATACCTACCCATTCATTTCTATGGGCTTGGAGGCCCATAGGAAATAATGTGAAGACATTCAGTATTAGCAATTTGGTAATTCTGAATCAGTAATACCGGGAGGTATTTCAAGGTTGCCAGGGTGTCCAAAGGACACCCTGTCCTACCCCTGAAATGTGCATGTGTGCAATGTGGCACACATACATGCCCTAAGGGCATGCATGTGTGCCATATGCCACGTTAAAAAAAAGCAAAAAAAATGCTTTTTTAAGGGAAATTGGTAATTACCACCAACTTGAAGTTGGTAGTAATTACCGATTTCTTAAGGCTCAAAAGCACTCTTTAATGTGCTTCCTACATTGCATTTAAGGAATCGGTATTATCGATTTCTTAAATGCAAGAGCGATAAGAAATCGCGATAAGGAATTGGTAGTAAGGAATCGGTAGCTACCGATTCGTTATTTACCTATTCATCACCTTCATTATGAATGGCTAAATACCGGTCGGTAATGCTGAAATGTACTGAATTTTGATGTTACTGACCGGTATTTAGCCACCTACATCTGGCCCATAATCTTCAGGGATTTTACCCCTGTGGCCACTGCAAGGCATGCAGAAATATTTGGATCCTCAAGAAAATTACACAGGGGCCATCAAATCGAGTCATTTCCCAATTCCTCACCTGCAGTGCCACCTTTGTTATCTATCTCATGGAGCTCCTGTGTAAATTATGGCACATAGACAGCACTACTGGCTGAAAAAAGAATACTGGAGCACATGAGGGCCATTACCAACAAGGACCCCAAGTATCCAGTCGCCTGACATTTTCAGGACAGGCATATTTCCGACTCATCCCAGCTTTCATACTGTGCGAACAGATCACAAATGATGTCAGTGATAGAGTTCTCAAGCTCAGGAAGAGGGGGTCGAAGTACATTTTTGACTTCCAGACAAGAATCCCAGGGGGCTCAACCAGGATGAGGAACTTGCTGTTCACCTCAAAGAGGAAGGATATATTTTTGCCTGTACTACTGCTCTTCCTTCAGTTGCATTAGAAACCAAACTGTTCATGTAGTAAGTTATACCATGCGTATTTTGTATCACATTGGTTTTAAGTTTTAGTTTTGTTTTCTTGGATACTGACATCCTCTTTTTGTGTTTCTGTGTGCAGAAAGAAAGGAAGGGACCGTTCACAATGTAAATCACCATGGGGTGACCCAGTATCCCTCAGAACCTGGGCAATACAATTTAATATAAACAATGGGTCTGTCGGGTATGTAACCTGATTACTTCAATGTATGAATTGAATCCTTCCCCAGTTCAATTAGTCCTACGGTTACTTAAGACAGTGCTCCAAAATGGGAGTTTACTCACAATGCAAGTCCAAACCAAAAGAGTTCAGGGTAACAATCCGTTTTTAATCTATGAATTAATTTTTCATTCATTAACACCGTGTTTGTACATGAAGATTATTCAATCAAGACTTATTCACAACTTATAAATACTTTTTACAAAAACGGCGCATTATGGAATTGAGTGAATATAATGTGACATGAAGTGCAATTGTGACATTCAAACGTGATTATTAACAAGTAAGTGAAGGGGGGGAAAGGAAGGGAAGCAAAAAGTCTTTTTTCGGCCAGTTCCTGTATTCAATTATGATTATCCCAGTAGTCCACTTAACTTGGCTTTAGTAAACTGGATATCCTGTACTGGTCCAACAATTGCAATTTTGTCGACGTTTCGACCCTTTGGACGCCTTAGTTGTGAGTCTAGGGCGGTCTTCTTCAGGACATGGGGCAGTGGTATAGCGCCGATGGGCCTTCGTGAGGGAGACCCTGGGATATTGCTGCAGAAATTATTTCAGGCGTAGAGGACTTACAAATCCAGTAGTATGGACTAGTGGTTCCCGCCGTGATTTCTGAAAGGGACCTCATGGAGCTTAAAAGGATTACAATGCTCCTTGGGACTAAAGTCGTCGTATTAATGGGATGATCTAGTGAAGTAGACGCAGTCCCTTGATCTGCAACCAAAAATGAGACCTGTTTCCATCCGTTCGCCCCCATATACAGGTCCATAATAATGGTGATACATATATTTTTTTCAGCCATTTATTAGAATCAAGAACATCCACCAACTATGGAGTTGCAGGTTTTAATCACAAGGAACTAATCACATTGAAACAGGATCTGTGAGGGATTGGCTACTTATTTTCTATCTAATTGTTTCTTGACTATATAATGTTACAGGCAGTGACATTGTTGCCCCACTAGCCATGGACGACCGTCACGCTGAGGCAGGATGGGATTTACATATTAATATAATGTGAGTGTAAGCACGCACAAAACTTCTCTGCGGCCGGCAACCCTAGCTCAATAATTACCGGGACAAGGCTTGCTGGCTGACATCGCGGAAGGTGTGGGGGCGGGGCTGTGGCAGTGATTGACAGCACACAGACAGTACAGCAAGCAGTCTGCAGAAACAGCGCAGCTGCAGTCTGCGCATATCAATGTCTGGCTTCTCGATTTTTCGACTTGCCCGCGCATCCGCTCATGTTACAGTACCTCCCCCTCCCTCCCCAACAGCGAGTCAGAGGACAAGGGACCTGGGCCCCCGGGGTCTCATAAGGGCAGGACATAACCCTGCTCTTAGCCAATCCTGGCGCAGTGATGCTGCTAATGCAGCGCCAGGATTGGCTGAGACTCTACCGCGTAGACTGGGAGCATTTCAAACAACTGATGATGGAACACTCGAGTCTCTGAGGCGGCGGCATGGAGTGTGATTCGGCCCGGGGACCGGGGTGTGGAGAAGGAGCGGAGCCAAGGTCCGAAGGAAGGTAAGGTTTTCTTGATTTTATTACCCTTGCCGACGCCATCCCCTGCGCTCCACTCCTGGACCTGTACCCCCCTCTCACCTGCCCATCTTGCCGGCTGCAGCGCAACTGGCCTTTCACTATAACAAATGATTCCACTGTTCTTTGATTTGAGCAATTAGAGACACACACACCATTACCTGCTGTGCTGATTTAGGATATCTTATGATATACACAGATATCGCTTTCCCGGGAGGTCAAATCGCCGATCTCCTGCACAAGGGCAAGGGGAGGCCAGATGTGCTCATTGTAAAGTCGGAAGTATTTGCTGCTAATGATTTGAAAGTTCGAACTCTCTGGTGGTACTTGGGGTCTCAGCCTCACTCTCCGGCACCCTCCTTTTGCTGTCGCTTCCAGGCTTTGCAATTAAATAATTTTGCGGCAACTAAGTAACAAAGCGGGTTTAATTTCAGGCGGGGCACGCTCCGGGAGTCCCTGCGGCTGCATTCCCAAGAATATAGTGGTGGGGGCCAGGGCAGTGTGTTGTTGGGGGCGGTGGGGAGGGGGGCGGGGCACACACCTTTCAAGTTCCCCAAAGACTGAGAGGGCTCCTACCTGCTTCCGGGGTCCCGATCTCACCATCTTCAAGAGCAGCAAGAAGTGCAGAGCGACCAGGAGCTCATCCTCCGAGGGCAGGAGGGACCCGCGAGCCTGGGGGGAGAGAGGAGGCAGAGGCAAGGAGGGAGAAGGGACCGGGAAGACAGGGTGAGACCGGAGAGCGCTGGACAAGACAGGGAGAAGGGGACAAAACAGGGAAAGACAAGAGAAAGCGGGGCAAACAGGAGAGGGGCAAGACAGGAGAGAGGGAGGACAGGCATGAGAGAGAGGGTGGACAAGACAGGGAAAGACAGGGGAGAGGGGGCCAGGCAGGAGAGAGAGAGTGGACAAGACTGGGAAAGACAGGAGAAAGGTTTGACAGGCAGGAGAGGTCGCAGGGGACAAAACAGGAAAAGACAGGAGAGAGGGGGACAGGCAGGAGAGAGCGCAGGGGACACAACAGGAAAATACAGGAGAGAGGGGGACAGGCAGGAGAGAGCACAGGGGGCAAGACGGAGAGAGGAGGGACAGGCAGGAAAGAGAGAGGGGCAAGACAGGAAGGAGAGGGCGAAGGGCCACAGAAAAGGGAAAGAGCAGTAGAGAGTAAGAAGAGAGAGGGATTACAGAGAGGTGCCGAGAGGAGACAGAGCGAGAGGATGGGACATGAGCAGAGAGCGAGATGAGAAGGAGACACAGAGAAGAGGGACAGAGTGTGGGAGAGAGTGAAAGGACAGAGGAGAGAAAGACCCCGGGAGGAGCGGGGACCGAGGAGAGCGGGTGACAGGATGAAAGTGAGAGCCCAGGAGAGGGACAAAGTGTTGGCAGATAAAAGGAGGGGCGAGGGGAGCGCAGGGTACCGAGAAGAGGGAGTGAGGAGAGAGGCAGGGGTAAACTTCATATGGGAGTGAGCAGCCCGCTGTGAGAGAGCAGGAAGAGGAAAGAGCAAGGCAGGGGGCGAAGGAGCGTGAAGGCGGCTGGGAGGGGATGAAAGAAGGAGCCGCGGGCGAGTAGGAAGGGGGAACGAAGTGAGGTGAGGAGGCTGAAGAAGAGTGAGGAGGGACGGAGGTTAAATCATCAGAGCGGTCAGTCCTCCGCAGCTCAGAGTGAATCGCCTCTCTTCTCTGCCGCTCATTAGAGTGCTGGTAATTATGGTGCTAGAGTCTTCGGTACATTTATTTGCTAAGTGAATATTTTTAAATGTGTAACGTTCATAACAATTATGTAGCACTTCAAACTGTGCTTCTGAAAATTCACAGCACAAAAACAGTGTATTTGAATATTAACTTGTGGTGCTAACAAGGATCAGATGATTGTGGCTCATTGAACTATGTTGCTAAGCTGATTCCTCTGAATAAAAAATACACTCTGTGTTGTTTAAGCAGATGGTGGTAAATCTAAATAATAGCATGCTGCGTGATCAGTTGAGGCCGAGTGGAGACAGCACTTTTGCTGAATAGTTACTCCCCCAAGGAGTTTGTGGGTGTGCGTAGGAAATTAGTTAGCACTGTAGCACACTAGTCTAGATCTTAAGCTTTAGTAGCGTAGCTGCCTGGTAAGGGACAGCAAGAATATTGATAGTAATAACAGGCATTGGTCACCGAGGCTGAGAACCTGTATATGCCTCAGCCTTGGTGCAATATGATGATGGCAAATATTGGCCAGATAGTAAAGGAAATCCACAGAGCTGTAGAGCATCTCGGTTCTGTACGAGGGTAGGCTCTGGTCAAAGTTAGTACTGAAGGGGAATCTATGGGTCATGACACAGCATGCAAGGAAGCTTGTTGCAATCAGTGGGCCCATGTCAGCTGAGAGCTCTCTATTTTGGTGTTCTGTCTGTGCCAATGCAATGCTGTGTGAAAGAATTGTATATTATATATACACGGTATATATCGTAGACTTCTGTTTCCAAACTGTTCATATCCTGATGAGAGCCACTGTGTGTTTGTTCGTTGGTACGGTTTTGCTACAACAGAGTTTTTCTGCAGCCAATCTTTGGCCGCGCATTTGCCTGTCTGGCTATTACTGCTGCCTATTAGGCAGTGCGTGTGAATTATTTTCTAGCATGCATTGCCCTGCAGGAGGTGTGACTGGGTAGAACAGCCTGCCTTTGAAGTACCCCCCCCCCCCCCAGATCAAGGCGATGAGTGCCACTAAAAGGAGAATGAATGATTCATTAAGACGCTCTTCTAATCTGCACTAATAAACATGCTGATCAGAGGCAAAGAAGAAATCAATCAAAAATGACTCCGGCCTGATTTGTGAGGTGTTTGCACATGGGATCTGCTGTGGGGTGGAGCATGAACCTTCCGCTGCCATTTGCTAGAGTAGTGAACAAACAAATGTTCAGCTTAATTTTGTTACACCTTCTGATTTAAAAAAACAACACTTTTTTAGGAAAAACGATTCCAACATGTTTTTATAAGATGCATAGATCACTTGAAGTGCCACCATTGAGAGCTCTGAAGCAAAAGGTGAAGCCGGGAAGGCAGTCTGAAAATTTCATGGTGTCTATTGGGTTAAAAAGGTGTTCAGAATACTTGCTTAGTCATCCAGTCCTTGGCCTCCCTGCTAGCAAGCAGAGCAATGGTCACTTATTCCAGTTGCAATTGTGATTCCGTGCAACTTTGTGTGAAGGAAGTTGGCAAAATATTGAGAATGCAGAAGTAAAAGTAAATGCAGTATTTACAGTGTGTTGTATGTTTGTGAAGTGAATGAGATGCAGGAAAGTACATTACGGAGTCAGTGAAAGGAGTCTTATGAAGATAAGATATACATATGGGCAAGATGTAGAGAGAGAAAAGGGTGCACTAATCTAACATAGAATGAGCATGACTGCACTATTGAGGCCCTCTGAACATCACTACTACCCCTTCCACATCTGACCCAAAACAGCCTTTAATTTTAGATAACTGTGCTCTGCCTGTCACGATAAAAGTTGTGCTGCAGCAAGTCATGATGGCTTTGCTGAACTACTTCATGAACAACAACTGCATCATTTGCAATGTTCATAAAGTATGCAGCTGGTTTTGATGCTGTAGAGGACCATCAAGGGGAGCTAATAGAATTCAATCAGGATGGGGATGATGTGATCATATTTCTTCATCCCCTCAATGAAACGTGCAGACTGGCTACTCCCAGAGATGTGTTCGCCAAGCCACCTCTTTCTCAAATGTGCTTGAGAATGCACCATTTTCCCACTTTTTTGAAAATGTTCTCGTGGGAGCACCCCCGGACCCCCTATAGGTGGTTCGGCCTTACTCGCTGCGCTTGCTCGCCACAGTGCAATATTTATGCCCCACCTCTTTCAAATGTCACCAGCCACCACTGGTTACAGGGCTTCACTATCTAATAGTCCTCTTTCATTAAGGTACATTTTTGAGCACTCAGATATAGCACCGTAGATAAATATAATATTGTAATGTATGATACATAGGAAGACCGCCAGATTATGTACATCGATTGTTGCTACTGATACACACTATGCTTTTTAGGATATATGTAAAAAGAGATATGAATTGTTTAAATAGATGTTTTTTTTTTGAGAAAACATGTCAAGATACGGATAACAATTTTTGAAACCTGAGTATGTTCTCTTTTTTCTTCTTTATGTTTAGGTAATTGTGTGGCATTCCTGAAGAAGGCGTTGTATATGCCAAAACGCGCTTCGAGTTTATAAAGATATTGACAATTTTTAACCCTTTATTTATACATATTGTGTAAATGTGATGTGTTACATATTGTGTTTCATTTTTTAAAAGTTTTGTATAAATATCATTTGCTTAGATAATGTATGAAGAAATTATTAAAACGGTAACAACTTTGAATATATTTCTTCCGTCTTCTTTGGTCTTCTTAATGTCATAGATACTGTGTATATTGTTTGCTTTATTGACATTGCCAAGGAGTTTTTGTTACTAACAAGAGCAGTAACGCATACTGCTGGCTAGAGCTACACAAAGTGGGCATCAGGCACAAGATCAGACAACAACAACCAGCAAGTAGGCTTGACCGTAACAAAGAACGCATGCAGGCCAATGGCAAAAGAACACAGGCTGGCTACATAAAATTGCCACATGATCAAACAACAAACACAAAGTTGTGGGAAACAAAGATCACCTGTAGGCCCATGGACACCGACAACACAAAATGGCCCCTGGCTACAGGACATGGAGAACATAAACAAATGGTGGCCTATGAAAACACACTCACTGGCCAAACAAAGGAGGCATGGTAACATTAAAGAAAACACTGTAATTAATTCAAGAATGTCAAAAATAAAATGAACTGAGCTATAAAGATTTAAAAACACCCACCTTCTCACGAGATCAAATATTACCCGACTTATAAAAAAATGTCAGATAGAAATGTGAAGTAACCCCTCACTTTTTATTTAATTCAGTGCCACCCCCTGCCCTAAATGATGTTTTAAACAACATATAGCACACAAACAGTTGATTTATGCACCGATGACTAGTACTGATCCTACTCACTGTATGGCCCAATGACAGACAGGCCACATAGTACAACAAATGAATACATTGCAAATGTATTAACAAACATGGAGGAAATGTACTGAACTATGAAACATGTTTCCTTTACAAAAGTATACAAATAAATATGTTAAAAAAACATAACTAGGCCCCTACTGCAGGGAAACCCCCATAATAAATTTCAAAAATGTAATAAAAGTACAAATAAATACTTGTGCATGCCGTCCATGAAACAGACAACACCCATACACAACAGTTTCGAACTTACCTATGAAAGCACAAAAAAAGTCCTTCAATGAGCAGAGAGCATGCAACTCAACCGTGAGGGTCTCAAGGTGCTGGGGAGGGGTGCTGCTCCGGATCATCGAAGAGCCAGGACTTGAGGCTCTTCTTGAAGTTTGGGCAGCGTGGGGGAGCGTCTGATGCTGACAAGAAACTTTTTCCAGGTCTTTGCTGTGAGTTAGGAGAAGGCCCTTCCACCTGCTTTGGTTCTGCGGATGCATGGGGTCTCTGCCAGGACGAGGTCGGCGGAGCAGAGGTTCCTTTTGGGTACATGTAAGCAGACTCTTTTGTTGAGGTATTTGGGTCCGATGTTGTGGAGGGATTTGTAGGTGTAGGTGAGTAGCTTGAAAGTTACTCTCTTCTCGATGGGGAGTCAGTGTAAGTCTCGTTGATGTTGTGTCATGTGCTCGTGCCCTAGGGTTCTGAGGACGCGTCTGATGCGGTGGTTTGGAGCTTGTGTAGCAGGGTTTTGTTGATTACTGCATAGAAGGCATTACTGTAGTCCAATCTGCTAGTTATGAGAGTGTGGATGATGGTCTTTCTGTATTTGGGGGGATCCACTTGAAGGTCTTGCAGAGGATGCGGAGGGAGTTGAAGCAGGTGGAGGCGACGCCGTTGGTCTGGCGGGTCATGGTAAGGGAGGAGTCTAGAATGCTACCTAGGTTCCGGGCTTGGTCCATCAGGGTGGGTAGGTTTCCGAGCACGGGACGCCACTGGGCGCTCGGAAACCAATGGTGTATGTGCAGCAGACAAAGATAGTGATCATTGCAGCTCCAAATCCAGGTAAAAATATGACAGGAGATGGACAAAGCACTCTGCGGCACTTCCTTCTTGTTGGAAAAAAAAGTAAAATAAAAAAGATATCTCACACTAAAAAACAACTTGAACAGTCCTTTGGAGTAGAATATCAACTCAAACACGTGTTTTCGAGGAGATTTTGCTGCTTCTTGAGAAGACAATCTGCTTGAGGCACAGCTGCAGTCTCATGCTAGCATCACAAAACGGTGCTGTCGCGACTGGAAGCCAAGCTAGTGACCCTCAAATCTCACACTCACTCACTAGCCGCCAGCAAGCCTTGAGGCACTCGCCATCATGGAACAAAACAAGTCCTGTAAGCGCCAACAGATTACAAAAATCTGACAGACTGCAGATGGTGGAATTTAGCGGTAACTCTGAGCTACACGCGGAGCGAAGGGTTCACTAATTCTGCAACCTCAGCAAGCAGGATTAATTTTTCTGCCCACTGCTAATCTGTTGAATGAAAGGAGGGGAAATGTTTGCCTAACATGAGCCAAAATGTCCCACATTTCTTCCATAGACACATATTTTCCCCCTGAGGAGGTAGATGGGGCCTCCAGGCTTGAGTAAAAGGAGTCATTACCCATACAGTTCTTTGCCTGGTTGCAACTCCAAACCTCTAGAAACTGCAGCCTTAATCATGCCTGAATTCCTTCCTTTGACTTGAGGGGCGATATCCCCCCATCAGGATGAGATAGTGAACAAGACATGCCATCTCTTCGCAGGCCTCTTCCCTTCCATCATCACACAATGAGCGATTGGTAGAAAAACAACCACCCGAAAATATTATATGTGAACACCCTGCAAAAACTAATGAAAGGAAGCCAACAAATACTCTTACTGCACCAATTAGAAAATCAGCACCTTCCAGAAAAAACATCTAGAAATAAGGGCCCAATGCAGACTCTTATCACCTATGGTGCATAAACCTTCCACATGCTGCCTCCCAGGTCTATGCTCTGCCCTGCAAAGCTTTTAACCCGGAGTGCAGCCCCAGCTGTAAAAGATCTCCACTTTCCATGTCTTTGGCGCAAGTTCCTTCTCCCCCACTGCACCAAGAAGAATGCAGGAATGCAACTTTGCTGGATAAGCCATGCCACATGCCCCATGTGCACCCCAGGCCCCCAACATCAACATAAATCCACCAAGAATGCAGAGCCACATCCTTTATGCCCCGCCATATGAGAATTTATCTGAGTATGACAGACAAAAAAGAAAAGGGGATTGGAGGCAAGGAAGCCTAATATACAACGAAGAAAGGTGAGGGAGGGAAGCAGAGGTAATGCTTCTTTGACATTTTGAGTGCAAGAGCTGATTAGCTTGGTAGCATCTCCTTTATGAGTAAAATGTTGGTGCTCTGGGTACTTAAATAATTGGTTGTTTTTCCGAATGACCAACACTCGTCTCATAAATTCTTTCTTTTCCATTCTCTCTTCTTTCTGTAATAGCCCTTGGGAATTTGCTCTGTAGAATATGAGGCCTTATGCAGATGCAAGCAATGCTGAGAATGTGCCTGGAAAATGGAAGCATTCAGTGCTAGTCGTGGCACTATACTTGATGGTCTTATTGAACAATTTCTCTTCTACTCTCATCCAGCGACCATGAATCCATATTTCTCTTTTCTCTACAGAATTTTGTGATTGGAATCAGAAAGTGATTATATAGATCCTCATCCCTGGAACACCCAAGTTAGTGGCTAACACCTGGAATTATAAAAGTCTAGCATAATCTAGCATAGTGATGTTAGCTATGGTGGTACTACGGTTGAGATAAGGGTGGAAAACTCCTCCAGAGAAGGATGTCCATTATGAACGATTGACCATGAATGAGAGGTAATTGGATTCTTGGGATTTTCAGGAAAAGGTTCAGGCAGTGGCTCTGTTTCTCTCCTCTGCACTCACAGCCTCTCCAGAAGGTTCTGATTGTGTGCACCTACCTGGGTGTGGACACTTCCTGGTTGGGAGGGGTGGTGGTTGCACAGGATTGGCTGATCCCTCAATTGGTGTTCTTTTGAAATTCCAAATCGGTATTTACCGATTCAGTATTTACCGATTCGGAAAAAAACGATTGGTATTGTTGAATCTGTAAATGTTTACTGAATTTTTCTGATTCTGTAATATTTACCGAATTATTACGTACATAGGAAATACCGATTCGGTAAAATTTGGTATTTAGGAATCGGTATTTTGAAATTACCTACATATGGCCTTAAGTGATTTGCCCGGTTTTGCATGTGGGAGGATGTTATTGGGCTTTGCAGTTAGTGGATGGAGACTTGGCACAATCTTATTCAGCAATTGAATGATGGACTCCCTCCTCAGTCTGTAGAATTTTGATGATCTCATCCTCCCTGAGGTCAATGAAGGATATGCACTGCCAAAACAGAGGCTCCCTAGTCCTTCGCTGGCCATGTGGTGGTGGTCTCCTAGCAACACCAAGTTGCAGGATGACAAACTCCATGGCGTAGTTGAGCTTACCAAAATGTTTTGTGGGTTTGCTGTTTTTGTACCCCAGCCACTGCATCAATTCCTACACCTATATTACATATATTACATTATGCTTGGCTCAGCGTGTTTTGGCACAGCTTTTGCCCCAAACAAGCCTTATAATGCATTTTGGCTAATGTGTTGTTTTATAAATATGACTTACTGCTTGCACCACCACTGCATCAGAATTTGTGGCACAACACCGGCACAAGCTTCTCAGAAATGTACACCTTAACTTTGTTTCAGAAGCCCAGAATAGTACACACTGAACAGATGTCAATCGACTAGAATAACTTTTCCTAACTATAAAAATAATTCATGGCCAAAAATATTGGTGGGTGTTCACAAGTCTTCATATCCATGTTAAGTCTCTTTTGCTGTTTTGGTTGTTTTATCAGAGGTTAATCTGTCTCCTAAACATAGAGGCCAGAATGGCCAGCATATTCACGTTTAATTACACATAACATAACTTAAGAGAAAAGAAGTGATTGAGCCGCTACTAAGACTGCAATGCTTTAGACTGAAATGTGTTATGTTTAACTCACAGTATCATCATTTCAGAACTGAAACTTTTGCTATTCTAACTATTCACAAAAAAGCGATTGCTACTTGATTATAAAAAAGTAGATCACTACTAATAAGAATTAGCAAAGCCAAAGGGCCTGGCTTGTTTTGCTACATGTCCATCGGTATTGAGCGATATATCTGGATTCAAAAACGGTATATCTCACAGAGAAGAATCAAAATACAGGTTGAACAGCATGCTACAGGAAGCACAGGACTTTGATTTACACGCGTTAAGACACTCAATATGCCATGCCTCTTGGAAAGCATTCCTATGCTTACTTCTTAGGTGACATACCTTTTTGAGACCCCCCTCCAACTTGTTCATCCTACTTAAAGTCTTGACCACCCATCAATGTCAGCTCCTCCCTCATTAAACACCTCACCTAACAATACATGAATTATAGTCTGTTCACACTGAAGGAAGACGGCTTTGTGCCAGGTGTAAAGTAGTGGAATAACATAACATAACGTAACATAACATAACATGACACCACAAAACACCGCATAATATAGTTGGTCTGACATCTGTCGTGCATCATGTATTTTTAGAGCATTGTGAACACCAATGTACACTGAATGCACCACTAACAATAAAATATTTTTCATAAGCCATTCATGGAAAGATCCACTCTCAAAATATACCCCTTAACTCCATAGGGTCGCATTTGAAAACCTCGTCCATTTTCTTCTCAACTGTACTCTGTATCACACATTTTCCAAAGGTCATCTTCTTACATAAAAATTCGGGAATGCAATTAGAAGTTCTACTTACTGCTGGGACAAAAAGTTTGAATTTATAATGTGACATTATAGTTTATGAAGCGGGATCTACCTTTGAGAGGAAATAATTTGTGAATTTACTTTCATTAGTTTTGTGACTATTCGTTGCAACGGGGGTAATTATTTCTAAGATACCGGCCTAGATGTATCATCGTTCCTATTTGCGATTTCTTAATAGAGATTTTGCTGAATCGCTATTAAGAAATCGCAAAATGGGATGTATGTTTTAAATCGCTATTTTTTTGCGATTCCTTATTATTCCTAATTTGCGAATTCGCAAGTTGCGAATTCTCAAATAAGGAATAATTTCCCATTCATTCCTTTGGGCCAGGAGGCCCATAGGAATGATTGTGAAATAATTCTCAAATTGCGAATTCGCAATTTGCTAATCGCAATTTAAGAATTATTGCAAGGGTGCAGGGGTGTCTCATGGACACCCTGCTGCACCCCTGAAACTTACATGTGTGTGCATATGGCGCACATACATGCCCTATGGGCATGTATGTGTGTCACATGCCACCCTCAAAATTGCCAATTTTTGGTTTTTGAAAGGATTTTGCAAATTAACAAGAACCTCAAGTTGGTGTTAATTTGCGATTCCTTAACCTGAATTCGCAAATTAAAAAAGCTTCATTCATGGCATTTAAGGAATCGCAAAATTGCGATTCCTTAAATGCTTAAGCAAAATAAGGAATCACAATTTTTTGCGATTCCTTATTTTGCTAATTTCACATACAACCCAAAAGATGCAAAAGGTCAGTTTGCGATTCGTTAAGGCCGATATACTGCGAATTTCGGCCTTAACGAATCGCAAAATGCTTGATACATCTAGGCCACCGTGTTTTCCCGTCTGTTCATCATAGTGAGTCAGAGGACAGAGGTCAGATTATTTTTTTCAAATAGTTAAAAAAAACTGCAATGTGTTTTAATTAAACTATTAAATATGTGTAGTTAAGATGTCCATTAAAACTCTGCACAAATGTGATTAGCTCTTTAGCTTCTTATTTGAAAGGTTGACATCTCCGTTCTTTGTTTCTACAGGGGTAATGTTTTACTCCTTTGTTCTTAAACTTGAATACCAAATTATTGTATGATCTAAATGTCACACCAGTTACACAATAAAATAATTATTTCTTAGATTCAGATTTTCTTTCCGGTTTTCTGTTAGAAGCCCTGTGCATTGAAAAGGTCTCCAAAGGGTTGTATTTTATACCTGCTTATGTTTTCGCCAATTTTTCAATACCATGTCTGAAAAATTCAAACTTCACTAAAAAATGGTCTAATGTATTTGTAACTCTTAAATGTTTAATCAACTGGGATGTTTAAATAGGAAAGCATGTCACGGTAGTTAGTTCACGGATGTTTTTTGTTCTTGAAAAGTGAAGTTGTCTCTAATTTAGTAATAATTAAAGTTGGGTTATCATCATTGCGAAATGAAGCCTGGCCCTGCAGATCACAACCATTAATCTTCTTAGAGCGGTGGGTGGAAGGATGATGGCGACTCTGCCCAGAATATGATCGATGAGACATGGAGTCATGACACAGCACTAACTGCGGCCCTGCCTCAGAATGAAGTGGTCAGCAGCAAGTAATAGGTTTTTAATCATTGAAACACTAAGTTTCAGAGGCAATGATGGCATCCGGGAAACACGGAAACTAATAATTATATTGCAATTAAAAATAAAATATTTGCATGTGAAAGTTACAACATGGAGATTACCTATTTTCGTCTTTTTGAGGAAAATAAGTGAGTATCCTGCTGTGCTGCATTTGCTACGTTACACTGTAACAAAAGCAAAAATAAAACACAAACATGCTTTTGGTGTGATAATGTATTTGATCTTTAGTTTATTTGAAATCGGGTTGATTAAAAAAATCATTCCTGATATTACTATTTACTCAGGGTGTTCATTGAAGCAATGACGCATTAAAGTGCTCCTGAGGCCAAAATAAAAGAGCGCACTTCAAAGATGTCAAGAACGTTAGTTTAAATACCTGGGTGTGTTAATTCTAGATTGCAGAGCCTGAAGATAGCTGCCTAAACCACTGGGCATTGGATTATCCGGAGCTCATTTCGGCCAATATCAACCTCTGATCTAGGTTCTCTTCAAAGAACTGAATTTGATGTACCTCACACAGTTTAGCTGTATTTAAATTTCCAGGTGTTCTCAGAGAATGAAGGTGATATATTTAGAGAGAAACCTGGTCATAACCTGATGGTGTAGCAAATTTGATGGTGGCCTCTCACCTACTTTTGTCTGTTGACTTGCGTTGTGGATGTTGCCCTTGGCCGTTCAGCTGTATTTCCTAGTTTGGGCATCTCTGTAGACATTGTACCTTCTATGAGTTGACTGCATCTGCTCTTAAAACCATTGACTGCCACATTGTGGTTGATCCTCTGATTCTACAGTCTCTTCAGCAGTGAATGTCAATTCTGTGTAGGAAAAAGGATCTGCTTCAAAGCCAACTGGACCTTTTAATTTCTACCCATACGCAGTCACAGCATCTAATTTCATGAGTGATCTCTCCTGAGTGTTGTTGGAATTGGCCTTGTTGGCTAAAGTTCACTTAAACTTTTTGCTTTTCCCCTAGACCGTTTTCCTGACAGAGGGCTGTGAAGTTAGATGCTGTAGGTACTTGCCACTGCTAATCAGTGTGCAAGTAAAGATGTTCCCTGTATAAATTGTAGTGGTGTTTGGTTGTCTCTGATTGGTATGTTTGCCTTACTAGCAAGATCCCTAAGTGTTGTGCACTGTGTGTGCCAGAGCTGGTACTAAAGAGAGGGAACACAGGTCTTCAGTGTAGCGCATGTGCGCATTGTGCTGAATCAGCATGTTGTCCTGACAAGTGCTACCACTTGTCAGGCCTTACTTTCCCTTTGATTACACATGGGGCACCCCTGTAGGACGTCATGGGTAACCCCTAGGCAGGGTGCAGTGTCCGTAAAAGGCAGGACCTATACCAGTGTGGGTGCTAGTCCCTGACTGTGGAAATGCTCCATTTCATTTTCCTTGGTTAAAGGTCATCTTGCCCATAGGACAAAATAGGGGAGCCTGGGTGTAGTGTTGTTAGCCTAGTTTCCCAAGAATTGTAAATGGAACAGTGAAGTTTGGTATGTTTGAACTCACAGAGTCATAACGCATCTTTTTGGGTAGATGGTTTTGTCACTGTGTGTCCAGAAACCGCTGTTTGAGAAAATAGTTGAGTTTGTGCTTTTGACCTTTTTGCGTGACTCAGCAGAATGTGAATTGCCTGCCTGCATCTGGAAGAGGGGAGAAAGGTTGAGGGAGGTCATGCCCCAGAGGAGGAGTGGAGACAGTGCCAGGCTGCCCTGCACCTGGAACAGGGAGAAGGAGAGGCTTTACGAGGTGAAGAGGCCTGGTTCAGAGCCATAAAACAATAGACCCATCTCCCTCTGAGTGATTAAAGATCCCGACCCCTGTATCAAAGAGAGGATGGTGACACTGGGGGAAGATACGCAAGTTTCTGGGATACAAGATGTCAAGTGAGGGCAAGAGCCTGGTGATGCATTTTTTAAAAAAATGTGCATTGCTTCAACTTTCAACAACTCTGAAAAGATTGCAATCCATATTAGGATTTTTAAATTTTGGCAGAACATTCAATCCTGATTACGCAGAATGGGTAAAACCATTCTACGACCTTTTTAGTGCAGACTTTTCAAGTACAAATTGGACACAAGAACACCCAGACATTTTACATTCAGTTTAATTAGACATAATATAATAATAATAATAATAATACTAATAATGTAGACATTTAATACAGCACACAAATCACTCCCAAAGGAGGATTTCAGCTCTGATGATAGCTTCCAAACATTTATATGCACGTGTAAACACAACAAAGTTTGTGATCCGTGTAATCATGGGTGCATTAGGTTAGGCATATGGCATGTTCAACGAAGGTGACAAAGTGCTGATTGCATGTAAATCACATCTCTATACAAGTGTTCAAATGCGTTTTACACCGACTGAAAAAATACTGACAGCAGTTCTGACTGCTGTAGTGAGAGATTGTGCCCTGGCTCAAGGGAATAAATTGTTAAAGTACACAAAATATAATTTTCTAAACTTATACTCATATCTTTGATTTATGAATTACGCTACACCTTCACATTATTATAACTTGTTTACCTCAATACACAGTGTATTCAACTTGGTAGCCGCACTGTATTAATTATAAACTCACCCCTCTATATTGCACTGTGCTCTTACAAAAAATAGATCTGAGATGTCTTAACTTCTTGTAATACTAATACTTTACACAGCATGAATGAGATCAGGTTAAACAGTATAAGCAATGCATGTAGCAGGCAAAAGTTGTAGTTAATGTAGCGTAGCAACACTGTATTGTCAAAAAGAGGTCCAAAGTGATTGGAGCCTGATTGGCTGGGAGGACAAAGGAATAGGTCTGCCAAAGGGCAGCTGACATTTGCCTATGACAGGGAAGCCTCTTTGAAATTAATCCAGTTCCTGAGCCCTAGCCCACCAGTCACTCATCAAGAGAAACAACACTTCCCTACATCCTGGTCTTGGAGCAGTTTTCACACGTCTTCAAATGCTGGTTATTGGCTAGCAGAAATGGGAGAACAAATGAAAATTGTCTCCCAAAGGCTTTAGAAAGGGAAAAGGTAATTTTCTAAAGGTACCTTTTCCTTAATTGTTCATCAGATATTCAACTTCACCATTGAACTGGATTTTTAATAACGGTTAAACATAGTTTGATTATTAAATGTAATAATGTACCTTGTGTTTTCCTATGGAAAATGGCTTTTGGGTATTTTTCGCTGTGAGGGCATTTATCATTAAATTCCTATTTTCTTCTTTTAATTCCCATGCATCCTGCCTGATGGGCAATAAGGCCTATATAGAGTTGACATATATATTTAAAAGGAAGGTTTTGACCTATAAAAGGGGTTATCTTGACAGGTCAAATTTGTAGTTTAAAATTGCAACAGCTAGGCAGCAAATGGTAGTCCTGTAGTCATGTTTGCACTGGCAACTCAGATATGACACAATGGATGCTGCATTCCACCAGTATCATTTAAAGTAGAGGTCCTGGGGATGCATTGTGTCATATACTAGTGGCTTAAATGTAAGTTACAATGCCAATATGGATATGCAGATTTCACTATACTAAAACTGGGAGCGCAGCCACTTTGTCACTGTTAAGCAGGGAAGGGTAAAGTGCAGAATGTTCTACATCCAGCAAAAATAGAAGGTCCACCAAAACGCTAGAAATTTGGTGTGACCCTACAGAAACAGGCACATTTGTTACAGTCTGCAAACATAAAACCAACCAGTAGCTCTTTAGGTCCCCTGAACTGCACATCTGATTGCTGAATCATTGTATAAAGAGAGTGTTAGTTCCATAAAGAAATGTGGAACATACCTCTATGGACACCTACCTTCCTAAGACTTCCTTGTCTACTTCTGCATGTTGCAAAAAAGGCTGTGTGAAGACCCAACAGAAATGATCATATACTACAAGTAGGGTCCCCTTTTGTTGTAGCCTTGTGGGTCAATAGTCCTATAAATGCAAAGAAAATCCTCTTCTCCACTTTGACGTGTGCGGATTATTTCACCTAATGCATGTATTCATTCAGCTATAAATTATATCATTCTGAAATGTGTTAAATTGTGACTTTTCAGGTGCAAAATTGTATGTGACATCTGCTGTGCATAATAAGTGAAAATGTCAGGGGAATGGGTTAAAGCCTTTGCTGAATAATCCATACCAGAGTAGGCTAATAACAACGCCCCTAGTCTTTTTCATTTAGTAAAACACTTTTATTGGTCTTTCATCACCAATCAACAAGCACATTTGTATAAAAAATGAACAGTCAATACCTTAGTAGTATGTGGTTTAGAGGGCAAATACAATGCCTTCTGGTGCTAAAAACAAACTGGTTTTGTATCTTATTTGAGCTGGTTTAAAGTCTGACGAAGACAGATAAGTCATGTTCTCTAACAATGAGTGCTGGTTGGCCATAACCACTAGAATAAATTAGGCTCTCTAAATACCTAGTGACTTCTCAAATCATTGACACCTGTTATGCACCTCCTTTCTGTCACCCATTTTCACCTTTCTGGATCCTATGCAAAATAGGTACATATGTATAATCAGCCAATCTTAAGGAATCTACACAACCGATTACCATCAATCCCCAAACACCTGCTTCTCTTTCCAAAATTGCACGAAAATGGCTGAGGGGAAGAATGAACAACCACACACATTCATTCAGGAGTAATTGGTAGGGTTATTTGGGTGCTAGGGAAGTTGGTTCATCATTATGGATGCCGAGAACCATCTGAGTCAAAAAGCATGATAGTAATTTGACAAGATTTCCGCTATAGGTGTCCTGTTGTGGGGTCCACCATCTGAAAAGGCTGGGAATTACAATGGTGCTGAGAGGTTCACTGTGACTGGTTGAAGATCAAGGTCTTGGACTGCATGGGGGAGGCCAACCCAGTGCTTAACAAAACATAACACCCAGCTGACCACACGGGGTACATTTATTAAAATATCATGCAGTACAGCAAGCCACTGCATGATAGGGAAAAGGCAAGAATGTACCACATTTAATATTAAACAGCACATTTCTGTGTTTTTCCTTGCATTGGTGCACAATGTACAGACTAGCACCAATGCAGGCACCCTTGCACCATAGGGCCAGGGGGCCTGACTTGAAAGCAGGATTGTTTTTGTGTAGGAAGGGGTACCTTCCTGCACAAATACAATCCTCTGAGTCATTTTCCTCTTATTTTGTGTGCTATGGAATGCAGCACACATAGAAAGAGGAGAAACACAGAGAAGATGCACCTCAACTGGGAAAGCATAGCATTTTGACATATTCCCAGGTCTACCAGTAATGGTAAATACGAGAATGCACCAAAATCCGTGGGTAGATGCGTGGAAACACCTACGCTCCCCATCAAATGCCTCCCTGGGGCATAGTAGCACAATGCAGTGATTTGTGCTGTGTGGCGTTACTCTAAATTTACCAACGCATGCAGGGTGATGCAAGGTGGCCTTGCGTGGCTGGGTAAATTTAACTAAGTAGTTGTGCATCGCCCCTGTTTTATGTGTGTGTGTGTGTGTGTATATATATATACAACGACCCCCGAACATGAAGCAGATTTGAAGATCCCCCTCCCTTCCTACTCAAGGATTGAACGGACAATTAAACACAAAGAAATGCCAACCTACTCAAGGGCATAACGCAACGCTCACCTTATAGGACTACATCTCCCAGAGGTCCTGGCGCTGCTAATTCCTCCCACTTAGGGCGGACGACGCTAAATGATCAAATTAAAATGTGTTTGAACATTGCAAGGCGAGCTTGGCATCTTCTTTCCACGGTCCATGATTAAGGGGCGTGTTTAGGCCCTGAAACGCGTCGGACTTATCTCTTCTTACACGGAGGGAATCGATACTCTGCATTGGGTGCCGCAAAGAAGCCGGAGGCTCGGGCCACTGTGGTGAGCCCTCATCAAAGCGCTTGTGCTCCTTGCTGAACAAAAAAAATATATATATATATATATATATATATATATATATATATATATATATATATATATATATATATATATACTTCACTGAAAAAAACATAGGTTTTAGGGGTGTTATAGTTCTATGGACATTTCATTCGTACAAAACCATTGAAATTCCTCCGTTATAGTTAGTTGTACTCACTGTAACTCACACGCCCGCAATCCACTGCTGATGATGTCACATATTACATCATTCATGACATGGTCAGTGACATCACTGATGAAATCATCCAGTGAATGTGCTTTGGTTCAATATTCAAATAAGTATTATATAGATAGCAATGTTCATTCAAGATGAGTAGATGTATAAGTGTCTGGGTGGAGGATTTAGTAGCACTGTGATTGATTGTCTAAGTGACTAATTAAAAGTGTTTCACAAATATATGGGATAGTGAATAAACTGTGTGAATATCTGTATCACTCTATCACTTGTTGAGTAAACCACTACATACGTTGAGTACTAGCTATGTGAAAGTCTATATTAGTTATTAATTACTTAAGTGAGTATTTGTATATGGGATAGTGAATGTGTGTGTGGTTGGGTGGGAGGTGTGTGACTGTCCAAAGATGTGTAAATAGTTGATTTAGTAGGTATATGAGGTTAAGACTGTATGTGGAAACAATTGTTTCAGTGAGTGAATCTCTTTATGGGTGTGGTGATGAGTAAATATATTTCTCAATGATACATGTCTAACAAAGTAGAAATATAAAAGGCAGTGTATGTGACAGTTGTTGTATATAAATATGTATTCATAAGCCTCAGTGATTGCATGATTGACTGTATCGAAAACTATATACTTGTAATAGTGATTTTATAACACGCTAAGTATGAGTTACTATCTATTTGAATAAATAAAGTGGTGTTTGTATAAGTGTGCAGCTTAGTAAATGTAAGTATGATCAATTGTTTGCATAAGTGAGTAGGATGACTGCATAAGTGAATATGATGTGTACTGGTGTGTAATGACGATGTTGGTGTATAAGTAAATTTAATAGTATTCTATTGATCTTTGTTAGCATGTATGAGTGAATCTGTAGGTAAGTGTTTAGATGTGTGTGTAGATGTAGGAATCACTGAGTGGGTTTTTAGAAACTTGTATTGGTTTGTGAATGGTTTCAAATATAGTACTCCATATTTTGTAATGCGTGTTGAAAGGTTATACTAGTGTATGATGAGATGTATCAGATTGTCATGTGGATGATGTCATCAGTGATGTCATTTGAGATGTCATCAGTGATGTAATCAGTGATGTCACTGACCATGTCATGAATGATGTAATATGTGACATCATCAGCAGTGGATTGCGGGCGCCCGAGTTATAGTGATTACAACTAACTGTGAAATATCCAGCTAACTATAAGACCGTTAAAACCTATGGTTTTTTTCAGTGAATTTTTAATGTTTTTCAAATGATAATTCCTAAATATAACCAGCCTGAAAACTATGTTTTTTTCAGTGAATTTCAAAGGTTTTTTTAAATGATAATTCCTAAATATAACCAGCCTGAAACCTATGTTTTTTTAGTGAATTTCAAAGGTTTTTTAAATGCTAATTTCTAATTATATTGTTCATTAAGAATATCTATTTTTTTCTTTCTTTTTAAATTATCATCCCAAATTCAACCTAGTAAAAACTGCAAATATCACCACTCTTCAATTGATTCCTTCCGCCAACAAAATCACCACAAACCACTATAAAAACAGGCGATAGCTCCACTTACCAGTTACAAATTAACATCAACATTTAACTGGTGTAAGTAGGTTGACTATCTACTGTGTGAATTACACCCAACTCACAACCATATTTAAAGACAAATATGTGATAGAGGTACTAATCATGCACCTCCGACACCCAACAAAATCATTAACACCCAGCGCCACCACCACCACATATCCCCCTCCCCGGATCCCTCCCCCTACTACCTCAGAGGCAGCCAAAACAGGACAGCGGACCTTCCCAAAATAATATATCCCCTCAACAGCACACTAACTGAATGTTCAGAGATGTTGCAACCAACTATGTATAAGGGAGTACATTCGCAGATCAACAATAATTGACAGAATCCCAAGTGAATGAAATGAAATGAAATGAAAATTAGATTTGTAGAGCGCTGCAGTTGCCCTGAGGCGTCCAGGCGCTAGAGCTAGAAAACAGACCAGACCTCTGAGGTTACTAATTGTTGAACAGGAGAGTTTTAAGCTGTTTCCTGAAGCTGGTGAGGTTAACGTTGTTGCGCAACTGCAGGGGGAGGGTGTTCCAGAGTCTAGCAACATTGTATGAGAACGAGCGTCCTCCTGCTCTGGATCTGAAGATTCTGGGGATTTTGGCAAGTGTGGCGGTTGAAGAATGTAATGTTTTGTTGGGCAGGTAGGGAGAGATCAGGGAGGAGTTAATTTCTGGGCCCGTTTTCCAGAAGGTCTGGTGGGCGATACAGAGAGCCTTGAACTTTACTCTGTCCCGGACAGGCAACCAGTGAAGAGTTTTTAGGCCAGATTTTATGAAGGTCCTCCGAGGAACTCCCAGGAGTGCTCGGGCAGCACAGTTTTGTGTGCGCTGGAGCTTTTGTAGGGTATAGTCAGGGGCTCCAAGATACAGGGCATTGTTAAAGTCCCGCCGTGATTGAATCAGGCCTTGTATGACAATTTGTCTGGCCTCGAATGGGAGGAGGGGAAGGATTTTTTTGATCACCCTGAGAAGACCAATACAGGTGGCTGATACCTTAGTGGCCTGAGTGTTAAGGCTCAGTGATTTGTCGAGCCATACTCCCAAGCTTTTGATGTTATCTTTGGGAGGTGGGGGGTGCCCATGCTTGGGGGCCATAGTTGCTCCAGAGTGGAGGGAGTCGCTGGGCCAAGGAGCATAAGCTCAGTTTTATCATCGTTGAGCTTCAAGCATGAGCTCAACATCCATCTTTTTACGTCCTCTAGGCAGGCCGCCAGATCAGGTGTAGACTGGAGCCCACTCTTCTGTGCAAGGGAAACCACCAGCTGGGTGTCGTCCGCATAGGAGATGATATTGACACCATGCGGACGAACAATCCCAGCCAGCGGCCTCATGTATGCAAGTGTACCGGTGATACACAACAAACTATAGAAACAAATAACGTTTCCATGTGGAGATATAGTATTGATACATGTAGCGTACTGCACTGTGGACGCAACAATATTATCTTAGACACTGGGGAATATCTCAGTCATGTAGCTGTGTTGTCCTCCCCCCTTGAAGCAGAAGTGGAGTGGGCTGATCCAACGTATGAAACTTCAGCCTAAGACTATAAAAACATACGCTACGCCTTGGGCGTGGTTCACTTGTGCGAAGACGAAAGACTCTGGAACAGTGAAGTTCTCACCCTGCCATGTGTCTGCTGCCATGACCACGTGCCTCCTCGATAGAGGCCCATTCCGAAGTTAACGACACAGCACCGCAGACTTATGTCTGTATCGACTACTGCCTTTGATCTACACTGTGGACAGAAGGGTTCACAACTTTAATTCAGCTTTGGATCTTCACTACGGACAAGATTGAATCAAGCCTTGCTTTATTTAATGCAGGCGCTTTTGTTTGAGCGCCGAACGGGGTCTGCACGCTGGTAATTTCATGTGTGACCAACGATTCCCTGATCCTGTGACTGCCAAACAATAATGGAGTTTTAACTATATAACCTGACAGAGCGTGTACAAACGATTATAGCAGTACCGCGTGCATGGTTTTATCAACCCACAGCTATATATATATTGACACATGTTGTCAGCTACGAAGTTTTGAAACAACGAAGACCATAAGTATCGTGGTCTCCTAATTATTTTCAAGACACACTAGGAGGACAACACTATTTTAATTTGGAAAAGATAATTCGCTGGACGAATATCCGTTGAAACTGAGAAGGAGGCAGAGTACCCCTGATCATATTTTATTGATACAAAATAATTGAGAATTATTGGGAAACATATATTGTAATTGTCCTGATGAAGGTGGTGAAATATTAAATATACCGCCGAAACGCGTCGATGCACAAGGAGCAATACAGAAAAAAAAACTAAGGAAAATTCTAAGCCTTTGTTGGAATTTAGTCCTTTTCCTGTACCTCCTTTTTTATAGGAATGTTTGATTTATCTCTTTTATAGTGTTCCATTTTGTATATGTTTCCCTTTTTTAACAAAATATAGTGTATGCAAATAAACTGTACAGATCTACTTTTATTATAGTGTTTTCACTGTTTTTTAATTTATTTTTATTGCTTCCTTGTTATGGTTTGATATTGGTGAGTTTATATGTGTCTGTAAGAATTTGTGTCTCTATGGTAATTCGCCCAAAGGGAATTATATTTTGACTTATTTAATGCAGAGACAATTGTACTGTGTCCTCAGATTTTGTTAAAGTATGGGACAAAAAAAGCATTCCTCGATGTTTGTGTCGACTAGTGCCTTCGATCTACACTGCAAACAGCAGGGTTCACAACTTGAATTCAACTTTCCATCAACACTACGGACAGTAGGGAATTCACCCTTCATTTATTTAATGCAGAGACAATTGTACTATATGTGTTCAGATTTTGTTAAACGATGCGACAATAAACATTCCTTAATGTCTGTGCCGACTACTGCCTTCAATCTACATTGTGAGGGCTCACGATTCAGGTGGAATATCGATTGCACATGACGCATTCCAGTAGGCAAGAGACATTGAACCAGTGCGACCCGCCCGAACCACAAATCATTGCAGGGTGGGCACACGCTGAGTTCTTCAGGTAACACTAACTCACTGCATCACAAGTCATCTCCCCGTGGCCTTATTATGACAGATTTCACTAGGCAAAAACCCATTGCTCCCAGTGCGGCTAGTGCAATAATTTAATTTGTTATGGGGAGCAATCAGTAGACCTAGTAGACCTCGTTTGCAGAACAATTGATAACCATCGATGGTTGTTTTTTTTCCCCCTCAAAGTACATGCAATCCAGTATGCAACATTCAATGCTTTGAGTGCAGCCAGTTCAGACCACGCATCATCACCGGGTGAGCACATGCTAAACACCAGACGTACCACTAACTCAGTACATCATAAATAATTGCCACGTGCCTTTATTACTGCAAAATTCAGTAGTCAAAAAACATTACCCCCAGTGCGCATTGTCCGGACCACGCATCATTGCAGGTTACGTACACGCTCAGTCACAAAGGTACTACTAACTCAGTTCATCATAATTCATTACCATGTGGTCGTATTCAGGCAGAATTCAACTGACTCTTCATTCATTATTGGTAGAGTGCAGTACCAAACTAAGTAAAACGTTTATCTAACCCTATACAATATCCCTTTAGCAGCCTTCCTTCAAAAACTTCTTTTATATCAGTTCTAGGTTTATTTGAAAAACAAAATTCAAGCTGCATGTTCAAAGGCACACTCAATGGCACTCTACACTGCAGACAGCACAGATCACAACTTGAACTATAATGTCCCTGAAACATACTCATTTCGACAATGTATTCCATACATGTTTCATCTTTTATTTCAATTGTAATTACAGATAATGCACTCCAGCCTAAGATCTACACTGCGGACAGCAGGGTTTATTACTTAAATTCAACTTTGGATCTACACTACAGACAGTAGGGAATTTAGCCTTGATTTATTCAAGGCAGAGACAAAAAATACTCATGTGCCACTTCTAGTATGCGCAAGCACCTTTAATCCCTGCATCCTGTGAACTATGCTCACAAAGAATGTAGAACACTGCGCCAAAATGTACCTCCACCACCGGCAAAACCAAGTACCTCTGGGGCATCACCTTTAACATCACCACCAGACATACATTCCCATTTTGAGAAAATTAGAACGCACTGCGTGAAATGCAATAGTTTAATTTGTTATGGGGAGCAATCAGTAGACCTAGTTTGCAGAGCAATTGATAATCATTGATGGTAGTTTTTTTTCTCCCTTAAAGTTCATGCAGTCCAGTATGCAACTGTCAATGCTTTGAGTACAGACTGCCTGAACCACGCATCATCGAAGGGTGAGCACACGCTGAGCATCAAATGTACCACTAACTCAGTGCACCATAAATAATCCCCTTGTGGCCATATTAAGGCAAAATTCAGTTTCCGGAAAACATTCTTATCAGTGCGCTCTGCCTGAACCATGGATCATCGCAGGCTCCACACAAACCGACCCTACCTAAGTGCACCACAACTCATGAACCCTTTTCAATAGAATCTTCTGTGTATTATTTCACATATAGTGCTCCTACCTTTGTACAGCAGAAGTCATAAACCATTTATGATTGAATATCTGCGTATGATATCATGATTACTATTCTACTTGTTACAACAATGTAATAAAATGGAGTCGAGCACACATGCCCCTTCCCAATACCTCCAAAGCTCAATGTTTGAGGATTCTGCGATGATGCCTGGCCATCGTACCAACGCCTGAGAAGGCTGCTTCGACACAAGGTGCACCCTCTTTGAATCGCACCAATGGCACAAGGTGAGCAAAGAAGCTTGTTTCTGAAACAACGAGAAGTCACCTGTGGGTGGAGAGAGTGGGTAGTGTGCAGCAGCTTGACTGCGTTGGAATGTACAATTACCTAGGTTGGAACAGTCTGGGTGCTCAAGAAAAGGCACTCACCTGTGGACTCTGGGAGTCAATGGGGTGCAACAGACTGGGTACGCAGTAATGAGAACTCACTGCTATGCAGTGGGAGTGCATGGGGTATAGTACTCTGGGAGAAAAAGAGCACATAGACGCCACCTTGCAGTGAAAGTTGATGTAATACAGTATCCTGAGTGTCCAAAGGCATAAATCAGAAATATAGTTGTGCAGTTGTATGTACTCTGCTATTACTAACTCTATACTATCTTTCAGATCACTAAACCTGAGGGTGCACTATGAACTGGCACATGCTTGGACATACAACGGAGGGAAAAAGGTGAGCTACGAAGATTTTATCCAATATTAATACTACCTCTCCTGCTCCATCTATTACTTTCTCTCACACTTTCAATGTCGTTTTTTCTCTCTTTCTCTCTCTCCCTCTCTCTCACATTGTTTCTCTTTCCTTTTAAAGTTATGGACGCAGCTGTCCACTCTGCAGATAAATAAATCAGGGCTGAATTTAATACATTCTGCAGTGTAGAAACAAAGCAGACTTCAAGTTGTGAACTCTGTTCGCCACAGTGTTTACCTAAGGTAAGCAGAGCGGCCTAGATACACAATGCCTCCAATTAAATGCATTTGAAATAAACAATATAGTCATGCATAATGATGTGATCTCTCACCTAATTCTGTCTCATCTCTGAATGATTTTAAAGACCTCCTGGTCTATACTGTAAATCTGATGCAGTAGGCACTTCCCTACAGACACCTCTTCAACACGGGCCTATAAGAGGGGTGGGATGTATCAGGCACACTGCAGATGTGCAAATAACCAAATATTGCCAAGTGTTACCTTAATTTGTGGTCTTTGACCTGATTCAGTCCCATTGATCTAATTTTAAAAATGTATTTTCATTTTTGTTTTGCAGGTTACCTACCCTCCTTCCATTGGAGTCCATCTGACATTTTGTTTATTATATTGTTATGTTCAAGTTACGTTTCTAGTTCTTTATTTTTGTTGCAATAAAAATTAAATTAAAAAAGTGTATACGTCTTCTTTTTCTGACAACATTTCACATTTATTAGTGTGATAATCATATGCTTAGAGAAGTTTTAACAATTAAAGTAAAAATTATGTTTATAACTAGAAGTATAATACTGGGGCTAACTCTTTACTAGCTCTTTACCAGAGTCTGTAGCTGTGATTAACGGTTCCTATGGAAAATTTTAAAAACTCCAGCACAGTAACTGTTTGGATTAGCAACATTGTGTGGTGAACTTGCGAAATGTGTGCTCACTTAAGTGTTCCATTAACTGCTACTATGGTAACTGGCAGTAAGCTGTTTGGGGGTAGGGTTGAAAGGTACTGGCTGTACAGAAACCGTTATATTTACCCAGGATCATCTACATGACAGAGAGGAAAGCAAACTAAGATGACAGAACACTGTGTAGCAGATTTACAAGCCCCTTGCAACACTTTCGAATCACTTTTTCCATGTTAAAAGTGCCGCAATAGTGGCGCAAGGAACTTGTAAATCTGCCCCTAAGTACATTAAGAGCAGAAGAAGTACACAACTCTTTGAATTCTTTATCGATCACAATTAGACAGTGTTGCTTCACGATTCACAATGCACTCCACTAAATACTTCGTGCCTATTTAAATGGAAGACGGGATTGGTGACATTACAAAACTTAGGAGCATATTTAAAAGGACAGCGTTAAAATGTTCCGGTGTAAACCTGGGCTTCTATTGGAATTCTCACAAATTCTCAAAAGCCTAATATTAAGCCATTATGGACACTTTAACGACACTTTCTTAACGCTAAAGCGTCGATAATTTTAACTCTGTCCATGCAAATAGGCCCCCAATATCGCGAGAAATAAAGTGATAATTAATGTTTGCAAATGAAAAGCTTATTAATATAAGACTGTGGACTTCACATATCAATCCACCTCGTATATTAAGTATGCTTAACTCTACTTCAGTACAGATGTTAGGATCCAACATAATAGGCAATTTGTTAGAGTTTTGCTATTGGTCCTCAAATCTAGGGCCGCCTTGTAAATACAACGCTGTTGTCATACCTCCCTCTTCCTTTTTATATTGTCATAGGCACACCTACCTTGCCACTGAGAATGCCTACATTGCAACTTATTGGAGATATGTAGCGAACCCTTTGCAAACCGGCTGCTAAAATGCATTAATGCAACTTAGCCTCGCCTAGTAAAAACTGCGGCGAAATGGCACTTGTTAATATGCCCTCAAGTTTGCTATGACAGAGCAGAAACATCGACTCCCGCCCTGCCATAGCAAACAGCAGTGTCCCAGGGGTCGACACTGCTCCAGAATGGAGACCAGGCAGCCCCCCTCCCAAAATATAAAAAGCCCCGGAGGGTGCTAATCCCCGGGGCTTAGAAGGACCTATGAACTCCCCCACCCATTTATTTTGTAGCGCCGAGGAATGGCGGTCCCCGGGCTACAGGGCCCCTCTGGACCTCCATCAAATGGAATATTTTAGACCCTGGGATTTTTCCCTCCCAGGTAGCTAATTTTTAAAGAAGCACAGGAGCCCGCGCTTCATTTTTATTTGTTTAAGAGCGGATCCATGCACCCAGCGCACATTTCTCAGTTTAAAAAAAAATATTGGGGGGCCCTAGGGGTCCTTGTAGGATCCCCTAAGCAGGTCTAGATGATCAAAATATTTCTTACCTGCCCCCTTTATACGTGTTGAACACTTGTTACACCAGTTTCTAGATCTTTGCTTCTACCAAGGCACAAAATGGCTGCCAACACGTCCTGGTTTTGAATGTTGACAAGTACTTGACAGCCAATCAGCATTCAGCGCATGATCGGGACGGTGCGCTTATATTCCGTGCAAGATGCGCGGATACACCGAGCTCATAGATATATATGTACTTTTAATTGTAATTTTCTCAGGAACTACTGAATAGATTTACACCATAAAAGCAAAAAGCACGAGTCTGAACGAAGGACTGGTGTAATTCCGTTCAACCATTTGGGCTGTAGAAGCGATGAACGGTACCTATTGAAAATTGCATGGGGAAAACACATTTTGGAACCCCCTTTTTTCTCAGCCCCTGCTTCACGAATCTACCCAAGACTTTCAGGATAGAAGCAGACCGGAGCTCTCCATCAGTTTTGAAAATTTTGCGTAGATTCATCAACCGGCGCCAAAGTTAATCCAAATAGAATGTCTCTGTTGTTGTATAAACTGCTGCATCAGTTTGTCACTAACTACATGAGTGTGTATATTAGTTATTGATTAGTTGGGTGAGTTTTTGTATGTGACACTGAGTTTGTGTCTGGTTCGATGGGTTGTCTGTAACTCTATGTATAGATGTGTGAATGGTTGATTGACTAGGTGTATAGGTTTAAGAGGCCATGTGGAAACAGTTGTTTGGGTGACTGAGTGTATTTATTTGTGTGTTGGTGAGCGGATATATGTTTTAGTTGTACATCTTCAACAAAATAAAAAAATAAAAGGCATTGTATGTGAGAGTTGGTGTATATAAATAAGTATATGTCAGAGTGAGTGACTGTGAGAGTAACTACATGAATGAGTGTATAATTGTAATGGTGATTTTTTAGCATATGAACTATGAGTTACTATGTGTTACTATGTGTTTGAATAAATGAGGTGTTGTGTGTATAATTGTGTGAGTAAAAGTGACTGCATACCCGACTAAGATGACTGCTGATGTGTCAATGCCTATATATGTGTATAAGTGCATTTGATAGTGTTCTATTAATTAGTGACTGCATGTATAAGTGATTCTGTTGTTGAATGGGTAGTTGTGTGTGTAGACTTAGGAATCAGTGAGTGGGTATGTAGTAACTGGTATTGGTGTGTCAATGGTTTCAAATATGGTACACCGTATTTTACATTGAGTGATGAAAGATTATACTAGTGTATGATGAAGTGTATCAGATTGTCACATGGATGATGTCATCAGTGATGTCATTTGGGATGGCATAAGTGATGTCATCAGTGATGTCACTGATCATGTCATGAATGATGTAATATGTGACATCATCAGCAGTGCATTGCGGGCGTGTGAGTTATAGTTAGCAGAACTAACTATAATGGAGGAATATCTATGGTTTTGTACGAGTGAAATGTCCAACTAACTATAACGTCTCTGAAACCTATGTTTTTTTCAGTAAATTTCAAAGATTTTTTAAATGCTAATTTCTAACTATAACGTCTCTGAAACCTCTGTTTTTTTCAGTGAATTTCAAAGGTTTTGTTAAAGTAGTTATACCTATTTTTTTGTACTGATTTTGAAGAGTTTTTTTTAACTATGTATAAATATTTTATTAATTAAATAACATTATATATTTTTCTGAAAATTGAAAAAAAAGGTTTTTAATTAAAATGAAATATTGTTTAATTTTTTGTTTGACTTTTTTATTTTATTATATTTATATTAATTTCTTTCTTTTTTTAAATTTCGGAGTCGCGCACCCAAAGCGTACACATCACGGCGGGTGCGCGGATTCTACCCGCCAATTTAGCCATGAAGGATCAGCGTATGGTGTGCGACGGCTGCGTGTTTTTCAGTTATATCATATACATTTAATATTACGCGATGTGCGTGATTGGTATGCGACCAGTCCACAACTTCTGCTCCCGCGCATTCACGATATGTGCGCATTACGATACGCAATGCTTGCGCGGTGGAGGGTCCCGCGTGAAGTCATATACATGCTGGGGTGCGCTAGGTGCATGACTCCTGCAAAAAAAATGTATGTTCTTAAATGATATGCATGTGATCTTACTATACATATTAGGGCAAGAGATTATCTAAGATATTCATAGAAATAATATATTTGTACTTATAATAAGCGTATATTATTTTGAAATATATTTTTGCAAGGTCGCTTCAGGTACGTGCTTGCTTCGTGAGCGCAGAGTGGGCGGATTCCATGTGACCTAAAAAAAACCATTTCATTTGTTCATAACATTTCCCACTGTAACTATTGAAGAACCCCACCCATTTTAATCATTCTTGTTGGAGCATCTTTAGAGAGACATCTCTTTACTTACAAGAACCCTTTTTGCTTTTTTTGGGGGGTGTTTTTCAAAAAATATCGAACAAAATGGCATCTGGATAGCAGCAGCAGCAGGAAGAAGTATCTTCTAAAAGAATAATTCTTGCAGGAGGTACCACATCCACAGAGGCCGTAATCTGTTGTGTGGAAATTCTGCACTTTTCCACCTGGAGAGAAGAAAGTAAATACGAGAAAGGTGACGTGCAAATTTTGTGACCGAGTCCTGTCAAGAGGCAGTGAAAAAAAATACCCTTGTGGCACTGCTTCTATGTACAAGCATCTCCGGACCACATATCCTCTCAATCTTGCTCGGGAGGAAATGAGGTGAGCTGCTTTGAACCCCTCACCTGCTGTGGCAAGTACGTCTGGAGTGTCCTCAGGAACACCTGCAATGGACATTAGGCAAGGATTCGCCTTTCTCGAGCAACACTGCGTGAAGTGTAAGAAACATATGCTTCGGTGAGCAGTCGGTGGATGCAGTTTATGCTGAGCAATGCAACCATCGTTGTTAATTCTTTTTGTTTGTTTGTTTTTGGAATGATAAGTCATTCCAAAACAGCATGATTGACTGAAAGAATGCGTTAGTAGTGTATGGTGAATTTATAGGTGAAGATTTATGAGGAAGTACTGCAGCGTGACACTGCAAGCTCTTTAGCTGACTGCAGTGTGGCACTTCCGAAGCACAGGGAAGTGACATATGTATATGAATATGTTGCAAGTCTGTGCTTCCCTCTGCACTGCTGCACAAACAGCAGCCATGTAGTGACACAAGCACTCTTGCACCATGGTGCAAGGATGTCTGTGTCGTGCGGAGATTGTTTTTGTGCAGGAAGGGACACCTTCTTGCACAAAAACAATCAGTAAAGGCATTTTCCCCTTGAGGAGAAATGAAAACAATTCTCCTCGTTGCCCCTTGCCACATCAACTCTAGGATGGTGCAGCATTCACATACATCTCCAGATTTACGATTTTTCGTAAATCTGGAGATGTGTCTTTTTCTATGGGTGTTGCGTGGGAACACCCATAGCAACACCTATGGAATGCCCCTTCAACGCAAAGTTCTGTGTATGAAGGGGTCATATTTACAAGGATGGTGGCTTTTCCTCTCCTTGTAAATATGAAGGAGTGCCTGGCCCCATCACTACATTATAAAAAGTCACGTACTGGTGGCGCAGGGTGTTTGTAAATCTGCCCCGTAACTGCTTAGGTATTGGCAGACTGATATAATGAGAACATAGTACTGGATGGGTGCTTGAAGAATTGCATGAGACTGAAAGGAGGTATCCTACACTGCATGGGTACTACTTCAGTATTTAATGGAGTGGACCAGTAGTATGTATCTGCTTAGAGATTTGTAGGGATTATGCACAGAATATTTATGTGTACTTCTGTTGGTGCCTAGGTTATTTTATAAGAATACCATAAGCAACTGGAATGATGACAGTGCTGCAAACAGAGTGAACACTTAATTTATAAGTGCTTAAGTATTGGTGGAGTGATAGGATAAGTATATAGTGGTAGATACGTGATTAAAGAAGTGCATTGGACAGACTGGACGAGTCCTACACTGCATGAGTACTAACTGGGTATTTAGAAGAGTGTATCAATAGTATTTAGCTAGTAACTAGAATAATTACAGGATTACAAACAGAGTGTATAGTGAATTTATAAGTACCTAGGTATTGGTGGAGTAATAGGATAAGTAGATAGTGCTGGATGGTTGATTGAAGAAATGCATGGGACAGACAGGAGGATTCCTACACTGCATAGGTACAAACTAGGTATTTAGAAGACCATATCAATAGTATGTAGCTGGTTAGAGGTCTGCATGCATAGTGTACAAAATATTGTACCTGCGCCTGTATGAGTGGCTGGGCCATTCCTTAAGTATATGACTAATAACTGGAGTAATTTCAGTGCTGCAAAGAGAGTGCATGCTAAATGTATTAGTGCCTAGGTATTGGCAGAGTGATAGGATACATAGACAGTGCTGGATGGTTGACTGGAGAAGTGCATGGAACAGACAGAAGGATTCCTAAACTGCATAGGTACTGAGTATTTAAAAGACGATATCAATGCTATGTAGCTGATTAGAGGTCTGCATGCATAGTGCACAGAATATTGTAGCTGTACCAGTTTTACTGGCTAGGCCATTCCTTAGGTACATGACTAGTAACTAGAATAATTTCAGTGCTGCAAAGAGAGTATACATGTTGAATTTATAAGTGCTTAGGTATTGCTGAGCGATAAGATACGTAGATAGTGCTGGATGGGTGATTGGAGAAGTGCATGGGACAGACAGGAGGATACCTAAGTTACAAGGCTAGTACTTTACTAAGTAGCTGGTTAGAAGTGTATATTTATATAGTGCACAGCCGAATGTAGTTGTGCATTGACAGTGTTTGGATTACTTAATCTTACCTTGACAGTAGTTCATATAAAAAAATGCTAAACATTTTTTTCAGTTATTATAAGTGCTTAGGTATTGTTGGAGTAATAGGATAAGAAGCTAGTGCTGGATGGGTGATTGGAGAAATGCATACACTGCATAGGTACTAACTGGATATTTAGAAGAGTATATCAATATTATGTAGCTGGTTAAAGCTTGTCCAAACCTTGATAACGGTACAAGACGTCATTGTAGCATTCTAATTTAAATGTACAAATGCCTCCAGTTGCCAACATTAACAAAGGACTACATATTACTTTAATCCAAAAAGCTGGTGGCCATTTTGGCCTGGCCACGATGTGAAAATGCAGGAATTGATTCAATAAAGAAAACATGTTAATATTCACACAATGTCATTTCAGCATATGTTGCCCCGTGACCGCCATAACTGTATGTTCGGTAACATGACTTGTTCATAATAAATATACTTAGGATTGCAAACATCAGCATAAACAATGGCCTACACATTATTTTAAAGTGAAAGGCTATCGGCCATATTAATCTGGGCATGTTGAAAATTATAATGGTTCTTACAAGAAAGGAAAGAAAAAAAAGTGGTGTTAATATACACACACTATCCCTAAATAAAGTCCTAGCGATTATAGTTCCATTCCATTCACAGCTCATTTGAGATGTCATGAGTGATGTAACTGACCATGTCATGAATGATGTGATGTCTGAGGTTATTAGCAGTACATTGCGGGGCGTAAGATATAGTTAGCTAAGTTAACTATATTTGCTGAATTTCACTGGTTGTGTATGAGTGAAATCTGAGTCTAACTATACCGTCCATGTAATCTTTGTTTTTTTCAGAAAATTTCTAATTTTTTTTAACGTTAAGTAAGGTGCATATCACAATGGATGGTGGGGGGTTGGAAGCAGGGCCTGCATTGTGCTGCCCCCACCTAAGCTTGCTGCTCCTGCCTTCCCTCCTTCTAGCCATCCATTGTCCAAGTCCATGTCCCTGCTCCCTTATTACAGCCCTTTTGTGGCCATTGTTCTGCCACTGCCCTTCCCGCCTTCTCTGAACAGTTAGCTTACTGCCCGATCCACCTCCTCCCTATCCTCTGTTGTCTGAATCCATGGACTAGCCTCCTCCCTCCTGCCATGCATGGTCGGATGTACTGCCACTGTCCTCCATTTAGCATGATGTACCAATCCACTCCTCCTGCCCTCCATTGCCTAATTCTATGCCCCATCAATGACCACCTGCTTAGCCTCTGTGCTTAGCTTTCTGCCTCATTCTCCTTCCCCCTGCCCTTCGATGTCTGTGTGCATGCCCCTGCTCCATCCTTTTTGCCCACCATGGTCCATGGACCTGCCACTCCTATCTACTCTGAGTGTTCTGTTGAGCTGTCACTCCCTTCCCACCTGCCTAGCATTGTCAGATAATTGTAACCTTTCGCTGCCACCTCTACCCTGCCTATCCACATTCATGCCCCTATTCCCTTCCTCCTGTCCTCCATGGTCCACACCCTTCTGCTCTCCCTTGTCTGTTGTTTTGCAAATGTTCCTCCTGCCTGCCACGCGTGGTCTGTTGTGAGGCCCCTTCCCCTGAACTCTCTTGTCTGTGCCCAGGTCCTGACTCTCCCTTCTATCCTCCATGGTCCTTTGTGCAGGCCCCTGCACCCTCCTTCTTGTCCATCATAGCCACTGTGCTCCAACTGCCCCTCCAGCCTTCCCAGTGTGGTCAACTAGCTCCCCTTGACTCCCTCCCACCTTCCCTCCATGGTCTGTGTGTTTGCCATTATAGTCTCACTGTTGCTCTCCATGGTGTGTCTTGCTTCTAGTGCCTATCCAGCCTGACCTCCATGGCCATCTTGCTGCTCCTGCCCTGCCCCCTTGACCCAGCCCTCTGTTTCCATGTGCAGACCCCTATTCCCTCCCTCCTGGCTTGTGTGTTCCATTGTAATGCCCCTGATCCGTCCCTCCTGCCCATTATGGTCTGTTATGCTGCAGCTTTCTCTCCTGTCTGTCCATTATGGTCAGCTGGCTACCACTGCAATCTTTTCCCTCTGTTCTCTGTTGTCCATGTGCATGGTTCTGTCCCCTCCCTATTGCTTTCTATGGATTGGTGTGCTGCACTCCCGTCCTGCATGCCCTGTGTGGTGTATGGTGCTGCTGCAAACCCTGATGCCTGCCCTGTAGGGTCAGTTTGGTGCACCTCTCCATGTCCCTCCTGTCCTTTTTTTTATTTTAATGATTTTTATTTTCATCAAAAAGGGCACATATATACAGCAAAAATAAACTGGAGTTTTTAAGTTTACACATCAGGTGGAAACACAAGTACAGAAAAAAAAAGGAAGAAAAAAAACAGAAGAGGAAATATTAAAGGAGACACAAATTATTTCATACAACACTATCAATAATTAGATTATTCTATCCAAAGCCAAAGGTCTCCATAATGCTTTTAACTTAACTAAGGAACGGACACCCCTTGCCTTAGCCAAGGCTGCCTTTAAACCATACGTCTCTCTAATGATAAACCACCAATCCTCGTCTAGCAGCAGCCATCAGAATTGAGAAACGACGTGCAATTGTTGGGTTATCCTCCTTATACCCCAGCATGATTCTAAGATCAGTGAGTGGGTGGTCCAAGCCCAGTTTAAGCTGAAGTATCTGTTCAATTTTCTGCCAATAGCCCCTCAGCTCTGGGTATTCAATAAACATATGTATCAGATTAGCAGCGTTTAATCCACATTTAGGGCAATTTATCTTATACCCCATCATGTCCCCCTGCGCCCATTTAGCTATTTTAGCTGGGGTATAGTACACCTTACAGGTGGTGCGTAGTTGCTGAAGTTGCAATGTAACAGAGTCAACCAAGTCCTTAACATGACCTAAAGCCTGTTTAATCACTCTAGGTGTAACATCTATACCCAAGGTTTGACTCCAGTGCTCTGCTAGTTTCTGGCTGCCATCTGATCTAAAACTATGTAGATGTTCATACATTGACCCTATCAGAGACTTGGTTAATCTTCCTAATAAGCAGTCCCAGATGCTTGAGTGCATTATTGCTTTTACATCCAAATTAGGGGCCAACTAGTCTCTGATCTGTAAATACTTAAAAAAGAAATGAGCAGGAAGTTTATAGAGACGCTGGAGGTCATAATTAGCACTCCAATTAATGTCTACTTGCCTTTTATCCGCTAACAGAGGCCCAGTTCATTAAAATATTTTACCCTCGGGTACTGGGACCAGCTGTATAGCTTTTAAACTTCACCCTTCTCACCCAACTCACTGCACACTCAGCAACATACCAGTTCCGCAGTCACCTGGCGTTGAAGCACAACCGGGGCACATTCGGTGCCACTGCGGTGGGCCATATGATGAAGCATGCCACCGACTAGGTCGGTGGGTGAGGGCTTTATAAGGAAAACAACGTTTCTCCCTATTTGACGTACTGCTCTGAGTCTCCTACTTCTCTTAACCTTAGCTAGTCCTTATTGATACATACAATTCACATAGAAGCCCAGTTTCTGGTGTTAACCTAGGCTTCTATGGGAATTCACAAGGGCATATTATCAAGCGTATTATCGCTGCTTTAGCGGCAGTTACCTGCCGGAAAAAGCGGCGATAATGTAGCGCCCTTTCTTGATAATATGGTCCCGAGTCTGTCTGGTCGAGCAAAGCAGACTACGGAAGCAACCCGTAAAGGCAGCCTAAAAATACATTTTAAAATCTGGAAAACCAAGTCCGCCTTGATCAAATGGAGATTTAAGTAAATCAATTGCTCTCCTAGGTTTTTTATATCCCCATATGAATCTGCTGAAAATCCCCTTGAGTATTTTAAAGAATATATTGGAGACTTTTAAAGGAATGGACCGAAACAAATATAAAAACTTAGGGAGTATTTTCTTTTTTATTATGTTACATTAACCTAATAACCCTATAGGGAGCCTATGCCAAGTTTTGACCAGTTTAATAGTTTCATTCAGAAGTGGTGCATAATTTAAGTCAATAATCTGATTGACTTTAGCTGTTATCTTTACCCCCAAGTAAGTCTAAGTACTGCAAGCGCCGATGATAGAGTTTTGAGACCCAAAATTAGTAAGCACTTGAGTCTTATAAGCATTCAATTTATATCAAGAAACATTGCTAAATTATTCTGCTTCTTCCTTAATGCTTATCACGGCCTGGCCTGGATTAATTGCGTAGACCACGATATCATCAGCATATGCCATGACCTTAAGTTTGGAGATCTCGGTTTCCAACTGCTTAATATGCGTGCAGGATTGTAAAGTGCTGACGAATGGCTCTATATATAAAGCGAACAATAATGGAGACAAGGGACAACCCTGCCTAGTTCCGCACAAGATTTGGAATGTTGTGGCTCGAAGCCCCATATAAGACAGCTTAGCCTGAGGATGACAATATAGAGCCTGCACCCAGGACCGAAAGTCTGATCCAAGTCCAGCCTTGACCAGTACGGCCCATAAAATATCCCACCCGACCTGGTCAAAAGCCTTTTCGGCGTCTAAAAGAATCATGCCGAAATCGATCTTTTTTTTCTTTGCGAACTCAAACACTCCAATAGCCATGTTAACATGGGCAGTAGTATCCCTACCCATGATAAATCCATGCTGTCTTTCAGAAACTAGTCCCTGCATTAGCGGGACCAGGCGGGTTGCCAAGACTTTTAAAAACATCTTGGCATCCGCGTTGATAAGAGAAATTGGCCGATATGATCCGCATTCTGTCAGTGATTTACCCTTTTTTTAACACAATCTGTGTCATGCACCACGATTCTGGTACCTGTCCGGTGAAGGCCACCAGTTGTATTACCCTACTAAGGGGCAAGAGCAAAATCTATTTAAAGGATTTATAAAATTCTAATGGTATCTAGTCATCTCCTGCCACCTTCCTCAATGGCAGTGCTGATACCGCCAACTCAGCTTCTCCTACTGATACTGTTGCATCTAATATAGCAGTTTCCTCGGCATCTGATACTGGCAGACAACTGTCATCGAGGTATCGTAGCATCTCATCTCGGCTTGGTGTCCACATAAGTGAATAAAGCTGTTGATACAACAAGAATTGTTCTAAAATGGCTAAAGGTTCAGTGTGCAAAAGCCCATCTGCGCCCTTTATAGCGATTATCTTAGTTTTAGCCTTCGCCTCTGCTGTCTGATAGGTCAGCACTTGCCCTATATGTTCCCCATATTCGTATTGTTCTAAACAATGTTTGCTATAGCTAGCCGTAATTTTGTCCCTAAAGAACTTCTTCACTATTATTCTTGCATCTATTAATGACAGAAGCAGGCTATCTTGAATTCTCTGATCTTTCTTTACTGCCTCAGCATGCTGTTTCTCAATAGTATGCAGGGTGTTCACCAGTGTCTCCATATCCCCCTTTGCGCTTTTTATTCTGTGATAAGATGTATTTTTGCGTGATACCTCGGGAATACACTTTCATTGTATTCCAAACAATTAATGGGGATGCTGTCCTTGTGTTTTCTCAAAAAAATTCCTCAAGTTGCTGGGCCATATTAGCAAGATATTCACTGTCCCACAACAAAAGACCTACGAAAAGAAAATTGACTGACTTCCCTTGTCTCAACTTCAACCTGAATAGATAGAATAATGGGGTTATGGGCTGAAGTAACTTGAGGGCATATTTCTATATCTGATGCTGAAATTAAGCTGTCCGAAACCCAAGCCATATCTATCCTAGAATACGACTTGTGGGGGGCAGAATAGAATGTATAACTCGGTACAGTTGGGTATAGTTGTCTCCATACATCCTTAACAGACTGAAGATTGAGTAGTACAAACAGTGGTATCACACCCTAAGTGCTTTAACATATTTCAATCTTTATAAGCGAGATGAGTTTCTGTTAAAAAAACAGTTGAGGCTGATACATTTGTAGCTCCTCACGGACTAACTGTCGCTTAGTTGCGCTGTTGAGATCATCCACATTCCTGGCCATACATTTAACCCAATTCATGATAAAATGTCTGCCTTTCAAATAAATCCCTCTTTCCACTTCCAGATTCAACTATACCATAGTAATTTTTAGTATATCACCTTCTAATCCAAAAGAAGAAACATGAAAACCTTCCATTTACCCTAAACCAACAGTACCCTAATTACTTGTTTTGCCCCATTAAAACACCCCTACCCCTATCACCCCAAACAAAACTCCAATGCCCACCCTCCACCCTGTCCCCTAGAAGAGGACTCTTCCCCTTTACCAGCTGCGCATGACTGGGCAGCCATACAGAGACACAGACATAGAAGTCACACCCACACCCCATCGTTCTACATCAGCAACTTTTAAGATAGTGCCTAGCTTATCACTACTAAAGTAAGAAAGAGAAATGAGCAGGACTCAAAAACACAATCGAAAGTAGATTAGATTGGAAATTGCTAACTGTGTTGCCCAAGAGCTTCATATATAGAAAAAAAAAGAAATAAAAAAACATTGGCGCCCGCTAGATACCACCAGCCAGATACAACCAACTAGCTTGAGCTAAAAAACCCGCACACCCATTAAGCTTTTGATCCATGTTCAGCAACATTATGAACCCTTATTCTGTATGTTCTCCGTAGCTTCTGCTTGCCACTTAGCCACTGCATGTCCACTTTTCTTTTCTTCAGTAAAGAAATAGGAATCCATCTTTAAAGACTTTTAGCCATGTGGGTTCTTGCAAATAGGCTTGAGCACCAAGGGCTTTTATCGGATCTATGAACTGGCGCACATTCCAACGCCTGTCCATTGTAGACTTGCTTAAGTCCAATCTTACAAAGAAAGTAACTGCTTCATTTTTTTTTTTTTTAAATCTGTTTATTGCCAAGTTTTTCCCACTTTTACATACATACAGGGCACGACAATGGACTATACAGTACACATAGCAAGGCATATTAACAAAGAAAGATACAATATTTTCAAGTTGCATATATATCAAACAATATTAATGCATTCTATCCAAATCAATCCAAACCGTACAAATAATTTAATCAAACCTTTCAATCCACCCTCTCTTCTTTCCAACGAGTAATAGGGCCCCAGATCTGTCTACCAGTTTTCCTACCCTTTTTCCCCTTCCTTGCATAGATCTCTATCTCCAAATTATAAATTGTCAATAATTTAGCCAGCCATTGATGAAATGTCGGTGGTTTAGGATCTAGCCATACCGATGCAATACAGAGTCTTAGTACCGACATAGCTAAAAATAAGAAATATTCCCATCTCTCATTTGCCCTGGTGTTACTCTGCTGTTGTCCCGCCTCCTCTTCTTTTACCCCCAAAAGAATAGTTGAGGGAGTTAGAAAAGTATCTATTCCTAACCCTCGATTTATAAAGCCTTCAATGTCTTTTATAAGTAACTGCAAGTGAGGGCATGTTGCAAATATATGTATTAAGTCTGCTTCTGAGCCCCCACATCTAAAGCAATTAATTCCAGTTGTGCCGCCCCATTGGGCTATTTTAGCAGGCGTATGGTAGAGGTGATACAATGTTTTATAATGTTGTGCCTGTAGAGGCGCTGAGCATAACAATGTGTACCCCATTTCTAGAGATATATAGAAACTTTCCTCACTAATTTCCAGATTATGTTTCCACTTAGTTGCCCATTTCTCTATGTCATCCTCTTTTGAGATCAGTAGCTCTGCATAAAATCTCTTAATGGTACAATCCTCCCCTGCTTGTATTACTTCCATAATTGCATTTTTATTAAACCCTGATGGACCACCTTTCTTACTATGTAGAAAACTCCTAATTTGTAAATACTTAAAAAATTGTCTTTTATCTAATGCAAATTTAATTTGTAGTTCAGAGAACTGGTAGACTCCTTGCTGCCCCAAGATGTCTCCCACCTTTCTAAGCCCTTTTCTTTCCCATTCTGCCAATATAGGCCCAGACACAACTTCCGCGGATAGATTTGGGTTTCCTTTCAATCTCGTGTATGCGTTATACCGCCCCAGCCCGAATCTTTTAGTGAACGCTTTCCACACGGTATGTGCAGCAGTGAGCGTCTTAAATCGTGTCCTTTTGTAGTAGCTGGGTTCAGTATATTTAAAAAAAAAAAAATCTGCCTCTGGCCCTAGTAGCAAGCCATAAATTGCCAGTGATCCCAACTCGTTCCCCCCTTCGTCTTCTCCCCCTCCCACCAAGCCAACCATATTTTGTAAAGCTGCTGCCCAATAATAAAACCTTAGATCTGGCAATGCCCACCCTCCCCTCTCTCTTGGTAATGTCATGAACCTGAGTGCTCTCCTGGTTTTTCCCTTTACCCAAATAAACCTGTGGGAAAAGTATACAGGACATTATGGAGGTTCAAATGCTTCTTGAATTGGATGATGATCTGCCTGAAACCCCAACAATTAGTACAATCATGTCTGACCTAGGAATAGAGAACAATATCTATACGGATAGTGGTTTGAAAAACAAATCCACCTTTTCCCCCAACACCTCAGCAGATACACTTATTGACTGCTTCTATAGAATGGTCACTGATGAACTTTATAAACTAGAGGACAAAATTGGTTGCCAACCTTTAGGCAGGAAGGACAATCTAAATACTCATGAGAGGAAGGCCTTAAGACAGTTAATGGACAGGAAGGACGTGATAATAAAGGAAGCTGACAAAGGGGGGAATATAGTGATGCTAGATAGAGAGGACTATATAAATGAGATCAATCGCCAATTAGAAAACACTAGCTCCTATATTAAACTAACAAGTAATCCCATGACTACCATATCAGCAAACTTAAACAAGATTCTTAAATATTGGCACAGTGCTGGGCTCTTATCAGACCTAGAATTGAAATATCTAACTGTGGCCAACCCCAAAGCCGCTTATATATATGTGTTACCAAAAATACACAAGAGCATTACCTCCCCACCTGGAAGACCTATTATTTCGGGGATTGGGGGACCCATAGAGAAAATATCTGAGTACATCGATATTACTCTTCAACCAATTGTAAGAAATATCCCCTCCTTCATAGAGGACACCAAGGACCTCCTATGTAAACTGGAGGACCTGGAATGGACACCTAATTTCAAGTTGGTCACATTAGATGTATGCGCGCTATATACTAGCATACCTTTGGAGAAAGGTATGGCCGCTCTCACATACTTCCTGTCAAAAAGAGATGCTACACTATATGAGCACACCACCATGATCATTGAATTGACAAAATTTGCTCTTAATAACAACTACTTCAAACATCTAGAAGACTGGTACCAACAACACTCCGGTGTTGCCATGGGAGCTAAATTCTCACCATCTTTTGCAAATATATATATGGGCTTCTACGAAGAACACCACATATGGAAGAAAGGCCCCCCAACACTAACTGAACACATTGTCTATTGGGGCCGCTTTATAGACGATGTTTTTATGATATGGGAGGGTGATGACAGACTACTCAATGAGTTTATTGTCTATCTTAATGAGAATGAGTACAATCTTAAATTCACCCATGAGTCCAGTGATAACAGTATCCCATTTCTAGATGTCACCCTATTTATCTCTAACAACAAAATTGAATCCAAACTATTCAGGAAGAGCACTTCCTGTAACTCGGTCCTACACGCCAGCAGTGCCCACCCCAATTCTCAGATTGGGGCTATTCCATACGGCGAAATGACCAGGTTGCGACGTAATTGCAGTACAGATGATGTATTCATGGCAGAACTAGAGATCCTAAAGAAAAGATTTTTGACAAGAGGATATGACAATCAACTCCTCAATAAGGCACAAGAAAAGATACACAAGATCTCTAGGGAGTCAACTCTGAAAAGAAAACCTAAGAAGCACAAACAAGGTGCAGATAATAAACTTGCCATCATAACCAAATACAATGCGAATAGTTCTAAGATTTTTAATGTGTTCAAAAAGCACTGGCATCTTCTGCAATTAGACAAAGATCTGGACAAACACATTGGAAATAAACCACGCATTGTCTACAAGAAGGGTAAAACACTCAGAAATTGGCTTAGTCCGTCTAACATCAGGAACCCTACACCCAATAACCACGTACTAACTAGCATTAACAAATGGATGCCCATCAGACCCTGTGGGTTCTATAAATGCACCATGTGCAATATGTGTCAATTTGCCATGGACAAGAAAAAGACATTCTCTTATAATACCAAACGAACACATAAAATCAGGCATTTTATCAACTGTAATTCAAAGTTGGTAGTCTATTGTATCATATGCCACTGCGGATTGATCTATGTGGGGAGTACCATCCGTCCCCTCAAAGAAAGACTGCAGGAACACATTAGAGCTATCCGCAATAACGATGCCAGATACCCACTAGCAGCACACTATAACAAGGAGCATTTGGAACTGGAGGTATTGGGCATACGCTTTCATGGCATTGATATAATCAAACCTGACCCAAGAGGAGGAGATAACACCCTTGCCCTCCGTAAACTAGAATCACAATGGCTAATCAAATTGCGTGCAGTAGACTTAGGGCTTAACACAGACAGGGACCTGTATGTTTTCCTCAAGGACTAACTTTATCTGCCATAAGTCTCTGTTTATTGTGAAATTCAACTGTAATTCTTTTTGTGTTTTTTATATGTGAGTAATGTTCATGGTGACATGAAATATATACATGTTTTTTCTCTATGAATGTACTGTTTTCCTGATGAGAGATCACATATGAGTTTTTGCTAGGATTTATGTATGAGAATACGTTGATTCCTGTTCCCAAACTTTCAGTTTACTAAATTCTTTCCCACCATTTTTTCTATCGACATGTGTATCTGGAAACTGCCATCAGTGGCTTGAACAGATTGCCATGATGTTTTACCTTGAGGGGGTTTAATTTTGTTACCCCTAAATACTACCTCACTAGTGTACCCAGCCCGTTATTGGCCCATATACCTGAAAGCTATATATAGGGGCGCTACATTATTTATCAAACGAGTCTACATGAGGACTTATAATCGTTCATTTTTATAATAACTTCATACTCGGTAAATATACCTAACAGAAGGTCGATGATACACCAATTACATCAGCCTGTCATTTTAACAGTATCAATCTGTCAATTTTTCATATACAGGCAGCAGTTTTAATATGGAATTGTACCGAACATTAATATTAAGAACAACACGAATATTAAGACTATAATCCTGTTCAAGACGGGTCCGCAAATCCACATTACCATAGAAATCTGGCTCTTCAACTATAAATCTATATATTGTTTAAACCTTTTGACTACTCGATTCTACAAATCCAAGGTTTATCTAGAGGACCGGCTTATAACACTATGGTCTCAGTACTGTTCCAAAATGGCCGCTGCATTTCCTTGGGATCAGTCGCATCTGATAGGATGGTCGCTTGCTACTGTTTTCCCGCGGTAACTCCCCCCCCGGCGTCTCTTTAAATAATGAACGCGGGATCGCGTCAATTTCAGTGCCTTGCAGTGGAGACCCGGCGCCCGGTTACAACGAGAATAAGGTAAAGGAGAGAGCCATTTTATGCGTGGAACTTTGCCTGACATGTGCCTTTCTTCATTCATTTGACTCGGGCAATTAATCTTTTTGTCCGTTTTTCTACCTATTCGGGCCCCGTAAGCTATACACGCTACAGGCATCCAGTTGATGCCTGGTTTGTAGCATTACACGGACAGGGCTATGTGCTCGTAATATTTGATATATATGGGGTTCAATTGTGAACACACAGTCAATCCTTTTTGCCAACCTATACTTTTACTCTCTGGGGCAGATCAATTATATCACAAAGTCTGATCTGCCTGTGTGCTCTCATTACGTTTCTTCCCACTCAATTTTTCGTGGTAAGCCACGGACAAGAAGTGCGGTGCCCACTGTGTTTCTAAATGTGTGTGGTGTGCTGTACCTCATGCCACTTGTCTCATAATGATGAATATGAATTATGACACCCCATATGGGAACCCTACACTGGGCTCCGTCCTAATAGATCACTTATTGTAACGCTGACAAGCGGGGCACATAGACCGCAGATACATCATTGCTTCTTTTATTTGTTTTTCCAGACTTATCAAGGTCTTCAAGAACCCTTCACTCAACAATATAGGATTTTTTCTCCACACAGCGAGTTGCACCCCTATAACAAGTGAGTGAGTAGTCCACCAACCTAATCTCTCTTTTGGGAATTTCATTAAATTTCGCTATTCCATGGACATGCTACAAGGAACTAAAAACATAGAAATATTGTTCCAAATATATGATAAATGTCTCTTGGAGCTAGAGTGATATTTTGCATTCATAATGAGCACAGTGCAGCAGACGTGATCCATGTGTGAACACACCTATATACTTTTCTGGCGTGTTTTTTCCGCTGTACGTAGGACGATAACTAATGTGTCCATTCTTTATTCAAATTATAGGACAATTCACTTTTGTTTTTCAAAAGTTTTTCAAAAACTCCACGAGGGACATAACAAGACTAAAGTTACCTAGAGGGAACCTACTTTCTAAATAGCTCGCTGTGACCAAGACATCTAATAGGTAGGGATAGTCTCCCCAAATTCAGGCCTCAGTCTCGCTTATATTTGAAACATCTTGATCCTAATAGCTGTATAACATATGCTGTACTTCATTTAGGTTTCGCATAAACGCTTCACACCCATGTTGTTTTGAACTATAACCTCTCCGATGCCAGAGCAGCACAAGATCAGAGCAGCATAAGACCAGAACAAGATAGGTAGGTCTTTGTCCTATTACAGTTACATCTTATGTATCTAAATCCGAACATGTTTTGCGAAACAATGTATTATCACATCTTGAACATGGTTAAAGGAAAAGTAAGAAAGTAATAAAATCCTGATACTACTTAGATATTAGACACCTTCAAAATACTGGAGCCAGGAAACCTTAATGTGCCTAATCTACACATGCAGTACTATGGGACTACAGCCCTTTGGTTTCAAAATATATGGAATTTTTCTAGCCTGTCTTGATGTGTTTGTGATATTCTTTACAGGCAATATATGACACCTCCCTATTTCTTTGTGATTAGCCCACAGGCAACATGTTAATGTCCCTGTTTTTTTAGTGGTTTTCTAGGGATGTTAATATGAATGTATATATATGGGATTATATGTATGAGACCATGTAAATAGACCAAGTGTATATATCTAGGGACACTGTATATATTTAGTGTATATATTTTTTATGAGATATACTTATTGTAATTTTTATGTTTCCAGCCTTGAAAAAGCCCTGGAGAGGGCGAAACACGTGTCGGCAGTGTAAAGCTGGAAAAATCTTTTAACCTATTTGAATAATAAAGAACTTGAATCACAAGATTTGGTCTTTGGATCCATATGTTTGAATTAACATCGAAGCATTGAATAATGTTGATGCAAAAACCTTGGAATTAACTACATTCATGTTCATAGATTAATGGACTGCTAAGAGGGTGCTTGTGTGACTTGGTTTTCTCTCTTGACCCAAATAAACCTATTCATCATATTTTCTATCTTCTTAAATAGGTTGTTCTCAAATAATAAAGGAATTGCTCTGAAGAAATAAAGAAACTTAGGTAAAACCAGCATTTTCACCACGTTAGTTCGTCCCAAAATTGACAAGTGCAAGTTGTCTATTCTATCTAGATCCTTCCGTACTTTGTTTATTAAAGGAGTTATATTTGTTTCCACTAAATTATCCAACTCAGCCGATATAATCACTCCCAAATATGTTCCAGATTTAGTAACTCGGCTATCTGTACAGGGGGTATGCAGATTTTTAATAATCTGGGTCTTAGCAGTGTTAAGCTTATAACCTGAGCTTTCTCCAAACTTCAGAGCTTCAATTTCTACTTGAGCAATAGCCTCCGTTGGAGCTGGTGTAATTACTGCAACATCATCAGGATACGCCAATATTTTACAATGCCCAATTCGTGTAGGTAATGATTTTATTAAAACACTCATCTCTATTCTCCGGATTAGTGGGTCCATGTACATTGCAAATAACAATGGGGAACAGGGACACCCCTGCCTCGTACCTCTCCTTATCCCAAATTGCGTTGTAACCCCGGCATTCACCCGCACCGAGGCCACGGGGTTTACGTATAGCGCTTGGATTGCTTTGATGAACCCCTGTTTGACTCCTGCTCTTTCCAGTGTATACCACAAGTAGTCCCAGGAGACCCGATCAAATGCCTTTTCTGCATCTAATAACATGATCGCCATCGGGTCCCCTGAGACTGCTGCAGCATCAAACAGTGTTATCACTTTACGCGTATGATGGGTGTTGCCCCTTCCAGGTATGAAGCCATGTTGGTTTTTGCTCACCACCCTATCTATTATCTTAGCGTATCTTGTCGCTAATGCCTTAGAGAAGATTTAAGTGTCCGTATTCATAATCGTGATAGGCCTATATGACCCAGGTTCTTCTGCAGGTTTCCTTTTTTTTAATATTATAACTATTTCAGCACCTCCCCATGTCTTAGGTATTGAATTACCAGCTTGCGCCTGCTGTATTGTCCTAAGCATGTCTATTTTTAGAGCATCCCAGAATATCTTATAAAACTCTAATGGGATCAAGTCCGGACCTGCGGCTTTTCCAGACGGGAGGTTTGATATAGCATTTTTTATTTCTTCCTCCTGAAAGATCTCTTCTAAACTGTCTGCCTCCTCTTCCGTAAATCTAGTCACCGGAATTTCCTGTAGGTATTCTCTAATTTTCCTGGCGTCTCCCCTTATCGGCTCCTCATATAACTTTTCGTAAAAAGATCTAAAAACTTCCCTTATTTCCTCGGTCTCTGTGTGTGTCCTACCAAAAGAGTCCTTAATCTCCCTTACAGTGCCTAATGCTTCTTGTTGTCTTGTTCGAACTGCTAGAGTTCTTCCCACTGCTTCACTAAACTCATGACATTTTTCTCTTTTAGTAATGTATAGTTTTGCAGCCCTTCCAGCAATGTCTCCCTCAGCTTCACCTTTCGCTTTTAGTAGTTCCAAATACACATTTTCTAAAGGGGTTCCGGTCATGATGCATTCCTCTAGTTTCTCCTCGGCTTTAAGTACTGCCTCGGCCAGTTCTGTGTTTTTCCTCTGTTCCTGTTTTCTCTTATAAGAGCTAAAACTCAGGGTCTCCCCCCGTACCCCCGACTTGAATGCATCCCATACCACCCCCACAGAGGAGCTATCTCTATTGTTCTCGAAGAATTCTTTAATCCATAATTTCATGTGCTCCACATATTTATCTTCCAACAATAATCCTCTCTCAAAAGTCCACTGCCTTTGCTGTTTAGTATTTATTGATTTTTTTAATGTAAAGTAACTGCTTCAACTGTTACTGGATAATTAGGCCGGGCTTTCTGTGCAACAGCCTGTCTCAACAAAAAGTTTCCAAGAAAAATCAAGAATGGGCTAGAATAATTCCTCTGGACTAATGGTACTCTCTGAACCAGGGGTCTCCAACCTTTCGTGTAGTGAGAGCTACTTCTGAGCAGTGAAAATCGTCGTGAGCTACTAAAGGTCGGGCAACTCGCGCATTTTTTCGAGAGACCCTTCCACGCCCAGTTTCATTGACTTTAAGCCTAATTTCTTCCGAGCCCATACTGTGCTTTGAATAAAAGGGGCCACTCTCCCTCTTCTGAAGCTAGAGACAGCTGAAGTTTGTGCTACCAGCTACCTGAAGCAAAAGCGTGTCTTGCTTAGAAGCATTTCTGGAAAGTGTAACGAAATACTGCAGGATAGAAGCATGTGACCTGCTTTTATCACTAAATTATTCACACACTGCAAAAGTTAAACCTCAACATATATTCCTTACTAAATGTGAATTATTGAAGTCTAGCTTCAATGTGCACACTAGTTTTCCGCTTCACAAACTGAGGATTTAACTAGAATACTCCAGATTTGTCCATGATCCGTAACTCTGCTACCCACAGAAACTGCTGTAGTGTTGCTGTTAATTGCCACAAGCAATGGGATCAAAGAGGTATTAGGAATGGGCAAAATGGGCTCTGGCCCAGAGCCCCACCCATTCAGGCACCCCGATAGAACCAGCTCTGTTCTGCAGAGAGCCTTGCCCGAATGATCTTTAATCTTTTTGAAACAGTTTGATTTAAATACCATTTTCCTTACATTTATTTTGAATGTGGCTGATGTGCGAGTCTAGTATTACAGAGCATTTGCATAGAAATGTTGTGTTATATTTCATGCAACATCAATAAAAATGTTTATTTTAATAGATTGAAAAAGGACATCACATGTTAGAAATGGGATGGTGGCACAGAGATTATTTGCAGCAATGTTAGTGACCTACTGCTGTGCTAAATATTGAAAACACACATAACTATCCGTGAATATTAAACACATTTGGAATTTGGACGAACGTGCATATGCTGTCAATGAAGAAAGAGTTAAAACCGGTTCAGAAATTCAAAGCTGCGCTGAAGAGTGAAATAATTTACATTCTTATTAGGAGTGCAGATGGGGAAAGTTTTCTTTATGGTGTACCTTCCGTAAAGGAAACTGAAACTTGGCAACACCCTGCTTCTGCTGATATACAGCCCAGAGCTGGAAAGTGGGAAAAAAAGCATTTTCGATTTTGACTGTTAGTCATCATTTTGGATGTTTCCAAACGGTCAGGCATTGTTGCTAAATTAAAGGCATCTTTTGGGCCCCTTTCACTCATAAACCACCCGAAATGTAGTTAGCACAATATATGTAGCATTCATAGTTCGGGAGCAGATGCGACATGGTGGGCTCAGACTTGGCTATAAACAACAAGACCCAGTCCATCAAGTGCCCGTGGCATACCAGCGACTGCAGCACGTTTACAGTGCAGAAGACTTCAACAAATGTATAATAAAGAATGAAGCCTAACTTCATTATAGGTAATCTGGAGGATGATGCCAGTACTTTTGGGTGTGTTCTGTACAATTAAAATACCAGGTAGTCTGAGCCTGTGTCTCCTACAATGAGACCTAGAACCAAAAATGAACTGTGTGGCCACATTCCCACTCAAATCAATGTTCAGCAATGGCCCTGATGCACCTACGACCCTAAAATTGGTGAAGACAAGCGACGGTGTGTCCATGTGCAAAATGGTGAGGAACTGCTTAAAAGTAGCACTGTAAAGAAACGACGACCCAGGCACTATAAAGCAGTATATTGCTAGCACCTCTTATTGATTTACGAAAAGGCCAAGCGAGATGGGCGGGGGGAGGGAAGAAATCCAGAGCTTGCGAGTTTGTTGCCAGACCGGGAGCAATAGTACTATAATAAAAGCCTCATTTACAAGTTAATGGCCTTAACAGACGTGTGAAGTACTCGGGTGCGGCTGCAATTAGACGTCGCCAGCCGCGAAGCTGTGTCAGCCCGGGCAGACACACACAACGTTTTCAGAAGTACATTAAAAATATTGAAGTTAACCAACTGTACATCCCACATAACATAAACAGGGAATAAAATCAACGCTCAATAATATTTCAATGAACACAGACCGTCTGGAGAACAGAGCATACTTGGCCAGGCCACTGCTTACCGATATAATGTACCATCGGCCGGGTGGCGTGGGTTTAATACTGCTTGCACCACCTGCATGCTAGCAGGCTCTCCAAGGACCCGCCGCTCCACTCCGGCCCACCTGCTGCTCTGCTCAGGATCACCCGCTGCTTCGCTCTGGCTCACGTCCTGCATGTTCAAAAGCGCGGTGCCAGGCAGTGAAAGGCAGGTGGCGTGGAGTTCAGGAAACGCGTCATCATCTTTGGCCTGCTCCTCCCCAGCTAAGCTCAGTGAGGCCAATCTGAGCAGTTGGGTTTGGTGAGGGCAGACACCGGCTGTGAAAAAAGGCCTAATAATAATAAAGGACGATAAAAGGCTACATAATTTAGATGCAATGCGCGAGCTACTCACGGTGGTTATGCGAGCTACCGGTAGCTCGCGATCGACCGGTTGGAGACCCCTGCTCTGAACCCTTTGCAACTTAGAGTCCCAATCCCAATCGGACAGATCGGGGAAAGCCTTCTAAAGCAGTTGAACCATGTAAGCCCTAGGATCTGCCCTTTCTGCGCCTTCTGGGATACCAAAAAGGCTGAGATTTTGTCGGCGTTGGCAGTTTTCCATGTCCTCCAGCTTAGTCTGTGTGCCTGAGATCTGAGCCTCATGCTTCCGTGCGAGAACATCTGTAAGTGCGGATAGTTCTTCAGTGTCCACAACCTTCTGTTGCAACTCCGAGATATCTTGAGTTAGCCCCCCGAATGTATCTGTCATCTCCTGTAGAGACTGTTCCATTCTATTGTTGTCTTCTCGTACTTACATGTAATGCTGTTGAGCTTCTTGTCTTTGCTCATTTAAAGACGGTAGAATCAAACAAAGTGAAGGTGTTGTAGCCTATTGGCTACCTGTTGCTCTATCCCTTAGTTGACCCACTGCATGGGTAGCATGGGTGGAGTTTGCGGCATGGGCGGCTCTGGAAACTGAAAGTACAGGTTGTACCCTATCCGGGGACACCAGCTTAGACCTATCCCCTGTTGCAGACACTGGGTAAGCCTTCATTAGATTACTCTCAGTGGGGCTGTTGCCTCAAATCCGTGATGCCATATACTTGATCCCACCTTTCGCTTGCACCCATTCCCGTAGAGGGCTATTGTCTGAAATACCTTTTATCCACATGAAGATGCCACACTCTGCCCAGCGAGTGATTTTTTTGATTTCTTGTTAGCCTTCCCTTTCATACTCACAGGTGCTTTAGCTATATCAGTAGAAGCCTGTGTGGAGAGCTCTACTAGTTCTTCAATGTCATCGTATGAGCCCAGCTCTTCGCTTTCTTCCTCCATAGTGACATCTATAGTATCCCAACTTTTGTGCCTGGTTCCGTCGCCTTGTCAACTTATGCCGCCGCCACTAGGTAATTCATCAGATTTGATTGATTAAAATTCACTCACGGTGCATTAGGTGCATTAGGTGGGCTCCAGCCAGGCACTTCGGGCCCAATTACTGACTGGTTTGGCGTGAGGGCTGGGGACAATACCCCTCCATCTCCACTCCCTTCTCTAGTGCTTGCATTGTAGTAAATAAAGTATTACCCTGTCATAATTTCTATAAGTAAACAAAGGGTCATGCATAAAGTGAGAGGCAGAGTCCGTGATGTCCGATTCAAAAGGGCTTTATTTCAATAACTCGAGTTAGGGGAGAATCGGTTCCATCACCACTAAGGTTCAGGAAGGGTCTTCTAAACTTTATTCACAGAGTACAATATTTATACATTCAATTTCGCAGATAGGGAGGAGCGCTCCAGGCAGAGCAGAGAAAGAGAGATAAGAACATGTGGGCGTGCATGAGGGCGTACATGTGGGCGTACACTTGAGGAGTCATAGGTGAGTCATAGGTGGGTGGATACATGGAGGGGGTTGCATGGCCAGCTGGAACTTTGCCCTACTTGTGTGCGCAACTTGATCACGACGTGCAACTGACGTGTAACTGGGGGGAAGCTGACTTTCGGTCTAGCAGGGCGACCAGTACGTCTGGTATTATCTGATATCTTAAGTCCGGGGATGTATTATCTGAAGCAAAGGTCGCTCATCACCAAGAGCCAGTGTGGGCATCTATTTCTTCGTTCATTGCGTGGGGGCCTTGAGCTTTCTATGGACGCGAGCTCTGCAAATCACTTAAACGGAGACAGAAAGGATAGGCCCTATCTCTGCAGACGGGTTCTGTTTACCTCCTTCACCAGGCAGGAATGTGATTCTGTAGAGCAAGCAGATAACTGTTGTGCAAAATACTGTCTTGGCACCCCGTGCTGGGCCCCTCTCGGCTTAGCCAAAAGTATGCTAGGTCAGGGATACGTAGCTGCAGCCCTCAGAGTGTCTGGAGGCATGAAACTTCAATTCGGGGACTGGCTGAGCCACGAAATGGAGAAATGGGTTCTTCTTGATATATTAAAAGTGCACATTGCAAACACATGGGCCACAGTGCAAAATTAACGTTTCTTTTATGGAAGACTTGGTGACTGGCATCCTAATGTGGGACGTAAATGCAGGGGCATCATTATTGCGGCCATAGAGGGAAAATGCATGGGTGACATGCACATACACTGAACGTTGGGGTACACGCAGGGGACATATTGGCCATGTAAAATTTCTTTTTCCTCAGCATTGCTACAATTTACATTTCCGACCCCGCTGGGGCAGTATTGACTGCAACACTGTTGCAAACTGGTATAGCTGCGAGCAAGACTTCAGCAATTTTGTTGCTTGTTAAATCGCCCCTGTCCAGACTGCCAGCAAGAAATTATGCAGCTTTCCCTGATTGCAGCAGGGGCAAGAGCAGCTTACCAATAATCACTTTGGCTTTCTCCAACGTACTCCCACCTTCCGACGTGACCGCTTCCCCTGCAGCAGCTGTTTTACCAGCGCATGTGTTCCTCGGGGCAGCATACCTCTCTTGGCTTCAGACAACTGAGCCACTGCTGGAGTCACCACCAGGAACAGACCCAACCAGTTAAGCATCGACCGGCCCACCAATCTCCAGGTAGAAAGCCGAGACACCCACAGTAAGCGCCCGCTCTTGGCCACAAAAGGCCGCCACATTCGTCTTCTTTTTTTTCAAATTTACAGCAGGGCTCCCAAACACTCGATAACGGCAGATTAGTGCACTTATTATCAGGGTCCTGCTGAAGCATAAGAGGTTATCTCGATCAGCATTCAATCATAGGTGTGGGGAGAACCTCCACACGGCTGCGCTCCGTGGCGACTTCAATCCGCCATCTTGCTCCTCCTCTGAACCAAGAATTCAAACGTCCCTCCTGTCCTCGTTATCCGAGTCCATGTCCTTACATCAATTCCTCCTTCCTTCCATGATCCAATGTACCATACTTGCTAACATTTTGAACTTGGTAAGAGGGAGATTTTGAAAAAAAAAACTGGGGTATTGATTTTCCCCTGTGACTTACATTGAAAAAGAGGAGATTGTAAACAGGAGACAGACCAAATAAAGCCCATTTGGGCCTAAAAACATTGGACGTTTCCTGGCTGAATTGGGTCTGTTGGCATGTATGGTTGTACTACCACTGCCTTTTCCTTCTGCCCACAATGGTCTATTATATTGCCACAGCCTCTCTTACCAGTCCTATATTGTTGGTCTGTTGCCCCTGCCCCTCTTTCCACTACCCTCCATAGTCTGTTGTGCTGCCACTGCCACTTCCTGCCTGCCCAGTGTGGTCAAATTGTTGCTTCTGCACCCTTCTACCTGCCTTCAATTTTCAGATTCCGTGCCCCTGGCCTCTGCCTCTCAACAGTATCCTAATAAACAACTAGATTGCTAACATTATATATTTATTACAAAAGTGTGGAAAGCCTGACATCATCTTGATGTAATCAAAACTGTAATACCTAGAGCATTTCCTTTACAAATTACATATATGAGAGGGTCTTATTTGCATCAGAATTATGGGTAGTGCTCTAAAAAACTAAAATGAATACATATTTTTGGAGTTTTCAAATAGTGACAAAGCACTTTTAAATTATTTGTTATCTTTATGTTTTTTTATCTAGTTGACCACTCGATTAAATGTTGCACTAAGGGTAGAGGATATGGTGTTACTTCCAGAGCTGCAGACTTTGCAGCTGGGGAACCAGGTTGGAGTTTCTGCCTCATGTCTACAGCCAAAATGAATTTCTTCTTGTGTGATGTAACTAGTGCTCATGTGAAGCACTCCAATACCTGACAAGTCTGCACTATATAAAACTGCAAAAACACAAAAAACAAAAAGTGTTTAGCACACTTTTGTCATTGGGCTGCATGTGGGCTAAATCTGGGTGATATTTGTGCTACATTTGGGCTCTTTTGTTTCTGGTGGCCATCTTGGGAGATTTATTTGTTATGAAGTTTCCCAATTTCCACATTTACTGCTGTTTCCTCAGTAGGAAATGCTTTCAATTTTGTACTTTTATTCCATCAAGAAGGTATCCAGATATGTCATACATTTGCCATAAATTCTGAATGCTATCACTGTAGTAAAGCTACTGCTCACCACGGAAGTCTGCTGCTGGTATTAAAAGTGCATGTTTCAGCCTGCATGTCAGAATTTTTTAATGAAATAGAAGAGGATTTGAGAAGTCAGTCAAAATGTGCCCTAATTTTTCTTTCTTCAGCCTAATCATACTTTCTATTGCAAAGTGAACCACCTCATTGTGTTCCTTTTTAAATTAAATGTTTTAAGTGTTACCAGTTTATTCAAATCAAGATGGCTTCAGATGTGCCGTACTTTTGTCATAAGTAAGACAGTAAGCGCTCTAGTTGTTCTTAAGAACACTCTAGGACATTCTGCCATTGGGCTATACTTGGGCTACATCTGGGTGGTATTTGTGCTACATTTGGGCTCTTTTGTCTCTGGTGGCCATCTTGGGAGACTTATTTGTTTTGAAGTTTCCTAATTTCCTCATTTACTACTGTCTCCTCAGTAGGAAATACTTTCAGGTTTTTTTTGGTATTGAAAGTGCATGTTTCAGTCTGCATGTCTGAATGTTTTAATGAAATAGAAGCGGATTTGAGATGTCACTCAAAATGTGCCCTAATTTTTCTTTCTGTAGCACTAATCATACTTTCTATGGCAAAATGAACCTCCTCATTTTGTTCCTTTTTAAATTAATTGTTTTAAGAGTTACCACTTTATCCCAATCAAGATGGCTTTAGGTGTGCAATACGTTTGTCATAAGTAGGACTGTTAGCGCTCTAGTTGTTCCTTAGAACACTCTGGGAAGCTGCAGTAGAACACAAAGGAATCAACTGACAGTCTCTGCCCTTGTTGGATATACATGTTTTACTGAGAATGTCAGACTTCATTCTCACATGACTGAGAAAGATATTGTGAATTTACAGAAAATATGCTCTAAGTGTAGCTTATAGATAACCTTCCAAACCTCTGTGGGAAAAGCATGAGAAAATAGTTTTCTCTCAAACATGATTCATGATATCCAAACAGAAGGCTTTTTCACATGGTAAAATCACCTTAGAACACACCACAATTCCCAAACTGAGTATGGTACCATCAAAAAATGATTAATAATGTATCTAAAGTCTTAAAACCTTCAACTAACTCCAATGCTTTTTAATGAGGTGCTATCATGTACATTGGTCCCAAGATGGCTGCCAACATTCCTTGGGTGAAGTGCTGACAGCCAACCAGATCTCACGATGAGATGTGTGGTTAGGCTCCGTCCGGATATATACAGTTCTTTTTCCTTTAATATTTTAAAAACTACTGAACGGATTTACACTATTTAACAAAAAGGGCTCTTTCTGAACCAAGGGCTACCTTTTTGCCAAATTTGGTGTAATTCCGTTAAGCAGTTTGGGCTGTAGTCATGTCTAACGTTTCCTATGGAAAATTGCATGGGGAAAACATGTTTTGGGATCCCCCTTTTTTGCCAGGCCCCCTCCTTGACAAATCACCTTGAATCTTTCAAGATAAGAGCTGGCTTGGGCGGGCTATACGTTTTGAAAATTTTGTGAAGATTCGTCAATCGTGGACAAAGTTATTGGGAACAGAATGTTGTGATTTTCCCATGGTAACTAGGTCCTAACTATAACTACCTAGAGGTGACCGCCAGTAGGTCATATGTATTGACCAGTATGCTGTAATCTCGTTTATTATTTGTTAACCAGTATTCTGTTTACGTAGTATGGGGGCTTTATATCATACTGTGATATAGGTATGTTATGTTCATGTGTGCTTTTGTGACATTTTTATAGGCCGTCATATACACAAATAGATTCCAAAATATGGTACTGACACATGACTTGGTTAAGAAAAGCCATCGAACATTTGACTTTTCTGCGTGGGTGTAACATAATTGATTTTAAAAGATGTTGGACTAGAAGGAAAAGGTAGTTCAGCATAGGAGAAATCATGCATTAGATTCACTGGACTGTGGCAATGGGGTATGAGTGGCATAAGCATTTACAACATATCGTGTATCAAATGTGACATATACAAATTTACTGATGGGACTTTCTTCTCTCTCTCTCTCTCTCTCTCTCTCTCTCTCTCTCTCTCTCTCTCTCTCTCTCTCTCTCTCTCTCTCTCTCTCTCTCTCTCTCTCTCATTCTCTCTCTCTCTTTCTCTCTCTCTTTCTCTCCTGTCGTATCGTTGTAGTAATGATCACTCGGGACACAGGCCAGGTAGGTGCAAGTATCTTCCTTTATTATCATTGCCCATCAGTCAGTCCTGGCACGTCTGTCCTCGTCCTCGTCCTGCAGCATACTGTCCTTTCCTGTCCTGGACAGGAAGTGGTGTCCGGTGACCTGGTCACCACCCTGTGACCCACAGGGTCCTAGTGTCCTGTCCCCTCATCTGTCCTGGTCATCACATCTCCCCCTTTGTTACAACAAATGCTTTCCCCATGCACAAATCCTTAGAAAGGGAGAGAGAGAGAGAGAGAGAGAGAGAGAGAGAGAGAGAGAGAGAGAGAGAGAGAGAGAGAGAGAGAGAGAGAGAGAGAGAGAGAAAGATAGTCTCTACATTTCTTCTAGCAGTCTCTTTGTCTTTTTGCATTCTCTTCTTGGTCTTTGTTCTCCGCTCTGCTCTGGTTCTCTATTTTCTTCTTTGTGTGTTGTCACTTCTCCGTTTGCTCCTTGTTCTCTTTCCTCCGCTTCCGCTGTTGTTATCATTCTTTCTTCTTCTTCTCTTTTGAGCTCCTTGAAATGTGAACTGTTTCTTGTTATCTTCCGATGCTCTGAGACCGCGGTTACCATCGACCCTTTTACATCAGTTATTACCAGTGGCTCCTTTGAGAAAGGGCTGTCTGACTTTCTTTGCTGTGTTTACTTCACTATTACTATGTCTCCTTCCTTTAATTGGTGTTCAGCCGCATGTCTCTTTTTGTCAGCATATTCTTTCATTTTCTTTTTCTCTTTGGTGTCTCTTTCTGCGATCTCTGGTCTGTTTGGTTCTGCTGTGGCTTCTCTCTGTGGTAGCCTCGTCTTACTTGTTCTTCCTAACACCAGTTCTGCTGGTCATTTGCCTGTGGTGCTGTGAGGAGTGTTCCTGTAGTCTCGTAGTACTTGACACAGCGCTTGTCCAATGGAGATCTGTGTCAATTTTGCTCGCTGGATGGCCCTTTTGATGGTCCCCATAAACCTTTCTGCCATTCCGTTTGCTTGTGGCCATAGTGGCGTTATTTTTCTGTGTTTGATCCCCAGGTAGTCCATAAACCTGCGGAACTCTTCTCCTGAAAAGGGAGGGCCATTGTCCGTTTTCAGTGTCTGTGGTGAGCCCCAGGCAGCAAATATGTCGTCCAGCACCGGCAAGGTGGCGTTCGCCGATGTCGATGCCACTTCTCTCACTACTGGGAATCTTGAGAATTCATCAATTACTACCAGCAGGTATTTTCCAGTCTCCAGTGGTCCGTAGAAGTCCGCCGCTAGTTCAGTCCATACTGCCACTGGCAGTTCTGACATCCTCAGCGGTGCGGGCTTACTGGAGGATCCAGTTACTTGACAGGTGTGACATTGTGATACTTCTTCCTCTACCATGCTGTCTAGTCCTGGGAACCACACTCTTTCTCTCAGCATCTTTTTTGTCGCTACTATCCCTCTGTGCGACTCATGTGCTATCTTAACGGTTCTTTTCCGCAGTCGAAGTGGTATCACAATCCTTGACCCTCTCATCAGTACTCTGTGCTCTGTCTCCGACAATTCTTCGCCTATCTTTTTGAATGCCAACAGTTCTTCTTTGTTAACTCCTTCTTCTGTGATAGTGTTGTTATTGATGTGTCTCCATCTCTGTAATCGCACTATCGTTCCTACTGCCTTCATTGTCGGGTCACTTTTTGTCTCTTGCTCCAGTTCTTCATTCGTTATTGACGCTGGAGTGTTTTGTTTCACAATGAAATTGAGATATTCTTCTGCCATTGTGGTACTATTACTCCGATGCGGGAGCGGGTGTCGCGACATGTAGTCAGCTGGATTTTGATCTTTGCCTGGCTTGTGTATTATCTTGAAATTGTAGTCCATCAGCCTTATTCCCCACCTTTCTATCCTCGGTGGTATTTTTGCCTTTGGGTTGCCATAGATGGTCACTAGCGCTTGGTGGTCTGTCACTATTGTGAAAGGTTTTCCATAAATGAACATGTGGTAGTGCTCACATGCCCATACCACCGCCAGGCTCTCCTTTTCTGGTTGAGAGTAGGCTCTCTCAACATCTGATAGGCTTTTGCTCCCGTAGGCTACTATTTGTCGAGGTGAGTCTTTCCCAGGTTTGTGTTGTGCTAGTATTGCGCCCAGGCCTACCGGGCTGGCGTCTACTGTTAGTTCTGTGCATAGGTTCGGGTCAAAATATGCTAGGTGGTCTACTGCGGTCACTGAGGTTCTTATTTCTTCAAATGCCTTTGTGCACTCTGTGGTCCATTCAAACGGTTGCCCTTGTTTTGTTAGTTCTCTTAAGGGTGTGCTCACTGTTGCGAAGTCTTTTATGTACCTTGCACAGTAGCTGGCGAGTCCGAGAAATGAGCGCACGTCAGCGACGTCTTTTGGCTCACTCGCTTTTTCGAGCGTGTCTATCTTGCTCTTATCAGGCCTCATTCCTTTTCGTGAGAATATGTGTCCAAAAAACACTAGTTCTTCTCTCCCCAGCTCGCATTTCTTTTCGTTTACTGTGAGGCCCACCTCTACTAGTCGTGAACATACTTCTCTCAGTGCCGTGTCATGCTCCCCGTCCGATTTTCCAAAAACCAGGATGTCATCGCTGTAGTTTAGGCTGTTTGTTATCGGCCTTATTATCTGCCTGATCGTTTCTTGGAATATTTCTGCTGCTGAGGATATTCCAAAACTCAGCCTTTTGTAACGAAATAGCCCAAGGTGCGTTGAGAAGGTCGTTATGTATCTCGATTGTTCATCTAGCTCCAGTTGATGATATCCCTTGCACAGGTCTAATTTGGAGAATTTTCTCATTCCTGTCAGGCAGCTTATCATGTCGTCCAGATGTGGCCCTGGGTGTCTTTCTCTCTCAATGGCTGTGTTCGGTACTCTCATGTCTACACAGATCCTTATCTGCGTAGTGTCTTTTTTTGGTACGGCCACTATTGGGGACACCCATGGTGTTGGTCCTTCTGCAGGCTCAATGATGTCCTGGGCCAGCAACGCCTTTATTTCTTCCTCTACTTGAGGTTGCAGATGTATTGGCACCCTTCGGTGATGCTGTGCAACTGGCCTGACAGCCTCGTTTATGTGTAGTGTTATTTGTCTTCCTTTGAGTTTTCCTAGTCCTTCTGTTAGCTTCGGGAATTCTTGTAGTATGCTTTCTTTTTCTGACATGTGATACATCATTTTCAGTAGTCCCATTACTTTTGCTGTCACGTTACTTATTAGACATGGTGCTGGAATGTCTCCTCGTAGCACATGTATTTCTTCTACGACAGTTTTGCCATTGTGCGTCATGGTGTCCGTGAATTTTCCCATGTTAGTTACCGGATTTTGTGCGCCCCATGTGAATACTCTTACACTGGATGGTTGCAACGGCGGCTTCTTTTTCATCTTGTCGTATTCACTGGCACACATGATGTTGCACGTCGCTCCGCTGTCCAGTACGAATTTTGTTTGGTGTGACCCTACTTCGATCGTCACCCAATCTGTCTTCTTTATTGACTTCCTGTCTATTAACCTGATGTGTTCTTCTTCCGGCCCTTCATCCGTGGTCATGAGATATAGGCGTTCTACTTTCCTTGTTGTATCTTCCTCTTCTTCTTCTGATTCCCCCGACGAGCTCCTCTCTGTCGCTTCCATGTGCCTTACATGTTTTGTTGTCGTTGTTCTTCTTGTTCCTGACCTGCCATATTCGCCTTTCAATTGTCCACCTTGACACATAGTGGCAAAATGGTTGCTTCTGTTGCATTTTCTGCATGTTTGGCCGAATGCTGGGCATGGTCCTCTGTGAGGGAAATCTAGGCCGCATCTGTAGCATTGTGTTTTTCCTTTTTTCGTCGCTTGTTCCTTGTGTCCTCCTTTCCAGTTTCCTTTCTTGCCGCTGTCTGTCATTCTATTTATTTGTTCTCCCTTTCGATCCATCTGTTTCGCTTGTACCGTCGCTCTTGCCTCTGCCCTCGCGAGGTCAAGAATTTTCTCCAGGGTGATCGGTTCTTTTAGTAGTCTTGTGCGAAATTCAGTTTCTCGACAGCCTTCTATTAGTTTGAGACGAAGGGCCTGTTCGTTGTCATACTTTTCAAATTCGCAATATGCTACTAGTTTCCTCAGCCTCGTTGCAAAGTCATCCATTGACTCTTCTGGCTGCTGATATGCCATGTGGAACGAGTATCTCTCAAAGTCGACGTTTCTTTGCGGGTCAAACTTGGCTGTCAGACACTTTTTTAAATTGTCGTATGTTTCTAATTCACTTTGTGGTAGTGTTATGAGGAGGTCCTCCACCTCATCCCCCACTAGGTTTAATAGTAGATCCAGTTTCTTCTCAGCTACCACGTCAGTTGCCTTTAGATAGCGTTCAAACTTTATGATCCACTTTTCCCACCGGATGCCCACTTGTGGCTCCGATACGACAAAAGGCACCGGTCTGCGGAACTGTGCACTCTGCGATTTTGCGTCTGCCATTTCTTTGGACCCTTTTATTTCCTTCTTTTGTTGTGACACTTTCTCCCCTTATTTTGTTTCTTTCAGCCTTTCTTTTGTGTTTTCTCTTAATGTACACTTCAGTTCTGTTATTTGCCTTTGCTTGTGCTTTTATTTCCCTGTTTTCTTTGAGATCGGCGCTTTTATTTTTCGTTTTTCGATCTCTTCCTGACTTCAAAATGGCCGCCCGACTTTCCTGCCTCCTTATTGGCCCTCGCGCCTGACTTTAAGATGGCCGCCGAGACTCTCGCGAGACTTCCTGGCCAATCCGGGCGCCGCCTGACTTCAAAATGGCCGCCGCGCTTATTCGTCTCCTGATTGGCTCTCCCGCCTGATCCCAATATGGCCGCCGAGACTCTCGCGAGATCTCGCGTTGGCCTCTAGTTCTTTAAACTTCGCGCTCTTCGTCGCGCTGGCGCTTACCGGCTCAGCTGTTCTTTTCTTTTGCGGCGGTCGGGGTGGGCTCCCACGTCGCCGATGATGTCTGGACGGCGCTTCACTCTTCCCTCTTCTTCTTGGCTGCAGCGCGATCCAGGGTGGGCTCCTGGTTTAAATCGCTATTTCTCCTCTTCTCCTGCACGCAGGGACACGATCCTTCGTCTTCGTCGCCAGATGTCGTATCGTTGTAGTAATGATCACTCGGGACACAGGCAAGGTAGGTGCAAGTATCTTCCTTTATTATCATTGCCCATCAGTCAGTCCTGGCACGTCTGTCCTCGTCCTCGTCCTGCAGCATACTGTCCTTTCCTGTCCTGGACAGGAAGTGGTGTCCGGTGACCTGGTCACCACCCTGTGACCCACAGGGTCCTAGTGTCCTGTCCCCTCATCTGTCCTGGTCATCACACCTCCCTCATTCTCCACTGAGGAAATCACACATACAGGGGAAGGTCAACAAGACCTAGGGTATGAGAACAGGACGCTGACTGTGTGGTGTCCACTGTGATAGGGGTGGTGGACCCATCCTCTGCAGGTAGGCCAGTGCCCCCACAATATAGGTAGAGGTGGTGAACCTTGACACCACTTCTTGCCAGGAGGACAGTGAGAAAGCTGGTCCCCTGAGCAAGGAAAACAAGTGGTGTCCTGGGATTAGGGCAATGCAATGATACATCACACACCTTCATATCCCATGACTCTTCCACTCAAAAGCTGTGCCTACCCAGCTGAAGAGCAGCGGCCAAGAGTGATGTCAGGAAATAGGGCTAGCAGTAGTGCTAACAGTTTAGTCTGATCTGTGTTGGAGGAACCAGCACTTTGAAAGCACTCACTCAGAATGCAATTAGGAGAATGAAATGTTGGCAGGCATCATGGAGTGCTGATACTGACTTTGTTCATGTTGTTCAATCACAGAGAAAGCTCCTTGTGGATGGTGCTGTCATTTGTTAGGCAAGCATGTTTCCAATGCCAAGACCTACTGCTTAATCAAGGATTGTTCAATGGATGTTTTGGATACAGAGAGGTAACCTGAATTTGTCATGAAAAGAGGTTTTGAACTATTCTCTGCACATTTATTTGAATTCTAAACACTTGGGTTGCGTCTTGCCAAGAGTCACTGGGAAACAACAGTACAGATTATAAAGGACATTTATGTGTATGTTTACATGAACATCATGTATAGTTTTTAGAGAAGTAAAGTAGGAACTCTGCTAATCTTTCAAAACAGCATAATGTGAGAAAGCTTGAATTAAGGGCACATTCAAATTATTGAGGCAATAATGTTGTTTTCTGCAGCACCTATGCTACTTCCAAAAACATTGAATTTTAAAAGTTTTTTTTATTACATTCCTAACAAACCCATAGAACCATTTAACAATTCCAATTGCTGAACCCTTAAAATCTCAAACTAACCTTTAACGCTATTCTTCCCTAAACCATGAAATTCTCATAATAACCATTCCTGAACCCCAAAAATCCCTTACTATATCTTAATGCTACTCCTCCATGAACCTAATAAAACCTCACTTCCCCTTATTGCTGCCCTTCTCTTAACCTTAAAACCTTTACTATCCCTTTAACACTACACTTCCCTGAATCCAACTTTCACTACCCCTTAATGCTATGCTTGTCAGAACCCAGAAACCACTCACTACCTTTTCAGGATACCCATCCATAAACCCTATAACCCCAAACTGCCCCTTAATGCTACCCTTCTCTAAACCCTAAAAACCCTTACTAACCTGTAAGAATATCCTTCCTTCCACTTAATGACTTAAGTTTCCTTATTGCTAATTTTCTATGAACCTAAAAAAAACCTAAATATAACTTCTCCTTAATGATTCCAATCACTGAACCTACCAACCCCTTTCTATCCCATAATGCTCAATACCAATATCCCTTTACTAGTCCCCATCTCTTCCCCACCTCACTGTTAATGTTTATTTCTGTGTTAGCAGGATTTTTCCTTGCCCCTGCTCCCAATACACTTATCCTTGCCTTAAAAGCTCAACATATTTTTAATTCAGAAGACACCATTTTTTACACATTTTTTTTCCAAATTTACTTTGTTCCTCCACAATATTTTCATACAAACCTTTCTACCGGTGGCCGTCATATATAGTGGATGTGACTGTTAAAGAGAAGGTAAAACAAGAAAAAGAACATCACTCTGTTGGATCCAGTTCAATGGTTAGAGCAACCTAGCATACCTTTTTATGCCATGATAACTCTAAACCTTCATGTCTCACTTCTGACTTGGCCCAGACCTTCCTCCCCCAGAATAAGTAAGGGAGTTGGTGAAATAATTTGTTAGCAAAAATCAAGCAATCTTACATGCAACAAAAAAAAAAGGTTTACGTCTTACAGTGTGAAAAGGCTAACCAGCACAAGTAAGTATTTTGCCTTCTTTCTCCTCTCACCAGGCTGCGTCCATGCCTTCTCCCAGGACCATAAATCCAAACTCTCTTGTCAATTTATGTTTTGTACCTGTTTTGTCCCCTTTAACCCCTTCTATGCTTCGGCCGGCCCCCGGTTGTCCCACGTGATGGTGGGCGTGTGGGGAGGATGGCCGGAGGCCATCCGAACCCCACCACTTATTAGAATGCCAGCACCACAACGGAATTTGGGCCGGGGTCAACGTGTTAAGAGGTATCAAACCCCCTCATCATACCTGAATAGGGAAAGGAGTTGATCTATTTTCCATTAGTCCTTGAGGATGGTTGTCAGAAAAGTATTTCCCCCAAACCCAGACAGCCAGAGCAGCACCATGTCCAGGTCGGAGGAACTATTTTACTTTAGTTAGACTACAAGTTTCCTTACACCTTTTCTTTTGGATTAGGGCTTTGCATTTGGTCATTTAATGTATTGCTTTGGCAGTTACTTTAGAAACATTCATTTTTGGGCTTCTTTTCATTCAACCATTTCTTTTATAAATCTTTGGGGCTCAACTACAAGAAAATTAAGCCGAGCGGCGCTGCAAGCTATTTAGCCGCGCTGTGCTGTGTCATTTCCAAAGCACAGGGATACGTTGTATTAACAACAATATGACGCATATCTGTGCTTTCCCCTGTGCTGGTGCAGAATTGTCTGCCATGCGCCAGTGCATGCACCCTTGCCTCATGTTGCAAAGGTGCATGCACTGCAGGGATGATTATTTTTGTGCAGGAAGTAATCTTCCCGCACAAACAACATCATTGATAGTATTCTGCAGCACGCAAAGAAAGAGGAAAAATAAAGTATTTCTCCTTGTTGCGTAACTCCTAGGATGACTGAGTCAGGTTCCATGGATATTGGTTGGGAACACCCAAAGCAGCACCCATGCAATGCCCCTTTAGCGCAGAGTAATGCGTGAAAGGGGCCCATATTTACAAGGTCATGAAATGTCATGCAGGATGAATTTATGTGGCTTTGTAAATATGTGCTAGCCCATTGCACCGCTGGTGAATCAAAAATACTGACCTAGTGGCGGCACAATGGGCTTGCAAATTATCCCCTTTGTCTTTTCAAGTCATGCACCTGTGTCCAGAATAAGCAGAATTTGTCTTAACTTAAAATTGACTGCAAAATATGTGTATTCTCTTTCTCACGTTTATTTTACTGCCATTCGTTCCAAATCAACTCCTTTGTTGAGACTTTTCTGTGTGTCATTGTCCATACGTTGAAGAAAACAGATATCGGTATCTGATGAATTTAATTTGACATGTATTTGAACTAAAACGACTAAAGTGTAATTAGTTGTTTGAAAATATTTTGGTGTTTTAGTGAAGGATGATATGAGTAGAAAGTGAGTATTTAGTAATTAAAGTGCATATTCAGATCAGTAATGAAACTCGGGGCTATACTGAAAGTGTATTCCTGAAAGATAGTTACATTTTGTACTGTTTTGGGGGGTGCTGGGAGTATATCATGTTTTAATTTTTGCAGATACAGTGTTTATTGTGGGGATGCAATTAAGCTCTTTTTTCCATGTGTTTAAAGGAAAAAGGTGATGGCATTTTACATTTCTAGTTACTTATTACATTTTTTCATTATTTAAAGTTTTCCTGATTTTTTTAAAAGGTTATTTGGATTTGGTGGGTATCCATGAATGAGATATGAAACCTTGTTTTTGGTTCAATTTTGTTTTACAGAGAATTATATTTTTGCATTTCTAGAGGAATCTACTATTTGGACTATCTGCCCCGGAGGGAAAGTGTCCTGTTTGCATCTGTTTAGATTTTCTATTGTTTCACAACATTTATTTATATATTTATCAATTTTTTTTAGGAGAGAAGAATTGCATTTAATTTTAATACTTTGTTAATAGTAATGTGTATGTTAAAGGGTGGCATTTTTACACATAAATAACTCATATTTGTTTATAGAAAGTTATAGAAACTTAAGTTGAAGTTTGTTGTATGTTTCTTGTGATTGTTAACTTGTGTTCACCATTACAATTAATTACTATTTTATGTAGTAGGTACTTATTAACTTTAGGTTGTGCATGCACAGGGCTGCAGTACCACCTCGGCATTATGATGCCGGCGGTCAGAGAACTGCGGGTAGGGAGAAGGACCGCCGCCTCCGACAGTATCAGAGATCTCGTCAGTGGAGCGATTGGACAGGAAATCCCCGAATGACAGCAGTGCCTGTGCAGGCACTGCCTTCAGGATTACGATTTTGCTTTCCTTCTGCCTTTTCACGGTGGTCCGACCACAGATGGAAAGCGAGTTTGGGGGCCCTTAGCCCCACATAGTGCCTGGCACACGGTGCAAGGATGTTTCTAAACATGCCTTCTTACATTGAGGCTTGTGCTGTGGCCCTTTTCCAGGCCCCAGCACAAACCCTCAATGCAAAAAGGCATGTTTCCAACTGCCTACACTGTGGTTGGATTGTAATTCAGAGGTTGGGGCTGCTGCCTAAGTGTTGGGTGGTCCCGAAATGATGGTGGTCAGATACTCATCCAACCTCCATCGTAATCAGCCCAATAGTTTTTATTTAAATAATGTGAAAGTCACACATTGGAAGGACGAATCACATACTAGATAGATGCAATATCAAAGCTTTAAGGTTAGTGATATTGTTTATGGTTTTGTCTGACTGATTAGTTTACTGTTAGTGTATTATTGTTTTTTGAGGTCTATGTTATATTACGGTGTAGGAATTTGTGTATAAGTAATCTAGCCTTGCACTTTTTAAATAACAGTACCTTGTTAAATAGCATATTATTCACATTTAGCTTGTTTGAAAACCTTATGAGTTAAAGATTTAGCTAGGAGTTTTTTTTATCTCAGTTAATGATAAGTGAGTCCTTTTTTAAAATTTCAATAAATTCGTAAAGTTGGGGTGGTTTCCTCCTACAATTTCTATAATGTTTGACTAGTGAACCGGTGTTCATGGTCACAGGGTTTTGTTTGAACTTGACGACGCTTTTAAAGGGAGGGGTTGTTTATAATTGGCTCATCACTGATTTGTTTCGATTGTGCTCATTTAAGTTGCTTGCATGGATGCCACAGAATGTGGCCACGCTGCTGGTTATGGTGCAGAGACATTGAAAATCTAGAATGTTCATCTATGGCATCATGAGTTATGTTCAAATTTGAATTTGGCTTGTCACAATGGAATTGTACACTTGCAATAGTTTAGCACATGATATACTTCATTACATATTATTTTGCAATGGACTATAGTTTTCGGTGTGTTCATAAACAAGTGTTAGTTTAGATGATTTTGGCAATGTTATTTTATGGACTACATAATGTGGAGGTCAATTTGTTTATGTGATATTGGCTTGAATATTTATGGTTGCTGTTGGGTCTCTTTCATCATACAGCTACCCCTGACGAAGGGTGCACTGCCTGAAATGCATCGGGTGAATGTCACTATGGATACCAAGGATATAAAGTGAATTCTAAAATTTTACAGTAAAAAGCCTGGATAGGCATTTCTTCAACATAAAAATCTTTGGAATCACGCTGCGTATGTGTGTACTTTGGAACAAAATGGAATACTTTGGACTACTTTTTTTGTTCGATCCTGATTGGCGAACGCCTATATGGCAGTGCAACTTGTATCTGGTGCAGGAAGGCGCAATGATTGATTATGCAATTCATGGACGTGCTGGGGCAGAGCAGACACCAATAGTCTGCAATTGAGCATAGCATTTAAATGTTTGAGTTTTTAAACCAGATGTGCACTAGATCATCAATTTTGACGTACCTATATATTTTGGCTGTACATGTGGGACCACGATATACACTCTGCAGCTCACACGTGGCATGTACTTCCCATGACATCTTAACCATTTACTGTGGCTGTACACGAATGGTGTTGTGTCTGTATTCTCGAAGCACGACAGGAGTCATCAGATTTGATCAGGTATGTTTATTGATCTTCGTTACAGCTTACTTCCCCATGTCCTGCCTCCTGGCCAGTTCCTGGATAACTGCCGTCCCCCACACCCGGAAGTGGTGTCCGGTTCCTTGCCCCCCTCCCACCAGTCGGGTCCAGGGTCCTAGTGCCCTGTGCCCAGGTCACAGCATCTGGTAAATACACTAAATGGAATTAAACCAATTTTAACAACACCTGTTTATGGACAGAACATACATATTGCAGCACTGACCTTTTTGTATGAATTAAGTGCCAAGGCAGTTGCCTATCTTTATGGGAAAGTAATAATGACAGCAGAGATATTAGAAACTTAACTTTATCAGAAAGGAAAACGCAGGGAATAGTCTCATCCTCTGGGTTGCCATCATTCCACATGTCTGAAATGAAGAAACCCCTAAGCAAAAATTAACTTGATTACTGAACAATTGCAGCAATGATTAGGGATATAATGAGGAGAAAGAGGTGATGGTGCAAATATTTGGAGAGAGAGGATATTCTCATAAAGTCCTTCATCATGCAATAGAAAAATGAATAAAACAAAATAGAAATCACCTTATAAAAATAGAAAAAATAATAATTTGATAGGCCTGAGAAAGGAACTAACACATTTTACTTGGGGCCTCATTTAGATATCAGTGGGTGAGGTATCCGTCCCCTTTGTGAGAGAAACCCCATCCACCGATATCTTATTCATGCCTTTAACTTTGTAAGCAACCATAAATAAATACATTTTGAGAAGCACTGGAGTATCTAATACACTGAATAAGCTCTTGTTGAATAAAATTGGGACATTTTTCTAACAATTATCCAGTCTAAATTGCTCAAATATATTTATTAAAAGGTCAGCGATTAAAGGATACACCTGAGAAATGGCTAGACAAAAAGAGCTATTGTATAAGACGTTGATGGAAGACATGAAAGAATAACATGATAAGAGCAACTCATAGGTTTCATTATTTTTGTGAAGTGGAAAAACAAATAACAATACCACATGCAGTATTCCTTAAACGATTTAAGTATTGGGATTCGTTTGTAGCAAGCACTATGTTGGAAGCATTCAATTTCTCATTGAAAAGCATATTATATAACAGTGTTTGTGTTAGTGTGTAGTACTGAGGTCTATTATGTGATAAAGTACTTACTTTTTATAACGATAAGCACTGGGCTGTATAATCAAACTATTTTGCTGATAGGTGTATTTTGAGTATTGAGCCTGTTGTATCCTCCCTGAGAAGCCTGAGACTTCTCGCCTTCTCTATGACTGCGAGGCAACTGCTGATGGTGGCAAAGGCAAATGACATTAGGCCCTTGGGCTGTAGCTTAGTCGCCCCTACTTAGCCAGTTCAACTAAACAGGGGGTGATAGAACCATATCGCAGATAGGAGTGTGTGAGCCTCAAAGGCAATGACAGCTTTCCTTTGGGCCTAGCTATGTTTTGTTGTGCTAAAAAAGGGTTATTACTAACAAGCTTCCAGATTTTGGCTCCCAGGCTGTCTGTGCAGGTGGGTTTGTTTATGCCAGAGTGGGAATCACATGGAACGTTTATTAGGATGTATACGCCATGTATTTTTTACTCAGGATACTTTCATTTAGTACCTGTGCACACAGGACCAGAATATAAGCCTACTCCAGCACACATAAAAATCAATCTTCCCACATTCCAAGCAGGGAGTTCCTGCAGAAGTCATTATAAGGGGGTAACTGAAGAAAACCTTTTTGTTTATGAGTAACCAGAATGCATAGTCGTTTCAATTATTTTGAGAAATATGAATAAAGCATAAAATTCCTCAATGTATGTGGTTCAAAAATATCACTTAGCTTATGGGTAGATACAATTTGGGTAAATACAATGCTTAGGTTGAGCCGGTGGTTCCCGGTGCTTGGCGACAGCAACTAATTGTCAAGGCCGTGCTCAGGGCCGGACTGGGAACTTAAAGCAGCCCTGGCAAATGGTGCCAGTCCAGCCACCGTGCGGCGCGTAGCGAGCAAGGCCAACCACTATTGGGGGGTTTGGGTGGGTTCTCCCCCCAAGAAAATTTTGGGAAAAAACAGACCAAAATGGTGAATTTTACGGCACATTTTTTATTACATATTAAATTGTATCAACTTTCAAAGCACAGTAAATAGTAGATAATGACCTTAAAGAGCCCAAGGTTACCCACCCAGTCATATGTACCCAAAGACATTCATACAGAGAGCACCAAAATAGACACAAGTAGTGAGGGAGGTACTAGGATTCAAACGGCATGAACTCACCTAACCATCCAATCACCCACATGCCCAAAAAGGTCGGTCATATATTTGCTGTGAACACATATGTACAATTGTGCATAGAGCTTATATTCCATTGCAGCTACAGTTGTGAAGCAGGGGCGACAGAGACGACAGCAGGCAGTAGTGACAGGTCTCACAGCTGTTGCGCTGCACGCACCAAATAAAAAATGTTAATCATGATGATTGTCATGGTCTCCAAAGGTTGATAATCATCATTATTACAATTTTTGATTTATTGTCTGCAGCCACCCCGCGACGGTGCCAGGAGCAACAAAGCCACCTGACCTCGCACTGCCCTGCTCACAAATATCCACTACGCAGACTAGCGCCGTAAGCCCATAGCGCTATGAGTCACGATTCTCTCTTGCCAGAATGCGTCTTCTTAGCACAATGCAGGCGAAGGGGGGGAATGGTGACGCGGAATCTATGAGGTGCTGTCCTTGTCCCACGTGAGTGACTTGTGGCACCAGTGTGCAACCCCCCCAGTGCTACCGCCTCACGTGGGCAGTCCTTCCTAGGGAGCCCCACTGAAGAACTCAGCCTATCTGCCTCCTTCACCGCGAGAAGAGAACAAGTTTGATACTGTGATCCACCGCACTACCTCCCAGCTGGCCCAATGTGCAGTGGGAAGACGAGCTGCTGAGGATAATAGACTATTACCCGCCAATGTGAAGCACCCCTGCCACGGGCCATGTATAGGGCACACACGCATCTGCCATAGACGAAACAGCTCCTCAAAAGCAGGGGCCCTGGCACGTGCATCGTGCTACAAATGTACGCAGAGCCTGCTGCATCTCACCTCGCAGTATTCATCAAATACAGGTGAGCACCCCAGAAGTCAGCAAACTGTGAGCAGAGCTTTAGAAAAAAAGAATACATACTATAGCACAACCCCTACAAGACTTCCATGTCACAAAATTCATCCAACAATCAACAACAGTAAAACACTTCCCCCTACTTAACCTTTTGAAATTCAGTAGTGTATCCAAAATAACCAAAATAACATGCCCCACAGATTTGCAGTTTTCTTTCTTTTATTATCAAAACATATTATTCATTTTATAAAAATCATTTTTTTTCTTTTTTTCCTCCTCAATGCTGCAAGTACATTGTCAAACATTGTGTAAATAAAAACAATCATAGATATTGTAAATAAGTTACAATAGAGCCCCAAAACAAACTTATAAAGAAACCATACATAGTGTGAACATGTCTTTAACAATAACAAACAAGAAAACAACCAAATAGTGTGAGAACAAAACAATTATACATAACATACATACAATTATAACACACAGCATACAAATGACAGAAGGAAAGCACTGATGTGCGTTTCGGAAGTACCCTGTTATTTAAGTCATCCTTCATCAGGGCGCTGAATTCATAGATTGTTCAGTGGTCAAAAAACTATTTGTAGCTCATGTATCAAAAAGACAATTGAATGCACTACACCAGGCTCTGTACAATGTAAACACAATAAACTGTGGGGACAAGCAAAACATAATAAATCTGTATATGTTTTAATTTCATAATAGTTAAAAAGATGGAGCAAGATGACCAGGCCATGAGTCCCATAGCGCGAAATTGTGCAAGATAGAAAGAAACACGATCACCATATATGTAGAATCCATCTAGTGCTAAAGTAATAACCAGGTGACAAGGGAAATATCTATAGGTGAGAATTGGATACATAAGTGAAAAAATAATAAAGGTAAGTAGTAGAGAAAATGTGTTAATAAAAGGAAAACTAACATACTTATCGGGCACGTTCTAATTCCAAACAGTTGTAGCTCTAAGGCATTCTGGAAAACCCTGGACGCAAGACTACATCAAAAGTAGACCTTGATTCTGTAAAGGTAAATAACAAATTGAAGACCTCTATCATCTTGACATAAACTCGGAGAAATAAAGAGGTAATGACATGAAGTGCCATGCATACTTTCATGTTAGAATCCTCAAGGATCCCCTGGGATAGGTCAGCCCTGGATATGGTCTTACGGTGAATGACACTATATGGATTGGAAGATAAAAGACAAAGAAAGCATGACTAAGTGTTCCCTCTCTAATATATTACCAAGGCTATTACAAAGGAGATCCCCAATCATACCTACATAGTCGCTCTTGGAGATAACCCCAGATAACATCCAGTGGGATATGGACCTGAGGTAAAATTGTAAATAACAGTCAGTGTTGATAAAAACTGGGGAAGATGTAAAAAATAAATGTAGGTACATCGCCCCCAGCATGGGAATTAGAAGCTCCAACACTGTACTCCATGCAGTCTGACTTACGAGTTAAAGAACGGTAGGCCACATAAACCTTAAGCTGTCCTATTCTGATAGGCTCTGGTCGCCATAAGTAGAGGCAAATATTTTATTTCACCGAGCATCCTTTCTCTTCATTATCAAATGTGACAGAACCTTCAAATACGTGAGTTCAAGATGTGCATTGCACAAAAATACTCTTGTGTTTGATTTAATAGACTCATTTTGCGCCACATATAGAGTACGCCTGACAAATCTCTAACCTCTTGGTCCGCTAATGGCAATGTCGTCAGGGTGGGTAAAGAGAAAGGTTTCTTAATTTATATATTTATTTTCATAAAATCTTCTCAATGCCATTTTATAATCTTATAGATACAAGGTGTCCTTATGTTAAAGATCACTTTTACACGATATTGTTATTGAATATGTTTAAGATTTGGCTCGTTCATGGACTTTTATTCCCGAGCCTGTCCCTTAAATCGGCTCTGGCTGCCCTCTCCTTATTAATTTCTTAGCTCGTCCACCCCTTGTTGCTACCCCTTACCCACATTTACTTTTAATATGTTGCTTTCCCCCCATGGCTGCCTCTGATATATCGCTTCCCCACCTTCCCTACCCCCGTATCTGTAAGATATTTGAGCCATTCATTCGGAGTACCTATAACCTATCACCTCAACCCCAGTGGAGTGGTGTGGCTCACTAGTTAGAGGCGGCAGACCCGGGAGCAGAGGACGGCCCGGGACCAGGGTTCAATTCCCAACGCGGCAGGGTCGTGGACCAGGGTCAGCGGACTCGATAATTCTCACCTCGGTGCCTACTCTAACCAGGGATCACACTCGGCAACTCTGGGCATTAGCTTGCCTCATCTCCACAACGGCCCCCCACATACGCCGGGGATGCCTGGTTTCACCTTGGAGATACCCAGTAGGGACCATCTCACAGGGAAAGCCAGGACGGGTTCCCCAGCGGTCTACTGCGCAGAGATACTCCTTCGGGAGTCGATTCTAGCGCATTACAAACACACAATTAATTAATTTTAAACCCCCCACACACACTCCCATAGTGGCTACCTTTAATAGATTGCTTCCCCCACAGGTATCGATACCATCCATCCTCCCCGTGGACTTTCACAATATTGCCCCCCTTCACTTCCCCAGTCCTGCCCACCCTCAGTACGCGTAAGTACACTTGTAAGTAATTCGTCATCGAAGATAGAAACTAGGGAGAACAAAAAGTATATATAAAAGTAAATCGCCCCCAACGACAGAATTTTAATTCCCAAGATTATGCTAAGTACAACCTAATTTACTATTACCTGCTACCCAAGCCGTGCTAAGTACAGCCTAATGAGTATTACCTGCTACCCAAGCCATGCTAAGTACAGCCTAATGAGTATTACATGCTGCCCAAGCCATTCTTATAGCTTTGTGGTCTGCAATAGTTCGAATTGCCACACTTGTAGGAGTGTGACGGTTAGTAGTTGTGTTGTTACTAACACTGGCAGCTTAGCTGGGGCAATGTGTGGTGTAAGCTGCAGTGGCCACTTATTTCTTTTGTTACAAAGTAAGCACTGGGTAGTTATGGTTTATTTGAATTTGTTGTCAACGTTTTTTATTTGTAACCATGAAATGTGATTTAAAAATTGAGATTGTGTTATATTTTTCTCTCTAAAAAGACGTCATTACCTTCTTTAATGTTATTTTTTCATATTATTCTTTGTACCCTTTAATTCTAGCAAATAGTTCATGACCTTTTTCTCTTGACTCTGTTCAATTTAGCTTCAGGACCTGCAGATGAACTGAGTTGAACTGCCATCCGTCAAGTGCACGCCTTCAAAGCTCAAAAAACAGATTCGCAATCACTAGATCACATCTTCTTTCAGTAATCCACCTTTTTTCTTCGTTCCTAATCTTTTTTTTCTTGTCGACTCTATCTGGCTTTTGGTATTACGCGTTGTTTTCTCAGATTGAAACAACCTCAGAGAAAACAAGCTTAGAAAGGATAAACAGAAAGCATGTTTAGAAAATGAAGCAACATACCCTTCTGCCGGCCCCTCTGAAGTAAAGTGCATTCATAAACCTGTGGAAACGTGGGCCTATATTTACTTTGATTGCCAGGACCAGTAAGCGAATCTTGATTTTCCAAACCAACTTTCAATCACTCCTTAAAGAAACTGTGTTCCAAGCCCTGGAAACACATTTGATTGGGAAGAGAATTTTAAAGCCACTGCAAATCAAAACACCATGAACGAACTTCTCGCATGCGAGCAAAAAAAGAGCCCCCTGGAAATCTTATATTACTGTCTTAGGAAGAAAGAGAACTATGGTTGCATGTTGGTTTTCAAACAGCAGCAGAATTGCATGCCCTGTACCAGAACAATTCTGTACTCGCTATTTTGCTATAAATACCGATGCGTAATGCATTACTTAGAGAAAAAAATATTAATGCCATTGGTTGCTCTTAGCTCTTAACACCAACATTACGCTAGATCTTTATGAGCCCCTTGCGCCGCTGGTTCGTAACTTTTGGTGATACTCCGGTGACTTAGGGCCATATGTATCATGCAAATTCGCAATCGCAAATTTTGCAGAAATTTGCATAATTTCGGCCTTTGCGAATGCGAATTTGCTAAATGGAATGTATGAAGCAAAACTGGTGCAAAATAAGGAATCGTAAAATTTGCGATTTCTTATTTTGCAATTGCATTTAAGGAATCGCAAATTTTGCAATTCCTTAAATGCAATGTATGTAGCAAAAAAAATTAGCAAAATGCCCTTAAGGAATCGCAAATTACCACCAACTTCTAGTTGGTGGTAAGTTGCGAATAACTTGAAAAATGTACATTTTTGATTTTTCAAAGTTCCATGTGACGCACATACATGCCCTTAGGGCATGTATGTGCGCCACATGTGCACCCATGCATATTTCTGGGGTGCAACAGGGTGTCCTTTGGACACCCCTGCACCCTTGTAATTATTCTCAATTTGCGATTAGCAAATTGCGAATCGCAAATTGAGAATAACTTCCCATTCATTCCTATAGGCCTCCTGGCCCATAGAAGTTAATGGGAAAGTATTCCTTAAGTGCGATGCACAATTTTCTAATCACAATTAAGGAATTCTAAGGAATCGCAAAAAAAATTGGATTTTGTACATACATACACATTTGTGATTCTCAAATAGCGATTTCTTAAAAATCGCTATTTGAGATTCGCAAATTGGTATCTTGATGCATATGGCCCTTAGTGTTTGAACTCATATCTATGAGGCCTCGCAAAGCCGCTTTGTATGGCTGTGAATGGGCTCATAGATATGGAGTAAGGCATTGCAGCGCAAATTGCTGTGTTGCCTTACTCCGCACCAGGGAGGCATTCCATGGGGTTCTGGTGGGTGTTCCCATGCAACACCCATGGATCTTGACAGTTCTCCTGATTTACAAAACCATGTAAAACTGGGGATGTGCCAAAGCCTTACACCTCCTAAGGTGAGGCGTAATGAGGAAAAATAACTTTATTTCTCCTCGTTTATTCCTCTTTCAATGAGTGTGGCATTCTGCAGCACACACAGAAAGAGGAAACCACCTCACAGGATTGTATTTGTGCAGAAAAGTGTCCTTTCCTATACAAAATATATCCTGCCAGCAACACAGGTACCCTGCACCATGGTCGAGGGTGCCTGTGTTAGGGCGAGGCTGCCAAAATGGTACCAGAGTAGGGGGAAGGGAGAGGAATGCCTTGTGTTGTATCAACACAGTGCATTCCTGCCCTTTCACTTTGGCATAGGGCAATGGAGCAAGATGACTGTCTGTGCTGCCATGCGCAAAATCCCCTTAAATATGGGCCTAATTGCTTTCAACTTTGAACTGCTGATCCTGAAATATGTCAGGATGTCAGTGTGAGAAAGGGTACCCTCTGCTTAAAATCAATGTTTCAAGGCAGGGTTAATAACAATAATGTACCGACCCTGGCAACTGACATGTTAACAAATTAGTTTCATATCTACATTATGGGTCTCAAGAGAAGAAATGCATACGGTGAAGTGAAAGGATTGTTATTAACAATCTAAATTTAAAGCAATTCATTAAAAAAATACAATTTGATCAATAATCGTCATTGTGATCTGTTTTTTTGTGTCATAGTGTCAACAAAAAAGTTGGAGATGCGATTTCATCCTAAACACAACATTCACACCTTCAATTAATTCTCTCACCTTTAGGATATCACCAATGAGTGTAGAAAACATACAACAATAATGCACGGTACCTAACAAGATCTATATGTATCTTTACAATACATTTCATCAATTGATACTCTATGTGGACCTAACCTCAGTGGCTTGAATTATCAATCATCCTGCGTCATCTGTCAACAGAGGTACAGTGCATTTTAATGCATTGTTATAAATCTAGATTGTTAATACAAAAAATCTTTCTTCACCTTATACATTTATTCTCCAGTGCCCCATAATGTAGATAGGAAACATGGGGCATATTACCAAGCAATAGCGATAATTATCGCTATTGCTTGGTTAGAGATAAAAATTTACCGCTGAGCTGCGGCGATTTTTACCGCAAATAAACCTTGGTATTACCAAGGTTTATCGCAAATGCGATAAAAATCGCCGCAAATGAATGAATATCGCTGAAAAGTCAGCGATATTCATGCATTACCGAGCTAATGCTCTTAGCCATGTTATCCACCTCCTATTGGATAACATGGCTAAGAACTGCTCAGGGCAGGTGTTAGCTTTTGGAGATATTCGTGCTTAGCGCGAATATCTCCAAAAGTTGGTAATAGGAGATAGCGATGTTAGCAACTGTTTTCAGTCGCTAACATCTTGGCACGCCCACTTTGCATGTCATTAGTGATAAATATCACTGACATGCAAAGTGGGGCCCAAGATGGTCGCTATCTCCTAAAAGCTGTTGCTAACTGGTGTTAGCGACAGCTTGGTAATAGGGAGATAATTTTATCTCCGCTTTCTTGGATTTTAAAGCCAAAAAAGCGGAGATAAACCTCCTTGATAATATGCCCCCTAGTTTGTTAACTTGTCATTTGCCAGGGTTGTTCTACATTAATGTGTCAGGATGTTTACAGCCAATTGTGTTTCTCGAAGACTCAATTCTGGAAATGTGATTTAAGGTGCTGCATAAAAGTATCAAGCCCTAATTTATTATGCAATGTAGACGTATACATGTGGTAATTAACAAAGGGGATCTGATACAGCCGTTAAAACAATAAACAACGCAAATCAGGACAATTAAACATGGTTAACAACTTTCTGTTAAGCTTAAATTATGAATCCTAATTTAATGCGACGCTGTTTAGTTTCTAGCATTGTTATATGGGTTTATTACTTTTGAAGCAGGAAATATTTCATCAAGAATATTATATAGACGCTTGAATTTGATACGGACAGTTTCCCAAGCACAAACACAAGAACGCCTTATCCTTCAAGTATAGTTGTGTCATGAATTATTTTGATGCTGGATGATAATTTTTTTAGAATAAGGATGAATAGCACGCTTCAAATACATGTCCTATCACAGCGTTACTTTATAAAAATATTTTCTGATATTTACCTTACTAGTGGTGAGTAACGTTGTGCCATAATGCATCTCTCTGAGTGCTATATCAGATTACCATAAAGTAGGTATGATGATCGTAGACTTTCATAAAAAATGTGCATTTTTCTGACTCAAATACTTGCCTGTTCAAGTCAAATTTTCTCATTTAAACCCACCAGATGTATGTGAAAGTGTGATCTTGTGGCAGGTGATAAAAACTGCTTTAACCTTTGTCCTGTGAGTAGTGCTTAATTTGAGCCGGTGTTTTCCATTGTTTGGCAGAGGCACTTAATCGTCAGCACCAGCACTAAATTATCAACACTGGCGTTATTAAGCAAACTCGACTCAAAGGTATTGGAGCTGTTTTCATGAGCACCAGTTAAGGACATAGGGGATTATTATCAAGGTCCATTTTGCCGCTTTTTTGGCTTTAAAAGCCAAAAAAGCGGCGAAAATGTCATTGCCCTATTTACAAGGGGATGCTAACATGCATTAGCGCATGTTAGCACCCGTTTCCCCAACGCCTCCCTTTGCATCTCTAATGAGATGCAAAGTGGGCGTCACTGGGCAGTACTCCTTGTATATTATCGCTGATGTGCACATCGCGATAATGACAAGGAAGCCCACGCATTTTTGCAGACGTTAGTTTTTGACTCCAAAAACTAACGTCTGCAAAAATGGTGACTTAGGTATGCTTATCATTGGGGGTGGATTATGCTGATACGACCACAGGGTCGTATCAGCAAGGTAATCGCTGTTGTCAATGGAACATTGCTGAAAAGCCTGCGATGTTCCATGGAAAACATCGCTATCGCTGGGATAATTATCGCCATTGCGCTATGCATTGTTAATACAACGCTAGCATGGTGATAATTATCGGCTATAGCCGCCGATAAACATTGTCACGCTGAGGGCGGCCAGCAATAATTATCGCAGCAGCTTGGTAATATGCCCCATAGTCATTTTTGTAGGCACTGGGGAGATTGATTTGCCCAGAATCACAGTATGTTGAGCCTATGCCGAGATCCGAACCTGGTTGCCCAGCTCCAAACTCGGCATCTCTTGCTTTACACCACTTCCTCTCTCCACTTTGTCGGGTTTCATGGTTAGTAGTTAGTTCAGTTATAGGCGGCATTAACGGGAGCAATGGGTTGGTGCAAGCCGTCTTTTGAAGAGAGTCCCAACACCTATTTTTTCACAAATTAACCACTGCCTATGAAAAATACAAGAGAAGATTACTTTTTTGCAGAACGATTTAGAATGCAGACATTTATATTTAATGCTTTGAAGTCTCTCCAACGTGTTTGGAATCTTAACACTGAATGCATAAAGGAATCGTAAATTTGAACATAAAACGCAAGATTAGCATTGGGAATAGGTTGGTGTCAGCCTCAGGCAGTTAAGCAGCTGTGACAATGGCGATTATTGGTGAAAACTGTGACAAGATAGGAGACCACGGACCAGATGTATGACCATTGAATTTTGAGACTCGCAAATTGCAACAATTTGTGAGTCGCAATTTGCGACTCACAAAATTCAATATACAACAGTGTCTCAGACACTGTTTGTGATTTCCAATGGGGTCGCAAATTACATGCCTCATGAATATTAATAAGGCTACCGCGGTTTGCGACCCCATTGGGAATGGCTAACACTCCCAGGGATGGTGGCCTGCTGGGGTCAGCAGACCAACATGTCTGGGACTGCTTTATCAATAAAGTCGTTTTTGTTAAATGCAGCCCGTTTTCCTTAAAGGAAAAAGGGATGAATTTAAAAAGAAAAATGTAACTTTTCAGTTTCATTTGTTAAGGGCAGGCAGTGGTCCCTGGACCCCTTCCTGTTTGTGAATGGTTTACCACCTACGTTTGTAGGTGGTAAACCTACAAATGCGGTTGCAAAACACTCATACATGGCATTGGCACTCGCTATTAGGAAGGGAGGCCCTTGTCACGTCCCTTCCTAATAGCGATTCCTTAACCCTATTTTGCGAGTCGCTAATAGATTAACGACTTGCAAAATAGGGTTAGTACATTCTGCATCCGCTTTTTTGTGGTCGCAAACGGGCTAAATGCCCCTTTTTGACTGTAAAAAAAGGCTGTTGTATATCTGGCCCCACATACTCAGCAGGTCAGGAAAACAGATCAGAGAATTTACCTTTAATATTTGTGGAAATGGGGCATTTCCTACCCAACTAGCACTTATATCTGTTATGGATCAATTCAGAATAAGGAAGGAATCACTGCTTAGATTCTTCTTTTTCCACCTTCCATGTTGGATAGTGTTGTGGTAAATGATGATATAAAGTGCAGGTAGCCAGATAGTTTATCCAAGATGTAGGTTTATTAGAAGATCAATACAAGTTCCATGTAAGTCTCAGGTAGTATCAAGAAGATAAGTAAATAGTAAATAGATAGTCCCACCAGGAGCAAGATGTTAGTAGCTCAGCCCACACTCCTCAACTGTCGTTCCACAGACACACAGGCACACTCACATTCTAACTCTCTGACATCACGCACTCTAACATTCCACGCAGACACCACACTCACTCTGGCTTGAGCAACTAGAAAGGAGGAGAAACCAGGTACAACATATCCCCTTTTCTTCACAGGAAATAAACAGGAAATAAACAGAATAACTTACAACTAAGCAAATATAAAATGAAAGATAAACTTGCAAAGAAGCAGACAGATCAACAGGAAAGGGAGAAAGAAATAGGTGAAATGAATAAAGGAAGCAAAGAAACAAAGTAAAAGGATAAACCATAAAACATGGCACATATCCCCTTTTCTTCACAGGAAATAAACAAGAAATAAACAATGCGAACTTGAAAAGGCTTAAAGTGCAAAAACATAGAGTAGAAACCCCACTGCATTATACATATAATGGGAATGCACAACTATTAACAAAGTAACCTCAAAACTTAATCTTATCAATAATAACGCTAAGGCGTATTCATACCTGCACTTCCTTAATAATAACGCTAACGCGTTTTGAAACCTGCGCTTCCTCAATAATAACCCAAACGCGGCTTAATACCTGTGCTTTAATTTATGCCTGCGCTTCCTCAATAATAACGCAAACGCGTCTTAATACCTGCGCTTTAATTTATGAAGCTAACACGTCTTAAAACCTGTACTTTAATTTATGAAGCTAACACGTCTTAATACCTATAATTCCTAAACATTGAAGCTAACGTGTTTTGATACCTATACCGTGTTTTGATACCTGTACTTACCAAATTGAAGAATAACGCGTTTTAATACCTGTATTATCTAAATATTAAAGTTTGCGCTATAATACTTGCACCATATACTTGTGCCATATAATAATTAGAGAATTGCATTGCGTCTTACTACTTGCGCTGTAAAGTTAAATAGTACACACCTAAAGTTACACAAACTAGAGCGCACTATTAATAAATTAATTTAAAAACATGGCTAAAATAACAAAACTCACACTGCTGGATGTATAGCGAAAGTAAGTCAGGCATCACAAAAAATATGTAGGTAGGGAACAGTTAAAGAGTGTGCGCACTACTCTCACTGAATAAATTAATAAGAGCAAGAAGACCAGCTTCTTCCTAACAATATCCTACGAATAAAGATGGTATTTGTGCTCAAGAATATTAAATACAGTACCTGACTACTTTATGAGAAGACTAAAGAAGCAGTGAATAATATAACATTCAGCTAGAAGGAAAATCGTGTTATATCATATATGTATCAGATTAGATTATTCATGCTCAAAAAATTAATGTAGAAAAATTAAAACAGTTTAAACAATGTATAATACAACACCGGTGAGCGAACTCTCTCACCCGAGTTGACAACTGTCTCTGCATTCAGTTAATTTCACGAATTTGTTAATGTCAGCGCAGGATAAATACTTTCACTCGTGTAGAAGCTAGGATTTCAGGTATTGCCACATTTTCAACACTAACATTAAATTTAAAAGCGTGAACTGCAAGTATCCTCTTTTCTCGACAGTCTCACAGATATCCGAGTGAACTTCACTTTTAAAGATGGTGACACGTTTCTTGACGCAAGTCCGGGTGGCTCTGGGTACGTCTCTGGTGATCATTATGTAGCTGCTGTACAGCCTAAATTCAGTATTTACTCAGACGGTGGATAAATAAAACTCCGGAAAAGGACAGCTGTCAATTTAACTTTATTGCCAGGCGCAGAAGAGCAAACGTGGTTGGCAGATGCAGTACAGCTGTAAGATAGCGTGACGTGACTCAAAAAATAGCTCCTGTGTAAACACAATATGGCGGCACGTTTTTTACGTTGTCCAGGGTGGCTCTCGGCATGCCAGTGTACACAGGAGTCCAGGGGCAGCTCTGATAGTTATGTAAGCTGAATCGCCTTGCGAGGAGATGCAGGTGAGTTTGTTCTAAATTTGAACTAAGACAGCGGTTTACTGTCTGCGTTAACATAGACGAACTGCTTGCCAAAGTACTAAACCACAGCCACTAAAAGTAAAGTAGACGCACTCCTCTAGTAAATCAACAGTACTTACTCCTCAAATGAATTAAATGCAAAAGTATGAGGAATACCTTTCCGGGCAAATAAAGATTATTTTTGTCTCCAATAGATGGCAGCACTCAACCAATCCCGTTTTATAAACGATTATAATTTCCTCTGACCTGTCAAAACGTTGCGATCGCTCATGTGAATGCTCTCCAGCCAGCCAGTTTCCTCCACCGATGATCTCATTAGAGCCCCCATGTGCATGTGCTCCGGATCACCTTAACAATATAATCCTCCACAGTTAGCACGCATATTGATCTTGGATTGTTGGGACCGGTAACCGATGAACTGATAGAAACAGGTCCGGTAACTTTAGGGATCCTTAAGCAGCAAACAGTAAACTGTAGGAGAACTGTAGGAAATGTCGCATGAAGAGCTCCGAGTCGTGACACACTTCAGCACTTCAACACAATAAAATGTTCATTCAAATCAAAACCCTGGGTTAGTAGGCTGTCCGTTGGAAAGGGACACTGGTGGGACTTACCAGGGTTGTTCTTTTGTTCTCTTGTTTTCCGTTTCAGCAGAGATAATCTTAATTCTTTTTCAGTTTCACAAGTTCAAGTTTCTTTACTTCTTTACCATTCTTGCACGCTGTAAATTCTTAATGCTTCTCAAAACGTCGCCAAAATGTTGTGGTAAATGATGATATAAAGTGCAGGTAGCCAGATAGTTTATCCAAGATGTAGGTTTATTAGAAGATCAATACAAGTTCCATGTAAGTCTCAGGTAGTATCAAGAAGATAAGTAAATAGTAAATAGATTGTCCCACCAGGAGCAAGATGTTAGTAGCTCAGCCCACACTCCTCAACTGTCATTCCACAGACACACAGGCACACTCACATTCTAACTCTCTGACATCACGCACTCCAACATTCCACGCAGACACCACACTCACTCTGGCTTGAGCAACTAGAAAGGAGGAGAAACCAGGTACAACAGATAGCATATTCCACAGCATTTTCATGATGAGACAATATAAGGCCAGTATCTGTTGCAAAGCTCTTGATTGGCTTAAGTCTTTCTTTTCACCAAAATCTCCCACTGTCATCCTAAAACCTTTTCATTCATCCATTTTTAAAATCATGTGTGGAATCTTACGGGGATTCTCCCAGTTACCTGACATGTACAACTCCTATGTGGCTCTCCTTTGCAAAACTCATTCACCTATTCTGTATTGACTATATACCATGTGCAGAGGACACTCAACTCATTTTAAGAATGGATTCAAACCCACTTTAATCGAATCTACTTTTTAAACCTGCCTTTTTACTTTTGCATATGGACAAACTGTCTAAAAGTTAACATAGATGAGACTGAAGAAATTATTGTCGATGACTCAACCTATTCTTGGGCATCTTCATGATGCTACCTTGCTTTGTTCTCCTCAGCTAGTGTCCACTGTCTGAAATATGTGGTTTATCTTTGACCATCCACTTTCATGTTGACCCAAATTATCATATCTTCTGATATTTTGGAGAAAAAAAAATCAACACCTGATAATGTAGTCCCAAGGTGAAACAGCAAGCCAAGCATCTACAAAACAATGTTTACGTGACACACTTCTCCCAAAGCTAGGATCCCCCACAAAGAGTCCACTGTGTCGAGTATTATACTCATGCGGTGTGCACCTCCACCACTCCTGCTGTTTCCAGAGAGCAGTCACCAAGACCAATGTTAAATCAATCACACATGTCGATTGCACCACCAACTCCATGTTCAGAAGTGATTAAATCTATCCAATAATTGTATCACAAAATTTCTTTTTTCTTCACTTTGAAATTGCGTCCCGTGAGGCGGCTGAAGTGATGGCCCCGAAGACCGGCAGTAAGTGAGTCAGGGGACGCGGCACACAGACTGGCTTGGATAGCACTCGGAGACCTGCCCCTGCTCCTGCTGGCCCCACAGAAGGGGGAGGATGTGCTGCAGTAGTAAACCACCGTTCCAGAGTGGAGATGTGGGATGCAGGTGAATAACAGAAGCCTGCAAAAAATGGGGCTGTTACACTCGGCAAGCAATCTGTGCCAGTGTTGTTTAAAGCCCAGGTGGTGAAAGTTAAAGGCGCTAGCAATTCTTCTGGCAATGCTGGAATATCTCCGAAGGGGAAAACAGGGTCTTCTAGTTTCCCGGTGCAGGGGGAAACAGCTGCATTGTCGGCCTTGATTGTTGGAGAGAGGGCAAACACAGGAGGGGCATCCAGCCAATATTCCTGAGAATCTCTTGCCAACTTTTACTGCTTCTTATCATGCCGTGTTAGCTATTTTGGCTCATGCTGATGTCACTGTGAGTCATTCTCAATTGGTTACAATTGCTCCTCTAACTCGACTGCAGCGTTTGCAGTGCATTGTGGGAAATGAAGTCCATACCGGTAACCTGGCAGACATTGCAGTGGATGCTACTCAGCATAATAATGTGGTTGTTTCAAGGAAGGGGGATGATCTTATCTGTAGAGAGGAGGATGCCACTGACAGGTTTTTTTCACTTTCAGATCACTCAACTCCTCTGGAGATGATGGTCTGGACAAAGATTGGACCGAAGAAGTGAGCAATACAAGTATTCTGCACTGGGAGGAGGAGAGTGATCGATCGCTGTTCAATCTTGCTACAGTTAAAACAACTCTCTGCTCTTCCTATGCTAGAAGCTACGGGCAGCATGTTCTGGGATTACTTTCACTCTCCAAAATTAGGAGAGGCAGCGAATAATGAAAAGGGGAATTTATTGGCAGAATCTAGTACCGTGTCCACCAGCACTGAAGAAATCACATTATCAACAATTTATCAGGAGATCCTGGCACATCGAGCAGAAACCAGGGCAGAGAGCTCTCACACACAAGGCACCTGCAGAAAACTTTAAAATTCAATTTGAAAAATTGCTAAGACCTGTGCAGACTTTTCAACCAGAATTTGAGAGGCTAAGACTCGGATTTCTCAACTTGAGGATGAGTTAAGTACACAGAAGGAAAAAAATGAAGCAATGCAATCCTTGAGAGATGACACTCTTACAAAACTGACTGATCTCAAAAATCGCGCCAGACACAACAATTTGCGAATCCTGGGAATTCCTGAGGGGAAGGAAGGGTTGGATATTTGTTGGTTTGTCATCGATCTTTTTTGTGAAGTTTTCCTCGACCTACCCCAAAGGACTAGAAAATTCAAATTCAACGAGCTCATTGCTTTCCTTTTACTCAGCGGAGATAAAAAGATCAGTCTGATTTTTGCCCACGGGCTATACTGATCTCATTGAATAATTTTTAGGCTAGGGAATCTTTATATGACCTTGCCAGACCAGATCGTAAAAGGGTAGGTAAGGGCTGTGATTTCTTTGCCCGCCCCGATTTTTGTCAAAAGACTGTTGAAAAGCGCTTGGTTCTCTGACAATTGATTCTGGAATTCCGGACCAAGGGGGCTTAGGCCTTTCTTTTAAATCCTGCGAAACTGATGGTGATCTCTCAAGGGCGTACACAGTATTTTCAATCAGAAATCCAGGCCAAGGAGTTCTTATTATCACTGAATTGATCATAAACTTGTTGGGTCTGAACAATGGGGTTGATTCTACTGGATAATGGACCTCTTTGTATCTTGATTCTCAAGGACATTATAGTTTTTTCATGTTAGGATTGACCACTTTTTTTTTCTTAGGGTGTTCATTATTTCTGTGCCCTTTACTGTCATGAAGTACATAGAGTTTTGGGAAAAGGTCTAGCAGGGCAGACAGGTGGGTGTGCTAGCTAAACATCACCAGGGACAGTAGGTCCCCATGCCTCATGTGGTGGGGGGTAAGGGATGTGGGGGATGGGGATGGCAGAGGGTGGGCCTTCCACAGAGGGGGGATCCAGGGAGGGGGGACAGAGTTAGGGGGGCGGACACATGTGTTTACCTACTTTTTCAGTTATGACAAATGCAGCAAATCCGATAATATTTAATAGTCTGCTATGCTTTTTTTCTCCTGTTATCCTTCTATGGAAGTTGGGGGCAAAGTCAATGGGTTACTCTGGGCTGTCAATACGAGTCGGGTGGTATGGTAGATAGGAATAAATATATCAGAGTTTTCTCACTAAATTGTTGTGGCCTGAATGAGAGGCATAAAGGGGAGTACTTGCTAAACTTATCAGATATATGCGGATAGATGTACTCTGCCTTCAGGAAACCCACATCTGTTGGAATAATCGTAGTTGTTTAAAAGATCTGGGTCTCGACCTCTTAGCATGTACAAATACTCGAGGAGTAGCAATAATGGCAAGGCATGGTATCCTATCTAGGGGTGGGCAGAATTTGCGTAGTTGCGCTATGCAAAACTCCACAAAACAGTAACAAATCTCTGCGAACACTCAAAAATTCACAGAAGACGCGAAATTGCTTGTTTGTGGTGCGTTTATCCTATTTGTGATCGCTATTTGCATGCTCGGGGGAAATATCTTTTGAACTCGCATTTTGAGTACGCGAACAAGCAACGAATCCCGTGAAGCTGCGGAAAGCAGAATTTTGGGCAATTCAGTGTTCTCCGCGGAACGCAAAATGACCCAAATTCCGCAAATTCTGCGAGCGGAACAGAATTTACTGCCCAGGCCTAATCCTAACCTGTAATCGTGTTAAGGAGGACAAATTAGGGAAATGGATAATTTTAGAAGCAGGCATCAATGGTACTTTATATACCATATATTCTCTGTATGGGCCAAACCAAGATGATCCCGACAGCCTTGATTTTCTAAATATTGAGCTGGCCTAGTGGCCTTCCATGATGGTGTTCTGTGGAGATTTTAACATTCATTTAAACGCCAATTTCAATCTTCATAGTAATATTCATTACTTTGGCAGGAAGGTCCAGACTTTCAAGGCTTTGCAGGGGTTGTGTCAGGAGCATGGGCTGGTTGATATCTGGCAAAATCAACACCAGACCGAGCCTGGATATACACATTTTTCCGCTCCCCACAGAAAATGTGTCAGTTTAGATTAATTTTTCTTGTCTAATTTAATAACTGGGAAGATTAATTGTGAGCTCTTTCCCAGATTAATATCTGATCATAACCGGTTAGTAATTCAACTTCCAACTGGGAACCTGTCTCACTCAGTGTCAACTTGGTCATTTGATAGGAAGCTATTATTAGATCAGGAATATTGCACATATATGGCGAAGTGGATGGTTGATTTTTTGGAGAGGAATAAGGGTTCTGCATCCGAGCTAATAGTCTGGGTTATGCTTAAGGCCGCAGTGAGGGGAAAGACCCTTAGTCTCCCTTTACATCAACAAAGGAATATAAAAGATAAGATCAATGATTGGGTAAGCCAGCTGCGGGAGGATGAGGAAGAGCTTATATGGGTAATATGTGATCCGCAGAAAGGTGAGGAATATCAGTAAAAGATATATCAATATTATGGGGAGGACTTGGCTGCCAAATATCAGCAACATCGGGCTAGATTATTAGCCAAGCGTATTCAGCAAAAAGTGGCTATGAACAGAGTTTGTTGAATAAAAGTTCAAAGGGGACAGATTCAAGATATCCCGGTCAAGATACTGGAAGTGTTTTAGGAGTTTTATCAGGGGCTGTATTCTACTGAGAAAGATGGTCCAGCAATATTAGAAGAGAACTTTCTTTCTGATTATGTTACTTCTCAGATCACTAAAGCACAAAAGAATATGCTTCTTGCCCCAATCTCAATAGCCAAAATTGAATTGGCTATTACTTTGTTGGTGGCTGGTAAGGCTGCAGGCCCTGATGCAATTCCGTTGGAATTTTTTTGCACTTTCTGACAAACTTTAAAGGTGAACTTGAATCCCTATTTCTAAGTGCACAGAACGGCCAAACTCCTGACTCTTGGCACAAAACAACCATTGTAGTCTTCAAAAAAAGGATAAGCTTAATTCTTAATTCTTCATCTTACTGTCCTATTTCCTTAATTTGTGCGAATAGTAGGATCTATGCCAAAATATTAGCACTGAGGCTGGGAAAGGTTATTGCTCTCTTAGTGTCTATTCGTCGGTATGCGTTCATTCCTAGTCGTGACACTTCTGACCATGTTAGGTGGACAATAGCCCTGCTGGACTGGGCTCAGGCTTTCAAGTCACCCCAGGGATTGATCCTGTTGGATGCGGAAAAAGCATTCAACAGGGTCTCCTTAGGGTTTCTTTGGATGATGTTGAAGACTAAGGGGTTCCCACATGAATTTATAACAGCTATACAGGCCCGCCATATTTCACCAGAGGCTTGTGTTCAGATCTCAGGGCAAGAATCCAATTCACTGTCTATTGTTCACCGCTATTATTTTCAATCTATATCGAGCCCCTACTTAGTAAGATTGATGCCAATTCACAGATTACAGCTAGGACGGTAAATGGTGTTGCTTATAAAACGCTGACATATCCTGATGACATCACCATTTTTACAACTAATGTAAGGCCTGTCTTCCGGCAGTATATGACCTGGCAAAACAATTTGGCTCTGTTTCAGGCTATAAATTGAATGTTGAGAAAACCCAGGTCATACACTAGGATACATTAAGACCACTTGATATTCCGACAGTATCATCTGCAACATATCTGGGTATTAAAATCAGGGCTGCGGTCAAGCAGATACCCGAGATGAATATTATGCCAATCATAAAATAGCGTTGATCAGACTCTCACAAGACTTGATCATTTTCTTTTCTCATTGTACGGTCGGTGCAACATAATTAAAATGCTCATTTTCCCCAAGTTCCTATATTTGTTCAGGACAATACCTATAAAATTTCCCGCTTTTTGTATCACTCGAGCAGAAGGAGTCTGTAATAGATTTTTATGGAGTTACCATAAAGCCAGAAGGGCAGCTAAATGGCTAATCGTTCCAAGATTAAGGGGCGGCACGGGTATACCTTCTTTAAGGTTGTATCATTGGGTAACCTTAATACAAAAAATTTGAATACAGTTGGTTGGGAGTAAGTCGGTAATCCCAGTACCTGTCAGACCTACAATCTACAAAGTCTTCTTAGGGGAGGAAGCGTTACACTATCTTACAAGAGTAATAGAGCTCAGCAATTACAAGAAAGTCAAGTTCAAGGTTATTCAGTCCGCGTTTTCTATTTGGAAAAAATTGCGGCAACGGTTTAGGATTGCAAACATTAATACTTATACTCCTGTGTTTTCAGTCAGGTTGTTACCACCAATTTGTTGTGATCAGATAACTACGAAATGGGGGGTTCTTGAAATCAATCTTTTGGGAGTGATGATCAAATCATGTTGTTCTCCGAATTACAACTAAAATATGGGCTCCCTAGCAGACAATTTTTTATGTATTTGCAGATTAGAAGCTATCTGACTAAAGCTATTGCGCAGGATAGGGGCAACTTCGTAAAGATACCATTGGTTGGCATGATAGCAACTAGGTCTAGGATAGGGAAATGTATCAAACACTATTGTCAATACTTCCTGATGACTTAGCCTCCCAGAATACTGGATGGGATAGGAAGTTAGCACTGGAGTGTACGGATCTGGAGGCCTCCTTGGAACTGGCAAGCCAGATAATATTAACTGGTAGTCTGAGAGTTCAAAACTACATGTCTGTTTTCAACCTGTACAATACTCCGGGAAAAATAGCTAAATGGTGTGAATTGCACAGGAACTCATGTACCAGGTGTAGGGCATTAGCTGCAGACACGACTCATTTGTTCTTCAGTTGTCCTGAACTTGTTAAATTCCTGCAAGACATTGAGCTCTTCTTAAGCCAGACCCTTGGCAAGTCGATATCTATAACTGCCGGACTAGTTATCCTGGGGATAAATCAGACATAGGAAAAGCTGGGCTGGACCAGATCGGAAACAGGCCTGGTTTTTATTGCAATGGCTATTATTAGAGGTATCATTACATCGCAATGGATCAGCCCAGATCCCCCTACGTTTATAATTTTGAGGGCTAGGTTATTAGCCATATATAGTATGGAGATGGCAGTATATAGTTTGAAAGGTCACAGGGGACAGGCCATGGGCAAGAAGTTGTGGGCGCCAGTAACCAACTGGATTTGGTGAACAATGTTGCTTTGGTATTATATATCTGCCCCTTTATTGATTAGGTTTATTGTTTATGTTTATTTAAACTGGTATAACTTTTGGGATTATTTTCTCCATTTTGGATGTCAAGCAAGATTATTGATTTATGCTGTGTCATAACTATTGTCATTTATAAAACAAAAAAAAGAAAAAGTAATATATTTTCATATATATATTAGCCCCAGGGGTCCCATCTCCCCAGGGCATTAAATGTGAATAATGCAGGGTGTCTGCACAGACCCACCGTGCAGCCCTGGTGACCACAACTTCCTTAGGCTTTAGCTAAAATAAATGTTTGGGTTGTGTGGTCCCCCGCAGCCTCAGGGACCACCACCTCCCTGAGACTTTCACTTTAGTTAATAATGGGGAGGCCACACGGACCTCCCTAGTCCCGGGACCACCACCTCCATGGGGCAATTAAAGAGGGAAATGAGGGGGCCCCATCCCCATAGAGCTCAAATAATATAATGAAGGTGGACCATTGTGGACCCCAGGGCTGGGACTACCACGTCCCGGAGCTAAATTAAGCAAAGCAGGGGGGGTGCGACCCTCCCTCCTGGAGCCAATATGGACCTGGGGACTGTCAACCCCCAGGGCCAGCTCCTGCTATCTCCTGGGGTGCCCACTCCAGGACATAGCTGTTTGCTACGGCTTAGTGGGATCTTTACCACTCCCGCAAAGTCATAGCAAACTGTGCAAGCTTTGAGAAAGTGAAAGCATTTTGCTCTCGCTTTTTCAAAGCAGAGCACAATTGCTTTTACACAGAGGGAGCTGAATGTTAGCAGCTCCCTCTGTGCCAAAGTAATGCTGGCTCCCACAGGCTGCAGGGATCTGGCAGGGACCGCAAGGGCCTTGAGTCTCTCCCATTGTCCTTAACACCAGAAAGTGGGTGCCTTGGGTGGAACCAGGGCACCCTCAGCAGAGGGCGGGTCCTGGGGGTTGGGTCCCCAGGGCTGAAATCAGCCCAGAAGGGGGGCCACAGCAGCCCCCCTATTATATATTTATTTAAAAAAACAAGTGTGGGCCCTGCGGGATAGGATCCCATTGCTGAAATTGTCCAATGAGGGGGCATTTGGCCCACTTCCTTTTAGTTAAAAAAATTTAAAAAAACAGGTCCTAGGGGATAGGTCCACTGGGGTTGAAACCGACCCAAGGAGGAGGGGCCATGCGGCCCTGTGCCCCTTTTAAATATATACCTTGCCACAAGGAATGTGGTCTCAGTTGTCAAAATTGGCCCAATGAATGTAAGACATGTCCCCCCCTGCCCCCCAAAAACATAAACATTTTTAAAATACCGGCAAGTCACCCAAGGTCCCCCCTGTTTCTTCAACACTCTGCAAACAAGCCCCCGGATGCACTGTTGATTGGGGGAAGAAATTCCAGTGGCTGAAGAGGATCCTTGGGGGCTTACAAGACCTCCTGTTACCTTAAGTAAGTCCCTCTCAGTGGGAATGCTGATAGGTCTTCAGAGGCCATGACCCTTTTTTCCACCACTCTGCAAACGCACCCCCTGGCACAATACTTCTTTGCGGATGAAATCCCCTTGCCTCCTGAGGGTCCTTGGGGGGCAGAAACCCCTTCTGTAAGCCCCAGTAAGTCCCACACAGCAGGATTGCTGGGATGTGATCAGAGGCCATGCCCCTTTTGTCACAACTCTGCAAACACGCCTTCTGATGCACTGCTAGCTGGGGATGAAGTCTCCTTGAATGCTGAGGGTCCTTCCGGGCCAACAAGCCTTCCTGTTACCTCCAGTACAGCCCAACCAGCAGGATTGCTGAGACTACTTTTTTCTCCACCACTCTGCAAACGCACCTCCTACCATACTTCTTGTTGGCAAATAAAGTTACCTTGGCTCCAGAGGGTCCTGGGGTCCAGCTTCTTCTCCTGTTACCTCCAGTACATCCCACATGTGGGATTGCTTAGGTTTTCAGGGGCCTCGCTCCATTTTTCCACCATTCTTCAAATGTATCTCCTGCCACACTGCTAGTTAGAGTATGAAGTCCCCTTGGATGCTAAGCGTCCTTGGGGGCCAAGAGCCTCAAATAATAATAACAAGAAGTTGGGGGATGGGCCAAGGGAGTTTAGAGACCAAGCAAAGACACGTTCCCTAACTTAAGAACAAAACACAAAGGTATCAATGGGTCTATAAATGAAAGTCTACATGTGTCACATTGAACCTAGCCAGCCCGTGGCATCTTACCTAAAAACAGTAGAAAACAAGAAAACTGAAAAGTACCCTGATCTCAATGTGATCTGAAAGGATACCCAACAGTCACCACACGGAACCGCCCTTCATTATTTGGGATTCCTTGTAGAGCAACCTCTTGAAAAATTACCTGTAAATATGGAGGCTCGGATCAAATTACTTCCAATGAACCTGGTAGTAACCAGTATGGTCTAAGTATAGATGGTACTAGCTTGTGAGTACATGTGTGACTGATCTGCAGTGCATGTGAGAAAAAATAGTGAATAGTGGTGAAAATAAAATTGGGTGAGGGAGCAATATGAAATGTTATTCTGTGTTCTGCTCACTCCTCCAATGTTAAAAAAGCAGCTAAGGTAGTCTTAACAAATAGCCACCTGGATGGAAAAGGTGGTCGACATGTTTCAGCAAAAATGTAGGACAAATGTGTCCATTGCCTTCATCAGGACCTAAATATAAAGTATGCTACTGCAATTGAATAGTGCAAAGATGAAAAAGGTACAGTGACTGCATGGGTGTCATGCTATGACAAAGAAAGAGATCACCTGATTTCCTAGGTGTTTTCTTAACCTGTACCGGTTATGCCTGCATGTCACTGGTAGGAAGACAAAAACACAGACAGACAATAGGTATAAACACTAGACACAATAGTAGACATATCGATATGTAAGTAATAAACATACTCTACTCAAAAATGAATGTTTCATTCAAAATTAGGTTTTGCTATCTGTTTTTAACATGAAGGCACATAGTTATTGTTCCTGCATGTTACTCAGAATATTCCATCTTACCCCAGTCGTAGGAGTTTGCGACCTCACCGTATTTCCTGCAGCAGAGCTGGTTTTGTAAGGCAGCCGAATGTTCCTTGTATCCTGCTGTGGTGGAACAATTTCTCTGTACCCTCAGAAATTTCCCATATGGTAGGTTTCTCTGAGGGATTTCGGATGGTGACTATCGAAACAGAGCAAAGATTTTCTTGCCATGGGCGACCTACAACGGATCTCCGTGTAAGATGTAAACAAACAAGCGGCCTTTGAGCTAATGTCACATGATTCTCAAGATCCAATTGGGACACTGCTCTTAAGCGCGGCACACCCTCCGCTCGGGTACCTCCCCAGTCGGCTCAGAAGCCGGCGGAGAAGTACCGACGGAGAGGTGAGTTTGCTCTGCGCACTAAGCAGTTTCCTATTCCGCACAACGAGCAGCGGCTTGTAGCTACCGGCAGTCATTTCCTCTTGCTACATCCTATCCGTCAGTACACGCTAAGCGTTCTCCTGGTGGGTGTTTAGGTGACTGTTCATACGCATATGGCGGCTCACGCTGTATGCTTTTGGCGGTTATTTCCTTCGCCGGTTCCATCATAACTTAACTTTCTCATCAGCCGGTGTGAGACTCGATATAGCATTTGTCATTACCTTACGTGATAGGTGGCAACCTTAACTAAGGTTGTCTGCATAAGACGCATATTTCTCCGTGACACTATGCATTGCTACTAGACTATCTTCCAGGCTAAGCGTCAGGAGAGGCTAAGGGCAAACCTTTCTCTAGATGTTCTATTCAGCCCTGATACACAACAACTGAAACATCGACTTTTTAACCATCATGGATGTGACATTTTCACTGGTGTGCATACTTTTCATTTGACAGGAAGCAATCACTATTTTCTTGTTTTTGCCTCCTTTTTAACAGAGCAGTGCTTCCCTCGTTCCCTGAGCCGCTGCCAGGCGAGGTGAGGTCGCAAACTCCTATGACTGGGGTAAGATGGAATATTCTGAGTAACATGCAGGAACAATAACTATGTGCCTTCATAGTTAAAAACAGATAGCAAAACCTAATTTTGAATGAAACATTCATGTTTGAGTAGAGTATGTTTATTACTTACATATCGATATGTCTACTATTGTGTCTAGTGTTTAAACCTATTGTCTGTCTGTGTTTTTGTCTTCCTACCAGTGACATGCAGGCATAACCGCTACAGGTTAAGAAAACACCTAGGAAATCAGGGGATCTGTTTTTTTGTCATAGCATGACACCCATGCAGTCACTGTACATTTTTCATCTTTGCACTATTTAATTGCAGTAGCATACTTTATATTTAGGTCCTGATGAAGGCAATGGACACATTTGTCCTACCTTTTTGCTGAAATATGTCGACCACCTTTTCCATCCAGGTAGCTATTTGTTAAGACTACCTTTGCTGCTTTTTTAACATTGGAGGAGTGAGCAGAACACAGAATAAAATTTCATATTGCTCCCTCACCCAATTTTATTTTCACCACTATTCACTATTTCTTCACACATGCACTGCAAATCAGTCACACATTTACTCACAAGCTAGTACCATCTATACTTAGACCATACAGGTTACTACCAGGTTCATTGGAAGTAATTAGATCTGGGCCTCCATATTTACAGGTAGTTTTCCAAGAGGTTGGTCTACAAGGAATTCCAAATGATGAAGGGAGGTTCCATGTGGTGACTGATGGGTATCCTTTTAGATCACATTGAGATCAGGGTACCTTTCAGTTTTCTTGTCTTCTACTGTTTTTATGTAGGATGCCACAGGATGGCTAGGCCAAGAACCTCTACTGTTACCTCCAGAGAGTTCCAGACAGCGGAAATGCTGAGAGCTAATCAGATGTCCCGCCCTCTTTCTCCACCACTCTGCAAATGTGAATACTAGTTAAACAAGCATAAGTAAATGGTTTAGGTTTCTTCCATCATGGTATTAATAATAATTTGTTTGTTGTTGTACGTTTTAGCTTCGTGATCCAACCTCAATTTATTTTGGCAGATTGAGACCAAATGAAGGGTCTCAAAGGCAGTTCCAGATTGCACAAACTTGACCCGAAAGGTTTTGCAGATCCTTACTAGAGAACCAGTTGCATCACCTAAGAACACAATCATATTAGGTTTATTTTTAGGGGGAGAATAAGCTCTACAAGTACTTAACAACATAGCTTACACAAATACATTTATACACTCACCCACAGGGTAACAAAGTTGTAACTATCATTCTTTGGCTTAGCACACAGCGCAGTCTTCAGTGTGCAATATAACATCTCCTCATTCTACCACCTGGGATTAGCTGTACAATGCATGCATGGGACACCTATACTGTTGTTTGCTTCACATATAAATATACTCTGAATAACTATTTTTGAATGCGTTTCTGCCTGGGGGGATTGAGACATACGGGTTACATGTGAGTGCTTTAAAGCTGCCTAGGTGCCTATTCTGTATTGGGGTCTGCTTAGAAGCTCCATCGTAGGGAGTGTGTGTCCCTTCAGATGACAGAAGTACTCCAAGCATGCCTAGATATATTATGCATATCAAAGTGGTAAACTACTGTCTCCACTACAGGTACTGTGATGACTAGTGACCACGGATTGTTCCCTTAATTTGAGAAAGTTTTTTGCAATCATTATTGGTGAAAGGTGGCCATATACCACTGCAGACAGCAGGTACAACACGTATTACTAACAAGGGGGGCAGTGGAGGGGGGTTTGGCCAAGACCATGGACTTTGGAAGCGGTCGGGAATCAAGAAATGTAAAATTAATTTACATACCATGAGAATCTCAGTTTTGTTGGATGAAAAGTGAAGACTGGTTGTAAGTCACCTATGGGGCCTGCTTCAAGGCACAGTTTTACTTACAGCTTAATTTGTACAGCAGCAGACTTTGGAAATTAAGTTAGCTGTCTGCAAATGGTCTATTGATGAAATAAGAAGAACACAAGTTTGTTGTGCTGTGTTTTTCTGCTCCTCTTTACCTGTATTTAAAAGAAATGCTTTTTTCCTACCTGTCACCTCCTACCTACCTTCAATAGTATTATATTCATTATATTCATATTAACAACAAAAAGTTAAACATATTCAAGGTGGTACTTGCCTTAGATTTAAGGAGGCTTTAAAGAAGTCAAATTCAGAAAGGCACTGAGGGGCATATTGCCAAGGGCCATTATCGCCGCTTTAGCGGGACTTTTTCCCGCTACAGCGGTGATAATTTGATCGCCCAATTACCACGCTGTTGCTAACACCAGTTAGCGACAGCTAGTAGGAGATAGCGATCATCTTGGGGCCCGATTTGCATGTCAGCGATAATTATTGCTAATGACATGCAAAGTGGGCGTGCCAAGATGTTAGCGACTGGAAACAGTCGCTAATATCGCTATCTCCTATTACCAACAATGGCTTAGTTTTGGAAATATTCAGCAAAGCGCGAATATCTCCAAAAGCTAACGCCTGCCCTGACCAGTTCTTAGCCATGTTAACCAATGAGAGGTGGATAACATGGCTAAGAGCATTGTCACGGTAATGCCTGAATATCGCTGTATTGACAGTGATATTCACGCATTTTGACCATTTTTTATCGCTTCTGAGATAAACCTTGATAATAGCAAGGTATCTGAGCGATAAAAACAGGTGAAGGGCAGCGATAGGAATATTCCTGCTAAGCCAACATAGCGTTAATTTTCGCTATTTGTTGGTAATATGCTCCTGAGAGTGATAACTGCTCCATTAAAGCAGTTGTAACCAAAGCAGATCCAGGAGGGCCAGACTTACACCAGAGTTTTCGCTATCCACCTACGACAACTTCATATAGCATTCATCTAAATGGAAAACATTCAGGCAGTGGTTATCTTGAAAAATCTAGAAACTATCTTGTCCTCATAAATCTATGCTGAACACCTTTGCACTAAAGCCTCAAGATATGAAGGAGAACCTTTTATCAAATTATTTGTCAAACGTTTATTTTTGGGCTATATTTAGTGTTAATTATTTTGATATGTTTTGATTTATAAAGTGCTCAGTACCTCAAAGGGCATTATGTTGCTAAGGAGATTCTATACAGAGCTGAAGGAGTGAGATAGAGAAGGAAGAATGTCAACTTAAATAAACTTAGATGAATAGAAGTGTGTGAGCTGAGTGGAAACATAGCTCTTGTCACAACAGTTATATGATAGCTGCTTTGACCCTCTTTGCCTTTTTGGCATAATCTTAATCTCATCAATATGCAACTGGGTTCTCAGTGCACAAGGTATAAATGCTCCTGGAAAGGCAATGTTTTGTATTCACCTCAGACTTAGCTTAGAGTTACGCTTTTGAAGTGGATATGGCATCTGGCTTGTTCTACTGTGGGAGCCTGAAAGGACTGATTCTGATAAGGCTTTGCTGAAAAATGCCAACATTGTGAGGATTGGGCAGTTGAGCTATTATAGCCCATTTAGTAAAAAAAGATCTCTTTAAGATACACGGTTTCAGGTACCTTCTACCAAGATGCCACCTCCCCCCCCCCGCCCCACAGCAGTATGGCCTGTTATTTGACACTGGAGACAGTGCTAATTGAAGGCAAAACCTAAAAACCATAGAAATTCACGGATAAAACAAAGGTTACAAGGATTTTCTAGTTAGGAAGTGGAATAAAAAATCCTTTAGAAATTCACTGAAAAAACAAAGGTTATAGGGATGTTATAGTTGGGCTAAGGTTTCACTCGTACCAAAGCAGTAAAATTCAGCAGTTATAGTTAGCTAAGTTAACTATAACTTGCACCGTAAATGCACTGCTTATGACCTCTCATATTGCATATTGCAACACCCATGTGATGGTCAGTGACATCACTGATTACATCACTGATGACATCTAAAATGGCATCAGTGATGCCATCATCCACAGAACCACTGACACACCTACTCACACCCCAATAGAACCTTTCACAAACCCATTCACTGACTCCTATCATACTTACACATCCACTCACCGATTCATAGATCTATACATATATCCACGTACTCACCCATAGAGCCACATACATACCCACTCTACCACTCATATAACGATACTGCCACTCACACACTGAGTAAGTCAGTCATAGAGCTACTCACACACCTAGTCCCTCATACAGTTAATCATATAGACAATTACTCATCCATAGAGATACACATACCCACTCACTTACTCATTCAAATACTAACAGGTACTCATTTGCCTATACAGTCACTGACACATGCACACACTCACCCATACAGCCACTCTCACATTCACTCACTCATCCATAGCCACTCATATACCCTATCACTCACCTATACTGTCTTTCACATATCCAGTTACTCAACGATATACCACTGACACATTCACTCACTCACCCACAAAGCCATACACACACTAACCCATACAGCCACTGACTCATTCATCCACTCACTCATTCATACAGGCAGTCACCCCCCCTCATCTACCCACAGAGACATTGAGACACCCATACAGGCACTCATACAACTGATCACTGACCCATACAGCCACTCACATACCAACTCACACACCCATACAGCCACTTAGACACCAGCTGACAGGCTGTTACAGACATTCACACAACCAGTTACTCACCCATACATTCACTGAGACACCTAATTACTCATTTATGCAGTCAGTCACACACTTACTGAGTCATCTATACGGACACTCATACACCCACTGCTTCACCAGTACACCTTGGTATTAATATTTAACACTCAAACACTTTTTTAAAAACACTTACAGTCACTGGATAATGTCATCAGTGATTTAATTTGAGACATAATCAATGATGTCTTTAGTGATGTCACTGCCCATGTCATCAGTGATGTAATATGTGAGGCCATAAGCAGTGCATTGCGGGGGCACAAGTTATAGTTAGCTCAACTAACTATATCTGCTGAATTTCTCTGGTGTTGTATGAGTGAAACCTAAGCCTAACAATAACATCCCTGTAACATTTGTTTTTTTCATGTTTACATAGTGAAATCATTTTTTGATTTGTCTATAACTTTGGCGTTAGTTCATGAAATCTTCCCAAAAAGTGTCATTACGTTTTGTTGTGCACGAAAAGTTTTGGAGTGATCTGTCAAGTAGGGGCTGAGAAAAAGAGATGTCAAAGAAAGTGCATTTTCCCATGTTAATTTGAACACATCTACAGCCTGAACTGCGGAATGGAATTACATCAAATTTGGCTGAAAAGTAGATTTGGTTTACAAAGGTTATGCTTTTTGGTATTTGGTGTAAATCCGTTCGGTAGTTGTTGAGAAATTCAAGAAATTACGCTTAGTGATATCTGTGGCCGCAATGACCCTGAAAAATAATGAGCCTGTGCAGGGAAAGACAGAGATCTGATTGGCTGCCAACAGTTCAAACAGGAAATGTTGGCAGCCATCTTGGGACTTGGACTAGCCCAAGCCTCACAAAAAGTAAAAAAGACAGAAAAGGTAGCATGGTATTCCTACCCTGATGTCCAAACCTTTCTCTTGGGGTCCCCTTGGGACTCCACCAGGCCAAAAAAGTATTTTTTTTATTGCTGCAAAATTAGGATATTTGTGATTTTGCAGGAAAAATAATTATAAAAAACAAGCACAAGCTCCTGTGCTTGCTTTTAAATGGCCCCTAGGTGGGTCAGTTTCCGGCGACATAACATAGACAAAGGAGGTGGTGCACGGGCCTCTCTCCTACAGCATATAAAAACCCCAGGGACTCCCTCACCTCCCTGAGGCATTGATTTTTATGTATGCAGGGGTGCCCAAGTGGGAGCCCCCACACCCCAGACACCACCACTTCCTCAGGCATATGTTCATAAAGTAATGTGGGGACCCATACAGCCCCCTAATGCCCACAGGAACCACCACCTTCTCTGGTCGCTTACAGTATGTATCAGGGCAGTAGCACTTGGGCAGCCTGCTCCCCTGGTACATCCACCTCCCCGGGGAAAATCATACTAAAGTAAAGTAGGGGGCCTGCATGGCCCTCCCCACAGCCCCGGGGACTGCCACCTCAATGTGGCAGCTAAAAAAATGTTTGCAGTCTCCCCCGCAGATTGGTCACCACCACCTCCTGGGGCAAAGTATGTTGCACTAATGCAGGGGGATTATAAAGACCACCACCTTCCAGAGGCAATTTATTGAAAATAGGGGGGGCCATGCAGCCCCCGCAGCCCCAGGGGCCACCAACTACTGGGGCTCAAATAAATTAATGTAGGCGGTCTGTCATAGATCCCCGAGGACCACCATCTACCTGAATCTAACTTCTATGGGGGGACACATGGCCCCCCTCCTGGAGCTATGGATGATCCTCGGGACTGCTACCCCCAGCTGTTTGCTCCCACCAAGCACCCAGGTGACATGCCAGGCACAAGGGGTTGGGGTTTCTGAGGCCGAAATGAGCCCGAAGAGGGGGGCTACTTGGCCCTCCTCCGATAGAAAAAATACCTGAGTTGAACTTCCACTTCTGTAAATTACTGATCATCCTAATTTTGTGGGCATGGCCAAGGCATAGCAAACGTGTTTTCTCAGAATTTCCACTGTGAAAATGTATCTGTAATCCTTGATGGAGGTGTTTGCATCCTTGCTTTTCTCAAGTGCAAAATCTCATATAGTGACTGTGTCTAACCCTTTACAAACTAGAAGATTATTAACTTGAATAAAAGCCCCATCCCATATATATTAGCGGTATGCAACTAATTCCTGACCTTTTTCCAGGATGATGGACATCTTACTAAAAGAACCCCCAACGTGTTTCCCATCCATTTCAGAGGCTTTTCCTCATGCCTAGGAATACATTGCAACTCTACCAAATGTAGAAGCACTTACTTCTGCGAAGTGCAAGTCATTCAAGTGTGTTTTCGCTGCAGTTCCACAATTGTAAAGATATCTGGTGAAGACGCTTGAGGAACAATCACATTGGAAAAGTTACAATAACACAAGGTCACTGGAGACATTTCCTTGGTGTCCTTCATGCAGTTCTAGTGAAGGAACTGCACTATACATTTACCCAACGAGGCAGCTCTTACTAATTAAGCAGTAGGAAGTACTTCAGTTGGGTAGAGATGTTGCACAAAAGGGTGGCCTTTGCTTAGATAAATACACAGGGCAAGATTCATTTTGGCACAATGTTCATTTCACACAAATGAAACCTCAACAGGTTATAGTTAGGAAATAGAATTTCTTTTTAACTTAGAAATTCACTGAAAAAAGGTTACAAGAATTTTATATTTATGCTGAAATTTTGCTGGTACAAAACCAGAGAAATTCAGCAGTTAAAGTTAGCGGATTTCATTAAAACTCATGGCCCGCAATGCACTTCTTATGATCTCACATATTACATTAGTCATGACATGGTCAGTGACAGCACTGATTACATCTTGGTTGAGGCGGTCAATCACTGAGAAAAACAGATCTGCTCTGCCTCAAGGGGTTATCATGCAAACTTGGTGATAAACGTCTACTTCTGATGCTGCAGCCAAGCCCTTTACTGAGTGTCTAATTATCTTTCCCTAAGGAATCATCTTTAGAGGCAGACTTGCCTGGCTTTTTCTCTTTTTCCTTAATTTTCTGGAGTCTTAATCTTTTCACTTTGGCCTCATTTTTTTAGATTTATTTCTTTGCTGTCTGGGTGATTTAGAATTTTCACTTCGATCTTTACTTTGGTTTTCCTTTCCTTTTTGGGTTCTTTTGATCTAGATGTATTACCAAGAGGAGAATTTGGACACTTCAGTTCCCTCTTGTAATCACCAGTTCAGCATTGGTGAGATGGATTTTGAGACCTGATCTTCAGACTTTGTACATTAGGTTGGGCTTTTTGATATTATGTAAGCCTGAGCAGTGAACTCTGTTCCTTTCAGGGAGTTTGTGGATATTTTTGCACCCCACGCTCTGGAGCTCATGAAGTTCTGGGAGTTCCTACGTGGAGCAGAGTTATACTCCTACAAGGAGCAGATTTTTTTTACTGTTTGCGAGCTTGAACGAGTAAAATCCCTGCAGGATTTTTCAACGCAGACGGTTGCGGATGGTAGCTAGCACACGCATTGAGATACCTTCCTTTGAGGAGGCTGCTGCTCGAGTAGAACTTCCACTGTGCGAGATGGTGTTTGTGCTGACTTTACAGAGTGGGACAAACACCCGGCAATACAAATCTGCGAATGGCATGAGGTAACCCACTCCACCGCTTGCAGAACTCCGTGCAGCTTAGCTAAGATTTTTTGTCACTTCACTGAGTTCACAAATTCCACTCAGGCTTAATTTTATGGCTAGACAAGCGGCTAGCATTATGCAGAAAACCTTTTATTCACTCCTTCTAAGCAGCAACCGTTAAAAACTTTCAAAAGACATTCCTCCAACTAGGTGCATTGCCATTGTAGCACATTCATTCAATGTTTTCACTTTTTTCATTTGATTCTATATTTTGTTATGTTGTTATGTGTGTCTGATTCAGTAGTAGTGGTAGTAAATCTTTATTCGATTTTAAATTTATAAAAAACCATAAAAGAGTTCTGATTCAGTAATATGTGTAGTTATTTAAGATCTTTCTTTGTATTTGATTGATTGATTTTGTATAAGTTTCATTTGTTTATCTAGGGTGAGTTTGAATGTTTTCTTACTACTACAGGTTTTTAGGCATTGTGAACAGAGTGTTTTCAAGGAAAATAATTAGGATACCGTATAATTTTTTATAGTTTTTATTGTTTGCAGAATGATAGAAATAGGTTAATGCTATTATAATTTATATAAACATTTTTGTAAGTTAGATTTCGAGATTTGGGCTTAACGGGCCGATTACAAGTTTGTTGGTCCGATAGCAAAAGTTGTAACACGCCTTCTCCTGTAGGACTGCCAAACTTGTGGTGTGACCGCCTGCCAGATTCGGACTACAATTCTGGTCTGGTGGGCTGTCGTGCAGTAGTCTGTTAGGTTTATAGAAGAGCCTAACATGCAGACCGCCACTCTCAGAGCACCGATTCCACCTTCCTGTACAGTGTGGCATATGTGCCACACCATGCAGGGAATGGGGTTCTAACCCAGGGGGCACTACATATGCCCCCCCACATGCACCCCCTGGGCCTTGTGGTGGCAGAGGGCCCCATTAGGGCCCACTTAGTTGCCTCACCACCACCTTTTTCATGACGGTCTCACTGCAATGAAAAGGGTGGTGGTGAGGCAACTCGAAATATGCTCAGCGCTGCTGCAAGGCCAACATGTTTTTGTCTCTGAACGCTGTGCGAATGATGTTGGATCCTGGATCTCTAGTCGTGGAAGCAGTCCTGTGGTAGTCTGACTGCCACAGCTGTAATACTGCAGGCGGTCCCACTGTGCAGCGTGGTCGCACTGCCACCACAGTTTTGGCGGTCCTATGGATCGCCACACTCATGCCCTAAGTGTTGCTCATTAGTTTAGGTTTTTATGATCTACTTTTACATAGTACTGTCTGTGGAATTGAGTGTGGAAGTCCTTCAATGGATTTAAAGCATTTTGCTAGCTAATATTTTGTGCATCTGTCTTGTTTGTTTGGAGATTTTAGGTTTTCATGAGGGAAGGGATTTTATTTTTGCTAGCTCTTTTGTTTTTTTTAGATCTTTGTAAATTTATAGCGTGTTGGGAGGCTATTTCAAAGTGTTCCTTGAACGGAATTGTGCCACTCTTCCACAATATTGTTTGTTTTTGATTTCTTTAGACTTTTTGCTATTGCATACATTCCACTATCCTATTTGAAACTTGAGTTAGCATCCCCACCTTGATTAGTGTGGGCGTCCAACCCAGGTATCTTCAGCATAGTCCAGTAATTTGGTTAAAATATTATTTCTATAAGTAAATAATATTGCTTTGCTACCTCTATGTTACATAGGCCAAAGCTAGAAAATTGTTTTATATTAAAAGCAAATAGTGGATTTCTGGTTGAGTCAATACTTAGGGCCTGATTTAGAAGTTGACAGAGGAAATACTCCATCCATCACAAATGTGTTGGATATCGCATCCGCCGTAGTACGATCCACATAGGATAGAATGTGGTAGCAAGACGGTGAATGGGATATCTGTCACGTTTGTGATGGAGTGTTCCCGCTTGCTGACTTCTAAATCAGGTCCTTAGAGTTCATCCTTGCCGGTACTTCTATATTGCTTGATTATGATGGTAATAGCACGTTTGTATGGAGATATGAGGATATATTTTTAGGATACCAATTATCATTACTTGCTGAAAGTTAAATATATATTTTTTTAAGTTGTAGTCGTTTATTTTGTGTTTTAGTATGGTGAGGTGTTCATTATATCTAGAGGCCTGTTTATTAGGGAGTGTGACACATTTTAAGGGAGCGTTAATGTTGAGACATCATTGTCCATCAATTTGGAATTTGTAAATGTTTTTCATTTTATACATTTTTTGTGTATTATTTTACATTTCCTTTTTTAGACTAATGTAAATGTTAACAGATGGGTTACTCCATCACAACAGTGATAGATTTCCTGTCCGCCGAAATATAAATCCCATTATAGTCTATCAGATATATATTTCAGCAGATGCGATATCCGTCACCTTTGTGATGGAGTAACCTATCTGCCAACATCGAAATCATGCAATTGCATTTTGTTAGAGTGTTTCTTGTTGATATTTTCTCTCAATTTTTTGACTTTTCCTCCTTATGTTGATGTTTAGTTTGAAATTTGTTTAGTCTAGGTGTAGTGTTTTAGAGATCTAAATGTATAATTAATTATTTGGGTTGTTTAATACTTTAGTTATAATTTTTTTATAGTTTGTTTGGCTAGTTTTGGGTAATGGTCATTTTAAAAACTTGCTTTTGAGATATTGAGGCCTACTTACATTGGTGCAGTCAGCCAAAGTGAGGCTGTGGGGGTTTCAAGTCCAACAGTTAGGACCTTATTGCGAGTTTAGCGGTCCGTGAAGTCCCGTACCGCAATCGCGGTCCGACTGGTGTGAGTTCAGCAGTCTGACCACCGTATTATGAATTGTATAGATTGCTGTTGCAAAGACTGCGACTGAACCTCCAATACATCCAGCCATCCGCAGACCGCCGGAGTCACAGTCAGGGAAAATTATGAGTTGACTTTCTGATTAGCTGACTGTGGGGTGGGACCGCCACCTTCAAGTCGGTGGAAACAAAGGATTTGGGGTGCATACTCACCCCCCACCTGTTCTTCCAGGCAGAGTTTAACATGGACCCCTTATTTTAGGTCTCTCCTTCACAGCAGCATCTTCACCGTGCGAAATACGACCCTGTTTGTGGTGATCTACAGGTAAGTCCCTTTTATACCATTATGCACATTGCCTGGACTATCCACATATGGGCCAGAATCCGGCAATGGGCAGGTGGTATTTTTTCACAAGTATCATGCATATGTGTGCATTTGACACATGTGCAGTTGAAATGCTCACACAGGCATTGATATATATGGAGCACCATGCCTCACCATCGCAAGACAACAGCAGCCACACTGCGGGCACCTTTGTCAGCTCGTAATGTGGTGGACAGAAGGTGGTTGGTGCTGCAGTCTTCTAGAGGCCATGGCAGCAGTGTTCAGTTGATTGGACCTCTGAACTCGTACTCAGGCAATTAGGGGCCCATTAGGATGACGGGCGGTAAACCACCCCGACCTCCATGGAGGCGGAAAATAACTCCCCGTCGGGACCGCAGAGAAACCGGGGGTCAAATTAGGGACAACCGCCAAAAAAGACTGACCGTGGCGGTAGCGGGCTAACAAAAACTGCCCGACGCTGGCGGTGACGTCCAAAAACTGACCGCGGCTGTCAGAAATGTAGCAGAAAAGCTCCAACCCGCCGCAAGCATAGCAGAGACTCTGCATGGAAATTAGTATATCCCTGATGGTCCCGCGGTACGATCGCCTGTTTCCGACCGCCGTATGTCGCATACAGGAGTGAATGTGAGAGACAGCCTAAGATCTGCAGCATAGCCACCGCAGCGGATTGTACATGAAAAAAATGGCGGACGATGCAAAAACACCGCAGCAATGCCAAAAATTGCACAAACTAAAGTAGCCATGCCCCCCAAATACACAAAACACATCCAAATGAAAATCAAATATGCCAAACAGAAAGATACAATTCCCAGGACAACCCCCACAACACCCCTGACAGCAAAACCCCATTTGGACACACCCACACAGCTATGTATAAAACCAGCCCCTTCACTGACCACAATCTTTTGCAACACTCCAGAAGAGAAGGGCATCCACCAGATCTGACAGGAGAGGCAAGAGAACACAGCACACCCACCACCACCACCATCACACCAGCACCAACAATCCCCCAGCACATAACACACCTCACACAAAAACACCACTCCCACCACCCACCATGGCATCACAGAAAATGCCCAAATTCACAGAGAGTGAGTTGACAGTCATGGTAAATGAGATAGTGATAGTGGAACCACAACTGTTTGGTAGCCTGGTCCAACCGACACCATTAGCCACAAGGACTCAAATGTGGGAAAGGATAGTACAAAGGGTCAATGCAGTAGGGTCCACCCCACGATCCAAGAAGGAGATCATTAAGCGGTGGCATGATCTCAAGAGGGTTGTCAAAGAGAGGGGAGCAAGAACTGGGAGCTGGCTAACCGGACTGGCAGTGGCCCTCCCATTCCACAGAAAACATTTACACCATGGGAGGAGACGGTGCTTGCCATACTGCATCCTGAGAGTCTCACAGGAGTATCCGGGGTAATGGAGGTTGGTAAGTACAAACAAATATCAACCAACACACTGATATGTACTGTTTTGCACATCCAAAAACACACACCAGACAAATCACATCCATCTGCACCACACACCCACAAAAACCTGTCTCACAGAGACACCCACTCCCATGTAACCTAAACGTAGCTAGCAATATAACCATGGGAGCATGAGCACAGACACCCTGCACTACTACTCCCACCATGCCCCCTGTCCCACACCCCAGAAGCATGGAGTACTCCCTCCCTCCCACCAGCACTTTGAAGCCATTGCATTGTTCACCAAAAAAACCTACAGGTAGGTAGCCATTTTCACAGTTAGGGTGTTTGTGGGAGAAAGGCCTGCACTACTACTCCAACCATGCCCCCTATCCCATACCCCAGCAGCATGGAGCATTCCCTCCCTCCCACAAGTACTTTGAAGCCATTGCAGTACACCAAAAAAACTTACAGGTAAGTAGCCATTTTCACTGTGAGGGTGTTTGTGGGAGGGAGGCCTGCACTACTACTCCCACCATGCCCCCTGTCCCACAACCCAGCAGCATGGAGCACTCCATTCCACCCAAGAGCACCTGGAAGCCATTGCATTCTTCATGAAACAAACTTACAGGTAGGTAGCCATCTTCCCTAGGCTGGCTGTTTGTGGGTGGGGGACCTGCATCACTACACACAGCACCAATTGTGATGAGGCACAGTATTGCACTTACAAAAAATAGTGAAGATCAGTCAAGTGTGTAGTGTACAACAGTGGATGACACACAGCTAACAGAATTCTTGCACGGTGCACAACACTGACCAGTTCCCATCTAATCCACAGGTGACCAAGAACTCACTGCTGAGGACAATAACAATGACCAGCAGAGCCAGACTCTCAGATGTAGACTCCCAGGATTCTCTGGACGATGAGCTCCAGGCCGGCCCATCTGGTGTGCAAGGGAGCAACAGGTCCCAGGCCCCCATCCTTCCCACCCCCACGTCTGCTGCAACAACAACTGTACAGCAGACCCCTGCAGTTGTGGCCTGTGCCTCTACCACCACCTCCACCACTGCCACCAATACCAGTGCCACCTGCAGCACCCTCCCTGTCCCAGGAAATGACCAGCCCACACCAACAACTGTGGATGGCAGGGAGAGTGTGCGTAGACCCACAGTGACAAGGCAACAGGTCCGTGGCAGCAGGGCAGGCGGGAGGGCCAGGGTCACTCCCAGACCTCAGGAGGTTGGGTCACCATCCCTGGATCACTTCACCAGAGTCACCGGGGCCTACGAACAGGTCCAGGGACGAAGTGGCCGGTCTGAAGAACTATTACTCGAGAACATCCTGCTGATTAGGTCCATCAACACTCGCCTTGGACAAATGGTGGACCTCATGGGCAGCAAGTGGTGTTACTGAGGGAAAGGCCTGTGTCCCAAACAACACCCCCCCCCTCTGTTGTGCTGCAGGATGACAGTGCACCATCCTCCCCTGCAGCCACACAGAAGGGTGAGTCCTCAGACGCCGCTGGCCATGCAGCAGGGTCCCCCCAGGCCAAGAGAAGAAGGGGGCATCCAAAGAAGAGCCTGGAATTCTCTGGAGGCAAATCACCAGCCAAACGCCAGTGTCAACCCTCTTCCCCACTGCATTGACTGTTTAGACTGACTTCCCCACACTGCCTTGTGAATGGCACCTGTCTGTTGGACTGGGTCACTACATCGATGTGATGTCTACTCTTTCATCTAATTTACCATGACTGTCAAATCACTGCTCCATCACCACCTTCATGTAAATCTACCTGCACCCCTCACATGTCAACTTTGTAAAGAAAATACCTTATACACTTCAATTGGTTCAGCTTTGTCTTTAGTGCAATATTGACAGTGTTCAAAATGTCCATAATGTATCCAAAAGATGTACGGTATGTAGGCCTGGATATTTTCAAGGCACCTAGGGCGACACAACAGAACAACAGTCACTGGTGTGAGTGTGTCATGACAGACAGTACACTACACCAACCATCTACATAAGTCAACAGGCAGACAACACAATGTGCAACCAATGAAATGTCACTGCCACATTTCCACACACAGGGGACTTAGCGAGTGATGAGCTGTTGACGCATGTCAACTCCTTCCTCCTCTCCACTGTCCTCATCACTGGACTCAGGTCCTTGGGCAGGCTGGGGCCTTGGGTCCTGGTCATCATCCAGGAGCTGGGGAATCCCCTTGTGAATGGCCATGTTGTGAAGCATGCAGCATGCCACAATGATGTTCCAGACCTTCCCAAGCGAGTATGACAGTGCACCTCCAGTCCTGTCAAGGCAGTGAAATCTTGACTTGAGCCGGCCAAAAGTCTGCTTAATGACACGACGGGTCCTGCCATGGGCCTCATTGTACCTGATATCAGCCGGGCTCCTGGGATTATGTAGTGGGCTCAGTAGCCATGGACGGCTGGGATATACAGAGTCACCTAGGAATGACAAACACACATTGCAATGTTGCACAGGCAGAGGGCAGAAGGTCACACACACAGCATGCCATATTACTAGGCATACTCACCCACAATTCACGTACGCTCGGGAAGCAGATTTGCCATCATCTGGGGCACAATGCTGTTCCTCAGGATGTACGAGTCATTGGCCGAGCCGGGGAATCTGGCACACACATGCCAGATGGTCATGTCTGCCAGGCACACTACCTATACATTGATTGAGTGATAATGTTTTTGATTGCGAAAAATGTGCTCACTTGCCTGTGGTGACACCAGACTGACATGTGTACAACACCATGGGGTATGTCCCCAAGCGTATAGAAGTCTCCCTTCACACCGGCCAATTCAGCTCCCCTGGGAAATGTATGTATCTGTCCTTATAGACCATCATGGCTGCAAGAACATCCCTCAGCACCAGGCTGAACATGGGTTGAGACATCCCTGAAGCGTAGGCCACGGTCTCCTAGAAGGAACCAGTTGCAAAAAAATGGAGGGCTGCCAACACATTGTACGTTGGTGTGAAAGCTGTTGGTAGTGGTGACGAGGCTGCAGGTGTGGCTCCAACACATCACAAAGGGTCTTCAGGGTGGTTCTGTTGAGGCGGAATTTGCGAATGATGGCAACATACTCCATGTCCTCCAGCAGTGTCAAGTGACGTATGAGATTAGGCCTCCTAGTTGAAATGAAAATGGACACATGTTAATGACAACCATCATGAGATGGCCACAGCACATCCCGCTAAGGATGCCACGGAAAAACAAAGACTGCCCTGAGAAATGCGTGACACACTAGGTTACATGGGTGGACGTTTGAGCCACACAGAGGGCACACCTCTGTATTTACCGTACACAAGTGCCTCAAACAACACATAGGTCAATGTGAATGCACACATACTAAACCCCACATTTCACATATGCACGCCTTGGAGCGTACCATCAGCCAATGTTTGTAAAATGAACATGACTGTCTCATACTCATCTGGTGTACCTGTCACACCTCAATGCAACATGTAAACCTGGCACACATCCACAACACAATGATCACAGTAGGCTGCAAACTGTCAATTGTGTGTATGAGCAGATATAAAAGCACAACTAAGTAACAACATCATACAGTGAGACAAGCCTTGCCACGGTCATCACTGACCCACAACACATTGATTAGTGTACACATTGTTGAGTCTACTTCAACACTGTCACGCATCAACCTTCAAATGCATAATTGACATGGCAGAGACTACAGACCAATGTACGTCACACATACCCAACCATGGCACCTGTGGATTCAATGGAATAATGGAAATGTGTGCACGATGATGTGCCCTTCACCATGTTGCCACTGTGTACTGTTGAAGTATTCCCGATGGACATTGCCATTGCATGTGCCCCAGATCACTGCCAGAACCATTTTATCTGATTTTTATGAAATTTATTAAATTTGACTATTTTTGCAATTTAAAGTGTATACTTGCTTTCTTTGTTTGCTTACATTGCAGCCCACTTCATTTTGCCTGGGTTTGTTATTTGTCATAAATTGTCTTACCCTGACCCAGGAATGTGATCTAATATCAGGGGGTCCTTGTTACTTGCAAGTCCAGATCGCGGTAGCTACAGCCTGGCCCCGGCGGTGTGTCTCCAGATTCACCCCTTACACAGGTGCGGTAGTCATTGGCAGGTAAAAATGCCCAAATGGCGATGGACATGCTCCGTCACCCTACTCGCAGTAGCTACTGCCTGGGCCCGCCATTGTGTCATCACCACCCATTACACAGGTGTGGTAGTCATTGTCATGGAGACATGTCCAAATGGCGGTGGCCATGCTCCACCGCCCTATTCGCAGAAGCTACTGCCTGGCCCCGGCGGTGTGTCTCCAGCACCACCCCTTACACAGGTGTGGTAGTCATTGGCATAGAGACATGATCAAATGGCAGTGGGCATGCTCCGCCACCCTACTCATTGTAGCTACCACCTGGGCCTGTTGGTGTGTCTGCAGCACCACCCCTTACACAAGTGCAGTAGTCATTGGCATGGAGAAATGCCCAAAAGGCGGAGGGCATGCTCCGCCACCCAACTCGCGGTAGCTACTGCCTGGGCCCGGAGGTGTGCCTCCAGCACTACCCCTTACACAGGTGGGGCAGTCATTGTCATGGAGACATGCCCAAATGGTGGTGGGCATGCTCCGCTACCCTACTCATGGTAGCTACCGCCTGGCCCCAGCCGTGTGTGTCCAGCACCACACCTTACACAAGTGCGGTAGTCATTGGCAGGAAGACATGCCCAAATGGTATGGGCATGCTCCTCCACCCTACTTGTGGGAGCTACCGCCTGGGCCCGGTGGTGTGTCTCCAGCACCACCCCTTACACAGGTGCAGTAGTCATTGGCATGGAGACATGCCCAAATGGCGGTGGGCATGCTCCGCCACCCTACTCGCGGTAGCTACTGCCTGGCCCCGGTGGTGTATCTAGCACCACACCTTACACAGGTGCGGTAGTCATTGGCATGGAGACATGCCCAAATGGCGGTGGGCAAGCTCAGCCACCTTTCTTGCGGTAGCTACTGTCTGGCCCCGGTGGTGTGTCTCCAGCACCACCCTTTACAAAGGTGCGGTAGTCATTGGCACGGAGACATGCCTAAATGGCAGTGGGCATGCTCCACCACCCTGCTCGCTGTAGCTACCACCTGGCCCCGGCGCTGTGTCTCAGGCACCACCCCTTACACAGGTGCGGTAGTAAATTGGCATGGAGACATGCCCAAATGGCGGTGGGCATGCTCTGCTACCCTTCTCACGGTTGCTACCGCCTGGCCCTGGCGGTGTGTGCCCAGCACCACCCCTTACACAAGTGCGGCAGTTATTGGCATAGAGACATGCCCAAATGGCGGTGGGCAAGTTCCACCACTCTACTCACGGTAGCTACCGCCTGGCCCCAGCGGTTTGTCTCCAGCACCACCCCTTACACAAGTGCGGTAGTCATTGTCATGGAGACATGGGAAGATGGTGGTGGGCATGCTCCGCCACCCTACTCGTGGTAGCTACCGCCTGGGCCTGTTGGTGTGTCTCCAGCACCACCCCTTACACAGGTGCAGTAGTCATTGGCATGGAGACATGCCCAAATGGCGGTGGGCATGCTCCGCCACCCTACTCGCGGTAGCTACTGCCTGGCCCCGGTGGTGTATCTAGCACCACACCTTACACAGGTGCGGGAGTCATTGGCATGGAGACATGCCCAAATGGCGGTGGGCAAGCTCCACCACCCTACTCACGGTAGCTACTGCCTGGCCCCAGCGGTGTGTCTCCAGTACCACCCCTTACACAAGTGCGGTAGTCATTGTCATGGAGACATGGGAAGATGGTGATGGGCATGCTCCCCCACCCTACTCACAGTAGCTACCGCCTGGCCCAGAGGTGTGTCTCCAGCACCACCCCTTACACAAGTGCGGTAGTAAATGTACAGGAATTTATATAGCGCAAATCACCAACCAGTCTCTAAGCGCTTGCTTAGGGAACCCGTCCTGGTATTCCCCTGTGAGATAACACCGGCAGGGTATTCGCAAGGTGAAAGCCAGGCATCCCGCCGCGGGGGGCATTTGTGGAGATTAAGCAAGCTATTGCCCAGAGTCGCAGAGTGTGAACCCGTGAATCGAGTAGGCACCAGAGCGAGAATTGTCGAGTCCATGGACATTTTAGGACTCAAGACCCCGCCGAGCCGGGAATTGAACCCTGGTCCCAGGCTGACCTCTGCTTCCAGGTCTGCCTCCTCTAACCAGTGAGCCACTTCTTAGTAGTCATTGGCATGGAGACATGGAAAGATGGCGGTGGGCATGCTCCGCCACCCTACTCGCTGTAGCTACCGCCTGGCCCCAGCGGTGTGTCTCCAGCACCACCCCTTACACAAGTTTGGTAGTCATTGGCATGGAGACATGGGAAGATGGCGGTGGGCATGCTCTGCCACCCTACTCGCGTTAGCTAATGCCTGGCCCCAGCGGTGTGCCACCGCCATGGGGCATTGCCTACAGCCAATTGGAGCAATGATTGCGGTGGCATGATGCAGTTTTGAAAATTGTAGAAGGCGTGCTCTGCCACCACAGAGGCGGTCATTGGATGCTTTTGAAAGATGCACCATCGCGGTAGCACACCCCGGGCCCCTGCTGTGCATCACCGCCATGAAGCAATGCCTACAGCCAATGGGAGCGATGATTGCAGTGGCATGATGCAGTTTTGAAAATTGCGGAAGGTGTGCTCTCCTACCGCAGAGGCGGTCATTGGATGCTTTTGAAAGATGCACCATCATGGTAGTGCACCCCAGGCCCCTGCGCTGCATCACCACCATGGAGCATTGCCTACAGCCAATGGGAGCGATGATTGTGGTGGCATGAAGCAGTTTTGAAAATCGCGAAAGGCATGCTCCGCCACCGTGGAGGCGGTCATTGGATGCTTTTGAATAAGTATGGGCGAATTATGCGGATCTGCAATCTGCAAATTCGCACGAAATCGCAAAAAAATCTGCAAATTCCCGGGTTTTCCAGCGAAATCGCAGATTTTTTTGCGATTTGCACTGGAGTACTTTCTACTGGCTAATCCAGTAAGTGCTACCTCGTTGGGTAAATGTATAGTGCTTTTCCTACACTGCAGCTTCATAAAGGGCCAGAAGATTTGTCTTCACTGACCATGTGTGCCTTTAACTTTGCCACTGTGCCAAAAGGCGCTGAGGTCCCTTGAGTGAGCTTTCCATTATAGTTGAGAAAGGGCCGGAATACAATTGATACCGCTAGTGTGTGGTGCAGGGCCAAACGAGCGGGGCTTCTATGCGTGTCAACATGCCTCTTGTGTATAAAGGGTCAGAGAGCGAGCAGGGCAGCAGGTGAGGACAAAGCAGCCTCCTGGTCACAGGAACTACACAGGGGTTGCGCTCAAGAAACTCAGGGATTCAAAGACCTCCCTCGAGTATTACAGCTAATTTTCAATAGCAGAGACGGGGATAAAGCACACTTGCCCAGCCTCGACTGTGCTCACTAATATTTTGGGCTGATTAAAACGTTACTGAATTTGAGGTTCAACTCGGGCACCTGCTATATCTGTAAGTGCTTCCTGTTGAGGTTTGATTTTTGTGACAGGAGCCTTGTGCCAGAATGAATCCTGCCCTGCATAGTTATCCACGAAGATGCCATAGTTTTGTGCAATACCTCTACTCAACTGGAGTACTTTCTACTGGCTAATCCAGTAAGTGCTCCCTCGTTGGGTAAATGTAAAGTGCTTTTCCTACACTCCAGCTGCGTAAAGGGCCAGAAGATTTGTCTCCTCTGACCATGTGTGCCTGTAACTTTGCCACCGCGCCAAAAGGCGCCGAGGTCCCTTGTGTGAGCTGTCCATCATAGTTGGGAAAGGGCGGGAAGACGTTTGATACCGCTAGTGTGTGGTGCGGGGCTTCTATGCGTGTCAACATGCCTCTTGTGTATAAAGGGTCAGAGAGCGAGCAGGGCAGCAGGTGAGGAGAAAGCAGCCTCCTGGTCACAGGAACTACACGGGGTTGCGCTCGAGAAACTCATGGATGCAAAGACTCGGGGCTTCTATCCGTGTTGTTCACATGCTTCTTGTGTATATAGGGTCAGAGAGCGAGCAGGGCAGCAGGTGAGGAGAAAGCAGCCTCCTGGTCACAGGAACTACACGGGGTTGCACTCGAGAAACTCAGGAATTCAAAGACCTCCCTCGAGTATTACAGCTAATTTTCGATGGCACATTATGGGGTTAAAGCACACTTGCCCAGCCTTGACCGTGCTCACTAATGTTTTGGGCTGAATAAAACGTTACTGAATTTGAGCTTCAACTCGGGCACCTGCTTTATTTATATCTGTAAGGGCTTCCTGTTGAGGTTTAATTTTTTGCCCACAGGAAGCACTTACAGAGTTAAGGCAGCTGCCCGAGTAAAAAACTAACTTTGTAACCATTTTAGAGTGGTGCCGGAAAGCTGCCAGAGTTGGTACTTGCAAGTTGCTACTCTGGCAGCTTGCCTGCGCCATTCTAAAATGGTTACAAAGTTAGCTTTTTTTCAACTCGAGCACCTGCCTTAACTGAAATCTGCGCGCGAGCGGATTTGCGGATTTTCCGGCAATTTCGCGAAAATCCACAAATTTCGTGAGCGGAACGGATTTTCCGCGTATAGTTACTTTTGAAAAAAGCAGATCTGGAGAACCAATTGTTGCTGCTTGGCACCTAAGAAACGACCCTAGGGGTCTATAAATCTGTGGGAGTGAGCCTCACATTTCCACTGCTCACAGAGCCTGCTGCCTGGGACCCTCTCCTGCTGCTGCCTCCCGAGCCTGCTGCCTGGGACCCTCTCCTGCTGCTGCCTCCAGAGCATGCTGCCTGGGACCCCTCACCACCCACTTCCACCACAGGTGTTCCATGTCCACTGGGATGGCAAGGACAGAGAAGATACATGGCAGTCCATTCACAAGCGAGGAGCTGAAGGTCCTGGTGGGTTAGGTGCTCGCACAGTACCCAAGGCTGTGGGGTGCCCCCAGTGTTGTGGTAAGTCATTGTAAAGGGAGGTGTAGGGCAGGGGGGTTGGGCAGACATGTAGTTATACTGCTGCAGTATATGCCTGAGGGTGTGGGGTTGTGTCATACACTGAAACAGAATCAGAATTGACTTTATTCGATTGCTTTGCAAGACAATTATAAAAGTACATATTATCAATAAAAAAGAACATAAAAAATTGTAAAAATGCATACACAATTAAGAGTACAGAAAGAGCATATTACAGTCCATGATTAGAGTACAATTGCTTTCCTGTGACTGAGTACTTTCTTTAAAAACATGCATATCCTCCAGGCCCTGTGGACATCGTCCAGTAACTGCAGCGTGAGAAAGGGTGGACGGCATTGTCTCAAACCCAACTCCCTCATAATCGGGACAAGCCAGACTTTCCTCAAGCTACTATAAAATCTGCAGAATAAAAAAGTTGTGTATGGTCGAATGCTCAGAACAGTTATCATACGGACAAGGGCCTAAGGATCGTGCCCAATCATTCATACGAGGAAAACTCACAAGCCTGTGATAGATGTTACATTTAAAACGAGTTAGTAGTAGTCTATCATAGCCACCGGGTACAAACAGTAAATACAATGGAATATTAAAAGAAGTTAAAATCAATTGTTTATACTGAACAGAGGGTTTTGTACTCTCTGTAACCAATCTTATAGTGTCTGAAAAGATCAGTTCCTGTTTTTTTAGTTCCTTTCTTGAGATCGATTGAATTGTACCCGGAGACTTATAGTACTCCGGGTGGCCAAGATCAAACATAAAATTTGTAATATATCTCAGCCACGGGATCAGCCGCGCACCTTCATGTTTCATGCTGTCAGTTAGAATATCCTGGTATAGCTTAGTCTCTGGTTTAGACCATATTCTGTGCCACAGCAGGATAGGCTCCATGTTTATCAGATCTGAAATAAATGGTAGGGCCAGCTCTGCATGGCAGACATATGCTGATGTGCCGCTAGGGACGGCTAAAATATATCTCAGGAAAATATCATCCACTGTCCGGAGTGACTGTGTATCCACAAAACCCCATACAGCTGCTCCGTACATGGCTGCAGAAAGACACTTCGCTTTGTAGATCTACAGTAACTCCCGTGGTGGTCTCCTTCCCTATTTCTTTGCAAAACTGGCAAGTGTCATTGTTGATCTTGCGAATATACGTTTTTTTGCCACAATTGCGCAAGACCAGCGATCACAACGGTCAAACAGTATTTCCAGGTATGCAAAGCTATGTTATATTTTCTGACCCTCCAGGAACATGTCCCTGCATTTTTGGCTCCCAGATCCACATCTCATAATGTATGTTGTTGCGGTATTGACCTCAAGATTCGACTGTCCCATAAACTTAGTGAAACTGTTTAAAACCCTCTGCAAACCTATTTGGGTGCGTGACATACACTGATAAACATGCTGTCTCCAGGGCAAAGGAGTGTGTGTGTGTCCCAATGTCACGGTTTTCCCTGCCTGCAGTTGTATGTCTGAGTGGAGTGTGTTACATTGTCAGCCATACAGGGCGTCAGGATGTTGGACATGCAGTTGCCAGGACAGTAATTGCTCGGCTGATTGCCTCCGTGTGCCCCTGTTGTCTGACTCAGTGTAACATAGAGGCTATGCCCAGTGCCTGCCCACCACAACGAGATCACATCACACTTACTGTGTCCTTACTCTTGTTTATTTACACTGAAATCAAAATATGCACCATCTCAGCCCTGTAGAATTGCACACGACCACACTTGTGTAGATGGATATTTTGTTGGTGAGTCCATGTACCCCGATGACACACGCATGACATACACATATGTTCACAGAACATGCTCATTGAATGCTGCCCAGTCATGCACACAGTGATTCTACGCACAGACACAGGTCAATATGTGATGTATGTAGTGGCCAGACCTGCATAGGACTGGAGATGTGTGCAAGCCACAGAGGGGGTTCAGTGCAGTCATCCTGCAGGTGTGTGAGATTATCAGGGAGCCCGTACACCCTCATAAATGCATGCAATCACATCTGCTTGGCCCATGCAGAGTGCCCCTGTGAGGTGTACCCCAGTTTGGGATGGAGGGAGATTACATTTGGTAATGCATCTGTGTCTTGCTACTGAACTGATAGATGTTGGTACATGACACTGTGTCACTGATCATTTCCCCTTCTTTTCTCCCATGCCTGCAGCTCAAGGTTCACTAGCGTAAGGCCGTGTGGAGGGCCATTGTAGCACAGGTGCTAGCCCTGGGGGTATCTAACCGATGACGCACCCACTGCCACAAGAGGTGGGACGACATCAGCCGGCTGGCAAAGACCGTGGCAGAGATGACCTTGGGGCTGCCTCTAGGCACTGGGCATTTGGCAAGGTGCAGCATGACACCACTGATGGGCCGCATCTTGGCAGTGACTCATCCTGAGCTGGATGCACGTCTGAAGGAGCATCAGCAGCAAGGCAGAGGTGAGTATTTGGGGAGGGTGACTTTGGCTGGGAGTGGATGCATGTGTACAGGGCCTGTGGCAGCGGTGGCCCATGTGATGTTCGTGGGGTGGTGCTGTGCTGTGTCATGTGTTAAACATAATATCTCAAAGGATCAATGAGAGACACTGGTTTCATTGAGAAATTACTCCTCTGTAAATATTAAACAGGCGGATAAAGGGGGTTCAATTGTGGTATAGGAAATAGTGGAATACACTAATGAGGTTTTGAAACAAATAAATGACCCGTAGTGTTATACTAAAGACCCGACTATAGAGCTTGAAGGCCACCTATTTGCCACTTTGAAAGAGGGCTTTGAACAAGGATTTCTGGGCCCAAAAGAATACAATTTCTTACAGAATAAACATCCAAGGGTCCCAGTGTTCTATGTATTACCAAAGATCCACAAGAACAAGACAATTCCACAAGGGAGACCAATTGTCTCCGGATGTGATTCTTTGATTGAGCAGATTTCTAAATACGTGGATTGTTTTTTGAAAGAGTTCATGGGCGAAGTAACATCTTACCTGCAAGATACAACAGACTTTATCAACAAGCTGGAGAAGGTACCTTTTCAAACTGATAAAGATCTTATGGTATCCCTCGACGTCACCTCATTATATACACAATTTCCACAGGATGAAGCAGTGGCAGTGCTTACTCATTTCTTGGAAAAAAAGAGAGAAACCAGTCAGAGTCCCAAACAGAATTCATTGTGGATTTGGCATCATTTGCCCTTAAAAAGAAATATTTTAAATTTGGGAATGAGTTCTTTTTTCAGACAAATGGTGTGGTGATGGGGTGTCCTTTTGCCCCAGAGCTAGCCGTGCTGTTCATGGCAATGTAAGAAGACACATTTGTATATAACAACAATCCATTTTCCCAATATATATCAACTTGGTTTCGTGTCATTGACGATATTTTCCTGGTATGGACAGGGGGATTAGAGCAACTTATAATCTTTTATAATTTGCTCAACCTAAGAAAAACTGATATAAAATCCTGCATTTCCCATTCAGCCTATAGAATATCTTTTTTGGACGTGGAGGTACACCCGGCTGAAGGTGGTCTGGTGACAACTTTGTATAAAAAAAACACTGACAGGAATAAAGCACTCTTTTTTTCCAGTAATCATCCAAGAAGTTTGAGGGAAAACTTGCCGTACGGGCAGTTTCTAACAATTCGCCAAAATTGCTTCCGCAAGGATGAATATAATTTGAATGCCAACAACTTGATGGAGAAACTGCGGGACCACGGCTATCCCAAGAAATTGGTCAAAACAGCAATGAAAGGCTCATGGGGGACTCCGAGAGAGACACTTCTTGAGAGACAGGAAAAATCTTCAATGCAACGTCAAGTATGTGTCACCACTTTTTGTCCTAATTCTAACAACCTCAAAAAAGTGATTAACTAGAATTGGCACTTGATAAAGAATTTAGACCAAGATTTATCTGCTACCCGCTGTTTGCATTAAAAAAAGAGAGCAGCATATCGAACTATATAGTGGGAGCATCAGTCAAAAAAGACCCTAAACCAACATTAAGAGAATTAATGGGTCTAACACCAGTTACAGGACACCACACGTGTGGTACATGTGTCTGTTGTGATCAAACAGTGGAAGGTTCCATCTTTTCTCAAAAGGGCATATATTGGAAGCATGAGACATTTACCAATTGTAAGACCAAATATGTTATGTATGGAATAACATGCCCGTGTGAGATGTTGTTTATTGGTAAAACAAACCAGGAGATACGGCAGAGGATAAGGAGAACCGTTGAAACAGCACCTCTTGTGAAACATTGGAATAAAAAATCCCACACAGAAAGAGATTTACAGTGGACTGTAATCTCTAAAATTGAACGAGACCCGCGAGGGGGCGATATGGATGTGAAATTGTCCCAAAGAGAGGCCCTGCTCATTGTGAAATTTGACACGGCTGTGTCAAGTCTTAATGAAATATTGGAACTATATAAATTATGAATATATTCCTTCCTTACATTCAGATATCTGAGGTACATCATACTGGGGTCCCCGACATGGTATGGTAATTTATATGTCCTTTCCGCCCTTATTAGGGTCTAGGTAGTTATCACCACATCGCCATTTGTCCATCGCACCACGAATGAACTTTGGAACTCCAAGAACAGACTTGGTTATGGTATATAAGCCACACTAGAACGCACCCCATCATGGCTACCACCTGATACAAGCGATCACATCCCTACTTTCCTGAGTTGGGATTACCTTTTGAGTCTATAGTGGGTATAGCATTTAAGAGTGGACTCATATTTGGCACACTCTCCGAACGAGAATGCACTCAACTTATGAGGTCGGGGTCACCACTTGATGCAGGAGATTATTTCTCTTGTTGAAAGTACAAGGGCTCAATTAAGCGCCAAAAGAGCCCCAAAAAATGGTGTCTTAATACGTGTTTCAATATATGTGCACTTCAATTCCCAGAATGCCCCAGCATGTACAAGTAGCATAATCACCGGTTAACCTTGCTGAAGTTATAAGGCCTTAATGGATTGGAAAAGCGCCTTTAAATGGTGCCAAAATACGTGTTTCAATACGCATGCATGTATATGGGAATGCGCCAACTGGCTCACACTTGGCCTCCGTCTGTTTATTGATCATTTGGACATTCAGTGTAGTTGATTTGGCGTGTAGGTCCCAAAGCAAAGTAGATTAGAACTATACCGCCCAGAACGCCCGGGACGCACGGGCGTATTTCACGAACACCGACGCTGTCAGCCCCTCATGCGCGTGAATTCAGAGCTACGAGACTGAGTGGAAGGGAACGCTGCCCGTAGATGGTAAGATGGCGGGCTGCCACGGAAGGAGCGGGGTAGATTTCATTTCCTTGGATATAGCAGCTTGGGTGTTTAAGGTTGCATTGTTTGTTGCAATAGATACTTTTGAGCGCTTTTGGTGTCACAGCATAAATGACAAAGCCCGGCGGAGACGGTGCATTCATGCGCCTAGGGAACGCTGCCCGAGATGCGGTAGGCGTTGTTGAGCAATGTAGGAATTGGTGTGTTACGACCTCTGACTAGCAGCATGGTAATGGAAGGTTTCTCCATTTATCTTTGAACAGTGACTGCGGATCAGTTTCTGCCTTATAGATTAAACAGCAAAATACAATAGGAACCGGTTCATATAAGTGCCAAGTGGCACAGGAGTTATGTCTATGAGAATAGTGGTTCTAGATGAGGAAGGGGGTGCCCCATATAAATTGAATGTAATTAAGTTCCCGATTTTTATGTTCACAAATAGGACGTCGCTGGCTTCCAGCTCATCATTTTGTGCTGGAGCACATTCAGCATCGCTTGATTTGATATCCTCCAAGTAAGTTCAAAGAAGGCTTTATATGTCCTCAATGGCTAAGTATATACACAAATGAATAACATGACAAATCCTTGTTTGCTTTCTTTTTCTGTTTCTTCCATCAGAGTCAATTCTTACAGCCCAGCATTGTTGATTAAATTGATTGCTTGGCAACTACAGAAATAGGTAAGAGGTAGCTGAAGTGGGTAGGAGGTGTGAATGCTTAGGAATTTAAATAGGCAACTGTCAAATTTTGTTTTTCCTTTCTTTTTTACAGGGGTGTTTGGTCCTGATGAGAACCCAATGAACAAGGGGGTTTGAAACGCGTAGACCCTGGTGTTGCCAAACATTTGTTTTTTATATGGGTTTTGGTTGTATTGTGCCCATTTAATGAAAATATTTCATCTAATGTACATTTCTTTGAATATTGTATAGGGTGCATACTGAATTACGAGGTTAACCATTGTCTTGTTTGGCAGGAGGGGTGTATTATAGATGCTGTATGTGCATCACATTGGGCCCCAAGGAAGACTAGTGTGGATGGTATTTGTGGAGAGTGAATGGTTGTGTATGGAAGTGTTTGATTGGAAGTGGATTGATTTTTCTCTTGAGGTTTTTTTTGTTATTCACAATTTAGTTTTAGGTTTATGACATGTATTTAAGTGTTCCCTTTAAAATAAAAAAAATCCAAAATAATATGTGGTATTGAAATGAAAGCTACTTATGAGCTCATGGCTGCATTGCTTTTTGGTTCTTGCGCCTTTTTTCAAAAAGATTTAAATTGTTAATCAGTATTGGCATTTATCTTGTTATTTGGTCTAAAGTGCTCAGCCATACTAATTGTGAGCCATACCCTTCATTGTTATACAGTGTCATGTGAGTGGCTGCTGAGATGGGTGTCAGTGTCATGCATTGGGCCAAACTGGCATTTCAAAGGTGATCCTCCCTGCTTTGCATTCCCATTGCCAGATGTGTTAGGATCTACATGGTGATTCAGCATTGTGATAGTGTGGGGAATCTATTAGGGGGTGAACAGCAGTGTCCACTATCTGAGTGTAACTTCATGTATGCCTACTTTTCATGCACCATGATCATTGAGGCCCACGCATCTGACAACAATGTGCCCCAGAGTACCACATAGTGTTTGGTATGGGCTACTTGCCATTGTGTACTGTGATGTCCTAATAGGTGTGTGTTGTCCCCTCATGTTCCTTCAAGGTCTATCAGTGGTAATAAGTGGTGTGCCCACATCATGTCCCTAGGTGTGGGCAGAGAAAATTGTGTGCTTGCTACACTATGTCCATGGGCAGGGTGGTATGCTGTGTGGCCTTAACATGGCTCAGTCATGGCAGATATTCAGGGTTACAGGCACTGTTGTGGTCTATGCAGTGTGTTGCTGCAATGTAATTGCAGGGTGTGGTGGTCACCATGTTGATTTGGGAATCTCCTGTACTGCATTGATTGAATGGCTTTGTCCTGCTGATGACGCTAACCCACCATTCATCTCTCTCTCATGCATAATTGCCAGTGGACACAGAGGAACAGGAGCCGGAAACCAGTGGTGGCAAGAGTAGCACTACAGTTGCACAGGAGCCCAGTGACACAGAGATCACCAGCGCATCAAAGGGGGACCGGAGTATGCAGGAGGAATCCCTGCCTGAGACACAAAGTACTACATCATCTGATGCCAGCGGTGATGCATCCATGTTGGCGGGCACAGGGAATGGGGACTCTGCATCATGTTCTACCACACAGCGGCCGGTGGCCAGCCTCCAATCCACTTCCTCTGGTGCTGCCCGTGTCCGTGTCAGTAAGAGGGGATGATTTAGATTCACACCTGGCACCGCTGAGCCTGCACCTGTCCACCTTGCTGCCCTCAGTGCTGAGTCTGTAGAGCTACTGCGCCAGCTTTGTGTGGACCAGACAGCCCTGCTCAATGCCTTCAGTGACCATGACAAAAAATTAGGCCAGGTGGTTGCCTACATGGAGGGCATACACTCTGACATGGGTGGGCTACACCGTACAGTCCAGGCTTTGTCGTCCACAGTGACGTCTGCCCTTCAACAGGTACATACTCCCATTCCTGCTCCAGTGCCTTTGTCCACCCCCCAGTCAGTGGCCACATCGGATGATAGTGACCACGGTTCCCATGCATCGCAGTCACGATACAGCACAACATACAGCATACAGAAACAACCCAAGCGGGCCCGCCCACAGACACCATAACCACAGAATAGCAGAGCCACCCCAGAATGCAAAGACAAGAGCCCGTCAGGGAAGAGCAAGGCCTAAAAAGAATGAAGCAGACATTAGGCTCACATGCCTCAGAGGCATCAAAAGCGAAGGACTCTCCTGTCCCTAAAACTTCACGCAGAGCTAGGTGTGCAGTGTCTATGCCCACTAAGAAGGTGTTGTATGGCAAGGGTACACTTAGGAAGGGCTCAGGGCCACATTCCCCCGCCACATCAACTCCAATTCCAAGCCCAGTGAAGGAGGGCCCTGTAGGGGCTACCCCTGGCAAACAGGCAAAGGAGGGCACTGTAGGGGCTACCCCTGGCGAACAGGCAAAGGTGGTACTGTAGAGGGGACACCTGGCAAACAGGTAAAGGAGGGTACTGTAGGGGGGACACCTGGCAAACAGGGGAAGGAGGGCACTGTAGGGGGTACACCTGGCAAACAGGGGAAGGTGGTCCAGAGGCGTAGCCAGACAAAGTGTTCCGCAGGATCCTGCATGTCACCAGAGGGAGCGCCAGTGTCTGCACCTGATGCAGGTATGTTGGTGTGTGTGCCTGTTGTGTCATCACCTGTTCCCATTGACCCTAGTAAAGGGAAAGCATTTTGAATCCCCAAGAAGGGGAAAGGCACCCCTCAAAACTCCCCCACCCACACTGTGTCACAGGTCTGCATGACTCCACCTCCACGTGCCACTACACCACCTGGACCAAACAGACCTCCAGCTTGCCCAGCCATTGATAGCCCTACATCACCTTGGCCTCTGTCTTCCCAGTCAAGTGGTCCTGCTGTCCCTGACACTCAGCCAGCTCCAAGTCTGCCTGACAGCCAAGAGTGAGTGGTAGTCCCCCTCATACACCTGTCTCTCATACAGGCGTGCTAACCCTGCCCATTGTTTACCACCTGGGTGTGTTACTGGCCATGGAAGGGTAGAGTCAAACACACTCACTGTGCAGCTTCTCATGTCCTGACTCAGCACTTTGCCATGCCACCTGAACTTTCTGTTCTGCCCTTGCCTGTGCAGCTTCTCATGTGCTCACTCTGCACTTTGCCATGCCCACTGGCCTTGTCATTCACTGCTGTTCTAGCCTTGCCTGTGCTGCTTCTCATGTCCTGACTCTGCACTTTGCCATGCCCACTGGCCGTGTCATTCACTGCTGTTCTGGTCTTGCCAGTGCAGCTTCTCATGTCCTGACTCTGCACTATGCCATGACCATTGGCCTTGTCATTCACTGCTGTTCTAGCCTTGCCAGTGCAGCTTCTCATGTCCTGACTCTGCATTTTGTCATGCCCACTGGCCTTGTCATTCACTGCTAATCTGGCCTTGCCTGTGCAGCTTCTCATGTACTCACTCTGCACTTTGCCATGCCCACTGGCCATGTTGCTCTGCTGTGTTGGCCTATTCCCTGTGCAGCCTCTCATGTACTTGCTGTGCCACCTGCCATGGACACTGGCCCTGTTGCTCTGCTGTGTTGTACTCTCACCTGTGCCAAGGACACTGGCCCTGTTGCTCTGCTGTGTTGAAGTTTCCCCTGTGCAGCCTCTCATGTACTTGCTGTGCCACCTGCCATGGCCACTGGCCCTATTGCTCTGCTGTGTTATTCTCTCACCTGTGCCATGGACACTGGCCCTGTTGCTCTGCTGTGTTGGAGTCTCCCCTGTGCAGCCTCTCATGTACTTGCTGGGCCACCTGCCATGGACACTGGCCCTGTTGCTCTGCTGTGTTGTACTCTCGCTTGTGCCATGGACACTGGCCTTGCTGCTCTGCTGTGTTGTACTCTCACCTTTGTCATGGACACTGGGCCTGTTGCTCGGCTGTGTTGGAGTCTCCCCTGTGCAGCCTCTCATGTACTTGCTGTGCCACCTGCCATGGACACTGGCCTTGTTGCTCTGCTGTGCTGGATTCTTCCCTGTGCAGCCTGTCATGTACTTGCTGTGCCACCTGCCATGGACACTGGCTCTGTTGCTCTGCTGTGTTGGATTCTCCCCTGTGCAGCCTCTCATGTACTTGCTGTGCCACCTGCCATGGACACTGGCCTTGTTGCTCTGCTGAGTTGGAGTCTCCCCTGTGCAGCCTCTCATGTACTTGCTGTGCCACCTGCCATGGGCATCGGCCCTGTTGCTCTGCTGTGTTGTACTCTCACCTGTGCCATGGACACTGGCCCTGTTGCTCTGCTCTGTTGGAGTCTTCCCTGTGCAGCCTCTCATGTACTTGCTGTGCTGCCTGCCATGGACACTGGCCCTGCTGCTCTGCTGTGTTGGATTCTTCCCTGTGCAGCCTCTAATGTACTCACTGTGCTGCCTGCCATGGACACTGGCCCTGCTGCTCTGCTGTGTTGGATTCTTCCCTGTGCAGCCTCTCATGTACTTGCTGTGCTGCCTGCCATGGACACTGGCCCTGCTGCTCTGCTGTGTTGGATTCTTCCCTGTGCAGCCTCTCATGTACTCACTGTGCTGCCTGCCATGGACACTGGCCCTGCTGCTCTGCTGTGTTGGATTCTTCCCTGTGCAGCCTCTCATGTACTTGCTGTGCCACCTGCCATGTACACTGGCTCTGTTGCTCTGCTGTGTTGGATTCTCCCCTGTGCAGCCTCTCATGTACTTGCTGCGCCACCTGCCATGGACACTGGCCCTGTTGCTCTGCTGTCTTGTACTCTCGCCTGTGCCATGGACACTGGCCCTGTTGCTCTGCTGTGTTGTACTCTCACCTGTGTCATGGACACTGGGCCTGTTGCTCTGCTGTGTTGGAGTCTCCCCTGTGCAGCCTCTCATATACTTGCTGTGCCACCTGCCATAGACACTGGCCCTGTTGCTCTGCTGTATTGGAGTCTCCCCTGTGCAGCCTCTCATGTACTTTCAGTGCCACCTGCCATGTACTCTGGCCCTGTTGCTCTGCTGTGTTGTTCTCTTACCTGTGCCATGGACACTGGCCCTGTTGATCTGCTGTGTTGGAGTCTCCCCTGAGCAGCCTCTCATGTACTTGCTGGGCACCCTGTCATGGACACAGGCCCCGTTGCTCTGCTGTGTTGTACTCTCACCTGTGCCATGGACACTGGCCCTGTTGCGCTGCTGTGTTGGAGTCTACCCGGTGCAGCCTCTCATCTGCTCCTTAAAGACTCCGATATTGAGATCCTATTTCTAACGGAAACATGGCTCACAGCAGGATCAGAGCCAGACATCATTCAGTCACTCCCACCGGAATACCTGATCAAGTTCCACAACAGAACCGAAGGTATAGTCGGAGGAATCGCTGTCGTTTACAGAGACTACCTCTCATGTCAACTCAGAGATAGTCCTATACTTGACTGCGAAAATATCTTCTTCTCCGTGAGTCGTACACCCTCGCTCACCCTCTCGGAACTATTAGTATATCGCCCCCCTGGACCAATTTGTCGCTTTAGCGAGTCACTCATTGACTCTGTCTCATCCATGGCGTGTATAACACCGAATTTCACGATATTGGGAGATTTAAATCTCCATCTCGACGACTCCTCCAGCAAGCCGGCGATGGATCTCAAAGCCTACCTGGGCTCACTCAGCCTCGAATTGCTTAATAACCTTCCCACTCACATCAAAGGGCATCTGTTGGATCCCGTGCTCTCCAACCTCCCGCGTCTCACAACTAAGCCTCTCATCCCCCTTCCCTGGTCAGACCACTTCTTGGTCCCCTTCGAGCTACAGCTATCCACCAAACCTCTGGGTAAACCTCCCCCCCAACCCCCCGATCGCCCGTGGAAAAAACTGGACAACAACGCCTGGGCCCATGCTCTATCCTCCACCTCCCCCCTCCTGGACGATGACCCTTCTATTGCAGATGTTCAACTACAGGATTGGATCCATCAATCCTTAGAAACCACTCTGCCACTCAAACAACTGCCTAGCAGGAACAAAACGACCAAATCACCCTGGTTCACCCAGGAACTTCGCACCCTAAAAAAGAGTTGTAAAAAACTCGAACGTGCTTGGAGGAAAACCTGGTCAACAGCCTCCAAAAACGAATACAGAGCCGCTATTAAGCTCTATAAAAATGCAAAGGAAAGATTGCTGCAGCGACCAACTCCGCGAAGGAAACATACCGGATAGTACGGCTCCTTACTAAAATCCAGGACCCCTCCCCCCCCCCCAGACCCTGAAGGCGATAGATGCAATCAAATGGCCAACTTCTTCTCCGCAAAAATTGATAAAATACTTACTTCACTTCCCGTACCCTCCGCTCCTCTCCACTCCACCCCACCTTCCCTTCACCCGGAGGCTCCGTACCTGCGAGCCTTTGACCAGATCTCCACGGAGACGTTTTTAGACACCCTGCAAACTGTAAAAAGTGGCTCGCCTGCTGATCCTGCTCCCATCAGCAAGCTTAAACTGGTCGCCCCTATTGTAGCTCAACCCTTCACCAATCTCATAAATGCCTCCTTTAGGAAGGGCGCCGTTCCAGCCAATTGGAAAAAGGCTACTGTCAAAGCCCTCCTTAAAAAACCCCATCTGGACCCCTCGTACCCCTGCAACTTCAGGCCAATTTCACTCCTACCAGGGATCAGTAAAGTGGCTGAACGAATAGCTAACCAGCAGTTATCCATCTTTCTGGAGTCTAATCACTTATTACGCGACTCCCAGACCGGCTTCAGACCGGGGCAAGGCACCGACACCGCCCTACTAGCAGTTGTCGAAGAGGCGAGAGCCATCATAGACGCAGGAGGATCAGTGGCAGTGATCCTCCTCGATCTAAGTGCCGCCTTCGACACGGTGGACCACGCCATCTTGGTCCACCGGCTGAGTCGAGTGGGAATCACTGACTCAGCCCTTGCGTGGATTAAATCCTTTCTTGAAGGTAGATCTTTCAGGTGTCAGACGGCTTTTCCACGTCCAATTCCCTGACCATGCAGTGTGGGGTCCCCCAGGGCTCCTCCCTCAGCCCCACACTTTTTAATGTTTACATGTCCCCCCTCGAAGACGTTATCACTCCCTATGGTGTCAAGACAGTGATGTACGCTGATGACACTCAGCTGGTGGTGTCCATCAACCACTCAAACACTAACCTAGAAAACCTCGCCAGTTGTCTCGAAGGGATCTCACAATGGATGTCGGACTCAAGACTCAAGCTCAACGGCGATAAATCAGAGATCCTTTTCCTGGGCAACCAAAACAAATTACCTACAAACCTTTCATGGCCTCCCTGCATGGGTACCTACCCAACTCCTAAAACCGAGGTCAAAAGTCTAGGTATCTGGCTCGACCAGGACCTTAACTTCAAAACCCAGGCCAGAAAAACATCAGGGACCTGCTTCGGCCTAATCCGTATGGCCCGCAAGATCCTCCACCTGATCCCTTTCCAGTCCAGGAAGTTACTGATGCAGGGACTGGTCAACTCAAGATTGGATTACGGTAACATCTTGTACCTGGGAGCCCCTGCATCGGTCATTCAAAAACTTCAGGTAGCCCAAAACCCCGCAGCTAGAGTCCTCACGGGAACCAAAGCACGGAGCTCGGCGAAACCTGCCCTCAAAAGTCTACACTGGCTCCCAGTGAAGGAGCGCATCACATTCAAGTCGCTCTGCATAGCGCACAAAATCCTGCATGATAAGGGCCCCCCAATAGTCAGATCCTTGATAAAACCACATAAATCTAACAAACACCTAAGATCTGATTCACTTGCCCTGGCCTCCATCCCTAGAATAAAAAAGGCAAGATCTGGCGGGCGCAGGTTCGCCTACAATGCGCCAAAGCTCTGGAACACCCTCCCACTAGCCACGAGGAATGACCATAATCTACTCTCCTTCTGAAAAAAATTAAAAACTTGGCTCTTTCCCTAAAAACCTCCCTGTTCTGACCCTTCTGGAATAAACTAGGTCCTCTCAGCGCTGGGATGCCCAAGGGTAGCTATGCGCTCTATAAATCCACTTCCAAATTCCAAATTCCAAATTCCATGTACGTACTGTGCCACCTGCCATGGATACTGGCCCTGTTGCTCTGCTGTGTTGTACTCACGTTGCCAGCCCGCCCCTACACGCAAGGACGCTGAGCGTCTTCAGGACTGGACCGTTAATCTACATACCTGATTCCTGTAGAGTTCGGCCAGATCCAATTTGAACGAACTATTTATCCATCGCAAGTAATTGTCTAGATCCCGATATTTTGAAGCCAGAATATTTGTTTGGCACAGAACCCCATTTAAAGGAACATACGTGCTATTATTAGCACCATTCTGCCTCAAGCTGAAACGCTGACAATTTTGTCCGTTCGTTTGGTGGAGGCGTGGCACTTTTTGCTATTAATTCAGGACCAATTGCTGCCCTGACTGTTTTTACCGCATTTACACCTGAGTGTGAATTCCGCTGAACCTCTATCAAGGTTCACGGACACGTCCATCTCTACAAGCTCCCTAATCCGTTACTGCAGCCTTTTAACCAGAGTACGCTCCATACCGTGTCTCTACGCATCTTTAGTTTTGACAGTTTGGAATTTACACAATAGCTCCTTCCTCTAAGAATCACTACATCCCAGCATCATTCAACTTTACCAAGAAGTTTATTCCATCATCTCAAACTTGTACTTATTTAAAGTGGCATATTAGTGCTGTAACTCACACATCTATTGAAAGTGACATTTACAGAATTTTGGAGCTTGGAAATATTTGAGTTTCTGGCTTGAAGAAGGCGCTGGCCGCCGAAACGCGCGTCAACAAAACACTCATTATATGTTTTTATAGAGAGTTTATATGTGTTTTTTATGAATTATTGTTATTCTATGTAATTTATTTTCAAGTAATTTGCTCTATATTTTTTCAATTCTAATTTGTAAATTGTTGTATTACACATGCATGGTCCACATGCTTTTTTAACTTTATAATTATAATTATGTTCTTTTTGACTTATGTTCAATAAAAATTGCCTTTAGCTGGAAGTGGGTTGTCCTTGTCCTGCCACTATTACGTGGGCAAGCTCCTTATTACTGCCGAGGTTGATACCTTCACTGTGTTTTCCCTGACCTAGGGTTTTTTTTGCCATCCATCCATCCAGGGGACCCTTGTTTTTTACAAGTTTTGTACTCTCACCTGTGCCATGGACACTGGCCCTGTTGTTCTGCTGCGTTGGCGTCTACCCTGTGCATCCTCTCATGTACTTGCTGTGCCCGTAGCCCTGGACACTTGCCTTCCTGATTGGACTTTGCCTGTGCAGATTATCTTGCATATGATCAGCATGTTGTGCCTTGCTCTTGTCTACTGTTGTTCTACTGTCACATCTATGCAATATGTGAATAAAGACAGTTACTCCTGTTGTCTGTCTTGTCAGTGTCCTTGCTGATTAAAGTTCTTTTGGTGTGTGCATTTGGTTGCCTGTGCCCCATGCTCTATGTGTCACGTAAACATTGCCAAGCTCTTTGGCTGCATCACATTTTTAAACAGGGGTGATAGGGTCTTCAGTCCATTCAGACACTGATACTAGTTTTATATGTGATGGTTATTTTTTCTGTCAAGCAGTTCTCTCTTTAGTGGCTTGCTATAGCTGGCTACATTGTCCACATGTCAGGTTGGGGGACACTGCCAGCACAGGGTATGATGCTGTGCACAGGTTTGCATGCAGGCTGGGCAATGTCATCATGTATGTGTGTTATTCCTTTATGTGTGTCTAGCTGTGTATGTGTACGGCCATCTTGTGTTGGCCCTTAGTCCTGGTCCCATGGACTACATGAGATGTGTGCTCTTGGCTAGTCAAGAGGTGTCCTGCGTGAAGGGTGTGACTTTGTAGGGGGTGTGGATGTGTGTGTGCCCCTGGATTGTGAAAGACACACATATGTCACCCAGGAGTTGTGTGCCTGTTGTTTGGATTGTTCTGCCCTGTGGATGTGGTTGTATTCACATGTGTGAGTTGTCTGTTGTGCACTGTGCAGTGTGTTCGTGTGTCCATGCTGTTCTGTCTGACTCTTCCTTGTTGTTTTTGTCACTTATGAGTGTGCAAAGTGTGTAACTTGCACATCAGTATTGTGTTTATTTGATCATCCATGTGTCTTGAGTGTGTTTGTGTAGACTGTGTAGCCCTGCTGCTCCACACTGCCATTGTGGTTGTGTTTCTCATGCATTGCAGGCACATGGTGCATTTTATCCTCCTGTATGGCATGGTGTGTGTGGTGTAATGCCATCCCCTATGTGTACCACTTATGCCTACCCATTGTGAGTCTGCACTCCCTCTATTTGTGTATGGTACACCCCTTACATGTCTACTACTGACATGCAAGTCAGTTAACTTTGATGTCAGCTGTCCCCTTGGCTTACATGTGTATGTGTCTCCCCATCACTTCATTTGTGACACTGTGCTTTGTGGTGCAGTTCTTGGACCAAGAGTGATGTTCCACTCTGGGCATTGCCCCAATTGCTTATGTGTGATGTTCCTGTGCTATTAATCAGTGAGGATTGATCATGTGCACTTCAGCTGTGTGTGCTGCCCAGTGCTCTGGTCAAGATGGGTCTGCTCTTGTATCCCAAAGTGGTGCATCTGTTTTTGTTGTGGTGGATGTATGTGTTTTGGCTGTTGTATTGCATCACTTCCTGGGTGTGCTGTTGTGTTTGTGCTGTGCTGATTTGTGTTGTGTGTGTTGATGTTGTGGCAATCATGTCTGTGTGTGACTGTTCTGCTTGGTGTGCACACACTGCTTGTTGTGCATACAGGCTGTATGTGGCCTTGGCATTGCCTGATGTGCATCCTCTGATGTCCTGTATTGTTTGTTAATTTTTTATTTCATGTGCATCTGTAGTTGGTTTCATGTGACAGTGTAGTTCTGTGATGGTGCACTTCTTGTGTGATTTGTGGTTTGTTGTGTGTGTTTTGTTCCTGAGTGATGAGGTTGTGCATTCCTGTTGTGTCTGTGCTCCAGTCCCATTGCCTTTAAAAGGTTTGGCTGACAGGGTATGTCTGTTTCCGATGGTGGTCTGTGTGTGTTTTTGTAGTGTTTGTGTGTTGCTTTTGGGCAGGCATCCCTGTGTTTGTTTTATGTTTGTGGCTACACCCAGGGTGTGTGTTTGTTTGTGTGTATGTACTGGCAAGTATTGTCAGCATTCAGTGTGAGTGGCACTGGTGTTGTTTGTTCCTTGTCAGCCACTCCTGCAGTGGCTGTCTCCCTGGCTGTTTGTTGTGTGGTGCAGGTTGTGGATTGTGCTTGCCTGTTGCTGTGCTTGTTGCTTGTTGCTGTGCATGGGGATGCACAGGATGGGCACTTGGCCTGTGACTTCATGGAGTGTGTTGATGTGTGGTTGGGGGTGGTGTGTCCCTGTGGTCTTTGTGCCATGCCCATGCCTTGGACTGGCCCAGCCTTCTGCATTGTGCGCATGTGTTGACCGCTGGGGTGACGTGATCGGAACGTTGCTGCAAGTTCGTGGTCGATGTGTGTCCAGGATGCAGTGGGGTGACTTGGTGGCAGGTGTTTTATGTGTGGGTGCCCTTGTGGACGTGTTCTTGTCCCCAGCAGGGTGTCTGTTGTGAATCTGGACCATGTGTCAGGCTGTGTGTTGTGCGTTGTATTTGTGTAGTTGTGTACCTGCGGCACCGTCTGCGGCAGCCCATTAGATGATAGTGCTGGAGCAGGTACAGCACCGGATACACATGTAGAGCTGGATCCATGGCGGTCGTGACTGGGTGGTGTGGACCGGGTCTCTGCTATCGCATTCCGCTGTCGAGTTTCTGTCGTCTCTGGTTGGGCGGTGTCTCCGCTGCAGTGCGTCTGCCTGTATGGGCCATCCTAATTTGTGGAGCAGGGCAGACGTCATTCCGCACGGAGGAGAGTGTCCATAGACTCCCACCGCCGCGGTCGCTGGCGCACCTTGATGGCGGTGCGCATTGCTCTGCGGCGGATGGGATTTGACCTATGTTTTGCAATTCTAATATGGCGGACGTCTTTCCCGCGGCTCACGGGCAGAAAAAGACGTTTTTCCGCACCACCAGCATCGCAGTGGTGCCACCGCCTGCCATCGTAATGGACCTCCTAGTTTCACACATTTTCTCTTTTATTACCATTTTATAATGAAAGATGTGTTCCTATTTGTCCCATTTACAAACTGAATTTTATGTAAATTCGAATATTTAAATGTTTAGTTAGGGTATGTGTTTGCCTCATATGGTATACACTTATTTTGTTGATGATAATTTATGGTTTCCTATGTTTCATCCAGCAATACTTCTGTACTCTTTATTGGAATATTTTCTGTTAAGTGTATGACAAGTCAGTATTATGGTTCATGTTTTTTATTCCAATATGTGCTTGCTCTTATTTAAATATATTTCCTGAAAAAAAATAATGTTTAAGAGATGTTATATTTAGGTGAAAATTCAGCTGAAATGCAACATTTTAACTTAAAAAAAGCAATGACATTCACCAGTCATAGTTAAATGAAGTAACTATAATTCGGGCTATCGCCATGCACCGTGTTGTCATCAATGAAATCATTTCATTTGTGATCAGTAATGTTATCAATGATGTCATAAAACAAGTCATGAGTGATGTAATATTCGGGGTCATAAGCAGTGCAGGACTTACATGAGACATTTCCAAGGTGACAAATGATCACACAATGTGCACACAAACCTGCCAGCTTGTGAAATCTTATTTCATATTTCTTGGCCACATTACAACATTGCGTCTTTTCCCACCCACAAAGTCATAACTGCAGAAAATCGTCCTTTTTAGTGAATAGTCCATTGAAGAGAGCTCTATCTGCACGCAGAAATATCAGCATATCCTGATTATATGAATTATTTTCTCAGCATTCATACCACAGATTACCTTTTTGTGCATTTAATTCCAGATTAATTCATTATCACAGTACAAATTATTTTTATTGGGCATTGTTAGACATGTCAGACTAAGGGTCATCTTCCCTTAATCATTTTGCCAGCTCAGCATCTCTATTTGCTGATTGTTTACCTTAGAACTCTGAGCACGTTACCACTGCTCACTAGTGCAAAAGTGCATGCACCTCTCCCCAAAACATAGTTACATTTGGTAAATACAAAATTGGGATATTTTATTTATCTGTAAGTCCCTAGCAGGGTGCACTACCTGTGCTCAAAGCCTGTAAATTGAAATGCTATCAGTGGACCTGGAGCACTGACTCTGCCACCTAGACAAGCCGCCACTGTAGAGCCGGTGTGTGCAGTTTTACTGCACTTTGAATTGGAATTTAAAAGTACTTACCAACCCTTAAACTCCCCTCTTATTACCCATATGTTACCCCTAAGGCCTTGGGTAGCCCATAAGGCAGGATGCTGTGTACATAAAAGGTAGAACATGTACCTTTAAGTTTTGCATTTCCTGGTAGTGAAAAACACCCACATTCGTTTTTCACTACTGTGCTGCTAACTCCTCTTGTAGGTTAACATAGGAAAATATTTAATGATCTTTTTAGCTGTGATTCCTGATTAGAAAGGAGTAGCTATGTCATGTTTTATATCTTTGGAATGATAATGATAAATCCACTTTGCTGAAAAATATGGATTTAACGTGACTATTTTAGAAATGCCACTTTTAGAAAGTAGACATTTCTCTGCTCTTAAAGCTCTGTATGCCTGCAGCTTGTCTTCAATACACGTCTTGGGTGACAGCTTGGCTCTGTGTATTCCCTGTTGATAGCCACACAAAAAGGAAGGTTAGGTGTGTCTGAGAACCCATCTGCATCCTGATGGTTGTTTTTAGGGCAGGGAGGGAGGGAGGGAAGAGCTGACACTCCTGAATAGGCAGATCCCCACACAAAGGTTTGATTACCCCCCTATAGTGAGTCTGGAGCCAGGGCTGGAAAGAAAGGACTTTTGTGCACTTCAAAGACCCTTCTTTGAAGTCACCCCCACTTAAAAGGCACAATTGGGTCTCTGACCTCACCAAAACAGACACTTCTGGGTGTCTAAAAAACCTCTGTCAGAAGAACTGTTGTGCTGCTCAAGGAATGTCAGTCTGCTAAACTGCTGGTCTGGAAGAACTGATTTTTTGATGTACCGCCCTATTGCCTGTTGTCTGTTGCTCTCTGACCCTGCTAAGGAAGAGCTGGACTCTTCCTTGAACCCAGAGTGATCTCCAAGGCTTTGTAGGCTTGCCTCCCATTGCTTGAGACTCCGGGATAACAACACCTGCTTCCGTGCCTGGTCCATTGGAAGTGGACTGAGGTGCTTTTCCCAGTTAAATTGATGCATATCCTGTTGCCGAGTAGCAGAACTGGTACATTGACTCTGTCGCGAAAGCAAAATCGGGACATCTCAGAACCAGGGCTGTATATTGTGTTCCACAAATACTTTACACATTGCCTCCTAAGTTAGGCCTACCTGCTCTATGCCAAGTTACCAGAGGGTGAGCACAGAATAATTTATGGTATAAATGTGACTTTCCATGGCTGGAATTGTGGTCCCTACTTGGACAAGGTGCATACCTCAGCCAACTAGAGACCCAATTGCCTACAGGCATGAAGGTTGAACTACATAAATCGGCAAACATCACAAACCTACGCCACTAATGCTATGTCCTGAATCTCTCCCAACAGTTTCCCCTTACTCCGCAACACACTCCAGGTCTCAGAAACAGTGAATAGAAAATGTTTTCTAAGGCTTCGCTCTTAGAACAACCTAAAAGCAAGCCCAGTGACTAACACTAATTTCAAATCAGGTCTGTTATTGCACAAGCGACATTTTTATTACAATATTAATTGCCACACATGGGATAACAGCTGTATATCTCTTGATACATCAAATAAAGCAATACCGATTTTTCATTCTTGCTATGTATTAAACGTTTGTTTTTTATGACGATGGCATATGCAAAGTAATGTAGCAACTGCAGCTGTCTATGACAGTAAATTATAGGTTAATTTATTGAGAATAAATAAAAAAAAAATGAAATGCTATATGCCCAAAACAAAAGTTTAACACTATTTCAAATATGGATCTATCCCTATCATAGCCTACATACCATGTCTTTCTTCTGGATGAATGTCCATTTAGCTTTTGGTGTTTACTCTGTTAAAAATAACACCCTACATTAACACAGGAGACCGTAAATCGGTAACACACAAGGCAATACCTTGTCATTTGTATATCTTCTAAATGAGAGAAGAGAATAATCTTATTTAGAAAAAGTTTGATGGCAAAATCATCACTCTTTATTTTACTTTCCAGGTTAACTGTATTATTGCATTAGGAACAGTTATCTATCAGCTAAATTAATCTGTTAGCAGCAGTTTCATATATGTGGATTCATTTAAAACACAAGGTTGTGGAAGTAACATTATGAGCACTTTGCCCCTTATGACTTTCAGGGTAGACTACAGGACCTGTCCTAAGACCAGTATGTCTGAACATTGTTAACAAAAATATTGTTTGCATATTTTTTGTGTACTAAATATGATATAAATAAATTTATCTCAATGGGTATAGATTTTATTTTTAACTCCAATGGAGAGATATTTTTGAAAATGATATTTAGAACACAATATTTTTGCCACATGATATGAAAGTCTGTTTTACACTCTTGCTAAAAGTAAGAATGTTGCTAGTGGTTCCGGAAAGCAAGCTAAACGAATCAGCTGTCACTCATGAAACCAAAATGTCAATGGACAGTAAATCTTACTAGCCTAGACAACCAGTTGAGAAAATGTCTTTCCTAAAATAGAAAGTAGCATTAAAGTAGTGCTTGGGGCTACGTTGGTCACCGGTGGGACAAAATGAATCAAGACCATTGCTACTCCCATGACAGTATCAGTATTAAGCTATCCATTTTTGTGTTGTTTTGCACTACAAATATGGCGTTGGTTCCTAAATTCCATATATCCTTCTGTACATCATTAGACCTCATCACTGAGAAGCAATATTTCTCTCTCTTCTTTTAGATTACTTAAGTAAAGCGCTAAGGGAAGGAATGTCAATTATTAGAGTATAATTTTAGTGGCTACAGTGCATAGTTTATATCACTTTAAGATATCTTGAAAAAACTACTCAAACGGCCAGATGTATGACCCTTTCAATTTGCGACTCGCAAATTGGAATTAACAGCAGTGTCACAGACACTGTTTGCGAGTCATAGTTGGTGTTGCAAATTACCTGCCTCATTAATATTCATGAGGCAGGTACAATTTGCAACCCCATTGGGAATAGCTAGCACTTCTTGGGATGGTGGCATGCTGGGGTCAGCAGACCACCATGTCTGTGACTGCTTTGTAAATAAAGCAGTTTTTTTTAAATGCAGCCTGTTTGCTGTAAAGGAAAAATGGCTGCATTTAACAAGAAAAATGAAACGTTTCTGTTTCATTTTTTAGGAGTAGGCAGTGGTCCGTGGTACCACTGCCTGCTTTTAAAAAATATTTTCCCTGCCAGTCACAAAAGGGATGGGGTCCCCTTGAGGCACTTCCTGTTTGCGAGTGTCTTACCACCCTTTTGAAATGGGAGGTAAACTGCAAGAGTTTTGCGACCGCAATTTCGGTTGCAAAACAGTCGTACATTGAAGTTTGACTCGCTATTAGGACGGGACGTCCGTGTGACGTCCCTTCTTAATAGCAAGTCGGTAATAGGTTACCAACTCGCAAAATAGGGTTGGTACGTAGGGCAGACCTATTTTATGGTTGCAAACAGGACAAATGCCTGTTTGTGACCGCAAAAAACGGTCGTACATCTGTACCACACACTTCATCTAATTAGTCTGAATTTTGGAGAACGTATGAAAGAAATATTGATTAGCTCTAACAGATATGTATTTGGTGAATCCATTTTGTATGTTTTCATATATATTTATAGGCCCCACAATAAATCTGTATTGACTTGGGTTTTCATATACTAGACATGAGATGTAGTGAAGAATCCAGGCATTCATGGTTAAATGGTAATGGTGAAATTGCAGATGAGTAGCTGAACATCATAAATGTAGTTCAAAGGATGAAGTGGGAATTGAAGGAGAAAGCCTGGATAGAAAAATGTATGTTGTCGTCTGTTTTCGACTAGAAACACAATTACACTGATGTCTGACATATTTTTCCCTTGGTGATAATTCCAGTGCTCTGTTCTGTTTTTGTGAGCACTCCAACGTTACTGATAAAATATTCACTAAAATCACTAAAGCTTATTTCTGACTAATAGGTCATAGTGCAATGTCCTTGTTTGAGCTGAGACTTGTAGGGTATAAATAAGTGATCATTTATACAACAACCTGACAGCCATCATAGAGACTAATGTGGAAAGGAAATGATGACTGCAACAAAAGTGTTTGCAACAAAGTAAGATAATGCATAAAAGTGGCCCAAGGGTATAAACCAAATGCAGGAGTACATTAATAGAAAGCAGGGACAAAGATTATTGAAAAGTATAGACCCTGTTCAATCCTCAGAATGTATTAATTTTCAGTCTCCATGGATGACATTGAGGAGGCCTATGCTTCCCAATGCAAATGCATGGCCCACCACTGTGTCTTAAATGAAAGGAACATGCAAATGAAATTATGATCATGTAAGTTTCAGAAACTTCCACAATACCAGAAAGGAAACATTTAAAGCTGCTTTAAGTGTTTAGGGATGTGAAGTCATTTTTTTAAAACATCTGCAATAAGAACTTAAACTAATAGGGACCTACAAGGTTTGTTTCATGAGCTTAATGACATCTCTATTAAAGTATATGTATTTGTAGAGCAAATAAGCAGCTTCACAAAATAACATGCAAAACATGCAAAGGAATCAATGTTCACCCCTATGAAACACCACTGGATAGTTTCGAGATAGGATCGAGACCTTCCATCAATGTTTCTTCTGAAAATAGAGTTGATTGGCATGCAATGATCATAGGAAAGTTCTAGTCTACCAATGGAGTCTTAGCACTATGAGATGGTTGTTGACTTTGTGTATCAGAGGAGAGCAATTCTACAATAACAGTGGCTTCTCACAACCTTTCTGATTGCACATAACAGCCACCAGCACAAAGTGTGTCTGTCCAGACTACACTGTTAATGAGTCTTACATGATAAATCAGTAATGCCCAGAGAAAACTTTACAGGTTATATGTCACACATGTTGCTTTGAAAGATGTAGAAACACATCCAGTAGGCAAGGGTGCACTATTGACAAGAACAAACCAAGACATCACAACCCCAGATAAATTTGTTTAAGCAGTATTCTTACTAACTGATCAACAGGAGCAATATCAGGCAAATGTGAGGAAATATCCTAAATTAAATGTATGAACTTGAATAGAATAAAAATTGATTTGACTAGATTAATTAAAGACGACAAACTGTGTTGATTTTGTCACCATCAAATGTTTTATGCAACTTTAAATGCATCTAACCTTCTGCTTATTTTGTCATTTTTAACGTATCATAGAAAAACAACGTCATTGTGATCTTTGTATCTGATGAAATCTCCAAGCATCACAGATAGTGTTGCAGTGTGCTTTTATCTCACCTCCTGGTCTGATTTTCCCCACAGTGATCTCTCGGGTAATCATGATGGGACTTTTGGTAGCGAGAAAAGGAGACGACCTGGGTCTTCTGACAGTAAGAAAAGGAGATGATCTGACTGCCATATGGCATTTACTGTATTTCTTCACTTCTGATCTGGACGAAAGTGGGGAAACACATTCCCATGCAGTCTGGTGTCCCAGCCAAGCTAGACACCACCTCTGCCTGCAGGAAATGTGGTGCTGCTGATTTGAAACAAAGAGCAGAGCAGAGAACACTGTGCTTCCTAACGAAGCTCCATGATTAAGGGTGACATTATTGGCACTTGCTTTACTTCTACACCTAGAATCTAAAGTTAGATAGGAAAAACTCAGGGGCATATTTACAAGCACCTGTCACCACCAAAATATCACTTTTAGTGACTTTGTGATAGCGATAGGAGCTTTGCCTTAGTTACAAGGCAGCGTTAAGCCACTCAACGTGGCTTAATGCTGCCTTGTAAATAAGGCACCCTTTCATGATGTACTTAGCGTGAAAGGGGAGGGCAATGGGTGTTACGGTAGGTGTTTCAATGCAACACCCATTGATTTTGACGCTGTCCCCTATTTTCAAGGGTGGCGTAATTAGTAGACAGCACCAAAATTAAGACCAGAGAAAACCTGGTCTTAGACAGACAGAAAGAGGAAAAAATGCCATATTTCTCCTCATTTTTGCTGTTTCCATGTGTGTGCGTTGTGCAGGACACATGGAAACAGCACAAGGCAATTGATTGTTTATGTGCAGCAAGGTGACCCTTCCTGTACATCAACAATAAAAAAAAAAAACATTTTGCAACTTCTATGTGTGCTGCATTAGGCAGCACATATAAAAGTTACAAGACCCATTTAAAGATTTTTTATGTGCAGGAAGGTCTCCCTTCCTGCACATAAACAGTCTTACCCTCAACGCAGACACCCTTGCACTTTGATGCAAGGGTGCCTAGCTTTGACGGTAGGCTGCTAAATTTAGCACAGGGCAAGGGGAAATGCAAGGCTGCACCATAGTGTAGCACAGGGCAAGGGGAAATGCACCACAGTGTTGTAAATATATATAGTGCAGCCTGCGTTTCTGAAGTGTCGGAGCGCGGCGTTAAACTGAGGAGCCTAATGCTGCCTTCCTCCACTTTATTGTAATTATGCCCTTCAGTTAGTTGTGACTATGCTTAAAATATTTAAAGATAGCCCAGAAATTTGACACAGAAAACACAGGGTTGATTATAACGAGTCATTAATCAAGTCAACTAATCCCACCCCTAAATTGTTCAATTCTGGCATCACCCATGAATGTGCCCTTTTACTGGCCAGAAGCGATAAGAAATCCCCTAGTCACTCATAAGTCGATGCAAAATCTTTTATGTGATTCCTTTTTAATTCTAAATTTTTACATATTTTACTCTGAAAAATAGGAAATTCAGGAAATTCACACATTGGCAGGTGTAGTCCATATACAATATATCTTCTATTAAAAATGGGGAAAGATCTTGAAGACTTCTGTAGCTCTCAGATGCGTTTTATTTTCATTGCTTGACCTCAGGATTGTATGAATTATGCAGTATCACCTTAGTCCAAATATAACTCTTTAAGGAGTCATACTTATTTATGATGATCAGTAAATCACACTGTACAGTGAATGTTAATAAATGCATTGACCTCTATTGCTTGGCACCTGCATATTAGAAGGTTTCTGATGATATAAAAATATAGTGCATTAAAATGTAATATGGAAGATTGAGGGTTAGTAAAGTATTTACTTTAATAATCAGCACGCACTGTGGAAAATAAAATTATGAAAAGGTTTTAATACTGTGATAAACAGCATGCATAGTTCACTATGGGCCTGGCAAGTCTTCTTGCTGTTTTGCCCTACGCCAATACGAAAGGGTAGGAATGCACTGTATTTATTAAATACGGTGCATTCCTGTCCTTTCACTCCTGCACTGATACACAATGTGCTGCCTAGCGCCAACATAGAAGGCAGGATTGCTTTTAGCACTTTCCTTTACATAAACAATCCCTAAAGGCATTTTCCTCTCTATATGTGTGCTGCAGAATGCAAAACAGGTGGAAAGAGGAAAAAACGAGGAGAAATATAAATATTTCTCCTCATTACGCCTGCTCTGGGGAAGCGTAATGTTTTGGTGCTGCCCCAGGTTTACGTGATTAGCAAATCCATGGCTGTTGCAGGGGAAAACCCACTGCAGCGCCCATGGAATGCCTCCTTGAGGCAGTGTAAGGGTAGGCCGCGACTTGCGCTGCTTTGTCTTACTCCATATCTTTGAGGCCATCCAAAGCCATGAAGAATGGCTTCGTTTCGACTCATAAATATGATTGAGAGGCTTGCGCCGCCGGAGCATCAAAACAAGTCATGCTCTTGCAGCGCAAGCCTCTCATAAATAAGCCCCCTAGATGTATATTCAGTGGAATAACACATATTAAAAAGGACGCATATTGCTCAAAAGAAAATCTGCATTTTCCAAATTACAAATGATCTATATATCTACGTCAGTACCGCGGCTCCACCTGACCTACAGCAAATACTGATTAAAACATAATTGAACTGTAAAAAAATAATACCGTCAGTCCTTTGATGGAGTAAATCAAAGGGTTGAAAGCGTGTCACTCTTTAAATGATTAACACGAACTTCTGTCTTATTCCATTAGTTGGTATTCTAAAATTAGTAACATTTTTTGTGTTGCGTTGCCATGGTGAATCTACTCTTTGTCTAGTAAGGTTACTTGTCCCTATAATCTAGAAGAAAATACCAACGCCCTTTTTAAGAGTCCTCAAGCCTGATCCGGATGATCAAGCGACTGTAACTACTAGTTTGATTTTTTCGGGATGCTTTCTTTTCACGAGACATTTAATGAACACACGTTCAGAAATGCCATGCCCGTGTTCATATTACATCAACAAACGCAGAAAACACAGAATAAATAACAGGCAGATTAATCCCTAGAAACACAACTGGTAGCTATTTAGGATCATTTTCAACATAGTAAATGAAAATGGGGTAGGTAGAGAAGTCTAATACTTTTGTAATTTCCCATTTCGTTAACCACACAAGACATCCAATAGAAATCTGAAACAATTATACCGAAATCGATAGCAAGGGGCAGAATAAAAATGTTACTCAAAGGCCTATTCATCATGAGTCATGAAATCACTTTGTGGGTTTGAGCAAAGGAATGACATTTACCCAAGGGGCTACTGTGTAATGTATGATGGAGTTAATAATCAAGGAATGGAATGGAATGGAAATTGCACTTATATAGCGCGTAACTACCCGGAGGCCTCGCAGCGCTTTTGACTGAAAACAGGTGGCGAGCTCATGGAAGATCAGCGCATCTTTGCGAACAGGTACGTTTTTAAAGCCTTTCTGAAGGACAGGAGGTTGTTGATTTCTCGAAGGGACAGGGGGAGGGAGTTCCAAAGCCTGGCTGCAGTATAAGAGAAGGATCGGCCGCCCCAGCGGGCTTTGTTAATTTTAGTGGTGGTTACCAGTTGCAAGGAACTAGAGCATAAGGCTCTGGACGGTACGTAAGGTGTAGCTATAGGGTGCAGAATTGCTGGGCCAGTGCGGTGAAAAGATTTGTGCACAATGCACATGGCCTTGAACTGCACTCTTGCCGCTACTGGGAGCCAATGAAGCTCTTTAAGAGCTTTCTTGGCTGACTGCCAACGGGGAATGTTGTACAGTAAGCGAGCAGCACAGTTTTGTGTGACCTGAAGCCTATGTGTCACTGCTGCTGAGGCTCCCATGTAAAGGGCATTCCCGTAGTCCAGGCGGGAGAGGATCAGGGCTTGGACCATGATCCTCCTAGCCTGGAATGGGAGCAGGGGAAGCACCTTACGAAGCATTTTCATCATCCCAATGCACGTGGAGGCAGTTTTTGTAGCTTGGGCTGAGAAATCAAGCGCCTTGTCCAGCCAGACTCCCAGGCTCTTGATCTGGGGTTTGGGGGGAGGAGGTGGACCGAGGGATGGGGGCCAGATGGATGCTAGGGCAGATGGAGGGGAATTGCCCAACAGCATAATATCTGTTTTCTCTCCATTAAGCTTGAGGTATGAGGAATGCATCCATTTGGCCACAGCCTCTAGACAGGGACCTAAGGTGGAAGATGAGCCCACTGAGTGGTCAAGAGAGACCACCAGTTGGGTGTCATCTGCGTAGGTGACAATACGCACACCAGGCATAGCTTCAATGCAAATAAAGGCCAAATAAAGGCTAATGCATTCCATACCGCTGTTTTACCTTCTACATATGACAATTAGAATGTTTCTTCATGCCCTAATTACAGCCTCCTCAATCTGTATTGCTCATGGCATTCAGCCTGGTGCCCGGTCCACCAGCCAAACAGCAGGTTCAGCAAGTGTCAAGGAGTCTTTCCCGGGCTTGCTAGATCATTAACCTGGGTTTGCAGATCTTAGTGGGCCTGATTGATAACAGATAACCCAGCAACAAGGTCTGCAAACTCTGTGACCACATTTGTAGCGTTTTCGTTTTACTTTTACACCGGGGGGTCAATATGGGGCAGATGAGCCACAGAATTTGTTGCCATCCCATTACATCTCTTTCATTTTTTTTCCAGGAGATCGCAGCATAAATTAGTGATGGAACAACATTTGTTTTTTAAGCTTCGGTCATTCAATAATAGAGTTTTGAGTCTGCGAACACGCTTTTAGACTTATGGACCCGAATTAGATGACTTGTCATCTATGGTGAGCGTTGTTTACTCACTGTGCATGAACAAGGCTGAATAGCTGAAATGCATAGCAGGGGGCAGGAGTTTTTGGACTAAATACGCATTGCAACTTTATTTTCAATCAATCAATCAATCAAAGCATTTATATAGCGCACTACTCACCCAGAGGGTCTCAAGGCGCTAGGGGAGGGGGGTCCGCTACTGCTCGAACAGCCAGGTCTTGAGTTGCTTCCTGAAGGCGAGGTGGTCCTGGGTCAGGCGGAGGTGAGTCGGGAGGGAGTTCCATGTCTTGGCGGCGAGATAGGAGAAGGACCGTCCCCCTGTGGTGGCTCTTCAGATGCGGGGGACGGCGGCGAGGGCGTGGCCGGACGATCGAAGCTGGCGTTTGGGAGCATAGAATTTGAGGCGGCTGTTGAGATATCCTGGGACTTGGTTGTGTAGGGCTTTGTGTGCGTCGGTGAGGAGTCGGAAGGTGATTCTCTTGTTGACCGGGAGCCAGTGCAGGTCTCTCAGGTGTCCGGAGATGTGGCTGCGACGGGGGATGTCCAGGATGAGTCGTGCTGAGGCGTTCTGGATCCGCTGGAGTCTCTTCTGGAGTTTGGCGGTGGTTCCGGCGTAGAGGGAGTTGCCGTAGTCCAGACGGCTGGGGACGAGGGCCTGGGTGACCGTCTTCCTGGTCTCGGTGGGGATCCACCGGTAGATCTTACGTAGCATGCGCAGGATGTTGAAGCACGACGAGGAGACGGCGTTGACTTGTCTGGTCATGGAGAGGGAGGAGTCCAGGATGAAGCCCAGGTTGCGTGCGTGGTCTGTTGGTTTGGGTGCGCTGCCTAGGGTGGGGGGCCACCAGGAGTCGTCTCAGGCGGAGGCTGAGCGTCCCAGGATGAGGACTTCCGTCTTGTCCGAGTTCAGTTTCAGGCGGCTGTTCTTCATCCATTCGGCTACCTCTTTCATCCCTTCGTGAAGGTTGGCTCTGGCGGTGGCGGGGTCATTGGTGAGGGAGAGGATCAGCTGGGTGTCGTCGGCGTAGGAGATGATGTTGAGGTTGTGCTGGCGTGCGATGTCTGCGAGGGGGCTCATGTAGACGTTGAAGAGGGTTGGACTGAGCGAGGAGCATTGAGGAACGCAGCAGATGACTTCAGTGGCTTCAGATCTGAACAGAGGGAGGCGGACTCTCTGTGTCTTTCCGGCGAGGAAGGAGATGATCCACTCCAGTGCCTTCTCCTGGACTCCGACATTGCTGAGGCGCTGTACTAGGGTACGGTATTTACAACAAGGGGTGGTGAGGGACAGAGTCTCTGAATTAAGCAGAAAGCTCTCACCCAGTCAAGAGATCAGGGCTAGATCCAACACCGTTTTTTAGCTCACTGCACCATCCCAGTTTCAGAACCTGGCTGTATGCAAATTAGTCTGTTCCTGTCCCAGTGCATGATGGGAACAGGGCAAACCAAACTACAAAAGCCAATTCTTACACTGGGAAGGAAACAAGCTCCCGGGGACCGGTTTCTGGCATTACAGCCGTCTTCGGCCCGGTTTGCTTGAATCCTGATGGTGCAATGAGCAAGGGTCTCACATCTGAGAATACCCTTCCACGCTTAGGGTGGACAAAAATATTTACAACAAGGGGTGGTGAGGGACAGAGTCACTGAATTAAGCAGAAAGCTCTCACCCAGTCAAGAGATCAGGGCTAGATCCAACACCGTTTTTTAGCTCACTGCACCATCCCAGTTTCAGAACCTGGCTGTATGCAAATTAGTCTGTTCCTGTCCCAGTGCATGACGGGAACAGGGCAAACCAAACTACAAAAGCCAATTCTTACACTGGGAAGGAAACAAGCTCCCGGGGACCGGTTTCTGGCATTACAGCCGTCTTCGGCCCGGTTTGCTTGAATCCTGATGGTGCAATGAGCAAGGGTCTCACATCTGAGAATACCCTTCCACGCTTAGGGTGGACAAAAATATTTACAACAAGGGGTGGTGAGGGACAGAGTCTCTGAATTAAGCAGAAAGCTCTCACCCAGTCAAGAGATCAGGGCTAGATCCAACACCGTTTTTTAGCTCACTGCACCATCCCAGTTTCAGAACCTGGCTGTATGCAAATTAGTCTGTTCCTGTCCCAGTGCATGATGGGAACAGGGCAAACCAAACTACAAAAGCCAATTCTTACACTGGGAAGGAAACAAGCTCCCGGGGACCGGTTTCTGGCATTACAGCCGTCTTCGGCCCGGTTTGCTTGAATCCTGATGGTGCAATGAGCAAGGGTCTCACATCTGAGAATACCCTTCCACGCTTAGGGTGGACAAAAATATTTACAACAAGGGGTGGTGAGGGACAGAGTCTCTGAATTAAGCAGAAAGCTCTCACCCAGTCAAGAGATCAGGGCTAGATCCAACACCGTTTTTTAGCTCACTGCACCATCCCAGTTTCAGAACCTGGCTGTATGCAAATTAGTCTGTTCCTGTCCCAGTGCATGATGGGAACAGGGCAAACTAAACTACAAAAGCCAATTCTTACACTGGGAAGGAAACAAGCTCCCGGGGACCGGTTTCTGGCATTACAGCCGTCTTCGGCCCGGTTTGCTTGAATCCTGATGGTGCAATGAGCAAGGGTCTCACATCTGAGAATACCCTTCCACGCTTAGGGTACGGTGGCAGACAGTGTCGAAGCTGCGGAGAGGTCTAGGAGGATGAGGGCCGCTGTTTCTCCGTTGTCGAGCAGAGCTCGGATGTCATCGGTGGCTGCGATCAGGGCGGTCTCGGTGCTGTGGTTGGCCCGGAAGCCAGACTGCGAGGGGTCGAGGGATCCGTTCGTCTCGAGGAAGGCGGCCAGCTGCTTGTTGACGGTCTTCTCGATGACTTTTGCAGGAAACGGGAGCAGCGAGATGGGGCGGTAGTTCTTGAGGTCAGTGGGGTCGGCTGATGGCTTCTTGAGTAGGGCGCTGAGTTCGGCGTGCTTCCAGCTCTCTGGGAAGGTAGCGGTGTCGAAGGAGGTGTTGATGATGTCCCGCAGGTGGGGTGCGATGACAGCACCGGCCTTGTTGAAGACGTGGTGAGGGCAGGGGTCGGTCGGAGATCCGGAGTGGATGGAGTTCATCGTGCGGACGGTGTCTTCGGTGCTGATCGGAGTCCAGGCGCGGAGGGTGGTGGTGAGGGGCGGTGGTTCGGTCGTGGCGTGCGTCGGTTGAGTGCTGAAGCTGTTGTGTATGTCCGCGATCTTGTTGTGGAAGTAGGAGGCGAGGGAGTTGCAGAGGTCTTGCGAAGGGGTGATGTAGTTGTTTCCGGCGTTGGGGTTGGAGAGCTCTTTGACGATGTTGAAGAGTTCCTTGCTGTTGTATGCGTTGTTGTCCAGTTGTTCCTTGAATGCAGTTTTCTTGGTGGCGTGGATGAGTTGGTGGTGCTTTCGGCTGGCGAGCTTGAGGGCAGCCATGTTGTCCGGAGTTGGGTCTCTGTGCCAGGTTCTCTCGAGGGCTCGGCAGTTCTTCTTGGAGCTCTTGAGTTCTTCGGTGAACCATGGGGCTTTCTTGCTGCCGGGTCTGCTAGGCGGGGTCCTCAGGGGGGCGAGGTCATCTGCGCAGTCGCTGATCCACTTCGTGAGGTTGGTGGCCGCCTGGCTTGGGTTCGTTGTGCTGGTGGGAGGGTTCATGCTCAGGGAGGTCGCGAGCTGGTCGGCTGTGATCTTGTTCCAGCTTCTGCGTGCACCCTGTTGCTGGTGGTGGTGGATCGTGGTCATCTGAAGCTGAAGTGGAAGCAGCTGTGGTCCGTCCAGTGGAGTCCGGTGGCGTGGCTGAAGGCGATGTCCTTGCTGGATGAGAAGACGGGGTTGAGTGTGTGTCCGGCGTAGTGGGTGGGGGTGATGACCAGCTGCTTGAGTCCCAGGTTTGCGAGGTTGTCCAGCAGGGTGGTAGTGTTGCGGTTGTTGTTGTTCTCCAGGTGGAAGTTGAGGTCCCCGAGGAGGATGTAGTCAGCGGAGCAGAGGGCGTGCGGGTTGATGAAGTCGGCGATGTCTTTGCTGAATTGTGTGCGTGGTCCCAGGGGTCTGTAGATGAGGGTGCCTCTGAGGGTGGTCTTGGGGTTGATGTGGACCTGGAAGTGCAGGTGCTCGGCGGGTGCGAGGGTGTTGTCGGTGTTGGTCGTGATGCGGATGGTGTTCCTGTGGATGATGGCGATGCCTCCTCCGGTGTGGTTGATGCGGTCCCTTCGTATGATCTTGTAGCCGTCTGGGATGGTGATGGCGATGTCGGGCGCTGAAGAGGCGTTTATCCAGGTTTCCGTGAGGAAGGCGACGTCTGGGGCTGTGGTGTCGAGCAGGTTCCAGATCTCGATGGCGTGCCTGTGGACGGAGCGGGTGTTGAGCAGGATGCATTTCAGGTGGCTGCTGCTGTTGCTCGTCTTGGTCTTGGTTTGTGCTGGAGTAGTGCAGGTCCGGATGCAGGTGAACTTGCAGGAGTTGCAGCAGAAGGGTCCGTGGGTGCGTCTCGGGGTGGCTCGGTAGCAGCCCGGGAATCGGCCGGCGTTGAGTGCGTTGAGGGTGGCGGCGGCGTACGTCCGGCGGGTGGGCTGGGGTCTGCGGGGGCCAGGGGTCCTGGCACTGGGCGCACTCCTTAGGAGGAAAACGTTTGTTTGTTTTAGTCAGGGGTCTCACCCGATACAACATGCCACTCCCTGAATGCCTGCACAGCTTTTGCAGCGAGCTGTACGACAAAGGACTTTGGAGGAGAACATTCATATCTATCTATCTGTCTATCAATCATGATATTTGTATAGCGCTCTGCTCACCCGGAAGGGTCTCAAGGCGCTGGGGGAGAGGGGTCCATTACTGTTAGAAAAGCCAGGTCTTGAGTTGCTTCCTGAGGGAGAGATGGTCCTGGGTTAGCCAAAGGTGGGGTGGGGAGGGAGTTCCATGTCTTGGCTGTCAGGTAGGAGAAGGATCTTCCTCCGGCAGTGGCTCTGCGGATGTGTGGAACGGTGGCGAGGGCAAGGCTGGTCGATCATAGCTGGCAGGTGGGCGTGTAGAAGGTCAGGTGGTTGTTGAGGTACTTGGGGCCCAGGTCGTGGAGGGCCTTGTGTGCGTGGGTGAGGAGTCTGAACGTGATCATCTTGCTGACGGGAAGCCAGTGCAGGTCTCTCAGGTGGCCGAAGATGTGGCTGTGTCGGGGGATGTCCAGGACGAGTCGTGCAGAGGCGTTCTGAATGCGTAGGAGTCTTTTCTGAAGTTTGGCTGTGGTGCCGGCGTCGAGGGTGTTTCCGTAGTCCAGTCGACTGGTGACGAGTGCCTGGGTGACCATCTTCCTGGTTTTGGTGGGGATCGATCGGAAGATCGTTCGGAGCATGCGCAGTGTGTTGAAGCACGATGATGAGATGGCATTGACTTGTCTGGTCATCGAGAGGGAGGAGTCCAGAATGAAGCCCAGGTTACGTGCGTGGTCCGTTGCCCAGGGCAGGGGGCCACCAGGAGTTGTCCCAGGCGGAGGGCGGTGACCCCAGGATGAGGACTTCCGTCCTGTTTGAGTTCAGTTTAAGGCAGCTGTTCATCATCCACTTGGCGACATCTTTCATCCCTTCGTGTAGACTGGTTCTGGTGGTGGCGGGGTCGTTGGTGAGGGAGAGGATCAGGTGGGTGTCATCGGCGGAGGAGATGATGTTGAGGTTGTGTTGGCGTGCGATGGCTGCGAGGGGGCTCATGTAGATGTTGAAGAGGGTGGGGCTGAGCGATGATCCCTGTGGTACGCCGCAGATGACTTCGGTGGCCTCGGATCTGAACGGGGGGAGGCGGACTCTCTGGGTTCTTCTGCCGAGGAACGAGATGACCCACTCCAGTGCCTTCTCTTGGATTCCGATGTTGCTGAGGCGCTGCACTAGGGTGCGGTAGCAGACAGTGTCGAACGCTGCGGAGAGGTCCAGGAGGATGAGGGCCGCTGTCTCCCCGTTGTCGAGCAGGGATCTGATGTCATCAGTGGCTGTGATGCAGGCGGTCTCGGTGCTGTAGTTGGCTCGGAAACAGACTGCGAGTGGTGGAGGGATCCGTTCATCTCAACGAAGGTGGCAAGCTGTCTGTTGACGCTCTTCTCAATGACTTTGGCAGGAAAAGGGAGAAGCGAGATGGGGCAGAAGTTCTTGAGGTCGGTGGGGTCCGCTGTTGATTTCTTCAGGAGGGCACTGATCTCGGCATGCTTCCAGCTCTCCGGGAAGGTGGCGGTGTTGAAGGAAGCGTTGATGATGTTCCGGAGTTGGGGTGCGATGATGGAGTCGGCTTTGTTGAAGACGTGGTGGGGGCAGGGGTCGGTTGGGGATCCGGAGTGGATGGTGTTCATTGTGCGGGTGGTGTCCTCGGTGCTGACCAGGGTCCAGGCGCAGAGGGCGGTGGTGGGGGGCGTTGGTTCGGTGGTTGGATGCGTGGTTGGTGCACCGAAGCTGTTGTGTATTTGGTCGATCTTGCGGTGGAAGAATGAGGCGAGTGAGTCGCAGAGGTCTTGTGAGGGAGTGTTTGCGTTGTTTCCGGCGCTGGGGTTGGAGAGCTCTTTGACGATGCTGAAGAGTTCCTTGCTGTTGTGGGCGTTGTTGGTAAGTCGTTCTTTGAATGCTGTCTTCTTGGTGGTGCGGATCAGCTGGTGGTGTTTGCGGGTGGCGTGCTTGAGGGCAGTCATGTTGTCTGTGGTCTGGTCGTTGCGCAAGGCTTTCTCGAGGGTGCGGCAGTTCTTCTTGGAGTTCTTAAGTTCGTCGGTGAACCAAGAGGCTTTCTTGCTGCCGTGTCTGCTGGGAGGGGTCTTCAGTGGTGCGAGGTCATCTGCGCAGTTGGTGATCCACTGTGTGAGGTTGCTGGCTGCTTTGTTGGGGTCCGTTGTGCTGGCGGGAGGGTTCTGGCTGAGGGAGGTGGTGAGCTGGTCAGCAGTGATCTTGTTCCAGCTTCTGCGAGGAACCTGTTGCGGGTGGTGGTGGGTCATGGTTCTTCTGAAGCTGAAGTGGACGCAGCTGTGGTCAGTCCAATGAAGTCCGGTGGAGTGGCTGAAGGAGATGTACTTGCTGGAGGAGAAGACTGGGTCAAGCGTGTGGCCGGCGTAGTGGGTGGGGGTGTTCACCAGTTGCTTGAGTCCGAGGTTGACGACGTTGTCCAGCAGGGTGGTGGTGTTGCTGTCCTTGTTGTTCTCCAGGTGGAAGATGAGGTCCCCTAGGAGGATGTAGTCAGCGGAGGGGAGGGCGTGCGGGCTAATGAAGTCTGTGATGTCTTCGCTGAATTGTGTGCGTGGTCCCGGGGGTCTGCAGATGAGGGTGCCTCTGAGTGTGGTCTTGGGGTCGGTGTGTATCTGGAAGTGGAGGTGTTCGGCGGCGGTGAAGGTGTTGTCGGAGCTGGTTGTGATGCAGATGGTGTTCTTGTGTACGATGGCGATGCCTCCTCCAGTCTGGTTGACGCGGTCCCTCCGGGTGATCTTGTATCCGTCCGGGATGGCGATGGCGATGTCGGGCGCTGAGGAGGCGTTCATCCAGGTTTCCGTGAGGAAGGCGCTGTCTGGTGATGTTGTGTCGAGCAGGTTCCAGAGTTCGACGGCGTGTCTTTGGATGGAGCGGGTGTTGAGCAGGATGCACTTGAGGTGGTTGCTGCAGGTACTCGGCTTGGCGGGTGCGGTTCAGGTCCGGAGGCAGGTGAATTTGCAGGCTTGGCAGGTGAAGGGTCCATGGGTGCGTTTAGGGGTGGCTCGGTAGCAGGCGGGGGTTCGGCTGGCGTTGAGTGCGTTGAGGGTGGCGGCAACGAAGGTCCGTTGTGTGGTCTGGCGTCGACGGGGGCAAGGGGCCCTGGCACTGGGCGCGGTCCAGGCGTGGACGGGAGCAGACGGGCTTGCCTTTGGAGTGCCTTTGGCGCACAATCGGTCGCTCTGGGGGCGTCATAGGAGGGAAGGAGGGGAGGAGGGGTCGGCTGGGAGGTGGGAGGGAAGAAGCCAATGGGTGTGGGGGGGCGGGGCCACACGGGAGGCAGCGGCGGGAAAAACGGGGCTGAGGAGCCCGGCAGACGAACCAGGAAGAACTCACTCACTCACTCACTCACTCGGGGGGACAGAAATAAAGAGAAGGGGGCGGGCAGGCACACGGGCACACAATCAAGGCGCAGGCAGTCCAGGAGGCGCTCGTGCAGGGTAGGAGAGCGCCGATCTGGTGGGAGGAGCAGACGGCAAGATGACTGGCAGGCGGAGCTGCAGCGGTGGGGAAGTGACCTACCCGAGGGTCAAGGGTCACTATCTATCTATCTATCTATCTATCTATCTATCTATCTATCTATCTATCTATCTATCTATCTATCTATCTATACATTTTTCTTCCAAATGGAAGCACTCCTTCCGGCACCAAGGACCCGAAAGCTCTCTTGTCCAATACAATTTGAGCATTTTTTTAAGTTTACTGATTTACCAGTCCAAATATCACTCTCTTGATTGACAGCTCAGTTCAATTTCAACCCTACCAAAAAAACACTTTTCTGAAACTAATTTATCAAAGTCTACTGCATGGAGTTACACCAAACCATGCAATTGAACTTCCTTGAGACAAGTTCTATATTAATGTCAAGTTTGGAGTAATTCCGTTCAGCTTACTTTTTCTGCATCAGAGAGTAAAGAGTCCTATATTCATTTTGCCCCCCCTGCACCAGCCTTTCTTTCCTGTCTACTACAGAGAACTGCACAAAACAGGCTTTGTTGAGCACTAATCAGATTGCGTTTATTGAGAGTGTTTTCTCAGATTGATTGAATGCCTCTAAAAGTTACTGAGAAAAAAACAGCTTTTCAATTTAATGTCAGATCTAGCCATAACATCAGAGGCATTATTAACACTCTGTGATATTGAGATATACATGTTGCATACAATTAATACATTACATGGTCCAATATTGCCATTGACATTATTTCCACTGAGCGGTTATTGAGACATCACAATATATTTATTTATTTAGTGTATTTTGTTATAGCGCACAGTTACCCCAACGGGGTGTCCCGGCGCTCCTGTGCGATCTTAAGCTGAGTTAGATGTTATTTGAAAGGGGGGTGATTAACAGAACAGGTAAGTTTTTAAAGCTTTTCAGAAGGGGAGTTCTTCCTGGATCATCCGGATGGAATTTGGTAACTTGTTCCAAAGGGCAGAGGTACATACTTGGAAGGTTTTTCCGCCTGAGTGGGTTTTTTTTAATCTGGGAGTGGTGAGGAGGTTTTTTGAAGAAGAACGAAGGGACTTGGTATTGCTGTAGGGGGTGAGGCAGGTGGAAAGGTGGGCAGAGCCCTTGCCCCTCATTACACGATGGGCCAGTATCAGTGCTTTGAATTCTGCCCTTTTTTGTATGGGCAGCCAATGAAGTCTATGGAGGTGGGGCGAGATGTGCTTACGTAGGGTAATGCCACCAACCAGTCGTACTGCAGCATTCTGGACTGTCTGGAGTCGATGGCATAGACCTACAGACAGTCCGGTGTACAGGCCATTGGCGTAGTCCCGATGCGAGGTAATCGACGCCTGGACTATAGTCTTCCTGGTGTTGTTAGATAAGAAATTGATGAACTTTTTCACCATCCTGATTTTGGCAAAGCATGCTGCAGAGACTGTGTGTACTTGTTGTTGAAATGAGAGGTTGGAATCCCATCTAACCTCTAAGTCTTTCACCGAATCTATAGGCTGGGGAGGTGCACTCAAATCAAGAGGCCACCAGATATTGGGATTCAGTGGGGACGGTTGGTGAAAGAATAATACCTCCGTTTTTCCTGCGTTTAGCCTTAGGAAATTATTGTCCATCCTTTGGGCAATTGTACGTAGGCAGTTTTTTAGTGGGTCAAAGGTGGTTTGGGTAATGCTGTTCAACGAAAATAAAAGTTGAATATCATCAGCGTAGGAAGTGGCCTTTATTCCAGTTTGAGGGATGATATCAGCAAGGGGTGAAAATAAACATTAAATAGGAGGTGGCTCAGTGAGGAGCCTTGAGGGACTCCCCACCGAAGTAGAGGGCTGTCCGAGGTATAGGGAGGGGTAAACACTGCCTGCGTCCGGTTGGACCAGAAGGATGCAATCCATTTTAAGGCCGTGCCCTGGATGCCTTTGGATTGTAGGCGGTCTAGGAGGAGGGGGTGGGAGACGGTGTTGAATGCTGCTGACAAGTCAAGCAGCACCAACACCTCTCTTGATCCCTCGTCCATCTTCCAGCATACGGCATCTGCCATCTCGATTAGCGCTGACTCAGTGCTATATCCTGGTCTGAAACTGTGCTGAGAGTTGTGATAAGCACCAGATGTTTCTAAAAAACCTGCTAGTTGTTGCTGAATGAGTTTTTCGAGCACTTTGGTAGGAGCTGGTAAAAGAAAGATAGGCCTGTAGTTGGAGGGTTCGCTGGGGTCGGCATTGGCTTTCTTCATTATGGGAACTAACCGAGCATGCTTCCATGAGTCTGGAAAGACTCCCGTATGCAACGAGTCGTTCCATATCCCATTCAGAATGGGGTTGAGAATAGGTGCCAGGGATTTATATTGCTTAGCAGGCCAGGGATCAAGGGGAGATCCGGATTTGCATTTTAGGAGTTCTTTAAGGGATTGATCTAAAGTGATCTCTTTAAAGTTGGAGAACGTACAGTCGGATCCAATGGTGGCAGTATTAGTTGTACGTTTTTTTGGGTTAGTGTTGCTAGGGAAGAAGTCGTATATGGTGGCAATTTTATTTGCGAAAAAATCAGAGAGACTATTACATAGTGTCTGAGACACCAGGGGGGGTCGTTTGAGAGCCAGGGGGTCGTTGAAGGATCTGACTGTGTCAAATATTTCCCTGGATGATCCCTGTGAGCGGTTGAATATAGTAAAGTAAATGTCACTAGATCTCCAAGAACGTAATACGGGACCATATTAGTTATATTGCCAGTGTTACCCATAATGTGTTGTTTTTATTTCAGGTTTATTTTAGACATTAGATTAGCTTCAATATGCATTTACACTGAACATTGATTGGAATTATAATGTTTGTGTTTCAAGTCCGTTAACTCTTCTGAAAATGACAATAGAATTCCTAAGCGTATAATTCCGTCAAATTCAAGTGCTAAGGAAGATGTCCAATATTTATATCTGGAGCTTCTTTGAAGCTGGAGAAGCTTCTAAAGGTTTGCCTTTGACGTCGCTAGAAATTCCGCCTTCCCTGCTCTGGCTACATACTAATTACAAGGGGGTATGCAGCCCTCTGTGTGGAGACAGGATACAGCTTATTCAAGTGTAAGTAGGGCTGTGCCCAGCTCCACCCCATCCTAACAGTGATGGCCCATCAAGGCACACCTAAGCTCTCTATTGTGTGTGGCTGTCTAGAGGAATATACAAGATCAATGTCAGCTACACCTAGTAATGTGACCCAGAGACAGAACGCAGGCACTAAGGTGCATATTTTTGAACATCGTGCTGCCCTGCATCACAGGGAAGGGGCAGGAATGCACTGTATTTGTCTAATAAAGTGCATTCCTGTTGTCTTACGCTTTGACTGTTTGGGCAGCTTAGCGCCAAAGCTGGCACTCTTGCACCAGGATGCAAAGGTGACTTTGTTGTAGACAGGATTGTTTTTGTTCAAGAAGGGGTACCTTCCTCCACAAAAAAAATCCTTAAAGGCATTGTCCTCTTTCTATGTGCTGCATTCTGCAGCACAAGTAGAAAGAGGAAAAAACGAGGAGAAATAAAGATATTTTTCCTTCTTACGCCTCACTTGAGAGGACTCCGATTTTGGTGCATTCCCAGATTGACAAGTCCTGTCAAATCTGGAAATGCATCAAAATCCATGGATGTTGCATGAGAACACCCACCACAATGCCTATGGAACACCTACCCAGGAAAGAGCAAACACCGCAGTGATTTGTGCTGTGTAGTCTTGCTCCATATTTAAGAAGCTATTTAAAGTCACGCACAGTGGCATTGCATGGCTTTATAAATATGAATTAGAGGCTTGCGTCACGCATGTACCACTTTGCGTTGTGCAAACATGACACAAGCCTCTCATAATTTGCCCCTACATGGCTGAGGGGAAATGCCAACTTTCTAATAGAGGCTTTTTTAAAATTGCAATTTAAAATCCGCCTTTACCATGAGTGAGGATTTTTCACTACAATTTCAAGGATACCAAGCAAGAACTGTTACCTGCTCCCATTTGGAAATTATCACTTATTAGAAGTAATAAGTGAACACCAATGCTCTCCTATAGGAGAGGCAAGCCTTGCAGAATTGAAACATTTGTTTACATGGTTTTCATTAGCAGGACATGTAAAACGAAAAGGTATATGTCATATCATGCAACTCCCAAAGACAATGAAAATCCATCCAGTGTTTCACACTTCCTTACTAAAACGGTTTTCTGCCCGAATCCACCTCCAGTGGTTGTTGATCATAATCTGCAGTATGAAGTGCAGCAAATAAAAGACAGTAAACTACAACGCGGTAAGTTATGGTATTTAGTCTCTTGGAAAGGGTATGGCCCTGAGGAAGATTCCTGGGAGACCCAAAGACGCATTTCACGCTCCACTGCGTCTTCGTTGGTTTCACCAATAACATCCAGATGTTCCTTCTTGAGGAGCGTGTTTCGGTTTTTGATGGGGGAGGCTGTCAAGACCCTCCAGTATTATGGTCTAGTAAAGCACAAGATGTGCACATCTGCCTTGTGATGTGTGCAGCATCTGCCTTGTGATTTGTGCATCAGTCTTATAATGTGCTGACCTGTAATGTCCTCAATATGCATTCATCAGACTTGTATGCATTCTCGAGTAAATAGAGGACAGGATGAGTGTACTGTGTGACTCAAACCTGTAGAGTGCTCCTCGTGCAGTTTGTGGACTCACTGAAGAAGTGCACTTTGTTGCTGACAACACTTCACATACAGGAAGAGTGTGTCTGTGGATTCAATTTTTTGTAACCTTTTCTTTTTCCTTTGTTTTCCTTGTAGTTTCAGTTCTCCTTATGCCTCATTTTGCCGTGATGCAAACCGTCTTTTGTCTCCACTATAAAAGGCTGCCATGCCCTGTCAAGCACTGCAGAATTTTCCAGTAGCAGCGCTTGGAGTTGTGAGCCGTTTTCTTCTCTGCTTCTCTCCCGAGAGTCAATTGGCATCTCGGAACGTCCCAATGCTGATGCGGCTTTCCCTGTAAGGTTCCCCGGGCTGATCCTCGTTGCAGAAGCATTTCTGGTAGTACACAAACGCCTTTCCTTTCTTGCCAGTGAATTGCGAGGAAAATACCAACACGCAAGGTGGATGTTATTTCTGTTTTATTCATGTGTCACAAACCCTTCAGTGTCACGACCTCTGGAGATTGAAAGAAAAATAATTTGTAAACCCTCTACTCATTATGTGATTTATGTTTGCGCAGCAAACCATAGCCATAAACAAAGACTTAATTGTTTAAGGAACGATTACATGTGTACTGTGGAGAAGTGTGGCTCACTGGTTAGAGGAGGCAGACCTGGAAGCAGAGGTCAGCCTGGGACCAGGGTTCAATTCCTGGCTCGGTGGGGTCTTGAGTCCTAAAATGTCCATGGACTCGACAATTCTCGCTCCAGTGCCTACTCGATTCATGAGTTCACACTCTGTGACTCTGGGCAATAGCTTTCTTAATCTCCACAACGGCCCCTCACAGTGGGATGCCTGGCTTTCACCTTGCGGATACCCTGCTGGGGTTATCTCACAGGGGAATACCAGGACGGGTTCCCTAAGCAAGCGCTTAGAGACCGGTTGGTGATTTGCGCTATATAAATACCTGTACATTTACATTTACTTTGAAGTAAGATAATAGTGATATTTGGAATTCTTTACCTTATTTGAGAGACTGTCAAGGAACTAATTATAATCTAATATATAGTTTTGTGGCAGAGTTACTACCTAATGACTTTCGTTCTCCCTCCCCGCAGTACCCTCCACAAATCCCTTTCCCTCATCTGGCCACTTTGATCCTCTGGTGTTTTTTCTACATAGAGTCAGAGCTGCCGGAAGGTGGGCCTCTTGAGGGTACTGCTCCTGAGGAACTATACCTCCTGACAGTTCAACATCTTAAATACACTGCACACTGACATCAGAGCTTCAGGGCTTACCCAGGAGAGACTTAATTGTATCAAAAAGGAAAGTTTTGGCCTGGATCAAGGACCAGAGCTGGTAGTTTGGGCTGGACTGATATCATGGGGAGCAGGGTCAAGACTGATTTGCATATGACTGGGTCCACACTGGGGTGGCATGGTGAGCAAAAAAACAATGTATTTATCCCAGACCTGTGATTGGGTTGGATGGTTGAATGTTTGACAATGTTTAGCATTTTGTCAGTCTTCTTTTTGTGTTGCTACAGTCTCCCTAAGTGGGACGGGTCTGCCTAGATGTGGGTCCTGTTCTCGCTGTTCCACTGGATTCAAGCTAGCCTGGCTGATGAATAGTGATACCCTGAAACCAGTCCCAGGATGCTTGTTTCCGGTCTACAGAGGACATGGCCGGACAGTGTGGGCTGGGCTCTTTCCATGGAGAGCAGGGTCACGACTGATTTCCACATGGCTGTGTCAATACTAGGGTGGTATGGTGGGCAAACACATGATGTAGTTAAGCCATATCTGTGACTGGGGGTGAATATTTGACATTTTTCAGCATTCCGCCAATCATCTTTTTGTGTTGCAAAAAAGTTATTTTGCCAGGTGGACATGACAGCTTAATACTGCATAGACAAGCTGCAATGGCAGGACTGCAACATGTTAAAGAGGCTACTTCAGTGAGTTGGCACAATAACTTACAAGTAAATTAAATATGCCAATTGAGCATAAGCCAATTTTACCATGTTTAAAGGAGAGAGCACAAGCAGTTTAGCACTATTTTGCAGTGGTAAAGTGTACAGAGTCCAAAAAGCAAACAAAATTGGTGAAGAAAATAAAATGTTGAAAGCAAAACGTTTAGGGATTACCCTGCAGAAAAGGCCAAGACCAACAATCCTCAGATCAAAACAGGGAGAAAAACAATTTCGTTGAACATGGATGCCGACTCAGTGTGAAATAGATGAGTAGAACTAGAAGGCCAAATGGACCCACTGAAGGAGAAAAACTTAAATAATATGGATAAAAGCACAACAGGCTATGCTCAAACTGATTGAAACACCAGGAAAAATGAAAATCTCAAAAATCTCTCAAGAAGAAACGAAGTACGCATTTGATACCTTTGAGAAGCAGCAGAGGGCAAAGATAACTTCATCTCAGCCCTCTTATCAGCATTCATTGATGATAACCCTGCCAAAATAATACTTGACAAAGTACATTGAGTAGGTCAACGAAAAAGAGAAGAATCAAGCAAACCTCATGATATTCTTGGAAAATGTTATGATTATAAATGTAAAGAGCAGATCTTGAAAAGCAGCAAGAGTGAAAGATGAGATTAAACACAATGGATACACCTATTCTCCATATCAGGATATAGCCCTGACAGCATTCCTTAGGCATCAACAGTCCAGGTCAATCACAGACAACCTACATCACAATAAGTTATGATACCGTTGGCTCTGTCCCTTTGTCACTGCCTTTTTTCACAACAACAAAAGTAATCAGCTCTCTGAATTATCGACGGCTGCTAAACTTGTGGGATCACACTAGAAGTTATGCCTATGAGGGTAACCAAAGATGAGATGCGAGAAAACACTGCACCTGGCATTATCATGACCCCTTACAACTACAGCGATCCCATGGACAAAGAGAAAGCCAGAACGTGCAAAGGCCTAATGAGTAATGAATGACTGCAACACTATTTATGTACTGCTGTTGTTGCCTTGTGTTGTGTGTCACCACTCTCATACAAAGTAGACCACAAATTCAAGACTAACACAAAGATAGCAAGATAGAAGCAAAATATAAATGGCACTAAGCCACATCAGCCACACTGAGACTCTTTACTTTACCTGGTAATACCGGTGCACACAAAACCCCCTAGGAGTATAGGGAAGACTCAACAAAGATCCAAGCAACACTGTGAGATGTTATTGTTATATGTTAATCTCAGTTTTGTTATATTTATTTTAAGTAGGTTGTTATTGGGGGTTGATTAGGCCAGAAAAGGAATGAACATGTGACAAGGGAATAACACAGGTACACTCACGATGACCTAAGGATTTTGACCTATCTTTGCTATGTAAATCTGATATCTTAATGGTTATGGAACTCTCTCTAAATATTAAGGGAATCAATGTCCCCAGCAAATTAACTAAAATATGGCAGTACATGAAGCAGGGAGGACACAACATAATTGCATCTTGGAAGACACACTTCAAACAATGTAATAACATTAAATTCAAACATAAACATTATCCACAGGCATTTTATTCATTGGCACTGGCCCAACGATTCAGGTTGGTCTGGCTCGGGATTTTTCAGAGCAGCAAATCTGATTCAGGAGGATTTTGCAGAGAAGGTATCTGACATCGTGGAGGCCTCGTTGGCTACAGCCTTGCTATACTGGAAGAATCCACGCTCCAGAAAAGTTCCAAGACAGAAATCTTCATCCGGTGAAGGCACAAAAAGCAAACACAAGGTGATGATGGATGGAGCACTGAAACTTTACAGAAACTTACCCGAGTCACATAGTACATTGCCACCCCAGTTCAGACTCAGTCATATGCAAATCATGTGGGTGGTGAATTGAGCTAAAGAACGATGATGGATTAAACCCCGGTCTGTGATTGGGGGTCAGTGTCTGAAAAGATTCAGTGCTCTGTCCATCATCACTTTGTGTTTGCTTTGTTCACCATGAGTTGGCAGGTTATGCCCAGACGGGGTCACTTGCTAACTTTGAAACTGGATTCAAGCTAGCCTGGCTGATATGGGGTGAAACCCCGAAACTGGTCCCATGAGGCTTGTTTTTGGTCCAAGGAAGACCTGGCTTGGCAGATATAGCTGGACTGTTCCAATGAGGAACAGGGTCAAGACAGATTTGCATATGGCTGGGTCTAAACTGGGGTGGCAAAGTGAGCTAAATAAAGATGATGGATTAAACCCAGATCTGTTACTCGGGGTGAGGGTCTGAAAAGTTTCAGTGCTCCGTCCATCATCACATTGTGTTTACAAAAGGAATTACGCCAGCGAACGATCTTCCCTGGGCGTGAAATAAAAATGTTTCCACCTCAGAGTTTTCCCATCAAAAGTTAACAGCTTCAACAAGTGTCATCCAGCGGCTATCCAACGTCTTGGAGTGTGGGGCCACAGCCTGCTGCTTTGCTCCACTGAGCATTTTTTACTTCTCTTTGAGAGACTAATTCAGAAGGTAAAGCTTCTGACTGGGTCAAACCTTGTCTCTGTATCTCACCGGTGCTCCAGTGCAATCAGCCTAAACTTGTGCTTAGGTATCGGTTAAGTTATTAATGCTTTTTGTCCCGTTTGGACTTCTCTAATTTCCTGTACCATGGCCTTCCCAAATCCCTGCTGTCTAGGCTACAGATCGCCCAAAACCAGGCCGCCAGACTGGCATTCAAAATTCCAAGATGGCTGTCGGCCGAACCTTTACTACATCAATTACACTGGCTACCAGTCAGCGAAAGAATAGCCTTCAAGGTTTGTTGCCTGGTCTTTAAAGCCTTGACTGGCCCCTCCCCCGCTTTCTTGAAGTCCTTGATCACCCCCTACTGTCCCCCCCGCACTTTGAGGTCTACCCACCTTCAGCTTCTGGTCACCCCCCGTTTCAAACTCTCCAAACTAGGTGGCCGCAGCTTCACTCACCTGGCTCCCAAGCTGTGGAATTGTCTTCCACTCTCACTTAAGACCTCGTGTTCTCTCTTATCATTTAGGAAATCCTTAAAAACCTTGCTCTTCTCACACCCCCGCTAAGTCCCTCTTGCACAGCCTCAGAGTCCAATCAGCGCCAGGAAACTCATGGTGGCAGCGCGCTCAATAAATTCCCTTTAACATTAACATTTAACATTTTTGTCTGAATTGTTTTTGTTGGATTTCTTATGTTTTGACTTTATTACTGTTTGAGTGTTGCATAAGTACTCCACACTTTCCCTCTAACTTAACCTTTATGCCCTGTGCCATATCTTCCGAAGGGTTGAGCTCAGGTTAATTTAGTGATTTTGAGGAATCACTGTGACAATGTCTGGGGGCATTATGCAGTTAGACATTCATCCACCTCAACTAATACCCCAGTTCCTTACAGTTCATCTCATGAATTTTAAAATAGACTCCAATAGAAACTACATTACTGATGGGTGTTGCATGGGTTTTTGGATTTGGGTGAGGCAATTATATATACTGAACCACTAGATTACTTTTTAAAAGGGAATATATATACATTTAGAAAAATCTGTGTAATGCTATTCCACATGGTAGGGTATGAGGTCTCACCAATGAAGAGACATTTTCTAGAAAATGGCTTACTGTTTGAAGGTTGAGAGAGATCTGAGACTGCACTACATTGCTGAAAATGTTATACAGTTGAAGCTGCGTACAATTTTTTCTTATGGCTCGGAAGTATGAAATATTACAGACATCATTGAATAATGCAAACTACTCACTCTCTTCTGGAACCATGTGTGTGCCTCTAGAGTATTCTAACCAACATGTGTACAGGGATTGGGATGCATATGCCACTTCCATGAGCATTAGACACATTTCAGTGACTCATTACATTTTGCAGTACAAAATATGAATGGGGCATCGCAGGGATGCGTTGGATCAGTTAGGAGGTAGCTACAAAAAACATCCCAGTACATTCACTCTAAAATCTAATTCTTAAGTTACTGACCGGCAAATCAAGCCTGAAAAAGAATCAGGAAAGAAGTTTAAAAGAAAAACCATAAAATGGGGTTCTTGATTAACTTACACAACACGATCTGACTTCCTAAGTAAATGTGCTCATACAAGCTTTGACTTGGATCATGCAGTATTAAAAGAATGAGTGTAGCATCATGGGAGCACATAGATATTGCCTATGGGTATTTATCAATGACATATGTTTGTTGTCCTACTCTCTTATGCTGTCCAACTTGGATAAAGGGGTTCCAGGATTATTAAATAACAGAGCATGTTTCCATAAGAAACAATTTTCATGGGTTAGTAGAAATTCCAGTTAACTAAACAACATCAGCAGGACAGCTACTCCTCTTCCACGTGATAGCAATGCTAGAAGGTTTACAGTGAAATTTCTTTCCCTACCACAGTTACCAGCACTCCTGGTTTTTGGCAGATGTACCTTGCTGCTCTTTAGCAAAAGCCACTGTCTTATTGATGCAGATGTCACAAGAGGAAGATGTATATTACCGATACATTGGGAAGCTGTTCTGGAGGTATATTTCTTTTACCACACAGTCTTTACCATGTGGTACCTTTATTGTGGAGTCTTTACAATGCAGATAAATACCACACAGCCCATTTTCAATTACTTTACAACTCAGAACTCTTCTACTCAGGTTAATTTTGATTTATTTTCAATTATATCAATCAATCAACATTTGTAGAACTCAGCACTGTCACATCTGGCGGTATCTGGAGGCTGGGGAGGAGAGAGAAATTGAAAAGCCAGGTCTTGAGGAAACGGCAGGCAGAGGGAAGAAACAAGTAGTTAAAGGTAAAGCCGAGTGCAGATAAAGGACTATAAAAAGGCAAAACACAGGGCAAAAATTTTTGTAGAAATGGCAAAACAGAGCAGAAGAAGTTAAAACAGAAAAAACAGAGTTAAAGAGAGGGCAGAAAAACAAGCCGAAAAAGGCAAAACAGAGGATAGTAGGTAGACTGGCAACAGAGGGTAGAGGACTGTGGGCAAGCTGGGCAGGAGGACGGGAAACAACACTTACAACACAACTTTTACAACACACTACCTTTACAATGAAACGTTTACAAGGCAACATCCATTACAACGCATGCCATTACAACACAACCATTACAACGCATGTCACTACAACGCATACCACTACAACGCATGTCATTACAACGCAGTCATTACAACCCATACCATTACAACGCATACCTACACTATCCAACACTTACCCTACTGTTGCACCCCCTGGAGTTAGAATAGTAATTTTTACCCCTACACTATCCAATACTTACCCTACTGTTGCACCCCCTGGAGTTAGAATAGTAATTTTTACCCCTACACTATCCAACACTTACCCTACTGTTGCAACCCCTGGAGTTAGAATAGTAATTTTTATGCCTACACTATCCAATACTTACAATACATGCAATGTAATGGTATGCGTTGTAATGGTATGCGTTGTAAATGTAGTATGCGTTATAGTGGAATGCATTGTAAAGGTAGTTTCAAAGATATTTGTTGTAATGGCATACATTGTAATGGAGTGCATTGTAATGGATGATGCGGTGTAAAAAATACATTGTAAAGGTATGCGTTGTAAAAGTATGCGTTGTAACAACATACATCCCAGGAGGACTGTCTCAGGGAAACTGGCACGAGAACTCATTTATGTGTATACATGTATATTTTATTGAAAAAACAAAGGTTAAAGTGTTGCTATTCTTAGATCTTGTAATAATATAAAAAATGATGTCTTAGAACAAAAAAAACTGATATTCACCAATTATACTTCACTTAGCTAGCAAAAGCATATATGCCCACAACATGAATTTCTTATGACCTCCCTTATTACATCAGTTATAACAGGACATGTTAAATGACATCATTGATAACATCACTGATGACATCTCAAATGACATAACTTATCACATCACCAATCAAATCACTAATAACATCATCATCAATAATGTTTCGCAAATGGTAAACTATGTAGTACCGGGGACAAGTCTCATTCACTATAGTAAAAGTTGTCTGGTGTACACTTTAGCTACCAGCAAAGTTTTAAGCGCAAGCAATACTTCAATAAAGCAAGGAGGAGACTAAGCACAACATAGAAAGTTGCATTTCAATTGAAGAATTCACCCATTGTGAACTCCATGTCAACCCCGACTCAGAAATAGGTAGTCAGGCAGGCTCTGAGACCCAGGCCCGTGGTCACTGGTTGACAGGTCACAGATGGAGTAGTAGGTAGCCAGCAGAAAAATGCCCAAACAGGAAATTCCATACATATTCATTGGGTTGTAGAAGTCTGCATTAAAATGCCTGGTATTCATTCTGGAAAATACTGGCATGATATAGGGGGTTACTGTGCACTAGAAAAAGTTTAAAACACCCTCATAAATGAAGATTACTTTGCAGGTCTAATCTGCCAATAGAAAAACGTTTGCAATAGAAAAGTATTTGTTAAGAACAGATAAAAGAGTATAATAATAGCGAACATTTGAAGACTGCTTTGACTGTGCTTTATCAAAACTATGCGCCACCATTTTAATGAATTGTATTTGCAAAGCATAATATCGGTTTTAAACGTAAACAATAGAAAATCTGGCACTATAATCTGTGACACAAATCGCCCTATTTGGAAGCGTAGGCACGCAATGTAGAGACAATATTCAGCATTCAAAATCATGTTCAATTGAGCCTCCTTTTGTGAAAGACTCCTAATATATTTAGAGTATTGTTCTGTGCTCCATCAGACAATGCAGTGTTCTGAAGTCCCATTATAATGAACATTTAGCACCTGTGTCACTGATTTTTGATTGTAATAGCCATAATCGGAGTCTCTTGCAAGTCACACAGAACTCATGGTTCAGGGTACGGTGTTTAGAATGGATATGGCTCTGCTCACAATTTGTGGAATGGCTCACTGAGGACCGATTGCAGAAACTAGATTCTGCTTTGCTTAATCGTACATTTCCCACCAACAGTTTCATTTTGTGTCATTGTCCAAGCGACCTATTCTTTATCATGTGTCAATAATTGGTTCCAGGCTTTGCACGTAACTTTCTGTACACTGTCTATTGCTTTGAATACGTTGATTTTTTTTCTATTTCACATACCTACTGCTTTTTATTATGCCCTGTAAGCCTTGGAAATCAAACGAAAGTGCGTGCTGCTGAATACGCTCTTTACCACAATAGGAATTGGGCCGGATCGGTGTTACCAAGGGGGTATGAAATGCAAGTGTTATTTGTCAATAGAACTGTAAATCCTGTTTGTATGAAAAAGGAAAAAAAATAATAACAGGTACTTTACAGTTATGAATAAAACAGAACAGAAAATAATGCAGTCATTTTCCGACAGCAATCTTTGTGTAAACCTGGAAACACATTGAACTGCAAATTCAAAGGAAACGCTGAAAAATCATAATTCTTACTGATATTTCTCACTTCCATGAACAAAAAAACCGTGCACTGAATGTTTGAAATTGTGCTGGCACTTACGACACCCAACACATTTAGAATGTGCCACTATCACAGCCTAAATTGGCAGGTCCCTGGCAACCAGTGTTATCTTAAGCCCTTTTGAGGCCCTGAACAAGGTATATTTTCGGGCTCCCTGTTCAGAACAACTTTGCATTTAATAATCCTGTTCTGCTTTTTTTAATCTAAATAATTCCAAATGATACTGCAATATACTTTAATCTTTTAGAGGTAGGAAAGGAGAAAGAGAACGGTTGAAGTAGAGAAATAGATAGTGTTAAAGAAAATTCACTGTCCATGGGGTCCCTTAGTATGTGGGGCCTTGATCAATTACCCCATGTGCACCTGCTTAAAAATCTCTCCTGCCAGCATATCTTTCCAAGTTGGCCTCCATACTTCATCCTCCCTATGGGAAGGAGAGAGCCAATGATTCTTCTAGATGTCATGGTCAATTGACTTTTCTGACCAATTGGTACAGACACTTTCATAGATTTCTGGGAGGTGGTTGGGTATATGAATATGTACATTTTTAATCCTGCCTCAGCGTGACTGTCGTCCATGGCTAGTGGGGCAACACCCCAACGCCCCCAATGGACGCACTGCCACTGATAAGCAGCTGATGGGGACAAAGAGGAGCTTTTCTGACGCTGTTGGGACGAGGCCCTCGTTCTTTTAATCTTTTTAGACGCCAACTTTTAACTTGTTTCCCTTCAAGCTTGTAGAACATTCCATCCTTTAAAAAACCCTATTTCATTGTCTATGGCCTTTGAGGGTTTGTGGACCTTGTTTTGTAATGATTGTAATGAATCATGCACTAAAGTCTGAACTATCTATTTATCGGCTAAGAAATGGACCTGCCTAGTCCTTCATTTCAGCCAACCTAGCTTTCACATTGCCTTTCTTACACTTTTAAAAATTTCCTGATCACCCTATCTGCAAGAAAACACAGTGACCAGCAAATTTAGCCTCTTTTTGGTATCCATTTCCCAGTTACTCGTTTTAGTTGCATAGCTCACAATGTTGGTTCACCACGGCACTATCTTTTTATCTATATGAGGCATCACACTCAAGTTCTGCCTGACCTTCCCCAATCGAGACATTTGAACAGCACAGAATGCACTGGGCCCAGGTACTCGTTTAAGCTTCATCATCCCATATCTTCACCTTAGTATCTTCATCTGTAATACCTTTGATCCATAGTGAAGTATGAGCGGTGATAGCGTCCATCTGGCTTAAAGTCACTGTGCGGAGCTGAGAGCTACATTTCTAGTGGCAACATTGGAACAGTGGTCTTCATGAGTAACCTTCTGTTAAAACACTCCTATATCAGTCATCACAGAGTGCATGCCAAGGTGTTGGCATGCAATCTGCCACCAAACATGGATAATGGTGATTGATGATTCTGCATTCATTTCGGGTTGTATTTCCAGTTTGACTGTGTGCCCATATGAAAAGATGATTTTAGAAATATGTGGCGCACTATGTTGGAATGCCTGAGATTCAAAGTGGACATTCAACTTAACAATGTGTTATATGTACACTTCATGCTTTGTAGTTTGCTGCTGATTCTGTTTCAGGCTGATGCATTGATAACGCCATGGGCATAAACAGACATCTGGATCATGAGTCATGAAGTTGATGAACTTTCTAGTGGCACCTTGGATGGCAGTGTGCTTGGACGGTGGTTTTGATCTGCTCACTAGCTATGATCTGAGTGTGCTTTAACGTTAGTGTCACTCCATAAGCAAGACATGCCAAGTAGTACTCTGCGATGCAATCATGGAGAAATAATATTTGCTTAGGGTATTCTCTTATAGCTTTAATATATTCTTTGCAGCTGGACTGGTCTTTTGTTTATATCTCTGAAGACTACTACACCTGAAAGGAGCAAAACAGTGTACCAAACTTTAGATGACAGTCTTATCTAGTTTCCATGTTATGTCATGCATGACGAATAACATGGTTCCTCGAGCACACTTGAATGCTATCATAGCCACTGCATGGCTGACTGGATGCTCAGAAGCACAGGCATAGGTTATTTAGACGTTGTTCACTCCATATGGCATTGTGGCTGGAGAATTACCTTTCTATGGAATGGCAGTCTTGTTGGTCGGTATTACATATTGGTTGGTGACACAGGTTAACAGTGTTCTGTCTGGGCAAACAGTATCTTCATATGTAACTCCATGTTGCATTCTAGAAGGCGCTTCATCTTTTGCCAGAATTTTAGAACAGCTTTCCCTAAGTCATCTCTGATGTGCTTGAATCAGCTTTTGATCTCTTGTGAAGTCAGGCATTTTGCATGTTCCTGTTTGTCCGGCCTTGTCAGCTTTATTGGGTTATGTCACTTGAGGTTGCTGTTCGCGAAGCTGGTGTCAACAGTTGACGTACAGGAGTGGTTACTCTGTCTCTGTGGATTTTGTAGAGAAAATCAGTAGAAGTTTCCATGGATATATCCATTTTGGGCCCTGTTCCAGGATTGTGCACATATCTTAGTAGCTGACTACAAAAAATAGGTTCTGTGTTAGAGATTTGTTATTGCCATTGATGTCAGAATTTTCAACATTTTGTTATGGGTCAGCATTGTTGAGTTTGAATAATTGGTGAAATTGTCTCTCTGTCTTCTGGGTTTATGTTTTATGAGAAGGGGATCAGCTTCCCCGTATGGGCTGATATGCTCCGCAGGTGTGGATTGTGGTACGGGTTAAAGTCAAGTTTAACGCTGATGCAATCCAAGCCTCCACGTATTGGCGTGGGTCGATCAGCTAGCCGTCAGATATTTTCCATGCCAATGTAGATTTTCAATGACAATCTTTAGGACCCTGTGGATATAAAAAAGATGAATGTAAAGCTTATAAATTGGGAAATTGGAAATTGTGCATTCAAGTGTTGTACCCCTCAAATTCCTAGATCATCTAAGCTAGGTATTGGCTCCTCCATTTTAGTGAACATGAGTTAAACAGAGTAGGTCTTTAGTTACATGGTAATTTATTGCACATCTCAAATTCAGGAATTGTGGTAGTGGATAATGCATAGGGTGTAAAGACTGACCTATGATCCTCTCAAAGCTGTTTGTAGGTGTATTAGTTTGGTGGCAGATAGGTGGCAATTGCCATCTCTCTGCATTGTGATTTTATCCAAGTGATTGATGGTAGGAATATTTTATTGATGTTCACCTGGCTGGGGTCAGGTTTGCTTCGTTCATTGTGTTCTGCTTCGAAATATGTCCAAAGAATGATGTTTGTGTTTGTGTGTGTCTGTCTGCCTGTCGCGGTGCGTGTGTGTGAGTTTGCATGTGTGTGTGTGACTGTGTATGCATGGGTGTGTGTGTATGCATCATTTGTATCAGTTTTTCACTGGTTATCTTGGCGCTTGTTGCCATATGTTTGACTTGTAACTCAGTCATGGATTTTTCAACAATATGTCAGTATTCATGAACATATGTAGATGAACCTTTCTATTCACGCATTGTGTTAAAACATTAGGAAACGTATGTGTTGGTGGTCGGAATTCAGGTTCATACAATCGAATCAGTGCTCCACAGTTAGCAAGCATCTATGTTGTGAGTTTCATATGGCTTCTTTTCACTTTCCTGTACCAGTGGAACTCATTCTTGGCTACTAATAACTATAACATAGTTGTACATGGTGCTTCCTCACATAGTTTACCCCAGTAAGAGCTTCAGACCACACCTCATTCTAACATTGCTTTTATTGCTATCAATGTAATGTGTAATCTCCAGTTCCAAGTGATGTGGAGGAACCAGGTTCAATATGTGATAAGCAAATACAATAGGAAAATTCACTCTGGAACAACACGTTTCTATTTTTTTTTTGAAAGCCTCTAAAAGGGAGGGTAGAGAGTATGACTTGTGATACAAATAAGCAGATGGAAGTGTCAATACCTTACAGCATTATTGTTTGTGAATAACGGATTTCAAAGAGAAGACTTGTAGCTTAACAAACTCTTTTTCCCGTTAGAAGCTCTGCAAGAACATATTAGCTTTAGACCTCTGTCGTTTCTTTAGTTGATAGTTCCTGACACCAAAGAGAATAAAGGAAATGAAAGTTACTAAATGCACATAATCCTTCACAAGCTAAGTGCAACATATGCTTCTGTCAGCACTTTTCATCCTTGAGGCAAAATTAGGAAACATTGGCAAAGGTCTGGTGTTGGCTGTTTGACTTTTGGCGTTGTCAATAAACGTTTTGCTTTGTCCTGTTTTTTAAAAGCTTTATTGTCTAGCAAGCTGACAGATAGGGACATTCTTTGTGTGTGGATGCTGACTCTTTTGAAAAAGTAAAATGCCATCACTCGTTGTGAAGTTAGCCAGCGGCTGAAGTGGCCCAACCCATTGCCAATGCTGCATGGCTTAGTGGGTGAAAGAAAAATGTGGATGGCACAACAGACCAAATAATGAAAGTACATGTGAGTATATTTGATATAACATCTTCAATCCACGTAGAGAGGGGCTATGCATAGTAAATCGTCACTCTATATATACACCCACCTTAATGATATTCCTGATCTTGTGGCTTAGTGGGCTAAAGCATTCATTGTAAAGGCCTCTGTTCGATTTCATAGTCACAGGTTCAAACCCCGGTGGGTCCACTCAGCCTTACGTTGTTGTGAGGTGGCCAAATAGAGTACTGTGGTTCAGCGCCATGACACCCTTGGGTAAACGTGCACTTTAAAAATACACTTTATGTAATATAGTGGTGTAGTGGATATTACAAACTCAAATCTGCTACGAGCCGGTATTGCTACAGACATCCGAATTAAAAAAACAACCATGAAATTTACATGTAGTCAATGGAAACAGTGTGAGTCCTGCATAGAAAAGGTACAACTAAGTCTATGAACCGGGAAAGCGAAAAGGGCAAAATATAGTTATACAATTAGATGTATTTGTTGAAGTTAAGGAACTGTTTTCTCAAGATCACCAAACTTTTTTGAGGAGCGTTTTAAGAAGATACTTTGGTGCATTTTTAAACCTGATAAAAGAAAGAGCATGTCCTTAGACTATATTATCATATTTTATCAGAACCTCCATCAAAACTATCTGGCATTTGAAATTCCTGCATTGAAGGTGTATATTCTCACCGGGCCTTCAGCCATATTATTTGCATTTTGTCTTCTTATGCTCTTTTCAGAGCTTTTCCATTTGCTGCTACACAGAAAGGAGCCTATCTGTATTCCCAACATTCTCGAGGCATAATAAAGAAGCAAACACCCCTGCACAAAGCCCCTTTGAGCTATTTAATTTATGTTGCAACAAAGAATAAGATGACATTGAATATTCTAGGAAGAACAAACGTAGTTTCTTAAGGCATGAAATGCAGAGGATAATTCCATTAGTAAGATGAAAACATCGTTGCTGTGCATTCAGGAAACTTCCAATTGGTCTTCATAATCTATTATTCAGTAAACGACGTGCAGATGGGAATACCTTGAAGTTAAAAGCATTTTCTGCTGTATATTTTGCAGACCTCTTCTTCTTAAAAACAGATCACAGTTCCTACCTCTCATCGTCAGAATATAGAGAGGACACAAAATTTAGGACCATGGACTTCAAAATAAATGATGCACTAAAATCACATAAAAATAAAATGCATACATGAATGACATGGGAAAAAAATAGAATTTGAAAATAAACTAATTAAAAAAGAAAATATATATTGGTTGACATCGGAAAAAGGTACAGACCGAAGCAGCACCATACCAGACAAACACTTAAGCTTGTCTAAACAAACCACTCTTCAAAGCGTTACAACAATGCATCATGGATGGACAAGCAATTGATATAAGAATCAAACATATTTATTAGCAAGATGTAACTCTGGGACATCTCACGACACATAGGGTGGGTTGTGATGTAGATAGCCACATGTGTTCGTAAGTATGTCGGGAGAGAAATAAAAAAAAAACACTATTCAGGAGACTTCCAGCGCTAAACATGCAAGTAGATAACTTAAAATATATATCCCTTGGACAACGGGAGCCAATTTCCAAATTCTGTTGATGGGCCTGAGATACAAGACACAATTACTGACCTCTGTGTTATCACCGGAAGTGTTGTGAGAAGAGACGGTGTCAAGGGTAGGTATATGGCATTGGAGAAGCCACTGGCAAGTAGACAAGGAGTTTTTACATGCCCGAGAACCATTTGATGTGAATAACCAAAATACCCATTTGGCAGTACTCAACCCAGGACTGGCACTCTCCAATAGCCTTCAACTGAAATGTGACTCAGTAGCATTCTCAGTGTATTCTGGCCAATGTGATCGTGCTTTGCAAAACGGCAGTTCTTACAGTAAAGCAAACCTTGATAACTATTCATTTCTTCCCGTCCTGTTTTGAGTGCAGCCACTTGCAGGTTGTTTCGCATAAAAAATTTCCCAGGCCAGGGCCAATGGCTCACATCAAAGGGGAATGACTATTATTGCAGTACCATGCTGTTTGTCAGACAGTTAGGAAAGGCACTGGTTATTGAATGCTATGCAGAAAAGGAGTTTGGCACTCAATACTTGCTGTGCTACTGAAGAATTTAAGTTTAACAAAACACATTGTCCGGGGCTACGGACATGGAATACTGGAATTAAAATAATAGTTATCAAGCTTTTCTCTATTGGAAGAACTGCAACTTTGCAAAGATGGAACGCAGTGACCAGAAAGCACTAGGAGGGCAGATGAGGCTAGCATCACTTGAAACTCACAGTTAAAGACTATTAGTGAGTGTCAGCCCTGTTTTAAATGCAGTCACATTGACGATGATTTAGCAATACTTGAATGCAAATTAAATACCTTCAAACAGCCTGGCTTTCTTTTTTTTTTTTTACAGCAGCACGGGGTGTGATAGGTCTTTTAGACCCATGCATATAACGAGATGAGGAAAGTGAACGAATAGATATCAAACGGCATACTCTCATTGGCTGAAGTGTCATTACTGTCTCAACATGATACACGTGTCATGAACCTGAAATTAATAGGGATGTGGAGTGATACATGTAGGTTTGGTATTTGTGAGATGGTGGATTGATCAATACCAATGTGAAGGATTGGACATGTCTGAGAGAGAGAGAGTATATGTGTTATGATTTATGTGTTTGCCCGCTTGACAGTTATTCATTTGCACTTTCAGCCAACAAACAAGCAAAAAACGAATGTGCAGCAAAGCTGCCAAGGGTACAAAATCAAATGTTTAGCAGAACTCACAAATCTGTAGAAACAAATATGAGGCTGTTTTGGACTTGGCCCTTTTTAGCTAAAGTTCCTTAAACTTTTTGCCTTCCTCCTAGTCCTTTTACTGACATGATGTTGCCGAATTAGATGCTCAGGCAAGATCCCAGGCCTGCCACTGCAGTGCCTGTGTGCAACTTGTTAACTGCCTTGTGGTTCTGACAAGTTAACACACTTGCTAGGCCTTACCCTTCACTTTTTATGCAAACAAGACACCCCTATAGTAGGCCCAAGTTACACCCCCTGGGCAGGGTGCAGTGCACGTGAAAGGTAGGACACGTACTGAGGTGTGTACCATATCCTGACAGTGAAATACTGCCAAATTCGTTTTTCACTGTTGCAAGGCCTTCTTGCCCATAGGACAGAATGGGGAAAGATGTGTCACATGTTTCCAACATATCTTCCCATGGGCATAAGATTGAGAGATGGAGTTTAGTGTGCCTGAACTCAGAATTTGATAACACATCTTTTTGTGAAGATGGTTTTTGAATTATGTGTTAGAGAAACCAAGCTTTTAGAAGTGGCTAGTTTCTTGTCCTAACCATCCTGCGTGCCGCAGCCTGGTTGTGTATTGACTGTTTGGGTTTGGATGTGACAGGCTCTGGGAAGTGTCCTGACCCCAGGGAGGAGGAGGTGAGACAGCAACAGGCTGGCCCGCATTTGACGTGGGGGCAGGAGTAGCCCCCTGAATGTGTAGAGGGCTGTGTTGCTGCCACAAAAGGATGGCTCCACCTCCTGCGGAGCGTCTGGGGCCAAGACCCGGACTATCAAAGGAAGAGGGTGTGCACTGGCAGTAAGACACCCAGCTCTGGCTTGGACCGGGCTCAGAGCCCCCTGTTCACAAATAGTTTACAGGCATTTATTGGTAAAAATGTGAGAGCTGAAACCCCTGAACTCAAGACTTAACTCAAGCCTGAAAAAGTATTGAAACTACTTTGTGATCAAGAAGAACCTCTGCCAAAGAAGAACAGCTGAAGAGACTGAAGAGAAGGACTACCCTTATTGTGTGTTCTGGGGCTGGCCTGCAGTTTGCTGATTTGATTAAGGAGAGAACAAGGGACTTTGCTGTGTGCGGTGTCCTGAAGTAACTTGTCTTCAAGGGGCCGAGGAGAGCTGGTCCCCTGTTATGGAATCTCAGGAACATCAAAAGTTTTCAACCATGTCTCAGTGACACTTGGTGCGTGATGCTTTTGCACGCCTGAGACTGCCGTGTGGTATATGGTACTGTTTACGAGGTGCCCCATGACCGCATTGCTCCTGCAGCGTGAAACATCGTCCATGCTGCTGCATTGCTGTTTGTGGCCCGAGCCGCCATCGTAACTGAGGCTGTGAGTGAGGATGGCCGCCGCCGGCCTAAGCTGCAATGTGCTAAAGGATTTCTTAACTGCCTTGTGGTTCTGACAAGTGCACACACTTGCTAGGCCTTACCCTTCACTTTTTATGCACATAAGACACCCCTATAGTAGGCCCAAGGTACACCCCCTGGGCAGGGTGCAGTGTACACCCAGCTCTGGTTTGGACCGGGCTCAGTGATGCCCCTGTACACAAATAGTTTACAGGCATTTAGGGGTATAAATGTGAGAACTAAAACCCCTTAACTCAAGACTTAACTCAAGCCTGAAAAAGTATTGAAACTACTTTGTGATCAAGAGGAACCTCTGCCAAAGAAGAACAGCTGAAGAGACTGAAGAGAAGGACTACCCTTGTTGAGTGTTCTGGGGCTGGCCTGCAGTTTGCTGATTTGATTAAGGAGAGAATAAGGGACTTTGCTGTGTGCTGTGTCTGCCTGCTTGAAAGGACTTTGCTGTGTACTGTGTCCTGCAGTAACTTGTCTTCAAGGGCCTGAGGAGAGCTGGTCCCCTGTTATGGAATCTCAGGAACATCAAAAGTGTCCAACCATGTCTCAGTGACACTTGGTGCGTGATGCTTTTGCACGCCTGAGACTGCCGTGTGGTCTATGGTACTGTTTACGAGGTGCCCCATGACCGCATTGCTCCTGCAGCGTGAAACATCGTCCATGCTGCTGCATTGCTGTTTGTGGCCCGAGCCGCCATCGTAACTGAGGCTGTGAGTGAGGATGGCCGCCGCCAGCCTAAGCTGCAATGTGCTAAAGGATTTCTTAACTGCCTTGTGGTTCTCACAAGTGCACACACTTCCTAGGCCTTACCCTTCACTTTTTATGTACATAAGACACCCCTATAGTAGTCCCAAGGTACACCCCCTGGGCAGGGTGCAGTGCATGTGAAAGGTAGGACAGGTACTGAGGTGTGTACCATATTCTGACAGTGAAATACTGCCATATTCGTTTTTCGCTGCTGCAAGGCCTTCTTGCCCATAGGACAGAATGGGGAATGATGTGTCACATGTTGCCAACATATCTTCCCATAGGCATAAGATGGAGAGATGGAGTTTAGTGTGCCTGAACTCAGAATTTGATACATCTTTTTGTGAAGATGGTGTTTGAGTTATGTGTTTAGAAACCAAGATTTTAGAAGTTGCTAGTTTCTTGTCCTAACCATCCTGCGTGCCTCAGCGTGGTTGTGTATTGACTGTTTGGGTTTGGATGTGACGGGCTCTGGGAAGTGTCCTGACCCCAGGGACGAGGAGGTGAGACAGCAACAGGCTGGCCCTCATTTGATGTGGGGGCAGGAGTAGCCCCCTGAATGTGAAGAGGGCTGTGTTGCTGCTACAAAAGGATACCTCCACCTCCTGCGGAGCGTCTGGGGCCCAGACCCGGACTATCAAAGGAAGAGGGTGTGCACTGGCAGTAAGACACCCAGCTCTGGTTTGGACAGGGCTCAGAGCCCCCTGTACACAAATAGTTTACAGGTATTTAGAGGTATAAATGTGAGAGCGGAAACCCCTGAACTCAAGACTTAACTCAAGCCTGAAAAAGTATTGAAACTACTTTGTGATCAAGAGGAACCTCTGCCAAAGAAGAACAGCTGAAGAGACTGAAGAGAAGGACTACCCTTGTTTTGTGTTCTGGGACTGGCCTGCAGTTTGCTGATTTGATTAAGGAGAGAACAAGGGACTTTGCTGTGTGCTGTGTCTGCCTGCTTGAAAGGACTTTGCTGTGTACTGTGTCCTGAAGTAACTTGTCTTCAAGGGCCCGAGGAGAGCTGGTCCCCTGTTATGGAATCTCAGTAACATCAAAAGTTTCCAACCATGTCTCAGTGACACTTGGTGCGTGATGCTTTTGCACGCCTGAGACTGCCGTGTGGTCTATGGTACTGTTTACGAGGTGCTCCATAACCGCATTGCTCCTGCAGCGTGAAACATCGTCCATGCTGCTGCATTGCTGTTTGTGGCCCGAGCCTCCATCGTAACTGAGGCTGTTAGTGAGGATGGCCGCCGGCGGCCTAAGCTGCAATGTGCTAAAGGATTTCTGGAAGCTAAGGAAGCTGCAAGGTGAAAGGGATCGTGATTGTTGTTTGCCAAGAGGAATCTGTCCAAGATCGTCAACGAAGGAGAAGGCAGTGCCGTAACCCATCCAGCTACAGCATCGCCAAGCACCGGAGCTGCAAAGTAATCAGGACAGCCCAGCAGGATGTCCGACGAGCGGGGAGAGAGAGAGAGAGAGAGCAAGGCACTGCACCCCCGAGGTAAGGCTTGGATTCCGTTCAGGAGCCGCAAGAGTGAGTGACCTGGGGAGGCTTGCCGGAGGAGTACGGGAGTGCTCCGATCTCTCTCCCACTGCACCGCGTTAGACGCGCTGAATCCCCAAGCGGCACGTACCTGCTCAGCAGTAGTGGGGCCACCATTTTAAGTTTGAGACTGTTGTCTCTGTTGTTGGGGCCAAGTGGTGCCCGAGCTGATCACGTAGATTGGCAAACCGCATTATTCTTGCATTACGAACTGCCTTATTCTTGCATTACGAACTGCATTATTCTTGCTTTGCAAACCACATTATTCCTGTATTACGAACTGCCTTATTCTTGCATTACAAACTGCATTATTCTTGCATTACGAACCGCACTATTCCTGCATTACGAACTGCATTATTTCTGCATTACGAACTGCATTAGGACTTGCATTAGGGCTGTCGTATTTCTACATTACGAACTCCAGTACGAAGTGCATAGCATTGCATCAGGACTGTATTTGATCATCGTGAACTGCTCATTAATACCGCAAGAACCTACAAATGATTGTTGGCCTAATAACCGGCCCAGTGAAATATTACGAATACGCATATGCTGGATATTTTCATCGTTTGGTCTCATCGTATTTCTTCTTGATAAAGTTGTGGTCTTATCACTGTGTTACAGGGAGTGTGTTTGCAAATACTTTGCACATTGCCCTGGAGATAAGCCTTGCTGATCATGCCAAGCTACCGGGGGGTGAATTGAAAAGCAATTTGTATTGCGCTACTAAAACCCGAAGGTGTCAAGGCCCAATACAAATTGCGTGAGCAGGGGTTATCTAAGAATGTGTCCCTCCTTTCACTGACTAGAAGCAAGGGTCCCTATTTGGACTAAGGTACCTACCTCAGCCAACTTGAGACACCCAGGTCTAAAATTGGTGGTCAGTGGTTGGGATTTGAGCATGTATTTGCGAGTGACTCACAGTGATTGGTGTACATCACTAGTTTTAGCACAGGCTACAACACAACCACAAATTGTGTTTTTTTATGTTTGGTTCTATTTTTGAGCGACCTTTAAGCCACACATCATGTCTCAAAGGAGTCAGGTAGCCAGTGAGATTGCAGAATTGGAATTCGACATTGAGGCCTTGCTTACCACCAAAAGTTGATCAATTGAGGTAAATCTGCAAAGATTTGAGATGTCACAAGAAAAGTAGCGCCAAAAAGGAGGAGCTGTAAACAGCCTTTAGGGCCTGTTGGGAAGCAAAAGGGGCTCAGGAGACAGGTGATGCTGAGGTGGATGAGGATGACCCAGGGAATGGAATTGGCCCACAGGATTTGCCGGTGAGAGGACCAGCCTCAGGGGCTAGTAGTAGCCATTCAGGGAGGAGCTTTTCCCCAGAGGAGCTGGAGGAAAACTAAAGGGTCAGAGAACATGAGTTGAAAGTTTTAACACTTAAGACTCAAGCAGAGGAGAAAAAGCTGCTCATTGAATGTGAAAAGTGAGCAGAGAGAGCAAGAACACTTTTGCCTTGGAAAAGTAGAAGATTCTCTTAGCTCAGGAGTTAAGCATGAGGGAACTGGACGTTAAGGCTAAACAGGAGGAGTCCAGTTCGAATGGTGGCAGTGCACAGCCAGTGTCAGCGGGTAAGTTGTACAGTCACAAAGACTTAGTGCGAGATTACCAGAGGGGTGATGATATTTATGCGTGGTTCATGGCATATGATAGCACTGAGGGTGAATGAGGTGCCTGAGAAGCATTGGGGGGACCTATGAAAACACTTTGAGGCTTCTGGGAGGGATGTTTTACCAGCTTTAGAGAGGGCGGGAACACTGACTTATGTCAACATGAAGGAGCCTTTATACCTCACATATGGGCTCACTCCTGAACAGTACAGGCAGAAGTTCAGGAACTTCCAGGACCTGAAATCCAGTCCTTGGGGTGGGTGTGGGAGTGTGAATGAGTACACGTGTGCATTGGATGATTGGGTGATGGTTAGCATGGCAAATGATTTAAAGGGATTGCTCAATTTGGGCCCCAGGGAACCCCGGCTCAGTAATCATTTTTCAGAGTTGCGCCAACAGCTGTTAGAGTGGGAATTCTTTGATTCCCAGGAGCTTGCACCAGGGAAAGACCCCTGGTCAAGGGACAGAATGTCTGAAGAGGCACTAAGGGGGTATTCCAGCAGTGACTCAAAGATCTTCCGGTCCTATGGGAGAGAAGAAGGGCAGAGTGACTCAGTCAGGTCTCAGAGTAGTGGGGGGGTGTTCAGGCTAGCACCCTGTCTCAAAGGAGAGGGAGGGAATGTGAGCAGCATCCCCGGGGGTCCACAGCCCCACTCCAGAGACTGGTGGGTTCCTTAGAAGAGCACCCGGTTGGGGGTCTAGAGCCCACTTGCCAGCTGTGTGAGAAAGAACACCTAGCATCAGGAGGTCGTGGGGCATCTGTAACAAGAGCTCCCACGGTCCTGAAGTTTTTGGGGGCCATTTGTAAGTGGTGGGCCCAGAAGTCTAGATGGAAGGTTAAGACATGGATGTGTTCCCCAGTAGGAGAACCCGTGGGTAAGGGCCCAGCCAGAAGAACTGGGTCCTCTAGAAGTCAAAAGGGTAACCCCGCCTCTAACCTGAAGGGCAGGATAACTGTACACAGTGCCCTGGCAGCTTGGTCTTCCGGGGGTACCGTTCCAGGTGGAAGTTGGCAAGGTACCAGCACCACAAGAGGGCCCCAGACTGCCAGGAAGTATCAGTGGAGTAGCTTAGTTGGCCCAAAGAGTTGTAACCTAGGGAACCCCCTGGGTCAGTGGCTGAACAGGCGCCCCCGCGCCTAGGGGAGGGGCGCCCTTAGTTGTGCCACGGGGCTGAGCCTCCTCCGGTGCCCCTGGACAAGTAAGGGGTTGGCTGGCTGTGGTAATGTCATTGTGAGGCATGGACAAAACGAAACCTAGAAGAAACAAAACCTAGCAGGTTATTTAAGACTGTGTCCCGGGGGTTTTGTTCTCTTTGTCCCCTCGGACTACAGTCTGGGTTACAGGAACGTCATTGACCACCCACCCACCCGGCAGAAGAGCAAGGGTTCATGGAGGCGGAGCGCTGACAGTTAACAACAAAGAGGGATGCAAAACAATGGAGGTGCAGCCATTCGATGGACCCCAGGAGGGGGTAGATTCCACGTGTGCAGTGGGTCGGAGGGGAGGAGGGACTGGCCTGCCAGTAGTCCTGGACTCTACTGCCCTAACCCACAACTTATGGACTGAGTAAAATCTTGGGGGTGCTGCCTGTGTTCAGGTACTCCAGTGGGCCGGTGGGGTATGCGGTGCCCTGGATGTCAAGTAGTGCAACTGTTGGCTGTAGCGCGTTGGGGCCTGCCGGCACAATATGTGCAGCAGAGTGGGACATTGGTGGCCAAGACGGCCAAATTCAATGTACAGCCAAGTTCCAGTGTATGGCTGAGTTCAAAAAGTTAAATTGTAATGTTCAAATGTACGGTCTGCTTCTTATCTTCTGCCCTGCGAGGCTCTGCCTGCCTGGAAACACGACTGAGTAGCCAGCTGAGGTGCATGCTATCAGCATGCCCCATTGCTGGGACAGGAACTGCCCTGGTAAAAACGGGACAACTGACCTGCCCTGAGGTGCACGGTATCTCTAGTTATGCTTGTACAAAATGAAAGTAACTCCCGAGGACCGGATTACAATAATAAGGGATAGACTAATGCGGTAACAGCAAAAAATAAGCCTCGGCGCTGCACACCGGCGGTGAGCCGCAGTGCAACACAGAGGTAGTCTGCAGGAGCCTCAGTGCTGCACACAGGTAGAGGGAGTCTCGGCACTGCTGCGAGTGGTGTGTGCGAGCGCAGCGCTGACATTCACATGCGACATTAACCAGAAGCGTATGCGCGATGTAGTGCTCCTCCTGCCACCTTCAACAAATGCTCTCATTGGCTCCGTTGTTGAAGGTGCTTTATGGGGGTTATAGTTTATTTTCGTATCTTGGTCTTTTTCCTCAGCTCAGTAGGGACTACAACTTCTGACATGCCAGGATCTCGAGACAAAAACAGAGCGCAAATTCACCCAGCCAATCCCACGATAAAAAAAGCATTGAAAATGCAATAGACTCGCATTTACAACACCTATTTATTGCATTAGAATCGGAAGTGTGGGTGGGAAGAAGGCACTAACGGGAGTGGGGAAGGGGCTGGTGTGGTCTGGGAAGTCACGGACTGCGGGAGGGGAGGGGGGGAAGCAGGGGAAGAAAATCACTGTTGTAAGTAAAGGGGCTGATAGCTGTGGAACGATACAAATGACAAAGGAGGAGGGACTAACAAGCTTCAAACCAATCGGAAGGCAGCGTTTAAGACAAAATCCAATGGGCAGAGAGTGGGCAGAGCTTCCACAAAGCTTCCACACTACAGTATATACTGCATGCCTCGCAAAGCGATGCAGCGCATTCATGCTGCAATGCTAGCGAGACCTAAAAAACGGTATCTGAAAGTAAGTGAAGCAGTTATCAACAAGCATTGGCAGAGCAATAGGTCTGGTGTTGATTGCGAGCCTGTTGGCATTATCAGAGCTTGATTTGTTCAGTCATGGTTTTTGAAAAACTTATTGTTGGGGAAGTTGCAGGGCCTTTATGAATCTGAAAAAAAGATATAATTGAAGGAAATTATAATGCGTATTGGTAAGCTCCATGGGAAAGAGTAGAACACGGTGAAGTTAGTCTATGGCTTAAACAGGTTGACTCTATGCCCCATGATGCATGGTCCAATGCGTGGAAGAAAAATTTTAATGATACAATAACAGGCCAAGAAGAAGGACTGGTTAAAAGCCCTGAAAATTAGGAATATATAAAAAATTATAACCAGTCAGGGTGGGATGACTAGGAGTGCACTCGTAATAGGTTTGGTACATTGGTGAGTTCATGTGCTTGTTGCTGCTGCACAGATTCCATGCCATCGAGCAAAGGGAAATGTGAATACCACGGATATACATGTAATGCAATAAAACTGCTGTGAACATTGTAATTTAGAATGACAAATCACACCATAATATGACGAAAACTGAGTGAATGATCAAAGATACGACATTTAAAAAAACACCAAACGGTGTAGTTAATCAACATTGCATGGACAATTGCACATGCTATGCCAAAAATTAGACTCATTTACTGGCCTACAATTGTCTCTGTTGAAAATGTGTAGAATAAAATTTCACCACAATAAGAAATCAGAATGCTCACAATGGGAAGTTTTTTTTATTATACTTGTTTGGATTTGATTTAACCCTGCTAGAAATTTTTGGTCACATGTCACTTCAGCAATAATAGGCAATAAATATAATTTCTCATTTAAAAGCTGGACAAATATTTTGAAAGATATGTATGCTTTAGACAGGCAACATCCTGCCATTGAGATGCCAAAGAATACGTTAGACTGGCCACCACGTCGGCTCAACTTAAATCGAGTAACAGACAAGATTACTCGCAACCATCCGGCAATTGAGGCTTTTTAAGTATTAGGCATAACATTATGTCCTGATGATGACCTGCAAATTATAAGTTAGATCGAAACGCCGTCGACACTTGAAAACACCTTATACATTTGAATTCCTTGTGTACTTAATTGTAAAGGCGTCTAATGCAAGTTGTTGCCTTTTGATATTATTCATTAGCCAAGTAAAACAAACCGTGAAGCTTTGCCTAAAGCCCTTGTATATTCTTTTCCTTACGTGTATTTGTTTTCTATGTGTTAAGTAGGTCACAGGCTTGTGTCCCACTTTTTGTATTGTTCTGCAAGAATTTCTTCATATTTTGCCCAAGTAAAAATTAGACCTCTGTCTAGCTGGACATGTCATCCCAATATAGTCACGATTGAGTCTATATTTATTACTCTTAATACTTTCCCTTCTCCTGGGACCACTGTTGTTTATACAAATTAGACAGGCAGCAAGCACGTGTTGTTTTACATCTTAAGCCTTCATTAAGAATTCAGGGCTAAATTCCAATTCCTGTGGAAGAACGTGTTAACACAGGAAGTATGCGTTGTGTGATAATTATCACAACCTGACAGTTTCTCCTGAATAATTGCAGCATGCCAAATCTGCCATAATTCGGAAAAACTTGTAATTAGGACGTTAGTGTTTCATTAAACGTTTGGCATCCCGTAATCCTTTACCACCTAATGGAAACAGTTACATTTTTTTTGTTGGTCAGACAAATAAATGTAAACTGCATTACAATTAAAAGATTTGTTTTCATATTAAGTTTTCCAGTGACCTGTTGACATTTGTCTTTGAGCTTGCACCAAATGCTTCAAAAGCATAACGAACACACTTCAACAGGCATAAAGAACACTCTTCAACAAGCCTCACTAGTGCATGTTGTTTTGCTGAACTGAGTCTCGGGTCTCTAGTGCGGCTGCAACACCCTTAGTTCCAGTGCCACTGGCCATTTACTGCCAATGTTTGCCATCCTCAACACAGGCTGTGAAATGCTTCTGAAATGTCCAGGTGCGTCAATAAGGCTCGATCTACAGAGTCCAGCATGTTAAGCATGAATGTTAAAATTTCCCCAAGTGCAGTCTCTGTTTCTCTCTTTGGGTGAAAATGAGACTGTTGACTCACAGGGGACCCTGCAAAATGTCTTATAATTGTAACAGGTGACTTTTCTGTTATCTTAAGCAGAATATAGTATTTGAGATAGACAGTATTTTGGGGAATCTAGAAAGTCCAAAGAGGGAACCTTTAACTAAAGATCCCCCGAACCTGGCAGTTCAGCAGGATTTTGTCCATGTTTCAAGAAGGTGCTCACAACATCGATGATGGATGCTTTTAAGATCGCAAGTCCCTTTCTAATGCCATTAAAGACACGTGAGTCCCCAAGACAGGTGATGGTATTACCTGTCACAAATGTTGCAGTTAATATTCTGAAAACAGTGGTTATCACAAATCCTGTACTGTTCTATGAGGCATACGGTCTTAGATTTAACTCTTATCTTCAGAACTAAGTGATCTCCTAATGTATTCTGAATTCCCTATTTGATGCTGTGAACATCGCTGCATCTCCTGAAATTATGAGCATTACGAAATTGGATACCTCCCACATTATATGCTATAGTTTGAAGTTTACATTCCTCTGCACTTTTATGGTAGCTCTTAACGTTGTGTTTTAAAAGATGTAAAGCATCACATTATGCAATAAGTGATACATTAAGCCTCTCTACTTAGTTCTCAGTGCTACTATATCTGTTAACTAAGAACTAGTGTACTGTACAATCTTTTTGTTCCTTGTACTGAGTCAATAAACATCACAAACACCATAGGGTATCCACACCCACTGTCCTATGTTGGGCATCCCTAATCACTCGTCGTCTGCACAGGAAAAGAAATTATTTGTTTTGAAAGACCCTCACCAACTCTAGTAGTGGCATGCTTCAAAATCAGGGGCCTCATTTATGAGGCCATGCGTGCCTTTTATACTGCCGGTGCTTCACTTTTTGTGACGCACCAGCAGCATAAAAAATGCACATTGTTGCGCCATATTTACAAAGTGACGCATCTAGTTAGATGCGTCACTTTGTAAACCCCTGCGCCACATTATACCTGCGCCAGGTATAATGTATGCAAAGGGGGCGTATTGACGCAAGGAAGGGTCGTAGAAGTGACGCAGTGAAATCTATGAGATTTCACTGCGTCACTTTTAGGACGCCGTTGCGTCAAAATCTTGCGCCTGCCTCACAGCAGGCGTGAGACTGACGCAGGCCCTTTCACATGGGGCTTGCCCCATGTGAAAGGACGCATTGCTGGAGTTGCGTCACTTTTGTGACACACTCCAGCAATGCGTCACTTTTGCGCTTACAGATACGTCAGAACTACTGACGTATCTGTAACTCCTTGCCACATGATGCGTCATACATTAAATATGACGCTTCAGGAATGTCGCAAGGAGTGCGCACCGAGAAGTGACGCATCGCTGCGTTCACGCAGCGATACGTCATTTCTCATAAATGAGCCCCCTTGATTCGATCTCTTTCATTTTCTCTGTCATGTGTTTAATGGGACAATCAGTTCCCTTAACTGTCGCGTTTGTAATACTAACAACAATGTACAAATGTACAATTTACTTGATAAATTGTTATTTGGTGTTAAGAAAGTTTTACGACCAAGCTGAAAGCGAAGTAAAGGTATGAACATGATTCATAGTTATTTAATGTTTTTTACTGTATAATGCTCTATTAGTGGCACTAAATTATTTCTTCTAAAAGCCGTATTTGTTTTTGTGATGTCACTGACCATGTCATGAGTGGTGTACTATGTGACATCATCAGCAGTGCATTGCAGGCGCGCAAATTATAGTGAGTCCAACTAACTATAACGTGGGAATTTCAATGGTTTTATGTCAGAACTATAACTGGTGTGAAACCTATGGTTTTTTCAGTGAATTTAATAGGTTTTTTAAATGCTAATTCCTAACTATAACTGGTGTGAAACCTATGGTTTTTTCAGTGAATATATATATATATATATATATATATATATATATATATATATATATATATATCAAACTCTTCTCACTTGGAAAGGAATTGGATCGCACAACAAAACCTTTTTGTGTTGCAATATTGACGTTTATTCCAGATTAAGCTCCCAAACGTTACAAATACCAACGCGTTTCGATCTCCCCTGAGATCTTGTTCACGGTGTCGACCTTCACACACTCAATAGGTTATAAAACATATGTTTGTCATAGTGCCCTCCCCCTTCCCTCCAGGCAAGGCATTCTGGTCATTGTGGTGCTTCTGACCCAAACAGTGAGTATTTACAAAACGTGAATTGTTCAACTTGGTTTGCTTTTAAAAACCAAAATTATATACTGTTGTGAAACATTAATTATGAGAATACCAGTTTGTGCTCTAATGTTGATTTCACATTAATTTAAACAAGGTTTAGCTGACTTAGCTCAGCAGCTTTCACCAGCAATGTCTATTTGAGAATATTCCTTACGGAGAATTTCTGAGATTAAGGAGGATATGCTCGGAAGAAGGAGAATGGGAGAAACAAAGCACATCAATGAGCCATAGATTTGAAAAAAGAGGTTATTCAAGAAATCACATAAAGAAAGGTTGGGAAAGAGCAAGTGAAATGGACAGAAACAGTTTGTTACAACCGATCCAAAAAGAAGAAAGTGATAAAGATGTGATAAGATTCATAACAACCTTTTCTAATGAGTCCAAACAAATCAGAAATATTCTCAAAAAGAACTGGAAAATTCTAAAAATGGACACCACTATTGGCTCTATCATAGGGGATGCACCACAATTGACATTTCGTAGAGCACCTAGTCTCAAAGACCGTTTGACAAAGAGTCACTTCTTTAAAGAAGAGAAAAAAGTTTGGTTGAAAGGAAAAGGTTTCAAAAAATGTTTCAACTGTAAGATTTGTCAGATATGCAAACCAACCCAGGAAATTTTGTTGGATAGTGGAACAATTTGGAAAATTGAGGAACTGATTACTTGCACAACACCATATGTTGTCTATGTAATTGAATGCCCATGCGAGTTGAAATACGTGGGCAGCACAAAAAATGAATTAAAAAAGAGGATTTTGGAACATATAAGGGCAACCATACACAAGGACAGAAGCAATGCAGTTGCCAAACACATGGAGTCCCATCACAACAGTGAGTGGAAACACCTGAAGGTTTATGGGATTGATACAGTCAAGAAACCAGCGAGAGGAGGAAATCGAGAACTGATGTTGAGGAAAAAAGAATCGAGATACATCCTCAAATTACGAACTATGAGTCCGTTTGGTCTGAACCAGAGTGAGGAGATGTACATACATCTGGATTGAACTCACAATAACCTGGAAGATTAATATCTATCAGGTTTAGATCTCTGCATCTTCGTAAACAGTTTTTACAATTTTCAGTTTTAATTTTTCAGTTGGGGTGCACTATCAGTTTATGCATGGACACAAATAGAAGAGAGATAATACAAAGCATTTTACATGTGTAATTCATCAAAGCAAGTTAGTGACAAATAGGCCAAATGAATGTTTCTAATTAATAACTAAAGTGTTTGGAGTTCAATTAGATAATAAGAAACATGGCTATAAGCACATAAGAAAACTATATTTTGATTAAGAGCTGAATATGTTCTTTTGCCACTGGAGGCATTAATGTAATGAAACTTGCTAATTATTTTTGAGCTAAGACAGCTAAACCTTGTTTAAATTAATGTGAAATCAACATTAGAGCACAAACTGGTATTCTCATAATTAATGTTTCACAACAGTATATAATTTTGGTTTTTAAAAGCAAACCAAGTTGAACAATTCACGTTTTGTAAATACTCACTGTTTGGGTCAGAAGCACCACAATGACCAGAATGCCTTGCCTGGAGGGAAGGGGGAGGGCACTATGACAAACATATGTTTTATAACCTATTGAGTGTGTGAAGGTCGACACCGTGAACAAGATCTCAGGGGAGATCGAAACGCGTTGGTGTTTGTAACGTTTGGGAGCTTAATCTGGAATAAACGTCAATATTGCAACACAAAAAGGTTTTGTTGTGCGATCCAATTCCTTTCCAAGTGAGAAGAGTTTGACATAAGTACGCCGGTCTGCTCGACCGCGGGATACCGCACGGCTGACAAGCAGCGCCTGGACCGTGAACTGAGCAAACAAAGGATTCCATATATATATATATATATATATATATATATATATATATATATATATATATATATATATATATATATATATATTCACTGAAAAAACCATAGGTTATAGACCATATATAGTTAGGAAGTCGCATTTACAAAACCTTATTTTACTCACACAAAACCATTGAAATTCCATATATAGTTAGTTGCACTAACTATATATCGCGCACCCGCAATCCACTGCTGATGATGTCACATATTACATCATTCATGACATGGTCAGTGACATCACTGATGACATCACTGATGACATCTCAAATGACATCACTGATGACATCTCAAATGACATCACTGATGACATCACTGATGACATCTCATTTGACATTACTGATCACATCACTGATGATATCATTCATGTGATAATACGATGAACCTCTTCAGACTCTAATATAACCTTAGATACAATCAGTGTAAACAGACACTCATAGACTGTCACTCTTCCATGGAGTTACTCACACACCTAGTCAGTCATGCAAAGAATCAATCACACCTCCATTTCCTCAACTATACAGTTATACAAACTTTACTTATTCAAACATATACTAACACATATTTACTCTCTTATACAATCCCTGATACAAGTTCACAATGATCCATACAGCCACTCACACATTCACTGGCTCTTATGCACAGTTATTTATATATGTCAACTCTCACATGTACTGTGTTTTACATATGTACTTACTTTGACATGTAGCACTGAGATATCCATTCACGCACCAATACACTCATGCACACAGTCAACCGCCCATACAGCTGTTTCCACATGCACTTTTGAAACCATACATCTAGTGAATCAACTGCTCACACATCTATGCACAGAGTCATACACCTCCCAGCCACCCACACACACACTCAGTCTCCCATACAAATACTTGGGCAACCAATCAATAACCCATATAGTTACTCATATAGCTACTTATCAACACATGCAACAGTTTACAGAACAACAGACATAATGATGCACAAATTAAGACAGTTTAGTCACTAACCCATGCACTCAGTGAGACACATTTAATCACTCACTCATACAGTCAGTCATGCACCTACTAAATCCTTCATCCAGACACTTATACATCCACTCATTCTTCAATATGTAAGACATATTTTAACTTTACAGAAACATACAGTCACTGGATGTTGTCATCAGTGATGTCATCAATGATGTCATTTGAGATGTCATCAGTGATGTCATCAGTGATGTCACTGACCGTGTCATGAATGATGTAATATGTGACATCATCAGCAGTGGATTGCGGGTGCGCGATATACAGTTAGTGCAACTAACTATATATGGAATTTCAATGGTTTTGTGTGAGTAAAATAAGGTTTTGTAAATGCAAATTCCTAACTATATATGGTCTATAACCTATGGTTTTTTCAGTGAATTTTCAAGGTTTTGTAAATGCTAATTCCTAACTATATATGGTCTATAACCTATGGTTTTTTCAGTGAATTTTCAAGGTTTTGTAAATGCTAATTCCTAACTATATATGGTCTATAACCTATGGTTTTTTCAGTGAATATATATATATACATACATATATAAACATATATCATCTGTATATCTATATAAATTTAAACATAAATGCATGCATACATATACTTATATGCATACAGATGCATGTTATTTACATGAAAGTTGAAAAAACACTAATAAAAGCAAAGCTAAAAAGCCACCTCATTACAAACAGAATGGCTTTAACTTAAACGAGGGCGAGATCTATTGCATTTTCAATGCTTGTTTACTTTGGTTCCATCAAGAAGGCATTCAGATGTGTCACACATTTGCCATAAATTCTGAATGTTAGAACTCTAGTTGCACATTAGATCACTGTAGTAAAGCTACTGCTCACCAGGGACGTCTGCTGCTGGTATTCAAAGTGCATGTTTCAGTCTGCATGTCAGAATTTTTTTAATGAAATAGAAGAGGATTTGAGAAGTCACTCAAAATGATCCCTAATTTTTCTTTCTGAAGCACTAATCATACTTTCTATGGCAAAATTAACCCCCTCATGTTGTTCCTTTTTAAATTGAGTGTTTTCAGACTTACCACTTCATTCCAATCAAGATGGCTTCTGGTGTGCCATACTTTTGTCATAAGTAAGACTGTTAGCGCTCTAGTTGTTCTTTAGAACACTCTGGGACATTCTGTCATTGGGCTATACTTGGGGTACATCTGGGTGATATTTGGGCTACATTTAGGCTCTTTTGTCTCTGGTGGCCATCTTGGGAGACTGTATGTCAGAATTTTTTAATGAAATTGAAGAGGGTTTGAGAAGTCACTCAAAATGTGCCCTAATTTTTCTTTCTGCAGCACTAATCATAATTCATATGGCAAAATATACCCCCTCATTTTGTTCCTTTTTAAATTAAATGTTTTAAGAGTTACCACTTTATTCCAATCAAGATGGCTTCAGGTGTGCCATACCTTTGTAATAAGTAGGACTGTTAGCGCTCTAGTTGTTCTTTAGAACACTCTGGGACATTCTGTCATTGGGCTATACTTGGGCTACATCTGGGTGATATTTGGGCTACATTTGGGCTCTTTTGTCTCTGGTGGCCATTTTGGGAGACTGCATGTCAGAATTTTTTAATGAAATAGAAGAGGATTTGAAAAGTCTCTCAAAATGTGCCCTAATTTTTCTTTCTGCAGCACTAATAATACCTTCTATTGCATAATATACCCCCTCATTTTGTTCCTTTTTAAATTAAATGTTTTAAGAGTTACCACTTTATTCCCATCACGATGGCTCCAGGTGTGCTATACCTTTGTAATACGTAGGACTGTTAGCGCTCTAGTTGTTCTTTAGAACACTTTAGGAGGCTGCAGTAGAGCACAAAGGAATCAACTGACAGTCTCTGTCCTTGTTGGATGTACATGTTTTACTGAGAATGTCAGACTTCATTTTCACATGACTGAGAAAGATAATGTGAATTTACAGAAAATATGCTTTCAGTTTAGCTTATTGATCCCCTTCCAAACCACTGTGGGAAAATCATGAGATATTAGTTTTCTTTCAAACAATATTCATGATATCACAGCAGAAGGCTTTTTCACATGGTAAAATCACCTTAGAACCCACCACAATTCCTAAAACGAGTATGGTACCATCAACAAATGATTTATAATGTAACTAAAGTCCTAAAACCCTCTATTAACTACAATGCTTTTTAATGAGGTGCTATCATGTATATTGGTCCCAAGATGGCTGCCAACACTTCTTGGATGAAGTGCTGACCGCCAATCAGATCAGATGTGTGGTTAGGCTCCGCCCAGATATATATCTTTTTTTGAACCTAAATTACTCAAAATCCACTGGAGCACATATATTGAGACCTAGCAAAGGCACATCGGGCTAACAGTCCCTACAATTTTGCCAAGTTTCGTGCAAATCCATTCAGCCGTTCGAGCTAAAAGTGAGGCCAACCGCCCTATGGAAATTAACATGGGAAAAACGCGTTTTGGGACCCCCCTTTTTTCTCGGCCCCCCCTTAATGAAACCCCCCCAAATTGTTAGGGGCTGCTCAGAAACATTATGTTCCATTTTCCTGAAAATTTCAGCCAATTCCGTCCACAAACGCCAAAGTTATTAGACATAGAATTTTAAAAACTCCCATAGAGAAAAAATCCTAACTATATATACCTACTGGCAACCGCCAGTAGGTAATATATATATATATATATATATATGTATATATATATATATATATATATATATATATATATATATATATATATATATATATATTATGTAGGCAGTACTAAACTGCAGGTGCATGTCAGGATCCTGCAACACTTACGGGCAATAGTAAATAATGACAACACATACCCGGTAGCACGCCACTTCAGGTCAACTCACAACAATGACTTGTCAAAGTTGACATACTTTGTTATAGATGTGGTGGCTCCTCTCAACCGGGGAGGAGACAGAGAGAGATTACTGAGGAAGAAAGAAACAGAATACATAGTTGAGCTGGACAGTAAATATCCCAACGGACTGAACACAACAGAAGATTTACATCATTTGTTATAATTATTCACATAATTTCTGTTCATTTAGTGTGTACTACAGGCTACTTCACAAGTAGATATGGAACGAACATTTATGTGGTTTTTTTTATATCTCATTTTTTTAAGGTCTCCCAGAACTACAGAATTCGTATGAAATACAGAAAATTTAACTGCATCAAGTTGCACCTTGGGTGAAATAGTTGAGATATTTCAACTAATATGAAAATTAAAGCTGATACTAAGCTTCGTAATTGTTAGACTCTCATCCCAATACCATGTACATATTAATGAGTATTTACTTTTTGTTATCAACAAAAAGGTTTTTTCTGCTTTCACTGTTTTAATATTATCACGTTACAACTTTTATTTTAGTAATCACTTAGGGTTTGATCAACATTATGGGCACTTGGAGCACTTTTGATATATTCCAACATGGATTATGATCTCATATATGAATTCTGAAATCCAGTATACATATTATCATTAAGTACTGTGATATCAAGTCATGAAATTTGGAAGGTTATATATTTAAATTGTAAATATAGATGTATATGGATATATTATATCTAAATTTATGTATATAGGAAATATGTATACATATATATATTTTTCTACGTGTATATACATTGTTTCAATTTTTTGCTGGAGTGTTTCATTAATGATGTTATTTGTCATGACTTCAGAAATCAGGAGTGGGATATATGAGAAAGAAATGGTTTATGCATTCATGCAGTTATATTGTTTTCAGTGCCCTTTAAGTTTATATGGGTGTGCACTTATTAGAAGCATTGATTTCATCTATGTCTATGCACCATGTGATTCACAAAGGAGGTGGAGCATCACGTAGTAAAAAAATGTATATAAATGTTTGCTGACCAGGTGTATGGTGTGTGTGATCAAGAGCACTAGTTGCTCGAAACACGTCACCTGAGAGGTTGAAATAAATCTCCCTTACTGCAGCCTTGGGTCCGTGTCTTCATTGCAGGAGTTTGGTGATTTGAAGATTCTGCGGTCGCCAGTAGGTATATATAGTTAGGACCTAGTTTCCATAGGAAATCCGCAACATTCTATTGGGAATAACTTTGGCGCCGGTTAATGAATCTACGCGAATTTCTCAAAGAAGATGGCCCATTACGCTCCGCCCCTTCCCTGAAAGTTTTGGGGGGGGGGGGTTCGTGAAGCGGGGGCCGAGAAAAAAGGGGGGGTCCCAAAACGTGTTTTCCCCATGCAATTTTCCATAGGACATCTAGACAAGGCTACAGCCCGAACCGCTGAACGGAATTACACCAAACTTGGCAAAATGGTAGAGACTGGTACACAGTAGAGCCTTTTGTTTAAATGGTGTAAATCGCTCCAGAAGTTTCTGAGAAAATCGAATTTGAAAAATATATATATCTATAGGCGGGACACCGTGCGTGCACTGTAAGCTTACTGTACTCTGTACCTTCCCGAGTACAAGCTGCATGCTGATTGGCTGCCACCAGCAGCGGCTGGTATTAAGGGGCGTAGGGGGCGTTGCCCTACCAACCAGCATCGGAACTAAAGAGAGAAAATGACCACCATGGAGCAGTTTTAAAGTGCTCACTGCTGCTCCCCGTGAAAGTTAACTATGTAAAATCAAATTGTTTTTTTACTTGCCTCGAAGAGTCTTCATCTGTAATGTTCGGATGAGCAAAGCATGGGCATGGACTATTCCCCGCCCTCAAGGCACAAGCGAGGAGGGGGTGACATCTTCCTTGTGGGAGTGGCTGGCAAAGCGGCAGTGCAGGGATTTCAAATGGGGCGCTAATGAACTGGCCCAGGGTGCGGTCAGTGGAGCGTCATTCAATATAATGGAAAGGGGCAGGGCTGGTGCATAATGCACTGAGTGCAGGGGGTGGTAACTATTGCAGCGCTCCCTTTCGCCTCCGTGAATTAGGCTTCCTAATTGGTTAAGGCCGAGGCGTGTGGCTACGCATTAGTTTCAGTTTGCAGCTGCTATTTCCGGGACAGTTTGTGGAAAAAGAAAGGCACCTGCAGATGTGGTTTCAGACAAAACACGTGCAGGTAAGCCTTTTCTTTTTTTTGAACCCTATGGCATGACTTGTCAAGCAAAGATATCGGCCTAGAGATGATGCCTTAGAGCTTTGAGAATCAATCGGAAAAACAATTATTTTACGTTTTTATCTATATTCAAAGACGAATAATGGGCGGGAGTGGGACACCGTTTTCTGTTTGAATCTACCATGAAGTAAAATTAGAAAACTGAGAGACTTAATAACATTGTTTGACATTTTGCTAATTACTTTAATTATTGATCATAGTTAAGGGTTGCCTAAAGTCAGAGCGTTCTTAAATCTCGCTGCATGACCGTTTGCTCATTAAAATGAACTCCATTCCCGCTACTGTACATTTAATCCAGATACGTAAGAGGAAATAATTTCTCAACTATACAATGAGCACAGGAGAAAGTAAATCGATGGAGAACACTTAACAAAAATGCAAGTTACTGTGTTTGTGTGATTCACCTCCATCGGCGTTATTCAAACAAGTGAGGCACACATAATTGTTGTTAAAATGTGATCTGAAATCTGACACAGTATTTTTCAAAGTCAGGCCGGGAGAAGGGGGCACCTGTTTATTAATGTTCGTGCATTATTCACCTATGCAGCAGCACTTGTGAAGGTATGTTTTTATTAAATTCTCGAGATTTTGTTGAAAAGCTGTCTCATAAATAAAGAAGTGCTCGGTTACCAGGCTGGCAGATTGGTTTTGCTCCCGGTGGCTGGTCACTACTGGCAAGTGAGGGCTAACCAACAGAAGGCTCAGCAATCGCTAATGGTGCCCTTTCTTAAAGGTGAGCACAGAGCTCGCACTGCTTCTGCTTATACGGCTGCAGCATTGAACACTGCGCTGCTCAGCACTGTATCATTTTTATTTCTGGGCGCCCCCGGCTGCGGCAATTGCCTGGTGAGCGTGACCCCAGCTAAGGGTCTGTTCATTGAGCAGGCGTCACTACTTCTGCAGTACAGTTATGTTGTTTTTGTACACAATTGTGTTTACACTGGGTGCAGGGTGTGGAGGGGGCCGTGGACTGGACCGGGTCATCAGACCTCACAAATTTGAGAAAGCAGGAAGGTGTTAACCACTCTGAGCCTCAGAGTGGTTGACACCTTCCTGCTTTCTCAAATTTGCTTGAAAATGCACCATTTGGCCACTCTTTTTTTCAACATTTTCTGGGGTGAGAGCAACCCCCCCTGTTGAGGGTTCAGGCATGCTCGCTTGCCACAGTGAAGTACACAGTTGTTTTACGCCTCACCACTTTCAAATGTCACCATCCGCCCCTGGCTGCCACTGTCTGTCAACAATGAGATTTTTCCGGACGTTGGAACAGGAAGGCCGCACCAGAACCAGCAGGAGACGCCATTAAAGTCTCGGCACTTCAATTAACAGCATATTCTTTTATGAAAGAAAAGCAACAGGGAAACCCACTTTGGACATAAGAATATCCCCACCACCATTAAGTCGCATCCAGAAAAAAGACGGTGGTTCCAATGTGCCGGATATTAAGCAATAATTATTCTAAAAGGCTCAAAATGAGTAGAGTCATGAAGTAAGAAAATCATACTGTGGAATATTGTAATTGATGATGCAAATTCCCTAAAGAGTCATATAAGATGTTGTATACATATGTCCTGATGAAGGTGAAAAACTGACAAACACCGAAAACGCCTCGTCGACTGTTTTTTAAAATAGTTTTTATTGTACTTCATGTCATTGGTCAACTGAGATAATGACGGTTTTAATGTGTATTAGATTGTAACCCATTGGGAGGAACCTAATAAAATTACTCCTTTTTACATATTTGATTTTGCAGTATTAATAATTTGTGACACTAGTTAGAATTTACTGAATGATACTCTAATAATACTGATGAGCTCTCTTCTATCATTCTTAGAATATGTGATTACAGCAGGTAACAATACGATAGGGTCTGACTTTCAGTACTTATCTACCCCCTCCCTAACTAATAACTCTAGGGGTATCTTCCGATTTTTCTGTCAACACTCCAAAACAGAAATTGTTGGCAGCCATCTTGTGCCTCGGTAGACTGAGGCACAGGAAAGCAGAAAAACAAACGTGTAGAACTCAAAAAGGGGTCAGGGTAGAAGTACCCTGACCCCCTAGGCCTGCTCAGGGGGTCCCACAAGGACCCCCAAGGCCCAAATGTTTTTTATTTATTTTTTTAAATCGCGGGGTTGCGTGCACCGTACGTGTACGGTGCGAGTACAAAACCATTGAAATTGCTACTATATAGTTAGTTGTACTAACTATATTTTGCGCACCCGCAATCCACTGCTGATGATGTCACATATTAGATCATTCATGACATGGTCAGTGACATCACTGATGACAACTCAAACGACATCACTGATGACATCACTGATGACATCATCCATGAGACAATCACATACACCTTTTCATACACTAGTAAAATCTTTCATCACTCTTTGTAAAATACAGAGTATCATATTTGAATCCATTGTCACAGCAATACAAGTATCTAAAAACCCACTCAGTGATTCATAGATGTATACACACATCTAATCACTTACCTGTAGATTCACTCATACATGTTGTCAATGAACAATAGAACACTATCAAAAATACTTATACACCTATATCGACATTAAACAACAGCACACATCCTATTCACATATGAAGTCATCCTACTCACTTATGCAAATAATGGATCATACTTACATATTTACTTAGCTACACACTTATACAAACACCACTTCATCTATTCATTTAGATAGTAAGTCATACTTAGTGAATTACAAAATCATTATTACAAGTAAACAGTTATCCATACAGTCACTCACACAATCAATGAGTCTAATGTATTCTTATTTATATACAACAACTGACACATACACTGCCTTTTATTTTTCTAGTTTGTTGGACATGTACCATTGAGAAATATATTTGCTCATCACCACAACCATAAAGAGATTCACTCACCCAAACTGTTAGAACATGTAATTGTATCTTCATATATCTACTGAATCAACTATTCACACATCTTTGGACAGTCACACAACCCCCACCGAACCACACACACTTTCACTCTCCCATGCAAATACTCAGTTAACTAATCAATAACTAATATAGACTTTCACATAGCTAGTAACCAACTGTAGAACCAGTTTACACAACAACTGACAAAGTGATACAGATATTCACACAGTTTAGTCACTATCCACTACATTTAGTGAGACACTATAAAGTGGTCAAGTAAACAGTCAATTACACTGTTACTAAATACACCATCCAAATAATTATTTATATATATCCACTCATTCTTCAATGCAAATTGCTATATATATAATGCATATTTAAATAACGAAGCAAACCACATTCACTGGATGATGTCTTCAGTGATATCATCAGTGATGTCATTTGAGATGTCATCAGTGATGTCACTGACCATGTCATGAAGGATCTAATATGTGACATCCTCAGCAGTGGATTGCGGGTGCGCGAACTATACTTAATACAACTAACTATATAGTAGCAATTTCAATGGTTTTGTATGAGTGAAATGTCCAGCTAACGATAACACCCCTAAAACCTATAGTATTTTGAGTGAATTTCAAAGGTTTTTTAAAAGCTAATTCCTAACTATATGAGGCCTGAAACCTATGTTTTTTTCAGTGAATTTCAAAGGTATTTTAAATGCTAATTCCTAACTATATAAGGCCTGAAACCTATGTTTTTTTCAGTGAATATATATATTAATGTTACATTTAATTCTTTGTTTTTTTCTACTTATGTCTTTCCATTTTTAAAATAACATATGCTCTTTATTTAGTACTTTCTCTCACTTTTGGTTCTTAACATGAGCTAATTAGTGCATCCTGGAACACTTTTATTTTTCGTTTTGTATCGCTTTTATAGTTTACGATAGAAGTGAGCAATCTATTAAAGCGTGTTCAGTGCCCCTATTGCCAAAAAACCAACTGCAATTCCCCATTGTTAAAATGTGCGTCTATGACAGTTAATGTTTTATTTCAATAAAGAACCATTAAAAAAAGTACTTAAAATTATCTGGTGCTGGGACAAATGTGACAACCTTACTGAAAATATCAATACGCACATTTCACAACTAAGGGCTTGATTCTGATGCGGTTAGGAAGGCCTCCTAATGGCATTTGCTCGATCTAAATCGGATTGGGAATGCATCTTTCCAACCGAGGGCCCGATTATGATGCGGTTAGGAAAGCATTCCCACCCAGAGCCCAATTAGGATGCGGTTAGGAACATAGGTTCCCATTGAAGTCAATGGGAGTCTAGCCAAATCATGTCTGGAAGCATCTGGGCATCGTACTGGGTCGGTTGGACTCTCCCGATCTGATTTGGTTGGAAACCATTCCCAAACCCATTCGATCGGGAAGCTTTCCAAACCACATCAGAATTGGGCTCTAAATATGCTAGAATACACTGGGGTCACATTAATGGCAACACTTTTGAGAGTACAACAAACCACTCCAAAAATACCTTACCCTCCCATCTGCCCTCTCGTCCTTACAATTGCATTAAGTAGAAACTATAATAGCCCTGGGACCCTTCCCAAGCTAATGTCTTCCCTTTTTATGACTAGCGTCCCTATGTAAGGAGAACAAACACTCCCCTCATCCTTAATTTATTCGTGCTTATTCCGAGCTTCTTTTTCTTCCTTGGTTTCACCTCATTAGGTAAGTGTTAATATGTTTTTGTTGTAAAGATAAGTCTGGCCGATAACTGTACTTATTTTTATCGCTGCCCAAATACTCCATCTTTTTTGTTATGTATTACTTGAGCCTTGTGCTAGAGCGTGTAGAGGTGGTTGGTCACACTGTAGGAAAACATGCGATGATTGTCACATAAATGCACAGGGTGAGCTGAAAAGCCTTAATTATGAAAACCAAAGACTAGAAGATTTCTGAAGCGCAGAAGCAGGACAACTATTTTGTATTGACTTGATGAAGGTGTACAAAAGGACAGAATTATTAGGTCTCAGTCCTCACCAACTGAGAAACAAATACGGTGAGACATTAAAGGTAATTATAAAAACCTAAATACACAGCAGCATCTGTTTTAATCTAAATTGCTGTTTGCTAAGGGCTGGCTGCTAAGTAATTGTGCAATGGAGCACATGAAAACCTGTCTATCTATGTGTTCAGCTATTCCTCTCTAAAAAAAGGGACATTTACTAAATTTATTGAAATTCACTAGAACAAATTGTGAAAACTGGGACAGGCATGGAAAATCCAGAAAACCTGGCCATTCTGCCCTATACTGAGTAGGGATTTCCAGGTCATATGTGGACACCTCACACTCCTGACTCCCATAAGGATGTTTGCTACTGGGATATTAGCAGAAGCCTCAAAACATTTGGAGGTTAATTATGTCATGTCAGTGTTTTAGGCCTCGCTTCTTCTAGTTGGTCATGTTGGTCTATGATTATTTCAAAGAGCCACCCCGTCCCAGACCAGGGAAGGCAAAGTTCCTGTTTTGACACAATGAAAATATTAATGCTGGCAGGTCAAAAATTCCTATCTAATCTAAGTTAAGTTAACGCTAGAGAAATTTAATCTAGGGTCTAATATGAATAAAATGATTATGGCCTTGTATTACAAACTGAGCGCAAGAGTCAGAGCGGGTGGTATAATTTCCTCTTTTTTCAACCTAATCCAAGGTAATAGGCAAGGCTGCCCTTTTTTTCCTCCACACTTTCTCCTTGCTCTAGAACCTTTTCTCCAACATCTTCGAGAAAATCAGGACATCTCAGGGATCACTTTTGACAACTCTATTGTCAAGCTAGCAGTGTACTCTGACTATGTGCTCATCGTCACAGATAATGTCCCTTTCCTCTATCTAAGCTCTAATGAAGTCAATACAACAATTTTCAGATGTTTCTGAATACCCCTTAACAAAGATAAATCAGACGTTAAACTTCTCAAGTAATGCGGTAATAAAGACATCTTAGGTTCATCCGGACAAGGGTGGCAGAAAGGGGTGCATTACATATTTAGGGCTAGAATTCACCAAAAATCTAATCACTACTCTACAAATCAACGAGAAAACCTTACATAAAAAAATAGCTCACTTCTTGACTCGTGGTCACCTAAATTCCTCTCCTGGTGGGGCAGAGCGGAAATACTAAAAATGATGGTTACACCATTAGTTAACTATCTGAGTAGTATACTGCCGAGGATGTTATCTGAGGACTTTTAAACAAAATGGATAAATCCTTTATTAATTTCCAGTGGCAAGGGAAGAAGCCCAGAATCTCATTGGAGAAACTTAAACTAGCAAAAAAACAACGGTGGAATTGGCTTGCCTAACTTCCGGAATTACCAAACTGCATACCTCTGCAAGCAGGGTTCTAACTGGTTCATTAACAATCCAGCTTACAAACTGTCTTGGCTAGCCATAGAAAGATGTCTCATTATCAATGCATCTCTCGCAACTATGGCAACTATGCATACAACACACTTACCACACTCCAATCTTGCTTCCTTATGGAACAATCCCAGTTTCAAAATGAATGGCTCCTCAATCTTCGGGTCAGATTGATCCAGTAGTGGGATTAATATACTTAAAGACTTTTACCATGGCTCATCACCATCGTTGTTCTCAGTATTATAGAACCAATTCAACCTAAAAAACTTGGATTTTTACAAACTACTGCAACTCAAAGTTCAGATCATAAAGAAATCCCTCAAGGTGATAACTCCATCTCTCCCTAACTTATTAGAACCGGTCATATGGTACAAAGACATATAAAAGCTTCTGCTACCCAATCTAAACAAATCCCTCTCACGTAACCAAGTAAAATGGGAAGCAGAATTGAACACTAGGAATGTGGTGTTCGACTGGGATTACATCAACAAATCTCCTTTTTCTAATATGATATCACCAACCTTATATCAAACTTAATATATGATTATCAACAGATCATATTGGAAACCCTCTAGACTTTTTAAAATAGGACTCACTCCTAGTCTCAATTGTTGGAATGGCGAGAAACACGTAGGCAATCTAGCACATATGCTTTTCGAGTGCCTGATCTTAAATACATTCTAGAGTAAAATACTGGATTGTATTAAACACACTTTCACTATTATTTCTACACAGGAGTTTTCATACGTCCTACTTGACCCTTTAGACAATCAGCTAAAAACTGATTGTGATCACCTTCTACTGGATCTAATGCTCACGTTAGCATGCAAATTAATTCTACATAATTGGAAGAATTTTAAGGCTATATCTTTCAAAATGTGGCCAGAATGGATCACCTTCCTTAGAGGGGCTGATAATGTGACACTACAAATCTCCCTCTGCCACTCCCCTCATAGACCAATATGGTATTCATTATACTTAGTTATAATTCAGCGTAAATAAATCTCTCAGGAGAGAGCTAATCTCTCTTAAGACATTCTATTTCACAGCCGATTTACCTCAAAACACATATTCTACCTCGATTCCCTCAATGCCAACATAGGGCTTTTGTACTTTTTATTCCATGTGTATGATTTATGTCCTACTCACAGCCAGATTAGACATTGTATATCAATTCCACTGTTGGTTCTCCCATTAAGTACACAACTTGGTCAAGAGGCAGACAGTGGTTACCATAATATCGTCAATACTTGCTTATGATTAATGTAATGTATTGTTATTATGACCAAACACAATATGTATCTCAAGAACTGCACAACCTATGTTTTGTGATTGTTGTTTGTAAAACCCATGTGTCATCATGGCAATCATAATGCAAAAAGAACAATTGATGGACAGAATGCAGAACAATGTTATGCATATACCCCAGTTCAGAGATTTGTCCCTAAATCCATTGTTTTTTTGCTCAACATGCCATTCCAGTTTGGACCCAGCCATATGCAAATCCAACTTGTCCCTGCGCCCAATGAGAACAGTCCAGCCTGAACTGCCAGGCCAGGTCCTCCCTAGACTAGAAACAAGCATCCTAGGACCGGTTTCAGGCTTTAAGCCCACATCAGCCTGGATAGCTTGACTCCAGTGGCATGGAGACTACATGACCCACGCCTGGGCATACTCGTCCCACTCGGGGTGACAAATGCATAAAGAACAATTGATGGACAGAATGCAGAACAATGTCATACATTCACCCAAGTACAGAGATCTGGACCTAAATCCATAGTTTTTTTGCTCACCATGTCATTCCAGTTTGGACCCAGCCATATGCAAATCAGTATTGACTCTGGGCCCAATGGGAACAGTCCAGCCCGAACTGCCAGGCCAAGTCGTTCCTAGAGTGGAAGCAAGCCTCCTAGGACTAGTTTTGAGCTTTCAGCATTACGTCCATCATTTTTTGCGTAGCACTTTTCACCCTAAGTGGGATGATTATGCCCAGAGTTGGGTCCCTTGCTCACTGTGCCACTGGATTCAAGCTAGCCTGGCTGATGAAGGGTATTACCCAGAAACTGGTCCCAGGATGCTTGGTTCCGGTCTAGGCAGGACCTGGCTTGGCAGTTCGGTCTGGACTGTTTCCATGAGGCACAGGGTCAAGACTGATTTGCGTATGGCTTGAGTCTGTGCTGAGTTTTCTTTTTGGAGTCCAAGTATAGTGAGTGGCAGTAATCCAGTCTGGACATTAATAGGGCAAGAGGGACCAGCTTATGAGCTGAATGAGCAGCTTTACTTTTTAGTATCCGTATAATCCAGATGCAGGGTGCTACTGTACAATTTGTTTGGGCATTAAGGTTGATTCCAGTATCTACCAGATTTCTGAGGTTCTTGGCCTTCTTCCCCTGGGTGGGGAAGGTTCTTATATATTCAGGCCAGCAGCTACTATTCCAGCTGGGCGATCCTGTATCAAAAATTAACATCTCGTTTATTCCCTGTTAAGCTTTAAGAAGTTATTGGCCATCCAGTTTGGCACTGCCGACATGCAAAGTGAAACATTCTCTGCTAGCCATTCTTGAGGATTGACACAATAATTTGAGTGTCTTCAGCATATGACAGCACTTTTATCCCAAATGCTTGAATTATTGCTGCTACAGGGGCCACATAAAGATTAACGAGTGTGTGGCTCAGCAAGGAGCCCTATGTTACTCCAAAGGCAGGGAGAAGACCTCTTAGTAAAAGAGCTGTACCTTCACATCTTGAGATCTATCCCTAAGGAATGAGTGCAGAAGGGCTAGGGCTTTATGAGAGATACCCAGACCTTGGAGTCGATCCAGCAGCAACAAAGGCGAAATGGTATCAAATGTCGCTGATAGATTCAAGAGTACCAAAGCCACTACCTGTCCTTTATCTACTAACCGCTTGATGCAATCTGTGGCTGAGATTAGGGCGGTTTCTAACCTATGATGTTTCCTAATGCCAAAATGGGACTCATTGAGCCAATGCTGCTGTCCTGCAATGTCCATCAGATGCATATTAAGGGGCTGCTCAAGAATCTTTGCTGGACAGGGAAGAAGAGAAATTGTGCAAAGGTTTTTGCAGTCTGTGCAATCCAGATTAGATACCTTCTGCAGGGCATAATATTTAACACCTTCCAACTCTGGGGATAAGATCGGAAGATTATCACTTTATTCATTAAATTAGAGAGTGAATGAGCATTAGTGCTGGCCGCCAGATGAAGTATTGTTGGTGGGCAGGCCTCCTGTGGTGTTCCTGATTCTATATGAAGAAGATAGTGTTCCATCAACTTAGGGGAGAGATTTGCAAAGCCAGATTGTACTTCAGACTCTTGAACTATTTGCACTGACATGCCTAGAGGTGTCATTTGGGGCCCTATCGTAGAGATTAACTGTGTGGATGAGTTAGGGGTTATTTCAAACCCTTCATGAATGTCTACAATCTTGATGAGAAATAATTTTGCTAACTGATTGCAAAGTAGTTGAGAGTCCTCTGGCTTTTCAGTGACCTGAGTGGTAGAGATCTGCTGCACTACCCTGAAGAGTTCGCTAGCAGATGTGGCATTCTCAATTCTAGGAGTGCAATATTTTGAGCTAGCTCGTATTCTTTTTTTCTTGCTCTTCTTAGTTTTTCTTCTATTACCGCTCTCGAAGGCAACATGCCTGCTTAAGCGTTAAGCGTCTGATCATTGTACCAGGAGCTGATGGTAAAAGATTTTTTTTGTGAGACTGCCCTAAGGAGGACTAATTTGTTGACTGCCCACTCCAGCCACTCAGCCAAGGCCTCTCCCCTATCTGTGTCATCTGGGATTCACGGGATATACTGTTAAGTGTTCTGGACAATGCTTCGGCCAATACTCCCTTCCAGCTTCTTGTCCTAATCAAGAAGCAAATGGGTTGATGGCTTCTGACTGAGGATTAAGCTAGGAAGGAACATGCTACTACAGGGTGGTCAGACTAGCTGATGTAGGTGATTTCTTGATAGGCCGACCTAATATCTTCAGTAAAAGTACCATCCAGTCTATGGCCCACCCTGTGAATGGGGGCGCCCGCCAGTTGCAACATTCCTAAATTAGGGAGAGCATCTATATGGGAGTGTGAATCTTGATTATCTCACTCTTGGAAGTGGAAATTAAAATCACCCATGATAGTCAGACAATTATTGACTAGGAAGGGTTCTAATAAGAGTTTAGGCTCATTGAGAAAGGGGGATCTGGGTACTTGTGATCGATAGATCAGCACACTGCCAAATGAACAGATGGCTGATAAAATAAGTTTGAAATGGAGAGCTTCACATGTTTTTAGAGCATATCCAAATTACATCAAGCATTTAAAATGCAATTTTAATACAATAGCCAGACCTCCACTCGGCCGCCCAACCCTATCTACCCTCAGAATTGAGTTGTTTGTCGGGATGGCATCCACTAAGTCGTGCCCAGATGCTCCATTAGCCCAGGTTTTAGTGACAAAGGCTGAGAAAAAAGAAATTTTACATGGCCAATATGTCCCCTGCGTGTACCCCAACGTTTAGTGTACGTGCATGTCACCCATGCATTTTCCCTCTATGGCCGCAATAATGATGCCCCTGCATTTACGTCCCACATTAGGATGCCAGTCACCAAGTCTTCCATAAAAGAAACGTTAATTTTACACTGAGGCCCATGTGGCCCATGTATTTGCATTGTGCACTTTTAATATATCGCGAAGAACCCATTTCTCCATTTTGTGGCTCAGCCAGTCCCCGAATCGAAGTTTCATGCTTCCAGACACTCTGAGGGCTGCAGCTACGTATCCCTGACCTCGCATACTTTTGGCTAAGCCGAGAGGGGCCCAGCACGGGGTGCCCAGACAGTATTGTGCACAACAGTTATCTGCTTGCTCTACAGAATCACATTCCTGCCTGGTGAAGGAGGTAAACAGAACCCGTCTGCAGAGATAGGGCCTAGCCTTTCTGTCTCCGTTTAAGTGATTTGCAGAGCTCGCGTTCATAGAAAGCTCAAGGCCCCCACGCAAAGAATGAAGAAATAGATGCCCACACTGGCTCTTGGTGATGAGCGACCTTTGCTTCAGATAATACATCCCCGGACTTAAGATATCAGATAATACCAGACGTGCTGGTCGCCCTGACACTGAAGGCCTCCCTACCAGACCGAAAGTCAGCTCCCCCCAGTTACACGTCAGTTGCACGTCATGATCAAGTTGCGCAAACAAGTAGGGCAAAGTTCCAGCTAGCCATGCAACCCCCCTCCATGCATCCACCCACCTATGACTCACCTATGACTCCTCAAGTCAACGCCCACATGTACGCCCTCATGCACGCCCACATGCTCTTATCTCTTTCTCTTGCTCTGCCTGGAGCGCTCCTCCCTATGTACGAAATTGAATGTATAAATATTGTACTCTGTGAATAAAGTTTAGAAGACCCTTCCTGAACCTTAGTGGTGATGGAACCGATTCTCCCCTAACTCGAGTTATTGAAATAAAGCCCTTTTGAATCGGACACCACGGACTCTGCCTCTCATTTTATGCATGACCCTTTGTTTATTTATAGAAATTACGACAGGGTAATACTTTATTTACCACCTAAATCTGGCACCCGAATAGGGACAAATCCCCTTCCCCACGCGCCGGAGATGTAGGTCCAGCCCTTGCCCCCTTCTACAGCCGTGACGGACTTCAAAGTGTACACGCCAGCAGGACTTCCCGCTTATTCCCTCAGGCCCACGGAGGAGACGGACTGCGACCAGGCATCCACACGAGGCGGTGAGGATCGCGGATCATCCCAACCAGAGCCCAACCCGTGAGAGAGCAAGGTCCGAGGTTTCCAGAGGTCCACCTGTTCCGCGCATGCACAGTATCAAGTGTCCGAGGCCTTCAAGTTCTGCTTCCCGGTGAGTACCACGATTGGGAACGCATAAAGATAAAGACGGGTTCATTTACATGAACACAGTAAAGACGGGTTCGTTCACACGAACACGGTAAAGACGTGTCTCATTTACGAGACCGGTATGGTTGTGCTGTATTCCAGTGCATAAAGTTAATTGTTTTCAAGTACATAGAGTTAAACTGTATCTGTTTTAGTGTTTTAGTGTCTTAGTGTTAATGATTGTGTCAGTCAGACTATTTGGTGTGTATTGTGTTTTCAGTAAGTTGGTTTCAACATGCCACTGTTTTCAAAATTACGTCAGATAGGGACCAGAAAAGGTATACTAGAAGAGCCAGTTAACATCCCGCCTAGAGACACACCTGGTCATTATATGTATAACAAGCACGGGCTAGAGGCCATATTGTATTTAGACCTATGGGTAGATTACACAAAGGATTTAGAGGAGAAGTACAGATGGCCTGTCTCGGGAACGTGGGATTCTGAATGCATTATGAGAGTAGAGGAAGTGCTATGGAAAAAGAAATCAAGACCCTCTCAGAAAGATGCCATTGAGTTATGGCGCAAAGAAGCACATAGGAGAACAGAGAAAGAATTCAACAAAGCAGAGAGAACTAAACAAGCAGCGGAAAAAGCCAAAGAAAAAGAACTGCGGGAGGAGGGGGAACGGGTCAAAGCAGAACAGGCTGATAGAGAAAGAAATGCCGTCGTTACTGGTATTTATCCCGTCCTCTCAGAAGAACTAGCTAGAGTGAACCCCTCAGAAACACCCCGTAGATCGCGAACGCCACCACCTGTACCCTATAGAGTACGTAGAATAAAGCCAACAGCATCCGAGGCGTTTATTTCCTCCTATCTAGAAGAGTCCCCACCGGACTACACAAACGCAGATTTCCCTCTGCCCCCACCAGCGGAACAGCTCCAGCAGCTCGTGAAAGACGACGTGGGGCCCGGGGCCGTAGGGGGAGGGGGGCCTACTATAGATGTAGCAATCCCCCACTGTATATACGATCCAGAACCAGGAAAGGGCTCAATGCTCGTGATTTCACTAAGACTAAGACAGGCCGTCGCATATTTGGACAAACGACCAGATATGAAAGACCACCTAGATAAAATATACCGTTTCATTAGAACGGGGGAGGGACCCGAGAGTATAGCACAGGCCATGCAAAACAGAAAGGTGGGGGTTAAGAACTACATCCTCCGTTTTATTATTAACTGCCTGATCAGGGAAAAAGACGAAGGAGACGGGGATGTAGAGCCTGGTTTGATAGAATGAAGTGATAACATAGATGCCGGTCGGCATGATAAAACGGGACAGACAGACAGCATGATGAACAAAATACGAAAGGAAATAATGGCAACACACAAAGTAGTGCCTGACGAGAAGGGTGAGTCATCAACGGAAGAGGTAGACGAGGTGAAGGACAGGATAAATTATGTAGGCAATGCACGACGGTTTGACAGGCCCAAGTGCCTCGACTACCGTAAACAGGGGCCGGCTATAAAAGAAAGATATTCCCTTGAAAATCTATTCCAAGCTACTGAAAAAGCCCTGGAACGACGGATAAAGAACGAGCGATCTCACACCCCACACGAAATGGAGTTGGTCCGGTCAGCCACCCAGTGGGTGTCCAATTCTAATATATATAGCAATGATATAGCGGCCCAAACGTTCTTGAGCCTCCCGCCGAACGAACAGCATTTGGCCGGTATTTACATGGTCCAACATTTAATAACGTTGTATGAGAATCAATATTCCGATCCCGGTCAATTGTATAAATTACTGGACGACATACTTCTAGACAGATGGACAGGCCTGGGTACTGAATTAATTAACGTCATCCTGGATCAACGACATAAGTACTTAAATTTTCTGACCACGTGCATGCTTCCCGCCCCACACCACGACAGAAAGCACCTATACGTAGACAGACAGAACCCCCTACGAGAGGTACATCCCGTCAAAAATGCAAACAATGTGCTTCAACTGGTGTATGTTTACACCCCCTTGACGAAATTAGAAATACTGGAAATGAAAAAGATGTTGCCCTCCCATGATAAAGACCCGGGGGGGTTTCAGCGAGAATTAAAAGACATTCTCCGCATCGGAGATTATACGTACGCTGACATTCTGAAACTATTGAAAGTACTATTGCCAGCAGGCATTTATGAAAAGCTTAAGGAAAAAGACTGGGAGGTGGGAGAGAAAAAGTTAAGCTGGGAAGCATTGGAAACAGAGGATAAAGACAGAGGCCCGGGGGTTGGTCTTGGTGACAAAGCTAAAGAACTACCTGAACTCCTAATACAGGTTTTGCCGAGACTATTGACTACTAAAAAGGAAGACTGGGATGCTATTTCAGTCTGTAAACAAAAACAAGAAGAGGACACAAGTGATTTATATTCTAGATTCGAGGAATGCTTTACTATTAATAGTGGCCTTAAGCCCGGTAGCAAATCATATCCCCATCTTTTCGTGAGCAAATTAGTAGAGAATTCCCTACCCCAGATCAAGAATAGAGTACTGAAGGTTGAGAGTACTTGGCAAGCAAACAGCCCTTCACAAATGTTGCAGATGCTACAATATCACCAGAACAGGATTAGAGAAGATCAGGATCAGGAAAAGAGACGCATGAAAGAGACAAAAATGAAGGTGCTGGTTGCCCAAACGGTACCGGCAAATACGAACAAAAATGGCACGACACCTGTCAAGGGGAACTGTAATTATTGCAAACAACCAGGTCACTATGTAAAGGAATGTGCTGTCCTGAAACACAATATAGCTACAGGCAAAACAAAAGAACGACCACACACTCCTAGGCAAAATAGCACCCAACAGAGCACACAACAGACAATAGCGACTTTTCCACCCCCACCACCGCCTGTTCATGCCACACCACAAATGTATCAGTACACACAGTCAGACTATCCAGAATACCAATCATTCTCATGAAACAGCCTTGAGAGGGAAGATGGCTTGGCCCTTATTCAGGTTCCGGTAGATCAAGAAGGTCCCTATGTACATGGTCGTGTACTGGGACAGGACAGAAAGTTTCTGATTGACACAGGGGCGAGCAGAACTACCATCAGCCATGACGAGGTTCCAGGGGCACCTCTCTCGGGCTCACAGAATATTTCCCTGGGATTTTCAGGAAAGCCTATTATTAATGAAGTATCGAAACCAGTCTCCCTCGGGGTTGGTCCACTGTCACGTACCACAGACTTGCTAGTTACTAAATCATGTCCAGAAAACTTACTTGGTATAAAGACATTAAAAGAGCTAGGAGCAGTTATCTGTTGTTCTCCGGAGGGAGTGCGACTGTTCTTACGTGATTTTAAGGGTCATTATGTGTTGACAGATTTTGACCACAGACTCCAGAATGTACCACAGCACCTTTGGGCACAAGGTCCAACTGACGTAGGTTACATGAACATAACACCACACCGGGTCACTCTCAAAGCAGGAGTAGTACTACCACGTATACGACAATACAAGTTACCACCTGATGCCGAAGTGGCCTTATTAAAAATTATTGACGAACTCATTGCACAAGGGGTGGTGGTGGAGAATGACTCGAATGTGTGTAACTCACCTGTCCTTCCTATCCTTAAACGATCAGACCCTAATGCACCACCAGTTTACAGACTAGTTGTTGACCTTCGAGAATTGAATAAATGCGTGGTCCCACAATACCCAGTGGTCCCAGACATTTCCTCATTACTGACTGCTATTGATTCTGAGGCAACGTTCTTTACAGTCATTGACTTGAAGAATGCCTTTTTTAGCGTTCCAATTCATCCAGACAGCCAATATCTTTTCGGATTCAGTTTAAAAGGACGCAGTTTTAAATTCACGAGAGCACCACAGGGCTTCACAGAGAGTCCTAGCATTTACAGTCAAGCGTTAAAAAGACAGATGGACAGTATTAATATGCCTACCAACACAGGACTGATACAGTGCGTAGACGACATCCTCATTACAGCACAATCAGAAACAGACTGCGAAGATGCATCACTGACGGTTTTACACTTTCTGGCAGACAAGGGGCACAAAGTGTCCCCTTCAAAGTTACAATTCTGTGCACAGCAAGTGGTGTACCTTGGACACTTGCTGTCCAAGAGGGGTAGACAGCTGACACAAGAACGTATTCAGTTAATTTCTAACCTTTCACAGCCCAAGACACAAAAGGAAGTGCGGGCCTTCATTGGCCTCACTTCATACTGCAGGCAGTGGATTCCCCAGTATGCCTATCTAGCCAAACCACTCATACAGTTGACAACACAGGAGGCAGCGTCTTCGACTGTCCTCCCTTGGACACAAGAACACACCTTGGTATTTGAGGAATAAAAAAGAGCCTTATGTCAAGCTCCAGTTTTAGTGACTCCTAGTTACAGCAAACCCTTTATGCTTTTCGTAACTGAACGGGATGGAACAGCATTATCTGTCCTCACACAAGATCAAGCAGGAAAACACAAGCCTTGTGCTTATTTTTCTAGTACACTGGACCCAGTGGCCCAGGCTCTGCCTGTGTGCCTGAAATCGGTTGCGGCAACAGCCCTAGCCATAAGACAAAGTGACTCGATAGTGCTGGGACACCCCCTGACAGTACAGGTACCGCATGCAGTGGAAGTTCTCTTGAACAGGACACAGACACAACACTTGACCGTAGCGAGACTGACAGGATATGAACTGACGTTATTTCAACCACACATAGAGATCAGACGATGTAACATTCTAAATCCTGCTACACTTTTGCCCTCAAGTACAGTAGACACTGCACCACATGACTGTGTGGAAATAATGAATATAGTGACGAAACCAAGACAAGACCTGACAGATGTTGCACTCCCAGACCCTGACCTAACACTCTATGTAGATGGATCATGCATGAGGACGAGTGCGGGAGAATTAGTGGCAGCATATGCCGTGACCACTGCTACTGAAGTCATAGAGACACAAAGAATAGACATACTGTCAGCACAAGCAGCAGAGCTCATCGCTCTGACACAAGCCTGCATAAGAGATAAGCACTTGAAAGTGAACATTTATACAGATTCACAATATGCTTTTGGCGTAGTTCATGATTTTGGAGTACTATGGAGGGAGAGAGGTTTCTTGACCTCTCATGGGGCCAAAATTCAGCACGGCCCGCTTATTCAGGCCCTGTTGGAAGCAATACGTTTACCTGCAGCCATAGCTATCCTGAAATGCAAAGCACACACCAAAGCTACAGACACCATTTCCCAGGGTAATGACCTGGCAGACCGAACTGCTAAACTTACAGCCCAGACGCCAACAGACACGACAAAGACAGAGGTACCATTACCGACAAAAAGTATGACAGTCAGGGATCCTTCTCAAGATGTACTCGACATACAGACACATGCCACTTCAGATGAAATAAAGAAATGGACTGAACAAGGAGGGGTCCAGACTGACCAAGGTTGGATGACTAAGGGCAAAGCAACATGGTTTCTTCCTGACACAGTGGTACAAGTGATCATAAACACAGCACATAGTCCAGCACACTTGGCAGAGAAGGCAATGATAGACAGCTTACAGAATATCTGGTTTAACAAGCACCTGCGTGCAGCAGCGAAACAAAAAGTAAGAACATGCATGATCTGTTGTCAGTTCAATCCAGGTAAAGGCATCCCGGTGGAACAAGGCGGATTTCATCCTCCTGACCACCCTTTTGAGGTCCTCCAGATGGATTATATCCAAATGGACAGATGTAGAGGTTACAAGTATGTCCTGGTAGTTGTGTGTGCACTGCCTAGATGGACAGAAGCATATCCAGTCCCAGATTATACTGATGTGACAACCGCCAGGCAATTGGTGCGCGAATTCTTTCCTAGATACGGATTGCCCCGTGTCGTTTACTCAGACAATGGTCAGCCTTTTTCTTCTGAATTAATGAAACAAGTGTCTCTTCTGTTAGGATATAACTGGAAGTTCCATTGTGTGCGACACCCTGAAGCAGCAGGCCTTGTAGAAAGACATAATCAGACAATAAAGACGAAACTAGCAAAGATCTGTGCAGAAAAAGGCGTGGATTGGATGGTAGCCTTGCCGGTTGCCCTCTTTTACATGCGTATGGTAGCCCATTCCAGAACAGGCCTATCACCATATGAAGTGGTTTTCGGTAGACCGCCGAACACGTGGGGTACGCCTATGCCTAAGAAAATAACTGATGTTGACAGTAACATGCTTACAGATTACCTGGCTTCCTTGATGTCTGCACTACTCTCTTGTCGTTCACAGGTTGCCGCCGCCTTCCCTGACAACACCCAGGTCAAGAAGCACGCCATAGTCCCAGGGGACTATGTGCTCGTCCGGAATTTTGATCGATCAAGCCCCCTTGAGCCGCGTTGGAAGGCGCCGAAGTTAGTGTTACTAACAACGAGGACAGCCATCAAAGTCGAAGGGAGAAAAGGGTGGCTTCATGCCCATCATTGTAAAAAGTACTTTGGAGACTCTGGAACTTTGGTAAAGAAAAAAGACATTACAGACTTTGAGCCCCCTTTGCTAGAAAAGACTCCACAGCAAGAGTACAGGTCCAAATTACGATCTAGAAAGCCAGACGACGTTTGATCATTTAAGTCCACTAGGTGGTGAATCGGTTGAACAAGATTTCTGACATGCATAAGATCGTGGACAATAATAGTAAAAAGAGCAAAATGAAAGAAAAATACTGCAAGATATTATGTAGTAGATGTATAGTATCTTTGATTATTCTGTCTCCTCTGTGCATTACCATAATCTGTGTCAGCTTAATACTACATGTTTTCTTTCCTCCTATTGCCTCACATATACACTCTTCCATTAATGACACCGTAGAGCATACATTTAGTGATCTGCCACCCCATGAACTGTCATATCGACTGGCCCTGCGCAACAATACTTTTATTCGGAATTTGCACCGTTCTCATCAGACCAGCAATGCGACAGATTGCTGGGTATGTGGCCCACTCCCACCTTATCAAAAGATGAAGGGAGTTCTGCCCCTCTTCCCTTTTCCGTTCTCCCACAATGGTTCGTGCGGAGCATGGTTTGCCTTAATGTCATCAATCGACAGAAAGTCCACAGTTTACCAGGGTGACTGGATATGGGGATACTTGAATAAAGTAATCAATGAGGTATGTTTTCCAGACGAAGACGGACTCCCCCAAAGGAAGGGGACCGATCTAGAAAATGAAGAGTACGAGCAAGGAAATGCTTCCCTCAGCTTTATAATGCTGAATGTTCAGCCCATGCAAAATGCGGGTCCACCGTCTATTTCAGTCCTACCAGTAAAAGGTGATTTGTGCGTTAGAAAGAAAGGATCAGTACATATGGGACACAGCGAGTGTAATGCTGTAGTAGATAAAGGAAAGTCTTCTTTCAAAGCATCTCGCCATACCTATTTCATTTGCGGTCAGACAGCCTATGTACATCTGCCCTTAGACTGGGGTAGGACATGCTATATAGCGTTCCTGCTGCCACCCGTCTTTCTGGCCCCATCCTATTATCATCGAGATTCACGACTAGAGCATGTTAGACACAGGAGAGAGACCGATGCCTCAGAGATTGATCAGACTGAGACAGCCTGGGAGCAATATACAGATTTCAACAAAGGATTCTTTTTCTTCATAGGTCCCGTCCAAAACAGTAAACTTATACGCAGGTTAACAAGGACTCTGGAAGCAGTTGTGAATGAGACTGCATCTGCCCTGGCGAACTTGACCCAGGAGAAGTCTGCCATGCGACTGCTTGTTCTTCAGAACCGCCTTGTTCTTGACGTCATCCTGGCGGATAGGGGCGGGGCCTGTAGGGTGATCGGCTCCAGTTGCTGCGTTTTCATTCCTAATAACGCGCCATCTGTGTACGCAGCAATAACAAGGCTCCACAAGATTGCTCACGATATACATCAAGACCCAGGCACATGGACTTGGTCCAGTTGGCTCTGGGGTGTAATATCGGCATGGGGATGGAAAGTGTTGTCGTTCCTAGGAATGATACTGCTTATGATATTCGGCTGCTGTCTCTGTCTGCAGTGTGGCCCAGCCATTTGCGGCCTGTGTGCGACTGCCTGTGTTCCACATCCACGTATACAAAGGATCAAAGATGAACAAATGATGCTGTATGAACAAATATACGGTCTCATGAAAATAGATGTGTCCTGAAGGGTACAGTAGGGGACAAGGAGGGAATGAGAAAAAATAAATTTTACATGGCCAATATGTCCCCTGCGTGTACCCCAACGTTTAGTGTACGTGCATGTCACCCATGCATTTTCCCTCTATGGCCGCAATAATGATGCCTCTGCATTTACGTCCCACATTAGGATGCCAGTCACCAAGTCTTCCATAAAAGAAACGTTAATTTTACACTGAGGCCCATGTGGCCCATGTGTTTGCATTGTGCACTTTTAATATATCGCGAAGAACCCATTTCTCCATTTTGTGGCTCAGCCAGTCCCCGAATTGAAGTTTCATGCTTCCAGACACTCTGAGGGCTGCAGCTATGTATCCCTGACCTCACATACTTTTGGGTAAGCCAAGAGGGGCCCAGCACGGGGTGCCAAGACAGTATTGTGCACAACAGTTATTTGCTTGCTCTACAGAATCACATTCCTGCCTGGTGAAGGAGGTAAACAGAACCCGTCTGCAGAGATAGGGCCTAGCCTTTCTGTCTCCGTTTAAGTGATTTGCAGAGCTCGCGTCCATAGAAAGCTCAAGGCCCCCACGCAAAGAACGAAGAAATAGATGCCCATACTGGCTCTTGGTGATGAGCGACCTTTGCTTCAGATAATACATCCCCGGACTTAAGATATCAGATAATACCAGACGTGCTGGTCGCCCTGACACTGAAGGCCTCCCTACCAGACCGAAAGTCAGCTCCCCCCAGTTACACGTCAGTTGCACGTCATGATCAAGTTGCGCACACAAGTAGGGCAAAGTTCCAGCTGGCCATGCAACCCCCCTCCATGCATCCACCCACCTATGACTCACCTATGACTCCTCAAGTGAACGCCCACATGTACGCCATCATGCATGCCCACATGCTCTTATCTCTTTCTCTTGCTCTGCCTGGAGCGCTCCTCCCTATGTACGAAATTGAATGTATAAATATTGTACTCTGTGAATAAAGTTTAGAAGACCCTTCCTGAACCTTAGTGGTGATGGAACCGATTCTCCCCTAACTCGAGTTATTGAAATAAAGCCCTTTTGAATCGGACACCACTGACTCTGCCTCTCATTTTATGCATGACCCTTTGTTTATTTATAGAAATTATGACAGGGTAATACTTTATTTACCACAAGGCCCAGAAAGGTTCAAATGCTGCCAAAAAAACTGTGAAATCCAATTTGTGTTTTATAAGGGAACATGCTTTTACAAGGAAGTCATAATATCTTTCTTCAAAGATGGGCCCTGTGAGTCTTAGCGTTGTAATATGTATGAACCCTGGGATTCCTTTGGCAGTAGAACAAATGAAAGACAGATGAGTCACATACACAGCGCTTCTCCTCATGGAGGTCCACAAAGGGGAATATGATGCAAGAGGGGGCCTTTTGACTCTCTTGTAGCTTCAGTAGCTAGTCTCTGGGTTAGATAATCCTCATTACCTTTTCCCCCTCACGAGGGCCAGGGGTCTGGGCACTGGGCACAGTTTGGACATGAACGGGCGCAGACAGGCTTGCCTTTAGCATACAGTTGACTCACCAGAAGTGATCCCGCTGCACACATCCGCTGCACATGTCTGCAGCTTGCCCACTTGCATGTGGCTCTTTTCTAGTAGTGTCTAATCGAGACAATAGAGTGCTGACTGCCAGAGTTCTCCCCTCTTCCCTTCCCGGAAGAGCTCCTAGTGCCTGCTTCCTTCCTCAACAATCAAGCCAAACTGCTCGTGGTGGACCAGAGAGGCAGGAAATGCCCCAAAAGACAGAAAATGCCAAGAAAGACCAGGTACAGGTAAATAAGAAATGTAAAAATAACGCTGTTTAAATATTTAAAATAAAGCTTATTGCCGAGTGTCATGAGCTAAGTGTACCAGATGGCACTACCTACCGACATGCCCATGTGCACAAGGAACTTTTCTAGTAGTGTTTAAATGAGACACTAGGGAGCCAACTTCCAGAGTTCTCCCATTTCCCCTCCCCGAATGTGCTCCCAGTGCCTACTTCCTTCCGCAAAAATCGAGCCAAACTGTTTGTGGCGGACCAGGGAAGCCAGAAATGCCCCAAGAGACAGAAAATGCCAAGAGAAAACAGGTAAGTAAGAAACGTAAAAATACTGCTGTTGAAATATTTTAAATAAAGCTACAGCTGAGTGTCAGGAGGCAAGTGTACCGAACGGCACTATTTACCAATGTATTGGTGTGTTATATTGTAGTTTCTTAGTAACATCCCTGTATGGCTGTGTGGGGGTATATGTTTCGTTAAATTGGATCATAGATTGCTCAAAGTCAAGAATACTTTTTGGGGAATGAAATTGTTTGTCTGTTGCTTAATATGGTATCACAGTTCCATGTAGGTGCTGTCTTGTTTGTTTGGAAGAAATGCATGCACAAAATGTATTTTCGTTTTTGAAATTCACCATGTATGGTATTGTTGATGGAATGGTTTAGGACACATTGTAAATGTGCCATCCATAATCCGTGTTTGGCATTGGGCCAGTTTGAGTACATTTGTAGCGGTAGCAAATATAAGTATACGCTTTACAATACTTTTATTATCATGTAATAGGAATTGTTCCTCTCTGTGGGCCATTGTAAGCTGTGGTGGGATGTCTATTTTTCAATATGTTTTAGGAGCTGATGGGGTGTTATTGGTGGCCTTTTTAGTTTGTGTTATGATGTGTTTTAAGGTGGGTGTTGATAAACTGGCCTGTTATTTGTCTGGTATGTGGGGTAGTATATATTTAAGTATGTGTCCTGTGGATTCTTGGGTACTAATTCTTGCTTCTCTTAAATCTTCTAATACTTCTCTCACTTCTATTTTTGTTACATTGGGAGGGTGCTTATGCTATTTTTAATTACTTATAACAGCTTTTTGGTAGCTGCCCTTCCATAGCATGCATTAGAAAAATATTTGGTACATTTCCAATTAATATGTTCAGCAGAAACATTTTCTTGACTGTGGGTGTATCCCATGTAACACACTAACAGTTTCCCCTTCTGCGATGTTATACATTTTCCACCTTCTGTCATTATATCTTTATTTACTGTAAAAATATGAAGACAGAAAAATAGTTAATTGATAAAAGTTGTTTATTAATATATAGTTAAATATACATTTTTTTTCTTCAAACTTTACTTGTATGTTCTTTAGTGACGTTTTGTCTTCTTGGAAACTTTTTCTTCTTTAAGCTTCTTCTTGAAACAGGTGTTTTTTTCTGTTGGAAGGTAAAACTTAGTTTTATTTATTTCATATATTTATTGCTTAACAGGGTTTGTGTTATTCAGACTTTTAACTGTTGTTGTTTTGGTACGTTTAAAGCAGTTTTTAGATACACTTACATTTTTAGTGGGTATTGATGTGTACTTGTTGATATAGTTTAGTTAAAGGTTGATAAATCAGTAGAAAGAGATAAATGTTAAAAACTGTGGTAGTAATTGTTTTATTAAGAATTGTTATTTAACGTTCAAATTATTTAGCTTTGCATTTTAAATATAATTGTTTCAAACTTGGAGAAGTGGATGTACGGTTATATATGATGCAGGCTTCTCTTTTGCCACCAAAATCTGGTGTAGTTTCCTGCGCTTCAAATGTTTGGCTATTTTTAGATATTTTTTGTTTACATTACTCTAGCTTTTATATTGTTTGTTTAATTGGTTAAGCTGTTTTATTGGTTACAGTTTTGCATGGTTAATATCATTGGTTGCTTTAACTCCATTTGAATGGAACGAACAGGGGTCGAAACGTCGACTTATTTCTTTTTACATGTCCTACCCAAACTCAACCGAACATTTTGGACTATGTCTTAACTATTGGGATAGGATTATATATATGTACAGAAGTGTTTAATGGCGATACCAACATGCCTGTGTACTGTCAACTTACTACATGTACTGATGTGACTACATGTGCCTTCAATCTAACTAACATTTTTACACTATCCCAATCCACACCAAGCACTTACCTCCCGCTCTCTACCCCTTTCACCCTCGCCCCTCTTTGGGCATTTAAAAATGTTCTATAAATGTTTGAACAAATGTATTCATAATCAATTTAAGACTGAGGATGTGAATAAATAACATCTCTCAAAAACAAGAGTTCTATTTTGTAAAGAATTTTAAATAAAAAATGTCTTGTTAATACATTTTGCTACAGGGACCCCTTTAAATGTAACTCTGAACTACCCAGGTCCCAGTACCATTGGGTTAACCCTATCTCTGTAACGCAAGCCCACTAGTAGCATTTAATTTACAGGTTCTAGGTACATGTTCTATTATATGCTGGGGACTTATCAGTAAATGAAATATGCCAATTCGGTGAAAGCCCAATTTTAAAATGTTTTAGTGTAAGCGCACAAGCACTTTAGCACCGGTGCACAGAATCCGACTGCCTACAAAAATAAAATTAAGAAAAAAGGAAAGGTGAAAGAAAAATGAAGGAAAAAAGTTTGAAGGATGACCACACCGAGGATTGTACATCTAACAGATGTCCTGAGCATGGAAAGGATTTAACTCATCCAAAAAAATACAAGGGAAGACCAAAACACACTTTGTAAGGGAGAAACACAAGAATAAGATCAGGAGCAGGGAAAAGAGACAAGTGGTGGACACACAACCCTCTCTCAGCCAGTATTGGATACAAAAGTTCTTCATGCAAAAAGATAGCTCATGTTGTCTGTGCAAGACAGCTAAAATGTGGGTACTCAGGAATTTCTCATTTATTAACCCTATGCCACATGTTCCCATGGGAACTGGGCCCATTTCGCTTAACTGATTTCTCTCACTCCCCTCATCTCTCAAACACACACTTGGTCCTCCAATGGGTCATGTTTCGTGCCAGTGAGGGGTTGGATAATATATGGGTATCCAATTAGAACCAGGAATTGGGCAACCAACTCATGAGCTAATAATTAGAGGCCATATTATCAAGAAAGGGCGATACAATATCGCCACTTTTATTGGAAGGAAACTGCCGCTAAAGCGGCGATAATGGGCTTGATAATATGCCCTTGTGAATTCCCATAGAACCCCAGGTTAACACCAGAACCTGGGCTTCTGTGGGAATTCACAAGGGCATATTATCAAACGCATTATCGCCACTTTAGCGCCAGTTTCCTTCCCAAAAAAGTGGCGATAATGTATGGCCCTTCTTGATAATATGGCCCCAGATTCATAAATATGACTCTCAAAACCAGACTATAAAAGTAGAGAATTATCACTGCTAGTCCGAACCGTCTGAAGAAATTGAGTCGGATTAAAATCATACAAACTAATAACTCTGCTAGGGCACTGCAAATCAATAGTATTAACATCTGATGCTCTGAGATTTCTCTAAACCCTTTTCTTAGCATTAATAAATCAATTTAGAATGTAATTCAGGGTGAAAAGGTCATGATAATCCTGAGTCTATGGCTTAGTTAAAGATTAATTTGATAAAAAATATTCAAAATGGGCAAATGCAACATCAATAAACATTTAGGAGCTAAAGAAGTGCAGGACAGTCTAATTAGTTGTGGCTTGTCACAATGTGATGAGGAGCTTTGAAAGGTTTAGCAAGGACATGAGACATAACAGTTCATGGGCAGTATCCCATAGAGAAGTAATCCAAGTTTAGCACACACAGCGTATGCATCAGTCTGAAAGAAGGAGCAAGTAGAGTCCACAAAAGGAATGAGCATGAAGAAAGTCGGCAAAACAGTTCCCAATGGAAATGTGAAGGAAAATCAAAGACAATCTCTCTCCATCCATAAACTCTATTTATAATATAGTCTTTTAGTTCCAGGGTAACACCTCCTTGGTCACCCCATTGTGTCAGAATACTCAGTCCTATGGGCAGTTCATATAGGAAGTTTTTCATGAGGCATAAGGAAGACACATCTTAAATAAAGAGGTGGTACAGATCATGTAATTTGTTAGATCATCCAGAACACGTAAACTTCCAAACAATGATCCTTTAGCAGCAGGCACATGAGTGAGCCCAGGAGGACAGTTTCCAAAAGCATATGGTCCTAAAGTGTCAACTTTGTTTCAAGCAGCCCTTGTAAGTAAGTTAGAACTCTCTAGGAAGCAACAGTTTTGCTTCACATTGTACATTTGGGAAAACTTCTCACGAGTAGAGGACAGGGCAGAATTGGAAAAGTGCAGGCCTGTGATAAAGTTAATTTAAGAGTATTCAGAATATAAAATAGTGAGAATATATATTTCATAAAAGTAAATCACATTCTAATAGACTATCTAAACTTACAAGCATTAAGGACATTTTAATAGGTTGTTTGCAGTGATCACATATAGCTATAAAGCATCAATGTGCAAATTTGTCTCAGAATATAAAATATTAATATCGTTGCAGGTGTTTTATATTGGTGCATATACGAATATTATTATCTGAAGGTTTCATAATTTTTAAACTCAATATGACTGTGTAGCACCCTTTTGCATTTCTCATTTGGTGCACAATTTCATATATACAGATGATGGAATTCAGATTGAAACCCTTCAATAGCACATGTAAATGTATCTTTATTATGTTAAATTCCATTAATTCGTAACACAAATTACTATTTCCATGAGGGTGGTGAAGAATTTATTAACACGTGAGAACATGACTTTAGCATCCCATTGCACATTGAAATACTATGGTAAGGCTGGTTATAGAATATGACCCTATATTATTCAAATGAATATGATTTCATCTATCCTACAATTATCTGCATGCTTTTACGATGCAGCAATTAAATTCTCTCATGTTATTATTCATGTCTTTTAATGTGCAGTTGATAGTTAATTGAACATTTAACTTGTACCAGAAGTTTGTCCATTATAGTTAGTGAGTTAAGGCACTGCTGATGACGTCACATGTTACATCATTCATGACATGGTCAGTGACATCACTGATGACATCACTGAAGACATCCCAAATCACATCATTGATGTCATCATCAACGTGATGATCTGATACACCGCCTCACACTCTAATATAACATTTGATACACCTACTCTAAAATACAGACTATCATTTTCGAAACCATAAACACACCAAAACCAGTTACTACACACCCATTCACTGATTCTTAGGTTTACACACAACCACTCATTCACCCATAAAGTCACTCACACATGCAGTTACTCATCAATACAGCACTATCATTTGCACTCACACACCTATACAGACACTCACACACCCCCACTTTTGCAGAGAGGTGTAAAAAGTGACGTTGCCTCGGAACACCTCCTCAATGCAGCTCTGTGGCGCTTACTGGAGGTACCTGCTGGACTAGTTAGCCTCCAGGGACAGTCAGGATTGAAGGGAAATTAATTCCCCAACTTACAACGTTGCGGGGGCATTTGCACAGTGGTGCATGGAAGTGGTGGGGCATCCGGTGAGTTGCTGGTTCCTTTTTTTGTCTTTATATGGGAGAGGGGCTGAGTGGCCCCCCATCCCTGGGCAACTTTTGGCCCCCACGACCCCATCCGCCAGTCCTTGCAGCCTAGTTTAAAAAAAAAAACAGTTGGGGGAGGGGGAATCTGTGGCCCCCCTCCAGAGGCCAATTATGTCACCCGGGCCCCCATCCTCCGGGGCCCCCATCCCCCGGGGCCTGGCCAGCCTTTCTATTTTATTTTTGGGAGGGGGGCCATGTGGCCCCCTCCTCAGGCCAATTATGGCCCCAGGGACCATATCCTCCAAAGCCCGCCTTTCTGTGTGTTATTTTCAAATTGTTTAATTATAAGGGAGGGGGGCCAAGTGGCCCCCCTCCTGGGCCACAACTGGCCCTGGGGACCCCATCCCCTGGGGCCTGGCCTCTCTGTTGGGGACTGTGGGTGGGCCCCAATGCTTCTACGGTCCCGCCGGCATTGCTTTTGAGCAAGGAGAGCTGCTGACATGCAGCTCCCCTTCCCCAAAAGCAATCCTGCTTTGCTTTATTGCATATCTCGCTTCCATCAAGCAAAGCTGAGGTTGCTATGACAGGGTGGGCACCCGGGACAATGAAGGAGCTGGCCCTGAGGAGTTACGGTCCAAATGGCCATCAAGATCTCGAGGAGGGGGTGCCACACAGCCCCCTCTCATTTGTTTAAAGTCCCAGGGAGGTGGTGGTGGTCCCCGGGGTAGTGGGGGGTGGCTTGGGTCCCCCTACACTAATTATTGATAGCCCTGGGGAGGTGGCGGTCACCAGAGCTTGGGAGGGCCTGCAAGGGCCCCTACCCTAATTTAATGAAAGCCCCAGGGAGGTGGATCCCTGGGGCTTGGGGCGGCCCGCAAGGTGCCCCACCCTTATTTTAATTATGCATGGGGAGGTGGCAGTACCTGGGGCTATGGGGGCCCCCACGGGTCCCCACACCATAGATAGTATTGACCCCGGGACCTTGCCCACCCGGGCACTTTTAACGAACAAAGCACGGGAGACCGTGCTTTGTTTTTAAAAATAATTTTGTCCAGATTCGCGCACCCAGCGGACCTCCTGAGCAGGCCTAAGGGGTCAGGGTGTTTCTACCCTGCCCCCTTTTCTAGTTTTTCACCTTAATTTTTACTCTTTTCTTGTGACTCGGTTACTGAGTCACAAGATGGCTCCTAACACTTCCTGGTTTGGAGTGTTGTACATGTGTTGGAGTGTTGGCAGCCAATGAGAGTGAAGCTTGTGCCCGGGAGGAGTCATGACTCCTCCTCTGGGCTCAGATATCAATATTTTTTATTTTTACAATTGCTCAGCAACTATTGAACGGATTTATACCATTTAAAAAAAGGGATCTTTCTGAACCAAGACCTACCTTTTTGCCAAAATTTGGTGTAATTCCGTTCAGCAGTTCTGGCTGTAGCTTTGTCCTAATTTCCTATGGAAATTAACAAGGGTAAAACACATTTTGGATCCCCCTTTTTTCTTGGTCCCTGCGTGACGATTCACCTCGAAATGTTCAAGACAGGAGCTGACTGGGACGGGCCGTCTTTTTTGAACATTTCGCTAAGATTCATAAAACGGCACCAAAGTTATTGGCAACAACAGGAAAATATATAAACGGACCCAGAACTTAGTGCACAGGTTTTCATTACTTGCCCAGCACCTCCGCCACAATGCGTTTCGACCTTCAAGAGATCTTGTTCACATAACGCGCATGCAGAGTGCCTTCCCATATTTAAAATGCTAGTGCATTGACTCATGATGTGTCACGGGGGGAATAGACATAGAATAACTTCAAGGTCTGTAATATCGGCATCAGCAAACCAATAAATGCAATAATTACATTGATAATGGCCTAAATATTTCAATCCTTAAAAGCATATAAATATGTAAAAAATTGAAATGCCAAATAATCATGCCTTAATAGACCACAATGTTATGTGAAATTTTTAGGAAAGGCATAAAATCGGTCTAAAAACATTTACTAAAAACACATGTTAATACATCTAGTCAGCTGTAAACATTTTAGTTCTCAATGTAATAATTGAAATTGTGCCAGATGTCATGAAAATATGCCATCACATCATAGTTTCTCATATGTATATATACATAGTACTGATGCATATCAATTTAGCCCAACGTGGGCACAAATTAAATTCTTCTCCTAATCTGATGTGGTGTAATGCTAAAAATTGCCACCCGTTAAAACCCCCCATGGTTCAAGATGTGCTAAGTGCTAATAATAGAAGACAAAATAGTGAGGAGGCATAAAAGCAAATGTAAAATATTAATCAGTTGATCTTACATAAATATAAAATAGAGCGGACAACAGATAAAAATAGAAAAACAATTACAGGCAGGTACAAATGTCCTCACTGGAATTTAGACCAGATGGTGTCTTAGTGTCCAATTCCAGGATATACCTAGTTTCTAATTGCCGTAAACAGGCCTCACGGTTGCCTCCCTTTCTTAATGGAGGAATAGTATCTACCGCATAGTACTTTAGATACTCTGGATTTTTACAATTTGACTCCTTGAAATGCCACGCATCGGGATACCAAGTATCCAAATTAGTGATTGCCCTGATGTGCTGGAGTATCCTCTTGTGGACCTGCAGCTTGGTACTGCCCACATACTGCAGGCCACAGGCACTCTCCAGCACATAAACTGCATTTTCCGTTTTGCATGTTAACAGCTTGAATATAGGTAATGTTTCTGTTTTGAAAGGGCAAGTGTAAGATGTTCTACTGCTGGCAAACATACAAGCTTTGAGCAAGGAACATTTCACAAATCCTTTACGGAAGGACAACCAGGTTTTATCTGTAGTGGTCTCAGGACTGCTTTTAACCAACATGTTGCTCATGGAGCGTGCTTTTCTGAATGTTAAGTCTGGGTTTTTTGGTATCAACTCCCCCAGTACTGGATCATTCCGTACCAATCCCCAGTTCTTATTCAGTATTCTGCGGCTACGATGGTGTTGTTGAATGTATGTCAGAATCATACGTGTTACTGGAATAGTTGGATTGGTGCTGTTCTCACACAAATTGGAACAAATAGACAGAGTTCTTGCCTTCTCAATTTTAGTTGTCTTGGCAATAGCATTGTCTATAGTCTTATCCTTACTATATTGTTGGGCCAAATTACACTCATGTGGGGTGCTGCAGATACGTTTGATACAAAGCATCCCACCGTATGGTATGCTTTGGACGAGGTGTCTAGGGTGATGGCAGGTAGCATGTAAAACTGTATTGCCAGCTGTAGGTTTTCTATGCATCCTGGAACATACTTTTCCATCACATATTAAGACTTCAACATCAAGAAAACATACTCTTTTTCTACTCAAGTGTGCAGTAAAACACAGGTTAAAATTGTTACAGTAATCTGTTCTATGAAATGGAGTACCAGTTCTTAAGGGCCCCTCCAAATCAAGAACAGGTCATAAACATACCTATACCAGTGGCGTATATGTTGGCTCATAATATCAGCATGCTTGTTTTTGAAGACTGGCTCCTCACATAGGCCCATATGTGGACAGGCATAACTAGGGGAGAAGCAAGCCCCCATCAACACACCTCTGGTCTGCTGATAAACCTGATTTTAAAAGAGGAAAAAGTTATTTTCTAAGCAGGTCTCTAACATATTAACCAACATCTTGTTATGCATATACAAGCCCATAGGTCTCTCATTCAAATAATGTTCAATGGCTTTAATTCCATCTTGGTGTCATATGCTTGTATACAGTGATGTGATGTCTAAAGTGATTAGAATGCAGTTTGAATCCCAAGTCACATCGATCATCGTCGCCAGTAGGTAGTTATAGTTAGGGCCTATTTTCCATAGGAAAAGCGTTTTTTGATTTGCCAATATCTTTGGTGCCGTTTGACAAATCACTGCGAAATTTTCAAAATTAATGGGGCGTTCCGGTCAGCTCCTGTCTCGAAAGTTTGGGAGGGATTCGTCAAGCGGGAGCTGAATAAAATATTGGGGTCCCAAAATGCGTTTTCCCGATGTTCATTTCAATTAGAAATTTAGACACAGCTGAACACCGAGGAGGAGTCACAACTACTCCCGAGCACGGGCTGACTTCTGATTGGCTGCCAACACTTCAAACCAGGAAGTGTTGACAAGCAACTAAAGACTCAGTAACCGAGTCACAAGAAAAAGGAAAAACAAAAGGTAAAAAGCAAGATAAGGGGGTAGGGTATAAACACCCTGACCCCTTAGGCTTGCTCAGTGGGGTCCCACAAGGATCCCCAGGCCCAAAAAGAGCATTTTAAAAATTTATAATTTTGGCAGAATTTGTGCTGGGTGCGCGAATCTGGCCAAAATTATTTTAAAAAACGAAGCGTGGTTTCCCGGGCTTTGTATGTTAAAAAGTCCCCGGGACAGGCACAGGTCCCAGGGGCAATTCTAAGTTAAGGTGTGGGGGCCCCCACATCCCTGGGGACTGCCACCTACCTGGGGCTTCATAATTTATGCACGGGGCAGGCGGCCCCCAATGTCCCAGGGACCGCCACCTCCCAGGGGCTTTAATTAAATAAGGGTGGGGGCCTCATGGGCCCCCCTCAAGCCCCAGGGACCACCACTTCCCCGGGGCTTTGTTAAAATTGGGAGGGGGGCCTTGCAGGCTCCCCCAAGCTCCAGTGACCATCACCTCCCCAGGGCACTAAATATTCAAATGGACGCCTGGGGACCACCACCTCCCCGAGGCTTTACAAATGATGAGATGGGGACGTGCATCCCTCCTCCAGGAGCCCTTGATGGCCCTGGGGACCACCACCCCAAGGGCAGCTCCTGCAATGTCCTGGATTGCCTCCCCAGGGACATTGCTGTTTGCTATGACAGGGCGGGAGCACGGCTCCCACCCTGTCATAACAAACTCTGCTTTGGTTTCTGGACGTGAGAGCAGGAAACCTGCTCTTGCTTCCAATTGCTTCAGATTGCTTTTGCATAAGGTGAGCTGCATGTCCGCAGCTCCCCTTGTGCAAAAGCAATGTTGGCTCCCGCAGGAGGCAGGGAGCCAGCTGGGACCATGGGGGCATTGGGCTCCCCACACAATCCTAAAAGGTGAGGACAGGTGGTGTAAAAAGGGGCCATTGGCTCGGACCACCTCTCTGCAATCCAGCTGTGTGCACTTACTGGAGGTACCTGGAGGACTAATTGGCCCCCAGGGACCCTCCATATTCAAGCAGACTTAATACCCCCAACTTAGAACGCACCTGTGGGCGTGTTTGCAGAGTGGTGGAGAAAGGGTGTGTGGCCTGTGTCTACCTCTCAGCAATCCCACTTTGTGGGACTTACTGGAGGTAAGATGTAGGCTAGTTGGCTAAAGGACCCAGAGCAGCGAATAGGGATTCAATTCCCCTCCAAGAGCACACCAGTGAGCGTGTTTGCAGAGTGGTGGGCAAAGGGGGCGTGGCCTGTTATGAGAACTTAGCAATCCTGCTGTGTGGTACTTACTGGAGGTAATATAGGGGTTGTTAGCCCCCAAGGATGTCCTTGGGAGCCAAGTATGCCTCTTGTTACTTCCAGTAAGTCCCACACAGTAGGATTGCTAAGACGTCTTTGGAGGCCATGCCTCTTTTCTACACCACTCTGCAAATGTGCCTCCTGGAATGGAGGGGATGTATGATGTCCGTAGTGGAATTATGTGGTATGTTGTGCAGTGAAATTTTGTGGATAGAAAGTATGTGGCATTTAGTGTATAGGAATTATGTAGAGTGGGATTATGTGGCATGGGAGTCTGTGTTGTGAAGTAGTAACCTCAGGTTTAGTCTTCCTCATTTCCATCGAAGCTCAACAATGAACTCAGTGAGACAAAAAAAGAAGTAATCACTGAGGAGCACTTGTGGACTTACTCAGAGGTATGAGCGGGGCCACTGGAATTATGCAACTGTTTGGCTGCACCAACTTGTGCACAATTATACATTTTCTGCATTAGCCACATTATCTACCAGTCGCACCTTAATCTGCAGGTTTGAACAAAAAAAGCTGTATTTCTAGCTGATAGGGGTCAAACGTTACAAAAAATGCAACTACAAGTGTTACAGCATGGTGGAAGGCCCTTTGCAAACCTAGAATGGTCACCTGTTACTTATTGCTAAATGTGGGTGTTAAATTGGTACTAATGGTGTGCAATCAACTCTTCTGCGCTTCTCTTGCCTCTTTCTGCATTTCTATTGCTTCTCTCAGCACATTTCTTTCTTTTTCAGCACTTCTCTTGCCTCTTTCTGCAAATCTCTTCTACTTTTGTACCTCTCTTCCCTCTTTGTGCACATCTGTTGCCTCTTTCTGCACCTCATGTGCTTCTTTCTGCACCCTTCTTGCCTCTTTCTGTACCCTTTTTCCCTCTTTCTGTACCTCTCTTGCCTTTTTCTATATCCCTCCTACATCTTTCTATACCCTTTCTGTACCTCTGTTACTTCTGTCTGTACCTCTTTCACTTCTTTCTGCACATAACTTGCCTCTTTCAGCACCACTGTTGCGTCGTTCAACAATACTCTTGCCTCTTTCTGCACTTCTCTTCCTTCTTTCAGCACCCCTCTTGCCTCTTTCTAACCCCCTCCTATCTTTTTCTGCACCCCTCTTGACGCTTTTTGCACCTCTGTTAGTTCTTTCTGCACTGCTCTTCTTTCTGCATCTCGCCTCCAACCATGTTCCCTGTTTCTGCACCTTTCCTGCCTGTTTATGCAACTCTCTTGCCTCTATTTGCATCTCTGAGTAAGGGGTACTTTAATGCCCCTGCCCTATTATGAACTAGAGCCTTACAGGGGAGGTCATGTCAATCAAAGGATACCCCAACCCATAGTGTACCCTAGTGTATGTAGGTGTTTTCACTGTATTCTAAGTGTCTTTCAGCATAGCACTGGCTCTGCATCTGGTTAAGCAGAGTCAGTTACCACCAGTACCAGTCAGTAAAAAGTTGGGTGCACAGGATGACTTTGAAACATGGCCTCTTTATGCAGCTCTGTTGGTTCTTTCTGCATATCTCTCACTTTCTGCACTTTTTTCATCTTTCTGGACTTCTGTTGCTTCTTTCTGCATTTTTCTTGCTTCTTCCTACATCTTTCTTCACATTTCCTAACTCCGTAGGCATAGTGCTGTAGTGTAGTTCCTAGTTTCCCACTAGGCCCTGCGCATTGGAATAACATAAACAGTAGTATCGACGTGGAACTGCGGATATTCCAGGCCTCCACTGACTATGCTAAACTTAAATTGGGTTGTGTTACCAACTAGCTCAGAGGTCACTGGAAACTTTCTTCTCTGCATAGGAAGTGATCAGCTTCCTTGGCACAGACAAGAAGGGATTCAGTTTTCCAACAACCGTGCAACATGACAACTTTGCTCCTCAGATCAAGAGTCGATCTCTAGGGTCGTGTGAAACAATAGACATGTATTTCACTCAGTCAGTCTAGTGCAGTTTACTTTCACGAGATGTAGAGAATAGAGAGACAGGCCTTAGTCAATAAAGGGTTAACATTTATTGAACAGTCTTTCTTCTCGTACAAGAGAAATGTATTGCCACAATTGCAATAATTGTTATTATAAAAAGTACGTACAGTAAGATAAGTATTGCGAAATAGAACTGTAAAAGCATTGATATGGTTTCTTAGCCATACAATGGTTTAAAAGTAATAAAACATATATACAGTCATATATACATTTGGCTAACATACTCAACTGGTGCTTCTAACTAAGCCTACCCCAGTGTGCCTGACCTAAGCCTAACACGTGAGAAGGGGAGTAAGTAAGTAGCTTTAAGTTAAGTTGGTTTTTCCAAGGTTTGTTTCAAGAATTCTCGTCTAAGGGTTTAGTCAACACCATACCTCTGAATAGAATGATGGAGGATTGGTATCTCCTTCAGGGGTCTCTCTCGATATCCCAGTCACCTGCGAGGGTAAACCGGAAGCGCCGGGACTGGATTTCTCTGCACGAGAAAGGCAGCGGCTTCTCTCAGCGCGTCGAGGAAGGAGGGGTGACAGCGTCCGCGGGCAGCTGGAATCTCCTGGATGTCTTCGCAGAGGACGGCTGCTCGGCTCCTCAAGCGTACTGCACCATAGTTCGCGCTGTAGCGGCGATAATGGTAATCAGCAGCTTCACCACCACAGGATAGCAGGCTGCAGCGACAGAGTGCTAGTTTTTACCAACACAGGGTCATGCAGGCAGCTGGCATCAGCAACAGGCAACGAACTCACAGCTCGTATCTCTCTCCTTGCTTAAGGCAACGTTGGTAATATTTATACCTGACAGGTGCCGGGTTTGACGCAAGTTTGCTGGACATAAGACGTCAATTAAAGATGTCACTAGGAAGTGACAGTTATCAGTTGCTCATTAGAGTTCCATTACTAATCAAAACATAGCAAGCGGGGATTTCCAGGTTTTGCTAAGTTTTATCTTGTTGAAGAACTCGGAGTGTTATCTAGGAATATCAGATAGTGACTGCTGCTCTGTCATTGCACTAATTGGTCGCAAAGGAAGTAGCAGAGAGTCATGCTGGAATGTGGCTCTGTTCGTGTGAGGCCAGAGATGACTTTTCAGAAAATCGCACTTGAACGGTTATGCCAATATAGGGAATAAATGGATTTATAGCCGAATAGGGGCATAAGGTCACAGTATCGATCAGGAACCTAGATAAGCACGCAACAGTGCAAAATTAGCATTTAAAAAACCTTAGAAATTCCCTGGAAAAAAAATAGGTTTTAGGGACGTTATAGTTATAAATTATCATTTAAAAAACCTTTGTAATTCACTAAAAAACCATAGGTTTCAGTGACATTATATTTAAAAATTATGATTTAAAAAACTTTGAAATTCACTGAAAAAAATCATAGGGTTCAGGGACATTATAGTTAGAAATTATCATTTAAATAACCGTTGAAAGTCACTGAAAAAAATGTATGTAGGTTCCGAGACGTTAAAGTTAGTTGGACATTTCACTTGCACAAAACCAGAGAATTTCATCCATTATAGTTAGTTGAGCTAACTATAATTTGTGCCTCTGCTATGCACTTCTGATGACATCACATATTACATCACTCATGACATGGTCTGTGACATCACTGATGAAATCACTGATGACATCTCAAATGACATCACTGATGACAACACTGATGACATAATCCACGTGATGATCTGATCCACCTGCTCACACCCTAATGTAACCTTTGATACACCCATTCTAAAATGCAGACTATCATTTTCAAAACCATAGACACACCAATACCAGTTACTACATACCCACTCACTGATTCCTAGGTCTACATACACATCCACTCATTCACCCATACAGTCACTCATACATGCAGTCGCTCATCAATACAGCACTATCATATGCACTCATACACCTATACAGACACTCACACACCGCCACACATCCATAGAGTTACTCACACACCTAGTCAGTCATGCAAAGAATCAATCACACTCCCATTTACTAATCTATACAGTTGTATACACACCACCTCACTTATTTATACAGATACTAACACATACTTACTCTCTTCTACAATCACTGACACAAGCACACACTCATCCATACAGCCACTCTCACAATCACTCACTCTCACATATAGTCATTCATGTACTCCAACATTCACATTTACTGCCTATCATATAAGTGGTTACTCACACATGTACCACTGAGACATCCATTTACTCACCAACATACCCATACACACACACCCCACCCACCCACACAGACACTCAGGCACCCATACAGATACTCAGATAACACATCAATACCCATATAGACACTCATGTAGCTACTTACCAACCCATGCAGCCGCTTACACACCAACTAACAGACTGATAAAGACATTCACACAGTTGTCCCTAATCCCTGCATTTAGTAAAACATGTTTAATCACTCATTTATACAGCCAGTCACGCACCTACTAAATCATCCATTCAGACACTTATACACCCGCTCATTCTTCAATACACCTTGGCATATATATATATATATATATATATATATATATATATATATGTTTCCAAAGGTGGCCACAGGATTTCCGAGGGGATTTGGCAACGTTTAAGGAGAAAGGGAGATGAGAGAGACGTTTCTCTCTCTGGGACACTGCACTGCAAGTAAACCCATTCTAGCTTGGCAGCGAGGGGCATTGCGCCCGTGATATTTGTTGAACTAATTTTGCACGTGAAGTGAAATTGGGCACTAAGACATTATTTTAAGACTATGGTGCATTCTGGGACCTGCAGTATCCTACTGTGGGCCACATGACCACTTGGAGGCTACAGACTACACTCACCTGTGAGCAAGGCGAGGTCGCCGAAACCGGTCAGGTTTGAAAAGGAGTGTTTTAATGCTGCTGAGCACGTGACAAATAAAAGTCATCTTGCACGTAAGTCGGAGTTGGGCTCTGTCTTTTGAAGCATATATATATATATATATATATATATATATATATATATATATATATATATATATATATATATTAAACATATTTTAACTTTACAGAATTACACAGTCACTAGATGATGTCATCAGTGATGTCATTTGAGATGTCATCGGTGATTCCACTGACCATGTCATGAATGATGTAATATGTGAAGTCATCAGCAGTGCATTGCGGTGGTGCAAGTTATAGTAAGCTCAACTAACTATAACGATTTAGAAAAGGGGGTGGTGATGAACAGAGTGTCTGAGTTAAACAGACCACTCTTACCCAGTCAAAAGATCAGGGCTTGATCCATCACCGTTATTTATCTCACTGCCCCATCCCAGCTCAGAACCTGGCTATATGCAAATCAGTCTGTCCCTGGCCCAGTGCATCATGGGAACAGGGCAGACTAAACTACCAAGCCAATTCTTCACCAGAAAGGAGACAAGCTACCGGGGACCGGTTTCTGGCATTTCAGCCTTCTTCGGCCCGGCTTGCTTGAATCCTGATGGAGCAGTGAGAAAGGGACTCATGTCTGAGTATACCCTGCCACACCTATAGTGGCCAAAAACGATTTAGAAAACGCTCCTGAAACCTATGGTTTTTCAGTGAATTTCGAAGGTTTTTAAATGATAATTTCTAGCTATAATGTCCCTGGAACCTACGTACATTTTTTATGCATATATTTTATATTATTGTCCTTTATATTTTGTTTTCAGCCCTGATGAAGTTCCAGGAGATATTGGAATAAAAAGTGTAGGCTGGATTTGAACCTTTTTTGAAGAATTGCAATAAAGTGTAAACTTTTAAGACATATTGAAGCTTCTTTTGTACTTGTGCACCTTCCCATTTGTTATAAAAATCATTTTGATCTGCTGGACAGTGGCACTAAACAGCGGCAGGTGCCCGAAGATTTGTGCACAAGAAATTGTATATTATATACATTGTGACTGAGGTGCGGCCTTTCCAATCCGCCACTGTTTCCATTGTTTCTGTTCAATGCAAAAGTCTCTGAAACATTCTTTCTAAATGAATGAGAATACTCCGAATTTGGTAAGCCAAATCGCTTTGTTTCAACAGGAAACCCATCACCGGCAGTATTTAATGCAGCATCCAACTCCCCTCAAGAAAGTAACAGTACAGCTTCAGGTTCACTACTTCTTGCCTCAATACACTTTCCAAATTTTCAACAGATCAATATGCAACTCGTGTACGTGCTTCCCGGAAACGAGAGCAGGCGAGGCAAAGCGGGAGAGAGCAGGAGAGAGAGGCGGTGGCTCGAGCTCAGTGGGAGACTGGCAGCCGCGGGGAGGCACGATAGCCGACAACCGCGAGACGCAACTCGCAGAGGCCGCAAACTCCCGAGAGCCATCAGGGAGAAGCACCCGCGTTCCACCAGCCAGGTATTACCTGCGGACCGGCGTTTTGGGACGCCCTGCTCTGCCCTGCTCCTTTTCCGGAGTTGGGAGCGGCTGGGTCAGCTGGCCAGAGGCATCCCATCCACCAACTACCAGTAGCAGCAAGAGGGCAGCAAAGAGCCGAGTGCTGTACGCCAGAGAGCCAGCTCGCGAGCAGAGAGCAGCAACAAGCGCCATAGGCACCGTGCTTCACGGCAGGATGCCACGCCCAACCAAGCGCTGAACCCCCCCAACTGAGGAGGAGGTAAGGAATTCGGGGTGTGCGGCATGCGGTGGTGGATTAACCCGTGAGCCCCTGTGAGCCCCTGTGTGTTCCCCTGTGGCCCCCTGAGAGTCGGGAACCGTGAAAAACTGTGAAGGGCAGCAGAAGTTCGTGGGCAGAGTGCAGGGGACTGCCATCGACTGCGGCATGGCCCGGCTGTGGTGGGAACCTGGTGAAAGACTCTATCTGCTCTCAGGGCTGAGGCTGCGGGACACGGCAAAACTGCGGTCCTGGTTCAAAAAACAAATACAAAGAAACTGGATCTTTTCTTCTTCTAAGAACACCAGCAATGGTTTGATTGATCGATTGTAGCGACCACAAACACTTTGGAGCAGCAGAGGGCATTAGAGAGCTGAACGCCAGGTGACTTGTCTCTTTGGCTCAGGCTCTAGCTGTGGATTGCAGGACGTTGGCTGTAGTCCGCAGGCGGAGGATCTCAAGCCAGGGTGTTTGCTCACTAGTGTTCTAGCTCGTCCAAGTCGTGGTCAGGATCGGCTGCGAGCTCGGAGGCCCTGAGTGGTGAGGCCACTGGAGGTCTTTCTTTGCACTGTTGCTGGCAACTCTGACAAGCTATTCCTGGGCTGTCGCAGGCCTATCATCTGGTGGCTTGTGGTGGCTTGTGACGCCTGCAGCTCTGGTTTCCTCACTCTTGAGCCATGGTCCCCGGAGAGGTCTAGGAGGGCACATGGGAGTAGTAATACTCGCGGGATTGCAATGTAGAACTCCAAGCCGCTTAGGAGACTACCCAAGAGAAAGGGCACGGTCTTACGGGTTGTCTCCCCTGAGGCCAACCAGCAGCAGTTGCCGCCACACCAGGTCAAATCCCCTCAAACCGGTGGCTCATTGTTGCAACGTCGGATTAGTGACTTCTTCGACACTGCTCCTCAAACAAGATCTCAAACAGGCTCTCCCTCCACCTCAACATCCCAGTATGGTATGGAAACAAACGCGGACACCCTGGGCCATGACAAACACTCTGACTCCAGTCCTGTTCACTCCGAAAGTTTACATTCGGATAATTTTAATTTTCATTCATCATCGCCTAACGCTTCGGAATCAATTGTGCACCACCAGTTAAATCCGCTTTACCAGGAAGCTGCAATAATGACACAGGTCACCACTACTGTTTTACCGAGTGTCTCTCCTACTGGCCTGGGGAGCTTAACGGATTTTGCCTTGGACTCAGACTCTACTACTCTCACCACAAACACCACTATAATAAACAAGGCGGCCAAGCTACAAGTCCAAGCACAAGTTCATGGCAGAGTGCCATCTACCCCTCCAAAATCTGATGATTACCGCAATGCGGTAGATATGATTCCTAAGTCCTCATCACAATGCAGCCCAGGTCCGGATCCTCCCCAACTCATCCAGAAGGACTTTTAATCGTTAGAAAAGAACTTAAAGTTTGAAAGCCCCCTGTCATCTAAGCGATTCTTGACCTCTTTAGAAGCGCGTATCGAGGACTCCCTTGCTCATACCCCAGGCTTTGGTTCACATCCCAACTCCCCTAGTATCACGCAAGATGATCAAGAATTACCGGTGTCTGTCTCCCAGGGATCTATAAACTCTATTTCGGTCTCGCTGACATCACTCCACGTAAAGCAAGACACAATTGCTACAGCTATGCTTTGGCAATCTCAGAAAATGGAACTGCAGGTTGACCTAATTCAAACTTTGGCTTCAACACTGTCTGACCTGGGCTCCAGACTAAGCTCTCTTGAAATGTCTGCAGAGCTACAGGATAACAAGAACATCTGTCCCTGCTCTCCAATAATAAATAAACTTTCCTCCCTCCGAGAAATCTTGGGAGTATTTATGGACAGCTTGAAAAATAACATCGACGGAAACAAATTAGCAATTCTCCCTCAAGAACTCCAAACTTCAATCTTTCTCGAGGAGTCCTTAGACGCTGATACATTGGTTGGCTCTCCATCTGGGAGAAAGAGGACCTCGCTGCATCTTGAATAATATCCTAAAAGCTTGGCTTGCTCTTCTCTGGGGATCAGCCCAAGCAATCTCCAAGCGGGCTCGGAACATCTCGACTTGAGCAGCCCCGCATTGATGAAATCAGCGATGCAGCAGCATACTTTCACTAATATTATCCAGAAAAATACGGCTCCCACCTGTTCGAATCCCTCAATGAAACCTCCTTTGTCAAGGAGAGAGAGAAGGAAACTTAAAAAACAAACCAAGAAACAACGTTTAGCAAAAAGGAGAGTGGGTTTCGAGGGTCCAGTAGCTCCTGGTATCCCAGCTATTAAACCTAAAGATCTTCCTTATTTCCCAATTTTCAACCTGGCTTCAAGACAGAAGATGAAAACTATCGGGACAAGCACGACTCAGGTATGCAACAAGGATACCATAGAAAAAACAGGACCACCGATACAGGATCCACCCGTGGGAATACCTTTGGCTTTGGGAACGACCAAACATCACATTACTAGGGCGAAGTTCGGTTCCCTGCCAAACAAAATCAATGGTTTACCTTCCTATGACCTAGGCCTTGGAAGCATGAACCACACTGCACAGCCAGCAGCAGTTATGCAAGAAGCTCAGAACAGCCAAACCAATGGCCAGGATCTGGAAAAAGCTTCGTCAGGAGATCCTCAAACAGTATCAGAGGGACCAGTGAAGGGCTGCTCTTTGTGCCACCTACCTGAGGCTTTAACCAATATCTGCAGGGACTCTTCTATACAAATGCAGTGGCCCCATCAGCCCCATTTTATTTATGCCCCGGGAGCACAAAAACCCCAGGAGGGGAATAATCATTCATCAGGAGTACAACCTCAACAACCGGAGGTGCCTGTATTTCCAAGCAAACTGGTCAGGAGTCTGAATCATCAAAGCCCAGAAAATGATGTTGAACTTGTCTTTTTTCCTCATTATGCCCATAAGGGCCCACACAACATCCTTAATAGAAATAATCTTCTTCGGTTATTCAATAACATCCCAGGTCTGTCTGGGGTCAATTCTTCAGACCTTACTTCAGTCAAGTTCTCCTCAATACCAGGCAAAGGGGGCTCAGAGGCAACCATCACAAAGTGGTCCCGGGAGTCCATAAGGGATGCAATCCTAGGTGAAGCAGGCACATTTGAAAACTGGGGGATTGAAATATGGGTGCCAACACAACAAAAATATCCTCACGTCCTCCTTCCATCGCTACCAGTAAGGAAGTATATTAGCGTCCTAAAGGGGTCCCGGGGTGCAACCCATGCCTGGCTCCCAGAAGCGACGAACGCGGATAACTTTATAAACATCTCATGCAACAGTAATCATCGCATGTTGAGCTGCAAAACGAGTCGCCATGCCCGCGCTTCCGTTGAATATCACGTGCCCCCTTACCCAGAGCCTGTAAGCACATCTGCCCAGTAGTGTTCCTCCTAACGGGGAAGTCAACTGGTCGAATCATAATCTGACTATCACGTCCTGGAATGTGGCTGGGCTAAAGTCAACTTTTGCCTCCAAATCAGCCATGGAATACCTGAATAAAAGCGATATCATCTGCTTACAGGAGACTTGGTCCCTAGCTTCAACACCTTTTGTCGGCTATTATGAACTCTTTCAACCAGCTACACAGGCCAAAACACACGGAAGACCCTCAGGGGGCCTCTCTATTTACATTAAGCACAGATGCAAGATAAAAGTGACCCCTATTCTTCGGAACTCAATGACAGAGCAGACAGTATTAATTAATGGCCTATCATCTTCAGGCAGGGTCTTACCCATGCTTCTGATCAACTGCTATCATAACTCAAAGAAAACTACAAAAACAACCGCTACAGAGCGATTGATTAAGCACTTGGCAGATCTGTTACTGGAATTTGCATCAGCAGAAGTTCTGCTAACAGGGGATTTTAACATCAAAGGTCTGGTTACCAATGTGGGTCCGGCCATCAGAAGTAAAGAACAAGAAGCCATGATTACATTACTAACCAATCACATTCTAAGCTCCGCAAAACAAATTGGAATAGAACAGAATCCAGGGACCTATTTTCCTCCAACCTTCAAAAACATCTCTACAATTGACTATATTTTCCTCTCACCGTTTTTAGGAAACAAACTAACTTGGATGAAAATCCCTTACCGTCACGAGAGTGACCACAACCACTTAACGGTAACAATTGAATTGTTGGTGCCAGCCGCCGCAGAAATAACAGCTGCGGGGCACACAACGCAAGCGGGATTCCACACATTAGTCAGGAAAATCAAATGGGATTCATCAGGTTCTACCAAGGTGAGCACTTGGCTTGCAGGAGAGACTCCAAATTTTAGGCATAGCTCTTCAACGGACTTACATCTACGGTGGGACAGCGCAATTAGAAAATTGCAAAATCTCTTAACGGGAACCGAGGCCCAACAAAAGTCTTACGAGCTACGCCCGAAGCGGATCTATGATCCAGAGCTAACCACCAAAAGAAAAGCCCTTAGGAGGGCTGTGCGACTGCACAAATTGAATGGCACTGCGCGCTCGGCCTACAATATGGCATTACTGCGCAAGTCCTTCAGAAAATCAGTATGGGCTGCGAAGAGATTGAAAGAACAAAAAGAGTGGATAAAAATATTTGCACTGTCACAGGGCAGGAACCTATCCCAGTTCTGGAATTATATGAATAAGCTCCGCTCGTCGAATAACAACAGAGGGAACGCAATCTGTGAAGAAGTCTGGGCCCAGCATGTAATTCATCTATACGGCAGAGACACGTCGGACTTCGTGGCGACCGATTTAAGAGATAATGTCGATCCAACGCTGACTGAACCCCATGAGCTGTCCTCTGCAGCCGAAGTCTCCAAATTTCTGAAGGCAATGAAAAACGACGGGGCCCCCGGGCCTAATGGCCTGCCAGCAGGGGTTTTTAAATGTGCGTTGTCAGAGTGGGCTGAACTTCTTGCCTCATTATTTAACAACGTGTTTATGACCCGCCAGCTACCAGATTCTTGGCTCGGCTCGATATTATGCCCAATTTTTAAGAAAGGAAACCCTATGCTCCCAGCAAACTACTGACTTATTGCCTTACTAGATCTCGAGGCGAAGGCATATGCCCGGTGTCTTCCAAAGCTCTTAGAAGATTGGGTAGCAGAAAACAATATTCTACCTTACTTTCAAACAGGGTTTCGCTCCTCAGCATCTACCATAGACAATATCACAACTTTGGCTTTTCTGAGTCAGCAGGCGGCACAAAAAAATCATCTTCCACTATATTGCTGCTTTATTGACTACAGCGCAGCCTTCGATAAAGTGTCTTGCGACATTCTATGGAGGAAATTGGACAAATCGGGGATTCCACAGAACCTGCTAGAGGCCCTTATCTCCCTGCACAAGAACACCTGGGTGCGAATTAAAACAGGCCCCAAGACAGTCTCCAGAAAAATTGCCATCGGAGACGGTTTGAAGCAGGGCTGTGTTCTCGCCCCGCTTTTGTTCAACCTCTATACTGCTGATCTGGGAACATATCTGAAGAAAAGCAATTTACTCCCGCCAAAGCTGGGTCCTGCAAAACGGGACCTGCATATTTTACAATATGCTGATGATATTGTCATAATGGACCAGACAAAAATGGGGCTCCAACGAGCATTAAGTAAGCTTCATACATATAATACGGCCAACGTGCTAAAAATCAACCAAGAAAAGACCAAGGTGATGATATTCGGCCGTTGTAAGAACAAGAGAAGTTTAAGGTGGCACATTGGGCCCGCAACGATCAACCCAACAGCAAAATACAATTACTTAGGAGTATGGTTCTGCGAGACCTCAAGATCAACAGCTCATTTAGCGGCCATGAAAAAAAGAGCAGGTGCAATAACATACTCCCTGACTCGATTGAATCAGTCTCTGAGCAGCCCCTCTGCAGAGCCTATCTTGAAAGTGATCAAAGCCACTCTACTCCCCGCCTTGAACTATGGACATCAGGCCTTTCCCGGTGCATGCTGTGTCAGCCTTGACCATGCCCAAGTTCCATTTACAAAAAAATCTTTCATCTCCCGAAATTCATTCAGAGAACAAGACTACGTTTGGAGCTGGGACTACAAAGGCAGTCCATCTACTGCGAGGCAGATACCTTGAAATATTTTATAAGGTTATCAAAAGCAGCAGATACCACCCTAAAATTCTGCCTAAAAGAGATCTTTAACAGCCCTGGAAACCCATCGAATCGTCAAATGACAAAGGCCATTAAATCATTAGGGATTGACAGCTCCCTGCTAATCTCAGACACAATTCCATACTCAGTGTGGAAAAAAGTCATCAATAAGCAGGCAAAATTAATTTCCCATCGGATGGACCTTCAGGGTTTAAACACACTAACTGTCTTGCTTCCCTTGAATGTCTCATACCAGCCTGGGGTACCGCAATTTTATCTACTGGAAAACCTGAACGCAGTGGCACCGAAGAACATACTGTCTATGCGCCTTCTAGGCCTGTGCTCTACGGCCTCCTACAGATAGGCTCCTTCAAAGGAAGGGGGGGCCTGCAGACTGTGCTCATATCACAAAGAATCATGGACGCACCTACTGTGTTGTTGCCCAGCTATGGATGGCCCCTCCTCGGCTCCTACGCTTCCTGCCCCCCCCCCAACAACTTTTTTCGTCCCCTTGTCTAGCACCTCTTGTTCTAATCTTTTCACTTTTTGGACTTCAATAGTACCTTAACACTGGTAGTTTTAAAATTGTTTTTAAATGTATAGCTTTTTTTTAAATGACAGTGTATTTCTTCAGTTTTGTTTCTTGATGTAATAATTGTGCTAATATGGATATTTCATAGCAATGGTTTTAATTAACTATGCTAAACATATAAACTACAACTACAACAACTCCACATAATCACAGTGGAATCAGCTATCATGATCGGCAACTCATTTTGTCATCTGGATTACAAGTCAAATAGCCCTTTTCACACACTGAATTTGGGTAATCTGGCTGCTCACTCAGAATTAAAACATTTGGCCTAAGTCCACATACCATGAGGAATGCCCTAGGAACAAGGAATTACAGTGAAGTGCCCAGTCACATCCATGAGAATTCGTAAGCCCACATACAAGTCCACTGTCACAGGCAGGTGGAAACCTGAACATGGATAAGTTCAACTGAAAGATGGTGCTGGCTCCCTTCTGATTTTCCTTGCCCAAAGAACCTGAATAGAGGTCCTCTCAAAAGAAGTATGCTTGACACATGTCTGCTCATGGAATTTAGGGGACCTTGTCCACTCATCACATGGCAGTGACATGATAACCTTTGGGAAACCTTTGACTTTCTTTGTTTCCGAGAAACTAGGTGTCACACTGAAATCCCTTGTTAGGCTTTCAAACCTTTTACAAGCATACAAGTGAAGCCAAGAAAGTTAACATAGAGGTGGCGTTGGCATATACCTAAAATTGGCCACTGCATTACAACTCAGAAATTTAGCAATGAATAACCACTCCGTACAAGTCATCTACCATGTAATCCGTCACCTAGGTGATAAATCAGCAGCTATACTAATATTAAACATATACATCAATACTGTTCTGTAAAACAAAACAGCTTTCAAAAGGAACATTGTAACTGATAATGCAGCACCTCAAATCCAGATGGATTTGTCTTCTGATATCCAACATTATTGGAAAACAGAACCTTTTGCCAGTATTCTGGAACACGTCAATGATGTATAGAGGTTGTTTAAGGCTCACAATAAACAAAATAACCACATACAATCAGTAGCAAAGAAAAAAAAAGAATTGTGTTTCCACTAGGTAAAAATGTATTCAAAATTAACTGTGGTGCCTAAGACAGAATGCAAGTTTTGGTAAAACCCCTTAAATAAGCTGCTTACCTAAGATTGTATTAACATCCTAGGCAGAATGAAGAGTAATGCCAGGGACCAAAGGGAATAATCATGATGGAAATAGGCTTAAGTGCCCCGCAGATCATCAGAGCCTAAGCCAAATAGTTCTTTGTAGTCGTTTCTGGGATATGACTGGCCTTTCAACACTATTTTACAGCCATGTAGTTACTATAGATGTAGCTGATGCTGCAATGCTTTTTCCCCATTGGAATGAGTAGAAATGGATGAGTTTCCCAAATAGGAGTACTTAAACCTGCGAGCCACAGAAAAACACTTTAGTGTTTCTTGAAGAAAAAAGAAGTTTAATTCTTCTTACTGGTATTTTCTCTTCGGTGAAAGTTATGTTATGTTATGTTATGTTAACATTATTTATACAGCGCACAGCTGCCCCAGCAAAGGGGCGTCCTGGCGCTTAGACAGATACTACAACATAACACGCAGGAAAAGGGAAAAAAAGGAGGAACGACTACCCAAGTACAGGAAACAAAAAAGTTTTAATAGCACGCCTGAAGGCGGACAGATTATTCAAAGCTCGAATGTGCACTGGGAGCGAGTTCCACAACCCCGCGGCAAGCACTCGGTAGGAGCGGCCACCCATTCTGCTGAGTTTAAAACGGGGACAGACCGCAAGATGAAGAGCCTCCGATCTCAAAGATCTCGAAGGGATGTAGGGGATAAGCAGGTTGGCAAGTGCCGGCGGCGAGGAGAGCTTCATGATTTTAAAGGCCAGACAGAGCGATTTAAACTTAATCCTTTGTCTGACCGGCAGCCAGTGAAGGGCAGAAATAGTGCTGGAAACAGAGCAATGCCTGGGAAGACCAACAATGGCCCGCGCCGCAGCATTCTGTACCCTTTGTAGCCTGGATGCCTCAGCCTGGTTTACCCCCAACATCAGCGCACTTCCGTAGTCCAGCCGAGATAGAACCGAGGCTTGGACCACGAGCTGCCGGGTGGAAGGGTCAAAGAACTTGAGGACCGGTCTTAAGCCTCGCAGGATACCGTAGCAGGTGGCTGCAACCTTCTTCGTGTGGCCTGTGAAGGTGAGGGCCGAATCTAGCCAGACCCCTAAGTTTTTTACTTCGGAAGCTGGGATGGGAGTGATGCCCAATTCTGGAGGCCACCACTGGTCTCCCCAGAGCTCAGCATGTTTCCCCAAGACCAAGACTTCAGTTTTTTTGGCATTAAATTGTAAGCAATTGGTTCTCAACCAATTTGCTACTGCCACAAGTCCTGCTCGGAATCTGGGGGCATCCACTTCAGGGTCTCCACTCAGCGTCACCACCAGCTGCGTATCGTCTGCATATGAGGTCATCGTCAAACCGCACTGTTTGACGATTGCAGCTAGCGGTTTCACATAAAGGTTGAACAAGGTAGGGCTCAACGAGGAGCCCTGTGGGACCCCCAGATCCGAAGAATGAAGGGTGGACTGGCAGGGTGGTATAGCCACCTTAAAGGTTCGATCAGAGAGGAAAGATCGGAACCACTGAAGGGCGGTCCCAGCTACTCCAGCTTCCTCCAGGCGCTGAATCAACACACGGTGGGACACGGAAGCCATTTTGGCTAGGGTCTAGTATCTGATTACGAGCAAGGTGATCAGACAGGATGGAATTTACATGGGCTTCGGTGACTTTAGCAGTCCAAGGAAGAAGAGATATGGGGCGGTAGTTCTCAGGCAAAAGAGGGTCTGCATTTGCCTTCTTCAAAACTGGGGTGACTACCGCCTGCTTCCACGAGGAGGGGACCATTCCGGTTGACAACGACAGGTTGATCAAGGTGAGTATCGGAACTCGACACAGAGGGGAAAGCGTCCTAATGAGAGCTGGCTTCAGCGGATCCAGAGGGGAGCCTGATTTAATGCTGAGGCTCAGTTTGTCAAAAGCCTCCGTAGACAAATCAGGCAAGAAGGTCAAAGTCTCATAGCCCAAGAGGTTAGGGCCAGTTAGCTCTGGATCCGGCAGACACGGGTCAAATCCTCGGTATATAGTCTGCACTTTCTCCAAAAAGAAGGATGCCAAATTCTCGCAGTGAGAGTCGGTGCAGATCTCTGCCGAAGTGGCTCTTTTATTCATAAGGTCTTTCAGGACCTTGAATATTAATTTAGAGGGGTTGGTACTGGTTTGGAATTTCTGAGCGTAGAATGCGGCACGAGTTCTGCAAATTGCCCTGTGATAGGTCTTAAGTTTGGCAAAATATGAGGATTTCAGGACGGGATCGTAAGACCTCCTCCATTCCTTCTCAGCTTTCCGGCAGGTTTTTTTAAGCTCGGCAAGGGAGTCATTATACCACGGGCTGGGTACCTTAGAATGACCTTTCGACCTGCGCATGGGTATAAGGGAGTCAAGGGCATCCGAAATCCATTTGCAAGTAGACAAAGCATCCTGTAAGAACATGGAGAAGTCGGATTGATGACAGATTTCCTCACTGATTAGCACCGCCTATCTTTATTCTTGCAGTGCACAAATAATACAGCAGCACTAGTAGCACGGAAACCTTTGAGCAAATGAGCACTTGAGAGTGTACTGGACTTCTCGAATCCAGGCACAAATTATTTCATATCAATGAAAGGGATATTTATTGTTGTCTTGGCAGCCCATGTGTATACCTATAGGTCCCTAGTGTATGGTACAAAGTGTGGCCAGGTACGTTAGTTAAATGTCGCTGTAGACTGCAGCACCTATTGTACCAGCCACTACAGAGATGGTGCAAAAATAACTGCTGGTCTGTCTGTGCAGTTTTAAAACTGAAATTAACCCATTTTGACAGGCCATAACCCTTCTTTGAAATAATAACCCCCCCCCCCAAAAAGAAGGCCTTACTTCTTATAAGGCAGGGTTCAAGGTATTTAATGGTAGGACATGTAAAGGGTTAATGTTAAACATGTCCTTACAGTGAAAAGGCCCCTAAAGCTATTTTACTGTAGCAGGGTTAGTTGTTCATAGGGATGAATTTGAATACTTTTGCATAAGCTCCACAAAGTGTGCTTTCCAAGCCATTTCTGACATGGGTGAACTTGGTAGGATGTACCATCGATAAATGTGGAAGACAGGTTATTGTAACCCCACACATTTTTATTCAATGTGTAATTAGGTTAGACGTTTTGCTTCTGGGTTACTAACAATCCCATAACGGAATCGGGGGCACTCTGGAAACAGCTGCAGACCTTATTTCATTATTAACAGTATCACACAGACACACTGTACTAAGAAGAATGATCACTGTAAAAGTTTCTATTACTACTGGAATAGTCTGTTTCTCAGTACATCTAAAACAACTGCAGAGAGTATTTTAAAAACAGAATAAAGACATGTTATAATAAAGAGAATAAAATGAAAATTTCTAAGATGTTTAAAATGTCATCTAGCACATAACACCCTAATGCCTACTTCTATGTGCTGCACTAAGTGAACATGGAAGACAAAGCAACTTGCAGTTTAGATTTTATTGGGGGGGAGAGATGTGCTGCATACATTGTTGACAGCAAAATACTCTCCTTATCAGCAGAGGTGTGAAGACAGTGTTTCGTGTGAAGGGCAAACACATGCTGTGGTCTTCCTACTGGACTCAGCTTTTTCAGCTTCAGGTGAGATGTAGCATCTGTAAAGTGGGCTGGCAGTAGGTGAGACCATCTCTAGCAGAATCTAGAGCCATAGTCTGTACATAGGACCTCTCCTGACAAGTTCTCACACAGAAGGGGGCCATTGAAGCAGATAACAGGCAGAGGAAACAGGGGAAATCAGAAATACAATCAAGACAACATTTCTCTACCTGTGTACACCATCACAATGTGCTAATAGTAACTAATATGAATACCACAAACATGAAACACTGGCCTTTGTGGCGGAGCTGCGGCGCACAATAACTGGCGCATCCCTGGGGATGCGCCAGTTATTGTAAATCTGCCCCTATACATTTAGCCAACGAGGGAGCACTTACTGATTAGAAAGTAGAAAGTACTCTAGTTGAGTAGAGGTATTGCACAAAACGGTGGCATCTTCGTGGACAAACACGCAGGGCAGGATTCATTCTGCCCCCTGTTAGACTCGGTTTTTGTGCCCTTCTGCCCTCTGTTAGACTCGTTTTTCCCTTGTTTTTCTGCCCTTCTGCCCTCTGTTAGACTCATTTTTCCCTTGTTTTTTGGCCCTTCTGCCCCCTGTTAGACTCTTTTTTGTGACCTTCTGCCCTCTGTTAGACTCATTTTTCCCTTGTTTTTCTGCCCTTCTGCCCTCTGTTAGACTCGTTTTTGTGCCCTTCTGCCCTCTGTTATTCCCTTGTTTTTCTGCCCTTCTGCCCTCTGTTATTCCCTTGTTTTTTGTGCCCTTCTGCCCTCTGTTAGACTCTTTTTTCCCTTGTTTTTCTGCCTTTCTGTCCTCTGTTAGACTGGTTTTTTGTGCCCTTCTGCCCTCTGTTAAACTCGTTTTTCCCTTGTTTTTCTGCTCTTCTGCCCTTTGTTAGACTGCTTTTTGTGCCTTTTCTGCCCTCTGCATCACCACATAATCACTCAGCGCTACCCCAGCATCACTCAGCACCACCACATTATCACTTAGCTCCACCACAGCACCACTCAGCACCACCACAGCATCACTAAGCACTACCACAGCATCACTCAGCACCACCACAGCACCACTCAGCAGCACCACAGCATCACTCAGCACCATCAAAGCACCACTCAGCACCACCACAGCATCACTCAGCGCCACCACAGCATCACTCAGCACCATGACAGCATCACTCAGCACCACCACATCATCACTCAGCACCACCACATTATCACTCAGCACCACCACAGCACCACCACAGCATCACTCAGCACCACCACAGCATCACTCAGCATCACCAGAGCACCACTCAGCACCACCCCAGCATCACTCAACACCATCCCAGTATCACTCAGCACCACCACAGCACCAGTCAGCATCACCACAACACCACTCAGCACCACCACAGCACCACTCAGCGCCACCCCAGCATGAATCTGCGCAACCATTCAACAACAACTGGTTCAAATATGTTCTCTCAATGTTTCAAGCCTTATTACAAATGTCACCAAAAGATGTTAATATTTCACTTCTGTTCTTGGATTTTCGTCACAATAAAATACACTGAACATAATCTTCACAAAAGGTATTTACAAAAGTTTAAGCTATTGCCATTATAAATTAAAATCACTTTTATGTAAGTATTAATTATTTAAAAAATTAAAAGCAATTGTAATTTGTAATATCAATACATCTAAGTCACGTAAATACAAAACATGTTGCATTACAAATGCTATAGGTGCCACATTTGCGAAAGTTATACCTATTGGCATTGTAAATGACAAAGCTATTAATTTGGCTATTTTCAAAACCAACACATAAATAAAAAAAATTGTCATTTACAAGACCAATAGCTCAAACTTTTCTATGCGAGACCTATTGCATTGCAAATGCTTGTTTTTATATCTGTCAGTGCTTCCTGTTGAGGTTTAATTTTCATGACAGGCGCCGCATTGCCTACTTGTAACTATTCTCTGACCCTGCTTCAAGGGTCAGAGCAGGGTCAGAGAATAGTTGCAAGTAGGCAACGAGGCGCCAGGAAGCACTTACAGGCTTTCAGCAGCAGGTGCCCAAGTTGAAGTTAATTTCTTTGTAACCCTTTTGTAAAAGGTTACAAAAAATTAGCTTCAACTTTTGCACCTGCTGCTGTAACCCTGTAAGTGCTTGGCTGAAAATTCGTCCCCACTGTTTCGCAAATTTTACCGCAATTTCGCGAGATTCGTGGATCGCGAAATCGCGGAAAATCCGCAAATTCCGCGAGCTGAACAAATTTTCAGCCCATGCTTATGCCAGACCTGAAAATGATTTGGCATCAGTTGAGAAAGATTGCGACTTCCATTGTTTAAGAAGGAGAAGGTGCGACCTCCATTTACCAGGATAAAGTTGAGCCTACATAAGATGTGGTTGGTCCTCAGGGGCTTTACATCAATATAATATTAAATTCAATAATGTTATCTCCAGCTTATAAAAGCTCCAACATTCATTTCTGGACCTTTTGAATTATTTATTACAAGCATTATTCACTGGGGAAGTCAAATTTGTAATATATATTTTGGAAAAAGTGCTTTTCAAAAGTTATCTTTCCCCTGCTTAAAGCCTCCGGAAGCCAATTTGCATGAGTTTCAACTGTTACTTGGTAACTTGGGCTTGGGTGTGGGGAGGTGTGCTATTTCTCTGGAAGGATGACCCTTGACCCTGCTTCCAGGTTAGGCCACTCCCCACACTGCACATCTCTACCCGTATGTCCCTGCCTCTGTGCCCGCTGCTGCTGTTCTGTGAGTTTGCCGCTCCTCTTTCTCTGCCTGTATTTTTGTCTGCTCCTTTATTTATTTTGTTGCCTTTTGTTGCCTTCTGTTAACAGTTTTTTGCCTTTTTGCCTATTCTGGATTGCCTCTTTCTTCCGTTCCCTCTTTGCCTTCTGTACCCCCATTTCTTCCTACCGCTGCTTCCCTGCGGTGCCGCCCACTTGCTCACCCATTTGCCGCCCAGCCTCCCAGCTGCTCCTCCCTCCCATCTCCCCTTATATGGTGGCCGCTGTGCGGTAAAGGGAGCAACCCTTGACCCTGCTTGCAGGTTAGGCCGTTCCCCACGCCGCACAGCTCCACCTGTGTGTCCCTGCCTCTGTGCCCGCTGCTGCCATTCTGTGAGTTTGCCACTCCTCCTTCTCTGCCTGTATTTTTACCTGCTCCTGTATTTATTTTGCTGCCTTTTGTTGCCTTCTGTTAACAGTTTTTTGCCTTTATTTGGCTATTCTGGGTTGCCTCTTTCTTCCGTTCCCTCTTTGCCTTCTGTACCCTTGTTTCTTCCCACCGCTGCTTCCCTGCAGCCCGCCACCTCGCTCACCCATTCGCTGCCCCACTCCCACCACCCAGCTGCTCGTCCCTCCCACATCCCCTTATATGGCGGCCGCGCTCAGCAAGCCCATCTACCCCCATCCGCGTCTGGAACGCGCCCAGTGCCAGAACTCCTGGTCCCCCTGAATGACACTACGCCCAACACCACCATGATGCCAGCACCCTCCACGCTATCAAACCACGACAATCAAACACCTGCTTCCTGGCAGGACCAGAGCGCACCCAAGGACCCTTCTCCTGCCGGAGCTGCAGCTTCACCAGCATCCGGTCTACCATGCCACCCACAGTGAAAGAATGCAACCACCTCAGATGCATTCAACTGAACTCCTGCTCTGCCCACAAACATGCCATCGAACTCTGGGACCTTCTTGACTCGTAGCCATCCCGGATGGCTAAAAGATCACCCGCAGGAACTGCACCAATGGAGCAGGAGGAGAAATCGGCAACATCCACAGGAACACTCTCAGAGTCTCAACCAACACTGACGACACCCTCAGCACCGTCGAACACCCACACTTCCAGATCCACACTGATCCCAAAACCACCCTCAGAGGAAATCTTATCTACAGACAACCCCTTACCCTGACCACAGTTCAGTGACTCCATCACCGATCTCGTCAGTACTCACGCCCTCACTTCCACAGACTACATCTTTCTCGGGACCTGAACTTTCACCTCGAGAACAACAATGACCGCAACTCCACCACCCTGATTGTTAACCTTGCCAACCTCGGACTCCGACAACTCATCACAACACCCACCCACTCCGCCGGCTACCCGCTTGACCCCATCTTCTCCGCAAGCACCCACGTCTCCTTAAACCGCACCACCGAACTCCACTGGACTGACCATCGCTGCACTCACTTCACCTTCCGGAAACCCACCACGCACCACCGCACCCAACTGATCCCCCACCGCTGCTGGAGCAAAGTCACCGAAGACCAGCTAACCACCATCCTCACCCAGAGCCCACCCACCGACCCCGACACCGCCGCCCAAAACCTCAGACAATGGATAAACGACAGCTCCAACACCCTCACCCCGATCAAGAAACCCTCCAACAGACACACCAACAAGAAAGCCAGCTGGTTCACTAAAGACCTCCAGACCTCCAAGCAAACCTGTCAAAAACTGGAGAAGAAATGGCTCCATGAACAGACATCGTACAACTACGCAGCTCACAAGAACGCCACCCGCAGACACCATCACCTCTTCAGATCCGCCAAAAGGACCTCCTTCAAAGACCGCTTAGAAAACAACGTACACAACAGCAAAAAGCTCTTCAAAATCGTGAAGGAACTCCCAGCTCCAACACCAACGACATCCCACCTTCGCAAGACCTGTGCGACTACCTTGCCACTTTCTTCCATCGCAAGATCGGAGACATCCACGACAGCTTCAACGTCCCAACCACCTCGACAACCATTGACACCTCCGCCCCCACGTCCACCATCCGCACCGACCCTCTGCTCTCCTGGACCAACATAAGCGACAATGACACCATCAAAATCATGAACACCATCCACTCCGGATCTCCATCAGACACATGCCCACACCACATCTTCAAAAAAGCCAGCACCGCCATCGCACCCCATCACCGGAAACCCATCAACATCTCTTTCAAGACATTGACCTTCCCGGAGAGCTGGAAGCATGCCGAGATCAAGGCCTTACTCAAAAAACCCAAGGCTTACCCCAAGGACCTCAAGAACTTCCAGCCCATCATTCTGCTCCTGTTCCCGGCGAAGACCGTCAACAGACAAATGACCCGCTACATTGAGGAGAACAGTATCCTGGACCCATCTCATTCTGGGTTCCGCAGCAACCACAGCACCGAAACCGCCCTCATCGCAGCCACAGATGACATCAGAGCCCTGCTGGACAATGGAGAAACCGCGCCCCTCATCCTCCTGGACCTGTCAGCTGCCTTTGATGCGGTCTGCCACCGCACCTTACTCATACGCCTCCACGACTATGGGATCCAAGATAAGGCTCTGGACTGGACCACCTCCTTCCTCTCCGGCAGAACCCAAAGTGTCCGCCTACCCCCTTTCTACTCCGAAGTCACCAAGATCTTCTGTGGTGTACTCCAGTGCTCATCCCTCAGCCCAACATTGTTCAGCAGCTACATTGCCCGCTCGCCCACGTTGCCCGACTGCACAACCTCAACATCATCTCCTACACCGACGACACCCCGCTGATCCTCTTCCTCGCCAAGGACCCCCTCACCACCAAAACCAACCTCCACAAAGGATAGGAAACCATCGCCAAGTGGATGAAGAACAGCTGACTGAAGCTAAACTCAGACAAGACAGAAGTCCTCATCCTCGACCCCACCACCTCAGCCTGGGACAACTCCTGGTGGCCGACCACACTGGGAAGAGCTTCAGCACCCACTGACCATGCACGCAACCTAGGATGCATCCTCAAATCTAGTCTCTCCATGACAAAGCAGGTCAACGCGGTCTCGTCCTTCTGCTTCAACACCCTCCCCATGCTCAGCAAGATCTACAGGTGGATCCCCACAGAAACAATAAGAACGGTCACCCAGGCCCTCATCAGCAGCAGGTTGTACTACGGAAACACCCTCTACGCAGGAGCCTCGGCCAAACTCCTGAAACAACTCCAACGCATTCAAAACACCTCCGCACGCCTGATCCTCGACATCCCTCGCCGCAGCCACATCACAACCCACCTGAGAGACCTGCACTGGCTCCCGGTCTACAAGAGGATCACCTTCAATCTCCACACCCAGGCACACAAAGCACTCCACAACACCGGACCAGCATACCTCAACAGACGACTCAACTTCTACACCCCCAACCACCAGCTCCGCTCTGCCAACCTCACCCTCGCCACAGTCCCCAACATCCGAAGAACAACTTCTGGTGGCAGATCGTTCTCCCACCTGGCTGCCAAGACCTGGAACTCCCTCCCCATCCCCCTATGGCAGACCCAGGACCTCCTAACCTTCAGAAGACTCCCCAAGACCTGGCTATTCAAGCAGTAGCAGCATCCCCCCTCCAGTGCCTTGAGACCCTCATGGGTAAGTTGTGCGCTTTACAAATGCTCTGATTGGTTGATTGATGACAAACTGGTTCAGAACAATCAAAGAGGAGTTGTTCCTCATTTTCATAGGCACATCTTTGGGATGGTCAAATGAGCTTGCATAGGCAAAGAAAGGTTCGCCCATCTTGAAATTAGGCAGAAATGTACATTGTGGGTTTGTTTGGCACACAGGAACTGCTGCAACACTGGGTAGCCTTACCCATGGGAATTTCCCCTAATGGTTTGGAAGGGGCCATGAGTCACCCCCACTCACATGCTAGTGCCAGTCACCATCTTCAGAACACTACTGGACCTTTGGAAGAAAGAAGGAGATCTGTATCTACTTTTGAGACCTGTGAGGAAGCCTGACAGGCTGGGTCTGCTCTCACTTGTACCCAGGACAAATAACTGCACTCCTGTTAGCTACTGGGACATAACATGCTGCTGGAAGCCCTTTTGCCTGACGAACCCAGCTGCCCTGTGCTAACTGCCCCTGTCTTTGACCTTGCTAGTGGGTTCCGGTGCAGTGTTGCCCCCCCCCCCCCCAAGTGCTGGTCCTGAGGTCCTGGGACCCTTGCCTGTGTCAAAGTGTACTCCTCCTAACATCCTGAGCAAACTAGGACTTCAGAAAAAGTTTAGCTCCAAAGACCTTCGGAGAACTGGGAGAAACCTGCCAAGTCAATCCAATGAAGGTGCATTACTGCTAGACCATAGATTCAGGCTGCTTCTTCTCTGCAAAAGCAAATCTATTTCAGTGGGAGAGGAGATCTGGAGGATTCCGTGCTCGTAAAAAAGTCATTACATACAAATCTTCACCGGCAGAAGGTGGCAAAAGTATACGTCCAGATGGGGACCTGCCAGGGCGTAACATTTACATTTCTCACACTCAGAGCTTTCACAACAAAAGTAAACAGAATTACTGGGATTTCGTCTGATGGCTATCTGACCTTGCAGAGCCCTTCCTAGTTAAAGTCTGCTGGCTTGCCCTGCAGAGGATTTTTGGCTTCCATTTCAGATACTAAATCCAAGAATAAAAATTCCGACTCGGTCGAAACCTGGTTGTGTTATCTGATGTGCACTCAATCACAGTAAGCCCTAAATTGTCCATAGGTACTAGTCAAGTTCAACCTGAAGACAGTAGTTGGCACTTACCTCGTTACCTAACATTTACTGGATCTAAAAAGAGCAGTGACATTATTACTTGGGGTTGACTACCACCATTCACATCGACTAATAATCTAGTTTCTCAGAGACACTTCAAAGAAATATGCCTCTTCTTCCATTCTGATGAACCTTAAAGGGCCCCTATTGTAGCACAGAATTCAATATTTTTGCATTATTGTCTAATCTAATCAAGAGTAAGTGGGTTACTGTTTGTATCATGTCTGCAGCATCTTTCATGAACAAAATAAAGTAAAACTCCCAGAACATGATGTGCTTCACTTCCTTCAGCTCATTTTTGAAGTGCAATATGGACATGATTTCTCATAGATTATCTGCTTAGTTATGAAACTAGGGTACTCATCAATTTTGACGATTTGCATTAAAACTGTTTTCATTTATCTGCTTAATGCTTTGGCACGAAAAAATAGGAATGATTATATTCTAGGGCACTGTTGCAAGCCCTTTTTCTGCTTCTGTAAGTGGCATGCTTTGGCCAAAATCCTTCTAGAGTCGAAAATAATTTTTTGCTTGTACAACCAGATTTCTGTCTGCTTTATCAAATATTCCAGACACAATTCAACTTGAAGAGTCCTCTCATCAATCAATTATGGTAAATAGAGAAGTTACCAAACAGACTTATTCCCTGTCAGTTCTAAATAACAAATACTTGTCATGATCAAAATAGGACAGATGGGTTAGCACAATTTTGTGCTGCGATAAACAATAAGAAATGTACAAAGCACATATTATTCACGTTTCCAAGATTTTTAATAATGGATTTTAGCAAAAGGCAAAATCGTGTGGTACATTTTTTATATAATGAGTACACAAAAAACATGGCAAAACCTAATTGATAAAGCATTATTTCTTTGTTAAAAAATGAATTACACATAGCACTTTATTTATAAGCAATACAGGCATCATTAAACGTTAGTATTTTTGTCATAATCTGAACTTGCTATTGCAGGCATATGGTTGACTCCCTTCTATTTCAAACTAGAAACAGTTGTCTCATCAAAGTATCACCGTGCTCACTAAACAACGACAAACTGAGAGGCAAACGATCTCATGCTATAAAGAAATATTTCAAATGTTATATCGGTGCACATTTTTATAATATATGTTGTTATGTGCAATGGATTGGGGACGACTACAGGATTTCGGGAAAACAATCTACAGTTTGTCACAAATGTCATGTAAAATTGCATTTTAAAATAGGACTTCACATCGACATGGACAAATTCTCAAACCAAATTGAGCAATTTGGTATTGCTGATACGATACAATGAAACTCGTAATTGCTTGCCCACTTGCTGCATGTCAAACAGAAGCTTAATCTTGAGATTATGTTTTTCCCTTGCATTTCCTCATGTTATCTGCATTATTTTCAGTGCAAACCTAATCTGTTTTGGACCAAAGATAATCTCGGATAAATATTTTAAACTAAAACAAATATTGTTTGTTGATTTTTTTTGTCACTCTTTTATGTGGGACCACATGCTCTCATGTGTGTATTTTTAGTGCGTGATGCATTGTTGGTGCGGCAGTGCAGTTTGCAGTCTATTGAATAGCCATATGCAAAGTTCAAATGCAACATGACTAAATGTGCCATTTTCGGCGTGGCAGCAAAAGGCAAGATCCTTGTAGAAAGGAATTAAATTCAGGGTCTGGATCACTGCAATTCTGAAGGTGCCGTTTAATTTCCTTAAAGGTGACCTATGTTATAACATTGCGTGCTATAAACACCTTTTACCATCCTAAAAACAGGATTCTGGAGGAAGTAATGTGTTAGAAGAAATTTTGTGAACATGTATGTGTGGCATTTTGTTATGGTGGTAATGTGTAATGCTGTTTATTTGGGCAGTTGAGTTTTTTCTGTGTTATTATTGAAATGCGATTTTGCTGTGCTTTACTGTTGTGTTGCATTTTGTTTAGACTGTTGTGATGTGTACTGTTATGTTTTACTTGTGTTCTTATGTTGCTTTGTGTATATTATTGTGTTACTTTCACTTGCTCACTTTAGTTATGTGGAGAAAAATTGGCCTGTTTAATGGTAGGACACACAAAATATAAAAAAAAGGAACGTATTCAAATATCTTCTTACAAACTGCCTTTGGGATTGACGTTCTCCTTCAGCTTTTTTTTTATTTTGTAGACAAATTAAGTAATTGTAAATCAAAATTTTACATATCGAGAATGTTTCTCATTTACTGCATGTTCCTTCCTTGTTATTGGTTTTTTTCCTTTCCACAGTCTTTGTTGAGTAAACATACAAACCACAATGAACACAAAGAGGAGATTTCAGGGTTAGATCCACTTCTCAAAATAAATTCCATTCCAAACACAAATAAACACGTACATTTTATTTTGTATGATGACAGCTCATTAACATACATGATACTTTAGTAAGAGAAAAATTGTTTTATTATGTTTTCCCAAACAGAAAATAGAGCTCCTATTACTGAATACACACAAACACCAATGCGTTCTGAAGGCCTCATTTGCAACATTTTGCAATAGGGCAGCACCATATGCCTACCTGCTGCGCTGCCCTACAGCAAAAGAAAAGGGCAGGAATGTGGCGTATCTAACAGATATGGTGCATTCATGCACTCTTTGCCTGCACTGTTGCTCAAATGGCTGCCATGCGTCGACTCAGGCACCCTTGCACTGTGGTGAGAGAGTTTCAGTGTCGTAGGTATAATTGTTTTTGTGCAGGAACGGGTGACTTCCTGCAGGGACGCCTGCCTGCACAAAAACAATCAATGGTGGCGATTTCCTCTTTCAATGTGTGCTGCAGAACACTGCACATATAGAAAGAGGAAAAACGTTGCGCCTCTCCTGGGGTAGCCTAGGCGTTTGACACATTTCTGGGTTTACAGCTTGTTGTGAATCTGGGAATTTGACAAATACATGGGTGTTGCATAGGAACACCCACTGTAATCCCCATCGGAGTGTGAGGCAATGCAGCGACTTGCACTGCATTGCCTCACACCATATATACAAGTCCATGAAAAGCCACACAGGGTGTTTTATGTGGCCTTGTAAATATGGATAAGCCATGTGCATTACCAGAACGTCACAAAAAGTGATGTTCTGGCAGTCGAAAGGGCTTGTTAATGACCCCCTGAGTCCTTCAAAACGGAGTCATGGGGCCATGTAAGTTGCTTGGGGTAGCTACTACTCCTGGGTACTAATTATTTAGGGATCATGAAGTTAGCAACAGGAAGTAGGGTTAAAAATGGCACTATGGAACAGGTGAATTTACTGTAATTGGCACTTTTTGCCATTCCCTCAGCAGAAAATAGAAGGCCATTGAATGGTCATTTTGGGTGCCAACCTTGTTATCGCCTTGTGGTAAACAAGTGATCGCATGTCCTCTGCTCCTGGGTTTGGCGATTTGGCATCCCTGCATGACAGAACAAACCTTAATGCATTTGCCACAAGGCTAATATTTTTCTGTTACAGTGAACTGTTAGATTTAGATCTATCATTTATGAACCTTTTCTGTAGTTTAATTTCATGAACAGCTAGCATTAGCAGAGACATTTGGTATTACATCAGCAATTTTGCTCCTATTGGATTTGCTATTGCTTGTTAAATTAAATTGGCATTGGCAAAGTGAATAGATGTGGCAGCCATCTTAGAAAGAGGGATTTTATGCTTTCAAGACTGCCTTCACATTGCATGTGGGTGAAATATGATGGCAATCTTTATTGTGTTCAAAAGACTTTAATTAATACCATATTACAACATAAAGAACTCTGATACATATTTACCAATTTACATACAGCATTAAGTATGTGAGAGAAATAACAAAGCCTTTATCATTTTATAAGGGAGGGAAGGAGAATGGGAAGAAAAAACAAAAGGGTAAAAAGGAATGAATCAGTATCTTAAGTATAACAATATAAAAATCAACTTTCCCATCTATATCTTAGAATAAATAAGTGAAACAAATATAAAGCAGAGAGAGAGAGAATAGTCATGTGGAATAAAACATTTCGGATAATACAGAGATGGTGGTGTTCATATCATTTTCAACCTGGTTGAGAAATGTAGTGAAGGGTAACCATAACAAGTCAATATTTTGAGTAGATAAACATTAAGCAGTATGTACAATGTCTAATTTATGATGTGAGCATACTGAATCCCACCACATCTTATAAAATAACTTAGATGATATTTTCCAATTAAAAGTAATTTGCTGAAAAGCAAGTGCTAATAAAATGTCTAATAACTTTTTGTCAGGAAAGGAAGATTCAAGGTAATTAGTCGAAGAGCTTAGAAAAATATTCAGAATATTAAAGTAATGTCGAAAACCAACAATCTTTAAAATCTGGGACCAGACCTTATGTCAAAAAGAAAGTGTATTGGGACAATTGAACAACATATGCATAAGATCTGCATCAGGAAAACCACATGACCAGTCAGAAGTGACAGGGGACATTCTGGAGCTTTGTAAGGGGGTAAAATACAGTCTGTGATAAAATAAAAAATAGGGACTGAGTAATACTTGCTGATCTAGAAATTTTATAAATTTGTGCCCATATCTAATTCCAAAAAGTAACCTGCCAAATTACATCAAGGTCATGTTTCAATAGAAGTTTTAACCTGGACTTGTTTCGAGAGGGGTTCCGAAGAGAGACATGTTTTATAAATACGTGAAGCTTTAGGACCCTTTCTCAAAAATCCAGTAAATCTGGAAGACAAGGGAATTGAATAGGTGGACTGCTGAAAAGAAAAAATAGAGAGAAAAAAAACACATTCATTAGTGATATAAAACATGAATAAAACAATTTGGGACAGTCATAAGCAAGACAAAATTGAGGGAAAGAGATAGGAGAAATATTATTGAAAAGTTGCAATATCCACATAATCCCTCTGTCTTTCCAAGTACGCCAAAATAGATGTCTATTATCCAGCCTAATTAGAGAGTTACACCATAGTGCCATTTTCGGAAATATGGAGGTTAATGTGTCTGGAAGATATGTGATCAATGAAACAGTTTTTTTCCAAAATAGAAGACTCAAGAAGCGACTTTGTTGAAGAAAAAGATAATACCTCATTAAATGTAAAAGGACATAAAAAGGCTATTTCAAGCTCAAAGATGAAGTCAACTCAGTAGTCTAAAGTGCTGCTTGACAGAAGGCAAAAGCTTTATGATAATCATAAAAATTTGGGAAATTCACACCATCTTGTAAATTAATTTGGATCTTTGGAAAGTAGCTAAGGCTACTCTTGTTTTTTGTTATGCCATAAGCATTTAGGGGTCCATCAGGATGACGGGCAGACATTGTCCGCCCACCATTCTGTTGTAGTACAGGACCGCCCGACATAAGGGCGGGGGTCCCGTGGGCTGCATAAGGATGCGCCTGCCACAGTGGCGGGCGCATCCTGCATTCATACCATTGTGGCGGGCGGTGCACTCAGAACCTCCCATCACAATGACAGGAAGGCATGCTGTGCGCTTCCATGCACAGCATGGCAGGCACCGCGCGGTGCCTGCCATTCTGTGCATAGAACTGCTGGGGGTACCATAGGTACCCCCCATGTGAACCCCCAGGAGTCCCTGGGGGCCCGCAACGGGCCCCCACAGGGATTCTCAGCATGCCTTTCCGTGGCGGCATTGCCGCCACGGAAAGACATTCAGAGAAGCCCGTCATAATATGGCTGGTGGTGTCTGATAGACACTGCCAACATATTAAACCTTTTCCGCCCTGGTCGCAAGGCGACCTGGGCGGAAAAGCGGAAAAGCGGAAGACGGTCTTTCCATCCGCTGCGGTCCCCCCGCCATCCTAGTATGGCGGGGGGGTCATTTAGGTGTGGATTGACCCCGCCAGGTCGGCGGTGGCTACCGCCAGCCTGGCGGGGGAAATCTGCCCGCTATCCTAATGGGCCCCTTAATAAGGAGAGCATTTATTTTCTTAAATACTTTGGAAGATATAACAAATGAGGGGAGATCACCATTTTAATAGAGTCTAGGAGTCCCCACCAAGAAAAAAATAAAGGATTCTAGGAAGATATAATATTCTCTATGCTAGAATGTAATTATTTAAAGATAATTTTGATGGTCTCAGGAATAGAATGGGTTAACCAAAGCCCTAAACATTTAATCCTGGCAGAAGCAGACCATTAATACCCCGTACGATGATAAGAGTGACTCCATTTTTGCTTTGTTTTTTTATAGCCAGATACCTGTGAACATGAAGAAATGTCCTGCAAAAGCGGGGGCAAGGAACTATCAGGAGAATAAAGACAAGAATATCATCTGCGTAAGCAGCAAATGCCAATCTCTGTAAGGACAACCAAAGATCGAAGGATTATTGCGAATTTTAGGAAGAAAGGGTTCCAGCACTAAGACAAATAGTAGGGGAGTAAGTGGACACCCTTGTTGGACTCCTCTATCAAGTGAGAAATAGGAATAAACTTTACCATTGACCAGTACTTATGCATGAGGAGCTCAATTTAAAAGAGAAATACGGGCAATTAATGTAGGACCAAAACTTTGCTATTGCAACAATTAAAGCACAACTCCTCCACTTATTCTACCAAATGCTTTTTTAGCATCAATTGTTATAGCTGCGAGAGAAGCTATAAATGCAGAGGCTTTACTGAGAACATTAGGAAACAATCATGCGTTATCTGATGTAAGTCTTCCTTTAATAAAACCATATTGTTAATTCTCAATGAGATGGTAAAGAAAGGACTCCAAAAGACGAGCTAACAATTTAGCAAATATTTTATAGTTCATATTTAATAAGAAGAATGGTTTATAATTTCTTCAATCCTGAGGATCTTTACCTTCTTTGTGTATAAGACTAATAATTACTTCCTGAAAGGTGCCTGAAGTGACGGGCAAATTTATAAAAGAGTTATACAACCGATATAAATGAGGAAGAAGAAGGTGAGAGAAATTAAGCTAAAATTTGACTGAGAAACCATCAGGACCTGGTGTTTTCCCTAACTTTAAAGAATTCAACGCTCTAGACAGTTCATCAGAGTAAGGATTGCCCTCTAAAAAATTAAAACTCAAGTCAAGAGGAACAATATGGGAAATCTAACTTAGATGTTCTGCATTTCTAGAACATTGGCATACTACCTCTGGAGTATATAAGGACTTAACAAACTCTTCCACATAGCTTAATGATTAGTCATAGATTGCCCTTGTAAAGAGGATATAGAATCCAGAACACGTCTCTCCTTCCTTTCCTTTAAATAATTTGATAGCAGTTTACAAGTCCTATTGTTCCCACCATAACACTGAGCATTTTTCCTCAGAAGTATGAAATTAGCTTCTTTAGTAGAAATAGTATTGAACTTCAATTTAGCGTCTAACAGCTCTGTCAAATCAGTGGACAATTTTGAAGAAAATATTGTTCTTCCAAAGTCTTAATTGAGGAAAGCAATGCATTATGTTCTTGCGCTCTATCCTGCTTCTTCTTAGAAGCATAGTTTGGAATAAAGCCCCATGCAGACGCTTTAAACGCGTCCCACATTAAAGAAGGAGAAATCTTTGAATCATCATTAAAGGAGAACAATTCTGAAGCAAAAGAAATAAATGCATTAGAACATTGAGCATCCTGAAGTAAAAAATTATTAAATCTCCATCTGTGAGATGGAGAGCTAGCGGGAACCAAATCCAAGTCAGTGACAGCCATGGCATGTTCAGAAAGTAAAATTGGAGTAATGTGGGAGGTATAAGGCACTGTAGAGAGACTTGGAGAGAAAAATATGGTCTAGCCGTGAAAGGGTAGAATAAGTTGCAGAATAAAAGGTATAATCTATAACTTTAGTATTATATATTCTCCATGAATCTACCAATGCACTTTTCAAAATGGCAGAGTAAAGTTGTTTAGACATTTTATGTGACAAAAATTGAACTGACGACTGTACATCCAAAAAAGGATTTACAATTTGATTTCAATCCCCACCTAGGATAAAGTACATATCATTATATTGTGCATATTGTCTTGAAATTGAAGGCCAGAAAGTATGATCAGGTTGTGTAGGAGCATATAAATTCATTATAGTCATAGGTATATTTTCTACAAGAATATTAACAATAATCCATCTACCTGCATCATCTGTTTCTTGTGAGACCACAGTAAGATTAAAAGATTTATTACACAGTATCACAACCCCATTCTTCTTATTCAATGAAAGAAAAAGAAATACCTGTCCAACCCAGTTTTGTTTAAATATTAGTTATTCGACTTGGGTAAGATGGGTTTCTTGAAGAAAGAACTAGATCAGAATTGGATCTACCGAGATGCAATAATATTCTCTGTCACTTAGCAGGGTTGAGCAAACTCTTAATATTCCATGTTATTTCTCAAATTATATAAAGTGACGAAAAGTTAAACATTTTGAGAACATTAAACCAGCTAGAGACTCAAGAAAAAATAAAGGAGAATCAGGAAAGGCAGAAGAGGAAAGCAATCAGAAAACATGAGAAGCAGGAAGAAAAGACAGAACAAATCAAAACAGGATGACTTTAAGAGCATACCTGACTAAAAATAAATTAAACTAACAATAGTGAAAGAACGGGGTGGTGATGACACAGGAAAGATGTAACATCAGAGGGGAAGGAAACCACAACACACCCGGACCATATTTATATAGGAGGGAGGACCGCACACTGTCAACATATAAGAAATATAAGAAAAACTATTTTGACCAAATAATTCATCACATTGCGGCAGCCCCAAAAGCTACACATTAAACATATTTAATACTACAATGAGCATCAACCATTAGATGAACCAGCTGTGTGATCATAGTGACCAAGGTATGTGTTTGTATAATTTTTTTAAGTTCAGCTGGATTTTGAAACAATGTAATGTTATTCAAGAATGTCACCCTAAAAGCACAGGGATAAAAGAGACCATATCTGGCGCCAAGAGAATGAAGAGGAGCACGCAGGTTAAGAAACTCCTTCTTTCAGGCAGCAGTGGCATTAGAAACTTCCTGAGAGAAGAAAACTCTTTGTCGGAACCAAGTGGCTTGATGTTTAGCTTTATCTGTAAAGAGGACGGTCAACAAGTCAGTGAACTTCAAAAAAAAAGAATAATGACTCCTGTTGGTTTGGACAGAGGCGTTGCCAGTGCAAAATGAGAACTCAGCCTGTGCGCCCTCTGAATGCTCAGAGAAGTAGATGAAGGCATGTCTATTAGTTTAGGTAGGAATAAGGTAAAAAAGGAAACAGGATCATTTCCCTCCAATGCCTCTAGAAGGCCATAAATATGTAGATTATTTCACCTGTTCCTGTTTTCCAGATCTTCTGTAAGCCTGAAAACCTCCATCTCCAAACAGTTGATCTTATTAGTTTCTTCGCACAAGTCTACAATCTGCTGTTCCTCTATAGACACACACCCCTCCATTACTGACCATTTATCATCTAAACATTGCATCCTGTCATTAGTCTCCGCCATGAAAGTACGTAAAGCATGAATCTCTTCCAGCAGCAATTCTAAAGAAATAGGGGACACAGATTTTTCAGGAGAAGGAGGATCCTGTTTCAACCTCTTGGAGACAGAAGAAGGGGATGAATCTTTAAGTGTGGAGGATTGCAGAGAGACAGCATGAGTCACGAATAACACATCCCTTTATTCTTACTAAAAATAAAGTCACTCCAATTATTCGCCAGACAAAAATAGAAGGGTCTGTCAAGCAACAGAATTTGATGTATTGGAGTAGCTCTTCAGAGCCCCAGTCATAAAACACTTGAGCAGCACTGCAAATGGCAATGCAAATGCCACCTAGATAATAAAATTCTCTAGAGTCTCTATTAGACCTGCACCATCTCCCTGTTAGACCTGGCATCTTTGGCGTGGTTTCCCCTGTCTTTTTGGCCTCTACCTCCTGTATTTTTGATGTTGTGCTGGATTTCGTAGTTGCTGGTTTAGATGCTTTGGAACACTCTGCCACTGCTGATCAGTGCCAGAGTGTAAGTGCTCCTTGTGTAAACTGTTATGATGATTGGATATACATGATTGGCATATTTGTATCACCATGAAGTTCATAGTAAAGTGCACTGGGTGTTCCAGGGCTGGTGATGATAAATGTTACTAGTGGGCCTTCAGCACTGATTGCGCCCCCCACATGAGTAGCCCTAAAATGGTGTCTCAGGCCTGCCACCGCAGTGCCTGTGTGCAGTCTGTGAACTGCCATGTCTTCCTGGTCAGTGTCCCCACTGACTAGGCCCAACCCTTCCCTTTTTGTGCACATTGGTCACCTCTATGGAAGGCCCAAGGTACCCCCCTGGGCAGGGTGCACTGTATATGAAAGGTAGAGTATGTACTGGTGCAGGTGACATGCTCTGGTAGTGAATGGAAGCCATTTTTGTTTTTCACTATTGTAAGGCTATCTTGCTCCATAGATTAACATGGGGGATGCTGGCTACAGTGGCTACCAGCATTTCCTCCCATAGGAACAAGGTAGGACATAAGAGAATTTAGTAACACATCTTTTAGGAAAGGTTGTTTTTAAATCCTGTGTTTGAGAACAGCACTTTTAGAAGGTTGCTGATCTCTTGTCTGACCCTCCTGTGTGCCTTGGACTGTTTTTGTATTGACTGTCTGGTTTGAGAGTGACAGGGGCTGGGCATTCCCCAGAAGGCTGGCTGAGTCAGCCCTAGGCTGAATGACTGCATTTGCAACTTGAGTGGTGGGAGGAGATAGCACCTGGGCCTGAATAGGGCTGTGCCTGCCTTCCACAATGCTGGCTCCACCTCCTGCTGGGCGGATGACGACCCTGCCCCTCACTCTGAAAGGAAAGGAGAAGCCAGGAAAACAAAGTGCTCAAGCAACACCCAGAACTGGTTCAGACCGGGCTCAGGGCCCACTTGCACAAAGAGAACAAAGACTTTGAGGGGTATAAGTACAGGACCCCTGACAACAGAAAATTAGATCATCCTGGAATCAAGAAGGAACCTCTGCCAAGGAGAAAGCTGAAACTGAAGAAGGAAGATTGTCCAGCTGTTGCTCTGCTGGATTGCCCTGCGGTTGCTTTTCTGCTAAGGAGAGGGGAAGGCTTTGCTGTGCTGTGTCCCCTTGCTTGAAGGAATCTCCAAGGGCCTGAGAAGAGCTGGCTCCCTGTTCTGAAGTCCTAGGAACAAAATGACTTCACCCCCATCTTCCCCTGAGCTCTACTGAGAGAGTTCTTTCTTTCCTGGAGTGCGTGGCCCTAGTGTGGTGCCTCTGGAAGTTGTACCTGTGCTGGGAAGCTGGAAACCAAGATTTGAGAGACTTTGCTACAGAAAAGTTAATGCATCGCTCGCTGCGGAGCGCATCTCCGACAGTGCGAGGAAATTCCCGCGGCTACGACGGTCGAGATCATTGCAGCGCCTGTTGCCGTGGTCAGAGCCATCGCATCCTTCGTTTGCGGGACGCACCCGATCCGTGTGGGAAGCCTAACATCGCTGCAAGTGTTGTCTCAGAGCCTGTCGTGGCTGGGTGAGTTCGCTGCACCGCCTGCCTGCAGACCGCATCACGTCACTGCGAGAGTCATCGCCGAAGCCATCGCATCGAGGAGCTGCGAGAGAGAATATCACCGCTGGTCCGCGCATCGTCGCCCCGGAGATCGTCGCAACTCCAAAGATCGTCGCATCGTGCCTTTACGAGAACAAACTTCCTACGGAACCTAAGCACCGGAATCCATACAAGTGGCCTTCCTCCCCATACAGACCGGATTTGTCGCAACACGCCCGCTGCTGCAGTGGGGCTGTCGCATCGCCTCCCCAGGGTCTCAGGAGCAACGCATCGCTTATTTTCCACTGCACCAGCTTCTGCGTTTGGAACTTTGTCGCAACTAAAGGTACTGTGTCTGAAACGTGAACTTTTCATGCAACAGTGGATTATTTTATCGCAACCTTAAGAACGTTTATCACAACCTTAAGAACTCTTTTGAAGCTATATTCTTGAACTGTGTATGTTGGATTTTTGTTGTTTTGGTCTTGTGTAGTTTAGATTAAATACCTTTATTTTTCTAAACTGTTGTGGAGTCAGTTTGTGGTGTTTTCACTGTGCTATTGTGAGTGTTGGTACAAATACTTTACACATTGCCTTCTGATTATTCTTGACTGCTCGTGCCAAGCTACCTAGAGGGTGAGCAGGGGTTATCCAGAGGGTTTCCTCCATACCCTGACTAGAATCAAGGGTCCCTATTTAGACAGTGGTACCTAACTCTGCCAACTAGAGACCCCCAGTTCTAACACTCCCAAAAGCGGTTCCTCACAAATGCCCAAAAAATGTATACCATACGCACACCTCAAGGCTACTGTCAGTTTGCCTAATTCCCTCTCGAAATTGGTGGCCGCTACTAGTGAGGAGTCCATGACGATACCAGTCGTGGTGCTTCATCACTCAAAGCAGCACAGCGGCAGCTCCTCATCTTTCTTTCCTACCCCAGCCCAAAAACCTCCGGAAAGTCAGCCTCGGGAATGCCAAAGGAACCAAAACAAGTCAGTGATGTGCCGGAGCCTCCCTGTTAGGCGGCGATATTAGGTTGTGCCAAAGTCACGCCCCCTCATGTGCTGGCAATCTTGAAAACATAGAAAAGAACACTTAGCCATTTTGGATAATTAATATACTTCCAAGATAACTGCCACTCTGTGTCAGTCATAATGCAACAAATAAAAACACTTCCAAGGTGGATGGCCGACACAATTGGCTTATGCTTAGCTGAGGGCAGTGAACTCCACTCTACCAGTGGAGTTTCGCCAATTAACCTTCCACTGGGACTGCTGAGATTAAAAAACCTCTGATTCCACCGGAGTTTGCCCCCACTGCCCACCCCTACCTATGACAAAGAATGAACGCATCTTGAGGTATTTGGTTTCATTATTGTTTGGCAGTAAAACGCAATAATGAGTGTGATTTCAGCTGTACTACCAAATGGGCTTCCAGCTGACTTCCACAAGAGTGACTTGCAATATTTACTGTTTATTAGATTAGGCATGGAGCACCAGCCCTCCAAAACATTCCGCTCGTCGTGCTGCCTCTGCTTGGTGTATACTTTCAATTTCAGCTCTATTTTGATATTTCTCTTCCTACTTTTGAGGCAAGCAATGGACAGGGAGAAGCTACGAGGTGGTCTTGAGTGGGCACCTGTGCATGGGTGTGTGTCTCAGAAGTGAGCAGAGGAGGTGTGCTCACAGGTTCGGGTGTTGTGTCTCAGTAGTGGGCCGATGTAGTTTATGGGTTGGGTGCAGTGTCTTTCTCTGTCTCTCGCACATGCACAGATATCATTCAGTAAACCCTGTCCTGTCCACACATTCTGAGACTGAGGGTCTGTCTAGATCTGTCTAGACCCCCTAGAGAAGCAGACAGAAGCAGACAGAGATGTCAAGACAGCCTCGATAACAACGCCCACAACAGCAAAGAGCTCTTCAAAATCGTGAAAGAACTCTGCAACCCCAGTTCCTGCCCCAACGACATCCCTCCGTCGCAAGCCCTGTGCGACACCCTCATCGCCTTTTTCCACCGCAAGATCACTGACATCCACAACAGCTTCAACCCCCGGCAGCACCCCACGGACAACGCCGCGTCGAACACCCCGAACCCCACCCACCACTATCCTCTGACCACATGGACCAACGTGAGCACCTAAGACACAATCAAGACCATGAACACCATCCACTCAGGCTCCCCGTCCGACCCCCTACCTCACCACATCACCAACAAAGCTGACAGCCTCATCGCACCCCACCTACGCAACATCATCAACCTCTCCTTCAGAACCGCCACCTTCCAGAGAGCTGGAAATATGCTGAGATCAATGCCCTACTAAAAAAAACGAAGGTGGACCCGAGCGACCTCAAGAACTTCCGGCCAATCTCCCTGCTTCCATTCCCAGTGAATGTCATCGAAAAGATCGTCAACACCCAGCTCACCCGCTACCTAGAAGACAACAGCATCCTGGACCCTTCCAGTCAGGCTTCCGCAGCAACCACAGCACTGAGACTACCCTCATCGCCGCCACAGACGACATCAGAATCCTACTTGACAATGGTGAGACAGCAGCTCTCATCCTCCTGGACCTCTCCACCGCCTTCGACACCGTCTGCCACCACATACTGCACACACGCCTCTACGACACAGGGATCCAAGACAGGGCCCTGGACTGGACCACCTCCTTCCTCACCGACAGAACCCAGAGAGTTCGCCTCCCCCTGTTCCACTCCGTAACCACCAAAACCATCTGCGGCATCCCGCAGGGATCCTCACTCAGCCCGACTCTGTTCAACGTCTACATGGCTCCCCTCACCCGCATCGCCAGACTACACAGCCTCAACATAATCTCCTACGCCGACGACACCCAGCTGATCCTCTCCCTCACCAAGAACCCCCTCATCGCCAAATCCAACTTGCACCAGGGTATGAAAGCTGCTGCCGATTGGATGAAGGCAAGCAGGCTGAAACTGAACGCGGACAAGACAGAGATCCTCATCCTTAGGACCAACCCCTCAGCATGGGACGACTCCTGGTGGCCAACATCACTGGGAACCCCCCCAGCACCTACAAATCACTCACGCAACCTAGGGGTCATCCTCGATTCCAAGCTCAGCATGTCCAACCAAGTCAACGCAGTCTCCTCCTCCTGCTTCCACACCCTTCGCATGCTCCGCAAGATCCACAGGTGGATCCCGGAGGACAGACGGAAAACCCTCACCCACGCCCTCGTCAGCAGCCGACTCGACTACGGAAAAGCCCTCTACGCCGAAGACCCGTCGAAACTCATCAACAGACTCCAAAGAATCCAGAACGCCTCCGCATGCCTGATCGTAGACGTCCCATGCCGAGACCACATCACTGGCTCCCCGTCGACAAAAGAATCACATTCAAACTCATGATCCACACACACAAGGCACTCCACAACACCGGCCCAGCCTACCTCAACGACAGACTCTCCTTCTACACACCCAACAGGAAACTCCGCTCCGCCGACCTGTCCCTGTCCGCCATCCCGCGCATCCACAGAACCACCTACGGGGGCAGGTCCTTCTCCCACCACGCCGCCAATACATGGAACTCCCTCCCTCTCTTCCTACGACAGACCGCAAACCTCCCAGCCTTCGGAAGACTGCTCAAGACCGGGCTCTTCGACCACTAACTGCAGCTCCCCCCTTCCCAGCGCCTTGAGACCCTAGCGGGTAAGTAGAGCGCTTTACAAATCCCTGATTGAGTGATTGATTGATTGAGGTTCACGAAAGGTGAGTGTCAACTTGTTGGTGACCCATGAGGCCCTTTCCACCTCCCTTCAGAAGGCCCTGGAACTTCACAGATGTGCCCCCTGCAGAATGTGAACAGGAACTCGCATATGTCTCAGAAGGTCCCTCCCCATCGCCCACGCAAACACAGGGCCTTTGGGGGCTTGTATTACACACCTCTACCCATGGCACCCTCTGCATTCCTGTGCTCACATCTACACATGTCTCCTGGTACAAAAGCCCCCCATGTTCCCTTGCCCTTGGTTGCACAAGCTGCCTGGAATGGCATCTTTCAGATGATGGCTGCCTCACTGCTGACACAGGTGAAGCGCTTCACATTGGTGGCAGCAGCTTTAATGAGTGAGCAGATTGGTTTTGGAGCAGGGCCGCTTTGCAAACACTGCACCTTTGAACTACAGACCCTTATTTGAGTTGGAGACAGAAGGGGTGCTATATTCTGTTGACACCTGGTCAAGCGCTGTACATTGTAATGTTTATAGGGCCGAGTTAAACTCTGTGGAATTCAACTGAATTTTTGTGCAACTCCACAGAATTCTAGGATGTGCAACTCTGCAAACTCTGCCCACCGCCACTTTTGCTATTGTGAGTGCAATTTTACAAATATTCTGAATTGGCAAAACCAAAAGTGATGAACAGCGGGAGAGCAGCAAGCAGGCTTATTCTTCAGGAGATGGGTGGGGTTGGATTTTGAGAAAGGTGGCATGAAAAACAGAGAGAGGCAGAGGAGGAGAGAGAAATGTAAAGCATGACACTGAGACACAGCAGAGCTTGGTGTCGGAGGGAGCAGTCAAGATAAGTAGGGATGGGGATAGAGAGAAACAAGTGAATACTTAGGGCCTGATTACGATATGGTTTGGGAATGGTTTCCGACCGACTCGGATCGGGAGAGTCCAACCGACCGATTACGATGCATCCGGATGCTTCCAGATACGATTGGGCCAGACTCCCATTGACTTCAAAGGGAGCATATGTTCCAACGGAATGAATAGGCTCCCATTGAAAAAAGTTGTGCTGGGGAAAATTTGGCACCCTGTGCCGGGCACCCCCACGTGCCTGCCACACTATGCATGACTGGTAAGGGGGAACCCATGGGTACCCCCACGGGCCCTATTGGGAAGGATCCAGGTGCAGGAGGGCCCCTACAGGCCCCCAAAAGTCTGATTCCTATTAAGTATGGGCAAAATTTGCGAATTCAAATTTGCAATTTGCAAAATCCGCAAATTTGTGGATTTTTGTTTCTTTGCGTGTTCGCGGGGCTTTTCACGTGTTCGCGGGTCGTTTGCATGGCGAAGTTACCCATGCGGTCGTGTATGGGCGTGGCCATTGTGTTTGCATGACGTGTTTCCGTTTCCGGGTGCTAGTTGCATGCTTGCGTCGTATGCGGCGCACAATTACGTGTTCGCAGGTGTTTTAGCATGCTCGCAAGAGAAATATTGCGCAAACTTACCCACGCGGTCCTCAATGGGCACGGCCATCTTGTTTTTCATTCATTGCTATGGTTCTGTGCATGCTTTCTAATCCTCCTTTCATCTGTGCAATCCTTTGCTTCTTTGGACTTTTTTTTATCTTTTCTACTCTATATCTATCCCTCTTATTTTCTATATCTCTATTTTGTTTTCTTTTTCAACTTTTCGTTACTTTTAAAGCTACCTTTTTAAACTTTTTTTCTTTACTTTTTCCCTATTCTTTCCTTTTTTTTTCTTTCTGCTCTACAGGACCATGGCAAAGGGAGCCGGGAAGGAGAAGGGGAAGGGTCCCACATCCCGTACCCGGCTCCCTTGCGGGCGGTTACGAGGGGAGAAAGTGATGGCCAGGGAGATATTCAGCCCGGTGGAGGTGGCTGCACTGACCTTTTATGTGCAGCGCCACCTCCCCAAGACTGTGGCAGCAGGGGGCAGGCTCTCGTCAGGGTATGGCCTCCGGGAGCGGCACCAGCTGTGAGAAAAGGTGTGCCAGGCCATGTGGAGGGAGTCACGGGTCCGGCGCACCGACCAGCAAGTGACGCACCGGTGGTCGGACGTCCTTGACCACGAGCAGGACCTGCTCCACCTGTTCGGTGTGGAGATCCCTGGCCTTGGTGAGTAGTTATTTAATAAATACTTTGTTTTCTTCTGCTCTGTGTTATATTGCTAATATATGTTTTTACCAAAGAGCAAGAATGCTGCCAATTCGATTACCTTGCAGGTAAATTAACGTTTAAATAGCTTCTGTGATTGCAGGTGCTTGCCTGCTCAGTGGCGTTGCTTCTATGCTTACTTGTTTGCAACTTTGTGCTCATTTGGCCTGAATATGTATGAGTGTAGTACTTTACAGAACTGTGAAATGCTAGATAATTTAGGATTGTGGTCAAAGAAATCAAATATTTCCAAAAAACAATCCATGTTTGTGTCTATTTCATGATCATCAGCACCTCCCAGGGGCAAGACGACAGCACCACCCCAGACTCCGGCGGAACAGAGTGGGCAGGAGGAACGGTCCACTGCAGGCTCTTCGGCTGGCCCCAGTAAGTAGTTCTGTTTTTAGATAATTATACTTCCCTAACTCTATTTTTTACAAAATAGTCTTTGATATTCTTGTAGACTGTTTCTACATTCTTATCCTGCCTCTCTACCAACACTCTCTGTGCTACTACTATTTACTATTATTTATGAGTCGGTCTGTGTAGGTAGCTAAGCTTGCCTAGTCGGCAAACGGTGTTAAACAAAACTCTGATCCAGTAATAGCTCTGGAGGCACTCAGTGTAGTCCTCTGGGTTGCCCTTGCTGTCTATTCCAGTCTTCTTAATGTTAGTGCTTTGACAATTTCCAACAACAAAATGTCAATATCCACCGAGAATAAACTAGTCGTTGTCTTTTTGATTTGATAGTAGCACATACGATACCGCTAGTGTTTCAGGGACTATTCTGCACATACAGAAATATGGACAAGAGAAATGGAACATTGTTGATGATAGGTGCAGTTCGACTTTCAACATACCTCAGTCAGAAGTAACTGTGCGGGACTCGGGAGCTTCAAGTCCTCCTGGTGGTGATGGGGAGTAGTTGGTTCTGTCTATAATTATAAATTATAAAAATGTTGCATGTTAAAGAGCAAGTATTCATCAGTTGTGCCAAAAAGAGTTGCATGTTATGGCTGAGCATATAAGTTAACACCCTCCCCAAAACCGTGACTTCTTTTCAGTCCCAATAATTAAAAATTGTTTAACATTTTCTCTTCCATTTTCGAGACGAAGTAAGGGGTGGTGTATGGCATCTTAAAATATGACATGTTTTTTCTAGGCGTCACAACATCTGATGCAGCACTTGCCACCACCAGTGCCGGAGCCAGCAGCGCGGAGGGGTTCACTCAAGCGGCGGCACCACCAGGAGGACCTGAGGGGGATGGTTCAGCAGCGGCAGTTGGTGGTATTTTTATACTCCTTACTTATTGACATTTTAGAGTAGGCTCGCAAAGGAGTGTATGATGTACTGTACAGTAGAAAGTACACTACTACAAGTACACTGTACTGTTAAGAACAGTTACTGATTTAGAACTACATTTTTTTTAGCCAATCACGGAGAAGTCAGTCACCCTTGACTTAGCAATAGCTATAGCGGCGGTAGTTCTCGAGTAAGCAATGACCCCCTCTATTTGACTTCAAATCAGCTGGGAAAATGTTATCGTGAAGCCAAGTCATATCAGATGAACTTGAGGGATGTGATGAATGAAAAGGGAAAGAACCTAGGGTCAATGGAAGGACGAGCGAGTCGTAACATATATGACTAAAGAATGATACGTGTTTTTGAATGTAGGCAGAGGTGGCTGATAGGAAGGAATCAGATGCAAGGCTGCTTGAAGCAAGGATGGTTGGAGGAGAAAGAAAAAATGACTGCCTGTGTGGGTCAATCAGAAAGTTCATGTGTGGTGTGCATTGCAATATATCATTTGGGTGAAACTCAAATGCAAGTCAAGACCGTGGTTTACCAAATAAAATGAAAAGGGTGTTATTTGGTTGTTGAGAAAAATAAAGTTGTTACAGTTGAGACATTAAGAAGAATGACAGACGTTTACTTTGGAATCCTGGATGGTATCTTCTTCCTCCTACATATCAAAGGTGTATGTAGTACAGACGCTCAGTGCATGAAGAGTGTTACTTTGTTCGAACAGCAGGCCTGTGCCAGCGTAGCAAAGCAGAGGAAATCCAAATACTACAAGTTGTGATTGTTCTAAAACTCTCCCTTGCCTAAAGTAACAGTACAGTAGTTTACTTTGCAAGCACAGCATATATTGTGTATGTATTGTATAGTTGACAATTATATCAAGTCAAGTCCTTCCTCAGGCAATTATGGTTACCACACTCACTCCCTATGTTCATACTTTTCTTTCTGCTGTGTTAATCATGGGTGGACTATCACTGTTGTTCACTCAATCTATCAGGATAAAGCACCTAAAGTCATGCATCACATAAGCAAAGAGATCATGTGATCGGCTAGAGACATGATCAGAAATGAATAATCTTCATTTTTCTTTTGTAGTACTGAAGGCCCAGGGGGGGGGGGGGCAGTGCGAAATATAAATTAAATTGAGCAGTAGCCCTTGATGTAACCGAGTATAGCCAGTGCCACCCCTATACAAAAGTAAGAGGTTCCCTATCCCCACCTGCATATACTGCTTAAAGGAATGCATGCAAGTCTGCGTCATCATGGCTTGTGTCTCTTTTTCTTGGGTGCAAGCTGACTGAGCTGGCATTATGCCGGCAACCACAAGTTCACGTACAAGTAATTTATTTTGCAAAAGTAGAGAAAAAAAGGTGAATACTGGTGTACTCTCTGACTCTCTGACTATGTATTGCGTCCATAGTGCTGCCTAGTAGTAGAATTCCTGAAACTCCCACTGTTACAGGCCTACAAAGACGGCGGAAAGATACGTGCCAAAATGTTATACTGTGCTTGCAAATTGCTAGTTTTACTGTGAGACAACTTTCTGTTGAATTATTTTGTGTTATTGTTAAAGAGTATTGGTTAAATTATATCTCATTCTTTCTTCATATAGATGTTCCCAGAAAGCTCACCAGAGGGGAGATGGCTATCCGGGCCAGGGCCTGGAAGATGGAGGCTATTTGTGTAGAATATTGCCGGCTGTGGGCTCGGGAAAACGAGGAGGGAACCTCAACAACCTCCTCCAGCACTGCCCCCATGTCCACCAGCCAGCAGCCTCCATCCTAGCGCCGTGCTGGGACAGCCCTCGCCACCTCTCAGCTGCAAACAAAACATCAGCAGCTGGCCCCCTCAGAGCCTGGAAGGCACGTGTGCGCCGCCTAGCGTTACGAGTGGACTTCCAGCAGCGCAAGGTGGACCACCTCGAAAAAAAGCTCCGGGACCTCCGCAAGGACCGCCTGCCCAAACACCGCCGGAAGTGACTGTGTCCCTCGCCCCTTTTTTAAAGACTGTTGGGGGGTGGGAATAGGGAGTTGGGGATTATTTATTTTTGGACTACTTGCAATGGACCATTGTTTGTGTTAGGGAGGGGTGGGACTAGTTTATTTTTGATAGGGGAAATACATCATTATTTATTTTACATACTTCAACATAGTGTACGCTTTGATCTTATTTTGTGGGTTGGTGGGCGGGAGTTACGGCACGTTTGGTTTTCCTCAAACTTACCAGCATGAATTATCTAAAACGTCCAAAAAATTTCAAAAGTGCCACTAAGTGAATTCAATTGGCCTACTAGTACTTTACTTGTACTACTATCAGTCTCTCCTCCGCATCCTAGCCCATCTTTCTACCTCCCCAAAATGCTTATCTTACCTGTGATTCGTGTTTGAGAATAGAGCTAGGCACAGTGCTGGATGCATGGCAAAAAGCGATTACACCATCCCGGACCGAAAGTCCGTTGTTGTGGTGTTAGTAGGAGTGGTACCACACTAGCAGTAGCAGCATATGAAAAACAAAGTAAAAAAATGAGACATTGATAGGCGTGAGAAGTGTATTAGAAGGAACAGTAGCCTAAACAATGCTGAAGATAAGTATGGGGAAAAAAGAATTGCATGGATGATTATGGCTACAACATGAACAGTGACACAGCAGCGTAACACAACACGTCTTCTTGACATGTAGGAGAATGATGTTGACGATGGATCCAATCGATGGTGGGCATGAAATTCAGAATTTAATTTAAAATACTCTTTGTTTTTTTAACCAGAATTACTATATCCTAGGATTCATCTAGCTGCCTTAAAATTGAGTTGAGGAGGCTGCTTGAACCTTATCATCCCCAGCAAGTGTGTGGAATTATTGTTGTGATTTACTCACACCTCAATGAAAACCACACAGCCCGGGGAAGAGGGTTAGGGTTTGAAACTTTGATGGGAAGGGGGTTTGTGGGGAAAGTTTTGTGGAGAGAGGAAAAAAAATAAAACGGCATGGATAAACAACAAATGAAGATAAACAAATCTTTGAATACAAAGTTAGCCATAAATCTTTTAAGGGACATAAAGGAAGTGCATGCACTACTGCATGCATGAAGTTGTTTGCTAAATGGATAGGTTTCTGAAAAGCAAGTAGTACTTTCTACAATCATACAATGTTCTAACTATGAAGAAACAATGTGACAGTAGAGGGCTGCAGTAATTATGCATTCTCACTTGCCTATCTGCCCTCAGAGAGAAGAACCACTTAGTACATTACATTAGTTTAAAAAAGTAGCAAAGAAAATACAATGGCTGGAGAGATGAATTGAAATAGAGAGCAAACAAATGCACAGAGTCACACTCATAGAAGTTCACAGCAATAACATTACTTAAACAATAAGTAGAAATGAAGATGGATACTGTAACTGTATGTTGTTGTAGTTGTCCTGTTGAAGTTGGGAAGTTGCATGCATCTAGCCATTCCTCTTTTTCGCGGTACTCCTCCATTCCATCCGATGCTACGCCGATCAATGTTGGGGACCAGAAGACACCTTGTCCACTGTCACTAAGCCTGAAGTCATCCTTTTTGCCATTGCACAGGGTAAAAGCCGTCCTGTAATTGTTGATGGAAAAACAGGAAATGATATTAAAACACCACGGAGAAAAAAAAATATGGTACGCTGTGTAGTGCAAAAATCACACTTGTAGTTTCAGAGTCGACAGTATTACAAAACGTACAAGCATCATTACGAAAGTGCGTACTCTGAGTCTCCTTTTCAAGGATAAATAAGTGTGGGCGAAATTAACGGATCTTTCCCCTCAAGCTATGTGTAAAGCATAAACAGCGATTTAATCCTAACCTTAACCCTAAATCTAACCCTAGCCCCTAACCCCCCTTTTTCACCATGGATTTTATCCAAACCACTTGTGCCCAATATTAGACCTTCCCAGCAATGCCCCCATACCCGCCAACCCACCCGCAAAAAAGTAGAACCCCCCCAAAACAGGCAAAAATGTAAAATCTCACACTTAGAATAATTTTGGCCTTCCTTCGATTCAGTCCAAACGCGCTCTGCAGCTGGGCCATAACTCCCCTTTTCCAACATGGATTTCCTTAAAAACAAAGACAATCAAAATTAGACTGTACCAGCAGTGCTCCTATACCCCAAAACCCACCCCAAAAAACCTAGAACCCCCCCAAACAGCACCCCGAAAACAAGGAAGTGAGCAAAAACTGAAAAACTTTTTCGCCATGGATTTTGTCCAAACCACTTGATTCCGATATTAGACCTTCCCAGCTATGCCCCCAGACCCCATCAGCCACCGGCAAAAATGCAGAACACCCCCAAACAGGCAAAAAGCAAAAATGCAAAAACGGCCTAGGTCCCAGATCACTCCATGCGCGCTCTGCAGCAAGCCCCAACTCCCCTTTTCCACCATAGATTTTCTCCAACCCACTTGCAACCAAAATTAGGCATGCCCAGCATTGCTCCAAGACCCCCCAAACACCAAGACCCCCCCCAAGCAGCGCCCCGAAAACACGAAAGTGAGCAAAATTGCTGAAAAGTGGAACATTTTTTCACCATGGATTTTCTCCTAAACACTTTTATCCGTTATTAGACCTTCCCAGCAATGCCCCCAGACCCGTCAACCCAGGCGAAAACAAGTTTAACACCCCAAAACAGCCAAAAAGCAAAACCGGAACAAGTGAGACAGAACAATTTAGGCCTCAATCCCAAATCACTCCGTGTGCGCTCTGCAGCTAGGCCCTAACTCCACTTTGCCACCATGGATTTTCTTCAAACCACTTGCAATCAAAACTACCCAGTGTTACTCCAAGACCCCCCAACCCCCCCAAACACCAGGAACGCCCCCAAGCAGGCCCCCAAAAACACGAAAGTGAGCGAAAACTCTGAAAAGTGAAAAACCTTTTCACCATGGATTTTTTCCAAAACACTTTTATCCGGTATTAGACCTTCCCAGCAATGCCCCCAGACCCCTGTAGCCACCCGCAAAAAAGCAGAACAACCCCAAACAGGCAAAAATCAAAAATGGGCCTACCTTCAATTCAGTCCAAATGCGCTCTGCAGCTAGGCCCTAACTCCCCTTTTCCACCATGGATTTTCTGAAAAACAAATGCAATCAAAATTAGACTGCGCCAGCAGTGCTCCCAGACCCCAAACCCCTCCCCCACTAACCAAGAAGCCCCCCAAACAGCACCCCAAAAACAGGCAAGTGAGCAAAAACAGAAAAACTTTTTTACCATGGACTTGGTCCGAAACACTTGATTCTGATATAAGACCTGCAAAGCTATGCCCCCAGACCCCTGCAGCCACCCGCAAAAAAGCAGAACACCCCCAAACAGGCAAAAAGCAAAAATGCAAAAAGTCATACTTAGAAAATTTTCAGCCAACCAGTCAACATCGATCCAAACGGCTCTGCAGCTAGGCCCTAACTCCTCTTTCCCACCATGGATTTTCTTCAAATCACTTGCAATCAAACTTATTCTATCCCAGCAGTGCTCCCAGACCCCCAGACCCTCCCCCACAAATCTAGAACACCCCAAAAACAGCCCCCAAAGACACGCAATACTGCTAGGCCTCAGTTTAAATTGTGCCAAAATGCTGTCTGCAACTAGGCCCAAACCCCCCTTTTCCACCATGGATTTTCTTCAAACCACTCGCAATCAAAATTAGACTATCCCAGCAGTGCCGCCAGCCACCCTGACCCACCCCAACAAATCTAGAACACCCCCAAACAGCCCCCCAAAAACATGCAATACTGGAATATTCAAAACATGGCAAATTGCGCTGTTCACAAAACATTGCTGTTTTCAGCACTTCCACTACTTCGATCCTCTTGAAACTTACCTGGACAGTCACTTGTTCCAGCGATTCACAAGAATCTCAGCAAGGCAGAACAACATCGAACCACTGCTCTCTTTGAAGAAGAAGAAGAAGAAGAAGAAGAAGAAGAAGAAGAAGAAGAAGAAGAAGAAGAAGAAGAAGAAGAAGAAGAAGAAGGTCTACGACTAGTTTTCACTTAGTTTTCACCCAAACACACGCTCCCGCAAAACACCCAAAAAGGCCAAAATTCTGCCAATTCTGGACCAAAGAACACCAAACCCCCCTAAAACCTTGCCAACATCATTATGAATGAGCCTGCATCGGGCCCCGAGCCTTAGACTCAGCGTGAACTGTACCAACTTAAACCCAAAAACCCTAGTTTATCGCACTGAACCCTAAACCCTAGATATGCTTTGTCTGTCTGTGTCAAAGAGCCTAGGTATGCTACATCAGGAGGATGCTTCACTCAGTGGTGCCTGCCTTGACCGTCTGCATGGCCCTGCCCCAAGCATGGGGCAAAAATTTTTCCGCTCAAGAATTTGCGATTTTTCGGTAATTTCGCAAAATTTGCGAATTATCGGAAAACAGCAAATTTTGCAAACATAACAGATGTTTGGCCCCAGCTTGATGCAATGCCATGCAGACGGTCAAGGCAGGCACCACTTAGTGAAGCAACCTGATGTAGCATACCTAGGCTCTTTGTCAGACAGACAAAGCATATCTAATTGTATGCAGCAAGCCACATAGCCCCAATTTTACATGAACCTCTGTCTGGAGTGGACTCTGCCTGGCATAACAAAAACAGCACACTGCCTCGCCCTCGACCACTACATACCATGAATAGACAGACAAGTAGTTCTGCTGTAGTAGTTGTTGTAGACTGGTTTACCTGTTTGCTACTCACAATTTGGCCTTAGTTGTTCCGTAAACCCAACCGAAGCTGATGATCCATCCATCCCAGTGAGTGACTGTAAAGAAAAAAGATATATTATTTAATCAATCATCATGGTATATTGGAAGTGAGTCAGCTCCAAGGACATTTTGCATATTGTGAAATGCAACATAGTGGCCCCTGAATTTGAAGTACAATTTGAATTAAACAAGGTAAAAAAAACAGAGTAGTTGACATGAGTTACAATTACTGTGTACAATATTAAATAATAACTAAGACAAGACATATGATTCATCATTTCATGCACAAAAAAACAAACAGCAATTGGTTTCATCAAAGCCAGACAGCTATTGCTGTCCACTGCATGCCATCTTCTCAATTATTCGTTACCTGTTCTACTTTTTCTCTGCTTTTTTAGAAAGTGAGGGGCCACAGGGCAGCCTCTCCTGTCAATATCAGAAGTAAGTCTGTCAGCAATCAGCAAGCATGTAGTCAGTCAGTAATTTCAGTCCCACTTGAGGGGACGCGTCGTAATCCATCCATCTGCCTTGAGGGAAATGGATGGGGGAGTCTGGAGGAGGAGTGTAGAGGAGCATGATTGAATTGTGAACTTGTGAACCTCGGGAATGCAGACTGCGGCACCTTCAAATCAATAAGAAATATAAGATGAAGACTGTGCTGCTGATGGACTTGTTGTGATTAGGTGATTAGAGTTTTGTTGTGGTAAAAGTTGCAAAACAAAGAAAGACACACAGGAATAAAAGTGAATAAGGACGAAAAAAAGGAAGTCATTTTCAGGGCTCGGTGTCGGGGAAGAAGAGCTCGTCCTCAAACTCCATGAATTGAGACGGGAGTAGGTCAGGTAACAGAGAAGAACTTCCGTCACCTAAGTCGGTGTCCTCTTCTTCCTGCATGCATTCACGTACTTTGTAATCTTGTGGTATGTAGTGCTGGTTCATCTTGATCAGTGTTAATCTCTCCACATTTTTGGTCGAGAGTCGGGTCCTTTTTCAAGTTACAATGGCACCAGCAGCACTGAAAACACGTTCAGAAGACACGCTTGCGAGTGGGCAAGACAAATAATTTACAGCCAGGTTGGTGATCAGTGGCCATAGAGCCATTTTCCTGTACCAATACAGCAATGGGTTCTTAATAATAAAGACCTCTGTTGGGTCATCCAGATAGGCCTGCACCATCGACTCAAGGTTCTCCATGGTTGCTCCACTTTGTGTACCATCTGTGGCCCTTGCAGCTCTGGAACGAGCAAACCCTTGATGAGTTAGCCAATCCGCTTCCGACAATATTATGGCTGGGCCTGGTGCAGGTGAGGATGATGATACAGTTGCTGCTGGTGTCGTTAATGGCTGTGAGGGAAAGTTACTCCCTTCGCCCACAGATTCAGAAGTGGGACTTGATGCCAGATGGTCTGCTGATTCAGTTAGACTTCTGCCGGTTCCTTGAATTTTCTTCCGATCTTTTTCAAACCGAGTGGCTGGCACAGCTAGCCAATGTTTTTACTTTGAAACATCTACTTCATCAAAAGGAATGAATGCTTTGCTGGCCGCTGCCTTTTTGTACTATGGATCCAGAATAGTGGCAGAAATGTAATGTTGTTCTGTATGTATGTTTTTAAGCCTTTCACTGGCAACTAGGCGGTTAAGAAGCTCTCTGCCAACTGATATGCGTCTTGCTTTTCCCCAGCATCTCTGAACGTTGAAGACACCGCCTTCAGTTGGTGCTCTAGCATGACCAACAATGGGATAGCTTTGCCCAAAGAACAGTCCTCCCTGCTGACTTCACGCGTGAAGACCTCAAAAGGACGAAGCATGTCTGTCAGGCTTTTAACTAGCTTCCATTCCTCCAGAGAGGTTGGCTGGCCTGTTGAGGTTGATAGTGACCGAGCATTCAATAAGACACGTTTAATCAGTCACTTATACAATCAGTCACACACCTCTTAAATCCTTCATCCAGACACATGTACAGCCACTCATTCTTTAATACACCTAGACATATATATATAAAACATTTAAACTTTACAGAAACACACAGTCACTGGATGATGTCATCAGTGATGTCATTTGAGATGTCATCAGTGATTTATCTGGCCATGCCATGAATACTGTAATATGTGACATCATGAGCAGTGCATTGCGGGGGCGTGAGTAATAGTTAGCTGAACTAACTATAACAGTGGAATTTCTATGGTTTTGTGTGAGTGAAATGTCCAGCTAACTATAACGCCCCTAAAACCTATGATTTTTCATTGAATTTTGAAGGTAAAATTATGAACTTTGAAATTTGACATATTTTTAAATGTAGAAATGTTTATTACAGTTTGTTTTAATGTATTTAAATGTTGTTTAATATAGATTCTGTATAGTATTATGTGTATTTTTTAAATATGGATTGCTGATTATTGTAGTTTGTTTCAGTGTTTGGATATGAACATTTGTAGTATACCACATAGTTTAAGGTGTTATGTGGTATACTACATATGTAGTATACCACATAGTTTAAGGTGTTTCCACAGGCGGGGAAGATGGTGGCCGGCTAAGAAGGCAGGTCGGGAGCTCCGTGTAAACCGTCCACGGGAATCAGCATCACTTTCATGCTTAATCTACATGTAACCTACATGTAACCTGATCCCCTTTTTTAACTCAAGATACATTTCAAAGAAATCAGGAGTGGTGCAGAGGGAGCCAAAATTAATTGGTCGCCGGAGTCCGGGTGGGAGCTACACATGTACAGTCTAAAATTCAGAATGAGCGAAGGCGGCGGCAATGGAGGACACGCTTACCTTTACTCGGGTGTGGGACCTCTCCCCCATGGAAAGATAACAGAAGCTCTTCTCCCCCACTGTCGGTCTATGGGCCACCGCGAAGGAAGCCCAGAAGAATTTCCTGAAGGCAGCAAGCAGAATCCCCTACCTCTTCTGGGGGAACGAGGGCAGTGTCAGCGCTCACACTGTAGTGGGAAGGAGCACCGAAGGCAAGAGCTCTCAGAAAGCATCGAGTGTACTCTCAGGGTGCCGAGAAGGGCAGAGAGCAGTGTAATCTCAGGAACGCTGCTAGGCAAGGAGAGCAACGCGATTGTCCCCAGGGGTGCAGTACTGGGGAAACTGGTGGAACCTCGACCGATTGGAGCAGGCTACTTAAAGAAAATGACCATCGATGCGCAGGTGCCCTCAGTACACAGTGCGCTTGGGGAAAAGAGGATGCAGGCAACGGTAACTGCAGCAATAACGGAAACAACAAAGCCCCCCCTGACATCGAGGGTTGATCTTGGGGTAGCTTCGGGACAGTCACTGGAATTTACCTTGCCCACTGCTGCAGAGACAGGACCAACAGCGCCTAGAGAGGCAGAAAGGGACTCAGAGGACGGAGGAACAGTGGCAGTGGCAGTGGCAACCGAAGCTCCACAGCGGATGAAAAGGGTAAGCAGGCTTGGGTGTGATAAGGGCAAGGATGAGGGAGGAAAAGTCTTAAAAGATTGCTGTAAGGAGAGTACAGAACAAGTATCAAGTATAGAGGTGTTTTGTGCAACATTAGGGGGAGAGAGGGGGGCACCGGCATTTTTACTTGAAGAAGCAAATACAGGGGAAGACAGGGCAGACGAGGAGCAAGGAAAGGGTAGATCAAGTTACTGCTTGAGAAACAGACAGTTCTTTAACACACCCTCCCAGTAGCCGCCAAACAGACTATTGTTCCCCGTAGCGCTAAGAGGAAAGCCAAGAAATATGCCCAAACAGATGCACACACTCTTACCACCAAGAGGAAATCTTTGAAAGAAGAGGGGGGAGTCGGGGGTCCATCGGAACAAACCTTCAGAATAACCCCTTCCCTCAGATCCTTTTTCAAAGTACAGGAACAGACACAGGAACAAGTGCAGGCCAAACGGGAGAATCAAATATTAGAATCTGTCCCAGCCCCAGGCCCAGCCCCAGTAGAATGTCAAGTTCCCTCGCTCACGGTAACCAGCACTATTTCTGCAATAGGAACAGGGGCAGAATACAGGATGGAAACCATCCAAAGCAACTCCATAGATGCACTATCTCATAAGGCACCAAACACCACAGTCAAGGGGACATCTGCCTCGCACTCCGCAGCATCCCTCCAGCAAGCTGAGACACAAGACAACGAAGACCTGGGTAACCATTTCCAAAACACCACCCTCAGTCAAAACTCAACAGACCAGTTTCTTGAAAACATGTTGGATGAAATGAGAGTGAAATTTGCAGTTTCAGAGGTAAACCAGAGCAAAATACGTGAGGTGTGTGAAGCAATAAACACTAAATTAAATGCTCTGGGCGACCGAGTTACTGCAGTGGAATCAGTGGTTGGGGCACTGAGTAAAAGAGTAGAAATACATCAAAAGGAAATAAGGGTCCTGAGAGAAAGCGATAAGAGTATCAACGAAAAACTGGAATCTTTGAAAAACCCAGTAAGAAAGAACAATTTAAGAATCCTAAATGTACCCGAAGGCCAAGAAGGGACAGATATCATAAAGTTTATAGTTCAACTCTTAGAGGAACATTTTCCTTGGACAAAAACGGTAGGGTTGGAAGAGGATATACAAAGGGCACATCGCGACCTTTTTGGAAGAAATAAGGATAGGAAAAACCCAAGGAAAATACTAATAAACTTCAGGTATTTTGTGATTAGACTAGTTTTATAAGTCTCCTGGTCCAACATCAACGACGATGAGACACGCAAGGTCATGAACTCCATCCACTCAGGATCTCTGTCAGACCCGTGCCTACACCACGTATTCAACAAAGCAGATGCAGCCATCGCACTCCAACTATGGAATGTCATCAATATCTCCTTTGAAACAGCGACATTCCCAGAAAGCTGGAAGCACGCCGAAATCAACACCCTCCTCAAGAAGCCCAAGGCGGACCCCAAGGACCTCAGGAACTTCCGGCCCATTTCCCCGCTCCCGTTCTCGGCAAAGGTCATCGAGAAAATCGTCAACATGCAATTGGCCCGCCACCTGGACGACAACAACATCTTGGACACGTCCCAGTCCGGATTCAGACGAAACCACAGCACCGAGACAGCCCTCATCGCCGCCACAGACGACATCAGGCGCCAACTAGACAACGGCGAAACATCAGCCCTCATCCTCCTGGACCTGTCAGCCGCCTTCGACAGGGTCTGCCATCGCACTCTAAAGACACGCCTCCTAGAAGCCGGAATCCAAGAGAAGGCCCTTGACTGGACCACGTCCTTCCTCTCTGCAGAACCCAGATCGTCCACCTCCCACCCATCAGATCCAAAGCCACCGACATCATCTATGGCGTCCCCCAGGGCTCATCTCTCAGCCTTGCGCTGTTCAACATCTACATGGCCCCCCTCGCACAAGTGGCCCGCCATCACAACCTCAACATTATCTTCTACCACGATGACACCCAGCTCATCCTCTCTCTCACCAAGGACCCACACACCGCCAAAACCAACCTCCACGAGGGAATGTACGCCGTCGCTGACTAGATGAGGAGCAGCCGTCTGAAGCTTAACTCGGACAAGACGGAGGTCCTCATCCTCGGACCCACCCCCTCAGCCTGGGATGACTCCTGGTTGCCGACCACACTGGGAACAGCACCAACACCCACTGACCATGCATGCAACCTAGGATTCACCCTCGACTCCTCCCTCTCCATGTCTAAGCAGGTAAACACTGTCTCCTCCTCCTGCTACAAGACCATCCGCATGCTCCGCAGCCTCTACAAGTGGATCCCGACCGAAACAAGAAGGACGGTGACACAGGCACTCGTCAGCACAAGACTGGACTATGGCAACGCACTCTATGCAGGAATCCCAGCCAAACACCTACAATGACTAAAACGCATCCAAAACGCCTCCGCCCAACTGATCGTCAACGTCCCCCGCCGCAGCCACATCACCCCCCACCTGAAAGACCTACACTGGCTCCCCGTCGACAAGAGGATAACCTTCAAGCTCCTCACCCACACACACAAAGCACTCCACAACACTGAACCAGCCTACCTGAACAGCAGACTCAGCTTCTACACCCCCACCCGCCAGCTCCGCTCTGCCAGCCTCGCCCTCGCCGTTGTTCCCCCGCATCCAATGAACGACCTACGGTGGCAGATCCTTCTCGTACCTCCCCACCAAGACCTGGAACACCCTCCCTACCCACATACGGCAGACCCAAGACCTACTCCCCTTCAGAAGACTCCTCAAGACCTGGCTCTTCGAGCAGTAGCAGCACCCCCTCCCCATAGCGCCTTGAGACACTTACGGGTAAGTAGCACACTTAACAAGTACTCTGATTGATTGATTGATTGATTGACACGTGTTTAGAGAGGTATTGTTGAATTATGACAGATAATTTTTGGTGTTTGGTTTAAAATTGAAGTTTGTTCTGTGAATTTATGAGGTGTACACAGTGTTGTAGTAGGGACATATCCAATTTATGTTTTCATATAAATGGGGAGAATTATAGCAGAGAAATGTGAATTGTTCCTGCTTTCTATTTGTCTAGGTGTAATCTTAAAAGTAGTTGTAAAATGGTAAAGCAGCCGCAGAAATTCATGCACTGCTTCATTCTCATAAGCAGTATCCTTGCAGTGCAGCCATTGCCCTGTGAGTACTCATACAATCCTGAAATCACCTATCCAGCACCATATACTTATCTAATCACCCCCCAATACTCAAGCACTTATAAACTCACCATCCACTCTCTTTGCAGCACAGTAATCATTCAGTCACTACTCACGTGGTCATGCAATGAATCAGACACTAACATATGCACTGCTAGAATTCTCTGTGTACTATCCCCGCAGACCTCTAACCAGCTACATACTACTTATTCACTCCTCTAATTACCACATGGTACCTATGTAGTCTAGCAATACTCCTTTTACTTCCTATGCACTCTTACAATCACCCATTCAGCACCATGTACTTATCCAATCACTCCGCCAATACTCAAGCACTTATAAATTCATCATGCACTCTCTTTGAAGTCCTTGTAGAACCGAGGCCCGAGAAAACAGAGAATTAAGCAGGAAAAACAAGAAAAGGGGGCAGGATAAAAAACACCCTACCCCACTAGGCCTGCTTAGGGGTCCCACAACATCTGTGAACAGAGAGTACAACTGACCTTGCTTGAGTTGACTTTCTTTTCACCATCTGGGATAGTGAAATATTTCTAGATGATGGATTCTGATCTCTTTTTGGGAGGTGGTTCTTCTATCTCTTCTTCATCAGAAGAATGTTCTTGCTGTGGATTGGAAGAAGCCCTTTCCAAAAAACACCCCCAATAAATGTAGACACTAGCTACAAAAATACAAGAGGTGTCTCTCCTGTGATGCTGCAGAGATAACGACTAAAATGGGTGGGAAGCTTCAACTGTTAGAATGGGAAACCTTATGAACCAATCAAATGCTTTTTCACATGGGAGTCGTGCACCCGGCATGCAACTAGTGCGCACCCGAAGTGACTTTGCGAAAATATATTTAACAATAATATAAGTTTATAATAAGTACAAATACATTATTTTGATCAATAGTTTAGATAATATCTTGCCCTGATATGTACATTAAAGGTACATACATATAGTTTCACATCATAAAAAGTTATACGGGATAAGCGCACTCGGGGTGACCCTGCACATACATGACGGCACGTAGGTCCCAGCATCATGCATACATCACGTACGGAAACACGCACATGACGCGAACTCATATGTATACGACGTTACGTGGGGCCATGCATCGCGTACCTGTCGCATACTAATCACGCACATGATGTGATCTCATAAGTATATGATGTAATGTGGGGCCCGCACCCGTCGCAAACTTTATGCGGCTCCTTCACAACTTTTCCAATATGGCAGCTGAAATGCACATACCCCCAGTGATAGGTGCACACTGGGTACGTGACTCCAATATTTTTTGAAGAAAAAAAACATACATTTTAAAAGACAAAGGACATTACATAATTACATCAAAATAAAAGAAAATAATTATACAATATTACAGATACAAATTGTTTTTTTATTAAACTTGCAATTTCCAGAAAATTAAATTTACAAATTAGCAATTAAAAAAACTCTAGAAATTCACTGGAAAAACCATAGGTTTCAGGCCTGTTATACTTAGGAATTAACATTTAAAAAAACATTAAAATTCACTGAAAAACCATAGGTTTCAGAGATGTCATAGTCAGAAATTAGCATTTAAAAAAACCCTCGAAATTCACTGATATGTTTCAGACCCATTGTAGTTAGAAATTAGCATTTAAAAAAACCTTAGAAATTCAGTGAAAAAATCATAGGTTTCAGGGATGTTATAGTTAGTTGGACATTTCAGTCATACAAAACCATGGAAATTCCGCTGTTATAGTTAGTTCAGCTAACTATAACTTGCGCTCCCGCAATACATAGTTCTCAGTGACCTCTTTCTCTGGATTAAACAGAGCTCCTGTCTGAAATATAGAGCCGCCCATTTTTGTTTTACCTCATATTCCTTTCCTGTCCCTACCACGGAAAGTCCTAACTTGTCTATTCGCGGGCCAAGTTTTGTTCATGCCTTGCACGCTGAAAACGACCAAGTTGTGGTCCGTCCATTCCACCGGCAAGGTTTTCCCCATAGTAAAAAGATCTTCCTCTGCCAAAATCAGATCTAAAGTGTGACCTTCTATATGTGTTGGTTCAGTCACCCGTTGTTTCAGGCCCAGGATTGCACATGACTGAGGGATGTTATATGTATATATTTATATTTGAGATGTCATCAGTAAAGTCACTGACCATGTCATGAGTGATTTAATATGTGAGGTCATCAGCAGTGCATTGTCGGGTGTGAGTTATAGTTGGCTCAGGTAACTATGACTGCTGTTTTTCTATGGTTTGTATGAGCGAAATCTGACCCTAACTATAACATTTCGGTAACCTTTGGTTTTCTATTGGTTTTCTATTGAATTTCTAAGGCTTTTTAGATTTTATTTATTAACTGTACCCAGTAACCTTTGACAGCAAGTGTGTGAGTGAGTGGATGACTATCTCAGTAGGTCTCTGAGTGGGTGTGAGAGTGTCGAAGTGGGTCCATTAGTGACTGTGTTTGTGTTTGAGTGGGACTGGGAGTGGCTGCATAACAGTCTCACTGAGAGTGTGAGTGGGTGCATGAGTGTCTGAGTGGGTCTGTGAGTGGGTACGTGAGTGTCTGAGTGTCTGTCTGAGTGGGCGCATGAGTGTCTGAATGGGTATATGTGAGTGGGTGTCACAATGTATCTCCATAAATGTGTGATACAGTCTGTGAATAGGTGAATGAGTTTCTAAGTGGGTCTGTAAGTAGGTGCATGAGTCTCTGAGTTGGTCTGTGAGTAATTGAATGAGTCTTTGAGCAGGTCTGTTAGTGAGTGCATGAGTCTCTGAATGGGTTTGTGAGGGAGTTTGTGTCTCTGAGTGGGTCTGTGAGTGGGTACATGAATCACTGAAAGGGTCTGTCAGTGGGTGCATGAGTGTTTAAGTGGGTCTGTAAGTAGGTGTGTGAGTGTCTGAATGGATCGGTGACTAGGTGCATGAGTCCCTGAGTGGGTTTGTCAGTATGTACACATGTGTCTCAGTGGGTCTGTGAATGGGTACATGAATCTCTTGGTGGGTCTGTGAGTGGGTGCATGAGTGTCTGAGTGTTCTCTGTTTTGCCCTCTTCTGCTCTGTTTTGCCTTTCTGCAAATTTTTCTGCCCTCTGTTTTCCCTTTTTCTGCTCATTTTCTGCCTTCTGTTTGTTTTTCTGTTCATTTTTCCACCCTCAGGTGTGCCCTGTTTAAATGGTGGACCACATTCTCAGGCCCAGCAACAATCAATGGGGGGAGGGGGACTGTGCAGTCCCCCTCCGTGGGCTCATTTTGGCACAGGGACCCCATCTGCAGGGGCCTGGTCATGAGTCCCTGGGTGCCCCAGGCCCAGCCAATTCATTCAGTGTGCAGAGTCAGGACCGCGGGACAAGCCTCAGGCCCCCGCTGTCCCCTTCCCCTATGGGATCCGGTATTGCTATTGCACACAGGCAGCTCCCTACATGCAAGAGCAATAGTTTGATCTCTTTTCCTGCCTGAAAGTAAAAGTAAATAGCTATTTCCTGGGGGTGGGCAACCTGGGACATATTAGGAGCCAGCCCTGGTGGGTGGCGGTCTGCAGGTCCTCTCCTTTCCTGTCCAAGGGCCTACCCTGGAGAGTTGGTGGTCCCTGTTGCTGGATAGGCCCTGATAGGGAGGATCCGCAGCTACCCTCCTATTATAAACATGGCCCAGGGGACATGAAGGTCCCCAGGGCCAAGGGGAGCATTGGACGGGGGTCCATGCTGCCCCCCTCTTCTACTTATAAAGCCCTGGGGGTGGTCCCTGGAGTATCTCTGAAGCCTAGAAGGGGGTCTATGTGGCCAACCTCCTTTTTATTAAAGCCCCAGGGAGGTGTTGGGCCCGGGTGATTCAAGAGCCTGAAGAGGGGGCACCTAGGACCTCCCTTATTTTTTAAACAATGCCTCGGGCCCCGACTCACCGGGGGGCTCTTTTCAAACAAGTAGGAGAATCAGCACTTATTTTTTTGTTGTTGCTAGAGTTGTGGATCTACTGAGATCAGTGAAACTTTAAAACAAATAATGCTTTTTTGCCCTGGCGGGCTCCCTCTGGGAGCTCAGCCATGAGGCGAAGGGGTAAGCGTATTCCTACCCTGCTCAGTTTTCATTTAAAAAAAAGATTTGGGGGGGCCTCAGCTGATGCCAAGTCCCAAGATGTCTGCCAACACTTCCTGCTTAAAGTGTTAGCAGGCAAACAGATCTCAGCATGAGATCGGGGGGGGGGGGTTTACAGGGTCTTCGCGTCCCTGTGTCCCTAGCTACTCTTGTCATGTAACTTTATTCAGAGTCATAAAAAAATCCATAAAAGCAATTTTACAAAAAAGAGAAAGAGCAAACATATATCTAATTCATTTCAATTTCTAGTAATATTTACATACAATAAGATACAAATGTGGACTCCTCTTGTTAAAAACCTACATCCAGTTAATTTCACTTCATATTAATAAATTACAGTTATATATAGTGTAAACATAGGCTCATCTTATTAAAAATTAATAATTATTAGACTAACTTTACACGTTTCCTTAAAAATGCATTTCTTTTTATTTTTTTTATTGAATAGAGCAAAAGGTAAACCAAAGGTACAAAACATGTTATGCCTCTAACTTTCAATAATCACACAATTCCAATAAATTTCTCAAATAACAAACAAGAGATAAAAGGTTAAAAAGTTAAAAAAAGATATACATGGATAAAAGGAAGGATCATCGAGATAGAAAAAGTCAGCCTACTACAACGTTGAAATTTTCCTGGACATTAAGTACAAAATATGCAATTTATAAGGAGCATCAACAAGAATGTGCAAAACTGCAATAAAGTGCTAGTGCAAAAGTGACAAAAGTGCAAAGAAGTGCTATCTTAAAAAGTGCATAGTGCAATCTCCTATAAGAAAAAGATGTTAACAGATGTAGATGTCCTGGAAAGCAGATAAAAAAGGCTATTATAGAAGAATCACCTCCTCTCAAAATTCTTCACAAATCATCGTCCCTTAATAACTTCTAGAGTCTCAAAATATTTCCAGTACCTCTCAAATCTCCCAACCGCTCCCACTCTACCAGCATAGGCCTTTTCAAAAAACATGTTCTCCTCATTTTGTTGAACCATTTTAAGTGTGATGGAATCTCACTGGACTTCCAGTTCTGAAGTATTAAGGAACGAGCGACTGCACAAGATATAAATATAAATACCTCTTCTGCTTTATTAAACCTGCTCCTATCTTTACATAAACCGAACAGGGCTACTTCTGCAGATGGTAGAAGAAATTTCCCAATCGCCTGTTCGATGTCGGCAAATATTCACTTCCAGAAAGTTTCTAACTGGCCGCAAGTAAAAAAAATGTGATGCCATCCTCCCTGGTTACTAGCCAAACATCTGAAACATTTATTCTCAGCTCCAGGAAACATCTTTAAAAATACATTTCATAGGTTTTTCCATGTTTTCCTTTGCCAATACAGTTGTACTTTGTTTTCATGTTTGGTCCCACATTACTCTTCTTCCCACTATATTTCCTTTCTCCTATATGCATATTCTGTTTATCATGACCTAGATGGTAACAGCTCATGTTTTTTTTCAAGCGTAAAAAATTGCTCATATAAAAGATGACATTCCACAGCACATCTCTAATGTTGGCAATGATTGTAAATACAGGTATGCAGGGTGACATTGTATTAAAGACATATGTCTGATAAACGGGAGAACATACCTCTTTCTATATACGACGTGCATTGTATTCTGGGGCATCTTATCATTTGAAGGGCAGTTGGTAAGATTTGAAGACCAGTCATTCATAGTGGGGAAGGTAATTAATCTGTGAAATATATCTAGTATTAAACACGTAAGAACAAAACGAATTTAGGATATTGCTGAATGTTAAAAGTAGTTCAAATCTTTTTTTTTAAAGCACTGGGTTTAAGAAGTTCACTAGTCAGTTTGAGTGTTTCCAAGTGCGCCATAGCTTCGATTTTTAGCGATTTTCTGCTGATCATACCTAGTGTTTCGGGTTTCTCAAAGTACTCAGGGTGGGCCATGTCAGTAAAGAATAGCTCAGTGTATGCCAGCCATGGGGTGCGTGAATACAGTGATGATTTTAAACAGTCCCAATTATTGCTTCATATAAATCTGTGTGATCTGAACTTCTGATTTTATGCCACAACAGAATTGGTTCTAACTTAATCATGCCAGCAATAAAGGGGGCACCAAGTTCAGTATTGGATACATATACTGAAGTACTTTTGGGGATTGGTACGAGGTATCTAAAAAATCATTTGCTATAAGTGGCACACCTTCATATTTCTTATATCCCCATATGACCGGCCCGTATAATGCTATGTCGAGGCACTTTGCTTTATATATCTTAAGCATCATCTCAGGGGTGTTTGAGCCCAGTCGTATTGCAAAGCTTCTGAGACTCCAGCAGGCCTTACTGAATAGTTTCTGTCTATTTTTAATGGAGTTATTCCATGAGCTGGGTTTGTTGTATAGCGACACCAATTTGGATTTCTTTAAAAGTCTCAAAAACAACTTGAATGGATTTACACCAAATAACAAAAACACTACTCCGGACCAAAAGCTAGCATTCTGCCAAATTTCATGTTATTACGTTCAGCGGTTTGGGATGTAGTTGTGTTCAAAATTCCTTTGGAAATAAACATGGGAAACACACATTTTTTTGCCACCCTATTTTTTTGCCTACACTCGACGGATTGCCCCAAACCTTTCCATGGACAACGAGAATCAGAGGTCCACTTTTTGGGGAAATTTTCATGAAGATTTGTCAATATCACACCAAATGAAATGCTCATTACCTCTCCCTTAATTAAACAGATGCATCTACAGATTTTGGAAATCTGCTTACGGATTCCACTTAACACCTTGTCAGAAACAATTAAGAATTGATATCATTAATTGGTTGGATTATGTGACGTATCTTATTTTCATTTTGCTTTGAGATGTTTTTAGCTATTGGTATAAATATTTAAAGCCATAATTATTTTATTCAGGGTTATAGTTATGACTTGCCTGTCTTTTGAGTGATTTATGGATTGTGATTCTATCTATATCTTTAAAAATGTCAGAGTTCTTTGTTTTTCCTTTGTAATGATAACTATTTTTTGGGAGACTTTCTGATTTTATTTAATCTTATGTTAAGGATTTTTAACAATGCCAACTATAAGTACACTTTAACCTTGATTTTTCAGTGAAATGTAATTTGTTTTTGATGATATACCGCATCCAAAAGTTCCATACGCCCCATCCTCAATCAGCTGCCAAATAATGCTCTGCATTGTCTTTTCAATTAGCAGAAGGGTTGACCACATGGCTTGTTCTCTGGCCTCTGTCAAGGCCATTTTTCAACTGACCACGAGTGGTCAGAACCTTGCAGCAAAGGTCTCTGTTGTGTCTTGTTTTCAATTCATCCTCTACTTGCTTAGCTGCCTCTGCCTAGGCCTTCTGCAATAGGTATCAAAGCCTTCGTGGACAGCAAACTCAAAGAGCATGGCCTGCTGAATAGCAGGAGGTTGTATATTATGTAACCTGCACAACTGTACAACAAATCAAAAATCTAGTTGATTCTTGTGCTCAGCAGCTGCTACTAATCACTTCCAGTTCTGGTTATTTATCTTATTTTTCCTTCTTTGCAAAGTAGCTTTATGAAAGGAGCGAGATTGTGCCAATTTGAAAGGGTTCCACTGCCTGGCCACTGAAGCGTTCCGAAGCTGTCTATTTGTAGATGAGCAGCAGTGGGAGTAGAACGACAAAAAGGTCTCATTGAGTTTTTTAACTGGTTTTAGAAAAGCTGATTTAATACACTCACCTAACCCCTCAAAACAGTATGCAATGGAATCACCGGTGTCCTCTTCGCGAGTTTACTTTGATCAAAGGGAGGTTTCAGAAAGCCACTTGGCAAAGCATTGGTTAAGGTGCTTTTGTGGTTGGCCACCAGGCCTTGACCTAGTGCCAGGCCCTGGGCCCAACTCGCCCCCTGCTACCAAGCTCCTAGGCACCTCAGATGGCAAAAGGAAGGTACTTTCGGTTGTTGTCTCACTTTTGGTTTAGCGAACATACACAGTTTCAGGGACAGTTTTGAATGCCATGGACAGTCCTGAGAATAGTTTCCGGTCGGCAAACCCTGCGGGAATTTCAACATTAATGGGTCTGGAAATTCTGCAAAGGTCTAAGGAGTATAGTCACAAGAACGTGTACTAAACATCACCAAAAAATGCTAACGCACCTTTACACTTCGCAGCTGATTGTGGGAAAATAACCCAGAGTTAACTTGGAATTCAAAGCAAGGCGGTAGCATGCGACAGTCTACCGAAACAGTTTCCAATGTCTGCAATACAACCACCACAACAGAGATAAAAACACAAACCACAATGTGGAAAAACACGTGATATGCCCAACCGTGATAAGAAAACAGTGACAACCAGCGCGAGGTCAGCAATACCCACGCATAATGTGTGAAAAAGCAAAAGAAGAGCAGACGGAAAATGCCAATGAAAAAAAATGACACCAACTGCTGAGTACCATGGATGCACTCTGACTCACCGCAGAGGACAACATGAACCCCACAATCGCCACGGAGGAACACCCAGGAATTCAGGGTCTGTGGAAGGCCAATGAGAACAGGAAGAGGAAGACTGAGCACAGTCGCAAGGAAATTCGAAGTACCGCCACAGATGAGCCAGGACACCACCACCAATTGTACGTCACCTCCAATGTGTCATTGGCAACAAAGAGGCAGAGATGGCACACCACCTAAGACCATCTGAATGCCATGGTAGTGGAGGCCAATGGAAGAGCACGAGAGGCCCTGGACTGATGAGAATGGCAAAAGCAAGTAAAAACTTGCTGCCAACATGGAAGCTGCAACAGACCCTGGAGGGGAGTTCCAGCAGAGCACCAGAAGCTGAATGACATGGAGAAGATGGTGGCCACAGTCATCAGGCGGGAGACGGAGATAAGAGTCGGGTATCCGGACACTGTCCAACATGACCCGAAACCACATCAACAGGGTGTGCACCGTCCAGGGAATAGGTAAACGGGTGGAGACAGGCCAAATGGCACACATGCACAACTAAGCAGTGCACATTGCACATCTACAATGACTCAGGATTATTTCCCTGATCTCACAGGAACACCTCAGCACACACACAAACACCAAGTAGTCCCACGTACACCATGTGTCCAAAGGGGCTACCACACAACACAACAGCAAGCACACAACCAACACATGCACACGTGTGAAACACAGTAAACAGTCATATATGTCAGCCACTCTGACAATGCAAGAGACAACACATGATGAGGAGCATGGCTGCTGTCTAATCACCAAGACAATGTACATGGCACGACACTGAGGTGACTGAGTGCGGACCACAACCGGAATGAAGCAGGTCACACTTGGGCACAACCATCTGCACAAACAATCCTTCATGTCAACCACACATCTGTGGACAAACCATGCCCAAGTGTCACAACTCAACAAAGAGCACAAATTACCCAAGTCTGCAACACCTCGGCACCATGGAAGCACTGAACTGACAGGTACACCGCATGAAAGGGACCAGTAGCATACAAATCAGAGCTGCAGGTGCGAATCACCAACCGTGCAGAATATTCACATAAGTATGAGTGCACTTTGACATTTACAACATCCCGGTACAAACAGCAACATCTCCACAACAGAACACAGGCCACAATGGTGCCGCAAATGTGCACCACATGGCAAATCACATCTGGCCCAGCAGGGAACCATGACATCACAATGTACTAGTACAACCTGTAAACTGCAAATATGTTTTTTTCACACATGCTGTATTTTTTGACCTTTTGTACTGTCCCAGGATTGCCAGGGATGGCCACAATGTCACGTGCTCATGAGAAGTAATTGTCAATGATAGTGTTCCTAAGGCCCATTCCTGCTGCAGCTGCAGTGGGATGTTGGCCACCTGCCCCATTGCCCCCATCATTGTTCGGGACTTCTGGAACTGAGATCTATGGGGCATTGGTGCGTACACTTATGTTGCGCAAGACACAACATGCAACGATCATCTTTCACATGATCTCCTGGCTGTACAGGAGCTTTCCACTCGTGCCGTCGAGGTACCTAAAACGTGACTTCAACGTGCCAACTGTGCATTCATTGATGCTCCTGGTGCATATGAGGGCCACACTGTACTGCCTCTGAGTGGGTGTGTTCGGATCTCGGAGGGGTGTCATCATCCAAGGGCAGAGTGCATATTCTTGATCACCTGTGACAATGCAGGGAGAAAAGAGTCAGTACTTGGTTCAGCAGGATGTGATGGCAGGCCCAATAATCCAGTGACGCCTGGGCTGGCTGTGTGTGGGGTGAGTGTAAGCCAGCCCTCAGGGAGTAGCCGGTGCTGGCAACAACTCCAACAGTCATCAGGCTTACAGACAAGCAATGGCAGGACAACAAGGGGGGGATGAATTGAGTTGCACAGGATTAGTGGCCCCGGATGCACAGCAGCAGACACAAGCCCACCGCCATGGGACGCTGACCTGCGGGAGACTGGGGTAGGGTCACGAGTATAGAACAAGTTCCCATCGAAGTTGAAGGAGCGTGTCTTGGAGTGACTCGGTGCACAGTGGAAGGTGTACCCCCAGGGCATGATGCAGAGGGCACATGCCAGCAGTGTCCTGCAACATGTAGGATATGAATGCCACAGACTCATGCCAAACACCAAGTCCATACCTGCCCTTTGCTGATGACAACCCCCAGGCCACAGGCTCAGACACCAACGATGTTCTGCCAGAGGCTGACTGTCACTCACAGCACACAAGGTCAGTGGCACCACGTGTCGCCGGCTTGCATTGAACATGGTTAGTGGCACCACGTGTCGATGGCCTGCCATATGGAATTATGCCTCCCTGTCTGAAGGGAGTCTGGTGCTGTGGCCGCTGCCACGGATTTGGGGTCACTCAGTACTCAGGACACAGTTCCACATCTGGGGCCCACTGTGACGAAGGGAATGCCGGGGGAGTATGTCAGTGAGGAAGGAGTAATGTGGGCCAGCGTCGTGGGGGCCAGTGATGGTCTGCGGAGGCTTCAGAGCTTGCAGATTTAAGGTGTGGAGCTTGCCGAGGCTCGTAGTGGGCCCTCTTTGACACAGGACGTTGTCAGCAGGTAAGTGGTGGGGCCTTGGGGCACTGGTGAGGGCAGGCTGGACTGGGCATCATCGTCCTCGGGTGTAGCAGGCACACAGGGTCGCAGGTCCCGCTGCTCATGGCGTCAGCCTAATGGTGGACTGCGAGGCACTGCCTTGCCAGTGACGTGCCACTGGGTTTTTGTCCACACCCCTGTGCAGCCCTGGCATTCCCAGCACCCTCACATACGCTCACACACACAGGGGGGGGAGCGAGCAACATTTCTGCTATCTGAGCCATGGCCTGGTGTGAAATGGTTGCGTCCACTGTTCGCTACTCTCCAGTCATCAGCATTGGTGGTCTGTATTGACACAGCTGTGGTTTGCCTACCCATGTCTGTCCTGCAAATCCATGCCTCACTTGCCGTTGTGTACATTGCCATTCACAAATCACTTGCATCCTTTGCACATGGCTGCATTCTGCATCTACACAGGTTCAGCTGTTGTGTGGCTGTGGTGCCATGATATGGCTGTATTGTGTGCAGGGGTAGGCCAGTATCACCATGGAGTGGTGTTGTCGTGTCTGGTAGGTGGGCATGTTGTTTGCCATGTTGTATGTGGTTTGGTCATGTGTGCCTTCCCACAATTGTGCATTGTGTGACTGAGGCTTTGAGGTGTGTGCTGTGTTGATTTGGAACTTACCAACGAGCAGTCCAGTTACATATGTGCCATCCTGGAAGCGCTGGTTGATGATGGACTGGCAGAAGATGTAGGAATCGTGCACACTGCCTGGGTAGTTTGCGACGACATTGGTGAACAGTCCCCGGTGGTCCACTATTGCCTGCATATGTTTTGGAATGAGTGCGCTTTCTGTTACGGTAGTGGTGTGCTGTATCCGCAGGGGGCACTAGCGGGACATGTGTGCAGTCTATTGCCCACAACACAGCCGCAAATCCGTTTATGGAGTAGAAGCTTTGCTTGGTCTCATGCTGTTCCTGAGCAGTGTGGGGAAGGTGAAGGTACTGGGGTATAAAGCTGAGGATGCCATCCAGGACAGATGTGATGAACTTTGATAGGGCTGGCTGTGAGTTGTTGATTGGAAGGTGCCGGAGGCCAACAGGTGCAGCACAGCCAGCAGCTTTGTCTGTAGTGTTATTTTCATTAGTTACCTGATCCTCCCTTATTTCGGTATCAATATTATCCTCTCTTATATGGGCCATTGATTGTTCCTCCAGTGTGTGTCTTTCCGTTATTTGATTTTCTTTACTGGATGATAAATTTGTAACTAATGTTTCTTCTGGGCCCTTATCATTTTCTGTGAGGCTGATTATTTCGTTATCCTTTTTTTTAATTGTGTTGTTGTTTTCAATGTTAACTTCCTTATTTTCATAGTTTTCACCTTTCTTCACTTCCATACTTTGTTTTGTGTCTTCTATTATACTGTTCAAAACCTCTGGTATTATTGTAAGTTTGTCTATGATTGGTGAATAGATGTGTTCTATAGGTTTTTTCTCATTCTCTTTCTGGGCCCTAATTATCAATCCATTTAGCTCAGCAATTTTATTGTCAACCCCAACAACTGTATGTGCCATTGTTTTTAGCAGTTCTATTTGTATGTCCATTTTGCTGCATTTGTATTGTAACGCTTCCAAAGTAAGAGTCGATGTTTGGTAAAAAATATCCCAACTTATCTCAAATTATTTTATTTTTTTCCAGTTGGTTATTTTGTTTAATTTTCTGATTTTGGGAATTATTTTTTAAGGCTGTAGTTTGTGCTGTCATGTTATTCCCTGTAGATACATATTCCTCCAAGCTTTCAGTTGTTTTTTCATCTAGTCCATTATTTTCAATCTTCCCTATATCTTACCCCTCTTTTAGTTTTCCATGACTTATGACTTGATGTTAATTGACCTCATGTATTTCCCATCCCTCTTTATGTTCGTAATTACTCTGACGATTTAGCTCGACTTCATCGGGTGGTATATATATCCTTTTATTTATTTCTACCTTTACTTCTATAGGTATTCTTAGCTGTTTTTGTTCCTTCGTACTTTCCTGATTAATTTGGTTGTCTTCATTGGTGTTGCACTTGGTATTTATGGTATAGCCACTTATTTATTTGTTCAGTACCTCAGATGTACTGGTTTCATTCGATTTAATCACTTCCTTTAGTTTTTCATTTTGATGTTGTTGCCTCCCTGCCTCTGATACACTCATTGAATCGCTTATATCTGGTTTTTGTGATTCTCTTTGGTTGTTCGTCCCTTTCGTTGTGATTAACCTTAATATGTCTTTATCAGTGATTTGAAGTTCAGTGATTTGAAATTTATTCCCTTTTTGGTCTTTCAACTTGGTTTGTGAGTCACACTTCACGAATTGTAGCCATTTCTGTATACTGTGTTTATTGATTATTTCACTGGTTATTGGTTTAATTGGAGTCTGTAATCTTGTTGTTTCCCCCTCAAACTGTTTTGTCATCAACACTCCCGTTGGATCCTTCATGAATGAGAATTTCTCTGGTATTTTACCTGCCTTCTCAAACATCCTTACTATTGGGGAAATTAACGACTGGTTTGGTTCAACTATATTTGATTTAACCTTTTTCGCTACCCTTGATTTTTGCATTTTCTTTGTACGTTTTACCGCTATTCCTTTTGTTCGCTCCTTACCAGAACGCATAATTCGCCAATATCTACAGTCAGATCACTTTTTGTTCTCCTCCGGCTTATCCTAATTCTCCAAATTAGAGCAAAAGGAAGATAAATGAAGGAATGAATAATTCCCGGTTAGTACCTTTCTTTCATTCTGTTTTTCAACAACCTTTGCAGTCCCGTAACAGCTATTTCCACCTCCCCAGCTTGTATGCTCCTCTCCTCCACAAACTCAGTCACTTAGTTCTAAAGATGTTACTGGGGCCTTTGAATTAACAAGCAACAAGACGTCTGTGGTTACCCGGAACATCAGCCGTCGGGGTCAAGCAGTGGAAGCTGGTAGAGACCCAGTGGATGCTGATCTATAGAACGGAATGGAAACTCCGTTAGGCAGGTCACATTGAAGAAAGAAATATAATAATAGTAGAAGCCACGCCGAGGGAACAGGGCTGCCTTAGATTGAGTTAGCCCTCTGCCCCTGCTGTGTTAAGCAGCCTTTCCAATATACTGTTCCTATTGTCTTAAGCCAGTATTCACTGATTAATCCTCTCCAGGTGGAATTACTACAGCAACAGGTGACCCTCTGTCTCTATGGTCTATGGTCTCTGGTCTCTAGTCTTTGTTTTATGTCCGTGTATAGGCTGGACTTCTGATATAAAGCTCCTGTCTTATTAGTCTTATTAGAAAACATTTGATTCTCCCACTGTATCTCCACCGAGCATCACCCTCCACGGATCCTACTAATATGAATACCCTCTTATCATGCTCAAGCTCTTATGCCCACTGTAATATCGCAGTTCCAAGGTCCTCCAACCTTGACAGCAAAAGAAGTATCACCTCCTCACCTCTGGTGTAGAGGGGCCAGGGAGGATGCCTTACTCAATATCAGCAATATCAGCAGGGGTCAGTCCGTGACTCAGTCCGTGGCTCAGTCCGTGGCTCAGTCCACCTGCCCTGGTCTGCTTTGCTCCTTATCTCCTTAGCTCTGCTCCTCAGCACCAGAGCACCAGAGCTCTCCCGCATACCCCTGGGGCACTCACCAGAACGGCTTTGTGGCTTCTTGGCATCAGGTTCACGGTTTTCGGTTCTCAGTTCTCGGGTCCCACACTGCAGCTCCTCCCCTCTGCCGCTGCTTTTCGTGTGGTCACAGGCGCTCACGGAGACTCCTTTCCTCTTGCCCCTCGGTTGCCTCAGACTCCTCAGATGGACCAAAGAATTAACCACGATACTCCCAATCGTGGCTCTCCCTGTCGTGACTCTCCAGGGGTGTGCTCCTCCTTTGCATACACCAGGTCTGGGTGTAAAAGTAAAGAAAACACCAAGATGGGCCATAGCCTTAGCGGTTTTCCTTAGCTTCGCTCTCCACGCTCGTTCGGCGGTTTGGCTCGCTGACTCTCTGGTTCTCACGGCTCTCTGTTGCACTCTACTTGCCACAAACCAGGGGGCTAAAAAAAAACTCTCCCCTGCACCGCCGCATGCGCTCTACTCTCTGCTCTCCGCCGGCAGCTCCGATCCTGTGGGAGGGCGAAGTAGTTGAGGTGGGGTGGGGCTAGAACAAGCTCGAGTGAGTTCAAGGCACCGGCTGGGTCCACCACCGAGTGACTGCCGAGAGCTTAGGCCTCCCAGCCTAGTCCGCAGTGTGGAACGGGCGGGGGAGCGGCGCTGAGCCGGTGATTGTCTATGGAAACCGTGGCCGCTGACAGCTGGCCCGCCTCTCTCCCTTCACTTGCCTCGGCAATCGGCAACGGCACGGCTGCGGTTGTGGTGATTTTGTGGTGTGGTTGTGGTGATTTTTTGGCAGCGGCACCTAGCACCCGGCGTCTCCCCCTGCTGCAGTCTCCGCGGTGCGCAATCTCGGCTTGCTTCTCCTACTTCCTCACAGGTGAGACGCGAACAGTACAATCGCTTGATGTAACCCGTAAGGGTCTCTAGGGGCTGGGGCTATGGGGAAGATTAAGAAAGCTATTGCCCAGAGTCACATGGTGCTGGACTAATCTGCCGGCGTCACTGGGGATAGAACCTTGATCCCCAGATTCCGGAGTCAGTCGCCCTGGCCGCGGCGTCACACCTCTTTGGGTGTGGCTGTATGTGGGGCTCCGTTGCCTACTGCAGGTAGTCAACTGGCTTTACACCTACAGGAGGCAGGTGTTAAATACCTGCTGCTACCGCGGCTTATCGCGTGGTTGTGGTTCGCATCACAGATCTTGCATTTCACTGTGAAAGTGGTGTGTTTTTTTGGTGTTTTTGCACTGGTGCTCTGCATCTCATTAGCGTTTAGTTGGTGGCGTCCACTGTCAAGATACATTTTGCAGCAGTTATCGTGGGAATACAGGTGATGTCTGCAGTTTGCACCGGCTTGTGATTTGGGTGTTAAATCTATCTTCACATTTCTTGCGTTAGAGTGGGGATAAATCGGAGTTGAGTCCTTGTGAATATCCCCCCAAAACGGAACCAACAGTAGGGGTAAACAAACATGAGAAGCAATCCAGCCAGGGTCCGCAAGCCTTCCTAGGGTTCACGGACTCTGAGGCAGGGTTCACAGACTAAGGTGCCAAACTGGGATCCATGAACCCTTTCGCAGGGTGTGCATTTTTTAACCTCTCCTTTTCCCACACATAAGCCAAGGAATGCTGCTTCTGCCCCTTTCGTGCTCTTTTTATTATATTTTCTGGATGGAGGGATCGAGACCCATATCATGAAGTGAGTGACAAGAGCAATTGTGGCCAATCCATTTATTCTTTATTTCGATACAATCGTATCATAAAAGGTACATTTAAAAAACATTTACACATTTACACATTTTTTTCTAAGGCATTCTCATAGAGATACATCTTCTTTCTGATATAATTTTACAGTTTCATTAAGGAGGGATGATAAAACCAAAGTTTTACAATAAATACAATAAAAATAAAAAGGCACGTAGCAAAAGATAAAATATCAATTTACATCTGATTTACAATTAACAGTTAATTAATAGATTAGTTGATTCAGCAGATATCGTCCACAACCATAGTTTTGGGTCCGGCATCCCACTGTACTCCCTACTTTTTACTTGGGTCTCTGTTTAAATACACATACCAATTCTAAAACATTTCACCTGCCTTCATCCTGATAAAGTAAACTGCTAGCAAGAATCTACTTACAGCAAAGACAAGTACTTGGCTAGTATCTGTTTTTAATATCCTTTCCACCACCTAGTATGATCTCACACCTATATTTCTACATACTGGTGTTATCCATTTTGTCCTTGCCATCCCATAGGCTGGACAGAAAAAAAGGATATGGGTGAGGTCTTCCCTTTTACCCCCAGAGCACAAAGTACATAAATCATTACCATCCTTTGTCCATCTTGACACATGATTTTAACAATAGTATACCATATCTATACTTCAGGTATAGTGTTTTGGCAAGGGGGCGGGGGGGTTACCTCATTTAAAAAAGGTTCAAAACTTGGACTAGCTTTAAACAACAGAAATTCACTAGTCAATGAACCAATTACTCTGTCATTTGGTCTATTTTGTTTCATGTAAGGCCAAAATGATATTTTTAAGACCCTCTTTGAGCTTGTCATTTCAAGTGGATTATTCCAGAAGTGTACAAGACCAATCGTTGTCAACCATGACCTCACATGATTAAACCAGGTGAGACGACTATAGGTATCTAGATCCTTTATCTCAATTAGAGCTACCCTGTAGTCCATTAGCTCTGGTGTCGTCCAAATCCTGACCCAAAACATTAATGGTCTTATAATTACATGGTGGTCAGTTCGCTTCACACTAAGGTCCAACATCAATGGCGTTAGCGAGGTGCGAGTTAGTAATTTAAGTAATGCTCTATAGAATTTATTTTCATTCAACTCGAACTCCCTTTTACATGCTGGCACCCACAATTCATCTCCATAAATAGCAGAGGACTGCTCTTTGAACTTAAAAACCTCAAGCGTAGGCAAAACTGCTTTATTGTGACTATTACCATGTTTTTTTTAGGATTGGTAATGTGTTCTGCATAAGCAAGAGCTTGCTCTTTTCAATCTGGGTTTTCCAAGACATTTTGGAGTCAATTGAGACACCCAGGTATGTAAAATTGTGAACATATTCTATTCTTTGCCATTTAAAACCATATGTTCAGTAAAAGACCTGTGCGGATTTATCGCCATATACTTCGTTTTATTGGTATTAATATCTAGGCCTTTTTTACTGCCGTAGGTTTGGAAAGTGTTAAGCAAACATTGCAGACCCTTTGGTGTTTGCGATACCAATATGGTATTGTTCGCAAATAGAAGAGCAGGCATGGTCTCACCTCCTAATTTTGGGGCATCATTACTACAGTCCTTTAAAAAGCTGGGAATGGCATTTACAAATAGGGAGAACAGTGTTGGTGCTAGTACAAAATCCTTGGCGGACGCCCCTCTTTATTGGTATTGCCCCAGTCTGTTCACCATCCGGTCCCCACCTCACCTTAGTGTAATTGTTGTGGTGTAATCTAATTATTTGCTCCTGGAGATTGACCGGTAAACCCAAACTGTTGTGTGCTCCCCATAGTAAATGTCTAGGGATGAGATCGAACGCAGCTCTTAAATCAACAAATGCCACGTATAAGTGGCCCTTCTTTATATTAACATATTTCCAACACATGCAAGCAAATCGGAACACCTGATATATGGTGCTAATTTTTGCTCTGAATCCTGCCTGAAATGTTATTAAAACCTGCTTGTCATCAATCCACAGATTGATGCGATTTAAAATGTGCCTTGCGTATATTTTCTGTAAAATGTTAAACTTATTGGGCGATAGTTCCCAGGATCATTCCTCTTGCCCTTTTTTAAAATTACAATAATTTCAGCACCCCTCCACGTTTCAGGGATTTCTGCTCCAGCTGCTACAGAGTTGCATAGGTAGTTAATGTAGGGACCCCATACACTAGTGTCATGTTTATATAAATCTCCCGGGATCTTATCTAATCCGGGAGCTTTGCTTGCTTTGATTGGCCAATCAATCTGATAGCTTTGGGTCTGTAGACCCAAGTTTGTTCTGCAAAACTGAAATAGTTGAAGGGAAAAAAGGGTTCCCTAATGCAATCACATTTTGATTATTTTGTGAACATAGAAGCATCTGCGGACTAGTGGTCAAACTCTTCTAACTTTGAACCCTTTCAAGCTCACCGCAAAACATTTTTAAATAATAATTTCTCGAACAATATTGAACATCTTTACACCATGGCAAGCAAAGACAAATCCCTGAGTAAAATTCTAATCCAATGGCATTTCTTGGTTAATTTTATTCATAATTTTCTTGCTGTATGGGAGATAAAATACAAAAAATCACATTTTAACCCACTATCCTATCCACACCCTTGACAGCCAAAGTCGAAGACATTTCTTATCATACTCATATCAGATTGGTTATCAACACACATTTAGGGACGTCATATTTGCTGACTCCACTTACACCAACGCAGTGTCTCAGAGAATGTAAGCATATTTAATGATTCACCACTTGGAATCCTTATACAATCATCTTATGGAGATTTACAAGGGCCAAACTTACTCCTGTTTAAATTACTGTGCGCCGGTGAAGGAAACATATATCTATATAAATAAAAATGAAAGTATGTCTGTTTGTCCTTTATGCATTACTACACCATTCATCCAATCACCATGAAACTTTAGGAAGTTGTTGAGTACACTACCGCGTAGGTTTCTGGCAAAAAAAAAAATATATATTAAAAGTTGTTGAGTACACTCCCGCGAAGGTTTCTGGCAAAAAAAATAAAAATAAAAATGTGTTAAATATCGACCCGCCCGGCGCCCCAGGGCCCTTATAATCTTTCCAATACTGAACGTTTACAGTTTCCTATGCGACTCGCTTTTGCAATGACCATCAACAAAGCATAAGGACAATCGCTGCAAGTGTGTCGACTAAATTTGGAGAATCCGTACTTCTCACTTGGACTACTGTATGTGGCCAGCTCACGCGTCGGAAAACCTTCTGATTTATTTGTGTACGCACCTGACAGAAAAACAAAAATACTGTGTATCCACAAGCACTCGAATAAATAAACAGAATTAAAACAACACTTTAAAATGTTTTCCATATTAAAATGACACAATGTAAATTAAATGTTATCATAACAAGTTTCCTTAAATTTCCTTTCTTCTGAGATCGCAGCAACGCGCGACGCGTAAGCTAGTTTGAAATATTGCATGACAAAGTTCGCACTGCATTAAGTTATCAAAACATATTAATCAGTCTCATCAAGATACTATATAAGTGTTGCTGTTAAAATCTCATGTTCAGAAAAACATGTTTACAGTCATGCAACAAATCAATTGTGTAACACGTATCTACCTCTGCACTTCTCCCTGCTCCTGAAAGCAAAGAACATCTTTGTAATTCCATGTGTTTATTTTATTGAATGCGATTTTAAAAAGCGCGATCTTTACTCGAAGGTAAGGTTTACAGAAGGAAAAGTTATATTACATAAGGACTTCAGAGTACATGCGTTACATAAAAGATACAAACAATGGTAGTAAGTACAAAAGTCTACTACAGATACTAGTGGTAAGAGTTACATATAAACAAGTTGCAAGACAGATAAACTCTAAATTCACATAAGAATAGTACCTTTGTTAAAATAGACTGTGACCTACACATTGCCGTTGCCGCTGATATTCAAGTATAAATGAGGCGACCATATTCTTACATTAGCAAGCACTTGTCAAGTTTAATTTGTAGAAATGCTTTTCTAACGTGTAAAATGGTGTACTTTATGTAAATCATGTTTACAATTCTATGAACAAAAATGAAGCATGTAGGTGGCAGTTTGAAGTAATTGGCGCGCAGTAGAATGCCCTTGAAGTGTCATGCCTTCACTTTCTTACTCTGTTGCTTTCATTGGGATAAACAAATGTCAGACTTTAACCGAAAACAGTGAACCAAATGTCAGACTTTAACCCCTTCGCTGCTGGCCCGTTTCCGCCGCTGTGCGGTAAACAAACGAACAGGGGCGGGCCATGACGATACCAAGCCGTCATCAGCACACGAGCACTGTAGTGCATGACGGCTGGGTATCGTCATCAGCATACAAGGGGTTAACAGAAAAAAAGTAAACAAAGATTGCCTTGTCAGAGAGAAAAATGCAAACTCATATTCATCTACACGCTAAGTATTAATCATGTCGCTCAAGGTGTCTTGATGGCAATAACGTGCTGATTACTTATTGGTACTCTTCATTACTTTGATTACCATTCCTTGTCCCAGTAATTACTCTACAAGTTTTGTTCATAGCCGCACCAGGCAACATGTAACCTAGTTAAAAAAAATAGAACATTCATAATCTCCTTTTCCATTCTCCCCCTGAGGCCGCTCCCACATCCACAGGCAGAGACCCAGAGAGCTTCCTGACGGCCTCAAGATCTAGGGATGGAGGTCCTGAAAATGGGAAGGGGGCGATGGACCTAAATACAGGAGCATGGAAGCCTAATCTTAGTAATAAAGATTAAATATAAGACATTGGGGCAATTCCTCCTCAGACATTGCTTATCCCAGTACATTATACATACAATATACCAAAGAGGAACAACCTTCTCCCAATGAGGCACGCAATACTCCAAGAAATGCAAGATGCCTCAAGAGCAAGAGGGTGCAGCAACACGGGCAAACTAACCAAAAATACAGAGCCCCCAACCAACCAGAATAGGAGACAAAACTGAGGAAGCAGCTCAAAATAGGCTGGCAGACGCTCCCCTGTCCTTTGGGGAAACTGAGACCTATTATAAACCTAGTCAGAACGTAAGTATACACTAGAAGAGGGAGACCCTTTCATACAGGTCATAGTGAACACATCCAAAGTAGAGCAACACGGCACCACCCACAGGACCTGAAAAAACAAGCTATACATTCTGCAGAAAAGAAAAGCGAAAACTATGATGCTAGGAAAACAGACATTTGATGTGAGCACGTTGAGTGTCGCTGGTGTTGCAGATCTGAATGGCATAAAAATGACCACAGTCACACCACGGAGACCTGAATCATACTCAGGCCCCAGCAAATCACAAGAAGAACACAACTGAAATAACTGAAGTAAAGGGGCGCCAAGCAGCCAACTTACCGATTCATTGCAGAATATTGAAAGAACCTTTTCCCAGGGGCCCACAACGAATGACCGACTAAGCAGGAGGATAACAGTAAGAATATCACCTAGAGGTAACCACAGTGGATGTACTGCACCCAACCTCTAAGCCTTAAACCCAGAAGGGAGCACGCATGGATGTCCACGATCGAACTCTACCAGCAACATAAAAAGGGGAAGACAAGACCAATGGGCAGGGCAGGATCCCAATAAAAATGCCTGACCCAAAGTCTAACACCAGGCCAATTGAGGAGGCATGAATCAGCTTAGCTTACTAGGGACAGTTATGCACCAAAATCCTCAACCAAAGGGAAGAGAGGACCAAAAAAAGACAAGAACAGAAAGACAGAGCCAAGGCACAAACAGCTAGGTCATTTGAAACCTGCTAGAGTACTGGGATTAGAAAGTATTGAGCAAAGCACCCAAGTCCCTAAACCAAACAGAGAGCACAATGGAATCTAAAGTGACCAAAGCCTCCAACCCTGTCCCAACCACCCAAGCACAAATTGCCAAAGAAATGAAGGGACCAAACAATTACCCCAAAAACAGTCAGAAGAAGCTTTTAGAGTAGCACACTGGCACAGGCACTCCCCAACAGGTGGTGCTCGGTGGCAACATTAGATGAGCCTCATCCTGATGAACCAGCAGCCACCACATACCAACAAAACAGAAGTGAAATTCAGAGGAGCAACCCTTGTGGCTACCAAGTGACACATTAGGTCCCATAATACGGCAGGAGCCTAAATGCATGATAAACAATAAAATAAGGGGCCTAGAAGCATAAGCAAATGAGAACCAAACGTGTGAAATCACATTGGAGGGAGACAGGCAACAAGAAATAGGAGTGGGCAATAATTTTTTATTCCACAGTATGTGGGTGAGAAATCTGATGCAAGTCTGCCTGTTTACACTGTTTTTATATCCACCTGCCTCAGGTTAAAATAAGCAGAATGCCCTGCAGCACATGTCCGACTCATTGACCACATTGGTATGTGAAGAATGAGGAATTCTTAAACAGTCCAGTACTATCTGGACATTACTGTAATTGTAATTGCATTTATTTATTCAGAATTCCTGGCACCTGAGAGGGCTTGAACGCAAGATATCTGCTATAGGAAACTGATTGGGGCACATGCATGCTAGAGTTCAAGGGGTATGCTGAATGCAAGTGCTGCACAGAGGCTTTTCTACTGGGGACGTTGCTGTTAAGAGCATTGTAAATGGCCCTGGCAATGCAAATATGATAATGCAATTTGTTATATGGATTTCTGCCCCTTGAGTGGTCCCCGATCACAGGAAGAGCTTAAATGGACAAAAGTTGGGGAGATTTAATTTTTGGGTGGATCATCTGGTGCCTGTTGGAGATTATGGTGCACATGCATCAAAATAGTCAATAGCGATTCTTTAAATGCGATTTTAAAGGAATCGCAATTGAAGAATCGCTAGTGCCTATGCATGTAGGAATCGCAAAGAAATTTCAAGGGTGGAAGGTTCCAAAAGGACACCCTGTTGCACACCTGAAATTATAATGTATCCACATGTTGCACACACACATGCCTCAAGGATATGTGTGTGTTTAACATAGGACTTTGAAAAATGCACTTCAGTGCATTTTTCAAAGAAATCGCAAATTACCATTAAGTTTAGATTTATGGTAATTTTGTTTCCTATTTGCAAAATCACAAATTGTTATTGTTTAATGCATTGCATTTAAGGAATAGCAATTTTCAATTCCTTAAATGCATCGCAATTTAAGTAATTGCAAATTTTGCGGTTACTTAAACTGCTATTTTTGCATTTGGGATGATGCATCCCAAATGCAAAAATACAGGTCGCAAAGGGTGCATGTGGCCCTAAATCACTGAAATGAGAAAGTACTCAGGAAGTAATGCACAGAAGGTATGGGCCCTAATAAATACAACAGTTACAAAAATTACCTCTGTCTGGGTATAGGTTGAAACAGCTCTCCTATGAAGGCAGACATTCATTTTTCACCTGCGGATGAATACATTAATACATTTGTTATGACATTTTCATACAATATTGTTCCCAACCAAGAAAAACATACATTATATAGCTTTGTTTGTTTGTGTGTGTGTGTGTGTGTGTGTGTGTGTGTGTGTGTGTGTGTGAAGTACATGATTTTCCTTAAATTTATTTACAAAGCTAGCAGGCCTGCGGCATGTCCGATGAACAGTCACAATGAGCCATGTGCTCAGGGGTGCTCAGGTATGTGCTAGTAGCAGTCCCTTCATCCAAAAACGTAGCAGGCAATCCACACCACATTAAAATGTCTTATTGGACACATAAACACAGATAAGTCCACATGATCTTCATCAAGACAAAAAACAAATGAAAAATGTTGTGATGGAAATGTATATAAATTATGCAAGAAAGTTAACTGAAAACTGTGGTGCTAAAACAAAAGACATTTGATGTGAGCACAGTTTTAGTGTTGGTGGTGTTGTATAGTGCTCCATGTAAAGGAGTTACCGCTCTACCTAACACTTGTCAACTACCCAGGATTCCCTACGTCTTCTATTTTATTACACACAGACATACTTTATGTATTGTTTATATGCAAACCACATTTTAAATCAACAAATAGTACAAATTCTCAAGTTAACAGTTATAGTTATTATAGTGTGTGCAATTCCATATACAATGGGCCCAATTCACAAAGCTACTTCAGACTCATGAAGTTGCCAGTGCAGAGTCTCCATACTCAGGGCGGACCAGTGCAGACCAGTGTGGAGTCTCTTTACTCGCAACTTTATGAATTGTATGTCCCTTTGTGAATCAGGGCCCAGTCTATTCAATTCTGTGGGCACACTCCATTAACCATAACTCTCCAATCTACCATGTACTGTGCTCTTACAAAATATGTGATTTGAGAAGTCATAACTGTTATTGTAAATACTGTTATTTTAGATGGCATACGTGATATAATTTGAAAGGGTATAAGCAGTGACCAGAGAAGGCACCAGTTGTAAATTGCACAACTTATACATCAAGTATAAGTTTAGAATTTAAAATCTTTGTGTACTGAATAAATAAAGGTATATTCATTTAAAGGTGGTGTGTAAATTGTAAATGTAAGGTATAACTAGAACTTTAGAATTTGCAATGTTTCTGTATTATAGGTGTGGTTTGTTATTAAAAAAGTAAATAAAGTTATCATGACTATAACACACATGGTTTTTATTGAATTTAATTGTTTTTTTCTCATTATAAAACTTTGTTTCAAATTGTAGAGTTTAGTGTCGTCGAGTGGAGTGTCATTAGGTGGAGTGTGGTGCAATAGAGGGGAGGAGAGTGTGGTAGAGTGTACTGTCATAGAGTGTAGTTTCGTAGAGTAGTAGAGTAGAGTGGAGTGGAGTAGAGTGGAGTGTGTACAGTGGAGTGGTGTACAGTGGAATAGCATAAAGTGGAGTGTTGTAGAGTGGAGTGGCGTACAGTAGAATAGCGTAGAGTGAAGTGGTGAAGAGTGGAGTAGCGTAGAGTTGAGTGGGGTAAAGTGTGATAGCTTAAAGTGAAGCAGAATAGAGTGGAGTGGCATAGAGTGGAGTGACATAGAGTGGAGTGGCAAACAGTGGAATGGTGAAGAGTGGAGTGGTGTAAGTAGAATACCATAAATTGGATTGCTGTAGTATGGAGTTTCATAGATGGGAGTGGGGCAGAGGGGAGTGGCATTCAGTGGAATAGCATATAGTCGAGTAGAGTACAGAGGAGTGGTGTCGAGTGAATTAGAGTGGAATGGCATTGAGTGGAGTAGGGTAGAGTTCAGTGGCGTACAGTGGAATAGTGTACAGTAGAGTGGCATACAAGGAAATGGCATAGAGCTGAGTGGCATAAAGTAGAACAACATACAGTGGAGTAGAGTACACTGAAAATAACATACAGTGGATTACTGTAGAGTAGAGTAGCGTATAGTGGAGTTGCATACTCTGGAGTGGTGTAGAGTAGAGTTGTTAATAGTGGAGTAGCCTACAATTGAATAGCATACAGTGGAGTGGCGTATAGTGGAGTTGTGTAGAGTGGAGTGGCAAAGACTCAAGCAGTGTAGTGTTGAGTTGCTTAGGGCCCGATGTAGGTAGGGCGTTACCGATCGGTAACGGCCGAAAATACCGATTTTTGGCCCTTACCGATCGGTAAACAGCCATCGAGATGTAGGGAACAAAAAACATAAAGAATCGGAGTGAAAACCGAATCGGAATGAGTACCGAATGGGAAAGAATCTGATATGTACATACCGAAAATCGGATATGTAACGAATCGGAAAAACACCGAATCGGATGCAAACACCGAATCGGTCCATGTACCGAATCGGTATTGACACCGAATCGGAAATTCACCGATTCGGTCCATGTACCGAATCGGTATTGACACCGAATCGGAAATTCACCGAATCGGTCCATGTACCGAATCGGTAGTGACACCGAATCGGAAATTCACCGATTCGGTCCATGTACCGAATCGGTATTGACACTGAATCGGAAATTCACCGATTCGGTCCATGTACCGAATCGGTAGTGACACCGATTCGGAAATTCACCGATTCGGTCCATGTACCGAATCGGTAGATAGACCGATTCGGACATGAGCCGAATCGGAAAACATGCCGAATCGTATGATTCGCCGATCGGGAAATTTCCCGATTCCGACAGATGGGGAGATGTAGGGAGGCACAGAAACAACAAAATCGGCTCAAAATCGGTAGAATTCACTCGGTATTTACCATGGAATGCAATCAGGTGGTAACCAACTCCAACCCATATAAACAGGCCCAAAATGCATTGCAACTTGCAGGATGGCAGCTTTCTATGTCATTGCGAGGCGGCTACGGCTACAGCAGGAAGGACAGAGGGAATGGCTAAGAAATGAACAGGTCTACAGACAGAGGATAACCCTGTTCATGCTCACAGAGGCAGAGATACTACAGAGATACAGGCTGGACTCTGACACCATACTTGAGCTCATCAGGGATCTCAAGCCATTCTTGGACCACCACACCCCAAGGGCACACGCCATCCCTGCGCACATCCAGGTGCTATGCAGCCTACACCTGCTAGCGTCTGGCAGCTATCAAAGTGGAGTAGCAGCAGCAGGAGGGGTGAGCCAGAGCAGCCTGTCAAGGTTCTTCCACACATTCCTTGACGCCATGATACACAGGATGGACCAATACATCTCTTTCCCTGCAACCCACGCAGAACTGCTACAAACCAAAGCTGACTTCTACCAGATGGCACAATTTCCCCAAATCATCGGTTGCATAGATGGCACGCACATTCCGATTTGCCCACCAGCGGACACCGAATACATGTACCGCAATCGCAAGTCTACACACACCATCAACGTGCAGGTGATCTGCAATGCAAAGTGCACCATCACAGACCTGGTTGCAAAATTTCCAGGGAGTACCCATGACTCCTATATTTTCCAACAGAGCGGCATCTATGCACGGCTGATGGCTGGCGATTTTGGTGAAGGATACCTCCTAGGTGAGACACATCATCAGACCCCCATAACACATAGAAGCTAGGTGGAATACATGTATGCATGTGTGTAATGTAACCCCTTTCTCTTCCAGGCGACAGTGCATATGCCCTCCGCTCATTCATACTCACCCCCTACCTCAACCCCTCCACACCCAGCCAAAGGAGGTATAACCGGGCCCACATACGCACAAGGAATGTTGTCGAACGGACCTTTGGCATCTGGAAAAGTAGATTCAGATGCCTGCACAAGAGTGGAGGTGCAAGGCAGTATACCCCCATCACCTGCTGCAAGATCATAGCTGTATGTGCAATGTTACACAACCTTGCGGTGAAGAAGGGCACTGAGGTGGAGTTGTCTGACTACGAGGACCATGACGACGACGAAGCTGTGCCACTGACACAGCCAGCTGGGGTGTGTACGCCAAGTGATGGCAGATACAGACGTGAGGAGATTACTGAGAACTATTTCTGAGTGAGTACAGATGCAAAGACAGCTAAATGTTGGTTGGGAAAAAACAAATTTTAATACTGTTGCAACACAGTTACAGCACTGATGTGCAACAAAAAATGGTGTATAGGAAAAAAACAAAAGTCCAAGGTTCAGGTTGCCTCACCCGCCCTTGCAATGCTATTTCTTTGCCCGCTTGCCAGACCCACTGGGGTGTCCCTCAGCCCCCTCTGAATGCCCAGCAGCATCAGCGGAGCGCCTGGTGCTCCTACGTGGCTCAGACGCAGCGCTGGCCGGGCTGCTGCGGCTGCTGCTGTCCCCAGCATCACCCAGTTCCAGGGCAGGATTGGAGGCCGTGTTCGAAATAATCATGGCCTCCATAGCAGTGGTGATCCGGGCCATCCCCCTTGTGAGCTCTGCCGTTTGCTGACTCAGGCTAGATTCCATGTTCGCGCTGCGATGGCACAGTTGTGCCGTCGCCGCAGCAAGGCGGCTCATGGCGCGGTTCAGCACCCGGGCATCCCGCCTGCGCACCAGCTCATGCTCCTCCTGTCTGCTAGATGATTGGGTAATGGCAGTGGTTAGCCTGCCTAACCCTGCTGCCACCTCCTTGTTCGATTCCACGAAGGCCTGAAATCCCTTGCTTATTTCTCCCATCTGCAGGTTGTGCTGCAGGAGCTGGCGTTGGCAGGCCATCGTGGATCTTGCCTGTTGCCTCTGAATCTTCACCATCTGTCCCTCGAGGCCCAGGAATACACTGCCCTCCCGTGCTGGTGCAGCAGTGGTGGTGATGGTACGGCGCCGGGCACTGCTGCTTCCGGCCTGCTGAGTGGGCTGGGGTGCCACTGGTGGGGGTGTGGTGCTGGCCGGTCCCTGAGCCCCTGCTCCCAGGACAGGTTGTACAGGTGGCAAGGCCATGGTTGTGGCAGGAGCTGGTGTAGGCGGAATGGTGTCCCTTGTAGGGGAGTTCTCTGGGGAGAACTGCAAGGGGGGTGTGCTGGCCATTTGTGGGGAGTGCAGTGCATCGAAGTCTATCACCAGGTCTCCCTCCATACCTAGCCCTAGGGTGTTTCCGTCCTCCTCCTCCTCCTGGGCAGCCTGGCTGGTGCTCGGCCCTGCGAGTGCAGTGTCAGACGGTGCTGCTCCCTCTGATGTCAATGTTGTTCCGCCTGATGGTGCCCCTAGGTACAAAGAAGCATTTGTAAACTGAGTGCCGATGTATTACAGTCAGTACAATTAAAGCATTCCACATGTCCTTGCATCTCCTTACACTGTGTCACACTGTTTCCTGTCTTGTGATTCTGCACTGCCATATTTAGCTAACTTCTGCTGACTACATGTACCATGATGCTTGTCTCTTGTATGTTGGTGACAGTACTGTGCTGGGGTTTGCCTATGCATTGTGTCTAATGGGGAGGTGTCTGGTAGGGTGTGTCATGATGCGCATGCTTCTTACCTGTAGCTGTAGCTCTTGCAGAGCTGTCCAGGGCCCCAATTCCACTGACACTCTCCCTCTCAATGGTGCTGGAGACCAGTTCCTCCAGCTCGGTGAGGGGTGGCGCCGGGTTCCTGCCTCCTCCAGTGAGTCCAGCCTGCCTCTGTATCTCAGCCATCTTCTTTTTTGTGAGGCTGCGGATGTCGTAGAATCTCTTCTTGAGTTCTTCTACGGACCTGGGGGTGACACCCGCAGCATTCACCTTTTGGGCGATTTCGGCCCAGATCCTCCTCTTGGTGCTGTCTGGCACATTGAGGGACAGCTTTCCAAACAGCTGGCGGTGCACCCTCACCACCTCCTCGACCAGCACCTGAAGCTCGGTGGTGGTGAACTTCGGCTTCCTCTTCTGGGAGGACTTCTGGCTTTCGCACTGCTCTGCCATGTTCTTCAGTTCAGTTGACAACCTCCTACTCCCACTGCTGCTAACTGTGAGTGTTGAGCTCAGGCTGGCTCTCCAGAAACTTCTTAATTAGCTGCACCTGCCAGGGTTGCCACTCCCTGTTTGGGTGGGGGAGGGGGAGCCACCTCATTGGCTGAATCGGCTTTTACCGAATCGGATATTACCGAATCGGTAAAATCCGATTCGGTATTATCCGAATCGGTATTATCCGAATCGGTATTATCCGATTCGGTAAAAGCCGATTCGGTTTCTTCAATGCATTCCTATGGGCTTTTTCGCCATGGGTGTGTTTTCATGGCTACGAATCTATGATTGCCGAATCGGATTTTACAGAATCGGCTTTTACCGATTCGGTGTTAGCCGATTCGGTAATTTCCGATTCGTTGTTAGCCGATTCGGTACTTCCCGATTCGGTCCGTGCCGAATCGGAACGTACCGATTCTCATTACCGATGACGACCGAATCGGTATTCATTCGCTTTTTTTTCCCTACATCTCGTTTTCCGATTTCAGAATACCGATTCGGCCCGCCTCGGTATTTTGAATTCGGAAAATCGCGTTTACCTACATCGGGCCCTTAGAGTGTAAGTTGAATACAGTGAAATAGCGTTTAGTGGTATGGTGTACAGTGGAGTGGTATACAGTGGAGTGGCATACAGTGGAATAGATTACAGTGGAGTGTTGTAGAGTGGAGTGGCAAACAGTAGAATAGCATACAGTGTAGTGTTGAAGAGTGCAGTAGTGTGGAGTAGAGTGGGGCAGGGCATAATAGCATAGGGTGGAATAGGATAGAGTGGAGTGGCTTGTGGTGGAGTGGAGAACAGTGGAATAAGGTAGAGTGGAGTGACATACTGTCGAGTAGATTACAGTTGAGTGTTTTAGAGTGGAGTTGCAAACAGTAGCATAGCATACAGTGGAGTTGTGAAGAGTTTAGTGCATGGAGTGGGGTAGAGTATAATAACATACAGCAGATTAACAGAGTGGAGTGGCGTGGTGTGCAGTGGAGTGGCGAACAGTGGAATGAGGTAAAGCGGAGTGTCCTAGGTCAAGCTGTTTGCACTGATTTTTAGTGGCGGGTGTTTGTCCCGTGCTGGAAAATCAGTGCAAGTGACACCATGCACAGCACAAGACGGCTGTGCTTCTTTCTGCCACTTGAGTAGATCTTCCACTCCAGCGGCAGCTTCGTCAATGCCAATGGAAGGTTTCTCAATGCAAGATGTCGTGACAACTGCCTGGGTTGAGGAATATCACTAGGAGGGGGTCTAGCAATGGATTTTCCTTGCTCACCAACTTAACTTTGGCAACCGTGCTTTCCTAGAGTGCATAAGACTCCGCAAACTCCACAAACGGGGTGGATTTCAACGCCCAGGTCTAATTCAGTGGAGTGAGATATAGTGAAGTTGCTTACAGTGGAGTGTGGTACAGTGGAATAGCATAGAGTGGAGTACTGTAGAATAGAGTGGAGTGCAGTGTAATGGTGTAGACTGTAGTGGTGTAGAGTGGAATAGCGTGGAGAGGAGTGGCTAAGAATGAGTGGCGTAGAGTAGAGTAGTGTAGAGTGGAGTGGTGTAGACTGGAGTGGCATAGAGTGTCGTGCATAGAGTGGAGTGGGGTAAAGTGGAGTAGCACACAGTGGAATAGCGTACAGTGGAGTGGCATACAAGGGAATGGCATATAGTGGAATTTCATAAGGTAAATATCATACAGCAGAGTAGGGTTCACCAAATTAGCATACAGTGGAGTAGCATATAGTGGAGTGGGGGAGATTGGAGTTGCATATACTGTAGTGGTGTAGAGTGGAGTGGGGAACAGTGGAGTAGTGTACAGTGGAATAGTATATAGTGGAGTGGCATAAATTGAAGTGGAGGGGCATACAGTGGAATAGCATACAGTGGACTGTTGTAGAGTGGAGTGGCATAGAGTGGGATGGCATACAGTAGAGTATCATTTAATGGAGTGATGTACAGTGGAATACCTGAGTGGAGTGGCGTAGGGTGGATTAGCATAGAGTGAAGTAGTGTACAGTGTATTGACGCATATTTGTGTGGTGTACAGTTGAGTGGCATAGAGTAAAATAGCATAGAGTGGAGTGATGTGGAATGAAGTTGACTAGAGTGGCATAGAGGGGAGTGGCATAGAGTGGATAGGTTTAGAATGTAGTGGCTCACAGTGGAATAGCATACACTGGAGTCACATGCAAGGGAGTGGCATAGAGTGGAGTCGCATAAGGTGGAATAGCATACACTGAAATAGTGTTATGTGGAAGTGTTTAGAGTGGAGTGGTATACAGTGGAGTTGGATACACTGGAGTGACACAGAGTGGAGTGACATAAAGTGGGTGGAATAGGGTGGAGTGAGGAACATTGGAGTAGTGTACAGTGGAATACCATATAGTGAGTGGCATATAGTGGAGTGGGGTAGAGTGGAGTTGCATACAGTCAAACTGCATCATGTTTAGTGGTGTAGAGAGTAGCTGCATACAATAGAATAGTGTATAGTGGAGTAGCATACACTAGATTGGATTATAGTGGCATGTCATAGAGGTGAATAGCATACAGAGGAGTATTGTAGAGTGGAGTGGCATAGAGTGGAGTCTGTCTCTCTCTGTCTGTCTCCCTCTGTCTGTCTCCCTCTGTCTGTCTCCCTCTCTCCCTCTGTCTCCCTCCCTCTGTCTTTCTCCCTCTGTATGTCTCCCTCTATCCCTCTGCCTGCCTCTGTCTCCTTCCCTCCCTCTGTCTCCCTCCCTTCCTCCCTCTGTCTCCCTCCCTCCCTCCCTCTGTCTCCCTCGCTCCCTCTGTCTGACTCCCTCCCTCCCTCTGTCTGTCTGTCTCCCTCCCTCTGTCTGTCTCCCTCTCTCCCGCTGTTTCCCTCTGTATGTTCCCTCCCTCTGTCTCCCTCCCTCTGTCTGTCTCCGTCCCTCCCTCTGTCTGTCTGTCTCCCTCTAGCTGTCTCCCTCCCTCACTCTGTCTGTCTCCCTCTAGCTTTCTATCTACCTCTGTCTGTCTCCCTCCCTCTGTCTGTCTCCCTCCCTTTGTCTGTCTCCCTCTGTCTGTCTCCCTCTCTCCCTCTGTCTGTCTCCCTCTCTCCCTCTGTCTGCCTCCCTCTGTATGTCTCTCTCAGTCTGTCTCCATCCCTCCCTATGTCTGTCTCACTCTCTCCCTCTGTCTATCTCTCTGTCTGTCTCTCTCTCTGTCTGTCTCTCTCTCTCTGTCTGTCTCTCCCTCTGTCTCTGTCACTGTCTGTCTCTATCGCTACCTGTCTCTATCGCTGTCTGTCTCTACCTCTATCTGTCTCTGCCTCTATCTGTCTCTGTCTGTCCCTGTCTCTGACCCCATCTAGCTCCATCTGTCCCTATCTCTATCTGTCTCTATCTCTATCTGTCTCACCTCACCCTGCTCTCACTCCCTGCTGCCCTCAGCCACCTCACCCGGCTCTCACTTCCTGCTTCCCTCCCACCTCACCTGGGCTCTCACTCCCTGCTCTGCCCTCCCACCTCACCTGGGCTCTCACTCCCTGCTGCCCTCCCACCTCCCACACCTGGGCTCCCACTCACTGCTCTGCCCTCCCACCTCACCTGGGCTCTCACTCCCTGCTGCCCTCCCACCTCACCTGGCTCTCACTCCCTGCTGCCCTACCACCTCACCTGGCTCTCGCTCCCTGCTCTGCCCTCCTACCTCACAGGGCTTTCACTCTCTGCTGCCCTCCCACCTCCCTCACCAAGGCTCTCACTCCCTGCTCAGCCCTCCCCTCACCTGGTTCTCACTCCCTGCTGTCCTCTCCCAATCCTACCTCACTTGGCTCTTACTCCCTGCTCTGCCCTCCCACCTCACCTGGGCTCTCACCCCTGCTGTCCTCTCCCCCTCCCACCTCACCTGGCTCTCACTCCCTGCTCTGCCCTCCCACTTCACCTGGGCTCTCACTCCCTGCTGCCCTCCCACCTCCCACACCCCTGCTCTCACTCCCTGCTCTGCCCTTCCACCTCACCGGGCTCTCACTCCCTGATGCCCTTGCACCTCACCCGGGCTCTCACGCCCTGCTCTGCCCTCCCACCTCACCTGGGCTCTCACTCCCTGCTGCCCTCCCACCTCACCTGGCTCTCACTCCCTGCTGCCCTACCACCTCACCTGGCTCTCACTCCCTGCTCTGCCCTCCCACCTCACAGGGCTCTCACTCCCTGCTGCCCTCCCACCTCCCCCACCAGGGCTCTCACTCCCTGCTCAGACCTCCCCTCTCACCTGGTTCTTACTCCCTGCTGTCCTCTCCCCCTCCCACCTCACCTGGTTCTCATTCCCTGCTGCCCTCCCACCTCACCTGGCTCTAACTCACTGTTCTGCCCTCCCACCACACCTAGCTCTTACTCCCTGCTGCCCTCCCACCTCCCACACCTGGGCTCTCACTCCCTGCTCTGCCCTCCCACCTCACCTGGGCTCTCACTCCCTGCTGCCCTCCCACCTCACCCGGCTCTCACTTCTTGCTGCCCTCCCACCTCACCTGCGCTCTCACTCCCTGCTCTGCCCTCCCACCTCATCTGGGCTCTCACTCCCTGCTGCCCTCCCACCTCCCACACCTGGGCTCTCACTCCCTGCTCTGCCCTCCCACCTCACCTGGGCTCTCACTCCCTGCTGCCCTCCCACCTCACCTGGCTCTCACTCCCTGCTGCCCTACCACCTCACCTGGCTCTCACTCCCTGCTCTGCCCTCCCACCTCACAGGGCTCTCACTCCCTGTTGCCCTCCCACCTCCCCCACCAGGGCTCTCACTCCCTGCTCAGACCTCCCCTCTCACCTGGTTCTTACTCCCTGCTGTCCTCTCCCCCTCCCACCTCACCTGGTTCTCATTCCCTGCTGCCCTCCCACCTCACCTGGCTCTAACTCACTGTTCTGCCCTCCCACCACACCTGGGCTCTCACTCCCTGCTGCCCTCCCACCTCCCTCACCCGGGCTCTCACTCCCTGCTTTGCCCTCCCACTTCACCTGGGCTCTCACTCCCTGCTGCCCTCCCACCTCCCACACCCGGGCTCTCACTCCCCGCTCTGCCCTCCCACCTCACCGGGCTCTCACTCCCTGCTGCCCTTCCACCTCACCCGGGCTCTCACTCCCTGCTGCCCTCCCACCTCGCACACCAGGGCTTTCACTCCCTGCTCAGCCTCCCCCTCACCTGGTTCTCACTCACTGCTGTCCTCTCCCAATCCAACCTCACCTGGCTCTCACTCCCTGCTATGCCCTCCCACCTCACCTGGGCTCTCACTCCCTGCTGTCCTCTCCCCCTCCCACCTCACCTGGTTCTCATTCCCTGCTGCTCTCCCACCTCACCTGGCTCTCACTCCCTTCTCTGCCCTCCCACCTCACCTGGGCTCTCACTCCCTGCTGTCCTCCCACCTCACCTGGCTCTCACTCCCTGCTCTGCCCTCCCACCTCACAGGGCTCTCACTCCCTGCTGCCCTCCCACCTCCCACACCCGGGCTCTCACTCCCTGCTCTGCCCTCCCACCTCATCTGGGCTCTCACTCCCTGCTGCCCTCCCACCTCCCACACCTGGGCTCTCACTCCCTGCTCTGCCCTCCCACCTCACCTGGGCTCTCACTCCCTGCTGCTCTCCCACCTCACCTGGCTCTCACTCCCTGCTGCCCTACCACCTCACCTGGCTCTCACTCCCTTCTCTGCCCTCCCACCTCACAGGGCTCTCACTCCCTGCTCTGCCCTCCCACCTCACAGGGCTCTCACTCCCTGCTGCCCTACCACCTCACCTGGCTCTCACTCCCTGCTCTGCCCTCCCACCTCACAGGGCTCTCACTCCCTGTTGCCCTCCCACCTCCCCCACCAGGGCTCTCACTCCCTGCTCAGACCTCCCCTCTCACCTGGTTCTTACTCCCTGCTGTCCTCTCCCCCTCCCACCTCACCTGGTTCTCATTCCCTGCTGCCCTCCTACCTCACCTGGCTCTAACTCACTGTTCTGCCCTCCCACCACACCTGGGCTCTCACTCCCTGCTGCCCTCCCACCTCCCTCACCCGGGCTCTCACTCCCTGCTCTGCCCTCCCACTTCACCTGGGCTCTCACTCCCTGCTGCCCTCCCACCTCCCACACCCGGGCTCTCACTCCCCGCTCTGCCCTCCCACCTCACCGGGCTCTCACTCCCTGCTGCCCTTCCACCTCACCCGGGCTCTCACTCCCTGCTGCCCTCCCACCTCGCACACCAGGGCTTTCACTCCCTGCTCAGCCTCCCCCTCACCTGGTTCTCACTCACTGCTGTCCTCTCCCAATCCAACCTCACCTGGCTCTCACTCCCTGCTATGCCCTCCCACCTCACCTGGGCTCTCACTCCCTGCTGTCCTCTCCCCCTCCCACCTCACCTGGTTCTCATTCCCTGCTGCTCTCCCACCTCACCTGGCTCTCACTCCCTTCTCTGCCCTCCCACCTCACCTGGGCTCTCACTCCCTGCTGTCCTCCCACCTCACCTGGCTCTCACTCCCTGCTCTGCCCTCCCACCTCACAGGGCTCTCACTCCCTGCTGCCCTCCCACCTCCCACACCCGGGCTCTCACTCCCTGCTCTGCCCTCCCACCTCATCTGGGCTCTCACTCCCTGCTGCCCTCCCACCTCCCACACCTGGGCTCTCACTCCCTGCTCTGCCCTCCCACCTCACCTGGGCTCTCACTCCCTGCTGCTCTCCCACCTCACCTGGCTCTCACTCCCTGCTGCCCTACCACCTCACCTGGCTCTCACTCCCTTCTCTGCCCTCCCACCTCACAGGGCTCTCACTCCCTGCTGCCCTCCCACCTCCCTCGCCAGGGCTCTCACTCCCTGCTCAGCCCTCCCCCCTCACCTGGTTCTCATTCCCTGCTGCCCTCCCACCTCACCTGGCTCTAACTCACTGTTCTGCCCTCCCACCACACCTGGGCTCTCACTCCCTGCTGCCCTCCCACCTCCCTCACCCGGGCTCTCACTCCCTGCTCTGCCCTCCCACTTCACCTGGGCTCTCACTCCCTGCTGCCCTCCCACCTCCCACACCCGGGCTCTCACTCCCCGCTCTGCCCTCCCACCTCACCGGGCTCTCACTCCCTGCTGCCCTTCCACCTCACCCGGGCTCTCACTCCCTGCTGCCCTCCCACCTCGCACACCAGGGCTTTCACTCCCTGCTCAGCCTCCCCCTCACCTGGTTCTCACTCACTGCTGTCCTCTCCCAATCCAACCTCACCTGGCTCTCACTCCCTGCTATGCCCTCCCACCTCACCTGGGCTCTCACTCCCTGCTGTCCTCTCCCCCTCCCACCTCACCTGGTTCTCATTCCCTGCTGCTCTCCCACCTCACCTGGCTCTCACTCCCTTCTCTGCCCTCCCACCTCACCTGGGCTCTCACTCCCTGCTGTCCTCCCACCTCACCTGGCTCTCACTCCCTGCTTTGCCCTCCCACCTCACAGGGCTCTCACTCCCTGCTGCCCTCCCACCTCCCACACCCGGGCTCTCACTCCCTGCTCTGCCCTCCCACCTCATCTGGGCTCTCACTCCCTGCTGCCCTCCCACCTCCCACACCTGGGCTCTCACTCCCTGCTCTGCCCTCCCACCTCACCTGGGCTCTCACTCCCTGCTGCTCTCCCACCTCACCTGGCTCTCACTCCCTGCTGCCCTACCACCTCACCTGGCTCTCACTCCCTTCTCTGCCCTCCCACCTCACAGGGCTCTCACTCCCTGCTCTGCCCTCCCACCTCACAGGGCTCTCACTCCCTGCTGCCCTCCCACCTCCCTCGCCAGGGCTCTCACTCCCTGCTCAGCCCTCCCCCCTCACCTGGTTCTTACTCCCTGCTGTCCTCTCCCAATCCCACCTCACCTGGCTCTCACTACCTGCTCTGCCCTCCCACCTCACCTGGGCTCTCACTCCCTGCTGTCCTCTCCCCCTCCCACCTCACCTGGTTCTCATTCCCTGCTGCCCTCCCACCTCACCTGGCTCTAACTCCCTGTTCTGCCCTCCCACCTCACATGGGCTCTCACTCCCTGCTGCCCTCCCACCTCCCCCACCTGGGCTCTCACTCCCTGCTCTGCCCTCCCACTTCACCTGGGCTCTTACTCCCTGCTGCCCTCCCACCTCCCACACCCCGGCTCTCACTCCCCACTATGCCCTTCCACCTCACTGGGCTCTCACTCCCTGCTGCCCTTCCACCTCACCCAGGCTCTCACTCCCTGCTGCTCTCCCACCTCGCTCACCAGGGCTCTCACTCCCTGCTCAGCCCTCCCCTCACCTGGTTCTCACTCACTGCTGTCCTCTCCCAATCCAACCTCACCTGGCTCTCACTCCCTTCTCTGCCCTCCCACCTCACCTGGGCTCTCACTCCCTGCTGCCCTCCCACCTCACCTGGCACTCACTCCCTGCTCTGCCCTCCCACCTCACAGGGCTCTCACTCCCTGCTGCCCTCCCACCTAACCAGGCTCTCACTCCCTGCTCTGCCCTCCCACCTCATCTGGGCTCTCACTCTCTCCTGCCCTCCCACCTCCCACACCTGGGCTCTCACTCCCTGCTCTGCCCTCCCACCTCACCTGGGCTCTCACTCCCTGCTGCCCTCCCACCCCACCTGGCTCTCACTCCCTGCTGCCCTACCACCTCACCTGGCTCTCACTCCCTGCTCTGCCCTCCCACCTCACAGGGCTCACACTTCCTGCTCTGCCCTCCCACTTCACAGGGCTCTCACTCCCTGCTCTGCCCTCCCACCTCACTCGGCTCTCACTCCCTGCTCTGCACTCCCACCTCTCTCACCCGGGCTCTCACTCCCTGCTGCCCTCCCTCCTCCCTCACCCGGGCTCTCACTCCCTGCTCTGCCCTCCCACCTCACAGGGCTCTCACTCCCTGCACTGCCCTCCCACCTCACAGGGCTCTCCCTCCCTGCTCTGCCCTCCCACCTCACAGGGCTCTCACTCCCTGCTCTGCACTCCCGCCTACCTCTACCCGTCTCAAACTCCCTGCTCTGCCCTCCCTCCTCCCTCACCCGGGCTCTCACTCCCTGCTCTGCCCTCCCACCTCACCCGGCTCTCATTTCTTGCTGTCCTACCCCCTCCCCCTCTCCCCTGTGTGTCAGCCTGGCTGCCAAAGCCTCCCGGGCACCCCAGTACTTCACAGGTCTTTAAACAACCATTTGTTTGTTATTGAGGCTTTGTTCACTTCTTAGCGCCCCTGCAGCTCCACTCTTGACTGTGGCTGGAATTGCCTGGCCCCCACTGAGCAGTCTCTCTGATTACGCACTGCTGCTCCCCGAGGGGTTTGCTGAAGTTAAAAAAAAAACACACAGGTGCGATATGTCTCAAGGTACGAGGGCCGCCACTGAAGGCTTGCCGGGCCGCTACTGGCCCGCGGGCCGTACTTTGAGTGCCCCTGCCTTAATCCATACCTGAAGCTTGGGGTTGGTTTTGGGTTAGAAATTAGTAGAAATTCTGTCTTCTTTGTGTTGAGTTTGAGATGGTTGGAGGAGAGCAATTGGACAGTCAGTTTTAAGGCTTCATTGAGGTAAAGAATCTCCTCGAGTGAGGAGATTCTGATGTAGATCTGGGCGTCGTCAGCGTACATATGGTAGGAGATATTTGCAGTGTGCAGTACTTCGGCAAGCGGTTCGAGATAGAGGTTGAAGAGGGTGGGGGACAGAGATGAACCTTGGGGGACTCCAACTGTGACTGTAGAGGGAGCAGACAGGCTGATGTTAATTAGGAATCTCTGGAACCAGTTATGTAGGAAGGATCTAAACCAATCCAGAACACAGCCATCCATTCCCATCCTGAGTTTGAGGCATTCGAGTAATTTTTCATGGTTGACTGTGTCGAAGGCCGAGGATAGAGTTAGGAGAATTAGGAGACAGGTTTTGCCTTGGTCAAGGGCTTGAAGGGCATCATCCACAATGTGGAGAATGGTGGCTTCCCTGCTGTGCCCGGGCCTGAAACCAGATTGGAAGTCATCCAGTAGGTGGAAGTTGGTGATGTGTTGGCTCAGCTGTTGTTGCACACACTTCTGCAGAACTTTAGCTAAGAGTGGGATGTTAGAAATAGGTCTAAAGGAGTCAGGGGAGGCAGGGTCAATCGCCAATTTTTTAGGATGGGTAGGACTTGGCCGGCTTTCATAGAGTCGGGTATCGATCCCTAAATTAGGGAGGTGTTCATTATTGCAGTCCTGCTAGGGATGATGGATTGGGTGGTCGCAGCTAGGTAGTTAGGGGGAGTGGGTCATTAAAGTGGTTGTTCAGTTTTAAGGTGGATAGGATTTTTGAGATGGAGTGTTCATCATAGATTTCGAAGTTGGTCCAGTGCGCTTGCTTTTTGCATCACTCCATAGTGAGTTTATGCCTATCGCCTGAAAACTAATTGTGTGAGAAAACCATTTGATAGAATGCAAGTCTTTCATACCTAGAAAAGCTCAATTAGAGCTCTTCTAAAGGATTCTAATGAAGGACCGGTCCAGAATTTGACCCAAAAGAAGAGTGGTCTTAGGGCAGCTCTATTACTTACTCATTTGAGCCCTCAGTCAAAAAATAAAGGGCCATATTTATGATACCAGTTACATCTCACTTGCACCACACATGATGCATGCATGACGCAACTAAAAAATGAGATTCATGAAGCCAAGCAAGGCCACTTAACTTGGCCCTGAGAGGCATCATAAATCTGTTAGTAATGCAACGCAGTGCAAATCGCTGTGTTGCATTACTCTGCCCTGGAAAGGCATTCCATAGGCATTGTGTGGGTATTCCCACAAAACTCCTTTGGATTTTGAAGAATTTCCAAATTTACTGGGAATGTGCCAAAATGCTACGCCTTCCCAGGGGAGGTATAACAAGGTGCAATACCATAATTTCTCCCTGTTACTTCCATTCGGCAGCACACATCGAAAGAGGAATATGTCTCAGGATATTGTTTTTGTGAAGGATGATCTATTTTCGTGCATAAAAACAATACTACATGCTCTCCAATTGAAAAGAAGCAAACAAAGTCACTTATACAGCTTGGTGGAATGCCCTGTGTTTTCATCACAGACTTGACACCAATTATGTCACTCCTATTTCCCTTGCGATCAAAAGAGATTTATTATGGATTCCTCTTACTACATACTTATCTAAACTTGCTTCTCCAGATACTTCTACCGTTACTAGTGTAAATACATCAGCCGGGGTCTGTAAACCGCCATGATCATACCTTGTTGTCTTTTCTTCTTAATAATTCTAACGATGTTTGTTAAGCTTATACTTATGTACATGCATAATCTTATCTTTATTGATATTTACCTGCATACAATGTTATTTTCAAATTCCATTTGTCTTAAAATTTTCCTATAATACTAATTGTATTATTTCCCCCTTCTCCCTCCCCCGTTTTCTCCATTAAATTCCTACATATAATGTTTATTGTAACCATTTTGCTCCATAATCTTCAATATGTACTTTATTATTAATCTATGTACAACGTTGTTTTGTTATATTGTTGCTCTATTTACTTTGGTTTCAATAAACTCAAACTTTAAAAAAAAAGAATTCTACATTCAATAGAGGCACCCTTGAACAGTGGTTGAAAGGTGCCTGTGTTGGCTCTAGGCACCCCATAGTGTGCAAGCACTGGGGAAAGAACAGAAATGCGCGGTATTGGGATAATTATTATGCATTTATCCCCTTTCCCTGTGATGCAGCACAGCACACAACAGCAAGGTGACTTGCTGCACTGTGCTGCATCACTTTGCCATGAATATGGCTCAAAGGGAATTTAGGTGTACTTTGGGGTACTGGAATATCTGGTTGACTGTGTTATCCTTTGGTCGAAAATCTGCTTGTAGGGGGGAAATATATTTGCTTCTGTTATCCAATATTGCAATTTATTTATAACTTGATGGCAAAATATGTTCTGGACGTTATCAATCATACTAATTGGACGAAAGCTCCCAGGAATACTTCTGTCACCCTTTTTGTAGCCAAGAATAACTTCCACTCCCTGCCAAGAATCAGGGATACTGTCACCTTTTGCAATTTTATTTGAAAGTTTGATTCTGCAAGGAGCCAAGACAGACATTTCTGAGCTGTATTTTTTTAGGCCCAGAAGCCTTCGTGTGTAGCAGACAATTTATAGTTCTAAGTGTATCTCCTAATGAAAAGACTAAGTCAATTGTTTGGATCACTAAGAGAAATTCCATCCGGAGTTCACTCAGGATAAGTCACTAGAACCAGTATAACTTTACTCACATCCAAGGTCTGAGTGGGAGGTTAATGTGCACTATATAAAAAGCAAAAACAATTTCTTCAGGTGGTGGGAGATATGGGATTCCAATGGGCGTATGGCTGCTGTGCTGTCATGCACAACAATATGCCAGAAGTATTTGGTGTTCCTAGATCTGTATGCTTTGACTAAATCAGCCCAGTTGACAACTATCCATTTCTATTTGGTTTTAGAAATAATTTCTTTGTACCCAACTCTAGTGGCTCTGACCCTCTGTATGTTGCCCTGAGTAAGGGCCATAACTAGCCTTCCAACCGATGTCGTTCTAACAGGGGAAAATGCTTGACTTCAATGGATTGCTAAATCAGTTTTATACTGTACATATTGATCCCAAGTGCTTAGCAGGCTCTGATGTAGCTCAATAACGGGCTTCTCACTAGATAGATTGCTAGCTAGGGTACCAATAAATAGGGTTATTTTATTGTAGATATGTGCCATAGTTTCAGTATTAAAAAAGGGTTTGGAACATTTAATTGTTATCCTTTTGTTGATGATAGACAATATAGACTCAGATCCAGTAAAACTGTTATCTTTACTAGAAAGGAGATTTGATTTAATAGATACATTTAGGAGATAATGGTCACTATATATGTTCTTCTATTTCTCCGAAATTAGACATTACATGCCATATTTCTAGATCTAATAAAATGTAGTCTATCCTGCTTTAGTTCCTTCCTTTGAAGAAGGTAAACTCTCTGGGGCATTTGATTTGGATCTTCCATTGCAAGTGTGCATGCTAAATTTCAGGGTTAGGGAATTCAGTTGCATAGCGGTGGTGGACAAAATATCAGGGTCATTTTCTTGGAGGTCTGACCAACACAGAACTCTCACTTGCTTAGCTTAAAATCCTGTCGCTAAGTCACCTATTTTTACAAAAGAAGGATTAAAAAAAGCGATTTTAACAATGCCCTGCACATATATTTATTCTTTGATCATCAAACGTTTTTAACGTTGTATTTTGTAATGGTTTTGATTAGCCACACAAATAAAGAATTTTTTCATTCAGTGGTGGACTATTTTTTAGGTGGCTCTGCATCCAGTCTCTGGATGCTTCTAGGCCCATCTTCAGAGTCTATGATTGAGATGATAAAAGGTATAGGCTCGAACATTACATTAAAATCCTCAGCAATGATTATTGGAAAATCAATAGCCTATTTGTCAAATGGTAGCCTAGTTTAGCCAGCGAAATGAATCCCTTATTTTTACTCCCTGAGTGGTTGTAACCACAAGAACAGTGCCTATGATTATAGATAGTCACTGTACAATCATCGCCTGTATCATTGCTCTTGGTCATTTTCCTTCCTCCTGTATATAACCCCAACAAAAACCACTGTATATATGTACTCACTGTTACTTACCTGTTCCTTGGTTCTCACAAAAACACTTGGGACACCTTGCACTTTGTTCTTGAAATACTATGTGTACAAATGTATATTAATGCAACCATTGTTTTGAAATACAAAAACATTGATGATAAAAAGCCTGGTATACTGTTCCTTTTCTCCCCTTGACATCCCCCTTCATACCCTCTACTTTCACTAATTGCTATTATGCTATGTACTGACTCTGCATCGTATAATTATTAGACCACAGGAACAATTGTTTTACTGATAATCAGCTCTAATAGGAGCAGGTGGGTCCAGATGCAGGGTAGGGTTATGAGATTCCAGTCCTTCAATTTCTAATTGGTGTGGATTTGAGACAATTGTGACATTCAGTCTCAAAGTTGTTTTGAATTTAATGTTTGAGCCTGTGGAGAGCAAAGAACTATTAGCCCAACTACTAAGTTGTGGCCATAAAATATGAGCTTGATAGAATCAAAATTGTTTGATTGCTTAGTAAGGTGATGGGCTGAAATTATATCTACATGTATGATAGAATAGGGCTGGCATTTGGATCAAATCCAAAGAACTGTTTTATTGATGAGTGCTTCCTTGTCCTCTCGTTGGCCTGTTTTCAACGTGGACAAGTTTGTTCATAAAATAACAACTCCTCTATTGGGATTTATCTGCAGTGTTTAAATTAGAGCAGTCATTGGGTGGCTTCTTTGCCATATTCAGAGGCCCTCTGAGGGTCAGAATCAAGTTTATGCTTTGGCGGACAGTGTCGCCCCCTCTTGTATTCAGTAGAATAGTTGATGTTTGTGGTCCCAAAAACCGAGGTATTCATCAGTAAGTTATCATTACTACTTGTGAGGGGCTGATTTGGTCTATTATTTCCATATGAGTTTGAACACTCACACAGATCGGGAATTCTTTTAGTCGTTCTTGGGAGTTTATTTGAAACTCCCTGGCTGGAGGCTAATAATTTATCTTGCATACATGAAAAATCAGGTTCATCTACCTTGGATGTGAGCTGACCAAGAGAGATTGACATTCCAGGTGCGTGGAGCCCGGGAGTACTATGACTGGCTTGTGGTATTATAACTTGGTTGATAACCTCGTAAAGGTTCTGTAGCTTATTATTAAAAAGGGAAATTGAGTCTTTTATTTGGGAGAACTACTCAGATTTCACAAAGTCCATTACGGTGTTTACTCCCATAATGTCCAAAGCCTGTATCCCCTTTTGCAGTTCATTCACAGGCACATGTTAGTTCATAAGAGTTGGCTGAGTCAAATGAAAATTGCTGTAGCTTGCCCCTGAAGGAGTTTATTGGGCAGTAGGATGTTTTTCTAAGTAGAGGTTTCAGAAGTGCGATGAGCCTCGCTGGCTAGTTGGATGGAGGGCTGAGCATCAGTCTGGGAAGAAATGACATGTCACAGTGTCAGAGAAGGAATGACTCATAGAAGGGCTTTTACCATTAGCACCATTACTTGGGGTTGGCCCGTCAGGTACTTGTTTCAATTTGGCAGCTCCTGTGTAGAAATGTGTAAGTTTACTCATAGTTCAAAGCTGTTTCTTTTCTTTATTTGATATTCCCCCAGCTTCCACAACCTGCTCAAGGATGTTATGAAGGGTGCAGTTTTCGGTTGTATGACTTGCTGCTTTTGGCCCCTTTTTGTTAGCGACAGGAGTGCCTAATGTCTTTCTTTTGCCCTTGGTTTAATGTTTAATAAAAAGTCAGTGTTTAAAAAAGAAATCAGTAAAAACAATGACTACCAAGACCAAGCCCAGAGAGACCTTCCAACTGAGAGAGCGTCATGTTACTTAAAAAAATTGTAAGGATGCATTATAATTGCCTGTAGTCAGCACCCGCATATTTAGAGGACATACTAACGTGCGCTTTTAGAAATGTAACAGTAGACCAGGGATCAGTCCTATATGTAAAATTGTACTCATAGCGATTGTAGATAAAATTAGAGCCTTAACAGGAGTGTAATGCTTTCTATAACGTAGAAATGCTATTAAACGTGTGTATTGCTAAATTAGTAAACGTGCCATATTAAGAGTAGCATGTGTAGGAGACAGAAGGTGATGCTTTAACATGGAAAAGAACTTACGTTTAGAGTTGAAATGTAATGTTGTTTTTGTAATGGAATAGAGTTCATTGCTTATAATGTCGAATTAATGAGAAATGCATTTAAACGTGTAAAGGCCTGGGACATAGAGAAGCCAGTAGAGGCCTAACTGTGATTTCTTTACTTAGCTTTGGTTAATTTTGAGAAATATTTTCTTGCTGGGAAGGGTGCTGTTCATACAGAGAATATTGAATTGTAACTTTGAATGTGCACAAGATTGCTGGACCACAGAGCTTGGGCTTTCCCAAAAAGAATGATCTCCATTATTTATTTATTTATTTATTTATTTATTTATTTATATAGCACCTGAATCGATCTCTGAGGCGGTATCTCTTCGCTTTGGACGGGCAGCACGGATGTAATGCAACTACAGCTGGATCAAGAACAGAAAAGAGATGTCTTGAGCAGCTTCCTGAATTGCAAATTATCAGGGCATTGTCTTAAAAGTATGGGGAGCTTGTTCCAATAGTGGGGACCAAGATGAGAGAGGGCCCTTCCCCCTAATCTAGCTTTCCTGACTCGAGGAACCACAAGAAGATGTTTGGAGCCTGAGCGAAGGGATCTAAAAGGTAGGTACGGTTTAAATTTCTCTGAGAGGTAGGCGGGGCCTAGATTAACACCTTGGCTGCTAAGTGTTTTCCCCTCCTGTGCTGCAGGCCCCCACTTTCCCATTGTTCATGACGAGCTCAGCTCGTCATCAGCACAGCTCAACCGTGCATCATGACGAGCTGAGCTCGTCATCAGCATCGAAAGGGTTAAACAACGCCTTATGGATGGTGCAGCAAACTTTGAATCTTACCTGTTGGCAAATAGGAAGCCAATGAAGTTGCAAGAGAAGAGGGCAGGAGGCAGTCATGGGGGGCATTGAGGACCAATCGCGCTGCCGTATTCTGGACTACCTACGGTCTGCTGAGTGAGGCCTCATTGGCAGAGATCAGCAGACCGTTGCAGTAGTGCAAACGGCTTAGTACAAGTGCCTGAGTCAGAGTTTTCTGAGTTGAGTCGGGAAGCAGAGGAAAGACTCGATGGAGCAGGCCCATTGTATGGATACAGGAGCCAGCTGTCTGAGTAGCACGCTCCTTCAGAGTAAGGGCTTGATCCAAATGGATGCCCAAGTTCTTAATAGTAGATTCGGGGCAGGATGGGCACCCACATTGACTGGCCACCATTCAGGCATCCATAGAGAAGGGGCCTCTCCGAAGAGCAGAATCTCCATTTTCCCCACATTGCAATGGAGGAGATTACTCTTTATCCAGTGTGAAATTGCTCTCATACCAGAAGAGAAGGCCGACTGTACAGATGGAGAAAATTAGTCAAATGGAAATACTAGCTGTGTATCTTTGGCATAGCATATGGGGTGAACCCATGCGTCCTCAGGAGATTGGCCAAAGGAGCAACATAGATGTTAAACAATGTAGGGCTAGGACATGAGCCCTGAGGTACTCCCTTGGACAATTCCATAGGTGCCGAACGATACAGGCCTAAGTTGATGGTCTGGGAGCGAGCAAATAGACAGCTTGTCAACCGACCGCAAGGCAGAGTTTGTTAGTCTAATCTCCTTTAGTCTCCTTACTGGCATTGAGCTGCAGATTATTAGTTTGCATCCAAACGTTGATGTCAGTCATGCACTTCATGAATTGGAGTTTGGTGTCCATTTGATCTGGGCTGAGAGTGATCAGTAGTTGCGTGTCGTCTGCTTATGACACTTTTTCAAAACCATGTCATCTGATCACTCTAGCTAGGGGTGCCACGTATAGGTTGAAAAGTGTGGGACTCAGAATGGAACCCTGGGGAATTTCTTTATCTATCCCTTGTCTGCGAGAGCCAAGGGTACCAATGTGTATCTTCGAAGAGCGGACTTCATTTATGTTTACAGTGCTGGGTTACTATTGTTTTACTGATCATCAAATGTACTTCTAAGAAGACTGACATTTTTCTGCTTCTTACATGTGATCTGTAATGGGTGCACTTTTAAATTGAGTGAAGCGTTCTCGTTACATAGTTGAAGCTGCTTGTCCAGACCGGTAAAAATATGCTGACGCCGCAGCATGGTGAAGAAGTACGTTTTTGGGTATAGGAGTTTCTGTATCCACCTGACTAGGTAGTGAATGCCATTCGATGAGGACTAATTTATGACTTTATGTTGTCTCATTCATTTTCCATAGATTTTATGACCCTAATTAACTATGATTTTGGTCAGATCAGTTTCTTGTGGTGATAGTGAATTTCTAGTAAGATTGCGTTTGGATTATTGATTGTAGGTTTTGTGTTTTAATCTACAGCATGAATTATACACTATAATTGGCATCTGATGTAAAGCCGATTGATATAGAAGCAAGGTATTGATTCATATGGATTTTAGAGATTGGGTTAAAGGTTCGACACAAGGTGCTCCACTGTGTGTTTTAAATGTGATACAGGGCACTTTAAGTTTTTTTTTAGAATGGTTGATTTGGCACAAATGTACAGTGTTTGGTTGTGGTCACGTGTGGGTGCTTTTATTGTACGCAGACAATACAATTGGTTTCTGGATGTATCGACTTGAGTACTTTTGATTCATTCGTTTGTTTGTGTCACTATTTACAATATTTACTTCTTCAAACCGCTGAGTCCTGAGGATGGTCTCAAGTACCTAGTGGACCATTGAAGACCGAAACTTCAACACCACATCCTTCTTAACTTTAGTCATCACAATTTGTATTTTGTTAAGTCCCTTTCTTGTGAGTATTTGAATAATTGATTCATTGGGACCAACAATGATTTTTTCATTCTGTTTTGGTTAAGAGTAGTGACAGCACTTCCGTTAATCCCCATAGTTTACATAATTGGGAGAATTGGATGCATTATGTGGTGGTGCCAGTGCTGGTATTATTTTTATATGTATGTGCTTCTTTGAAATCTTATATATATATTGTAATTTGTACTAATGATGTGTATATTGTAATAAATGAAAAATAAATGAAGTAACACAATAGAGAAATATATTTTTTGCATCAATATGTCTGGGATTACGACTGTAAATTGTGTAATTAATCATTAGGATCACATCAGTGACATTTAAACATTGTTGAAATATTTTGTTTAAAATTATTCCTCAAGGAATATTTTGTTTGAGATAACGAATGGGCCTGCAGCACTGATTGTGCCATCCACATAAGTAGCCCCTCAACCATGCCTCAGGCCTGCCATTGCAGGACCTGTGTGTGTAGTTTACTGCCATTTTGAGTTGGCGTTTAAAGCTACTTGCCAAGCCTTTAACTCCCCTTTTGTTAGACCTACGTTACCCCTAATATAAACCATAGGTAGCCCTAAGGGCAGGGTGATGTGTAACTAAAAAGTAGGTCATGTACTCTTAAGTTTTAAATGGCCTGGTACTGACAAACCGCTGAATTTGTTTTCACTACTGTGAGGCCTGCTCCTTTCATAGGGTAACATTGGTAATACCTTGATACACTTTTATTCTGTAATTTCTGATCAGAAAAGAAAAGCTATTTTATGTTTATATCTTTGGAATGGAAATGATAATTCATTTTTACTGGGAAAGTTGGATTTAACACTACTATTTTAGAAATGTAAGTTTTAGAGAGTTAGCAATTGTCTGGACTTAGCTCTGTGTGCTTTTTAGCCTGCCTCCAATACATGTCTGGGATAGGTGATAGCTACACTTTTTGTGTTCCTTCTAGACAGCCACAAACTCTAAAAGGTTAGGTGTGTCTTAGTACCCCTCTACCTACATCTGCACTCTGATGGCTCTTTCTGGGCAGAAAGGGAGGGAAGGGCTGACACTTCTATAGGTATAGGCTTGACCCCACACAAGGTGGTGATTTCCCCCTACTGATGTATGGAGCCTAGGCTGGGAAGGAAGGGCCTGGTGCACTTCAAACCCCCTTCTTTGTAGTCACCCCCACTTCAAAGGCACATTTGGGTATTAGTACTGGGTCTCTGACCCTACCAATTCAGTACACTTCTGAACCGCTGACCCCTCTGCCAGGAAGAATAGGAACAGCTGTGCTGCTATAGGACTGCCACTCTGCTAGACCTGCTGTTTACTGAAGTCTAGCCTTGTTGTGTTGCCCTGCTGTTGCATCTCTCTCTTTACCATGGTGAGAAGGACTAGACTGGACCTGCATCAGTTGAAAACAGAGAGACTCCAAGGGCTTTCTGGCTTGCCTCCTGTTGCCTAAATCTCAGGGACACAAAAGACTACTACAATTGTTTTCCAACCTTTGGGCTCATCAGCTGGTGAGTCTGTCCTGCCAAGAGGGGCCAACCCAGTCTTGGACCCTTGGATGAGGGCCTAGTGGTCTAGCGGTCTGCTGCAGTGTTATCAACATATCTTCTGCTGTTGTTGGAATCAGATTGGCATATCACATCTGGAGCCGCCACATGGCAATTGGACCCGCCGCACTCACGGACCGATACTTTGCTCGTGGCCTTCTTCACATTGCGCTGCTGCATTGAGGTCCACCAAAGCATTGCTTGGCTGCAACCCACCTCTGTTGATGCAAAACTAGGATTGTGATACTTTTGTTTAGGGGGCTTAAGGGGGCTTATCTGGCCTGCGCTTCTTCACCGTCGGCCTTAACTCTTAACTGTCCCAGCACCAACTGTTAACCGTTTAACCACTATTCGCTTCTAAGCACCACTGTGACATTTATTCCTTCAGTTTTCAAATATCAACTTCCATATATTGGATTGTCATCCTTTTTGTCTTATGTGATTTATAAAGTCATACTTTATTTTTCTAAACAGTTGTGGAGTCTTATTGTGTGCACAAATACTTTACATGTTTCCTCTTAAGTTAAGCGTGACTGCTCTGCACCAAGCCACCAAAGGGTGAGTACAGCATAATTTAGGATGCGTAGTGCCTTACCCTGTCTAGGCTTGTGGTTCCTCCTTGGACAGGTTGCACACTTTGCCATCCAGAAACCCTGACATAAACAAATTGTGTTAAATGTGAAATCCATAACTCCTATGAGAGCCATACAAACCATAACCTACACTCTAAATGCATTGCTTGTCCTTGGTAGGACAGGTGCAATTACACATCTAACAGACGAAACTACATTTTTTTTTACCCTTAAAACTATAAAGAGGACTACTATGTATGTAGTATTATGTATTGGATTGATTATGTATAGGTATTAAATTATGTTACGTTGTGTTTTAGGTATTGTAACATATTTGTAAAATACTAAGCACTTCTGTTTGTTTGCCAACCAAGTGTTCATCTTGTTTGAAATACAAGAGTTTGCAACCACACTCCTTTCTGAATTGAAATGTCACTGTATGATTGATGTGTCAGTGGAGAAGTGATCTCTTGCCCTCTGATTACCTAATCACACAATTTGCTTGTGATTCTGCTTGCATTGAGCTTCTTCGCCCAGGCAGGATAGTTAAAATACTCCCACACATCAGACTGATTCCCCACCTCTGCAGTCTCTCTAAGGCACTACACATAGTCTGGCTCATCCAGTGAAGCAGCAGAGGATTTTCCAGTTCACCAGCTTCAGATTGTAAATTGAAGCAGTGAGTAGCAGCACCACCTATCTAAGTGTCTTGTTCGTCATAGAATGGTGGATGTGCATTGTGTTGCCAAGAAAAGGCACTTATGAAAGAAAAAATCTTTTAGGATGTGGGGGACCTTGATCAACTTCTGGTAATGGCAGTCACATGAGAAAATGTTCTCTTGTAACCAGGCCATCAGAGTGCTCAGATCCACGGTCTTTATGTTGAGTCCTCATAAAATTGGAATTTTTACATTTTATTTTGAGATGTCATCAGTGATATCATTAACAATGTAATGTGATATATCATCAGGGATGCCATCAATGATATCCGATAAAATGTAAAGGGTGATGTTATATGTGAGTTCAGGCCTGCCGGAAGTTCTGCCATCAGTCAAAACCTGATACGTACTGTCTTCAAACATGTACATCGGGCTTTAGCCACATGGCCTGTTCTTGCACCCAACACTCATTGTGCATGTCCTTCAATCATGTGTATCGGTGGTTTATTGCAGAGTCTTTCCTATAATAGAAGGTGTTGGTCACAGGCCTGGTCCTATGGCCAGGCTCTGTGCCCCACCTTCTTTAGACAGCCAACCTCAACCTAACATACACTTTGGGTCTTCTTTTATTTTCTTATCTTTTTTTTTCAGGTTTACTGACCTACAAAAGTTCCCAAACCCTAGCAGTGTGTAGGCCCATTACTGATGCAGAATTTGAGGACTTATTTCAGGGTCTGTGATACTCACAGGAGATGCAATAAGGTACCATAAACTCTTGCTACACGTTTGTGGGGCTATTGCTAGGTTTTACATATCTTGTCGGCCATGCTGGGGCCAGCAAATTCTTGTGTAGTGAGTGCAAACCATGTAAAAACAAACTTTAAAAAATTATGTTTGTGGTATATCACTTTGGGATCCACCTCCTGCGCCTTAAAGGAAAACGGAATGCATTAAAAAAAATAAAAATGAAACTTTTCACTTTCATGTTATTAAGGGCAGGCAGTGGTCTCTGGGACCACTGCCGGCTCTTGAAAGATATGTTCCAACATACTCAAAAAGGGGAACGGGTCCCCAGGGGACCCCTTCAGCTTTGTGAGTGGTTTACCAGCTACTTGAAGTAGGCGGTAAACTGCGAATGTTTTGCAGCCGCAAATGTGGTCGCAAAACACTAGTACATAGAATGTTGACTCACTATTAGGAAGGTACGCCCCTTCCTAATAGCGAGAGTCGCAAATGCTATTTTGCGAGACAGGGACTCGCAAAATAGCATTTGTACATGCTATTACCCTTTTTTGCGGCCACAAACGGGAGATTTTCCTGTTTGCAGCCGTAGAAAAGGGTCGTACATCTGGCCGCTAGTCCTTTCATGGTGGTTAACACAGGTTTTTTTCTCTGTTGTGGCAGTCAGAAAGTTTCGGATACAGAGAGCTTCAGGTGCAGAGACCAGTTTTGGATTTGAAGGCATAAAATGGCTGTTATGAAATAAAACGCCCAGGCCTTCAATCAGGTTTGATTATTTTTTAATTATAGCCTTGCATACGGTCTGAAACCAGGGTTCTTGGACAATTATGGACTAAAATTCCAGATATCTTCGTAATTTAAGCACTTCAAAACCAGAATGAAGAAATATTCAAATACTAGTTTCTTACTAACCAAGCCAGGGCACTTTGCGTAAAGTTATACTCCAACTACTGGTTGGAAGAACAGCAGGCAGCCCAAAGGAAGAAGGAAGTAATTTTTAAATGTAAATGCAAGATAGCTGACAACCACATATGTACCACTTCGGCCAGAAAAGAGTTTATTAAGTATTCTTGACTACTTGAGCCAACATCCTATTAAATTAAAATAATATCACGCCCTATGTAGAGTTGCAATGTGTTACACCTAATTGCACGCCACAGGGCTTTTTATTAAACGTTTCCTTATTTGTAAACAAAACAATTTTCATGACAAGTGTACGAAAGTATAGGTGTAGTGTAAAAAATAAACAACATATAATATAGGACTACGTTGGCATCTCGGGATTCTGGAGACATTTACAAACCACGAAGCCATGTATGTTGTCATGTAATCAAAAACCCTTTATTGCAATATAAAGTTAAATTTCATGGTTACCTATTATGTATTTTATATATCTGAGTCTATATATTTTTTCCCTTTATGTATTCCATGCTGTTATTATATTCCTTGGCATTTCACCTGATTCGTGCCAATTCTCAATTCACTGTTTTGCAGACTTCTGAAATGTTCACCTCATAGCCGTGTTTTTTTTTCTTACTGAGAGCAGTGTTCCTAAATAGCAAATTCATTTTCCTCAGTGTCCCTTTGCATCTCACACTGTTAGAGTGCTGTTATGCAGAGGTGTGTTATCTTGCTGCCACACTTCTAGCTGCTGGCTGATACTAAAGCTGCTTTCCATGTCGACCACTCTGTCCAACACAATTGCTGTCTGATTTAATCTCTGTCTTTTAGACATAATGGGTCCCTGTCATGAAAAGCCAAGAACAGGGAATGAAAAGCTTTCTCTGGCTAACTGAAAGAAAAAGATTACCCTAACCCCTGCTAAGGAATTGCTCATTTAGTCGTAACATGGGCTTCTGTTTTTTTTTTCGAAGTCGCAGGTTCCCTAAAATGAAGATTGAGATATTAATACTGATTTGACGGAATAAGGGACAGTAAGGATTGCAAAGCATTGGTTAACAAAGTTTAAGATGTGTCGCATATTTGTGGACTTTTTCCGACTCTTTCTTGGAAGCCTGCATTTGTTGAAGGTGAAAGTAGCTCAGTAGAGTGCAGAGTGTAATATCTTGCTTAGAGGTGCAAGAAAATGTATATTTTTATGAGGTTGCGAAAGTCTGAAAAGGTAAACATCTGGATTTGAAACACATACGTTTTTGAGATATCTTACTCATTTCTGACTGACAAGTTCACTTGGTAAACAGCCTCATTTCATTTGTCGACACCTAGAGCAGAGCTGTAACATGTTCCTACATTTCATTTTCAGAATCTGCTGTGACCTCCGAAGCAGCCTCACTTCTTCATGTGATATTTTATAAAATTTATATAAGGATCCACAGAATTCATCTGAATTACCATGGTGGAATTTTCAGTTCACCAACTGGAAATGGTGCTGACTCAGTTCAGTTGTGATGAACAGCGTTTGTACATTGCACTTGTTAATATTGAGAATGTCGATGTCAAAATGAAGAATGTTAAATTTATGTATAAAAACAAAATCGCATCTTTCTTAACAAATTCACCTGCTGTGAACTCCACCCTGGCTCAGAAATTCGTGTGTCAGGGAGGCTCTGAGACCTAGGCCAGAGGTCACTGATTTTCATGTCACAGGTGGGGCATCAGGTAGCTGGCAGACATATGTATGAACAGTAAATCCCAGATCTATTAAACAGATATGTGCAGTGACACCACAAATGTCCAGGCAGATTGGTCCCAATAAAGCACATATGGCCAGCGAGATATGCACACTCCCAAAATACTATAAAGCCGGATGCCACATAAGTTAGAAACACACAGTACTCCCAGTGATCACACGCTTCACGTGCCATACATCTGGACACATGACCCACTGGCCACATTGTGTCCACGCAAGGTCAAGGCCCACCTGGATTACCCATCAAATAAATACATTTAGGACTCCAACAGCAGCAATTCACATTCCCTACTATACAAGGATTACCAGAACTGTTTATGACATTCAGTAAATTGTACATAAAATCATTCCAGATTGATTGTAAATTAAGACAGGCCCCAGACCCTGTTTTCCCAGACAATGTTTAACTAAACAAACTGTTCTTGTGTATCCAAATGCTTCTTGTCTCTTATTTTTCCAAGGAATTTCATGTTTATGCAACTTTTTGGAAGCCAGTCAGGAGATTATTGGTATCTCAAACCCAACTTCAACCAAAGAATGAAGACCCGCCCAGAAGGATTCACATTTGCACATCAAGGAAGCCGAGCAGACACTGCAATTGATTGGAACTTCTGCTGAATCCGCGGGCAAAGGTCTGTCCTGAGGCTGCAGTCACATAGGGTAAGTGACTACATAAGAACCTTGGTAAAGAGTTTGGTGTATGGCAAACTGGGGGGGCATAAAAAAATAACCTGAGTGCCCTGCCACTGACAAAATCTGGGATAGTACCAATTTGATATGTCCTGGCTGAGTAGTTGTAAGGCAACCTAGGATGCGATCCCACCAAAGTCACTTATTTTTTATAGTCAGCATACTAGGAAAGGTGAATATTCATTGTGTAGCACTATATGGCTCTCAAGATGCTATTTTTGTGATAAACTATCCCGATTGGGCAGAGTTGGCACCTAAATATTATTGTTTAATCTAAAAGGGTTTCTCAGTACCACCGATTTCTTAACAATGTTGGTATCTGAAAGAAGTAAGAGAGGTTGGTCACTTGGACCGCTGAGTGTGACACATATGGTAAGCTTGGCCCTGGGTGTAATACAGGGTGTAATTAGGACTTTTAGGGAAAATTGAGTTTGACCTAGGTCTAACTTGTGTATGGCCAAGAGGGACCTGTGGTTCTCGAGTTATTCCCTGTTTCTGTGAGCTATTGCTATTACTTATGTGCCTGAGATGATATTGGCAGACTATCAGGTTTAATCAGGTCTGTGTACTATGCTGAACTTCCCCCAGTCACAGGATAGCATGCAGTAAGAGCGAGCTAAGAGAATTTTTGACAAAGTCATTTTTATTCCGCAACATTTTTTTTCTCATTGAGATTGATGTAATATATATGTGATGTTTACTGCTGTTATTTATTGCAAACTGTATGTTGTACAAAAGTTAATCGAAGATTGTCCTAAATATTGCATTTCCTTTTCATCTATGACTCAATGTTTCATGTGAGGGTGCTGCTATTTTTCACAAATATTGTTTGACTCCAAACGCCATATACTGTTTTTGCCGACAATTGTACTTTTACCTATGTTGTAACTCTTCACATGTTTTGGTATTTTTGTTGAAGAAATGTTCGCAATTAATTATTTGATGCATCTGATATCGCTGAGCTCATAGAACCTAATTAGAACAGTACGACAGATACATTTTTCTCCAGGATTAGATCAAAAACCAAAGATTCCCCAAAAAGGCGATAAAGTGTACTCTGTCCACTAAAACTACCAGACTTTTCATGAATTCCCAATTAAAACACATGCAAACCAAGTTACCCACACAGGCTAAAAAGCATAAAACGTTTTGACAAGAATGGCACACACACATGAAGGTACCCACATTTCCCTGGCCAAAGGAGGGATCTTTTAGAATTAACACAATTCAACATATGCAAACACACATGCAAACCAAATACACAGGTCAAAAGAGAGACAGAAGAAAGGCATTATCAGAACTATGGACCATCATTGTGGAGGTCCAGATCGATAATCCTAGATCACAGATAGCAAGCAAGGTGTCAGCACCTCTCCCACCATATGCAGGTATGGAGATGCAGATGCCAGTTCCCCCTGCATTTGGTTATTCCAATCCAACAATAGCAGGAGCTAGCAGGAACATCACCGAACAACAAACGGTTAGGCCCAAGCGTGAGAAAATAACAGGCCTGCATGCTTAGACAATTCCAGCTCAACCTAAACCTGGTGAAAAGGCCCCCAGAAGCTCGACCCCCCATTCATTGTGTCCAACATATAGAACCCCAGCTGCATGGAGAACATACACTGCCACTGGTTCAGGCAAGCATTCACAAGTGACAGAGAGATTTGTGGCAGCCCTAAACAGTGATACAGCAAATGGGGGTGAGGAAGGGACCCCAGTTCCAGAGGAACAAATGACAAGGGTGAGGCAATAGGATTTGCCTAGCCAACCAAAAGAGAAAGATGTGAACTTATACTTGAAGAAGAAGAGGCAAACAACCATACACACCTCACACTGTCAACCACAGGCTGACCAGAGGAAGAACCATTAGTCACGGTAGTTGTGAACATTAACCCTTACAACTTATTAATAGACACAGGAATGGCAAGGTCATGCCTACAGTTATGCAAGGGTTCTTGGGTATAGTGGCAAGGAACCCCTTCACGAATCCCCTCGAACTAGAGATAATAGGGAGTCATGTGGGAGGACAGTTATTATATTTTCCCTCATCCCGACTAATCTATGAAGATGAGATTTGATGACGAAACTAAAAATGACCATCCAGTTTTCTGAGGAGCTCTACCAGGACGAGGTCGGCAGAGCGGAGGTTCCTCTTGGGTCCGATGTTCTTGAGGGATTTGTAGGCATGGGTGAGGAGTTTGAAGTTGACCCTCTTCTCGACGGGGAGCCAGTGGAGGTCTCGTCGGTGTTGGGTCATGTGTTCGTGACAAGGCGTTCTGATGATGAGTAAGGCAGCGGCATTCTGGATGGTCTGGAGTTTGTGTAGTAGGGCTTTGTTGATTCCAGCATATAGGGCGTTCATGTAGTCCAGTCTGCTGGTTATGAGCGCATGGAAGACAGTCTTTCTGCAGTCAGGGGATCCATCTGAAGGTCTTGCAGTAGATGAGCAAGCAGTTGAAGCTGGTGGAAGTGACGGCTTTGATCTGGTGGTTCATGGAGAGGGAGGAGGCGAGGATGAATCCGAGGTTTTGTGCGTGGTCTGTAGGAGTTTGTGGATTCCCGAGGCGGAAGGGTCACCACATGTTGTCTCAGGCGGAAGTGCAGGGTCCAAGGATGAGGGCCTCAGTCTTCTCTGAGTTGAGATTCAAACAGCTGTCTTTCATCCAGGCTGCAACATTCTTCATTTCTTCCTGGAAGGAGAGTCTGGTGTCTTCTGAATTCTTTGTGAGTGAGAGGATGAGCTTGGTGTCGTCGGTGTAGGACGCAATGCTGAGCCCATGCTGTCTCATGATGGCGGCGAGGGGGTCCATGTAATTGTTGAAGAGCGTTGGGATGAGCAATGATTCTTGGGGTACTCCGCAGTTGATATTGGGGGGTTAGGAGAGGAAGGGAGGGAGTCTGATCCTCTGGGTTCTGCCGGAGAGAAAGGACTAGATCCAGTCGAGGGTGGCACCTTGGATCCCCGCGTTGTGAAGTCTGGCTGCGAGAGTGCGATGTGAAACAGTGTTGATGGCTGCGTAGAGGTCTAGAAGAATGAGGGCTGCGGTGTGTCCCTTGTCGAGTAGCATGCGGATGTTGTCAGTGACGACGACGAGGGCTAAAAGTTTTGATAATTGATAGGGTTTTTGAGAAGGAAGAGAGTTGGGATTGCACTACACACACGTGTTGGGTCCCCTGGGATAAAGCAGGAAACATGGGTAAGGCATGTGGGAACAATGGCTGTAACATCTATCATACACATGCCTTTAAAAACGCAGAGCTCAGCCTACGCCACCACCACGGTACCTCTGTGCACCTGTGGGTCTCAAAGACAAGGCTGCCTGATGCCTTGTGGTGCACTCCCCATGTATAGAATCCCCTTTTCACTGTTGAACACGTTACTCAAACATGTGGCTATCATAAAGAATGCTGCACAAAAGGGAGGCAGCAACCTATCACAAGGAAATGTCCCTACTGACTGCATAGGGAGGAAGTCTGTGTATGGGACGGGTGGCCAGTCACATATATCTCCCACTAGAAACCCAGAAGATGATCCTTAAACAAAAGCAAGCCCAGAGAGACACTGCTAAATTGGACAAACACAAATTGAAAAAGACCGCCCTTAAGGGGGCTGAGTTGGCTGCAAGCGTGCAAATGGCACCAGTCTTAAAGGGAGCTCTCTTGGAAAACTGGTGGCATCCATAGAACCCTATTAATCTATCAGATTACCAATATGCCACCTTCAAATTTTAACTATCAAAAAGAAACCCTGACTCTGATGCCTCACTAAATTTGTGAGTAGTAGAGTGTGGAGAACACACCTCTAAGGAAATGACAGGAAGCCCAGAAAAATCATTGACTACAGTACACATGTAGTATTTCTGATTTAACAAAGTGACCAGAGTTCTTATCCAACAGGGCTACAACAAAGTCTCCAAGTGCACCACCTCTCAGCTGCCACATCAAAACACCAGCATGGTTTCAAAGTGTACGATGACAAATTTACACCACAAACTTGTGTTTGAAATGTTGAAAGGGAAAACCCCAAACACCAGAGGACCACAGCCCATACCAAGATCTGCAGTGTTCTACAATCATGTATTATTGGACTTCTATGTACACTCTGTCTATTTTGGGTGCTAACCCACCTATTCACTGCTAAAGAACTGTCTGACCAAATGGAGTCCATTCAAAAACTGTCACAGCACTTGCGCAGGGATCTCTCCCATGTCACTTACAATTATACCAAAACAAACACTAGTGTCCCACATGCACTACGCAGCATCTGACTGCACAACATGTGGTATTAGCACACGACCGCAGTGAGCTCCCAGGCAGGTCATTGTATTGTATTGTATTGTATATTGGATTTACATAGCGCTTATCACCCAGGGGTCTCTAAGCGATTGCCTTGGGAACCCGTCCTGGCTTTTCCCTGTGAGATAGCCCCTACAGGGTATCCCCAAGGTGAAAGCCAGGCATCCCGCCATGGGGGGCCGTTGTGGAGATTAAGCAAGCTTAATGCCCGGAGTGTGAACCCATGATTAGGTCAGGCACCGAAGCGAGAATTATCGAGTCCGTGGACATTTGAGCTCAAGACCCTGCCGCGTCGGGAATTGAACCCTGGTCCCGGGTCTGACCTCTGCTTCAGGGTCTGCTTGCTCTAACCAGTGAGCCACACTTCTCACGTCATGGTACGTATGTTCACTGATACTGCATGCAGTAGGCACAGACAGATTTTACTTATCCCAAGAAGTAGCCCCCAAAAGAGCAGAAGGCCTTCTTCACTTATACCTATGCAGAATTAGGGCCAAAATTCAACCCTGCAAAGTAGAACACCACAGAGTAGTAGTGAACTGGAACCGATACGAAACCCAGCCCAATGGTGTTATACCTCTTCACTGAACATAAATCCCTTGTAAAATCTGTAACTGCTGGGGCTTTCCTGTTCTGACCTCCATCGTATAGAGCACTGGTATATTAGGCTTTTGGATTATTAAATATTCAATATGGTACATTCCTGGTGTGAAAAAGTGGGTTGCAGACTGTTTGAGGACATTGCCTCTTAAGGAGGTACCTGATGAAATCTGGGAGGAAACCAATGTGGCTTAGACTGATGCCTTACAATGAATTGAGTGCAGAGTGTGGAAAAGATGAACAATTGAGGCATATACAAACCTTAGGGATTGGTGAGTGCCCTGAAAAAAGTCTCGAAAGATGAGTATTGTTGGGAAAAACAACACAAACTTTCATTTGAAGATGGAAGTTTGCTGTGCGGGACGCAGGTTGTTTAATAAAAGAGATGAGATGGAAAATTATAAATTTAAGCTTCAAAGAGCAGCTAGGTATTGTAAAAAGTAAAACAAAAAAAACAAAAAAATTGTGTTGGTGGCCAGGGATGGATGTAGAGGTGGAACAGGGAGTGAAAGAGAATTCAGTTTGTGAAGGTGCTGACAGGTTCTTGCTATGTTAAAAACCCAATTACATCCTGTATAACACTGTGAAATGTTGTGGGATACTGCGGGTGGGGATAATGGGAAAAATCATGGAGGAAGAAGGTTATAACACATTTACCCTGGTTGCCATTGATTACTTTTCTAAGTGGCCGGCGGTATGTTTTGTGGATTCGGAGAAAGGCTTCATTATACACTACCAAAATATAATCTAGCTCCTTAAAAAAAAAATGTAAGTAAAAGAATGAGTCTTTCTCATAAGTATGACCCTGCCAGCTGGATGTTTGATATTAAGGTGTGTGTGTGAACATGGGTGTGCGTGTTTGTGTATATGTGTGTGTTTGTGTGTTTGCACATTGTAATGGTTATAGGGTTATAAACATTGTAGTTTACAATACTTATTCAAAAAGGAGGACTAAACGTACCCAAATGCAAAGGGTTGGCAGTACCTATTATGCTGAAACTCTTCAGAGAAATAGTGGTGCAAGACTAAAAGAAAATAGAGCTGGAATATCTTCTCTTTAGCTGTTAAAAATAAGGCTTAAGCAGTGCACTTCTAAGTGCCTGTGATGATCAGTGTGTTGCTTAACGCTCACCCTTCCTGCTGAAAATGTATTTTAGACACATATCATTCTCTCTCCCTTTCTGATCCCATTTTCTCCTCTCATGTCCCCACACTCTAAGTCAGTATATGTACTAGTAGCCTATGAAGGCATTATGTACTAAATAAGCACCAGGATTCAAGATCAACAGGCATATACTCCCAACACAATGCGCTAAATTAACACCACACTAGGTGAACCAACATTATTATCTCAAGAGATCAACATGATACCTGAAACACAGGATCTGTTAAACGACATCGTGATTCATGTGGACACGCGATAGCAATCTGTTTTGCTAGCTGCTGCAGAAGGTGATCGCTTTCACGCTGCTCTTTTAAAATTACTTTTTACGTTGCTCTTTTTAAACTATTTCTTGTGTAAAATCCTACCTGTATATGTGCCGGTACTCTGCCCACTCGTAACGCCAGCGAGTAACAACTTCCCAGCCCCTACCCCGGTCCACCACGGGTTTGTCCCGATTGTTGTGGAGGGTAGGGCGGCCAATTAAGACTCAGAACGCTGGGAGGGTGGAGCCAGGGGCCAGGGAATGTGTGCACTTAAAGAGATGCACTTACTGACGCGCCCCGGACGCGCGCAGCGGGCGCGCCGCTGGCGCGCCAAAGGCAAGCCCGTCTGCACCCGTCCGCGCCTGTGCCGCGTCCAGCGCCACCATGCTGTCCAATAAAGCATCACAGCTGGTCAAGAATGAAACTCCTTGAACTGAGACCCGATACTGAATGTAGACACATCAAGTGCAACCCCGTCCTACTCAGTAAGCAGTTTACATGTAAGAATTGCTCCTTTTCCCTCGCTCCGCCTTTGCCACGCCTGCGATTGGATACTACAGAAGGACCTTGCCCAACACCCCCACGTGAACTCAAAGCGTGTCTTCTCAATTGCCGGTCCTTGCCAAAGCATGCAAGCGATATTTGGCTATCCTTTGCCTCCAATTCCTGGGATGTGATGTTCTTAACGGAGACATGATGAATAACGGAGACCTGGCACAAAAATGGGAGGGGGGATTGACATAATTCTCAGGGCGCACTGGAAGATAACATCCAGGAAATTACTAACAACTGGGCTGATTGAATCAATGTATTTCAGCACCTTCGAGGCTTCGCACCTAATTTGTGCAGGAGCACTGATTTACAACCAGCCCAACACTCAGCCCATATATGTTACAGACTTACTAGCAACCTTGCAACCTTGGCGGACCTATCCCTAAAGCACCCCCACTTTACTATTCTAGGGGATTTCAACCTGCATATTGATGACAACACCTGTGCAAAAGCTAGGTTCCTAGTGGAAACTATGGCGGGTATAAATCTCCAAACAAAAGAGAGTCCTTCCGTGCACTTAAATTTAATCTTGTTCGAGACTGTATTCCTCTTTAACACACGGTGCTATTTCATCCTGGCTCCTTGTCTCGAGAAGCCTTCTAAAATTCTAAAGGTATTCTAAAGGTATATGGTGCAGAAATTTCTGTTCCAGTAGGATGAGGGCACTTTACAAAGAACTTAAAAGTTTCATGTTTTCATTCATTCAAGTATTAACAAATTCGATTGAATTCTTCTTCCAAATACATTTTTATTTTTTATCAATTCTTTCAAGTTTTATATTCCATATTGTATCCATAGTAATTCATTTAGCAGAAAATTACATTACCCAATACATTTCTGGTCTTATGTGTGATCCTTCCACAGGGGTCGATAGAAATAGAAAGAAAAAGGAAACGTTGAGCCAGTCTTTTCTTACACTTTGAGTCATTAACAAAAGTTCAACACAGCTCCCAAGAAGTCACAATCTTATTAACGCTTCCATCTGTGCTTTGCAACAAAAACTTTTCAATTTTCAAAAACAATGATTACAAACGCCAGCTCTACGTGCTGCACGTGCGTTGAAATACGCTACTCTCGCTGAAAACTACAAGCTTCCTAAAGATTAAACCCACTAACTCTGAGAGTAATTTCCTGAAGTTTCCTTCGGTAATCCTGTCAGTTCCTGCAACGGGACTTCGGGTGAAAATTGTGAGTGTTATTACATCTATTTATTTGGCATGGTGATTGGTGTAGTCGGTCAAGTGATCAGATTATACTCTGTTGGTTCATGTATACTGTAACTGGATAACATGCTTTGATTATCATGATGTAATTACTCAAAATATACAAATTACGTTTATTGATCAATATTTTGTTTAAACAAAGATCGCGGTGTATTAAAGCACACGTGATCATAAGTCTGGCCAATCCAATGGTGCGTAAGAAACTACTTTGGTTCCCAAATTTAAAAATAATTACCACCTACATGATGTCCTGTTATGTAAAAAGATCGCGGTAATGTAAATTACGTGATCGTGAATTTAACTACATTGATGTTTATGTGATTCATAAATCAATTTTGAAGCCATGCCCAAAAATAAAAATTCTATCTTTACTCGCAATACCTCGACCGTAGTTTTATGTATGAAGTGTACCTATCCAAAATTTCACTCAATACGGTAGCCATCTTAGGTGAGTATCTATTACCTAATTTTGCTTGTATCTATATACAGGTTCAAGAATGCATTCAATAAAGATGTTACAAAATCAGTAGTTATAAAAAAAACATTGAGTACTATTCGATCATTCATCCCTTGTGGGTGTAGGCTCCCCAATTTTTGGATCCAATAGTATTCTTTCCTCAGCCTTTGTTTATGCGGATCTAGATCATTACGTGGGTTTATAGCTTCCAAAATTATGAATCTCAGTTGCGCGATGTTATGTCCTGATTCTGTCCAATGCAAGGCTACTGTTGATTTCATATTCTTCTGCTGAATATTACTTTTATGCTCCGTGATTCTTATTTTTATTTTCCTCTCTGTCTGTCCCACATAAAATTTTCCACATGGGCATTTTATCCTGTATATCAAATTCTTAGTGTCACATGTGCTTGAATGCATCAAAGTAATTTCGTGTCCCGTCATGGGATTAGCAAGATTGTTACCTGTAATGACATTATTACAATGTTTTCACATCTTTGCATACCTTACCATTATTCTTTGGTAGTGGAGTTCCTCTTGCAAGTTAATAATTCTTTTAAATTCTTTGATCTATTTATGCAAATGTGATGTCTTTAGCAAACCGATGCTCTAGATCCGTGTAATCAAAGGCCAATGATTTCTCATAATTTATGTGCTTGTGTCGAATATTTGAGAACACATACTGTGAGTTTTTTGTCCATCTTAGTTTTATTCTGTAATAAGGTAGCTCTATCCATGTTCATGACTTTGTCTTTAGATTCTTCCAAAATTTGTTTAGGGTAACCCCATTTCAGGTATTTTTTGATCTGTCTGGCAATTGTGGTTGAAATATCCCTTTGATCTGATGTTATTCTCTTTTGGCGAATGAACTGTGATATTGGGAGGTGCCTTTTAAGTGACATCTGACGGAAACTTTCAAAGTGCAAACATGACATTTTTAAGTTCTTTGTAAAGTGCACTCATCCTACTGGATCAAAAATTTCTGCACCATATACCTTTGGGTATAAATCTCGACCAGAAAGTATATGGACCCACCCACATAGCGGGTCAAACCCTAGACCTCATTTTTTCTAACCTACTAGGCCTCAATACCCTAGGCCCACTTCCTCTGACATGGTCAGATCACATTATTATCCCTTTTTACCTTAAGACACTCCCCCCCCTACTTCTCATTGCAGGACAGAGAACGTAGGAAGAAAGTGGTATAAGGTCATGTGCGATATGCTCAAAGCCGCACTGACCACTCTAAACTGGCAACCCTCTAACGACCTGAATGCCGATGTCGAGACCATTGCCCCCCTAATTACACTTTCCTCGGCCCGGCCCAACCCTTCTGCGCCTTGGTTTTCCCAGACCCTGCGGTAAGAAAAAGTAAATGTAAAAGGCTTGAACGCCTATGGCGTCGCACCTATGACCCTGCTGCTAAAACATCTTACAAAGATGCTCTGAAAAAGTTCCACAAAATCAAACAGACTACTATGAAAGAATATTTTTCTAGTAAAATTTACACCAGGATAACTCAGCAAAAATATATCAAATCGTGAAAGATTTCACCAAACCATCAGCCCTCACTCACTCAATTGAGCCTAGCCAAGAGCTCTGTGACAGTCTCGCTGACATTTTTTTCATGAGAAAGTCATTGACATCTTTTCCTTCTTTAACACTGCTGGTAGGTCTAGCGAAGGGATTCTTCCCCTGAGCCTCGCCCCCATGAGTGACAAGAGGTTGCGTACGTTCAAACCTATCTCACTGGATATGGCTGTGTAAAAAATATAGCAATGTAAGTCAGGTTCCCCGTGAGACCCCATGCCCGCTCAGGTGTTCACAGCTGTAGCGCCAACTATCGTGCAACCCCTGGAAAACATTATGGGATGCCTCCCTTTGGTCGTGTTTTTTACCGGAGGCATGGAAACAGGCCATACTGATTCCTCTTCTGAAAAAGTCAGAGGTGGACCCGGCAGTGTATAGTAATAATCGCCCAATATCTCTTCTCCCCAAACCAGCAAAGATTTTAAAAAAACTCGTCCAAGAACAACTCTCCAACTATTTGAGTCAAATGATCTCCTCCATGACTCACAATCCGGATTCAGGTCCGGATATAGCACGGAGACGGCACTATTGGAGGTCACAGAGACCGTAAGGGAAAGTGTGGACAGAGGAGAGGTAGCCATGTTAGTGCTCCTCGACCTGTCCGCAGCTTTCGATACGGTCTCCCACTCCATACCGCTGGATAGACTCCATGATATTGGGATTTGTGACACCCCTCTTGCATGGATCACATCTTTCCTGACAAACCGAACAGGTGTGATGTCGACCATTCTGGTCCAAAGATAAAAAAACCCTCAGCTGTGGTGTCCCACAAGGGTCAGCTCTCAGTCCTCTCTTTTTTAATATTTATCTTGCACCCCTGGCAAAGGTGATAGAGGCATTTGGGGTCAGAGTGGTCTCTTATGCTGAAGATATACAGCTTATTTTCGCCTTCAGAGACCACTCGGACCATGGACTGGATAAATTTTAAACATGTCTCTCCAACATTGTCACATGGATGACTAATAATACTTTAAAACTTAACACCGACAAAACTGAGGTGCTATTTTTTAATCAAGCGACCCCCCTACTGCCTGGCAAGTGGTGGCCTTCAGAGCTGAACCCTCCTCCTTCCCCGGTTAAAGTTGCACGCAATCTTGGCGTCCAAATTGACAATGATCTATCCTATAAAATTCAAATTCACAAAGTTACCTCGGCCTGCTTTGACAAACTACACATGATAAAAAAGATCACCCCCTACCTGCCCTTGGAGTCAATGAAGACGGTAATTCATGCCCTCATCACTTCCCACCTGGACTATACCAATAGCTTTTATGTGGAAGTGCCAGCCTACCTCCTACACCGGCTACTGATCGTGCAGAATTCTGCGGCCAGGCTGATCTGTAAGGTCCCATACCGTCACTCGATCTCTCCTCACCTGAAGAACCTTCACTGTTTGCCTATTGCCGCATGTATCCAGTTTAAAGCCCTGGTACTTATCTTCAGGGCACTGAATGGAAAGGGTCCTGGATATCTTAGACGAAGGTTGAAGAAAGTCCATTCGTCACGTGCGCTTAGATCTAACCACCTCCGCTTCCTGCTGCCCCCCAGATTCCATGTAGCCAGAAAGGGTGGCAGAGCTATTGCGGTGGTTGCCTCCAGACTCTGGAATGCCCTGCCGATCAATCTCCGCCTGACTGATTCAGAATCACAATTCAGGAGTAAACTGAAGACATTCCAATTCTCCAGCTGCTAACCCTTGGTTTCTTTCGTTTCGCGGTCCTCAGCGCCGGGACACCCCCGTTGGGGGTAGCCGCGCGCTCAATATATGTCAGTATAATAATAATATAATAATGTAGAAAGACAGAAGGAGAATACTGGGCAAGACAACTAGCACTACACCAACCCCCTCCACTACTTTATACATCCAATGCCTCAGACACTGCTTGCACATCAACAAGTCTTGGATGTCCAGCACTTACCTGAAGCTCAACCAAACCAAGACAGAATTCCAGTTATTTGCCATGAACACTAAGCAAGATGCAGTACAAACCTGGCTCAATGACATGAAACTTTAAGACTTCAAACCACATATTTGACTGAATGCCAAGCCACTCGAATTCAAGCTGGACATCAAAGCCATCCTCAAGGAACACATTGCCAAAAACGCAACAACAACTGTTTACCAGTTCTCTCTTCGAAAGAAAGTCAAACCATCCCTTCCAGAAAGTGATTTCAGAATTGATTTTCAAGTCCTCATACTTGCATCAGTATGGTGGTAATATCCTACTCCATGGCTTCTTAGATGCCTTAATGGCACTCTTATAGCCAGTCTACAGGCTGCAACATGTTTTATTCAGGGCCTGAAGAAATACAATCAAATCACCCCTTAACTGATGGAACACCATTGGCTCCCCCTACCGGCCCACACCATGTTCAAAACCAGCTGGATCATTTTCAAAGCTATCACGACCAGCACTCCACTTACCTTGCGGACAAGCTCACCATCCCTGGAGGACTCCATGCAAACAAGGCACCAGCAGACTAAGAAATGTAAAAAAAAAAAAAAGACAGCAGGTCTTTCCAATCTATGCACCCAGGTTCTGGAATAACATACGTGTATTTATCAGGAATGTCCCAACTCTGCTCCAGTTTAGGAAAGTGTTGAATAATCTCCTCTTATTGGAACTTTACATCACAATCCATTACCCATCCTCACCCAGCTCCATTTCTTCCTACTCATTGACTTTATGCTTGTCATTGACCATGTAGAGTACTCCGCCGCCTTTTGGCTACGTTCACACAATAATAATGTCATACACATACATACATTCAGACCTACAATTATATTAGAACCCTTTCTCAATTGCTATTGCATTGAGGGCCCGCTGTGTGGATAATTCAAAACATTCCGTTGACATTCACTTTGGGTAGGCAGTTGCTTACAAGAAGTACATCTTTTCCAATGCATGCACCTCTGGCTTAAAAGCCCACAATCAGTGAATGACAAGTAAACACTCAGGTCCTGATTCTGAGCGATATAATTCCACTCAGAGTGATAACTCTTGGTGTAATTCCACCACTCACCTTCATTAGTGTCTCGGTGGTCCGGGTCTGGAATAACCAGGTCCACTAATTTCGGACCCAGTAATCACAGGTCTGTAAACTCCTGGCTCTATATTTCAGGTTCGGGAGACACTTGGCCTGTTTTCACTATGGATGGATGAGCTCCCTGTGAAACAGCTGCAGTTACAGGGGCATTGGTACAGCTAAGTCCCTAAAGGATTCCCGATGAAGCACATTTGGAGCATATAGGCTCCTAGCAGGCCGAGTTATTACCTGGAATAACACTCGAAACGCCACGTCCCTTCCAAAACAGCCAGACCTGATGTAAGCCTACACTTGGACACATCCAGAGCCTTGGTCCTGAGACTGTGCCCCAGGGCAGACAAGGCTCCCACTAGCCCTAACACCTGCATATGAGAACAGAGAAATCCTCCCAAACTGGTTTTAGCCCCCAAATCCTCAAAATAAAATGCTGCCTATGGGAAAGGACTGAGTGTGGGACTTCATGCAAAACGGGGGGAGGGGTGGATAGATGCTTCCCCTGGACTACACCACATAGAGCAGCCACCTCACTCGATGCCATCACAGCCACTGTTCCCAGTCTCGGTCTTTCTTCTGCAAATAATTCCCATCAGGTCTGCTAGTGTAAGAAGTTCAATTAACGCAAACAAAGACTACATTACCCAGAATGCATGATGGCGTCAGAGCAAAGCCCAGTATTGGAAACAGTGTCCATAATGAGATAGAGTGAGGTGGACACCCTAATGCTCTGCTGTCCGCCTGAAACCCTTACCCCGAACCATGACAATCAGATTGACTTCAACTGAACAGGTAGAAATATTCATCTGTAATGTTTCAAGAATCGATATGTTCTCATTATAGGGACGAAAATAATAGCTCCTGGAATTTTGGGAAGAGATACCAGTCTAAATCGAAAACTACAGACCTCTAGTGATCCCCAACCAAATTTCCGGAATGACTGTTGCAATGTGGCATTATATTGGAATTATATTTAGTATGTGCCTTAGAAGTGAGCAGTTATTGTATGGTTGCACATGTCTATAGTATGTTTGAAGAAATATACTCAGATATTATTAATTTTGGATACGACTGGTGTTTACTCTGTAGATGCTAGATCTGCAGTCATAAAATAGAAGGCATAGCTTGTGCGACAGTTGAGTATGTACTTGAAAGTAATTAGGTCTTCTGAATGAGCCTTATTCAACAAAGAATATGGACATTCGTTTCAAGCCAGAACACGACGTAAACGCCTTGAGTGACAGAGTCTAGTGGCTACCATCTTCACTGACTGAATATTAAGTAGTTTCAAATACTCAACAAAGCTCAAATCAATAATTAATCACCTCAGGGTATGCGAAGTCAGGTATTTATTCACGCACACGAGTGCGCATTAAAAATGTTTCCATGTATTTGTTTACCTATTTATACATAGTGTTACTCTTCCACTGTAGCATTCCTTTACTGAAGAAAGTTATATCTTATTTCAATATCTCTTTTTTTAACCTGAACCACTCATTCTAAGATTTTTTCATTTACAATGCCCCTGTTTGTGAATGATTGCATTTGTTTAAAACATGTCTTCCATCACAGCCAATTACACCGACACCAGATCTTTGATATCAATAGAGATGCTTCTTGGACGTTTTGTGTGTGTGTTTGTGTCTACTAGTTTTCAATGTTGAAACACCAGCATGCTAAGAAAATAAATAAGCTACTACCTGTCAGTGATGAGCCACTCTATGATGGCAATTTAGAATATTTGCTTATAGCACCACTTTTAGTCAACACTTAGATGGCTATTCCTTTCATGGTAACACTATACGTACAACTCCAAGAAAAAGGGCTGATGCCTCTCTAGTTTACTTTACACCATGGCTGAAGTTGGCAATATTGCTGAGTATACTAGTGCAAATTCCACAGTTAGGCAGTCACCCTACATCATATACATATATTTTTTTGAATGATCTGGTTCGGTCTTTTAGAACAGCCTGAATGTGAAACCTCTATTTATTGCACAGCCTGTGCCAAATTTTATTGGTAGAGACAGTGACACATAGGGGCAGATTTACAAGCGCCTTGCGCCTCTTTTACGCCGCTGTTGCATCACTTTTGTGACACAGTGGCGGTGCAAAAGATGCACCATGGTGCGGGGTATTTACAACGTGACGCATCTGGGAGATGCGTCACGTTGTAAAGCCCTGGGCCAGAAGGAGGCGTTTCTGCGCAGGGGGGGTGTTCCGGCGCCACTTTTACAGTACAGATGCGTGACGCATCTGTGCAGTTTTTGCCCCATGGTGCGCCGCATTGTAAATGCGGCGCATCCATGGTAGCGGAGGTATGGCGCACAATAAGTGGCGCATCTCTGCTGATATGCAGGGATGCAAAACTTATTGTAAATATGCCCCATATTCTTTAGATACAACGTATAAAAAGAGTCCTTAATAGACATATTGGGCAACTCTTCATAATACTATATATGACCACTGATTGCATTGAAATTCATGTGGTGGTAGTGCATACACTATCTTATTTGTGAGAGTGATGCATGCATCTTATTTTTGGGCATTAGTGTCTAATCGGAGCCTGCCTCATCTCCCTGCCACTGGTGAAGGCTCAACAAGTGGACAATCCATTCCTGCTGCAAACAGGCTTTTTCCAACAAGACATTTCTTGGCAACCTGACCCAAGAAACGTAGGGGCATATCACCAAGCAATATCGATAATTATCGCTATTGCTTGGTTAGCGGGAAAAATTTACCGCTGAGCTGCGGCGATTTTTACCGCAAATAAACCTTGGTATTACCAAGGTTTATCGCAAATGCGATAAAAATCGCCGCAATGCATGAATATCGCTGAAAAGGCAGCGATATTCATGCATTACCGAGCTAATGCTCTTAGCCATGTTATCCACCTCCCATTGGATAACATGCCTAAGAACTGCTCAGGGCAGGTGTTAGCTTTTGGAGATATTCGCGCTTAGCGCAAATATCTCCAAAAGTTGGTAATAGGAGATAGCGATGTTAGCGACTGTTTTCAGTCGCTAACATCTTGGCACGCCCACTTTGCATGTCATTAGTGATAAATATCACTGACATGCAAAGTGGGGCCCAAGATGGTCGCTATCTCCTACTAGCTGTCGCTAACTGGTGCTAGCGACAGCTAGGAAATAGGGAGATAATTTTATCTCCGCTTTCTTGGCTTTTAAAGCCAAAAAAGCGGAGATAAACCACCTTGATAATATACCCCATAATCTTTTGGTCAAATTTCCCCTGGTCTATTCATGCTAAGCTGTCAGTATTAAGAACAGATTTAGGGGCCCAGTTACTAACTGCATTTTGTAGTACTACGGAGTACTACAAAATGCTATTTGCATACAGACATGCAAACCTGTCCGCCTCTCCTACCATTTCTGTGTGAAGATACCCCCACCAACTGCAGAAATCTCCACACACATACGCCTATGTTTTAGTGGTTAACGTAGGAGGGACCAAGGGAAGAGGCTGGGAAATGGAGAATACTTTCTACTAAATAAGAAAGTTTTCTTGAATGAGTAATGTGGGGTCAAGAGAGAGCTAGGGAGGGTTTTAGGGAAGGACATTCCCCCCCTCAAAAAAGAGAGAGTAAATTGCTATCCGCAAACTGCACTTCTAAAGTTACAACAGAGACAAAGCACCCTAAACAGTAGTAAATGTACTCCAGATCAAACCTCCAGCACCATAAAAGATTGACCACTGGCACTGCAACGCCCTCCCATAAATAATAATGGAGGTAGAGATTTTAAATGTACCATTTAGGAAATAATGTTAAAATAATTAATTTAGACTTCCTAAGAAATGTCTGTGCAATTATATTTATTTATTAATATATATATATATATATATATATATATATATATATATATATATATATATATATATATATATATATATATATATATATATATATATATATATATATATAAAACCATAGGTTTCACACCAGTTATAGTTAGGAATTAGCATTTAAAAAACCTTTTAAATTCACTGAAAAAACCATAGGTTTGACACCAGTTATAGTTAGCTGGAAATTTTACTGACATAAAACCATTGAAATTCCCACGTTATAGTTAGTTGGACTCACTATAACTTGCGCGCCTGCAATGCACTGCTGATGACGTCACATATTACATCACTCATGACATGGTCAGTGACATCAGTGAATTTAATAGGTTTTTTAAATGCTAATTCCTAACTATAACTGGTGTGAAACCTATGTTTTTTTTCAGTGAATTTCATAGGTTTTTTAAATGCTAATTCCTAACTATAAGTCCCACTTTATAAGTAAGACTGTTAACGCTCTAGTTGTTCTTTAGAACACTCTGGTACATTCTATCATTGGGCTGTAGTTGGGCTACATATGGCTGATATTTGAGTTACATGTGTTTTTTTGTCTCTGGTGGCCATCTTTGGCTACATTGGGCTACATTGGGCTACATTTGGGCTACATTTGGGCTCTAACATATATATAGCCCAATGTAGCACAATATATATTTTTTTCAAAGTTAATTTTCATAAAAACCACTTGAGTATAGCAAAGGCACATCGGGCTACCAGTCCCTACAATTTTTCCCATTTTATTTTTATTTATTTACTTTTTTTATTGTTTTTTTTTTGCCGCGGAGTGCTCCCGTTGCACGCCCCGGTGAGCGCCCCGGAAAGCGAACTCCTTTGAAGCGCCCCGGTGCGCGAACCGGGAAGCGTCCCGTTAGCGCCAATGTCGCAAACGAAAACATGATCGTGACGTATTGCATAGCCGCGTCCGCGTGATACGCATGGCGTAAACGCACCCGAAAGGATTCGATGCGCTTACGCGATGCGACCCTGGGCGCGCCCCAGGACGCGCCCCAGGGCGCGTAGCGTAAGCGCGTCGGGCCATGTGACCTGAAAATAACACTTTTGATTGGTTCACAACAGTTTTGTTTTCCAAATGATGAAAGACCCCACCTTTTTTCCTCATTTTCACTTTGTTGTTTGAGTGAAGAAGACCTGCATTCTGTGAGAAATGGCTTCAATAGTAGCAGCTGCAGGTGCATCTGCACCACCACCACCACCACAAGGACCACCACAAGACCACATTGGTGGTCATAAAGAAGAGGAGGACGAAGAGGAGCAGGAGGAGAGGTAATATCTGCCTGAGGACAATCCCCCATACAGACCCAAGGAACATTTTATTTGGGAGTTTTTCAAGATGCCAAGGGGTGCCAAAAAAGTAAATGCAGCAAAGGTGACTTGCCTCATCTGTGGCCAAGAACTGTCAAGAGGGAACCCAAACAAGAAGTATTCGTTTGGGAACCACACTATGATAAGGCATATGCAGTGGAAGCACCCAAACAATTATTCAAGAGCAGAAGTCAGGGAACTGACCAAGAACCATCCCCATCCTTCTACTTCAAGCACCTCCAACCAACCCACTCCATCGGGTGCAGAGGCTAGGGAGATGGTCCCTAATGTCCAAACAAAGTTTTCAAAATTTACATTTGTTTGCATATATTGCAACAAAACAATATCATATGGTGAGCAGAGCATCACTTTACTTATTCGAGCTGCAGACAACCATCACTGCAGCAAGCAACTTTCATTTTTTTCAATTTTTTTGCTCCAGTTGAGCTGTTTGCAATTCCCTGTCTTTTGTTTCACCCCAGAAAAACTACAAAAAAATATAAAATTGTTCTGAAAATCCCCCAAAAATATATATATATAAAACAACAAAAAGAAAAAAAAACAGTTCTTTTCAGAACTACCTCCAATTTATATGAAAATGCTACATTTTTTAAAAACTGTCTTTCTTTTTTTCCCCCATGGTACACTCCCCGGTCCGCTCCCCGGTGCGCGTACCGGGCGCTCCCCCCGCGAAAATCGAAAAAAAATAATAATAATTTTATGCCCCGCGGGGCCCTTTTATGACCCCCACATCAAACCTAGGGGGTCAGGGGGGTCTAGCCCTGCCCCCTTATGGCCGTTTCCCCCTTTGTTTTTGCCACCTCTTGTGTCTCGATCCTACCGAGACACAAGATGGCGGCCGCTCCGGACTGTTTGGAATGTTTACAGACACCCGAGAGCCAATCAGCTTTCTGTGCGCAAGTCGCGTGGCGCACCCGGAGCGCTCCCCGGAGCGTGTACCGGGGTGCTGCCATAGATATATATATTTTTTTGAACTTAAATTACTCAAAATCCACTGGAGCACATATCTTGAGACATAGCAAAGGCACATCGGGGCTACCAGTCCCTACAATTTTGCCAAGTTTGGTGGAAATCCTTTCAGCCGTTCGGGCTAAAAGTGAGGTTGACCGCCCTATGGAAATTAACATGGGGAAAACACGTTTTGGGACCCCCCTTTTATCTCGGCCCCCGCTTCACGAATCCCCCCCACATTTTCAGGGAAGGAGCGGAGCGCCGCAAGGCCATTTTGAGGGAATTGAGGGAATTTTCAAGCAGATTCTTCAACCGGCGCCAAAGTTATTCCAAATAGAATTTTGAGATTTAACATTGAAAAAAATCCTAACTATAACTACCTACTGGCGACCGCCAGTAGGTAATATATATATATATATATATATATTGTTATATATATATGTATATGGAAAGAAAAGGTTGCCGCTAGGTGGGGGCGCACTTTCAGGTAGGAATTGATGCCAGCGCAAGGGTGCGAGCTGCGAAAAGAGTCCCTTTCCTGCAAAACGCGTTTCGGGCCAACGCCCTCTTCAGTGGCAGCACATGTGACATGACGGTGAGCTGCAGGCACCAGTAAATACCCTCAGTAATTATGCCCAGGTGTAAAACCTGAAGCAATGCTCTCTGGGACTGGTTGTCACGATGTCCTGGTGCTCCAACGCTTCGCAGGGGCAGTACCGACGAATGTCCCGACCTCCCTACCACCGGTACCCTCGCTTCAAGAGCAAGACCACCAGCAGCAGGGAAAGGGGAAGTGGACAGAGAAGAGAATACTTGTACTTCGACTGGCACCTCTATCTTCTAGTGACTGCTATATTTCTTGCCGTCTACTCTGAAGGTGCCTAATACACAGAAGGGAGAGAAGCAGAAAATATACCACAAACCTTTCTTCACTATGTAGACTGTTCTTAAAAGGGTAACAAAACTTGTCCTACCAGTTTCAGCCCAGGTATTTGCCTCTCTTCTATATGTGTATGGTTTATCTGGCTGAGCTTCCTGCAGTGAAGACATATGCGTACATTAGAATCTCTACCCCAGATAATTCCTCCCACACTCTCTCACTCTTCCTCTGACAGAACTAGTACCTGTGAAGCCGTTTGCCAGACTTGGTCTCGGGGGTTCTATGAAGAGATGTTATTCTTGGAAGCTGTACAAGAATAGTTCAACGGAATTTCCGTAGCACGCAAAAAGGATACAGGAAGATACAAAGGGGAGGAAAGGAAAGGAAAAACGCTGGGGGGAATGTCCGGGGGAAGATACGAATACTGGACAATTTAGTTCTTGTACTTGAAGGCTTGACGTGAAGATATAACACCTTACTTGTAGAGTTCAGGAACCTCCTCTGCTGGATACTCAACTATGACGAGTCTTGTCGAGTCTTCTAGAAAGCTAGTCTCTTCAGGAAACAGCTGTGAAATCTGGTTGACGGATGACTCCGCTCTATGACAGCGGCCAAAACTTCGTCTGGACTGTGGTACCTTTCTGAACTGTGAAAACACCCTGTGGGGATTTATACTACTAAAGTCTCTGAATTCCTAACTACTATGACTCTCTGACTTCCTACTATAATTGCTGTAAATCTCCCGTCATGAATAGTTGACCCGGAGCAGCGACAAGGAAAAGCTTCTCGAACGGAATCTTCGTTGAAGTGCGCAGTTAGAAGCGCGCGCCTTCCAGAAGCTCACTAGAAGGCGCACTTCTCAATTACTCTAAACGGGACATTGAGCGGCCATCTTAGGGAGGGGAACTATGTACAGTCTTATCGGTTCTCTTGTTCAATGACTCGGATTACCTCCGGAATTCCTCTGCTTACCAGAGGAGCAAGGGAACCAAACATTAGCTCGTGTAGAGCGGGGCAATGACAGGGATTTAAATAACTGTCTTGAGGAAACTACAGTAGACACTCGATGAATCCTGACAGTACCCCCTCTCAAGGACCGATTCATCGGTCCTGGTTTGTGTGGAAATCTGGAGTGAAATCGTTTCAGCAGTTGTGGAGCATGGATATTACTAACAGGTTCCCAAGACCTTTCATCTGGGCCAAACCCTTTCCAATCCACTAAGTATTTCAATTTTCCCTTAAGGTACTTGGAATCTAAAATATCCTTAATCTCATATTCTGTGTGTCCTTGAATGTTTAGTGGATCTGGAGGTTTCATGAGTCGTATAGGTGATTGAATCTTTTTCAGTAAAGATACATGGAAAACAGGATGCACCCCAATCTTGGTCGGAAGTTTCAATTTGACAGTAACTGGTCATAACACCTTCTCTATGGTATACGGGCCCACAAATCTGGGTTGAAACTTCCTGTTTCCCTTCAAATGTAAATTCTTAGTGGACAACCACACCTGATCTCCTTCTTGATACTGTGGGGACTCTTGTCTATGTGAATCTGCAAACTTCTTATAGGACGCCTTAGCTTTCTCTAAATTCTTCTCAGCTGATTTGTGCAACAAGCTCAAATCCAAAAGGGCTCTCTTGGCTGCTGGGACATCTAACTCCTCTTGCGTAATCATAAAGTTAGGATGTCTACCAAAGTTTAAATAAAACGGAGAGTATCCAGTAGACGCACTCTTCGCATTATTGCAAGCAAACTCTGCCATCCACAACTTTTCTGACCATTCCCCACCTTGATCCAACAGAAATAACCTCAAATACTGTTCTAATTCTTGATTTATCCTTTCTGTCTGTCCGTCAGATTCTGGGTGATAACTAGTAGACAATCTACCCTCAATTCCCAACCCCTTTAGGAAGGCTCTCCAGAAGTGAGAAACGAATTGGGGACCTCGATCTGAAACCACAATCTTAGGGACACCATGAATCTTTACTATATTCTCACCAAATACCCTAGCTAACTGGACTGCAGTTGGAATTCCTGACAGAGGAACGAAATGACTCATCTTGGTGAAGGTATCCACCACCACCAAGATGGTATCAAACCCTTTGCTTAACGGTAGGTCTACTATGAAATCCAAAGAAATTGTGTGCCATGGAGAAGTGGGAGTAGGCAAGGGCTGCAACAAACCTTGGGGAGCCTGTCTATTTGGTTTACTTCGAGCGCAAGACTGAACATATTTCTTGATCTGATCGGACACCCCAGGCCACCAAAAATAACGCTGTACCAATTCTTGAGTATTAGCAATTTCCTTGTGACCCGCTAGTGGATGATCATGGCAGCTCCGCAAGGCCTTTTCTTGGAGATCTGTGGTAGGGAGATACAAGGCTTCTTTTACATAAGGTAGCTGATGTCGACACTGTCGTTCTTCCCCTTGTAGGACCCACTGCTGAATCTCTTCTGTGGTAAGACTCTTTCGGCCCTCTTCTTTGAAATTATCTAAAGGAAGGGCACACACTATCTTTGTTTCTGGAATGATCGGTTTAGTTTCAACAGTATGTTCAGATTCTTCAGTTTGTAGTCGGGATAATGCGTCTGCTTTCCAGTTCTTGGGACCAGGCCGATAAGTAATCACAAAGTCGAAGTCTGCAAAGTAAAGAGACCAGCGCAACTGACGTGGAGTCAAGGTTTTAGCCGTCTTTAAAAACTGCAAGTTTTTGTGATCAGAATAGACTGTGACTGTATGTCGTGCCCCCAACAGATAGTGTCTCCAATCCTCAAAAGCATCCTTTACTGCTAATAACTCTTTCTCCGTGATGGTATAGTTAACTTCAGCAGAGTTCAGTTTTCTTGAGCGATACGCCACTGGATGCAGCTGCCCAGTCTTTGGGTGGCGTTGTGAAAGAACTCCCCCTATGGCCTGATCTGAAGCATCTGCTTCCACATAGAAGGGTTCAGCAGGATCCGCGTGCAGAAGGATGGGGGCGGAAATGAATTTTTTCTTCAGACTCAAAAAAGCGGAATTAGATTCATCAGTCCATTCAAATTTGACTCCTTTCTTCAACAGAACAGTGATGGGAGTTATCAACTGAGAAAATCCTTGAATAAATCTCCGATAGAAATTGGCAAAGCCCAGAAATCTTTGAATTTCTTTCACATTCTTGGGGGCAGGCCAATCTTCCACTGCTTTTACCTTTCCTGGATCCATGGTAACTCCCTGAGGTGAGATAACGAATCCCAAAAACTCCACTTTAGATACATGAAAAACACACTTTTCCAACTTAACAAAAAGTTGATTGGCTTGCAATCGCTCTAGAACCATTCGTACATGCTGAGTGTGTTCCTGCGTGTTCCGAGAGTAAATCAAAATATCATCCAAGTAGATGATAGCAATCTTATCGATTAAATCACTCATGACGTCGTTGATGAAATGTTGGAACACTGCGGGAGCATTACAAAGGCCAAATGGCATGACACAATATTCAAAAAGACCAAACTTGGTTCGAAAGGCGGTCTTCCATTCGTGCCCTTCCTTCATACGAACCAAGTGATAAGCTCCGCGCAAGTCCAGTTTGGTAAAAATTTGAGCTTCCTTTATCTGATCCAAAAGAACAGAAATCAACGGCAACGGGTACCGATTTTTAATGGTGACCTGATTTAATGCACGATAATCTATACAAGTTCTTAGGCTACCTTCTTGCTTCTTCGGTATGAAGAACAGTGGTGAGGACACAGGAGACTGAGATGGCCGGATAAAACCATTAGCAAGGTATCGATCTAGGTATTCTTTTAGGTGTAAATTTTCAGCTTCTGTCAGGGCATAAATACGACTACATGGGAGAACTGCTCCAGGTTCCAAATCTATGGTGCAATCATAAGCACGGTGGGGTGGCAACAATTCGGCTTCCTGCTCACTGAACACAGTTTCTAGGTCTCGATACTCCGGAGGAATTTCTTCAGTCACAACCGCTCCAATGGACTGTCCTCCAAACGACAACAGCATAGACGGCGTAGATTCTTTTTCATGAGTTTTAGTACCATAACAGTGAGATAAGCAAAACTCTGAATGTAAGCTGACAGTCCTGTTTTCCCAATCTATGGTCGGGTTATGAAGGGTTAACCAGGGCAATCCCAGGATCAATTGAAATTGCGGGGCGTCGATTAAGTTGAATTGCAACACTTCCCGATGCCCATCCCCTGAGTAATTTCCAATTCCTCCGTGTGACTAGTAATTGGCCCGGAAGTCAAGTTGGTACCATCTACTGCACGTACTGGCTCTGGGCGGTCTTTTGCGATTGCTTTGATTCCCATCTGTCTAGCATAGCGGAGGTCACAAAAATTTCCAGTGGCACCAGAATCGAGCATGATTGCCACTCCAAAAATTTGATGTTCACGGAATTGCATAGTCACATGGAGAATTACATGGGGGGTCATGGTCTGTAGTGTATTTAAAATTAAATGAGATTCTGGAGCCGTCTTGTCTTCTTTCACCACCAGAGCGACCCCGTCTACTGGTGGTTCGTCTCGTTTCCCTTAAACGGAGTCTTTGGACGCTTCAAGCAATCCTTAACAAAATGGCTGGGTGCGCCACAATACAAGCACAGCTTCTTTTGCCTCCGTTGTTCCTTTTCTTCTTGACTCAAAGGACCTCGAACAGTCCCAATTTGCATGGGTTCTGACTCTGAATTCCCTCCCGGTCCTTTTTCACTCTTGGCTCTATCAAAGCGCAGGAAATTTATCTTCCAATCTTTCTTCTTTTCACCTTTACGTTCTGAATTCCTAAAATCCAATTCCAGCACCAAATCCACCAAAGCGGACAATTCTGTGGTTCTATTAGGGATCTGAGCCAGAGTGTCCTTGATTTCATCTCTTAGTCCACGATAGAATAAAGCAGCTCTTTTTTCCTCAGGCCAACTAGTTTCCAGGATTAATTTGTTAAACTGCGTGAGGTACGTAATTAAGTCTTTAGATCCCTGACGCAGTTCTAACAACTCGTTATCGGTGGCCTGAGATATCCTTCTCCGATCAAAGATCCTAAGAAACTCAGCCTTAAATTTGGGGAAATCACTAAGCAAAGGATCATCCTCACTAACCAACGGCATGGCCCAATTGGCAGCATCCCCACTCAAATATGACAGGATAAATGCTACTCGAGATTGAGCATCTGGAAAAAGAGTGGGGCAGCACATGAAGTGGAGGGAACATTGAGTCAAAAAATATTGAGCCTTTTGAGGATCTCCAGAAAACCTTTCAGGAGTAGCCAACGGAATCAGCGGGGATACAGAATGAATTACTTGAGCCACAGATTTTGGATCTGCAGTAACACTACTAGTGACTGGGGCAGTGGAACTCTGCACTGGATTTCCCATAGCTAACCCATCTACCTTTTGTGCTAACAGCCTTGTCTCTTGACGGGAAGCTACTAACTCTATTTTTAAACTTTGGTTTTCATCACGAACTGCTCCTAAATCTCTTTGAATACCCGCTAAAATTGCACCTAACTCCTTCAAATCCATTCCCTCAGCCATACTGCCCGGGCGAAGAAAAATACGTGGGCACTTCAAACTGTCACGATGTCCTGGTGCTCCAACGCTTCGCAGGGGCAGTACCGACGAATGTCCCGACCTCCCTACCACCGGTACCCTCGCTTCAAGAGCAAGACCACCAGCAGCAGGGAAAGGGGAAGTGGACAGAGAAGAGAATACCTGTACTTCGACTGGCACCTCTATCTTCTAGTGACTGCAATATTTCTTGCCGTCTACTCTGAAGGTGCCTAATACACAGAAGGGAGAGAAGCAGAAAATATACCACAAACCTTTCTTCACTATGTAGACTGTTCTTAAAAGGGTAACAAAACTTGTCCTACCAGTTTCAGCCCAGGTATTTGCCTCTCTTCTATATGTGTATGGTTTATCTGGCTGAGCTTCCTGCAGTGAAGACATATGCGTACATTAGAATCTCTACCCCAGATAATTCCTCCCACACTCTCTCACTCTCCCTCTGACAGAACTAGTACCTGTGAAGCCGTTTGCCAGACTTGGTCTCGGGGGTTCTATGAAGAGATGTTATTCTTGGAAGCTGTACAAGAATAGTTCAACGGAATTTCCGTAGCACGCAAAAAGGATACAGGAAGGTACAAAGGGGAGGAAAGGAAAGGAAAAACGCTGGGGGGAATGTCCGGGGGAAGATACGAATACTGGACAATTTAGTTCTTGTACTTGAAGGCTTGACGTGAAGATATAACACCTTACTTGTAGAGTTCAGGAACCTCCTCTGCTGGATACTCAACTATGACGAGCCTTGTCGAGTCTTCTAGAAAGCTAGTCTCTTCAGGAAACAGCTGTGAAATCTGGTTGACGGATGACTCCGCTCTATGACAGCGGCCAAAACTTCGTCTGGACTGTGGTACCTCTCTGAACTGTGAAAACACCCTGTGGGGATTTATTCTACTAAAGTCTCTGAATTCCTAACTACTATGACTCTCTGACTTCCTACTATAATTGCTGTAAATCTCCTGTCATGAATAGTTGACGCGGAGCAGCGACAAGGAAAAGCTTCTCGAACGGAATCTTCGTTGAAGTGCGCAGTTAGAAGCGCGCGCCTTCCAGAAGCCCACTAGAAGGCGCACTTCTCAATTACTCTAAACGGGACATTGAGCGGCCATCTTAGGGAGGGGAACTATGTACAGTCTAATCGGTTCTCTTGTTCAATGACTCGGATTACCTCCGGAATTCCTCTGCTTACCAGAGGAGCAAGGGAACCAAACATTAGCTCGTGTAGAGCGGGGCAATGACAGGGATTTAAATAACTGTCTTGAGGAAACTACAGTAGACACTCGATGAATCCTGACACTGGTGGTTCCGTAAAACCCAAGTGGGTTGCCGCCGCCAATCGCATGCAAAAAAGTGTCAAAGGGATTGCCAATGTCCCCGCAAGCACCCCGCAAGTAAAGGCAAGTAAAGGCACCTCCTGTACCACAGAAAGCTGCCCCAGTAAGGCAGCTGTGGAGCCGCAGTTGTAAGCGGTAGTGCAACCCCGTGACCAGGCAGGCCACAAAAAATGGAAAGAAAACGTTGCCGCTAGGTGGGACGCACTTACAGGTAGGAAATGATGGCCCAAAACGCGTCTGGCAGGAAAAGGACTTTGTTCGCGGCAGGGGCCCTTGCGTTGGCATTAATTCCTACCTGTAAGTGCATTCCCACCTAGGGGCAACTCTTTCTTCCATTTTTTAGCGGCCAACCCGGTCGCGGGTTTGCACTACCGCGGACAAACTGCGGGTCCACAGCTACCTCATTTGGGCAGCTTACTGTGGTACGGGAGGTGCCTTTTACTTGCGGGGTGCTTGCGGGGACATTGGCAATCCTTTTAATACTTTTTGCATGTGAATGGCGGCGGCGACCCACTTGGGTTCTACTAAACCACCGGTCCCAGAAAGCTTTGCTTCAGGTGTTACACCTGTGTATAATTACTGTGGGTATTTACTGGTACTTGCAGCTTGCCGTCATGTCACATGGTCTGCCACTGAAGAGGGCGTTGGCCCGAAACGCGTTTGGCAGGGAAAGGACTTTGTTCGCAGATCGCGCCCTTGCGTTGGCATTAATTCCTACCTGTAAGTGCATTCCCACCTAGGGGCAACTCTTTCTTCTATATATATATATATATTCACTGAAAAAACTATAGGTTATAGACCATATATAGTTAGGAATTTGCATTTTCAAAACCTTAATTTACTCGCACAAAACCATAGAAATTCGCATATATAGTTAGTTGCAATAACTATATATTGCGCACCCGCAATCCACTGCTGATGATGTCACATATTACATCATTCATGACATGGTCAGTGACATCACTGATGACATTATCCAGTGTCTGTATGTTTCTGTAAAGTTAAAATATGTCTTACATATTAAAGAATGAGTGGATGTATAAGTGTCTGGATGAAGGATTTAGTAGGTGCATGACTGACTGTATGAGAGAATGATTAAATGTGTCTCACTGAGTGCATGGGTTAGTGACTAAACTGTCTTAATTTGTGCATCATTATAGCTGTTGTTCTGTAAACTGCTGCATGTGTTGATCAGTAGCTATATGAGTAACTGTATGGGTTATTGATTGGTTGCCCAAGTATTTGTATGGGAGAGTGAGTGTGTGTGTGGGGGTGGCTGGGAGGTGTGTGACTCTGTGCATAGATGTGTGAGCAGTTGATTCACTAGATGTATGGGTTCAAAAGTGCATGTGGAAACAGCTGTATGGGTGGTTGACTGTCTCCATGAGTGTATTGGTGAGTGATTGGATTTCTCAATGCTACATGTCAAAGTAAGTACATATGCAAAACACAGTACATGTAAGAGTTGACATATATAAATAACTGTGCATAAGAGCCAGTGAATGTGTGAGTGGCTGTATGGATCATTGTAAACTTGTATCAGTGATTGTATAAGAGAGTAAATATGTGTTAGTATATGTTTGATTAAGTAAGGTGTGTATAACTGTATAGTTGAGGAAATGGAGGTGTGATTGATTCTTTGCATGACTGACTAGGTGTGTGAGTAACTCCATGGATGAGTGACAGTCTGTGAGTGTCTGTTTACACTGATTGTATCTAAGGTTATATTAGAGTCTGAAGAGGTGCATCGTATTATCACATGAATGATATCATCAGTGATGTGATCAGTAATGTCAAATGAGATGTTATCAGTGATTTCATCAATGATGTCATTTGAGATGTCATCAGTGATGTCATCAGTGATGTCATTTGAGATGTCATCAGTGATGTCATTTGAGATGTCATCAGTGATGTCATCAGTGATGTCACTGACCATGTCATGAATGATGTAATATGTGACATCATCAGCAGTGGATTGCGGGTGCGCGATATATAGTTATTGCAACTAACTATATATGCAAATTTCTATGGTTTTGTGCGAGTAAATTAAGGTTTTGAAAATGCTAATCCCTAACTATATATTGTCTATAACCAATGGTTTTTTCAGTGAATTTTCAAGGTTTTGTAAATGCAAATTCCTAACTATATATGGTCTATAACCTATGGTTTTTTCAGTGAATTTCATTGGTTTTTTAAAAGCTAATATCTATAGCTGTAAAATATATTCTTTATTACGTGACGTATCACGTAGCCACGTGAGACGCCTCATGACGCGTCACATAAACGTGATGTATCGTCTCTGCAGCGCAAACAAAACCCGTAACGTAAGCGCGCCAGAGCACGCTTACAGATATATATATATATTTTTTTTAACCTTAATTAGACAAAATCCACACGTGCACATATCTTGAGGCCTTGCAAAGGCACATCAAACAAACAGTCCCTACAATTTTGCCAAGTTTGGTGGAAATCTATTCCTTAAATTTTATTTTACTGTTTCTCTTGGTTTTCCCCTTGTTACGCTTACCGGAACGCTACCCGGTACGCAAACCGGACGCTCCAAAAACACAAGATGTCGGACTCCCGTTACGCGTACCGGGAAGCGCCTCTACCGCGAAAAATCGCAATTTTTTTTTTCTTTTTTCCTTTTGCCCTGCGGGGCACTTTAATATCCCCCTCATCAATCCTAGGGGGTCAGGAGGGGTCTACCCTGCCCCCTTTCCTTCATTTCCCCCTTCGTTTTTCACCACCTCTTGTCTCTCGATCCTACCAAGAGACAAGATGGCGGCCGCTCCGGACTGTTTACAAAGTTGACAGCCAATCAGCTTCTCCTCAGACTCCCGTTACGCTGCCGGTTAGTTGCCCAGTTAGCTGCCCGGTTCGCGTACCGGGACGCGCCTCTACGGCGAAAAATCGCAATTTTTTTTTTTTTTGCCCCGCGGGGCACTTTAATATCCCCCTCATCAATCCTAGGGGGTCAGGAGGGGTCTACCTTGCCCCCTTTCCTTCATTTCCCCCTTCGTTTTTCTCCACCTCTTGTCTCTCGATCCTACCGAGAGACAAGATGGCGGCCGCTCCGGACTGTTTACAATGTTGACAGCCAATCAGCTTCTCCTCAGACTCCCGTTACGCTGCCGGTTAGCTGCCCGGTTAGCTGCCCGGTTCACGTACCGATTTGCTTCTCTCCGACAAAAAAAAACGCAATTTTTTATTTTTTTGTTTTGGCCCCGCGGGGCACTTTAATATCCCCCTCATCAATCCTAGGGGGTCAGAAGGGGTCTACCTTGCCCCCTTTCCTTCATTTCCCCCTTCGGTTTGGCCTCCTCTTGTCTCTCGATCCTACCGAGAGACAAGATGGCGGCCGCTCCAGACTGTTTAGAATGTTGACAGACACCGGAGAGCCAATCAGCTTCGCTTCGCAAAGCTCCGTTACGCGAAAAGTACGCAAACCGGTTCGCTATCCGGTACGCTGTCACAGATATATCTGTTTTTTTCAACGTTAATTTCTCAAAATCCACTGGAGCACATATATTGAGACCCAGCAAAGGCACATCGGGCTAACAGTCCCTACAATTTTGCCAAGTTTCGTGCGAATCCATTCAGCCGTTCGAGCTAAAAGTGAGGCCAAACGCCCTATGGAAAAATGAATGGGAAAAACGTGTTTTGGGACCCCCCTTTTTTCTCGGCCCCTCCTTGACGGAACCCCCCCAAATTTTTAGGGGCTGCTCAGAAACGAAATGTGCCATTTTCCTGAAAATTTCAGCCGATTCCGTCCACAAACGTCTAAGTTATTAGACATAGAATTTTCAAAAGTTCCATAGAGAAAAAATCCTAACTATATATATATTCACAGAAAAAACCATAGGTTATAGTGGATATATAGTTAGGAATTTGCATTTACAAAACCTTGAAAATTCAATGAAAAAACCATTGGTTTTAGGCCATATATAGTTAGGGATTTGCATTTACAAAACCTTATTTTACTCGCATAAAACCATTGAAATTCCATATATAGTTAGATGCGCTAACTATATATCGCGCACCCGCAATCCACTGCTGATGATGTCACATATTACATCATTCATGACATGGTCAGTGACATCACTGATGACATCACTGATGACAACATCCAGTGACTGTATGTTTCTGTAAAGTTAAAATATGTCTTACATATTGAAGAATGAGTGGATGTATAAGTGTCTGGATGAAGGATTTAGTAGGTGCATGACTGACTGTATGAGAGAGTGATTAAATGTATCTCACTGAGTGTATGGGTTAGTGACTAAACTGTCTTAATTTGTGCATCATTATGTCTGTTGTTCTGTAAACTGTTGCATGTGTTGATCAGTAGCTATATGAGTAACTATATGGGTTATTGATTGGTTGTCCAAGTATTTGTATGGGAGACTGAGTGTGTGTGTGTGGTTGGCTGGGAGGTGTGTAACTCTGTGCATAGATGTGTGAGCAGTTGATTCACTAGATGTATGGGATCAAAAGTGCATGTGGAAACAGCTGTATGGGTGGTTGACTGTGTGCATGAGTGTATTGGTGAGTGAATGGATATCTCAGTGCTACATGTCAAAGTAAGTACATATGTAAAACACAGTAAATGTGAAAGTTGACATATATAAATAACTGTGCATAAGAGCCAGTGAATGTGTGAGTGGCTGTATGGATCATTGTGAACTTGTATCAGTGATTGTATAAGAGAGTCAATATGTGTTAGAATATGTTTCAATAAGTAAGATATGTATAACTGTATAGTTGAGGAAATGGAGGTGTGATTGATTCTTTGCATGACTGACTAGGTGTGTGAGTAACTCCATGGATGAGTGACAGTCTGTGAGTGTCTGTTTACACTGAGTGTATCTAAGGTTATATTAGAGTCTGAAGAGGTTCATCGTATAATCATATGAATGATGTCATCAGTGATGTGATCAGTAATGTCAAATGAGATGTCATCAGTGATGTCATCAGTGATGTCATTTGAGATGTCATCAGTTATGTCATCAGTGATGTCATTTGAGATGTCATCAGTGATGTCATCAGTGATGTCACTGACCATGTCATGAATGATGTAATATGTGACATCATCAGCAGTGGATTGCGGGTGCGCGATATATAGTTAGCGCATCTAACTATATATGGAATTTCAATGGTTTTATGCGAGTAAAATAAGGTTTTGTAAATGCAAATCCCTAACTATATATGGCCTAAAACCAATGGTTTTTTCATTGAATTTTCAAGGTTTTGTAAATGCAAATTCCTAACTATATATCCACTATAACCTATGGTTTTTTCTGTGAATTTCATTGGTTTTTTAATAGCAAATATGAAAAGCTTTAAAATGTCAAGTACGTGATAGATAAAAACATTTTCGTATTTATGCACGCTGATGTGCTTTGAACGCTGCCCCCCCCCCCTCCCCTCTTTTCTCTTAGTAGTACTCTCTCTTTGCAGATAGTGAACGGTAGTTAACGCAGGCCTTTGCCCCCGTTGTAATCCGTCGTGCCTGCTTGTCTCTCCATTTGATTGATTGTTATCCAAGCATTTACTGTTTTAGAATTGGTTCTCTTTGGATCATTCTCTATTTACAAACAAGCACAAAGTCGCAATACTCTGTTTAGTCTTTGCAGATAGTGAAAAATCGTGTAAAAAAATAAAAGTAATCGAGCAAAATCAGTAGGCCACTAATTGGATCTGTTTTTGACCTCGCTAAAATAGAAATATTAAGAACAACCCTTCATGAGAAATACGAAAATATTGAGATGAACTGAGCTCCACACCATGAGGGCTGCAAGACAGCTCGACTCCGTCACCCACCCCGCCCAAAATAACGACAAACCCTATGCAAATATTAAAAATATAGACAACACACCAGCAAAGAAACAGGGTAAAACATTTTATTAAATAACTATTTACATAACTATTTTATACTTTTTATTGCCCGATCCGGCTAGCTCAATCGATCGAGCATGAAACTCATGCACTCTGATAGCAAGCGTTGCTACTGATGCTATGCAGACCAAAACTGGTTTTCAGTTTGTACATTTTTCTAGATTTTTCAATCCAAGGTTGGTTGACTTTGTAGAACGATGGCTTCAGATTTTCAACATACGGTGTGGTGGCGTGGACTGGGAGGGGGCGCTTCGCTCCTGCCCCCTCCCCAAGTAAGATTTTCATACGTGAAAGTACGTTAATGGTTTTGGTCCCTGAGTTGCTTCAATGTCACTGCCATTCTCAAATGGCATAAGTTCTGGATGTTGGGTGCCATAGTTAAGAGTTCTGAGCAGTGCTTGTAACACTGTCTGAAGCTTATTTCCACCTACTGCAGCTTCACTATTCTCAAAGTAAGTGAGTGTCGTTTGTGGACCTGACTGCATTAGAAAACAATGTGATATGTTACCTTCCTAAACAGCTTGACGGAGGCCCCTGAGGGGCGGTGTGATGGCCATGGACTCGGAGAAGACGCTTGGCTCCGACACCCTCCCCAAGTCTTATAGCACTGGTGTAGCCTGAGATCGCCCCCGACATAGGCGGCCGGCTCCCGGGGTCCGGCAGAACTTTTTGCCTTTTGATGACTCTTCAATTCTGGACCTTGTCCCACAATCCGTTTGACCTGAAGACACGCTGTAGTGGGGCGCCCCTTCACCGTTTCAGTTGCCATTCCGCCCGCTTTTGCTACACTGTGCCTCTTCCGCCATTCAGCTGTTTACCGCCCGCTCTTGCGACTACAGCGTCTCGCTCATCATGTAGTTGAGTTGCTCCCGCTCTTGCGGTGCAGCGATAGGCGGCTGCCACAGGACTCTCAAAATGGCGGCCGGCTCTTCGGTTTTGGGCCTGGTCCACTAAAATGGCCCTGGGACACCTTTGAACTCGGACGCTTGCCTGATAGGGCTTGGGCTCCATTCTCGAAAAGCGTCCCCTCAGCCGTGAAGATTCTACAAAAGTCTTGGGGGCCTCCGACTCCCGCAGGCTTCTGGTGGGGAGCGGCTGCCATGATTGCTCGTGGAATGGCCACGACGGAGCTACGAGATGGTAGTGCTCTCATGCTGACGCCAGCTTTAGTCAGAAACATCCAGAAACACTGTAGACTACCAATTCGATCAATTCCGGTAGCGCCCCAACATGACCCGGAAGAGAAGAACTTGCCCTCCCCTCTTTGACTGATGGTTCTTGTTGCCTGTCCCCTCTGTTGTCATTTAACAGAACTTTTTGGACTGCTGAAAGGGGTTGTGTTCCGAATGCTGGTTGGTGGAGACATTTTGACTATATTCTTGACCTACGTTGTCGCGTAATGCGTTATATGACACGCCGCGTTAGCGCACCCGGAAGTGATCCGAGGCGCGGCGCGCAGCGCGTAACGTAAGCATAACAGGTCATGTGACTTGTTAATAAAACTTTTCATTGGTTCATTTTACTTTTGTTATTTTAATGATGAAAAGCTTGGTCATATGACCTAAAAATTACGCTTTTTATTGTTTTCGAACATTATTTTTTTTTAAACATATGTTATAATATTCCAGGCTAATGTACTTTCCCGGAAAATTTACAACTGTCCTGCAAGTAAAATATATTCCTTTTTCGAGAAAAAGGGCGTTTCTTCCTTCCATGACGGAGCCGTTGAGTAAAAGAGATTCGGCCTGCTGTCTTAGTCGCCGATACGCCTGATTATCAGATTCTTATCGATCACTTTATGTTGCAGAAATGAAAAACACAACTGCCCTTGACCATTTATCTTTACTGCGTTCCTACATATTATACCTTTTATCCGTCATGTAATTGGACTGCTTTATTTCACTTGCCTTTTACTGATTCGAAAACAGTGACTAAAAGTAAAAACTTTACCAATGTAAATACTACTACCGTGTTTTGTTTTAAAAACCTTTATTGTGAAAATGTCAGTATACAAATACGGGCCTATAACCACGTGGGCCGGCCACGGAGCAAACTGAAATCGTATATGATGAGGAGACATTTACACTGTAGAGGAACGTAACGAGCGGGCTATTAGGTTGCAAGAACAAAGGTGTCTAACAGTTGCGGAATCGGTGGACGTACATTTTGTAATTAAAATACGACAGGGCCACTTACAATAACATTTTCTAGATATACATTTGCGGGCAAGGAGTTACGAGTCCCATTTATACCGGCGCCATTTTGGGCGAGGCCGGGCAGGTCCAAGATATAGTCAAAATGTCTCCACCAACCATCGGCCAGACCAGAACCCCTTTCGGCCCTTTATGCTACAAGATGGTGTCTTCCATTCAGAAAATATTGTTGGCAGCATTTTGAAAGGAAACAGAAACAGCCGTTCTCCTAGTGAGTTTCACATTGTTACATTTAGGAAGAATGTTGAAGAGTAGTATGTGGAAAATCTGAAGCCATTTTTCTACAAACTCTCAATCAGACTTGGATGGAAAAAAAAATCCTGAAGAATGTACAAACTGAAAACAAATTTTTGTCTGTATAGCATCAACAGCAACGCTTGAGTCAGCTTTGTGTCAAGCCGCCATTTTCATTCAATCAATAGCGTCCCCCTGCACACATTCAGGGACCTGGTCGTGTCTTCAGATGAAACGGATTGTAGGAAAAGAAGCAGAAAGGAAAAGGAAAAAAGTTCCGCCGGACCTCGGGAGCCGGCCGCCTATGTCATGTGCGACCTTTGGCCACACCAGGGCAATAGTGAAGCTGCAGCAGGTGCAAATAAGCTTCAGACAGTCTTACAAGCACTGCTCAGAACTCTCAACTGAGGCACTCAACGTCCAGGACTTGCCATTCGGATCTTGGCGCCTTGTGCTGGTTCCGACCTATTCACACATCGGTCCACTACTGACATCACCTCATAAGCCAAAGGGGCACCCCACACCGACTTTCGGCGCAGCATTGTAGGATGGCCACACCAGTGCGGCAACTTGCTGGACACAACCTCGGTGCCATCCGGATCTCGGCGCGTTCGACTCACTGTACCGCAAGAGTGACCGGAACTCAGCTGGACACGCCGTCTTTCGGCGCAGCATTGTAGGATGGCCACACCACTGCAGCAATTTGCTGGACACCACCTTGGGCAACAGTGAAGCTGCAGCAGGTGCAAATAAGCTTCAGATAGTCTTACAAGCACTGCTCAGAACTCTCAACTATGGCACTCAACATCCAGGACTTGCCATTCGGATCTTGGCGCCTTGTGCTGGTTCCGACCTATTCACACATCGGTCCACTAATGACATCACCTCATAAGCCAACGGGGCACCCCACGCCGACTTTCGGCGCAGCATTGTAGGATGGCCACACCAGTGCGGCAACTTGCTGGACACAACCTCGGTGCCATCCGGATCTCGGCGCGTTCGACTCACTGTACCGCAAGAGTGACCGGAACTCAGCTGGACACGCCGTCTTTCGGCGCAGCATTGTAGGATGGCCACACCAGTGCGGCAATTTGCTGGACACCACCTCGGTGCCATCCGGATCTCAGCGCGTTGTGCTGCCTTCGGCCTATTCGCACATCGGTCCGCTACTGACGCCGCCTCACGTGCCAACGGATTTTCTACGCTTTTTGTAGCCCTATGCCGCATAACAGGTCATGTGACTTGTTTATAAAACTTTTCATTGGTTCATTTTACTTTTGGTTTCCTAAAGATGGAAGAATTGGTCATATGACCTAAAAATAACACTTTTCATTGGTTTAGAACATTTTTTTTTCCCAAACGATGAAAGCCCCACCTTGTTTCTGGATGTTTCAGACTAAAGCTGGCGTCAGCATGAGAGCACCACCATCTCGTATCTCCGTCGTGGTCATTCCGCGAGCAATCATGGCAGCCGCTCCCCACCGGAAGCCTGCGGGAGTCGGGGGCCCCCAAGACTTTTGTAGAATCTTCACGGCTGAGGGGACGCTTTTCGAGAATGGAGCCCAATCCCTAGCAGGCAAATGTCCGAGTTCCAAGGTGTCCCAGGGCCATTTCAGTGGACCAGGCCCAAAACCGAAGAGCCGTCCGCCATTTTAAGAGTCATGTGGCAGCCGCCTATCGCTGCACTGCAAGAGTGGGAGCAACTCAACAACATGGTGAGCGAGACGCTGTAGCCGCAAGAGCGGGCGCAACTCAGCTGGATGGCCGCCACCTGGGGAGGCCCGTTCACGCCGCCTCCCCCACGCCCCCCCCCCCTCCGAGCCGCCCCACGCCAATTTTCGGAGCAGCATTGTAGGATACCAAAACCAGTGCGGCAGTTTACTGGACATCACCTGGGAGCCATCAACATCTCAGCGCGTTCTGCTGCCTTGGGACTATTCGCACAACAGACCGCTACTGACGAGGCCTCCCCCCGCCCCACCAGGGACGCCCCACGCCAATTTTTGGAGCAGCATTGTAGGATACCAAAACCAGTGCGGCACCCAGGCGACATCACCTGGGTGCCGTCCAGAACTCAGCACGTTGTGCTGCCTTGGGACTATTCGCACAAAAGACAGCTTCTGACAATTGTTGCTTTTTTGGGTGAAAAATGTTTAAATGTTTTTACAGTTTTTGTTCCGTTCATTATAGTTAAAAGTTAATAAAGTTTTAAAATCTAACTTTGTTGGAGTGCTATATATGTTTAAAAAATCGGGTGAATGGGCCCTTGAATCGGGTTATTGTCATGTGTGGGCTTTGCAAGTGTACTGCTACAAGATCGGACATTTCAAACTCAAATGCACGTTCTTTTTCTTACCTTTCCGAAGCATGGAGTGCAATAGCAGGCAGAGAAAGGGTGATGCACGTGTTGAACACTGCCTGGCCTGGCAAGTTGCTGGCAGTGCCCCCCCCGCCCGCTCCTGAAAGAGGGCACACACACACCGCCACCCCGAGTACTTCACAAATCTTTAAAAGACCATGCGCTTGTTCATGAGGCTTAAATAGTTTATCACCCCTTCTAGAACCCCTGCATCGACCCTCTGACGTTTCCTGGAAGAATTAGCACGTAACACAATACCAAGCCCTGTCAGCTGAAACCCCCGAGAAATCATGGGGCATATTATCAAGGGGGTTTATTTCCGCTTTTTGGGCTTTAAAAGCCAAAAAAAAAAGAGATAAAATTATCTCCCTATTACCAAGCTGTCGCTAACACCAGTTAGTGACATCTAAAAGGAGATAGCGACCATCTTGGGCCCCGCTTTGCATATCAGTGATATTTATCACTAATGACATGCAAAGTGGGCGTGCCAAAATTTTAGCGACTGGAAACAGTCCCTAACCATCGCTATCTCCTATTACCAACTTTTGGAGATATTCGCGCTAAGCGCAAATATCTCCAAAACCTAACACCTGCCCTGAGCAGTTTTAGCCATGTTATCCAATGGGAAGTGGATAACATGGCTAAGAGCATTTGCTGGATAATGCATGAATATCGCTGACTTTTCAACGATATTCATGCATTGCGGCCGTTTTTTATCGCATTTGCGATAAACCTTGCTAATAGCAAGGTTTATGTGCGATAAAATTCGCCGATGTGCGGCGATAATTTTTGTCTCTAAACAAGTTAGAGACAAAAATTATCGCTAGTTGTTGATAATATGCCCCCGGGTTTTTGCTTGCAGGAATCGGGAGGCGGGAGACTAGTACTGAAATCAGTAGTCTCACGCCTGAATCGGGAGGGTTGGCATGTCTGGATACTCTACAGCTGGGGCCATAAACTACATCCGCAGGGCTAGGTGATAGCCTAGGTCCGGCCTGGACAATCGGACACAGAGGAAGAGGAGTGTCAGAGGGTGCGGTAGTGAATAGGGTGAAAGGGAGGTGTCGGGCGGGCACAGGGTGTGATTCTCAGAGAAGAGCAGCGCAGATGGGGGGAAGTATATGGCCCATGCATGAGAGAAAGAGCGGGGGTGACCAGTGCGTGGGGGAGATGCTTGCGAGGGTGGGGAGCCATGCTGAGGATCGGCGGCGTGCAGAGAGTGGCCCTGGTCAAGGCATCTAAAATGGCTGCCGTGCACGACAAAATTGTGGCATTGGACAAAAACGCAAGATGGCGAAGACAATGTTTATCAATAAGGATTCATTTATAACAAAATATTTACTCGCAGTGACAAAATGGTGGTCAACACTTCCTGATTTCCATCGAATCGAACGTTAACAAACGTCACGCAGCAAAAAAAAAAAAAAAAAAGCTCACGCACAGAGCAGTTTTTAGCCATGTTATCCAATGGAAGGTGGATAACATGGCTAAGAGCATTTGCTGGATAATGCATGAATATCGCTGACTTTTCAGCGATATTCATGCATTGTGGCCGATGTGCGGCGATAATTTTTGTCTCTAAACAATTAAAACGAAGCACAAAATGGCGAATTCCCGTTTCGCTACCAGTTTGCGGCCCAGTTCGCGGCCCGTGAAGCGCTTCTACCGTGAAAAATCTTTTTTTTTTTATTTTCCCCACGGGACCCTTTAATAACCCCAACAACATTCCTAGGGGGTCAAGAGGGGTATACCTTGCCCCCTTTCAATAAATTCCCCCTTCGTTTTTCACCTCTTCTTCTCTCTCGATCCTACCGAGAGATAAGATGGCGGCCGCTCCGGACTGTTTAGAATGTTGACAGACACCGGAGAGCCAATCAGCTTTCTGCGCGCAAAGTTCCGTTTCGCGAAAAGTAAGCGGACCGGATCGCTGCCCGGAGCGCTGTTACAGATATATATCTTGTTTTGAACGTTAATTTCTCAAAAACTACTGGAGCACATATATTGAGACCTACCAAAGGCACATCGGGCTAACAGTCCCTACAATTTTGCCAAGTTTCGTGCAAATCCATTCAGCCGTTCGAGCTAAAAGTGAGTCCAACCGCCCTATGGAAATTAACATGGGAAAAACGCGTTTTGGGACCCCCCTTTTTTCTCGGCCCCCCCTTGACGAAACCCCCCCAAATTTTCAAGGGCTGCTCAGAAACAAAATGTGCCATTTTCCTGAAAATTTCAGCCGATTCCGTCCACAAACGCCAAAGTTATTAGACATAGAATTTTCAAAAATCCCATAGGGAAAAAATCCTAACTATATATACCTACTGGCGACCGCCAGTAGGTAATATATATATATATATATATATATATATATATATATATATATATATATATATATATATATATATATATATACTAGCAGCCCATCCCGACCTTGTCCGGGAGCATTCAGGCTTCCCCTACCCCTGCCTCCCCGACATTCATTGCCCAGCAGCCCGTGCCCCCGCCCGCCCCGTTACCCGCCTGCCCCGACCCCCGCCTGCCCCAACATTGCCTTTCCTCAGCCGATCTGTTTTCCCGCCTGGCCCGACCCCTGCCTGTCCTGAGTCAATGGAGGTCGGACAGTAGTACGTGGAAAATGTTCCACCCGTCACCTTGTTAGTCCCCGTCCCCCGCCTGCCCTGACCCCCGCCTGCCCTGACATTGCCTTTCCTCAGCCGATCCGTTCTGTTGTAACTCCCCGTGGACAGTAGTACGTGCAAAATGTTCCACTCGTCACCTTTTTAGTCTCCGTCTCTCGCCTGCCCCGACCCCCGCCTGCCCCAACATTGCCTTTCCTCAGCCGATCTGTTGTGTTGTAACTCCCCGTCCCCCGCCTGGCCCGACACCCGCCTGCCCCGACATTGTCCCCGGAGCCTTACCTCAGCCGCCGCTCCTCAGTTCACCGCTCCTCGCCGCTCTGCTCCTCACCGCCTCCGCTCCTCCCCCGCACCATGTCCGCCTCTCCGCTGCTCGCACCGCCGCTGGCCTGTCCGCTGCTCCTCACGTCACCGCTCCTCCCCCGCGCCATGTCCGCCGCTCCTCGACGCCGCTCCTCCCCGTGCTCCTGACGTGATCACGCACGTCGCGGCCGGCGCTACTTTGCAGGGACTATTTTTTTTTAATATAAAGTTTGTAAATAACGTTTATTTTTTATATTTATATAGCCTATAACCATCTACACACCCTGACGATTTCAACTGTGTATCGGGTGTGTAGATTGGCGCCGTGGTTCGCGAGTTTACCTGCCTCAAAGCCTGAAAGTTCTTACTTTATTATAGTAGTATAGATATATATATATATATATATATATATATATATATATATATATATATATATATATATATACTAGCAGCCCGCCCCAGCGTTGCCTGGGGCAGAAAGGGGCTGGGGGCAGTACACCCGCTCCCGCACCGACTCCCTCCCGCCCCGACTCACTCGCGCCCCCTCCCGCCCCGACTCACTCGTGCCCCCCTCCCGCCCCAACTCACTCGCGCCCCCCTCCCGCCCCGACTCACTCGCGCCCCGCCTCCCGCCCCGACTCACTTGCGCCCCCCTCGCGCCCCCTCCTGCCCGACTCACTCGCGCTCCGACATTTTCCTTTACTGCTGCCTCCTTCTTGCCTCCCCCTGCATCACACAGTCTCGCACTGAACTTTCCCTTTCCTTACCTTTGCCGCCGCTCCTCACTGCACAGCCGCTCGTCACTGCACTGCCGCTCCTCCTTCGTCGTCATCACTCGCGTCGCGTCGCGGCCAGCGCTAGGTCCCGACCGGCGCTACTTTCAGGGGACTACTTTGTTTACAAACTTAATTTTTTTTAATGTACTTTTTTTTAAAATTTATATAGCCTATGTCTATCTACACACCCTGACATTTTCATAGATGTATTGGGTGTGTAGATTGGCGCTGTGGTTCCCGAGTTTACCTAGCCAAAAGGTGCAAGTTCTCTCTTTATAATAGTAGTATAGATTGCAACCAAATTATGTGCACTCCCCGCGGATGGACCACCGCGAAATAATATTGAAACCAAAGCGCCCTGCAGCTTCGGGAGTTCACTCGCCTTCTCTCTGCCAAACGGCTTTGTCATGCAGCCTGCCTTCCTGCATCAAAAATTAACTGCTGCCAACGCGTTTCAAGGTTCTTACACCCCTTCTTCCTGGGCAATTACACATGACACCTGGCGCTCGTATTTTTTCCTTTCCATCTTTTTATTGGTAGTGAGCCCGTGGTGGGTGTGTGCATAGTTAAATCATCTTCAAATTGCATGATGGGAAATCGAGTCTTTATACGAGTTAAGGTTTACCTTTAGTAAGTCCAAGTGTTCAATATGCATTTATATTTTCCATTATTTCAATCCTTTGTAGGTATGGTGCATTCTGGCTGGCTCAATCTGCATATCGAGCGAAGTCCTACTCCAGTCATGTATTCACGACGGCAGTCCTGTCAGCTGGTTTGTACTTCTCTTCCAGCTGGCAGTGGTGCACTCCCCGCGGATGGACCACCGCGAAATAATATTGCAACCAAAGCGCCCTGCAGCTTCGGGAGTTCACTTGCCTTCACTCTGCCAAACGGCTTTGTCATGCAGCCTGCCTTCCTGCATCAAAAATTAACTGCTGCCAAAAATACACTTGGACTTACTAAAGGTAAACCTTAACTAGTATAAAGACTCGATGTCCCAATTATGGGTCTTCCAGGGGCTTTAAAATGTCTTTGTGCACCTAGGGATAAAATATATGACAGGCATAATTAGATAGGCATTTTTAAAAAATGTGTACTCATCCTGATTAAGCAATCCTGCCCTCTTCTAGGCCAGATGCTTAGAAAAAAAGTTATTTTTCTTGACTATAACAACTTGGTTGTTGCTTAGTTTGTAACAGTCAATCAATCAATCAATCAATCAATCATTTGTAAAGCACACTACATACCCGAGAGGGTCTCAAGGCGCTCGGGAGGGGGGGTGCTACTGATTGAACAGCCAGGTCTTGAGTATCCTCCTGAAGGTCAGCAGGTCTTGGGTCTGTCGTAGGCTCAGTGGGAGGGTGTTCCATGTCTTTGATGCGCGGGACGGTGGTGAGTGAGAGGTCGGCGGTGCGTAGCTGGTGGTTGGGGGTTTAGAAGGAGAGCCCTCTGTTGATGCAGGCTGGGCTGGTCTTGTGGAGTGCTTTGTTTGCATGGATGAGGCGCTTGAAGGATTTTCTCTTGTTGAAAGGTAGCCAGTGCAGGTTTCTCAAGTGATGGGTGATGTGGCCGTGTTGTGGTACGTCGAGGATCAGTCATGCTGAGGCATTTTGGATGCGTTGTAGTTGTTTGATGAGCTTGGTCGGGGCTCCTGCATATAGGGCATTTCCGTAGTTGAGTCTGCTGCTAACGAGGGCCTGGGTGACTGTCTTTCCTGTATCTGTCGGGATCCATCTGTAGATCTTGCAGAGGGTGTTGAAGCAGGAGGAGGAGACGGCGTTAACTTGCTTGGTCATTGAGAGCGTTGAGTCGAGGATGATTCCCAGTTGGCGTGCGTGGTCGGTGGGTGTCGGGGCTGCCCCCAGTGCCGTCGGCCACCAGGAGTTGTCCCTGGTTGAAGGGTTAGAGCCGAGGATGAGGACCCCAGTCTTGCCCGAGTTCAGCTTCAGACAGCTGATCTTCATCCAGTCATCGACGACCTTCATTCCTTTGTGAAGGTTGGCTTTGGTGGTGATGTGGTCCTTGGTGAGGGAGAAGATCAGTTGAGTGTCGTCGGCAAAGGAGATTATGTTGAGGTTGTGCTGTCGGGCGACATGTGTGAGCGGGGCCATGTAAATGTTGAACAGTGTCGGGCTGAGAGAGGATACCTGGGTATTCCGCAGATGATCTTGGAGGCTCTGGAATGGAATCGGGGAGGCAGACGCTCTGGGTTCTGCAGGAGAGGAAGGAGGTGGTCCATTCCAGAGCCTTGTCTCGGATCCCTGCGGCGTGGAGGCGTGCGCATGGAGTGCGTTGGCAGACGGTGTTGAAGGCGGCGTAAAGGTCTATGAGGATGAGTGCTGCGGTCTCACTGTTGTCTAACGGGGTCCTGATGTCGTCGGTAGCAGTGATGAGGGCAGTCTCGGGCTGTGGTTGTTGCGGAACACTGACTGGGAAGGGTCCAGGATTCTGTTTTCTTCGAGGTATCGAGTTAGCTGTGTGTTGACGATTTTCTCGATGACCTTGGCCGGGAAGGGGAGCAGAGAGATGGGCTGGAAGTTCTTGAGGTCTCTTGGGTCTGCCTTAGGTTTTTTGAGTAGGGCGTTGATCTCAGTGTGTTTCCAGCTCTCTGGAAGGTCGCAGTCTTGAGGGAGAGATTGATGACGTTGTGCAGATGGGGTGCAATGGAGCTGCATGCTTTGTTGAAGACGTGGTGCGGGAATGGGTCTGACGTAGAGCTGGAGCTGGAGTGGATTGTGCTGATGGTTTTGATGGTGTCATCAACACTCATGCTTTCCCAGGCCAGCAGGGGGTCATGGTTGATGGTGTGTGGAGGGTCTGTTGTGTACTTGTCCGTTGGGGCTGTCTGGGTGTTGAAGCTGTAATGGATGTCTGCTATCTTGTGGTGGAAGAAGGTAGCGAGGGAGTTGCACAGGGCTTGCAACGGCGGGATGTCGGAGCTGGGGTTGGAGAGTTCCTTTACGATGTTGAAGAGCTCCTTGCTATTGTGTGCATTGTTGTTTAGGCGGTCTTTGAAGGAGGTCCTCTTGGCTACCCTGATGAAAAGGTGGTGGTGGTTGCAGATGGTGTCCTCGTGTGCTGCATGGCTGTCCGGAGTTTGTTCACTGTGCCATTCCTTCTCTAGTTTCCAGCAGGCTTGCTTGGAGGCAAGGGGTTCTGGGGTGAACCAGCTGGTCCTCTTGCTGGTGTCTCTGTGGGGGGGTTTCTTCAGGGGGGCAAGGGTGTTGGTGCAGTCCTCGATCCAGCGTCTGAGGCTGTGGGCAGCTTCGTCCGTGTTGGAGGGTTCAGTGGGTGGGCTGAGAGCGAGGTTTGCATGTAGTTGGTCTTCGGTTATTTTGCTCCAGCAGCAGCCGGGGATCTGTTGGTTGCGGTGGATTTCTGGAAGGCGAAGTGGATGCAGCGGTGGTCAGTCCAGAGGAGTTCGGTGGTGTGGCTGACGGAGACGTGTGGGCTTGAACGTGTGGCCGGCGGTGTGGGTGGGCGTTGTGACGAGTTTCATCATTCCAAGGTTGGCGAGGTTGTCAGTCAGGGTTGTGGAGTTGTTGTCGTTGTTGTAGTCATTTAATTGCAACATAGCTTCTTCCATGTATTGAGTTTTTGGCCATATCACCACATTGCCTCCTTTGTCTGGGTTCCTTATGACAATTGAATAATTGTCCTGGAGCTTCTTTATAAGTTGGTGATATTTCTTCTGCTGAGATGTACGTTGTTTAGGAACTGCATGGTCTTATAGTTGAGCATCTTTACTTCTGCCGTAATCATCTCATTAAGATATCAATTGAATCCCTAGGTGAGCTTAGTAAAAACTTTGATATTGGTTTAAATCCTATGTTTAAAGTTTGAAAGACATTTATTTGTTGATGTTCCATTGTATTTTGCGTAGACCCCAGTTGATCTTGTGCAGATTCCTGGTTTTGTAGGGCATGTAAATCACATATCAGATTCACGTCTGATGCTTGCAAATTCCTAGTACTGCTTGACGATGAAAAAAAAAAATATATATATATAGATATATAGGTAGATAGATAGATAGATATATAGATAGATAGATGATAGATAGATAGATAGATAGATAGATAGATAGATAGATAGATAGATAGATAGATAGATAGATAGATAGATAGATAGATAGATAGATAGATAAAAATGGCTATTATTTCATTTTAAATTATTTTAATAACTTTTAATAATTTAAACATAACTTTAATTTTGTTAAAGAACATTGAATAAATTTAATTTAATTCTTTACATATCTTTTAATAATGCCAGGTGCTGCCACTCTCAGGAGATCTGTGTGAGGGAACACCAAGCCAATCGACTTTGGGCAGAGTAGGCTCCTACCTAGAGATAGCACTCTGTGGAACCTGAGGTCAGGTGTATAAAGACTACCTTTAACTAATTAGCCAGAAACTAAGCTGGTGTACAGATTAAATTTAACATGTTCAGCATCATACCTGTTTTTAAAAATTGTTTGTTCAAGGAAGCAAGGAACACACATTGGTAGTCTCCAGAAAGGTAAAATTGATAAGATGAGGTATTGTTAGATGAAATAGAGTTGGCTACAAGGAGCCCTCTCATGCACAGGGTGTACCTTCTCTGTTAGCGCCATCGCGTATTTCTCAAAAGGTGAACCAGGAGCAAATGTGGAAAGTACACCCTATTATGCTGAAAGCACTGCCTTGGGGCTGGGGATAGCGCATTCAAGTGAAATACAGAGCAGCTGTTTAAAGGCTGCTCTGAGTTTCACAGTGTAGGCGGCAACCCACCTGCACTTTCTTGAGAGGAGAGAGATTCCCTTGCAAGTACACATACATGATGTTGTTATCATGTAGCCAGAACACATTCTTGACATACACCTCTCTCAATGGAAATTCTGTTAGTTAGCTCTCCCTGCTTCACAAGAGACATCCATTGACTTGAAATAACACCAAAGTTTAGCCCTGGGAAGAAGAACAACGGCGGTCTTGCTACATTTCCATATGAGTAAGGCCAACAGATAAGCCTGATTCACTGTATTATGTTTTGCTCTAAAACCAGCTTGAAAAGGTGATAAGATCTCAAGATCACTCGTTCATTCCTGCAGCCTTATTAAGACCTGTTCTCAGAACACCTAAAATTAGAGCAGTTACTTATTTCACCTTTTCTTTGTAGATCGGGATGATTTCTGCTCTGGCATAAGAATCAGGAATGGAAGCTTCCATACTAGAGTATGATGGTAAATTAATGTATGGAGCCCAGACTGCAATGTCCAAATGATTGAGATCTCGGGGTACTTCATAAAAACCAGGAGCCTTACCTAGATGAAGTGATTATATGGCTTCCACAGTTTCACTAATAGAGAATGTAATCTCGCCAACCTCTCAATATTAGTATGCATTAAGAAGCTAAGAATAGGCTATGAGAGAAGGCATTTAGCCACTCCAATTGACATTTTGCCTTACCTGATACCTCTACTGCATAAGTTGATCCTTGATGCAAGGACATGCCCCCATTACTGTGAAACCTGGCCATTTAACCCACAATTATTAATAAATAATGTTGTCTGGACTTGCCTTCAGTGACACTACTGACAATCCCAGGGCTGGAGTGCTAAGAGTTTATGGAATATGTGGTATTCAGAAAGTGCTATCAGTCTCAGTGACTGTAGACAGAGGCACTTCTTTTGTATGCTGCTCTTGCTGACACTCTGATTAACTAATTGAAAGGGCGAATGTGCACGATCAGTAATGTCCAAGCCTTTATAAGACCTTCCCAAACTTCATTAGACTTAGTGCAAGGCAAATGAACATAAAGCTGAATGAGCCATGATTCCTGGTTAAAAGTTAATTGGCTTATCCAAATGATATAATCGTTACAGAAAGAGAAAGTAAATTAGATGGTTAATAATGAATTAGTTCAAACAAAATAGTCTAAGTCATATGTTGCAAGAGGACTAATAAATGACCAGTCTCTAAACGAAATCCAAAGTCAGAATCAAGTATACAGCAAATAGACAGACTGACATAGATTCTGCTCTCTGAGAAAACCCAGAAAGATCTGCCACATCTCCACAATCAGCAGTTTTTATACGATTTCATTGTACAGAAGCCAGGCACATGTTCTTACTTCTTATGGTTACTTCCTAATAGCCCAATCACTATTTTAATAAATACAATAGTTCCAGAGGCACTTGCTTCCTACCGTAATTCACTGGCTAAGCTATGCATAAGTAATTTAGGAAATTGTACTTTTATATATCACAGCAATACATTAGTATGTTCATCTTAGAGATGGCATTCATAGAGCCTAAGCAGCGAAACCTTGATAGGTAACAGAACAAAGGAACATACTGTACATTGCTTCCTCAACAGAATATAATATATTATATTGCAGATAACATTGTCCAGTTTTCTTTTCGATCATTGTACTGGAATAGAAAATCACATGAGCATACAGGGATAGAGAAAGGTGTAGCTCGTGAAAAATCAACGTGCAGTATTATTCTGCAAATACAAACAATTTTCCCTGCAAGCTAACTGAGGTGACAGGCAAGATGGCAGCCGCAACTGTGGCCGTTTGAGGTGCTATCCTGCTGCTCCCGGTCAGCTCCCTTACCTGCGGTAACCACACGTCGGCTACGCCATCGGCTACGCTGGATTCGAGGTGCTTATACACCCGCGCTTCACTGGCGTGTAGGGCGGTGTCTCTGTGCTGGTGGTGGAGGATCGTGGAGCCGTTTGCGTGCTGAGGTGAAGGCGATTTGGACGCGGCTCCTGTTTCAACCCGCAGGGTGTTCTCACCGACACCGACACAGCAGTACATTCGGTGGCAGGCTTCTGATTGCTGCTGCAGCTGTGCCGGACGGGTGTGTGGAAGGGAGCATAGCGGCTCTGGATCCCGCTACATCTCTACCTCCCCGACAGCACTCTGTACCCTATTCACCGGTGCTGGCGCTGGTGCTGGCGCTCCTTGATTCCGGGGCTAATGTTAACCCCCTAAAATTCTGCAGCCTCTCCCGAAGTGCCCTCCTGGCTGTGAATAGGACTGGCGAGGGAAAAGGATTGAAAGACTTAATACTGCTCTGCAACAGGCAATGTTGAAAGACAGCGAAAACAAGTAAGCTAGTCTGGGGGATTCTGGGACTAGTAGTTTCTCTTCTTTAAATGTATTTTTTAATAAAAGCATTGTGGACAGCCTGTTTTTTAGAGAGTGGTATATCAGAGACTTGGCACTATAATTTGCATTTCGAGGAGGGGGATACTTGGCCTTGATTTAACCTCCAGTTCGAAGGATGGCACCGAAGGGCAGGGGCACTGCCAGGAACAAGAGAGGGGCAGCGGCTGAAACGCCAGTTGGGGCTCTAGCTACTGGAGAACAGAATCCGGGAACTACAAGCACTATTGACAATGATTCTAAGGCTAAGGGGAATGCCACAAAGATTAAGTCTGGAGGGGCCAGTAGCAAGCAAGTTGAGAGCGCGGTGCCCGAAGATACTCCGCTAGCTTCATCTAGTCAAGCACTGGCGGCGCAAGGTGCGCTAGGAGACATACAAAGTCAGTTCCGTGACTCAGCAGTCCACCAGCCTCAGGTACAAGAGACACCTATCAAGCAGAAGACTGTGGCAGCAATATTTGACAAAAGACGAACTGTGAAGACCAAAGAGACCATAGTGGCTGCAACAGTGCCATTAAGTGAAGCCAACGGTCCTCTACAGTCAGGATCAGGATCAGGAACGATGCTGGAATCAGCTGACAAAACTGTCGAAGTGGAATCTGATGGGAAATTTTATTCTATGTCGGATTTAACGACTCTGTCAGACAAGGAGCACAAGTTAGATAGCTCCAGCAACCTGGGGGACTGGGGGATCTACCAGATGATTTAGATGAAGAGCTTGACCAGTCTGCCTCACTGTCTACAGTGAGGAAAACGACTGACTTCACGGATGGAGTACAGCAGGATCAAATCCAGCAGGTTACGCAGCTCAACCTAGATGAGGAGCTGGAAGAGGAGCTGGAAGAGGACTCAATCACTCTCGGCTTAATCTATAAGACTATCATGGCTCATCGAACCGAGACGAAAGCGGAGGGCTTACGCACGCAAGGAGCAGTAAGGAAACTACAGAATACTGTGAGGCGGCTGGTCAAAACCTGTGCTGAAGTAACCACGAGGGTGGTCGAGGTCGAGGAGAGAGTCTCTTCGGTTGAAGATACTTTAGTGAAGCAACAGAGGGTTGTGGAGTCCCTACAAAGATCTGAGTCTGACGTAGAATGGAAGCTTACGGACCTAGAGAACTGGGCAGGCCGTAATAATTTACGCATGCTAGGAATAGCAGAATCGAAGGAGGGTGCAGACCCTCGCAAATTTGTTGTACAGCTGTTCAAGCAAGCTTTCCCCGAATTAAGTGCTTGGAATTGGGAAGTTGAAGTAATCCGTGCTCATAGATTCGCTTTTGTGCTGAGAAATCGGGGTAAGGAAGGACAAAGTGGTCAGAATCTCTACCCAAGGGCTATTCTAATTTGCCTGAATAATTACTTGCTGCGTGAGGCCCTGTATGACTTAGCAAGGCCGGAGAAGAAAAGAGCCGCTATGGGATGAGAGTTCTTCGTTCGCCCAGACTTTTGCCCAACGACTGTTAAAGAACGCTGGCAAATGCGAAAATTAATCGCTCCCTTTCAAGAAGCGGGAGCCCAGGTGTAATTCAGGATTACTTAAAGGAGGTGGCTGAGCATACTAAAAGATAGACATTACAATATATAGTGCTGCCCTGTTTAGAAGGAATCTTTTTTGCTGATTTGGTTTGATTTGCCTGCAGACTGAGGGTTGGACCTGGTTGGGGGGATCACCACTTAATTTGCTGTTAGTCTATATTAATAAGTGCCTATCTTTTTTTCCGAGAACTCTGCTCCCAAATTTTGGTCACTCAAATGCTTAGTTTTGATATAATCGAGGACCCCAGAATTTCTACCTTTACGACTAAGGCATTAGTCCGGCATAGAGGTTGATCGTAATGATTAGGCTATGAAGCTCAATAGTGTGTAATCGTGTGGGGGTCTTTTTTTTTCTTTCTTTTTTTGGTCCCGAAAAATTCATTTTTTTCCTGTGGTACCTACAACTACTTGGATGTTTTAGGAAAGGAAACATGGTGCAAGGAGTAGAGGGGAAAAGGAGTGGCACAGGTGTTGGTAGGGAAGCTGATGGGGGGGGCACGGTTATAGCATCGCAACATCACTGAGGACATGGTCCTTAAGCCTTACTGTGGGTGGTAAAAAAACAAAAAGAGTATTGGTTTGCATTGCAGAAATGGTATTACAGTTTGAGTATATGCACATCTTGTTCTGGCTTTTGATTTCTTTTTTTTATTCTGATGGGGCAGGATAAATTGGCTTTATGTACATGGAACGTATGCGGCCTTAACGATGGCAAAAAGCGGGCTCTCTTTGCTAAAATTGTTCATTTGCTGCGGGCAGACATCCTTTGCATACAGGAAACTCATGTACCATAGGGGAAGCGGGATTTCCTTAGGCTGGCTAGCTATGAGCTCCTTATTTATTCCAAACAGACCTCTATGATTAGAGGGGTCACTATATTTATGAAGCGGGATTTAGGTTCTTGTAAAAGGACATTGGGGGACAGAATGGGCAGGTGGGCCATTGCTGAAGGTTGCATATGTGGTAATCAACTAACGATTTGCAATGTGTACGGGTCGAATTTAGACGATCCGGAGGTGGTGCAACAGCTAGATGTGGAATTGGTAGGTTGGCCTTCTCCACTTTTAGTGTGTGGTGATATGAACATTAATACTTTAAGTAATTTCGATTTAGCTAGAGATCCATAATATGTGGGTAGAAAGCCAAAAGTATTTAAAGCGCTTCAGACTCTCCTTCAGGAGCACGGTTTGGTTGACCTATGGTTCTTACATAATAAAATGGAAGATGGGTATACACATCACTCTATTCCCCATAACAAAAATGTTAGGTTAGATTATGTTTTTCTCACAGAGCAGGTGGCAATTGTTTCTTCTATTTCTTGTTTTCCACGACTTATATCGGACCATAATCCATTAATAGCAGAGTGCGAGTGGCCTCGAATTAGGAAACCCCCTAGGGAGTGGACGTTCGAAAGGAAGCGTGTTTTGTGAAGATGAGTATCGGGCCCATATTAAAAAGTGGATGGCACAGTTTCTAAATATAAATATTGGGTCGGCATCTGATCAAGTGGTATGGGACACGCTGAAAGCTGGACTATGGGGGGAGACCAAAAGTTTCACTTCATATAGATGGAAGTCTGAACAAGAGCAGATGCGCAGTCGCGTTAAGGAGCTAAGAGAGGCAGAGATCGAACTAACTTTGAATATCAAGAATGGCTACGAAACTCAGTCGAGTCAACAAAAAGTAGCAATCTTGAAAGCCCAATTATTGGAGTCATTCGAAAAAGATCTCGCATTTAAGTACTTGCAATATCGTACAGAGATGTTTGAGTTTGGGGAGAATTCTGGTAGGGTTTTAGCCAAGAGACTTCACCAGCGCAGTATACAGAATCAGGTAGTAAAAAACCAAGATCGATATGGAATAATATATGATACTCAGGAGGCAGTTAATAGAGTCTTCTTGGATTTTTACTCCTCTCTGTATATGGAAGATAGGGAAGATATTCCTAGGCTGGATATTGAGAGGGCTATGGAGGAGTTTTTTAATGATATGGAGACAATCAAAATCTCTCAAGAACAGGCTGAATTTTTGGGCTCTCCTATTCAAATGGAAGAATTGGAGCTGGCTTTTTAATCTTTAGCTAACGGTAAGGCCTGTGGCCCAGACGCTGTTCCACTGGAATTCTATAAAATCTTTCTGGATGATATTAAATTGTTTTTCCTCGAGGTCCTTAGAGCAGCGCAGAAGGGCATAGTGCCGGAATCATGGCAACATGCAACTATAGTCTTGTTCAAGAAAAAAGGGAAACCAGAGCTGCTCCCATCATCATTCAGGCCGATATCATTAATTAATGGCGATTCGAAAGTTTATTCTAAAATCTTGGCTTGTCGACTTGCGCAAGTGATTACTCCGTTGGTCTCCATATATCAGCATGGATTTATTCCAGGCAGGGACACAGCGGATCATGTCAGGCGCTTCATTGCATTGTTAGACTGGGCCCATGTCACGAAATCTCCCCTCGGGTTGATCCTGTTGGATGCCGAGAAGGCGTTCGACAGGGTCTCCTGGGAGTTCTTGTGGGCGGTACTTAGATGGAAGGGGTTTCCAGATGAATTTGTACATGCAGTCTCTGCTATGTATCTTTCACCAAGGGCCCAACTGCGTATCTCAGGGCAGCAGACTCGCTTTTTTCCTATTACTAGGGGCACACAGCAGGGGTGTCCCTGTTCACCCCTGTTTTTCGCCCTATATATAGATCCGTTTCTCTCTAAAATCATGGCCAATCAGGCTATAGCTCCAATTAGGGCTGGTGACATCTCCCACAATCTGTTAGCTTATGCAGACGATATAGTTGTGAAAACATCCGATGTCCCATCTGCATTCCCTGCACTGAAGGAACTAGCTAAACAGTTTGGAGCAGTGTCGGGTTATAAGCTCAATGTTTCAAAAACGCAGGTGGTTCAGACTCCCGATATGCCTATATCCGATGCTCCAGTTGTTCCTGAAGCTACGTATTTAGGGGTGCGGATAAGTCCCACAGTTGATAGGATTCCGGACCTAAATATCCTCCCAACGATAGAAGCAGTCAACACTAAATTGGGGAGACTTGACAATCTAAATTTATCCTTATATGGACGCTGTAGCGTCCTTAAAATGATAGTCCTCCCCAAATTTTTATATTTGTTTAGAACCATTCCTTTGTTATTTTCTCAAAATAGCTTGATTAAGGTAGAGAGGGTGTGCAGTATGTTTTTGTGAGGATATAGGCGACCGCGATGAGCAGCTAAGTGGATATATCTTCTTTGAGATCGGAGGGGCTGGGCGGTTCCCAGCCTTGTTATGTATTATTGGGCAGCAATGTTACACGCTATGGGAGTGCTGATATGTTGAGATAGGGCGAATGTACCGATGTCCAACCAACCTTCTATATATGAGATAGGGTTAGGTGAAGCTGCCAAGGGTATACTGTTGGAAGTTTTGGAGCCTAGTTATTACAAAAGGACACGCTTCAAAGTTCTGATCGCTGCATGTTCTATCTGGCGGAAAATTAGGAAAAAATTCCAAATTTGAATTTCTATACACCATTCAAAAGCAGCAGAGTGTTTCCTAGTATCTTTCAAGACTATGTAATGCTTGGCTGGCAAAGGAAGGGTGCCTATACGCTGGGTGACCTAGTAGAGGATGGGCACATTTTAACATACACTGACATTAGGAATAAATATATATTACCCCCGCGCAATTTTTTTAAATATTTGCAAATACAAAGCTTTGTGTACAAACAATTGAAGACCTAATCAGCTATACTTGATAAGTTACCAATTATTGAGATGATTGGGAAAAGAAGTAGAATAGGGGCACTTTATCAATATATAGTATCAACCTTCCCGGATGACTTGTCAGCACAAAGTGCCAAGTGGGAAACTAAATTAGGACGGACAGGTATTGACTTCGCCCCGGTAATGGACTTTGCCAGTAAGGTCATTGTCTCTGGTTCGTTGAAGACACAAAGCTATATGGCCATGTTAGATCTTTATTATACGCCAATGAACATCGCAAAATGGGGTGCTAGGAAGGGCAATACTTGTGCTCGCTGTAATTCATCGACCGCGGACATAATACATATGCTTCATGCTTGTCCAGTACTAGTAGGGTTTTTTGACGACATGGAGCATGTTATCAACTCCGCACTCAAGATAAGTTGTTTATTGACTCCAGCACTAGTGATATTCGGGGTTGACGTGGGTAATAGCTCAGCTGGTACTCACTCCTTTTGTAAATCAGCTTTACTATTTATTGCTATGTCCCAGGCACGTCTGTGTATTACATCTCAGTGGTTATCTGCGGAAGCCCCAACGTTCGCACAATGGCGAGCAAGACTGTTAGCCCTTCATAGGTTAGAATTCTCTGTATTTTCTTGTAAAGGGGGGAGGAGCCGGCAATTAGCAACCAGGATCTAGGCGCCGGTGTCTGAATGGGTTGGCTAAAGATTCACTGTGCTACGGGGTATTGACTGATTTGTGTTCTTTCTCTTATGATTATTGCCTATTATCCCCTTGTCGATATTGATTTCTATTTTGTAAACCGCTACACAAGTGCCTATCATTAGATTATTGACATGGATGTGCAATGTTATTTTTTAGCAATGTTTTTTGGGTTTAAAAACCAACTCTGCAAAGTGTATTGTAATGTGTTTCTCGTGTATCAAAAATAAAAATATATATATATATATATTTTTTTAAAAGCAAGCTAACTGAGGCATATGCAGGCTAAATGCACCATGACTAAAATATACATTATTTGTAATAAGTCAAAACTCTCCCACACTCTCTTACCTTTTTCAGTTCAGCTTCCACCAACAACTAGTGATCCCTTTGGCAGATTATCCAAGAAGCAGTGTTGAAGGCTATTGGACTAGAGAGCATAGTAAATGTATTCCTGCTGCATTACCACTAGTAGCTGAGAGTCTGCAAAGAAGCAGACCCTTTTCAGTGGCACTATCACACACCTGCTCCTGTTAGCACTTTTGCTTTCTTATGTCTGAATCCCACCAGAATGTTAGAGAGTATGAACTTGCATGCAGGTTGTGATCAGAAAGCACATGCATGAGGGGCATTTCATGTGCTCCCTGATTTCCATTATATACCACTTTATTTTGTTTATGCTCCAACACATCATGAGGACATGATGACTAGATGCTTTGATGGACTCTTGCATTTACATTATTCCTTTCATTTTATGCCTCATTATGGCACTATCACAAGATATAGCCACCATCACATTTTATACACTCATTTCCACATCTATATCTTTTGTGGTGGGGCTGAGAGTGACCCATACTTAAGAAGTGATGAGTGTATTTCTTTTCTCTTAGAGAGAGCATTCCCTTTTTGTCTTCCTGAAGACCATATGCAGGAGTTGTTTATGACCACCTCCTCATTTTCTTTTTCTTTTCTTCTTGGTTCTACTAGGTTTTGTGACAAAAATGTCTGTTGTAGTGGAACAAACTATAAACTTTGGCATGGGTGCTCTGCTATGTCTTTAAACGACTGCTGAGTGTCACTTATCTACTAGATTTAACTTTATTATACATGCAAAAGATGGGTATTTATTTATTTTGGTGGTTTGTGGGACACAGTATGCCACAGCTGAAAAAAACTGAGTTCTTCCAAAGCAGAGATGAACGGTTGCACTGACGTTTGAGAGTTTACATTTGGGCCCAAAGTGCTGTTGACTGTGCAGTCCATGTTTCAATGTGGTCCTACCTCCATCGCCTCCATTCCACTGGGGAGGGGCCTCAGTCCGTTATACATTTTACAGGGGGGGACTAATACCTAGGGTCATCAACAGTGAAAGAGGACTTCATTTAATGTGAAAGCAATGGCCAATTTTGTTAGGGGCATACAACCTATTCCTTATCCTGCCTGACCCTGCCTGGGCATATTATAAGAAAGAGGACAGGAACACCTTTTCCTACAGAAGACATCTTGCTGAGCTTCCGAATTCCCGTGAATCACCCAGGAACAACAATGTCCCCCCCTCCCCTAAAATTCCCACTAAGAGTTCCATCGTACAGTAGGCAACCATCTTGTTGACTTCCTTACCGAGGAAGGGCACTGGAACTGCAGAAGGACTATTCACCTTCCTATCAAGGAATAATATTGAAACTGTGGAAGGACTACTCACCTTCTTTCACTCCCACTCCAGCCAGTTACTTCACACATTCAGGGCAGACATCTTGGAACTCCCTCAAGCATTAATGGGAACAATGATAAGAAAAGGAACTCTACTTAAAGGCATAAAGGGTCTCATTGAGTTATTATCACCAGATCTAGAGTGAACACCTGGAGCTTTATGCCCAGGTCTAAAAGCAATAGCTTGTCTATTGTGTCCATCTCTGAATACAACACCTGGAACATTATGTTTATCTCCAGAGTCAACATTTGAGTAATGTATTAAGCTATGAAGGTAAGATCTGGATCAAAGTGTCTAGTTTTGGAGGAAACTTCCTGAGAACTGTGCATCGTTGAGGAGGCAATATCTGAGCATTGTGTCCTACTCTGGAGGAAGAGTCTAGATTTCTGCCTAGAGCTCTAAAGAGATCATCTAAACTATTGTGTCCATCTCCTGCTACTGTACACAGGAGCTATCTGGAAGGGTCGCTGCCTTGGAGAAACCACTGCAGCTGACCCAGCGGTGAGCCTTCTCTCCCAAAAAACACTCCCCTGCTTATCCCCTAGCAGGCGGCGTCCTCCAAAGTCCCACGCGATAACATCACCATGAAAAGACCTGGTCCCAATTCCTAGTGCATAAAATTTCCACAAAATCTCTCCAAACATGCCCCGAAAAATTACAAGCACAGACTTCTCAAAGAACACAGAGAAACACTAATAACAGACATTTACTACAGTCCAACGTGTGGAGGCCTCACAATGAACTTCATCTTCTACACCAAGAAACCAGCCAAGTAGAGATAAAGCGTCCTACTGCACCTGCATGTAACCAACACAACCAACATCCCTTATGGATCCAATTCTCTATATCCTCTTTCCAGACATTTGGCAGAGAACTGTGCCAATCTATTTACTGAAGGGGGAACACCCTAATCAAAACCTCAGAACGGAACCTCTCCATTTTGACTGCCATTTCCCCTCAACATGGGACCCCATGCCATCTGCTCTCAACCCAACTCTACCTCTTACCCCATAGAATATTATGTTGCACCCTCTTTCTCAGTAGAACCTACTACTCCCCAACCTCCCTTCAATATCACCTTCATCCCCTTTACATCTTCTCCCATGCCTAGACCCCATTAGGCTATGGTCTTCAAGAATTATTTTCTCCCTCATCAAGGCCCTCTTCTCTTGCACAGTTAGACTAAACCACCACACCGGAATCGGCACAGTCCTCGAACCACAGTAGACTAGATCCAACCAATGCCCCCTCTCTAGCTTGCCACTCCCCATCACAGTTCCATCAGGGTCACTTCTCCTGCACAGTTAAACATAAAGGTACAATATACTAAATACAAGCATACTACACCTCCACACCTGAATCCTCACAGTATTTGAACCACAGCAGGCTAGATCCCACCGTAGCCCCCACTCTAGCTTACAACAACTACTTATATAACCCCACTCCTTGCCACAGATCCAACCACCTCTCAACTGATCCCCATAATCTCCAGTCTGAACTCAAATTCAACAATTTAATATACCTGATGAAATTGCCTCATTACAAAATGATGCAAAAATTTGCTCCAGCTTGCTTCCTAATCACAAAACTATGTTGAACACATATCTAGTCACAAACATGCACTCCGACTCCTCACGCTCTACCCCTTCATCGACTATCCCCTAACCTCATTAACTTCTATGGGCATGTTGCAGCTGTAAGCTGAAATTCTGAGAAACACATACAACAATGCACCAAGTCAACCTTGCTACCAAAGATTCCAGTCATCCTTAGCACTTGTGGGATCCATTCTACTAATCGCCCCCTGGCCACCTCACCAACCTAATCAATCTGACCTGAAAACATTACCCATGTTAAGCTGAATACTATTAAACTATTGGTTAGCAGTCAAGCATGCACTGAAATAGTTGAAACCATCATCCCACTCAAAATTAACATCTGCTTTCTGACACAAACCTGGCTAAATGACCATTCATCATCCATTATCGATCTCCTCACCCCACCAGACTTCTCAATCATTTATTCCAACTGTAAGGATCATATTGGTGGTGGGTTAGCTTTAATTCACAAAAATGATCCTTGCCTAAAACCCTTCCACACAACTGATTACTCAACCTTCGACTATCTAGGAGTTGGTCTCTTCTCCAATGGACCCACCCCTATCAAATTCCACATCATCTTTCACCCACCAGGTGAAGAATCACAATTCTTTTGGGTCTTAACAGGACTAATAATGCAAAACCTAAACCTGCACCCGTACAATGCCGAATATACAACATTATGAGCCTTAACCAACCTCTTTGAAAAGAAAGATCTTACTCAACACTGCAAAAAGCAAACTCACAATAAATGCTCTGCCCTCAAAAACAAAAATTTCTAACCACAAAGTCATATCTCTCCATGTAATCCTACTCACTGACTGGAATGACCACCACCTAATTGTATTCGATCTCAATGTTAACCAACCTAAATTCGACACCCAAACGAATCATCCCAAACACAGGGTGAGAAATATAATTTGAATCCCCCAATCAGAGTTAGAATTACTAATCAGTTACCAAATTCTACTTCCTCCCGACTTCAACTCCCACTATGACACAAAAATGCCAGAGCTTCTTGACATTGTTGTCCCTCTAAAACTCAGGAAATCTAGAAGTATCCCTTCCAGATCCTGGTTTAACAAAGACCTTGATAAAGACAGACGTCAACTTTGACTAGCTGAAAGAACCTAGAGACAACAACCCTCGATGACCTACCTCTCTTTCCTCTGAACTAAGCGCGTTTATTATAAAAACCTATCTGCGGAGAAATATCCCCTATTTCCAAATCCAACTTGACCACTCCAGAAACAGACACATAGACCTTTTCAACATCATCAAACATCAAACCGCCTCTTTCCCACAACATTCAACTACTGACTAAGTTCTGTGAAGAGGTCCCCAATTTCTTCTCTGAAAAAATAACAGACATCAAACTCTCACGAGACACATCCTCCCCCTTTGCTAAAGACACCCTCATTACCAAATATGGTCCCCGACTGCCATACGTCCAACCAATGGTGGTCCCCCCAACCTCACCTCCTCTATGAGCCAGAACAATAACTCAATCTTATACAACTGGAAAACGCTGCTGCCTTAACCAAGTTTGAAAAAATATCTGAGGAGGAAATTATTAGCATATTTACATGCATGAAGCAGACATTGCACCTCTCTGACCACTTTTCCCTCTTCTCCTGACAAAAATCTCAGACACATCATCTCCCCTCATGGACTAAAAGCATTAATTCTTTCTTATTCAGCATCTCCAATCCAGCCTCCCTCAAACTCTGCCAAATTACCCCCCTCATCAAAAAGCCAGATGCTGACTAGAGAGGCATTAACAGTAACAGACCTATACCTAACCTCCCCCGCCTCACTAAATGGATTGAAAATTGTGTGTTCTCACAACTTAACACCACATATAAAAATTCAACATACATGACTAATTCCAATCTGTGCCCAAGAAAGGCTACAGTAAACAGAGTGCAATCTGGAACATCACCAGTAACTTGCACAGATCTAGACGATGGTCAGTCCTGCCTCTTAATCCTCCTGGACCTCTCAGTGGCCTTTGATACCGTCAACCACAACATTCTCCTAACACCCACTCACAGTGTGCAGGCATCAATGGTACTGTCCTTCAATGGTTTGCTTCATACCCGAATCAATGCTCTCACCTAATCAAACGTAAAAATTCCACCTCAACAGCAGTATCAATCCCACATGAGTTCCCCAAGCATCAACCCTATCCCCTGCGTTGTTCAACCTCTATAAAGAACCCAAGCTTTGATCCTGAAACAAGCCTGAATTGCCTACCATCTCTATGTAGATGACACCCAACTTTTCATTAAAATCTTGACATCTAAAGACATCCAACACCTAATCAACACTCTCTCCATGCTTCAATCCTGGATGTCCAACACTCACTTAACACCTTGGCTGCTATGGCTTTTCCCCTCCTGTGCTGATCCTGGATGAACCCCATTGTTCATGACGAGCTCAGCTCATCATAAGCAGAGCTCAACCGTGCCTCATGACGAGCTGGGCTCGTCATGAGCAGCGAAGGGGTTAAAACACAACCCCAACAAAATAAAACTCCTCCTCATCCATCCAAAGGGAAAGTCGTACACTGTCCATAGCTGGTTTTACAATCTAACTGCATTATATTGTAATCTATATGTCCTCAACCACGTTAAATTAATAGGGATTGCATTTGACCAAAGACTGAGAATGAAAGACCATATTAAGGCCTCAGAAAAAAGTCCCTTCTATATGTCACCACCTAAGAAAAATAAAACCCTTTATACCCCCTGAAAACCAAAAACCATGATGCAATCCTTAGTCATCTCTTAGCTGGAATACGAAAACACAATGATCACTGGTGCCCAAAAAAACACCTTATACTTATGAAAGCCACACACAATGCAACAGCAAGCCTACTCTTTTAGAAAAGTCACTTTTATCACATAATTCTCACACTTAAGAAACTTAACCAGCTACCATCGAAGCGAGAGTGTTTTCAAAACTGCCTGCATAATCCACAAAGCTGTCTACAAGGAAAATCCAACCCGCCTTGCTAAAATGCTATATAAAGTTGTCCAGAAGAAGCATCTACAATGCTCAAACACTGTACTCCTGATTCCACCCAAAATGAAGAAAGAAAAAATTATTTACCCGTTCCTTTTCTGGGAATGCTCCCAGAATCTGAAATGCGCTAAAACAAGATTTACATGACAATAAATCATTCCTCTACCTCAGAAAAAACGTTAAATTACTTCTTCTCAACAAATACCTGAACCCTCCCCACCCTCCCATCCTTGATGCACCTCCCCACAAACCATAAAGAGCCTGAACATCACCACCTCTAAAAATAACGATGAATGTATTCATCCTACTTCTGAAACATCCCTTTATTGCTACCTTTGAACTATATCATCCCCTATTCCACCTACTATTGTATATTTGTATGCTGTGTGTGTAATCCTTTTAAATGCTGCTGTGCAAACTCTGTAAAGTGCTCTGATACCCTAGGGCCAAGTTTGTGCCATATAATACAAAAAAACTATGTTACGTATACATTTCCTCCATTTGTCATCATCCATTCTGTAACATTTTTATTTTGCCAGACTTCAAGACAACCCATGATCTATAAGTGTATAAAACAGAAAGTACACAACATTGGTCAGAATGGATATAATACATGACAAGTCGAACTGGCGCTTCCTTCAAAATCTACCCATTTGGCGTCGCACGGAGGAGGTCACATCCTGCAGAGGGTGTGGGTTAGCAAAAGAAACAATCATGCATGTGGTTTGCATCTGCCCCACCTTCAACTTTCAACGCAGGTGCATGCTTAGGTCAGAATGGAATAGGCTGGGAGTTCGGACCTGCAGGCATGCTATCATTGCCGCCCTGTCTACGGATAATACTGTTTTAAACCTAAAATGTGCTAAATTTATCCAGCAAGCGTATCGTAATTTTAACACAAAGAAAACTGTCTTGGCTTTGCCATCCATTATTTAGATCAAATGACGTATGATAACATTCTTTTTTGACGATTATGAGGGTCGCAACTCAAACTGAAATTTTGTGGCGGGTATGCTTATGGTTTGACTTTATCATTTGAATATAATGGGAGCCGCATGAGAGACGCTAGGTCATGTTATACAAAACAGTTTAAATTTTTATCTTTTTTATGTCCTTTTGTGTGCCCGCATGGGTTCTTTGATTTTAACCATTTTTTATACAAAATTGTACATAATGTGACATGGGGAAAAACTTTTAAAGATATCTAAATAAAGATTACCCTCATAAAAAAAAATGACAAGTCGAACTGTGTGTGAATAAACGCACTCCTCATTGCATTTACCACATACGTGTTTCATGCATTTGTTTGCATATTTCCCCTCTGAAAGGCTCCTTAATTTTGATCATAAAACACTTCCTTCACTCAGGGGAAGTGAGTACATACATGTCCGTGAAACTGCTTGACTGATTTGTCCTGGTGAAACTGTTCAAAGTTAGTTTTGCAGTGAAACATGGTGACTTCACCGAGTACATCTCAAATGTTATATTTGTTTTCTCACTTCTATACCGGGACACACAATTGGCATATTATTAAAAACCTTGTTAAAATTATTGCTGTTTTAGCGGCAGGAAACCGCCGCTAAAATGCCGATAATGGGCTTGCTAATATGCGTTATAGAATTCCAATAGAAGCCCGGGTTAGATGTCCAGCACATCTAATCTGGGCTTCTATTGGAATTCTATAACGCATATTAGCAAGCCCATTATCGCCTTTTTAACTGCAGTTTCCTGCCACTAAAACAGTGACAATTTTAACAAGGTTCTTGCTAATATGCCCTAAAGTTTCTTTAATGCATACCAATAGATTTTACAGTTCCCTCATGTCCTGTCCCGTCTCTTCTGGCACATCACTACTGTCATGTTTATTTTCTTGTGCACAAATGGAGGTATGGGGTCCTACTCCTAATCAGCCTGGACCTCAATAATCGAAAAACAGAGCAAAATGGCAGATCAGGATTGTTTAAAGCAAATTAGTAGACCACACAGCCAGACCGTACTGCGTAGCCAAATGGTTGTATATTTCCAAACAAATTTATTGTATTTTAGGAATGAATTTGCATTATTTCATTAGAACGCATGACATCGTAGAAACATTCTATCAAAACAGTTAGTGCAAAACATGAAAGAATATATACAATATATACAAGAATACTAACAATTAAGGAAAACACTCAGGATATCAATGACACCAACTACTATGCTTCAAACAGATTACATAACACAATAGTTGCGATAAATACAGCTTTTACAATTAATGAGTGAAAAAAGCCAGTCCTTTAACTATATAACCAGTAAACAGGCGGATCTGGAATGGATTTGCCTGCCTGTCTCACAACACCTGTGGGTAGAGATTTTTAGAATTGACAGAAAGGGCCCACATGAGTGGTCTGAATTAGTCCCTAACTGCACCCTTTGTTCTTGACACAGGCTGGGAGTCAACGCGTTTCGAACCTTGATGAGTCTAGGTTCTCCTCAGGACGGGGACTGGGTGAGAGTTTCCCTAAGAAGAAAATTGGGAGTGGTGTCTGAAACTATGTATATAGTAAGCATGGGCGGAAAATCCGTTTCGCTCGCGGATTTTGCGGATTTTCGGTAAATTCGCAATCCGCGAGATTCGCGAATCTCCCGCAAAATCCGCAAATCCGCGAGCAGCGGATTTTGCTCGCACTGTTCGCGTGAGTTCGCGGCTTCCCAGTACAACTTCGCGCCCCGCGAATAAGTGCAAAATTGCAGAAATACGATTTTAGCAAAACTGAAACTACTTACCAGGTTCAAAAGTTCAGGCTCATCATTAGTAGCCATTTCCTGTAGTGCTTCCTGAGGGGCCCCTCCAGAGTTCAGTTGCCAGTTGCAACTATTATGTGACCCTGCTCTGAACCTCAGAATAGTTACACATATGCCACAAAGGTCCTGAATTACAGCTAAGGGAGACAAGCAGGAGCCAGGCTGGAAGTTCAAATCCATTAATCAGCCCCTGATTAATTATTGTCAGTTGGGGCAGGGCAGGTGTTGTAACTAATTTTGCAACAATGAAAGCACTTAGCAAGTGCAAAAGATCACTAATCAGGAAGCACTAAGGAAGCAGGTGCCAGCTAAACAAATATTCTGTGACACATTAATCAGCCCCAAATTAATTCAGGTCACTTGAGGCAGGGAAGGTGTGCGTGCGTTGCCACAATAATGTACACTGACTGGACAACCAGAGGGTGCTGTGATGAAACAGAGGGTGGCATGGGTGGGCCAGAGGGTGGCATGAGTAGTCAGAGAGTGGCAGTGGTGACAGAGAGTGGCAGTGATGAAGAAGAGTGTCCGAAACAGGCTGGACACGTAAAAACAACAAGTTCGCGAAACTTGCGACCCGACAGGTAAGTTCGCAATTTGCGAAATTGTACAAAACCCTTGCGAACTGGCAAAAACCCGCGCAAACACAAAAAAAAAAAATCCGCAAATTCGCGAGAATTCACGGATTTTGCGGATTGCGAGTTCGCAAATCCGCAAAATTCGCGAACGCGAGATTCGCAAAATTCGCCCATGCTTAGTATATAGTGCTTTTAAAAGAGTGCTCTCTGTCTCTCTACCCATAAGTAAAAAGATGTACCTTCTCAGCCGACACAAAGACTGCGTGGGGAGAAGTGGAAATAGCCTCAGGAAAGTGTTCTGCAAAATCAAGGGTGAAGGCAATCAGTACTGATGGTGTATAAAGTAGAGGTTGGCACAGGAGATGGGTAGCGGAGGGTGAACCAAATACCTGTGTACGGTATCAAAGATGCCAGGATCCGAGGCGCCCAGGGCGAGGTGTGTAGTTCATAGAAGACTCACATAGTCGTTTTCTATAGTTGAAGAAGGCTGGGAGGCAAAGCAAACAAAAGATGTATAACGCTTTGCATGATAGTGGCAGTATGACGCATAAGTACGGAAGTGCATGATAAACAGGACATCTCCTACCTGCACTGAAACTGTGCTCGTGTGGAGACGGCCAAGCCGCAGAGAATTCCGGGCGGCGGGGCGGGAATCAAGCTGCCGCAAACAGCTGTGAAGAAGCGGAAACCGACAAGTTATGTTTAAGACGCATTTCCCATATTGCGCCGGGGAATTCAAACAGCCTGGGAGCTACTTACTTAGAGCCTTCGATAAACAGAGTCTGGAGTTGTTCGTAACTTGGAATCGAATCGCCGAGTGAACATCACCCTCGTAAAGAAGGGAGTTACTGCACAGGGGGTGTAGCGATGGACAACGGACTGGGAAACAGTCCCGAGGATCTTGGTATTCGTAGTTCTAGGGGGCTGGATAGTGCCGGCAGAGGGGGGAGGAGCAGATGGTTTTTCCGAGACTCGCCTGACCAGGTCTCCTGCGAAGCATCAGGTCTGAGGAACAAGTCCACGTTCTGTCCCTCCAACTACAATAGTTCTAACAATATCCTCGCTTTTGAGCGCTCTGTCATGTCATCCCTGAATACTCTTGAGAAGAAACGCCCATTCGTACCAGCTAACATCACGAAAAAACAAAAGAAGCCATACATCAACTAAAGGACCAACAGGAGGCGATCATAAGGCCAGCGGACAAGGGAGGAGCAGTGGTTCTGTGGTCCAAGGACCTTTACAGAACGGAAGGACGAAGCCATGTTTACAACCAGGAGTGGTACCGACGTATCACACAAGACCCCACCGCACAGATACTGGATGAAGTCATTAAACTTGTCAACGAGGCCAGAGAATCAGAAATACTGGGACCTAGAGAATCTGAATATCTCGTGAAGAAGCACCCACGGACCCCTCATCTTTACTTTCTCCCGAAAGTACATAAAGACTCCAAAACACCCCCGGGTCGTCCCATCGTGTCCGGATGTGATTCGGTCCTTGAGCCGATCTCACAATTCGTAGACATATTCCTGAAAGCCCTGGTGGTCCAAGTTCCATCGTACCTCAGGGACACCATTGACTTCATTAATAAAGTGGAAGGACGCAAGTTTGATCCAACTTCCCAACTGCTTGTGACCATGGACGTCTGCTCCTTGTATACACAGATACCCCAACAAGATGGCCTAGATGTTATTGAACTATACCTGGAAAGCAGACCCCGTCCCCACAGGGTCCCCTCTGATCTGAATATTTCATTCGCCACACTGGCCCTAAAAAATAACTTTTTCACATTTGAAGACGAGATGTTCTTACAGGTGAAAGGCTCAGCAATGGGCTGCCCCTTTGCGCCCGAAATGGCTATTCTATACATGGGCCAATATGAGGAGAAATATGTATATAATAACAACCCCTACAAAGAGCATATCGAGCAGTGGCTCATATATATAGATGATGTCTGGTGCGTCTGGAATGGTTCCACAGCCCTACTTGAAGAATTCCACGTATGGCTCAACAATAAAAGCCCTGATATCAAATTTAGTCTGAGTCACGATTCCAAATCCTTACCCTTCCTGGACGTGGAGATCTCAGTAAAAAATGATGAACTTTCATGCTCACTTTACCAAAAGAAAACGGATAAGAACAATGCACTCCACACAAGAGCTACCATCCCAGGAGCCTGCGGGATAATCTCCCATACGGACAATTTCTCCGGGTGAGGCGGAATTGTTCCTCAGTACAACAGTTCGATCTTCACGGACAAGCACTGACGACCAAATTGCAGGAAAGGGGATACCCGCACAAGTTGCTCAAACACTCCATGAAAAGAGCCAGATGGACGCCCAGGGAACATCTACTGGAGAAAAGATCGAGACCAGCTACTCAAAGAATTGTCTGCGTATCTACCTTTGGACCTCATACCAATCAGCTACAAAAGATCATTAGAAAGAGCTAGCATTTGGTTGAAGAAATCCTACCGGATGTAGGAGTACCCCTGTTTGCCCTGAAAAAGAACCAGAGCATAGGCCAGATGATCACTTCCACTAGGCCGCCTGCTAAAAGAGACACCCAAAGCACCATCTTCGGGTCCAATCCCGTGAAGGGACACCGCAAATGCGGGACGTGCACTGTATGTCACATCACGATGGAAGGTTCACTCTTCACCAACGGCAATAAATTTTGGCGCCATGAGGAACATACCAACTGCAAATCCAAATACACTGTGTATGCGAACCAGTGTCCTTGCAAAAAGCTCTACATTGGCAAGACCACGCAGGAGGTTCGTCAGAGAATCATACAACACAGGTCCCGAATAAACAACAAGAACCTAACGGCACCCTTGGTTTCCCATTTCTTACAATATAAACATTCTGTGAATGACATGCGATGGACAGTGCTGGCAGTGATTCGAGGTGGCAGTGGCGATCCGGACGTACGTCTTTCCCAAAAGGAAGCGTATCTTATCTTAAAATTTGACACATCTAACACTGGCCTGAACGAAATGTCTGAACTTTCGAACTTGGGATTCTAGTCCTCCCCTGTAAGCTTTTTCTTCAGTATGTTTGAGCTGTGATGCTGTTGCTGTCGTTCTTGGTGCAATTTTGTCTTGCACTAAATCCTAATCTTTCCTATGCTGTTGCAAACTCCTTGTTATATCTTTCTTGCTTTCATCACTGCCATCTCTATTCCGTAACTAATGATGGCATCAGACGTGTGTATTGCTTTTAGCAATCCCAATAATGGGTATTGGCGACACAGTTTTTGTGAAGTAGGGATACAGCGTTCAACACAGGACGCTTATGAAGGGCTTAACCTCAGCTCTCATTAACAATTTTGGCAGGGACCATTGCGAAATGAGCAATCCATGATAAGAACATTATGCCATACAATGTTTTAGGTGTCTAATTGACGTCTATGCTTTGCGAGTAATTGGGGTTTCATGTTATAACTGTCATAGCTCTGCAAATATGTTTATGTACGTTGATGCTGTGGGCAACTGTTAATCATTGATGTACTCATTCTGATTAAGAAGTAACACCACGATGTATGCTTTGCGAGTAATTTGGATTTCACGTTATAAATGGTCAAGCTCTGCAAATATGTTTATGTACTGTGATGTCGTGGTCTACTGTTGATCATCGATGTATTCACTCTGATTAAGGAGTAACACCACGATCTATGCTTTGCGAGTAATTTGGACTTTACGTTATAAATGTTCAAGCTCTGCAAATATGTTTATGTACTGTGATGTCGTGGTCTACTGTTGATCATCGTTGTACCGATTAAGAAGTTGCTGATATGGAAAGGGTCCTGCCCCTGCGCTCCTCCCCCCTCTGCCGGCACTATCCAGCCCCCTAGAACTACGAATACCAAGATCCTCGGGACTGTTTCTCAGTCCGTTTTCCATCGCTACGCCCCCTGTGTAGTAACTCCCTTCTTTACGAGGGTGATGTTCACTCGGCAATTCGGTTCCAAGTTACGAACAACTCCAGACTCCGTTTATCAAAGGCTCTAAGTAAGTAGCTCCCAGGCTGTTTGAATTCCCCGGCGCAATATGGGAAATGCGTCTTAAACATAACTTGTCGGTTTCCGCTTCTTCACAGCTGTTTGCGGCAGCTTGATTCCCGCCCCGCCGCCCGGAATTCTCCGCGGCTTGGCCGTCTCCACACGAGCACAGTTTCAGTGCAGGTAGGAGACGTCCTGTTTATCATGCACTTCCATACTTATTCGTCATACTGCCACTATCATGCAAAGCGGTATACATCATTTGTTTGCTTTGCCTCCCAGCCTTCTTCAACTATAGAAAACGACTATGTGAGTCTTCTATGAACTACACACCTCGCCCTGGGCGCCTCGGATCCTGGCATCTTTGATACCGTACACAGGTATTTGGTTCACCCTTCGCTACCCCTCTCCTATGCCAACCTCTACTTTATACACCATCAGTACTGATTGCCTTCACCCTTGCTTTTGCAGAACACTTTCCTGAGGCTATTTCCACTTCTCCCCACGCAGTCTTTGTGTCGGCTGAGAAGGTAAATCTTTTTACTTATGGGTAGAGAGACAGAGAGCACTCTTTTGAAAGTACTATATACCTAGTTTCTGACACCACTCCCAATTTTCCTTTTAGGCAAACTCTCACCCAGTCCCCGTCCTGAGGAGAACCTAGACTCATCAAGGTTCGAAACGCGTTGACTCCCAGCCTGTGTCAAGAACAAAGGGTGCAGTTAGGGACTAATTCAGACCACTCATGTGGGCCCTTTCTGTCAATTCTAAAAATCTCTACCCACAGGTGTTGTGAGACAGGCAGGCAAATCCATTCCAGATCCGCCTGTTTACTGGTTTTCTAGTTAAAGGACTGGCTTTCTTCACTCATTAATTGTAAAAGCTGTATTTATCGCAACTATTGTGTTATGTAATCTGTTTGAAGCATAGTAGTTGGTGTCATTGAAATCCTGAGTGTTTTCCTTAATTGTTAGTATTCTTGTATATATTGTATATATTCTTTCATGTTTTTGCACTAACTGTTTTGATAGAATGTTTCTTCGATGTCATGTGTTCTAATGAAAAATGCAAATTCATTCCTAAAATACAATAAATTTGTTTGCAAATATACAACCATTTGGCTACGCTGTACGGTCTGGCTGTGTGGTCTACTAATTTGCTTTAAACAATCCTGATCAGCCATTTTGCTCTGTTTTTCGTATGTTTATTTTCTTGTCATGGCTAGAGATAGATTTAGGAAGGACCCCACTCTCTTATTCAGAGTACAGGTAAAGTGGAAGGGTGTAACACAGGTGAGTAGTTCTTTCCCTAATGTTGCCAGTGTATTCCACTCAGGTTTATGTTGTTGAATACGCTACTAATGAGAAGCGCTGGAGGTGTCCTAAAGACTTAATGCAACCCTCCTTTCTTGTAAACCATTGAGGTGTCTACCGTGTGTTTACACTCTTGGTTGATTATTTAGGCTGGTATATTTCACCCTTTGCTGCAATTCTAATATTTAAATGTTCTTTTCTGTAGATTTTTCTGGTCACTTTCGTCTGTCCTAATTGCCCATATTGACAATTACAAGAACCTTTTCTGTGGATTTTTGGCTCCTGGTCCGTTTTGTTTAAATAGGTTTACACACTAAGAAGGACCAGTGGTTATGCTTCGCCTTCATTGGCTTTATTTCTTTAAGCCTCACTTCATCAGGCCTTGAAGCCACCTCCTCCACCACTAAAGGTACCCCCACTACAAAGGAGCCTCCAGATGCACCCTGTACTACCACTTGTCCTAGTGTAAATGCCCACATAGAACATCAACTTTTGGGAGTGAAATTCACTCCTGAAATCTCTAAACCCGTACATTGTGTTATTCCTAGCCTTCTAAGTGTGTGATCATGGCTGCTTTCTAAAAGGTCATAAAACAGATGCTTGATGTCAGAAGACAATCTCTGGATGCCTTTAAGAGGTGAAGGGGGAGTTGAAGACACACCAGGAGCTGCAAACTGAGCAGCAGATAGAGCTCCGCTCCCTCCTGTCGCCCTGCGCCATAACCCTGTCCTACCACATTCTTTGAGTCTCAAAGAGCGTTTACTCTCTCCATCCCCTCTATCCCCGCTACCCTACAATGTGAGGTGAGGTTAGCAGGTAGTTTCTGGTCCCACCTGCAATCCCAAGTGTTTCAGCTTATGGAAGAGGTCCTGGTGGTCCTGGTCTCCGAAAAGAATGATGATGCTAGGAATGTTGTCTCTCAACCCAGGCAGGCCTTTCAGGCGCTATTTCTGAGATGAAGGACTTACTTTATTTATTTCCACTTAGAATTGTAATAAAATTTTGGGGGGGAGATCGCTACCCAGGAGTAGGGGGGATTCCTTATGTGTAGATTGCCCTTTGGGATTCAGGACAATAGACAAAAACAGCCACTTATTTTTAAGGTGTTAAACTACTCCGGCATAATCTCCACAACTACTTAAGACACTAATCAGTCCCAAACTGTTTAAGAGGCATGTCTTAATTAGCCCTTTCACTTTCCAGGGAGCAGGCCCCAGAGCTCACTTCAGGGTTCAAGGTCCAGGGGGATAATTTACAGCAGGTAGGAGATGCAAATAGTATTTCTATCTGGAATGTTTATATGGTCATTTGAAGGTAGGGCCCAGTTTCATAAAGTCTTGTTAAGAGATAAATGTTGTTTTACTGTTTTGAATCCAATTACATTGTGTGGTCCAATGGGTAACATGCTCAGTGCAAGCATTTTTTGCGGCTAATGTGTTTTGTTTCAAATAATATCTGCTTCTCAATACAAACCGAACTTTAGAACATACTCGCGTATCTTTTTCTGTTCGCTGCTCAGAGATTTCTTCATATTTTATTGCGCCCAAGCCATTTTCATGACAACCTTCTCATACATTCCACATATACCTTTGAGATATGTGTAAACAGCATCTCTTCATCTGCATCCACACTGGCACATAGTCAGTATGTGGGCTATAGGTGTCTTTTCTTTTTACATTTTATGCTGTCATTACCAATTTTTTTCCGTTTCCAGACGAGTGAAGTCAGTGCCTGAAAAGAAAAAACGATTTGGACTCCCGGGAAGAATATTTGCAGACACTATGCTCAGGAATTCACTCCAATAAAAAGAATAACAATATTTTGTTCTTGGGATTTTATTAGCTCAGGCTGCCACACGGGCATTAAACAAGATGTAATTGACCAGAGATGCTCTAGTTCTTCACACATTGTAACTTTTTGTCTTGACACTGAACACAAATCAATACAGATGTTGCCTAACAGTAGCAGAGGACTACTAGCTGGAAGCCAACAGTGCTGACGAACCAAAGTATTGAAATGTTGTCTAGCCTGTCCGCAGTAGATAATTATTTATAAATAAATGTAGGCATCAGAAACGTTTCTGCAGCTTTTCCTTTTAAGGTTGCCTGAAGCACTGAAACAAATGCATTTCCGCAGTACAAATACAATATTAATTTTTTAGTACAAATTTCTTAATACAAACATTCTGCTCTTTAAATCAATGTTTGTTAACACATTTAAACAATGTGAACATATTTAAACAAACAAAATATTTAAACATACTTAATGATTTTAGTGAATCGTTGGATCGCACCAGTGTAAACAACGTACATTCTCAAAGAATCCTTGTCCACAGTCCTCAAAGTATGTATTAATCAGGTTATAAATGCTTTTCTGTATATGTACAGGTGCATTATGAGTCTAACTTGCACATATGTGTGGAGAATACAATGTATGTGGGGGGAACTGGAAAGTTAGAAGATAAAGTCTTCAGCCGTGATTTGAGCTGTGATTGAACTTTAACACACTCAAGCAATCTGGCACCTAAAAGTAAAAAACTATGTCAAAGTCAATAGGTCTTGCTTAAAACTGAAAGTGACCCTTCAGTGATTGATGACTCAGTGTCATTGGGATTCTCGAGTGGTTCAATGTCAGGTTGAGTCAGTGGTGAGTAAAGAGGTTACATTAGTGCAAGGCTGGGTGCAGGGATGATGTGCTATTTCGCACATGGAGGTCTGGATGAGTGCCTGCCTGTGTGTTAGAAGTATCCAGCCACTTTATATTATACCCCGACTTATTGACTTTGCTAATGCTTGTTATTAAAATGCCTTACACTATCAGAGTATGTGATTTCACATATGAAGGGATGTAAAAATAAAGTAGCAGATGAAGCTACTTTTTTCTACAGAAGTCGTGGGAAAAACAACAATTACAGATTGAGAGGAGGCGGCGAAAGTGCTCTTCTCTTTGTTAGACCCGTCTGCCATCTTAAAAAACATCCACTTTGACTGCAGTCCCTGATGCTCTTTCGAGATATGTGAAGGATGGTTGAGGAATTTTTCAGGTGCTCAAATGATGGTTGCTGGTGTACAGCCTCTTTTTGTCCATCCCATAATGACATGGCACATTTAAATCTGATTAACAGTTTCAGATTTAAATACACCAATCAAGGAGTAACCTTCTGAAAATGTGTTTACACTGTACGCATGATATGAACCAATGGGCATCCATAATAAAGTTTATGACCCCTTTTAAACCTCTGTATTCCTCCAAGATGTCCATGGTACTGAATGAGAATGTTACAGTGCTTTTTTATGAAAATAAGTCTACATACATTCACCATGCACACAGTGTCATCATGAGACAGCCTGTTGGACATCAGCTACTTTATTGATCATAAGTGGGCCAAAATGTTTTGAATTATTCAAAATGTCTGGCTGTCATTCATAAATTTTCCGATTATAGGGCGTGATTACGATGATGGTGACAGCCCATCGGGGGCGGTCTCACCACTACTGTGATAGTGTTTACCACCCGCCAAATTATCATGGCAGGCAGATGGTCTGGGTGTGGAAAGAACATCCAACACTAATCTGAAGGAGCCCGTCGGACAGTCGGACTGTTTGAAAAGCCTACAATGGTGCTCAGGCACTGCCATAGGCATAACAATGTCAATTTCTGCCCCATCATGAAAAGGCTGGCGGAAAGTGAATTTGGGGGGCCCTTAGCAGGCCCCACTTCCACCCTGGCCTTCTGACATGGGCCCTGGAGGGCACCTATGTTGGTTTCAAAATAAAACCATGTCCAAGTTTGACTTTGGAATTTAAAGTATTTCTAAGAACCAAAACTACATTTTGTTACTTATAAGTCACCCCTAAGGTCTGCTGTAGGTGCCTCAAGGTTAGGGTGCATTTTTATAAATAGCAGGAACAACATGAATGAAGGTTCATATGCCTTTGTAGAGAAAAACAGCCAAGTCATTTTTCCCTATTGTAGTGCTGCTAGCCCCATTGGCTAACATTAGGGTGGCTTTATTAAAGTTAATAATGTCATATTTGCTTTGGAGATTGCTAGCAATATAGTTCGAAGTATCACATAAATGGTCACATTAAATCCAACAACTTGCCAAGGTTAGATTTAATGTAACTATTATAGGAAAGTAGTTTCAAAACTTACTAGCCTGAATTTACCTAAAGCAGCGCTTTAGCTGCCTCTTCTGATTCACCAGCCTTTCACTGTCTAAGTCAAGCTGCTCCCTTAGTAGATGTGAAGAGGCTGAGTCTGAAACAATACAGCCATTTGGTGGGAGGGGCTTGGCTCCCTTGAGAAGCCCGGGAGATTGAGGTGGCTGGAAGGATAAACCTGGCTTCAAAGACAGAAGAACATATGTCATAGGATGCAAGCCAACCACCCTTCCTTGATCCCAGCCAGATGGGAGCCCCCACAATTATATTAGATATGGTGTTGGAAGTGGCATGTAGTCAGATGTGTGCAACACCTTTGGGTTGGATTACACAGACACAATCACCAAGCAGAGATTCTCTCCAATTTTATTTTTAGGAAAATGGTGCAATCTGAGTAAAGAATATAGCAAACTGAGCAGGAACTGGCCATAGCACAGAGAGGTAACTTTTACCTATTGATTGGGATGCCCTCCCCTCTGCTAGCCCAGAATGGAGAATTAAAATGGGAGAGCTGCAGGTGATCTTCAGAACACTTCCTGGAGCAAAATAAGCAGGACTGCCTTGTAGGAGGCTTGGACTGCGCCATAAACAGCTTCCACTTAAAAGGACTGCAGCCGGTGCACTCTCAAAGTTCCTCAAAGAAAGGACCATGCATGACTCACAAGAAAAGGAGTGGACTCCCTGATCAGCAACAGGTGCAACAGAGCTGGAAGAAGTCACCTGCATGCCCAAAGAGAGGATCACCCCCAACTGACCTGTTGCAGCTGGATTTTTCTTGAAATGTGCAGGTGCATTGTGGGAAATTGAGTACGAGCCGCCAAGAGGCAATCCGGAGTCTCTGAACCCTTGAACTGAGCTAGTGGACATTTACAGGCTTATTTACAAGCCCTGTGCATTGCTGGAACATCACTTTTTTTAATTTTTTGGCAGCACAGAGGGCAGAGCCATATCTATGAGGCCACGGAAAGCCACTCTTCATGGCTTTTCAGGCCTTTATAGATATGGTGTAAGGCAACACAGATCAAGGTGCTGCGTTGCCTAATTCTGCCTCTGGGAGGCATGCCATGTGCCTTGTGGTGGGTGTCCCCACTCAAGGCCAATGGTTTTAGACAAATTCTCAGATTCACAACATAGCATAAATCTGGGAATGCATCAAAATCCTGAACCTCCCCAGGGGTAGTGTAACAGTTGTTTCTGTGAAGGAAAATGTCCCTTTCTCCACAAACACATTCCGGAATGCATCAGATGCCATAGATGTGGTGCATTCCTGCCCTTTCACTTTGCCGCAGGGCAGTGGAGGAAGATGACTAAGCGTGGGCGGAAAATCCGTTCCGCTCGCGGATTTTGCGGATTTTCGGTAAATTCGCAATCCGCGAACGCTTGCGAATTTACTGAAAATCCGCAAATTCGCACTCAGCGGATTTTTTTTTCCTGGTGATACAATTTTGCGGCGCGCGGCATTCACTTACCGTCATTCAGCGTTTGCCGAGTTGTTTTTCTCGATATTTTGCGAGTGCTGCGCCATTTTGGATCTTGCTGCGAGATCCCGCGGGAGTTTGGCGACCGCGATTACGTCATCGCGCTCGCCACCTTGCACAGCGAGAGTTTGTCAATGCGAGTACGCTGTGATCACATATCCCGAGAGTTCGCAATCGCGAACCCGTACATGCGGCGGGCAGCAACAATCTTGCACTCGCGAAAATACAAAATTTGCAATTCTGCACAAGAAATCCACCAGCAAGCAGCATAAACCTTCTGAAAATGATGATTTTTATCAGAATAACTCCTCAAGTTGACATTTGTCTGCACTTTTTTTTGCAAGGAGTCCATTTTGGGGGGGGGGGGGGTGGGAGGAAGGAAGTGCCCCACAGTCTCCAACTTCCTGTTCCTGTCCAGCAGGCTCCTCTCAGTGCTTTCTTCATGTGCTGGTCACTTTCATTCGGATTCTTCACCTGGAAGGATTACTTTTTGTGGATGCTGCTGGATATTTGGATTTGAGGCCTTTTTGACTTTCTTTGGATCACTTTTGGATTAGAAATTTCACAAGTAAGTTTCTTTGGGGCATTACAGTTGCTGCAACTACAATTTTGTAATTTTCGATTTTTGGACTGTTGTTGGGGCCTTTTGCCCAGGGGTACTCAGTGGTGGGTGGACTGAGTCTTTCTGTGGGGTCTCTTTAATAAAAACATCATGGAGGGCCTGGATGGCTTGGGATTGTGCTGATTTTTCTGTGATTTTCGTTTTTTTGGGCTGTTGTGGCCTTTTCACCAGGGGTACTAAGTGGTGCATGTGCCTAGTCTTTCTGTGGGGTGTCTTGAATTTAAACATCATGAAGGGCCTTTATGGCATGGGATTGTACTGATTTTTCTGTGTTATTCGATTTTTTGGGGTGTTCATGGGGACAGGCCATGTGGGTGGGGGCCATTTTGAGTGCTGCTACATGCCCTGGCCATGTGCTGGGAGGGAGGGGGCCATTTTGAATGCAGGCAGTGTTCTTAGGTCTGCAACCATTTTGCCTAGCTTTCAACCATTATGCCCAGGGGTAGTGAGTGGTGCATAGGCCTAGTCTTTCGGTGGGGTGTCTTGAATTTAAACATCATGGAGGGCTTGGGATTGTGCTGATTTTTCTGTGATTTTCGTTTTTTTGGGCTGTTGTTGTGGCATTTTCACCAGGGGTACTGAGTGGTGCATGTGCCTAGTCTTTCTGTGGGGTGTCTTGAATTTAAACATCATGGAGGGCATGGATGGCATGGGTTTGTGCTGATTTTTCTGTGTTGTTCGATTTTTTGGGGTGTTCATGGGGACAGGCCATGTGGGTGGGGGCCATTTTGGGTGCTGCTACAGGCCCTGGCCATGTGCTGGGAGGGAGGGGGCCATTTTGAATGCAGGCAGTGTTCTTAGGTCTGCAACCATTTTGCCTAGCTTTCAACCTTTATGCCCAGGGGTACTGAGTGGTGCATAGGCCTAGTCTTTCAGTGGGGTGTCTTGAATTTAAACATCATGGAGGGCTTGGGATTGCGCAGATTTTTCTGTGATTTTCGTTTTTTTCGGCTGTTGTTGTGGCCTTTTCACCAGGGGTACTGAGTGGTGCATGTGCCTAGTCTTTCTGTGGGGTGTCTTGACTTTAAACATCATGGAGGGCCTGGATGGCATGGGATTGTGCTGATTTTTCTGTGTTTTTCGATTTTTTGGGGTGTTCATGGGGACAGGCCATGTGGGTGGGGGCCATTTTGAGTGCTGCTACAGGCCCTGGCCATGTGCTGGGAGGGAGGGGGTCATTTTGAATGCAGGCAGTGTTCTTAGGTCTGCAACCTTTTTGCCTAGCTTTCAACCTTCATGCCCAGGGATACTGAGTGGTGCATAGGCCTAGTCTTTCTGTGGGGTGTCTTGAATCTAAACATCATGGAGGGCTTGGGATTGTGCTGATTTTTCTGTGATTTTTGTTTTTTTGGGCTGTTGTTGTTGCTTTTTCACCAGGGATAGTGAGTGGTGCATGGGCCTAGTCTTTCTGTGGGGTGTCTTGAATTTAAACATCATGGAGGGCCTGGAAGGCATGGGATTGTGCTGATTTTCTGTGTTTTTCGATTTTTTGGGGTGTTCATTGGGACAGGCCATGTGGGTGGGGGCCATTTTGAGTGCTGCTACAGGCCCTGGCCATGTGCTGAGAGGGAGGGGGCCATTTTGAATGCAGGCAGTGTTCTGAGGTCTGCAACCATTTTGCCTAGCTTTCAACCTTTATGCCCAGGGGTACTGAGTGGTGCATAGGCCTAGTCTTTCTGTGGGGTGTCTTGAATGTAAACATCATGGAGGGCTTGGGATTGTGCTGATTTTTCTGTGATTTTCATTTTTTTGGGCTGTTGTTGTGGCCTTTTCACCAGGGGTAGTAAGTGGTGCATGTGCCTAGTCTTTCTGTGGGGTGTCTTGAATTTAAACATCATGGAGGGCATGGTATTGTGCTGATTTTTCTGTGTTTTTCGATTATTTTGGGGTGTATAACTGAACTGATGTTCCTCTGTCTTCCATTGCTTTTAGGTGCACAAGACTCAAGAGAACCACCAGTGCCAGGAAGAAGTCCTGCAGCGGTGTGTGTGTGCAGCATAACGTCACGCGACGTCACGTCTGGCCACAGACAACTCTGCAACTTGTGCAACTGCGGCCTGCAGTTCTGACCTGCTCTGCAGAAGATGGCCCCAAAAAAAGTTCCCTGTAGCTCCTCTAGCAAGAAAGTTGCCAGTAAGAAGCAGAAGAAGCAAGTTACCAAGGAGACTGGTGTGCCGCCCGCCACATGTTTTGGGAGTAAAAAAAAAAGTACGCCTGCAGCAGCAGCGAGATCTGCTGGGGTCCAAGCTGGGAGCAGCACCCCCGCTCCATTGGGCTCAGTGCCACCACCACCACCACGCCAACTTAAGTCCAAGCCCTTGAGTGCTGCAGAGGCACTTAGTCTAGTTGTTTAATCACCATCGACAAGTGATGTTGGCTCATCGCAAGAAAGTAGCAGCAATGTCCCTGAATCAAGACAGGTTGTTGTAACTCATCTGACGAGTGTTGAACAACCAAAGCCGCAACAACAACCACATGTGCAAGTACAAGCCCAAGTACATGTGGAAGGAGAGGCAGCGCAAGGAGATGCGCAAGCAGAGGTGCATGGAGGGTCACAAGTGCCCACAATAGTTGTTCCTCCCGAAGTAGGGGCACATCAGGAAATCAACAATCAAGCCGAGGTATCATTTGAGAAAGCCACTCCTCCTGATGATCATTCATTGTCTTCCACATCCCTAGCAAGGAAAAGATCAAGGTTGGTGTCTACATCTTCTTCAAGCCCAACTCCTTCTGATGATACGGATCCCAATTGGGAACCAGCACCACTGCCGTCTGAGAGTGAGGCACACCATGATCTGACAAAGGTACTTAAGCGTAAAAGGAAGGTCGTCGAAAAACTCATAGTTATGGAGTGTGATGAGGCTCAACAAGAAGTGGCGGATACTGCTGCTGATGAAGGCTCTCACGACAACGACCCAGTCATCATAAAGGTCACTGCAGCCCCAGCGGGCATGCAGCAAACAGACATTTTGACCCTAGCCCGAGAAGCTGCTGAGCGTGATGATGTTGTCGACGAGGAGGCAATGGAAGAAACACCACAATCATTGGAGTTAACTAGTACACCAACACCTACTGCTTCCATATTTCTTACTCGCCAGAAGGGACCTCCATCCACCTCAACCTCAATTAGTGGTGGTGAAAGTGCAAAACGTACTGAAGTTCGGCAATCCACAGGCAAGACCGAACTGATCTTGCCTGGGAAGAGCGAACTCAGCTGGGGACCTCAATTTTGGCCTCCGGAGATGGGAAATCCCCCCTCCAAATCCCGTACGGTTAAGAGCCTTGGAGTCACCTTTAGTGAAGACCTCTCCTTGAAAAGTCAGGTAGGGTCAGTTGTTTCCGCATGCTTCTTTCAGCTGCGCAAGATCAGAAAGATTGCCCATTTCCTAAACCATTCTGCCCTGATACAGGTGACCATCGCCCTTGTGCTGTCTAGGCTGGACTACTCAAATAGTTTATATTTGGGCCTTCCAGCTGGGCAGCTCAAGAGGCTGCAGCTGGTTCAAAATCAGGCGGCCAGGCTGATCTGCGGGCTTCCTAAATGGCAGTCCATCAGGCCAGGCCTGGCAGATCTGCATTGGCTGCCGGTAGCCCAGAGGGCGGCTTTTAAAACCGGCTGCATTATCTTTAGGGCATTACAAGGCAAGGGCCCCAAATTTATTATCAACTTGCTTACTAGATACCTCCCCTCCCGCAACCTCCGTTCGGGTCACAAAAGCTTGCTCACGGTGCCGGTTGTTAGGAAACAACGTCAGGGCGGCAGCTCCTTTCATTTTCTTGCTGCCTCCCTCTGGAACTCCTTGCCAGCTTCTTTAAAGTCACACGAGGATATTCTAGCCTTTAGACTAGCCTTTAAGACCTGGCTTTTTAGAGAAGCCTATCCTCAGATGCTCTAAGTTGTCCTCCTGTTGTCGTGTTGTGTTTCTGAAAACTTCCTACAGCGCCATGAAGCCTACGGGCGTACGCGCGCTTTATAAGCTAAATTTAACATAACATAACATAACATCCTCCACTTCATCTGGCATTAGCAGCAGGACCACCACCACCAGTATCGCCGCCTCCTCAGGCCCCCAAAGACATTTCAAGTTAGCAGTTTGGGACTTCTTTAGTGTTTGCCCAAAAAAGGAAAACCTCGCCATTTGTAGCATTTGTAAGTTTGCAGTTAGTCGTGGTAAGTTTGGTTCCAACTATGAGGTCATCTTGAAAAAAAGCACTCTGTCCAATGGTTTGCGCACCTACAGGCGATCAAGGAAGCCCAAATTGCACGTAATGAAAATGTTGATTTTTCATCTGATGATGACGAGGAGGAAGAAGACGTGTCAAACACTTCACCTACACCCAGTACCCCTGTCAGCAGCACACCCCATGTGAGCCACACTAAGAGTGTGGGAGAGAGTGAGACACCAATGCGAAAAAGTTCACCAGCGAGCGTAACTGGGTCGAAGAAATCATCATCATCATCCCGTAAATGCTTGGTCCATGGCAACATTAAAAAGATGTTGTTTACAGAAGCACAATATGAACGCAACCACCCACTGACGCGTCTGTATAACACTAAGCTGGCTAAAATGCTAGCTCTGGACCTTCTCCCTTTTTCTTTTGTAGAAAGGGTTGGTTTTCTAGAATTAGTGGCAGCGCTCTGCCCTAATGGAAGGTTCCTAGCCGGTCCTATTTTGCCAGAGTTGCGGTTCCAGCACTACATGGAGATGTGCTGGAGGTGATTGGGGCAGCTTTGCAGAAGAGTGCTGTTCACACTATACATCTGACAACAGACATGTGGACCAGTGGCGCAGGCGCTGATTACATGTGCATCACTGCACACTGGGTCTCTTTTTCAGGGGTTAAAGCAAAGCTAAACGCAGGTGTTGACCCAGACCAAGTTTTAAAAGCTGCTTGGAAACATGCAACACTAGCCATGTTTGGCTTGGAGAAACGTCACACAGCACAAAACATTTTGGATGAGTTTAACACAAAGGTCCTTCACTGGCTGTCCCCAGAAAAACGCCAGATTGGTTATGTTTCCACGGATAATGGCGCCAATGTAGTTAAGGCCATGGAGCTGGGTCACTATTTCAGAGTGCTGTGTTTGGCGCACTGTATAAACCTGGTTGTTAAAAAATTCTTGAGTGATAAAGACAGTCCAGCGTACGAGGGAGTGGACACCTACCGAAAAAATGTGCAACCATTTCAGCCATTCTTTTAAGGCCCGGAAGCATCTGAGGAGCCTGCTACATGAACGTCGAATGCCAGTGAAAGCACTCATCCAGGAGGTGGCAACACGTTGGAACTCAACCTTCTACATGCTTAAGCGTCTGTATGAGCAGTATACAGTACACGATCACTATTTCTTAAAACAGGGTACAGCTCACAAGGACCTGAGGATGGATGCGGCGCAATGGGAGCTAGTTAAAAGCCTGACAGACATGCTTCGTCCTTTTGAGTTCTTCACGCGTGCAGTCAGCAAGGAGGACTGTAATTTGGGAAAAGCTATCCCATTGTTGTACATGCTGGAGCACCAACTGAAGGCGGTGTCTTCTGTGTTTCAAAAAAATGAAAAAAACCAAGACCCTTTTGTTTTGGCGGGGAAATTATTAGAGCGCCTACAAGGTGATGAACGTCTTAAAATGATCCACTCAGAACAGCATTACATTTGTGCTACTATGCTGGATCCACACTACAAAAAAGCGCTGGCAGGCCAAGCATTCTTTCCTTTTGATGATGAACATGTTACAAAGTACAAACGTTGGCTAGCCTTGTCAGCCAAGAGGTTTGAAAGAGAACGGCAGCTCATTGAAGGAAAAGGCAGTACATCAGCATCAGCAGGCCATCCCCAGTCAAAACAATCCACTTCTGCACCTGTGGCTGTGACACAAGTGACCTCTCAGCCGTTAAAGACACCGGCAACCGGATAATCTGCACCAGACACAACAGTAACATTGGAGGCTGAAGAGGATTGGCTAGCTCTGCTTGGGTTTGGTTCTCAAAAGGTCACAGCAACAGCTAAGCAAAGTGGAGGAACCTTGGAGGAAGACCTTGAGTCGATGGTGCAGGACTATCTGAATGACTCAACAGAGGTCTATGTTAATGCTGACCCATTGGCGTATTGGCATGGGAAAAAAGAATTGTGGCCACAGCTCTTCAACCTGGCTTTAAACTACTTGTCTTGCCCACTCGCAAGCGTGTCTTCTGAACGTGTTTTCAGTGCTGCTGGTGGCATTGTAACTCCCAAACGGAGCCGCCTCTCGCCCAAAAATGTGGAGAGGTTAACAATGATCAAGATGAATCAGCACCTCATACCACCAGATTACAAAGTACGAGAAAGCACGCTGGATGAAGACGAGGTGGACAGCAACGTAGATGAGGGAATTTCTTCTCTGTTAGGTGACACTGAGCTCACCCTGCCTGAATTCGCAGAGTATGAAGACGAACCTTATTCTTATTCCTGGACCCTGACACCGAGCCCTGAAAATGAGACAATAAATCAATAACTTTCTTTTTCGTCCTTATTCACTTTTATTCCTTGTGTCTGTCTTTCTTTGTTGTGCACAGTTAATATAATTCAAACTTTAATCACCTAATCACAAAAACAAGCCCATCAGCAGAACTGTCTTCACTTGTTTGCTTATTGATTTGAAGGTGCCGCAGTCTGCATTCCTCAGGTTCACAAGTTCAGAAGAACATGCTCCTCTATCCTCCTCCTCCAGACTCCTATTTCTATCAAAGCAGAGGGCTGGATTACGCCCAATGAAGAAAGACTCAGCACTTGTGGGGGTGTTCTACTTCTTTGCGGGTGAGTTGACGGCTCTGGGGCCATTGCTGGGAAGCTCTAATACCGGCTAAAAGTGGTTTGGACCAAATCGGAGGCTGAATTTTTTGTTGTGTTTTTGCTGACTTGCTTGCCTTTGAGGTGCTCTTTGGGGGGGTTCCGGGTGTTTGTGGGTGAGTTTTGGGGTCTGGGAGCACTGCTGGGACAGTCTAATCTTGATTGCATTTGCTTTTCAGGAAATCCGTGGTGGAAAACGGGAGTTATGGCCTAGCTGCACAGCGTGTTTGGACCGATGGCCGAGAAATATTGTAAGTATGAGATTTTCCTTTTTGGCTGTTTGGGGGTGTTGTGCTTTTTGGCGGGTGGGTTGGCGGGTCTTGGGGCATTCCTGGGAAGGTCTAATACCGGATAGAAGTGGTTGGGACAAAATCCACACTGAATTTTTTTTGTGCTATTTCTGACATTTTGCTAAACGTAGCGTTTTTGGGGGCCTGTTTGGGGGGCTTCCTGGTGTTTGTGGGTGGGTTTCGGGGTCTGGGAGCACTGCCGGCTATGGATACTTTAGTTTGCAAGAGGTTTGAAGCAAATCCATGGTGGCAGAGGGGAGTTAGGGCCTAGCTGCAGAGCGCGCGCGGAGTGATTTGGGAAATTGGCAAGAAAATGACTAAGTCCCCATTTTTGTACTTTTGCCTTTTGGCTGTTTGGGGGTCTTCTACTAGTTTTCTCCTGGGTTGATGGCTCTGGGGCCATTGCTGGGAAGCTCTAATACCGGATAAAAGTGGTTTGGACCAAATCGGAGGCAGAATTATTTTGTGTTTTTGCTGACTTGCTTGCCTTTGAGGTGCTCTTTGGGAAGGGTTCCGGGTGTTTGTGGGTGAGTTTTTGGGTCTGGGAGCACTGCTGGGACAGTCTAATCTTGATTGCATTTGCTTTTCAGGAAATCCGTGGTGGAAAAAGGGAGTTATGGCCTAACTGCACAGCGCGTTTGGACCGAAGGCCGAGAAATATTGTAAGTATGACATTTTCCTTTTTGGCTGTTTGGGGGTGTTGTGCTTTTAGGCGGGTGGGTTGGCGGGTCTTGGGGCATTCCTGGGAAGGTCTAATACCGGATAGAAGTGGTTAAGACAAAATCCACGCTGAATATTTTTTTTTGCTATTTCTGACATTTTGCTCAACGTAGCGTTTTCGGGGGCCTGTTTGGGGGGCTTCCTGGTGTTTGTGGGTGGGTTTTGGGGTCTGGGAGCACTGCTGGCTATGGATACTTTAGTTTGCAAGAGGTTTGAAGCAAATCCATGGTGGCAGAGGGGAGTTAGGGCCAAGCTGCAGAGCGCGCGGAGTGATTTGGGAAATTGGCAAGAAAATGACTAAGTCCCCATTTTTGTACTTTTGCTTTTTGGCTGTTTGGGGGTCTTCTGCTAGTTTTCTCCTGGGTTGACGGCTCTGGGGCCATTGCTGGGAAGCTCTAATACCGGATAAAAGTGGTTTGGACCAAATCGGAGGCAGAATTTTTTTTGTGTTTTTGCTGACTTGCTTGCCTTTGAGGTGATCTTTGGGGGGGTTCCGGGTGTTTGTGGGACAGTTTTGGCGTTTGGGAGCACTGCTGGGACAGTCTAATCTTGATTGCATTTGCTTTTCAGGAAATCCGTGGTGGAAAACGGGAGTTATGGCCTAGCTGCATAGCGCGTTTGGACCGAAGGCCGAGAAATATTGTAAGTGAGATTTTCCTTTTTGGCTGTTTGGGGGTGTTTTGCTTTTTGGCGGGTGGGTTGGCGGTTCTTGGGGCATTCCTGGGAAGGTCTAATACCGGTTCAGACAAAATCCATAAGGAAAAGCCTTTTGGCACTTTTTGTAACTTAGGGTTTGTTAGGGTTAGCCCTAGCAGCAGGATTGCATGTGCTTCGGGGTGTTCTAGATTTTTGCAACTGAGTTCTGGGACCTTAGAGCACTCGTGCGAATGTGTAATTTTGGTTCCAAGTCATTTGAAGAAAATCCATGGTGGGAAAGGGGGGATTTGGCATAGTTAAAGAAAGCCTTTGCCACTATTCTTAACTTAGGGCTCGTTAGGGTTAGCAGTATTTCTATTGCATGTGTTTGGGTGGGGGGGTTTTCGAATCTTGGAGCGATGCTGGCTATGGATACTTTTGCTTTCTTGCAAGTGGTTTGGATACAATCCA